>NC_042630.1:68930298-71448280 GCF_901001135.1 Rhinatrema bivittatum
GCAGCCAAGGCAAGGATAAGCATCATCTGGACTGGAACACGGGTACCGGATTGGAAGACAGGCCAAGGGCAGGAGGAACAAGAACAGGCAAACATCAGGGCTGGTACATCAAGCAGACATCAAGACTGGAACAGCAGGTAGACATCAGGACAGGACGAGGAAGCTCCGACAGAGAACAAGCAACACTGGACCTGCAGAAGGCTGGAACACGGATGACTCCTGGAGCAAGGACCAACTCCTTGCGAAGGCCAGTCAGACCTGGAAGCTGGCCCTTATAGTAGGTGCTGATGACGATGACAAACACCCAGGGAGGGGTCAGCAGGGGGCCACACCTGGCTGGCCTTGAAGAGGAGTAGAGAGGCGCGCGGGCCCGCGCCCTAGGAAGCTGGAGAGAAGAGCTGGAAGCTGGTGGCATCCTCAGCCACGTGGAGGGCCCAGGGAAGCCAGGCAGGGAGTGGAGCAGCCCTGCCCTGAAGGTAGAGAGATGGCAGGCTGCTTTAGCGGCTCCAGCCGCGAAGACGGAAGCAGGAAGGGAGAAGAGAGGTAAGCTGGCTGCAGGGAGCTGTGAGAGGACTGCAGGGCAGAGTAGAGAGCTGTAGCAGGCTACAGGCACCGGCAGGGACGGCCTCCCTGCTGGCTGAAGGTCCCGGGATCGCAGCAGCATGTCGGGGGGAAGGTAGAAACAGCAGCAGAGGAGCCAACCGCATGGCAACAGCTGCGGGGACGGCCCCAGCTGATTCAGGGAGAGAGAGGCAGCGTCAGCGGCCCGACTGGCCGCGAAGGGTAAGAGCCATCGCAACAACAAATACACACCTTAGCTAGCGAGGAAGGGGATCTTCCTTTCTGTGTCTATGTGTAAAAGCTTAGTAAGTCTGTCTCAATTAATCAATGAATGACAGCAAATCCCAATTTAATTTTCAGTGCACTGCAGTGCACAAAGAGATACTTCGGGCAATGCATACCTACACAGTTTGCTAACTGACTATAAGTGGCTAGTTGTGACAGGGCTTGGCAACAAGTGCACTGCTACTGTTTGTTGTATGTTTGCGGAAAAAGTTCTGCTCTTCAATTTATAATTTAGAAATGAACTGCCTCTATGCAGCTGACAGAGATATTAACTACAGCAATCATTGAGGTCAGTGTGCCTCAGACCACAAACACAAACCTTAACAACTAGCAGTTAGTGATACCTCCCTCCAATTATCAACAATCAATGACATACACCCAAGAATATGTTATTTTCACAGTGCACTGCACAGAGACACTAAGGGCAATACTTGCACACAGTGGGTGTATGTGGCACTGCCTGCCTGCCTGACACTAGTGTGCCATTGCAATCATTGTGTGCATGATGTGGAAGGAATGCTGTTCTTAACTACATTTATAATTTATAAATAAGAATTGGCAGAGGAAAAAAGCCAGGGTCACAAGACAGAGGTCAAACAGATACAATTTAGTTGTTATCAATAGGTAGCTAAGTTTGTAGGCCTCTATGACACCAAAACCAAACCTATATTACAATTTCATGCTAAGGGCAACACATCCACTGAGACAGATTGTAATAAAGCAGCAGCCAGTTAATGTAAGACCTCACTGCAGAACACAGAACTTATAATGGCCCCTAGGAGTGTGAATCGTGTGATCGATCGTCTTAACGATCGATTTTGGCTGGGGGGGGGAGGGAAATCTGATCGTCGTGTTTTGTTTTTTTTTTAAATCGTTAAAAATCGTAAATCGGGGGAGGGCGGGAAAACCGGCACACCAAAACAACCCTAAAACCCACCCCGACCCCTTAAAACAAATCCCCCACCCTCCCCAATCCCCCCAAAACGTTTTAAATTACCTGGGGTCCAGTGGGGGGGTCCCGGCGCGATCTCCGCGATCTCTCGCTCACGGGCCATGGCTGCGTTAAGAGAAATGGCGCCGGTGGCCCTTTGCCCTTATCATGTGACAAGGGCAAAGGTAGCGCCGACGCCAATTTTGGTTCCTGGCTCCCGATGTCACGCGTGCAGGAGATCGCTCCCGGACCCCCGCTGGACCCCCAGGGACTTTGGCCAGCTTGCGCTCGTATGACATAGTGAGGGCAAATGTAGCGCCGGCGCCATTTTGAATATTGGCAATACGGCCCGCGTGCAGGAGGTCGCTCCCGGACCCCCGCTGGACTTTTGGCAAGTCTTGGTGGGGTCAGGAGGCCCCCCCAAGCTGGCCAAAAGACCCTGGGGGTCCAGCGGGGGTCCGGGAGCAATCTCCTGTACGCGTTGATGTCGGGAGCCGGAACAAAATGGCGCCGGCACTACCTTTGCCCTGTTACATGATAAGGGCAAAGGGCCACCGGCGCCCATTTCTCTTACGCAGCCGTGGCCCGTGAGCGGGGAGATCGTGGGAGAATCGCGGCGGGACCCCCCCACTGGACCCCAGGTAATTTAAAACATTTTGGGGGATTTGGGAGGGTGGGGGATTTGTTTTAAAGGGTCGGGTGGGTTTTAGGGTTGTTTTGGTGTGCCGGTTTTCCGCCCTCCCCCCTCCCCCGATTTACGATTTTTTGACGATAAATCGGGGGAATTGTTATTGTATCGCGGCTCTAACGATTTTTGACGATTTAAAAATATATCTGACGATTGTTTAAATTGTCAAAAACGATTCACATCCCTAATGGCCTCCTACCTTGCCTGGCTGCCATCCAAGACTGACACTAAGTCAAATTAAACATCAGTTACAATGGTTGATGATTAGTTTGTAATCTCAAGAAAGTACAACTAGCACTCTCAAAAGAACAAAGAGGTTATGTAGTTGTCTCCTCAATTTCTCCAAAGCAAAGTGTTACAGTTTCTGCTGCTGTGCAGCCTCCCCTCCACTAGGGAACCCCAGTGAGCATACACTATAGGATGGCCAAAGTCCTTTTCTTCCTGCCTGCCACCACATTCAGACTCCAGCCCTACTTAATCCTGTCTGTCCCCGCATTAGCCACCTTTGCTTTGCCTTATGGCCTTTGAGCTTTCTGACCTCAGCCTTGTCTTACCTTATCTCATGGTGTCCGGACCTCCTGACCTTAGTCTTGCCTTGCTTTACAGTCTTCCTACGCCTTTCCATGACCTCACATCTATTTAGGCCTTGCTTCCTTTGGTGGCCTAAGAACATAAGAACATAAGAAAATGCCATACTGGGTCAGACCAAGGGTCCATCAAGCCCAGCATCCTGTTTCCAACAGTGGCCAATCCAGGCCATAAGAACCTGGCAAGTACCCAAAAACTAAGTCCTATTCCATGTTACCATTGCTAATGGCAGTGGCTATCTCTAAGTGAACTTGATAGCAGATGATGGACTTCTCTTCCAAGAACTTATCCAATCCTTTTTTAAACACAGCTATACTAACTGCACTAACCACATCCTCTGGCAACAAATTCCAGAGTTTAATTGTGCGTTGAGTAAAAAAGAACTTTCTCCGATTAGTTTTAAATGTGCCCCATGCTAACTCATGGAGTGCCCCCCTAGTCTTTCTATTATCCGAAAGAGTAAATAATCGATTCACATCTAGACCTCTCATAATTTTAAACATCTCTATCATATCCCCCCCTCAGCTGTCTCTTCTCCAAGCTGAAAAGTCCTAACCTCTTTAGTCTTTCCTCATAGGGGAGCTGTTCCATTCCCTTTATCATTTTGGTAGCCCTTCTCTGTACCTTCTCCATCGCAATTATATCTTTTTTTTCAGATGCGGCGACCAAAATTGTACACAGTATTCAAGGTGCGGTCTCACCATGGAGCGATTACAGAGGCATTATGACATTTTCCGTTTTATTCACCATTCCCTTTCTAATAATTCCCAACATTCTGTTTGCTTTTTTGACTGCCGCAGCACACTGAACTGACGATTTCAATGTGTTATCCACTATGACGCCTAGATCTCTTTCTTGGGTTGTAGCACCTAATATGGAACCCAACATTGTGTAATTATAGCATGGTTATTTTTCCCTATATGCATCACCTTGCACTATTCACATTAAATTTCATCTGCCATCCTGCGATACTTTTCCTCTTCGGCAAGCTACACAGCTGTTCCCCCCATTCCCTTGCTGACTTCCGGGCTCTGACGTCAGAGGGAGGAGCCCCCAGACACCCATAAGACCGGCGTCCTACGGCGCGCTCGCCGTCGGCGCGTCGCCAAAGTCGCGTGCCTAAGGGGCGCGCAGCTTTGCCAGCTTAGCCGGACTTCGACGGACTTCGACGGAATACCCAGAGGAAATTAACGTTCTTTCTGGAGCAGCAGCCAACGGAAACTGGTTGAATTACATTGTGTCTCAAAAAGATCGGAACATTGAGGTACTGTTTCTTTTTTTTCTCTATAATATATGTGGTTAATTTCCTTTGGTAATGCCACATACCAAAAGGAAAGGAAAAGTAGTTACTTCTACTCCAGTAATTAGTTTAAATCAACCACGTACACAATGTTGGGTTCCATATAAGAAACATAAGAAAATGCCATACTGGGTCAGACCAAGGGTCCATCAAGCCCAGCATCCTGTTTCTAACAGTGGCCAATCCAGGCCATAAGAACCTGGCAAGTACCCAAAAACTAAGTCTATTCCATGTTACCATTGCTAATGGCAGTGGCTATTCTCTAGTGAACTTGATAGCAGATGATGGACTTCTCTTTCCAAGAACTTATCCAATCCTTTTTTAAACACAGCTATACTAACTGCACTAACCCACATCCTCTGGCAACAAGTTCCAGAGTTTAATTGTGCGTTGAGTAAAAAGAACTTTCTCCGATTAGTTTTAAATGTGCCCCATGCTAACTTCATGGAGTGTCCCCTAGTCTTTCTACTATCCGAAAGAGTAAATAATCGATTCACATCTACCCGTTCTAGAACTCTCATGATTTTAAACACCTCTATCATATCCCCCTCAGCTGTCTCTTCTCCAAGCTGAAAAGTCCTAACCTCTTTAGTCTTTCCTCATAGGGGAGCTGTTCCATTCCCCTTATCATTTTGGTAGCCCTTCTCTGTATCTTCTCCATCTCAAAAATTCACTTTAAAAAAAAAAAAAAAAAAAAATTTTCACTTTATTTCATATATATATTAGGCATTGCCTATATTTATATTTATTGCTAGGTTAAATAGTTATACTTCTTATATAAAATATTATATTTCTTTATTTATTACCAGTTAAAATATTATCACTTTATTTAGCACTATGTTAAATTGTCAACCAGTTATACTGTTCCATATGTTATACGGTTCCATGTAAAGCTCCGCTATCTGTTGAGCAGTTCTTCGTTTTATGTAAACCGGAGTGATTTGTAGTCCCTACTAGAACTTCGGTATATAAAAATTAAAAATAAATAAATAAATAAATTATATCTTTTTTGAGATGCGGCGGCCAGAATTGTACACAGTATTAAAGGTGTGGTCTCACCATGGAGCGATACAGAGGCATTATGACTGATGATTTCAATGTGTTATCCACTATGACGCCCTAGATCTCTTTCTTGGGTTGTAGCAATTGTAACATGGAATAGACTTAGTTTTTGGGGTACTTGCCAGGTTCTTATGGCCTGGATTGGCCACTGTTAGAAACAGGATGCTGGGCTTGATGGACCCTTGGTCTGACCCAGTATGGCATTTTCTTATGTTCTTATATGGAACCCAACATTGTGTAATTATAGCATGGGTTATTTTTCCCTATATGCATCACCTTGCACTTATCCACATTAAATTTCATCTGCCATTTGGATGCCCAATTTTCCAGTCTCACAAGGTCTTCCTGCAATTTATCACAATCTGCTTGTGATTTAACTACTCTGAACAATTTTGTGTCATCTGCAAATTTGATTATCTCACTCGTCGTATTTCTTTCCAGATCATTTATAAATATATTGAAAAGTAAGGGTCCCAATACAGATCCCTGAGGCACTCCACTGTCCACTCCCTTCCACTGAGAAAATTGTCCATTTAATCCTACTCTCTGTTTCCTGTCTTTTAGCCAGTTTGCAATCCACGAAAAACATTGCCACCTATCCCATGACGTTTTACTTTTCCTAGAAGCCTCTCATGAGGAACTTTGTCAAACGCCTTCTAAAAATCCAAGTACACTACATCTACCCGTTCACCTTTATCCACGTGTTTATTAACTCCTTCAAAAAAGTGAAGCAGATTTGTGAGGCAAGACTTGCCCTGGGTAAAGCCATGCTGACTTTGTTCCATTAAACCATGTCTTTCTATCTGTTCTGTGATTTTGATGTTTAGAACACTTTCCACTATTTTTCCTGGCACTGAAGTCAGGCTAACCGGTCTGTAGTTTCCCGGATCGCCCCTGGAGCTCTTTTTAAATATTGGGGTTACATTTGCTATCCTCCAGTCTTCAGGAACAATGGATGATTTTAATGATAGGTTACAAATTTTTACTAATAGGTCTGAAATTTCATTTTTTAGTTCCTTCAGAACTCTGGGGTGTATACCATCTGGTCCAGGTGATTTACTACTCTTCAGTTTGTTAATCAGGCCTACCACATCTTCTAGGTTCACCGTGATTTGATTCAGTCCATCTGAATCATTACCCATGAAAACCTTCTCCAGTACGGGTACCTCCCCAACATCCTCTTCAGTAAACACCGAAGAAAAGAAATCATTTAATCTTTCCGCGATGGCTTTATCTTCTCTAAGTGCCCCTTTAACCCCTCGATCATCTAACGGTCCGACTGACTCCCTCACAGGCTTTCTGCTTCAGATATATTTTAAAAAGTTTTTACTGTGAGTTTTTGCCTCTACGGCCAACTTCTTTTCAAATTCTCTCTTAGCCTGTCTTATCAATGTCTTACATTTAACTTGCCAACTGTTACAGTTTTGGCTGCAGTGCAACCGCCTCACCACCAGGGGTCCCTCTAGTGCTGGCTTTCCTGACAGGCCCAGTCCATCTCCTCTGTCCACTCTATGCTCTGGGTGTGCCCTTATAACCCTGCCTGACAGTTGCCTCGGGGCTTCGGCATCGAGCTCTCCTGGGCTCCCTGCTCTAGCCTTGCGCGGCCTTCGGGCCTTTCCTTTCCTTTCCTTGCGTGGCCTTCGGGCCTTTCCTTGCCTTGCCCTGTGCGGCCTTCGGGCCTTTTCCTTGCCTTGCCTTGCGTGGCCTATGGGCCTTCTGACCTGCCTTGCCCCGCTTACGGTGTGTGGCCTACGGGCCTTCTGTGTGTGTGTGTGTGGCCTACGGGCCTTCTGACCTGCCTTGCCCTGCTTACTGTGCCCTGACCCAGCCTGAACCTAGACACTGCTTTCTGCCGCCTGCCCTGACCCAGCCTGAACCTAGACACTGCTTTCTGCTGCCTGCCCTGACCCAGCCTGGACCCAGACACTGCTATCTGCCGCCTGCCCTGACCCAGCCTGGACCCAGACCCTGTATTAGCCATTCTTGTCTCTCTCAACCTGGAGCCACCCTTCTGGGTGGTGTTCACGACTCCTGACCGGAGCCCAGTCGTAACAGTATGCCGAAGCCATTCACATTGGGAGAGACAGAAAGGACTCAGTATTCAGACGGTGAGTCCTCACGGTTTATTATCTGTACCATTTGTCAAACTCTGAATTATCCTACGTACCTGAACTGTTTAGCTTGTCAGCTCTCGGACCAGGAGCACTGGATGTGCAGCAACTGTCACAGAAGAAATGTGTCTGTATACCAAGAATGCCTTAATTGCAATTCTCCCAAACCAGGCTGGTGGAAGTGTCTCTGTCTTCCTTGTCTTTTGCCTCCAGGCAAACCCTGCCCCCGCTGCACAGCTAACGGGCCACCGTCTCCTCATAAAGATTCAGCCAGAGCTATCACACTCTGCCCTGCTTCTGGCTCAGCTAGGAATGTTTTCACCCTGGACAGTTTACTAACAGAAGATTGTAGCATAACTTGTCACAAAACTTTTTACCAAAAAGCAGCTTATACTTCAGGAAAACCAAAAACTTACCTGGCCAAGAGAACTTCTAGGACTTCCGTTCTAGGAGATCAAGCACAAAAACATATGGAACTCATTAACCCGAGCAGGGCTCTGCTTCCCACAGCTGCTGAACAGCCTGTAACGAGCTCCTTCCCTAGACGTCCTAGAACGGTCTGTGCCTTCTCTAACCTGCTCCTCCAGAAACAAAATCAGGAGCTTCAGACTTTGGCTCGAGGTATCAAGCCCTTGGCAGTACAATCTATGTCTTCCATATACACTACTTCTAACCTTGCTGCTCTGCCATCTGAGTTTGCTTCATCGCCCCAAGAGGGGTCCGAGCCTGCTACAACGCCCGGAGAGGGGTCCGAGCCTGCTTCATCGCCCCGAATGTGGTCCGAGCCTGCTTCATCGCCCCGAGAGGGGTCCGAACCTGCTTCAACGCCCCAAGAGGGGTCCGAGCCTGTTACAACGCCCCGAGAGGGGTCCGAGCCTACTGCAACGCCCGGAGAGGTGTTCGAGCCTGCTACAACACCCGGAGAGGGGTCCGAGCCTGCTTCATCGCCCCGAGAGGGGTCCGAACCTGCTTCATCGCCCCCAAGAGGGATCCGAGCCTGCTTCATCGCCCCGAAAGGGGTCCGAGCCTGCTTCATCACCCCGAGAGGGGTCCGAGTCTGCTACAACGCCCCGAGAGGGGTCCGAATCTGCTACAACACCCGGAGAGGTGTTCGAGCCTGCTACAACGCCCGGAGAGGGGTCCGAGCCTGCTTCATCGCCCCGAATGGGGTCCGAGCCTGCTTCATCGCCCTGAAAGGGGTCCGAGCCTGCTTCATCGCCCCGAGAGGGGTCCGAACCTGCTACAACATCCGGAGAGGTGTTCGAGCCTGCTACAACGCCCGGAGAGGGGTCCGAGCCTGCTACAACGCCCGGAGAGGGGTCTGAGCCTGCTTCATCGCCCCGAGAGGGGTCCGAGCCTGCTACAACGCCCCGAGAGGTGTCCGAGCCTGCTACAACGCCCGGAGAGGTGTTCGAGCCTGCTTCATCGCCCCGAAAGGGGTCCGAGCCTGCTACAACGCTCGGAGAGGTGTCCGAGCCTGCTTCATCGCCCCGAGAGGGGTCCGAGCCTGCTACAACGCCCGGAGAGGGGTCCGAGCCTGCTTCATCGCCCGGAGAGGGGTCCGAGCCTGCTTCATCGCCCGGAGAGGGGTCCGAGCCTGCTACAACGCCCGGAGAGGTGTTCGAGCCTGCTTCATCGCCCCGAAAGGGGTCCGAGCCTGCTTCATCGCCCCGAGAGGGGTCCGAACCTGCTTCATCGCCCCGAGAGGGGTCCGAGCCTGCTTCATCGCCCCGAGAGGGGTCCGAGCCTGCTTCATCGCCCCGAGAGGGGTCCGAGCCTGCTACAACGCCCGGAGAGGTGTTCGAGCCTGCTTCATCGCCCCGAAAGGGGTCCGAGCCTGCTACAACGCCCGGAGAGGTGTTCGAGCCTGCTTCATCGCCCCGAGAGGGGTCCGAGCCTGCTACAACGCCCCGAGAGGGGTCCGAGCCTGCTACAACGCCCGGAGAGGTGTTCGAGCCTGCTTCATCGCCCCGAAAGGGGTCCAAGCCTGCTTCATCGCCCCGAGAGGGGTCCGAGCCTGCTTCATCGCCCCGAGAGGGGCCCGAGCCTGCTGCACTACCCCGAGAAGAGCCTGCTGAACCGGTCCTGCTGCCGCCCCCGGAGGGGCTTAAACCGGTCCTGCTGCCACCCCCGGAGGGGCTCAAACCGGTACCACTAAAAGACTTTCTGACTCAGCCATCTGAGCCTGTTGAATTGCTCCAGCTGTTGCTGCCCTCGGAGGGGTCTGATTTCATTTTTGAGTACCCCCTGCTAAGATGGGACCCAGGAGGAGGGGGAGGCCTTGAGGAGGGGGTACTGTTACAGTTTTGGCTGCAGTGCAACCGCCTCACCACCAGGGGTCCTTCTAGTGCTGGCTTTCCTGACAGGCCCAATCCATCTCCTCTGTCCACTCTATGCTCTGGGTGTGCCCTTATAACCCTGCCTGACAGTTGCCTCGGGGCTTCGGCATCGAGCTCTCCTGGGCTCCCTGCTCTAGCCTTGCGCGGCCTTCGGGCCTTTCCTTGCCTTGCCCTGCGCGGCCTTCGGGCCTTTTCCTTGCCTTGCCTTGCGTGGCCTACAGGCCTTCTGACCTGCCTTGCTCTGCTTACGGTGTGTGGCCTACGGGCCTTCTGTGTATGTGTGGCCTACGGGCCTTCTGACCTGCCTTGCTCTGCTTACAGTGTGTGGCCTATGGGCCTTCTGTGTGTGTGTGGCCTACGGGCCTTCTGACCTGCCTCGCCCCGCTTACGGTGTGTGGCCTACGGGCCTTCTGTGTGTGTGTGGCCTACGGGCCTTCTGACCTGCCTTGCCCCGCTTACAGTGTGTGGCCTACGGGCCTTCTGTGTGTGTGTGGCCTACGGGCCTTCTGACCTGCCTTGCCCCGCTTACGGTGTGTGGCCTACGGGCCTTCTGTGTGTGTGTGTGGCCTACGGGCCTTCTGACCTGTCTTGCCCTGCTTACTGTGCCCTGACCCAGCCTGAACCTAGACACTGCTTTCTGCCGCCTGCCCTGACCCAGCCTGAACCTAGACACTGCTTTCTGCTGCCTGCCCTGACCCAGCCTGGACCCAGACACTGCTATCTGCCGCCTGCCCTGACCCAGCCTGGACCCAGACACTGCTATCTGCCGCCTGCCCTGACCCAGCCTGGACCCAGACCCTGTATTAGCCATTCTTGTCTCTCTCAACCTGGAGCCACCCTTCTGGGTGGTGTTCACGACTCCTGACTGGAGCCCAGTCGTAACACCAACGTTTATGCATTATCCTATTTTCTTCTGTTGGATCCTTCTTCCAATTTTTGAATGAAGATCTTTTGGCTAAAATAGCTTCTTTTACCTCCCCTTTTAACCATGCCGGTAATCGTTTGGCTGCTTTCCACCTTTCTTAATGTGTGGAATACATCTGGATTGTGCTTCTAGGATGGCATTTTTTAACCATGACCACGCCTCTTGCACACTTTTTACTTTTGTAGCTGCTCCTTACAGTTTTTTTCTAATTATTTTTCTCATTTTATCAAAGTTTCCCTTTTGAAAGTTTAGCACGAGAGCCGTGGATTTGCTTACTGCCCCCCTTCGTCATTAATTCAAATTTGATCATATTATGATCACTATTGCCAAGCGGCCCCTCCACCATGACCTCTCTCACCAAATCCTGTGCTCCACTGAGAATTAGGTCTAAAATTGCTCCCTCTCTCGTCGGTTCCTGAACCAATTGTTCCATAAAGCTATCATTTATTCCATCCATGAACGTTATCTCTCTAGCATGTCCCGATGATACATTTACCCAGTCAATATTTGGGTAATTGAAGTCTCCCATTATTACTGCACTACCAATTTGGTTAGCTTCCCTAATTTCTCTTAGCATTTCACTGTCAGTCTCACCATCTTAACCAGGTGGACGGTAGTATACTCCTATCACTATAGTCTTCCCCGACACACAAGGGATTTCTACCCATAAAGATTCAATTGTGCATTTAGTCTCATGCAGGATGTTTATCCTGTTGGACTCTATGCCATCCCGGACATAAAGCGCCACACCGCCTCCCGGGTGCTCCTCTCTATCATTGCGATATAATTTATACCCGGTATAGCACTGTCCCATTGGTTGTCCTCCTTCCACCATTTCTCTGAGATGCCAATTATGAAAAAGGATAGAGACAGGATGGAGATGGTCCAGGAAAGGGCAACCGCAATTGTGTGGGGTCTGTATTGGAAGTCTTATGAAAACAGGCTGAAGGATCTAAATATGTATATCCTGGAAGAGAAGAGGTGCAGGAAAGATATGATACAGAGAGGTTTCAATAATGCATGATCTTAGAACCTTTTCCATTGTAAAGGAAACTGTAGAACTAGGATCATGAAATGAAACTCCAGGGGGGATAACTCAGAACCATCATCAGTAAATATTTCTTCATGGAGAGGGTGGTGGATGCCTGGAATGCCCTTCTGGAAGAGGTAGTGAGGATGAAAATTGTAAATGAATTCAAAAGGGCATGGGGTGAACACTGAAACTAGAGGTTAGAAATGAGGAAAAGGGTGTATGGGAATATTTGTACAGAACAACAGTTGTTACCCTTAACCCCTAACCAATTAGCCTTGATGCTTTTGATACAACTGCATCATCACTCTCTGCTTTGATAGTAGGGGGAAAAGGGGAAACTGGATTCAGACAGCAACCAACGCTGGCTGGGCCCCGACTTTCATAGTCCTAGACATTAGGGGAAAAGCAACGCGCATTCAAGCACAGTATTATCTGAATTATTGAGATGGCTGCTCACCCCATACAAATGTTGCTAGCAGTAATTTTGTTATGAGTTCGACAGTGCTTGGTTTTGATTGTAAATATTATTACCTTTAAATAAGGCTTAGAGGTAACCAGTAATGAGTAGCAACATAAGGCTTGGGAGTTACATGTATGGAGTGGCAGTTACTATGCTAACAAAAATATGGGGTTAACCTGCACAGTTCAGCAGTTAATACCATAAGAAACTTGTTTGGCAGCATGGATGGGTCATTTCGTTGTTTTCTGCCATCATGACTATGTTATTATGCAAACCCAGCTACACTAACAGCTTTCACCACATCCTCTGGCAATGAATTCCAGAGTTTAGTTATGTATTGAGTAAAAAATATTTTCTCCTATTTGTCTAAATATATCACCCAAAAACTTCATTGAAGGTCCCATAGTCCTTGTGCTTTTTGAAAGAATAAACAACCAATTCATGTTAAACCGTTCCATTCCACTCATTATTTTATAGACCACTATCATATCTCACCTCAGCTGTTTCTTCTCCAAACTGAAGATCCCTCTAAACCTTTTTAGCTTTTTCTCATAGAGGAATTATTTTATCCCATTCACCATTTTGGTTGCCCTTCTCTGTACCTTTTCTAATTCCTCTATATCTTTTTGAGATGTGGTGACCAGAACTGCACACAATACTCAAGGTGCAGTCACACCATGGAGTGATACAGAGGCATTATATTTTTGTTTTATTATCCATTTCTTTCCTAATAATTCCTAGCATTTTATTTGCTTTCTTGACTGCCAACACACTGAGCAGAGGACTTCAACATATTATGCATGATGATGCCTATTTATTTATTTTAACTTTTGTTATTAACTTTGCCAAATATTGCTTGCAAACTTCTGCTTTCAGATTCTGCCTATCAATCTGTACTGCTATGTTTAAATCTTTTCTTTCAAATATCTATTTAGAATCTTAGATTTTAAAGGGCTTAAAGTGATTTTAAAATGATCTTAAATTTAAAGGAACTTTTTTTGTTCTCTTCAACACTCTCCATCACTCACCTACACTAAGATCTATTCTTCCTATATAGTTCTTCCAAAGACATAGTTTAAATATTGTTCACTTAAACTAAATACTAATCTAAAGACTTGTAGATAAGTCATCTTCATAGACACAGCACAATGATTTTTGTTCAGTGTAACAACTGTGGTGCTTTAGTCCTAATGTATACCTCACCATCTGGAGGATTAAGGCTTATCCCATTTCCCTTCTTCTGTCTGCACTCATCTAAAAGAAGAAAGGGCAGATATTATGGACCAATCTTTCATACAGGATTCAAAAATCAAACAATGAATGTGTGCCCCCCCAAACTGCTTGTCTGGACTATGAATTACCCCTATGCTTGGGTTGGGGAGTATCACATGATAAATTATATTTACTAATATGATTTATCTTTGTGTTAGTAGCCTGAGTGGGGGATGAGACAAGGTCCAGGTCACCCCGATACTACAATTCTGTGCACTTTCCAAACAACCTCTTACTTGTGGCACCACTACACCAGATAAAACCATGATACTAGAATAAAACAGTAACTAATACTTTTACTACCTTTTGGCTTTCTTTTTATAACAAACACATATAAACACACTAAAGAATATACCTCAACGGGTGAATTTTCAAAGAGCCGTGCATGTAAAAATCGGGACTTACACGTGCGGCTAGGCTCTGTGTGCGCTACGCACATTTTAGAAAGGGCCCGGCCATGCGCATACGTCTTGATACACGCACAAGTGTCAAGCCCTGAAAAGGGGTGGTCTGGGGGAGTTGTCTGGGCAGGGCAGGGCAGGATGGAGGCCAGCTGAGATAGTGGCCATTAGTTGCTATTCTGGGGATGCTACTTCTACTGCATGGAGCAGAAGTAAAAAAACAAAAAAAATGTGGATAGTTAGGGTTAGGATGGAGAGAAGAAGAGGTAGGAATAGTAGGGTTAGGGATAGGAAAGTTCCCTCCCAGTCTGCTCCTTAATTGGATGGGAGTGGGAGGCCCGATTGCATCACTGCATGTAATTTACTAAAATTCAGCCCCCCTGTGTGTACCGCCTGCACATGCATGCAAGGATTTTAAAATCAGACATGCATGTGTGCACACCAATGGATTTTATAATTTGCACGGACCGGCATGTTCATATTATAAAATCAGTGCATCCATGTGTGCGCGCCTTTTAAAATCTGCCCCCAATAGTTTATCTCTCCCCAAAACCTTTGTTCTATGTGAATATTTATTTATTTTAAAAGTTTTATATATCGCTTTTCCATGAATGTTTATTGCAGTTTACATCATTACATATATAATTAAAACAAACATTACAATGAAATATTAACGTATTTATTTATTAAAATGTATTAATCGTCTTCCAATTTTTACAATAAAAGTTTTCAAACCGATGTACATACATTAAAAACAAGTGGGACAGCATACATGCAATTCTGTCTTACATAACTTTATTCAAATCTTTTTAGTACCTTGTAAATAACATAGTGTACAAATTATGCTTTGGTTCTTTTAAATTTATATAGAGCAGCAGAGCATTTAGAACCAAGATAAGGAATGAAGATGGAGGATGATCTTAAATTTCCCAAAGCAATACTTACTAATCCTTTTCAGTCACCAACAAAATGATCCTATCCCCTCAGTGCTCCCACTGGATTGTGGGTTACTGAGCTCTTCCTCTGAAATATATATTGTTCTTCTAAGGCAAGTTAATGCAAAGCAAATCCCTTTGGTGATTTACACTTCAGTTAGCCTGAGTGACTCACTATTACTCTGTTTAATAAATGTTGGCACCTACTCAAATCCATCACCCAACTCTAACACCTTTTCAGACTATCTGACCTTTTTCAACCTTTTTTCTTAGGTATACACAAATCTAGGCTATTACTTACCTTTTGGCTTGCTTTTTATAACAAACACACAAACTGTAAGCCTTTTCCTACCTTTTGGCTTGTTTGGTTTTTTTTTTTATAACAAATGCACACAAATTCCAAGCTTTTTCTTACCTTTTGGCTTGCTTTTTATAATAAATACAGACAAATTCTAAAGGGAGGATTTTCAAAGCCCTACACACGTAAAATCCAGCGTTTATGCACTTGGCCGGGCCTTGCGCATGCCAGGTGAATTTTCAAAGAGGCCCGGCCATCTGCATTAACGGCGGCACGTGAATAAGTGCCGGACCTCTTTAAAGGGGCGGGGCGGGACAGTGCTATGGTTTCCTATCCCGAAGACTTGTGAGCTGGCAGCCAGCTGGCCCAAGCAACTTACTTCAGCTCAGGAGCTGAAGTATGTTGAGAAACAAAGAAAAAAACCCACAAAGGTATAGTTTAGGGGGTGGGGAGGAGAGGGGAAGAATGGGGAATTTAGGAAGGAGGGAGGGAAGTTTTCTTCCAATATGCTTCTTAATTGGAGCAGACTGAGAGGGAACTGGGGAAGGCCGGTGCGTAGCTGCGCTGAAATTACAAAAGCCCCCCCCCCCCCCGCAAGCGCCGCCTGCACATACGCACATGGATTATAAAATCCATGCACATGTGTGTGCGGCCTACGGATTTTCTACCATGTGCGTGCCAGTGCGCACATGGTAGAAAATCAGTGCGGCCATGGTAGAAAATCAGTGCGGCCATGTGTGCGCACCGGGAAGCGCGAGCACATGGACACGCGCACGCACAGTATAAAATCTACCTCTTAGCTTTTTCCTACATTTTACACACAAGCTATAAGCTTTTCCTATCTTTTGGGTTGCTTTTTATAGCAAACACACAAACTCTAGAGGCCTGATTTTCAAAAGCATTTACACACTTAAAATTGGGTTTTACACATGTAAATATACTTTACCCAAGTAAGAGGGATTTTGAAAACTATTTCAGTATTTGTCATTGAATTGTCCATAGAATTTACCTGCATAAGTGCAGTTTACGTGGGTAAATGGCTTTTGAAAATTGCTACAATAGTAGTTGTATTTACTCATGTAAATCCTTTTGAAAATTACCCCCAAATTTTTTCCTACCTTTTGGCTTGATTTTTATAACAAACACATGAACTCTAAGCTTTTTCCTACTTTGTGGCTTCCTTTTTAAACAAAAAAACAAAGTATAGGAACTCTATCCAAAATGTGCTCTTATCCAAACTTGTTTAATGTTCTTTGAACAAATTTAATTTAGAAAATATATATAGGACCGCATCAGCAAGCCAGACGACGGCAGTGAACCCACTTGCCGTCCGGACTTCTCGTCATATGCGGCGTGATGTTTAAATGGATTTTTTATGTATAGAGGTAGCTTATTGATTGTCCTCTAGGTCCCGTTTGTGAGTTGAAAAATGCATCAATAATCCAAACAATCCCAAATAGCACCCGACAATGGCCGGTGTTTCGCGATCAAAATCGCTTCATCAGGAGCAATTTTCACAAACAGTTTTTGTTACGGCAGATGCTATAGAGTCAAGAGGACACAAACAATTATATAAGAAAAGTGAATTTAAACCAGGTACTTAACTTAACGTTGAATGCAGCACCACCAACCTTTCTGTTGGACCCGAATGTCTCTTAGAATTTTGCAGCCGTACGGGACAGAAAAACCTTGGACGCCTTGGCCTTTTAAAAGCCCGCGCTTTTGCGCACATGATGACGTCATCACGAAGCTGTCGTCATGGGATGATCGTATATGAGAATTTGTCTTATTGATCTAATGAACCAGATTTATTAGAGGAAAACTTGCAGTTCTAATAACGAATTCAGCCCTTCAGGTTCCACTGTCTTAAGCCGATGAATCCATCGCTGTTCTGCTCGTAGGAGGCGGTTATTAAAATTCCCGCCTCGCCAATTTGGAGATAGTTGTTCTAAAACACAGACTTTTAGCTGTTCAAAACTGTGTTGAAAAGACATACAATGCACTGTTAGTGGGGCAGAGATCCGGCCTGTTGAAATACATGACCGGTGCTCAATGAGCCTGGTCTTGAGAGCACGTTTCGTTTTGCCTATGTATAACCTATTACAGGGGCACTGTATCACATAGACCACCCCAGTAGACCGGCAATCAGTAAAATTTCTAAGTACAAAAGTGAAATTCTCACGGGTGAAATGTATTGCTGATGTAGAGATCATAACTGAGCATACAGTATGCTCAGTTATGATCTCTACACAATTCAACTGAGCGTACAGTATGCTCAGTTATGATCTCTACACAATTCAAACTGTAGGCTATTGTTGAGTTTTATATACCATCATTCGGAAAAGCCATCACAACGGTTTACAAAAGCTCAAAATGCAAGATTTTTAACAATTGAGCAAAAAGGGATAACAGGAAGTATATTAAACAAAGGAGAGATATTCAATTGCAAAGATATTAACTGGCATTTGCACTAAAAGTTGCCCTAAGGGGTGCACGAAGGGGAGGGCCCCTTTGTCGCGCCCCTTCGGCGTGTGACGCACGGCGCGTGGCGCCTGGTAGCAGGGCGCCTTTCAACGGTCGGAGCTGCCCCTGGTGACATCAGGGGGCGGAGCTTCTGATCGGGTCTCTCCCTCACTTTGCAGTTCAGTTGTTTTTCCTATTCCAGTTTCAGGTGATATTTTTCTTCACTTCTGTTCCCATGGCGATGAAAAAGGGCCACAGGGCGCCCAAAGGTGATGGGTGGACTGCCAGTTCGAGGGTATCTTATAAGTTTTCTCAATGGTCTCATTTATCGTAATAGTTTACCTCTCCCCAAAACTTTTAAGCTCTAAAAGTTTCCAAAGCAATACTTACCAATCCTCTTCAGCCACCAGCAATATGATCCTCTCCTCTCAGTGCTCCCACTGGATTGTGGGTTACTGAGCTCTTCCATGCAATATATCTTGTTCTTCTACGGCAAGTTACTACAAAAAATTCCCTTTGATGATTTCAGTTAGTTAGCCTGAGTGACTCACTGCTATTCTATTTAACAAATGTTGACACCTACTCAAATCAATCATATTACTCTAACATCTTTTCAAGGTGAGGAACTTATCTATTTCAACCTTTTTACTTAGGTATAAACAACTGTAGGCTATTACCTACCATTTAGCTAGCTTTTGATAATAAACATACAAACTCAAAACCTTTTCCTACCCTTTGGCTTGCTTTTTATAATAAACACTTGTTTCCTTTCTCATTGGTTTTCTCTAGGTTCTCCTTGGCACTTCAGTGTAGGCTGCACAATGTGGTACTGGCTTCTGGATTTTGCTCCAACCACTAATCTTTTACCAGTTTGCTTTAAAGTCTGTAACTCTGCCTTCCCCAGCCTTCCTTTCAGCCAGTAGCCTAGGGGGAAGGGAAAACAGAATCCATGTGCAGATTGTTTGGTAGTAAAATCTTCCACACCCTCTGCATACCTGGAATGTTGCCAAAGAATGGATTTATTCAAACATCTTACTCCATCACTGCAGTGTGTTTTTAATGCACTATGGGGCAGATTTTCAAAGGGTTACGCATGTATATTGTGTGCGTAACCCCAAAAACCCGCTGCTGCGCGCGCCAAGCCTATTTAGCGCGCACAAATCTACGCCCGCATGTATGTTAGAAAATCTGGCCCTATGGTTGTAATTCTCCCACTGCCTTTTTTGGCTCCAGTCTCCCTCCAATTTGCCCTTGTGAGAAGAGACACATCCTTAAGTACTATTTACACAGTAAGGAAAGGAGAAACAGAAACCCCTTTTTTGAAAAGTAAGGGTTGTAAAAGAAAAATAACATTGTTATGGTTTTGGGCTGTAGCCTGGTGTGGTGAATACCACCTGCAGGACTGACACAGGACAGGAGGATGGGGGCAATAGCAGGTGATCTGGTGAGGCTGGGCAGTCTCCAGAGCTGGATGCAGGATGATAAGAATTCCTGGAGCTTGGTGAAAGCTGAAAAGGCCCTCTGGAACTGGGTGATGGCTGAGAAGAATCTCTGGAACTAGGTGCTGGCTGAGAGGTGTCTCTGGAACTGGGTGCTGATTGTGAAGGTTCTCTGGAGCTGGGTGCTGGCCGAGAGAAGTCTCTGGAGCTGAGAGCATGGTGGTAAGGATGAACTTCAGGAAACACTGGAACAGCACGTGGGTACGCATGGAGGTCATTGCAGGTAAGCGTGAACTGTTATAGTGGAACCGAGTGCAGGTATGGGTGAAATCAGAATAGCAAGCAGGTAAGCATGAGATTGGATGCAGCTAAGTGTGAGCTGGAGGAGGGGAACCAGAGCAAGGAAGACAGACAATGAAGGATTAGATGAACCAGGACAAGGACTACACTGAACATGAAAACACAAAATGCCTGAAAGCAGCAAGGCAAGGAAGTCCAAAGGAAGCAGGGGGAAGCAGAAGAGTAATAGAAGCTACAAAGGGATTCAGGGAGAAATGGGACAAGAAGACAGGCGAGAACTGGAATGCCTGAAGACCAAAGAGCAAGATCAGCAAAGGCCCATAGGCCACAGAGCAAGGCAGGAAAGCAGGATGCCTGAAGGCGTGCAAGGCAAGGAACAGATGGCTAAAGCAGGGAGCCCAAAGGAACTCGATGCCGAAGCACTGAGACATGGGCTAGGTGGGGTTAAATAGAGAGTTCTGGACATGGAGCAGGTAGCAAGGAAGGCCGGGCCAGCCAGGGGAGCGTGCTCATGAAGGGGGGGGGGGGGGGGAGCCTCTGGTGGTGAGGAGGCTGCACAGCAGCCAGAGTCATAATAAACATATTTTCATGCACTTCTTAAGTATTCTTACCAACTATAAAACACATTAGTGCAGGTAAGGGGTATACACACTCTTTTTATACACCAATGGTCCACCTGTCCCCAGATATGTTTAATGGAGAGTAGAAAACACAGGCCTCTCGAGACTGCTCTTGCCATATCTCCACGTCTTTCTCAAAGCTCTGCCTGGACTGGCCACTCCATCCGCTTTGTTTCCTTGCGTCTTTTTCTGGTCTGCCAGAACTTGCTTCACTCTCTCTGGAGTCTGCTTTGGATGTCTGTACACATCCCACTGCTGTCACCATATGTTACAAGTTGCTGCATGGGTTCTGAGCAACCTGCTGACAATTCTCCAAAATACACGCTCAGAAGCAATGACTTTCAGAGAAGCAATTACTTTCAGAGAAACTCACTTTTTAATTTTATTTTTAGCTTTTAAATTCATTCTCTCTCTCTCTCATCTCCTTCTGACCTAAACTTAAGAGACACGCTGTTGGCCCTGCTGTCTGCTAAATCAGTCTCAGCTGGACTCCTAATTATCCACTATAACTACAGCTCTCACCTTTATTGGTCCTCTGCAAAAAAAGTCTACAAACTACATGTCCCAGCAACCTTGTGTTTCCTGGTATGCCAAGTTTTATCATCCCTTAGCCAACTGCTAGTAGCTTTGTATTTCCTGATCCACCAAGTTTTAGCCTCCCCTGGTTGTTCAGTGTGTGTAAACCCCAAGTTTATCACAGACAACAATGTCAGAAATATCCATTTACAACATGTTGCATAAGAACATGCCATACTGGATCAGACCAAGGGTCCATCAAGCCCAGCATCCTGTTTCCAACAGAGGCCAAACCAGGCCACAAGAACCTGGCAAGTACCCAAAAACTAAGTCTATTCCATGTTACCGTTGCTAGTAATAGCGGTGGTTATTATCTAAGTCAACTCAATTAATAGCAGGTAATGGACTTCTCCTCCAAGAACTTATCCAATCTTTTCTTAAACACAGCTATACCAACTGCACTAACCTATTTCAATATCTTATTTTCAGTCTTGCCACTACTTTGATGGAGTTGAGGGTGTGGGGAAAGGATTTATTTTCCCATTTTTGAGATGACTTTGGTTTTCAAAACCATTCTGAAGATTCGAAGCATGGAAAATTGTTTTTCAAAATTTCCTATGTTCACTTAAACTATTCCCTTCTCCAGCCCTTACCATCTTTTTCTCCTTTTTATCTGTTCATATTTCACTCCAGTTGTCTCGCCAATTGCACTCACTTATACATAAAATTGCAATACCAAATAAATACTAGCCAAGCACATGATTTATTCCATTTAATTAGGATGTTATATTTACAATATCTTGACAGTTGTTATATATAAATAAGTGAACTTTCATGCTATTTAATTTTTTGTTCAATTATTCTTTGTTTATCAATGGACACATATTATTTTTTGTCATATAATAAAGGTAATTTTATGCCTACAATTTTCTGCAAGGCCACTTTCAATTCTTTATTTCTGAAACTGTAAATAAGAGGATTTAAGAATGGGGTTAAAAATATATACATCACAGCAACCAACTTGTTTTGATTCATGTTGTATGCTGACCTTGGTCGTATATATATTGATATTATGGTGCCATAAAATAAAATAACAACTGTAAGGTGAGAGGAACAGGTAGAAAAGGCTTTGCGTCTCCCCTCTGCTGAATGGATTGTTTTCAGAATAGTGGAGATAATAAAAACATAAGATGTGAGAGTTAAGAGAAATGGAGTGAAGGCTGTAAACACCCCTTCAGCCATATTCAAGGTTTCAATGAGAAAGGTTTCTGTGCAGGAAAGTTTCATGAGGGCTGTAAGATCACAGAAGAAATGGTTTATTTTATTGGAGCCACAAAAAGAAAAACGAGCTACAATCATAGCATGCTGCAATGTCACCAGAAAGCCTGGTAGCCATGAGATAGCTGAAAGGAGAGTACAGACTCTGTTATTCATGATCACGGCATAACGCAAGGGATTGCAGATTGCAACATATCGATCATAGGCCATGGCTGTGAGAAGGTAGAATTCTACAGCTGCACAAGCAATAAAACAATACATCTGTATAATGCATGCACTGAAAGATATGGTATTGGTTTTGGTCCAAAGGATTGCTAATAATTTTGGCACAGTGACTGTCAAGGAAGAGATATCTATAATGGATAAATTGGCCAGGAAGAAATACATGGGGGTGTGCAGGTGTCGATCAGCACATACAATGCAGATAATGAGGAGGTTGCACAGCATAGCCAGCAGATAGACCAGTAAGCATACAGCAAAGAGAGGATGTTGAAGCTCTGGGAAATCTGAAAATCCTAGGATAAGGAACTCGGTCACACTGGTGTGATTCCTTATTTCCTCGTTTTCATATTCCATTGTGTGCTGAGGAAAGAAAAAAAAGAATGAAGGAGAACTAAAACATACAAAGGGTCCAATATATTAAAGTACGATATGTTAGGGCATTTAGAATACAATGTGGTCTTAAATATGCTCCTGTAATTCTGCCATGTTTTCATGGTATGTAGTAAGGTATTATGGGGTAATTTTCTGACTAGCTGTATATCTGCATAGTCGATGAGTACTTTTCACCTGTACACTTATTTGTTTATTGCTTACAAACACCTATGTGATTTATAACGTAAATAAAACAACAATAATAAAACAACAAAATCAGAATACAATACAGAAGACAAAATTCATAATCCTAGAACTGAAAACCTTAATGTGAATCCCTGTCAGGAACAGCACTTCTTTGGCTAAAATCCTACCTGAAAAACAGACACTATAAGATCACCCTAGGCAACCATGAATCTGACCCCATTAACCTTAACCGAGGCATCCCCAAGGCTCCTCATTATCCTCTACCCTCTTCAAAATCTATATGTTACCTCTTTTCAAACTCCTCTCAAACATAGGCATCACCTACTAGGGATGTGAATCGTTTTAGGACGATTAAAATTATCGTCCGATAATTTTAATATCGTCTTAAACCGTTATGGAACACAATACAATAGAGATTCTAACGATTTATCGTTATAAATCGTTAGAATCGTGAGCCGGCACACTAAAACCCCCTAAAAACCCACCCCCCCCCCTTTAAATTAAATCCCCCCCCCCCCCACCCCCCCCCCCCCAAATGACTTAAATAACCTGTGGGTCCAGCGGCAGTCCGGAACGGCAGCGGTCCGGAACGGGCTCCTGCTACTGAATCTTGTTGTCTTCAGCCGGCGCCATTTTCCAAAATGGCGCCGAAAAATGGCGGCGGCCATAGACGAACACGATTGGACGGCAGGAGGTCCTTCCGGACCCCCGCTGGACTTTTGGCAAGTCTTGTGGGGGTCAGGAGGCCCCCCCCAAGCTGGCCAAAAGTTCCTGGAGGTCCAGCGGGGGTCAGGGAGCGATTTCCCGCCGCGAATCGTTTTCGTACGGAAAATGGCGCCGGCAGGAGATCGACTGCAGGAGGTCGTTCAGCGAGGCGCCGGAACCCTCGCTGAATGACCTCCTGCAGTCGATCTCCTGCCGGCGCCATTTTCCGTACGAAAACGATTCGCGGCGGGAAATCGCTCCCTGACCCCCGCTGGACCTCCAGGAACTTTTGGCCAGCTTGGAGGGGGCCTCCTGACCCCCCCCCAAGACTTGCCAAAAGTCCAGCGGGGGTCTGGAAGGACCTCCTGCCGTCCAATCGTGTTCGTCTATGGCCGCCGCCATTTTTCGGCGCCATTTTGGAAAATGGCGCCGGCTGAAGACAACAAGATTCAGTAGCAGGAGCCCGTTCCGGACCGCTGCCGTTCCGGACCGCCACTGGACCCGCAGGTTATTTAAGTCATTTGGGGGGGGGGGGTTCGGGAGGGTGGGGGATTTAATTTAAAGGGTCGGGGGTGGGTTTTAGGGGGTTTTAATGTGCCGGTTTTGCGATTTTATGTTTTTTCGATTTTTCACGATATTTTACCCCCCCAAACGGCAACAATACGATTCCCTCCCCCTCCCAGCCGAAATCGATCGTTAAGACGATCGAGGACACGATTCACATCTCTATCACCTACTACATATACGCGGACGACATCCAAATTCTCATCCCATTCACGGATTCGTTATAGAAAGCCCTCCAGTCGTGGAACTACTGCCTCGCTTCCATCAACCAACTTCTCATAAAAATGAACTTAGCCCTTAACCCCCACAAAACTGAATTAATTGTCATCTCCACAACCCCCTCTTTTACTCTAACCTCTCACCGCTTCCCAATCCCATTACCCTACATGCACGAAACCTAGGTATCATGATCGACAACCAACTATCCTTAAAACCTTTCATCAAAGCCACCCTAAAAGACTACTACTTCAAGCTACACGTTTTGAAGAAATTAAGACCCCTCCTACACTTCACCAATTTCCGCACTGTGCTCCAAACCATCATCGTCTCCAAAATTGATTATTGTAACTCCCTCTTCCTAGGCCTCCCTGCCTCCACCATCAAACCCCTACAACTCCTACAGAATGCCACAGCCCGAGTCCTCACCAACACTCGCAAGAACAACCACATTACACCTATACTGAAAGATTTTCATTGGCTTCCTATCAACTCAAGAATACAATACAAAACCTTATCCATCATACATAAGTCCCTTGTGAACAAAAACTTGCAATGGCTTCAAGAGCCTCTCCAACTCCATTCTTCCAACAGACCTACACGAACCTCACACCAAGGAACCCTCCACGTACCCACCCCTAAGCTCACAAAACTCGCTTTCACAATGAAAAGAGCATTCTCAATTGCAGGTCCTTCACTTTGGAATGCCACGCCCCCCCCCCCCCCCCCCCCCCGATCTTTGCATAGAATCCTGTACAATGAAATTAAAAAAAAAAATTAAAAACATGCCTAATCCAACAAGCCTTCTCCTAACCCTTATGCACCACTCAGCCGTAGAAATCAAAACTAATCTCTATCAAGCTCTTGCTGCTAATCTATACATAGTCTTGTTTTCATCTCCGTTATTTAATGCCCACCATTTCAAAGCCCCTGTTACCATGTTACCTTGTTACCTTGTAGCCAATATAATTTATGATTATGTGTTAATGTTACTTGTTTCTTATGCGTTCCATGTAATTGTTATGCCATATATTTAGGCCTCGTTTCCTTGTTCTCTGTAAACCGATACGATGTGAAAACCGTTATCGGTATATAAAAACTATTAAATAAATAAATAAATACATTTTTTAAGTGAACGTATGCACGTACTTTGATTTAGAAAATTGTCTAAGGAAGATTACCTACCCACATTACACTTGTAATTTTGTTTGCGTAAATTTTATGACTAAAGATATGTGCATACTTTTGAAAATCCAAAACTGTATATAGTTCCAGACCCAACCACCAAGAATGCCTCCCACTACTGTGGGAAAAATGTATATGCACTATACATACATATATACATTTACTCCTACATAAGGTAGGGAATTTTCAAAAAGATAATATCCATGGGAAAAGCACTTTTTCCCATGGAAATGGCTTTGAAAGTTATTTTCTCTAAGGAAAAATAGTCTATGATATATATATAGGAATGTTTTACCCAGTAAGGCATGGTATATTTTTCATAGGGTAATATGCATATCCCTATGAAAAGTATCTATCACAGGGGAAAAGCACATTCAAAAATTGCAAAATATTATGTGGTCACAGCTATCTTTTAAAATATTGCAGGTTATCCATTTCATGTGTTATGGCCGCCTGCCGCGACCGGCTGCGGCAGGCTCAACTAACGTCATGTCATGCTTGGCTCTCTATTCCTGGTACACTCGCGGCTATAGCCAGCCTCTGTCGCCACATTCCTCCTGCTCCCTGTGCTCCACGTGGTGGCTGTGCCGCTGCCGACCAGCATTCCGACCCTGGGCCTCCCTAGGCGCGCGCGTGCGCCATCTGCCCTCCCTTTAAAGGGTCAATGGCGGGAACTTCAGGCTCTTCCCCAGCTGATGACATCACGGGCCTGGGATATTTAAGGACTATCTCCAGCCACCACTAACTGACTTGGCAACAAGTTCCCTGGTTCCTTTCTGGTGCTTGCTCCAGTACTCCAGACCTGTTGTTCCTGCTCTATAGATCCCATGTCGGTATCCTGCTCTATAGATTCCACATTGGTATCCTGTCTCTGCGCTTCCCGCTCCTCAGGGCCTGGATCAGTGCTACCACACCTGGGACCCTGTCTCCGCGCTTCCTGCTCCTCGGGGCCTGGCTCAGCACTTCTACATCGGAGATCCTGCTTCAGTGCTTTCACTCTTCAAAACCTGGCTCAGTGCTGCGACATTACTGGACTGTGTCTCTGTATCCCCGCTCCTTGGGGCACCTCTCAGCGCTTCTACATTGCAAGGTCCTGTTATTGCGCTGCTGTTTCTCAGGCAGCCCCTCTGCGCTACTACTCTACTCGTACCTGCTACAGTGGATCCCCCACTCTAGCCCTGCTTTAGCATATCAAAGTACAAGCCTCTACTTCTGCACCTCCTCTCCTCAGGGTCACTCCCACATGGTCCTGCCCTATTGTCCTTGGAACTGCAGTGGCCTTTCACCCCTTGAGGCCTTCTCTCCCTCTCCCTCCTAGAGTACCTTGGGCTTGGACTATACCTAACTCTCTGCTTCCAGACGCCTATTCTCTCTGGGACCAGCCAGCCACACAGAGGTGCACCTATGACCAGCCAGTCCCGGCACCTAAAGACTTAACCGACGGGGAATGAGGGCCAGTACTGGCGAAGTTCCTGTTTGCCTCTGTTCCCAGCCAGCCTCGCCTCCCGATGGTGGGGACCTGCAGGGCCCAACCCTTCAGGTAGCATTAACCCCACTTCAGGCCAAGGGTCCACAAATCCTAACACCATGGACTCTTTGGGGTTCTTTTCAAAAGGTTTCTGCCCAATACAGCCAGCAGGGCAGAAGGTGGGATCAAAGCTAAGGGTTGCCTTCTCCCCTGTGCTGTGCTGCCATTGACAACATTGATAATAGGCATGGGTCACCAAATATGTGGAAAACAAGGTCAAAAAGCAAAATAAAAAAAGGAATTCAGGGCAGAGGATAAAGTGAATCCTTGGAAGACCATGACCGCATCCCACTGATGCTATTTTTATTGAATTTTAAACAAGTAACTTTTCAGATATAGTTTGCTGCCCATGGTGGTGGTGGTGCGCCTTTCTCAACCTCAAGAGCCTTTAACTATTACAATACAATACTATCAATAATCATCCAATTTTATCAACAATTTAAATATGAAAACCCTCTCTGTCCCTCCCATACCCCCTTCCCAATTCCTTTGTCACTATATATGTAAAAAGGGAGAATATAGTCATCAACTTAAGAACATAAGAATGTTTGGCCAGACTTTTACATTGTCAATTGTGTAGTATTTAGAAAAAGGCTACGTGCTCTATGTGGAAGAGATGTGCAAATAAAGATCCATACTTTCAAGAAGACTCTGTGTTTGATTGTCATATCAATTTTTTTCTACATGCCATTCCATAGCATATTGCTGGTAGATAGCTATCCTCAATTGTGCAGCGTGGATGCCTCTGAAGTTAATCAGTTCTGGAGAATGGCTTTCTTTGCTAATAAGACTTTTCAATCCCACTGTTTAATGTATGTATTTTTTAAACTAATGGTCTGTAGATCATCAAACAGATAAAAAAAACAGGCATCCATAGGGATCAGTGTCCCTGCTACAGTATTAATATACCCTAGCACTTTATCCCAGCATCTTTAGATTATTAGGAATGTCCAGAACTAGTACCTCAGTGTGTTCCTTATTGCGTGATATTTAGGGTAATGATCAGACTGTGATAGCTTCATTGCACAAGCATGCTTCTTAGAATTGTAAGCTTTCATCAATAATTTAACCTTGAGTCTTCAACAAACCAATATTAGTGGCAATAGGACGAACTCTAGAAAATGTTTGGAAAATCTAGAACAAAAAAATTTCTATATTTATCACTTGTTTCCAACCTTTTAAGATACTATCATATTCAATAGAATGTTCCTTTTGCAAAAGCAACTTATATAAGTAAGAAATAGTATGTCGGACAGGATCTTCCAGGTCAAAGATCTCAAAAAGTATTTCTTTGTTCCTATGGGTTAGTTCTTGTAGGTCAAGTGAAAGTATATAATGCCTGACCTGTAGGTATGCATAAACGTATTTGTTATCCAGCTCATATTCACATTGGAGTTCCTGAAAAGATATCACTTCACTCTTATTAATCAGTTGCAGTATCACGTGTATGTCTTTGTTACCCTACTCCCGAAAGACTTTACAATGAGAGCCCAGAATAAAATCTCTATTGTCTTGGACAGGCAAAAAATATGAGATTCAATAATTAAGCTTGAGTTTGAGGCAAAACCACTTCCATGCTTTCCAAATAGGTAAAATATATTGAAGGTCTAGTGGGTAAAATAACTCTTTTTCCATTTCTAAAGGGGTGTAAAAGGTTGAGCTCATCAACCAATGTTCCAAGTGTCTTAAATTACAGGCTATGTTGTAGGCCTAAACCCCCTTTAACCCATTTCCTCATCAAAGTAGCTAAAGCAATCCAGGATTTTTTGTGATGTCAAATAAAGTATCGTATAAATTTCTCCATCTCTGAGACCTTTTTTTGGTAAGAATATTGGTACCATCTGAAACAGATACAACATAAGAACATAAAAAGCTGCTATATTGGATCAGATCAAGGCTCTATCAAGTCCAGCATCCTATTTCCAATAGTGGCCAATCCAGGGTACAAGTACCTGGCAAGTACCCAAGCACTAAGTAGATCCCATGCTACTAATGCCAGTATTAGCAGTGGCTATTCCCTAAGTCAACTTAATTAATAGCAGTTTATGAACTTCTCCTCCAGAAACTTATTTATCCTACCCACTACAGACAACAGATAATCCATCCATTTGTGCACAAGAGTTTTAGTTTGTGCTAATAAAATTTGGTAGTTAATCCTTGGTAATTTACCTGGGTCCCTATGTAGCCTAATCCCTAAATATTTAAATGAGTCTTTCACCCACTGTATTGGAAAATTTGGACCACACATCTCCACTATTCCATCCAGCATTGGCATAGCTTCATATTTATCTAAATTCAGTTTTAGACTTGCCAACATACCATATTCTGAGAATTCCCATAGAAGTTGTTGGATTCGTGAACCCTTGGGCCGATCGGAATCGGAGGAAGAACTGCTGGATGTGGTTGCAGCAGCGACCCCGACCGGGAGGCGGCGAGGACAGACTGGTGGCTGGCCGAAGGTGGAACTCTGGGAGCTCTATGCGACCAAGAGCTCGGGCGAGGAAGGAGGTGATGGTGGTGCTGGCACTGTGTTGAGAGAACCTTCGCCCTGGAAACCGATCCTCCCCCGAGAGGAGCTCGTAGGAGTTCGGCCGCTGGGACTTAGGAGATTCACCCTGGAAGCCGGAGTCCCCCCAGGAGGAGCCCGTAGAGACCCGGCCGCTGGGACTTAGGAGGGCCCGTGGGGGCCTGGTCAGCTGAAGTCCAAGGTTGAGTGCCGAAGGGTCGTTGCTCGCCAGTCCAGAGTCAGGAACCAATGGATCACCATACGCCAGTCCCAGGTCAGGAGCCAGAGACTCAACGTAAGCCGGTCCGGGGTCAGAAGCCAGAGGGTCAACGCAAGCCGGTCCGGGGTCAGAAGCCAGAGAATACCAAATGCCAGTCCGGGGTCAGGAGCCAAGAGTAAACGTAAGCCAATCCGAGTCAGGAGCCAAGTAGAAGACAACGCAGTCAGAACGCAGCAACTGGAGACAGGAACAAACCTGGGAACCTCGTTGCAAGGCACTGGAGGAGCGCAGCTGCAGGGCTACTTAAGCCCTGCAGCTGCGCTCCTCCAGTGCCTGACGTCACCGGAGGGAGAAGGCAGGTTTCCCGCGCCTGGCCCTTTAAATCTCGGGCCGAGACGCGCGCGTGCCCCTAGGGGGCGGAGCCAGCCGCGGCGAGACGCCGGCTGCTCCGGCGGCACAGAAGCAGCGTGGTGGAAGCAGGTGCAGGCCTGGGCGCCACGTGGGAATGCCGGGAGCACGGCGGCAAGAGCCCCCGGAGGCCCGGGGAGGGCTGGGGAGACCCGGAAGCCCGCGGAGGTAAGCGGAGCGGCCGGGGCCGACCCGGAGCCGCAACAGTACCCCCCCCCCTTACGCCCCCTCCCGGGGGGTCGTGGTTTGTCCGGATGTGCCACATGAAATTGACGAAGGAGATCCTTATCTAGAATGTGGGCAGAGGGCTCCCACGAGTTCTCCTCAGGGCCATAACCTTCCCAGGACAGGAGGTATTCCCACCGACGATGGCGGAACCGGACATCCAGCACCTCTTTAACCGTGTACGTGGCCCCAGGGTCAGCAGAGACGGCCGTAGGCTTCGGTGGCAAAGGATGGAAGCGGGAGAGGACCACCGGTTTTAGGAGGGAGACATGGAAGACGTCATGTATGCGGAGGGTAGAGGGGAGGAGTAGACGGTAGGAAACCGCGCCAACACGTTCAGCTACCTGGAAGGGACCAATGTAACGAGGCGCTAGCCTCATGGACGGGAGCCGGAGCTGGATGTTCCTAGTACTGAGCCATACTCTGGAACCGGGCAGAAACACGGGAGCGGGTCGCCGAGACTTGTCTGCGTACGCCTTGAAGCGTGCGGCGGTGTGGCGGAGCTTCTCTTGCGTGGAGAGCCAAAGCTGCTGGATCTGGCTGGCCGTCAGTTGCGCCGCTGGCGAGGGGGTAGGAACGGATAGCGGTAGTGGTGGCTTGGGAACCTTTCCATACACCATCTTGAAGGGAGACTGTTGCGTGGCGGAGTGTCGATGGCGGTTGTAAGAGAACTCCGCCCACGGAAGGAGAGTAGCCCAGTTGTTCTGTTGTTCCCTTACGAAGGCTCGAAGGAACGCTTTCAGGGTTCGGTTCGTGCGCTCCACTTGACCGTTTCCCTGGGGGTGAAACGCCGTGGTCACCAATAGAACTCGGTTAGTAGCTCTAGAGTCCGAGAGATTCCCGGGTGGCCCGCTGTCAGCGAGTTGTGCGCCCAAGCTAGCACCTTTCTCCTCGAGCGGAGAGGAACCACCGTCCTACCACCGGGTACTAGTTCTGTGGCAGCCAACTGGACTTTCGCAGGATCCAAGATGTACTGAGGAGGCTCAGAAGAATCTTCTATTTCTGTAGTGCGTGAAAGGGCGTCTGCCCTAATATTCTTGGACGCCGGTCGGGTACCGGAGAGAGAAATTGAACCGGCTAAAAAGAGTGACCAGCGCGCCTGCCTGGGGTTGAGCCTTTGTGCTTGGGATAGATACGCCACGTTCTTGTGGTCTGTATACACCACGATTGGATGTTGAGCCCCCTCCAACCACTGGCGCCATTCCTCGAAGGCCAGCTTAATGGCCAGTAGCTCCTTGTCCCCGATACCATAGTTCCTTTCGGCAGGCGAGAATTTCCGGGAGAAATAGGAACATGGCCGGGCTTTACCCTCTCTAGAAATCTGGGACAGGACGGCCCCTACGGCCACACTGGAGGCATCCACCTCTACCACGAACGGGCGTGCGGGATCCGGGTGTCCAAAGACAAGTGTCCTGAAGGAAGGCTTCCTTTAGGGCCTGAAAGGCCTGTATGGCGGTTGGAGTCCAATTTCGGGCATCAGCGCCCTTGCGTGTGAGGGCCGTAAGAGGAGCCACCAAGGTGGAATACTGCGGGATGAAGTGGCGGTAAAAATTGGCGAAACCTAAGAAGCGCTGGAGCGCCTTTACTCCCATGGGCTGGGGCCACTTCCGGATAGCTGCAACTTTATCGGGGTCCATGCGGAAACCAGTCGAGGAGATGATGTACCCTAGGAAGGGCAAGGATTCCTTTTCGAACTGGCATTTCTCCAGCTTGGCATATAGTCGGTTCTCCCGTAATTTTAGCAGCACCTGGCGCACGTGTTGGCGATGTTCTTCCAGGTTCTGTGAGAAAATCAGGACGTCGTCCAGGTAGACAATTACTGAGGTGTACAATAGGTCGCGCAACACCTCATTCATTAGATTCTGAAACACGGCCGGGGCGTTGCAGAGACCAAACGGCATGACGAGGTACTCATAATGACCGTCCCTGGTGTTGAAGGCGGTCTTCCACTCGTCTCCTGGTCGAATCTGTACGAGGTTGTACGCCCCTCTAAGGTCCAACTTGGAGAAGATGCGGGCGCCCTGCAACCGATCCAGGAGTTCTGGAATGAGGGGCAACGGATAGCGGTCTCGTCGGGTGATCTGATTCAAGCCCCGGTAGTCAATACAGGGCCGAAGAGAGACCCATCCTTTTTGGCTACAAAGAAGAAGCCGGCCCCTGCCAGGGATTTCGACGGTCGTATGAATCCTCGGTCTAGATTCTCCTTGATGTAAGCTGACATGGCCTTGGTCTCAGGCAAGGACAGGGGGTAAACTCTACCACGAGGAGGTGTGGTATCTGGCAGCAAATCAATCGCACAGTCGAAAGGGCGATGTTCCGGTAGCAACTCAGCCTTTTCTTTAGAGAAGATATCTTTGAAGGCCTGGTACGGAGGTAGTACTGTCAGCGGGGCTGTAAGGAGTGGAAGCGTCTGAAGCGGACAAGCAGGAAGGCAACTGTGGAAGCAGGCTGGCCCCCAAGACGTGATCTGAAGCGAGTGCCAGTCTATTACTGGCGAGTGTTTTCTTAGCCAGGGCAGTCCGAGGATGAGGGGGGTGAATGGATCTCTCCAAGATGAGAAAAGAGATCTCCTTATGAAGGAGCCCGACCTGCAGCTGGAGAGGACTCGTACGAGTAGTGATGGACCCAGGAAGGGGGAACCCCTTGGATGGATGATACTCGCAACGGGGCTCCTGAGGCAAGACTTTGAGGTGCAGCTGTTGCAACCAGGTCCCGGAGGAGATAAATTCCCCCCAGAGGCCCGAGTCTATTAGTGCCAGGGTGTCGAACCCTCCTCCCGGGAGAGAGAGTTTAGCTGGAACCGTACATGGGGAGTCTGGAGAGATACTGCATAGAGTCAACTCCCCCTTCGACTCTAGGTTCTGGCGTTTCCCGGACGCTCGGTGCAGCGCGCCAGGAAATGCCCGTTACCACCGCAGTAGAGACATAGTCCCTGTGAGCGTCGACGCCTTTGTTCCTCGGCCGAGAGAGGACCCCGACCCAACTGCATGGGTTCTTCAGGCAGAGAGGCAGCTGCCACGGTCGGTGACGCTCGGACCCGAGGAGGCATGGTTCGACGGGCGGACAGCCCCTGGACGGACCTTCGCTCTCGGAAATTACGCTGAATACGCCGATCCACGCGTCCAGCCAGCTCGATGAGTTCCTGTAGATCGTCCGGAAGGTCCCGGGCCGCAAGTTCATCCTGGAGCCGAGGAGACAGGCCCTCCAGAAAAATCCCATGCAAACTATCTTCGCCCCAGGCCAGCTCAGTGGCCAGGGTCTGGAATTCCATCGCAAATTCCTCTAGGGGGCGATTACCTTGCTTCAACTGGAGCAGCTCTGAGGCGGCGGTGGAGGCCCGGGACGGTTCATCAAAGATCCTCCGGAATGCTTTGACAAACTGCACGAGATTATTTAAGCGGGAATCTTGGCGCTCCCAAAGGGAGGAAGCCCAAGTCAATGGTTTTCCATCCAGAAGGGAATGATGTAGGTCGTTTTGGCTCGGTCCGTGGTGAATTGCGCAGGCAGAAGGTCAAAACGGATGTACAGTGATTGAGGAATCCCCGACACGGCCTTTGGATTCCCGAGTACCTAGGGGGAGCTGGCATCTGTACCGGGACAGGGGGAACCCGAGTTGACCTGAGACGTGGAGGCTGCGGGGTGAGCTGCGGAGGTCCCATCCACGCGATCCGCCAGGCGTTGTACGGCAGACATTAAGGTATCCAGGCAGGACTGCTGTTGCTGCAGCTTCTGGGCTATGCCCGGAATGGCCTTCAGGCCGGCGAGGTCCGCCGGGTCCATGGCCTTGCAATCTGTTGGATTCGTGGACCCTTGGGCCGATCGAGTCGGAGGAAGAACTGCTGGATGTGGTTGCAGCAGCGACCCCCGACCGGGGAGGCGGCGAGGACAGACTGGTGGCTGGCCGAAGGTGGAACTCTGGGAGCTCTATGCGACCAAGAGCTCGGGCGAGGAAGGAGGTGATGGTGGTGCTGGCACTGTGTTGAGAGAACCTTCGCCCTGGAAACCGATCCTCCCCCGAGAGGAGCTCGTAGGAGTTCGGCCGCTGGGACTTAGGAGATTCACCCTGGAAGCCGGAGTCCCCCCAGGAGGAGCCCGTAGAGAGCCCGGCCGCTGGGACTTAGGAGGGCCCGCGGGGGCCTGGTCAGCTGAAGTCCAAGGTTGAGTGCCGAAGGGTCGTTGCTCGCCAGTCCAGAGTCAGGAACCAATGGATCACCGTACGCCAGTCCCAGGTCAGGAGCCAGAGAATCAACGTAAGCCGGTCCGGGGTCAGAAGCCAGAGGGTCAACGCAAGCCGGTCCGGGGGTCAGAAGCCAGAGGGTCAACGCAAGCCGGTCCGGGGTCAGAAGCCAGAGAATACCAAATGCCAGTCCGGGGTCAGGAGCCAAGAGTAAACGTAAGCCAATCCGAGTCAGGAGCCAAGTAGAAGACAACGCAGTCAGAACGCAGCAACTGGAGACAAGAACAAACCTGGGAACCTCGTTGCAAGGCACTGGAGGAGCGCAGCTGCAGGGCTTAAGTAGCCCTGCAGCGTCTGACGTCACCGGAGGGAGAAGGCAGGTTTCCCGCGCCTAGCCCTTTAAATCTCGGGCCGAGACGCGCGCGTGCCCCTAGGGGGCGGAGCCAGCCGCGGCGAGACGCCGGCTGCTCCGGCGGCACAGAAGCAGCGTGGTGGAAGCAGGTGCAGGCCCGGGCGCCGCGTGGGAACGCCGGGAGCGCGGCGGCAAGAGCCCCCGGAGGCCCGGGGAGGGCCGGGGAGACCCGGAAGCCCGCGGAGGTAAGCGGAGCGGCCGGGGCCGACACGGAGCCGCAACAGAAGTACTGGAACAGGGGATTTGGGGGTTCAAATTGTGTAAGAAGCTGGTTACTAGGTGTTGTGTTCGTGCCTCTTCTCGCCCTTGCTCAACCCTCTCTACCTTGGGAGCAACTCCCTTGGGCTCTGACGGACAGATGCAGCCGCGGCTTCTCCCTGCCTCTTGGTCCCGGTGTCCCTGGGCTGGCTTGATGCTAAGGATCCGCCATGTTCCTGATGACGTAAGGGCACGCGCACACTCCAGACTTTGTACCAGCAAGGGTGCGAACCTTGAGGGGGTCCCCCCGTAGTGACATCATCCGTTTTCATTTTAAAAGGTCTTTGCTAACCTCTAACGAGTTAGCAAGGAACTCCAACAGGACTTGCTTCGGCAGTCCGCGATACTTGCAACAACGGTCCGAGTCAGCGAGGGGAATCCTTCTCCACTGCTCGGCCTTTTCAAACTTACCAGGAGTACCCGCTCCATGGGGGCTCCACTCTCTCTTCTTGATTTCAGATTGCCAAGATGGGATCCAGTATTCGCTCCTCATAAGAACATAAGAAAATGCCATACTGGGTCAGACCAAGGGTCCATCAAGCCCAGCATCCTGTTTCCAACAGTGGCCAATCCAGGCCATAAGAACCTGGCAAGTACCCAAAAGCTAAGTCCATTCCATGTTACCATTGCTAATGGCAGTGGCTATTCTCTAAGTGAACCTAATAGCAGGTAATGGACTTCTCCTCCAAGAACTTATGCAATCCTTTTTTAAACACCGCTATACTAACTGCACTAACCACATCCTCTGGCAACAAATTCCATAGTTTAATTGTGCGTTGAGTAAAAAAGAACTTTCTCCGATTAGTTTTAAATGTGCCCCATGCTAACTTCATGGAGTGACCCTAGTCTTTCTACTATCCGAAAGAGTAAATAACCGATGCACATCTACATTTTGGGGGGATTTGGGAGGGTGGGGGATTTGTTTTTAAAGGGTCGGGTGGGTTTTAGGGTTGTTTTGGTGTGCCGGTTTTCCCGCCCTCCCCCCTCCCCCGATTTACGATTTTTTGACGATAAATCGGGGGAATTGTTATTGTATCGCAGCTCTAACGATTTTTGACGATTTAAAATATATCTGACGATTGTTTTAAATTGTCAAAAAACGATTCACATCCCTAATGGCCTCCTACCTTGCCTGGCTGCCATCCAAGACTGACACTAAGTCAAAATTAAACATCAGTTAACAATGGTTGATGATTAGTTTGTAATCTCAAGAAAGTACAACTAGCACTCTCAAAAGAACAAAGAGTTATGTAGTTGTCTCCTCAATTTCTCCAAAGCAAAGTGTTACAGTTTCTGCTGCTGTGCAGCCTCCCCTCCACTAGGGAACCCCAGTGAGCATACACTATAGGATGGCCAAAGTCCTTTTTCCTGCCTGCACCACATTCAGACTCCAGCCCTACTTAATCCTGTCTGTCCCCGCATTAGCCACCTTTGCTTTGCCTTATGGCCTTTGAGCTTTCTGACCTCAGCCTTGTCTTACCTTATCTCATGGTGTCCGGACCTCCTGACCTTAGTCTTGCCTTGCTTTACAGTCTTCCCTACGGCCTTTCCATGACCTCACATCTATTTAGGCCTTGCTTCCTTTGGTGGCCTAAGAACATAAGAACATAAGAAAATGGCCATACTGGGTCAGACCAAGGGTCCATCAGCCCAGCATCCTGTTTCCAACAGTGGCCAATCCAGGCCATAAGAACCTGGCAAGTACCCAAAAACTAAGTCTATTCCATGTTACCATTGCTAATGCAGTGGCTATTCTCTAAGTGAACTTGATAGCAGATGATGGACTTTCTCTTCCAAGAACTTATCCAATCCTTTTTTAAACACAGCTATACTAACTGCACTAACCACATCCTCTGGCAACAAGGTTCCAGAGTTTAATTGTGCGTTGAGTAAAAAAGAACTTTCTCCGATTAGTTTTAAATGTGCCCCATGCTAACTTCATGGAGTGCCCCCTAGTCTTTATCCTATCCGAAAGAGTAAATAATCGATTCACATCTAGACCTCTCATAATTTTAAACATCTCTATCATATCCCCCCTCAGCTGTCTCTTCTCCAAGCTGAATAAGTCCTAACTCTTTAGTCTTTCCTCATAGGGGAGCTGTTCCATTCCCTTTATCATTTTGGTAGCCCTTCTCTGTACCTTCTCCATCGCAATTATATCTTTTTTTTCAGCTGCGGCGACCAAAATTGTACACAGTATTCAAGGTGCGGTCTCACCATGGAGCGATACAGAGGCCATTATGACATTTTCCGTTTTATTCACCATTCCCTTTCTAATAATTCCCAACATTCTGTTTGCTTTTTTGACTGCCGCAGCACACTGAACTGACGATTTCAATGTGTTATCCACTATGACGCCTAGATCTCTTTCTTGGGTTGTAGCACCTAATATGGAACCCAACATTGTGGTAATTATAGCATGGGTTATTTTTTCCCTATATGCATCACCTTGCACTTATTCACATTAAATTTCATCTGCCATCCTGCGATACTTTTCCTCTTCGGCAAAGCTACACAGCTGTTCCCCCCCATTCCCTTGCTGACTTTCCGGGCTCTGACATCAGAGGGAGGAGCCCCAGACACCCATAAGACCGGCGTCCTACGGCGCGCTCGCCGTCGGCGCGTCGCCAAAGTCGCGTGCCTAAGGGGCGCGCAGCTTTGCCAGCTTAGCCGGACTTCGACGGACTTCGACGGAATACCCAGAGGAAATTAACGTTCTTTCTGGAGCAGCAGCCAACGGAAACTGGTTGAATTACATGTGTCTCAAAAGATCGGAACATTGAGGTACTGTTTCTTTTTTTTCTCTATAATATATGTGGTTAATTTCCTTTGGTAATGCCACATACCAAAGGAAAGGAAAAGTAGTTACTTCTACTCCAGTAATTAGTTTAAATCAACCACGTATTCAGGATCTTTTTGGTAGATCCATTGCATTGTTACCAGAAGGCGAGGTCGCTGGAGTTGACGTCCAGGAGCAGGGACTAAACACCTTGGCCAATGAAATGTCTTTAAGCCCTGGTGCCCCATTGACACCAGACCACCTATGGGAAAGAAGGAGGAGAATTTGAATTTGAGGATCCCCAGAACCTGAACGTGAGCTTTTTACCATCTAATGAACAAGGAGTGCTAGGAAACTTGTGTCACTCACCCATAGCCTCTGGGTTTCAGGGTAAAAAAAAACAGAAAGAGGATCTGAATACCGTGGTGATTTCTAAGGAGAAGGGGATGGAGGGGGCTCAGGGGGGAGAAATGGCTGGGATCCTGTAGTTACTTTAAAAAATTTTCATTGGAAGAGATTGGAAGCATGATCTTCTCCATGCAGAAATCAATTAGTGATTTAGCTAAAATGGTACAAGAAGGATTGAGTAGTAATAAAACTCTGCAAACAAAAATAGAGAAGAGTAGAAATTCAGTGAATAGCCTGAGTATAAAAACTGAAGAGATAGAGAAAATACAATTAAATTTAATTAAATCAGAAAAGATTCATATAGAAAAATTGGAACAAATAGAAAATCAAATTAGAAGAACTAATTTAAGAATCCTGAACTTTCCTAAAACACATTTACTGTCCCCTCGAGAACTGTTCAGACGCTATTTAATAAATTTCTGAAATATACTGATCTAACTTTGCCAGTGATATCTAGGATATATTACGTCACTCAGTTAAAGGTAAATTTTGGTTCAGAACAACAGAATCAGGAAGAGGTGATGTTGCGATCCCGGGTCTGCCCCGGACCGCCACTCACCTCTCTACTCGGCCCCGGTCCGCCTACCGGCTCCGTCGGGCCCGTGCAGGCCTTCTGACGCAGCGCTCCCGCTCCGGAGGAGCAGCCGGTGTCCTCCCGCGGCTGGCCCCGCCCCCTAGCCGCATGCGCGCTCTAGGGCTCCAAATTAAAGGGGCCAGCGCGGAGATTACTATCTCCCTGCTAATGACGTCAGACGCTGCAGGGCTATTTAAGCCTGCAGTTACAGCCTTCCCTGCCTTGCACGAGGTTCTCAGGCTTCCTGTTACTAGTTGCTGCATTCCTGACCTTGATCGCCACCCTCGACCCGCTTGTCTTCCGACTCATCCTTCGTCTTCTCCCTTGGCTCTGGCTCGCCTTCTGATCACCGGCTCGACCTGCTCCATCCCCGACTCTGCTCTTGGCTCTCCCTCTTGGCTCTGGTACGACCTCTGACCCTTGGCTTTGAGCCGGCTCCGTCCACGACTCCGACTTTTGACTTTTCACTTGACTGGTTCCTGGACTCCGTCTCGGATCTTCGTCGCTCTGTGGTTCCTGGGTTCTCCGGCCCCGAAGATTCGCCTAAGTCCCAGCGGCTGGGCCCCTACAGGCTCCTCCTGGGGGGACTCCGGCTTCCAGGGCGAATCTCCAAAAGTCCCAGCGGCCGGACTCCTACGAGCTCCTCTCGGGGGAGTGCCGGTCTCCAGGGTGAAGTTTCCTCCGGCTACAGGGCCCAACGTCGTCAGTCTTCCTTCCCATCGCCGAGTCCTTGGTCGCATAGGACTCCACCTGGTTCCGGTATCCAAGCCTTCCCAAGTCCGTCGAGCCGCCTCCTGGTCGGGACCATTTGCTGTGGTCCTCCGCAGCGTTCCATCACCTGTCCTGACCAGCCCAAGGGTCCACGTGTTACAACAGGTGAAGGATGATATAAATTTATCAGACACCGAAATAAAATCACGAGCTACATTAGTTGTCCAATTTGCAGACTATATTTCAAATATCAGAGTTTAAATTTCCATGGTTATCCCATCAGGATTTTTCCTGATGTGTCTTTAAACACTCAACTTAGAAGAAAGAATTTATAGCATTGAGGGAAAAGGTCATGCAACGAGGAGCTAAGTTTATCTTATACTTCCCTTTATCAAAATAATAGGTATATTTTTAATCAGGCTGACCAGCTACGAACCTTCCTGACTCTTAGTCCCATAGTATCCCTTAGTATAATATGGGGGATAAAGATAGATATGGACAGACACATTCCTTATCTAATTGTAATATTACTGAATAATTCTGCTCTAATTTCTGTCTACCACTTTCTGTAATTACTTGTGAATTGTGTTTCTAGATTTCACAGAATGTAAAAGTAAGTTTCTTATATGTAAATTAATGATACAAAGCTATGTATTTCTTTTGAAAAATGAAAAGATTAATAAAAAATAAAATTAAAAAAAATAAATTTCATCTGCCATTTGGATGCCCAATTTTCCAGTCTCACAAGGTCTTCCTGCAATTTATCACAATCTGCTTGTGATTTAACTACTCTGAACAATTTTGTGTCATCTGCAAATTTGATTATCTCACTTGTTGTATTTCTTTCCAGATCATTTATAATATATTGAAAGTAAGGGTCCCAGTACAGATCCCTGAGGCACACCACTGTCCACTCCCTTCCACTGAGAAAATTGTCCATTTAATCCTACTCTCTGATTCCTGTCTTTTGGCCAATTTGCAATCCACGAAGGACATCGCCACCTATCCCATGACTTTTTACTTTTCCTAGAAGCCTCTCATGAGGAACTTTGTCAAACACCTTCTGAAAATCCAAGTACACTACATCTACTGGTTCACCTTTATCCATATGTTTATTAACTCCTTCAAAAAAGTGAAGCAGATTTGTAAGGCAAGACTTGCCTTGGGTAAAGCCATGCTGACTTTGTTCCATTAAACCATGTCTTTCTATATGTTCTGTGATTTTGATGTTTAGAACACTTTCCACTATTTTTTCCTGGCACTGAAGTCAGGCTAACCAGTCTGTAGTTTCCCAGATCGCCCCTGGAGCCCTTTTTAAATATTGGGGTTACATTTGCTATCCTCCAGTCTTCAGGTACAATGGATGATTTTAATGATAGGTTACAAATTTTTACTAATAGGTCTGAAATTCATTTTTTAGTTCCTTCAGAACTCTGGGGTGTATACCATCCGGTCCAGGTGATTTACTACTCTTCAGTTTGGTCAATCAGGGCTACCACATCTTCTAGGTTCACCGTGATTTGATTCAGTCCATCTGAATCATTACCCATGAAAACCTTCTCCATTACGGGTACGTCCCCCAACATCCTCTTCGGTAAACACCAAAGCAAAGAAATCATTTAATCTTCTGCTATAGCCTTACCTTTTCTAAGTGCCCCTTTAACTCCTCGATCATCTAACGGTCAAACTGACTCCCTCACAGGCTTTCTGCTTCTGATATATTTAAAAAACGTTTTACTGTGAGTTTTTGCCTCTACAGCCAACTTCTTTTCAAATTCTCTTTTAGCTGTCTTATCAATATCTTACATTTAAGATTTGCCAACATTTATGCTTTATCCTATTTTCTTCTGTTGGATCCTTCTCCAATTTTTGAATGAAGATCTTTTGGCTAAAATTTATTTATTTATTTATTTATTTAACATTTTTTATATACCGACAGCCGTTTGCAACATCGTATCGGTGTACAGTTAACTCAAAACGAATAGGCGGTGCCTTTACATGGAAACAAAAACTGAAAATTAAAAATTAAACAGGCATTACGAGGGAAAATTGAACAAATTAATAATAATATGTACAAAAATATTTACAAGAGAGTCATCAGTCATATGGACAGAAGTTTTCACTAGCTTCTTTCACCTCCCCTTTTAACCATGCCGGTAATCCCCCACTCCTTTTATACATACCTGCTCCCTAACTAAGCCTAGTACAAGAACAACAAATTTTGAATTATACATTTACTGGACTTTTATCACTTATGACCTTCATTACTATGTAATCCAATCCAATTCTTATCTACCTTGATTACTATGTAATTTAAATTGTATATTTAGTTTTTTCTTCTCATTGACTATTACTTAAAGTTGCTTAAATGTTCATTGTTCCATGTAAGGCCGTCTGGCAAGTTTTTGTTCTTTGTAAACCGGTTTGATTTTGCATCTAATGTAGGAAGATCGGTATAAAAAAAACAAAAATAATAAATAAATAATCATTTTGCCTTCTTTCCACCTTTCTTAATGTGTGGAATACATCTAGACTGTGCTTCTAGAATGGTATTTTTTAACAATGACCACGCCTCTTGGACATTTTTTACTTTTGTAGCTGCTCCTTTCAGTTTTTTTCTAACTTTGATAAAATGAGAAAAATTGTTAGAAAAAAACTGAAAGGAGCAGCTCCCGCTGTAAAAGTCTCTGTAAATAGTTAATCTGTTCGTTTTATTTCTTTTTATATCTATTTATCTTCAATCACCTGTTAATTGTTATTAACTCGAAGTTATTATGTAAGTTAAACCTTCCTAACTTCTTATATGAGTTTGCAATGTAAAATAAGCAACTGTCACCTCCGCGGACCAAGGGAACACGTATACGGTGAAAGAGTTACATGTGAACAGTGTGATATCTCGATCGAATGTTGGTATACAAAACAAAGCAATCAATCAATCAATCAATCAATAAATCAATAATAAAATTTGGCAGCACCATAATAATGGCCACATTAGAAGAAAAAGGAAAAAAACGCTGCATAAAAAAGTTGTTCATATTGCCCCCATAGAAAGCAACAGCTTATTGGATAGAAGCTTATAAAATTCAGCAGTGTACCCATCAGGACCTGGGGGTCTTTAGCAACTTGGTTTGCTGTATTCCCCTCTGAATTTCCTACCACCTTTATGAATGCATTTAATTTTACCACCTGCTCTGCCAATCTCACTGATGATATATATCCTCTCACCTTATCTATGTCAATACTGTTTGTAAAGTAAAGAGACTGATAGTAAATGTGGAACAGAGTAACAATCTCTTTATTAGAATTTACCACTTTTCCCAGCCAACTCTCATAGGTAAAATATAACTTTGTCCCATACAAGTTGTAGTTAGTTAACCAAAAATCTTCCTGACATGTTCCCAAATGGAAGACCTTATTTCCATAATAAAATAAATTATTTTTGGCCCTCTGATGCAGAAGTGTGTTTAATGCCACTTGAACTGCCACAAAATTGGCTTAAGTACTAGGTATAGGGTTTATTTCATATGCCTTCCAGGCCATTTTAAGTCATTTCTCTACCACGAGATTTTAATAGACTGAAATTTTTCTGTGTACTAATCTACAAAAATATCTCCCCATGAAACACAGCTTTAGCTGTTTTCCCAAAAGAGAATAGGGGAGCTCATATGTTCTTTGTTATGGTCAGCAAAACTCCTCCCATTTTTGTAGCAAATAATCTTTAAAGTTTTGGTCCATGAAGAGGTACTTAGGAAACCTCCAAGACCCCTTAGAATCAAAAGGACGAAAGCCCTCTATGTCCTACCACACTGGACACATAGTCCGATATTTCAATCGCGCCAATTTCAGATTTTGTAACTGTGCCAAAAGTCTCTCTTCTCAGCAAAAGATAACCTATTCTAAATTGTGTTTCATGTGCCCTCGAGACATGAGTAAATTCTTTGTCCAGGGGATAGCAAGGCTGTCCCATACATCTATTAAACCCAGGTTATTGCATAATAATCTATGCCCTTAGTTGAGCGCAGTTCTCTTTCAAGTGGTGTAGAAGATATATCTAGTGTTTGAAACATGGACACAGTTAAAGTCCCCTCCCACTAGTACGAAATCATGCATGTAATCAGCTAAGAGATGTACTATTACAGTGAAAAAGTTGTGGTCATACACATTGAAAGCATATTTGTTACAAGCCATGAATGTTATGATAGTGGACCCTTGACCGGAGCGAATGAACACCCACTTGAGGGAAACTAGGTGCCCTTCGCCTCCGTAAGGTGGAATCCCTTGAACAGCCAACCCCCTCGTACCCTCTGCTAGTTCACAGCGTGGACTGGGTACAGGCCAAGGATCAGACACACAGTCCAGGTTCCAGGCAGGGGTCAGAACCGACTGCAGTCAGGCAGCGTGAGTCCAGTCCGGGTTCTAGGCAGGCAGCGGGCAAGCAAAGTCAGAATCCAATCCGGGGTCCAGGCAGGCAGCAGGCCAAAGCAAAGTCAAATTCCAATCGGGGGTCCAGGCAGGCAGCAGGCAAAGCAAAAGTCAAAAGCCCAATCCGGGGTCAGGCAGGCCAGCAGGCAAGGCAAAGTCAGGACAAGCAGGAGTCAGGAGGTAAACGCCACAGCACGAACACAGCAAACCACAGGACCTGTTGTGAAGGGCATCCAAGTCTTCACTGAGGGAATTTTAAATCTCCCTCTCAGATGACGACCTCTTCCGGGGCCGGCCTCTGATTTCGCGGCCTGGCCCCTTTAAGGGGCTGGGGCCAGCCACGGCTCTCCTGACGCTGTCTTCTGACGGCAGGCTGCCGTCACGCTGCGGCCCGTGCTCCGCAGACCGCCAAGAAAGGGACCTCGTCCAGACTGCGAGAAGAGAGGTAGGGAGGCCCGATCGCATGTGATCGCGATCGGGCCTCACAACAGTCCGGGGAGGTTCTCACCTCGGATGGAAGAAAGAAATAATGGCGTCTTACGAGGATATGTCGGGATCTGTAGTTGAATTGAACCAGAGTTCTGCCAAAATGAAGTTTCCTCCGGCTCCAGAATCGGACCAGGGGCCTGGGGTGGTGAAAGGCCTCGCATCACATTGAATTCGTCACAGGTACTATAAATTGAGGTGCAAGATTGCTCCTAGGTTCTGCCCCTCAGAGACGCCTAGGATCGGTAGTTTCCCGGCCGCTCGGGGCACTGAGCCAAGAAGATGTCCTCGATTGCTGCAGTATAAACACAAACCCCATCCTTCTTCTACGTTTGTTTCTTCCTCCACCTTCAGCCGACTTCTTCTAGCTGCATAGGTTCCTCTTTAGTTTCAGTCAGAGCTTCAGCCGTACCAGGAGTCACCAACAGACGGGAGAAGTTGGGAGCCAAGGGGAACAATCGACGAGAGGATTTCGCTTCTTTGGCCCTCTGTGGATTCGTCAGTCAATACGGCCTGCCAGGTCGATCAACGCATCCAGGTCCTCGGGAAGATCTCGACCCGCAAGTTCATCCTTGGTGCGGGGAGATAAGCCTTCAAGAAAAATGCCCCGTAGGCAGTCCGGTTGCCATCCTACTTCGGAGGCCAAGGTGCGGAATTCAATGGCAAAAATCAGCCAATGTACGGGACCCTTGACGCAGATTAAGCAGTTCAGACGACGCTGTAGCTAGCCTTCCCGGTTCATCGAATACCTGGCGAAAAGTTGCAACAAATCTAGACAGATTGTTCAGTATCGGATCCGCCCTCTCCCAAAGGGGGGAAGCCCAGGCCATGGCCTTCCCGTCAAGCAAGGAGATGATAAGGATGTTTTCGTTTGGTCGTTAGGAAATTGCTGTCCTTGTAATGAAAACCTAATGAAGCATTGGTTAAGGAATCCTCGACATACCTTGGCTTCTCCGGAAAGCGAGGGGAGCAGGCAAGTGAGATACTGAGGCAGAAGGACTAGGCGGAGGCGGCGCAGGAGCAGCGGCCTCGGCTCCATGGGGTGATTCCAGACACCGAGCTAGACGGTCCACAGTGGCCATTAGTGCCTCCAAGCTCAGTGTTGCTGCTGCTGCTGCTGACGCTGCTGCATCAATTGCTGGGCGAGGGCCGGAATCGCCTGAAGACCGGACAGGTCCACCGGGTCCATGGCCTTCACAACCTGTTATGATAGTGGACCCTGACCCGGAGCGAATTGAACACCCACCTGAGGAAACTAGGTGCCCTTCGCCTCCGGAAGGTGGAATATCCCGGAACAGCCAACCCCTCAGTACCCTCCGCTAGGTCACACAGCGTGGACGGTACAGGCCAAGGATCATAGACACACAGTCCAGGTCCAGGCAGGGGGTCAGAACCGACTGCAAGTCAGGCAGCGTGAAGTTCCAGTCCGGGTTCTAGGCAGGCAGCGGGCAAGCAAAGTCAGAATCCAATCTGGGGTCCAGGCACGGCAGCAGGCAAAGCAAAGTCAAAGTCCAATCCGGGGTCCAGGCAGGCAGCAGGCAAAGCAAAGTCAAAGTCCAATCGGGGGTCCAGGCAGGCAGCAGGCAAGCAAAGTCAAAAGTCCAATCCGGGGTCCAGGCAGGCAGCAGGCAAAGCCAAGTCAAAGTCCAATCCGGGGTCCAGGCAGGCAGCAGGCAAGGCAAAGTCAGGACAAGCAGGAGTCAGGAGGTAAACGCCACAGCACGAACACAGCAAACCACAGGACCTGTTGTGAAGGCATCCAAGTCTTCACTGAGGGAGTTTAATCTCCCTTCAGATGACGTCCTCTTTCCCGGGGCCGGCCCTCAATTTCACGGCCTGGCCCCTTTAAGGGGCGGGGCCAGCCGCGGCTCTCCTGACGCTGTCTTCTGACGGTAGGCTGCCGTCACACTGCGGCCCGTGCTCCGCAGACCGCCAAGAAAGGGACTCCGTCCAGCCTGCGAGAGAGAGGTAGTGAGGCCCGATCGCATGCGATCGCGATCGGGCCTCACAACATGAAATTCTTACCATATAACATTCCGGAGACCGGTAAAAATCTGCCTTCCAGATCTTCCACTACCTGGGAGACCTGAAAGGGAATCTTTTACCTATCAGGATATCTACCCCCACTTTCCTTGTTCCAGATTGTGAAGAGAATAGCTTCCCACCCATTGTTTACAATGATCTCCTTTATCAAATGAGTTTCCTGGAACACAGCTTATATGAACCTTCCCTATGTGCAGTGCACTGTAAGATTTTGTACCATTAATTATGGATCCAATCCCTGAAACATTTCTCATAGCACATTTAATCTTTAGGTGTGGCGTCATGTTGGCTTAAAGACAAATATCATATAGCACAAATGAATACTCAACTTCCAGGTTCTGGTCTCCCAGCTATAACCCAGCCCTGTGTAAGCCACTGTTAGCTAACACGTCACTTCCACCTTCAAATTTCCCTTAAAACTTCACAGATTCTCCCTCATCATAATGATTACTAATACCATCCTCTCACTCAACCAACACATCCCCATTACGTCCCTCATTTTCCCCCCCCACGACAATCCCCTCAACCCTCTCCCACCAACCATCATAAAAACCCTATCAAACACTCAACCATAGGACATACAACATGAGTAGAGACACTGAATCCCTAGTCTACCAAGCTATTCAAAACCCAGTATATGATATAACAGTATGAAAAAAAGGTCAAATCACCAATGTCCTGAAATACATTCAAAATGCCAGAGTTCTGGAGCATATTAAATAGAAAAGAGAACAAACAGTTTAATAGTGCTCAGAACAGTCAAAGAATCATAGTCTGTCTGAGAACTAATAGATTCCTTTTCATCTCTTCTGTTACAAATCCTGCTCGCGGGCCCCAACCATGAGCATCCTCTTCAACTTCACGGCATGCAGTCCCAACGGGCTGTCTCTCGCGGCCCGTTGCCACTTTCTCTTTGCGGCTTGAAGGACCACCAATGTGCCTCTTTCCTGTGGTAGGGACAGCCGATGTCCCTGCCTTGCTCTGCGGCGGGAGTGCCACCTTCAGCCTTGCCCGTGGTGAACGAGCTGCAGCCATTGCTGCCTCTCACCTTGTCAGGGGGGCCGCTGCAGTCCCTCTTTTGCAGACCTGGAGGCTGCTGATGCTGCCGTCCTTTGAGGCATGGAGCTGCCATCCTGCTGCCTTTTTTTGTGGCAGACTGCTGCCACCAGCTCTTGGTTCTTTGTGGCATGGCTGCGCCAGAGCATATGTTGATTCCTGCAATACCTCTGCCCAGAAGAAGCCCCCGGTCGGTCGGCCCTGGGACCTGCTCCAGCCAATTCCCTGCTCCAGAGGAGCCATGGACACATCTTTCCACAGATTTCATTGTCTAAGGACATACTGTTATATGGGTCATCATTGACAGGTTTTCAAAAATGGCCCATTTTGTTCCACTACCTGGCCTACCTTCTGCTCCAGAATTGGCAAGGCTCTTTTTCCTTCATGTATTCCGTTTGTATGGCTTACCCAAGGACATAGACTCGGATAGAGGTCCCCTGTTTGTAGCCCGCTACTGGTGCACTCTGTGCTGCAAGTTCGGCATAACATCAGTCTCACCACAGCCTACCATCCACAGGCCAATGGTCAAAGGACCGAACGTATGAACCATTCTCTAAAAGCCTTTCTCAGTGCCTACATAAATGATCGGCCAGGACAACTGGGCAGAACTTCTCCCTTGGATGGAGTTTTCTCACAGCTCTCACATCACCACAGCTGCTACAGGAGTATCACCATTACCATTATCTATGGCAGGCCAGCAACGGCCTCCATTGCCCTATTCCGATGATGGTACCCTCTCCAGCCACATAAGCCACTGCTGATGCTCTCAAGGCTCTTTGGAATCAGATGAACTTTTGTCTGCGCCAAGCAGCGGTCCGAGCTAAGAAGTCCACGGACACCCATTGACGCACTGCTCCTGAATTTCTTCCTGATCAAAAAGTCTGGTTAACTCCGTGATTCATCTGTCTCAAGATAACATCTCAAAGATTTGCACCTAGATATATTGGACCTTTTCTAGTCACCCGTCATATCAAACCTGCCACTTACCAGTTCCGGTTGCCACCGACTCTGGGAATTCACAATGCATTCCACGAGTCACTATTGAAGCCGGTGATTCTCTCTTTGCCTTCTCGTAAGGTTCCTGAACCATCTCATCTGGTTGCTATCTGATACCACTTACAAGGGGAATGAAGTCCTCGATGTCTACCGTAGGGGTCGTCGGTGGGAATACCTCTTCTCATGGGAATGTTACGGCAGAGAAGAAAATTCTTGGGAGCCAGCTCGTAACAACTTGGATAAAAGTCTCCTACTGCAGTTTCATCGTGCCCATCCAGGCAAACCCCAGACCTCCAAGAGGGGGGTATAAGGGGGGGTAGTGTTGCATATGCTGGCCATGGCAGGCCCACGGCCAGGCCCTCTTACCCTCATCTGCCTGTTCCAGCATCTGGCTCCACTTCCCGCATGACCATGGGCCGCCGCCTTCGACCTCGGGCCACCCCCGGTGCTCCTGACTCTGCGACGGATGTCCATGCTCCATGGTGGGCCACCCTGCGAGGTCCGAGGAGAGATGCCGCCGTCCACCATGCTCCTCCCTAGGCATGCACACATCATCCTTCCTTTTAAAGGAGCCATAGTGGCGAAACCAACGTGCAGCCCTGGATGATGAAGTCACTGGGTCCCGGTATATAAGACCGGGCCCAGCTCAGTTTAGTTGCCTTTGCAACATGTCTCCACACTGTTAATGTAATTCTTTGGCCTTCTCTGGTGATTCCTTCATGTTCCTGGTTCCTGACTCGTCCATGTTCCTATCCTGGTCCTGTTACTCTTCCTTGTTCCTGTGTCTTGTGCTTACTCTACTTGTTCTACAGACTGACTACCTTGGATCAGGAGTCAGTCTGACCACACTACTGGACCTGACCTGACCCTGACCTCTGCTTGCCTGACCATGCTACTGATCATCTCCTGAACCCGACCTCTGCTTTGCCTGGACCATGCTACTGATCATCTCCTGAACGCGACCTCTGCTTTGCCTGACCATGCTATCATCATCTCCTGAAACCGACCTCTGCTTTGCCTGACCATGCTACTCATCATCTCCTGGACCCGACCTCTACTTTGCCTGACCACGCTACTGATCATCCCTTGGACCTGACCTCTACTTTACCTGTCCATGCTAATGATCATCCCCTGGACCCGACCTATGCTTTGCCTGACCACACCACTGATCATCTCCTGGACCGGACCTCTGCTTTGCACTAACCACGCTACTGATCATCTCCCAGACCTGACCTCTGCTTTGCTCTGACCACGCTACTGATATCTCCTGGGACCCGACCTCTGCTTTTGCCTGACCACACTACTGATCATCTCCTGGACCCAAACTCTGTTTTGCCTGACCACGCTACTGATCTCTCTTGGACTTGACCTCTGCCTTGCCACGACTATGCTGTTCATTGTCTCCTGGACATGACCATTGCCTTGTCTTGCCATTCTTTCCTTGCCTGCCACCTGCCATGACTCCAGCCTGTCCACGACGCCTCTACTATACTTATTCTGAACTTGGTCTCTCAGGCTGCGGCCTGTTCTTACTCGGGTGCCCCCTGTCTGACTCTTGTTCCTTTTGTCGCCCGGGTCCCCGGGACTCTGCCTCATCCAGTTCAGACCTTCCACTCATACCATTGCTGGTCCCTGGCTAATCTCCTCCTCGTCCATCAGAAGACCTCGGATGGTGCCCACCTAACTCCAGCCGGCTCTGGCACCCAAGGGCTCAACCTGCGGGGAACGAGGGCTGGTATTGGCGAAGCTCCAGCGAGTCTCCGTCAGTCAGCCAGCTCCGCCCTACCGATGGTAGGGACCCATAGGGCTTGCCCTGCGGGGTACCATCAACCCCACCTCAGCTCAAGGGCCCACCTCCTGCGCAACACTTTCCTTACAATGAGAAAGTGGCTAACATAAAAGGACATTAAATATGAATCCAACCTAGCATATCTTAAAATACTGCCAGTATTTGCAATGGTGTCTCCACGTACACCAAAGCACGGTTTAGCCCAAATTTCAAAACTGTCCATGGTCCACCATTTGCATACAGCAGTGGATCTATGGAAATATCTGTTAATATTTATAAACTATCTAGTAGAAGATACACAATTTATAAAATACCATATATTTCTGTCCCAAAAGTACATGCATATGTTTCAGTACGCAAGTAAATTATTTGTAATGCAGAAACATGTATACTGTCTCCACCCAGTTTATATAAATATGTATATATTTTACATATTTAATAATTGTAATAATTCCAACTATACCAATATCCATTTAATTAAATATAGAGGGTAGGTATTTATAAAGTATGCATGTGTGCTTCTTGAAATGCTTATGTTGCATGATATCCTGGTAAAGATAATTTACATTTGTGGAAACTGAAACATTTCATAATTCCAACTACAATGAGACCCCAAAATACAGAAAAAAATATATTTTTTAAAAAAGTCAAAATAACCAGCTATTCCTCCAGTTTTTACCAAAGTATTTAAGTGCTTGCACATTTTTTTTCATAATTGAACTTCAAATCAGAACTACTTGCATACTTTGCTTTCTAATACCATTCTTTGACCTTTCTCCATTTCTTATTTCTAAAGTATTTGTGCATACCCATCAACTCATCATATCGCTATTCTAAATGTAGATGATGTTCACTTTGGGACTAAATTTGTAACAGCCCACACACAAATAGAAAAATATGTGCAAGTTTACACCGGTTTTAAAGTATCCTCCCATGTATACATTTGATTTGAAAAATACCCTACCAAACCTTCCTGCATATAATTACACTTGATAATTATATACAAAAATTTTGGGGGAAAAATGTAAATGCATACTTAGAACATGCAAAAGTATCCATGCCAAGTGAAAATCCCTCTTCCCCCGCCCTGCCACCAGAGACTCTTTATTTCAAGGTGGGTAAACTTACACACACACAGGACATACCCACATAAGTTTTACTGAATTCTGGCTGGCCAATTTTTGTAATAGGTAAAGCACAGTTTGAAAATTCACCCTTACCATTAAATTAGAATAGAAAGAATATCATAATTTCCTTAATTGTCTAGCTTTGCTTTATTCAAATTGTATACAAGGATATGAGAGCTGCATTCACTTTTACAGTAAATATTTTTGCATCCATTTTAATGTGATGATTTGTAAGTTTTGCAATATTTGACCAAAGGGTAAGTTTTCATCTCTAGCAACAATTAATTCCCTTAACCAGCACAACCCATGTTCTTGATTTATGTGTAGATAAGAAATTAACATAAATTAAAATAAATCATGTCATGAAATTGTTAAAATAAAAAGTCTGAGGATCTGGAATAAGATTGCATTCAGCATTTGAGGTATTGTTACAGACTTAATATAATATATATATATTTTATTTCTCCTGCACCTATAATTCAGCAAGTGCAATGCAACAGCCTCAGTCTTATAAAGAAAAAGCAGAATTTGCAAAGCAGGGGGGGAAGATCTTCACCTTTTTGCCAAAAAAAGAGGAAGATGGGGGTTGTCAGGCTTCAGGGCACTAGCCCCTCTTGGCATCATTTATTTTAAATTGGGAGTTAGGGGATGGAAAGGGGGTCAGGTGATAGAGCCCTAACTATTTCTAAGGTTTATTTTTTGGCTGGAAAGGAAATGGGGCTGCAGGATTGGTTCTAAAGATCCTGAGTTTTTGGGGATTTTTTTTTGCAGGGTTTTCTTCTGGTTGCTACTTAACTGGATATATTTTTTAATATATTTGGTAACGTAGCAAGTTATCCAGCCACAAATGGCCAGATATTTTTAGGATTGCCCTCAGAGTAGTCCTAAAGTTATTGCCCTAATTTAATGAAGTTAGCTGAATAACTTTTCCATGCCCCAGTTCGACTTTGAAGATGTCCCTTTATTTTTACAGCTATATTTTAGCTGGATAATGACTTATCTGGCTAATATCTAGTTGAATAAATGCCCATAAATTTTAAAATTGGCATTTAGCCAGATAACTTATGTCACCTAACTAAATACCTTTGAATATTCACCCCTATGGAGTTCCCTGAGCTAAACAAAACTATTTTTACTCTATATGCTATAAATAAGAAACAGTAAAGCTTTACCTAAAATATATATATAAAAAATACTGTCCATATAATTTCCAATCAAAATATTAGACTCACCTATTAAAACGTATACTCATCAACAGAATTTGCTAATTTAAATATCACAAACCACAGAGTTCTGCAAAACCAGTTCAAACATACATTTCCTGAGTTTTATTTTGTTAGGGCTTCTAAGAGACTCAGTTTTAGCAACATTCACCTATTCTCCATTTTTAACTGATTACATTTTTAAATTAAAAGTCAAATATATGTTTGAAATTTTAAAACTATAGATTCAAATTTCCATGATTTAAACAGCATAATTGTCCCCACAATATCTATTACAAAAAAATGTTTTATTAACCTTTCATTTTCATACTTCATGTTACATCAGAGTAGAGTAGACATTCTGGAGGAAGACTTTGTCAGTTTTTGGGCAAATGAATGTACAAACGTTCAGATGAGACCCGGAGCCATCTTATCAATAGACTTGGCTCAGATGTACCTGAACCAAAGAAATCTGAGACAGTGAAAATTTATCCCACACTTCTAACATGCTGATGTATACCCAGCATTTGGTCTAAGAGATTTCCGATAAATTGAATCAAGTTTGAAGCAAAAGTAAATGTGATTCAAATCATTTTATTTAAAATTGCATTTACAATAAGTTGTTAGAATTTCAAGACATAGTGACAACTATTGTAGAATATTAGAACTAATTCAAGTCTATAATAAAGTAAAATTCTCATTCCTTTCGCTTACCTTATTGGTCAATCTTTTCTGCATCATTAGATCAATTGTGGATGAACACAGAATATTTAAATTTCTTGACAGGTCCTTTTGGGACCTGATATCTAGAGACGTAAATCTTACTTGTTTTCTGTATCTTTGAATATTAATTCTTACAAGTGTATTAGGGATTGTCTTAGTTACTGCCCTAATTAGATATAAGAAGTCTCCATAGGGGATACTGGGTCTCTACAAGCTCAGAGGAAAAGTGACCTAACATCATAATGAGACTAAATAAGATCAAATAAGAGTATAGAGTGGCACTTTAAACCATTTGGGGACAGTGGGATACTAGGCTAGAACTGAATAAAAAAATGGGTGACCCTAACTTCTTGCTGGCAGACTATTTTAAAATATTCATGCTACAGAATTTTAATCTTATATTATACCATGTTTATGTTTCATATTGTAAATGACCTCTGATTCTTGAAATAGGAAGGCCACCTAATAAATATGGCCTACAACTTGCTGAGTCAATCTTTAATATTGATTTAGAGGAAAGAGTGTCCTTAACACCATTATAGTTTATTTATTTATCGAGTTTTATATACCATCGTTCGGGGTCGCCATCACAACGGTTTACAAGTTTCGATCGGAGACAGACAATTTAAGATGGGGAAAACAAAGATTAAATTATTGTAAATTGAAACATAAGTATGGGAGCAGGTACATTTAGAGGCCTGTATCAGAAGGTCAGATAATAGTATAGATCTAGGTAACATTAATAGCGTTAGTAGGTAATAATAAGTGGTAGATAATAATTGGAGTAGGTATATTACATTTAGTAAAGATGAGAGTTCAGGTAGTTATGTTGTCTGAGGTATGTGGTCATGTTTATTTCCGGTTAGGAGGTCGGTTGTGATGGGGCTGTTGTGTTGTTCCCTGGCTGTCTTTCTAATGGACTTGGTCAACAGCCAGGTTTTTAGATCTTTCTTGAATTCTTTTAGGTTGGGTTGCATCCTTAGTTCAATTGGGAGTGTGTTCCAGATTTTGGGGCTTGGCGAGAGAAAATGTTCTTTCTCGTATTTTTGTGAGTTGAGGTGTGCAGATGGAGGGAATTTTTAGAAGGCCTTTGCTGTTTGATCTTAGGTTTCGTTATGGGTTGTGAGGGGTAGCAACCGCCGCTTGTTGCGGCGGTTGCTACCCCTGATTCAGCTGGATGTTCACTGGGATGCGGATACGGCGCTGCTCTCTGCATGGTGGAGGGGTGGAAGGGAGTTGGGGCCGGAGGGTGCTGGAAAGCCAATAGTGATGGGTGGGAGGGAGAAAAAGGGTGGGAAATAAATAAATAAATAAATGGATGAACTGCGTGGCTTGCTGGGCAGACTGGATGGGCCGTTGGTCTTCTTCTGCCGTCATTTCTATGTTTCTATGTTTCATTTCTATGTGAAGGCTGATGTTTAAGGCTGCCCATTTTGCTGCTCGTTATGGGGCAGATTATTAAAAAGTACACGCGCGTTCGCACAGCCGGCGCAAAACAAAAGTATGCCAGATTTTAAAAGATACGCGCGTAGCCGCGTGTATCTTTTAAAATCCAGGGTCAGGGAGATCACGTGAGCCAGCGGGGAAGAGCGGATGTGGGTGCCCTAGCTCTGGGTCCCGATCCCCAATCCAAAGCCCATCCCTGGCCAACATAACTGACTGGCACTGCATCTATACTCTCCCCGATCGCTATAACTAACCACAGCATCACATACGGGCAATAGAATGGCCACAAGGATGATTCGCAAAGAAAAGGAGCGAGAGAGACTAGAGGAGCCGAGCCGCCATCTTCCCCGGATCGCCCGCCGCAGGGCCCGCTGGTGGTAGGCCCTGATCTTGAGCAGATTAAGACGGCCATCGCTGCAGCGATCGGCCCGGAGCTTAAAGCCATAGCTGAGCAATTAGCTGAAATAACCCAGTCGTTGAGTGGGTATGAAATGCGCTTTGGGGAACTGGAGACGAGAGTGTCTGAGACGCAAGACGACCTCGTGGCGGCTAAGAAAGACATAGCAGCGCTGCAGAACCTCTGTGACCCAGCAGGCCCAAAGGCTGGAGGACCTCGAAACAGGGTCGAGACGTTCCCAATGTTCGCCTGATCGGCCTCCCGGAGTCGCTTAAGGATGCTGACTTACCGGCCTATTTAGAAAAATGGCTCCCGGAACAACTGAATTTGTCCTCTCAAAATGGCCCGTTGCGGGTGGAGCGGGCGCACCGACTAGGCCCAAGGCCGCTGGAGAACGCACGTCCACGACCCGTGATAGCTAAGTTGCTCAACTATGCTCACAAAATTGAGATCCTTCGGGCCCTTCGCGGTGGTCGCAGCCTTTTGTTGGATGGACAAAAGATTTTATTGTTTCAGGACTTTTCATCCGGGTCTCTCAACGTCGGCGTGCCATGGCCCTGCACTGCTCTCAATTAATTAACTTGGGCCTACGAGCGACTCTTTTTTTTTTTTTTTTTTTTTTTAATTATTTATTTATCATTTTTCAGTTTTACAAATAAGAAATTATTCATTCAATTCCTTGCATTGAAATTTTGAATATCAATAAATTCAGCTATAATAATTAATATATCTAAATCCAACAGTTAGGTATAACTGCTAACATACAATACTATAGATGATATGTATTTAATTTGTAAATAAGAAACTTGACCAACAAGCAATAATAGATATAACTGAGACTACACAGTAATTAGGAGATTCATTGGAAATTAAGTACAATATTATACCAAATAAAATAAATACATAAACCACTGCTGGTTCTAATTTATTTCATGTCACGTTAGGTTGCGACACCGGAGAGGAGGTTAATGGCTCCCGTGTCTCTATGAATTGGCGTAACTGATCTATCTGAGTGAAACTGAAGAATTCATTTCCCTTTTTCATAATGCACTGGCAGGGGTATTTCAAGAGAAAGGAAAATCCCATAGAAATAACTCTCTGTTTAAATGCCAAAATTCTCGTCTTTTGGTACGAGTAATAGGTGCAAGGTCTGAAAAGATTTTTACATTTTGACCCAAATAGGAAATCGGGTATCTTTGAAAATAATTTTTCATCAGTTTTCCTATATCTATGGTGGTAATAAAAGATACAATTAAGGTTTCTCTTTCCATGACCTCTAAGGCCGAGTTTTCTAAAAAGCTGGTGAGATTAGTTGGGATTGAAACTGCCATTTGAGGAGCTCTTTTTTTTATAAAGAAACAAGAGTTAATGGATAACATATTATTTTCGGAAAAACCGAGCTCCTCTTGTAAAAATCTCTTCACTGTAATAAACGGTATTTCACCAGCTATTTTAGGGAAATTTAAGATTCTAACATTTAAATGTCTCGCATTATTTTCTAAGATTTCTAATCTTCTTGAATTCATTAACTGGTCCTTTACAATAGCCAAATTAAAGGACCTGAATAGTTTTGACATTTTCTTCCAACTGTCTGAACTCTAACCATAACGTCATCTACTTGTTTGCCAGTGGGCGTAGCCAGAATTGATTTTTTGGGTGGGCACAAGGTTAACATAGGTGGGCACAAGGCATGCAGGTCTACTAGTTGTTTTTCTTACTGATAAATAATGCCATATACTGCACCCTAGAATGGCTTTCTAAGTAGTTTGCAACAGCCATTATGTGTTCATGTATGAAACGTTAAAAATAATTTACTTCAATTATTTCAAGTATAGAAAACAATCAATCCAATCATATAATAAAACAAAAATTAATGTATTCTTTCATGAACCATCTTTGCAGAAACCCAGAAATCTTCATAAATACAATAAATATAATTAATCATCAGAACAGGTGCAGCGCAGAGCTAGGGCCAATTCACATTACAAGTAACATGAAAAAAAAATTCAAATTCTGGTGTAATCTCAGCAAAAAATAACCCTCCACTGCTATTTTGTGAAGTAACAACTCTTGCAAAGAAGAGGGCATCTGGAACCTTGCCAAACAATCACAGCAACTGACTCTCAGGATTCAAACAGCAACCTTATGAAAAAGCAGCAATTGCAAATACTACACCAGGCCCTAGAACATTAATACATCACCTACGGGAATAACAGAACAGGCTGGACTACTACTACAGAGAAACTATATGCTAGAAATTACTCATTTCTGTCACAAACAGGCAAAACTGAGACCGACCCTTACCTAATAAGGAAATAAGAGACTATAAATTAGAAACAGAAACATGTAGATAAAGCCAAAAATAGAAAGCCTGAGAAACTAAAATGTCCTGAACAGTGGAATACTTAAGAAAGAGCAAAATACAAAATATAAGAATGCACATTCCCAAAGATGACATATTAAATTGCTAACATCTCCCTCTCTCTCTCTCTCTCCTCTCTCTCTCTCTATATATATATATTTTTTTTTACCTTTGTTGTCTGATCTTTGTATTTTTTCTAATCAGTTGGTCCTGGTCTCTCTTTCCCATTTTTTCCCTTGTCGCTCATTTCCTAATTCTTCTCAGTGTCTTTTCTACTACTGTCTTCTTCCCTTCCACACACACACACAGATATACATAAATGCTTCTCTCACAGACTCCCTCTCACACTCAGGCGCTCACTCTCATATGCTCTCCCCCCCCCAAGCTCACATTCTCTGCAGGACACCACATACAAGCTCTCACTTCTACCACCTCCCCGGCTTATATTCTTATGCACACACAGACGCACATCCAGGCATCCATTCTCATCCACACACACAAACCCATTCTCCCATTCTCACCACACATTACACACATTTAAGGTCCCATTTTCACCCACACCATACACACTTTCAAAGCACCCATTCTTACCCACATATTCAAGCTTCATTCTCACCCCCACACCCAAACCCCAGGCTCCCATTCTCACCCATATATATACACATTCAAGCTTCCATCCTCACCCACATATTCAAGCTTCCATTCTCACCCACACACACACAAACCCAGGCTCCCATTCTCACCCATATATACACACATTCAAGCTTCCATCCTCACCCATATATACACACATTCAAGCTTCCAACCTCACCCACATATTCAAGCTTCCATTATCACCCACACACATTCAAGACTCCATTCTCACTCTCATACACACCCAGGGTCCGATTTTCACCCACACACACACAACAAGGCTCCCATTCTCATCCTCACATACACATTCAAGCCTGTGCACAGTTTCCGCTTCCTCCCCCCAGAGCAGGAAGATCAGCTGGCCTCTCCTGCTGCCACTGGCCTCCTGCTATCTTCGGGCCGTATGGCCGACCGATCTTCCTGTTTGGGGTGGGGGGGGGGGGGAGGAGAGCAGAAGTGCCGCGCACAGTTTCCTCTTCCTCCCCCAGAGCAGGAAGATCAGCTGGCCTCTCCTGCTGCCACTGGCCTCCTGCTATCTTCGAGCCATACGGCCGACCGATCTTCCTGCTGGGGGGGGGGGAGCGGAAGCTATGCGCGGCGCTTCCGCTCGTCCCCCCCCCCCTCCAACAGGAAGATCGGTCGGCTGTACGCAGGAGGCCAGTGGCAGCAGGAGAGGCCAGCTGATCTTCCTGCTCTGGGGGAGGAAGCGGAAACTGTGCGCAGCGCTTCCGCTCTCCTCCCCCCCCCCCAAACAGGAAGATCGGTCGGCCATATGGTTGTCGGACCGCTTCCCCACGTGTGCCGTGATGGCGTGCCAAGCATGGGTTCTCCTCTTCACTGTCGCGGGGATGGGATCCCGCGACAGCCTTGCAGTTCTGGTGTCAGTTGGGTGGGCCTGGGTCTAAATTGGGTGGGCAGCTGCCCACCCAGGCCCACCCGTGGCTACGCCACTGCTTGTTGCACAACCTGAAACTGTTGTTGAAAATTATTGGAAACAGCATCAATTTTACTTTCAAGCCTATTCACAGTTACATTAAGGCCACTAACCAAATCCCATATGGCTCGCAATATTATCATCTCTGGCTTAACTAGCGGGAGCTGAGAATCCCCAAGTTGTCTCTCTTGAGAGGATTCCTGATGTATACTTGCAATTTTTGCAGAAGTCCCTTCCAGTGGGAGGGCCTCCTCCGAAGGAAATTCCCCTTCTGGGCCTCCTCCCTCTTTTCCGGGCGCGGATTCAGCACCTTCTTCTGCTGTAGTACAGGCCACTGCTTTGGTGGTTGACTCAGCTGCATCTCCGTCTGCTCCTCGCTGTACCGGAGGCGAACGTTGTTCTGGACTGAGGGATGCCTCATCCAAAAGTTCCTCCTGTTCTCCCCCCGGAGGGATCTTAGCAGATTCACTGGGTCCCTCAATTGCCAGCTGTGTCATGAAACGGTCTATTTCTAATTGTAATAAGGGAGGCAAGGACTCTGAAGGGAAAGTCCTTATCTTCCCTTTCCTCTTTGCAGGCATTAAATTGAAAACAATATTCTAAAAAGAAATAAGAACGTTTCAAGTCTATGTTTACCTCATGTGTAGCTCAGAATTGGGACAAAGACCAAAAGTTCCCCGTCAGTCCGTCTAGTCTGGACTAAGCCAGACCAAGCCGCGTGCGCCCCTTAGGCGCGTGCGGCTTTGGCGGCGCACCGGCGGCAGTGGCGCGCCGCTCTCGCGCCGCTTTTCTGGTGCGTCTGGACTCCTCCCACCTCGTTGGAGCTTCCGGGTAGGCTGGTGTTCCGGTCCTGAACAGGGGGGCACAGGTCTCGTCCCGCGGTTCCTCTCTGCTCTCGCGCCGCTTTTCTGGCGCGTCTGGACTCCTCCCACCTCGTTAGAGCTTCCGGGTAGGCTGGTGTTCCGGTCCTGAACAGGGGGCACAGGTCTCGTCCCGCGGTTCCTCTCTGCTCTCGCGCCGCTTTTCTGGCGCGTCTGGACTCCTCCCACCTCGTTGGAGCTTCCGGGTAGGCTGGTGTTCCGGTCCTGAACAGGGGGCACAGGTCTCGTCCCGCCGCGACTCTTATCTACCCAGCGCGAATGAGAGTGGCGACCGCCGACGGAGTTAAATGGCTAGAGACGCCAGAGCAAGCTAAAGTCTTTGTAGAGGCTTATAAGCAGGGGGGTCCGGCGAAACAGTGAGCCGGTGGAGCCATATCGGACCGATGTTGTGGAAGAAGTATGGGCGTGCAGACGCTGAGAATGATGGTTAGCGAACATATAAGAATAAGAATAAGAATGTTTACCCCCTTGTTACATGTAAACCGATTTGATATGACACCTGTCATGAAGGTCGGTATATAAAAGAATTAAATAAATAAATAAATAAATAAATAAATATACTTTCTAACTTTGTTCTATTTTTTTTCTCTCACCGTTCCTCTCCGTTTGGATGTTCTAACCCCTGGGGCTTGTTTCTCGGCCCGATGGGGGCCTATCTGGATATAAAATGGAGGGGAGTGAACACGTGGATACTGCCGGGTGGACTTGCAACGGTCCTTCGGCTCCAGACATTCTGTGAATACCTGAACACTCTCCCCGGTTCGCAATGGCGTGACAGCAGCCAGGTTTGAGGATTCTTGCAAATTTGCTTATTTATTTTTACTTTCATTTCATGTGAGCCATCCCGGATGTTCCCCCTGATGATTCTTGTTCGTATGGCCACGAATGCGATCTTTCTTCAATAGGGTACATGTGCTATATGGAGACTGCCTCTTTTTTTTATGTATCCTATTTTTTTTTTTTTTTCTTATTGGCCTATGCGCAGGGATACTTGCGACTGGGACTTGGGCAGACATTACTGGGGACCTACAAATGTGTCTCACAGCTCCGTTCTTTGCTGCTTATTTTTTTCCTTCGGACTGGTTTGCTAAACATGATGTTTTATCCATATCTGTTCTCCATGATTTCTGTACTATGTGGTTGGGATTTCTCAAGTACTGTTTCGTTGTAGCTATTATAAATGGATGCCGTTCACATTGTGATGGCTTTAGTTGTGAGGGTACTGTTGCCAGTAATTATTTCAGTTGGCAAATGGACGACAGGGGTGGGGGAGGGGAGGGGGGGACGGTAGGGTAGGCCCACCCGTGAAGGGAGGAGGCTACATGATCTCCGCTAACACAGCACTGGATATATAGAATAGGTGCTGTGTGTTTAAGGGGGGGATTTAGTGGAGGGTGGGGGGAAGGGAGGATGAGTGGTTGGAGGGGGGAGGGGGGAGGGGAACTCCGTTGAATGGAGTCTGATGGAGTCCAGTCCGGATCTGCAATGTATTGGTTATCATGCTGTGTCTTCTGTGGACATGCCTCAAACCTGGGCTCTGGCTGGGAGGGTCCAGGTTGGCTTAATTGTAAACTGTCAGCTGTGTATGGTTGCCCATAATATGTATCCCTAGTAATCTTACCCGTATAGTGTCTTGGAATGTCAGTGGAATACATTCTCCTATCAAGCGTACTAAAATCCTATCCCATCTTAATAAGAAGGGAGCCCAAGTTGGTTTTTTACAGGAAACGCACCTTACGGATAGCGAACACTTGAAGCTCTGTAAGCACTGGGTGGGGCAGGGTGACGTATGCCTCGGCGATGTCCAGGTCCGCTGGAGTGGCGATATTGTTTCATAAAAACTTGCCGCTGCAGATTAGTCGAGAAATCAAAGATCCAGAGGGTCGTTTTATTATTGTGGTAGCTGAAGTGTACCAGCGGCAGGTGGTGTTCTGTAATGTATATGCACCAAACACATACAATGCCCAGTTTTTCCAGAAGATTAATCGGCTTCTATTGCCGTATCTGACAGATACAATTATTGTGGGAGTGGACTTTAACACTGTAAAGGATCCTCAGGTGGATGCCTCGCAAACGAGTAGGAGAGAGACGGGGATAGGGAAAGGTCTTGAGTTATTGGAATCTTCCTTACAGCTGGTGGATGTGTGGAGGTCACTCAACCCGGGAGTTAAAGAGTTTACACACCTGTCTAGGGTGCATGCAACTTATGCCCGCATAGACTATATATTACTTAGTGGCCAAGCCTTTCATATGGTGGGCGAAGCAGGTATAGAAAATATTATTATATCAGACTACGCCCCGATTTGGGTGGATATGCAATTAGCAGCAATACACACGGGGCAAAAGTCCTGGCGATTTCCATACTTCTTAGCTGACGATCCCAAATTCCAGCATTACCTCTCGGAAAAATGGACGGACTTTGCTACTCTAAACCAGGCCCATAAGGCTGATCCCTCTTTATTTTGGTACACGGCCAAGGCCGTGTTACGTGGGGGATATCATTTCTTACTTGGCGCATAGACGGAAAACTATCAATGCGCAAATTATACAACTTAATGACCAATTACGTCGAGTGAAGAGACAGCTCCTCCGCAATAATACCGGTCCACTCCGCGACCAATATCACTCTATACAATGTACGTTAAATAGTGTATTACATTCTCGTTCCAAACGAAGCATATTGTATTATCAGTTCCAATTGTATAGATATGGGAATAAGGCTGGTAAAATGATGTCCCATTTAATTCGGGTATCTAAGGGGGCGAACTATGTGGCGGGATTGAGGAATGCATCGGGCCAGGTTGAAAACCAAACTCAGACTATATTGCGTCTATTTCAGGATTATTATACCCAGTTATATCGAGCTGGGGACTGGAATGAGGAGAAATGTACCTGGTTTTGTAATGCTATATCACTACCTGAGCTCACCCTCGAGCAGAGACGGGCGCTTAATGCCCCAATCACCGACCTCGAGGTCCGAGGGGGCATTATGCATTCCAAACGTCTGAAAGCCCCGGGCTTTACAGCAGAATTTTTATCGCTGTGTGATAGATAAAGTTTGTGACCCCATGAAGGCTTTTTTCCTGGATTAATCACGAAGGGAGGGCTATCCCCCGCAGATGAACACTGCCCATATAACGATGATTGCTAAGCCAGGGAAGGACCCCCCAGAGGGTAGATTCGTATCGGCCGATTTCTTTGATTAACTATGATCAGAAGTTTTGGCAAAGATATTGGCTGATCGGTTGGCGAGAGTCCTCCCGGGGGTTGGTGGGAGACCATCAGGTGGGGATTTGTGCGGAAGAGATATGTCCTATCTAATGTTAGAAAAGATACTTATTGGCCCTAGAAATTGTTCAATGCTTGCAAATCCCATCCCTCACGTCAGTTTTGACGGCGGAAAAGGCGTTTGATAGAGTGGAGTGGCCTTATCTTTTCTGGTTGTTACGACGTATGGGGTTTGAAGGGTTCTTTCTCCTCCAGGCTATAACAGCTGCTCTAACACAGACCTTCTCGGGCCTCCATATTAGCTAATGGAGGACGGTCCGCTTCCTTTCCTCCTATTTGAGGGGAACACGGCAGGGCTGCCCTCTCTCCTCGCCCGTGTTATTTGTATTACAATTGGGAGCCACTTCTGTTGACCATGCAACAGACAGCAGGTATAACGAGGGGGTCCGCCTTCACAATACTGTATTTAAATGTGTGGGCATTTGCAGATGACTTATTGGTAGTATCTCACAAACCCACAGGAACTCTCTCCCCATTTTGTTGACGTCATGGGTATTTTTGGGGAATTCTCAGGGGCTTCGGATTAAGTGGGAGAAATCACTGGCGCTTGCGAGCCCAATTTCGGCTGAAGGAGAATTGGTCCGGTTCGTTCCCCTTACAATGGGCTACACACAAATTCGATACTTGGGCATCAATATAACAGCCAATCCTGCGCAAGTTTATTTGGAGAATATCCCCCCCGCTTCTCCAGCTGACACAAGATTTGTTGCAGCGGTGGGGGCCTTTGCCTCTGTCTCTTAGTGGAAGGGTGCACCTCTACAAAATGGTGGTCCTGCCTAAGTGGTTGTACATTATGCAGAATCTGCCAATCCACCTTACACGATCAGATAGGAGATTATTAGATAGTGTCCTACGACGCTTCTTTGGAGGGGGGGAAGGCTAGGCTGCCCCTAGCTTGGCTACAGAGAAGATGGGGGAACCCGGGGGTCTGGGAGTACCGGATATGCAGCTTATAATCTGGCTTGCAATGTGCATCTTATCCGAGACTGGCTGCTGGGGGAAGCGGTTTATACGTCCTTAGAGGCGGATAGGGCGAGCACTTCCCCCATTGCTCTCACCTGTGCATTACAGATGGAAAGACGCTGTTTATCATACATGTTCATGCACTCAGTACTTATTACTTCCGCTTAGGCAAACCTGGGTGGCGTTTACAAAAACAATTGCACCTTCCCCGAATATGTGCCTATTTACTATCTGTTGATTGGGAACCCTGATTTCACCCCGGGAACTCAGTCTCGGGCCTTTAGGAGGTGGCAGCAACTGGGTATTACCTATTTGGGGCACTTATATCATACTGATGGACGTAGACTCACCTGACCAGAATTTCGGGAGCTTTATGGGGTGGACGGTAAAGATCTCTTTCCCTACATGCAGATAGATCATTACTTGAAATCGCTGCCGCCTGTTTTCCTGCAGCATAGGGTATTTCAGAAATTGGAGGAGATATTGCAATTATCCCAGCCTAAAGCCCCTACCCTCTCTAATTATTATAAATGTTTAACTAAGACCAGCAGCTCCGATTTCTTTGAAGTCATGGCGGCTCGTTGGACCGCAGATGGGGAATTTCCGATGACAGCCACTGTGTTACGTGCTTGCTACCGGGGGATCTCTCAGATCACGAGCAATAGCTATTATCGTGAAATGATGTATACATTTTTGGGAAGGGCATATATTTCGCCACAGTGAGCGCACCAACAGCATATTGCGCTTTCAGAATGCTGTCTCTGATGTCCAGGCTGCATTGGAACTTTGACTCATGTTTTTTGGACTTGTCCTGCAGTCTTGCGGTTCTGGACTCTTATTGCTAAATATATTGCTGGGATATTGGGGGGTTTCAATTCCAGTTGCTCCTATGTGGCTGTTGTTTGGGTACATTCCAGAGACACGGATTCGAGATCGGGGTACTCGCCTTTTTATCCAAAAGGCAAGTGCGGTGGGGAAAAGAGTTGTTCTTATACAATGGCGAGAGGTGGATCCACCCTCTTTTTGGGTGTGGAGAAACCTCTTGTATACTATGATGCATATGGAGTCCCTTTCTGCCAAAGGACCCCCACAGGTACGGAAGAGATTTTTAGACATTTGGGAACCATATATTCAATCGCTCCCTCATCGGGCTCGGAGCAGAATTCTAAACGACTGAGGACACAGCGAAGCAGACTCTGATGGACAATCTTGGAATGTGTTTGTATTTGTTCTGCTCACAGTGCTGGAAGTGGGTGCGCTCTGTGATGGACTGGACTTTCTTTGCAGCAGTTAATCGGACACGGGTCAACGGAGCTTGGGGGATGGGGTTGGGAGGGATGGTCTGTAGGTTTCTGGTTTGTTATCGTTGTGGTTGTTGTCAGTACTGCTGGGGGCGGCGGCAGAGTAAACCGTGCCCAGACATCTGTATCTTTGTCTTTTGCTAAACTTAATGATAATAATAAAAATTGTTTAAACATAAAATCCAGGGTCAGCGCGCACAAGGCTGCGCAAAATCGGCAGCTTGCGCACGCCGAGCCGCGCAGCCTGCCTCCATTCCCTCCGAGGCCGCTCCGAAATCGGAGCACCCTTGGAGGGAACTTTTTTTTTTTGTCCCCCCCACCTTTCCCTCCCTTCCCCTATCTAACCCACCCCCCAGCCCTAACTAAATCCCCCTCCCCTACCTTATTTCGTTGAGTTACGCCTGCCTCTGCCTCTGGCAGGCGTAACTTGCGCGCGTCGCTGGCTCCCTGCCCCGGCACAGGCCGCTGTGCTGGAACACTCGGCCCCACCCCTGGACCGCCATCACGCCTCCGGCCCCTCCCATGGACAGCTGCCATGCCCCCGGACATGCTCCCGAACACCCACGCCGCCCCCGACACCCCCCCAACATGCCCCCCCAAGCAAAGCCCCGGGACTTACGCATGTCCTGGGGCTTTGCATGCGCCGGCGGCCTATGCAAAATAGGCGCTCTGGCGCGCAAGTGCCCTGTGCACGTAAATCCGGCAGGATTTATGCGCGTAGGGCTTTTAAAATCTACCCCTATGTGTTAGCTTGTGTGTGATGATCAGAGTCTTGTATTCAATACGAAATTTTATTGGAAGCCAGTGTAGTGCTATGTGGACTGGTGTTATATGATCTTTTTTTTTCATTCCAGTTAAGATTCTGGTGGCTGTGTTTTGAAGGATTTGGAGTGGTCTGATGTTTGAGAATGGTAATCCGAGAAGTAGGGAGTTACAGTTGTCGAGGTTGGAGAAAATGAGTAGTTGGAGTATGGTTCTGAAGTTATCTGGTCTTAGAAATGGTTTTAGACGTCTTAGAATGAGTAGTTTGTGATACCCCTCCTTAATTTTAGTAGTTATGTGGTTCTTGAATGATAGTTCATTGTGTAAGATGACTCCAAGTTTGCGTGTATGTGTGACTGGGGAAATAGGTGTCATTTGATTCTCAAAAACTGTGGGAGTTGTTGATGAGGGGCTGGGTTTCTGTTCCATGATTATTATTTCAGTTTTATCGATGTTTATTATAAGTTTCATGCGGGTTAGCAGTTGCTTGATTGCCGCAAGGTATGTGGCTGTTTTTTTGTAGGTTTCTTCCAGTGAGTTTTGAATTGTATCAGTAATTAAATGTCGTCAGCGTAAAGGAAGTGGGTCAGGTTGAGTTCTTTTAGGAGATGACATAGTGGTAGTAAGTATATGTTGAAGAGGATTGCGGATAGGGCAGAACCTTGGGGGACTCCTGTGTTTAGGTCAATTTTAAAGTTTATTAAATTAGTACTAAATCAAAATAAATATATCTTATTTAGTGAGAAATAACACCCTCTATTGCTTGGAGTTTTCCAGTCTGAATATGGTATATGCCCAAATCAATGTAGCCTCTGAGATGTAGCAGGATCTCAGTAGAAGGCTGAAATTTTAGGGGCAGAAATATATTTTTTTTTTGGAAAAAGAAAATTATAAAATGTTGAATCATCCTTGCCTTGTAAAATCATGTTCCCATACCATGTGGGAGATCTTGGTATGACTGTCAGATTTATTACTAAGGGTGGGCAATGAAATATTTTTTTTATGTTTTGTTTCATTTCTTAGAAATTAATGGGTAGATTTTCAAAGCCGTATGCGCGCAAAAAAGGGCACTTATGCGCGTAAATGCCAGGGGCCAGACATGCCCCAGACATGCCCCCGACACACCCCTTTTTTATTCGCATAAGTTTGTGCGCGCAGGGCCATTTACACGCACAACCCGAATTTTGCATCGGGGTATTTGTGCGTGTAAATGGCCCTGCGCGCACAACCTTATGCGAATAACAAAGGGGTGTGTCGGGGGCGTGTCTGGGGCATGTCTGGGCAGAGACCGAACATATGCGCATAAAACATATTTTATAAGCAACACGCATAAATCCACCGGTACGCGCTGCCTAGTTCACGCGCGTATATTTACTACTGCTTTTCTGTGTGCGCAAGGTACGAGTGGAGGGTCTGCGGCTGCTGGCTGACATCGCTAAAGGGCCAGACATCCGGCAGAAGGTGGAAAGAAGAGGCCGTGGGGGAGTAACCGGTGTAAACTGGGACAGTAGAAGAGTTTCCCATAGCCACCGTTAATGTGCGTATAACGATAGGAGAGAGCCTCAGGAGCATCTAAAGTCAACAGCCATTCTTTGGTTATTCCCTGTCTACACATGTTCACAGCAGCAGTATGGCTCCTGCAATCCATACGGCTCAGAAGAGAAAGAGAGAGGAGATGGCAGCCCTCCATCCTTCCGCTCCTTCTCCAAAAAAAAAAAAAGCAGAGGGGTGGGTAAGAGTATGTAAAATTACCGGTGAGAACATAGGCTATAGGTATTGCTAATTATTAGGCTTGTTCAATATTTGTTGATTGTTAATGTGGCTCGCGAGAATGAGCGCTACTACCTGGAGATAATACCCTTGTTCAATTTACATACACACGGTTAATGAGACTCCATCATTGCTCTAGGCTTCAACAGCAAGAGGAAATGTGGAAAAAAAAAAAAAAGGATTTGCATTCACAAAAAAGCGAGGTGTAGCTTGCTTGTTACGGCGGTTACTTCCCCAAAACCAAATAGCCGATACTTTACTTTCAATACATATCCAGCATAGCTCTCTGCTTCAACGGCAGGGGAGAAAGTCTAATACTTCACTTTCAACGCATAGCTCTCTGCTTCAATGGCAGGGGGAATGTGGAAAAGAGGATCTGTATATGGACAACAACCAACAAGGTCTGAATTACATAGTCTGAGTGGACAAAGGCATGGGTGTAGCCTGCTTATTTTTGCGGTTACGACCCCTAATTAAGCTAGATATTCACTTGGATGCGGTTCCGGCACTACTTTCTACATTGGTGGTGGGGTGGAGGGGAAATGGAACTAAGGGGTACTAAAAGCAAGGCGTAACAAGTATGAGAAAAAAAAAAGAGTGCATGGCTTGCTGGGCAGACTGGATGGGCCGTTTGGTCTTCTTCTGCTGTCATTTCTATGTTTCTATGTTAGGAGAAGACTGCTGAGACAGAGGCGGTACCCGTTACACAGAGTCTACAGGACTCGCACCCAATTTCTGAATCTATCTGAAGAGGAAGAAATGAACCGTTACAGATTTAATAAGGAGACCATACTGTCCCTCTGCCGAATGTTAGAGGGTGACCTGCAACCCCTCACCCAAAGGGGCCATGCCTTGCCTGTACACATCAAGGTGACTACATTCCTGGCATTTCTGGCTACCAGCACCTTCCTAACACTTCTTGGCCTGACGTCTGGAATCACTCAGGGTGCCACCTCAAGGTGTCTGGAGCAGGCCCTGGCTGCCCTGCTGCGACACACACACAACTTTATCTCCTTCCCCATCGGAAGAGAGGAACAGCATGAAACCATGAGAGACTTCTACCAAATAGCACGCTTCCCCTTGGTCTTGGGAGCTATTGATTGCACCCACGTGGCCCTAAGGGCACCAGGAGGAGATGAGGCCATCTACCGCAAACGCAAGGGATTCCACTCACTAAACATGCAGGTGGTGTGCAACGCCAAGGGCCTCATCACCAATGTGGTGGCCCACTTTCCTGGATCTACCCGTGACACCTACATTCTCACCCAATCCAGGATCTATGAAGAGTTCCAGCTGCGACACATTACTGGGGGCTGGCTCCTAGGTAGTACAGTAATCAACTGCACACAAGAGCCCCCACCTAAATTAGTAGAATCCCTATATGTAGGGTGCCACAGTAGGCATTCAGTTTGTAAGCCCTGTGAGCTGTACCCCAGTGAAGCACAGACGGAATGTAACCTTCTGTTTTTCTCTTATGCTACAGGTGACAAAGGCTATCCACTGAAATCCTGGCTCATGAGTCCCATGAAAAACAAACAAAAGAGCCAAGCAATCCCGTCAAAAAAATTAGACAAACAAAAAGGGGAAGCAAATCCTAAATTTTCATTTAGTTGCTCACTTAATAATTTGAGATAGTGAATTTTTTAATTTTTGTAATATTTAAATTTTCTATGTGTTACGTATATTTTTTGTTATTTTGTTATTTTTTAAGACGACCATTTAATTGAAAAAAATATATATAATGAAAAAGTGAACTGCATCAGCAAACCAGTCGGCGTCTCTCCCGTGAGTCTGAAGAGCGCCCGGTCTTCTCAATCACTTGCAGTCACTTCTTTTTATATGTAATTATTCTGAAAACTTATGAATCAATCAATCAATCAATCAAATGTAGACGGTCTGTGAGTGCCGGCACTCACAGACCGTCTATTTTGCATGAAAGTGTCTGTATCAACTTCAGAGGTTCTCCCGCTAAGCGGCATACACTGAACTCTTTACAAAATCTTATGCTACATTTGATTGATTCATAAGTTTTCAGAATAATTACATATAAAAAGAAGTGACTGCAAGTGATTGAGAAGACCGGGCGCTCTTCAGACTCACGGGAGAGACGCCGACTGGCTTGCTGATGCAGTTCACTTTTTCATTATATATATACAAGCCGTTAAGCCCGTAACAACGGGCTACATTAAAAATTTTTTTTTGGTCCATTTCCTTTCCACTCCCTCCCCCCACCTCTCTCTCTCTCTCTCACCTCCCCCCACACCTCCCTCTCTCTCTCCTCCCTCCCTCCCTCTCACCTCCCCCCACCTCCCTCTCTCTCTCCTCCCTCCCTCCTCCCTCTCTCCCCTCCCACCCCCCACCTCCCACCTCACTCTCTCCCTCCCCTCCCACCTCACTCTCTCCCCCTCCCCTCCCACCTCACTCTCTCCCACTCTCCCCTCCCTCAGCTCACTCTCCTCCCAGCTCATCCACAACCGGCAGACAGGGGGTGTCCCTCCTGCGCGCGCGCCGCCGCCGTTACTGCTCCTCCCTGCTTCTCGCACTCTGCCGCCGCTACTGCTCCTCCCTGCCTCTATCTCTCGTACGCGCGCGCGTCGCCGCCACTATTGCTCCTCCCTGCCTCTCGCGTGCGTCGCCGCCGTGGCTACTGCTCGTCGTCGCCGCCACCGCCGCCGGTCCTGCTTCGCTTGCCGCTGCCGGTCCTGCTCCTAAGGAGCAGGCGCCATTTTTTTTCCTGACCCGCTGCGCTCTGGCCGATGTGCGCGCATGCGCAGTAGAGCTGCTCTCTACTGCGCATTTGCGGCACGTCGGTCAAGCTTCGTTTATTAGTATAGATTTTTTCAATTAAATGGTCGTCTTAAAAAATAACAAAATAACAAAAAATATACGTAACACATAGAAAATTAAAATATTACAAAAATTTTAAAAAATTAAAAAATTCGCTATCTCAAATTATTAAATGAGCAACTAAATGAAAATTTAAGATTTGCTTCCCCTTCATGATTCCCATGGCCAGCCCCAACACTGCAGCTCAGACTCGCTACAACAGGGCACATGGTAAGACCAGGGCTGTCATAGGGAGGACATTTGGCATCCTGAAATCACGCTTCCACTGTCTGGACAGATCCGGTGGATGCCTCTTGTACTCCCCCTCTAAGGTGTGTAAGATATTCCTAGCCTGCTGTATTCTACATAATCTAGCACTTAACAGACACATTCCTGTACCAGAGGAGGCCCCTGAAGAGAATGAGGGAGATGAGGACATACAGCTGTCCATGGAGAAATTGAAGGTAATACATCGCTTGAGCCAAAGGCGGGCGATACGAGAAAGGAACACTCTCATAGAAAGCCATTTCCATAGGTGATAAATGTGCATTTATTAACAAGTGTCAAAAAAGTGATAATTAAATAAAAGTAAAAAGGAACAACTGAAAACTTGTAACAGTTAATTTCCTCGGCCATCCTCTCCTACGACCATCAGGTAGCTTAGACTGGCCCACCCGGGCACTCCGGCGCAGGGGACTCCTCCCACTGCTTAAACTACCCTCAGAGGGCAGAGGTGCTTGGGGCACTTCCAGGGCATGGCTACAGGATGGAATAGCCAGGGGCAACAGCTGTTCTGGTGCTGGTGGTGGAAGCATCACAGGAGGTGCAGGCGGGGTGGTGGTGCCATCCACGGATAGCCTGGAACAGGCTGAGGCGCAGGTGGCGGGTCCACACCGGGCACCTCTGCACAGGCAGGTGGCATCCATGGGTATGAAGGCCCATAAGGTGGATGGTAATGCATCCAGGGCCCCATGAAAGGCCATGGAGCCGCTGGTGGCTGCGGCTGCACGGGAGGCAACCGCTGCAGCATCTCCCTCCAAACCTCCATCTGCTGCTCAGTAGCCCGGGAAATGTCTCGGAGACATGCCTGAATCCCGTCACACCCCTCCCTGACAGTACGACGGAGGGAACTTGCTTCCTGCTGCACCACATCAAACAGGCCAGAGATGGCGTCCAAGAGGCCGGCGCCCTGCTGTAACAGTCTCTCTGCCTGACTGGTATACGGGTCGGGTTCGGGCTGGTCCGACGCACTGCTGTCATGCTGCCGATCAGGTTGCATTTCAACCAGTGGGTCCTCCGGCTCCTCTCCCTGCTGCTGCTGTTCCTCCTCCGCAGGCTGTTCCATGTGTTCACGGGCTTCCACTTCCTCCTCTTCCGACGAGTCAGGGACCACCTGCAGATGCCGGTACAGCCTTTGGGGTCATCTACGTGCAGGTCCGGGTTGCTCCTCATCTGGCTCCCCTAAATTCAAAAGCATATAGAAATTAGCACACTAGCAATTAGAGATGTGCTTCGTTTTTTTCTACCGGGTCGTTTTTTGACTCGGATACTTCGTGGTAAAATTCGGGTTTTCTCGTTTAGATTTTTGAAAAACGAAACGAGGAAACCCGAAACTGGCCCAAAAAACGAAGCGGGAAACGAAGCTAAAAAAAAACCCACCCCAAGCATTTAAATTCATTTTAATACATTACATACAACCCCCCCCCCCCCACCATCCCGATCCCTCCCCAAGACTTACTAACATCCCTAACGTCCAGAGGGGTCCTGGGTTCCATTTGTCCCTCCGTGCCCGGTGTGCTACTGCAAGCCATGCTCCTCAAAATGGTGCCGAATAGCCTCTGAACTACTATGTCACAGGGGCTACCAGCACCATTGGTCAGCCCCTGTCACATGGCCATCGGCGCCATCTTGTGCTCATACCATGTGACAGGGGCTGACCAATGGCGCCGGTAGCCCCTGTGACATTGTATGGGCAAAGGCTATCGGCACCATTTTGATTCCTGGCAGCTGACAACGAAATCGCTCCCGGACCCCCGCTGGACCCCCAGGGATTATTGGCAAGCCTTGGGGGGGGGAGGTCAGGAGGCCCCCCCAAGCTGGCCAAAAGTCCCTGGGGGTCCAGCGGGGGTCCGGGAGTGATCTCCTGCACTCGTGCCGTCGGATGCCAGGAATCAAAATGGCGCCGATAGCCTTTGCCCATACTATGTCACAGGGGCTACCGGCGCCATTGGTCAGCCCCTGTCACATGGTATAAGCACAAGATGGCGCCGATGGCCATGTGACAGGGGCTGACCAATGGCACCGGTAGCCCCTGTGACATAGTTGTTCAGAGGCTATTCGGCACCATTTTGAGGAGCACGGCTTGCAGTAGCACACCGGGCACGGAGGGACAAATGGAACCCGGGACCCCGCTGGATCCCCAGGGATGTTAGTAAGTCTTGGGGAGGGATCGGGATGGGGGGAGGGTGGTTGTATTATACTTAATCTTAATGTTTGGGGTGGTTTTTAATTTAAAAAAAAAAATGTGCCCCTCTCCCCACACAAACCCGAAAAACGAAGTTTCCCCGAAGTTCGGGGAAAATCCTTTTCGGGTTTCGGGGCCCCCGAACCACGATGAATTAGGCAATTTCGTTGCAATTGCCTAATTCATGATAAACGATTGCACATCTCTACTAGCAATAGGGGTGTGATGTACTTGGCTCCATATGTGATACATGGTACAGTAGCAGCCCTAACTAATACTCCAGTGGTAGTCACATAGGACTCGGCATTCTAGGTAGGCCCACCTCCTGATGTACACCCCTGGGGGTATCATGTGTGGTATAGTGGGGCCACCTTCTGATGTACACCCCTGGGGGTATCATGTGTGGCATAGTGGGGCCATCAACCACACCATCCAGCACCTGCCCAACAACCCCTCCTGGACACAGAGGGTTGTCAGTGTGCTGCATGGAATGTGGTAAGTTACCAGGCTGAGTTAGGACAGAGGGCCCTGTCGTAGGAATTGCACCTTAACCCTCAACCTAATCGAGCTCCACTGTTTATACATTCCAAGGACACATGACCTGTGCAATATGCTATGGAACCTGTGAAGTAGGCATGTCTGCTAGAGGAAGGGGGAAGGAAAACAATAGGGGAAGGGTAGGAAGGGGCTGAAGGGGGACATGGGGAATCGGGTGGGAGAGTGAGAGGCCCCTTTGCAATGTTGAACATCCAATACTGAGCAGGTGACACTACCAACTGTAATGGACACATCGGTCATGTGCCTCACATCAGTTCCCATAGAACAACTGCGCACTCCCATTGCTGACAATGAAAGCCAGCATTGTGTGCCTGCCTACCCATGTGCACCAGCAGAAACTCTGACAGTCTACCTTGCCCATAAGAAATAACATCCACAAAATATTGTAAGACAGTCCCTACGCTATACTGCCATATACGGCCTGCTGTATGACCACATATATACAACATCACCATACACAACTACCAGATCAGTGCACACTGTCCTGTTAGTCTACTACCCAAAGTGGAGCAGTGCAATGCTCTGTGCTGGCTTGGTACATACATCTGTACAGCAGCCCTGCCTGGAATCCTGGATACTGAGTGCTCTACATGAAATGGCCACAGTGTTGGCTATACAGGTTAATCAGACTACAGATACATGAAGACATATGCTGCTATACTGTGAGTAGGTACATGGATAGGATTATAGGGGGATTGACAAAGTTGTAGTTGTGCTTACCTCGCTGCCCTACACAGTGCATGGTGTCAAGCTGGCCACACCACCCACAGCTGCCTCCGAGATGGTACCCAGTATCAGCTGCTCAGAGGCTGAGAAGGTTATGTGGCTCCGTTCTCCCTCTGCAAGTCGCCTGGCCTGCTTGCGCTTCACCAGTCTTCTCATGTCACTTCACTTATGCATTAGTTCCCTAATACTGCGATGTGATGGAATACGGAGTTCACAGCGTGCCTGATCCCTCTCCAGATCTGCTCCTTCCTGTATGCACCCACCGTATGACACTGTGGACCATATAGCAGATCCCGATGCCGTATAACATGCTGCACGAGCATGTCAACCTCAGCTGGCATGAAGTTCGGCTTCTGGATGAGAACAGGACGTGCTTGAGCCATGGTGAAGGTGCCCAGTGAGTGGACCTGCGATCGTTTTAAAGGGAACCCAGTTTGCACGTGTCCCTCACCAGTGGGGCATAACTTATGCGCACAGCTGATCCCATCAGTGCGAATAGCAATTATGCGCGCCGACAATTAAAATTGATGCGGAACATATGCGCGCCGCCTCTCGATTTTAATGAAGATGTGCGCGCTGCCTCGATGTTAATGAAGATGTGCGCGCCGCCTCTCGTTTTTAATGAAGATGTGCGCGCCACCTATGTACCTCAATGGAGCTGGGCGTATTGGCCTATCAAAGAGGTGTGTATGCAGCCATTAACGAATATATGCAACATGTGCGTGCTGTTGCCCCTCCCCACAGGTAATTATGGGTAATCAACTACCACTTTGTGGCAATGCCCTACAGGGTGTTGGAGGTGCTGATTAGCAGCTGGCCAAGATTGAGTTGGCCTTCTCTGTGGGCTGCAGTGCTCACAAGTCTCTGCACATACTACTCGATTGCTGCGGATGTAGGACCCAGAGAGTGAAAAGTGTAGGTAAGCCCGCTTTACTGAAGCGTTGGAAGGGGACATCTGTTTTTATTCGGGAATACTTGTGTATAGTGTCTGATTACTGGTAACCTGTGTTTGCTTTGAAAGGGGACCCATACCATACCTTCGCTGTCTAACGTGGTCTGCTTCTCAGCAGCCTCTCTGAGGTGCAATATCCAGGCTTTGTAGCTGTGACATACAATGCAGTGACATTGTATGTCACTGCATTGTCCTCCTACTATAGCAGCCCACCAAACAGCCTGGATTAGCGTTGATATTGTATCATTTGCTATGTAGTATGGTATGGATTACAGGCACATATGGGCGCCCCATGGACCTTACTGGAGATGGGCACCTCGCCCCTAGACTGTAGAGGAGATGTGTGCGGCCCATAAGGAGATATGAGCGGCCCATAGACTGTAGAGGAGATGTGCGTGGCCCATAAGGAGATATGCGCGGCCTATAGACTGTAGAGGAGATGTGCGCGGCGCATAAGGAGATATGCACGGCCCATAGACTGTAGAGAAGATATGCGCGGCCCATAAGGAGATATGCGCCGCTCATAGACTGTAGAGGAGATGTGCGTGGCCCATAAGGAGATATGCGCGGCCTATAGACTGTAGAGGAGATGTGCGCGGCGCATAAGGAGATATGCACGGCCCATAGACTGTAGAGAAGATATGCGCGGCCCATAAGGAGATATGCGCCGCTCATAGACTGTAGAGGAGATATGCGTGGCCCATAGACTCTAGCGGATATGTGCGCCTGGCCCATAGACTAGCGGACATGTGCGCCTGGCCCATAGACTGTAGAGGAGATGTGTGCGCTGCATACACTCTACTCGAGATGGCCGCCTGGCCCATACACTCTACTCGAGATGGCCGCCTCGCCCATACACTTTACTGAAGCCGATGGGGCACGCACATGTCCACTAGAGTGTATGGGCGAGGCGGCCATCTCGAGTAGAGTGTATGGGCGAGGCGACCATCTCAAGTAGAGTGTATGGGCCAGGTGCACATGTCCGCTGTAGTCTATGGGCCAGGCGCACATCTCCGCTGTAGTCTATGGGATGGTACTCCAGGCTGTTTGGTGGGCTGCTATAGTGGGACTGGATCCTAGTCCATTGACTTCAATGTTGCAGTGTTACTGACCTATACCTTCCCTCCCCCACCTTCCCACCCTCCTTCCCACCTTCCCTCCTTCCCACCTTCCCTCATTCCCACCCTCCTTCCCTCCCTCCCTCTCCCACCCTCCTTCCCTCCCTCCCTCTCCCTCCTTCCCACCCTCCTTCCCTCCCTTACCCACCTTCCTTCCCTCCCTCCCCCACCCACCTTCCTTTCCTCCCTCCCTCTCCCTCCTTCCCACCTTCCCTCATTTCCCACCTTCCTTTCCTCCCTCCATCTCCCTCCTTCTCACCCTCCTACCCCACCTTCCCTCCCTCCCTCACCCTCCTTCCTTCCCTCCTTCCCTCTCCCTCCTTCCCACCCTCCTTCCTTCCCTCCTTCCCACCCTCCTTCCCACCTTCCTTCCCTCTCCCACCCTCCTTCCTTCCCTCCCTCCCACCAACACTGGGACAATACATAGGCCCCTTCCACCCTTACCTGAAATGACCACACCGGTTTGGTAAATCAAACTTGTATTTTAAAATAACAATTTAAAACTTACAATATTTACAATATGTACATAAAAAAAAAGAATGTGAAGGGGTGGGCTAAGGAGCAAAACTACAGAAAAAACATCCCGTGAGGTTAGGGAGGCAGGGGCAGAGAGGATGATCACCGACGACGGATCAGATCCCCCAGGACCCGTACAGCTGTGCCAAGCAGCTGTAGAGCCCTGGCGATCCGATCCATGTTCCGGATCATCCTCTCCTGGAAGGCATTCACAGCCCTAAGTCCCTCTTGGACCCCCCTCACGAAGGCCAGGAATTGCCTATATGTCAGAGGCTCATCCTCAGGGGAACGTGCCCCCGGGGATGGGCCTCTGCGCTGGTGCCATGAGGGGGGCCGATGAGGCACAAGAGGGCCATGAATGCCTCCCTGGGCCAGCAAAGGCTGGCGCCTGAGTGCTCCGGCGTCCCTAACCCCACGGGCAAAATGGGGAGTATGCCCTACGGGGGGCGGCTAGGGGAAGGCCCGGGGCGCGCCTCTTCCCGGGGAAGTGGCCGCCAACGGTGACGTCTCCTCGTGGGGGGGGGGGGGGGGGTGTGAGAATCCGGCTCCCCCCCCCGGAGCGGCTACGGCTCCTTCTCCTGGAGCTGGGTCTGGCCTGACCTCTTCAGCATCTGTAATACAAAAGGAGACATCTGAATACACTGTACATTCATGTTCAGAAGGGGATAGGACATTCCAGTAGCTTGGAAGGGTCACTTACCACCAGGCCCAGCCCGCTGTGCCCGCAGCCGCTCCAGCCACCTTGACCTGCCCGGTGCTTTCTTCTTCAGGTCCTCTATTAGAGGACCTGAAGAAGAAAGGTCCTCTGAAGAAGAAAGCACCGGGCTTTCTTCTTCAGGTCCTCTATTAGAAATATCGTCCGATATATTTTAAATCGTCAAAAATCGTTAGAGGCGATATATAATAGGAATTCCCCCGATTTATCGTCAAAAAACGTAAATCGGGGGAAGGGGGAGGGTGGGAAAACCGGCACACTAAAACAACCCTAAAACCCACCCTGACCCTTTAAAATAAATCCCCCACCCTCCTGAACCCCCCCAAAATGTCTTAAATTACCTGGGGTCCAGTGGGGGGGGGGGGGTGTCCCGGTGTGATCTTCCACTCTCGGGCCACGGGTGCGTTGATAGAAATGGCGCCGGCGCCATTTTGGTTCCTGTCCCCCGACGTCTCGAGCGTAGGAGATCGCTCCCGGACCCCCGCTGGACCCCCAGGGACTTTTGGCCAGCTTGGGGGGGCCTCCTGACCCCCCCAAGACTTGCCAAAAGTCCAGCAGGGGTCCGGGAACGACCTCCTGCACTCGAATTGTGTTGCCGTAATGAAAAATGGCGCCGGCCATACGGCTGGCGCCATTTTGCAATACGGCAATATGGCCATACGGCCGGCGCCATTTTTCATTACGGCAACACGATTCGAGTGCAGGAGGTCGTTCCCGGACCCCCGCTGGACTTTTGGCAAGTCTTGTGGGGGTCAGGAGGCCCCCCCAAGCTGGCCAAAAGTCCCTGGGGATCCAGCGGGGGTCCGGGAGCGATCTCCTACGCTCGTGACGTCGGGGGACAGGAACCAAAATGGCGCCAGTGCTACCTTTGCCCTGTCATATGACAGGGCAAAGGTAGCGCCGGCGCCATTTCTATCAACGCACCCGTGGCCCGAGAGTGGAAGATCACACCAGGACCCCCCCCCACTGGACCCCAGGTAATTTAAGACATTTTGGGGGGGGTTCGGGAGGGTGGGGAATTTATTTTAAAGGGTCGGGGTGGGTTTTAGGGTTGTTTTAGTGTGCCGGTTTTCCCGCCCTCCCCCGATTTACACAATATTTAAAAAAACAAAACCGCGACGATCCGATTCCCTCCCCCCCCAGCCGAAATCGATCGTTAAGACGATCGATCACACGATTCACATCTCTAGTTATTACAAACTTGGATGTGGGTGTTATAACATTAATGACTGACGACCATGATATTCTTGACTAATCATGTAGTTATCAGCATTGACAATTGAGGCAAAACACAACACAATCCAAACCAGAGTAAGTAACAGCATGAAAGAACCTCATAACATTTTCCTAGTTTCTACAGTGCAGTTAACTATGACACTACAATACTCTGACTGGTTCCTCCTGTGAGGCCTAACCTGACATTCACACTCCCACATTCACCCCATCAACTGTAGTACAGTCTACTTACTCCACGGGGGTGGGAGGCCTGCTCATTAAAGTGGCTCTGCAGCCACCTCCAGGACCGCCTGAGGTGTGCGTAATCCATTCGGCGCCCCTGGACGGGGAACAGCCACCTTTCGTGAGCCACCACCAGGGATGCCAGCAGTTCGACGTCCCTGGTGGTGAAATTGGGCTGCCTGCCCCGTCCTGCCATTTTGTGCTGTGGGCGGAACGGGAAGTCCTGCCCTTGCGTTCGCATGCGCACGGGCATGTGCATGCGATTTCGGGAGACGCACAGATACCAGCGTGTACAAGTTTACCTGTGCGCACAAGCTGTGCGCACAGCTAATTGAGCTTCGCGCACAACTAAGTCTCCACATATGCGAGAAGTCCATTAACTGCTATTAATCAAGTTTACTTAGGGAATAGCCACTGCTATTAACTGCATCAGTGGCATGGGATCTTCTTGGTGTTTGGGTAATTGCCAGGTTCTTGTGGCCTGGTTTGGCCTCTGTTGGAAACAGGATGCTTGGTATGATGGACCCTTGGTCTGACCCAGCATGGCAATTTCTTATGTTCTTATGAGCACAGACTCTTTTAGCACACCTTTGATGGAGTGTTTGCCCTCTGGAAAAGGTGTGGCTCTCACAAGGCAGCATATGGTCTGCGTTAGGAATGGTCTTAGTCTTTGAAGTGCTCATTTTCCCCAAGTACACTGACAGTTTATGTGTAGTGTTCACAGAGGTACTGATGTGTGCAGGTGGGGTGACACATCCAGTATGGTGTACAACTTGAATGTTGTACTTTATATTTGGCTGTTGTTCTCACCGTGCCCTGCCCTCCACACCAAGGTTTTACCAACAATGATTTGGAGTAGGCCGAATTATGCAGTTATTATGGGGAGTGCTGCCTACCCCCAACTAGGTTGGGCACAGACTCTTGGAAAGTTATGAAGGGAGGTTGTGTTGCTTAAGAAACCGCCCAGTGATGTGTGACTGCTGTGATGCATGGAACAGGCACTGTAAAGGAGTCTGTAATGCTGTGCTTATTGGGCAGATTCTGATGTGCTTACTATCATGGAGCTGTTTGCACTGCATGTACTGAGAAACTTGGTGCATGAGTTGTGTGTGTGTGTGTGTGTGTGAGGGGGGGGGGGGTGTTAGCAGGTGCTTGATTTGCCACGTGACACAGGCATTGGGAACATTCTATTACAGCGTCCCCTTTTTTCTGTCACTGTTCTCTTTTACCTTCTCTCTGTATCTGATATCATGCACAGTTCACATACAGGTAGATACAACAGCCCCCCTTTTTTCTCACTCCCTCAGTGCTGTATAGACACAGGAACGAAACACAAACCATCTTTCGCCCATATGAACAACAATACCTTTTCTGTGCAAAGTTAGATGTGGTGTGCCTATATCTGCCTACAAAGGGAGGGGCCACAGTAACCAAACGTTCAGTTCCACTACGCTGAGTACTTGGTCACTCTTGTAATACAGTGTCAGCTGCTGGGTGACAAGTAGGTAGGATGAGAGAGTGAGTACTGTGTGGACAGACTCTGCACAGGCGCAGAGCACAGGACAAAGAGGGGTACTGCTGGTTCCGTTGACCAGACACATTTTCCCAGACGGCCTGCCATGACTGTAGTGGTCTGCCTTTAGGATCTGGATGCTATGTGTAAGGTCAGCCTTACCGTACACATATAATAATGACCCCCAAGCCATACCAGTACAGGAGTGGGAGGCAGAGTGTGGAAGGTAGCCTGGTCTCCAGCAACAGCTACACCTTCTAGGGTCTCTGGTGGTTGGGCATGGACATTGTACAACAGATGGCACTCACTCAGTCATCATCCCTACTTTTGAGACAGCAGTTGAGAGTGTGTACCAAGAGTCAGTAAGTACACATTGTATTAGTTTTATAGTGAAAGCTACAAATGTATGTGATCACATTCTCTTGCACAGAAAGTACATTGTTGGGTCATGAACACTCAAAGTTCCCCCTTTACACCACCCAAGCTGTACTGGCACAGTATATAATGTGTTTACCATGAAGGTATACAGCAGGTCATATACTGGCACATGTAAGTAGGAGTTAGCAAACATTATGGTATCTGAAGTAGGCAACAAGGGCCAATACTAAAGGTCCCCATGCAATGACCTTCTTCTTAACCTCTGGCTGTCTTGCTTACCAGCATACACACAACTTTCATTGTAAGGGCATAGCTCATATGGTCTTGCATGCTTTATAACTGCTTAACTGGAGTGAGGTACGGCATAGTAGCATGCAAGGTAATGGGAAGAGCTAACCTGTACATTAATAGATTTAAATAGCATCCTTACATATACAGGCATTGCATCTTATCCTTTATGCACAAACATGATTACAACTAAGAATACAGAAAGAGGAAGTGGCACCTCAAAAGCTATAGTATTGCTGTAAAGTTACAGCACCAGTATGTGCTGTGAAAGCAACAGCCCCAGACAGTCCATGTTGAAAGAGTGCACTGAAAAGGGACAGCCTAAGGGCCTCGGCAGCAAAGTTCAACATGTAGGCAGCAGGAGTAGCACCGCAGAGTGCTTCATCACCACCGCAGGAGCAGCTCAAGACCCAGCAGCATAGAGTCAGGAGGCCCAGGACGCGACACAGCAGCATGGAGGCAGCACTTGCAGGAGATGAGAAGAGAAAACACCCCGCAGCATGGATCAGGAGATGGGACAGCCTCACAAGAGACAGCAGCTGCAAAGATATTGTAGGCTACTTAAAGTAGGCCATAATAGGTCCAGAGGCTGAAGGCTGGCATCTTAGTGAGTGTACTGCTTGAAAATGCTTGACATAACACTATCCATTGTGTGTGACAGCACAGCAACTCTATAGTGAGCACATGCTGAGCCAGTTTCTTCCATCTAGATGGCGCAGCAACTCTATACTGAGCAGACACTGAACCGGTTTCTTCTATCTAGATGGCACAGCAACTCTGTAGTGGGCCTTCTCCACAGCCTTCTCCACAGTGGGCCTTCTCCACAGCCGGTCCAACTTTATGGAACTCCATTCCCCCGGATCTTAGAATGGAACCCAGCATCTCAACATTCAAGAAAAGACTTAAGACGTGGCTGTTCACGCAGGCCTTTCCTAACTCCAACAGTATTTAACTCCCATCAATCAACACACTTCGCTAGTAATAGCATTAATAGCCACCTCTTACAATGTTATTATATATATATAATTATCTGATCTTCATTTTCCTTCTTACTCCTAGTTATTTATTTCCTTGTTACATGTAACTGCTTTTCTGCACTATTGTTCAAATTGTAAAGTTTATTATAATTGCACCCCTGTTTCTTGTGAACCAGCATGATGGGACTACCGTCTTGAATGTTGGTATATAAAAAAACTTAAATAAATAAATAAATAAATAAATAGTGAGCACATGTTGTGCCGGTTTCTTCCATCTAAGTGGCACAGCAACTCTGTGAAGAGTTTGTCCCTGTCTTCTTTCAAACATTGTCTTCTTGCTCGTTACGGGCCATTTTCAACCTTCTTCTTCCCACTTGTGGGGGGGGGAGGCATTTGGTTTGGGGACCTTCCCCTGTGGTGTACTGATTCCCCAGGACTGCTGCAGGGTGTCGAGGCAATGGATGTAGCTGAGGATTCTGATGGCAGGTTTGGCATCCTTTGAAGGATTTGCGTCATTACATTTGTTAGGTTGCTGGTGGCTGCAGCTATAGTGTTGGTATTTTGTGTGCTGGCTGCTCTACTTTGCTGAACAGATCTTCTCAGGACCCTTAGCTCTCCCCGCAACTGCCTGACTTTTCCTCTAGTGATGGCTACTGCAGGTGATGGTGCTGGTTCCAGTCCTGGCAGTGGTGCGGGTGCTGCTGGCGAATGCTGTGGTTCTAATGATGGGGGTGGTGGTGGGCCTGATGGTGAGGGTGGCTGTGATGATGGGGGTAGGCCTGATGGTAGCAGTTTGGTGCCAATGCTGAAGGTGCTGGTGGTGTCTCAGGGCTCAAGCTGGGCATAAGTGCCCATCGTGTGGCCTGTGATAGTGAGCCCAGATGCTGCTGTGGCGTGCTGCTTCCTTGTAAAAGCTTGTCAGAAGGTTGCTACTCCAAATTGCATGCCTCCATTAATGTGTCCAGATCAAGGTCCACATTAATTGGGCTTCTGGAGCCTAGGAGCTGTAGCAAGAACATCAGCTCTGATTGCTCAGCCTTCTGCTCCTCCTCCTCCTCCCACTGTGTCTCTGAATCCATCTGTAATAGCCTCTGGAACATAGCTATTGGGCGGCTGGTCCCAGGGGCATCCTGGCTGGTCCCTGGGGCTTCACAGCTGGGTCCTGGGCGTTCCTGGCTGGGACCAGCAGCTTACTGTTCGAGATGCATGGAAACAGAGAACAAACAAAAAAGACGACATAAGTACATTGTGATAGAGTATGTGATAGAAAGCCTCAGACTGCCTTAACGGACCGGCTCCAGCTATCTGGCCCGGTCCACCTTAAGACAGACAGGAAAGGGATCCTCGGGTGGGGGTGTTTCCCTGAGGTAAGGGATACAAAGATGAGGCCCTGAGAGAGTTAGAGAGGTCCCAGGAAGGAGAAGGAAGCTGCAATCCAATGTTGTGTTTGTTCTGGACATTTTTCTTTGCATGTCAGTCTGCTGAGGTAAGCAGCCATTTCCTTCTTTTCTGTTATGTGATTTTTAAAATAAACTGATGAAAAGCAGACCATTCTCCAGCCTGGTCTGTTCTGCGGCCTACTCCAGCCATAGACTGCTCCAAGGGCATTACATACATATACCAGCAAGTATGGTTTATTTCTTTGGCATCAGAGGTGCACTTTGGTTCTTTGCAGCATGATCATCTAATGCCAATTTATGGGGCCTATTTACTAAAGGTTTTTCCCATTCTGTGTCAATGGGAAAAAATCCTAGTAAAAGCCCCCCTATGTCTATAGCTGTTGCTGTCTACCCATTTATTTGTGAGGTGAACTTACCAGTGGTGGCTCATATGGTGTCTAGCCGCTCATCCATGCCCTCGAACATGTCTGGTCCTAGCCTTTCAATGTCACTGCTCCATTTCGGTGACTACAATGGGACAGCAGGCCCCTCCTCCAGCCACATATATTTGGATCTCACTGCAAGCTTGGCCTTCAGCTGGGCTTTCATGTCCCAGTAATGATGTGCGACCTGCTCCCTGCTTCTTTGCACTCCGCTGTGGCGGGTGATGGCCTGGGCAATTTTTCATCATATTTGCCCTTTCACTGCATTTGAGCTGCATGGTTTCCAAATAACATTGCATAGTTCTGCAGGACACCAGCGATGAAAAGCTTGTTCTCTGCCACATTGAACCATATGGCCCACTGTCTTTGCTGTGTTTCTGCCTGGCTGCCTGAAGGGGGTGCTACTTCCTCTCCCAGAGAGGTGTCCTCCTTGCCCTCACTCTCCTCTCTCCTCCCACCTCACCCTGGCCTACCAACTCCCTTCCCCGCTTTCCTTTCTCTCTATGCCTATGCTGGCCTACTCCTCACACCCTCTTTCCTGCCTAATCCCTTTCCCCACACCAACCTCCTATCCCTTCCCTCCTGCCTCACTCTCTACTTCTCCCCCTGTCCCTACTTGCACTCCTACGTCCCCTGCTACTCCTGCCCTCTTCTTCCCACTCCCACTCCCTCTGCCTCATCCTCCCACTCCTATCCTCACACCTCTTCTCTCCTCTCTTCCCAGACCAATCACAGTCCATGCTCTTATCACTCACACACATAGACACTCCTCCTATCCTCCTCCTCACACTCCTCTGCTTCTCCTCCACTGCACACAAAAAGACAAACTGGTCTTACTCACTTTCATTCCAACAAATATCGCTGAAGACAAAGGAAAAGGGAAACAGATGACAACACAAAACAGCACTACTCACTCAGAAATTGCAAAAAATGACACCACTACTCCTCTAACCACAGTAAACTCCTCTCCTCTCATTCCAACATCTAACACACCCTCAGAGAAGGAGGTGCAGGAAGTCAGTATTTATACTGGGGAAAAAATAATGCGCTGCGCGATGATGCAATGCTGCCCCTTTTGTATCGCACTTGTTATTCGCGCAATAAACAGCATTTTGATTAATCTAGCTATAAGGATATAATCCATCACTCTTAATAGTTTTTGTTTTTTTTTAAAGATTTGTGTACACATATATTATATTAAGGGTTCTAAATATAGGGGTTATATACCATATTTATCTGAAGTCATACTTGGGGTGAGATGTTTCCCTGTTCTTGCATATCTGAAATTATAAAGTCAAACCAAGAATCAACTAAGAAAGTATAACTATATGCATATACATGCAAAGGTTTAAAAGCTTTAGTCATATTTAATTATACTTATCTGAAAAATCTGGATTTACATAGAAATGACGGCAGAAGACCAAATGGTTCATCCAGTCTGCCCAGCAAGCTTTCACTTTTTTTTTCTCCCATACTTATCTGTTTCTCTTGTCCCTTGTAAGTGACTTTTTTGTTCTATTTCCCTTCCACCTGCCATCGATGTAGTTAGCAGTGCTGGAGCTGCATCTAAGTGACGTATCTAGCTAATTGTTTAGGGGTAGTAACCGCCGTCATAGCAAGCTACTCCCATGCATGTTTATCCAGCCTGTGCAACTCAGTCCTTGTTGGTTGTTGTCGGAATATAAATCATCTTTTCATCATTTCCCCTGCCGTTGAAGCAGAGATTTTTTCATCATTCCCCCTGCCGTTGAAGCAGAGAACTTTGCTGGATATCATTGAAAGTGAAGTATCAGGCTAATTTGGTTTGGGTTATGGAATAATTCATTTTTTGATTTGTGGTTTGTGGAGTTATTCATTCCTTGCTTATCTGAGAATTGACTGTTACTTGAAGATTCAAATTGTTTTAACTGTGAAAACTGAATATTGCTGCTGAAATTGTTTTTTGATTATTGGTCATCTAAGAAATAATGTTTAATCAGAAATTTATCTTTGACAATTTCTTATTTTTTTTTCTTGTGAAGACATCTGATATTTTATTTTATTTTATTTATTTATTTGTGTTTTTCTATACCGGCATTCACGGGAGTTCGTATCATGTCGGTTTACATAAAACAAGGGGTGATCAATACATTATAACATACATAACTAAAACATAAGAGTATACATTACAGGAGTATAAACAAGTGCACGGAAGAAAAAGTTACAATAAAACAGGGGTTATTCTAACTGGGATTAGAGTTAAAGGAAAGATAAACAAGTTAACAAGAAGTAAAACATTGTAGTGATTGGTTTGTAGTGATATGGGAATACTTGTTTAAATTTAATAATATTTTATTTATTTGGGGAAACTTTCTTGACCATTCGGCTACTACTAAGATGTGACACTGCAAAAATTAAATGGTTCTGTGCCAGGTGCTCTACAGTTGTTTAGTCCAGTGGTTCTCTTTTTTATATTGGGACACACCTGGCAGATAATGCTTATAGATGTGACACACTGAACACTTGATCATCATAGGCTAAATGTAAATAAATATTCTGCATCCACAGGAAACCCCCCCCCCCCCCCAAACAATGGATGAAGAGCAGAACTAGGATATTTCAAATATAACTCACTATATAAAAAAAGATATTCTGATTCCGGTGCTATCTCAGTAGCAGAAACACAAACTCCCTTACAACCAGGTGTATTGTAAAATAAAAAACTGAAAAAAAACCCAAAAACCCACTCAGCACATATGTAGGAAACCTTCCATACCACTGCAACACTAATTCCAAGAACTCAAACAGCAATAGCCCTTCCTATAGCAGGGCAGCCCCAATGCATGTCCTATTGAGAATGAGAAAATGCAACAAAGAAGATTGATACAAATCCCTACCAACTAGTAAAATACCTCACCTCAGTCACACCTACAGATCCGACCTTTACCAAATACAGAATAAAAGACCATAAATTACAAATATGGAGACAAAAACGAATGGAAACCTCAAAAAACCACTCTGCATGCAGTACAAAACGGCAGGGCTAGAAACAGAAATACATATCATCCTACACTAAGCAAAGTTCAAAGAAGAAATGCACATTCCCAAAACTGACATATTGAGGGCCAGATTTTATAACATGCGCACGGGCGTAGATCCGTTTGCGCAACCTGGCACGAACAAATCTACGCCCGATTTTATAACATACAAGCGCAGCCGCGTGCATGTTATAAAATCCAGGGTTAGCGCGCACAAGGGGGTGCACAATTGTGCAACTTGCGTGTGCCGAGCCGAGCAGCCTTCCTCCGTTCCCTCTGAGGCCACTCCGAAATCAGAGCGGCCTTGGAGAGAACTTTCCTTCTGCCCCCCCTCGCACCTTCCCCTCCCTTTCCCTATCTAACCTGCTCCCCAGCCCTAACTAAACCCCCCCTGACCTTTATCGAAGAAGTTATGCCTGCTTCCGGGCAGGCGTAACTTGCGCACGCTGGCTCTCCATCCCACGGCCCAGTGGCTGTTCCGAAGGCCTCAGTCCCACCACCAGAATGCCTCCGGGCCGGCGCCCCGCCCCAGGAACGCCCATTTTTTCAAGCCCCGGGACTTACGTGCATCCTGGGGCTTGCGTGCACCACTGAGCCTATGCAAGATAGGCTCAGTGCGCGCAGAGGGAGGCAGGGGTAGGTTTTTGGGGGGTTACGCATGTGGCTTATGCGCGTAACCCTTTGAAAATCTACCCCTATGGCTCTTATTTTATTTATTTATTTATTTAAATTTCTTATATACCGGCATTCGCGATGGGAGTCGCATCATGCCGGTTTACAAATAACAAGGTGTGACAACAGAATAAATACTTAATAACTTAAAAACATTAACATGTGATAGCAGAATAAGGTAGCAGTTACAATAAAACAGGGATAAAATGCAACTTGGAATGAAGAGAAGGCAAAAGAGAGATTAACACTGAGATAACAAAAGAATGACCAAGGTAAATAGAACCAAGGTAAATAAACCTGCCTCATTAAAAAAGAGAGAACATTATTGAGTTGTCAAAGGTTGTTGATTACTCTGACGGGAGTTCTTAGTTGCTTAAGTTGAGAGTGGGTTCAGTTGGTGTCTGGAAAGGCTTTCACCATCACTCCCTTTCCATGCCTCCTCCATCCTTCAGTTTTCCCAGTTACTCCCTTTCCATAATTCACTCTCACTTATACCCTGCCCAGCATTCCTGAACCCCCACATCCTCTTCCCTGTGCTCCCTCTCTCCCCTGCTTGATTCTCCCTACCCACTTCATTCCATCTCCCTGCCTGCCAAGCTACCCCAACCCCCTCTTTCCCACCCCTTCCTGCTCAGCAGTGCCCACATTCTCTCTCTGTTCCACCTTCATCTTCCCAGCATCACCAACCTCCTTTCCCCCATCCTCCACAGGGTGAAGAGATCTTCGGCGGCATCACTCCCAGCAGAGGAAGATAAAATTTGTGTCCCATCAGGCCCAGATAGCAGGCGACAGTAATGTCTCACTCTGATCTGAGTAAAGGAGGAAACAGCCTCCCACTGGGCCAGAAAGAAGAGAAGGAAGTGAGAGTAGCCTCCCATCAGGTCCATGTAAGAGAAGTCAACCAACTCCCACCCGGGCTGACAAGAAGACAGCCATCTGCTGACCCTGCAACACACCTCCCAGGGCCCCACAATATACCAGTGTGTCCCGATACACCTGTCAAGAACCATTGGTTTAGTCAATTATTTTTTGCTGTTTTTTATTGGCACAGAACATGTTATTATAGCAAATGTATAAGGAAATATCCATTTGAAGTTCCTCTTCATTTAGTTTAAGTACCTTAAGGTTAATTGTGTCTGACTGCTCTGTAACATTCAGCTAAAAATGTATTTTCAGAGTTTGTTAAATGTCTCTCCTTATGCCCTGTAACGGCAGAGAAAAATGGAATTCAAAGCATAAAATGTGACTCTTCTGAACCTTATGTACTCAGAGATTAGAAAAGTAAATAGCTGATAGATCTCCGGAGTCAAAAGTCAATAGCTGATAGAGCTCCGGAGTCTCAATGCGTGGATGAGACGATGGTGCAAGGAAGAGGGATTCAGTTTTGTTAGGAACTGGGGAACCTTTTGGGGAAGGGGGAGTCTCTTCCGAAGGGATGGGCTCCACCTTAACCAGGGTGGAACCAGACTGCTGGCGCTAACCTTTAAACAGGAGATAGAGCAGCTTTTAAACTAGAACAAAGGGGAAAGCCGACAGTTGCTCAGCAGCACATGGTTCGGAGAGAGGTATCTTCAAAGGATACTAATGATGCATTAGAATTAGGGCATCACGACAGTGAGGATCCAATAATAAGAAAAACAGTCCAAGTGCCTGTAACTGAAAACTCACCTGAGCTAAAAAATTTTAACTTATCCCTATCAATTAAGAAGCAGAATGAAAATACAAACAAAAAACAAACTTTGAAATGTTTGTATGCTAATGCCAGAAGTCTAAGAAGTAAGATGGGAGAACTAGAATGTATAGCAGTGAATGATGACATAGACTTAATTGGCATCTCAGAGACATGGTGAAAGAGGATAACCAATGGGACAGTGCTATACCGGGGTACAAATTATATCGCAATGTCAGAGAGGAGCACTCGGGAGGAGGTGTGGCGCTTTATGTCCGGGATGGTATAGAGTCCAACAGAATAAACATCCTGCATGAGACTAAATGCAAAATTGAATCTTTATGGGTAGAAATCCCTCGTGTGATGGGAAAGACTATAGTGATAGGAGTATACTACCGTCCACCTGGTCAAGATGGTGAGACAGACAGTGAAATGCTAAGGGAAATTAGGGAAGCTAACCAAATTGGTAGTGCAATAATAATGGGAGACTTCAATTACCCCAATATTGACTGGGTAAATGTATCATCGGGACACGCTAGAGAGATAACGTTCCTGGATGGAATAAATGATATCTTTATGGAGCAATTGGTTCAGGAACCGACAAGAGAGGGAGCAATTTTAGATCTAATTCTCAGTGGAGCACAGCACTTGGTGAGAGAGGTAACGGTGGTGGGGCCGCTTGGCAATAGTGATCATAATATGATCAAATTTGATTTAATACTGGAAGAGGAACAGTGTGCAAATCCACAGCTCTCGTGCTAAACTTTCAAAAGGGAAACTTTGATAAAATGAGAAAAATTGTTAGAAAAAAACTGAAAGGAGCAGCTACAAAAGTAAAAAATGTCCAAGAGGCATGGTCATTGTTAAAAAAATACCATTCTAGAAGCACAGTCTAGATGTATTCCACACATTAAGAAAGGTGGAAAGAAGGCAAAACGATTACCGGCATGATTAAAAGGGGAGGTGAAAGAAGCTATTTTAGCCAAAAGAACTTTATTCAAAAATTGGAAGAAAGATCCAACAGAAGAAAATAGGATAAAGCATAAACGTTGGCAAGTTAAATGTAAGACCATTGATAAGACAGGCTAAGAGAGAATTTGAAAAGAAATTGGCCGTAGGAGCAAAAACTCACAGTAAAAACTTTTAAAAATATATCCAAATCAGAAAGCCTGTGAGGGAGTCAGTTGGACCGTTAGATGATCGAGGGGTTAAAGGGGCACTTAGAGAAGATAAGGCCATCGCGGAAAGATTAAATAATTTCTTTGCTTCGGTGTTTACTGAAGAGGATGTTAGGGAGGTACCCATGATGGAGAAGATTTTCATGGGTAATGATTCAGATGGACTGAATCAAATCACGGTGAACCTAGAAGATGTGGTAGACCTGATTGACAAACTGAAGAGTAGTAAATCACCTGGTATACACCCCAGAGTTCTGATGGAACTATAAAAATGAAATTTCAGACCTATTAGTAAAAATTTGTAACCTATCATTAAAATCATCCATTGTACCTGAAGACTGGAGGATAGCAAATGTAACCCTAATATTTAAAAAGGGCTCCAGGGGTGATCCAGGAAACTACAGACCGGTTAGCCACACTTCAGTTCCAGGAAAAATAATGGAAAGTGTTCTAAACATCAAAATCACAGAACATATAGAAAGACATGGTTTAATGGAACAAAGTCAGCATGGCTTTACCCAAGGCAAGTCTTGCCTCACAAATCTGCTTCACTTTTTTGAAGGAGTTAATAAACATGTGGATAAAGGTGAACCGGTAGATGTAGTATACTTGGATTTTCAGAAGGCGTTTGACAAAGTTCCTCATGAGAGGCTTCTAGGAAAAGTAAAAAGTCATGGGATAGGTGGCGATGTCCTTTCGTGGATTGCAAACTGGCTAAAAGACAGGAAACAGAGAGTAGGATTAAATGGACAATTTTCTCAGTGGAAGGGAGTGGACAGTGGTGTGCCTCAGGGATCTGTTTTGCGACCCTTACTTTTTAATATATTTATAAATGATCTGGAAAGAAATACGACGAGTGAGATAATCAAATTTGCAGATGACACAAAATTGTTCAGAGTAGTTAAATCACAAGCAGATTGTGATAAATTGCAGGAAGACCTTGTGAGACTGGAAAATTGGGCATCCAAATGGCAGATGAAATTTAATGTGGATAAGTGCAAGGTGATGCATATAGGGAAAAATAACCCATGCTATAATTACACAATGTTGGGTTCCTTATTAGGTGCTACAACCCAAGAAAGAGATCTAGGCGTCATAGTGGATAACACATTGAAATCGTCGGTTCAGTGTGCTGCGGCAGTCAAAAAAGCAAACAGAATGTTGGGAATTATTAGAAAGGGAATGGTGAATAAAACGGAAAATGTCATAATGTCTCTGTATCGCTCCATGGTGAGACCGCACCTTGAATACTGTGTACAATTCTGGTCGCCGCATCTCAAAAAAGATATAATTGCGATGGAGAAGGTACAGAGAAGGGCTACCAAAATGATAAGGGGAATGGAACAACTCTCCTATGAGGAAAGACTAAAGAGGTTAGGACTTTTCAGCTTGGAGAAGAGACGACTGAGGGGGGATATGATAGAGGTGTTTAAAATCATGAGAGGTCTAGAACGGGTAGATGTGAATCGGTTATTTACTCTTTCGGATAGTAGAAAGACTAGGGGGCACTCCATGAAGTTAGCATGGGGCACATTTAAAACTAATCAGAGAAAGTTCTTTTTTACTCAATGCACAATTAAACTCTGGAATTTGTTGCCAGAGGATGTGGTTAGTGCAGTTAGTATAGCTGTGTTTAAAAAAGGATTGGATAAGTTCTTGGAGGAGAAGTCCATTACATGCTATTAATTAAGTTGACTTAGAAAATAGCCACTGCTATTACTAGCAACGGTAACATGGAATAGAATAAAGTTTTGGGTATTTGCCAGGTTCTTATGGCCTGGATTGGCCACTGTTGGAAACAGGATACTGGGCTTGATGGACTCTTGGTCTGACCCAGTATGGCATATTCTTATGTTCTTATGAGATGTGCATTCATTTTTGCTGAAGTGGAAAATTTTAAAGAAATTGTCCAATTTGGCATGGGTCGGAGGACCCAAAAAACGATCGGGTTTTCCCTGAAATTTTGGGGAAAAATCATTTTTTGGGTTAGCGCGGGGGAGGGGCACATTAAAAAAAAAATAAATAAAAAGAAACCCAAACCCACCCCAACTCTTCAAATTTGCTTAATTACATCACCCCCCACCCTCCTGACCATCCCAAAACTTGCCTAAAGTCTCTGGTGGTCCAGCAGAGGTCCCGGGAGTGATCTCCTGCTCTCAGGCCGTCGGCTGCCAGGAAACAAAATGGCGCCGGTGGCCCTTTGCCCTTACGATGTGACAGGGGCTACCAGTGCCATTGGTCGGCCCCTGTCACATGGTAGGAGCAATGGATGGCCGGCACCATCTTAGAAAATGGGAGGCATTTTATTTATTTACACACATAGATATACAGTATAGCCCTAATTTTCAGAAGCCCGCTCATGTAAAATTCAGGGGTTACGTGTGTGGCCAGGCCCTGTGTGCACTGTGTGCATTTTCTAAAGGGCCATGTGTGTAACCCCCGATATGTGCAGAAGTGCCAAGCCAACTAAAAGGGGCATTGAAGTCTGCTCCAGATACAGCTCCAGCAAAGAGACTTGAAAAGGTTTTCAACACATTAAGAAGACAACAGTTGAAGTCTTGAGACACTGAAATGGTAAATTGACATATAAAGTAGAATCAACAATAAGAAATTGAGTTCTCTTCACTAAATACAGTCCATGGTATCAACACAAGAATAGTTATGAACAATATTTTCCGCTGAGGAAGCCTGGACAGAGGCATTTGTAGGGACATAGAGTATACAGGATATAGCAGAAGTAGAACAGAGATTACAGAAACATCATTGGAACAACAGTCCTGTGAAACAATTGCCAAGTATTCTTTCTTGTGGACTGTGTGGTTCAGCTGTATCCCCTTTTTAATGAAGGTATCTTCCTTGTGACTCATTTGCAATTCACAAAGGGGCGGATTTTAAGAGCCCTGCTCGCCTAAATCCGCCCAAATCCGGGTGGATTTAGGCGAGCAGGGCCCTGCGCGCCGGTGAGCCTATTTTATATAGGTCTACCGGCGCGCGCAGAGCCCCGGGACTCGCGTAAGTCCCGGGGTTTTCTGAGGGGGCATGTCGGGGGCATGTCGGGGGCGTGTCGGGGGCGGGCCCGAACCGTGCAGCGTTTTCAGGGCGTGTCGGGAGCGTTCCGGGGGCGGGCCCGGGGGCGTGGCTACGGCCCAGGGCGGTCCGGGGCGTGGCCGCGCCCTCCGGACCCGCCCCCAGGTCGCGTCCCGGCGCACTAGCGGCCCGCTGGCGCGCGGGGATTTACGTCTCCCTCCGGGAGGCGTAAATCCCCCGACAAAGGTAAGGGGGGGGTTTAGACAGGGCCGGGCGGGTGGGTTAGGTAGGGGAAGGGAGGGGAAGGTGAGGGGAGGGCAAAAGAAAGTTCCCTCCGAGGCCGCTCCGATTTCGGAGCGGCCTCGGAGGAACGGGGGTAGGCTGCGCGGCTCGGCGCGCGCCGGCTATACGGAATTGATAGCCTTGCGCGCGCCGATCCAGGATTTTAGCGGCTACGCGCGTATCTACTAAAATCCCGCATACTTTTGCTGGCGCCTGATGCGCCAGCAATCAGGCGCCAAATCGCGCGGTTTGAAAATCTACCCCAAAGTATCTTTCTTGAAGTCCAGCTCTATTGCAAGTTTGTCATTGTTTCATTATAAGCACTCTGTATATATTCTGACAATGTTTTATGTCGATATCTATACATGTTATAAATGCATAACACTACAGAGAGGCATTGTGAATGAGGAATGATTGACTAGGGCAATTGATAAATATATGTGTGTTTTGTGCCAATTTTATTTTTTGAATTATTTTTTTGAATAGTTTTGATATTCTTTGCTATTGTGTAATAAAGCTTGTAACATTAAGCATCTTTCAAATCATTTAAAACATTAGTAGTGCTACTTCCCCTATTTTAGGGTTCTCTGATGGATATACATATATATATTATTACACTTTAAGGCAGATCACACTAATGTACTGTAGGCATGTGCAACTTTTAGCTGACGAGAATTAACAATTATCAAGGGAAGATCCATCTGTTGATCAGAGAACTCTGTAATTCCATCAAATCCACAAATCTGAAGAAATGGTTAAGCTAATTGTATGATTTGTGTACCTTTTACTGCAACTTTCCTTTGGGGTTAGATCTCCATTGTGTTATTGCTTGTTTTAAAATCTTCAGTTCAATGTCAGTCTTCAAGTCAGCAAGGAAGAGGGGACAATTTCCACTATGACTACTGTAAGTAAATCCTTAACTTTGTTATTGTTAATAGTAACATTTGCTATCTTTATTTATTTCCCATGCATTTATACTTTATTTTATATCTACTCATTCTCAACAAGGTCCAGAATCTGAAAAGACTGTCATAAAATTCAAAGATCAGAAGCAATGGAGACTATATAAACTGAAGGGATAATAAGTGGCTATATTGAACCTTTACAAAGTACAGAATCACTTCTAAGGATTAAATAAAATACTATACCTCCTCAGCTTGAGCATGACTACAGGGATATTTGTCTTTTCCTTACCAATTCCTAAAAGACCTTTATCCCAGCCATTGGTGAATTCTGCTTGATCTGTCTGTTTCAGAATAAAGATCAAAATAGTTTAGAAATCTCTGGATTTTTTTCTACCTATCTCTGAAAAAAAAAGAACATAAGATGTGAAATTCTGGGTCATACCAAAGGCCAATGGCCAATCCAGGTCACTAGGACGTACTTGGCAGATCTGGAAAAGAAGATCTATTCATTGTTGCTTACTCCTATGGATAATGGGTGTTTTTACCAAGTTTAGATGGCTAATAATTAGGAACTTTTCCTTCAGGAACTTGCCTAAACTCTTTTAGACCTTGCTGTGCTAGATGCCTTGTCCACATCTTCCCGTAGGCAATTCAACAGCTTAATGGTGCACTGAATGAAAAGATACTTTCTCCAATTTGTTTTAAATCTGCTACTTGTTAGTTTACTACTACTACTACTACAACTTCCACCACTATTACTTAACACTTCTATAGCACTACTCGACATATGCAGTGCTGTATAAAAACCTGTAAGAGACAAGCTCTACTCAGTAGCACTTACAATCTAATCAAGACAAACATACAGGGCAAATGAGACTTTCATTTATTGAAACAATGGTTAAAAATTAATGAGGCAGTAAGCAGGCCAATCGGGGGTTAATATTTAAAAGCAGCCTCAAAAAGGTGGATTTTTAGATGGAATTTAAATAAGGGAAGCAGGACACACAGCTCTGAAATTCTATTCCAAAATTATGGTGCAGCCAAGTGGAAAGCCCGGAGTCGGGAATTGGTGGTAAAGGAGAAGGGCATACATAGGAATAATTTGCCTGATAAGTGGAGTGTCTGAGGCAGGGTGTAGAGAGAGAAAGAGGTAATGAGGTAATGAGGTGCTACAGAATGAAGGCTCTTGTAGGTGAGTAAGAGGAGCTAAACTGTACATGGGAATGGATAGGGAGCCAATGCAGTGACTTAAGAAAAGGGGTTATATGGTTTTTGTGACTTTGGCGAATGATAAGTCACACAACTAAATTTTGGATAGATTATAGTGGAGAAATGTTAAGAGTAGTAACTGCCATTTTGTGCAGGTTACCCCCAAGCTTTATGTTAAGGGTAGTAATATTTATAATCAAAACCAAGCAACTGTCAAACCCATAGCAAAATGTTGCTAGCAATATTTGTACAGGGTGAGCATCCTTCTTGCTTATTCAGACAATGCTGCTTGAACGTGAAGCGCAACACAATTGATAAAGGAGATGGATTGGCACCCTTATGAAGAAAGAATAAACAGGTTAGGAGAATAGACAATTGAGAATGGATATTATAAAAATTGACAAAATCATGAGTGGAATGATACAGGTAAATGGGGATTTATCTTTGAAAAGTACGAAGATTAAACGACACTGCAAAAATGAGGTAATTAGGAGTGTGTCGCATGAAACCTATGGATCTGTGCAGAGACACTTCAAAAATGGGCTATTGCTCTTTAAATATTTGAAACATTATACATTTAATATAGAGTTCTTCAGAAACAAAAGTCAGAATTTCCAAATAGAAGTCACATAGAAACCATCAGGTCCCCATGCTTGGTTTGCCTGCTTCAAGCATTCGACCACTACAGGTTCTGCAGAATGAGGCGGCTTGTGTTTTAACGGGTAAACGGAAATGTGACCATATTACTCCTACCCTGATCAAGCTACATTGGCTCCCAATTCAACAACGTGTTCAATATAAAGTAGCTTGTTTAATTCAAAATGTTATACACGGGGAGCAAACTGAATGGCTTAATACATCCTTGCGTCTCCACATGCCTCAGAGAGAACTGAGATCTGCTAATAAGGGTCTCTTATCAATACCCACCATTAAATCAGCAAGGCTTACCCAGGTGAGGGATCGTGTTTTATCTGTCACAGGATCAAAGTTATGGAACTCCCTATCAACCCAACTGAGGTTATGCACAGACAAAAAACAATTTAAGTCTGATCTTAAGACTTGGTTATTTAAATGTGCTTTTACTGAATATGAAGTGTCTGCTTTGAACACCAAGTAATGAATTGCGAGTAACTAATCTCAAGTAACCAGTCTTGAGACGCTAATTCCGGTCAATTGGGTATGATGAACTGTTAAGAGTGTTCCATTTTATTGTTTGTCTTATGTTTTTTGTTTATATAGATTAGAATCTATCTTTTTAGAGTTTTATTTGTTCTTATTTTGATTTTATCTATCTTAACAGCTAATTTATTTAATATGCTTTAACAGAGTTAGCCGTTACTATTTCATGATGCATTGTATTTATTTTGGGTTTGATTTCTGTAAACCGTTGTGAAGGAACATCTGATGTAACGGTATATAAATAACAATAAACTAAAACTAAACTAAACATGCTCTTGTGTTTTACATCGGGAGAGAGAAGCATGACCAGCAAAGGTCCATTCAAATACTTTCAGATAAGGTCCTTTAAAATACTTTTAGATCAATACAATGGTTTTTCATGCCATGGAGTGACTTCTCAAATAATTTCAGATCAATACAGTCATTTTTCATGCCATGGCATGACTTCTCAAATAATTTCAGATCAACATAATCATTTTTATGTCTCTAGCACGCCCTGGTGTTACATTTACCAAGTCAATTTTGGGGTAATTGAAATCTCCCATTATTACTGCACTGCCAAATTGGTTAGCTTTCCTGATTTCTCTTAGTATTTCATCATCTGTCTCATCGTTTTGGCTAGGTAAATGGTAGTATACTCCTATTGCTATACTCTTCCCCAACATGGGATTTCTACCCATAAAGATTCTATTGTGCATTTATCCTTTTGGTGATCTATATCCTGTTGGACTCTATACCCTGCTGGACATAAAATGCCCCCCCCCACACACACACACACACCCCCCACCACCACCAGCAAGTTGATCCTCCCTAACATTACGATATAATTTGTATCCTGATATAATACTGTCCTAGATGATGATTCTTAATATGGAGTTCAACATTGTGCACAAGTAGCTGGGATTATGTTTTCCTATGTGCACCACTTTGCACTCTTCCACTTTAAACTTCATCTGCCATTCAAATGCTCAATTTCTTAGTTTCACAAATTCCTTCTACAGTTGCTTACAATTTGCTGCTGTTTGAACAGCTTGAATAGTTTCAGTCATCTACAAATCTGATCATCTCATTTGTCATTCCTTTTCTAAATCATTTATGGATATGTTAAATAGCACAGGTCCCACAATTGATCCCTGTGGCTCCCCCACTAATAGTTTTTCTTTAGAATACTGACCTTTTAGTCCTACCCTGTTTTTCGTCTTTTAATTAGTTAACGATCCACACAATAGGATGCTACCTATTATCCTATAACTTTTTATTTCCTGAGGAGTCTCTGATGGGGGGGCTTTGTAAAATGCCTTATGAAAATTCAAATACACTATATCAAATGGCTCCCCTTTATCTACATGTTTATTTACACATAACAAAACATCTAATAGATTTGTAAGGCAAGATTTCCTATGCTAAACTATGTTGATTCTTCCTCATTAAGGGAAGACCTGTAATTTTGTTTTTAAAAATAGTTTCTACTATCTTGCCTGGCACCAAAATCAGACTCATCAGTTTATACTGTACTTTTCCAGATCACCCAGAGACTATTTTTAAAAATCAGCATTACATTGGCCACCCTCCAGTCTTCAGGTACTGTGGCTATTTAAAACGAGAAGATACAAATTAACAGATTTACAATTTCAAGTTTAAGAACATAAGAACATAAGAAATTGCCATGCTGGGTCAGACCAAGGGTCCATCAAGCCCAGCATCCTGTTTCCAACAGAGGCCAAACCAGGCCACAAGAACCTGGCAATTACCCAAACACCAAGAAGATCCCATGCTACTGATGCAATTAATAGCAGTGGCTATTCCCTAAGTAAACTTGATTAATAGCAGTTAATGGACTTCTCTTCCAAGAACTTATCCAAACCTTTTTTGAACCCAGCTACACTAACTGCACTAACCTCATCCTCTGGCAACAAATTCCAATACTAAAGAGTATGTTGGGGAGATACCCGTTCCAGAGAAGGTTTTCATGGGTAGTGATTCAGATGGACTGAACCAAATCACAGTGAACCTAGAAGATGTGGTAGGCCTGATCGATAAACTGAAGAGTAGTAAATCACCTGGACTGGATGGTATACACCCCAGGGTTCTGAGGGAACTAAAAAATGAAATTTCAGTGTTATAACCGCCGGCTGCAGCAGTCGCGACTGGGGCCGACTGTCATGGCTGCCGGCTGCGGCGGTCCGCAGCCGGGACCTAACACTTACCTGCGGCGTCGGGTCTCCACAGAGGCTCCTGCAGGTGCAGGGAGCCTCCTACGGCGTTCTCCGCGTGGCCTGGGCCACTGCGTGGCTGGTCGCGGGTCTCTGATTCCTGCTGTGGCTCCGACCCCTTCTCAGCTACACTAGGGCCGCACGCGCGGCTGAAGACAGGATTTAAAGGGGCCACGACAGGAAGTGTCATGGCTCCCTTCTGAAGCACTTCCTCCTGGGTTTTATATTTAAAGGCTAGGTCTGCTCCTCAGACCTTGCCTTGGTATTGAGGTTTTCGCTTGGTTCCTGTGTTCCTGGTATCCTGGTTCTTCGTCCTGCTTCTGCTCTGCCCTCCTTGTTGGATTGATTCTTCTGGACCCCGACCTCTGGACTGGCTTTGGACCACTCTCTGGACTCCGACCCCGGGACTGGCTGCGGACCAATGCATAAGAACATAAGAACATAAGAAAATGCCATACTGGGTCAGACCAAGGGTCCATCAAGCCCAGCATCCTGTTTCCAACAGTGGCCAATCCAGGCCACAAGAACCTGGCAAGTACCCAAAAACTAAGTCTATTCCATGTAACCATTGCTAATGGCAGTGGCTATTCTCTAAGTGAACTTAATAGCAGGTAATGGACTTCTCCTCCAAGAACTTATCCAATCCTTTTTTAAACACAGCTATACTAACTGCACGAACCACATTCTCTGGCAACAAATTCCAGAGTTTAATTGTGCGTTGAGCAAAAAAGAACTTTCTCCGATTAGTTTTAAATGTGCCCCATGCTAACTTCATGGAGTGCCCCCTAGTCTTTCTACTATCCGAAAGAGTAAATAACTGATTCACATCTACCCGTCCTAGACCTCTCATGATTTTAAACACCTCTATCCATCGAATATGCCGTGGATGACATCTTGGATGTCCGTAAGAGAGGCAAGACATGGGAGTATCTCATCTCCTGAGAGAACTATGGACCAGAAGAGAACTCATGGGAACCGCTGGCCAACATCACAGATAAGGAGATGGTACGTCAATTCCACCTGGCACACCCACGAAAACCCAGACCACCTGGAAGAGGTCTTGGAGGGGGCCCTTGAAGGGGGGTACTGTTGCATCCGTCGGTTGCAGATGGCTGCAACCGCTCTGCCTTACCTCTTTTCTACCCTTTTCCTCCTCCTTGGGCAAGATGGCTGCCTCCGGTGCCAAGTCTCCAATTCAGCATGGGCGTCCCAGTCCTCCATGCTCCTTCCTGTGGCCTCCTAGGTTGCGCGCGCGCATGTTGCATACACCCATGTACACATCATGGCGGGAACCTCAGCACTGGAGTCTGGCAAAGTGCCGATACGTTCTGACAGTCTCAGATGTAGAAGTCTCACCCAGATGTTCAAGGTAGATAGGAACCCGCGGTGCGGGATAAGCTGAGTCTGGTGCCTTTCCTTCCTGCCTCATAGCACCTATCTACAGCAGTACAATAAAGCTTTCCACCTACAAGTGTCCGCTCTCTGCGTTTAGCCTATTGCTGTGGTTCTCCACGGGGCCACTCCGTGTGGGAGGAATCATCTTCACTGGGTCCACACAATGCCACAAAGACAGTAGCTTGCTAATCACCCATATGTGAGGACAATCATCCTGCTTGTCCTGGGATAAAGCAAAATTGCTTATCTGTAATAGGTGTTATCTCAGGACAGCAGGATGTAGTCCTCACGAAATCCACCCGCCACCCTGCGGAGTTGGGTCTGAAACGTTTTATTATTTTATATTTTGCTTGCACTCATTGCTACAAGTGATGATACTGAAGGGAGACCCCTGTGACTCGAGGGATAATGGCATGCTGGGCATGCTCAGTGTGCCAGTCAAAAGTTTCTAGAAACTTTGACAGAAAGTTTTCCGTGACGTCAAGCATATGTGAGGACTACATACTGCTGTCCTGGGGCTCTTGTTTGTTGCTGTCTAAATCAAATTCCCCTTTTCTCACTGTCATTGAAGCAGACAGTAATAATGGAGTTACATTAACAGTATCAAGGCTTATTTGTTAAGGGTAGAAACTGACACACCAGCAAGATACCGCCAATTACCCCCATGCACTCTTTTCTTTATTTCCAGCTTCTAGCCTTTAGGGATCCATAGTGTTTATCCCATGCCCCTTTGAATTCCTTCTATATTTTTGTCTTCACAACCTGTTCTGGAAGGGCATTCAAGGCATTCACCACCCTCTTCATGAAGAAATATTTCCTGACATTGGTTCTGAGTCATCCTCCCTGGAGTTTCACTTCATGACCCCTAGTTCTATTGATTTCTTTCTAATAGAAAAGGTTGACGATTGTGCATCATTAAAACCTTTCAGATATTTGAAGGTCTGTGTCATATCTCCCCTGCACCTCCTTCCAGGGTATACATATTCAGATCCTTCAGCCTCTCCTCATAAGTCTTCCAATGCTGACCCTCTGGATTGTAGATAGTTCATTATCCTTTCCTTCAGCAGAGTCTCCATTAACTCTCCCACCACCGAGGTAAGGCTAACCGGCCTATAGTTTCCAGCCTCCTCTCTGCTCTAACTCTTGTGAAGCGGGACCACCACCGCTCTTTTTCAATCTTGCGGCACCATTCCCATTTCCAGGGATCTATTGAACAGGTCCTTCAATGGACCCGCCAGCAGAGCATCCACTATCCCTCTACTTCTGGTAGATTTTGCAGAAGGGATTCTCCAATCTAAGTCCGCCGGCTCCCGCTGCCGCCGCCGCCTGGATGAACGGGCACCCACCCGTCCGCTGGCTCCCGCCGCCGCCGCCTGGATGAACGGGCGCCCACCCGCCCGCCGGCTCCTGCCACCGCCTCGATAACCGCACGCCCGCCCGCCCGTGTGGAGATGGGGGATTCAGAAAGTGACAGGTATTTATATATATAACAACTTTACGCTGCAAATGTTAGTATATATGGAGGTCGTCCATGGTGCACTCCGGTACGTAGCTGTTCGAACACCACACTAACACCAGGTAGAGGGTAGGCGGTAAACTAACAGGTTAAGGACGCGGCAAAATAGCGGGTTACAAAGGAGATAATCTGAGCGCGCGTCACAGTATCGGAGGGGAATAGCTAATTCGTTCATTAAATAGCTAATTCGTTCATTTACATATCAAATACATGCTGGGTGCAGAAAGGGTTACGCATCGGTTTCAAGAAGCGCTAAGGATGCGTGAAACCGGAGACTGTATCGCAGGATCGCCTTACGTGTCCGAATTGTGCGCCCACAGCGGGTTACAGACGGGGAATCTCCAACCGCACGTTACAGTATCGAGCTGACAGATTGCTAACTCCTCCCTCTACAGAAGTCGATTCATAACAGATTGCTAAACTCCTCCTTCCCCAGGAGCCTAAGCGTAACAAGATTGCTAACTCCTCCCTTCTTGAGGAGGAGTAGTAATAATGCCCTTTTACATATGAGGTCTCACCTGGAGTACTATATTCAGTTCTGGAGATACTATCTCAAACAGGATAGAGAAGTGGTCCAATGAAAACAGTAAATGAATTCAAAAGGGCATGGGATAAATGATCTGGATGCCTAAAGGCTAGAGGTTGAAAATGAAGAAAGGGGTGCATGAGGGTAACCTGCATGAAGCAGCAGTAACTACTCTTACTACCCTTAACAGAAACATGGGGATTACCTTCATAGAGCGGCAGTTACTCCCATAAGTAACTTGCTAGGCAGACTGGATGGACCATTTGGTTTTTATCTGCCAACATTACCGTGTTACTATATATTAGGTTTAAAGTATATGGACAAGTTCAGTAATGTATGGCAGTATACCACTTACAAAATAGCAACTTGTGTGCGAACTTCTGAATCTCGCTCCAGAAAGCCCATTAATTGCCCCTTTTTTTTCCCTTTCATATTTATTCATGGTACTCCCAGACAGGGCTGTTGGAAGCACGAGACAGACTAAATGGCCACCTAGAGTGCCCCCAGTCTAGGGGCGGTGATATCATGGCTTCTTCTTCTTTCCACGAATGGAAAGAAGCAGCAGAAAGATCAGCGCATACCCTAAGCCATCGCATGAAGTATAAGCATTGGCCCTGGGCCCATGTGGAGCACAAAGGAGGAGCAGCAACAGTGCCCCCCCAACAGGTGCAGGAAACAAAGCAGCATCGGCTCCTGCGGCCTAAAAAAAAAAAAGACTCCTCTCTGCTGTAGGGCTGAAGGGTCGTGGCTGGACTGCTTCTAATGGGCAGGGGAAGAGTTCTTCCTGTGAGAGGCAGCTATAAGCTATTTGAAATTATTTGCTTATTTATATCTGGACTAAGTATATTCCTTCTCTTATTTTTTTTAATATCTTGTGCCTTTGAAGGGAGTGTTATTTTACTTGTGAACAAAAGTCCTAAAGTGTGCATTGGAGCTGAAAGAGAAAAAAAAAAGTTCCATAAGTTTATCCAGTGTTTCTAGGGGGAGGGGCTCCATGTAGATTTCATTTGCCTAGAGACCAGCATTTGGGAGCAGACATTAGCCATTGTTTGCAGTTCTTCCTGTGAGAGGCAGCTACAAGATATCTGAAATTTGTTTTTTCCTGCAAATAATCTAAACTATTTAGTTCCCTCCCTTCCTCCCTACTCTACCCACCCACCCCTGAGTTTACTTTTTTTATATAGTCTTCCCTTGACTCCTAGATAATTAGCTTCAATTACTTCATCTCTTGTTACATAGTAGTTCTTTACAACTCAGATAATAGTAACTTAAACTGTCATATTGCTGTAAAAACTGGTTTTCATATTCTACCTATTAAATCTTTGCTGCCTAACACTAATACTTTTAGTTTTTATTTCGAATACCTATTAAAAATCTTTGCTAGAGCCTAAATTTTACCATAGCTTATCTAAAGGATTTTAAGGAATTAGTGATAATTTAATAAAATATATTTCATTCAATGCAACAATTGTGGTGCCCCATGCTAACTTCATGGAGTGCCCCCTAGTCTTTCTACTATCCGAAAGAGTAAATAACTGATTCACATCTACCCGTTCTAGACCTCTCATAATTTTAAACATCTCTATCATATCCCCCCTCAGCCATCTCTTCTCCAAGCTGAAAAGTCCTAACCTCTTTAGTCTTTCCTCATAGGGGAGCTGTTCCATTCCCCTTATCATTTGGTAGCCCTTCTCTGTACCTTCTCCGTCACAATTATATCTTTTTTGAGATGCGGCGACCAGAATTGTACACAGTATTCAAGGTGTGGTCTCACCATGGAGCGATACAGAGGCATTATGACATTTTCCGTTTTATTCACCATTCCCTTTCTAATAATTCCCAACATTCTGTTTGCTTTTTTGACTGCCGCAGCACACTGAACCGACGATTTCAATGTGTTATCCACTATGACGCCTAGATCTCTTTTACTAATAGGTCTGAAATTTCATTTTTTAGTTCCTTCAGAACTCTGGGGTGTATACCATCCGGTCCAGGTGATTTACTACTCTTCAGTTTGTCAATCAGGGCTACCACATCTTCTAGGTTCACCGTGATTTGATTCAGTCCATCTGAATCATTACCCATGAAAACCTTCTCCATTACGGGTACCTCCCTGTTACGATTAGAGGGTGGATCCTTGGGCCGACCGTCGAGGACAGTCAGGAGGCAGAACGCCAGGCAGAGGCCTGATCTTCACCTGGAAACCCGAAACGCCCCCGGAGAAGCCGTTGGCGCCCGGATCGCTAGGGCTTAGGTGTCTTCGCCCTGGAAGTCCGAGGTCCCCCCGGGAGGAGCCTGTAGGGACCCGGACCGCTGGGACTTAGGTGAACCGCTGGCGAGAAGGATCAGTCCGTGGTCTAGGTAGGGAGCAGGAAGCAGAACAAAAGACAGTCCGTGGCTCAGGGCAGGCAGCAGGAGTCAAAACGAGTAGGCAGTCCGGGGTCTAGGCAGGCAGCAGGCAAAGGCAAAGTCAGGTCCAAACCGGATCTCAGGCAGGCAGCAGGCAGAGGCAAAGTCAGGTCCAATCCGAGTCACAGGCAGGCAGGCAAAATGAACGCAGGAACTCTGGTACTGGCGAGCAGGAACAGGGATTCCAGGAACAGCAACTTACTCACAAGGTGACCACGTTGCAAGGCAACTTCCAGGGGGACTGGCGCCGATTTTAAATGTCCCGCCGGTGCTGACCGTCCAGCACATCCGGGTGCTGAGACCGTAAAAAGCCCAACCCCTCGCGCGCGCGGTTCCCCCGAGGGGGAGGAGTCCCGCGGATGCTGGCGGCGTCTCGCACGCGGGGAAGCCATCACCACGCGGCCCGGCCGACCCCGAATCCCGCGGATCGCGGCAAGGCCCCGGACCCAGCAGAGGAGGTAAGGGCTCGGGCGGTGTAGCGGCGACTGAGACCGCAACAGTACCCCCCCCTTTACGTCCTCTCCACCGAGGACCTGGCTTTCCGGGGTTGTCCTGATGGAATTGGGTTAGCAGTGATTTGTCCAGAATATTCCGAGCTGGTTCCCACGAGTCTTCTTCAGGTCCCCACCCCTCCCAAGCAAGCAGATATTCCCAGCGACGGCCGTGAAAGCGGACGTCCAAAACCTCCCGTACCTGATACGTGGGCTCACTAGTAGAGGATGAAGATAGTGCATCCGTGGAGGGATGATGGAATCGTGAGAATACCACAGGTTTCAATAGGGAGACGTGGAAAACATTATGTATGCGGAGTGAAGAAGGAAGGCGGAGTCTATAGGATACCATTCCTATACGTTCTGCTACCTGAAACGGACCGCAGTATCTGGGAGCAAGCTTGCGGGAACGATTCGGTAGTTTGAGATTCCTGGTACTCAACCACACTTTGGTACCTGGTAGGAAAACAGGCGCTGGACGTCAATAGCGATTGGCGTACTGTTGGGTTCTTTTCGCAGCAGTAGACAGTCTGTGCTGAATTCCTTTCCAGAAAAGATGCACTTGACGTGCTACAGTAGACGCAGCTGGGGAAGGAACGGGAATAGGTACTGGTACCGGAGGCCTCGGGTGACGACCAAAAACAATCCGGAAAGGCGTTTGTCCTGTGACTGAATGGGTGTGATTGTTATAGGCGAACTCTGCCCACGGGAGGAGAGAGACCCAATTAGTCCCCTTCTCAGAGATGAAACTTCGGAGGAAAGTTTTAAGGGACCGATTCGTGCGTTCGGTCTGCCCATTACTCTGAGGATGAAAAGCGGTGGACAAGTTTAACTGCACCCCAAACTTTTTACATAGGGCACGCCAGAAGCGGGCAGTAAATTGTGGACCTCTATCGGATACGATACTCTGTGGAAGGCCATGGGCCCGGAAGATATGTTGAGTGAATAACAGTGCTAGTTCAGGCGCTGAAGGCAGTTTAGGCAGTGGTACAAGATGAATCATTTTAGAGAAACGATCCACAGTTACCCAAATGACTGTATGGCCCTCAGAAGGTGGCAGGTCCACTACGAAATCCGTGGCAATGTGAGACCACGGCTCTGCAGGGATAGGCAGTGGTTGCAGAAGACCCCAGGGCCGGCCATTGGATGGTTTCTGCCGGGCGCAAACCGGACATGAATCCACATATATACGTACATCCTGACGTATTCGGGGCCACCAGTAATATCGAGTTAGCAGATCGAGTGTCCTCTCTCGACCGGCATGACCCCCTGAGAGGGAGTCGTGAGCCCAGATTAAAACCTTCTTGCGGTCTCTGCGGGGAACCACTACTCGGCCAAGAGCGGAAACTGTGGTACTGGCAAGCTGGATCTTGGCGGGATCGATGATGTGTTGCGGACATTCTTCCTTCTCTTCCTGAATCTCATATCGAGACAGCGCATCCGCCCGGACGTTTTTCGAGGCTGGCCGATATTTTAAGACGAAGTCAAAGCGGTTGAAGAAGAGTGACCAACGTGCTTGTCTGGGGTTGAGTCGCTGGGCTTGGTTCAGAAACTCCAGATTCTTATGATCTGTATAAATGGTGACTGGATGGAGAGAGCCCTCTAACCACTGCCTCCATTCTTCTAGTGCTAGTTTGACTGCTAGCAGCTCCTTATCCCCAATCCCATAATTGCTCTCAGCTGGCGAAAACTTCTTGGAAAAGTAGGAGCAAGGTAGGAGATGTCCCGAACTAGAGTTTTGAGACAATACCGCCCCCACCGCAATACTAGATGCATCAACCTCGACAAAGAATGGCCGAGTGGGATCCGGGTGACGTAAACAAGTGTCCAGAAGGAAAGCCTCTTTTAACTTTTCAAAAGCATCACAAGCCTCTTTAGGCCAGAGACGGGTGTTTGCCCCCTTCCGAGTCAGGGCGGTCAAAGGTGCCACCAATCGAGAATACTGAGGGATGAAGTGTCTATAGAAGTTCAAGAACCCCAAAAAACGTTGTAACGCTTTCAGCCCCTCCGGCCGAGGCCATCTCCTGATGGCGGATACCTTACTGGGGTCCATCCGGAAACCGGTAGAGGACACAATATACCCTAAAAAGGGCAAAGACTCTTGTTCGAATAGACACTTTTCAAACTTTGCATATAAATGGTGGTCCCGTAAGATTTGGAGCACTTGCCTCACGTGCTGCCGATGGGAGATTAAATCCGGAGAATGAATGAGAACGTCATCCAAGTACACAATTACACAAGATGCAGTAATTCTCGCAGAATCTCATTCATTAAGTGCTGAAATACCGCGGGGGCATTACACAGTCCAAACGGCATCACTAAATATTCATAATGGCCGTCCCGGGTGTTGAACGCCGTCTTCCATTCATCCCCGGGACGGATACGAACCAGGTTGTAAGCACCACGAAGATCTAATTTAGTGAAGACTTGAGCCCCTTGGAGTCTGTCCAACAACTCAGGGATTAGAGGTAGCGGGTATCGGTTCTTCTTGGTGATAGCGTTAAGCCCACGATAGTCAATGCAAGACCTCAAAGCCCCGTCTTTCTTGGCGACAAAAAAGAACCCCGCCCCCGCGAGGGACTTCGAAGGACGGATGAAGCCTTTAGCCAGATTCTCAGTGATATAGTCCGACATAGCCCGGGTTTCAGGTTGAGATAAAGGATAGACCCGTCCACGAGGAGGAGTAGAACCGGGAAGTAATTCGATCGCACAGTCAAACGGACGGTGCTGAGGTAAAAGTTCCGCTTTTTCTTTGGAAAAAACATCCATGAAATCAGCATATGGAGCCGGCAGTACCGGGGCAATGTGGGCCAGTGGAACCCGTTGGGCCGCCCTCGCTGGAATGCAGGATTGGAAACACTCGGAACTCCACTGAACGATCTGGAAGTCCCTCCAGCGAATCACCGGTGAGTGTTTCTGGAGCCAGGGTAAGCCAAGGACCACCGGATGTACTGATTTTTCCAAGATCAAGAATGAAATTTCCTCCGAGTGTAATAAGCCCGTCAGGAGCGTCAGCGGCGTAGTCTCTGTGGATATACAACCCGACAGAGGAGTACCCTGAATAGAAGTAACCCTTAAGGCAGGAATCCTAGGCCGGGTGGTGAGACGTAACTGTTGCACCAGATCCTTTGTAATAAAGTTTCCACCTGCCCCGGAATCCACTAGGGCTTGTGTCGGGAAGGAACCACCGGGATATGTCAAAGTTACCGGTACAGTACATTGAGGAGCAGCATTGAGGCAGCCTCGGGGGCACTCCTCCCTTACACCTAGGCGCGAGAGTTTTCCGCCCGTTCCTTACACTGTGCGAGGAAATGGCCCTTACCGCCACAGTACAGGCACAGCCTCAAATCGCGGCGACGCTGCCTTTCTTCGGGCGTCAAAGAAGACCGACCCAGTTGCATGGGCTCCTCCGCGGAAGTCACTGATGAAGCGGAAGCTCCTCGGGAACCCGAGTTCGTGGGCCTAGAAGGCACCGAGGTCAATCGACGAAAGGGCGCCCCTCCTTAGCTCTCTGCTGCAGACGCCGATCAATTCGGCCCGTCAGTTCGATGAGGGAGTTAAGGTTCTCCAGCAGGTCGCGAGCCGCCAGCTCGTCCTTAATACGGCCCGCCAGCCCCTCCAAGAAGACGCCTCGCAGAGCATCATCTTGCCAGCCTACCTCCTGGGCCAGCGTGCGGAATTCCAACGCGTAATCTGCAAGAGTCCGTGTTCCTTGCCGGAGCTGAAGTAACTCAGAAGTCGCGGAAGTCTGCCGTGCAGGCTCATCAAAAGCCGCCTTGAACTCCTCCACAAAGCGATTTAAATCAGTTAATGCCAAATCACTATTCTCCCACATAGGAGACGCCCAGTTCAGAGCGCGTCCGTCCAAGAGCGAGAAAATGTACGCCACCTTGGTGCCATCCGTAGGAAATTGATTCGGGAGCAATGCAAAGCGCACATAACATTGGTTTAAAAACCCGCGGCATGCCTTGGAGTCCCCGGAGTATCGAGATGGAGCTGGAAGCTGCGTAGGCGACTGGAATGTTACCACGGGTACTGGTGCGGGTGCAGGTACCGGAACAGGAGCTGGCGGCTCGGCATCCATGCGTGCAGCCAACCGCTCCACTGTTGCTGCCAGGGAGTCCAACACCTTCTGTTGTTGAACTAAGCGCTGGGCCAAACCCGGAATGGCCTGTAGGTCGGCGAGATCTGCCGGATCCATGGCCTTGCAAACTGTTACGATTAGAGGGTGGATCCTTGGGCCGACCGTCGAGGACAGTCGGGAGGCAGAACGCCAGGCAGAGGCCTGATCTTCACCTGGAAACCCGAAACGCCCCCGGAGAAGCCGTTGGCGCCCGGATCGCTAGGGCTTAGGTGTCTTCGCCCTGGAAGTCCGAGGTCCCCCCGGGAGGAGCCCGTAGGGACCCGGACCGCTGGGACTTAGGTGAACCGCTGGCGAGAAGGATCAGTCTGTGGTCTAGGTAGGGAGCAGGAAGCAGAACAAAAGACAGTCCGTGGCTCAGGGCAGGCAGCAGGAGTCAAAACGAGTAGGCAGTCCGGGGTCTAGGCAGGCAGCAGGCAAAGGCAAAGTCAGGTCCAAACCGGATCTCAGGCAGGCAGCAGGCAGAGGCAAGGTCAGGTCCAATCCGGGTCACAGGCAGGCAGCAGGCAGAGGCAAAGTCAGGTCCAATCCGAGTCACAGGCAGGCAGGCAAAATGAACGCAGGAACTCTGGTACTGGCGAGCAGGAACAGGGATTCCAGGAACAGCAACTTACTCACAAGGTGACCACGTTGCAAGGCAACTTCCAGGGGACTGGCGCCGATTTAAATGTCCCGCCGGTGCTGACTTCACTCGGGGGGCGGTCCAGCACATCCGGGTGCTGGACCGTGAAAAGCCCAACCCTCGCACGCGCGCGTTCCCCCGAGGGGGAGGAGTCCCGCGGAGCTGGCGGCGTCTCGCACGCGGGGAAGCCATCACCACGCGGCCTGGCCGACCCCGAATCCTGCGGATCGTGGCAAGGCCCCGGACCCAGCAGAGGAGGTAAGGGCTCGGGCGGTGTAGCGGCGACTGAGACCGCAACACCTCCCCAACATCCTCTTCAGTAAACACCGAAGCAAAGAAATCATTTAATCTTTCCGCGATGGCCTTATCTTCTCTAAGTGCCCCTTTAACCCCTCGATCATCTAACGGTCCAACTGACTCCCTCACAGGCTTTCTGCTTTGGATATATTTTAAAAAGTTTTTACTGTGAGTTTTTGCCTCTATGGCCAACTTCTTTTCAAATTCTCTCTTAGCCTGTCTTATCAATGTCTTACATTTAAGTTGCCAACGCTTATGCATTATCCTATTTTTTTCTGTTGGATCCTTCTTCCAATTTTTGAATGAAGATCTTTTGGCTAAAATAGCTTCTTTCACCTCCCCTTTTAACCTTGCATGTAATCATTTTGCCTTCTTTCCACCTTTCTTAATGTATGGAATACATCTAGACTGTGCTTCTAGAATGGTATTTTTTAACAATGACCACGCCTCTTGGACATTTTTTACTTTTGTAGCTGCTCCTTTCAGTTTTTTTCTAACAATTTTTCTCATTTTATCAAAGTTTCCCTTTTGAAAGTTTAGCTTGAGAGCCTTGGATTTGCACACTATTCCTCTTCCAGTCATTAAATCAAATTTGATCATATTATGATCACTATTGCCAAGCGGCCCCACCACCATTACCTCTCTCACCAAGTCCTGTGCTCCACTGAGAATTAGATCTAAAATTGCTCCCTCTCTCGTCGGTTCCTGAACCAATTGCTCCATAAAGCTATCATTTATTCCATCCAGGAACGTTATCTCTCTAGCATGTACTGATGATACATTTACCCAGTCAATATTGGAGTAATTGAAGTCTACCATTATTACTGCACTACCAATTTGGTTAGCTTCCCTAATTTCTCTTAGCATTTCAATATCAGTCTCACCATCTTGACCAGGTGGATGGTAGTATACTCCTATCACTATAGTCTTTCCCGACACACAAGGGATTTCTACCCATAAAGATTCAATTGGGCATTTAGTCTCATGCAGGATGTTTATCCTGTTGGACTCTATGCCATCCCGGACATAAAGCACCACACCGCCTCCCGGGTGCTCCTCTCTGTCATTGCGATATAATTTATACCCCGGTATAGCATTGTCCCATTGTTTGTCCTCCTTCCACCATGTCTCTGAGATGCCAATTAAGTCTATGTCATCATTCACTGCTATACATTCTAGTTCTCCCATCTTACCTCTTAGACTTCTGGCATTAGCATACAAACATTTCAGTTTGTTTTTTGTTTGCATTTTCATTCTGCTTTTTAATTGATAGGGATAAGTTAGAATTTTTTAGCTCAGCTGAGTTTTTAGTTACAGGCACTTGGACTACTTTTCTTAGAACTGGAACCTCACTGTCGGGTTGCCCTAATTCTAATGCATCATTAGTATCCTTTGAAGATACTTCTCTCCGAACCATGCGCTGCTGAGCGACTGTCGGCTTTCCCCTTTGTTCTAGTTTAAAAGCTGCTCTATCTCCTTTTTAAAAGTTAGCGCCAGCAGTCTGGTTCCACCCTGGTTAAGGTGGAGCCCATCCCTAGGCCTGGGCCCTATGCCAAGTCCTTGTCTCATATTCACTCTTTCACGTAGTGCTGGAAGAGGAAATCATTAACCATTCTCTCTTTCCAGGACCCCATGTCATATAAGTGTAACGTGTCATTGCTCCTAGGAGTTAATGTATTGGAATGAGAGCAATAATTACTTTATAACGACAGAGCTCAATAATTAGACAAAAGAATATTCAGTAAAAGAATATGCTTTTTATTATATAGGAGTAAATTGATCAAGTCCTTTTTAAAATGGCTACAGAAGAAAAAATGGTTAACTTACTTATATAGGTTAATTCCAGATCTCAGACCACTATTTTCTGTCACAGAAGAGATAAGAGAGCAGCCCTGCACTTACAATTCAATTGTATTTATACCTTTTACTTGTTTATGAATGTATAGACTCAGTACTCAGAAACCTATAGACTCAGTACTCAGTAATTTAAATACTCATAAATTTATAAACAAATACAAATTTATAGACAATGCTTATAGGCAGAGATACTCGGAAATTTATAGATGATGCGCGTTGGTGGAGGACCCTTGGCCCGAGGTGAGGTTGACGCTACCTGTAGGCCCACCATCAGGAGGCGGAGCAGACTAGGAGACGGAGGCCGACTAGAGCTTTGCCAGTACCAACTCATGTTCCCTGCAGGTTGAGCCCTTGGGTGCCAGAGCCAGTTTGTCTTAGGCGGGCCTCTGTCTGATGACTTCCAGTGGATGTTCTAGCAGGTAGCCAGGGACCAGCAGAGGTATCGGAGGGGCTGAAGCAGGTCCAGACAAGGCAGGGATCCAGAGACCTGGGCGCCAAGGACGGGCCAAGAACAAGAATGGGTGACACCCAGGTAGAAGAAGGCAACAGCCTAAGAGAGTGAAGTCCAGGGAGATACCGAAGGCATAGTCAGGAACAGGCTGGAGTTGGGGCAGGCAGCAGAGCTAGTCAAGGTGCAGTGGAGTGAGAGCCAACGACAAGAATCAGTCCTGAGCGTAGTTCCAACAAAGCGAGGTTCAAAGCCAGTAATCAGTTTTGAGCATAGTTCCAACGAAGCGAGGGTCAAAGCCAGTAATCAGTCCTGAGCATAGTTCCAACGAAGCGAGGGTCAAAGCCAGTAATCAGTCCTGAGCATAGTTCCAACGAAGCGGGGGTCAAAGCCAGTAGTCAGTCCAGCAAGGCTAGGGAGCAACCAGGAACAGAATCAGGAATAGGGACCAGGAACGAAGCCAGGAACAGGAACCAGGAACAAAGACAGGAACAGGAACCAGGAACGAAGTCAGGAACTAGGATGAGCAACAAGCACACGACAAGCATGGAGACCTGTTGCCAAGGCAAGGAATGAGTGGTGGGCCCTTCCTTAAATAGCAGGGCCTGATGATTTTCAATAGCAGGACCAGCTATATGGAACAACATTCCTTCAAGCCTCCGATTAGAACCTTGTCTAATTACGTTCAGAAAAAAACTCAAGACGTGGCTATTTCACCAAGCATTCGATGACCCTCCAGACAATCACTAATCATATTTTATCTCTCCTGGACATAGAGGATAGAGGTCCACTATCCTTTTGAACGAGGTTAAAGCACTTTATGCTCTAACCTAAATTCCTTTTGTATTATGTTATTATTCCTCCTGCCTTTCTTTCTTCCAGCTTTAAGCTTCCCAAGTTTTTTACTCCTTGTTAAATGTAACTTTGCCTTATTCACCTCTCTTGTTAATTACTATTTTATTTATTGCTTCAGTTATACCCTTGTTCTATGTAAACCGATCCGATATGGTTATTACTATGAAGGTCGGTATAAAAAAGTGTTAAATAAATAAAATAAATAAATGATGTCATCATCCAGGGCCGCGATTAGGATTCCCGCCATGGCTCCTTTAAAAAAGAGGAAGAAGCGCGCGCGTGCCTAGGAGGAAGCAGGCCGCTGAAGGCAGCATCTCCCCACGGCACACGTGAGGAGACCTGCCGGGAACTGGAGGAGTCTGTGGAAGAACAGGGAGAACCAGCGGAGCCTGCAGATGGACAGAGAGAGGCCGAGGAGGCAGCGGAGGTGCGGGAGCGTAAGCGGCTAGCCACTGCCTTCAAGGAAGATGGGCTGGTTCCGGGAGCCGGGCTCCAGAGGAGAGTAGGCCTGGTTGTGGGCCTGCCGCGATGGGTACATGCAACAATAAACAAAGGCTTATAAAGACTATGTACATCATCTATTTATGTTTAGCTGGCTGTATGCCTAGTCTTCCTGTCAGGGCTGGTGCCTCCCAATAGGTGAACTAGGCAGTCACCTAAGGAGCCAGCCATTAGGGGATGGCAAATAGCAGCCATATTTTATTTATTTATTTATTTTTAATTTTTATATACCGAAGTTCTTGTAGGGACTACAAATCACTCCGGTTTACATAAATGAAGAACTGCTCAACAGAGAGCGGAGCTTTACATGGAACCATATAACATATGGAACAATATAACTGGTTGACAATTTAACATAGTGCTAAATAAAGTAATAATATTTTAACTGGTAATAAATAAAGAAATATAATATTTTATATAAGAAGTATAACTATTTAACTCGTGGGCCCATATGGGCCCACGAGTGTAGCCCATCCCATTCACAGCTAAGAGAAGCAGAGTCTCGGCAGGCCATGAGCAGCGCCTCTGTTTGTGTGTGTGAGTGAGAGGGATTGTGTGTGTATGAGAGAGCAATGGTGTTAATATGAGAGATATAGTATTGAACCGGTAGATATAGTATACTTGGATTTTCAGAAGGCGTTTGACAAAGTTCCTCATGAGAGGCTTCTAGGAAAAGTAAAAAGTCATGGGATAGGTGGCGATGTCCTTTCGTGGATTGGAAACTGGCTAAAAGACAGGAAACAGAGAGTAGGATTAAATGGGCAATTTTCTTAGTGGAAGGGAGTGGACAGTGGAGTGCCTCAGGGATCTGTATTGGGACCCTTACTTTTCAATATATTTATAAATGATCTGGAAAGAAATACGACGAGTGAGATAATCAAATTTGCAGATGACTCAAAATTGTTCAGAGTAGTTAAATCACAAGCAGATTGTGATAAATTGCAGGAAGACCTTGTGAGACTGGAAAATTGGGCATCCAAATGGCAGATGAAATTTAATGTGGATAAGTGCAAGGTGATGCATATAGGGAAAAATAACCCATGCTATAATTACACAATGTTGGGTTCCATATTAGGTGCTACAACCCAAGAAAGAGATCTAGGTGTCATAGTGGATAACACATTGAAATCGTCGGTACAGTTGTGCTGCGGCAGTCCAAAAAAGCAAACAGAATGTTGGGAATTATTAGAAAGGGAATGGTGAATAAAACGGAAAATGTCATAATGTCTCTGTATCGCTCCATGGTGAGACCGCACCTTGAATACTGTGTACAATTCTGGTCGCCGCATCTCAAAAAAGATATAATTGCGATGGAGAAGGTACAGAGAAGGGCTACCAAAATGATAAGGGGAATGGAACAACTCTCCTATGAGGAAAGACTAAAGAGGTTAGGACTTTTCAGCTTGGAGAAGAGACGACTGAGAGGGGATATGATAGAGGTGTTTAAAATCATGAGAGGACTAGAACGGGTAGATGTGAATCGGTTATTTACTCTTTCGGATAGTAGAAAGACTAGGGGGCACTCCATGAAGTTAGCATGGGGCACATTTAAAACTAATCGGAGAAAGTTCTTTTTTACTCAACGCACAATTAGACTCTGGAATTTGTTGCCGGAGGATGTGGTTAGTGCAGTTAATATAGCTGTGTTTAAAAAAGGATTGGATAGTTCTTGGAGGAGAAGTCCATTACCTGCTATTAAGTTCACTTAGAGAATAGCCACTGCCATTAGCAATGGTTACATGGAATAGACTTAGTTTCTGGGTACTTGCCAGGTTCTTATGGCCTGGATTGGCCTCTGTTGGAAACAGGATGCTGGGCTTGATGGATCCTTGGTCTGACCCAGTATGGCATTTTCTTATGTTCTTATGTTCTTAGGGAGGGAGCCTGTGTAAGGGTGCATGTGTGAATGAGTCAAGGAACCTAACTGTGTATAAGAGAGGGGGCCTGTCTGAGTGAATGAGATCAAGGCCAAAGTTGGGGGCTGGACCGGGGGGGGGGGCAGTGAGGGTGGGCGCAAGGCAGAAGATTTGCCTAGGGCGCCTAATACCCTTGCACCAGCCCTTCTTCCTGTCTAGGTACATCACAGTTATGTTATTAAAAAGTGACATAAACTATAAAACTTGTTTCTACATTGCAATTATATTATTTATAGTTTATTTTACAAGTTTAAAGCTTCTAATAATTAAGTACTGGCTTATAGATTTTAAAAAACCTGTTGCTTTTCTATTATAACAAAACATAACAATTTAATGTCTCACAAAGAACTTAGTACTGGGCTGAAGTCTGGGAAACCTGCCAGGTCTTCTAGCTAAAGATATGTAATCTCCAGGGAAGATCACAGTTGAACCTGATGGCAGTGGTTTGTTTTTTTTTAAACTGTATTATCACTCTGTTACTCATCCTTTAATGTCTAAGAGTTAAGCAAAATTCCATGTCAAAGGCTTCTGTCTGCATTCCTCTGCTCTGTACAAAGGATGAATTAACAGGTTTTGTCAAATGCTTTCTGGATTTCCAGAAAGCATTTGACAAAGTCCTTCATGACATACTTCTTAGGAAATTGATTTGTCATGGGATAGGGGGCAGTGTCCTATTGTGGATTGCCAACCGGTTAAAAGACAGAAAATAGCATAATGCTAAATGGTAAATTTTCTCAATGGAAAAAGGAGAATAGTGGCGTGCCCCAGGGATCTGTTCTGGGACCAATGCTTCTTAATATATTTAAAAATGAGCTGGAAATGGGAACACCAAGGGGTAGATTTTCAAAGGGTTACGCATGTAACTCTTTAAAACCTACCCCTGCGCGCGCTGAGCCTATTTTGCATAGGCTTGGCGGTGCGCGCAAGCCCTGGGATGCGCGTATGTCCTGGGGCTTTGAAAAAGGGGCAGTCCGGTGGCGGGGACGGGAGCAGTCCCGAGTACTACAGCAGAGATAGGGCAAGGGAGGGGAAGGTGGGGAAGGTGGGGAGGGGGGAGGAGTGAAAGGAAAATTCCCTCCGAGGCTGCTCCGATTTCGGAGCGACCTCGGAGGGAATGGGGAAAGCCATCGGGCCTCCCCTAGGGCTTGGCGTACACAAGTGTGCACCCCCTTGAGCACGCCGACCCCAGATTTTATAACATGCGCCGGGTAGCGCGCACAAATTCCCCCCCCCCGTGTGTAAGATTAAAAATCTGCCCCCAAGTGAGATGATCAAATTTGCCGATAAAACAAATCTATTCAAAGCTGTTAAAACACAAGAGAATTGTAAGAAATTGCAAGAAGACATTGCAAAACTGGGAGACTGCGCATGCAAATGCCAAATGAAATTTAATGTGGACAAGTGCAAAGTGATACACTTAGGGAAGAAATTATAGCTATAAAATGCAAGGTTCCATGTTAGGAGTCGCCACTTAGGAAAAAGATCTAGTTGTCGTCATTGAAAATATGTTGAGATCTTCTGCACAGTGTGCAACAGCAGCCAAAAAATCTAATAGAATGTTAGGAATTATTAGGAAAGGAATGGAGAATAAAACAGAGAATATTATAATGCCTCTGTTTCGCTCCATGGTTGATAAGCTCGCCAGCCGCGGAGCCCCACAACTGGCTTTACTTTCCTCCACCACAGAAGCAGGCACAGGCTCCCTGGCAGCGGCAGGGAACCGCTGCCGATGCAATTCTCCCCTCTGAGCCGCCAGCTGATAGCATCCCTGCCTCCTCTGTGGCTGGGATGCTGCCTACTTTCTCCTGCACAGGACTGCTTCCTAGGCGAACGCACGCGCCTTCTTCAGTCTTTTAAAGGGCCTGTGGTGGGAAAATGCTGTTGGCCCTCCCTAATGACGTCAGTCCTTCTGATCCATTTAAGGTTGGACCCTGCTTTCAGCCTTCGCCTGGACAACAGGTCTCCTCGCTTCTTGTGAGCTATGGGTTGCTACTGGGTTCCTGAGCTCCTTCCTCACTTTCTGGATACTGACCTCACGATATGCTGCCTGCCTTGACCCCAGCCTGGAATCTGACCATGAGATACGCCATCTGCCTCGACCCTAGCCTACTCTGACCACGAGTTACATCGCCTGCCTCCATCATCATCAGAGACCCACATGATTCCAGCCGGCCCTGGCACCAGGGGGCTCAACCTAAGGGGAATGTGGGCTGGTAGTGGTGAAATTCCAAAGAGGTCTCTGCCTATCTCCAGCTTCACCTACTGATGGTGGGGACCTCTGGGGCTCCCCCCACAGGGAGCATCAATTCCCCCTCAGTCCAAGGGTCCACAAGCGCAACAGGTTGCTAAGGCCATGGACTTGGCAGAGGCTTCAGCACTTCAGGCAGATCCTGGATTCGCTCATAAAATTCAGGAGCAGCAGTAGTTCCTAGAAGCTCTGGCAACCTCCATTGAATGCCTCAACACCCAGCTGGATGCTACAGCTAACCAGGCCATGCCTTCTCTTCCAGCAGTGACTTCACCAACCCTGGTGACACATACCGACAGATGCGGAGCTTTACCAGTGCCCCTGCAGTATGGCAATGATCCTAAACAGTGTCAGGAGTTCATAAACTAGTGCTTTATGCACTATTTTCTCCAGCCGGCTCTTTTCCTGGATGACTCCAACAAGGTTATTTTCATCCTCTCTCGCTTTGATGTCATGGCCCTGGCCTGAGCTTCTCTGCTTTGGGAATGCTCGGACCCACTCCTACGGGACTTATTCTATTTCATCTCCTCCTTCAAGAAGGTCTTCAATGACCCTGGGTGACTGAAAACTTCTTCTGTGGATCTCCTGCATCTCCGTCAGGGGAACCGTTTTCTGACTGACTACTATATAGAATTCCGTACCCTAGCCATGGAACTCAGCTGGCAGGAGGACTGCTTATGCCCAATTTTCCTGGAAGGGCTTTCAGTCTGTATCAAGGATGAACTAGTGGCCCATGAACTCCCAGAGGACCTCATCAACCTGTCTGGGAGGATCGATTATTGCCTTCAAGAACGTGCCCGGGAGTTCTGGGCCCCCCATAGATCCGCTCCTACCAGACCTCATTCTACTACTACCATCCCAGCTATCACCTCGAGGTCTCCCTCTACCTCTCAGACTGAGGAACTGATGCAATTGGGTTGCGGCCACCTCACTCCTGAAGAACACCTATGGAGACAATGGGCTGGCCTTTGCCTGTACTGTGGTGCAGCAGGTCATCGACTTGCAGAGTGCCCCATCTGTCCAGGACTTATCAGCCTAGGGAATCATGGGGGCGTGTTCCTAGGCTTCTCCATTCCAGCCCCTCTGCTAACCATCTCTGCAACCATCTCTCTGGACCAGCAAAGCTTCCCAGTTTTGGCCCTTGTGGACTCGGGGGCAGGTGGGAATTTCCTCATGAAATCCCTCATGGACCACTTGCATATCCCAGCTGTGCCTAAAGAATTGCCTCTCATCATTAGAGATGTGAATCGTGTCCTCGATCGTCTTAATGATCGATTTCGGCTGGGAGGGGGAGGGAATCGTATTGTTGCCGTTTGGGTGGGTAAACTATCGTGAAAAATCGTTAAAATCGTGAGCCAACCCCCTAAAACCCACCCCCGACCCTTTAAATTAAATCCCCCACCCTCCCGAACCCCCCCCCCCAAATGCTTTAAATTACCTGGGGATCCAGCGGCGGTCCGGAACGGCCCCCTCAATTGAATCCTTTTGTCTTCAGCCGGCGCCATTTTGCAAAATGGCCGCCGCAAAATGGCGGCGGCCATAGACAAAAACGATTCGACACAGGAGGTCGTTCCGGACCCCCGCTGGACTTTTGGCAAGTCTTGTGGGGGTCAGGAGGCCAAAAGTTTCTGGGAGTCCAGCGGGGTTCAGGAAGCGATTTCTTGCCTCGAATCGTTTTCCGTACGGAAAATGGCGCCGGCAGGAGATCGACTGCAGGAGGTCATTCAGCGGGGGTTCCGGACCACCGCTGAACGACCTCCTGCAGTCGATCTCCTGCCGGCGCCATTTTCCGTAAGGAAAACGATTCGCGGCAAGAAATCGCTTCCTGAACCCCGCTGGACTCCCAGAAACTTTTGGCCAGCTTGGGGGGGGGCCTCCTGACCCCCACAAGACTTGCCAAAAGTCCAGCGGGGGTCCGGAACGACCTCCTGCGTCGAATCGTTTTTGTCTATGGCCGCCGCCATTTTGCGGCGGCCATTTTGCAAAATGGCGCCGGCTGAAGACAAAAGGATTCAATTGAGGGGGCCGTTCCGGACCGCCGCCGTTCTGGACCACCGCTGGATCCCCAGGTAATTTAAAGCATTTGGGGGGGGGTTCGGGAGGGTGGGGGATTTAATTTAAAGGGTCGGGGGTGGGTTTTAGGGGGTTTTAGTGTGCCGGTTTTCCTGCCCTCCCCCTTCCCCGATTTACGATTTTTTAACGATAAATCGGGGGAATTGGTATTGTATCGTGGCCCTAACGATTTTTGACGATTTAAAATATATCGTACGATATTTTAAATCGTCAAAAAACGATTCACATCCCTACTCATCATAACCTCCATCCAAGATGATACGTTGCCTGGAAGAGTTACCTTAACCACGATCCCAGTCACTGTGAGTATCGGAGCATTATATGTGTAGGAGATCGAATTCCACATGATTGACTAGTCCATTCATCCTATGATCTTAGGACTGCCGTGGCTACAATTCTTCCTAATTTGATTGGGTTTCTCTTGAACTTTTGAAGTGTGGCCCTCATTATCACCAGTCCTGCTTCAAAAGAGTTGTGGCTCCTTTGCAACTCCCACTGACGTTCTCTGTACTTGAGATTCCTGCTCCTTATGCAGATTTCTCAGATGTGTTCTCTAAAGTCAAAGCGGAGATTCTACTACCCCACTGAGACTTCGACTGTGCCATCGAGCTGCTACCAGATACCACACCTTTGTGTGGTAGGGTTTACCTGCTATCCATTCAGGAAACCAAGACTATGTCAGACTATATCCAGGAAAACCTCAAGAAGAGGTTCATCTGACCATCCAACTCTCCGGCCTGCATGGGATTATTTCTTTGTGAATAAGAAGGATGGAACCCTATGGCCCTGTATTGATTACCGTGTCCTCAACATGATCACCAAAAAGGATCATTACCTGTTACCACTGATCACAGAATTATTTGACCGCCTGCAGGGAGCCAAGATGTTCACCAAACTGAATTTACGAGGGGCCTACAACCTGGTTCACATTCGACCCAATGAGGAATGGAAGACTGCCTTCAACACAAGAGATGGGCACTACAAATACCTCGTTATGATTTCAGGTTGTATAATACCTCGGCGGTCTTCCAAAAAATGATGAATGAGATCTTCCGTGACTTCCTCTACAACAGAGTCATGGTATATCTGGATGACATCCTTCCATCTCATCGCCTTGATGTCTGCTAAGTTCTGCAATGCCTCCGGGAGCATCACCTGTATGCCAAGCTGGACAAATGACTGTTCGAAAAAGAGAGCCTTCCCTTCCTAGGGTATATAGTTTCCAGCTCTGGTTTTTCCATGGATCTGAGCAAACTAAAGAGCATCCATGACTGGCCTCAACCAACTGGTCTGCAGGTCTCCAAAGGTTTTGGGGATTTGAAAATTATTACCAACATTTCATCCCTAATTATTCCCTGATTGCAGCTCCCCTTATAGCCCTCCCACACAAGAAAGCCAATGTCAAGAACTGGACCCCCGAGGCCATGGCAGCCTTTCAGTATCTGAAGGAAGCATTCCTACAGAAGCTTTGCTTGCACCATCCAGACCCTAATCACCCCTTCATCCTAGAGCTGGACACATCCTCAGTAGGATTTGGGGCCATGTTGAGTCAGTATTCTCCTAAGGGCACTCTGCATCCATGTTCTTTTTTTCCCCGGAATTTCTCTGCTGCTGAACGTAACTATGGGATTGCCGATAGAGAGCTTCTCACTATCAAGCTAGCCCTCAAGGATGGTGCCAGTGGCTGGACAGCGCACAACATCAGTTCACAATCTACACATCATAAAAATATTGAAATCCTGCAACATGCCCAATGTTTGAATGCCTGACAGGCCCACTGGTCCCTCTTCTTCACTCGCTTCAATTTTGACTTGAGGTACCGCCCAGCAGACAAGAATGCTCGGGTTGATGCCCTATCACATTCCTTTCTGCCAGAGGATCTTCTTGAACAACCACAGCACATCATAGATCCAGCACGAATCATCTTATCCATTTCTCAGTCTGTTCCTTCAGGGAAAACAGTCGTGCCTTGCAGACTCCGCAACAAGGTTTTGGAATGGTTGCACAACTCCTGTTTGGCAGGTCACCCTGGCCGGGCTCGTATTCTCGCTCTTCTTCAACATTACTATTGATAGCCCCAAATGCGACACGATGTTGGACTCTTGTCCCACCTGTGCACAGCAGAAACCATTGGCAGGATGACCCTGGGGGCTGTTACAGCCATTGCCAGCTCCCAGGGAATCCTGGACCCACCTGTCCACCGATTTTGTTGTGGACCTCCCTCTTTCTAATGGCAACTGTTATTTGGGTCATGATCAACCACTTCTCTAAAATGGCCCATTTTATCCCACTACTGGGCATTTCTATAGCTCCCAAGCTCACCCGACTTCTCTCAGCATGTGTTCTGTCTTCATGAGTTACCTCAGCATGGGTTCTCTGACAAAGGCTCTCAGTTCACAGCCCGCTATTGGTGTTCATTGTGTAAAAAGTTCAATATAACACTGGACTTTACTACTGCTTACCATCCCCAGGCCAAAGGTCAGGCCAAACGAACCAACTGTTCCTTAAAGACCTTCTTCTGGTCATATGCCAATGACCAGCATGATAACTGGGCCAATCTCTTACCCTGGGCGGAGTTCTCATAACTCCCATATCTCCTCCTCTATGAGTTCTTCACCCTCTCAGATCGTGTATGGGAAACAGCCTTTACCTCCATTACTAGTTCCTCTTAACGTTCCATCTCCAGCAGCTCAATTAACAGCTATGGAACTTCAAGAGTTTTCGATTCACACCTCTTAGTTGTTAGAAAAGGCTGCCGCTCAGTCCAAAAGATCGGCGGATGCCCATCCGAGACCAGGACCTCAATTCATACCTGGAGACAAAGTTTGACTTAGTAGGCACCACATCCATTTGAGGCTTCCTTCTATGTGCCTAGCACCCAGATATGTTGGCCTGTTTCCCCGTTATCAAACAAATGGGGCCCGTAACCTACCATCTATGCTTACCTAATTCTTTAGGTATTCATAACATCTTCCACATCTCCCTCTTCAAACCACTGATACTCTCTTGGCCCTCTCGAAAGTCACCCCAGCCACAGGAAATTGCTGCGGAGTCTGATACCATGTATCAAGTATGGCAGGTCCTGGATGTAAGACGTGGCCGTAAGTGGGAGTACCTTCTTGCTTGGGAAGGATACGGCCCAGAGGAGAACACTTGGGAGCTGGCCTCCAACATCTTGGACAAAAACCTAATTAAACAATTTCATGCCTCTCACCCTAAGAAGCCAAAACCCTCAAGAGGGGGGCTTAGAGGAGGGGGTACAGTTAAGCTCGCTGGCCGTAGAGCTCCGCAACCGGCTTCACTTACCTCCACCTCAGAAGTGGGCCTGGGCTCCCTGGTAGTGGCAGGGAGCTGCTGCCAATGCAATTCCCCCCGTTTCCATGGCTCTGAGCCACCAGCTGACGATGTCCTTGCCTCCTCTGCAGCTGGGATGCTGCCAACTTCCTCCTGCACAGGACTGCTCCCTAGGTGCACGCATGCACCTCTTTCAGTCATTAAGAACATAAGAAATTGCCATGCTGGGTAAGACAAAGGTTCCATCAAGCCCAGCATCCTGTTTCCAACAGAGGCCAAACCAGGCCACAAGAACCTGGCCCGTGGCAAGAAAACACTATCGGCTCTCCCTAATGACGTCAATCCTTCTGATCTATTTAAGGCTGGACCCTGCTTCTAGCCTTCGCCTTAGCAACAGGTCTTCTCACTTCTTGTGAGCTACAGATTGCTACTGAATTCCTGATCTCTTTCCTCACTTTCTTGGATCTCCTTGGCTCTGACCTACAGAGAGAGGAAACTCACCCAAAGATGAGATTTGTGTAAGGTTCTCTCCACCTAGCTTGATGTTACCCAGGTAGAGTGTCCATCAAGCTAGGTGGAGAGAACCTTGCACAAATATCATCTTGGAGTGAGTTTCCTCACTCCGAAGATCATCAAATCTTCATAAGAGACCACTGTTCTGTTCATATATCTCACGTTGAATGTCAAAGTGGCCCCTAACCCCCTACACTAATACCTAAACCTCACCTTGAGTTACTAGGTGGACCTCCCATAGGGATACAAATACCTATCTAGGGAGTGGACATTATAGCTAGTCTCTCTCTCTCTCTCTCTCTCTCTCCATGGTCCCCCAGTGGTTCTATGCAGGAAATACAACAGGTCTGGCACTTTTTGCAAAGTCTGAAAACATTGCAATTTGTGCTAACTTAGCTCTTCACATAGGTAATTAGCACAAATTGCAATAAATTGTCTATTAGCATAAATCAGGCCCCTTTTGCTATCGCATGCGATACTTATCGCATTTTGATAAATCCAGGCCTAAGGTAGCTGGATACATAGAAACATAGATACGACGGCAGAAAAGTACCAAGCCAGGGGCCTTGTTGGTTGCTGTTTAAGTCCAGTTCCCCATCTTCTCTTGCAGTTGAAGCAGAGAGAATGATGGTGTTGCATCAACAGTATCGATTAAGGGTAATAACCACCATACCAGCAAGTTACACCCATGCACTCTTTTCTTCGTTTCCATCTTCTATCTAATTTCCCTTTTCTTCTTTCCTCCCTGCCATTGAAGCAGAGAGCAATGTTGAAGTTGCATCAGAAGTATCAGGCTTATTGGTTAAGGGTAGTAACCGCCACACCAGCAAGTTACCCCCATGCACTCTTTACTTCATTCCCATCCTCTAGCCTTAAGGGATCCACAGTGTTTATCCCATGACCTTTTGAAATCTTTTACTGTTTTTGTTTTCATCACCTTCTCCAGAAGGGCATTCCAGGCATCCACCAATCTTTCTGCTTCAATGGCAGGGGAGCAAGTCTGATATTTCACTTTCAATACATAGCCAGCATGGCTCTCTGCTTCAACGACAGGGGAGAATGAAGAAAGGTGGATCTATATTCAGGCAACAATCAACAAGGACTGAATTACACAGTCTGAATAAACAAATAAGCATGGGTGTAGCTTGCTTATTGCGGTGGTTAATACCCCTAACTAAATTAAGCTATTTCACTTAGATGCAGTTCCAACACTGCTCTCTACATTAATGGTGGGGGTGGAAGGGAAATAGAATAAAAAAATGTTACTAAGAGCCAAAAGAAACAGATAAGTATGTGAGAGAAAAGAAAAGTGCGAAAGCTTGCTGGGCAGACTGGATGGGCCGTTTGGTCTTCTTCTTCTGCCGTCATTTCTATGTTTCTATGTAATATTTCCTGACATTGGTTCTGAGTCGTCCTCCCTAGAGTTTCATTTTGTGACCCCCTAGTTCTACTGATTTCTTTACAGCAGAAAATGTTTGTCATTGATTGTGCATCATAAAAACCTTTCAGGTATCTGAAGGTTTGTATCAGATCTCCCCTGCACCTCCTCTCCTCCAGGGTATACATCTTTAGTTCATTCAACCTCTCCTCACAAGTTATTTGCTGGAGACCCACTACCATTTTGGTCGCCCTTCTCTGGACTGACTCCATCCTGTCTCTGTCCCTTTTGAGATATGGTCTCCAGAACTGAACACAGTACTCCAGGTGAGGCCTCACCAAGGACCTGTAAAAGGGGATCGGCACCTCCTTTTTCTTACTGGTTATTCCTCTCTCAATGCAGCCCAGCATTCTTCTGGCTTTCACTATCGCCTAGTCACATTGCTTCACTGTCTTCAGATCGCTGGACACTGTCACCCCAAGTCTCTCTCTTGTTCCGTGCACAACAACCCTTCACCCCCATCACATACAGCTCTTTTGGATTACCACACCTCAGATTCATGACTCTGCACTTCTTGGCATTGGATTCCAGCTGCCATATCTTTGCCCACCGTTGAAGCTTCCTTAAATCATGTCTAATTCTCTCTACTCTTTCCGGCATGTCCACTCTGCTGCAGATCTTTGTATCATCCGCAAATAGACAAACTTTACCTTCTATCCCTTCCGCAATGTTGCTTACAAAGATATTGAACAGAACCAGTCCCAACACCGATCCCTGTGGCACTCCACTTAACACTGTTTTCTCTTCAGAGCAGGTTTCATTTACCATCAATGCTGTCTTCTATAAGACAACCAGTTTGTAATTCATGCTACCACCTTGGTGCTCATTTCCAAGCTTCTCATTTTATTCACAAGTGGGACCGTATCAAAAACTTTACTAAGAACCAAGTAAATCACATTGAGCGCTCTTCCCTGATCCAATTTTTTAGTCACCCAATCAAAGAAATCAATCAGATTCGGCTGATAGGAGCTTCCCATGGTGAATCCATGCTGCTTCTGATTGAGCAACCCACCGGATTGTAGATAGTTCCCTATCCTTTCTTTCAGCAGAGTCTCCATTACTTTTCCCACCAGTGAGGTGTGGCTAACCAGCCTGTAGTTTCCAGCCTCCTCTCTGCTCCCACTCTTATGAAGCAGGACCACCATTGCTCTTCTCCAATCACTTGGCACCACTCCCGTTTCCAAGGATCTATTGAACAGGTCACACAGCGGACCCACCATCACATCCCTGAGCTCCCTCAGTATCCTGGGATAACTTTAGGAAATCCTAAGAGCAGTCCTAAAGTTAGATGATAAACTTATCTGGCTAATTTTAATATAATCATAAATATTTACAATCCCAGCTAAGTCAGCCACGTATGTTTATCTAACTAATTTTCGTGAACAGCCAGTGGCTAAATATAGATCTCTAAGTCAGAAAAGACTTACTGGTGGCTTCAGAAGATTAAGACAGCATTGGGAAAATGAAGAAAAAAAAACATGCACTGGTGTGAATGACTTTGAAAAGACAAATTATCTTGTTCTTTTTGTGGAATCCTCAAATATTAAATACCTGCTCATTTTCATGGCCTGCAAAAGGGAGAAAATATCTGTTGAAAGTTGGTGATTTGGAGTGATTTGTTATTTTCTGCCTAACATAATTTAGCTCAATTTTTGAATGGGTACATAACTGAAAAACTGCAGTAGTCAGTGAGTTTCATTGGAAATGATTGTAAAGAGGAATGCATTGCTTGAAACAGTGGTAATTATGAGGTCCATATTCAAAAGCTAGTTGGCTAGGGATAAACTTGGTCTGGCTAGCTTAGCCGGGATATTCAGCAGGGGTGGCTGTGGAACTGAATATATCTGGATAATTTTTGGTTAGCCACATACGTTTATCTGCTCAGTAGCAGGTCTAATTTATACAGCTATGTAAGCTGGATAAGTCTAAATATTGCTACATATCCAGCTAAAATGGAAATTTATCAAGCTGCGAAAGGACTATAACACGTGTTACATAGCGTATATCACGTGATAAACAATTTATATTGCATGATATAGCCTAATGCGGCATTGTAACATGATATTTGGGCCTGAAACCAGTCCCTATTACTTTGCATGATTTTGCAAATCCATGCAAAGTAGCTCATGCGTACCTAATCCTATGTAAATAAAATAGCATGGCTAACTAAGAAATTTTGAAGCCACATTATTTTATCTATATGTTTGACAGAAACACTATTCTATCACGGGAGCATCAAGACCCTAATGTGGGTCCCGATGTTCCTGTGGTAGAATTATAGGGCCATGTGGCCTAACATGACCCCCCCCCCCCCCATATAAATGTTTTAAAAAGTCACTGGAGATCTTACTAGACCCGCCATCCACACTGGGGCTGCCATTTGAGGCAGCCCCGCAAAAAAAAAGTTTAAAAATATTTATTTATTTAGAAAATTTTTCTATACCGTCGTTAAGTTAAATACCATCACAACGGTTTACAGAAGGGCACGATAAAGAGAAATATGGGTGGTATAGATTACAAATTACTCATGTGCCATCATAGTACGGTAACAATGTAAAATAATAAACTAGGTGTGTAAATTAAACCTGATTGTTAGGAACAAATTAGGCAGTTTGATTTTAACATTAATATGCTTATGTAGGTTACTAAAAACTTCTAGCTTGGTGCATCCTTATTGCTCAACTATTTTTCTCCTTTTCTTATTTATTTATTTATTTATTTAGAATTTTTCTATACCGACATTCTTGAACAAAATATCAAATCATATCAGTTTCCATTTAAACAGAACAGTCGCGGCTATGGTGTTACATAGAACATTGAGCAATGAACATGGAACAAGTCAACAATAACATCTTTATAAAAAGCTTGTTTAAAAAGCCAGGTTTTCAGATTAGTTTTGAATAATTTCAGATTTGTCTGTAGTCTTATTTCGAGTGGCATGGTATTCCAGAGTACAGGACCAGCCAGTGACAGTGCTCTTTCCCTTACTTGCGTGAGACGTGCTGATTTGACAGAGGGGACAGTTAGTAGAGCTTTATTTGCAGATCTCAGGTTTCTTTGTGGTACATGCATGTGTAGTGCCGTGAATAAGCCAGTCAGCTTTATCATCGTGGATTAGTTTATGGATTATATACAAAATAGGGATGTGAATCGTTTTTTGACGATTTAAAATATCGTCCAATATATTTTAAATCGTCAAAAATCGTTAGAGCCGCGATACAATAACAATTCCCCCGATTTATCGTCAAAAAATCGTAAATCGGGGGAAGGGGGAGGGCGGGAAAACCGGCACACCAAAACAACCCTAAAACCCACCCGACCCTTTAAAACAAATCCCCCACCCTCCCGAACCCCCCCAAAATGCCTTAAATTACCTGGGGTCCAGAGGAAGGGTCCCAGTGTGATCTTTTACTCTCGGACCTCCGGGTGCGTTGTAGAAATGGCGCCGGCGCTACCTTTGCCTTGTCATATGACAGGTCAAAGGTACTGCCGGCGCCATTTTGTTTTTTGTCCCCCGACGTCAGGAGCGTAGGAGATCGCTCCCGGACCCCCGCTGGACCCCCAGGGACTTTTGGCCAGCTTGGGGGGGGGCCTCCTGACCCCCACAAGACTTGCCAAAAGTCCAGCGGGGGTCCGGGAACGACTTCCTGCACGCGAATCATTTTTCCGTATGGAAAATGGCGCCGGCCGTAAGGCAACACAATTCGACAGCAGGAGGTCGTGCCGGACCCCCGCTGGACTTTTGGCAAGTCTTGTGGGGGTCAGGAGGCCCCCCCAAGCTGGCCAAAAGTCCCTGGGGGTCCAGCGGGGGTCCGGGAGCGATCTCCTACCGCGAATCGTTTTTCCATACGGAAAAACGATTCGCGTGCAGGAAGTCGTTCCCGGACCCCCGCTGGACTTTTGGCAAGTCTTGTGGGGGTCAGGAGGCCCCCCCAAGCTGGCCAAAAGTCCCTGGGGGTCCAGCGGGGGTCCGGGAGCGATCTCCTACGCTCCTGACGTCGGGGAACAAAAAACAAAATGGCACCGGCGCTACCTTTGACCTGTCATATGACAAGGCAAAGGTAGCGCCGGCGCCATTTCTACAACGCACCCGGAGGTCCGAGAGTAAAAGATCACCCCGGGACCCTTCCTCTGGACCCCAGGTAATTTAAGGCATTTTGGGGGGGTTCGGGAGGGTGGGGGATTTATTGTAAAGGGTCGGGGTGGGTTTTAGGTTTGTTTTAGTGTGCCGGTTTTCCCGCCCTCCCCCTTCCCCTCCCCCCCACTGGACCCCAGGTAATTTAAGGCATTTTGGGGGGTTCGGGAGGGTGGGGGATTTATTTTAAAGGGTTGGGGTGGGTTTTAGGGATGTTTTAGTGTGCCGGTTTTCGATTTACAAGATTTACACGATATTTAAAAAACCCAAACTGCGACGATCCGAATCCCTCCCCCTCCCAGCCGAAATCGATCGTTAAGACGATCGATCACACGATTCACATCTCTAATACAAAGTGCTTTATATTGTATTCTATGTTCAATTGGAAGCCAGTGGAGTTCAGCAAGTGTTCCTGTAATATGGTCACTCTTTTTTTTGCCTGTCAAAACTCTGGCAGCGGAATTTTGCAATATTTGCAGAGACCGAATTGTAGATTGAGGTAGTCCTAACAGCAGGGAGTTACAATAATCTGTGCTAGCGAATATCATTGCTTGGAGAACTGTGCGAAAATTGTTAATCGTTAATAGAGGTTTAGTCTTCTTAGGATCATTAGAAACATTTCGCTGAACAGCAATGACCCAACTCCCCTGCCCAACCCCTCCCTAATCAAGCAACACCCCAATGTCATTAGCTATCCCCCCAACGCTCTGGGGGATGTCATTGTGTGTTTACAAGGCCCCTGCTGCATTCTTTTGTCTCATGGACTTTTTCCATGAGACAAAAGAATATTGGGGATGTGGCAAAATATTGTGGGACTGCCTCCCCCCACAATAAAATATCACAGCTTTGTTAATCTGGTTCTAAATTAGGTGGATAAGTAACTTCTCCCCAGTTATGCCCCTGTTGTGACCACCATTTAGTTGGCTAACTACTTAAGTCATATCTGTAGTTATCAGACTAAAAAGCAGCTGCTGAACATATCTGGATATTCAGACGATGCCACTTGGAACTGATCTGTAAAGGAAGTGGACCCTAATGCTGTGGTGTGGTTGGCGCAGCCTAGTGGGGAGACCCTCTAGGCCCATGCTGACAACTGGCAAACATGCCCCAGGTTGGGACAGAAATGGAGCCAGGGCCGGAGGAACCACTAGGTGAGCTAGGCCTGTGCCTAGGGCGCCGAGACTCAGGGGGCGCCGCGGCAGGTGGCAGAATTTTGAAAGGGCAAAAAGTGCCCTATCAAAATTCTGCCAGCCCCTGACTCACCCTGCCTCCCCCCCCCCCCCCCCAGTGCCACCCGACACCCCCTGGTGGTCCAGCGGAGGGCTCGGGAGCGATCTGCCGCTCCCGGGGCCTCGGCTGCCACTAACCAAAATGACGCCGGTGACCTATAGCCCCTACCATGTGACAGGGGCCAATCAATGGCACCGGTAGCCCCTGTCACATGGTAGGGCCTGAAGGCCACTGGCGCCAGGGGCGGATTGGCCTATCGGGGGATCGGGCTTCCCCCAGTGGGCCGGTCTAGCTGATCACATGGCTGAAGTCTCCGTCTGCACCGATCTTCTTTCTGTATGTGTGTGTGTGTGTGTATGTTTCTGTGTGGGTGTGTATGTGAGAAAGGAATGGAGCTTCTGTGTGGGTGTATGTAGTGTGTATGTTAGAAAGGAATCTGCCAGTTTAAAAAAATGAAATGTGATAATACATATACCTCAACTTTTGTGCTGGTAGCGCAACTTTTGAAAAGTTGGATGAAAGATAAAATTACTGAATTTTAAGCATCCTTCTTCTGGAAAATAAAATTTAAAACTTAAAGTGGGTAGAGACAAATACTAAAGCAAAAAAAATTTAAAGTATTTAAAATGTTCATCTCTGCAAAATCACAAATTTAAGATACTGATGCCAGGTGGGGTTTGGTTTTGTTTTTTTTTGAAGCATAATTTAACTATGAAAACTAGAATAGTTCCAATCTGAAATGGTTTTGCTTTTTTTTTTTTTTTTTTTAAGCCTTTAGAAAATGTATATTTTTAAATGACTGACTGGAATCTTCCCATTTAAAAGGGAAGCTGACTAAGGATGTCTTTCTGTTCCACATCTTCCACATGAATAATCATACGACTGATAGTTTGAAGAAAGACACTTGCTTTATTGCCTGAAAGCATAAAGCAAGAGAAGCTGTATGGTGTGGGTGGCTGTTCCTTGGGAGAACAGAACCTGAAGGAAGGGTGTCATTTCGCCTTCTAATAGGAATGTGGTTTTCTTATTTAAGGGTTGGGAGCATCACTTTCACTTTTAGTAAAATTGAAAAATCATGCAAGTCTGAAAGCAAGGTGCTTCTGTGAGAGTGTAATGTGTATGTGAGACAGGGAGGGTGTTTCATGTATGTGAGACAGGAAGGATGCTTCTGTATGTGTGTGGTATATATGTGAGTCAGGGAGGGTGCTTGTGTGTGTCAATGTGTGTGTGCAAGAGAGATGGAGCATGTTTTTGGCTGGCTTGTGGGTGTGAGAGAGGGCATGTTTGCAAGTGAGATAGAACATGTGTGTGATTGAGAGCTTGTGTGTAAGTGAAATAGAGAGAACATGTGTGTGATTGAAAGCCTGTGTGTAAGTAAAAGAGAGCGAGAGCATTGTGTGATTAAGAGAGACTGGCCAGAAAGGTGACGTGTGTATGTGTGAGAGAGACTGATCAGGGGGATGACTGGTATGTGTGTGCTTGTGTGTGAGAGAGAGAGAGACTGGTTGGGGAGATGATTGGTGTGTGAAAGACAGAAACTGGTCCTGAGGGTGTGACTGGTGTGTGTGTGTGTGTGAGAGAGAGAGAAGAGACTGGATGTGGTCCCTAAGGAAGAGGACTGTGAGGACAGCTTCAGCAGATACTGCTGCTTCTGGTATGGCCTTCAAAGGAAAGGAGTAGGAGAACTGGTGGAGAGGGCAAGTAAAGGTGGCTTTTTAAGTTCATTTTTCTTGATTGACTACCATTTTAATTATTGGGTAGTTTGTGATGTGTCTGCTGTTTGAAATATTTTATTGGTGTTTGGTAAAGATTTCAAAATTTGCATGAGTTTAATTATTGGATATTCTATTCATCAGCTGTTTTGAAATTATTTTATTTGTATGATTTTATAATTATGATGAATGATTTATATATCTTGATTTTATTGAATTGTTTCACGAGGAATGGTGAAATTTTTGTTTTTCCATTGTTACACTGTATAGAGTCTGGCGTGATGTGTTTTACAGTTCAGTTTTTGTCTGCACATTTCTATTTATAATTTATGTGGCTTTATTCTGTATTTGGTGAGGGTTTGTGTTTTGCATGCAAAAACTGAGATGAAGCATTCTATTAGCAAGTGGTTTCTCTGTAGGGATCTATAGTAGCTTGGCCTGTTCTGTTTTCCTGATAGGAGGTGTATTGATATTTTATATTCTGGTGTAATATTTGTGGTATTCTTTTTCATAGGTGAGGTTGTTATTCTTTGAGTGTTGGCAAATAGTACTGTGTTGATACAGGAGGACCATGCCGAAATATATCACAATAGGTATGATGCCATATGAATTCCAAGATGCAAAGTTTTCTTGTTGGCATCACAACAGTGCATGAAATTATCATAATAACTTGTATATTAATTTTACCTCAGAATGTCATTTTTCATGTAAAATATGTTATAAATGCATAATTTAAAATTGTGTATGGGAGGGGGCGCCAGACTATAAGGTTTGTCTAGGGTGCCTAATACCCTTGCACTGGCCCTGGATGGAACTTCACCTGAGCTTCACCCAGCCCCTTTCCCCACAGATTGAGCCCTTGGGTTTCAGAGGCTGGCAGGACTTAGGAGATAGTCCCACAGAGCAACAAAGATGAGAGACTCCAAGGCGAAGATGAGGTTAGGGCAGGCAGTGATCAGGCAATTACTGGGTACAAACCGAGAGTCGGGATACGCATCAAGCAAAGTGTAGTCCGGGTCTGAAGCAATGGTCAGTGGCAGGCGAGAGAGTAGTCCAGATCCGAAACAAGAAAAGGTGTAGTCAGGCCAAGGCAAGGTGGGGTGGACTGGAGCATGCATGGCAGATCAGGCAGGGCAGGCTGGATGAGATGAGGCAAGGCAAGACACAGGAACACAGCTGGGAAGGTATCACAGCAACATGCACTGCAGGAAGTGTAGGAGGACCTGTTGCTGTGGAACTGGGTGAGAGGAGGACTCCAGCTTAAACACTCAGTACTATGATATCAGAAGGAGGCAATGTGAGTCTGTTTCCCACCACGGGGCCTTGAAAAGTGCTGCAAGTGCACATGCACCTAAGGAGAGGCCCGCTGTGACATGCCACGAAGAAGTACATGAACCAGCAAAGTGGTGCTGAATAGAGATGTGATTCGGCCGAACCTTTTCGATTGGCCTTTGTTATCGGCCTGCCATGGGAAATTTCATTTTCCCGCGGTTCGGGCCGATTTTATTTCATCTGCCCCTGAAACGAAGCCTGAAACCCGCTCCAACCCTTCAGATTTAATTAATTCTAATGGGGGGTTGTAAAAATAAAATAAAATAAACCCCAAACCCACCCCAACCCTTCAAATTTAATTAATTGAAACCCCCCACCCTCCTGACCCCTCCAAGATTTGCCTGACCCCCCCCCCCCCCAAGATGTACCGAAAGTCCCTGGTGGTCCAGCGGGGTCCTGGGAGCGATCTCCCCCTCTTGGGCTCTCGGCTGCCACTAATCAAAATGGCGCCGATGGCCCTTTGCCCTTACCGTGTGACAGGGGCTATCTGTGCCATTGGCCGGCCTCTGTCATATGGTAGGAGCAATGGACAGCTGGTGCCATCTTAAAAAATGGCACGGACCATCCATTGCTCCTACCATGTGACAGGGGCCGACCAATGGCACCAATAGCCCCTGTCACATGGTAAGGGCAAAGTGCCATCGGCACCATTTTGATTAGTGGCAGCCAATGGCCCAAGAAGAGGAGATCACTCCCGGGACCCTGCTGAACCACCAGGGACTATCAGTACATCTTGGGAGGGGGGTTGGGCAAATCTTGGGGGTTGCAATTAATTACATTTGAAGGGTTGGGGTGGGTTTGGGTTTTTTTTTTTAAATGTGCCCTTTCTCTCCCCCTGAAAATGATAAGAAAACCACATGAAACTTTGTTGGTTTTCTTATTGTTTCGTTGCCCTCCCCCCAGAACGTGACAAAATAGGAAATATCGTTTCTATTTCCTATTTCGTCGCAAACGAATGCACATCCCTAGTGCTGAATATCAGGCCCTATATAAATAAATAGCACATTCTGTAAACCATAATAAATATTTGTATTCTTGATACCCTGTTTATTTTTCTCTTTTTTTATACCTCTGTAGATTAAGAACATTGAACTAATGAGGAAGGAAAACCAAACATCAGTCTCAGAATTCATTCTCCTGGGATTCTCTGACCAGCCTCACCTGCAGTTTCTCATTTCTGTCACTGTTTTCCTGGTTTTCCTGAGCTCTGTGCTGGGAAACTTTATCTTTTTAACATTAGTGAGTGTAAATTATCATCTGCAAAAGCCTATGTATTTTTTCCTCAGCAACTTATCTTTCTTAGATATTTGTAACACTTCCATCACTCTCTCTACAATGCTGGGCACCCTCTTAACAGGGAATAAATATATTTCTTTCTCATTATGTATTTATTTATTTATTTATTTAGCATTTTTATATACCGACTTTCCAATAACAGAATTACTGATCAATTCGGTTTACATTTTAACAGAACAATAACATTGACAAGTAAATGTCTTACAAAGAACAGGTCGATATAACTTGGATAAGTAAATATGGGGTTAACCAGTAAAGATACATTGCCTAATATAGGTATAAGTAAAAGATACAGTGCCTAATGTAGGTTAAATAAACAGTTGCTAATTATAAGACTAGGTTATGTCTTCGACTGCCATAGATTAAGTGAGTTCTATAGATGATCTAAATAGCTCTCAGGTGGGTAATCATTGGCCGAGATGTTCCACAGGAAGCTGTTATGGGAAAGCTTGGTTGAACAACCAAGTCTTGAGTCTTTTTTTAAATGTAGATGAGCATTGCACTGCTCTGAGTTCTGGTGGGAGAGAGTTCCAGATTTTGGGGCCCGCTGTAGAGAAGGCTCTTTTGCTTAATGCTGACTTCATCGGTAGTGTATGTAGGTTGTTTTTATAGGCTTGTCTTACTGGTCTGGAGGAGGTGTGGAATCGGAGAGGGATTTTGAGCTCGAGTGGTGCCAAGTTGTGTAGAGCCTTGTGGGTTATTGAGAGCACTTTGAATAGTATTCTGAATTTCACGGGTAGCCAGTGTAGGGTTTTCAAAATAGGTGATATGTGGTCTCTTTTATTGGACTTGGTTAAGATCCTTGCTGCTGCGTTTTGCAGCATCTGTAGGGGTTTTATGGCGTTAGCGGGGAGGCCTAGTAGAAGCGAGTTGCAATAATCTATTTTCGTGAGAATGATAGCTTGTAGCACTAAACGGAAATCTTGGAAATGGAGGAGAGGTCTCAACCTTTTCAAAACTTGTAATTTGAAGAATCCATCCTTTACGATATTATTTATGAGAGATCTGTAATTCATTTGATTATCAAGGATAACCCCTAGATTTCTGACTTGTGTGGACATTGTTAATTGAGAAGACAAGATGGTACTGGGATGTGTGTGGGTTCCGTCTTGGGAGATGAGTAGGTATTCTGTTTTGCTTTGATTTAGAATCAGATTGAGGCTCGTGAGCAAGTTGTTGATGGCTAGTTGGCAAGAGTTCCAGAAGTCCAGGGTTTTTTGGAGAGATTCAGTGATAGGAATCATTATCTGCACATCGTCTGCGTATAGGTAGTGTATGAGATTTAGATTAATGAGGAGCTGGCAAAGTGGTAGAAGGTATATATTGAACAAGGTTGGAGAAAGTGACGAGCCTTGTGGGACTCCTAAGGTGCAGGTGACTGGTTGCGAAACTTCCTTGTTGACCTTGACCTTGTACTGTCTGTTCTGTAAGAATGATTTGCACCATTTGAGGGCCTCATCTCTGATGCCTATGTCTGACAGACGATCTATTAATGTGTTATGATTGACCGTGTCAAATGCCGCCGAGAGATCAAGTAGGATGAGAAGACAAGGGTGTCGGTTTTCCAGGTTTAGTAAAATGGAGTCCGTTAGTGAGATAAGTAGAGTTTCCGTGCTTCGTGATTGGCGGAAACCGAACTGAGCTGGAGACAAAATGTTGTTATCGTTTAGGTATTCAGTTAGTTGTTTGTTTACAACATGTTCCATGATTTTTGCGATGAAAGGTAGATTTGCAATTGGGCGAAAATTGGATGGGTTTTCTGGAGAAAGACTAGATTTTTTTAGTAGTGGTTTTACGATTGCCATTTTTAGTGGATCAGGTACTAGCCCTTGGGAGAAGGAGCAGTTGATGATTTGTGCAATGGGTTTGGAGATGGTTTTAGCGCAGGCGATGAGTAGATTGGTGGGTATGGAGTCCTGAGGGTGTGAAGAAGGTTTGAGCTTTTTTAAGATATTTTCGATCTCTAAGGATGAGGTCGGTTCGAATTCCCTAAGGCTAACCTTTTGTGATGGGACAGCAGCTCGAGGTGTAACTGGTGAAGTGTTGATATTATTCTTGGACTGAGTTAGGAGTTTTGGGATCTTATTTTTAAAGTAGGTAGCCAGTTCTTCTGCTTTGCTTGCTACTTTATCATCTGGTATGGATGTCAAAGCGGGTTTAGTGAGTGATGATACCAAAGAAAAACACGCCCTGGGGTCGAACATGAAGTGGTGAATTTTTTGCGAGTAAAAGTTTCTTTTTGCTTGTAGAATGGATATTCTGTAAAGGTGCATCGTGGACTTGAATGCTGTGATGTTGGTAGATGTAGGGTTTTTCCGCCAGTGTTGTTCTTTTTTTCTGAGCTCTTGTTTTAAGGATTTTAGATTTGGTGTGTACCAAGGTTTTCTATTGTCCTTGTTTGCTTGATGAGCTTTGGTGATAGTTGGGCATGTGGTATCGGCCACTTTTTTGGTAATGTTGTTCCAGGACGTGATGGCTGATTCCACGTTTGTAAGGTCTAGTTGGTTGAATTCACCTGATAGGCAATTGCTGAGTGTTTCTTGGCTGCACATTTTCTTGAATTGGATTGAGTTATTCTGCCTTCCTGGGGTTGTAGGTAGGTTTATCTTTAGTACGGTGTTGATCAGCATATGGTCTGACCAAGGAACTGGAATGCATGTAGGGTTAGAGGAATGGGTAATTTCCTGGTTAATGAAAATGAGGTCCAGCGTGTGACCTGCTTTGTGGGTGGGTTCTTTAATTATTTGTTTGAAACCCATGAAGTTTAGTGTGTTTAGGAAGGTTTCACAACTAGAAGAGAGGGGGGATACATCTACATGGAGATTGAAATCCCCCAGGATGATCGCTGGAATGTTGGAGTTGATGTGTTTTACTATATTTTCAATCAAAGGTGAAGGGTCTGTTTCGAGGAATCCTGGGGTGGCGTAAATTAGCCCGATTTGAAGGTGAGAAGATCTGAAAACTGCGAATTCTAGAGAGTGTGAGGATATTGAAGTTTGCAGCGACATTCCCAGTGTTTTTTTTGCTGCAAGAAGAAGACCACCTCCTCTTTTTTTGAGTCTAGGGATAGAGAATATATTGTAAGTTTGGGTGGGGAGTTGGTTGATTGTAGCGATGTCTTCTGGTTTTAACCAGGTTTCTGTAATTGCAAATAAGTCGGTGTTTGTTTCCTGAAGGTAGTCATGTAGAAGGTGAGTTTTCTTAGTCAAAGACTGTGCATTTAGCAGCGATAGGGTAAAAAGTGAGAGGCCTAGTAGTTGGTTTAAAGGCGAGATGATGATAGGAATGAATCTTTTTTGTAAGGGGTAAGGTAAGGCTTGATTTTTTGCAGATGATCTCTTGACATTGTGGATGATTGGGATTGGTGAACCTGCCATGTTTGGTTTTGTGAGGGGGTTGAGGCAGGGATTGCTTTGGTGGTGTGAGCTGTTGGATTTAGAGGTGGTTAGTTTTTGAGCCTGGAGTGTGCATTCAGATGAGAAGACTCTTTGAGTTAGTGAGATATATCTTTGATTGAGAGAGGAGGATTTGTAGGTGTGGTAGTTTGTATTTTGGCGTTGCTCAGTACTTACTGCGGTTGTTCGGCTGATATGCGCAGATGGTCCGACCTTAGTTGTGTGGTTACTGTTGCCCTGAGCGGTCTGCGGTGGTCTTCCCTCGGGTCTGCACGAAGGAGCACGACAAAGGGTGTCGTGCTCCTTCGGCGTGCGACGCAAGGCGTGCGACGCCTAGGCGCTGTGGATGATTTAAAGGGTTCCTGGCCCTGCCGTGATTGGCGGCGCTGCGGGGCTTCTGATTGGCTGTCGGCCCGGAGGAGGGCTGAAGGAGGAGCCGGTGGGCCGGGATCAGCGCCTCGTGGTCGGCGCGGAGGTCTGCCGGGGTGAGGGTGCGTTTAAGGGCCTTACCCCGGTGGGTCTCGGCGCCGGCTGCGCAGGCCTCGCACGTCCGGTCCCGCCGCAAATCGCCGAGGAGGAGGCTTTAGCGTCGCCGCGGGTGAGTTTAAAGGGCTCCTGGCCCTGCCGTGATTGGCGGCGCTGCGGGGCTTCTGATTGGCTGTCGGCCCAGAGGAGGGCTGAAGGAGGAGCCGGTGGGCCGGGATCAGCGCCTCGTGGTCGGCGCGGAGGTCTGCCGGGGTGAGGGTGCCTTTACGGGCCTTATAGTATAAGTATAGTATAGTACAGATTTACATTTTTTTGGCCTTGGTAAGTACAGAATGCTTCCTTCTCACCGCTATGGCCTATGATCGCTATGTGGCAATCTGCATTCCTCTGCATTATGCACTCATCATGAATAAGAAGGTCTGTGGCCTGCTGGCAGCTGTTTCATGGACATTTGGCTTCTTGGATGTAATAGCCCAGGCTGTTCTGATATCTCAGTTCTCTTTCTGTGAAAGCAATGAGATTAACCATTTCTTCTGTGACTTTACTGCACTGATGAAACTCTCCTGCAGTGATCCTCACACCATTGAAATTGTAATATTTGCTGATGGAGTCGTTGTTGGATTCATTCCTTTTCTACTAACGCTGACCTCCTATATCTACATCATCTCCACCATCCTGAAAATCCAGTCTACTGAGGGGCGATGCAAAGCTTTCTCCACCTGCTCCTCCCACCTCACGGTCGTTATTCTATTTTATGTGACTATTATCTCTGTCTATGTGAGACCTTCCTCAATGTATTCACCAGGCCAAGATAAATTATTTGCCCTCCTGTACACCGCTCTGATTCCCATGTTAAATCCAATTATTTACAGTCTGAGAAACCAAGATGTTAAAACTGCCTTGAGAAAAATCATATTTAGGAAAAGTTTTATATGTAACAGATTATTTCTCATAATATAAGATTGATTATGCACAGTAAAAGAAGTCTTTATGAAATAAATGTCATTTTTTCTAAAATGAATTATGATTAATAGGGATGTGCATGGTTTATTTTAATTCATTTCAGTTCAGGAGTTAATTTATTTTGTTATATAATTTAATTTATTTCCATATTGCCAATGGAGGAAGCAATGCATCCTATGTTGGAGTTTAACTCTGGGGTTTTCTATTCAAGTTTAATGAAACTTGTAGGCAGGTATCAGAAGTAAAAAGAACAGCTTTCCAAGACACCAAGGGAAAAGTGGGACCAATAATGCCATTAGCGGCCCAAGTCACTGTGAGAGGAGCAAAGCATCACAAAGAGTGGCAGAAACTGCCCAAGGCATTGTGGGAAGAATAAGGCATCACCAACAGTGAAATGAATACTCCAAGGCACAAGCAATAGTGGCATTAACATCCCAACGCACTGTAAAAGGGAAAAAGCAGAACAGCGTCATGAACAGCTTAAGGTTTGTCTGGGAATTTTAAGAGTCCCGTGCACGTCAAAGTCGGGAGATCTGGTCGTGACTCAGCCCGGTGCGCACCACGTGGATTTTAAAAATCATGTGAGTATGGGCGTATCTCCCAGTATGTGCATAAAAAATGTTTTCACAAAAAGGGGTGGATTGTGGGCATGGTCTGTGCAGGGCCTGGGTGGGACATGGGCAGGCCGGGACTGCACTATGAAGTCAGTGAATAAATAGTTACGCACACAAGCATGCACTAGGGTCCCCTACCACATAACTTTACTTCTGCTATGGACAGTGTGTAAGTCATGTAACAAAAAAAAACTAGGCTACTCAGGAGGGTTTTAAGGGTCGGGGGAAATAGGGCAAAAGAGAAGCAAGTTAGCTAACATAGAAACATAGAAATGACGGCAGAAGAAGACCAATCGGTCCATCCAGTCTGCCCAGCAAGCTTCACACTTCTTTTTTTCTCATACTTATCTGTTTCTCTTGGCTCGTAGTAACCTTAGGTTCTATTTCCCTTTCACCCCCACTATTAATGTAGAGAGCAGTGATGGAGCTGCTTCCAAGTGAAATATTAAGTTTGATTAGTTGGGTAAGCGGCAGCATAGCTCTCTGCCGTTGAAGCAGAGAGCAATGCTGGATATGCGTGAAGTATTAGTTTTTCTTCTCCCCTGCCGTTGAAGCAGGGAGCTATGCTGGATATACATTGAAAGTGAAGTATGCCTTGAAAGTCACATTAACTATCATCAAATATTGAAAAGCCTAATAATTGGTAATTGACTAAGCCTAATAATTGGTAATACCTATAGCCCATAAACCCATCCCTGTTTTGTTTTGGTTTTTTTTTGTTTGTTTTTTTTCTTTTTTTTAATTGGGAGATGGCAGCCCTCCATCCTTCCGCTCCGTGAAGGTGGAACACCAACCACTGGCCACTGGCATCCCGCTCCGTGAATGCCTCTGTGGCTACTGCCGCTCCGTGCAGTGTTTTGCTGCCTACTCTTTATACGCGTCCTCTAGACCTGATGGATCCACAGTGTTTATCCCACGCCCCTTTGAAGTGCTTCACAGTTTTGGACTTCACCACTTCCTCCAGAAGGGCATTCCAGGCATCCACCACTCTCTCCGTGAAGAAATACTTCCTGACATTGGTTCTTAGTCTTCCTCCTTGGAGCCTCAGCTCATGACCTCTGGTTCTGCTGATTTTTTTCTGACGGAAAAGGTTTGTTGTTGTCTTTGGATCGTTAAAGTTTTTCAAGTATCTGAAAGTCTGAATCATATCAGCCCTGCTCCTCCTTTCCTCCAGGGTGTACATATTTAGATTCTTCAATCTCTCCTCGTATGACATCCGATGAAGACCCTCCACCTTTCTGGTCGCCCTTCTCTGTACCGCTTCAATCTTGTCTCTGTCTCTTTGAAGATATGGTCTCCAGAACTGAACACAGTACTCCAGGTGAGGTCTCACCAAGGACCTGTACAAGGGGATAATCACTTCCCTTTTCTTACTCGATATGCCTCTCTCTATGCAGCCCAGCATTCTTCTGGCTTTTGCTATCGCCTTGTCGCATTGTTTCGCACACTTCATATCATTAGACACTATAACCCCAAGGTCTCTCTCCTGCTCCGTGCAGATCAGCCTTTCCTCCCCCATCGAATACAGTTCATTCGGATTTCCACTCCCCATATGCATGACTTTGCACTTCTTGGCATTGAATCTCAGCTGCCATATCTTCGACCAGTCTTCCAATTTCCTTAAATCCCGTCTCATTCTCTCCACTCCTTCCGGCGTGTCCACTGTGTTGCAGATCTTAGTGTCGTCCGCAAAAAGACAAACCTTACCTTCTATCCCGTCCGCAATGTTGCTCACAAAGATATTGAACAGGACCGGTCCCAACACCAATCCTTGCGGTACACCACTTAAAACCGCTCTCTCTTCAGAGAAAGTTCCATTTACCATCACACATTGTCTTCTGTCCGTCAACCAGTTTGCAATCCAGGTCACCAACTCGGCACTCACTCCTAAGCTTCTCGTTTTATTCACCAGTCTCCTGTGCGGAACCGTATCAAAAGCTTTGCTGAAATCCAAGTAGATGACATCGAGCGCTCTTCCTTGATCCAATTCCTTGGTTACCCAGTCAAAAAAGTCAATCAGATTTGTCTGACAGGATCTTCCTCTGGTGAATCCATGCTGCCTCTGGTCCATCAATTCTCCAGACTGTAGATAGTTCACTATTCTCTCTTTCAACAGTGACTCCATTACTCTTCCCACCACCGAAGTGAGGCTAACCGGTCTGTAGTTACCAGCCTCCTCTCTGTTACCACTCTTGTGAAGCGGAACCACCACCGCTCTTCTCCAATCACTCGGCACCACTCCTGTTTCTAGGGATCTATTGAACAGGTCACACATCGGACCCGCCAGCACATCTCTGAGCTCCCTCAGTATCCTTGGATGAATCCCATCAGGTCCCATGGCTTTGTCCACTTTCAGCTTCTTTAGCTCTTCCCATACATTTTCTACTGTAAAAGGGTTTTCGTCTGTTCCACTTCCTTCCAGTTTCTTGTTGTGTAGAGATGGTCCTTCTCCAGGGTCTTCTTTAGTGAACACGAGGTGGCATTTGTGTGCACATGCGTGCATCAATATAAAACCATGGGCACATGTAGATGCATATAGCTGATTTTATAACACACATGCGTATGTAATAAAATCTCCATGTCCATGAGCGCCCACGCACAAGTCTAAATATCTACTTCTGTGAGAGAGATAAAGTAAGACTAACAGTGGCAAGAAAACCCCAAGGAACCATGAAAGGGGCAAAGCAGCTTATACTGAGGCATGAACTCTTCAATGCACAGTGAGAGATATAGCAGGACCACCAGTGGCAGGAATATCCCAAGACACCATAAAAGGGACAAAGCAGAATGAATGGTGTCATGAACAACTGAAAGTAAAATGAAAGGGGGAAAGCAGAACAGAGTCATGAAAAGCCCTAGGTACCAAGGCCCAAGGTACCAAGGCCCAAGGTCCATAATAGCGCCAACAGTGCAGGAATTCCCCAAAGCCTTGTTAAAGTGGCAAACCAAAATGAATAGTGACAACAACAAAAGGCATTAAAAGAAGGGAAAGGGCACCAACAACAGAGGAATGAACACCCCAAGACACTGAGAGAAGTACAAAGTAGCCCAAATAGAGGCAAGAACACCTAAAAGTACCACAAAAGAGGCAAAGCAGAATGAAAAGAGTCATCAACAGCCCAAGGCCCTGTGATGGGGCAAAGCAGCCCCAAAAGCAGAAGGAACATCTCACAGCTCTGTGAGATGGATAAATGGAGTAGTATGAATACCCCAATTCATAGTGAGAGGGGCAAAGCAGCCCAAAAAGAGGCATGAACACCTCATTGTTCATGACAGGCGAAGAGAGAGTTTGAAATGAAGTTGACCGTGGAGGCAAAAACTCAATAAAAACTGTGTGTCCGAGGCAAGAAACCTGTGAGGGGGACTGTTAGATGACCGAGGGGTTAAAGGGGCTCTTAGAGAAGATAAGGCCATTGCAGAAAGACTAAATTAATTCTTTGCTTCTGAGTTTACTAGTGAGGATGTTGGGGAGATACCGGTTCTGGAGATGGTTTTCAAGGGTGATGAGTCAGATGAACTGAACCAAATCACTGTGAACCTGGAAGATGTATTTATTTATTTATTTAGCACCTTTCTATACCGGCATTCAAGATAAGTATCCCATCATGCTGGTTTACATTTAACAGGGGGTGTAAAATATAAATAAATTAATTAAAAAACTGTAACAAGTGAAACGAGAAAATTCTGAAGTTACATTAAAACAAGGGAGTTCAAAACTGGGAGGAGGAAAGTCTAAAGGAATTTAACAGAGTTAGCAATTATTTATAATGTTCTAGGAATGTCTGATTGTGGATGTCGTTGAATTGAGGTTCAGTTGGGGTCTGGAAAGGCTTGTTTGAACAACCACATCTTAAGCCTTTTTCTGAATGTTGGAAGGCACGGTTCTTGACGAAGGTCCGGTGGAATGGAGTTCCATAGAGATGGTTCTGCTGTAGAGAAAGCCCGGTCTCTAAATGTTATATGATGAGAGGTTTTGGCATGGGGTACATGTAGTGAATCTCTGTAAGCTTCTCTGATGGGTCTGAGGAGGTATGTTTTCTGAATGGGATTTGAAGGATAAGTGGAGCATGGTTATGGATGGCTTTTTAGATAGTGGTAATGGACTTGTGAATGATTCTGTAGTGGATTGGCAGCCAGTGTAGGTCTTTAAGGATGGGAGAGATGTGGCCTCTTCTCCTCGTGTTTGTCAGTATTCTGGCTGCCGCATTTTGGACCATCTGAAGAGGTTTGGTGTGCGATGAGGGGAGACCTAGTAAGATAGAGTTACAGTAGTCTATCTTAGAGAAGATTATAGCTTGCAGAACCGTTCTGTAATCTTGGAAGTGAAAGAGTGGTTTTATTCTTTTCAGAACATGTAGTTTATGGAAACAGTCCTTAGTTGTTTGGTTGATAAAGGATTTTAGATTTAGCCGATTATCGATAATAACCCCTAAGTCTCTTGCTTGGGTGATGTGAAGGTTTGCTGGTGTATTCGTAGTGATGGTACTATTTTCTGGGGAGATGAGAAGGAGTTCGTTCTTAGAATTAAGTTTAGGCTAGTGAGGAGGTTGTTGATTTCTGGAAGGCAGTTTTCCCAAAATTCAAGAGTTTTGGTGATGGATTCTTTAAGGGGGATTATGATCTGGACATCGTCGGCGTATAAGAAGTGTTTTAGGTTCATTTTGATTAACAGCTTGCATAATGGGAGAAGGTAGATGTTGAAAAGTGTGGGGGAAAGGGAAGAGCCCTGGGGAACTCCTAGGGAGGAATGATGACGGTATGATTCTTTATCATGTATTTTGACCTTGTATCCTCTGTTATCAAGGAATGTTTTGAACCAGGCCAATGCAGTGCCTGTTATTCCGATGTTTGACAGCTGGTACATGAGGATGGAGTGGTTGACAGTGTCAAATGCTGCCGAGAGGTCCAGGAGAATCAGTAAGAAGGAATGACCTTTATCTAGGCCCATGATGAGGTGGTCTGTCAGGGATATGAGTAGGGATTCTGTGCTTACTGCCTTTCGGAATCCATATTGGGTAGGGAACAGAATTTTGTGGTCTTCGATGTAATCAGATAGTTGTGTCCTGACTAATTTTTCCATGACCTTGCCTATGAATGGAAGGTTGGAGATTGGGCGGAAGCTTTTGGGATCTTTAGGATCCAGGTATGGTTTCTTTAGGAGCGGTTTGATGGAGGCCAGTTTAAGATCATCTGGATAGATTCCCTGGGATAAAGAACAGTTAATGATGTCCGCCAGTGCTTTAGAAATGGAGTTCGGGATTAGTAGGAGCGGTTTGGTGGGGATTCAGTCGAAAGGGTGTGAGGAGGGTTTCATTTTCTTCAAAACTGCTTGGATCTCTGAGGCGGTGATGGGTTTGAAAGATTTGAGAGATATGTCTTTGTTAGGGTGGTGATATGCATTGGAAGGTGAGGTGGTGTTGGAGGGAAGCTGTGATAGGAGGTTAGTGACTTTATTTTGAAAGAAGAGGGCCAACTCTTCTGCTATGGATTGAGCTTGGTTGGGTGGAATGTCAGGAGTGTTGATTTGTGTTAAATTGGATACGTATGCAAAAAGGGCTTTAGCATCGAAGATGAGGTCATGGATTTTATGTGCATAGAAGTCCCTTTTTGCTTTTTGGGTGGAGCTCTTGTAGGAGTGAAGAGCGAGCTTGTAGGCAGTGAGGGTACTGGGGGAAGGTGCTTTGCGCCATTTACTCTTTTTCTGTCGTAGACTCTGTTTGAGTTTTCGAAGTTCGTTAGTGAACCATGGTTGTCTTTTGGAAGAGTTGAAATTTTTTGTTGAGAGTGGGCATAGTTTATTAGCTACAGTCTCTGTTATATTAGTCCAAGAAAGGAGAGCTGAGTTGGGAGTGGAGACATCTATGCGTGGGAGTTCTAAGGCCAGTTGTTTGCTGAGGTCGTTGGATGAGCAGGATTTTCTGTAGAGAAATGAAGGTTGAGGAAGGTGGATGTTGTTGGTTTCTGCCAGCGTAATGGTAGTGGAGATTAAAGCATGGTCTGACCAGGGGACTTGCTTGCATACCGGGTAGGATGGGTGTGTGATACCAGCATTTACAAAGATAAGGTCCAAAATGTGACCCACTTTGTGGGTAGGTTTGTTGATTATCTACTTGAATCCCATGGCTGATAGGGCAGTGAGGAAAGCCTCGCAGCTGGTTGAGCGTGTTGGGTTGTCGACATGCAAGTTGAAATATCCCAGGATTATAGCTGGAGAGTCCAGATTTATGTGTATTGCTGTTATTTCAACAATGGGGGAAGGATCTGCTTCCAGAAGGCCAGGAGGGGCATATACAAGGAGGATTTGTAGTTGGTCTGATTTAAAAAGGACTGTTTCTAGTTTAGAATCTGATTTAACTGGGTATTTTGCGAATCTCAGATCTTTTTTGGCTGCTAGGAGAATGCCCCCTCCCCTTTTTTTCCGTCAGGGGAGGGAGAAAAAGTCATAGGTCTGTGTTGGTAGTCGATTTATTATTGCTATGTCCGTGGGTTTAAGCCATGTTTCTATTATGGCGCAAATGTCCGGGTTCTCATCTAGAAAAAGGTCATTGAAGACCAGGGATTTCTTGGTGAGGGATTGAGCATTAATTAATATCAAGGAGAATAGAGCGAGGCCTAGGACTTGGGTCATCGGTGAAGTCATGATGGGGATGAGGGATTTGTAGTTGTGGGGACGGGAAAGCATAGATGATTTTCCAGTGTAGAGTGTATTGTGATGAAGAATCAGTATTGGGAGACCAGGAGGCATTATGTCATTATCCCCCTAGTTCATTGTAAACCGGTACGATAAGACCTGGTCTTGAGCATCGGTATATTAAAAGAATTTAAATAAATAAATAAAATAAATGTCCAGTTGTGTCCAGAAAGTTGACTGTTAGAATGATATGGATGCGAACTGGCACAGGTTTGCTGAAAGGTAAGGAGTGATGATGTTGAGATGAGTTGGATGAAGGCTATAGTGGAAGAGTGCTAGACGGGGTTTTATAGAGTGCTGTGGCGGATGAATGCTGGAACAGTTTGAATGCAGGATGAGTGCTGGAACAGGTTGAAAGCAGGATGAATGCTGGAACAGGTTGAATGCAGGATGAATGCTGGAACCTGCTTGATATAGTTGGTAAAGATGAATGGTTGAGTGGGATAATAAAGCAGGAATGAGATAGTGCTGTGGTGCGTTGGTAGACTGCTGGTCTGGGAGACTGGAGGGAAAGATGTAGGTCTGAGGAGGTGAAGAGTGAATGCCTTTGTTAAAGGTTGTAACCGCAAGCGAGAAAGGGGGCTGAGGCTGCACTATGGTGCTGCACGAAGGGGCGCACAAAGGGGCCTGCCCCTTTGTTGTGCACCTTCAGCGCGCGACACTTGGCGCGCGGCGCCTAGCTGCGCTCATGGCTTTAAAGCCCAATCGGGGCTGTCCCCCGATTGGCTACCCTGCGTCAAGATCTGATTGGCTGCCGAAGAAGGAGGACACGGCCTGGATAAGAAGAGGGCCCCGGCGTCAGTCTCGGGTGGATGGCGAGGGCTACCGCGTGGTCGGCGCTGCGAGAGGCTGGGGGTAAATGATAAAACTTAAAGGCCTTACCCCAGCGGGTCTCCGGTGCTGACTGCGCAGGCCTTGCTCTCTCGCCGTTCGCCGCTGATGAAGGAGGGTGATGTAGTAGGCCAGATTGACAAACTAAAGAGTAGCAAATCACCTGGACCAGATGGTGTGCATCCTAGGGTACTGAAGGAACTAAAAAATGAAATTTCTGATCTGTTAGTTAAAATTTGTAACCTATCATTAAAATCATCCATTGTACCTGAAGAATGGAGGGTGGCCAATGTAACCCCAATATTTAAAAAGGGCTCCAGGGGTGATCCAGGAAACTATAGACCAGTGAGCCTGACTTCACTGCCAGGAAAAATAGTGGAAACTATTCTAAAGATCAAAATCATAGAGCATATAGAAAGACATGATTTAATGGAACACAGTCAACATGGATCTATCCAAGAGAAGTCTTGCCTCACAAATCTGCTTCATTTTTTTGAAGGGGTTAATAAACATGTGGATAAAAGTGAATCGGTAGATTTTAGAAGGCATTTGACAGAGTCCCTCATGAGAGGCTTCTAAGAAAACTAAGACGTCATGGGATAGGAGGCAATGTCCTTTTGTGAATTACAAATTGGTTAAAAGACAGGAAACAGAGAGTAGGATTAAATGGTCAATTTTCTCAGTGGAAAAGGGTAAACAGTGGAGTGCCTCAGGGATCTGTACTTGGACCGGTGCTTTTCAATATATTTATAAATAATCTGGAAAGAAATACGACGAGTGAGGTTATCAAATTTGCAGATGATACAAAATTATTCAGAGTAGTTAAATCACAAGCGGATTGTGATACATTGCAGGAGGATCTTGTGAGAATGGAAGATTGGGCATTCAAATGGCAGATGAAATTTAATGTGGAGTGTACTTGGATTTTCAGAAGGCATTTGACAAAGTTCCTCATGAGAGGCTTCTAGGAAAAATAAAAAGTCATGGGATAGGTGGCGATGTCCTTTCATGGATTACAAACTGGCTAAAAGACAGGAAACAGATAGTAGGATTAAATGGACAATTTTCTCAGTGGAAGGGAGTGGGCAGTGGAGTGCCTCAGAGATCTGTATTAGGACCCTTACTTTTCAATATATTTATAAATGATCTGGAAAGAAGTACGACAAGTGAGGTAATCAAATTTGCAGATGATACAAAATTGTTCAGAGTAGTTAAATCACAAGCAGATTGTGATAAATTGCAGGAAGACCTTGTGAGGCTGGAAAATTGGGCATCAAAATGGCAGATGAAATTTAATGTGGACAAGTGCAAGGTGATGTATATAGGGAAAAATAACCCATGCTATAGTTGCACAATGTTAGGTTCCACATTAGGTGCTACTACCCAAGAAAGAGATCTAGGCGTCATAGTGGATAAAACACATTGAAATTGTCGGTTCAGTGTGCTGCGGCAGTCAAAAAAGCAAACAGAATGTTGGGAATTATTAGAAAGGGAATAGTGAATAAAACGGAAAATGTCATAATGCCTCTGTATCGCTCCATGGTGAGACCACACCTTGAATACTTTGTACAATTCTGGTTGCCGCATCTCAAAAAAGATATAATTGTGATGGAGAAGGTACAGAGAAGGGCTACCAAAATGATAAGGGGAATGGAACAGCTCCCCTATGAGGAAAGACTAAAGAGGTTAGGACTTTTCAGCTTGGAGAAGAGATGGCTGAGGGGGGATATGATAGAAGTGTTTAAAATCATGAGAGGTCTAGAACGGGTAGATGTGAATCAGTTTTTTACTCTTTCGGATAATAGAAAGACTAGGGGGCACTCCATGAAGTTAGCATGTGCCACATTTAAAACTAATCGGAGAAAGTTCTTTTTCACTCAACGCACAATTAAACACTGGAATTTGTTGCCAGAAGATGTGGTTAGTGCAGTTAGTATAGCTGTGTTTAAAAAAGGATTGGATAAGTTCTTGGAGGAGAAGTCCATTACCTGCTATTAATTGAGTTGACTTAGAAAATAGCCACTGCTATTACTAGCAATGGTAACATGGAATAGACTTAGTTTTTGGGTACTTACCAGGTTCTTATGGTCTGGATTGGCCACTGTTGGAAACAGAATGCTGGGCTTGATGGACCCTTGGTCTGACCCAGTAAGGCATGTTCTTATGTTCTTATCGGGACAGAGGTGTCACTGTCGAACTTGAATGAGAGCTGGCGGCAATTGGAAAGTGTAGTAAGCAACGTAGAACTCTAGACCAGTGGTTCTCAACCTTTTTTCGGTCGGGACACACCTCACAGATGGTTCTCACATGCGTGACACACTGAACATGTGACCAACACCAGGCTAAATGTAAACAAACACTCTGCATTCCAGGGGAACCCCCTCAACCCCCAACAATGGGTGCAGAGCAGATCTAGGACATTCCCCGTTCAATTTACCTTACAAAAAATGATATTTCTGGTGACATCTCAATAATACTCTCTCCTGCCAGGTGCAATAGCCCTACTTATGAAAAAACAGTAATTTACCACCAATGCATGTTCTATTGAGAAAACACTAAAAATAATATTGATACAAATGCCTACATGCTAGTAAAATACTTCACCTTGGTCACACACATAGAATCAACCTTCACCAAGTACAGAAAGACCACAAATTACAAATATGAAAACAGAAACTGGAATGGAAACCCTAAAAAGCCACTCTGCATTCTGTGCAAAACAGAAATATAGCACCTAACAGACTTCCAGGATCTGCAATAATGTACACAAACTAATGCGCACAAAGTTATACCTGCATTATGGAACTCAAACAGTAAGATCCCTACCTATGAAAAGGCAGCAGTGCAAAAGTTACACCAGGCCCTAAACACCAATACACCTCCTATTAAGAAAACAGAACAAGCCAAGCTGCTATAGATCCCTACCAAGAAACTACAAGCTTGCAGAACACAGACAGACCCTTACCAAATACAGAACAAAGTGACCATAAAGCTAATGTTTTTGTTTTTGCGTTGTTTTACTGCATACAGAGTTTGGCTTCTTGCTGTTTCCAGTTCAGTTTTTGTCTCCACATTTCTATTTATACATTCCTCGAGAAATATAAAATAATTCTAAAACTAGAATATAATAAATGTTTCAAAACAACTGATAAATGGAACATCCAATCATTAAAAATTTTCAAAATTATTAAAAATTCTCCAAACACCAATAAACTATTTCTAAAAGCAGACACATTACATAATACCTAATAATTAAAATGGCAGTCAATCAAGAAAGATAAACTTAAAAATCCACCTTTACTTACCCTCTCCAGTAACTCTTGTACTCCTTTCCATTTTAGGCCAATAGCACATACCAGAAGCAGCAAGGGCTGCTGAAGCTCTGTCCTCACGTTCTTCTTCCTTAGGGCCCATGACTAGTCTATCTCACACACACACACACACACACACACACACACCAGTCACCTGCCTGACCAATCTACCTTTCTCTCTCTCACACACACACACACACACACACACACACCAGTCATCTGCCTGACCAATCTCCCTTTCTCTCGCTCACACACACACACCCCAGTCACCTGCCTGACCAATCTCCCTTTCTCTCTCTCTCACTCACACACACACACGCACACACACGCACAACCAGTCACCTGCCTGACCAATTTCTTTTGCTCACACACACACCAGTCACCTGCCTGACCAATTTCTTTTGCTCACACACACACCAGTCACCTGCCTGACAAATTTCTCTTTCTCTCTCTCTCTCTCACACACACACACACCAGTCACCTGCCTGACCAATTTCTCTCTCTCTCTCACACACACACACCACCAGTCACCTACCTGACCAATTACTCTTGCTCACACACACACCAATCACCTGCCTGACAAATTTCTCTTTCTCTCTCACACACACACACATACACCAGTCACCTGCCTGACCAATCTCTCTCTCTCATGCTCACACACACACACACACACACACATACCAGTCACTGCATGACCAATCTCTCTCTCACACCAGTCATCTGCCTAACCAATCTCTCTCTCTCTCACACACACACACACATACACACACCAGTCACTTGCCTGACCAATCTTTCTCTCACACACACCAGTGACTTTCCTGAGCAGTCTCTTGCTCTCACACATTTCTCTTACTTACACACACATTCTCTCAAACACTTACACACATGCTGACTCACTCTGTCTCACTCACCCCCACCCACAGCACACATAGCAGCTACAGCACAAGGTAGGCGTTATGCTGCTATTAAAAGCAGAGTCCTGACAGGCTGGAAACTGCAGCAGGAGTGACCTCCCCAGTCCCACAGAGCTAAGAAGGCAACACTCAACTGTTTGCTTGTGCTGCAATCGATCGCGGCACAGAGCAATCAGCTGAGATTATAATTTTATTATTTTCACCCCACCCCAGCCTTTTTTTTTTTGCAGTTTGATTATTATAATTTAATATTTTCTTGCAGGTGTTGAGAGAAGGGAGGGCAGTGCCGTGCTCTTTCTGCAGCAGCAGCATGCATGGCATTTTCTACTTCCCGCGTGCCCGGTAGACATCACTTCCTCTTCCGGGCCACAGGGCGGGAAGAAAAAAAGGTTACGTTCCTGTTGCCGGCTTCCACAATCACTGCTGCCATTCCTGTCGGGGCTTGAATGTGCTGATAGCCCGGGCAGGAATGGCAGCAGTGTTCGTCTTGCTGAGGTGAAAGGGGGGAGGGAAGAGCAGCGAGTGCGCGACACACGAGTGTGCGCGACACACCGGTTGAGAACCGCTGCTCTAGACACAAAGGAGTCTATAGCGTAGTCATCTGTAGCAAGGATCAGGGCATGGAGAAAGCAGGCGTGGTCAGATGTATGGTCAAGGCACGGAGAAGGCAGGCGTGGTCAAGCATAGCAGTGGTCAAGGCACGGAGAAGGCAGGCGTGGTCAGGCGTAGCGCAGGTCAAGTCACGGAGAAGGCAGGCGAGGTCGGACGTAGCAGAGGTCAGGCTTGGAGAAGGCAGGCAAGGTCGGACGTAGCAGAAGTCGGCACCAGGAGTCAGTCAAAGTACAGACGAGACGAACGAGGACACAGGAACTTGAAGACATTCAGGAACACGGAACGAGGAAGCACGGAGGCAACGAGTACTCAGAACCAGACAGGGAACAGAGGAGACCTGTTGCAAAGGCAACCCTTCAGTGCGAGGCCTGAGTATATATATACTGAAGGATATGATGTCAGCATCCAAGTCCCAGCCAGGTTCCCACTGCGGGCCCTTTAAACGGTTTACTGATGTGTGGTGCTGCTGGCAGCATCTTTCTGCGAACCCCGTGGAGAGGCCCGACGGATGGAGGCATCCTAGCTGGAAATTCCAGGAAGTGAAGCAGGGCTAGAGGCCCACTGCTGCAAGCGACGGGGAGCTGGAACCTGGTGGTTGCTTAGAAAGGTGAGAGGGCCGCACCGCGGGGCTGCCTCGAGCGGCGAGCATAACAGTCGAGCAATGTAGAAGGGATGGTAGCCAGAAGAAATGCAAATAGTATCCAGACTTCACTTACTTGATGACCCAGCAGTCCTTGATAGCCTTGGATTCTGTCCCCATTGGGATGGAGGACCGTTGAGTGGATCAAAAACTGGGCCCAGGCTTATGCTGGACCGGTTGCATTGTCTTGGGTTGATTGAGCTCCCTCTGGTGAGGCCTGACAAGCACCAGTTATTGACGTTGTGCTGGAGGGGCTGGGAGGCAGCACTATTGATAAGGATGGAATGGGCGTCTCTGAAAGTTCAGTCTTTTTTATGAAAAGGAGTGTCTTCAAAATGAAGGCTACACAACAGTCATAGGGAGGGATTGAACGGCCACATTCTGTTCCTTTATTTGAGTGACTGTATCTCTGAGCTTTTTGCCAAAAAGGTTATCCTGCAGACAAGAGAGTTCTGCTAATTTTTTTGTGTATATCTTTCCTGATGCTACTGCCTCAAGCCACGCCATACATTGAGGTCTAATGGAGGCTGCTGAGGTATACAAGACGGAATCCAACAACTCATAGACCAAATGTAGAAGATGTCTTATACATTCCTGTGCATCCAACAGTGGTTGGGGTAATACAGTACAAATGGATTTATTACATATGTCAAAAGCTCAAGGTTATCAATATTGTTTGGTAACTATAGACCGTTTTAGCAAATAGGTTGAAGCCTATTCCACATGCACCAATACATCTGCCACAGTGGCAAATATTTTATTAAAAGAAATATATCCCTAGGTGGAGAGTACCGGAATGATGTGAGAATCAGAATTTCATAATAAGGCGCCGCTTCAGATTGTCCCGGTCCTCCGCTTACACTATTGCCGCCGTTGCTGCTGTGCTCCGAGGGAGTGAAGGCCTGCGCGATCGGCGCCCAGACCCGTCGGGGTAAGGCCTCCTTGTCTCCCCTCCCCCTGCGAGCCCAGACACCGATCGCGCCTCCAGCCAGCCGCGCCGCCCATCCTCGCGGCTCTGGGACCCGCCCACCACCCAGGGGACATCCAATCAGCAGCGGAGAGGGAGGTTTAAATTTTAATACCTGCAGGCGCCGCGCGCCGGCGTCGCGCGCCGAAGGAGCGCGACAAAGGGGCTTGCCCCTTTGTGCGCCCCTTCGTGCAGCCTCTGAGTCTCAAGAAAAAGTAGATAATAGAAAAAAAAAAAAAAAAAAAAAGTAACAGTAAGAAGGATATTCATCTCCTGACCTTAACCTCAGTCATCACCCCCTCTTTCGGCTGAGAATCTCCCGACTACAAAGGGAAAGTACCCGCCCTCCTTTTGACCAGAGACCCTCTCTGAATCACAATCCTCTTTCAGAAACCCATAATCAAACCTCCAGCATCCAGCAATCGGACTTCACTTAACCTCCAGCTCCCTTCACTCGGACTACACTCAATCTCTACCATCCATCACTCGGACTACACTCAATCTCCAGCTTACTTCACTTGGTCCTCTCTCAACCTCAACCTCCAGCATCCATCACTCGGACCCCACCCTTTGTGCAGCCTCTGAGAACAGAACCTGCTTCATTGGCCACGTCTTTCTCCTTTCATATCTTGAAAAGAACTCAGTTTTTCATCCTCAAAATTGTAGGTTTACATAGGCAACAAGATTCAAGACAGCTGAGTTAACATCAACAATCAACATGCTAACTGGTTTCCCAATCCCCTTACATCACCATTTTTGCCATGGTTCATATTCCATTCCAATCATCAGGAAATTACGCAATCATCAAACTAAACCTCTACCACAACATTACAACCGTCAACAAAGGCTAATTCCAATAATGATTTCACCAATCACACAATTCCTGGGCCTTTCTCTTCTATCCCTAACACTTTTCAATGCACAATCGCTTTCGAAAAAAACACACATCTTAAATGATTACCTTACAGAAGTAAACCCTGATATCTGTGCAATCACAGAAACATGGCTTAAACCCACAGATATAGCTCTATTAAACCAACTACCTACTCAACTTTACAATTTTTTCTCCATCCCTAGACTCAAAAGAAAGGGAGGAGGTCTTTTCCTAGCATCCAAGAAAGAGCTAGGTTTAACTTTACAATATTCAAACATCACATCGAACATAGAGTTTGCAGTTTTTAAATCCGAGCATCTACAAATTGGTCTATTCTATGCTCCTCCTGGAACTATAGACTCTGACCCCTCCCCGGTCATTGAACTTACCGCCAAATATTTCAACCCAGATAAACCTGCCATTTTATTGGGAGACTTTAACATACATGTCGACGCTTCACCACAAACAACAAACTGTGTTACCCTACTCTCATCACTCAGCTATATGGGTTTCACACAAATAATAAAAAGCCCAACCCACAAAGCAGGCCACACGTTGGACCTTATTTTCATTAATCAGTGTATCTTGCCCCCGGATTCACCCTCTTGTTTTCCTGTCCCTTGGACGGACCATCAAATTATTAACACGACACTCAAACTCTCAGGACATCCTCCCACTTCATTCCCAAAAACCACTATTCAATTCAGGAAACCCTGTTCCACAGACCTTCTCAGCAACCATCTCTCTAATGAATTATCTCAACTTGATCTCTCCAACGCTTCTACAGCCATATCTTCATGGTGCAACATCACCAATAAAATCGCTGATCTAACCTGTCCTTCAATCACCAAAGTAGTACAACCTTCGCCTGACAACAGGAAACCCTGGTTCACCACTGAACTGAAGCTGCTTAAACAAGAACTAAGAAATAAAGAACACACATGGAGAAAAAACCCATCCCCCACAACATTAGCTGTATACAAAACCACTCTCAATGCCTACAGGATCAACATTCTTAAAACAAAGAGAGATTTTTTCTCTAAAAAAATACATCATTTCATCTTTGATTCGAAAGCACTCTTCTCCTACGTTTCTGCCCTCACTAAACCATCCCCACCTACCATTCCAGATGATCAAGCTCTCAACAAAGCCTCCGAACTAGCTGATTACTTCAAGGAAAAAATTGATAAATTGACTGTCTCTTTCTCTTCATCTAGTTCTTCTACTCCATCTCCACCCAATACTCCACCCAAACTAAATACGACTCTAGAAACTTTCGAAACCACATCAGCTCTTGAGATTGAAAATATTCTCAAGAAAATGAAACCATCCTCTCATCCCTTAGACACAATTCCAAACAACCTCCTCATCGCTATAAGGAATACCATTTCAAAGCCAATTGCCAATATCATTAATTGCTCTCTTTCCCAAGGTCTAGTTCCTGACCAACTTAAACTAGCAATTCTTAAACCTCTTCTTAAAAAACCTAATCTTCCGGCCACAGATCCAGCTAACTTCCGCCCAATAGCCAATTTGCCAATGATCGCCAAAATTATGGAAAAGATAGTCAATAGACAACTATCAGAGTACCTTGAAGAAAACTACATTCTCGCACCTTCCCAGTACGGTTTTCGTAAATCGTTAAGCACTGAATCCCTACTTATCTCTCTCACCGACAATATTCTAACTAATATGGATAAAAAACAACCTCACCTCCTTATTCTTTTAGATCTCTCTGCGGCCTTTGACACTGTCAACCATTCATCCTTATTACAAGGTCTGATAGACATAGGCATTAAGGGAACAGTACTCAGCTGGTTCAAGTCCTTCCTGGTTAATAGACAATTCAAGGTAAAGATAAATAACAAAGAATCACACCCGGTCCCAGCAAATCAAGGAGTCCCTCAAGGTTCCTCCCTCTCTCCAACCCTTTTCAACATTTACCTTCTCCCTCTCTGTCGACTTCTTAAAAATCTAAACCTAACACACTACATTTACGCGGATGACATCCAAATAATCATCCCAATCTCAGAATCCCTTCACAAAACCTTGATTCACTGGAATAATTGCTTGCAACTAATCAATCATCTTCTATCCAGTCTCAGCCTCATTCTCAACAACAACAAAACAGAGATCTTAATTATCAATCATGACGTTAATAACAATCTAATATACCCAGCTGTCCCACTCAATTCTACCACTCCTATAATTAATCATTCACCATATGTACGTGATTTAGGCGTCATGATAGATAATCAGCTTAACTTCAAAAAATTTATAAGCACCACCACTAAAGACTGTTTCTATAAACTTCTTGTCCTGAGAAAATTGAAACCACTTCTCCACTTCAATGATTTTCGGATGGTTCTACAAGCCATTATACTAACAAAAATTGACTATTGCAACTCACTCCTTTTTGGCCTACCAACCTCATCCATCAAACCCCTCCAGATGATTCAAAACTCTGCAGCTAGAATCCTTACCAATACGAATAAAAGAGACCACATAACCCCCATACTAAAACTCCTCCACTGGCTGCCTATTAAGCAAAGGATTCTCTATAAAGTATACACAGCAATTCATAAATCTATTTACAATATATCCCCACTCCACTTAAGCACCCAACTACGTTTTCACTCTTCAACTAGACCTATCAGAGGAGCTTATAAAGGCACACTCTATGTTCCTTCAACAATATCCTTACATCAGAAACGTACCATTTCTTTAGCAGGACCTGTCCAATGGAACATGCTCCCACCAGACATCCGCCTTGAGATCTGCTTTGCTTCCTTCAAAAAGAAAATTAAAACCTGGCTCTTTAGCCAAGCTTTTCCAGAACTTTGATTATTTTTACCTCCAGCTATCAAGATTTTCTCACCATCGCAATCCCTTTTGCAGATCACATTTATCTTAGACAATTACGCCTTATTTTATGATTTGATTTCTCAGAGACTTTGCAAGTTTATCAGTGTTATTATTCGAATCTGTTTTCCAAGTTCTATAACCTTGTTATATGTACCGCCTCTTGGCATAATTTTTATGTTTCAATGTAAACCGATGTGATCTATATTTTAATACAGGAACACCGGTATATAAAAATCTAAAAATAAATAAATAAATAAGGTAATTGAGCAAGTAACTGATGTAAAGGATATGAAACATAGACTACACTGTCCGTACCATACACAGTCATCCGGAGAGGTGAAATGGATGAATCAAACTATTAAATGTAGACTAGGTAAAGCTGTAAATGAAACTGGGTTACCCTGGCCAGAGGTATTTCTAGCAGTTTTACTTAGTATCAAGGGTATAACAGCTCGAGCCACAAATCTAAGTCCATTTGAAGTATTTACTGAATACCCTATGCCAGTACCTCTAGCTCCAGGGATTAATTTAATTGAATGTGATTTATGTTGATTAACTGATTCAATGATCACATATTACAAAATACTAACAAACTATTTCTAGAACATCTCACCAAGTCAAAGAGGTCCTGCTAAATCCCAGAGTGGATATTGCACATGGAATACAATCTGGTGTTATCGTTCTCATTCAAATTTTACTTCGAGAAACAACTCTTGAACCTCAATGGGAAGGGCTTTGTTAAATTCTTCTCACCACATCCACAGCTGTAAAAGTCAAAGGGGTTATGCTGTTGGAGCCAGGTAATGCCGAGCACCACAGGATGAATGGCCTTTGGAATTACGTAGAAGGAGAGGCGTTCCAGATGATGTGGATCGATAGGGCATTCCACCGGGACAATGAGGTGCGTGATCCTTCCCAGAAGGGGGTCCCTGCGGATGGAGGAAAGGGACAGGGGACTCGGACATGGATAGGGAGGGATAAGCAGCTGCTCCATGATGTCCTGCATCAAAAAGTTCCCTCCTGCTCCAGAATCTAATAAGGCTAGATTCGGGAAATCACGTCCCTCCAGGGAGAGTGTCACAGGGAATATTAATGGGGGAACGGGCGTGGTCAAGCCCGGGAGTTTACCGGATGGATGGAACAGTGAGTGATTTGGTGACTGGAGCCTCCACAGTAAAGACAGAGGCCTACCTGATGATGCCTCTGCCGTTCTTCAGGAGACAAGGGCCCTCGACCCAACTGCATGGGCTCCTCAGAAGGTCCTTCCGAGGATGGGGGAGGCTGCGAGGTGAGGGGTGTCGAGAGCGGCTGGAAGCCACCGTATGCCTCCTCAGGCCCTGTAGATCATGTGCCCTCTCTTGCAGCGGCAGTCTATCCTACCAGCCATCTCAATGAGGGCATCCAGGGAGGTGGGGATTTCCTGGGCCGCCAAATCGTCCTTGATTTTCGGGGATAGTCTGTCCAGGAAGATAGATCTAAGGCAGGCCTCTTCCCAATGGAGTTCAGTAGCTAGTGTTCTGAATTCGATGGTGTAGTCCATCAGTGAATGTTCTCCCTGGCGGATATGCAGAAGTTCAGTGCCTGCAGCTGCCAGTCGTCCTGGGTTCTCATACACGGTCCGGAACAAGTCTAGGGACTAGGGAAGATCCTGCAGCATGGGATCAGGGTGCTCCCACAAAGGGGAAGCCCAGACCAGAGCCTTGCCCTCAAGTAAGAACAGGATAAATGTGGTTTTGCACTGATTAAGGAACTCCTGACACTGTCGGAGGTCACCAGCATAGCGAGGAGGAGCAGGCAGCGGAATGAAGATGGTAGCACCATCAGATGGCTCGGTGTGGATGGAGGTGCTGCAGTTGTTGCGACCACAGAGTCTAGGTGAGCATTGAGGCATTACATGGAGGCTACCAGTGTCTCCAGGACTCTCTGCTGTTCTAAGATCTTCTGAGCCAAGCCTGGAATGGCTTGCAGGGCGGAGGCCTCCGCTGGATCCATGGCCTTGGCTTACTGTTCCGGGTTGTGGACCCCTGGGCCGAGGGGGAGTTGGCACCACCTTAGCCCCACAGGTCCACACCATCGGCAGGCGAGGCCATAGAGGAGCAGAGACCCCGCTGGAGCTTCACCACTACCAGCCAACTATCCCCTCAGGTTGAGCCCTTGTGTGCAGGGGCCGGCTGGTTATGTGGAGTCTCTGGAAGTCCCGGTGGAGTGGTGACGCTAGCCAGAGCCAGGTGTGGGGTCCAGACACAGGAAAGGGAAGGAATTCAAGCAAGGGTAAATGCTGGTGGCGAATCTCGTGGTCGGTATATAGGCTATGGTTGTGGCAGGCGGTGAATCTCATGACGGTTATCCAAGCTGTGGTCATGGCAGACGCTGAATCTCATAGTCGTATCCAGGCGAAGGTCAGGGTCCAAAGGCCGTCCAATCAGAAAACGGGGCTCGGTAATACCCTCCAGGGAGGAACAAGAGGAAAAGCCAAGAAGCCAAGGCAAAGTCTGCAGGCCAGACCTTGCCTTAAATAGAAAAAGGTGCTGGTTAGCTGAAGGGAGGGGCCGTGGCAATTTCCTGCCACGGTCCCTTTAAATCACAGGAGGTGGTGCGTGCAAGTGCCTAAGGGGATTGTGGAGAGGGAGGAGCCCGAGGCCGTGAATTGGGAGACAGCAGAGCAGGGGGGCCGGCCGTGACTGCATGGCGAGGTGTCAGAAAATATGTTATTAAATATGAAAATGTGTAGTCAGTAAACATTAAATTAGTATTGAAATATATAAGCATTGATTCTCTTATGCCTTTCTTAGGCCCAGCATTAGACAGGGGCCTCTTTAGGGGGGGGGGGGGGGCGATGCTTTCCAAGTATGAACACCTGTGACCTGGAGGAGCTTACAGAGGAAATGCAGAAACCATCTTGTTATCTTTGCACTTAATTAGGAAAAAGCAGGAGCTTTCCCTGCCTGCCTCTGTCTGGGGGAAGCAGGAAAGGCAAATTTTAATGAACTTTGGAAACTTTCTAGCTTCAGACTCCTCTGTTTTAGGAAGGGGGGGGGGGGAAATGTGCTCTCTTTTGAAAGAGAAGGAGCAGGCTAGCCCCAACCTGGCTTTTGTGTTATTTAAATGACTGTTAACAAAGAGAAAGCAGACTGCAGGTGGAACTTATAACTGACCGAAGGAAATCTGGTGAGCAATATACATTTTCTGCATAATGAGAACCCTTTTAAGCTAAGTACTATTATTTCTAGCTAGTATTAACAAGATATGTATTAGAAATGCTTTGATTTTACAAAAGAAATGTCTTTGGTAGATGTCTATTTGATTTCTATAGTCTCTGTTACAGTTGTTTCAGTACTTACACTAATAGTTATGCACTGCCTAATTAGATTGAAATTTGAGCTCTGCTCCACCCCATAAAGTTATTTAGAGGTTTTTAAAGTTAAGATTGATATTTCTTTTTATCTGGAATAAAGAGAAATTATTTTTAAATACATTCATTCTGGTTTATTTCTCTGCATGTTACTTTATTTATCTGGTGCACTTCTCTAAAGTTAGGATCCACATTCCTGTATAAATAATAAACTTCTGTCTAAAGAGCAGAATGGTTAAATTGAATCAGGTAAGGTTGGAGCAGAGCAGGACCGTGCCTTATTCTTTTGACAGGGGAGCCCGAGAGGGTCCGCGTCGACAGCAGCTCCCTGCCGCCGCCAGAGTACCAGGGCCCACCTGAGCCACGGGTAAGTGTGAGAGGCCGGTTTGGGGGGGGGGGGTGTTTGCGACCGGCAAACGCAGCACATATTGATGTATGTTTAATCCTGGCAGCCTGAGACAGGAGAACTTGAGTTGCCAGCCTATAGTTCTGCTGCCAGGCAGGTTTTCCCTCTGTGCATCAAGGGGACCTAACTTAGCCCCTTCCATAGGCCCTCCCAGCCACTGTCAACCACCCAATGGTTCCCCTTGTAAAATATTTCTTCCTCTATGCCACCCCTCCCCTATCTATCGTCTCATATTCACAAGTTAAATGTTCTCTCTAAATTACTTTGTAAATTAACCTTCAAAGCTATTATGTACATTTAGCTTCCTAACATTAGCATTTAAGTTACTATGTTACAATATAAAATAAGCAGCCTTTGCATTATTTGTGTTCAGTTACCTGTAAACCGAGGTGATATCTTGATCAAATGTTGGTATATAAAAACTAACAAATAAATAAGTAACTCAGATATCTGAGTTACTTATTTAAAAAAAAAAACAAAAACAAAAAACAAACAAACAAAAAAATAAAAACAGGGGTGGGTAAGAGTATGGGGTAAGGGTGTGGCCTGCTTGTTACAGCGGTTGCTACCCCTAATTGAGCTGGACGTTCACTTGGATGCAGATACGGCGCTGCTCTCTAAATTGGTGGTGGGGTGGAGGGGAATTAGGGCTGGAGGGTACTGGAAGCCAATAGTAACAGATGGGAGAGAAAAAAAGGGGAAAAAAATGGATAAAGTGTGTAGCTTGCTGGGCAGACTGGATGGGCCGTTTGGTCTTCTTCTGCCGTCATTTCTATGTTTCTATGTTTCTAATTGTGTCCTATCATGAATATGTTTGTTCTTCTGGGTTTTTTCCTGGCCTCTTTCTGCCAGTACTCCTTGTTCGGGTTGTGTCTCCATTCTATTTTCTGGTGTGCTGGTTATCTTCCTTAGCCTCACTCTAGTTTGGCATCCCCCTTTCCCTTCAGAGTTTCCACTGTGGTTGTCAGCTGTTCCTGGATCTGCCCTGAAGGTAAAAACATCGGGAGCCAAGGATATCCCAGGCATCCGAAAGGAAGGAGACATTTCAGGTTCGGCTCCACAAATTCCTTGGAGTCTTTTCCCCTGGGGTGGGTCCCTGAAGTTCCCATCGCCAAGATGTCTTAATTTTCTTTTGGGGGGGGGGAGGGGAAGGGGGACTTTACCTACTGCCATGACATTATATTGTTTTGTCATGCCAGTTGAGAGTGGGTTGGAAGGGGGAGGTTCTGAATGAGCCTGGCTGAATCCTAATTTAAGCACCTGCATAATAAGGCAAACCCCTTCTTCCTCTTTCCTTATCCTTCTCATTTTGCTTTGTTCTGGGGTTCCTGGGCTAGTAACCCCTTCTTGAGGTTCCCCTTGTGATTTTCTAATTTGGGGTTCTGTTGTATAATCTCTTGATTCAGCGAGGAACTCTCTAACCTCTAAAACGCTATTCTCCGAGGATACCTCTAGATTACTGAGGCTTTCCTCTTCTCCTGAAGAAGGGTGAGACAGCTGGATATCTTCAGGGTTGTCAGTCTTAACTCCTCTCTCATTCTCCACTGCGTCTTCTAGTGCTGTGGAGAGGTCATTGGAAAGAATGGGAGGAGGTGGTGTCGCCACTCTGTGAGCTAGAAGTGGTCGCCTCCACTTCTTGTTGACTGACGGTTTCTAAGTTGTTTTTTCCTGAAGTTCTAGTGTTTGTAAAAAATCTTCACTTTGGGGATCAGGCACAGCCACATTGTGACTTCCTGAGGTATCCCTAATTTCCTCTTCTCCTCCTTCCTGGAGTGTGTGGGTCTCTAACCCTCATTCTTCCCAGGGCTTTCTCCCTTTTCTGTCTTTAGCTTCCTGCCATCAGACTAACAAAAATCAGAAGAGGGCCAGGTTTTCCTTTAAAGGCCTGGACTGGTGGTGCTACACCTTGTTGGAAGGTTTTGACTGTCCTAGTGATTTCTTTCCACTCTTCTTCAATTTGCCTGTAAGGCTTAAGGAAGGAAAGAGTTCCTTCACCCAGAACCTTTAGCTGCTGGCCATGTTATTATTTATTTTCTGACATTCGATCTGAGATATCACATTGGTTTACATTCAGGTACTGGAGGTATTTCTCTATCCCCAGAGGGCTTACAATCTAAGTTTTGTACCTGAGGCAATGGAGGGTAAAGTGACTTGCCCAAGGTCACAAGCAGTGACAGCAGGACTTGAACGCTGGTCTCCTGGTTCATAGCACATGGCTCTAACCACTAGGCTATTCCTCCTCCCCCATGTTTGGGGCGTGGGACTCTAGTTTGCCCCTTCATTAGTTTGTGAAGGGGGCTGAGGCACTATTGCCTGTGCCTCCTTTTTTTTCCATCTTTGGTATTTCCTTTCAATTTAGAAAGTATTTTTCTTGCTTCAAAATAACCTAGTTTTGCAGCCTAACAAAAGCCAAGCTCTGAAGGAACTTTAAAGGGATAAAGCAAACACAAAATGGGGGTTAAAAGAATGAGGAAGGAATCAAAAAACAAAACCAGGACAAGGATTACCGCTCCTAAACAAAGCCCTTGGCTTTTGCTGTTACTCTCCCCAGATTTGAGCCCCACCTGCAGCTCAAAAAAAGTAAATTCAACCCCTTACGTTCAGTTGTTTGAGAACTGCAGGAACTTTGCAGGTGAAAATGGTTTTCCGAGCAGAGCAGCAGCAAAAGCAGGGAGGGGCAGGAAAGGGAAGGAGGTTTGGTGGAGGGAAAGGCGAGCTGCTTTGCCAGGCAAGGGGGTCCAGCAAACTCCCTCTCTCAATTCCTGGAACACAGCATAGCCCTCAGCTCCCAGGGCCTCCACGGATTTCTGCAGCTATAGCCATCTGCAACTATGGCCCTTTAAATGTCTGGTTTTAGCGCATTAATATCGTCTTGACTGCCCGTATATAAAGAGCATTTAAAGAGCCTACAGAATTTCTGTAGGCTCTTTAAATGTCTGGTTTTAGCGCATTAATATCGTCTTGACTGCCCGCATATAACCCACATATACACCTTGCAGCATCTTTATTTGAGACCTCGGTCTGACTTCAGTTGTTTGTTGCCTCCCGCGATGTCCCTGGGGAGACAAAACCCTGGGGAGACAAATCCCGCCTGGGACTCCTTGCTTTAAAGCTTTCTTATTAAGATAATCATTGCTTCGCCGCAACTTGAGCTGCTGATTTATTCTTCCTAAGAATTTTTGGAATTGGTCCCCCTGACGCAGCCTGCCGCGAAACACGGTCGTGTCGGGGCTTCGTATGATTACTTGCCTTGTACTCCACAATTTAAGTTCTGTGCACTATTGTTGAGTGCACAAATTAAAATATTAGTGTTCTGGTTAAAGTGGTATTGTCCAGTTTAATTGTTTGCTGCACATTATTCTGCTGTGATTTAATTAAATGTGTGCCTTTTACTCCGCCCCTTCTATATATGTATGTAATGACAGGAGGGTGTGTGTATAAGACTGTGTGTGTATGGGGAAGTATATAGGTGAGTGTGTATTACAAAGGCTTTAGTTGTAATAGAGAGCAAAACTGCATGAGAGGCTGGAGTGTTTATGAGGATAGTTGAAATACATTTTCTAAAAAATATTTTATAAAACAAAGTATATTAAAGGGGTGTTTCAAAGCCAAGTAATGAGTGGATCGACAACTGACAGTAATCTGTAACCTCCATCTCCCCCTGCCTCCCCTCCCAAAGCATGAAGTTTAATGGGGTGTCCAGTCATGGTCCGTAGAAAAGTTGGCCACCCTACTGGATAACTCCTAATCTTGCATTAATTCACAGGCACACATAGCAAATGAAGGAGAGTTTATTTGTTGATTTATCCTTCATGCATGTACATTAAGTAGTATCATAACTGGCCAGGTCACCTGCCCGAGCATAGGACGCGCAAAGGATGGTCTAGGATGCCCTCCCACCAGCCACCATAATCGCATAGCTGCAAGGGCGACGGTCAGCTGTGTCTGCGTGCGCACAAGCATCTTGGAACGCACAGATTTCCCCGTCGCTGACGCAGTGACGTCACCCCCTCTCTCGCTTTGCTCCGTTTCCAGCAGCCGATGATTCACATAGCGGCAACGCTGAGACTGCCCCAATTTTCTTTTTTCCGTCAGCTGATAGAATCGCCATGGTAACGTCGCAACAACGCCTCTATTCTACCCCTGCATCCGGTAACTGGCTGAAATAACAGTGGCAGCAGGTGTTGGGGAGGGTAATGGATGTCACGTGGTTTGTGAGTGCTTCCGAATGGCGCATTGGCTGCTGGGAGTCGGCGCTTCCGGGGGTGGGGACAGAAGATGGAGGCTGTGCTGAGCGAGGTAGTGGCGGTGGAGGATCTGCTGGTGAGTGTATAAAAAGCAGTAGTGTTGCGCCCAAGGGAGGAAGATTGTTCAAAGTCGTGATTGCTTGTTAACATCTGCAACTGATAAATATTTGTCATAACTTTCCCCTAGCCCTTGATTCCCATCCGCTTACCTTTATGAGATAGCTCCCTGTTTGCAGGGGGAGGCTGGCTTAGTCCTGGTTTTGCTCTTGATGTAGGTTTTATTTCTTTAGAATAGGGATTACATGTCACTGTATGTAATAGGTGGAAAACCAGGATCAGCTATGTAGGTCTTATTTCTTTAGAACAGCGATTACATGTCATTGTATGCAATAGGAAAACCAGGATCGGTTTAGTTTATTCCTACAGACATGGAGCTGGACTATAACCCAATCCACCGGCTTGCTGTCCAGTTTTGCGCCGATACATCTATTGTTTGGGCAGTTTGTTTACAAGTTACGAACATCCGGTTGAGCTGAGCTTGCAGCTTCCACCTTTCCATGTCCCGAAACGATTGTGGGAGCGGAGAAAAAGTGAGATTCCTACAAAATCTATGGACCCTGGGTAGAGGGCCTGCCACAAAAGTCTTTTCTCAACTTCTGCCTTCTCAGCGCTGCTCCTATTCGTCTTCTCACACGTTTCTCTTGCCATCATCTTTGATGCTCGCCCATTTCTCTTGCCTGAGCACTATGCATTTCAAAGTGGAACCCTGAACTGTGTGGGAGAGGCACCACCAGGAGGAGCTTTTGAAGAAGGTTTGGAGTACAGAGCTGCTGGGGAGGGGAGGAGGGTAAACGTTGACTGATTAGATGAGGGAGGAGGAAGAAATGGTGATTCAGAGTAAGAGGGGCCTGGGGAAAATTAGAGGATCAGGCAGAGAAAAGGTTTAAGGACACACAGTCCAGTTGAGGGGAGGACACTTGAATGAGGTCTGCTGGTATTTGACCTATGGGGAGAGGGAAAGAATGTCAAATTATGGGGGAGTTACAGAGTCCTGAGGAAGTGAAGGAGCTTAGATTCAGATGGGGCAAAACTGAGAGCAAGTAAAGGAATGTTGGGGTAAAAGGACAACAGGTGATTGAGCTGATGGTGGAGGGACAGAAAACTACAATGAGGTGATGAGAATGGAAGGAGAAGATTTGGAGGGAAGGGTAGAGTTGGAAAGTGAAAAGGTAAACATTGGGAAGAGGCAGACTCGGTGAGAGGAGTGAAGAGAGGATTTGGAAGGAGGGGATTGTTTCTAGTTATGGTATGTGAAAGAGGTGGTAGTCCTAATAAGAACATAAGAAATTGCCATGCTGGGTCAGTCCAAGGGTCCATCAAGCCCAGCATCCTGTTTCCAACAGAGGCCAAAACCAGGCCACAAGAACCTGGCAATTACCCAAACACTAAGAAGATCCCATGCTACTGATGCACTTAATAGCACTGGCTATTCCCTAAGTAAACTTGATTAATAGCCATTAATGGACTTCTCCTCCAAGAACTTATCCAAACCTTTTTTGAACCCAGCTACATTAACTGCACTAACCACTTTTTTTTTTCATACTCTTTTTTTTTTATCCCAAAACCTCTCTTGACTCCAGTCCATTTTCCACATTTCTCTGTCTATTCTCAGCCTATTCTTCCACACCCTTTCCTCAACACCTACCCTATCCTCAGTGCTTTGCTTGCAGTTGTGTATAAAATATTTTTTACTTCAGAAAGTTGTAGGAAATTAAAATATAGAAACAGATACACAAGGACTACAAGGCTCAACTAATTTTCCCATCCTCTTTATCCAGCTAAACTAGTCCAGACATATGAATTATGCTCACCAACCATGAGATGGAGACAGAGAACAAAAGTTTTATGACATCAACCCTAATAGGGTCTCATGCTGCCCTCAGCCTGACAATATTTTCTGTCTCAAACAGATGGTAGGCAAACATCCTATTCTGTGTCTGAATCTGGTTTTAGGCTAGGAGAAGAAACTGATAGATAAGGACATTCCTGGGGTGATGCCCTCTCTCATCTGCTCCTGAGGTGAAAGTTGTGTGCTTCCTTTGCCAGGGGCTGCATTTTGGAACAGATTTTCTAACTTCGGTTGTGAAATTGCTCTTTTCTACTTATTTTTCTTTTTCTTCTTCTCCTTTGGATCTCTTATTCCACAGCCTCTCCTTCCTGCAAGAAAGAAAAGAATAGGATTTTTGGGTTCTTTATTTCTATTTTGGTTCCTTGTGCAAATTACTAAAGTTAAATAAAAAAGATGGACTATGAATTGTTTTTCAAGGAATTTGCTAGAGGTGAAGCAAAGCTTTGGGAGCTCTTGTAGAGCACAGGAAAAAGATCCTGCTATGCACCCTGTGTGGAGCATGGTGAGAAATACATTTTGTGAAAGTTGAGTGGGAGAGACTCGGGCACGAGTGATTTTGGTATGGGTGGGAGGAGCGCATCGGCGAGGTCAAATGGTCAGGCTGTTCCTGCCAGCATGTTGGGTGCTACAGCAGAAACAGCAATCATCTTGGAACCTCGGGAAAGAGGAAGCACAGAGTAAGGGCCTCTCTTGCTATTTCCCAGACTTCTGAAACATAGAAACATACATAGAAATGACAACAGAAAAAGGACCAGATGGCTCATCCAGTCTGCTCAGCAAGCTTCTTAAGGTAGTAACTGCCACTCTGTGTAGTTATCCCCAAGCCTTATAATAACCCATAAAAATTACAGCTAGCAACATTTTTTATTGGGTGATGAGCTTTCTTGAAAATTCAGACAGTACTGCGTGACGTCCTATGCTTATGGACTTGGCTGTAGCACAGTCCTTTGCTTTTCTCCTTATGTCTGCATATCAGTACCCCATTTTCCCCTGCCGTAAAAGTAGGGATCAATGTTGCAGTTGTTTAAGGATTTGTTTGGTGAAGATGGTGAGTTCCCCTGAAGCAGAGAGCAGTTGAGCACGCTCTCGAAACGCTGCCAGTGTCGGGTTGTCGGTAGAGTTTCCCACCTACAAAAAGAGCTATGTAGCTTTGAACATAACGAAATGAGAGATTAACTAAAATAAATTTTTATTTGCAATAAAAATATAAAAAATATTGGGCTTTAATAGACACCGTTCCCATGATACTGTTTCCCCGCAGTGGTTGTGGTGGTTGAGGTGCAATTATTTGAGGAATTGTTCTAACAATTTAAAATAAGACTTTACTTGCTGTTTATTTTTATTGCTAATTTTAGAGGTTATAGCTCATTCTTTGTGGGGTCTGGCAGCAGTCTCATTAAAAGCATCAAGGCATTTTGATTAAGGGTGATAATCTCCATGCCTTTTGCTAAGAGTAGCAACCGCCACACCAGCAAGTTACATCCCTGCATGCTTTTCTCATTTCTGTCCCCCAGCCTTTAGAGATCCACATTGTTTTCCAATGCCCCTTTGAATTCTGTGACTGTTTTAGTCTTCACTTCCTCCGGAAGGACATTCCAGGGATCCACTACCCTCTCCGTGAAGACATATTTCCTGATGTTGGTTCTGAGTCATCCCCCTGGAGTTTCATTTTGTTACCCCTAGTTCTATTGTTTTTCTTTCCAACGGAAAAGGTTCAAAGTTCATCCTTCATTAAAACATTTTAGATATCTGAAGGTCTGTATCCTATTTCCCCTGCATCTCCTCTCTTCCCGGGTATACATATTCAGATCCTTCAGCATCTCCTTGTAGGTCTTCCAATACAGACCCCACACCATTTTGGTCACCCTTTTTTGGACCACCTCCATCCTGTCTCTATCCTTTTTGAGATACGGGCTTCAGAAATGAACACAATATTCCAGGTGAGGCCTCACCAAGGACCTATACAAGGACATTATCACCTCTTTTTTTTTTTTTTTTTTTTTTTTCTTACTGGTTATTCCTCTCTATGCAGCCCAGCATTATTTTGGCTTTAGCTATTGCATTGTCACATTGACTCCCTATCTTGAGATCACCAGACACTATTACCCCAAGATCTCTCTCTTGGACCATGCACATCAGTCTTTCATCCCCCCCTTCCCCCCAATCACATACAGCTCTTTTGGATTACTGCATCCCAGATGTATGACCGCACTTCTTGCCATTGAATCTCAACTGCCAAATCTTCACCCATTCTTCAAAGCTTTCTTAAATCACTTTTCAATCTCTCTACTCCTTCAGGCTTGTCCACTCTGTTGCAGATCTTAGTATCATCTGCAAATGACAAACTTTACCTTCTATCCCTTCTACAATGTTGTTCACAAAGACGTTGAACAGAACCAATCCCAAAACCGATTCCTGCGGCACTCCACTTAACACCGATCTCCCTTTAGAATAGGTTCCATTTACCATTACAAGCTGTCTCCTATCAGTCAACCAGTTTGTAATCCACGCCACTACCTTGACGCTCACTCTCAAGCTTCTCATTTTATTTACAAGCCTCCTGTGCTGGATGTATCAAAAGCTTTGCTGAAATCCAAGTAAATCATATCGAGCGCTCTTCCTCGATCCAGTGCTCTAGTCACCCAATCAAAAACATTAATCCGATTTTTCTGACAGGATCTTCCACTGGTGAATCCATGCTGCCTTGGGTCCAGCAACCCACTGTATTCTAGATAGCTCACTATCCTTTCCTTCAGCAGAGTCTCCATTAATTTTCCCACTACCGAGGTGAGGCTAGCCAGCCTGTAGTTTCCAGCCTCCTTTTTGCTACCACTCTTGTGAAGCAGGACCACCACCGCTCTTCTCCAATCTCACGGAACTACTCCCATTTCCAGGGATCTATTGAACAGGTCTTTCACTGGTCCCGCTAGTACATCTCTGAGCTCCCTCAGTATCATGGGATGTATCTCATCTGGCCCCATGGCCTTGTGTATTTTCAGTTTGCTTAGCTCCTCCCATACGTTTTCTTCTATAAACGGAGTTCATCCCCATGCATGGTCTTGTCAACCAGCAAAGGTCTTTCTCCAGGTTCTTCTTTAGTGAACATTGAACTGAAATACTTGTTTAATATTTCTGCCATTTCTTCATTTTTCTCCACACATTGTCTCTAATGTAGCAGCCTAGTGTTGTGGCTGCATAACTAGCTGGCAGTATCTCTATCCAAGACACAGCTGCCTAAGTTTTCTTTTAAGAGGAATCTATTTGGTGAACATCTCAAGAAGTTTGTGAGGGCTTTGGAAGAGTCTAAGACTTCCAGGTTGCCAGAGGGTAAACCCAAAGGAAATTTTCTGACACTCGCCAACTAGAAGTAACAAGTGAAGATGTAAGGATGGAGACTCTGCCAGTGTTGCAGGCATTTGAAGCTCATAAGGAAGGTTTGAGATCCAGTCTTTGGTGCAGGAATAGGCAGACGTTAGGGTTTAACTTCCTTCAGGTCTGAGTGTAGTCAGAGAAGGCTATGCCTTGGAATCTACTTGACTTATTTCAGATGAATTTATGGGGTCCCCTTGTCATTCCACTCAGAAGCAATTGGCCATAACATTAGTGCTTGAGCATCTCCTTTACTTAGGGGCGATTGCCCCAGTTCCTGTATCCCAGAAAGATCTGGGAAGGTATTCTATGTATTTCATAGATCCAAAACAAGTGTTTTTTTTTGTTCTATTTTGGATTTGAAGACAGTTATGATAGCGGTACAGCAAAGGGAATTCCTCACATCCTTGGATTTGAAGAAGGAGTATCTTCATTTCCCAATAAGGTAGGGTCATCAGAAAGTTCTTCACTTTGTGGTACTGGGGACTTCACTTCCAGTTTTGGGCATTGCTCTTTGGTCTGGGCTTGATGTCCTGATTCAGCAGTGGCAGGTATGAGGCTTTCTCTAGGTGTTTCCATCTTGGCCCTTCGTGGGCAGAATTGTGCAGAAGATTTTAGTGGTTCCTGATCGACCAAGGTGCCCCTGGTATGCAGATCTGGTAGAGATGTTGGAAAGGAATCCACTGGGGTTCTGTCCTGGGTTCTGTTCTTCTAGGGACTGGTGGTACATTAAGACCTACTGTATCTCAGTTTTGTCTTATGGTTTTGTGCTTGAGAGAGTGTGTTTAGTTAAGAAGGCGTATTCCCAGGGGGGGTTGTGAATACTCTTGAAGAAGAAGGTTTCTGAGTCATTGGCTTATATGTATCTTGAGGATCTTTGAAGATTGGAATACAATTAGAAGAGTCTGCCAAAAAGCTTTGTTGCCATCAATTTTTTATTTTCTTTAGGAGGCTTGAGTAAGGGTTACCCCTTAATTCTCTGAAGGTACAGATAACTGCATTGTTTGTTGCAGAGAACATTGGCTTGGGTAGATATTTGTCTTCCATCCAGCTGTGTCTTGGTTTCTCCAAAAGGTGAAATATATTTGGCTCCTGTAAGATTTAGTCCCTGCCTGTAATCTGATTTTGATTTTCAGATTTCTAACTAGTCAGCTGTTTGACCAAATCCTCTCTAATAGGCTCAAACATATTACTCTTAAATCAGTATTGGTGTCTGTGTATGTTACTGATTTGTAATTTTTTTTTATAATTTAATGTATTTGATTATTGTAAATCACTTTCAGTTGTTGAAAAGCTGATCCATAAGTCAAAGCAAACTAATAAATATACCAATGGCATAGACTCACTTCTCCTGTTGGCACTAGTCCCATGGCTTGCTTCTTCCAGCAGTCTGGGCCTGCATTTGTTCCTCCTAATGGCCCATGCCTCCTCCCTGCGGCAGAGCATCAGGCCAGTACCACCTGCTGCTTCTGGTGTTCTAGGCCCACACCCATGCCTGCCTCTCATGCCGTCAGTGTGTGCTGAATGTTTTACTCCCCAGGGCCCATTACTAGGAAGTAACATCACTTGGTGCAGACTGCAGTCCAGAAGGCACCAACCAGGAAACTGTGGTTAACCAGGCACCTGGGATTTCTCCACCTCTGTATCAGGGCCTTTCCATAAAGACATTTTGTCTGAAATTTGGTGCGAGAATCTCTTATTGAGGTACCATCTCTTCTGCCAAGTTCAACTGGAGCAATATCTCCCAACAGGTAGAAAAGTATTTAGAAAAGTTAGGAACCTGCTAAAAGGTTTTGGGTGCCAGGGAAATTTTTGTTGGTTTTTGTCTTTCTTTTCCTTTTTGTTTTGCTTTTCTTTGCCCTTCTTTCTCCCTTGCACTCTTTTTCTCCCCCAACGTTTCCTCTCCAAGCACACATGCTTCCTCAGCTTCATCCCTTCCCTCCAGTTTTTCCCCTCATCTATCCAGCAACAGCAGTCATGATTCTGCCGAACACTACTGGCTGCAGCCAATGTGACTCCCTCACTCTATCGTTAGCCTAGCCAGTGGCAGCTGCCCCAATCTCTCATCGGCATGGACCCTGCTGACATCACTTCACTTCTCTTAAGCATCAGACTCTGAATTCTAGGTTTCCCTTTCTTCCTGCTAGACCAGTTCATTACCCTTGGGATTCCCCGTTCCTCAGCTGCTAAAGATGGATGTCACCCTCCCCCCATTATGAAGTCACTTTTTTACATAAAGGGGGGAATGGTTGGATGTCCTTGCCTATAGTCTCTGTCTCCTGCAACTGCGAACAAGGATAGACAGACTCAACGGATATTCCCAGAATCAGGATGTGGCCCTGGCCTGGGGGAGTGTGAAACTCCTCAGATAGCAAACTCTCAGGGGCAGATTTTCAAAGGCCCGTGCGCGCCTATTTTGTATAGGCCGCCGGCGCGCGTAAAGCCCCGGGACGCGCATAAGTCCCGGGGCTTCCTATCGGGGGCGTGTCGGGGGGGTGTGTCGGGATGACGCGGCGTTTAGGGGGCGGGGCATGGCATTTAGAGGGCGGTGACGTGGGCGTGGTTTCGGCCCGGGGGCATTCCGGGGGCGTGGCCGCGGTCTCCGGAACAGCCCCCGGGACCGGACCACGGAGTGGGGCAGCCGGCCGACGCGCGCAAAGTTACGCCTGCTTTCAGCAGGCGTAACTTTGCCGACAAAGGTAAGGAGGGGGTTTAGATAGGGCCGGGGGGGTGGGTAAGGGAGGGGAAGGTGGGGGGAGGGCGAAAGAAAGTTCCCTCCGAGGCCGCTCCGAAATCGGAGCGGCCTCGGAGGGAACAGGCAGCGCGCGCTGGGCTCCGCGCGCGCATGTTGCACAAATGTGCACCCCCTTGTGCGCGCCGACCCCGGATTTTATAAGATACGCGCGTATCTTATAAAATCCAGCGTACTTTTGTTCGCGCAAGTTTTTAAAATCTGCCCCTTAGGGTTGATTTTCACAGAGCAGCTTCCTCCCAGTGGCTTCTCCCTGGTCGTAGGCACCTAGGGCTTATATCCCTGCTGCTGAGAGACTGAGGATTCCCCCCTAGGAGGACTCCTCTCCCTTGGGAGTGGAGGATCTGGAGGGACCTGGCCTTTCCACAATTATTGGAGCTTGAGTTCTCTCCCCCATCTCAATATATCTCTCCTGTTCTCTTTCTCCAGATGGCTCCCTCCCCTTGAGCCTCTACCATTCCAAGAGGAAGAATAAAGCTAAGTTAAAAGAAGGGAGTGGCCAGACAAGTGAGAGGGGCCTCTGTTGGGCTGCACCCAGCAGCAGCTGTAGGTGGCCTGCAGTAGCACACTCCCTAGTGGTGGTAAATAACCTGGAGGAGGAAATGCAGTGCCCTGTCAAAAGATTGAATTGAGCTGCGTAGCAATTTTTAAAATTGTGGTATGCCTAAAAAAAAAAAATAAGCAACACAGTCATTTGAGTGGTTCACTCAGGGCCCAATACCAATGGGAGATCCTGCTCTATCTTGGCATAGGGCCTAGCCCTTGAGAAGGCACGGCTGTTGAAACAGGATACTCGTAGGTATTGGTGGGCACGATGTTCAAGTTATTCAAGAACTCAACCTCCTTGGCCTATGTCAGGGTCTGGAGGTTATTTGAGGCAGGCTGCAAGAGAATATGATTTACCTATGAATGGCGGATGCATTATGAATTCTTGACTTTCTACAGAAGGGCTTGGGCAATTCACTGACATAACTGGTGGTAGCCATATCACGCTTCAGGGGCTGCATTAAAGGCATCCCAGTTGCTTCGCACCTCAAATGTGGTGCGCTTTTTGAGAGGGATGAAGCAGATTCGGCCGCTTTTTAGGCTGATCTTCCTTCAATGGTATCTTAATCTGGTACTTAAAGCCCTGGCAGGAGCACCTTGCAAGCCCTAGAAGAGGGCTTATTTCAAGGATCTCTTGTTAAAATTGGCCTTCTGTTTGTCCAGATGCATTTCGGATTTGCAGGCTCTCTCAAAGGGAGTGTGAATTCTGTCTCTGGCAGCTAAAGAACGTGGAAATCTCAAAGGTAATGCATTGGTCTAGCAAAACTCAAGGAAAATTATCGAGCAAGAATAATTTCACCATCCTGCTACCCAAAATGTTTTCTGCCTTAGCCCCTATATTTATTTCTTTATTTATGTGCTTTTGCATATTGTCATTTTGTATTCAATCACTGCAGTTTACAAGAAATAAAATAATAAAATCAATACATCATAAAATTAAATTACAATAAATATTTTAGTAAAAAACTAATTACAATAATTAATATAATAAAAACACAAGTATGAGATGTAATTGGAGAGCAGGGCCATCAATGATTAGCAGGAGCATAAAATGCAAGCAAACTAGAAAACATGCCTGCCTTTGTTTATATAGTTAAAATAATTTATACACCACCTAGTCAGGAGTTCAAGGCGGTTAACAATAAAATCCATCTATAATAATATTACATAATTATAATTATAGACACAGAACTCAGCCTTAAGCAACACATATCAATAAAAGTAAGAGAAGGCTATGCCAAACTAATGGTACTTAGAAGACTAAAACCCTTGTTAACTCAAGAACACTTTCGTACAGTACTACAAGCACTAATATTTGCTAGCACAGACTACTGTAACACACTTTTACTAGGATTACCATATACCACAATCAGGCCACTGCAAATACTACAGAACTCAGCTGCCAGAATACTTACTGGAAAAGGCAGAAGAGATCATATCACCCAAACACTTGCGGATTTACAATGGCTCCCAATAGAATAAAGAGTGCAATTCAAAACACTATGCACAATTCATAAACTACTAAATGACAAAAATGCTGACTGGCTAAACACTGCACTACGATTACATGTCCTTCAAAGAAATCTCAGGTAGGCCAATAAAGCACTGCTAACCATACCCTCAGTCAAAACAGCAAAGTTGACCCAAGTTAGAGAGAGAGCACTATCTTTGGCAGGACCATTATTATGGAACACATTACCACTTGAGCTAAGACTAATGAAAGAATTAAAACTCTTCAAAAAAAAGCCTAAAAACTTGGCTTTTCAAAAAAGCATTTCATAGTGAAGGCGCTGAATAACAACAAATGAACACAGCTGAAAGTCACCTATATATATAAAAATAAAAATTGATTATTTTATTTTACTCATAATTAAATATTAAATTAAAAACAGTAAACACATACATGATTATCCCAACAATCATATAAATGGTAACCCCAACCCACTTCTCAATTAGGGTATATTACTGAACTATGTAACCATAAAATATTGGCACACTATGGATAACGTATAAACCAAACCTATTTCGTGCCTAAATGTAAACCGTTGTGATGGTACATTGCTAAACGACGGTATAGAAAAGTTTTTAAATAAATAAATAAACATAAAAACAGGAAATGGGATACACTAGAAGTGTACCTTTTTCCAAATTGTTTTATCTGGTAAATTTCATTGGCCTCCACCTCCTTCACTATTTGTTTATACTTTTAGAATGCTGGTTTTTTTCTGTTTTTACTTTTTCTTCTACTTTGGATCATAGTGGTCTCTTTCATGAACTCGCACTCACTACATGAGCAAGTTGAATCTTGCTTTAGTTACTGTCTGTGTTGTGCATCCCATGAGAACATGAATCTCACTCTTCACCTAAGCTTTATTGTGTACAATCTCAATCTCTCATATTTACTCTTAATGCTCTGCTTAATGGTGACTCTGCTCCCAACATAAGAGACTTGGGCATTGTTCTGGGGGAAGTAGATTCCATTGGTATGGTCCAGCAGTGGACCGGGCTCGTTTCTGAATAGAGGTGTGACTAGCAGATTTATTGGGGGGAGCTTGGAGAGATCCTTTGTATGCCGATCTGATCGGTCTTGTTGAAGCGTGAAGTTCAAGTGGTATTTTGAGTTGGAGTGTGGATTGATGGTAGATGGTTTTGTGGATGATGGACAGGGTCTTGAACAGTATTCTATAACTGATGGGTAACCAGTGTAAGTTTGTAAGGATTGGTGTGATGTTGTCCTTACGGCAAGAGTTTGTAAGGATCCTGGCTGCGGCATTTTGAAGCATCTGTAGTGGTTTGGTTGAGGAGGATGGGAGGCCTAGAAGAAGCGCGTTGCAGTAATCCATCTTTGAAAACAGTATGGCTTGTAGGACTGAGCAGTAATCGTGAAAGTGTAGGAGGGGTCTTAGCTGTTTTAGAACATGTAGCTTGTGGAAGCATTCCTTAGTGGTGGTGTTAATGAACTTTTTGAGGTTCATTCTGGTGTCAAGAGTAGCTCCGAGGTCTCTCACCTGGTTTACTAATGGTGAGAGTGGGTTACTGATAAGGGGGTTATTGTCATTCGGAGAGACGAATAGTAGTTCTGTTTTGGAAGTGTTAAGAACCAGATTGAGACTTGCGAGTAGACGATTGATGGAAAGAAGGCAGTTGTTCCAGAAGTTCAGGGTGCTGGAGGTGGGATCGGTGATAGGGATTAGGATCCTGCACATCGTCAGCGTATATAAAGTGAATTAGGTTAAGACTTTCTAGTAGCTGGCATAGGGGAAGCAGATAGATAGATATTAAACAGTGTGGGGGATAGCGAGGAACCCTGGGGTACGCCATGATTGGAAGGGATGGGCTGGGATTCTTTGTCATTTATTCTCACCTTGTAGTTCCTATTGTTGAGGAAAGATTTGAACCAATTGAGTGCTGAGCCTGTGATGCCGATTTCCGCCAGACGGTTGATGAGGATTGCATGGTGTCGAACGCTGCGGAGATGTTGAGAAGGGCCAGAAGGTAGGATTGGCCTTTGTCTAGGCCCATCAGGATGTTGTCTGTTAACGAGAGTAAAAGTGATTTCCTGGCGTGTAGCCAGATGGACTCAGAACAAATGGGATAGTATCCGCGTGCTAGCAGTTGGAGAAGGATCTGACGTCAGCACGGGGGTGTATATATCCCCACAGGAAGCGTAGCTATTCAGTAATTTCCGTCTCCAAAGCAGTTTGGAGTGCCTGCACGCTAGTTGAGCGTGCTTTCCAAGACTACATGGATTTACTGGCGGACAAGTCCAACGCTCAAGTACTCAGATACTTCAGCCGCAAGCGCGACCCGTGCTCACACGGAATCGATGCCCTGGTTCAGCCATGGCCTCCAGGGACCCTACTGTACGCCTTTCCTCCGTGGCCTCTGCTAGGCGCTGTCATCCGCAAGATTCAGAGACACCAGGGCCTAGTTCTTCTAGTGGCTCCAGACTGGCCAAGAAGACCCTGGTACGCGGACATGAGAAGACTACTGGCAGGGGAGCCCCTTCCCCTGCCTCCTCTCCGGGACCTTCTACATCAAGGTCCCATTCTTCACGAGGATCCGGCTCAATTCTCTCTTACGGTATGGCCCTTGAGAGGGCTAGATTAAAGAAGAGGGGTTACTCTGAGCCCGTGATTGATACCCTCCTCCGAGCTCGCAAGTTTTCCACATCCCTCACATACATCTGGATCTGGAGAGTATTTGAAGCATGGTGCGACACTCACGGCACCAATCCACATGCAACCACAATCCCTATTGTGTTGGATTTCCTGCAGGATGGACTTCAGAAGGGTCTCTCCCTCAGCTCCATCAAGGTTCAGGTGGCTGCGCTGTCTTGCTATGGTCCCAGGAGGGATGGCAAGACCATCGCCAAGCACCCGGATGTTTCTCGCTTCCTGCAGGGGGTCAAGCATATTCGGCCACCACTAAAGTGGCCTGTGCCTTTGTGGAACCTCAACCTTGTTTTGGATTTCCTCGTGGGATCCACCTTCAGACCCCTTCGGGGCCTGTCTCTTCGTTCTCTAACCTTGAAGATGGTGTTCTTGCTGGCTGTATGTTCAGCCCGCCGCATCTCAGAGCTGCAAGCATTATCCTGCCGTGATCCCTTTCTCAGAATCACTCCGGAGGCTATCCATCTTCGTACGGTTCCCTCCTTTCTACCTAAAGTGGTTTCACAGTTTCATCTTAATCAAACCATATCCTTGCCTACCACGGCGGGTCTGAAGAAATCTGAAGAAGGGCGTTTATTACGCCATCTCGACATTGGCAGATTGCTGCCCAGATATTTGGAACTTACACAAGACCTACGAAAGACGGACCATCTGTTCGTCCTGTACAGCGGGAAGAAGCTAGGTGAAGCGGCCTCTCGGCCCACCATCGCCCGCTGGATTAAAGAAGTTGTCAGAGCAGCGTACGTAGAGGCTGGGAAGTCTCCGCCTCTACAAGTCAAGGCTCATTCTACCAGAGCACAAGCAGCATCTTGGGCAGAATCCAGGATGCTATCGCCTGCGGAAATCTGTAAAGCGGCGACGTGGTCCTCCCTCCATACCTTCTCCAGGTTCTATCGGCTGGATGTCCAGGCCAGGGAGGACTCGGCATTTGCGAGGGCGGTACTACATGGGCCTCAGGCAGCCTCCCGCCCAGGCTGGGAGTAAAGCTTTTGTACATCCCATTTGTTCTGAGTCCATCTGGCTACACGCCAGGAAATGTTGGGATTACTACCTGATAATCCCCTTTTCCTTAGTGTAGACAGATGGACTCAGCATCCCGCCCAGCTGCCTGCGTACATGGGTATCACCGATTCAAGGTAAGCCATGTCATCTGTTTCCATAAGAGCGTACAGTCTACCAGGTGTCCACGCCTTCCGGTTGGGAATGCTGGCGGTCTCCAGCTACTATCAATCGGTCAGGGGAATCCTGTTTCACTTTTTAACTGAGCGTCAGTACACACATCTATAACAGCTTTTGCAAGGAAGATTACTGAATAGCTACGCTTCCTGTGGGGATATATACACCCCCGTGCTGACGTCAGATCCGTCTCCAACTGCTAGCATGCGGATACTATCCCATTTGTTCTGAGTCCATCTGTCTACACTAAGGAAAAGGGGATTATCAGGTAGTAATCCCAACATTCCGTGTTTAAGCGTTTCTAATCGCAATGTTTTATTTGATTTATATTCTGCTTTTTCAGGTGCTTCAAAACGAATTACATTCAGGTACTGTGGGTATTTCTCTGTCCCCAGAGGGCTGACAATTGAAGTACCTGATTCACTAAGGGGTAGATTTTCAAAGGGGTATGCACGTACGATACGCGCGTACCCCCCAAAAATCTACCCCAAACCCCTCCGCGCGCCGAGCCTATTTTGCATAGGCTCGGTGTTGCGAGCAAGTCCCGGGGCTTGCATGGAGGGGCGTGTTGGGGGCGTGCCGCGAGTGATGCGGCGTTTCGGGGGCGGGCCCGGGGGCGTGGTGCCGGCCCGGGGGCATGGTCGAGGCCTCCGGAACAGCCCCCGGGTTGAGTGATGGCGTGCCAGCAGCCCGCTGGCACGCGCAGATTTTTGCCTGCTTTCCGCAGGCGTAAATCTGCCAACAAAGGTGTGGGGGGGGGGGTAGATAGAGCCGGGGGGGTGGGTTAGGTAGGGGAAGGTGAGGGGAGGCGGAAGGAAAGTTCCCTCCGAGGCCGCTCCGATTTCAGAGCGGCCTCGGAGGGAACAGGCAGCTCGTGCTGGGCTCGGCGCGCGCAGGTTGCACAAATGTGCACCCCCTTGCGCGCGCCGACCCCGGATTTTATAAGATACGCGCGGCTACGTGCGTATCTTATAAAATCCAGCGTACTTTTGTTCGCGCGTGCGGAAATTTATAAAATCTACCCCTAAGGATTTTTCCCATATTTATTTATTTATTTATTTATTATCTCTTTTATACCGATATCCGTTCGCACATCGCATCGGTTCACAATAAACAAAAACTTTTGGGCGGGGCCCTTACATGTAACAGATAACTTAGTGAACTAGGAAAAATACAATTAACTTTTGGGAGGAGCCCTTACATATAACAAACATCAATGGGTAGATGCAATGCAATAGAACTGTAACTATAACTATATACATGAGAGTGCACAGTACAAAATCAGCGGACATAAGGCGTTCATAACAAAATAACATTGTAAAATTCACAGGGGGGTTTTATGTAATAGGGGGTGACATGGGGTAGGCTTGTTGAAAGAGCCAGGTTTTAAGTTTCTTTTTGAAAGTGGGGGTATATGTCTCCATGCGAATATCATGGGGCAGGGAGTTCCATATGGTGGGGCCGGCAAGAGAAAAGGCTCTGTTTATAGTAGAGGAGAGTTTAAAAGATTTGATAGATTGGGCACGAAGTGTTCCTTGGAGGGCTGGGCGGGTAGGTCTCTTGGAGGTGCGAGGTAGGAGGGGGGGATTAAGCCAGTTGAGGTTGGAATTTAATAGACTCTTGTGTATGATAGATAGTGTTTTATATAGAATTCGTGACTGTATAGGGAGCCAGTGTAGTTCGATAAGTGTGGGAGTGATGTGATCTCTTTTCTTTGTGTTTGACAGTATCCGAGCGGCGGCATTTTGTAGGAGTTGTAATGGCTTAGTGTGTGTTGCGGGAATGCCAAGGAAGAGTGCATTGCAATAGTCAATTTTCGATAAAATAATAGACTGGAGTACTGTACGGAAATCAGTGAAGTTTAATAGGGGTCTGAGTTTCTTTATCGTTTGTAGCTTAAAATAGCAATCCTTTATGATGGATTTAATGAATGGTTTAAAAGAAAGGTGATTATCAATAATGACTCCTAAATTACGAGTGTGTGATGGGAAATTGGTAGACGAGTAAGCAAGTGGGATGTCTGGGAGCGGTTGCCTATTAGATATGATTAATAGCTCAGTCTTGTTGGAATTTAGAGCTAGGTGCATGTCCTTTAGGAGTTGGTTGATGGAGGAAAGACAGGATTCCCAGTTTTGTAAAGCAGTTTGGATAGAGTCAGAGAAAGGGAAGATGAGTTGCACATCGTCAGCATAAATAAAATGCTTGATGTGCAGGTTAGTGAGAAGCGTGGTAAGGGGAATCATGTATATATTAAATAGCGTCGAGGAGAGTGAAGAACCTTGGGGCACACCTTGGGGAAGACTGATGGGATCAGATTCATAGTTGTCCACTATGAATCTGATGAATCTAGTTGTCCACTATGTTGTCCACTATGAATCTAGTTGTCCACATAGGCACAAACAGGCCGATGCAATATCTAGCAGGAAAAACAGGCGCTCATGATTGACCTCCTGCTTCCCTAAAGCGCACCCATCCACCTCTCCCAGGCACGCAGTGCAGTAGGCTAATGAGCCGCTGCGTTACAAAGTAAGCACTAGGGGAAATTGTGTGTCCCTAGCACCTCCTCGGGATCGGGCGGATGCCCAGGAGAAGTGGCTATGTGCAGGTTAAAAAATGGATGCTCAATTTTACGAACTCTTCCTAACCTGTGCACAGCCATGGGTTAGGAAAATGGACTCTCGGAAATTGATCATTCATTTTCCTAACTTGCACACTATCAAGACACCTTTTTTTTAAATTTTTTTTTCATGTTGCTGCTTTCTGAAAAGCAATATTTTCTGCTTTTTTGTTAAACTTTTGGGGCTCCTCAAAACTTAACGCTAGCCCTGGGGCTGACGTTTTGTTTTGGGGGTTAAAATGTGCACATCATTTGCATGGTTATTTTTTACATAAGGGGGTATAGCAAATAGCTTCATTAACATGAACAACTTCCGTCCAATCGCCAACCTACCATTCATAGCTAAGATTATGGAAAAATTAGTCAACACGCAAATCTCAGATTACCTCGAAGACAACAAAATCCTCTTCCCCTCACAATATGGATTCCGCAAAGCGTCCAGCACAGAATCCCTCCTGGTATCACTGACAGACTACCTGATCCTGGGTCTTGACAAAGGTCATTCATTCCTACTGATCCTGTTGGACCTCTCAGCCGCCTTCGATATCGTTAACCACGCAAGCCTCATAAACCAACTCACATCCATTGGAATTGCAGGTACTGCCCTTACATGGCTCAAAACTTTCCTCAACAACAGAGGCTACAAAGTGAAAATCCACAATAAAGAATCCTCCCGTCATGACGCACCTATAGGAGTCCCACAGGGATCCTCCTTATCACCCACCTTGTTCAACATATACCTACTCCTGTTGTGCCAGCTCCTAACAGATCTTAAACTCAAACACCTTATCTATGCAGATGATGTTCAGATAGTAATTCCTCTCAAAGAATCCCTCGCCAAAACCCTCGAATATTGGGAATCTTGCAGAACAAAAATCAATGACCTACTCTCCAGCCTGAATCTCATTCTAAACGCCTCAAAAAGCGAACTAATACTTATTGCACCAGAAAACAATAACTATTCCAGCCACTCATCAAACATCCCTTTATCTTCTCAAGTCAGAGACCTAGGAGCCATAATTGACAATAAAATGAACCTGAAAGCTTTTGAAAACCGCACCACGAAGGACTGCTTTCACAAACTCCAAGTATTGAAAAGGATAAAACCACTCTTCCATTTTCAGGAAACATAAGAAACATAAGAAAATGCCATACTGGGTCAGACCAAGGGTCCATCAAGCCCAGCATCCTGTTTCCAACAGTGGCCAATCCAGGCCATAAGAACCTGGCAAGTACCCAAAAACTAAGTCTATTCCATGTAACCATTGCTAATGGCAGTGGCTATTCTCTAAGTGAACTTAATAGCAGATAATGGACTTCTCCTCCAAGAACTTATCCAATCCTTTTTTAAACACAGCTATACTAACTGCACGAACCACATTCTCTGGCAACAAATTCCAGAGTTTAAGTGTGCGTTGAGTAAAAAAGAACTTTCTCCGATTAGTTTTAAATGTGCCCCATGCTAACTTCATGGAGTGCCCCCTAGTCTTTCTACTATCCGAAAGAGTAAATAACCGATTCACATCTACCCGTTCTAGACCTCTCATGATTTTAAACACCTCTATCATATCCCCCCTCAGTCGTGTCTTCTCCAAGCTGAAAAGTCCTAACCTCTTTAGTCTTTCCTCATAGGGGAGTTGTTCCATTCCCCTTATCATTTTGGTAGCCCTTCTCTGTACCTTCTCCATCGCAATTATATCTTTTTTGAGATGCGGCGACCAGAATTGTACACAGTATTCAAGGTGCGGTCTCACCATGGAGCGATACAGAGGCATTATGACATTTTCCGTTTTATTCATCATTCCTTTTCTAATAATTCCCAACATTCTGTTTGCTTTTTTGACTGCCGCAGCACACTGAACCGACGATTTCAATGTGTTATCCACTATGACACCTAGATCTCTTTCTTGGGTTGTAGCACCTAATATGGAACCCAACATCGTGTAATTATAGCATGGGTTATTTTTCCCTATATGCATCACCTTGCACTTATCCACATTAAATTTCATCTGCCATTTGGATGCCCAATTTTCCAGTCTCACAAAGTCTCCCTGCAATTTATCACAATCTGCTTGTGATTTAACTACTCTGAACAATTTTGTGTCATCTGCAAATTTGATTATCTCACTCGTCGTATTTCTTTCCAGATCATTTATAAATATAGGGGCGGATTTTCAGAGCCCTGCTCGCCTAAATCCGCCCAAAACCGGGCGGATTTAGGCGAGCAGGGCCCTGCGCGCCGGTAAGCCTATTTTACATAGGCCTACCGGCGTGCGCAGAGCCCCGGGACTCGCGTAAGTCCCGGGGTTTTCGGAGGGGGCGTGTCGGGGGGCGGGCCCGAACCGCGCAGCATTTTCGGGGCATGTCGGGAGCGTTCCGGGGGCGGGCCCGGGGGCGTGGCTACGGCCCGGGGCGGCCTGGGGGCGTGGCCGCGCCCTCCGGACCCGCCCCCAGGTCGCGTCCCAAGCGCGCAGGAGGCCCGCTGACGCGCGGGGATTTACGCCTCCCTCTGGGAGGCGTAAATCCCCCGACAAAGGTAAGGGGGGGGCTTAGACAGGGCCGGGTGGGTGGGTGGGTTAGGTAAGGGGAAGGGAGGGGAAGGTGAGGGGAGGGCAAAAGGAAGTTCCCTCCGAGGCCGCTTCGAAATCGGAGCGGCCTCGGAGGGAACGGGGGTAGGCTGTGCGGCTCGGCGCGCGCCGGCTATACAAAATCGATAGCCTTGCGCGCGCCGATCCAGGTTTTTAGCAGATAAGCGCGGCTCCGCGCGTATCTACTAAAATCCAGCATACTTTTGTTTGCGCCTGGAGCGCAAACAAAAGTAGGCCTATTCGCGGAGTATGAAAATCCGCCCCATTTTGAACAGTAAGGGTCCCAATACAGATCCCTGAGGCACTCCACTGTCCACTCTCTTCCACTGAGAAAATTGCCCATTTAATCCTACTCTCTGTTTCCTGTCTTTTAGCCAGTTTGCAATCCACGAAAGGACATCGCCACCTATCCCATTACTTTTTACTTTTCCTAGAAGCCTCTCATGAGGAACTTTGTCAAACGCCTTCTGAAAATCCAAGTATACTATATCTACCGGTTCACCTTTATCCACATGTTTACTAACTCCTTCAAAAAAGTGAAGCAGATTTGTGAGGCAAGACTTGCCCTGGGTAAAGCCATGCTGACTTTGTTCCATTAAACCATGTCTTTCTATATGTTCTGTGATTTTGATGTTTAGAACACTTTCCACTATTTTTCCTGGCACTGAAGTCAGGCTAACCGGTCTGTAGTTTCCCGGATCGCCCCTGGAGCCCTTTTTAAATATTGGGGTTACATTTGCTATCCTCCAATCTTCAGGTACAATGGATGATTTTAATGATAAGTTACAAATTTTTACTAATAGGTCTGAAATTTCATTTTTTAGTTCCTTCAGAACTCTGGGGTGTATACCATCCGGTCCAGGTGATTTACTACTCTTCAGTTTGTCAATCAGGCCTACCACATCTTCTAGGTTCACCGTGATTTGATTCAGTCCATCTGAATCATTACCCATGAAAACCTTCTCCATTACGGGTACCTCCCCACATCCTCTTCAGTAAACACCGAAGCAAAGAAATCATTTAATCTTTCCGCGATGGCCTTATCTTCTCTAAGTGCCCCTTTAACCCCTCGATCATCTAACGGTCCAACTGACTCCCTCACAGGCTTTCTGCTTCGGATATATTTAAAAAAGTTTTTACTGTGAGTTTTTGCCTCTACAGCCAACTTCTTTTCAAATTCTCTCTTAGCCTGTCTTATCAATGTCTTACATTTAACTTGCCAATGTTTATGCTTTATCCTATTTTCTTCTGTTGGATCCTTCTTCCATTTTTGAATGAAGATCTTTTGGCTAAAATAGCTTCTTTCACCTCCCCTTTTAACCATGCCGGTAATCGTTTTGCCTTCTTTCCACCTTTCTTAATGTGTGGAATACATCTGGACTGTGCTTCTAGAATGGTATTTTTTAACAATGACCACGCCTCTTGGACATTTTTTACTTTTGTAGCTGCTCCTTTCAGTTTTTTTCTAACAATTTTTCTCATTTTATCAAAGTTTCCCTTTTGAAAGTTTAGCACGAGAGCCTTGGATTTGCACACTGTTCCTTTTCCAGTCATTAAATCAAATTTGATCATATTATGATCACTATTGCCAAGCGGCCCCACCACCGTTACCTCTCTCACCAAGTCCTGTGCTCCACTGAGAATTAGATCTAAAATTGCTCCCTCTCTCGTCTGTTCCTGAACCAATTGCTCCATAAAGCTATCATTTATTCCATCCAGGAACGTTATCTCTCTAGCGTGACCCGATGATACATTTACCCAGTCTATATTGGGGTAATTGAAGTCTCCCATTATTACTGCACTACCAATTTGGTTAGCTTCCCTAATTTCTCTTAGCATTTCACTGTCCATCTCACTATCTTGACCAGGTGGACGGTAGTATACCCCTATCACTGTAGTCTTCCCTGACACACAAGGGATTTCTACCCATAAAGATTCAATTTTGTATTTAGTCTCATGCAGGATGTTTATCCTGTTGGACTCTATGCCATCCCGGATGTAAAGCGCCCCACATCCTCCCGACTGCTCCTCTCTGTCATTGCGATATAATTTGTACCCCGGTATAGCACTGTCCCATTGGTTATCCTCTTTCCACCATGTCTCTGAGATGCCAATTAAGTCTATGTCATCATTTACTGCTATACATTCTAATTCTCCCATCTTACTTCTTAGACTTCTGGCATTAGCATACAACATTTCAAAGTTTGTTTTTTGTTTGTATTTTTATACTGCTTTTTAATTGATAGGGATAAGTTAGAATTTTTTAGCTCAGGTGAGTTTTTAGTTACAGGCACTTGGACTACTTTTCTAATTATTGGAACCTCACTGTCGGGATGCCCTAATTCTAATGTATCATTAGTATCCTTTAAAGATACCTCTCTCCGAACCATGCGCTGCTGAGCGACTGTCGGCTTTCCCCTTTGTTCTAGTTTAAAAGCTGCTCTATCTCCTTTTTAAAGGTTAGCGCCAGCAGTCTGGTTCCACCCTGGTTAAGGTGGAGCCCATCCCTTCGGAAGAGACTCCCCCTTCCCCAAAAGGTTCCCCAGTTCCTAACAAAACTGAATCCCTCTTCCTTGCACCATCGTCTCATCCACGCATTGAGACTCCGGAGCTCTGCCTGCCTCTGGTGACCTGCGTGTGGAACAGGGAGCATTTCAGAGAATGCTACCCTGGAGGTTCTGGATTTAATCTTTCTACCTAAGAGCCTAAATTTGGCTTCCAGAACCTCCCTCCCACATTTTCCTATGTCGTTGGTGCCCACGTGTACCACGACAGCCGGCTCCTCCCCAGCACTGTCTAAAATCCTATCTAGGTGACGCGTGAGGTCCGCCACCTTCGCACCAGGTAGGCATGTTACCAGGCGATCCTCACGCCCACCTGCCACCCACTATCTACATTCCTAATAATCGAATCACCAACTATGACGGCCGACCTAACCCTTCCCTCCTGGGCAGTAGGCCTTGGGGAGATATCCTCAGTGCGAAAGGACAATGCATCACCTAGAGAGCAGGTCCTTGCTACAGGATCCTTTCCTGCTACACCTGGTTGGTGCTCTCCCATTATGAGACCTTCTTCCTCCAAGGCAGCACCAGGGCTGCCAGTCTGAAGTTGGGACTTGACTACTATGTCCCTGAAGGTCTCATCTATATACCTCTCTGTCTCCCTCAGCTCCTCCAGGTCTGCCACTCTAGCCTCCAGAGATCGGACTCGTTCTCTGAGAGCCAGGAGCTCTTTGCATCGCATGCACATGTACAACTTCTCACCGGTGGGTAAAAAATCATACATGTGACACTCGATGCAAAAGACTGGGAAGCCCCCCTCTTGCTGCTGGACTGCTGCCTTCATCTCAATTTTGATCAGTTCCTAGTTAAGTTTTAGGTTGCTATGGGAGTAGGAATGTGTCTAAGTTCCTTTAAATGTATTAGTGAATTCACTATATGTCTGGTAGTGGCCTACTGGGGTCTGATCGAATTCTCAATAAAGTTTTTGTTGATGGTTTTTTTTTTTTTTTTTTTTGTGCAAGTGGCACCTGCCTATAAATTAAGGGATGAGCTTGGGGTGGGTGGGGGAGGGTTGGGAAATACAAACAGTCTAACTTTAGTTAGTCAGCCTGAGTGACTCAAAGCTCCCTTGATTAACAAATTTTGTTCCCTATTCAAACCTAATCACACTACCTCAACACCTTTCCAAGGTGAGTAACTGAGCTGAACTATTCAATTTTTTACTTTGGTATATACTGCTCCTAGCTTATTTCTAGCTTCTGGCTACTTTTTTGTGGGGGTTTTTTTTTTGTGGGTTTTTTTTTGTTTTTCAATACAATGCACTCAGTTATTATTAAATAAAACACTTAGCTCTTTAAAAGTCTGGAGGACACTTTAATAGGACTTTAGAACTATTCTACAAGCAATAATCTTCGCAACATTAGATTACTGCAATGCCATCCTTCTGGGCCTTCCATCTTCATACACCAAACCCCTACAGATGGTGCAAAACACGGCTGCAGGAATTCTCACAAACTCCAAAAGAAGAGACCACATCACACCAATCTTAAAAAATCTTCACTGGCTCCCCATTCACTTCAGAACCATCTACAAGTCCATCCATTACCTTACAGCTCTGGACCTTCAATATCCATTTAGCCTACATATCTCCCACAGACCAACCAGAGAAGCCTACAGAGGATCCCTCCAGGTACAGAACACAAAATCCACCCGGCACACAACTTCAAGAGACCGGGCTTTCTCGACTGCAGGGCCCTCACTCTGGAACTCCATCCCCACGAATCTGCGCCAGGAACCCTGCTTACCAACGTTCCGGAAGAGATTGAAGACTTGGTTATTTAAGCAAGCCTTCCCAGACAACTCTTAACCACCTCCAGTTCCACCCAAACAATGCAGCCTCCTGGCAATGTAAATAATTAACTTATGTTAACCTATACTGCTCTCCTCTTCTTCTCCCAGTTTTATTACCTTGTTTCATTGTAACTGCAACCCTGATGCACCAGTTTATAGTTTTTATTGTTCTATGCACCCCTTGTTCAAATGTAAACCGGCATGATGTGATCTGTTCATGAATGCCGGTATGGAAGAAACCTAAATAAATAAAATAAATAAACATGGCATTTATATGTGATGAGCGCTATTAGCTATGCGCTGCTTTGCATGCGCGTTTTGGACGTGTTGATCCCCTTATTGCATCAGGGGTTATAACGCGCATCCAACAGCTGGTTAAGCTGTGCGCTAGCCTGAGTGCATGGAATTGCATCGGCCTGAAAATGGGAGAAAAGCCTTAATGAATCTGGCCCTAAGTTTGAATCAGAGGCAATAGAATGACATGACTTATCCAAGGTCACAAGGAGCGGCAGCAGGATTTGAACCCTGGCTTACTTGATTTGCAACCCGCTACACTAACCACTAGTTGGAGGCATTTCACACTATACTGAGAATGCCATTCAGTAGTGAGTTAAAATAATTTGACTGGTGATTAGTGCATGAATTATGGTAGCTAGGTTGTATTGATCAAGGTTGTTGGTGAATTTGGTATAGGTGTACTACCTTTTGAGATGTGGGATTGCATTGAGAGATTTTGGGTGAGTTAAATCCCAGAGCTTCATACTGATTCTTTGGGCTGAAGTGGGGAGGGGATTTCTGATAGATAAAGTAGAGATAGAGGATGACCTGTGGCTTAGCCATAGGAAATCAGATTTGGAGGGGATTGATTTTGTGATTTCGGAGCTATTAGGCTACTGTCATAATACAGTTATTGAGATAGGATCCAATCAAATCTTTTTCCTTTGCCAGTTTGGACACAGATATGTAACATTCAATTTTGAAGGACTAAATAAGATGACTGGATGAATGTAAATATTGAAAAGCATCAGGGAGAGAATAGAGCCCTCTGGCACTCTACAAGTGAGGGTTTGTTGGCTCACAAGATGGATTGTGTTTTGTTGGACAGAAAAGATTCAGATCTTTTCAGGGTAGTACCTTCAATGCCAATATTTCCTAAATGCAGACCCAGAAGTCTGTGATCGACTGTGTCAAAGACTGCAGAAAGATCTAATAAGACTAGGATGGAGTCACCCTCTTGGTCTGCATGTTGTTGTATTCAGTTCTGTGGAATTCCCTGAAGCCGGATAGGTGAGGATGCAAAATATCCTCTTTGAGGAGGTTGAGTTGGAAGTAAACGACTTTTTCTAATTTGGATAGAAAAGGAGGTTTGAAATAGGATGATAAGTGATTCATTATTTTGAGATCAGAGCCTGGTTTCTTCAGAATAGTTTTGATTCTGAAGAAACCCTTCTGAAGGTAGGGAGCTTTGAAATGACGTTAATTATGGTGGATAGCCATGGGGCTAGGTCCTGTTTTAGGCTGCAGATTAATCTGGGAGGAATTGGATCTAATAGGCTCATGGATTGACTGATTCTTGGAGGATCTTCTCTACTTCTTGTGGGGTGATGGTTCTGAAGTCAGACAGAGTGGGGCTGTCAGGGAAGAAGAGAGGGTGATTATGTTAATTGAGGTAGAGGGAGAAGTATCAGAGGAGGAACATATAGTCTGGATTTTATCCATGAAGACTTAACAAACTTTCCTGCTTTGTGGCCTGCTGTAATATAGTGGTGGTTTGAGGTACTAGTTTGAAAAGTTTACCCATATGGTGCATAGATAATTCTAGTTGATTGGAGATGTAGTGGGTTGTTTTGTTTTTTTTGGCTTGTCAAATGGCTGTGTTGCTGATACAAAGGTTGGTGTCTATTTTGTGTTTTTCGCCCCATGCTCATTAAAGTTTATAAGTTTGGCACTGTTCCGTTTTACAGCCTCTTGTTTTGAGGCTTTGAAGGAAATACCCACAAGATGGCACCAAAAGCTTACAGTTTAGCTCCCTGCGTCAATATTTCTCTGTGCCCAGTGACTGTCTCATGATCGGGTTCTGGTATCAGGTGTCCCAGGGCTGTTAACTATTACACTCGTTTCAGTTTTAATTATTGTGCGCTTGGCTAAGGGCACATTTTTCACTAAAGTCTGGTGCCAACATGTCTCTTTCTTGCTCTACTTGTATCCTTGTCATATATTGGTAAAAAAAAAAAAAAAAATGTTTGTAGCAGAATCTACAGATTTGAAGGAATCTGACAAGGACCTTTGAAATTAGATTGCGACTTTTAACTCGTTTTGCATAAGACACTTGTTTTTATGTCCCGTGGGAAATTCCCAGGAGCTAGCTTGTCTGGGCATCTAAAGATTGGCCTGGGCGCAAGAGGACCCACTGCTGATGTGGCAGACCCAGTCTTGAAGGGAGCCACTGAAGCCTGGGCCTTCTCTCTGCCCTGTGAAAGGGCCTGAAAGGAGATTTATTTATTTATTTATTTATTTATTTTTAATTTTTATATACCGATGTTCCTGTAAAGAATACATATCGCACCGGTTTACAAGGAACTGAACAGTCGCCTCCAGGGCGGAAATACATTAAAACAGTCGCCTCAAGGCAGAATACATTAACACAAGTATACAGGAAAACTATTAAAAGAGAATACAAATAAACCTAAAATGGAGGGAGGGGGGGGGGGGCCTAGAGCAAAACAGAAAAAAATGTTTAAACAGAGACAAAACAAATTGAGCAAAATAAAGGAACAACATAATAATTTTTCTTGCTTTATCTCCTAAAATGTTAACTGGCACCAAAGTTTTGTAAGTGCTCTTAGCTGGATTTCAGCTGATAAGACTCCATCAAGGCATCGGTGCCAGATCAGCATTGAAAAACTAATCATTGTAAGTACCATCTGCTGCTGAGAAATACTCCTCTGACTATGTTATACAAGAGCTCTGAGTTTATCTAAGCCCATTCAAGTGGCTTTCAAGCCCCTGAGGCAGCTCTTCGAGCAAAACTCGGCCAGAGTTGGGCAAGATTCAATAAAGTCTATTTTGATATCGATCCAACCATTTGTGTTTGTTGCTGTCAGCCATCTTGGATCGATTACCGATTTGCTTTCTTGGACTATAATACTTTTAGAAAATTTCCTCTATAGTTTTTCATTGGAAATTTGAGGGGGGAGGGGAAAGAAGAAATAACAAAGGAGAATTTAAGGCAATACTATTACAACTATTATGGTCTTTTAACACTCTGCTTTCTATTTTACTCCGATTAAACATGGTCTATGTCCCCCCTATCTAAGAACAGTCTCAGTTGTTCGGGCATAAAGGAAATATATGTATTTCCAGCTGATTTTTACAAAACATTTACAAGGAAAACGTAATAGGAAACTCGCTCCCTTGGCCAAGACCTCGGGGCGCATATCTAGAAACATTTTTCTTCGTTGTTCAGTAGACCTCGAAAGGTCTGGATAACCTTTACCACCCCACCCATAAAGACATTATTAATATTTTTGAAATACGCTTTCATCAACTGTCCCATTTCCGATTCTGTGAAAAAGGAACTAAAGAGTCGCCCTTTCTGAGACTTCCATTTTTGAATTTTTCAAATATTGTCTTAAATTTCCAAGCTCATCCTTAGTTTCCCCCGATGATATTTTGGGGTTGTTCTTTCTAGGTGGCAGAAAAAGTATTTTCTTTACAGGCGGCACCATCTCTCTTGGTATCTTTAGGGTCTCCATCACATATCGCTTGAAAGTCACCAGAACTGGTTCTCCTAATACTTTAGGAAAATTAACCATCCTTTTTTTTTTTTTCTTTTTAATTTTCTTTTTAATGAATTTTCAACAATAATGACATTTATTACAATGTTCTCAGAAAAATACAGAGATCAAGAAAGGAAAATATCCATGTCAATAAACATTATCATGTTTAAAAAAAAAATAATTTTTCATCTCTGAAAATCATAGGAAAAAGGGGAGTAAAAAATGTTAAGCAGATATTACAGGAAATAACCATTTATATATTAGGTTAGCATAAGACACCCGCTGCTATCTCTTTATATTACCTAACCTCCCCTGGAGAGCAAATTAGGAGTGAGAGTCCAGATATTCTCGGAGATGTGATGGTTCTGAGAAGATATATTTAGTATTTTGAAATACAAGTATACACTTGCAAGGAAATCGTAAATTAAACTTTGCTCCTCTGGTTACAACCTCGTTTCTCATGAGAAGAACTTTTTTCCTTCTCTCCTGAGTTATTTTTACAACATCAGGAAAAACCCGCACTTGCTGACCATGCAATTGCTGATCTGAATTACGAAAGAAAAGTCTAAGTACGGAGTCTCTTTCTGATGTAAAAGTCACCAATAAAGTTGCTCTTGATGTGATAGGAGTCTCTGATGATTTTTTTCAATAACTCTTTTAAGTTTAAGGATGACACCTCCTCAATTCCTTGCAAGTTCCTTTTCCTTTCGATCATTAGGCGATGATATGTAATATACTTTAGAAATAGTTGGAATAGCAGTCTCTTGAAACTTCAGAATCTTTATGAAGTAGCTTTTAAGCAATTCTTTAGGTGGTGTAAAACGAGACTTAGGGAAATTCAGAAACCTCAAGTTAGATCTCCTCATGACATTTTCCATCACTTCCATTTTATTTGAATGTAAGGTTTCAGATTTAATCAAGTTAACTTGAATTTCTTTAACTTTCTTTATTTCTTGTTCCATTTCTGTCATTGATACTTCCATAAGAGTTGTCTTGTTTTCAAGGCTTTGCACTTTATTAACCTGTTCTTTTAACATTGTAGTAATAGATTTAATAGATTTATCCATACCTAATAGCAATTTCCATACCTCTTGCAGAGTTATTTTTTCTGGCACAGTCATCGTACACATCTCACTTGTATCCGAAATTGTCACTCCTACCTCCCAGGAGATCTCTCTCGTCAGCTTCTGGGTTCCTTCCCTTCTGATCCTTGACTCCTCGGCCCTTGAAGCCCTGCCCTGGGCTCTCCGAGTCGGTTAGCGTTCCGCTACCAACTCTCTGGGCCGGTAGGGTCAGTGGGATGGCTGGGATAGATGGTTTCCCAAAATATTCCTCCGGTCTTTTTGGAGGCCCAGACGGTGGACTGGGAGTTCTAGGTGCTCCGGGGCTGAGGGATGTTTCCTCTGCCATTGCGGTCAGCTTCTGCTTCTCGTCGAGCACGCAAGCATCCCCTCCCTCCGGTCTCACTGCAACGGGCCTCGCAAAGACCTCCTCAATCCACGGTTGTCTTCTGTTTGATGTCATTGTAGAAGTAAGTAACTCACAAACCCGAGCCTTTCTTTTAGTATGTGGCATCTTGGTGTAGAAAAGATTTTAGCTCAGGAAAAAGTATGGAAAAGGCTCAGGAAGAAATTTTACCGTGGAACAGAGGTGTCTGCGTGTGCTTATGCAGGCGCCATCTTGGACCCCCCAACCATCCTAACATTCAGATGTCGAAGGTAATTTTCTATAGACTCAAGTCTCCTTTGTGATGTTATGCAATCCTTCATAAGGGTTGTATTAAGCACTTGAGTGTGATTTAATTTACCAGATATATCTTGTATAAGGTTTGCATGATCTTGCAATTTCTGCGTGTGCTCTTTATCCACTGAATCCAATTTCTTCTCAAAATTGCCCAATTTATGAGACTGAACTTTAAGGGTACGAGCCATAACTGCCATTAGATCCCAAATGGATTCTAATGTAATCTCCGGATTCTCAACTCCAAGGAATCCAAGATGTTTTCTCCTACCTCCTCCTATCGTGGTCTTTCTCTCGCTGTTTCCAGAGAATCAACTCCTGCTCCAACAACCCCTCTCATTGGAGTTTCTCGACCAGCTATCAGGAATGGCGGGACTGTCCCAGCTACCGCCTGGTCAACGGAACCACCACACTGTGCTTGCCCAGCTGCAATTTCATCAGGAAGCCCAGCTCCATTGAGAACGTGGAGGGGAGAGCTGCACAGCGGTCCTCTGGGATCTGGCAGGCTTAAGGTGATTTCGCCAGGTGAGAGAACCGCTCCTCTCGGTTCTTCCGCAGCGGTGCTCAATGCCCCCACTACAGAGCCAGGAATCGCAAAGTCAGTGATGTAACACTGTCCCACAGGACCGGGTGAGTCTGGTGCGTAGACTCTCGCCTTGTCCTTCCGCTTATGAGATATTCTTGAAGGAATTTGCAGGGAATACAAGATCCGGGGAAACAGAGAGTGGAGCAGTATTGACTTGGCATCCTCAAGCCGCGGCCATCTTGACTCCTTCCATCCTTACCTCCTATTTCAAGTGTGATTTCCCTGTTGAGGTATTTGAGCAGGGCCTTTGACTGGAGACACAAGATTCAATCTGCTTTGTGGTGCCCTTAATATCTAACTTCCCCTTGAATACATATTGTAAAGTCCAGAGGGTTTTCAAGAAGACTATTTTGGTCTGGCTAGAGAGCACAATAGCTCTTGGACCAAGTGGCAGAGTTAATGAAAACATGTTTTTGTTTCCTTGGTGCCTAAGGACAAGGAAGGCATTTTTCATAAGAACAAAAGAAGTTGCCATACTGGGTCAGACCGAGGGTCCATCAAGGCCAGCATCCTGTTTCCAGCAGTGGCCAATCCAGGTTACAAGTACCTGGCAAGTACTCAAACATTAAATAGATCCCATGCTACTAATGCCAGTAATAGCATGGATATTCCCTTAATCTACTTGATTAACAGCAATTTATGGACTTCATCAGGAATGTATCAAAACCTTTTTTAAACCCAGCTACACTAACTGCACTAACCACATCCTCTGGCAACGAATTCCAGAGCTTAATTGTGCGTCGAGTGAGAGAAAAGTTTCTCCTGTTTATTTTAAATTGGCTACTTGCTAACTTCATGGAGTGCCCCCTAATCCTTCTAGTATCCGAAAGAGTTAATAATCGATTCATCATGATCTTATAGACCTCTATCATATCCCACCTCAGCTGTGTCTTCTGCAGTCTGAACAGCCCTAACCTCTTCAGCCTTTCCTCATAGGAGCCGTTCCATCCCCTTTATCATTTTGATCGCCCTTCTCTGTACCTTCTCCAGTGCAACTATATCTTTTTTGAGCTGCGGCGATCAGAATTGCACACAGCACTCAAGGTGCAATGTCACCGTGGAGCGATACAGAGGCATTATGACATTCTCCATTTTATTCAGTATTTCCTTCCTGATAATTCCCAACATTCTGTTTGCTTTTTTGATCGCTATAGCACACTGAGGGCCTGATTCACTAAGGCTTTTTTCCCATTCTGTGTTTGAGAAAACAGCTTAGAGAATCTGGCCTTCTACTATGACACGTAGATCTCTTTCCTGGGTGGTAATTCAAAATGTGGAACCTAACATCGTGTAACTACAGCATGGGTTGTTATTCCCTATATGCATCACCTTGCACTTGTCCACAGTAAATTTCATTTTCCATTTGCATGTCCAGTCTCCCAGTTTTGCAAGGTCTTCTTCCAATTTCTCACAATCCTCATGTGAGGATTCTTTGAAGTTTCTCAAATGGAAAGTAGTATTCCTTGTTGTGATCATGTCAGCCTGAAGAGTCAGTGAGCCTCAGGCATTGCTTCATTACTCTCCTTGTATACAATCCTTCCACAATAGAATGGTACTCTGCACCAACCCAAACTTCTTAGCAGCTTTTTGTATAAATCAATCCTTTGTGTTACCCACATTCTTTCCAAGACTACATGCACATAAAGGTGAGAGCCATTCATTCCTTACACTGTAAGACCTCTGGCCTGCTACCAAATGAAAATTTGGCCACATCGGCAAGCCTTGCAAGTAGTCGTCTCTTATGATTCTAATCAACTGGGCATAGCAAATGCCAGTCATACATTTTCCAATTGACTAGCAGACTGTATCATGCATTTTTACACATTTGCTGGCCTTCAGATTACAGATTTGACTAAGGCTCATCAATTGAGAGCCATGGCTGCATCTGTGGTTCATCTATGAGCCATGTCAATCAAAGATATCTGCAAATCTGAAACTTGGTCATCAGTGCACATCTTCACATTGCATTATTGTCTGGACAATCTATCACAAAGTGACAGTAAATTTGGATAACCAGTTTGTGTAGTCTGTTCACCCAGGAGTCTACTCTTTATTATTGTTATTAAGTAAGTGTTCTACTGCAGTCTTCAGCTTGGGTCATCCCTCATGTCATGGTATTCAGCCCTGCTTTTCAACAGAGAAAGCAAGTTGCTCACCATAAGCAGTGTTTTCGGTAAACTGCAGGATAAATTAGCTATGCTAAATACCCACTATTTCCCTGGAGAGTCGACTATGTAACTAAAATCTTAGCTCTAAAATCGACCGTGGAACTCACAAGGCAACACCCACATGGGAATCTGGGCACATGCTCAGTAGAGCAAAAACTCTATGAGCTAAAAGAGAGGAGTCCGCTTGGCATTGTTGGATGACATCATCCACATGTAATGGCTAATTCATTCTGCTGTCTATGGAGAACACCATTTGCAGTAAGAAAACTTGCTTACCCTGTAGTAATAAAGCTAAGGGGTAACTTGCATGCATCAGCGATTAAGCCAAAACAGCATTGAAAAGACTGCATTGTGGTTCCAAGAAGATGTGGAGGTAACCTGTATGGAGTAGCAGTTATAAACTTTAGTTACAACCCTAAACACCTTGCTGGGCAGACTGGATGGAGTGTTTTTTATTTATTTATTTTTATTTTAAGTTTTTCTATACCGGCATTCACAATAGATATCGCATCATGTCGGTTTACAATTAACAAGTGGATAGGTAACAAAAAAGGTAAAAACTAATATTTATCTTAATAATAATAATAATCGTAGTAATAATAATAATAAAACATTAAACAAGAGAAGGCTAAGGTATGCAGTTACAATAAAACAAGGGAGTAATACAACTTGGAGCATAGAAAAGAAGCAGGGGATTAAATCGAAAGAACGTAAATGCCAGTCAATGTACTTAAGGCATTAATGAATTGTGTTTATGATATAGGAATATTAATTATAAGGTAGGGATATTAGTTGCCGTGAATAAGGCAAAGTCTGAGTGCATAGTCTGTCAATAAGCTGGGCTGAATTAGCTATGACTTCTGGGTGACATCATTAAGCAACATTCAACGGAGTTGCCTCTCTAACAGGCCGATACAGTACAGTGAGCTCTGGTGGAGCGCACTGTTAACCCGCATTTGGATGCACGTTTTCGACGCGCTAACTTTACTTCTTATTCAGTCAAAAACGTGCGTCCAACCCCCCCCCCCACCCCCGAAACTAATAGCGCCCGCAGCATGCAAATGCATGTTGATGGCCCTATTAGTCATTCCCACGCGATACAGAAAGCAAAATGTGCAGCAAAGCCGCACATTTTACTTTCAGAAATTAGCGCCTACCCAAAGGTAGGCGTTCATTTCTGCCAGCACTGGGAAAGTGCGATATTAAGTCTTGTTGTTAGGGATAGGCACATGAACTACGTTTTGCTTTTATTGGAACCTCTCTGTTGGGATGCCCTAACTCTCCTCTTTCATTAGTATCCTTCAAGGATACATTTCTCCGAACCATGCACTGCTGAGTGACTGTCAGTTTTCCCCCTTGTTCTAGTTTAAAAGCTGCTCTATCTCCTTTTTGAAAGTTAGTGCCAGCAGCTTGGTTCCACTCTGGTTAAGGTGGAGCCCATCCTTTCAAAAAAAAAAGTCTCCCCCTTCCCCAAAGGTTTCCCCAGTTCCTTACAAAACGGAATCCCTCTTCCCTGCACCATCGTCTCATCCACGCCTTATTGAAACTCTGGAGCTCTGCCTGCCTCTGGGGAACCTGCATGTGGAAAGAAACCTGGATAAAGGTGAACCAGGGGAAAGAAACCTGGATAAAGGTGAATCGGTAGATGTAGTGTTTTTGTATTTTCAGAAGGCGTTTGACAAAGGCCCTCATGAGAGGCTTCTAAGAAAACTAAAAAGTCATAAGATAGGAGGTGATGTCCTTTCGTGGATTACAAACTGGTTAAAAGACAGGAAACATAGAATAAGATTAAATGGTCAATTTTCTCTGTGGAAAAGGTAAATAGTGGAGTGCCTCAGGGATCTGTACTCGGTCTGGTCCTTTTCAATATATTTATAAATAATCTGGAAACGGATTTGTCAAGTTAGGTTTCGAGTTTGCAGATGACACAAAATTTATTCAGAGTAGTTAAATCTCAAGCTGATTGTAATAAATTGCAGGATAATTTTGCAAGACTGGAAGATTGGGCATTGAAATGGCAGGTAAAATTTAATTTTGATAAGTGCAAAGTGATGCATGTAGGGAAAAATAACCCATGCTGTAGTTACACAATGTTAGGTTCCATATTAGCAGCTACCACCCAGGAAAGAGATCTAGGCGTCATAGTGGATAACACATTGAAATCTTCATCTTGCTGTGCTGCAGCAGTCAAAAAAGCAAACAGAATGTTGGGAATTATTAGAAAGGGAATGGTGAATAAAACGGAAAATGTCATAATGTCTCTGTATCGCTCCATGGTGAGACCGCACCTTGAATACTGTGTACAATTCTGGTCGCCCCCTCTCTATACAGATATAGTTGCACTGGAGAAGATAACAGAGAAGGGCTACCAAAATGATAAGGGGTCTGGAACAGCTCCCCTATTAGGAAAGGCTAAAGAGGTTAGTTAGGGCTGTTCAGTTTAGAGGAGACAGTTGAGGGGGGATATGTTAGAGGTCTAGAATGGGTAAATGTGAATGTGAAGTAGAACATTTAAAAGAAATCAGAGAACATTATTTTTCACTTAACGCACAATTAAGCTCTGGAATTTGTTGCCAGAAGATGTGGTTAGGGCTATTAGTATAAATGGCTTTAAAAAAGGTTTAGAAAAGTACTTGGAGGAGAAGTCCATTACCTGCTATTAAGTTCACTTAGAGAATAGCCACTGACATTAGCAATGGTAACATGGAATAGACTTAGTTTTTGGGTACTTGCCAGGTTCTTATGGCCTGGATTGCCCACTGTTGGAAACAGGATGCTGGGCTTGATGGACCCCTGGTCTGACCAAGTATGGCAACTTCTTATGTTCTTAAAATCATGAGTGGAATAGAATTGGTAAATGTAAGTTGGTTATTTACTCTTTCAAAAAAAAATACCAAGACTAGGGGCACTATGCAGTTAGTAAGTAGCACTTTCAAAACAAATCGGAGAAAATATTTTTCACTCTGCGCACAATTAAGCTTTGAAATTCATTACCGGAGAATGTGGTGAAGACAGTTAGCATTGCTGGGTTTAAAAAGTAGACTTAAGAAATATTTACTACTTATCATTGCATGATAGTAGCAGGGGATTTATTTACTGTTTGGGATCCTGCCAGGTACTTGTGACCTGGAATGACCACTGTTGGAAACAGGATACTGGGTTTAATGGTCCCCTGCTCTGACCCAGTGTGGCATGTCCTTATCAAAAGTGCAGGTTGTGGTTACCTGTGCTGTGGATGAGGATGTATACACATGGCTGCTAAGAGAAGCCTTTGTCTTTGTCTCCTCTTTGAGAAAATCTTTCTCTTATGGCAGAACCCTTTGGACAGTTCAGGTTTCACGGCTGATCTGGTTAATCTGCTGTCTACAAATCACATATTTTTGTTCAATCAAATTTTAACTCTGAAAGTGCCTGAAAGGCGACATAGAAATCAAATAAATAATAGCCTAATTTGATTTGTGTGTGCTTCTGACAGTGTGACAAGATCATTCACTATATAATGTGCAGTATTTGAGTTGTGTGTGCTTCTGACAGTGTGACAAGATCATTCACTATATAATGTGCAGTATTTGAGTTGTGTGTGCTTCTGACATAGTGTGACAAGATCATTCACTATATAATGTGCAGGATTTGAGTTGTGTGTGCTTCTGACATAGTGTGACAAGATCATTCACTATATAATGTGCAGTATTTGAGTTGTGTGTGCTTCTGACATAGTGTGACAAGATCATTCACTATATAATGTGCAGTATTTGAGTTGTGTGTGCTTCTGACATAGTGTGACAAGATCATTCACTATATAATGTGCAGGATTTGAGTTGTGTGTGCTTCTGACATAGTGTGACAAGATCATTCACTATATAATGTGCAGTATTTGAGTTGTGTGTGCTTCTGACATAGTGTGACAAGATCATTCACTATATAATGTGCAGTATTTGAGTTGTGTGTGCTTCTGACATAGTGTGACAAGATCATTCACTATATAATGTGCAGTATTTGAGTTGTGTGTGCTTCTGACATAGTGTGACAAGATCATTCACTATATAATGTGCAGTATTTGAGTTGTGTGTGCTTCTGACATAGTGTGACAAGATCATTCACTATATAATGTGCAGTATTTGAGTTGTGTGTGCTTCTGACAGTGTGACAAGATCATTCACTATATAATGTGCAGTATTTCTGGTTTCTAAGAATTGACTTTCTCTCCTGTTCAACCTTCTTCCATCCCCTTTATAAACCTCCATCGATTGTGGTCAGGGTAGTCCCATTGAATTGGGTTCTTTATTCCCTCAACATTAAGGCCACACAAAGACTTCATAGGACAGGAGTGTTGAAGATCTTCTTTCTTCTGATATGACAACATCTGTAGAAGGGGGGCCTGTGAGGTTTTGAAATGTCATGGTCAGTGCCAGCTTTAGCTAATTCTTATATTTGTGGCACAGCCTGCAAAGCCACCAGTATTTTGTAAGGCCAATAAGCTCTCTGCCACACAATCATGTGAGGGGAAGAGTTTTGCTTTGAAACCATCTGTGCCAAGTGAGAGCTATTACACACAAGCTAATTAGTGTTGTTTGCTGGCTTGGCCTGACTGGAGAGTTGTGCAACCTGTATCTTCTGGAAGTCACTGAGCATTTATTTCTAATCCGGTCCTGCTGTACTTTTCCATCGCTTGCTTTGGCACATGTTCCCTCTGTCTTGCACGTGCATTGTTTTTTGTTTGTTTTTTTTTTGCTTTCTTCCGTTTAAAGTAGTGATTGTCTCATCAGGTTGGACATTGATCCTCTTGTTTATCAGTGAGAGAGCTCAATTGTTCGCCACAGGCAAAGTATCGGGCAGTATAGGGTTCACAGGCACACAAGATGGTGTAGCCTTGTGGTAAAATTAGGTGTGGAATGTGAGTTAGGTTCGGTACAGATCCCTTAGACTGCCCTGGATTTCTGAATTATTTTTTTTTAACTAAGGCATTGTGGTCCCTGTACGCTGCTTGTATGTGGATATAGCAGAGACTACAAATCCCATTGTTCACTTACTTGGTGATGCTGTATAAAGGGAGACCCACCTTGTACATGGGCTGTGAGCCTGTGCATTATAAAGACCTGCCTCCTACTTAGGCTTTGATTCTGTGCATTGTATAAAAGAATCCTGCTTCGTACTTGGTCTGTGCTCAAGTTGTTATTTTGTGCATTTGTGAAGGAGATCTACCTTCTGCTCAGCATGTTAGCTTTTGTTCATAGCGCAGCATGTTACCTGTCAGCAGATAAGGCCCTGGTTGGCCCTGCCTTTAGTATTGCCACAGACCCTGCTTGATCTTTGGTCCTTACCCTTCCTCTTGTACCCCAAGTAGGCTTGAGGTCTCTTGCTAGTTTGGTTGCTCTCACCTGTGCTAGTAGGTGCTTCCAGGTAGCCCCTAGCCTCTCAGTAAAGAATTGTTTCCTCACATTGTCTCTGAGCTTCCCTTATCATCTTTTGTTTTAATTTCCTTCATTATCCCTTTTACTCCCATGGTTTTCTTTTCTCCTGATTGTTATAGTGATGACTCCCAGGAGCGTCTTCACTCCTGAATTCACCAAATCTTACCATCTTTTGTCTCCTCTACTTTCTTTGGCAGAAGTTTGAAAAGAAATACAACGCTGAGGTTGGCAAAGGCACTGTCTCTAAGAGCACCCAGTTTGAATATGCCTGGTGCCTGATCCGCAGCAAGTACGGTGATGATATCCGGAAAGGAATCCTCCTACTAGAAGGTGAGGGACACAACCTTGCTGACAGCTTGGAAGGGAGGGGGAGCATGGGAGGCTCAGCAGCAGTAGAAAATGGATTTACTGCATGGGGGATGGCTGATAGTGTGGGCTATAAATAAAACTGAGACCAAGGGAGTAAAGGCCACGCACAGTGGGATGAATTTTCAGAATGTTGTGCATAAAAATTAGCATATATGCACATAAGTAGCTACTACTTCCGTATTCTCTGTTTTATAAAAGTCGAAAATATGCGCATATATGTGCATAAAAGAGCAGTCTGGGGCATTCTGGGGTGGGGCCAACACTTGCACATGTTGCTATTTTAAAAGACGCATGCATTTGTCAATTTAACTTAATTACATTTACACCTGCTTATTATCTGGTGTAAGTGAAATTAAATGTTTATTGTGTAATACTGACTGAGTGACCTTGGAAGGTAGTTAAGGCTGAAGAACCAGGAAGGTCTTGATGACCTATAGAAGGATTGGACAAACTAGTAGACTAATTGGTAAATTGGTTAATTTCATTTACATGTGCATGTTTTAAAATTGGCTGACTTATGCAAGTAAGTCCTACTTTACTTTCAAGTGTAAAATATATGTGCACATATTTTTCAAATAGGCACTGAAAGTACACGCATTAAGAGGTGGATTTTAAAAGCATTGCTCTCACAAAAATGCCCACATACTCACAATGTGGATTTTAAAAACCACGAAGTACACGCATATATACCGCTGCGTGTGACAAATATAGGGCGGAATGGGTGTTTCAGGGTGGTTCCAACAGTTTCCTAGCACCTAGACAGATGGGTTCAAGACCAGTGGGTTATGCACCTCTGCCTGCAGATGGAGATAGAGCAAACTGATGTCGGAGTATAGATACTCCTGCAGCGACATCAGCCTGCCAGTATTCTCCGTCTCCAGTAGATGGTGGATGTGCATTTCCCTACTAGGGATTGCTGTAGATTTTGGAAAAAGAAATAAAAGGAAGATTAATTCGCCCCACTCTTCTGCAGTGATACCAAATTGTCCATCCCCCAGTTGAGAATTCTTGAGGTGATTTCTGTGGTCCCTCAGATAAGTCCCTCAGATAAGTCCCTCAGATAAGTCCCTCAGATAAGTCCCTCAGATAAGTCCCTCAAACCTCTTCTCTACTTCTCTGATTTCCGCACAGTACTTCAATCTATAATTTTCTCAAAAATTGATTACTGTAATGCACTCCTACTTGGTCTCCCTGCTACCCACGTCAAACCTCTACAACTCCTTCAAAACGCCACTGCACGCATCCTAACCAATGCCAATAAGAAAGACCATATTACTCCCACCCTCATTAATCTCCATTGGCTTCCCATTCACTCACGAATTATTTACAAGACCCTTACCCTCATCCACAAAAGTATTACTAACGAACATTACAATTGGCTAAACCCACCTTTCCTCCCTCGTACCTCCACAAGACCCACCCGCTCCTCTCTCCGTGGTACCCTCATTCCTCCTTCCATAAAATCCACAAGACTCATCTCCACCACCAATAGGGCCCTCTCCCTCGCAGGCCCTTCCCTCTGGAACTCCATGCCTCCTGACCTACGTACCGAAACCTCCACACCCACATTCAAAAAGAAACTCAAAACCTGGCTCTTCCTCCAAGCTTACCCCCAATCATCTTCATCTCTCACTAACACCCTAACCGGATCACCACCTCTCACCAGTACTCCCCCTCAGGACCTACACCCGACACCCACCCCCTCCAAGGACCCTCAAACCTAAACAAAAAAAAAAAAAAAAAAAAAAACAAACCTTGTATATAACCTATGTATATATTAATTGTCCCTTGAACCCTGTACATATCTTTTCCTTCAGTTTTCCTTTTTCACCCCTCCCCCCCTCCTTTTTGTCCCGTATATCCCTACCCTTCCCTCCCCTACTTATTTATCTAGTTAATTGCCATGTTACTGCATTATGTTAAAAACTGTTCCTTGTAAAGGCCTTGCCTATATATTACTTGTTATAAGTTATCTGTAAACCGGCACGATGTGCAAACGGTTGTCGGTATATAAAATCAAATAAATAAAATAAATAAATAAGTGCCTTGGTCTGGTAGCTGGTTTTTCAACTGGTGTGGACTTAGCTGCTTGGACAGCTGAAAGGCAGCAGGTGCAGGAAGCTGAATGAGGCAGTCCCCCCACAGCTGGAGACTGTCTCTGTACTCAGCCGGGAAAGGCTGAGCTCAGGTAAGATTCAAAAAAAGAAAGTGTGTGTGTGTGTGTGTGTACAGAGATGCATAAGGAGGAGGGGGGGGGTTTTGTGTGTAGGACTTCCTTCTTACCCAGTGTCAGTGCTCGGTGTGCCATTCCGACATTCGTCCCGATCCCAGGGAGGTTTAAGGGACATGGGCAGCCTGGCGGGTTGAGCAACCTCTATCGGCCAGACCCTGCTTTGAAGTTTTTCTCCTATGCGCCGCGTGGTAGGCCATGGCAGTGTTTTGTGCGCTTTGCCTTTGTGCTTCATTTGCCCTCTTCAGGAGCATCGTTTCGGGCAATGTATCTGTCTGTGCATCCAGTTTTTGGACGCTTACCAACCAACATCATCAATTCGTCCATGAGCTCTGGTTATGTACCTGACTCGCTTAAACAGGCAATTGTCAAACCAATATTAAAGAAGCCAAAACTCAACCCCACCGACCTGTCCAACTACCGCCCCATCTCAAACCTTCCTTTTATTTCTCAGCTCCTTGAAAAAACTGTAAATAAACAACTTACTGATACCTCAAGGACAATCAAATCCTTGCCTCCTCGCAGTACGGCTTCCGGAAATACCATAGTACAGAGACCTTACTACTCTCCCTAGCCGACCACCTTATCAAAAGTTTCGACAAAGGGCAATCGTATATCCTAGCCTTTCTAGACATCTCATCAGCATTTGACACTATCAGTCATAATATTCTTTTACAACGCCTAACTGAAATCGGCATAACAGGTGTTGCCCTCAACTGGTTCAAATGTTATCTCAGTAACAGAAACTTCAAAATTAAAGTAGGAAATCACGAGTCCAAAGCTATCCCCCTCAATCAAGGAGTCCCACAAGGCTCCTCCCTCTCTTCAACACTCTTCAATATATACATCCTTCCGCTGTGTCACCTTCTATCCAGTCTCAAGCTTCCACCTTACGTCTAAGCTGATGATGTTCAAATACTCATTCCCATTACTGACTCACTCCCAAGCGCTTTGAACATCTGGAATTCCACTCTACTATCAATTAAAAAGCTTCTCACCACCATCCACCTTTCATTGAACACTGCAAAAACGGAAATCATGCTCATGTCACCCCAAAATCACCCTATCTCATCCCTCCTTCCTCACCCACCTATTTCATTCTCCCAACAAGTCCGGGATCTAGGGGTCACCCTTGTCGCTCACCTTACTCTGAAGAAATTTATCAATAATACTCTGAGAGAGGGATTCTTCAAACTACATACCCTCAAAAAACTTAAACCATTACTCCACTCTGTTGATTTTCGCACAGTACTTCAAACTACTATTTTCTCCAAACTTGACTATTGTAACTCCCTTCTCCTAGGTCTGCCGAAAAGCTCTATTCATCCGCTTCAAATTCTACAAAACTCAACTGCCCGGATCATAACCAACACACTCAGAAACGAACACATAACTCCCACTCTAAAGGAATTACATTGGCTCCCGATTGCTTCACGCATCCAATATAAGACCCTCTCTCTCTTACACAAGGCCTTACACAACCCTGAAATGAATTGGTTCAACGACTCCATTCACCTCCACCAGTCTACGAAGCCCACTAGACACCAACATCTCGCAACCATGCAGACTCCCTCACCCAAATGCACCAAACTGACCTCTACCAGTGCTCGTGCGCTCTCAGTAGCCGGGCCTGCCCTCTGGAATACAATGCCCCTAGAGTTACGCCAGGAAGACTGCTTTAAAACATTTAAACAAAATCCTAAGACTTGGCTCTTCACAAAAGCATACATCTAGTACTCAGCAAATTTCGCCCACCCTCTACACACCCTCAGCCCACCTTCAGGTAGTCTCAGAAAAATACAATGCTATTGTACTGTTCCTTATGTCATACTGTTTATTGTATCTTGTTGTATTTGTATCATAATGTATATAACTGTTACTATCTGTTCTCATAACCCTTATTATTATTCATCCCCCCCATGTACCATTGTTGCTAAGTTACTAATATTTGTTCGATGTAAAACGCCCTCCAGGCGTCTTACATCGATATCACCTCGGTTTTCACTGTAAACTGAGGTGATATCCCTGATGAACGTCGGTATATAAAATTTCTAAATAAATAAATAAATTTCAGCTGATAATTGATCGCTGGGGCCTTCTGTTCCTAGACCTGCTGGTGACTTCTCGCAATGGAAAGGTTCCTAGATTCTTCAGTCGCGGGAGAGATCTGAAGTTCTTGGGTATCAATGCTCTTGTGCAGGTGTGGTTAGAGGACAAGCTGATGTATGCCTTTCTTCCATGGCTCATGTTGGGTAGAGTAGTTTGGAGGGTTGAAGGCCTCAGAGGGGTGGTGCTTTTGCTGGCATCGGATTGGCCCAGGAGGCCATGGTATGCAGATCTGCAAAGACTCCTGGTAGACTCCCCCCTTTGTCTTCCAGTGCACAGGAATCTGTCGCAGCAGAACCCAGTCCTTCATGAAGATCCGACTTGGTTTTGGGTTACGGTATGGCCCTTGAGAGGGCTCGCTTGTTGAAGCGTGGATATTCTACTGCGGTAAATGCCACCTTGCTACGAGCATGAAAATTCTCCACTTCCTTAGTCTATGTACGAGTTTGGCGAGGTTTTGAGGCTTGGTGTGAGGATCGAGGAGTGCTTCCTCGTTCAGTTAGGATCCCGCTCATTTTGGAATTTTTGCAGGGTGAGTTGAATAAACGGTTGACCCTTAATTCCTTGAAGGTATAGGTATTGGCCCTTGCCTGTTTCAGGGGTCAAGTGAATGGTGAATCCTTATTGTCTCATCCTGATGTGGCCCTTTCTTGAGGGGGTGAAACATCTTCGTCCTCCCTTGTGGTTACTGGTACCCTTGTAGAGTCTTAATCTGGTTTTGGACTTTTTGGCGGGTCCTATATTTCAAGTGATGCGCTCCCTTTCCTTGAGCTTTACTGACTTTGAAAATGGTGTTTCTGGTGGCAATATGTTCTGTGCTTCGAATTTCCAAGCTGCAGGCCTTGTCTTGTCAGGAACCGTTCCTTTGGGTGACTCCAGGAGCGATTCAACTGTGTTCTCTTCCTTCTTTCTTGCCTAAAATGGTCTCAGATTTTCATTTGAATCAGTCCATTTCCTTACCGTCTCTGAATAAGGAAAGAGATGCAGAGGAATATCACCTTTATGTCCCTTGGATGTCAAGAGATGTCCTAAGGTATCTGGAGGTTTCTAAATCTTTCCAAAAGACAGATCACCTGTTTGTCCTTCATGGTGGAGGTAAACAGGGCAAGCCAGCTTTGCATGCTACAACAGCTCGCTGGATTAAGGAGGTAGTCACGGCTGCGTATGTGGCTGCTGAAAATCCATTGTCTACTCAGGTTAGGGCTCATTTCACTAGGGCTCAGGCAGTGTCATGGACGGAGGTTAGATTGTTGTCTCCTGTCGACATTTGCCGAGCTGTGATGTGGTCCTCCTTACTCACCTTTTCCAGGTATTATTGTCTGGATGTGCAGTCCCGGGAGGATGCAGCCTTTTGCACATGCGGTTTTGACTGGACCATGGGCAGCCTCCCACCTTTTTCAGGAGTAGCTTTGGTACATACCATCCTGAACCCTGGGTGCTAGGAAATGAGAAATTATTACTTACCTGATAATTTCCTTTTCCTTAATCTAGACAGATGGGTTCAGCTTCCCAGCCTTGGCTGCCATATGTTTGTATTATAATCTTCCTGTATGGCTACGTGTAACTAAGTGTTACTCCAGTCCTTAAACTATTGTTAATGTATTTCTTGTCTGAGCTCAGTGTTTCATGTTGGCTGAGTATTGAAATGATTATCTGATTTTAATCAAGTTTTTGCTAAACATAAGAACATAAGAAAATGCCATACTGGGTCAGACCAAGGGTCCATCAAGCCCAGCATCCTGTTTCCAACAGTGGCCAATCCAGGCCATAAGAACCTGGCAAGTACCCAAAAACTAAGTCTATTCCATGTAACCATTGCTAATGGCAGTGGCTATTCTCTAAATGAACTTAATAGCAGGTAATGGACTTCTCCTCCAAGAACTTATCCAATCCTTTTTTAAACACAGCTATATTAACTGCACTAACCACATCCTCTGGCAACAAATTCCAGAGTTTAATTGTGCATTGAGTAAAAAAGAACTTTCTCTGATTAGTTTTAAATGTGCCCCATGCTAACTTCATGGAGTGCCCCCTAGTCTTTCTACTATCCGAAAGAGTAAATAACCGATTCACATCTACCCGTTCTAGACCTCTCATGATTTTAAACACCTCTATCATATCCCCCCTCAGTCGTCTCTTCTCCAAGCTGAAAAGTCCTAACCTCTTTAGTCTTTCCTCATAGGAGAGTTGTTCCATTCCCCTTATCATTTTGGTAGCCCTTCTCTGTACCTTCTCCATCGCAATTATATCTTTTTTGAGATACGGCGACCAGAATTGTACACAGTATTCAAGGTGCGGTCTCACCATGGAGCGATACAGAGGCATTATGACCTTTTCCGTTTTATTCACCATTCCCTTTCAAATAATTCCCAACATTCTGTTTGCTTTTTTGACTGCCGCAGCACACTGTACCGACGATTTCAATGTGTTATCCACTATGACACCAGATCTCTTTCTTGGGTTGTAGCACCTAATAAGGAACCCAACATTGTGTAATTATAGCATGGGTTATTTTTCCCTATATGCATCACATTGCACTTATCCACATTAAATTTCATCTGCCATTTGGATGCCCAATTTTCCAGTCTCACAAGGTCTTCCTGCAATTTATCACAATCTGCTTGTGATTTAACTACTCTGAACAATTTTGTGTCATCTGCAAATTTGATTATCTCACTCGTCGTATTTCTTTCCAGATCATTTATAAATATATTGAAAAGTAAGGGTTCCAATACAGATCCCTGAGGCACTCCACTGTCCACTCCCTTCCACTGAGAAAATTGCTAGTCTGTCCACAGTTGCTTTTGAAGAGAATACTGGCAGGCTGATGTTGCTGCAGGGGTAGATATACTGTGACATCAGTTTACTCCGTCTCTATCTGCTGGTAGAGGTGCATAACCCACTGGTCCTGAACCCATCTGTCTAGATTAAGGAAAAGGAAATTATCAGGTAAGTAGTAATTTCTCATTATGCACACAGCTCCGTATTTTAAAACCGGAGACTGTGGCACACATCAACTTGTTATCTACGTAAATTTACTGCTGCTCCAGATGAGGAACAAGTCTATAGATCTCGAGTTTTAGGGCTTACTCAACAAGGTGAGGAGTCTGGGTCAACTGGGAGTTGTGCAGGATCAAGGACCAGAGGAGTCTGGAAGACCTAGATTTTAACTGGGCAAACTGGTGGACTAATTGGAAAAATTGGGTTGTGCTTCATATTTTAAAACCCAAAAACGTCCTATGGAAGACACGCACTAGCTGTTTTGAGTAACCTCTTAAAATTAGGAGCATGCTTACGCGTGGTGGGTGTATTTTAAAGCATACACGCACGATTTAAAATTTCAGCATATCTTTGCTCACGCACAGATACGCGCGTGTATGGGTGCACAAGCATTCATTTTAAAATTAGCCTGTAAATGCATTGATATATGTGGTTTCAATGCAGTGCATATAAGCCTACATATGCATGAAGATTGCAGGGTAAAGATACACATTTTTTTTTATTTATCATTTTTTAAGCAGTTAACAAGTCAAATCACTTGACAAGAAATGATATACAGGGAGTCATACAACTGAAAGAAGAAAACAACCAACAAGGTATATATAATCCCAATAATACCTTTTTAGACCACTACTACAGAGAGTGTTCCAATTGAAATTCAGTGAAGAAAATTTTGATACACAAGCATAAGTAAACAGCCACCTCTTGCTGTTTACTATCTATTGTCGGAACAAAATATTAGGAACCAGTTACAATGGGAGCTGGATCCTGTCCAATTCTATCATTCAGAAAAGTATTCAGCTGAGACGGGTCAAAGAAAACATATTTAACCCCAGCGTGCTTAACACATTTGCTTGGGAAATATAGCCAAAACATTGCACCCAAACTGAGTACTGCAGGGCGCATTATCAGGAAACGCCTTCTTTTTAACTGTTACTTTAGCAACATCCGGGAACATTCTAATTTTATATCCTAGAAACATTATATCTCTATTTTGAAAAAATATTTTTAACACAAAGACCCGGTCTGAATCCAAAACAGAAGTGGCAATTAAAGTTGAAGATGTTATTACTTCTTCCTTTGAGCTCTCTAAAAAAGAGGATAGATGAGATAAATTAACTGGAGCAGTATCCGCAGGCCTGTTGTCGTCTTGTAGTGATATTTTATTCGGCAGATAATATGCTTTAGAAATCAGTGGGAGAAGTATCAACGAAGCATCTCAACGGGTGTTGTAAACTTTTTAGGAAAATTTAATATCCTAAGATTACACCGTTGTACTCTATTCTCCAAATTTTCCATTTTGTTCTGCAAGAACAAATGTCCAGCTGATATGGTATCTACAGATTTCTGCATAACTGTCCCCTTAGACTCCAAAACTTCCACCTGCATTTTAACATCAGACACTTGACTCTTCGAAGTATTAACCAGGTCATGTTTCTGAGAAACAAATTGAGAAACTTGATTTGAAAGTTTTGTAATTGCTTCCCAAATTATATCTAAAGTTATATTTGGAGGTTTTGTTAAGGAAACTATTGTTACCTCCAAAACCGGTACAGTAACTCGTCCAGCCGTTGTTGATGTTGGCGATTTATATTCGACAAGGAACAGTCTGCTCCCTCTGCATGCACCTCCATGCCGGCCCATCCCGACGCCGCCACTGCCAATCGGTCTTGCTCATCTCCGCGTGACAGGAGCAGGCTGTTGACGTCAGCCTCACTCGCGGGGGGCTGGGTTGAGGAGGAGCCCGACTTGGTTCCGGCGAAAAAAATGACTCCAATTCCGGACTGGTAGCGGTGGAGCACCGATTCGCTGCCCTCCCAAGGATAACTCCACAGGGCCCTGCGATAGCTCCTGGTTCCGAACGACATGGTGGTTCATTGGGCCTGAAAACGGCGAACCCTCCGAAGCTTCAGGGACTGCTCTGGCCTTTCCTTTTCTTTTCCCCATATAGTAAGTATTTCAAAAACGTTTGCAGCAAAATTGTAAAGGGAAGAAAATCCTCTTGGAGCATAGCAGGTTAGTGTGCGGCCATCTTGGAAACACCCCCAAGATACACATTTTTTAAAACAGGCTATGTGCAGGTTGTAAAATAGTGTGGTAAAACTATGTATTGCCATATGCGTGCATATATGTTGCCATATGCAGTGGTTTTGAAAGTTATCCTCCCTGTATTTATTGTATTGAAATTCAAATTCATCTCTTTATATTTTGTGACTCCTTGTTCCTGATCTGGACTCTTTCAGTTTCCTGCACAGTGCATAGCAAGAACTAACTATTCTCTTGTGTTATTCTTAGAGCTGTTACCCAAAGGGAACAAAGAAGAACAAAGGGACTATGTATTTTATTTGTCCGTGGCCAATTACAGACAGAAGGTGAGTTCTAGGTTGTAACATTGCTTAGTTATTGAAATATTATCCTCTACGCCTCAGATGGAAATCAGCTACAAGATAGTGGGGACCCTTGTGTACAGCCTTCCCTCTGAGCTGCCTCTCATCATTCTTTTCTGTCTCCTACACTTGCTTGTCCTCGGATAAACCCTTCCCTTCTCTCCCTGCTGCACCCTTTTGCCCTGGCTGCCTTTCACCTTCTTGCTACCATGCACAGTACCTCATCAGATCATCTTTAACTACAGTCAAGGAATGTGACTCGTGGTATTTCTTGAGTTCCTGACTTTCCCAGATTTATGGTCATAGGACTCCCAGCTTCTGGAGCCAGCTTTTTGTCTGCTGCTGGCTATCTTGGCAATTGGTACCTTGTGGTCAAGCCAGGAAATGGTAGCTTGAAGATTCCAACTCCAGTAAGAATCTGTTCTTTCTCTCTTTCCTGCAGGAATATGAAAAAGCACTAAAGTATGTCCGGAATCTTCTAAAGACAGAGCCAAAGAACACACAGGCACTAGAGCTGGAGAAACTAATTGAGAAAGCCATGCAGAAAGGTCTGATAAATGTTGTTAACGTACCATGTATATCCTGACCACACAGGGACAGGTTGAGAGTCTCAGCACTGTGTGGCTTTATATAAGCACTATCCTGAGTCCAAAAGACAAATGATCAATCCTAGGCTATTAAACTTGAGATGTTGCCATGACTGTTAGAAACTGGCAGGTATGACAGCAGAGAAACAGGTCAATACTTGCCTTGTTTCTTAAACACATCTGCCAAGCACCCACTCCGAGGACAAACCTATTGGCAGCCCTCACACATAGGTGGCATCAGATGGAGCCTGGCACGGAAGTTTGATTTCAAAGTTTCCAGAAATTTTGAGCATGTCCTATTGGGCATTTACAGCATGCTATATTTCCACATGACCACATTGGGACCCCTTCAATCACATCTTTTTCACAGAACTCGCAGGTTGTGGACTTTTCTGCTCATCAGGAAAATTTTGCTTTCCAGCAATGCAGGAATTATACTTTGTGGGGCCCCACCCTCTCTCCTTATCCCTTAGTCATCTTTAGGAAGGTTTTTGAGCATGTGGTTTTGTTCATTTTCATTGGCCACATGGTGCACCATAGCCAGTGTATCAAGGCAGCATTGGTCGCAGTTTTTCTGCCAGAGTTGTTTGAGTGTGTTAATTTTTTAATTGATTCTCCAAATGAGGAAGAAAGCCAGTGAATTAAAGTAACCCCTGGGTGAATGGATCATTTCTCTCATATGGAGCCTCATGATAGATAAATTATTTCTCACAGGACAAGCAGGATGGTTGTCCTCACAAATGGGTGACATCGAGGATGGAGCCCACCACGGAAAACTTCTGTCAAAGTTTAACAGAACTTTGACTGGCCCCTACTGGGCATGCCCAGCAAGGCACTGACCCTGCAGCCAGCAGGGGTCTCCCTTCAGTCTTTTTTCCGCGCAGCAGTTGCCACGCGGTGAAAGGAGCTCTCTACCACGTTCCTGACAGGAATTCGGTTTTTCTTTCCGAAGAAAATTTTGCCCCTCAGGGGTCTCCCTTCGACAACTTTTTCTCACCTTCGCGGAAACCGGTAAGTTTTTTGCCGTTTTTTCATCGACTGCCGTCGATTTTGGCCCTTGAGGCCTATTGGCACTTACCGATCCCGCGGCTAAATTTGGCCTTAGGCCATGGCGACGGGGTTCCGTCGTTGTCCGGACTGTACCCGGACTATGTCAATCACAGACCCCCATAGGGTTTGTGTATTGTGTTTGGGTAGTGAGCATGATGTCCTGACTTGCACCAAATGTGCCTTAATGGCACCTAAGGGTCGCAAAGCCAGGATGGAGAAGATGGGGCTCCTCTTCCATGCACCCACCCCAACGCCATCGATAGCATCGACGTCATCGGAACCGGCACCGTCGAAGTTGCACCACCATCGTCAACCCTCCGGTGACCGTCCACCATCGATGACTTCTCGGCCGTCGACTCCTGTTCCCTCCCCGGATGGGCGAGGAGATCGAAAGGACAAGCATCGCCATCGACGGCACAAGTCTCGGCCCGTCGAGGATCCACAGTCATCGACCTCTGAACTGGCCGAGCCACCGACTAAGAGGCCTCGATCAGACTTGGCACCGTCCACGTCTCGTTCGCAGGCATCGAGGAAACCCTCACCCTCTCGGGGTGTGGGAGCCGTGATCCCACCGGTTACGGTGGTCCCTCCGGCTCTTCCTCAGCCTCCCTCTCCCGTCGAGCCGGGTATTGTTACCCCTGGTCTCCGGGCAGAACTGGACCGGCTGGTCCAGGAGGCCATCGAGAAAGCGATGCAAAGGTTCCAACCTCCACCGGCACCGATTCCGGCACCGATTCCGGCACCGACTCCGCCACCGAGGAGGGAACCGGCCACCGAGCCTCTGGTGGAAGCGCTGGCACCGCTACTACACCGTATGGAAGCACTTGTACAAGCCCTTCCATCGATGATCCAAGTAGCACCGATAACTCCACCGTCTCCGACAGGATTCTCATCGGCAGAAGAAACACCGTTTCTGATTCCCCCTTCCGGGGTGGTCCCATCGGTGCCTTCTCGCATATCTCCACCGATTTATCCTTCGGCTCCATCGATTCCAAAACCGGCACCGATTCCATCGGCAACCCCGAAACCCTCGATGCCATTCCCAGTACCGATTGCAGCACCGGTTCCTTCAAGGTTTCATTCGATGCCTTCGGATCCTCAACCAGGTCCTTCAGGGCTTCAACCCCCACATGATCCCTACGATACCTGGGGTGATGATACATCTTCTGACACAGATCTACCTTCTCCACCATCTCCTACAGAGAGTAGAAAAAGATATCCTCCAGAGGATCTCTCCTTTATAAATTTTGTAAAGGAGATGTCAGAACTTGTACCCTTTCAGCTGCAATCTGAGACCGATGACAGACACCAGATGATGGAACTGCTTCAATTTTTGGATGCTCCAAAAATCATCGCTTCCATCCCCATTCACCAGGTCTTTCTGGATCTTTTAAAGAAAAACTGGGAGTCTCCTTCATCTGTCTCACCAGTGAACAAGAAAGCTGACTCCACATACCTCGTCCAGTCAGCACCAGGCTTTCAAAAGCCTCAACTGGATCATCGCTCTGTTGTGGTTGAGTCCGCACAAAGAAAGGCCAAGCGTCTAAAGCCACACTCTTCCACCCCACCTGTCAAGGACAATAAATTCCTGGATAGTGTGGGCCGGAAAGTGTACCATGGAGCTATGTTGATTTCACGCATAGCTTCATATCAACTTTACATGACTCAATACAACAGAGCCATCCTTAAACAGATGCAAGACTACGCTGATACATTACCTGACCAATACCAGCCACAGCTTCAGGCCCTTCTTAACAAAGGGTTTGAAGCTGGGAAGCACGAGATCAGAACAGCTTACGACATCTTCGATGCTTCCACAAAAGTTTCAGCTACTGCTATCTCGGTCAGACGTTGGGCTTGGTTAAAGTCATCCAACCTTCGCCCAGAGGTCCAGGATCGTTTAGCGGATTTACCCTGCTTAGGGGACAATTTGTTTGGAGAACAAATTCAGCAAATTGTAGCTGAGTTAAAAGATCACCACGAGACGCTGAAACAACTTTCTTCTGTTCCGTCTGAGGTTTCCTCCAAACAACCACTTAAGAAAGACTCTAAAAAGTCGTTCTTTCGGCCACGTCGTTACTATCCTCCATCGGCCAGGCCTCGTCCAGCTCGATCCTCTACCAGACCTCAGCCACGTCAGCCTAGGAAACAAAGGCCTACTGTAGCCCCTCCTCCTGGGCCTGCGGCTGGCCTTTGACTCCCCTGTAGGGAGCACATGCCAAACCCCTCTTCCAGACATCCCTGTAGGAGGTCGACTGTACCATTTTTTACAAGCTTGGCTGCAGATCACCTCAGATCAGTGGGTGCTAGCAATTATTGCACAGGGTTACCACCTCAACTTCATAACTCTTCCGGCAGACTCCCCGCCTCTTCAAGCGTGGAGTCTAACCACCCATTTGGCTCAATTACAACAGGAAGTATCTCTTCTTCTACAATCAAATGCTATAGAACCCGTCCCTCCCTCTCAGCGAGGGAAGGGATTCTATTCCAGATACTTCCTACTACCAAAGAAATCAGGGGGACTACGTCCCATTTTGGACCTTCGAGCCCTCAACAAATACCTTCAAAAAGAAAAATTCAAGATGGTAACCCTGGGCGCACTGCTCCCTCTGCTACAAAAGGGGGATTGGCTGTGCTCTCTCTACCTAAAGGACGCTTATACTCACATAGCGATCGCACAATCCCATCGCAAGTATCTGCGATTTCTGGTAGGCCGCGACCATTATCAATACCGTGTATTGCCTTTCGGTCTGGCATCTGCTCCATGAGTCTTTACCAAATGTCTCGTAGTGGTAGCAGCATTCCTACGGAAGGAAGGTGTCCACGTCTACCCCTACCTGGACGATTGGCTAATCAGGGCCTCCACCCAACAGATTGCTCAATCCTCCCTCAAATTGACAATTCAAACACTCCTTTCCTTAGGGTTTCTTGTCAGTTACGAGAAATCTTGCTTAGTCCCATCTCAAACCTTATCCTTCATTGGGGCAGACTTGGACACCTTACAGGCAAAGGCTTACCTTCCTCATCAGAGGGTTCATACCCTAATATCCCTGGCTCGCCAGCTCCAGTCTCAACACACTGCCACGGCTCGCGAATTCCTCATTCTCCTAGGACACATGGCATCCTCGGTTCAAGTCACTCCCATGACCCGACTAGCCATGAGAGTAACACAATGGACTCTACGACACCAATGGATTCAAGCTTTTCAGCCTCTGTCCTCCATAGTCACTGTTACACAAGCGCTGCGCCTGTCTTTAACCTGGTGGACGACTCAGGTCAACCTCCTTCAGGGCTTACCTTTTCTCCCACCGGATCCGCAAGTAATCCTAACCACCGATGCTTCTCACATCGGTTGGGGAGCCCATGTGGACAACTTCCAAACCCAAGGGTTATGGTCAAAAGAGGAAGCCGAACACCAGATAAATTTCCTGGAATTTCGAGCAATCCGCTATGCGCTCAGAACTTTCAGAGATCATCTATTCCATCAGATAATCTTAATCCAGACGGACAACCAAGTGGCCATGTGGTACATAAACAAGCAGGGAGGCACAGGATCCTTCCTTCTGTGTCAGGAGGCTGCGCAGATTTGGGCAGAAGCCCTCTCCCACTCTATGTACCTCAGGGCCACTTACCTGCCGGGAGTAGACAATGTATTGGCAGACCAGCTGAGCCGTGTCTTCCAACCACACGAGTGGTCACTCAACCCTCTCGTAGCGACCTCTCTGTTTCGAAAGTGGGGTTTTCCCCGCATAGACCTCTTTGCGTCCCCTCAGAACCACAAAGTGGACAATTATTGCTCTCTCATTCGGAGCCAGCACTCTCAGCCGAGAGATGCATTCTCCCTCAAGTGGACGACCGGTCTGCTCTAAGCATTCCCTCCACTTCCTCTTGTGTCAAAGACTCTCGTGAAGCTACGCCAGGACGGAGGAACCATGATCCTGATAGTACCTTACTGGCCACGCCAAGTATGGTTTCCCATACTCCACGATCTCTCCATCCGCAGGCACATTCCTCTGGGAAAGGACCCGCATCTGCTCACTCAAAACGACGGATGCCTCCTCCATCCCAACCTCCAAGCCTTGTCCCTGACGGCATGGATGTTGAAAGGTTAGTTCTTCAACCATTTAACCTTTCAGATTCCGTTTCTCGTGTCCTGATAGCTTCACGAAAGCCTTCCACAAGAAGATCTTACTCATACAAATGGAAAAGGTACACATCATGGTGCACTTCTCAGTCCCTTGATCCCCTTTCCTGTCCAATCTCTAAATTCTTGGACTATTTATGGCATCTCTCTGAATCAGGTCTTAAAACCTCTTCTATAAGAATGCATGTCAGTGCGGTAGCCGCCTTCCATAAAGGTATTGGGGGTAGTCCTATTTCAGTACAACCCCTGGTCACACGTTTCCTTAAGGGCTTGCTCCATCTCAAGCCACCCTTGCGTCCTCCGGCCCCATCCTGGGACCTTAACCTAGTTCTTGGTCGTCTCATGAAACCACCTTTCGAACCTCTGCACTCCTGTGACTTGAAATATCTCACTTGGAAAGTGTTATTCCTTTTGGCTGTTACTTCAGCTCGCAGGGTTAGTGAATTACAGGCCCTAGTTACCTATCCGCCTTACACTAAGCTCCTGCAGGACCGGGCGGTACTCCGCACTCACCCTAAATTTTTGCCTAAGGTAGTTTCGGAGTTTCATATCAATCAATCTATCGTACTACCTATCTTTTTTCCTAGGCCCCACTCCAACTCTGGAGAACAGACTCTGCATACCCTGGACTGTAAACGGGCTCTAGCTTTTTACCTAGACCGTACAGTTTCTCACAGGAAGAGCACTCAATTATTCGTCTCTTTCCATCCTAACAAGTTAGGACAACCTGTGGGTAAGCAGGCTCTTTCCTCCTGGTTGGCGGACTGCATCTCTTTCTGCTATCAGCAAGCTGGCATTCCCTTTCAAGACCGTGTTAAAGCACACTCTGTGAGGGCCATGGCGACGTCAGTGGCACACCTTCGATCGGTGCCGCTTCCGGACATCTGCAAAGCTGCAACCTGGAGTTCTCTCCATACCTTTGCAGCCCACTATTATTTGGACAAAGCTGGAAGACAGGACTCCATCTTCGGCCAATCTGTCTTGCGTAACCTTTTTCCAACCTGACGTACCAACACCCTTCCACCTGCCCGGTAGGGTGCGGATGCCCTTTCCCAAATTAAACCCCAGTTGTTGTGCCTGTTGCACGCCGTTGGGTACATTTGGTGCAAGTCAGGTCATCCTCAGCTCGGTACTCACCCATTTGTGAGGACAACCATCCTGCTTGTCCTGTGAGAAAGCAAATGTTGCTTACCTGATGTAACAGGTGTTCTCACAGGACAGCAGGATGTTAGTCCTCACGAAACCCGCCCGCCACCCCGCGGTGTTGGGTTCGTTTTATTTTTACTTTTTAGGCACTGCCTGTAGCTTTGAAAATCAGACTGAAGGGAGACCCCTGCTGGCTGCAGGGTCAGTGCCTTGCTGGGCATGCCCAGTAGGGGCCAGTCAAAGTTCTGTTAAACTTTGACAGAAGTTTTCCGTGGTGGGCTCCATCCTCGATGTCACCCATTTGTGAGGACTAACATCCTGCTGTCCTGTGAGAACACCTGTTACATCAGGTAAGCAACATTTGCTTTCTTTTGCCTGGGGGCTAACCATGAAATTCATGGATGTCCTGTCTGCATGTCTACTAGAGGGCAGTGTCCTGGTTTGACCTCATGGAAAAGGCTTTGGTTTTGTAAGTCTATGCTATTGGCATCTCAGATATCTACGTTGAGGGTCGAAAGAGCTGCACTGACTGCGTATTGACATCCGGAGGGGGGGGGGGGGGGCGGCAAGTCACTCTCTTTCAGTATCAAGGACCAGGGAGACAGGCTGCTGCCTGGCTTCTCCCACCTGAAGAGAGCAAAGGGTTCAACCTCTTTGGTACCAGCCTTGTGGAGCTCTGATGATGATCATAGAGTGAAGACCAAGAAGCCTCAACATCAGTCTTTGATATGCATTGCTGGACGTGGGGACATTCGGGTGGCTTGAAAACCCCCCTCCCCCCCCTGTGGGAGGAGACTCATTCTCCATTCATTCCTGGAAATCCCATCGGTCTCCAAGGGTACAAGTAAGTGTGTGTGTGTGTGTGTGTGTGTGTGTATATATATATATATATATATATATATATATTACACATACACTGAATCCTCCTGGGCGTACAACTAAGGCTCTGAGGACTTCTCCGATTAGGAAGAGTCTATAAGTCTCTTCTTGGACCCTTTTCCTTCACAGGAAAGGAGACAGTCTCCCCCAGATTCTCTCCTTTTCCACTTTTGTTAAGAGAGTGGCAGATGCTATTCCATTTACATTGCAAAAGGAGGAAGTGACCAGGGCAATGATACTTGATATCCTCCAGTTTGTGGAACCTCCAAAGGATATTTTAAGGCTTTGCCCATCCATGAGATGCTTCAGGAGGCACAGATGAGAATATGGGAGAATCCCTTCTATGGGTCCCATTAATAAGAAAACAGATGTGATATATCAAGTTCAGAAGGCTCCCAGATTCAAGAAGCAGCAACTGCTTCACCAGTCAACAATGGTTGAATCTGCTCTCAAGAAGACCAAGAGGTCAAGAGCCAATGGATATTGTGCTCTCCTGATAGCAGATGGGACAACGGAGTCAGATTTCAAAGCTGATGTCACTCTACATATATCTGTGCAGTAAGCTTAGCTCTTCAGTATTTCTCCGTCTCCACAGCAGATGCAGCCACTATCCCACACACTAGAATAGTGTTAGTAATTAGAACAAAGAAGAAAGAAAATCTACCTTCAAGAAGATCGAGCCCCGCTCTCCTGCGGTGAAACCTAAGGGTCCCTCCCCCAGTTGAGAATTCCTGAGGTGATCTCAGATATCCCTCAGAGGTATGCCTTGGTCCCGGCATGGACTTAGCCCCCAGAGTGGCTTAAAGGCAGCGGATGCACATCTGAGCGTGGCAGTGAAGGTAAAACCCTCCCGGTAAGCGACGAGACCAGGTAAGAAGGAAACTTTACATTTAGGTCTCCGGTCTCCAGAACTCGGATCGCCGTACTGACTCTGCTTCCAGCGAGTTAAAAGGGAGCACCGATCAGGTTGAGCAGCCTTGGTTAGGCTAGGCCCGGTGCAAGGGTGCACACACGTGGAGACCCTTGTGGGGGGGGGGGGGGTCGTCAGCGCCATTTTCCTTTCCCCTCAGCGGTGCGCGCAGGACATTCTGGCAACTGATGCGCATAAGTTGTGCGCATCCCATAGTTGCACGCATACCTGCGCGCGCAACGGTGCACACAACTCGGGGCCGAGCGCACTACGAGCCGCACGCACACCGGAGCGCACTTGGTGCGCATAACTACGGCCGCGCACAAATTCTCGCACGCAGTGAAACTTGTGCGCCTAGACAAAGATTCAATGGCACCGGCGTCTAAGAAGACCAGAAGGCACTCTCTTGCACAGCCTGCCACATAAGAGCCGCGCAGACTGAATTGGAGTCCTGCCTGTGCCCGCAGTGTGAAGAAGCCCAGGGGGAACGGACCCCTGCTGTCGGAGGGGTCAGGAACTACTGACGAATGCTCCCCAGACCTATGTATCTCCGACACGACCTCCCCACAGGAGGACACCTCTGGGGCCCCTACTCCACCTCCCACTGGGATCAACATGGACGCAGGGACCTTCTCCTGGGTGGAATTCTTCAAAGGGCTGCAAACAGTCGCCGGAAGCACAAGATCCTCCAGGCACTGTTCGGATGCCTCGAGACAGGCCTCGCCTGACCAAGAATTTCCCTGTTAGGGTCCAGACACCTCAGCGATGAGTGACTCCCTGGAAGAAGGAGAAAATCCTCCAGGGATGGAACCATACCGAACCATGCTTCGCATCTTCCACAAGGACGAATTATCAGCCCTTGTTTCTCATGTGGATAAAGGTGAACCGGTAGATATAGTATACTTGGATTTTCAGAAGGCGTTTGACAAAGTTCCTCATGAGAGGCTTCTAGGAAAAGTAAAAAGTCATGGGATAGGTGGTGATGTCCTTTCGTGGATTGCAAACTGGCTAAAAGACAGGAAACAGAGAGTAGGATTAAATAGGCAATTTTCTCAGTGGAAGGGAGTGGACAGTGGAGTGCCTCAGGGATCTGTATTGGGACCCTTACTGTTCAATATATTTAGAAATGATCTGGAAAGAAATACGACGAGTGAAATAATCAAATTTGCAGATGACACAAAATTGTGCAGAGTAGTTAAATCACAAGCAGATTGTGATAAATTGCAGGAAGACCTTGTGAGACTGGAAAATTGGGCATCCAAATGGCAGATGAAATTTAATGTGGATAAGTGCAAGGTGATGCATATAGGGAAAAATAACCCATGCTATAATTACACCATGTTGGGTTCCATATTAGGTGCTACAACCCAAGAAAGAGATCTAGGTGTCATAGTGGATAACACATTGAAATCGTCGGTTCAGTGTGCTGCGGCAGTCAAAAAAGCAAACAGAATGTTGGGAATTATTAGAAAAGGAATGATGAATAAAACGGAAAATGTCATAATGCTTCTGTATCGCTCCATGGTGAGACCGCACCTTGAATACTGTGTACAATTCTGGTCGCCGCATCTCAAAAAAGATATAATTGCGATGGAGAAGGTACAGAGAAGGGCTACCAAAATGATAAGGGGAATGGAACATCTCCCCTATGAGGAAAGACTAAAGAGGTTAGGACTTTTCAGCTTGGAGAAGAGACGACTGAGGGGGGATATGATAGAGGTGTTTAAAATCATGAGAGGTCTAGAACGGGTAGATGTGAATCGGTTATTTACTCTTTCGGATAGTAGAAGGACTAGGGGACACTCCATGAAGTTAGCATGGGGCACATTTAAAACTAATCGGAGAAAGTTCTTTTTTACTCAACGCACAATTAAACTCTGGAATTTGTTGCCAGAGAATGTGGTTCGTGCAGTTAGTATAGCTGTGTTTAAAAAAGGATTGGATAAGTTCTTGGAGGAGAAGTCCATTACCTGCTATTAAGTTCACTTAGAGAATAGCCACTGCTATTAGCAATGGTTACATGGAATAGACTTAGTTTTTGGGTACTTGCCAGGTTCTTATGGCCTGGACTGGCCACTGTTGGAAACAGGATGCTGGGCTTGATGGACCCTTGGTCTGACCCAGTATGGCATTTTCTTATGTTCTTATGTTCTCAGAATCTGAAGACACTGGGCATTCTGGGCACTGACCCTATGGCGGAACCAAAGAAGAACTCTATCTTGGTGTCCCTTCGCAAGGCCTCATGCTACTTTCCTATGTTGAAAGTTATCCAGGAACTGATTGACCAGGAATGGAATGCCCCGGAGGTCAGCTTCAAAGGGGGGGCAGTCCTTGGAAGCCCTATACCCCCTGGAACCTGCGGCCAAGAAGCGCCTGCGTTCCCGATAGTGGACGCTATGGTCTGTGCAGTCTCAAAGCGAACAATTATTCCCGTTGAGGGAGGAACAGCACTGAAGGACAGATGATTGGAGTCCATCCTTAAGCAGGCCTTCACAATAGCAAGGACACTGCAGATTGCTTCCTGCTGCGCACTGGTGGCACATGCTTGTTTACTCCTCTCGAGAGACGCAAATACAGCCGAAGAGATGATGAAATCTGCTGCATCCTCTCTCACTGATGCAAGCTCAGACCTAGTGCGCACCTCAGCCAGAGGCGTTGCCTTGGTAGTAATAGCCAGAAGACAACTATGGCTACAAAATTGGTCTGCGGACGCAACATCTAAAGCAAATCTCACAAGAACCCCCTTAAAGGATCTCTCTTGTTCAGGAGCAAATTGGAGAAGTTAGCCAACAAATGGGGCGAATATCTAGTGCCCCGACTACCAGAAGATAGAGGAAGAAAGACCCCAGCATTCCTCCCCCAGAAGAACCAAGGGCAGAGGATCGCAGCGCTTTAGACCCTACAGGAATGCACAGTTCCAGGTACCTCGCCCCTCCGGAAGGACCCAGTCCTTTCGGAACAGACACACCAAGAGGGGAGCAGGACTGGGGGGCAGGCTCCAGCCATACCCCACAATGAGACGAGACTGGCCCATCCACAGGATGAAGCCATAGGGGGTCGACTTGCCCTCTTCTACCAAAGGTGGGTCAAGATAACGTCTGACAAATGGATCCTAAACATCATTCGAGAAGGGTACTCTCTGGAGTTCTGCAGCATCCCTCGAGACAAATTTGAGACTCACCCTGCCACTCCCACTCCAAGAGACTCAGTCTGAAGGCAATAACTCCGTTGCCCATGCCCCAGCAAACTAATGGGTGCTATTCCACCTATTTTATCGTTCCCAAGAAGGAAGGGTCATTCCGACACATCTTGGATCTCAAGAATGTCAACCGTCATCTACGGATGCCACACTTCCGCATGGAAACTCTGCACGTTGTGATACTGGGTCACCATTACCAGTTCCGGGCACTACCCTCCAGTTTAGCAGCTGCCCCCAGGATCTTCACCAAAATTATGGTGGTCGTAGCAGCATCACTGAGGAAGGAAAGGATCCTGGTACATCCTTACCTGGACGATTGGTTGATCAGGGCAAAGTCTTCAGAGGAGAGCAGGCAGGAGAGTCAAGAGCTTACTGCAGGAGCTCGGATGGGTCGTGAACACGAGTGAAAGCGGTCTACAGCCCTTTCAGCCCCTAGAGTACCTGGGGGGGGCCTGGTCCGACACCAAACAGAACAAAGTCTTCCTTCCCCTTCCGAGGAGAAGGAAACTGATTGAACAATTACAACAATTGATGACCAATGCATGCCCCAAGGTATGGGACTACCTTCAAGTCTTCGCCTTCATGGTATGAACCCTGGAGGTCGTCCTGTGGGCAAGGGCCCATATATTTTTTATTTTATTTTTTATTTAAAACATTTCTATACCGGCCTTCATGAATGGGATTCATATCAGGCCGGTTTACATGGAACAGGGGAAACCAGAAGTAAAAATAAAACCAACTAAACATAAATAAGAAAGGTCGAAAATTCAAAGTTACAATAAACAGGGGTATTGAACTTGGGAGCTAGTGTAGCTAGGAATAAGTGAAGTAGGAGTAAGAGCGATAGAGATTAACTAGGTAATTATCAATTAATATGTTATGAAATTATTAGATATTAAGTTCCTTGATCTGGGTATGACGAGTTAATTTGTGTTAGGGGAAGGCTTGGAGGAAAAGCCACGTCTTAAGTTTCCTTCGGAAGGTGTGGAGGCATGGTTCCAGTCTTAGATCAGTCAGTAGTTTGTTTCAGAGGACTGGTCCTGCTGTAGAGAAGGAACGTTCTTTGGTGGTTGTTAGCCGGGTGGATTTGGTAGGTGGGACTTGCAGCATTCCTTTATATGCCTCTCTGATGGGCCTGTCTGAGGCATGGAGTTTGAGTGGAGCCTGTAGGTCTAGGGTGCGTTGTTTGTGGATGGTTTTGTGTATTATGGTGAGTGCTTTATGTTGAATTCTGTATTTTATTGGCAGCCAGTGTAGGTTACGGAGGATAGGGGTAATGTGGGCGCTTCGGTTAGTGTTAGTTAAGATTCTGGCTGCTACATTCTGGAGCATTTGTAGCGGTTTTGTTGCCGAGATGGGGAGCCCCAGGAGCAATGCATTGCAGTAGTCCGTCTTTGAAAATAGTGTAGATTGGAGGACAGTTCTGAAGTCCTGGAAGTGGAGGAGAGGTTTAATTCTTTTCAACACTTGAAGCTTGTAGAAGCATTCTTTGGTGATATTATTGATTGATTTTTTTAGGTTTAGATGATTGTCTAGTATGACTCCTAAATCTCTTGTGTGAGAAATATGTGTGTCCGGGGAAGTAGAATCGGTGTTAGTCCAGTGTTCAGGAGAGATGAGCAGGATTTCTGTCTTGGATGCGTTGAGCACCAGGTTCAGGCTGGAAAGGAGACTTTTTATGGATTTCAAACAATTTTCCCAGTAATCGAGTGTTTTTGTCAGGGTTTCTTTTATGGGGATCAATATCTGAACGTCATCTGCGTAGAGGTAGTATGTTAATTGTAGGTTAGTGAGTAGTTGGCAGAGGGGTAGTAAGTAGATATTGAAAAGGGTTGGAGATAATGATGAGCCTTGTGGAACGCCTAGGGTTGATATATAACTTGGTGATTCTATGTTGTTGACTCTCACCTTGTAGCTTCTATTGTTGAGGAATGAGTTGAACCAATTGAGGGCAAGACCCGTGATTCCAATTTCTGAAAGACGATTTAGGAGGATGGCATGGTTTACCGTATCGAATGCCGATGAGATATCTAGAAGGACCAGTAGGTATGCAAGCCCTTTGTCTAGTCCCATGAGGATGTGGTCTGATAGTGAGATGAGGAGGGTTTCTGTGCTGGCTGATTTTCGGAAGCCATACTGTGCAGGGTAAAGAATTTTATTTTCCTCAAGGAAGTCAGAGAGTTGTGTGTTAACAACTTTCTCTGTGAGCTTCGCTAGAAACGGCAGGTTCGATATGGGTCTGAAGTTGGCGAGTTCTTTTGTGTCTAGATTGGGTTTCTTTAGGAGGGGTTTGAGAGATGCTGTTTTTAGCTCGTCGGGGTAGATTCCTTGGGCCAGGGAGCAGTTTATGATATTGGTAAGTGAACTGGAGATGGTGCTGGGGATGAGAAGCAGAAGTTTTGTAGGGATGTGGTCTGTCGGATGGCTGGAGGGTTTCATTTTTTTGAGAACGGATTCTATCTCCATGGTGGTAGTAGGTTCGAAGGAGTCAAATGTGTTTCTGGGGTGATAGATGGTGTTGGAGTTGAAAACTGGGGTTATTGTATTAGTGGGGAGAAGTGCCAATGTGTTTGCAATTTTATCCTGAAAGAAGCGTGCAAGATCATTGGCTTTAGATTGAGCCTGTTCATCAGGGATGGTGGGGGCAGAGGGTTTTGTGAGTTGTGAAACAAAAGAAAACAGAGCCTTGGCATCATATTGTATATCATGGATTCTGTTTGCGTAGAATTCCTTTTTAGTCTGTAGCAGAGAGGTCTTGTAGAGATGGAGGAAGCGTTTGTAGTCTGATAGAGTTTTGGTGTTAGGGTTTTTACGCCATGTGCCTTCTTTATGTCTGAGGTCTAGCTTCATTTGTTTAAGTTCTGGGGAGAACCATGGTTGTTTCATTTTTTGTGACCAATTGATGATTTTTGTCATTTTCGGACATAGTTTGTTGGCAATTGTTTCCGTGATACTGCTCCAAGTGAAAAGCGCAGAGTTGGGGTTGGAGCAGTCCAAATTAGGGAGATCTTTAGTTAGCTGTTCGCTAAGAGTGTCAGAAGGGCATAATTTCCGGAAATGAATGGTAGATTGAGGCTGAGTTTTTGCAGGATTTACTTTGGTAGTGAGAGTAGTTGATATCAGGGAGTGGTCTGACCAGGGTACAGGGGTGCAGACTGGAGCATTCTTGTGAGACAGGTTTGAGTTGATGAATATGAGGTCCAGTGTGTGACCAGCTTTGTGGGTAGGTTTGTTGATGATTTGTTCAAAACCCATTGCTCTAAGAGTGGAGAGGAAGGTATCGCAGATAGGAGAGAGTGGTGAGGCATCGACATGGAGATTGAAATCCCCCAATATCATAGCCGGTAAGTCTGTATTTATGTATTTGGCAATCGTTTCTATGAGAGGGGTGACTTCAGTGTCCAATATTCCTGGTGGGGCGTAGACTAGGAGAATTTGGATGTGTTTTGACTTGAATAAACCTAGTTCCAGTTTTTTTGAGGAAGATTTGACAGGTTGCTGTGTTAGATGGAGTTCTTTCTTAGTAGCTAGTAAAAGTCGTCCTCCTCTTTTTTTGGGTCTTGGGATTGAGAAGAAGTCGTAGAGGTGTATCGGTAGTTGGTTTATAAGGGGGATGTCGGAGCTTTTTAACCAGGTTTCTGTGATGGCACAGATGTCTGGTTTGGAATCCAGCAGAAAATCATTGAGGATGTGGGTTTTCTTAGTGAGGGATTGGGCATTGAAAAGTGTCAGAGAAAATAACGTGAATCCTAAAAGTTGGGTGAGAGGTGAAATCATGATAGGGATGAGAGATCTCTTAGCTTGGTTCACGGGTCGTAGTAGAGGTCTCAAGTTAAGAGAGACGTGTCGATGAATAATCGGGATGGGGTAGGTTAGCATATTGGCTCGGTGGATTGACTCCGCTGTAGATGTAAGGAATAGTAGAGGGTTGATTATGAGTTTGAGCTGCTTGATTCTTTCGCTGGTTGAGTGTTGGCAGGGTGAAAGCTGTGAAGGACGATTGCTGCTCCAATGGTTGAGTGCTGGAGGGGTGAGTGCTGTGAAGGATGATTGTTTCTTTCACTGGTTGAGTGCTATCGGGGTGAATGCTGTGATGGATGATTGTTGTATCTGCTGAAGGTCTTCCGCTGTATGGTCCTCCGCTGGTTGAGTGCTGGAGGGGTGAGTGCTGTGAAGGATGATTGTTGTGTCTGCTGAGGTCCTCCTCTGTATGGTCCTCCGCTGGTTGAATGCTGGAGGGGTGAGTGCTGTGAAGGGTGATTGTTGTATCTGCTGAGGTCCTCCGCTGTATGGTCCTCCGCTGGTTGAGTGCTGGAGGGGTGAGTGCTGTGAAGGATGATTGTTGTATCTGCTGAGGTCCTCCGCTGTATGGTCCTCCGCTGGTTGAGTGCTGGAGGGGTGAGTGCTGTGAAGGATGATTGTTGTATCTGCTGAAGGTCCTCAAATAAGATTAGGGAGTGAGTAGTTGTGAGGGCTGGCTAGGCAAGGGGTGTGAGTAGTTGGAAGATCTGTGGGCTCAAACTCCGTTGGAGCACTGAGATTAAAGTTTAAGGTGCTTCAGTATGCTATCCATATGGTCTGGTACTTTACAGTGTCTGTGTTTGACGCTCGCAGATTGCTTGTAGATTGGAGCTGGAGACTGTCATATTTATATAAAGTGTATACACCTAGAGGGTAGTCGGTGCCGTTTGCGTGAGGCTTTGCTATTGTTTATTTTTATTTTATTTATTTAAGTTTTTTATATACCAACATTCAAGACAATAGTCCCATCATGCTGGTTCACATGAAACAGGAGTGCAAAATAAACTTAAACTTGAACAATAGTGCGGAAATAGCAGTTACATGTAACAAGGAAAATTGAACTTGGAATGAGAAGGAAAAAGGAAAACCAGCTAATTACATATAATTACATTGTAAGAGGTAGCTAATAGTGATGTTGATGGTGATGTGATGATTGTTAGGAGTTAAATGATATTGGAGTTAGGAAAAGCCTGCCTGAACAGCCAGGTCTTGAGTCTTTTCTTGAAGGTTGAGAGGCTGGGTTGTTGATTGATTGCCGTGGTTATAGTTGCTTCGCTGCAGGTTGGAGTATATAGGATCCGCTGTAAGTTATTAGGATTTATTTGGCCACTCCAGAGCTCCCTACTGTCACGATGGAACACACTGTCCCAGATCTACTCAATTCACCTTCAACTACCAGCAGAGGTTCGGGCTCATATCCAATGGTGGCCACAAGAAGACCACCTAAACAGAGGAGTAAGCTTAATCCCACCGAACTGGATCTGGCTCACCACGGATGCGAGCCTGCGAGGATTGGGGGGGGACACTGCCAGGAACTGATGGCTCTGGGACAATGGAATAAGAAAGAGGTGGAATGGAACATAAACCGCCTGGAAGCTCGAGCACTCAGACTAGTGTGCCTGCATTTCAGCCACAGACTCCAGGGCGAGTCAATCAGAATAATGTCGGTTACATAATGTTGATGTAAGCAACAGTTGCTTACATCAACCGCCAGGGAGGAACCAAGAGCCAGCAGGTGTCTCTGGAGATAGTCCCCCCTCATGGCATGGACGGAGATAAACGTACAAGGGATCTCGGCCTCCCACATCGCGGGAAAAGACAACTTCTCACAGGGCAAGCAGGATGGTAGTCCTCACATATGGGGGACATCATCAGGATGGAGCCCAATCGCGGAACACTTTTGTCAAAGTTTCTAGAACTAACCCTGCAGTCCCCCTTCAGTCTCTTTTTTCCACACAGCAGTAGCCACGCGAGTTAAGGAGCTTTCTAGAGATTCCTGACAGGAATTTTCCTCACGGAACTTCTTTCAAAATTTTCAAAAGATTCTACCCCATAGGGTCCCCCTATCGATATCCGTACTCCGCGGTTGAAAGCTAAGGCTTTACCCTTGTTTGCGGTCCATTCCCGTCAAGTTTTCCCTTCGGGGCCTACTGGCCATCGACCGCACCGCGGCTAAAGTTTTGTAGAAGCCATGGCGTCTGGTTTTCGTTGGTGCCCCGATTGTCCTCGGACAATGTCCATCCCAGACCCGCAAAGAATTTGTGAATTATGCTTGGGGTCCGACCATGACATCCTAACTTGCACCAAATGTGCCTAAATGACGCCGAAGGGCCGTAAGGCCCGCTTAGAAAAGATGGTGTTTCTTTTTCATTCAAAACCCCGACTCCATCGACCGCTTTGACTTCATCTGAGCCGGTGCCACCGACCTCTCGCCAGCAGCAGGACACCGGTGTTGCCCGACCGGCATCGACCACTCCAAAGGTGTCGACTTCTTCCTCTTCGCCTCAGGAGATGGATCGAGGAGAACATCGTGAAAAGCATTGACACCATCATCGGAAGGCTCATTCTGCTGATCCAGGCAAGCCCTTGGCATTGGCGTTGACAGAGCCACCGACAAAGAAATCCTCCTCTGCGATGGATCACCAAGGTGTTCCCCACCTTCATCATGCAGGGAACCGCGACACCACTTTTACCGGTGGACCCCTCCAGCTACCCTCTGTTGCCTCCCACTCCGGAGCTAGGGTTACATGCCCCAGGCTTCCATGAGGAATTGGATCGGATGATCTAAGAGGCCATCGGTAAGGCACTTCAGGGCTTCCAAACTCTATCGACACTGATGCCTGCCCCAGTCACCGACCCGATACCTACGGTGCTTGCACCGCTCCTAGGTAGATTGGATGTGCTGATCGGTGCTCTTCCACCGGTGGAACAGAGAGTACCGGTACCTCCACTACCTTCCACGCCAATATCCTTGTCGGAAGATGAAGAAATACAGATACCCATACTGCCGTCTGGAATCTTGCCACGACTCACCCGTCGATGTCACCGGTTCCATCAGTACCTTTATTGCCATCTGTACCGCATCGTCCTCAATCGGTGCTGCCATCAATGCCATCTGTGCCTTCTCCGGTACCATCGATGCCTAGGCCTGATCCTTCAGGACTTAACACCATTTCTTCCCTCTGGTGATCCTATGGGAGCCGGGGATCAATCTTACGATCCTTGGACCGCTGACTCTTCCTAGGATTCTAATGATTTGCTGTCAGAGCCCTCTCCGCCTGAGGAAAGACTACGCGCTCCTCCAGAGGATCTTTCCTTTATTAATTTCATAAAGGAAATGTCTGAAACGATTCCATTTCAGCTTCAGACAGAAGAGGACTTGAGGCACAAGATGCTGGAAGTACTCCAGTTTCTGAATGCCCCAAAGGAAATCATGTCTGTTCCTATTCAGGAAATCCTAATTGACCTGCTGAAAAGGAATTGGGAGCACCCAGGCTCGGTACCACCTGTCAACCGAAAGACAGATGCCACCTACCTTGTCCAGACAACCCCTTGTTTTCAAAGAACACAGCTGGATCACCATTCTGTGGTTGTGGAGTCAGCCCAGAAGAAGGCACGACGTTCTAAGCCTCATTCCTCCATACGTCCAGGGAAAGAACAGAGGTCCCTGGATGTTTTTGGTAAGCGAGTCTTCCATGGCTCAATGCTCATTTATCGCATTGCTTCCTACCTGTTCAAGAAGATCCAAGATTTCTCTGAATCTTTACCAGAACAATTCCAGGATCCACTCAATGCTCTAGCTCAAAAAGGCCTAGATGCTGGCAAGCATGAGGTCCGCGCTGCCTATGATATTTTTGATACTGCCTCCAGAGTGTCTGCAAGCGGGGGTTAGTGCAAGAAGGTGGGCCTGGCTGAAGTCCTCAGACATACGACCAGAGGTGCACGACCGATTAGCATATCTACCCTGCGCTGGAGATAATCTCTTCGGGGACAAAATCCAGGAAACAGTGGCACAGCTAAAGGACCACCATCAAACACTGCGCCAGCTTTCCTCAGTACCCTCTGATTTCCTGTTCACATCTAAGAGAACATTCCGAAGGAACTCTAAGCGACCATCTTTCAAGCCACGGAGATATTATCCTCCTGCCGCTCGAGGTCGTCCTTCCAGGCCTTACCAGAAGGGTCAGCCCAGGCAAGCCCGACCTCAGAAGACCAGCCAGCCCCTGCTGGATTTTGACTCCTCGTTGGAGAGCATAAGCCAGCCTCCTCTACTGTCCGTACCAGTCAGTGGTCGGCTGTGCCATTTCAACAACAATATGGCACACGGTCACTTCAGACCAGTGGGTACTTGCTGTACTGACTCAGGGCTACCACCTCAACTTCCTATCAGTACCAGCAGACTCCCCACCTCGGCCGACGTGGGATTCATCCGAGCACTCCTCTCTTCTGGAAGAGGAGGTATCAACCCTCCTGAAATCCCGGGCAATAGAACCAGTGCCTCTCTCGCAGCAGGGGCAAGGGTTCTATTCCAGGTATTTCCTCATCCCAAAAAAGTCAGGCAGCATTCGTCCAATACTGGCCATGCGTGCCTTAAACAAATATCTACAGAGGGAGAAGTTCAGGATGGTGACCTTGGGTTCTCTACTGCTTCTTCTACACAGAGGAGATTGGCTTTGCTCTCTAGATCTTCAGGACGCGTATACACACATCTCGATCACTCCGTCCCACCACAAATTCCTTCATTTCCTGGTCTGCCCCCGGCATTCAGTACCGAGTACTGCTGTTCGGCCTATCATCCGCTCCTCGAGTCTTCACCAAGTGCCTCATAGTGGTAGCAGCCTATCTGAAATGTCAGGGCGTCCATGTCTACCCTTATCTCGATGACTGGCTGATAAAGGCTCCAACTCAGACGGATGCATTAGCCTCCTTACATCTAACTATCCATATGTTGCTGTCTCTTGGGTTTCTGATCAACTACCCCAAGTCCAGCCTAGTTCCATCTCAAACCCTATCCTAGATAGGAGCCGACCTGGACACTATGCAGGCAAGAGCATTCCTCCCTCAGGATCGAGCTCGTACTCTCAGATCCCTCGCACAATGCCTCCAGAGTCGGCGTTATTCGACCAGCTCGTCGTTTTTCTCATTTTGCTGGATCATGTCACTGTACATGTCACTCCAATGACACGCCATGGCATGAGAGTCATGCAGTGGACTCCAAAGTCCCAGTGGACTCAGGCTTACCAGCCAATGTCCAGCATTGTCCACGTTACCAAGCAGCTCCGCCTCTCTCTGGCCTGGTGGATGCAGCTCTCCAACCTTCTTCAAGGCCTTCCCTTTCAGGTTCCAGAGCCTCAAATTGTCCTAACGACAGACGCCTCCAATCTAGGTTGGGGTGCTCATGTCAACGACCTACAGACTCAGGGTCCCTGGTCTCCAGAGGAAGCCAAACATCAGATAAATTTCTTGGAACTTCGAGCAATCAGATATGCCCTCAGAGTCTTTCAGGATTGCCTCTCAAACAAGACCATCCTGATTCAAACCGGCAACCAGGTAGCGATGTGGTACATCAACAAGCAAGGGGGAACGGGCTTCTACCTTCTGTGTCAGGAAGCTGCTCAGATATGGGCATGGGCTCTTTTCCACTGAATGTACCTCAGAGCAACCTACTTGGCGGGCATGGACAATGTTCTGGCAGACAAGTTGAGTCTGACCTTCCATCTGCACAAATGGTCTCTCAACCCTGCGGTAGCGGATACAATCTTCCAAAGTTGGGGGTATCCACACACAGACCTCTTTGCGTCCTTCCACAACCGCAAAGTAGATAACTCTGCTCGTTCACTCGCAGCTGCCACTCACAGCCGAGGGACGCTTTCGCCCTCTAGTGGTCCAGCGGTCTCCTCTATGCGTACCTCCCACTTCCACTCATATCAAAGACTCTCGTGAAGTTACGAAGGGACAAGGGCTTAATGACTGATAGGCCCTCACTGACCACGCCAGGTCTGTTTCCCAATTCTCGAGGATCTATCAGTTCGGGGCATCCCTCTAGGGAAGGATCCGCTTCTGATAACTCAGAGCAACGGGTGCCTGCGCCAACCCAATCTCCAGGCATTGTCGCTGACGGCCTGGATGTTGAAAGGTTAATACTTCAACTTCTTAACCTTTCGGAGTCAGTATCCTGAGTCCTGGTAGCTTCACGAAAGCCTTCTAAGAGACGCTCTTTATCGATCCAAGTGGAAAAGGTTTACGGTCTGGTGCACGTCTATGTCCATAGACCCCTTCACTTGTTCCACTGCGGTTTCTGGACTATCTCTGGCATCTGTCAGAATCAGGTCTGAAAACTTCCTCTATAAGAGTGCATGTCAGTGCGGTAGCCGCCTTCCACAACGGAATAGGAAATGTCTCTATTTCGACGCAGCCTTTAGTCACACGCTTCATGAGAGGGTTGCTCCACCTGAAACCTCCATTAAGCCCTCCGGCTCCCGCTTGGGACCTTAACGTGGTCTTAGGGCGGCTCATGAAACCTCCGTTTGAGCCTCTCCACTCCTGTGAGCTCCGCTATCTCACCTGGAAAGTAATTTTTCTTCTCGCTATAACATCCGCTCGTAGAGTTAGTGCGTCACAGGCATTAGTCACATACCCGCCTTACACTAAAATTCTACATAACAGAGTGGTCCTCCGTACACACCCTAAGATTTTACCAAAGGTAGTGTCGGAATTTCATCTTAATGAATCCATCATCTTACCTACTTTCTTCCCAAGGCCCCATTCAAATCCAGGAGAAAAGGCTCTACATTTCCTGGACTGCAAACATGCCCTAGCCTTTTATCTGGAGCGCACATCAGCCCACAGAAAGTCCACTCAATTATTTGTTTCTTTCGATAACATCAAATTGGGAAATCCAGTGGGAAAACAGACCCTTTCCTCCTGGTTGGCAGACTGTATCTCTTTTTGCTACCAACAAGCAGGCATTCTGCTACAAGACAGTGTGAAAGCACACTCTGTTAGGGCCGTGGCTACCTCTGTGGCTCACCTTCGGTCGGTGCCACTTGTTAATATTTGTAAGGCTGCGACCTGAAGCTCTCTCCATACCTTCGCAGCCCATTATTGCTTAGATAAGGCTAGCCGGCAAGATTCTGTTTTTTGGCCAGTCTGTTCTACGCAACTTATTCTCAGCTTAACTACCCAACATCCTACCAACGACCCGTTCAGGGTTTTCAGGATGCCCTCCTACCCAAATTCACCCCTGTTGTTGTGCCTGTTGCATGTCTTTGGGTGAATTTGCTGCATTGCTCGGGCATTCTCAGCCCGCTACTCACCCATATGTGAGGACTACCATCCTGCTTGTCCTGTGAGAAAGCAGAGTTGCTTACCTGTAACAAGTGTTCTCACAGGACAGCAGGATGTTAGTCCTCACAAAACCCACCTGCCACCCCACGGAGTTGGGTTCGCTTGCGATTTGTTGTTTTATTTTTCGCACGTACTTTTTGCTATACACAAGACTGAAGGAGGACCCCTGCTGGTTGCAGGGTTAGTGCCATGCTGGGCATGCCCAATGGGTGCCAGTCAAAGTAATAGAAACTTTGACAAAAGTGTTCTGTGAATGGGCTCCATCCTGATAATGTCACCCACATGTGAGGACTAACATCCTGCTGTCCTGTGAGAGCACCTATTACAGGCAAGCAACTCTGCTGTCCCAGCAGACTACCTCAGCAGAGAGAACCTAAATCCGGGGAAATGGATACTGTCGACCATCCCAACTGATAGTAAATCTCTGGGACCTCCCAGCCATAGATCTGCTGGCAACCTGTCTCAATGCCCAAGTTCCCAGGTTCTTCAGCCGCAGACGAGAACCACAATCCCAGGGAATTGATGCTTTCATCCAGACCTGGCCACAGGAAGACTTACTGTACGCCTTCCCACCATGGCCACTACTGGGCAGGGTCATCCGCAAGATAGAGCATCACAGGGGCCTAGTTCTACTAGTCGCCCTGGGCTGGCCAAGGGAACCATAGTATGCAGACATGTGAAGACTACTGGCGGGGAACCCTCTGTGCCTACCTCCACACAAGGACCTTCTCCGGCAGGGCCCGATCCTCCATGAAGATCTGGCTCGATTCTCTCTTACGGTCTGGCCATGGAAAGGACTAGCCTGAAGAAGCTCAGTTACTCAAAGGCAGTGATTGACACCCTGCTTCGAGCACGCAAGTTCTTCACCCCAGTCTTACATATGGATCTGGAGAGCATTCGAGGCCTGGTGTGAGGACTGTGGGACTCTATCGCGGACAGCCAAAATTCCCATGGTCCTGGAGTTCCTGCAGTACGGTATGAAGAAGGGGTTGTTGCTCAACTCCCTCAAGATCCAAGTTGCTGAGCTGGCCTGCTTCAAAGCCGAAGCAGACGGTATCAAGCTATCAACCCATCCAGATGTGTCCTGCTTTCTGAAAGGGATTAAACAACTCCAACCACCCTAAAGTGGCCGGTGCTTCTATGGAATCTCAATCTAGTATTAGACTTCCTAGTGGGGGCTTCCTTCAGACCATCACGTGGTCTGTCACTACGTACATAAGAACATGCCATACTGGGTCAGACCGAGTCCATCAAGCCCAGCATCCTGTTTCCAACAGTGGCCAATCCAGGCCATAAGAAACTGGCAAGGTTCTTATGGCCTCCTCTTGGAGGCCATAAGAACCTCTTGGCTCTCCTCTTGGAGGAGAAGTCCATTACCTGCTATTAAGTTCACTTAGAGAATAGCCACTGCCATTAGCAATGATTACATGGAATAGACTTAGTTTTTGGGTACTTGCCAGGTTCTTATGGCCTGGATTGGCCACTGTTGGAAACAGGATGCTGGGCTTGATGGACCCTTGGTCTGACCCAGTATGGCATTTTCTTATGTTCTTTTCTTATGTTCTTAAGTACCCAAAAACTAAGTCTATTCCATGTTACCGTTGCTAATGGCAGTGGCTATTCTCTAAGTGAACTTAATAGCAGGTAATGGACTTTTCCTCCAAGAACTTATCCAATCCTTTTTTCAACACAGCTATACTAACTGCACTAACCACATTCTCTGGCAACAAATTCCAAAGTTTAATTGTGCGTTGAGTAAAAAAGAACTTTCTCCGATTTGTGCCCCATGCTAACTTCATGGAGTGCCTCCTAGTCTTTCTATTATCCGAAAGAGTAAATAACCGATTCACATCTACCCATTCTAGACCTCTCATGATTTTAAACATCTCTATCATATCCCCCCTCAGCTGTCTCTTCTCCAAGCTGAAAAGTCCTAACCTCTTTAGTCTTTCCTCATAGGGGAGCTGTTCCATTCCCCTTATCATTTTGGTAGCCCTTCTCTGTAACTTCTCCATCGCAATTATATCTTTTTTGAGATGCGGCGACCAGAATTGTACACAGTATTCAAGGTGCGGTCTCACTATGGAGCGAGATACAGAGGCATTATGATATTTTCCGTTTTATTCACCATTCCCTTTCTAATAATTCCCAACATTGTTTGCTTTTTTGACTGCCGCAGCACACTGAACCGACGATTTCAATGTGTTATCCACTTGTAGTACTTGTAGTACTTAATATGGAACCCAACATTGTGTAATTATAGCATGGGTTATTTTTCCCTATATGCATCACCTTGCACTTATCCACATTAAATTTCATCTGCCATTTGGATGCCCAGTTTTCCAGTTCCACAAGGTCTTCCTGCAATTCATCACAATCTGCTTGTGATTTAACTACTGTGAACAATTTAGTGTCATCTGCAAATTTGATTATCTCACTCGTCTTATTTCTTTCCAGATCATTTATAAATATATTGAAAAGTAAGGGTCCCACTACAGATCCCTGAGGCACTCCACTGCCCACTCCCTTCCACTGAGAAAATTGTCCATTTAATCCTACTCTCTGATTCCTGTCTTTTGGCCAATTTGCAATCCACGAAAGGACATCACCACTTATTCCATGACTTTTTACTTTTCCTAGAAGCCTCTCATGAGGAACTTTGTCAAACGCCTTCTGAAAATCCAAGTATACTACATCTACTGGTTCACCTTTATCCACATGTTTATTAAATCCTTCAAAAAAGTGAAGCAGATTTGTGAGGCAAGACTTGCCTTGGGTAAATCCATGCTGACTTTGTTCCATTAAACCATGTCTTTTTATATGTTCTGTGATTTTGATGTTTAGAACACTTTCCACTATTTTTCCTGGCACTGAAGTCAGGCTAACCGGTGTGTAGTTTCCCGGATCACCCCTGGAGCCCTTTTTAAATATTGGGGTTACATTTGCTATCCTCCAGTCTTCAAGTACAATGGATGATTTTAATGATAGGTTACAAATTTTTACTAATAGGTCTGAAATTTCATTTTTTAGTTACTTCAGAACTCTGGGGTGTATACCATTCGGTCCAGGTGATTTACTACTCTTCACTTTGTCAATCAGGTCTACCACATCTTCTAGGTTCACCGTGATTTGATTCAGTCCATCTGAATCATTACCCATGAAGACCTTCTCCATTACGGGTACCTCCCCAACATCCTCTTCAGTAAATACTGAAGGAAAGAAATCGTTTAATGTTTCCGTGATGGCCTTATCTTCTCTAAGTGCCCCTTTAACCCCTCGATCATCTAACGGTCCAACTGACTCCCTCACAGGCGTTCTGCTTCGGATATATTTAAAAAAGTTTTTACTGTGAGTTTTTGCCTCTACGACCAACTTCTTTTTAAATTCTCTGTTAGCCTGTCTTATCAATGTCTTACATTTAACTTGCCAACGTTTATGCTTTATCCTATTTTCTTCTGTTGGATCCTTCTTCCATTGAAGACTACATTCTTGGTGGCAATATGTTTATCTTGTCGCATCTTCGAACTTCAGGCACTATCCTGTCGGGAATCATTCCTTAGATTCACGCCTAGAACCATACAACTGTGCACTGTCCCCTCCTTCTTACCGAAAGTGGTTTCCCAGTTTCACTTAAACCAAACCATCTCGTTACCATCTCCAGATGAACATAACAACTCAGAAGACTCACGACTTCTTCGCCAGCTAAACATCAGCAGACTCCTATTCCGATACCTGGAATGATCGGAACCTGTGCGCAGAACGGACCACCTGTTCGTTCTTCACAGCGGGAAGAAACAAGGGGAAGCGGCCTCGCCGGCGACCATAGTCCGCTGGATCAAAGAAGTAATCAAGGCGGCCTACACAGAGGCAGGAAAGCTCTTACCTCTACAAGTTAAAGCTCATTCTACGAGGGCCCAGGCAGTATCCTGGGCAGAAACCAAGCTGCTGTTGCCCGCCAAGATCTGTCAAGCGGTGACGTGGTCCTCCATACACACCTTTTCCAGGTTCTACCACCTGGATGTTCAAGCCCGGGAGGACACAGCCTTTGCAAGGGCAGTACTAAGTGGGCCACGGGCAGCCTCTCACCCTGTCAGGGAGTAGCTTTTGTACATCCCATTGGTCCTGAGTCCATCTGGCTACACGCTAGGTAATGGAGAAATTACTTACCTGATAATTTTGTTTTCCTTAGTGTAGACAGATGGACTCAGCATCCCACCCACGGTTGCCCCAGAAAACGAGAACCTCGGATAAGAAACCTCGAGATTAAGCAAATACGGGTAAGCCATGGCCTACGCCTAGTTCAAGACACCCATAGTTTGATTGATGTCGGTGTTAATTGGTTGAGTACACTGGCGGTCTCTAGTTTGGAAATCAGTTGAACCAGTTCAAGTTTAATCAAGTTATTTAAGCAAACATATATCCACAATGGCTTTTCAAGGAGAATACTGAAGAGCTAAGCTTACTACACGGGTATATATATAAAGTGACGTCCGCTTTGAAATCTGACTCCGTCTCCCATCTGTTATCAGGAGAGCACAATACCCATTGGTCCTGAGTCCATCAGTCTACACTAAGGAAAACGAAATTATCAGGTAAGTAATTTCTCCATTTTATAAACTTTATTTGACAAGGCCCCAAATTGTCTATATCCAGGCTTTGCCTGAAACAAAGAACTCTGATGCTGATTGGACATTACTTATCTTTAAGCATCCCTAAGACCATGCAGTCAGATATGTAAACATTTCATTTCATAAAATTTATTGATTGCCTAACACAAAGTAGGCCTAGGCGATGAACAGAAACATACACTTTAGACAAAAATGTTTGTTTCACAAATTTTGTCCCCAGATCAAGTTGTTTATTCGTCAGTTGACATTAACGAGAACTCCATAGCAATTACTCTACTCACATTATTCTCATTTTTCTAATAACCATGTTCTCACATTCTTTTCTCTGATAATGGAATTACACATACTTCAGGCTATTACATATTATAAGCATGATGGAGTAAAAACTCTTTAAATTCTAATTTAAATCTTTTAACATCATCCAAAGACCTCAATTCCATGGGGATGAGATTCCACTGCGTTGGAGCTGCTATGGAAAAAGAGGTCTCCCTCGTACTAAACAACTGAGCATGTCGAACTGAAGGGATCTCTAAAAGATTCAATTGAGAAGATTTCAAACATCTTACAGGTTTATAAATCTGTAATAATGCATTAAGCCAGTATGAAGAATCTGAGGCAAGAAGCTTATAGACTATCATGCCAATTTTAAACACAATCCGCTCAGTAACTGGCAGCCAATTAAGCCTACATAAAGTAGGAGTGATCCGCTCGAAACGCTTAGAATGAGAAACTAACCTGGCGGTTGATTTCAATAAAAGCTGTATTGAATGAATCAAACCTTTAGGTAAACCAATATAAAGACTATTGCAATAGTTGATATGTGGGAATATGATCGCCCGTACCACTGTCAAGAAATCACTGTCATAAAGTAAGTGTCGTAAACTTGCTAACAACCGGAGTTTAAAAAAAACGATTTTAATAAGAGACCTAATCTGAGGTTTGAATGAAAAGGTAGAATCAAACACACCAAGGCTCCTTATAGGTTTACCGAGAGAAAATGAGATCTTATCTATAGACACTGTATCATGAGAAGTTATCGAATGTGGTCGATGAATGAGGAGAATAGTTGTCTTTCTTGTATTCAACAAGAGTTTATTTTGTCTCAACCATTGTTTAATGGTGTCCATACATAAAAGTAAAGAATCAACTATTTCTTGCCACATGAACTCGTCACTTTAATGAAAAAAAATGGAGAATCGTCCAGTCAAGATGAATGCTTGGCTCTCATCCCTATGCATCTACTATACCTATTCACTGACTTGTAGACTAAAGTGAAAACCCAGGATAAAAGCTCACTGTCATCGGGGCTGCCATTACCAACCGCCATTGGCACTCTAAAGATCAGCCTTTCCATTGCTGAGATTCTGACACAGAAGCTGCTTGCATCCCTGTTTATGTGTGAAGATATCCCTTCTCTTTCATCATACTACCAGTATGATGAAAGAAACAAACTTTGACTCCTAATTCTGGGTTTAGTTGGCCTGTAATATTTGTGAATTTTAAAAATTATAAAGGTGCATCTGTCTTGAATCACTAAAGCAATTGCTATATATCTTGTAACCCCTAATCAATTATGTTTTGATAAAACTCTTAATTATTTGAAATCTTCACAAATCAGAGTCCTTGTTTTAAGTATGAAATGATGAAAAAAAATACTCTAGGAAATAACCCCTTAGAGAGAGAGAGAGTTTCCCTATAGTTCACCTTATTGCAAATGACGCTTACCACCACCATGTAGAAGATAAACTCCTTTCTCTTTAGCCATTTGTCCATTTCATTTAGGGTTTGCTTCACTTGAAGCCTCCCTTGAGCTTCCTGCTATATCTTGGGACTTCAGCTTGGTATTGACCCAATTGCTGAAAAGTTCCTTAGTGCTGATAGACTTCTGTGAGCTGAAGATCCCTGACCTGGAAGGTCATATTTTTGGAGGCAGTCACTCTTCGGCTCACAGTGAGCTCCTGGCCCTAGTGACTTATCCAACTTATACCAAGATTTTGCACAGCAGAGTGGTTCTGTGCAAACATCCTAAGGTAGTATTTGGTTTCCTCCACCTTAACCAGTCAATTAATCCTTCTAATGTATTTTCCCAGGCCACTTGTCCACAGAGGTGAACAAGGCTACACAGTTTGGCCTGCAGTAGAGTCTTAGCTTTCTACCTGGCACGGACTGAAGCCTTTAGAAAGTCCTTCCAATTTTTTGCTTCTTTTGACATCAAGAAACCTGGAATTTTGCCATTGCCAAGCTGTTCTTTTTAAATTGGCTGGCAGATTGTATCTGTTTTCCTGTTATGCCCAAGCAGGGCCTGAAATCTGGTGAATCACATCAAGGAGCATAGTGTCAGAGCCATGGCAGAATCAGTAGCCCACTTAAGATCGCTTTCATGAGCGCTTCAAGGCTGCAATATGGGCATTTCTCCTCTCTCTAGACATTCCTATTGCACGATTTGCTGGAGCAGGGTACTCCCAATGGACAGTAGTTTTGGGCCAGTCTGCCTGAGGCATCTCTTTGAGGTGTAGACCCCAATTCCATCCTCTCCCAGAGTCCTATTTTGGTTCCAAACTGCTCCTAGTTTCAAAAAAAAAATAAATTAGAAATTTCAGATATGAAACAATAGTTATATAATGCAGAAAAGACCATATTATGGCCCATCTAGTCTGCCCATCCACCCAATTTAGTTTTAGAATTCCCATCACTCCCTTTGAGTTCCCCTGTATTTATCCCATACTTTCTTGAATTCAGACACTTTTTTTTGTCTCCAACATCTTCACTCGAAGGGTATTTCTTGCATCCACTATCCTCTCTGTAAAGAAATAATTCCTAAGATTATTCCTCAATATACTCCTTTTCACCCTCATTCTAGAGCCTTTTCTGTTGAGAGGCTCACCTCCCATGCATGGATATCTGAGATATGTGAATGTCTCTATCTTGCCTTTCTTATAGGGTATACATTTTTTAGATATTTGTCTATCCCCATATACTTTAGAACGAAGACTACTGACCATTGTAGTACTCTCCCTCTGGACCGATTCCATCCTGTTTATATTCTTTTGAAGGTGTGGACTCCAGAATTGTACATGATATTCCAAATGAGGTCTCACCAGGGATTTATAAGGGGCAATATCACCACCATAAACAATTTCTGCCCATTGGCACTATGTTGGGTTTTTCCTTTTTTTCATTCAGGGCAGTTAGGGGCTTTTCATGTGTCAGTACTGCCATCCTACTTGTCCACAGAGAAGAAGTTGCATACCTATAACAGGATGCTGGTCCTCACAAAACCCATCCGCTTCTCCTTGGAGTTGATTTTCCAAGTCTAAGCTGTAATTATGGACTGAAGGGGCCCTGTGTAGACATTTATTTATTTTATTTATTTAAGTTTTTTATATACCGGCATTCATGAGCAAGTCACATCATGCTGGTTTACATAGTAACAGGGGAGCATAGAACAGTAGAACTAAACTAGTGCAAGGGGAAGCAGTTACAAAAACCAGGGGTAAGATAACTGGGAGAGAGAAAGAAAGGAACGGTGGGGGCTTAAAGATTTGTACAGGGATAATTGCTTAATAACTTAATAATAATAACTTAGTGAATATTTACAGTAGCAAGTGATGGTTATAAGTTATCCGGGAAGGCTTGTTTAAAAAGCCAGGTGGCGCTATAGCATGCTCAAAGTTTCTGAAAACTTTAAAGTCAAACTTCTATGCTGGGCTCCATCTTATGATGTCACCTGACATCCTGCTGGCCTCAGAAGTTCTCACAGGACAAGCAGGATGGTTGTCCTCACAAATGGGTGACATCGAGGATGGAGCCCAACCACGGAAAACTTCTGTCAAAGTTTCAGGAACTTTGACTGGCCCCTACCGGCATGCCCAGCACGGCACCAACCCTGCAGCCAGCAGGGGTCTCCCTTCAGTCTTCTTTTTTCCACGCGGTGAAAGAGCTCTTTTTTCCACGCGGTGAAAGAGCTCTTAACCACGTTCCTGACAGGAATTTCAAACTCTTAGTTTTGAAGAAAATTTGCCCCACAGGGGTCTCCCTTCATCAAATTTTCGGTCCGCGGAACTTCGGTAAGTTTTTGCCGTTGTTTGGTTGACTTCCGTCAAATTTGGCCCTCGAGGCCTGTTGTCAGTCGACCGTCCCGCGGCTAAATTTTTGGCTTTTCGCCATGGCGTCGGGGTTTCGTCGGTGTCCGGACTGTACCCGAACTATGTCAATCACAGACCCCCATGGAGTCTGTGTTTTATGTTTGGGAAGCGAGCATGATGTTCTGACTTGCACTAAATGTGCTCTAATGACTCCAAAGGGTTGCAAAGCCAGAATGGAGAAGATGGGGCTCCTCTTCCACGCTCGTACCCCAACGCCATCGATTGCATCGACGTCATCGGAACCGGCACCGACGAGGTCGCATCATCGACACCCCTTCGGTGACCGTCCGCCTTCGGTGACTTCCCGGCCATCGACTCTCGTTCCTTCCCCTGATGCTCGTGGGGATCGAAAGGAGAAAAATCGCCATCGACGTCATAAGTCTCGGCCTGTCGAGGAATCGACGTCATCGACCTCCGTCCAGACCGAGCCACCGCCAAAAAAGCCTCGATCAGAGGTGGCACCGTCCACTCCTGTTTCGCAGGCACAGAGGCAACCCTCACCCCCTCGGGGTTTGGGAGCCGCGATTCCACCGGTGACGGTGGTCCCTCCGGCTCAGCCTCAGCCTCCCTCTCCCGTCGAGCCGGGTCTTGTTACCCCTGGTCTCCGGGCAGAACTGGACCGGCTGGTCCAGGAGGCCATCGACAAGGCGATGCAACGATTCCAACCTCCTCCGGCACCGAGGGTGGAACCGACCACCGAGCCGATTGCAGCAGCACTGGCTCCGTTGCTAAACCGGATGGAAGCGCTCATGACAGCCCTTCCACCGGTCATGCCTGCGTCACCGGCAAGACCGCTGTCACCGACAGGTTTTTCATCGGGTGGAGAAACACCGTATCAGATTCCCCCTTCGGGGATAGTTCCATCGGTGCCATGTCGTCCCTCGCCACAGACCACCTCCTCGGGGGCGATACGCACCTCTGCTCCACCGAGGTTTCCGATGCCTGCACCGATTCCATCGAGACCGACACTGATTCCTTCGGTGCCCACACCGGCACCGATACCAGCACCGATTCCATTGAGGATTTTCTCGATGCCCCCCGGTGACTCCAACCAATATTTCGGAGCCTCAACCTGGACCCTCAGGGGTTCAACCCCCTCGAGGTCCTACAAGTCATCACCAAGATCCATATGACACTTGGGGTGATGATACCTCTACTGACACCGATGATTTGCCTTCACCACCCTCTCCTGCAGAGAGTAGAAAGCGTTCTCCCCCTGAGGACCTCTTTCATAAATTTTGTGAAGGAAATGTCAGAGTTGGTTCCTTTCCAACTCCAATCTGAACAAGATGAAAGGCACCAGATGATGGAATTACTCCAATTCCTGGATGCCCCTAAAATCATCACTTCTATTCCCATTCATCAGGTTTTTCTAGACCTCCTTAAAAAGAATTGGGAATCTCCTGGCATTGTTTCCCCGGTCAACAAAAAAGCTGACTCTCCATATCTTGTACAATCAGCTCCTGGTTTTCAAAAACCTCAATTAGACCATCATTCCGTAGTCGTAGAATCAGCTCAAAAGAAAGCTAAACGACTGAAGCCACACTCTTCCGTGCCTCCTACTAAGGAAAACAAATTCCTAGATAATATAGGTAGGAAGGTGTATCAAGGAGCTATGCTGATTTCCAGAATAGCTTCTTATCAGCTTTATATGACTCAATATAATAGAGTCCTCCTGAAACAGATGCAGGAATACACGGATGCCTTGCCTGAACAATTCCAGCCACAGCTTCAATCCCTCCTACATAAAGGATTTGAAGCTGGGAAGCACGAAGTAAGAACAGCTTATGACATCTTCGATGCTTCCACTAGAATTTCAGCCACAGCCATCTCAGCCAGACGCTGGGCTTGGCTTAAGTCATCTGACCTGCGACTAGAAGTTCAGGACAGGCTATCTGATTTACCCTGCCTAGGGGATAATTTGTTTGGCGAGCAAATTCAACAAATTGTTGCTGAATTAAAGGATCATCATGAGACACTTAAACAGCTCTCATCTATTCCTCCTGACTTGCCTTCTAAGCAAACGTTTAGGAAGGACTCCAAAAAGTCTTTCTTCCGTACACGGAAGTATTATCCCCCTTCAACCAAGTCTAGGCCTGCAAGGTCTTATCGTAAGACTCAACCTCGCCAGACACACAAACAAAAGCCATCAGCAGCTCCACCACCTGGCCCTGCTGCAGGTTTTTGACTTTCACCTGGAGAGCATTTACCAAACCCCTCTTCCAACTATACCAGTAGGGGGACGGCTGTGCCACTTCCTAGGAAGGTGGCAGCACATCACCACAGATCAATGGGTGATAGCAATCATTGCACAGGGTTACCACCTCAATTTCCAGTCTCTCCCTCCAGACTCCCCACCTCTGCCGGCGTGGAGACATACCGATCACTCTGCTCTTTTAGAGCAAGAAGTTTCTCTTCTCCTACTTTCGAAAGCTATAGAACCCATTCCTCCCTTACAACAAGGGCTAGGGTTCTACTCCAGGTACTTCCTGATCCCAAAAAAGTCAGGAGGACTTCGTCCAATCCTAGACCTACGGGCCCTCAACAAGTACCTTTACAAGGAGAAGTTCAAGATGGTAACCCTGGGCTCGCTGCTCCCTCTCCTACAAAGAGAGGGGATTGGCTATGCTCTCTAGACCTAAAAGACGCATATACTCACATTGCGATCACACAATCTCATCGCAAATACCTGCGTTTTCTGGTAGGCCGAAACCACTACCAATACAAAGTATTACCTTTCGGCCTGGCATCTGCACCACGAGTCTTTACCAAATATCTCGTGGTGGTAGCAGCATTCCTCAGACAAGAAGGTGTCCACGTCTACCCCTACCTGGACGATTGGTTAGTCAGGGCCCCAACCCAGCAACTGGCTCGGTCCTCCCTGACCCTAACAATTCAAACCTTACTTTCTCTAGGGTTTCTAGTCAATTACGAGAAATCCTATGTAGTCCCATCTCAAACCTTATCCTTCATTGGGGCAGACTTGGACACCTTACAAGCAAAGGCCTACCTTCCTCATCAAAGAGCAATAGCTCTTGTGTCCCTAGCTCGCCAACTGCAGTCTCAACGCACAGCCACTGCTCGCCAATTCCTCGTTCTCCTGGGACACATGGCCTCCTCCGTCCATGTAACTCCCATGGCTCGTCTCGCCATGAGAGTCACACAATGGACTCTAAGACAATGGACTCAGGCTCTTCAGCCTCTGACCTCCCTTGTTACAATCACAAATGCACTCCGTCTGTCTCTTGTCTGGTGGACAAATCAATTCAACCTCCTACAGGGCTTGCCCTTTCTTCCACCAGATCCCCAGATAATCCTCACCACCGACGCTTCCAACATCGGTTGGGGAGCCCATGTAAACACTCTACAAACTCAAGGATTATGGTCACCAGAGGAAGCCAAACACCAGATAAATTTCCTGGAGCTGCGAGCAATTCGCTATGCTCTCAGGACCTTTCAAGATTGCCTATCAAACCACGCAATCTTAATTCAGACAGACAACCAGGTGGCCATGTGGTACATAAACAAGCAGGGAGGCACAGGCTCCTTCCTTCTGTGTCAGGAAGCTGCGCAGATTTGGGCGGAAGCCCTCTCCCGCTCCATGTACCTCAAGGCCATCTACTTGCCGGGAGTACACAATGTCTTGGCAGACCAGCTCAGCCGAGTCTTCCAACCACACGAGTGGTCACTCAATCCTCTGGTAGCGACCTCTCTGTTTCACAAGTGGGGTTATCCCCACATAGACCTTTTTGCGTCCCCTCAGAACCACAAAGTGGACAATTACTGCTCTCTCATTCAGAGCCAACACTCTCGGCCCAGGGATACATTCTCCCTCACCTGGACAACAGGTCTGCTCTATGCATTCCCTCCACTTCCTCTTCTGTCGAGGACTCTCGTGAAGCTACGCCAGGACGGAGGAACCATGATCCTGATAGCACCGCACTGGCCACGCCAAGTGTGGTTTCCCATACTCCAGGATCTCTCCATCCGCAGGCACATTCGTCTGGGAAAGGACCCGCATCTGCTCACTCAAAACAACGGATGCCTCCTCCATCCCAACCTCCAGACCTTGTCCCTGACGGCATGGATGTTGAAAGGTTAGTCCTTCAGCCATTTAACCTTTCGGAATCGGTTTCTCGTGTCCTGATAGCTTCATGAAAGCCTTCAACAAGAAGATCTTACTCATACAAATGGAAAAGGTACACATCATGGTGCACTTCTCAGTCCCTTGATCCCCTTTCCTGTCCAATCTCTAAATTTTTGGACTATTTGTGGCATCTATCAGAATCAGGACTTAAAACCTCTTCTATAAGAATGCATGTCAGTGCGGTAGCCGCCTTCCATAAAGGTATCGGGGGTGTCCCTATTTCCGTACAACCCCTGGTAACACGCTTTCTTAAAGGCTTGCTCCATTTGAAGCCACCTTTACGTCCTCCGGCCCCATCTTGGGACCTTAATCTGGTTCTTGGTCGTCTAATGAAACCACCTTTCGAACCTCTGCACTCCTGTGATCTAAAATATCTCACATGGAAAGTGCTATTCCTTTTAGCTATCACTTCAGCTCACAGGGTTAGTGAATTACAGGCCCTAGTTACCTATCTGCCTTACACTAAACTCCTGCAGGACCGGGCGGTACTCCGCACTCACCCTAAATTTTTACCTAAGGTAGTTTCGGAGTTTCACATCAATCAATCCATCATACTACCTATCTTCTTTCCCAGGCCCCACTCCAACTCCGGGGAACAGACTCTGCATACCTTGGACTGTAAACGTGCTCTAGCTTTTTATCTAGACCGTACAGTTGCCCACAGGAAGAGCACTCAATTATTCGTCTCTTTCCATCCTAACAAGTTAGGACAACCTGTGGGTAAGCAGGCTCTTTCCTCCTGGTTGGCGGACTGCATCTCCTTTTGCTATCAGCAAGCTGGCATTCCTTTTCAAGACCGTGTTAAAGCACACTCTGTGAGGGCCATGGCGACTTCAGTAGCACACCTTCAATCGGTGCCGCTTCCTGACATCTGCAAAGCTGCAACCTGGAGTTCCCTCCATACCTTTGCAGCCCACTATTGTTTGGATAAAGCTGGAAGACAAGATTCCATCTTCGGCCAATCTGTCTTGCGTAACCTTTTTCCAACATAATGTACCAACACCCTTCCACCTTCCCGGTAGGGTGCGGATGTCCTTTACCAAATTCCACCCCAGTTATTGTGCCTGTTGCACGCCGTTGGGTACATTTGGTGCAAGTCAGGACATCCTCAGCTCGGTACTCACCCATTTGTGAGGACAACCATCCTGCTTGTCCTGTGAGAAAGCAAATGTTGCTTACCTGATGTAACAGGTGTTCTCACAGGACAGCAGGATGTTAGTCCTCACGAAACCTGCCCGCCGCCCCGCGGTGTTGGGTTCGTTTATTTATTTTTCGGCACTGCCTGTAGCTATAAAAACAAGACTGAAGGGAGACCCCTGCTGGCTGCAGGGTTGGTGCCGTGCTGGGCATGCCCAGTAGGGGCCAGTCAAAGTTCCTGAAACTTTGACAGAAGTTTTCCGTGGTTGGGCTCCATCCTCGATGTCACCCATTTGTGAGGACTAACATCCTGCTGTCCTGTGAGAACACCTGTTACATCAGGTAAGCAACATTTGCTTTCTGCTTGCCATTGTCATAGACAGGGAGTTGGGCTATGCTTATAGGGGGCAATACTCCAAGTTTTTATGTTTGAAAATTGCCCACCTCCTCCCATGGGCAAATAGTGCATCTGCAGAAAAAAAGGGACAGGGACAGGTGGTCAGGGAGTGAAAGTGCGTGTGGTACAACTGTAAAGTACCTGGGTACAAAGGTACCTATTATGTACTGCCCACATTTTCAAAGGGAAATTCCACTGGATGTTTCCTTTTGAAAATGGGCTTGCCAATACCCACAGCAAATCGAAAATTGTCAATCTGGTTTTGAGTAGTGTGGTATAAAATTGTAACAACAATAATTGGCCTGACCCGATGAAAGAGCAGGTATTGTTTTCTTCTGCTTGTTTAAATAGTTATTCCACCTCTTAGACCTGATTTACTAAGCTTTTTTTTCCCCATAGATACCAAATGAGGATTAGATCATGCCCCATGTGTTTCACCAATTCTTCCATCTGTTTTTTCTTTTTCCCACTGACTCTTTCTCTCTTTCTCTGTTTCTGCAGATGGTCTTGTCGGTATGGCCATCATTGGTGGCATGGCACTAGGAGTCGCAGGGCTTGCAGGCCTGATTGGGTTGGCAGTTGCCAAATCAAAGTAAATGGGAATCTGCCACAAACCAAAGCTTCTCCCAGTCCCCTGCGCTGGGATTCAGCCTTGCTTCAGAGCTGAGGACATGAAGGAAGAAAGAGAACTTGCTGCTTACTTTTGCAACACTTTCTAACAATGCACATCCTGTAAGGGGGGTGGAGAGGGTAATAGGTGGAGAGGGAGCATGGGGGGAATGACAGTTTTATTTTGGAAAATGCCTAATAACTTAAACAATAGATTTGCTTAGTAATAATAACTGTGTGTATTTCATTAGTTTACTTTGTTAGTTTTCTAGTATCTGTATCATTCTTGAAGAAAACTGAGTTATCAGTCTGCAATAACATTTATTGGACTAACATAAAAATTATCCGGTGAAGATGCTGTACAGGAGTTTTGGAAACTAGGCAGGCCTTTTCTCCAAACTTACAACAAAGAGTTTTAGAAGGGGACAGCATAGTCTGGAAAGCTTTTGGAAGCCAAAAACAACAAAGGAGCATTGCTGCACGCAGATAATCAAATCAGCAAGGAGAATGTGCAGAATGAATTCAATGTCCAAGCATGATTCAGATAAAGAGAGTATATTTTTTCAAAATGGCAACTCCACAGTGTTGTTATAACAGGAATCAGTACAAAGCGGGTCACATTCTCCTTGCTGAAGCTTTTGGAAGCCTCCATCTTTGGATAAGTTTTACATCGATCTCATAACAGGTGTTGCAGACTGCAGAGAATGCTGATTTCACACTTTGAGTGGAAATGCTTCTATTGGAGACCTTACATATTAAGGACTTATCTGTCTGTATTCAGGATATGATTTCTGGTTCCCAAAATACTCCGTCTTGGAGATGATGCTTTCCAGGGTGGTTTTCTGTGTTTCTGGCCTCTGGAACTTTTTGTACCTTTAGAGTGTTTTAAGGATATGCCTTGTAGTCATACAGATAGGATTACATGACCCATTGTAGCCTAGGCAGAAAAGGAGATTCTCCCAAACTTAGGAACTTTCTAGAAGTTTTCATAGTGAAGCTGGAGCTGTTGAAATACAATTTTCAGTTTCTTTTTAATAATGATGTGAAAGAAGAGAGAACTTTGACTGTCTGGTCACCTTTTCAAGAACCAGCTGTGAACCAGTCCAGGAATTACCCCCATGTCATCTCTGGGACTTGTAGGAGAAGCTCCTCCTAGGCTGGCACATAACATGTATGTTGCCCCCAGTAAACAATTACAGGCTAACGTTTACCTACTTCTCACCAGCTGAATTCCAAGGTGACCATGACCTCTTTCTTTAGCAACCTCAGGGCTTTTCCGCTTCATGCTCATTTCTCCAGTGGGTAACTGGTGTTTCACAGCTCTGAAAAAAAGAGGCCATATCTCTAGATAGGCCATACTTTAAGCTGACTTCTGAAATTATCACAAACAGTGGAATGGCTTACTGAGCCCAAGGACGAGAGGCTTGTGGTGGTAATTGCTCTTTTTGGAACCTTAATTATCTTCAGAATATCCCATATAACTTCATATTAAAATGTTCTCTTCACCTAAGTAAACCCTCAAAGTAAAGAAGCAGATGGTCTGCTATCATTTTACTGTTGATTTGGAGAACCTGCAGTGATTACTTACTGTATTCATGCACTTCCTTTTTCATATCTGTCCACATTTTAGCAATAGGAATGGCACGTTAGACATTTTCAGCAGAGTATTTGCTTTTCTGTATTTAGGAACCAAAAGTGCTGTTCCCTCCCTGTCTTCAATACCTACATCTTTGAGCCTGGCCTCATGTCTTCTTTGGTAAAAGGGATGATTATACCTAAATGCTAGGTTGATATATTAACAACTGTTTTAACACTACTTCTATGACACCACACTTAAATGTTTGTCTGGCTTTTGGTTTATTACATCCGTGTCTTATGACATCCTTTGCATGAGTCATTAAGCGGAAGTGCTGTTTACACAGTGTACATTGAAGATCCCAGAATTCTTGCAAGAGTAGGAGTGGTAATCTTGATGTAATGGCTAAATTCCGCCAGAGATTGCAAAAGTTTGTACAATTTCCTCTCAATAATTAACCTAATTAGGATTTGGAATGACTCTGTGTGTTTAACTGTTAAAGGTGGTTAAGCATTGGAATGAGTAAAATCTCTGTCAGAGATTGTTTAAGAGCAAATATCAGGCTGGGTTGCTACAGGAGCTATGAATATTACAAGATGCAGGACCAGATGCCCAGTAGAAGTGGCTTCCACACTGTATTTGAGGGAAAAATCCCTTGTACAAATTCACTAATCAATCATCAACATTCTTGCCACTAGACTCAGAGGATAAGGAATATTTAGATTAGTAACTTGGCTCTGAGATGTTCACATGCCATGAGGTTGCCTTCTCTTTGGCACTGAATATGGAGCTTATTGGCCTTTAATGTCCGAGCTGGCTGCGTTCATTTTACTAATAAAACAAAAGATGCAAAGCATTGTGCCTTTATTCCTTTTGGAGAGAGGAGGCAAGTGAAACCAGTTAATAATATGGGGGAAAGGATTTGACATGACACCTTCTAGTTATCCCTGTGCTCCAGTGTTTAGTAAAGTCTTGTGCCAGAATCTGTCCTGGGACACCAGAGCTACCCAGCTTAGAGAAATGAATGTATAATGAGCTTCCCAACTCTTCTGCAGTTATCTAAAGTGCATTGCATTGACTGAATTTCTAAATGCTTTTTTGGTTTGCTTGTTTTAATCAAGCCCATTTCCATTTAAACTGCATCTCTGTTTTGTATATCCTCAAACTTTTACCAATAGTTTGTCTCCATGCTAATGCTGTAATATTTCACTCTTCTGCATTGATACTTTGATAGCCCATTTAACACTCCAGTCTTCAGCCACTGATGTAAATATTATTCTTTATGGCAAGATTATTCAATGAAGATCACCACTAATAACTGGTATCTGACTTCACAGCTCTACCATATGGCTGTGAACATCCATCCACCTCAGTATGATTGCTGTCCTAACCACAGACGATCAGGACCTCTGATCAAAAGAGTTAAAGGACCTACAAGCCTCCCCCCCAGCTTATGCAAGCTAATGCCATGCGTTCCAAGGATTGATCTTTCTGTATAGGTGAATGCTATCATTGTGAGCATCTACATTAATGTAGCCGCAGTACTGCATTGCTGCCTAAAGAGTTGAAGATATTCACCCTCACGTTGGGCCTGTGGCGCCTCTGAATTTAAACTGCTGTCCTTACCCCTCCCCCAGTCTTTGCCTTTCCATGGTTGATGGGTTGCCATTCACACCAATAGCTTTTACTAAAGTGATAACTTCTCACTTATTTTGATCACAGCCATCACTATTTAGTAGCTAAACCCAAAGTAACAGAAAAAATCAATTGGCCCACCCATGCCAGCTGTTGAAACTTGACCACTTGTAAGAGATTGCTCCTTAATCACATTAGTTTTTGTTTACTTCCTAATTGGTTCTCTTTCATACTGTATAGATGACCATAAAAGGTATCATACTTAATCTAATACCCAGATCCCCTTCCTCAGTGACTTACCACCAAGCTTTATAATAATCTAGACCAGTAATCTTCACTCCCTGCCTTCAATGGTCACAGCCAGGTTGAGTTTTTCAGGATATTCCTAATGAATATGCATAATATAATTTACAAGTACACTGCCTAAATTGTGTGCAAATCTATCTGATGCATATTCATTAGAGATATCTTTTAACTGTGACCTGTTTGTGGTCCTTGAAGACTGGGAGTGGATACCACTGATCTAGACCAGGGAGGCCAAACTTTTTTTCTTTTGGTGGGCCACATTACTGGGGCTTATCAAAGCCGAGGGCCGGAGTCCCCCTTACAACTTTGTGAGCTGGGAGGAGAACTCCATGAACAGCAAACATAACAATACAAGAATTCAACACAATTAACAAATAGAATAACATCAAACAGTTAAAAACTCATATAAAAATGTTCCAAACACCCATAAAATATTTCAAAATAGACATATCAAATAATACCCAATAATTAATTTAGTAAGGATTTTTAAAAAGTTCCCCTCTCTCCATTCCTGGGAACTTTTGATTTCCAGATGCCCCAAGATTGTCATAGATTGCAGGGAAACTAGAAGGTAGTAGGGGGTTGTTGCACAGACATGTACTTTCTCTCACCCATCCACATGCTTTCCCTCACACATACACAGAATGCTCTCTCATCCACCCATATACACATGCTCTCTCTCACCCATATACACAATGTGCTCTGACTCACCCACACACATTGCTTTCTCACCCACTCATATATACACACACACATGCACTCACTCTCACTGGCTGCCTCATATATACCCCAGGCAAGCTCCTATTCATTCTTTCAGAAACACACAGACTCCCTGGTAAGCTCCCATTCATTCACACACACAAAGACCCCCAGGCAGGCACTTATTCATTCTTACAAACACACACATACACACAAACACACGCAGACTCCCCATTCATTCTCACACAGACCACCCAGGCAGACTCCCATTCATTTTCTCTCACACACATAAACACAGCAGCCTCAGAGCCTCTCTTGCTCCTCCAATACCATTGTACCACTGCTGCTGTGTGTTGGGAAGGAGACAATCCATTGTCTAAGCTGCTCTACAGCCCAAATGGAATTGAAACATCATGGTTACAGTACTTCCTCCATGTTATTCTTGTATATTGCAAGATCAGCACAGAGAAAGTGCTGCCCTCGTGCTTTTAACACTGCGAGTCCCATTTAGACGACAGATGGGCTCAGTTTGCCCAGCAGTGCAGATATACAGCTTCTGCACTGCCAGGCAAACCGAAGATATGAGCCTCTTCACTGCCGGTGGTATGGGGTCCACTGGTGGCCACATGGGCCTCTTTATAGCTGCGTGATAATCCTCTTCTTCCTGCCATGATACGCCCTCTGAGGGAGACTCCAGCAACATCCAGGTGGAAGTCATCAAAAAAAAACCTGCGATATCAGGCCATTGTTGATGACATTGAAGGTGCCGATGGGCCGGATCTAATGGAGAAATATGAGGAGGAGAAGGGCCAGAAAATAATCTGTCGTCAGGCCGGGTTTAGCCCATGGGCTGTAGTTTGCCCACCCCGATCTAGACAACTAAAAAACTAGTGAGGGTTTGCCTGAACATATGAGCTCTTGGGCCCATGGCTTTGCTGGACAGTACCCTACAAACACCAGCCTACTGGCAGTGATCTGGTTTGTTTTTAGGGAGTTGTTCACATAATTGATATAGCCAACTGGTTAACCACAGAACTAAGGTATTGGTTGCTCTCTTTATCCTGGATGGAGAAGTTAAAGGATCCCATATTCAGCCCTTCAAAATTCAGCCAATGCGAGGATAGATAATGCTACAGCAGGCCACAACTTAATGGTCATCCACAGTGTAGGTATCGATCTCCATCATAACACTACTGATGAACACATGTGGTATATCTCTTCATAGGAGGAAAGTACAAGTAATTGCCATCCCAAGATCACATCACTATAAATATCACCTGCAGAGACTCAGGCTGTTTATCCATGGTTCATACTGCTTAAATTGTAATTCCAAACACATTTTTCTAAAAATAATAAAACATAAATCATTAAAATCTACAAAGGGCTTGAAGTCAGGTTAATCTGTTCATTTTATACAGAGTTTGGGTTTAAAATTATCGGGCATACTTCTAGTAGCTGGATCCTTACAGGGCTCTAATAGCTTTTATTGGACCAATATAAGAATTTTCCATGAGCTTTCAAGAAGACACTTATACAGTCTCCTTCCCTTCCTTTTTGTACATATATAAAACATTTTGATAGGTCTTTTTTTTTTTTTTTTTTCTTATAACAAATTCCCCCCCCCCCCCCCCCCAATGTACCACTGTCTACAACTTACATAAAAATGTTTTGATGTTTTCTTCACAACCATATCAGAATCAACTCATTTCTACAGAACTTTCCAACCAAGTAGTAAATGTGTGGCAGCGAGTCAAACAAAAGGAAGAAAAAGCTCGGCTCTAGATGTTTTCAGAAATAACCATTTTGCTCATCACAGGACTAAAAGAGAGGTGGCAGGAAAAGGGACAGTATTGTGGAAACCCTAAAATCCTTCTGACAGCGTTTAGAAAATGAATCTCATATTAGCTGTTGCCAAAATATACAGATGTTTGTGAGTTTGATAATCTGATAAATGAATACAAACTACAAATACTTGTTTATTGTCTTTTTTTGTGTGTTTAAGGTTCTTATCATTGATCATTAATTGTCTTCTAATCCATACATACTTTTCAAAGATTTTTGTCTATGCAAATAAAAAGCATAATTGAAAACTTATCTTAAAGAATATCTTCAACTTCTGTACTTGTTAAACAAACCACATGACACCATTCAGTGTTTCAATAGTGTCCTCATTGCTTATAATTGGATACAGAGCTTCACTATCACAAATAGTGGATTGGAAATTGCACTGATCACAAAATAGCCACAATTCCACTCCATTAGCCTACTGTGTTTAACTAGAAGCAATGTGGACACTAGAAACACTGAGTCGGTGTTGGGTGGTTTGTTTATCTTCAACCTCTGTACTTGTTATTCTTTGAAGATGTTTTCAATTGTGCTTTTTATTTTCATGGACAAAATCTTTAAAAATTATACATGGATTAGAAAACATTTAATAGCAAATGATTAGAAGCTTAAAATGCACAAAAAAAGACATTAGACATAAGTAAGGCCTTTTAAATCCCTTCCCCCCGACGAGCCTGGACTGCCATCGCACAACCAGCGCTACTCACCATCCGACGCTCGGCCCGAGGACACGCCCCACGCTATCGCCACCCTATCAGGAAGGGAGAGGGACTTTTAAACTCTAACCCCCTCCGGCGCCGCTCCTCTTCATCTGTGACCGCCGCTATCGCTGCTGCCGCTGCTGCTGCTGCTTGCTGGAAGGAGGCCTGCGCGATCGGCGCCCAGACCCGTCGGGGTAAGGCCTTTTAAATCCCTTCCCCCCGACGAGCCTGGACTGCCATCGCACAACCAGCGCTACTCACCATCCGACGCTCGGCCCGAGGACACGCCCCACGCTATCGCCACCCTATCAGGAAGGGAGAGGGACTTTTAAACTCTAACCCCCTCCGGCGCCGCTCCTCTTCATCTGTGACCGCCGCTATCGCTGCTGCCGCTGCTGCTGCTGCTTGCTGGAAGGAGGCCTGCGCGATCGGCGCCCAGACCCGTCGGGGTAAGGCCTTTTAAATTTCTTCCGACGAGCCTGGACTGCCATCGCACAACCAGCGCTACTCACCATCCGACGCTCGGCCCGAGGACACGCCCCACGCTATCGCCACATTCTCCCTCCTCAGCCGGGGCTCACGTGACCCAATCGGGGCCGGAACCCGCTCGCACAACACCGGGCCGTGCTGAGGAGGCCGACCGCAACAACCAGAAGAGTCGCAGTCAACCACGCCCCTGAGAGGCACTAAGCCTATCAGAGAGCCCGAAAAATATCTTTAAATTACCACGCCTTCCTCTGGCGTCGCGCGCCCGAAGGAGCGCGCTAAGGGCTTAGCGCGCCCCTTGGAGCGTCCCTGAGCCAGAGCCGCTACTTTCACACATTCTGCCTTGTAAGTTCCTCACCAGGTGCCAAGATCAAGTTGAAACAGCCAAAGGCAAACAAATATTCCACAGCCTACAATTAACGGATTCGTATTTATTACTACAAACGCCTGCAGTCACTGATATACACTCTTACTAATAAAATCGCAGGTCCAAGTAAGCTCTCCACCGCCTCACGGAAACCACCCTTTTATTCGTCACCCAGCAGCCACTAATTCTTCTACCTCCCGCAGCCAATCATTCATCGTCATCCAACAACCACCTAATCACCTGTCTTCCAGCAACGTCACGTAGCCACTCTTTCGTCCTTCATCAAACAGCCATAATCTAGCTCTTTTCAAACAAGCCACCCAATCCTCCTTAATCTGGCAACCTCTCATTCATATTCCATCCAGCAACCACGCAGCCATCTTTGATCAGGCACCTACCTTACCCATTCTCTTCATGCTACATTCCTACTAATGTTATAGCTAACAAACTTGCCTACAGGCCCCTAAGCCGTAACATACCAGACACTACCTTACCTTCATCATCCACTGAACACAAGGATTCTATATCACTCACTAACAACGCATCATGCCCCCTTTCTCTATACCTACTATCCTATACAATCACCAACATATACCCAATAAACCCAGGACTCTAGGCATCCGGCAACAGAGATTGATTCCAATCATGATCTCTCCCATCTCCCAAACACTGGGACTAGCCCTTTTTACACTCACATTGTTCAACGCACAGTCAATCACAAAAAAAATCCACCTCCTCAACGATCACCTGTCTGATGACAACCCCGACATTTGTGCCATTACGGAAACATGGCTGAGACCCACTGACTCAGTCCTATTGAACCAACTCCCTAACAACCTCTATGACTTACATTCTATCCCCAGAATCAAAAAAAAAAGGTGGAGGGATCCTGCTTGCCTCCAAAAAGAGCCTAGGGATCTCACTACAATTTTCCACCACAATAAACAATACTGAAATCGCCTTTTTCAACTCAGACTATCTACAAATAGCTCTAGTATATTCACCTCCAGGTACTTTAGATACTGACCCCTCACCATTAATTGAACTCACTACCAAACACTTCAAACAGGGCAAACCAGCTATACTTATGGGTGACTTCAACCTACATGTAAACAGCACTAGTTTAACCCATAATTGCGACATCCTCCTCACAGCACTTAATCACCTTGGCTTTAACCAGATCATCAAAGATCCCACGCACAAAGCAGGTCACACGCTAGACCTTATCTTTCTCAACAATGGCATAACTTCGACAAACAAACCCCACTTGTGTCCCAGTCCCTTGGTCTGACCATTATTTCATCTCTGCGGAACTTCAAATCAAAGATCTGCCTCGTCTTAGCTTCCCAGCAACTACTATTCACTACAGGAAACCTTGCACCATTGACATTCTTAACAAAGTGCTCTCTAAAGAACTTGACCGCCTGGACCTTTCAGACGCCTCATCAGCGATCAACTCCTGGCTTAAGATAACAAAGGAGGTCGCAGATCTATCCTGCCCTACCATCACCAAAACTCTGAAACCACCGCAAGCCAATAGACACCCGTGGTACACTCCGACTCTAAAAACTCTTAAACAAGAACTTAGGAAAAAGGAAAACACCTGGCGCAAATCTCCAACCACCAACACGTGTCTAATCTACAAATCCCTCCTCAACACATACAGACTAGCAATTCTCAAGGCAAAAAAAAGACTTTTTTGCAAAAAAAAAATCCACAACTTCGTATTCGACTCTAAAGCCTTATTCTCATTTGTATCATCCCTTACAAAACCCTCTCCTCCAACCATCCCGGACGAACAAGCAGCTGACAAAGCATTGGAATTAGCAATCTACTTCGACAACAAGATCACAAATCTCCTCAAACCAATCACCACCCAACAGCTGAACAACAAACTCCCCATAGCACCGCTAGGTCAATTTCTTCCCAACTCGGACTTTTACACCCACCAGCACTCGGACTCACAACAAAAAATGTAGCTTATCATCATTCGAGACCCCATCATCCCTGGAAATTGAAATCATCCTCAATAAACTTAAACCATCTTCTCACCCACTGGACACTATTCTTCCAATTATATATCGACTCCCAACACCATCTCCAAAGCATTAGCAAACATCATTAATTGTTCTTTAACCCAAGGAAAGGTCCCAGAACAACTGAAAATAGCCATTCTTAAACCATTACTAAAAAAACCTAACTTGCCAACAACAGACCCTGCTAACTTCCGCCCGATAGCCAACCTGCCTCTAATCTCAGAGTAATGGAGAGATTTGTCAACAAACAACTGTCTGATTACCTAGAGGAGAATAACATCCTCTCCCCCTTACAGTTTGGATTCAGGAAATCACAAAACACAGAAGCTCTATTAACTTCACTATCTGACACTATCCTCCTCAACCTTGAAAGAAAACAATCGTACCTCCTCGCTCTTCTTGACTTATCCGCCGCATTTGACACCGTAAATCATGAAATCCTCCTCGAGCGGCTTTCGGACATAGGAATCCAAGGAGAAGCTCACAGTTGGTTTCAATCATTCCTAGAAAATAGAATACTACAAAGTCAAGATAAGATAACGTAGAATCACCTCCTATCAAATCAATCAGAGGAGTACCTCAAGGTTCTTCACTCTCCCCTACCCTTTTTAACATCTACCTGCTTCCGCTCTGCCACCTACTCTCCAGCCTCAAGCTAAAACACTATATCTTCGCCGACGACATTCAGATACTTCTTCCCATCACAGAATTCTCTCCAAAAAAACCTGGCGCATTGGAACAATTGCCTACTATCCATCAATTCCTTGTATCCAGCCTCAACCTTATACTCAACACAAATAAAACAGAAATCCTCATCATCTCGCCCCGACGAAAACCACACACTCTTCACGTCCAAAGCTCACACAATCCATAAATCCACCTTCATCAACCACTCACTTCTCAGGTCAGAGACTTAGGGGGGCGCTTTGGACAATCAATTCAACCTTAAATCTTTCATCCAAAACACAACTAAGGAATGTTACTTCAATCAATTACAAGTATTAAAAATCTTAAACCACTCCTTCACTTCTATGACTTCCGCTTAGTAGTCCAGTCTTTAATATTGTCCAAGTTAGACTACTGCAATTCCCTCCTGTTAGGTCTTCCGCTATCATCCATAAAACCTTTACAGATGGTACAAAATGCTGCGGCGAGGCTACTCACCAACTCCAACAGAAGAGACCACATCACTCCAATTCTGCACTACCTTCACTAGCTTCCAATAAAAGCTAGAATCGCCTTCAAGACACTATCAATGATCCACAAAGATATTTTGGGAATCGCCCACCTAAATCTTACCTCGCAACTCCGCCTTCGCACATCAAAAAGACCTATCAGATATAACTACAAAGGTTCTCTACACACTCCCCCGATTAAAACCTCGCTAGCCAAACGAGCACTCTCCACAGCCGGGCCCACCCTTTGGAACTCACTTCCGCCAGATCTTCGACTCGAAACTTGCCATTTAACCTTTAAGAAAAACCTTAAAACATGGCTCTTCCGGCAAGCCTCTCCGGAATCACAGGAACACTTTCGAACACAGGACAAAGAACAAAATAGCACAATATAAAGTCCACCGCCAACCTAATACCCTCAGGACCTTATTGATTGTTTAAAGTAACCCTACACGTTCTCTGTTCAATACTATGTTATTGTTTAATATAACAACTTTTTGATTGTTTAATGTAACACTACACGTTCTCTGTTCAATACTATGTTTATTGTTTAATGTAACGCCTCCCGGCGATAGTTGTGTTATATGGAAACCGACTTGATTTGACATATATATATCAAGAAAGTCGGTATATAAAAACCCTAAATAAATAAATAAATAAATAAGTTATTTGCACAGAGGGTTTTCTTTTCTATGATGGCTTGCAAAATATTTGACTCCCCTAAAAAGTCAGCAGATTTGTGTGGATTACAAATGACATTTTGCACATTTTGTTCCAGACAGTATATTGATTGCAAACCAGTATGCTGTTTAAAGTAAATTTTCAAAGTCACAATTCATGATTTGCATTTTTTGTAAAATTAAAAACTGAAAAATACTGCTTGCATAAGTTTTCAACCCTTTCAGACTAGTACGTGGTTGAACCACCTTTTACTGCAATAACAGCTTTGTTGGGATACGTTTCTACCAGCTTTGCATATTGGGGGAGTGATTTTTGCCCATTCTTCATGGCAGATTTGCTCCAGGTTGTTCAGGTTGGTTGGATGATATTTATGAGCTGCTATTTTCAAATAGTGCCATAGACTCGATTGGATTGAGATCTGGACTTTGACATGGCTGCTGTAGAACATTCACCTTTTGTTGTTCAACCATTCCTGTATTGCTTTGCCCTTGTGCTTGGAATCATTGTCCTGCTGAAAGGTGAACTTTCTCCCAAGTTTGTTTTTCAGCAGACTGAAGCAGGTTGTCTTGCAATATGTCCCTGTATGTTGCACCATCCATCCGTCCTTCAGTTTTAACAAGATGCCTAGTTCCCGCTGAGGAAAAGCATCCCCACAACATGATGCTGCCATCCCAATGCTTTACTGTTGGGATGGTGTTTGCTGAGCGATGGGCAGTGTTAGGTTTATGCCACCCATAGCATTTTGAATTTTGGCCAAAAAGCTCCATTTTTGTCTCATCTGACCACAAAACCTTATCCCACATTTTAGCTGGGTCACTCTGATGCTTCCTGGCAAACTCCAGATGAGCTTTGATATGGTTTTCCTTCAGTAATGGCTTCTTGCTAACCACCCTTGCAAGCAGGCCAGTTGTATACAGAGCTCTTGATATGTTGACTGGTGCACCTCCACTCCAGTCTCAGCCACTGAACGCTGGAGCTCCTTCAAAGTGATTCTTGGCCTCTCCATAACTTCCCTTAAAAGTTTTGAGGAACGGCCTTGTCTAGGCAGTGTCTGGGTGATATGATGCAGCTTCCATTTCTTCGTATTTGTTCCAACAGTGCTCACTGGCATATCTAAGCACTGGAAATTATTTTGCAGCCTTTTCCTATCATGTGCATCTCTGTAATTGTATCTTTAATTGCTATGGAATCTTTGGTCTTCATTTTCACAGTTTTCCTTCAGATTCAAAGTCTGACCAATGGTACTGGAATTTGGTGGGGTCGTTTATCCAGAAAAGCTGACCTTTTTTAAATGACTCATAGGTAAAGGCCAATTGTTAGAGCAATATCTTTCCTTTGGGGGGTTGAATACTTTTTAGGGGGTTGAATACTTTTGCAAGCCACTATATATACTGCCTTAATTTGTGCTGTATAAAGAAATGGCTTTGGGCAGCAAAAACAGAAACATGTTACCATACTTCAGTAATAAGTACAGCTTTGTTATTTTGTAAGAACAAAGAAATTGCTCTTGAGAAGGCAGCAGGTGAAGATAAGGTGCTAAAAATGATCCTGATCCTGATTGTCTAGTAAGATACACACTTTGCCCGCTGACTGATTTGCCTTGTGGAAGAAGGACTCTGCCCCCTAACATCAGCGGGCAGAGTCCTTATGAACATGAACCCTTGTCTCTGTCTTTACGTGTCCCACTGCCTTTAAGAAGTCAAGCAAGCCCAAGCACTGAATTCTTATGTCACATATAAGCCTGAGCCACACACAAGGCTGAAGATGGTCAGCGGTTTGGATTCTGTCACTCAACAATATCTAAACACAATGAAAACTAATCTTACTCTATATATATGTATATATATCACCCATAGTATTTCAGAAATAACCTCTGACCCATTGCTCAGCCCCAGGCCTGCTTAAGCTTACAGCGTTGTTGCATTATGTATGGGATACTGAATCACTGCTCTACTTCCACAACCCAAAGTGGCCTTTCTGTTGTTTTATGGAATCTAGTGCTCTCACAGTAAGGATTTGATAAAATAGATTTTAAGTTAGCATTAGACCAATATAGTTTCATGGGACATGATTCCTAGAGAGAGCCTGGGGTTTTGACTCCTCCCATAGTATGCATTTGAATCCCTGTAGTACTGATTTTCAGTGGAGAATGGAAAGGCTACACATCCAATGCACACTGGGATTTAAGTTAAAAGAAAAAGAACATTCAAGCATTTACTCCCACAGTATGCATGAAGATGTGCTGCAGATGTGTAATTTTATTTAATCTGTATTGATTGTGGATATCCTAAAAACCTAGCTGACTATGGGCTGAATAGCACAGGTTTGGAAACCACTGTTCTAGGGTAACAAGATACTTCTAGGTCCTCAAAACCTGAGGCAGTCCAATTCTATCTCTCCTGCATTACATCTATGAATGTCTAGTTTCTGCTTTTCTTAGAGTCATGGGAACTACAAGGCCATAGATGCATGGGGGTAAAACCAGGACTGGTTCAGGCTTCTCTTTATTACCTCTGTCATTTACCCTATAGGGAATGTATGAATAAAAGCAGTGAACTGCTCTTTATGTGCTTCCCACATCTATCATAGCAATTTCCTGTCCTACTTTCCTTTCTTTTGTAAACTTTCCTAGGGGCTGGGTCCTTGCATTGCACGCTCTCAAGCCATCCATGCCAGAAGTGGCTGTGTGCCCATTGTAGCTGTGAAGCAAATTTATGTCCCTGTTTAAATGAAAAAAAAACAGGCTCTATAAATCCTAATGATATGGATGTGAACTGGATAACAAAATGTTTACAGAGTAAGCAGATCTACAGAGCCAGGTTCATAAATCAGCTGCATTCCAACATATGTCAACTATGGTTACTGTGAGGAGCAGCACTAGCAGAGAGACTCCTACACTGGCAGATTGCAGTAGGAGGGAAAGCCAACTGTCTGAAATGCCCAAGAACCTGACCAGAAAGTGTTCATGCTTTCTCTCTGCTTCCTAACCTAATTTAATCTCTTGCACCTACAGCCTCAACTGCACAGAATATATTTTTTTAAACTTTGTTCAGTGAATATTGGCCTTTAAATCTGTCTGCCATCATAGTCTATCTGGTCTGTACCCTATTGGTCCTTTCTGATGCAATAGCAGAGAGCCTACTTAATCACTGGGTTTCCTTCTCCCTCTCATCACTGGGTTTTCTATGGACACAGATGAAATGATAAATAGGATGGATTGATCCCCCTATAAGGAAAGACCAGCTTAGAAATGAGATGGCTGAGGGGAGATATCTATAAAATGAGTGGAGTGTAACGGGTCGATGTGAATGGGTTTACTCTTAAAAAGTACAAAGATTAGGGGACACTGAAAGTTACTAGGTGATACATTTAAGACAAATAGAAAACTTTTTTTTTTTTACTAAACTCAATTCAACTCTGGAATTTGTTGCCAGAGGATGTGGTAATACCTGTTAGTGTAGCTGGGTTTAAAAAAGGTTTGGACAAGTTCTTGAAAAAAAAAGTCCATAAACCATAATTAAAGTCGACTTGGGAAAATCCACTGGTTATGTGTGGGATAAGGCAGCATGGAAGCTAAAGACTTTTTGGGATCCTGCCAGGTACTTATAGGATACTGGACTTGATGGAACTTTAATTTGACCCAGTATAGCAAATCTATTGCCTGTCCAGGCCTTACCCTCGCTTCTCCCCTGCTAAGGATATTGTGGGTAATTACAAAAACCAGTCACTCTCACACAAGAAGGTAAAATGGTAGAGAAGATAACAGACCTCAAAACTTGCACCTCAGCAGCCAGAGTACTGCGGGGAAACCATATCATCACACAACTCTGTTATCACCTAAAGTGCACATTTTAGTATATATTTTTTTTGTTTTGCAAATAAAACCAAACTTTTGAAAGTCTCACTGTGGATTAATAAGATAAAAGGATATTTTTCATATGAATGAGACTGTTTCAAAAGTTTGTTTTTATTTACAAAACAAAAAACCCCAAACTTTAAAATTTGCACTTTAGGTGATAGCAGAGTTGTGTGATGATATGGTTTCCCCGCAGAACTCTGGCTGCTGAGGTGCAAGTTTTGATGCCTCTGTTATCTTCATTACTATTTTGCCTTCTTTTGTGAGAGTGACTGGTTTTTGTAATTAGTGGCAGTTGCAGCTCAATTGTGGGTTGTCTTTTAAAGATAGTGTGGGACCATCCCTGTCTTTCTCCCTCTTGCAAAGCTGAGTATCCTCTGGGATCATCTCAGGCTTTATATCTTGCTCCCCACAGCCACACGTCCTCTGTACCACTCCTAGGCTTTACCCTTTGCTCCTCCTAAATGCTGATAATCCTCTGCATGTTACAGGCATTATGTATTACTTCCCCCTTACTGAGGATTCTATGCGCTTTTCCCAAGCTTTCTTGAATTCCATTACTGTTAAATGTACCATCACATTTTAACGATGTACTATGCACCTACCACTCTTTGTTTAAAAAAGAAAAAAAAAGTTTCTTTGGAGGAGAAGGCCATTACCTGCTATTAATTAAGTTGACTTAGAAAATAGCTATTGCTATTACTAGCAACAGTAACAGGGAATAGACTTAGTTCTTGGGAACTTGCCAGGTTCTTGTGGCCTGGATTGGCCACTGTTGGAGACAGGATGCTGGGCTTGATGGACCCTTGGTCTGACCCAGTATAGCATGTTCTTATGTTGAGTAAACCCACATTTAGGCCTAGATTTTCTAAGACACCAAGGCAACGTGAATTGCGCGGTACGGGGGGGGGGGCGGAGGGGCAAAGTGGGGGGAGGGCCTGCGACAGCTAGCAGCGATCGCACCTCTGCGGTGCGATTGCTGCCGGCTTTTGCACCCAATAGCGTCATCATAAAAGCTGGTGCTATTGGGCGCGAAATAGGCAGCGAAAAGGCTCCTTACCTTTTTGCCGTCCACGCTGTCTTCGCGGCGTCTGCCCCGGTGCCACCCCGACTCCTCCTGTTCCGGTCAAATGGTTCGCCTCCTTTTTATCTAGTAGATCATTCCAAGTGAAATTAGGCAATAACATATCTGTTACTTTTCATATCAATACAGGTGTCTCAAGGCTCAGCACTCTGCAACACGATTCAATATTTATATGATCCTACTGTGCAAACTACTGGCGAATCTAGGAATTACATTCTTCCTGTATGCTGACGACATACAGTTTTACATTCCTTTCTCCAAATCAGTAGAAAATACAGTATCAACACTTTCAACCTTTATGAAAGCAATAGAGAAGAAACTAATGCGTTAAAGACTGTCCATTAAACTATGTAAACCACATGAGGTGGTATACACGGGGCTCAAATCGGGGAAACTCACAAAAATCCGGCTCTCCAGTCCCCAGCAGCTCCGAAACGGGAGCAGCAGAAAAACTTAAGCTAACATTAACTCTAAAAAGACTGAAATCATCTGGTTAAGTAGAAACTCTTCGAAAGTGAAAGCACTGGCTCTAAACCTAGGTAACTTCAAAATTACTCCTTCAAAACAAATATGGGATTAGATATCCAGCTAGATACATGTTAAGGATGTGGACCCTTGAGCCGAGACAAGGTTGACACTACCACCAGGAGGGGACCCCTGTTGGTCCTCATCGTTGGGGAGGCGATGCAGGCAGAGAAGACCAAACTGGAGCTTCACCTATACCAGCCCTCATTCCCGCAGGTTGAGCCCTTGGGTGCCAGGGCCGACAGGACTTAGGCGAGGGTCTCTCAAGACATGGAACCAGAGGAGGAGACTGAAATGGTGTCGGGCGGGCAGGCAGGTGGCAGACAGACAGATCCAGGAACAGGCCAGAGGTCAGAAAGGGCAGCGAACAGGTGAAGATGCAGAAACAGGCTGAAGGAGGTCAACCAGAGTCTGATTACCAGGCAGATTCAAAACCAGGAGGTCAGTCTAGGGGGGTGAGGAGCAGGAGGCACGGAACAGGAGGCAAGGAACAAAGCAGGAACGCAGGATCAGGAATCAAGGCTGGAATGCAGGATCACGAGTTTAAGGCTGGAATGCAGGATCAGGAGATGATGCATTACTCGCATTCTGATGCAGAGTAGGACCCGTTTACTGAGGCAAAGTGCAGGAATTAGGGCCGGATATATATATACCCACCCTGCATGATGTCATCTTCACGGGCCTTGGGGAACTTTCCCACTGTGGGCCCTTTAAATTATGAGAGACAGTGCACGCGCATGCTTAGGGAGGCAGGCGCAGAGGCCGGGACAGCGGGAGCCGAGCCACGAGGGGCAGGGCCACAACAGCAGTGGTCAGCGTTTGCCATGGCGAGTGGTGCCGGGGAAGAGCCTGGCCTGGAAGATTTACCAGGATGGGTCGAGTGGAACTGCTGGAGGAGCGTTTTGTCTAATATGTTAGAAGCAGGTTCTCAGGTGATCACTAAAAAAGGGGCGGCGTCAAGACCGGAACAGGAGGAGTCAGGGCGGCGAAAAGGTAAGGAGCCTTTTCGCTGCCTATTTCACGCCCAATAGCACCACCTTTTATGATGGCGCTATTGGGTGCGAAAGCCGGCAGCGATCACACCTCAGGGCCGAACCCTTCCCAGGCGATCAAGTACGCCCAGTGCTCATGGTGGCATCTTACATCCAGGACCTCCTTCACTTGGTATATCTGTTCTTCGTACCGCCACATCTTGTGGTTCGGGTAGGTCACGTTGAGGCCAGGACAAGACTAGTGGTTTCAAGAGGGAGACGTGGAATGTGTTGTGAATCTTCAGTGAAGAAGGTAGTCTTAGACGGTAAGTGACTGGTCCCACATGTTCGGTGATGGAGAAGGGACCAATGTATTTGGGAGCCAACCTCATTGGGGTACCCAGAGGTGGATGAGGTGGGTACTCAGCCATACTCGGTCCCCCTATCTTGAAGAGGGAGAAGGCTGGCAGTGTCTATTGCCCCCCCCCCCCTTAGCTGCTTCGGCTGCCCGTAGAAGATTGTTCTGGGTGCTGGTTTCAGAGGGATCGTAGTTGCGCAGTGAGTTGAGCCTCGGGAGAGGGCACTGAGAGGAGTGGGTAGCGGCGGAGCTGGCTGCCATCCATATACCAACTGGAAAGGCGAAGAGCCAGTTACGGAGTGAGTATGGGAATTGTGTGAAAACTCTGCCCAGGGCAGCAGGGATAACAAGTCGTCTTGTCTGCTGTTGACAAAGGAGTGGAGGAAGGTTTTTAGGGTTCAATTGGTGTGCTTGGCTTGCCCATTCCCCTGTGGGTGGTATGCGGAAGTAAAGGTGAGTTGCACCCCGAATTTCTTACACAGAGAACGCCAGTAATTTGCTGTGAACTGGGCTCCTCGCTCAGAGGCTATGTGCTGTGGCAGTCCATGAAGGTGAAAGATGTGCAGCATAAAAAGTTGGGCCAGTTCTGGGGCTGAAGGGAGTTTGGGGAGAGCGATGAAGTGGGCCATTTTAGAAAATCTGTCGACGACTAACCAGATGACGTGGTTGTCACTTCATGGGGGTAGCTCCACAATGAAGTCCATTGAGAAGTGAGTCCATGGTTCCCTGGGCACAGACAAAGGTTGCAGAAGGCCCCAGGGATGCCTGAGCAATGGTTTTCTGTTGGGTGCACATTGGGCAGGAGTCGATGTAGGCCCTGACATCTTGTTCCATCTGTGGCCACCAGTAGTACCACTGTAGTAACTCCAGCTTACGAGCTCTTCTGGGGTACTCGGCGGTTAGGGAGTCGTAGGACCATGCCAGGACTTTCTGTCGAAGACGGTGGGGGTACCACCATCTTCCCCAGTGGAACGGTCTGGGTGGTGGCCAGGAGGACCTTTGCTGGGTCAATGATGTATTGAGGAGTTGCTGGGGTGTCACCTTTCTCAAAGGCCCTGGATAAGGCAGAAGCCCTGGCATTCTTGGATACTGGTCTATAGCGGAGTGTAAAGCTAAACTGGCTGAAAAATAGCGACCAGCAGGCTTGGTGAGGGTTCAGCCACTGGGCTCAGCTGAGAAATTCGAGGTTCTTGTGGTCTGTGAGGACTGTGATGGAGTGCTGTGCTCCCTCAATCCATTGTCACCATTCCTCAAATGTCATTTTGATGGCAAGTGGCTCCTTGTCCCCGATGCTGTAGTTCTTTTTGGATGGGGTGAATTTTCGTGAGAAGTACGAGCAGGGCAACAAGGTGCCCTTTTCGGAGTGCTGGCTGAGGATGGCTCCTACTGTTGTGTATCAGAGGTGTCCACTTCTACCACAAATGGACTTGAGGGGTCAAGATGTCTGAGGCAAGTGGCTTGGAGAAAGGCATTCTTCAAACTATTGAAGGCTGCAATTGCCTCAGGCAGTCATTGTTTGGAATTGGCCCCTTTCCTGGTAAGATCGGTGAGGGACACCTCCAGGCGGGAATACTGGGGAATCAAGTGCCTGTAGAAATTGACGAAGCCCAGGAAGCGTTATAGAGCATGGAGCCCAGAGGGTCGGGGCCAATTCCGAGTACTGGCAACTTTCTCCGGGTCCATGTGGAAGCCCGTGGTTGAGACGATAAACCCCAAAAAGGGAAGGGACTCCCGTTCGAACAGGCACTTCTCCAATTTAGCAAATGGCTTGTGCTCGCACAGGCATTGCAGGACACGCCTGATCTCCAGGCGATGGGACGGTAGGTCCTTGGAGTATATCAGCACGTATTCCGAGTAGATGATGACGCTAGAATGAAGCATGTCTCGAAAGACTTCATTCATGAGGTTTTAGAAAACCTCTGGGGCATTGCATAGGCCGAAAGGCATCACCAGGTATTCATAGTGGCCATTTTGGGTGTTGAAGGTGGTTTTTCACTCATCGCCGGGCTTGATATGTACAAGGTTGTAGGCCCCTCAGAGATCCAACTTAGTGAACACTTTGGCCCCCTGTTGACGGTCTAGCAATTCTGGGATGAGCGGAAGTGGATACCTGTGCCTGAGGGTGATGGCATTTAATCCATGGTAGTCAATACAGGGTCTCAGTGTACCATCCTTCTTTGCCATGAAGAAGAAGCCGGCATCAGCGGGCGAGGTGGATGGGTGGATGAATCCCCTATCGAGATTTTCCTGGATATACCGGGACATGGCCTGGGTTTCTGGTAGCGATAGGGGGTATACTCGTCCCCATGGTGGCATGGAGTCCGGAAGGAGGTCTATGGCGCAGTCGAACACATGATATTCTGGTAGTTTCTCAGCCTTCTCCTTAAAGAACACGTCTGCAAATTCTGCATACTCCATAGGCAGAGCCAGTGATGTGGTGGCTAGAAGAAGCCTGGGGCGAGGCACTTAGCGGAGACAGGAAGTGTGGCAATAGGTTCCTCACGAGGCCAGCTGCAAGGCCTCCCAGTTGAAAAGTGGGGAGTGCCTCTGAAGCCAGGGAAGGCCTAGGACCACCGGGTGTATGGCCTTCTCCAGGACAAAATAGAGATCTCCTACTCATGGAGAATACCAGTGCGTAGCTTCACTGGGGTGGTCACTCGGGTAATCCGGCCCGGCAGGGGCCCCCTCGGATGGAAGAAATCACTAGGGGTGGTGCCCAGGGCAATATGGAGAGGCCCAGCTGCCTGAACAAATCCGATAGGATAATGTTCCATCCAGCTCCGGAGTCAATCAGTGCCTGAGTGGAGAATGTACCCTCAGAATGGGTAATAGTCATGGAAGTGGTGCATTGGGGAGCAGGATTAGTATAGCCTAGGGTCATCTCCCCAATGACACCTAGGCTTTAGAGTTTCCCGGCCTTTCAGGACATTGGGCCAGCATGTGCCCCTTGCTGGCGTAGTAGAGGCATAAGCCTAAGGTCTGCCGTCGTAGCTTCTCTTCTGAGGTGAGATGGCTCTGACCGAGTTGCATAGGCTCCTCTCCTCAAGACTGGGTTGATTTGGTCAGCGGGGATGGAGCCAAAGGCTGGGAGAAGAATGGAGCCAGGGGGACTGGCTTATGGCCCGGTTTCAGCTCCCGCAGGTGTTGGAGATGGCGATCGATACATCCAGAGAGGCCATTGAGAGCCTACAAGTCCTCTGGTAATTCCCGAGTGGCCAGTTCATCTTTGATCCCTAGTTCAGAGGCTAGTGTATGGAACTCCACAGCGTACTTCGCCAGAGGGCATGAGCCTTGGCAGAGATGGAGAAGGTTGGAAGCGGCCGTGGACTGTCACCCTGGTTTGTTGAATACCTGTTTGAAGGTCCGCACGAAGTAGGGAAGATCCTGAAGCAGAGGATCTCTGCGCTCCTACAAGGGGGAGGCCCAGGCCAGGGCTTTGCCATCTAGAAGCGACAAAATGAAGGTGGTCTTGTTCTGATCACTGGGCTGGTTGTAGGCATGAAGCAGTGGTTTAGGAATCCACAGCACTGTCTTGGGTCTCCAACATAACGAGGAGGTGCCAGAAGGTGAAGGGCTGCTGTGGAGATAGGAGCTCTGGGCATTAGAGTAGCATAAGGGCGGTTCGCCATGCGCTCCACAGTAGTGGCTAGCACATCTAGGCACTGTTGTTGCTACTGGAGCCTCTGAGCTAATCCAGGGATTGCCTGAAGGCCGCTCAGGTCCGCCGGGTCCATGGCCTCAGCAACCTGTTAAGGATGTGGACCCTTGAGCCGAGATGAGGTTGGCACTACCACCAGGAGGGGATCCCTGTTGGTCCTTGTTGTTGGGAGGCGATGCAGACAGAGAAGACCCAACTGGAGCTTCAGCTTTACCAGCCCTCGTTCCCTGCAGGTTGAGCCCTTGGGTGCCGGGGCCGGCAGGACTTAGGCAGGGGTCTCTTGAGGCATGGAACCAGAGGAGGAGACTGAAGCAATGTCAGGCAGGCAGAAGTCAAGGCAGGTGCCAGACAGACAGATCCAGAAACAGGCCAGAGGTCAGAACAGGCAGCGAACAGGCGAAGACGGAGAAACAGGCTGAAGGTCAGAACATAAGAACATAAAAAAATGCCATACTGGGTCAGACCAAGGGTCCATCAAGCCCAGCATCCTGTTTCCAACAGTGGCCAATCCAGGCCATAAGAACCTGGCAAGTACCCAAAAACTAAGTCTATTCCATGTAACCATTGCTAATGGCAGTGGCTATTCTCTAAGTCAGGGCAGGTGGAGGTCAACCAGAGTCAGATTACCAGGCGGATTCAAAATCAGTAGGGCAGTTCAGAGGGGTGAGGAGCAGGAGGGCACGGTACAGGAGGCAAGGAGCAAGGCAGAAACGCAGGATCAGGAATCAAGGCTGGAACGTAGGATCAGGAGTCAAGGCTGGAACGCAGGATCAGGAGACAACACAGAACTCGCACTCTGAAGCAGAGTAGGACCCATTGCTGTGGCGAAGTGCAGGAGTCAGGGCCAGGTATATATACCCACCCTGCATGACGTCATCGTCACGGGCCATGGGGAACTTTCCTACCGCGGGCACTTTAAATTGTGAGCAATGGCAACCGTGCGTGCCTAGGGATGCAGGCTCAGAGGCCAAGATGGCGGCATGCCGAGCCCCGCGGGTAGGCAGCAACAATGGCAGTCAGCGTTGGCCACAGCAAGTGGTGCCGGGGAAGAGTCCGGCCTGGAAGCCTCCCAGCATAGGTAAGGGACCCCGGCCACGGGCGGCCACAGCTCGGGATCCTAACAATAAGAACCTTACAATGAAAAAGCACATCAACAAATTCATTAATACTGGTCACTCCAAGTTGTGAATATTACATCGGTTGAAACCTCTATTAACTTTTTTTTTTGAATTTGAAATGTTTTATTGCGTAATATTGCAACATTACAAATGTCAATTCTGCATAGAAATGCACAACTTATTATGTACTTGAATAAAGTAATAATCAGCACAATAAAGACCTAGCGTAAAACAACAAACGCCTTGTCAAATGTCAATTAACTCACTTATGCACGGTATCAAAAATGAACACTGTAAGACAGCAACAGGTACCTATAGTGCATAGATACAAGATTCAAATCCCTCTTCCCTCCCCCCTCCCTCTCTGTTTAACATGAGTATTATATAGTATACAAGAATGAAAGCGCATAATAGTAAGAAAAAGAAAAGAGAATTGTCTGTCCCATCCATTACCAAGTCCTGGGCCTGGTTTTCCCTTTGAGACTCTTCCCTCGCTCACGGCGCCGAGGCGCCCGCTAATGAGTCGTGGTGTCGTTTCCAGATAGAAAACAGTCTCCAGGTACTCCTGAAGTGGATCTCAGTATGGCGAAGATAAGCTGTAATTTCAGCCAGTCTATAGATTTGCTCCACTTTGTGTAGAATATCCGACATCGGGGGAAGTCATGATGATCTCCATCGCCTTGCTATTTCAATCCTTGCTGCTGTAAAAATAAAGTTGACCATGGTATTGGTGTGTTCTTTTCCTGGATGTAAAGGGAAACCCAGTAGGGCCTGTTGAGGAAGGACCGTAATGGGAAATTGATGTAATTGGGTTAACCAAGCTTCCAGTTGTGACCATAGAGGGTGAATGTGCTTGCAATCCCACCACATGTGAAAGAAGCTACCCTTTGTCGGACATCCCCTCCAACAACTATTTGAAAAAGAAGGATACATGTGATGTAGCCTCTCTGGAGAATAGTACCAGCGAAATACCATTTTCCAACAGTTTTCAACAATATGTGAGGCTATAAGTCCCTTTCCCATTCTGGAAAAAAGATCTTCCCAAGCACCCTGGGAAAATGTTCTATGTAGATCAGTTTCCCAAGCCTGGATATAGTTGGGTGTGTGGTAGCATTCCTTCCCAAAAATACATAAACATTCGAAAGTAATTTTGTGGTTTGGTGAGAATTTAAACACAAATGTTCAAAATCAGATTGCCCTTTTGCGAAGTGTATGGGTAAATGATGAGAATGAGCAAAGTGGCGCAACTGTAAATACAAATACACATCAGACGGTCCTAATCCAAATTTCTGCTGCAGTTCCGGAAAACCTATCATATGTTGCGCCTCCCATAGCTGTCCCCAAGTACAAATACCCTTCTTTTCCCAAACCTTAAATGCTGGATTTTCAAAGCCCGGAGTAAATAATGAGTTAGCATATAAATAAGTGCTAGAATAATATTATTGGGTCCCCACCAACTGGGATTTCCTGGTATCCCACAGCTGCAAAGATAACAGCATAGAAGGTGGCAAGACCTTCCAAGGGTGTGCAGTCCAGGTTTTTTTCGGTTGCCATAATAGACTATGTAGTGGAACATGAGCCAACAACTGTTGGCTAAACACTACCCACGGTTTTTGTAGAGCAGGCCTATGCCACTCTATTAAGGTCTTTAACCGAGCTGCCAGGTAATATTGCTCTAAATGAGGTACACTCAGGCCCCCCTGTATTTTGGATCGGTACAAAGTCTTACAGGCAATTCTAGACCTCCGTCCCCCCCAAATATAAGATAACAAGTGTTTCTGCCATTTAACAAGCCTGGGTTTTGGAATGGCTAAGGGAAGCGTCTGGAATAAATACAGAAATTTAGGTAAAATTGACATCTTCACAGCAGCTATTCTCCCAAACCAGGATATCCGATAACGGTTCCATTCCTCTAAATCTCTCGTAATCTGAGCCCACAGTCTGTCATAGTTAAGATGAACCATATCTTGCGTGACACTTAGATATACCCCTAAATATTTAATATATGATTTTGCCCAACGAAATCGGTATTTCTCCCTTAACGATTTTTCCAAATCAGTAGAGATATTGATATTAAGGATTTCAGATTTTTCCCAATTTATGCGGAAACCCGAGACTTTACCAAAGGCCTCCAAATCCTGAGATACCAGCGGGAGAGATCTCTCCGGGTCTGTAACCAACAACAAAATATCATCGGCAAAGAGAGATAATTTTGTCTCAAAGGCCCCCTCCTTTATTCCCTTAATCCCTGGGTTATGCCGAATTTTATTTGCTAGAGGTTCGAGAAAAATAGCAAATAGCAATGGCGATAGGGGGCAGCCCTGTCTGGTTCCCCTCTGTACTGCAAAAGTAAACGAATAGCCCCCATTGACCTTTATGCACGCTAATGGATGTTGATACAGCTGGTGTAGCCATTGAAGAAAGTTAGTGCCAAAATTTAGGCGTTGTAGAAGTGCAAATAAGTAAGGCCAATGAACTACATCAAAAGCCTTTTCAGCGTCTACCGAGAGGGCCACCGCTGGCATCTTATGTTGCTGGACCCACCAAATCATATCCATTATTTTATGCACATTGTCACTAGCTTGTCTACCCGGTATAAACCCAGCTTGGTCTGGATGAATAATATGTGCCAAAAACCCATTCAGCCTGTTGGCCAGTATCTTTGCCAAAATCTTCAAATCAATATTAATAAGGGAGATTGCCACACGCTGTAGGATCCCTGCCTGGTTTGGCCAAAATCGTAATACCAGCCGTATTAGCTGTAGAAGAGAGTGAATTACCTTCCCTTAAGGATTTAAAGAACTTAGCCAAGACAGGAGCCAACAAAGGAGCAAATTGTTTATAAAATCTCCCTGTATAGCCATCTATACCTGGGGATTTGCCGGGTTTCAATTCTTGAATAACTTTCCGTATCTCTAATTCTGAAATATCTTTATCCAAGATAAGCCTCTGAGAGGGATCTAAAGATTTCAAATCTGAATTATCCAGATAACTATCTATCCCCTCCTGTGATATCGTTGCATTAGCAGAATATAATTCAGCAAAATATTGCTGAAACCGCTGTCTAATTTCTTTACCGTCCACTAGCATAGATCTGTCTGGGCTTTTAATTTTTACAATAGACGCTTGGTCCTGTTTACGCTTCAATTTGTGTGCCAACAACTTCCCTGCCTTGTTGCCTCCTTCAAAGTATTTTTGCTGAATCCGTTCTAACTGGTACGCTATGGCTGCGTTATCAATAGCGGATATTTTAGAACGGACCTCCTCAATAGCTCGAAGTGAGCCCCTCCGAGTAGGATGTAATTTGTGATGTTTCTCTAATGTTGTTAACTGCTGTACTAATTGTGAGCGCTCATAAGCTCTTTGCCGCTTTACATAAGAAGCTCGAGCTATAATTGTACCTCTGAGTGTCACTTTTAAACATTCCCAGACCGTCCCCGCCGTTACTTCACCAGTATCATTAAGCAATAAGAATTCCTGAATATCATTTTCCAACTGGGACACAAACCGGGGATCATTGAGAAGGGAGTCATTTAGTTTCCAAAATCTTATCCCTCTATCATAATCCTGGAGATGCAGAGTAAACCAAACAGGAGCATGATCTGACCACACCATGGCCTCGATCTCAACCTGGTTTATCCTAGGGAGTATACTCCTACTACCCAGAAACATATCAATCCTCGAATAACTATTATGTGGGGTGGAATAAAAGGTATAATTCCTGGATCTGGGAAAACGTGTGCGCCACACATCCACTAGTCCCATTCCTTTAATTAAATGTTTAAGGGCTTGTCGAGCCGCCTTAGGGTCCGAGCTAGTCCCAGAAGAGGTATCTTTACTGGGATCCAAAGTGAGATTAAAATCCCCTCCAATAATTACAGAGCCTTCTGTTTTGGACAACAGGGAGCTGCTCATTTGATTAAAGAAGTCAGCCTTATGCTCAGTAGGCCCATACACCGAGATCAAAGATAGGGTTTCCCCGCCCAGCAATAATTTCAACATTACCCACCTGCCCGAGGCATCTACAAACCGGTCTTTAAATTCAAAATGCGTATCCTTATGGATAAGAATGCCGGTACCCGCATATTTTGCAGTGGGAGTAGCTGCGGCCCAGTATTGATAGGGAAATTTAGGGTGCCTCATTAAACCCAAATAGCGTTTTCGCAAATGGGTTTCTTGGAGGAAAACCACATCCGCTCGGACGCGATCCAACTCCTTGAACAATAATCGACGCTTACCTGGGCTATTAAGCCCTTTAACATTAAGAGAATAAAATTTAAGCGTCGCCATGGTAATAAGAACCCCCCTTCTGTTTGCTGTAGATTGCCCCTGGAAATCCTTCCAGGTACCAAGCTCTGCGCCACATCCATAGTAACCCCTGCATGTTAAACAGGAACAATCCCAACCCCATCCCCCTCCCCCCTCCTTCTGTGAACCCTGAAGCACAAACCCTGTGCTTCTATTAATCATGGAGGAAGTCTGCCGTCTCTCCTCATGGCCCCTGTCGGGTAATGAATGCAAAAATCACCGCCAGAATCACTCTGAAGACAGTCAAACAGGGCCAAACTTCAAGCATGCTTAGTAGAAATACTCAGTCATTCCGGTAGGTCGTTCCGAGGCTCCTTCTCGGGATTCCTCTGAAGCCTCTTGCATCCCTTCATGGCCCGCTGCCAGCGGGGTTGCGCCTGAAGCGTAGTCGCGATGTGCGCCAGGGCGGTACCAGCTCCTTTTTGCGCCTGCGGAACATCCACTGTAATGCCCATCTCTTTCAGGATCCCACAAGCTTCCAATACTGTTTTTGCCTTATGGGTTGTGCCCTGGAACTGAAACGATAAGCCTCCCGGATAGAGCCATCTGTATCTAATATTGGCCTCTACCAGCTTTGCTGTGATGCAGCGAAATTCCTGGCGCTTTTTTAAAGTGGCTGAGGATAAATCCGCAAAAATAGCAATTTCATGCCCCTCCCAGGTCCAGGAACGCTGACGCCTGGAGATATGGTATATCTGTTCTTTAAGAGCAAAAGAGTGGAAGCACACCACAATGTCTCTAGCTCTGTTGCCTATCCTGGGGCCCAGAGTCCGATGGGCCCTGTCAATGAGGATGTTAGGAGAGGCGGCATCTGACTCAATCCCAGGAGATTCCAACAAAAATGTAGCTATTTTCTCCGCCACAGTAACACAGTCCTTATATTCTTCCGATTCCGGAACTCCTCTTATCCGGAGATTGCTTCTCTGACTGTGGTTTTCCAAATCTTCTACCTTATCCGTTAGGGCTAGGCATGTGGCTGATAAATCCTGAAAGCTTGTTTGCATCTGCAGCCAGCCCTCCCCCTGGGTGTCTGCCTCTTCCACTCTCCTGCCGAGTGCAGCAGTCTCTGCTTTCATTCCTTCAATTAGTGAGGTAATCTCTGCTTTATACCCCTTGATATCTTGCCTGATTTCGATGAACCAGCTTCTAAGTTCTTCTCTGGTTGGGAAATCAGGTGCAGGGGCAGGCAGATCGATCACGTCCTCCTCTCCCTCCATGCTGTCAGCACTCTGCTCCTCCGGCACCATTTTGTGGGTCCCTGCCTCGGAATCGCCGTTGCCTCTCACGTAGGAGAACTTTTTAAAATCGGTTGTTTTCCGTTTTGCCGCCATTCCCCCAGTCTCAGGACTTTTTCCCCTCTCTAACTCGCGTTTTTTCCAGCGAAAACGAGCGGTTTTTAGCGTTTTTTGACGGGCTTAAACCCGCGGGGCTCACGGAGCACTAAAATTTCACTGCTCCCATGAGGGGTGACGTCACTTCCTCCTAAACCTCTATTAACTTTTGAAGTCTTCTGAACTTTATTACAAACTTTAATTTTCTCAAACAACTACTACTGTAACTCCTTATTTCTTGGTCTTCCTACACGCATCTTAAAACCATTACAAATACTTCAAAATGCCTCAGCAAGGCTCTTGCTAGGATCCAGGAAATTCGATCACATTACACCATCGCTAATTTCTCTACACTGGCTGCCAGTACAATCCCAAATCTATTTTAAACTATTAATGCTAATATTCAAAATCATCCACACTAGTAACACCAGTGTGATAGGTGTGACATTACAACCATACACACTGCAGAGAACACTAAGATTTTAAAATAAAGGACCTACTGACTTCCAACAATATGGAGCACACACCTGACGCATATAAGAGATCGAGTGTTTTCCATAGCGGGCCCAAAACTTTGGAATTCCTTACTTGAAATGCTACGTATGATAACAGAAAGAGATTTAAACGTGAACTAAAGACATGGTTATTTAAAAATGCATTCAACCTAATTTAAAACATCATAATGTAGAGAACTAAAATAACAAGAAGGACAAGAGATACTAATCGATATGATAAAGAAATTAATGAGAGTTTGTACTGCATACAATATATGTGAAATTTATTTTATTTTTGTACTTCACATCTCATGTCCTGATCTTTAATTAATATGTATTTGAGAATTCAGTTGCTAGATGTTAAGGTCTGTTTATGAATACTTCCTATGTAATCCATCATTCTCTGCTGATTTATACCTATGAATGTCATTATTGTAAACCGCTGTGATCTTTACATGGACTGACAGTTTATAAAATGTCTTAATAAATAAAATAAATACATTTTCTCTGCACATTACCAAAACTCACACAAGATACTCGAATGGGGTGTTCCAAAACAAAACTTTAACAAATCTTCAAAACCAATCAGATTCTTAGTTAATCTCCAAAGTCAGATCCCCATGTTAAAGCAGTCTCAGTCCAGCTCCTTAAGCTGGCATTCACTAGGGAGGATCCTTCCAAGTGGTGGAAAGCCAGAATCCTAGTGGTGGTACTGGGGGTCTCCTGTCTCTTCTTTGATATATCTCCAAGTGATCTATGGTAGAAAGTCCCACAAACAGCAAAAATGTAATCCTCAACACTTTCTCCTGGGCAGGAATCGTGGGTAAAAATCTCTACACCATTCTTTCCTCTGAAACAATCCCTGTTGGATAATAGATAGAGATATGCCTCTTCCTCATTCCACGGTATCAGGATGTGGGGGGTCTAATTTTGGAGGCTGGTGGAACTCCCACAAATATACTCCTCTTTCTAAATCTAACTTAAAACTCCTGCTCTGATTTTCTGTTCTGCCTGCTTTTATATGGATGGAGCAGACCAAACACACTTTATAGTGGGTTCTCTACACGCTTCCCCTCCCACAAAAAAAATAAATAAATCTGGATACAGGATGCTGATACAGATTTTTTCTAAACCTTTTACATTTAACAGTAACAATGGAAAAGTGAGATGACAATAATACTATTGACCACCTGGGGAAGCTCTAACTCAGATGGAGTCTGCATCCAGCACAGACTTTCAACTCGATGCTTTTCACATTCTACACACAAAATATGAATACAGACAATTCTTCACAAAATATATACCATCACAATATTCTTTTTTCTTTTTAATTTCTTTTAGGCTCTCTGGGGTGGAGGACTTATCTAACTTTGATTGCTATCAATCCTTTTGGGTACTAGAATAGACACTGGTGCACTGGCTGGTAATCTCACAGAACCTTGGGCATACTCCAGTGACGCTATGCCCTTCGCCAATAACCAGTACATGAAATAATATAGCCTAAAGGGAGGCATATGGGTCCCCTTGGCATCCCCACCCATGTCTGCTTATTTTACTGAACAATATCAAAAAGCACTAAACCACATTTTTCCTGCTCTCTTGAGAAGTACTGCAGTTCCCCCCCCCCCCCCCCCCCCTCTCTCTCATAGGATCCTGGAGCTAGGGAATAATGGCCCTCCGGTTTCTATAGCACTGCCTCCCATAAGGCCTGTGGAAGCAAAAAGCTAGTAAGATACCTTACTAAGGTGGACCCAGGGGAGGTGGACCCGGGACAAGCCTCCCGCGAGGCCCCCGAGGTGGCTCCTCCTAAAAACTAAGCGCCTTAGAAATAAGGCAGACGGAACAACTTAAAAAAAAAAAAAGTCAGGAAGAGAGCCGCAAAGCCGCATAGCCCGATAAGCCTGCCCCCGGAAACCCTGATGTCACTTTCGGCTCCCCAGAGCCCTTTAAAGGGCTGAGACGGCTCCAGGCATCGTGCGCCTGGCGTTGCGCGCCTAAGGAGAATGACAAAGGGGCCTGCCTCTTTGTGCGTCCCTTCGTGCGCACCAGAACAGAGAAGTAGAATCTACCCACTCTGACACCTTCTGGAATTCCTCTCCTAACCTAAGCGCTCCTACAACAGCTCTCCTCAAGCATTCATCCAGCCACTCCAGCATTCGTCCAGCCACTCCAGCTTTCATCCAGCCACTCCAGCATTTACAGCAGTACCTCTACTCCCTCACGACATATTTCCCATCAACTTCGCCACAAAGATGCACCTTTGCACCATACCCACAATCTGGAACAAAATCAGAATACACACAAAACCTGCATATCATCACGTTGCACGTCAACAAAGGCTAATCCTAATAATGATATCGCCAATTACACAACTTCTAGGTCTCTCTTTGTTTACTCTAACTCTATTCAACACTCAGTCGCTCTCCAAAAAAACACACATCCTCAATGATTATCTTATAGAAGTCAACCCTGACATCTGTGCAATCACAGAAACCTGGTTAAAACATACAGATATTGTCCTAACAAACCAGCTTCCCACGCAATCTTACGACCTCTTCTCAGTCCCCAGACCCAAAAAAAGAGGTGGCGGGCTCCTCCTGGCAGCAAAAAAAGAACTAGGCATAACTTTACAACAAACAAACACCTCCACCAAACTAGAATTCTCCCTCTTTAAATCTGAACAAATTCAACTAGCCCTCATCTACACCCCACCAGGAACCTTAGAATCAGACCCCTCTCCTTTGATTGAGCTTATAGCCAAACAGCAAACACATTAACACCGACAAACCCGCAATAATCCTAGGAGACTTTAACCTGCATGTAGATGCTTCTCCTCAATCCATCAACTGTGTAACAGTTCTCTCCTCACTCAGTCACTTGGGCTTCACTCAAATTGTCAACGGCCCCACCCACAAGGCAGGCCATACATTGGACCTCATCTTCATTAATGATAGCTTTACCATCTACTCCAATCCCACCTGCTCGCCAGTTCCCTGGTCAGACCACCGGGTCATCTACACGACCCTTAAGATCAAAAATCCACCACCTCAAGTCTCCAACAAATCCACCATCCATTTCAGGAAACCATGTTCACTAGACCTACTTAGCGAAAAGATATCCAAAGCTCTAAACCAACTAGACCTCACAGATGCAACCACAGCAACCACCTCATGGATCAATCTCACCAGTAAAATTGCGGATCAAATCTGCCCAACTTCAACCAAAACCATACAACCTGTTGCGATTCCGGGTCGCCCCCGGAATCGCCACCCACCTCGTCGGGAGTCTGCACGGGCCCCGCGCTCCCGGGTCTCCAGGGACCTCTGCCGCCGCAGGCCCAGCGTCTCCCCACCTCGCCCGGGCCTGCAGCTCCTTCAGCTCCTGCCTCTTCGCCGCGCCGGAGCAGCCGGCGTCTCTCGGCTGTAGGCCCCGCCCCCTAGACGCGCGCGTGCGTCTCAGCTCAGAATTTAAAGGGGCCAGCGCGGGAAACTTCGGGGACACTTCCTGATGACATCAGACGCTGCAGGGTACTTAAGCCCTGCAGCTGGACTAGGACATCGCCTTGCAACGAGGTTCCCAGGTATTCCTGTCTCCAGTTGCTGCGTTCCTGCTTCAGTGTCTTCTACTTGGCTCCTGACCCCAGATTGGCTTGCAGTGATTCTTGGCTTTTGACCCCGGACTGGTTTACGGTGATTCTTGGCTTCTGACCCCGGACTGGCTTGTGGTATTCTCTGGCTTCTGATCCCGGACCGGCTTACGTTGACTCTCTGGCTTCTGACCCCGGTCTGGCTTACGGTGATCCTTTGGTTCCTGACTCTGGACTGGCGAGTGACGACCCTTCGGCACACAACTTTGGACTTCATCTGACCAGGTCCCCGCGGGCCCTCCTAAGTCCCAGCGGCCGGGTCCCTATGGGCTCCTCCTGGGGGGACTCCGGCTTCCAGGGTGAATCTCCTAAGTCCCAGTGGCCGAACTCCTATGAGCTCCTCTCGGGGGAGGATCGGCTTCCAGGGCGAAGATCTTCTCACCACAGTGCCAGCGCCACCATCTCCTTCTTCCTCGCCAAAGCTCTTGGTCGCATAGGGCTCCCAGAGTTCCACCTTTGGCCAGCCACCAGTCTGTCCTTGCCGTCTCCCGGTCGGGACCTCTGCTGTAACCACCTTCAGCAACTCTTCCCCTGGTTCCGATCGGCCCAAGGGTCCACGAATCCAACACAACCCGCATTGGACAATAGAAAACCTTGGTTTACCCCTGAACTTAAATCCCTCAAGCAAACTCTAAGAAATAAAGAACAAAGCAGGAGAAAAAAACCCGACCACTTCGTCACACACTATCTACAAATCCCTTCTCAACACATACAGGAACACCATCCTTAGAACCAAAAAAGACTTCTACGCAAAAAAAATCCACAACTTCATTTTCGACTCAAAGGCACTTTTCTCCTACGTCTCTTCACTTACCAAATCATCTCCTCCCACCATTCCAGACCACCAAGCACTCAACAAAGCCAACGAACTCGCCAATTATTTCAAGACAAAAATCTCCAATCTTACCTATTCTCTCACAACCAACAGCCTCCCCCCAATACACCATCTCATAACCCTACCTCAACACAACGCTAGTCTAGAGTCATTTGAGCCCACCTCTTCTCTTGAGATAGAAAATACCCTCAAGAAACTCAAACCATCCTCCCACCCATCAGACCCATTACCAACAAACCTGCTCATCGCCATCCCAAACACCATCTCAAAACCAATTTCTGAAATTATTAATACATCTCTATCTCAAGGCCTAGTACCTAACCAGTTAAAATTGGCAATCCTCAAACCTCTGCTAAAAAAACCTAATGCCTCTCCATCGAACCCAGCTAACATCCAACCAATCGCAAACTTACCTCTCATTGCCAAATTGATGGAAAAAATTGTCAACAAGCAACTGTCAGAATATCTGGAAGATCATAGCATCCTGTCTCCAGCTCAGTACGGCTTTCGCAAATCCCTAAACACCGAGTCTCTCCTACTATCACTCACGGACACCATCCTCGTAAGCCTGGAGAAAAAACAATCCTATCTGCTTGTTCTCTTAGATTTGTCTGCAGCTTTTGACACGGTAAAACACACAATACTTTTAGACCAACTAGCCAACATAGGCATCAAAGGCTCAGCTCTCAATTGGTTTCAGTCCTTCCTGAGCTACAGATGCTATAAAGTCAGGATAAACAATAAGGAATCCCATCCCGTCCTTACAGACCAAGAAGTCCCTCAAGGATCTTCACTTTCACCCACTCTCTTCAATATCTACCTCCTCCTTCTCTGCCATCTACTCGCAAACCTTAAGCTTACCCATTACCTCTATGCAGATGACATACAAATCCTTATCCCGATCACAGAATCCCTTCAAAAAACTATCACCTATTGGAATGACTGCCTTCAGCCAATCAAAGACCTACTCTCTAGCCTTAACTTAGTATTGAATGCCAATAAAACGGAAATGCTCATTATCTCCCATGACGAACCCCCCCCCCCCCCCCCCCACCATCTCATCAAGCTCCTCTCAAATAGCAAGTTCTCTCCTGACGTCAGGGATCTAGGAGCCTGGATAGACAACAATTTAAACCTAAAAAAATGTATAAACACCACCACAAAGGACTGCTTTTACAAACTGCAAGTCCTCAGAAAGCTAAAACCCCTCCTTCACTTCAATGACTTCTGGATAGTACTCCAATCCATCATACTAACTAAGCTTGATTATTGCAACTCCCTTCTACTCGGACTCCCCACAAACACTATCAAACCCTTACAGATGGTTCAGAACGCCGCCGCCAGAATCCTCACAAACTCCAACAAAAGAGATCGTATCACCCCAATCCTCCGTAACCTTCACTGGCTTCCATTAAACACAGGATCCTCTTTAAAGTTCTCACAATCGTTCACAAAGCGACACACAAACTCGCTCCTATCATGTTAAGCACACAACTTCAACCTCATACATCTTCCAGACCCATCAGAAGCGCATACAAAGGCACACTGTATACACTGCCTGCAAAAACATCACTAAGGAAACGAGCACTATCGTCAGCAGGCCCCCACCAATGGAACGCGCTCCCCCCAGATCTAAGACTTGAATCAGGAGTTAAAAAAAAAGCTAAAAACCTGGCTCTTCTGCCAAGCCTTCCCAGACACTTAATGCTGACTAAATGCTGTGATAAACTCAATCATGGGCCACCTCATTGAGTTTCCTATTCTGACTTTTTAATTGTACTATGTTCCTGAGTTCAAACGTTTCTTGTAACTATACTTTAATATGTTCAATTTGCTCTTTGTTCGATTGTTCTATGTAAAGCCCCCCCCCCCCTTTTTTTGGGGGGGGGGCATTTTCACTGTTTTAAGTAAACCGGAGTGATTTGTATTTCATTTAAGAACCTCGGTATATAAAAATTAAAAAGAAATAAAATAAAATAAATACCTCCACCCAGCCATTCAGACAGTAGACCTGAGTATTCTTCATATCTATAAATGAAATAAATGATTGAGTTGGATGGATCCTGGATATACATAGGATGCCTCCTAGCCAAAAATAATTAATGGGTTAAAGTCATGATTATAAAACAAATGCAAAAAAAAAATTGGCCTTGTTTCAACCATTTTGTGAATTTCCATAGAAGGGTTTCCTCCCTCCCACCCCCCAAAACATATAACTTTTGCAAGGTAAATAGTAAACCGATTTCATCCCTTCTTTCATTGAGACCAGCAATAAATAAATAATACATAGTTCATCTCTTGCCAAAACATAAACAAAGTTGATATGAAATTTCCAGTCTTCTAGGTCTCTTGCCAGGCCAGGCTTTCTAGTTGCTTGAAAAATAGTTCTTTAATCTTTTCTTTCTATCCTCCCCCTTCAGAAAGGATTTCACCCATAAACTTGGGGTCCAGGAACAGCTCAAAACCCTTACACCAAAACATTGACAATAACATCCCCCCCCCCCCCCCCCGAAAGGCTTGGGCCCTGGAGCTTCAGCCTCCTCACCCCTCCGCTTGAAAACTCCATGACCAGGGTTGAAAGTACTGGTAACCATGAACTGGAGCTCAGCCTTGGGACTGAGTGCATCTCGTGCATCTAATTCAGTTGTAACAGCTGAAGCAGGGGTTACATTATTTATAACTTTGAAGTATTTGAAAGTCTTAGCAGATCGCCCTCCCCAGTATACATATTTAGGTCTTTAAATCTCACTTCATGGAGTTTATGATGTTTGTTCATTTTGATTTATATCATGCCTTTCCATTGGTAGCTCATTTCTCTGTACCTAGAAGGCTTACAATCTCAATGTACCTGAGGCAAAGGAGGGTGATGTGACTTGCCCAAGGTCACAAGAAACAGCGTTTGGTTCTTAACCTGCTGTTCTAGCAATTAGAATACTCCATGCTCTTCTGTAAAGAATTAGGGCAAAGAGAATTGGAAAGAAATGTCCTTTCTGATTAGGCAAGAAGGACTTGCACCTGAGAAATGCAGATGCAATTTGTAAAGCTGCCACAAGATGGTAGCAGCAGGTCCTAAGATGAAACTATACCCGATCTGGAAAACTCATGTAAAACAGCATCTCTGGTTAATTCTTGCAATGGTCTGACACAATGTTTCATTGCTTGCAAAGACTCCTTATCTCTAGGGTTGATATTAGAGATGTGCTTCGTTTTTAGGAATCGGGTCTTGCTTCGGTCGACCGATTCGTTTAAAAGTTTAGTTTTTCACGTGTGTTTTGTTTTTTTTTACGAACGGAGTTAGTGCGCACTAACGGGGTTAGTGCGCTCAATGTTACTGTTAGTGCGCATTAACTAATGTTAGTGCGCACTGCCAAAAATTGCAACTTTTAAGTAAAACGTATCAATTTTTAAGGAGTTCGTTAGCTAAATGTACGGTTCCCTGCTCCCACTGGTTCGCACCACCTGGAAAACAGGCAATGGGAATGTAGAATCAGTATTTTAAATCATCCGTAGTTAGTGCGCACTAACGAGGTTAGTGCGCTCACTGTTACCGTTAGTGCGCATTAACTAATGTTAGTGCGCACTGCCAAAAATTGCAACTTTTAAGTAAAACGTATCAATTTTTAAGGAGTTCGTTAGCTAAATGTACGGTTCCCTGCTCCCACTGGTTCGCACCACCTGGAAAACAGGCAATGGGAATGTAGAATCAGTATTTTAAATCATCCGTAGTTAGTGCGCACTATCGCTGGCGAGTGCGCACTACCTAGGGTTAGTGCGCACTACCTTGAGCATGCTCTGTGAGGTCCCCGGAGGCCATTTTGCTTAAAATACACGCACTAATAATTATATTCTTACTACGTGCTGTCTCTGAGACAGAGCAGTGAGCTGAGCAGTGCTGCACACACAGTACAGTTCAACAGAACAAGAACACAACATTATCGTTGATTATTATCATCAACTCTACCACTGTAAGTGTATAATATAATAAAAACATATAAGATTTTGTTTTAGTTTTTATACAGTATTACTTTAGTTAACTACTTAGTTGGTTAAGTTAAATAGTTAATGCACTTTTTTTTTCGGTGAAGTAGCATAAAATAATATTAAAATAATATTAAATGAAGTTACTTACATTAGGGGAAATTAAAAGTTTAACACACAAAAGTACTTCATTAAATTTTATGCTAATTTAGTGAAAAAAAAGTTTAACAGAGATTGTCAGTGTCAGACAGCTCCCTCCCTGCATGAGAGGCTGGCTGGCTTCACAGACAGGGGGGGGGGGGAGCTCAGCTGCCTGACCCTCACTGAACTGAATAGTGTATAGGCCAGCAAGCCTCTCACTACGTAATGCAGGCAGGGAGGGAGCTGTCTCAGCCCTCACTGTGAGGGTGAGGGCTGAGACAGCTCCCTCCCTCCCTGTCTCAGCCCTCACCCTCACAGTGACAGTACACTATTCAGTTGTGGCAGGGACATGGGGGGAGGGGAGGAGTGAGGGTCAGGCAGCTGAGCTCCCCCCCCCCCTGTCTGTGAAGCCAGCAAGCCTCTCACTACGTAATGCAGGCAGGGAGGGAGCTGTCTCAGCCCTCACTGTGAGGGTGAGGGCTGAGACAGCTCCCTCCCTGCCTGCATTACGTAGGGGGGGGGGGGGGGAGCTCAGCTGCCTGACCCTCACTGAACTGAATAGTGTATAGGCCAGCAAGCCTCTCACTACGTAATGCAGGCAGGGAGGGAGCTGTCTCAGCCCTCACCCTCACAGTGACTACACTATGCAGTTCAGTGGCAGGGACATGGGGGGAGGGGAGGAGTGAGGGTCAGGCAGCTGAGCTCCCCCCCCCCCTACGTAATGCAGGCAGGGAGGGAGCTGTCTCAGCCCTCACCCTCACAGTGAGGGCTGAGACAGCTCCCTCCCTGCCTGCATTACGTAGTGAGAGGCTGGCTGGCTTCACAGACAGGGGGGGGGGGGGAAGAGCTCAGCTGCCTGACCCTCACTCCTCCCCTCCCCCCATGTCCCTGCCACTGAACTGAATAGTGTACTGTCACTGTGAGGGTGAGGGCTGAGGGCTGGCTTCACAGACAGGGGGGAGCTGCCTAGCCCCTCCCTGCATTAGTGTGTGAGCTTCTGAACAAACAGCTGTCCTATAGCACATACTTTTTTTCATCTCCTTTTTTATTTTCTCATGGTAGGATGGAACGTGAAAGGGAGTCTGGTGGTGACAGGGGGAGGGAGTCTGACTCCTCCCCACCGTCCTCCTCCAAGGTGGCAGCAAGGTCCAGGAAGCCCCGCTTTACCCAGGCCGACGTGGACCTCCTAGCCCGGCTCATGCTCCTGGATGAGGGGAACCTTTACACCCCCCCAGGCAGCAGGCCTAACCTGCAAAGGGAGACTGCTGCCTGGGCCTCTCTCCAGGAGGAGTTTTGCCGGCGGGCCTCCTACCCTCGTGAGGTGGAAGACCTGAAAAAGAAAGGTGAAAATAATAATGTTGATCATAATATTCAATTATAAATTATGTATATTATTTTGTCATTGAAAATTAAATAGAGTATGATAGTAATACTAGCTACAGTAGCTACTAGTAGCATACATTGAGTTATATAATTATAATGTAATAATTAACTACTATAAGTAATAAAAGTTATAATGTTAAGTAAATATATTTTAAAAAAACAGAAATACTAGTAGCTAGCTACTAGCTAGCTAGCTACTAGTGTACCACCCTTACCCTATACTATACTAGTATTAATACTTAATAACTAGACTACAAAGGAAATAAAATTATCTGTGGTATATTATTGATATTTATATATTAATCGTTTTGAAATGGTGGTATTTGGGATTTTTTTGAAAGCCACATTGAAATATAAATAAAATAGTATTTATGTATAACTAACTTTTGTATGTTGCATAAAAAATAATCTAGTAGGTCAAGGCAAAACATGGGCATGTTGTAAAAATTAATCAATGTTATTCTTTTTCCTGTATATCCCTCTAATTTTCAGGTCGCCATCTGCGATTGCACGAGGGTAGGTGGCTCGAGGAGGTCTGCCGAACCGTGGCCCATTCCGTGCCTGGTAAGTTGTTTTCAGAATACTACACAAGAACAACACACATTACACAAGTATTCAATTAATTGTAATGGAATTTGTGTTTAAAAATGTTTTCTTTACTATAACAGTGAATGAATCATTGTGTCTGATCTCATTCTTGTTTTTAAAATTCTAACTGTTCTCTGAATTTTGATTTGTCTTGTACAGAACCACACCCAGGCAGGGACGAGGCGGGGCTTCCTGGGCCTAGTGGGAGGCAGAGCTGTCACCAGAGGAGGACGGAGGCAGCAACCAGTAGTGGTCTAGGTAGGAAATAATATATCTCTTGGCACGGCCAGTAAAGTAGTATATATTATCTGAGGCTGAAAAACAAAATCTTTTTTTTTTTATATCAATCAGTTTTAGTGGCTGGGGATTGGGAATGGGGGGAAGTGTGTATTTATTTATTTGTATATATTAAATGACACTGAGTGGCTATGATAGTAAACTAAAGAATTGAAGGTGAAAAAAAAGAAGAGGTTTGTAGTGTATCTCCTACCATCATATTCTGTGTAACCTGAGATTGACTATTATTTCTCCTTCCAATCCTTCAAATTATGTATTCTCTCTAATCTATGTTGATAGATTTGATATCCCTCCACTCTCCCCCTCACTCCTTCTCCCCTGCAATGGACTCCTCATTTTTCTATAATCCTCAAGGTCAATAAACTAAATAAGGGGTAGATTATTTTATAAACTTGCTCGCACGCATCCAGTATTTGCTTTTTTATTTGTCATATCTGACTATGTGTAATGTATGTATAATGTATAGTTCTGTGTCTCATGTTGAATTATTATTTTTTTTTAATTTCTTTACAGGCCAAGATAAAGCTGCCAGCAGCCAGCGGCCCACCACTGCAACCAGCACCACCACCAGCGCCAGCGCCAGTGCCAGCACCAGCACCAGCACTGCCGTACTTCCTCCAGGATCTCCTCCAACCTGTAAGTGCTGCTGTGCACAATATTCAAAGTTGGAGGAGATCCTGCAGGAAGTACGGCAGTTCAAGGCGAAATATGATGCCGACTTCATGATGTTGCAGCAGAGGGTCGGAGAGGTGCAGGCCAGTGTCAGCAATGTGGAGAGGAGGTTGTTAGCCCTGGAGGAGGCCCCTCAGGAGCAGAGGGAAATGGCTTCTCCTCCTCATGAGATGCCTCATGAGGAGGAGGTGCCAGTTCCCTCTGCTTCAGAGCAGGTTTCTCCAGTGGCGGCACCCTCCTCTCCACATGAGCCTGACCCTGCTGCAACATCATGAAGTCAAGGCATCATATTTCGCCTTGACCTGGGCTGCTGGGCTGGTTTTTTTTTATTTTAATTTATTTTTTTTGACAAAAATGTTTGTCTACTATTGTTAATGTCTATGTCTAATAGTTAAATATATGTAAAAAAAAATAAATGTTTTAACATTGTGCAAAATGTTTGTTTGTTCTTTTTTATATATTATTTTATTAGTCATTTAACTAATAATAATTATTCAAAAATAATATAGTATGGTACTACTAAATTACAAAGAGCAGACATGTACGGATGTATGTCTATTATAATCCAACATATTTCATTGTTTTAGTAGTAACTAAGTTAGTCATACACTTCCATACAACATTCAGTCTGGCTGAATTAGCACAAGTTGTATACTTGTGAGCAGTAGCGCCAACGTCAAGGCTTCAACCGTGGCTACTGACCATTCACACATCTTTCAACCTGGCCAATACAATATTGTGCACTGTGTGCAGTGTGTGCAGCACTCAAGCTACTGAGTGTGAGTACACGTCAATGCCAAAAATTGCTCCATGACCAACACAGCCATTTGAAGCAAAAACTTTAATGCTTGTGATACTAAAGTAGGAGTAAGGACTAGGAGAAAGCAGACTCATGAACAAAAAATCCTTCAGAAATGTACAACTTCTGGGTGCTCAGTTTTCTCTTTTTATTACACTCAAGGGTGTTTGTATATATTTGGTTAATCAATATATTGTTACAGTAGTGGATATAACAGTAACAGTTTATATCCAACTAGTAGCTAGTAGTAGTAGCTACTAGTTGGATATAAACTGGATATCCAAGTAGTAGCTAGTAGTAGTAGCTAGCTAGTAGCTAGCTACTACTAGTACAACCACTAGCTACTTAGTTAGAGTATCAACCTCTCTGTGCACTGTAAGTGCAATTTTATATTGTATTGGCCTGAAATTCTTTCATACTTCATTCACACAATCATGCTGTCGGAGATGGACGCTGAGGCAGAAGAACCCAGCGAGGACTTGCCTGCCTCAGAGGTGGACACTGGGGGAAAGGAGCCTGGGAGTGAGAAGCCTGTGTTGGAGACGCAGCAGGACAGAGTGTTCATGTCTTGTGACTCCCAGACTGGCTTCTCCTGTGGGCCACAAGAGGCAGCAGCGGCAGTGTTGTGGCCGCTGCTGCCTCTTGTGGCCGGGCACCCCAGCAAGCGATGCGGGGAGCACAGCTGCATAGAGCCAAGCCTCTCTTCCACCCCTTGACCTTGGATCTCGGCCCTCGACAAGAGGCTCACTCCTCCCAGTCACAGGGAAAGTTTGGATACCCAAGCTGTGGAAAGTTCGTTTTGATAAAAACCAATTGCTCGACTAAGTCTGGAGACAAACGTGCACGGTGTGGACTCACTATGTTCCCTGTCATTGAAAATACTCTTTCACTTTGCACACTTGTTGGCGGGCAGGAAAGAAAGTGCTGTGCTAGTATTGCAAGATCAGGCCACATTGAAGCTTTCTGTGCCCAATATCTCAAGGGATCTGAGTCCATGCTCTGAATTGGCTCAGACAGAAAACTCTTAACATGCAGTTCTGAAACATTCTCCTGCAGGTAGGACTCAGTAGTAGTAACTCTTCTGCCAACAGCTGATGCGATTGCTTGTGACATGGCAGGCAGTTCATTAAATGTGGAATGACTCATATTTTGATGTGTTATGGAAGGGGTAGGGGAGCAGCTGATCATACTAGTACTTGAGCAGGATGGAGTTGGAGACTGAGAGGATAATACTAATTCTTTTTCATCGTTACCAGTGGAACAGACCCTGTTAGACATTATGTTTTCAACCATTTTAATCAACTTTTTTTTCCAATGTGTAAGAGCATTGTTCTTGAGAGCAATACTGCCTTTCACACGTGGGTCACACATCGTGGCTAACATATAGCAATCCCTTTGCATGAGAGGTTTCAATCTTTTTTCAACTTGCTCTTTTAAGCATTTAACAAGCATTAACACTTCCTTAGAGAAATCTGGATGATGCAGAAATTCCTGTAATACCTCCTCCAGATAGTTTATTACAGGGATGACACCACCCAAAGTGGCATTAGCTGAACTCAATGCATCAGTATATACTTTGAAAGGCTTGAGGACATGCACCATGTGTGCAATGTTTGTCCAGTCCTGACATCCAAGAGGATTTTCCAATCCAATTTCAGTTGCCATTGCCAAATCATGAAGAGGTGTCTGCTGTTCAGACAACCTCTCCAACATAAGATAGGTGGAATTCCATCTGGTAGGCACATCCTGAAGAAGGTTGTGCAAAGGTGCGCCAACTGCTATTTGCCTCTTTCTGAGTTGCTTCCCACTTTTTACACTACGATTGAAATGCCCAGCTATTTTGCGACACTTTTCAATCAACCGCTTCAGGAGTTGACTACTACAACTAGTAGTAGTACCACCTTCCTTGCCACTAAGCCCCAAAGCATCCCTCACTATCAGATGCAGGGTATGTGCAAAGCATCGGATGCCGCTGAATCTGCCATCAGCCAGAGCCTTAATAATATTGGAACCATTGTCAGTAATGAAAAATCCATTTAAGCATTCCATATCACTGCTTCTAAGGAGCCCATTCCATTTTTCCATCATCCCCTGAATTGCGTGTAAGATATTTTCTGAAGTATGTCTCTTGTCTAGCACTTGAGCATGCAGTAAAGCCCAATGGTATCCTGGCGAAACCTTTTTGGAGCTGCTGCCACTGCCACTGCCAATGCTGCTAGTGCTTACAGGTATTAATGCCTCATCCAGCTGCCACCAATGTGCTGTTAGAGACAAATATGCATGCATTGCATTCATACTAGTCCAAACATCAGTGGTGAGATGGATGCTCCTCCCCTTTGCCCTTGCCATCATAATCTGCATTTCAGCACGACATTTTCTGTATAGGGAAGGAAGCACCTGACGGCTAAATGTACTTCTTGAAGGAAGTTTGTAGTAAGGGGCGAAATAATGGAGCATCCGCTTAAATCCCTCATTTTCTACAATCTGCAGTGGCTGATCATCCAAAGCAATCATTAGAGCAATATGTCGTGTACCCACTTTAGACATTGCCTGCTTCCTGCTCTGTGACATTGCAGAAGAACACCACCCCATCTGCTCCATGGTAGCTTGCCGCTGCTGCTGGGGATGAGGAAGAGGAGACTGCTGCTTCTGCAGATGCACACAATCTGTATCTTCTTTAGTACTACTACTTTCCTTCTGTGGCTGCTTCCCTGTTGCTTTACTTGAAGCCTGGGCAAGCACGGTGGGACCAGCTTCTTCTGCAAGCAACAGTGCTCTATGTTCTCTTTCAAGGTGATATTTCATGTTGCTGTTAGTAAGATGTCCAATAATTCTTCCACGGCTCACCATCTTTTTACAATGGATACATTGTCCAAATCTCTGGTCAGCCACAACATGATAATGATTCCAAATCTTTGATGTCCTTGTACTGTTCCTTACTCTAGGCTGGATACTTGTCATTTTCATACTAGTAGTAGAAATAGTAGTAGTAGTAGTAGTAGTCACACGTGGATGTTCAAATGGTGTAGGGGACAGGGTACCAGCAATACTGCTGGCACTGGCAGTAGTTGTTTGTTTTGCAATCTGACTAACATTGTCATTGCTTCTGTTCTCCTCCTCCTCCTTCTCCTCTGAATGTTTACTAGCCAAAAACTCCTGATCATCATCCTCCTCCTCCTCCTCCTCCTCCTCAATATCTGATTCTTCATCATCATCAAATATTTTCTGTATCACCATTCTTTCATCTAATCTTTTCACCTTTCCCTCAAATTTTGCTCGTTCCTTCCCTTGCAACAAGTTTCCTTGCACTTCTACATCCTCTTTCTTCTCAAAAAATCGCAGTTTTTTCCTAGGGACTGGCAGACAGCTCTTTCCAGTAGCACTATCACTAGCAACACGTTTTTTTCCAGAGGGTACTGGTAGGGGCATTATGATCCTGTGGTCAAAGAAATATATAATAAATATAGTACATTAAACAAGTTAATAAATTAGTTTGGTATTCATATTTAAAACTTTATTGAGCTAATAGCATTAGCTAGCTAGCTAGCTATTGCTTGCTAAGGCTACCCCCAGACCACAGGACAAAGAAGGATATAGTGATTATTTTTTATTAGTCAGTGAGTGACACTGACAATTGATAATTTGATATAGTATACTTACTAATATATTATATTGCAATTTATACCATGCATTGGCCAGAGCATCAAACTGCAGCAGACTGAGACTGAAACTAGGCTGCAATACTTCAGTTCACTCATTACATTAGCCTCCTGGCAGGACTGGCTAGGCTTTTCTGTTAATACTACATGCAAGCCAAGCATTGAGGTTAGAGAAGTCCTATTCTTATTTTTTCATATCCTTTTCAGGCCTATTCTGTTCTTTGGACTAAAATAACTTCTCCCTCCCACTTCAAGTCTTACCCACAAATCTCACACACAGGAGCAGAAGCCTTAAGCCAAGCACAAGAAACATAATATAGGATATTGGACAGACTATTGGCCAATTATAGGTTTAGTAGTAGAATTGATTTGATAGTAGTGACTCACTGGCTTTAATAGCTAGCCATAGCCAGTGACACTAGGCTAATAGCCAAGCTAGCTATTAGCCTAGTGTCACTGGCTATGGCTAGCTAGCTATAAACACTATTAGTGATAAATCTAGTAGATTACACATACATCTATATAATATTGATAAATATAATATTATATAATTTTATATATTTATAAATCTATTAAAACTCTACTGCTACAATGTTCAGAAAGCAGTCAAAGCACCTACCTTGTCCTTTATAAGCAAGCACTGCTGCTGGACTGGAGTGCTGGTGCCTGCCTATGCCTAGGCTAGGAATGCTGCGAACGAAGAGCTCACTCAAGAAACAGAAAAAAAGAGTAGAGCTCAGCTCAGCTCACTGGTTGTGGCTATTGGCTATTTTGGCTAGTGGTACTTGGCTGCTAGCAGTAGCTATATGCTACTGTGGCTAGTGGCAATGGCTACTGGCTGGCTGGCTGGCTGGCTAGTATCATAGGCTGATACTAGTATCAGCTAGCAGCTAAGCCAGCTAGCAGCTACCCCTTATTAATAACAATAAAGGCTGTATAATATTAGCTATCAATCAACAGCTGCAGCTAGCTATAATGACTGATTGACTGATGTTTTCTCCTCAAACCCACAAAACAAAAGCAACACATAAGCAGAGCACCCCTTATTATATAGCTATTATAGCTACCTATTGACTAAAGTAGGAGGGAAAATAAACCTATTAATTTAAGTGGCCAATTCAAAATGATGCAAATGAATATTATGCATAATATATCAAACAAATTCTAGTCACATGATTGATGACCTAATCACAATATCCACAGACACACTACTACAGTAGGATTAGAACTTCAAGCTAATAGCTCTATCCCCATTCCCATTCCCCATCCCCCATATAAAACAATCTGTAAAAAACAGCACCTTGGCTGTTGGTAACCTTGGTAATGAATAAAAAACAAGAAGACACCCAATAGGAATACATATTCAACCTTCAATTTAAAAAAAAGTGTCAATTTAGTATCAATTTACGTTAGTGCGCACTAACACATATCACCGCGCACTGCCATGTACCGAGTGCGCACTAATAATCCGTTAGTGCGCAGTATGGTGAGGCGCCATGTACTGCGCACTACGTCCAGCGACTGCGCGCTAACGGATAGTCCATGCGCACTAACATCCGTTAGTGCGCAGTAATAAAAAACCGACTTTAACCCGAAAATTCGTGGAATTTTGATTCTTTTTCCCAACTTCCCCAACAATGACGATTTAGACAATGTCGTTGGCATTGACTAAATCGTGAAAAACGTTTGCACATCTCTAGTTGATATAGCTAGAAGGAATCACTCCTTAGACAATGGATATGCTTCCTCATGCCACCAGCCATATTGCTTTTTTTTTTTTTTATTCACCCTCATACCTTTCCCTGCTGTACATAATTGATTAGCCTGAAAGAAGACTGAACGTCTATGAAGTCTGTGAAATGTGAAAAGACTGCATCTGTAGCTAATCTTGTAACAGTCATTTCTTAGAGTTTAACAAAGTGTCAATTTAACAGTTTGAACTATCCCTACTAGCTCTTTTCCTCACCTGTTCCTGTCCCATGCTGCTCCATGCAGGCTCATGATATGGGACAATCATGTCTGAAGCAAAAAAGAGCAGAAATGGAAGAGAGGTCAGATACTGATTTGCACCAAATAGGAGAAAGATCTCAAGGTTGTCATATCTAATGATCTAAAGATTGCAAAACTTGTGAGAAGGCAAAGGCCAGAGGGATAAGAACATAAGAACATGCCATACTGGGTCAGACCAAGGGTCCATCAAGCTCAGTATCCTGTTTCCAATAGTGGCCAATCCAGGCCACAAGAACCTGGCAAGTTCCCAAAAACTAAGTCTATCCCATGTTACCGTTGCTAGTAATAGCGGTGGTTATTATCTAAGTCGACTTAATTAATAGCAGGTAATGGACTTCTCCTCCAAGAACTTATCCAATCCTTTTTTAAACACAGCTATACTAACTGAACTGAGTATTGTATAGAGAGAGGCATAACCAATATAAAACAAGATTAGAAAATTAGCTGTGTAATTTCCTAAGCATACACAAAAGAAAAATTACACTGACATATTGTCAGGTGCATGCAGCATTCCTACAGTACTTTACTGTAAAGAAAGCCTAAAAAGATGTGAAAATGTCTGTACATGGCATTGGTGAGACTTCATCTGCAGTTTTGTGTACAGTTTGTGTACAGTTTGTGTCCTTCTCCAGATGGACACAAACAGAGTAGAGGCAATCTAGAAAAGGGCTACCACAATACCAACATTCAAAAAAAAACTTAAGACTTGGCTATTCAGGCAAGCCTTTCCGGAGTCAAATATCCATTGAGAGACCTCACTGCACAATGTTAATATCCATAAAGAGACATCACTGCACAATGTAAATAAGTTACCTCTGTAAATTTTTACGCTACTATCCTTATTTCCTTCCTCTCCCAGTTCTACAACCTTGTTTTATTGTAACTTTTGCTTCCGTTGCACTTGTTAAAAGAACAGTTTTTGCACCCCCTGTTATATGTAAACCGGCATGATATGATCTTATCATGAATGCCGGTATAGAAAAACCTTAAATAAATAAATAAAATAAATAAATATAACAGTTAATGATGGCAGACAAAGCCCAAAATGCATATATGAACATCTATATGCAACTCAAATATCACTTCCCCTTTTCCCAGTGATTATAGAGTCTACTCCAAAAGCCCTTTGAGATGAGATTAAAGGATCTAAAATATGTATTCCATAGAGGAGATAAAAAAGAGGACAGGTGCAATAGAGATATTTAAATACCTCAAATCTACAAATAATGCACAAGAGGCAAATCTCTTTCAGAGGAAAGAAAATTCCAGAGCAAGAGGTCAGGATATGAGGCTTATGGGGGAAAGATCAGAAGCAGTATTAGAATGTATTTCTTTTTCAGAGAAAGAATACTAGGTACATGGAACAGCCTTCTAGGGAAGTTGGTGGAGATGAAAACAGTAAAATTCAGGAAAGCCTTGGCCAGATAAAGAGCATCATTAGCTATGGAATTCCATCTATCTGATGCCACAGAGGTTATTGGAACAGCAGCCACCTCTTCATGACCTATCTCTGGAAATGGAGATAAGTGGGAATCACCTCCTGAGACCTTGTGATTGGATGCTGATGCTGAAATGATACAAATCCTAAAGCCCTTCAAGGATGCCATGGAATTCCTAAAGCACCACTCTGAGTGGGTTCATCCCCTAGGAAATATTCTGGAGGAAAAGTTTGAGAGTTTCCTTGAGCAAGAGGAAAGGGAAGCAGAGTGTTGCAGTTTGTAGACATTTTGCAGCGGCAGGTGTAAGAGAGACTGAAACCTCTGACAGCAACCAATACCTACATGCTTTGCACAGTTTGTGACCCATGAATGAAAAGGCGTTTCACCCTCTGTCCCAGCATCTCACTTATATGAAAGAGATACTGGTGACTAAGGTGTGTGAGCGGGAACTCCAGGGCCAAAGGCACAGTCGGAGAGTGGCTGCCCCAGGGAGCATTGCGAGCACAAACAGCACCCTGTTAGCTACCATTTTCTTCTCCACTTCAATTCACCACAACCATGTTCTCCCCACAGAGCTAGCTATCCTGATGCAAGTCATAGCCAAATCAAATGACAACAGAGAACCTTGCCCCACCCCAGCAAAGGTGACCCCAGCAAAAACTTTCTGTGACATGATATCCGATAAAGCCCATTGTGGACATGGCCACAGATCCATTGGCATATTGGGCATGCAAGTCCACAGTCTAGTCAGATCTGGCCAAGATGGCTCAGTATTATCGTTCCTGTCCACCAAGCAATGTGCCTATTGAGATGTGCCTATTGAGATGTGCCTATTGAGAAGGCTCACACTCTTCTCATGAGTGTGAGCCTTCATTTTTCAAGTTGATGGAAAAGCTGATTGTCATGAAAATCAAATCTGCCTGCTGGGTTTTCCAGAATTTCCATGCAAATGTCAGGATGATTGAAATCACCTTGGTGGTCTTGCTGCCACTCTGCCGTGCTGATATACCCCTTATGTTACTCCCTGGGGATCTTGCTGCCACTCTGCCTTGTTGCCATACCACAGACTCTACACCTTGGAATGTTCTTGCCACTATAGGTGGCTGCTTTGCAATTTTCATGATGTCTTGGGGTTTTTATGCTTCTCTTTGTGCTGCTTTGTCCCTTTATCAGTGCCCCTTAGTCTACTCCTTGCGGTCCTGCTACAAGCCATGATGCCATAGCCCAGATGCTACAACTTGAGGGTTTTGCTGCTACTCTGACTTGCTGCCATTTTCCTGATATTCTACTTTGGGGATCCATGTTTCAATGAAGGGCACATGGGGCATTCTGACTCAAGAACATAACAACATCCATCACTTCTTACCATCTCCTTTGGGAACTAAAAGCATTAGGAGTTTCATTTCAGTTCGGATGAGAGGCAAGATGGACTTTCTGTCTTAGTGGACAGAGGCAGATGGGGTTATGCCCTATCAACAGCAAGGCTTCACTATCAAATGCTGACACTATGGCAAAGATTTGAAGCTGTGGCTAAAAACTGCTCATGCACCTCCATCCCACCAAACACTGGAAACAATTGTACTTCATTGTGAGGCATCTTTTCACATAACCTTTCCGGTACCTTTATTACATAGCAGTTCTCCTATCACATAGCTCACTTTCACCTTTTTCTTTAACCTTGGTCTTTTTCACATTAACACTCTAGTCCCACTGCTGCTATGAATATGGTCCTGCACTGACAGCACAGAGCTGGAGTTCTGCAGGCCAAGATTCCAACCTCATTGACTCAGTGCTGACAACACAGAACTGAGGGAACTGAAGACTCAGGTTCTAATCCCACCCCTGCCACCAATCGTACTATGTGATTCAATGTGGAGACCACACAGCTGTGATACCTGCAGACCAAGGTTCTAATTCCCATCAGTACCACTAGTCTCATTGTGATCCTAGTGATGAGAGCACACAATTGTGGCACCTGCAGCCCTACTGATTGTGGGCCCTTGGAAACTGGCTGAATCACTTTATTTTACTTTTGCAACTTTTGTATCAGGAAGCTAATATATTAGTTCCCCAGAATTATCATAGTTGTCTCAATGTGTTGTTGAAGACAGCTCTGCTATGGTGAAACTGAAGGTGTGTGGAGGGAGGGAGAGGATGAGGAATCTGCAGGACTCTCCCCAACACAATAGGCTGAATGTTTCCTCCTGTGCAAGTTGATGGATGTCGTAACCACAGAAGAGGAAGGAAATGTGTTTACAGTAACTGAAGAGATATTATTAAAGAACTACAGCAAGGAAATTGTGCATGTGACTAACACGACCGATGAGGAAAGCGATCGACTGTGTCAGCCAGGAATAAATATTATACTGTAGTCTAACTAGAAAGAAAACATTTCCCCTCTGAAGAACTGGCCACTTCTTTATTCAAGAGAAAAACAATCAGTGTTAACTCTGTAAGAGGAATAGCCATGTTGTGCACATCCTGGAATTAATCATTGGGTGCAGCATGCATACCCCACTCTGTGTGCTCCCTGAGATTAATCCATGAATACAGCACACATAGAATGTCCTAAATGCATCCTGAGATTAATCCAGGCTTTAGCACACATACCACCCCCGTATATTCTGAGATCAATACATGGGTACAGCCTGTGGGGCGGATTTTAAAAGGCCTGCGCGCACTGGCGTGCCTATTTTGCATAGGCCGCCGGCGCGCGTAAAGCCCCGGGACGCGCGTAAGTCCCGGGGCTTTCGAAAAGGGGAGGGAGGGGGCATGTCCAGGGGCGTTCCCGAAATGACGTGGCATTTCGGGGGCGTGCCGCGGCGTTTCGGGGGCGGGCCCGGGGGCGTGGTGCCAGCCCGGGGGCGTGGTCGAGGCCTCTGGACCAGCCCCTGGACCAGCAGGCGTAACTTTGCCGACAAAGGTAGGGGGGGGGGGTTTAGATAGGGCCGGGGGGGGGTGGGTTAGATAGGGGAAGGGAGGGGAAGGTGAGGGGAGGGTGAAGAAAAATTCCCTCCGAGACCGCTCCGAAATCGGAGCGGCCTCGGAGGGAACAGGCAGGCCGCGCTGGGCTCGGCGCGCGCAGGTTGCACAAATGTGCACCCCCTTGCGTGCGCCGACCCCGGATTTTATAAGATACGCGCGGCTACACGCGTATCTTATAAAATCCAGCCTGGTGCGCCTGGTGCGCGAACAAAAGTACGCGATCGCGTAGTTTTAAAGATCTACCCCTAAGGGAAAAGCAGTTCTCCTTTAATGCAATACGCATTGCCTCTAGTCTAAGGAAAAGACAGATCTCCTTTAACACCGCATACAGTGATTTCATTTTGGTGAGACTGGAGTTCTCCTTTAAAGCTATACCAGGGGCAATTCTGGGCTTCGAGGGCCACCAATTGGTTCACTTTTCAGGATATTCCTAATGAATATGGATGAGAGAGATTTGCATGCACGCTGCAAAACTATTTCATGCATATTCATTAGTTATCATGAAAACCCAACTATTCTTTGGTCCTCCAGTATCAGAATTGCCCACCCTTGACTTTACCTAAGGAGATTGCAGATCTCCTATAATACTAAACACAAATTCCAGCCTGAGAAAAGGACAGGTCTCCTTTAACATTATATAGACTTACTTCAGCCTGTTGATCTTTTAACACTACACATAGCATATAAAACTGTCCACTTTCATTAGCCAGCTGTACAAACATTTTGAGCTTGGAATAAATTAGTGGTGGCTATACCTCCCAGAATCGGCAGGTAGTTAAGATAAGGTTCTAAGCTGTCTAGGGCTAGGGCTGTACTAGGGCTGTCTACATTCCTCAACTGGATAATGAGGCCTGCATCCCAGCATCATCACAGGAATTAATATCTTACATGTAAGAAGACTATACTTCAATGCAGAACAACATAGGGTCACCAGAGTGGCTGAGCTAGTCCTGGTTTTAACCCTCAGTCTATCCGTGGACTTGTAGTTCCAGCACCTCTAAAAACGCAGGCACTACAAGTCCAGAGAAGCAATGGGAATAAAATCAAGACTAGCTCAGTCTGCCCAGGTGGCATGGAGCTAGGTGGGCACCCCACAGCAATATGACCAGATCTTTCATTTTATTAGATCAGGCAGATCAAGGCCATCATATGTATGGATCTGTACATTTTTCTACTTTTCTGCTGGAAGTATTGGCATTGCATCTTATGGTACAAGTTTTCAATGAATCCGTGCTCTGAAGTGAGTTGACATAAACATTTATTATTTGTACATTCTCAGGGCAAAGATCAACTGGAGCAGGGCTTCCCAAACCTGTCACCCCACAACCAGTCAGAGTTTTAGGATATTCAGAATGAATGTGCATGAGATAAATCTGCATCCAATGGAAGCTGTGCATGCAAATGTATCTCATGCACGTTCCTTGCACAGATCCTGAAATCTGACTGGCTTTGGGAAACCTTCTTGCTGTATGGAAGTTTAGTTGCCTTAGTCGGGGGAAGGGAGGGTTTAAGTGAGGAAATATTTTCTTCATGAGCTTATTTTTATAGTTTGCCTTGGATATTAAATGTTTTAGGATATCCTTTGGAATGATATTTCTGGGTGGACAATTTTTTTTTACTATATGACAGGTATGGCCACCTCTAGTCCTCAAGAGCCATAAAAGGTCAAGTTTTCCAGATGTTCACAATGTACGCATGAGATAGATTTGCATGCACTATCTTAAAGGTAAGTAAATATATCTCATGCATATTTACTGTGGATATCCTGACAAACAGGCTCATCTGTGGTTCATGAGGATTCGCCATCCCTGTATTATATGATATTTTTAGGAATGTAATGTATAAATATGTTCATATGATTGATCAACCCCGGTATATTGGTTTTAGAGAAACTTGTGGTCGGTGAGAACATTGTGAATTTTGAGGTGAAACAGTTGAGAGGTAGATTCTTTCCGGAGTTCGCCATTTGTGGAAACATTGATTTGGTGCTTCAAAGTTGTATGAATTGTTCAGTAGCGTCACGGTAGCCGGAGCGATGGCCAGGCTTGTGTGAGGCGCTTGGGGTGTGGTTGGTGCCGCTTCATGTGAGTGGACATTGGGAAGTTTATTTAGGGGGGAGATCATGGACATGTATTAGGTGTCTTCAAATTAAGAGCTCACTTGTGAGTTTGGGGTCAACATTCGTGAATCTAAGAGTTGGTTACAGATTTCCCCTGAGGAAGCCCTGTTTGGGTGAAACAAGGCATCTTGTTGGGTGAACATCGTTGAATGAAGGGGTGAACATCGTTGAAGGAAGGGCAGTAACAATGTTGAATGAAGAGCAGGGGGTGAATGGTACCCAATGAAGAAGTAGGAATATTCAGTTAGAAGAGAGGGGTTTATAATACTGTAGGTTTAATAGATAGTGTGAGCATTGATATGCATATGTAGATTTTATGGGGTAAAAGTTTTTTATGTGTTATTATAGGGGTGATGAGGTTTTGACATGTCCATGTTTTCATATTGATGCTATGTGTGATAGTTTTAGTATATTGATGTGTCCACTCATGTTGAAAGTGGTATATAATGTATATTTTTAAAGATATTTTTGTAAAAAATTATCTTGTTTACAAAGGGATGAAATGCAATAAATTAAGAAATAATGATATTGTGTGAAATATTTGTATTGTGTGTATTAGAATTAAAAAAATATATTGCACATTGACTGATGTATTAATTGACCTACGATTGAATAGATGTGATTCCCATTACTGGTGTCATATGATTGTTGAGACATTGGAGAGTGAGGAGAGAGATGAGAGAGGATATTGATTTATTATTAGTTATGTTTTATTTTATGAAATGTACGCTTATGAAATTTACTTTTGTAAATTGCTGTAAGCCACTTAGGATGATCCTTTGGGTTCAGTTAGCTAGGGTATAAATAAATATAGCTTAGGCAAAAAATAAACAAACAAATCCACTTCCAGCTTCCCCTTTAAGAGTTTTATTAACTACATGAAATGTAAACAAAGAAATAATATACACATTATACAGAGGATATGCAATACCACAAGAGCGCAAAAGATTATTCTATCCCTTTAACTGCAGTATTAGGTACTGTGCAAGTCCTGTTCTGCTCTTTGCCTTAATTCCAATATAGAGAATCTCCTTTTGCATCAGTTTCATGCAGTCAGCTTTTTCTAGTTAAGCTGGGCCATTTAACTCACCACCTTGAGTTTTTTCTCCAACTTGTTAACGGAATTTGTTGATGAAGAATCTTTCAGCACATCGCCTTCACCAGTTTGCCATGGTAAATTCGGTGGCTAATACCAGCATTGGTAGCAGTCATAATAACTGAAAAGGTGAAAGAGGGAGGCAGCAATAAACACAGATTTATCAGTTGTTTATAGGGAACGGTGAATATGGTAGCGGCAGTAGCTACTGTTTTATAGGGATGTGCAGAGGGACGCCATACGTTGCATTCGGGATACGTATTTGTCGGGTGGCAAATATGTTACATACGTCCGTATGGCGCCACGATACGGTTATACATCTAATCCTATTCGGTACCTGGCTAAAATTAAATTTACTACAACCCCCCACCATCCTGAACCCCCCAAGACTTACCAAAACTCCCTGGTGGTCCAGTGGGGGGTCCGGGACCCATCCCCTGCACTCTCACACCCTTGGAACCAGTTTCAAAATGGCGCCAATAGCCTTTGACCTACCATGTCACAGGGGCTACCGGTGCCATTGGTCAGCCCCTGTCACATGGCCATCGGCGCCATCTTGTGCTCCTACCATGTGACAGGGGCTGACCAATGGCACCGGTAGCCCCTGTGACATAGTAAGGGCAAGGCTAATGGCGCCATTTTGATTCCTGGCACCCGACGACACGAGTGCAGGAGATCGCTCCCGGACCCCCGCTGGACCCCCAGGGACTTTTGGCCAGCTTGGGGGGGCCTCCTGACCCACACAAGACTTGCCAAAAGTCCAGCGGGGGTCTGGAACGACCTCCTGCTGGACTTTTGGCAAGGCTTGTGGGGGTCAGGAGGCCCCTCCAAGCTGGCCAAAAGTCCCTGGGGGTCCAGCGGGAGTCCGGGAGCAATCTCCTGCACTCGTGCCGTCGGGTGCCAGGAATCAAAATGGCGCCGATAGCCTTGCCCTTACTATGTCACAGGGGCTACCGGCGCCATTTTGAAATGTACCAAGGGTGTGAGAGTGCAGGGGATGGATCCCGGACCCCCCCGCTGGACCTCCAGGGAGTTTTGGTAAGTCTTGGGGGGGGATCAGGAGGGTGGGGGGGTTGTTTAAATTGGCGGCCGAATAATTCGGCGAAAATTTGTTGTATTCGTGGGGAATCGCGATACGTTTCGCTTCCCCACGAATACAACGAATATTGGCACATCCATTGCGGATTGCCAATACGTAGGGACCGAATGCACACCCCTACTGTTTTAGGACTGACAGCTGTAGCCTCCTCCCAGTCACAGGAGGCTAAGCTCCCAGGGCTCCTATATTCTCTGATAAGGGGACAAGCAGATGGTATAAGATCCCTGGGTGTGTGTATACGACCTCTATAAATACTGTATATTTTAACTGCAGAGTGGAAGGAGATGCAAAGCAAACAGGACTGCTACAAAACAGTTTAATATATAGAAGAATATTTATTGTCCATCTTTGTACATAGCTGAATTAAAATTCATAAAGTGGTAATCCTAAAAAAAGTCACAGAAATTCCATTACAGGAAATATTCAGCACAAGCCAGGGCAACTGGTATCAAGACTCAGTGAGGCCACGTTCATTCTCTGAGTTAGAAATAGCAGTGCCCAACTACTACATATATTTGAAGTTATAAAGTCCTTCCCTAGAAACCTGACAGAAAAATCAAGCCCGGCATCCCAAACCAAGAAAATTAAGCTAGACATAATGTCCAATGCAAAAATAACCCCACAGGGCTCATCCAGGGGAGAGGTTCCCTTGAACAGCTGGGAATTATCAGAAGTATCTTCTGATAATCAAGTATCTTGATCATCATTCCAAAGTGGAAAAGAGAATGTCAAGCACATCAGAGTAAAGGCCTAAGATCCAGGGTCCTCCCATGGTCCAGTGAATCCCAGAACAAAGTACCATGACTTTCCCCACTAGCCCCCAGAGTGGGGTATTACATTCCAAAGCTATCAATATCAAAATTAAGCCAATAGGACATTTATAAATGTGACACTGATGGATGTGAGAGTGATAAAGATTTATCTGATGTGCCAGAGTCATTGTGGCTGTAGTGGATTTTGAAACAATAGTGATGCACTATATACTGCAATGAACCCTAAAGTGCATGCAGGGTCAAGGCTGAATATTTGATTTACCCTGGCAATAGAATGAATCACTAGGTCAGAGTAGTAGGCAGCATCACCTGGGAATGTGAAGGGCATCACCTGCTGCCTTAGTTATCTCTTGGCACTGAACTAAAACAAACATGCAAGCAAGGAAAGAGCAGATGTGAGCTGTCAGATGTGGAAGAAGGGTTAGTGAAGGAATCTGCTAGCAGCCTCTCACTAATGGGAAGCTAGGAGCAACACCAAGGCTGAGTCAAGTAGCTACTGACAGAGCCAAGGGAGTGATGAATGCACAAAAATGATAGTACCAGGGAGAGAGAGAAAGAAGCACTTGTGGTTTTGACCTACCTCACAAGCAGAGGTTAGGAGCAATAGTCTGTATCACTAAGGTCAGATCAAGAGGAAAACCTTGAAGTCCATGCCATTAGTCTATTTTTCATATATGGCTTTACCTTTCAGTTAGTGCTGGCAACTTTTAGTTTCCTATGTTTCATGTCAAATCTGTGCATTTTGATCTATTGTTTGTATAAAAGTAAAGTGTGCATTCAGTTTGAATGACTGAATAACATCCATAGAGGAGGAGATAGCTGCACCCCAAGACACCCAAAATATGAATTCAGCATGAACATCTGAGAGACTGAGGGAGAGGAGATGTAGGGTAGCAAACTCATCAATACAGTCTGACACCTGAAGCATCACTGGACACTTATATGATTCAGGGCAGGTGTCCTTTTCCAAAGTCAGAACATGAGCAGTGGTCAAAGCTGACAGGTTGGCTGGACTAGCTGAGGCTGGCTACCTGGCTGGGCTGGATCTCTGTCTCTCCCCCCAGGTGATGTGCTCTTTTTTTTTAATAGAAAAGTATGGCTAATGGGGTTGTGGTCTCGGTCACGAGTCTCGTGACCGAGCCCTTACCTGCGCCACCAGGGCTCCGTCTGTGAGGTCCGGGGGGTTGGGCTCCCTTCCCCGCGAGGGTCACAACTGATCGGGCCTGCTCGGCCTGCTTCGCGGCGGCATCTCCAAGAGGGAGATGCCGCCGAGCCTCGGAACTTGGCCCCTCCCCTCCTAGGCGCGCGCGCGTGCAAGGAGGGGGAATTTAAAGGGCTTTTCCCGCCAGACCGCGGGCTGCCCCTTAAAGTGACGTCAGACGCCGGTGGATATTTAAACCCGGCGTCTGACTGAAGCAAATTGCCTTGCAACGAGGTTCTTGCTTGGTGCTTGTTGCAGCGCTCTGACCCTGTTGGTTCCTGTTCCTGGTTTCCTTGGTTCCAGACTCGGATCTTCAGCTTCTGTTCTGGATCTTCAACTTCTGTTCCAGCTCTGGGTCTTCCGCTTGTTTCTCTGGTTCCTGACTCCAGCCTGTCTCTGACTCTCCACGTTTGCCGCCTGCCTTGACCCTGGTTAGTCTCATCTACCTTCCTCTGTCTCTGTCACCTACGTCCCAGCGGCCCGGGACCTCACAGACTCCTCCCGGGGGATCCTCAGGCTTCCAGGGCGAAGATGTCTCTTCAGCTTCCTCGGTCTCCCTAAGTTCCAGTGGCTCAGGATCTCACGGGCTCCTCCCGGGGGGGGGGTCCTCGGGCTTCCAGGGCGAAGACTCCAGCTCTACGTCCTGCTTTGCACTGCCTCCCGGCCTACCTCTTCACCACGGAGTGCTCTTCCTCTTCTACCATCTTTCTCCGCTAGGTGACCCAAGGGTCCACAGTCATGCCCGCAACAGTTTGCAAGGCCATGGACTCGGTGGATCTTTCTGGCCTCCAGGCTATCCCAGGATTGGCTCAACGTTTACAGCAGCAGCAACATTGCCTGGATGTACTTGCGGCTCCTGTGGAACGCCTGGAGAATCGATTGGATGCCACACCCCCAGAAGCTCCTCAGGTTCCGCTACTCACTCCAGTGGTGAGTGTCAGTGCGCCTACGCAGCTGCCTGCACCGTCTCGCTACTCCGGGGATGCCAAGACTTGCCGTGGTTTCTTGAACCAATGTTACATCAGGTTCTCTCTTCTACCCACTCAGTTTCCTACTGACTCCGTGAAGGTAGCCTACATCTTGTCCTTGCTCGATGGAAAGGCATTGACTTGGGCCTCACCCATGTGGGAATGAAATGACCCTCTGCTGAACATCCTGCCACAGTTCGTGACCAATTTTAAATTGGCCTTTGATGAACCCGCACGATTATCTACCGCCACTTCGGAGTTGCTGCAATTGAGACAAGGGTCTCGCTCTTTAGCGGATTATGCTATTGAGTTCCGTACTCTCACCCTTGAATTTGGGTGGTGGGAGGATAGTCTTTGGAGTGTATTCCTTGAAGGTCTGTTGGCGCGAATTAAGGATGAATTGGCAGCCCGCGACATCCCGGATGACATCAATGAGCTCATAGATCTGGCGGGGCGTATAGATCGCCGCTTGCAACAAAGGGCTAAGAAGGGCCGTCCAATCCGGCGCGCCGTGCCGCTAGCACCCGGGTCTTCTAGATCTATGTCTTCGGCGTCCAATCAGGAGACAGCACATTCTGAAGACTCCACGGAGGAGCCCATGCAGTTGGGGCGTACCCCACTGTCTGCGGAGGAGAGATGTCGACGTCGAACCTTGGGGTTATGCCTCTACTGTGGTACTAAGGGCCACTTTTTAGCCCAATGTAAAGAACACCCGGAAAACACCAGAGCCTAGGAAGTCGTGGGGAGCTTCTCCTAGGCTGTGTCATCTCTGCTCCTCAATTTACAGTACCGATTACCTTGGAATACCCAGGTGGTTCTTTTGAGACTCTCGCTTTCATTGACTCTGGGGCAGGTGGGAACTTTATTCTGGCGGATCTTGTTCAACAATTACAAATTCCCATCATCCCACAAGAGCCTCCTTTACGAATTACATCTATCCATGGAACACTTCTCCCAGGAAGTATCTCCGCCTCCATGGTTCGAGGGGAACCACTCTACACACCGAAGTCTTGCATTTGGAGAAAATTTCTTTGCTAATCTTGAAACGAGCCATCCACCCCATGGTACAAGGGTTACCATGGCTACAGCAACATTCTCCCATCATTCACTGGGACTCTTTACAGATTTCCGAGTGGAGTCCCTTCTGTTTTACCAACTGCCTCAAAGTCCAATGCGCTCCCTGCATATCTCTCTCACTTACTTCCATTGCGCCTCCAGGGCCTTATGCAGACTTTGCAGGTATTTTCTAAGAAGAAGGCAGAGATTCTACCGCAACATTGCCCATTTGACTGTGCCATTGAATTATTACCTGGAACCATGCCTCTTCATGGGAGGGTGTATCCTTTTTCCCTGCCGGAGACTCGAGCCATGTCGGAATACATTGTTGAAAACCTAGCCAGAGGAGTCATCAGACCCTCCAAGTCCCCTGCAGGGGCGGGTTTCTTTTTTGTGGGGAAAAAGAATGGGTCTCTAAGGCCATGCATTGACTATAGAGGTCTTTAAGGAAACTGGAAGAGTGGTCAAAGATATGGCAGCTGAGATTCAATGCCAAGAAGTGCAAAGTCATGCATATGGGGAGTGGAAATCCGAATGAACTGTATTTGATGGGGGGGAAAGGCTGATGTGCACGGAGCAGGAGAGGGACCTTGGGGTGATAGTGTCTAATGATATGAAGTCTGCGAAACAATGCGACAAGGCGATAGCAAAAGCCAGAAGAATGCTGGGCTGCATAGAGAGAGGAATATCGAGTAAGAAAAGGGAAGTGATTATCCCCTTGTACAGGTCCTTGGTGAGGCCTCACCTGGAGTACTGTGTTCAGTTCTGGAGACCGTATCTACAAAGAGACAAAGACAAGATGGAAGCGGTACAGAGAAGGGCGACCAGGAAGGTGGAGGATCTTCATCGGATGACGTACGAGGAGAGATTGAAGAATCTAAATATGTACACCCTGGAGGAAAGGAGGAGCAGGGGTGATATGATTCAGACTTTCAGATACTTGAAAAACTTTAATGATCCAAAGACAACGACAAACCTTTTCCGTAGGAATAAAATCAGCAGAACCAGAGGTCATGAGCTGAGGCTCCGGGGAGGAAGACTAAGAACCAATGTCAGGAAGTATTTCTTCACGGAAAGGGTGGTGGATGCCTGAAATGCCCTTCCGGAGGAAGTGGTGAAGTCTAAAACTGTGAAGGACTTCAAAGGGGCGTGGGATAAACACTGTGGATCCATCAAGTCTAGTGGGCATAAATAGAGAGGAGGCAGCAAACACTGCACGAAGCGGCAGTAGCCACTGAGGCATTCACGGAGCGGGATGCCAGTGGCCAGTAGTTGGTGTTCCACCTTCAGGCAGCAAAACACTGCACGGAGCGGCAGTAGCCACTGAGGCATTCACGGAGCGGGATGCCAGTGGCCAGTGGTTGGTGTTCCACCTTCACGGAGCGGAAGGATGGAGGGCTGCCATCTCAAAAAAATAAAAAAAAACCAAACAAGCAAACAAAACAGGGGTGGGTAAGGGGCAGGGGTGTGGCCTGCTGGTTGCGGCGGTTGCTACCCCTGATTGAGCTGGATGTTCACTAGGATGGCGCTGCTCTCTGCATTGGTGGAGGGGTGGAAGGGAATTGGGGCCGGAGGGTGCTGGAAGCCAATAGAGACAGGTGGGAGGGAGAAAAAAGGGGGGGAAAAAAAATGGATAAACTGCGTAGCTTGCTGGGCAGACTGGATGGGCCGTTGGTCTTCTTCTGCCGTCACTTCTATGTTTCTAAGTTTCTATGTATGTAATGCTATCACTAAGAGGGATCGTTACCCCCTTCCCTTGATTCCTGAACTCCTAGACAGGAGTTGGATTTGCGGGATGCTTATAACCTGGTCCGGATTCACCCCAGTGACGAGTGGAAGTCGGCCTTTAACACCAGGGATGGGCATTATGAATACCTCGTCATGCCATTCGGACTATGCAATGCTCCAGCATCTAATGAATGAGGTTCTTTGGGAACTATTACATTCATCCGTCATCGTATATTTAGATGATGTGTTAATTTACTCCAGGGATCTGGAGTCACATCGCCAGCATGTAAGACAAGTTTTGCAGATTCTCAGAGATAACCACTTGTATGCAAAACTGGAGAAATGCATGTTCGAGCAAAAGACTCTCCCCTTCCTGGGCTATATTGTGTCAGCAACTGGATTTCAGATGGATCCCAAGAAAGTGGCTGCTATTAGGGATTGGCCTCATCTCAAAGGCTTAAATGCCTTACAGCGTTTTCTTGGCTTTGCAAACTTTTACAGACACTTCATTCCGCACTATTCTCTCTTGGTGGCGCCACTCACTGCCCTCACCAGGAAAGGAGCTGATGGCGTGGAGTGGTCAGAAGCGGCCTGTTTAGCTTTTGAGGATGTAAAGAAGGCCTTCCTATGGGATATCTGCTTACGTCACCCAGATCCCCTTCGCCCATTTATCGTGGAGGTAGATGCCTCCAACATAGCTGTGGGGGCCGTACTTAGCCAAAGCACAAGTTCGGGAGGATTACTCCCATGCTTCTACTTCTCTAAGAAATTTCTGCAGCTGAATGTAATTACAGCATCGGAAATAAGGAACTCCTAGCAATCAAGTTGGCTTTCGAGGAATGGAGACAGTGGCTGGAGGGAGCGGCATATCCTATCACTGTTTACATGGACCACAAGAACTTGGAGTTCTTATGTCAAGCGCAGCGCTTAAATCCCAGGCAAGCACGCTGGTCTCTTTTCTTCAATCACTTTAACTTCGTGCTTCGCTATCGCCCCGCATCCAAGAATGTGCGAGCGGATGCCTTATCTCTTACTGCAGAGTTAGAGGAAGAGGCAGGACTTCCTCAGTATATTCTGGATCCTGCAAAGCTTAACCTGTCCAGTACTAGGGTAACCCCACAGGGGAGGACCGTGGTTCCTCGATGGTCCAGAACGAATGTTCTGAAATGGGCCCTCGAGTCCTTTATGGGTGGCCATGCCAGTCGCGAGAGAACTCCCGATTACTAAATCGCTATTACTGGTGGCCCACTATAAGGCAAGATGTTCGTGCCTCTGTCACATCATGTGCCACTTGCGCCAGACAGAAACCGTGGATCGGGAGACCGTGGGGATTGCTGCAACCTTTGCCTATACCCATAGAACCCTGGACACATATTGCCACAGATTTTGTGGTAGATCTGCCTGCCTCGGAGGGGAACACTGTCATCTGGGTAACCGTGGACCGTTTCTCTAAGATGGCCCACTTTGTTCCACTTCCCAAGTTACCATCAGCTCCAGAGCTAGCTCAGCTTTTCGTACAACATGTTTTCCGGATCCACGGCCTTCCACAGGATATAGTATCGGATCGGGGACCCCAGTTCACCACTCGCTACTGGAGGGCATTGTGTAAAAAGTTTGACGTATAACTTAATTTGTCTACAGCCTTTCATCCTCAAAGTAATGGGCAGACGGAACGCACCAATTGTTCCCTGAAGATGTTTCTCCACACTTTCGCCAATGAAAGGCAGGACAATTGGGTGAGACTGCTCCCATGGGCTGAATTCTCCTACAATAATCATACCCATTCTGTCACGGGGAAGTCACCCTTCTTTACAGTGTACGGCAAGCAGCTCAAGCCACCACTGCCCTTGCCCATGCAGAGTGCTTCTCCAGCTGTGAAGCTCTCTGCACAAAAGCCACAGGATCTCTGGATCTCTATCCAAAGAAAGCTCTCTGGAGCAGCCAGCGCAGCCAAGAAGTGGGCAGACTGTCATCGCCAGCCGGCTCCAGTCTTCTTCCCCGGCGATCGGGTCTGGCTCAGTTCTAAGAATATTCATCTTCGAGTTCCATCTCGAAGATTAGCTCCTAAATACTGTGGTCCATTTCGTGTGGCAGAGAGAGTGGGCTTGGTGTCTTACCGCCTACGTCTTCCCTCCTCCATGTGCATTCATAACGTGTTCCACGTTTCCTTGCTAAAACCTCTTATTCTCTCCAGGTACCATCACAAGGTTCCAGAATCCACGGACACCCCTGTCCAAGATGATCCCATCTATCAAGTCCGGGAGGTCCTTGATGCCCATTTCCACCGATGGCGATGGGAGTACCTGCTGGCTTGGGAGGGGTGTGGACCTGAGGAGAACACGTGGGAGCCTGCCCGCCACATCTTGGATAAATCTCTCCTTCATCAGTTCCATTTTGGCCATCCCGGTAAACCTGGTCCTTCTAGGAGGGTGCGTAAAAGGGGGGTACTGTTGCGGTCTTGGTCACGAGTCTCACAACCGAGCCCTTACCCGCGCCGCCGGGGCTCCATCTGCGAGGTCCGGGGGTCGGGCTCCCTTCCCCGCGAGGGTCACAACTGATCGGGCCTGCTCAGCCTGCTTCGCGGCGGCATCTCCACGAGGGAGACGCCGCCGAGCCTCGGAACTTGGCCCCTCCCCTTCTAGGTGCGCGCGTTCGCAAGGAGGGGGAATTTAAAGGGCTTTTCCCGCCAGACCGCGGGCCGCCCCTTAGAGTGACGTCAGACGCCGGTGCATATTTAAACCCGGCGTCTGACTGAAGCAAATTGCCTTGCAATGAGGTTCCTGCTTGGTGCTTGTTGCAGCGCTCTGACCCTGTTGGTTCCTGTTCCTGGTTTCCTTGGTTCCAGAACTGGATCTTCAGCTTCTGTTCCAGATCTTCAACTTCTGTTCCAGCTCTGGGTCTTCCGCTTGTTTCTCTGGTTCCTGACTCCAGCCTGTCTCTGACTCTTCACGTTTGCCGCCTGCCTCAACCCTGGTTAGTCTCATCCACCTTCCTCTGTCTCCGTCACCTAAGTCCCAGTGGCCCGGGACCTCACGGGCTCCTCCCGAGGGGTCCTCGGGCTTCCAGGGCGAAGACGTCTCTTCAGCTTCCTCGGTCTCCTAAGTCCCAGCGGCTCGGGATCTCACGGGCTCCTCCTGGGGGGGGTCCTCGGGCTTCTAGGGCGAAGACTCCAGTTCTACGTCATGCTTTGCACTGCCTCCCGGCCTACCTCTTCACCACGGAGTGCTCTTCCTCTTCTACCATCTCTCTCTGCTAGGCCGGCCCAAGGGTCCACAGCCATGCCCGCAACAAATGGCTTGATCACACATCAATTCTAGTTCTTGCCCCAGCACCAATAACAGTCATGTGGTCAAACTGTGGCCCATGCTTTTCAGCTGTAAAAGGAACCACACAATCACAATTGAAAAGAAGCAGCTGTTGGCAGAATTATGGAGAGCTATGAAAACTTACAGACCATATCAGCAAGTTTATCAGGTCCAATTTTTGCCATTTTTGTGGACTGCCTATAAATGTACAGGCAGTTGGCAACCCTGAAGTGATGGTAGCACCCTGAATACAGTATAAACAACTAGAGAGACTTCAAGGGAGGAGAGCTCAGGAGACATCAGCAGTCTGAGACACCCAAAATATGAATGCAGCATAAACAATTGAAAAGAGACCTTAGAAGGTAGATATCAGCACCTGAGACTCCAAAGTATGAAACATCAGAAACAGATGAAGGGAGACTTCAGATGAAACAGATTTCAGCTCCCTGAAAAACCCAAAGTATGAATACAACATGAACCAGAGGAGAGAGACAGCAACACTCACAGTATAAACATTTGGAATGCTAAACATTTGGAATGCTTCATCTATTCATTGGCTTCAAAGGATTGAATAAATGTATTAGGAGAGAGGACTATTCTCTCCCCAGCAGGAATGGGAATGGACACTGCCAAATACTTTTCAAAGTCAAATGGATAAGGAAAATCTTGGCTGATGCCAGTAGACAGACTGCCAGCTTCAGTACCTTTAATATGCATTGCCGTTTTCTAAGACTCCCATATGGCATCTGTCCAGCGTAGGAAGGTTTCCACAGAATTGTCTAATAACATTTTTATCCCAGGTGTGAAATCCTACTGTAATGATGTCGTGATTTGGGGTGTCAATCTAGAAGAGTGTGATGCCTACACAAAAACAAAAAATGAAAGTGGATTAAACCAGGCAAAATATGCTCAAACCAAATTGGAAAACTCAGTTTCATAGATAGTAAATTATATACTCTGGGCTCCACTTTAACTAGGTTAGAACCAGGTTGCTGGCACTAACTTTTAAAAAAGAGAGAGTGCAGCTTTCCAACTAAATGATGGGGGAAAACACATGAATCAGAGTGATGTATCTTTGAAGGATACTAACAATACAGAAAGTTAGGGCATCCTGCAGTAAATGCTGAAATAGCCCAAGTGCATAAAGAAAAGCAGAGCAGAAAGATTCCAGCTTACTCATGTGATAAGCAGGTTGTTAATACAAACACAAATATGCTTTAAAATGTCTGTATACAAATGCTATAAGTCTAAAAAATAAGATGATAGAATGTACAGCACTGAATGAAGAGATAGGTATAGTTGGCATGTAAGAAACCTAGTAGGACACTGTGATACTAGGGTACAAATTATATCGCAATGATAAGATAGATCTAATTGGTGGAGGGATGATGTTAAAATCAAACTATTAAAACACATCAAACCTATTCTTGACCACGTTCATTTCCACACTATTCTTCAATCACTAATTCTTACTGGTTTAGATTATTGTACCTCCTTGGTTTTAGGTATTCTCAATCCACAGTTCATCCTCTTCAGCTCATACAATATTCAGCCACCCAACTTCTCTCCAACAGCAGCATCTTTAATTAATTAATTAATTAATTAATATTAATAAATAAATAAATAAATAAATAAATAAATAAATATCTCCAACTCTTCACAAACTGCACTGGCTCCCAATCAAATGGCTCATATCATTCACAACCTCATTTACAGTAACAATACCACTTGGTTATCAGCATCCTTACATATTTACACACTTTGCAAAAACCTTGGGTCAAAAAACAAACTTCCCTTACAAATTCCACAGCCAAAAACTACTAGACTGGTCTCAACCAGGGAATGAGCATTTTCCATAGTGGAACACTATTCCTCCAGACTTACAACTAATTGCGGACAAAAAAAGCCTTCAAGAAAGTTCTCAACTACTTCATTTTCCTGCTTGCATTCCCTGACCTATGTATGTCTTAAATTTAATCTATCCAGTTTTTTCCTTGTTTTAATATCTTTTAATTTTCCACCATCTTATTTTAAGTTATATTTTTAAGATATGATGTAAATGTAATTTTTAGTTACTGTTTTTTATTTCTTTTTATATATGTATTATTGTAACCTGCCCCAAACTTTGGAGGATGTGGGATATAAAATAAATAAATATGTTAAAGAGGGCATAGAGACAAACATGATAAAAGTTTGGGAGGAAACAAAATACTGAGTGTGAAAGAAAGAGAAAAATAGAGAAATAGAGAGAGAGAGAGAGAGAGAGAGAGAGAGAGAGAGAGAGAAAGCACCTAACCATAATACCCGCCTACTAGATAAGTATTTATATCCCTACAGGAGGCCCACCTAGAAACTCGAGGTGAGGTTTAGGTATTAGTGTAGGGGTTAGGGGCCACTTTGACATTCAAAGTGAAATGTACGAACAGAACAGTGCTCTCTTGTGAAGATTTGATGACCTTCGGAGTGAGGAAACTCACCGAAAAATTAGGTTTGTGCAATGTTCTCTCAACCTAGCTTGATGGACTCTCTACCTGGGTAACATCAAGCTAGGTTGAGAAAACATTGCACAAATCTCATCTTTGGGTGAGTTTCCTCACTCCGAAGGTCATCAAATCTTCACAAGAGAGCACTGTTCTGTTCGTACGTCTCACTTTGAATGTCAAAGTGGCCCCGAACCTATACACTAATACCCAAACCTCACCTTGAGTTACTAGGTGGGCCTCCTACAGAGATACAAATACCTATCTAGTAGGATTGTAAATTGTGTGCCCTATCGTCTTAACGATTGAAATCGTCTGGCAGGAGAAGAAAATTGTGTTTAGCACAATTTTTTAGTGAGCACTAACAGAAAATGATACAATTTGACACTTTTCAGGTCAGATAAGGTCAGTTTAGGAATGAATATGTATTCCTATTGGCTGCCCTCTTATTTATTCATGTTACCAAGGTTCCCACTGACAATATATGGGGGATGGGAAATGGAAACAGTTGGTAGCTTGACAAAAAAAGTAATGTGATCAGTCAATGTGACTAGAACTTGTGCCCTAACCCTGATACCAAGGGTGTTGTGATCTTCCTGCACACAGTGCCCTAACCCTGACACCAGGGGTGTTGTGATCTTCCTGTACACAGTGCCCTATCCCTATTAATACCAGGAGTGTTGTGATCTTCCTGCACACAGTGCCCTAACCCTGATACCAGGGGTGTTGTGATCTTCCTGCACACAGTGCCCTATCCCTATTAATACCAGGAGTGTTGTGATCTTCCTGCACACAGTGCCCTATCCCTATTAATACCAGGAGTGTTGTGATCTTCCTGCACACAGTGCCCTAACCCTGATACCAGGGGTGTTGTGATCTTCCTGCACACAGTGCCCTAACCCTGACACCAGGGGTGTTGTGATCTTCTGCACACCGTGCCCTATCCCTATTAATACCAGGAGTGTTGTGATCTTCCTGCACACAGTGCCCTATCCCTATTAATACCAGGAGTGTTGTGATCTTCCTGCACACAGTGCCCTAACCCTGACACCAGGGGTGTTGTGATCTTCCTGCACACAGTGCCCTATCCCTATTAAAACCAGGAGTGTTGTGATCTTCCTGCACACAGTGCCCTAACCCTGACACCAGGGGTATTGTGATCTTGCTGCATGCAGTGCCCTATCCCGCCTGCATTACTAGTGAGAGGCTGGCTTCACAGACAGGAGGGAGCTGCCTGACCCTCACTCCTCCCTTCCCCCATGTCCAGCCAGTGAATGGTGTGTGGGTGAGGGGGGGGGGGGGAGGATGGTGAACATAAGAACATAAGAAAATGCCATACTGGGTCAGACCAAGGGTCCATCAAGCCCAGCATCCTGTCTCCAACAGTGGCCAATCCAGGCCATAAGAACCTGGCAAGTACCCAAAAACTAAGTCTATTCCATGGCAGTGGCTATTCTCTAAGTGAACTTAATAGCAGGTAATGGACTTCTCCTCCAAGAACTTATCCAATCCTTTTTTAAACACAGCTATACTAACTGCACGAACCACATTCTCTGGCAACAAATTCCAGAGTTTAATTGTGCGTTGAGTAAAAAAGAACTTTCTCCGATTAGTTTTAAATGTGCCCCATGCTAACTTCATGGAGTGTCCCCTAGTCTTTCTACTATCCGAAAGAGTAAATAACCGATTCACGTCTACCCGTTCTAGACCTCTCATGATTTTAAACACCTCTATCATATCCCCCCTCAGTCGTCTCTTCTCCAAGCTGAAAAGTCCTAACCTCTTTAGTCTTTCCTCATAGGGGAGTTGTTCCATTCCCCTTATCATTTTGGTAGCCCTTCTCTGTACCTTCTCCATCGCAATTATATCTTTTTTGAGATGCGGCGACCAGAACTTTACACAGTATTCAAGGTGCGGTCTCACCATGGAGCGATACAGAGGCATTATGACATTTTCCGTATTATTCATCATTCCTTTTCTAATAATTCCCAACATTCTGTTTGCTTTTTTGACTGCCGCAGCACACTGCACCGACGATTTCAATGTGTTATCCACTATGACACCTAGATCTCTTTCTTGGGTTGTAGCACCTAATATGAAACCCAACATCGTGTAATTATAGCATGGGTTATTTTTCCCTATATGCATCACCTTGCACTTATCCACATTAAATTTCATCTGCCATTTGGATGCCCAATTTTCCAGTCTCACAAGGTCTTCCTGCAATTTATCACAATCTGCTTGTGATTTAACTACTCTGAACAATTTTGTGTCATCTGCAAATTTGATTATCTCACTCGTCGTATTTCTTTCCAGATCATTTATAAATATATTGAAAAGTAAGGGTCCCAATACAGATCCCTGAGGCACTCCACTGTCCACTCCCTTCCACTGAGAAAATTGCCCATTTAATCCTACTCTCTGTTTCCTGTCTTTTAGCCAGTGTGCAATCCACGAAAGGACATCGCCACCTATCCCATGACTTTTACTTTCCTAGAAGCCTCTCATGAGGAACTTTGTCAAAAGCCTTCTGAAAATCCAAGTATACTATATCTACCGGTTCACCTTTATCCACATGTTTATTAACTCCTTCAAAAAGGTGAAGCAGATTTGTGAGGCAAGACTTGCCCTGGGTAAAGCCATGCTGACTTTGTTCCATTAAACCATGTCTTTCTATATGTTCTGTGATTTTGATGTTTAGAACACTTTCCACTATTTTTCCTGGCACTGAAGTCAGGCTAACCGGTCTGTAGTTTCCCGGATCGCCCCTGGAGCCCTTTTTGAATATTGGGGTTACATTTGTTATCCTCCAGTCTTCAGGTACAATGGATGATTTTAATGATAAGTTACAAATTTTTACTAATAGGTCTGAAAATTCATTTTTTAGTTCCTTCAGAACTCTGGGGTGTATACCATCCGGTCCAGGTGATTTACTACTCTTCAGTTTGTCAATCAGGCCTACCACATCTTCTAGGTTCACCGTGATTTGATTCAGTCCATCTGAATCATTACCCATGAAAACCTTCTCCATTACGGGTACCTCCCCAACATCCTCTTCAGTAAACACCGAAGCAAAGAAATCATTTAATCTTTCCGCGATGGCCTTATCTTCTCTAAGTGCCCCTTTAACCCCTCGATCATCTAACGGTCCAACTGACTCCCTCACAGGCTTTCTGCTTCGGATATATTTAAAAAAGTTTTTACTGTGAGTTTTTGCCTCTACAGCCAACTTCTTTTCAAATTCTATCTTAGCCTGTCTTATCAATGTCTTACATTTAACTTGCCAATGTTTATGCTTTATCCTATTTTCTTCTGTTGGATCCTTCTTCCAATTTTTGAATGAAGATCTTTTGGCTAAAATAGCTTCTTTCACCTCCCCTGAGACAGCTCCCCTGAGACAGCTGAGACAGCTCCCTCCCTGCATTACTAGTGAGAGGCTGGCTTCACAGACAGGGGGGAGCTGCCTGTCCCTCACTCCTCCCTTCCCCCAAGTCCCAGCAAGTGAATGGTGAGTGGGTGAGGGGGGGGGGGGGAGGAGGATGGTGAAGGGTGAGACAGCTCCCTCCCTGCATTACTAGTGAGAGGCTGGCTTCACAGACAGGGGGGAGCTGCCTGGCCCTCACTCCTCCCCTCCCCCATGTCCCAGCCAGTGAATGGTGTGTGGGTGAGGGGGGGGGGGAGGATGGTGAGGCTGAAACGCTCCTTCCCTGCATTACTAGTGAGAGGCTGGCTTCACAGACAGGGGGAGCTGCCTGACCCTCACTCCTCCCCTCCCCCATGTCCCAGCCAGTGAATGGTGTGTGGGTGAGGGGGGGGGGGGAGGATGGTGAAGGCTGAGACAGCTCCCTCCCTGCCTTACTAGTGAGAGGCTGGCTTCACAGACAGGGGGGAGCTGCCTGACCCTCACTCCTCCGGGGTGTTGTGATCTTCCTGCACACAGTGCCCTATCCCTGATACCAGGGGTGTTGTGATCTTCCAGCATGCAGTGCTCTATCCCTATTAATACCAGGAGTGTTGTGATCTTCCTGCAAACAGTACCCTATCCCTAATACCAGGGGTGTTGTGATCTTCCTGCACACAGTGCCCTATTCCTGATACCAGGGGTATTGTGATCTTCCTGCATGCAGTGCCCTATCCCGGTTACCGGGGGTGTTGTGATCTTCTTGCACACATCCCGGTATCAGGGATAGGGCACTGTGTGCAGGAAGATCACAACACTCCTGGTATCAGGAATAGGGCACTATGTGCAGGAAGATCACAACACCCCTGGTATCAGGAATAGGGCACTGTGTGCAGGAAGATCACAACACCCCTGGAATTAGGGATAGGGCACTGTGTGCAGGAAGATCACAACACTCCTGGTATTAATAGGGATAGGGCACTGCATGCAGGAAGATCACAACACCCCTGGTATCAGGGATAGGGCACTGTGTGCAGGAAGATCACAACACCCCGGAGGAGTGAGGGTCAGGCAGCTCCCCCCTGTCTGTGAAGCCAGCCTCTCACTAGTAATGCAGGGAGGGAGCTGTCTCAGACTTCACCATCCTCCCCCCCCCTCACCCACACACCATTCACTGGCTGGGACATGGGGGAAGTCAGGAGTGAGGGTCAGGCAGCTCCCCCCTGTCTGTGAAGCCAGCCTCTCACTAGTAATGCAGGGAGGGAGCTGTCTCAGCCTTCACCATCCTCCCCCCCCTCACCCACACACCATTCACTGGCTGGGACATGGGGGAGGGGAGGAGTGAGGGTCAGGCAGCTCCCCCCTGTCTGTGAAGCCAGCCTCTCACTAGTAATGCAGGGAAGGAGCTGTTTCAGCCTCACCATGCTCCCCCCCCCTCACCCACACACCATTCACTGGCTGGGACATGGGGGAGGGGAGGAGTGAGGGTCAGGAAGCTCCCCCATGTCTGTGAAGCCAGCCTCTCACTAGTAATGCAGGGAGGGAGCTGTCTCAGACTTCACCATCCTCCCCCCATCTCACCCACACACCATTCACTGGCTGGGACATGGGGGAAGTCAGGAGTGAGGGTCAGGCAGCTTCCCCCTGTCTGTGAAGCCAGCCTCTCACTAGTAATGCAGGCGGGATAGGGCACTGCATGCAGGAAGATCACAACACCCCTGGTATCAGGGTTAGGGCACTGTGTGCAGGAAGATCACAACACCCCTGGTATCAGGGTTAGGGCACTGTGTGCAGGAAGATCACAACACTCCTGGTATTAATAGGGATAGGGCACTGTGTGCAGGAAGATCACAACACCCCTGGTGTCAGGGTTAGGGCACTGTGTGCAGGAAGATCACAACACCCCTGGTATCAGGGTTAGGGCACTGTGTGCAGGAAGATAACAACACTCCTGTTATTAATAGGGATAGGGCACTGTGTGCAGGAAGATCACAACACCCCTGGTGTCAGGGTTAGGGCACTGTGTACAGGAAGATCACAACACTCCTGGTATCAGGGTTAGGGCACTGTGTGCAGGAAGATCACAACACTCCTGGTATTAATAGGGATAGGGCACTGTGTGCAGGAAGATCACAACACCCCTGGTGTCAGGGTTAGGGCACTGTGTGCAGGAAGATCACAACACTCCTGGTATCAGGGTTAGGGCACTGTGTGCAGGAAGATCACAACACTCCTGGTATTAATAGGGATAGGGCACTGTGTGCAGGAAGATCACAACACCCCTGGTGTCAGGGTTAGGGCACTGTGTGCAGGAAGATCACAACACCCCTGGTATCAGGGTTAGGGCACTGTGTGCAGGAAGATCACAACACTCCTGGTATTAATAGGGATAGGGCACTGTGTGCAGGAAGATGACAACACCCCTGGTGTCAGGGTTAGGGCACTGTGTGCAGGAAGATCACAACACCCCTGGTATCAGGGATATGGCACTGAGTGCAGGAAGATCACAACACCCCTGGTATCAGGAATAGGGCACAAGTTCTAGTCATATTGACTGATCACATTACTTTTTTTGTCAACTACCAACAGTTTCCATTTCCCATCCCCCCAACCATCACCTCAGTTGGAACCTTGGTAACATCAATAGATAAGAGGGCAGCCAGCCAATAGGAATACATATTCATTCCTATCTGACCTTTACTGACCTGGAAAGTGTCAATAATTTGTATCATTTTCTGTTAGTGTTGCTGAGTTTCCATTTCCATTTCCCATCCCCCCAACCATCATCTCAGTGGGAACCTTGGTAACATCAATAGATAAGAGGGCATCCAGCCAATAGGAATACATATTCATTCCTAACTGACCCTTACTGACCTGGAAAGTGTCAATTTGTATCATTTTCTGTTAGTGCGCACTAACTCCCGTTAGTGTGCACTAACACGATTTAACGATTTTTAACGATAAATCGTTAGAATTTCTATTGTATTGTGTTCTATAACGATTTAAGACGATATTAAAATTATCGGACGATAATTTTAATCGTTGAAAAACGATTCACATCCCTACTATCTAGCATTATGGCTAGGTTCTCTTCCTCCTGGCTAAAGCCCTATCACATGGCTTTATAAAAAAGGTGTAAATCCTCCCCTTTTTCTCATTTGCATCACACCGAGCATTTTCACATGCGTTAAAGCGTTTTTTTTGCATGCAAAAACACCATATAGCACTTTGATAAATGACCCCCTATGTTTGTACCTGAGGCAATGGAGAATAATCTGAACACCTAAGTTTCATAAGTTACATAACTTATGTATCTATTGATTGCCTGATTATACATTTATAAGGATTACGCTCTTTATGAGTTATATCCTCAAGGTTTACTATTTCCTTTTCTAACTTTACTTGTTTTTGTTAAAATTAGTATATTTTATTTATAAGAGTAGGAATTATAATGATATAATGTATTTTTATTCTTTCTATTATCTTCTTTAACTTCTGTTGTTAATTTGATTTTAATTTATTTGATTTTATAATTTTTATTTGATTTGATTTAAATTTAATTTCTGGTTAATTTTTTCTTTATAATTTGTCTCTTGTAAACCGTCTTGATCAAACTAGTTTGAAAAGACGGTATATTGTATTTAGTCTCATGCAGGATGTTTATCCTGTTGGACTCTATGCCATCCCGGACATAAAGTGCCACACCTCCTCCCGGGTGCTTCTCTCTGTCATTGCGATATAATTTGTACCCCGGTATAGCACTGTCCCATTGGTTATCCTCTTTCCACCATGTCTCTGAGATGCCAATTAAGTCTATGTCATCATTCACTGCTATACATTTTAATTCTCCCATCTTACTTCTTAGACTTCTGGCATTAGCATACAAACATTTCAAAGTTTGTTTTTTGTTTGTATTTTCATTCTGCTTTTTAATTGATAGGGATAAGTTAGAATTTTTTAGCTCAGGTGAGATTTTAGTTACAGGCACTTGGACTATTTTTCTAATTATTGGAACCTCACCGTTGGGATGCCCTAATTCTAATGCATCAATAGTATCCTTTGAAGATACCTCTCTCCGAACCATGCGCTGCTGAGCGACTGTTGGCTTTCCCCTTTGTTCTAGTTTAAAAGCTGCTCTATCTCCTTTTTAAAGGTTAGTGCCAGCAGTCTGGTTCCACCCTGGTTAAGGGTGAGCCCATCCCTTCGGAAGAGACTCCCCCTTCCCCAAAAGGTTCCCCAGTTCCTAACAAAACTGAATCCCTCTTCCTTGCACCATCGTCTCATCCACGCATTGAGACTCCGGAGCTCTGCCTGCCTCTGGTGACCTGCACGTGGAACAGGGAGCATTTTAGAGAATGCTACCCTGGAGGTTCTGGATTTAAGCTTTCTACCTAAGAGCCTAAATTTGGCTTCCAGGACCTCCCTCCCACATTTTCCTATGTCGTTGGTGCTCACATGTACCACGACAGCCCGCTCCTCCCCAGCACTGTCTAAAATCCTATCTAGGTGATACATGAGGTCCACCACCTTCGCACCAGGTAGGCATGTTACCAGGCGATCCTCATGTGTGGGAAATATGCGCTTGCCAGCAAGCCATTTCATCAGGGTTAAACACTAACTTCCCTTCTCCCTGACATTTGCCTGAATAAAAGCATCACTTGTGCTTAAGTCTCTGCCTAGGAGAGGATACCTGACTTCATGTATTTCTCTGGCTTATAATTAATCCTGTTAGCCTGAAAGAAGGGCTGGGTGTTCCCTAGTCAGAGGCAGGACAAAGTCAGGAGGTATAGATTTCAGCAGCCAATGATATGATCCGTGCACACCCCCTGAGCCAAAGCCAATGGTGTAATGACTCTTCTGTTGCTATGGGAAAGTAGCCAATCATGTAATGACACATCATCTGCCTTTGTATGAATGTACAATAAAAGGAAGAGGCTCGGGAGGTCAAACTCTCTTTGCCCTCTTTGCCTTCCCTCCTCCTGCCTGCGATGAAAGCTCTTCATTACTCCTACATGTGGTGACCCGCGCCGTGATGCTCCCTGCTCACTCGGCTGGAACAGCCTAGGTAGCTACCATAGCAGCAGAATTTTGCTCCCTAATCGTAAGTAATTTTTCAGCAAATCTGCTCCCAACAATCGTGAGTATGGGGGGAAATCTGTCAGCTAAGCAGACGTGTCATGCAAGAAAGCTGCAGAAAATAATCAAGAATCATTATTTTGTCACCAGGGGGGAAATAGCGCAAGTCAGAATAGGGGATTTAGAAGAATTGATAAGTGAAATAGCTTGCCGCTGCCCATGGTATTCAATAGAGGCTGGAACTCTGAATATCCAGGACTGGATTTTAATAGGCAATAGTCTTCATACAGCTCCAAGAGCTCCCATCAAGCAATTATTAATTTGGCAAAAATGTACAGAAGCCATCGAATGCAAAGAAAAAAAAGGTTTAAAAACAGCAGTTTCAAACCATGTGCTTTTAGAAGCAGGCAGACATACCCTTCCCCCATCTTCTCAGTCTTCCTCAGAGACAGCAAATTCTTTGTATCCTCAACTACCCACACCCAAACCAATTCACACCTTCCCCATTTCTTCAGAAAAGCAACCCTTGAGAACAATAGAGCCACCACCTGGCCTGGGTGGGGCGATTAGCATTGAATTTCAGCAGAAACTGCAGAAAGAAAACCTTACAGAAACAGAATTATTAGAAGGACTTCAAGCCTTCCCCATCTCAGAAAAGAACCATGAACAAAGGGGGACAGAAAATGAAATAGAACATCTGGGGACACACACTCACATGGCTCCTGTGGCTTCCTCTGCATCCACCTCAGAGAAAATGCCCCAGGAAATAGAAAACACTGAGGTCAGAAAAACTAGCTTTCCTCCATCTTGCCTGCAAGCCCTTCCCCCACCAACCACCATGGGATTTCACCTAGAACATGGAAATCTCACAAGAGAGGAATTATTGAAAGGGATTCAAGCCCTTCCCATTACAGAAAGAAACAAAGAACTAGGTGTGGCAGCAATAGAGTTGAGTGCCATGTGCAGTGACTATGCCCCCAGGTCTTCAAAGAGATCAGGGTGTAAAATCTTGGGCATGCGTTACAAGCAAAGAAAATATCATTATGAAAAAAAGGATTTAATTAGACTCCTGCGTTACAAGCAAAGAAAATATCACTATGAAAAAATTGATTTAATTATACACTTCAATGACCTCTTGCAGAACAGATTAGGCAAAGTAACTGTGCAGACAGTACAAATTTGGAAAAAATGGTTTCTATTAGTATTTTAATTCAGTTACAAAAAATCTGCATACTTTGAGAATATTTTCCCCCACAAAGTGTATGCAGAGCTTATGTTACAAACTGTACTGAAATTTGAATAATATTCTGTGTAAATTACATGTGAAAGTTTCCCTTTTGCAAAGTTTATTTGGCTCACATTTAAAATGACTCCATTTCTCTGAGATTTAAGTTTATAGTTTGAATTGCCAGCGCACAGTTTCTTATTGCAATTTTCCTATAGGAGAAAAATAGTATCTGTCTGCAAGGAATCAGTCCTTGCCAAGCCATTGTCTGTGGTCGATGTTATCTAATTTGTTAAACAATGATATCTTTAAGTTTCTATTGACTGAAGGATTAACTCCTTGGGTGCAGTTCTTTTCTTTTGAGAAACACTGCTCCTCCCCCCCTTTTTCTGTAACTCTTGCTAGCCACTCATGGGGGAGGGAGGGAGAACTTTTGAAAAGAAAGAAAAAAACCTGGACTTAGTCCTGCAATTTCTCTCTCTACTTTCTATACCTTTTTAATCTTTTAATACTTTCAAACTTTAGCATGCAGCAGACAGAGCTGAGCAAACAGCGTGTTTAATTTCCTATTCTAATAATTATAAGAAGAAATTCTATTCTGATACTCCACATTGAATTTAAGCTCAGAGTATTATTGATTGCAACCTGGAACAATAGTTGCAATCTATCAAGTAATGATAGGGTCTCCACTAGGAGGCGCTATGTTATTCTACAAGTTATATTATATTATTGTTTTAATAATTCTGTTGTATAATAGTTTTTATTTTTCAGGCCTACAGACCTTCTGTATTAAGGAAACTTCAGTTTTATTTTCTTTTTCACAAAAATTTATACAGAATTCTGAACCTTAAAATTTTTACTGACAGAGGTTGCTACATATAAAGCAATCCCTCACAAACCTTTTCTTGCAAATCCAAATTGATTTTATTACATTTAATAATAGAATTGATTTCTTCAAGGTTAAAAAAGTAAGAATTTCACTTTTATCCTTACCTTAAATTTTTTGCTGTATGCCAGTTTTTTAATATTTTCCAGATTTACAGCCTTCCTGCCATGAAGAGATGTGAAGATGGACACTTTGCAGTTTATTTTAACATTTTCAAACATTTTTCTAACACCTTTTGACTTTTGATTTTTGATCCTTGATCTAATTTTGTTTTTGATAACTTTTTGATAAGATTTTTAGCTCATATTATGTGTTATCTGTAGTCTGTCTTGATGCCAAGAAGACTATGAATGAATATGGATGAATGTGTCAGTTTTGTGTAAATTAATATTTGCAAGATGAATGAATATATGTCAGTCTTGTGTAACATATGTTTAATGTAATGTCTAATATACTTGTCATTTGATTCTGCTTACTGCAAATGACTTTTCCTTTAAATGATTAATTTACATTTATTGCTATTTTACTGAATGAAAATTGATCACTGCATAAAAAATTCTTGATAATGGGCCTACCCTATGTTCTGAAAACTAAAAATGGCTCTGCTTACTGCAGCCATTCCTTTGCATGAATTTTGTTAATTGAATATTAAATACTTATTTGGCATCCCCTACAACACCACAGGGCAAGCCATTGTGGAGAGAGCAAATCATACCCTTAAGAGCTCTGGACCAAACAAAAAGAAAAAAGGGGGATTGCCCCTGGATTTTCCCCTAAACAGGATTGGCTGAACAAAGTATTGTTTTAAATCACTTAAAATAAATTTAAGACCACAGCCATGAGTAATCATTATGGGACTAGGGTTAGTCACCCACAGCCATCAGTTTTGTATAGAATATTTAATGTCTGGTACGGTCCCGTTCCCTTAAAATGGGGAACGAGGATATGTTTCTCTGCTTGCTTCCACAGGTATCAAGCTGTGGAAAGATGGAAAGATGGAAAGGTGTCCAGGTCTACAGGACCCGATCCCAAACTTCTCCCTGAGCCTCCACAGCCCTCAGAAGGACAGAGACCGGACTCCTTGCAAAAAGCAGCACCACATGACCTGGGGACAGATCAAGGCCCTATCCAACCAATCTGCACAACTCTTAGAACAGCAAGGCCTTGAGAAAACTCCAGAGAACTTATTAGCCGCTTTTTCTTGCCTGAATGCCAACTCATTAACAATTGTGTTCTGCATCCTCATCCTTTGCCTTATTTCTCCAGCTATGGCGATTTCAGAACAAGGACTCTGACAGAACAACATGTACATCCTCTGCACAGAACTTTTCACACCTGTTGAATCGAACAGACTGTTGGATCTGCACACACATGCCAACCCAAGCCTGCGGAGAACTACTGATACATGCTGTACCATTTAACCTTACAGTATGGACTAATTATCCTTTACAGAGAGGTTTTCATTAACTCTCCAGTTAATACTACCATACTACACATTGGTAGCTGTATTCAAGAGACTGCCGCTCTTTGTTGGGACTATGATACAGGGGATGGGAAAGGGAATTCAGATGGGAAATATCCATATTGTAACCGAACTTTTGTATTAATCACTGAACACTTACATAGTTATACCACATATATGTATGCAATTGGCAGATTACAGGATGTGCAGTGGGAGACCCAAGCAGGTACAGAAAGTATAGAGGGGATGAAGGATTTACCTTTTGTAGTTATATAGCCCAAATGATAACCAATGACATGTCCACTAATCTGTTAGGAAACATATGGATGTTATGTGGGCGTAGAGCATATATGTACATTTCCCCAAGATGGAGAGACAGATGCACTTTAGGCTACATCCTTCCCTCGTACTATGCAGTCAAAAATTTACCCAAAGCAAGGCTCCGTAACAAAAGGGAGGCGATAAATAATCCCATAGAAAAGTATACAGAAACTCAGATAGCTAGAAGCCTGTTTCCTCCAATGGGAACAGCTATGAATTACAGAGACTTACACATCCTAGCTAACTGGACAACTGCCATATTTAATCAGACAGTTCATGCATTAAAACTACTCACAACAGAAGTCTCTCAGATTAGAGAAGTAGCATTCAGAACAGCTATACCTTACAAACCATTTTAGCCTTAAAGGGTGGTGTTTGTGCATTAATTGGATCTCATTGCTGTGTGTACATATCAGTTTATAAAGCAAACCTCAGACATACCACAGAGCAGATAGAAACCATGGTTGCTGATGCACCACTTTCAGACAGAATACCAACTTCTCCATGGGACTGGCTATGGTCCTGGCTCCCTGATATTTCTGGTCTCAAAAGGGTGATTTCTATTATAATGACCATAATTGTCTTAATTGTTTGCCTGTGATGCTGTATTCAGTGCATACCCAACCCTCATATCCATATTGAAACCTTGCTCTCAGCCCGGATACAAAGATGTCTTGTAAGATGCCTAATAGGGAATCCGGAGCCCTGCAGAGTTGGCACACCACCTGCACCTGCTCTGGGTGATATGGAGATTCAGAAGCTCATCGGCAGCTGGCACACCACGTCGAATCAGCTTTCTTCTCTCCATAATCCCTCTTCCCCTATTTCCAGCCCATACCAAGACATAACAGATTTCAGTAAGGGTCTAAAGCTTTACTGAGCTGCCCTAAACAAAAACAAAAAGGGTGAGATGTGGGAAATATGCGCTTGCCAGCAAGCCATTTCATCAGGGTTAAACACTAACTTCCCTTCTCCCTGACATTTGCCTGAATAAAAGCATCACTTGTGCTTAAGTCTCTGCCTAGGAGAGGATACCTGACTTCATGTATTTCTCTGGCTTATAATTAATCCTGTTAGCCTGAAAGAAGGGCTGGGTGTTCCCTAGTCAGAGGCAGGACAAAGTCAGGAGGTATAGATTTCAGCAGCCAATGATATGATCCGTGCACACCCCCTGAGCCAAAGCCAATGGTGTAATGACTCTTCTGTTGCTATGGGAAAGTAGCCAATCATGTAATGACACATCATCTGCCTTTGTATGAATGTACAATAAAAGGAAGAGGCTCGGGAGGTCAAACTCTCTTTGCCCTCTTTGCCTTCCCTCCTCCTGCCTGCGATGAAAGCTCTTCATTACTCCTACACTCATGCCCACCAGCCACCCAGCTATCTACATTCCTAATAATCGAATCACCAACTATGGGTGAGTAGCAGATAGACAGATACAAGCTGGGTCTATTATATAACCGGGTTCTTCCGGGTGTCTTCAGGCTCGGAGTGTGATAGGGCATCTGCCCGGAAATTTTTTTCAGCTGGACAGTAACGAAACTCAAAATTGAACCTGGAAAACAATAGGGCCCATCGAGCCTGATGGGTGTTGAGATGCTGGACATGGCTCAAATGTTCCAGGTTCTTGTGATCAGTGAATATTTATTTATTTATTTATTTAAAACTTTTATATACCGGCATTAGTATGCAAACATCATACCGGTTTACATCGTAACTAACAGACTGAAAATACAATTAACAGGGCAGGGTAAATACAGGGCACGTAAATACAAGTGCAGATAGTATGGAGGAAAAGAGCAAAACGTCAACTTTGAACGGTAACAGGAGGGCTAAACAAGAGTCTATATACAATTTAAGTACCACTTATAAGATTAATGGAGAGGTGGAAGATGGAGACAGAATATGAAAGACTAAAGAGGTTAGGACTTTTCAGCTTGGAGAAGAGACAGCTGAGGGGGGATATGATAGAGGTGCTTAAAATCATGAGAGGTCTAGAACGGGTAGATGTGAATTGGTTATTTAGTCTTTCAGATAATAGAAAGACTAGGGGGCACTCCATGAAGTTAGCATGTGGCACATTTAAAACTAATCGGAGAAAGTTCTTCTTCACTCAACGCACAATTAAACTCTGGAATTTGTTGCCAGAGGACATGGTTAGTTCAGTTAATATAGCTGTGTTTAAAAAAGGATTGGATAAGTTCTTGGAGGAGAAGTCCATTACCTGCTATTAATTAAGTTGACTTAGAAAATACCCACTGCTATTACTAGCAATGGTAACATGAAATAGACTTAGTTTTTGGGTACTTGCCAGGTTCTTATGGCCTGGATTGCCCACTGTTGGAAACAGGATGCTGGGCTTGATGGACCCTTGGTCTGACCCAGTATGGCATGTTCTTATGAGCCTTCTAATCACGTGCACCATTCTTCAAGGGCTAATTTTATAGCAAGTAACTTGTGATCACCAATACTATAGTTCTGTTCTGCAGGTGAGAACTTGTGGGAGTAGAATGAACACAGCACTGTAGAACCGGAAGCAGTGTGTTGACTCAGGACCGCCCTGGCCCCAATCACGGAGGTTTCAACTTCACTTGAAATGGACAGTTTGGGTCTGGGTGGTGTAGGCAAGACCTCACCTGGAAGGCATATTTAAGGCGGTGGAAGGCTGTGATGGCTTCTGGTGTCCAACTTCGAGTGTCTTGGCCCTTGAGAGCCAATGCTATCAGAGGAGCAGCCAAAGTGGAATAGTATGGAATAAAATGGTGATAGTAATTTAGAAATCCGAGGAAGCACTGGAGGGCCTTGATACCCATGGGTTGCAGCCAATCCCAGATTCAATTTGGCAGGGTCCATAGAAAATCCTCGTTGGGAGATAATGTACCCGAGGAAAGGCAGACTGGATTTCTCGAATAAGCACTTATCCAATTTTGCAAATAAGTGATTCTCATGAAGACATTGGAGGAGGTACGGACATCAGCGCAGTGTGTGGCCAAATCCTTTGAAAAGACAAGGATATCGTCCAAATATGCCACAACCTTGGTATACAGCAAATCTCTAAAAATTTCGTTCATCATTCGCTGTAAAACTGCGGGAGCATTACAGAGACTGAAAGGCATCACCAGGTATTTGTAATGCCCATCCTGGGTGTTAAAGGCGATCTTCCAAATGTCATTGGGATGGATCCATACCAAGTTATATGCGCCGCGCAAATCCAGCTTAGTGAATATGGATGCTCCATGTAAGCGATCAAATAATTCCGAGATCAGTGGCAGAGGGTACTTGTCCTTACGGGTGATGGAGTTTAGACCGCGATAGTCAATACACAGCTTGAGCGATCCATCCTTCTTGGTCACAAAAAAGAATCCTGCCTCAGCAGGAGAAGTAGAGGGGCGGATGAATCCCTTTGCAAGGTTTTCTTGAATGTACTCCGACATAGCCTTTGTCTCTGGGAGAGACAAAGGATAGGTACATCCTCGGAGAGGAGTGATTCCAGGAAGGAGGTAACTGGGACAATCAAACCTCCAAAGAGGTGGGAGAAGATCTGCTTTCTGCTTGGAAAATACATCTTCGAAATCTGCATAAGGAGCAGGTATATCTGAAGAAGTGACCCCCAGAGGAACCACGGATGGTGGCATCACTTTCTGTAGACAAGACTGGTGGCAGGCTGGGCCTCATTTTGCAATGAACCCCAATCAAATTGGGAAGAGTGCCTTTGGAGCCAGGGAAGGCCTAGGACTACCGGATGGATGGATTTCTCCAATACCAACAGTTCAATTTCTTCTATATGCAGGGCGCCAGTACGCAATTGAATTGGCTCAGTGGTGAGGAATATTCAGCCAGGTAACGGTTCTCCATAAATAGAGGCTATGCACAAGGAAGTTTCCAGAGGACGGATTTTTGTACTCAGGGGCTGGACTAGGTCCTTGAGAATGAAATTACCTCCTGCTCCGGAATGCACCAGAGCAAGAACTGGATAGGACCAGGAATCCCAGATCAGGGTGACTGGTACAGACAATTGAGGGGCCGGAGAAGTCACGCCCAAGTTTCCCAGATGGACAGGGCAGGCCTGTAGGTGGTGGCCAGGTGCTCCGTAATACAGACACAGACCAGTTTGTCTCCGCCGGAGGCGCTCTTCCAGTGTCAGCCACCCACGGCCCAACTGAATAAGCTCTTCCATCTTGGCCACAATGGAGACCCTACTCGGAGCAGGGCTGGTGGTCAGTGGCGAATGGGATTGAACACAAGCAGGCTTCTTGGGCATCCGACTCTCCCGGTGACGCTCTTGGAGATGATGGTTGATTTGGCCTGTTAAGTCTATAAGGTCCTCAAGAGAGGAAGAGAGCTCCCTTGCAGCCAGCTTGTCCTTCAGTTGCGAGGAAAGTCCATCCAGGTACATTGCTCGGAGGAAGTCTTCCTGCCAGGCGAGCTTGGAAGCCAAAATCCGAAACTCAATGATATAGTCGAAAAGACTTCTTTGACCTTGACGAAGATGTAACAAACTGGTGCTTGCATGGCATGCCACCCAGGATCATCAAATGTCTGTCAAAATACAGCCACAAACTGGGATAACTCCCTCAGGAGTGAGTCCGACCGTTCCCATAAGGGAGAAGACCAGGCCAGTGCCTTCCCTTCGAGACAAGACAAGATGAAGATGACTTTGGTTAGTTCATCTGAGACGGAGGGCTGAAGAGCGAATTGCATATATCATTGGTTAATAAACCTCCTACAGAGCCTAAAGTCACCGTTGAATCGTGGGGGTGCTGGTAGGGCCAGCAGGGCTCGAGGCTTCAATGGTGATGGCTGTGGATGAGGAGGAGCTGGTGTAAAAACCGGATTGCTGGTGAGGGCATGAAGCCGGGCATGGAGATGATCAATGGAGGAGGCCAGTGCCTCAAGAAACTACTGCTGTTCTTGTACCTTAGATGCCAGACCTGGAATGGCCTGGAGGGCATGCAGCTCCACCAAGTCCATGGCCTTTGCAACCTGTTCTGTCAGAGGTGGACCCTTGGGCCGAAGTTGGGTTGACGCAACCCGTAGGTAGGGACCTAAGGGTCCCCACTGTCGGCAGACGGAATGGGCTATTTGACAGAGGCCACTAGAGCTTTACCTATACCAGCCCTCGTTCCCCATGGGTTGACCCTTTGGGTGCTGGGGCCAGCAGGACTTAAGTGGGCCTCAGTGTAAAGTCGAAGTAAAGTTGGTTCAGCCCAGAGACAGCAGGGGGAAGATGGTACAGTCTTACTCTGAACAGGGCAATGTCCTGGAAACCCGAACACCAATAGAATGGAAGCAGACAGGGGACGCTTGAGTATGAGCAGGCTGAAGCCTGAATAAACCACGTCCAGCGAGTAAGCTGAAGAGGCGTCGAAGAATAAGCTTGAGTCTGAGCTGGCAGCAATCCGAAGGCTGTGACAAGCAAGGCTGAGGTCTGATCACAAAAATAGTCAAGCGTAGTCAGGCAAAGTGGAGGTCTGGAGATAGGCAATAGCGTAGTCTGGAGATAGGCAATAGCGTAGTCAGGCGAAGCAGAGGTCTGAGTCTGAAAATAGGCAATAGCGCGGTCAGGCAAAGCAGAGGTCCATGCTTGAAGAGAGTCAATGGCGTGGTCAGGCAAAGCAGAGGTCCGGGCTTGGAGAGAGTCAATGGCATGGTCAGGCAAAGCAGAAGTCCAGGCTTGGAGAGCATCAATGGCATGGTCAGGCAAAGCAGAGTAAAGTCTGTGTAGTCAATCTGAAGAATGGAACGAGATAGGAACGAGGAAACAGGAACCAGGAACAAACGAGGAACAGGAATGCAGAGATGAAATGAATCTCAGGAAGCAACGAGTATTCGACCAGCGAGGAGACCTGTTGCAAAGGCAACGATAGGGAGCAGAGCCTGCACTTAAATACTATAGCTGTGTTGATGTCATCATCCGGGGCCGTGGCTAGGTTCCCGCCACGGTCCCTACTTATACATCAATGGTGCACGCGCACGCCTAGCAAGGGGTGTGGCACGAGTAACAGCATCTCTCCACGGGCCATGTGGAGAGGCCCGACGAGAAGTGGCAGCAGGACCATGAATGCCAGGGACCACGGCACCGGGGGAGGACCGAGGACGGAGCTGACAGCCCACCACCACCACCAGCGAGGACGAACCAGGAGCTTGAGTCATTGAAGAAAGGTGAGGAAGCCGTTGCCGCGGGTCTGCCGCGGATGGCACGTGTAACAATCTGAATCATCACCCATGAAAACCTTTTCTGGAATTGGTATCTCTCCAACATCCTCTTCAGTAAACACCGAAGCAAAGAAATCATTTAATCTTTCCTCGATGGCCTTATCATCTCTAAGTGCCCCTTTAACCCCTTGATCATTTAATGGTCCAACCGACTCCCTTGCAGGCTTTCTGCTTCGGATATATTTTAAAAAGGTTTTGCCTCTGTGGCCAACTTCTTTTCAAATTCTTTAACATAAGAACATAAGAACATGCCATACTGAGTCAGAGCAAGGGTCCATCAAGCCCAGCATCCTGTTTCCAACAGTGGCCAATCCAGGCCATAAGAACCTGGCAAGTACCCAAAAACTAAGTCTATTCCATGTTACCGTTGCTAGTAATAGCATTGGCTATTTTCTAAGTCAACTTAATTAATAGCAGGTAATGGACTTCTCCTCCAAGAACTTATCGAATCCTTTTTTAAACACAGCTATACTAACTGCACTAACCACATCCTCTGGCAACAAATTCCAGAGTTTAATTGTACGTTGAGTGAAGAAGAACTTTCTCCGATTAGTTTTAAATGTGCCACATGCTAACTTCATGGAGTGCCCCCTAGTCTTTCTATTATCCGAAAGAGTAAATAAGCGATTCACATCTACCCGTTCTAGACCTCTCATGATTTTAAACACCTCTATCATATCCCCCCTCAGCCGTCTCTTCTCCAAGCTGAAAAGTCCTAACCTCTTTAGTCTTTCCTCATAGGGGAGTTGTTCCATTCCCCTTATCATTTTGGTAGCCCTTCTCTGTACCTTCTCCATCGCAATTATATCTTTTTTGAGATGCGTCGACCAAAATTGTACACAGTATTCAAGGTGCGGTCTCACCATGGAGCGATACAGAGGCATCACTATACTCTTCCTCCACACACAAGGGATTTCTACCCATAAAGATTTGATTATGCATTTAGTCTCATGCAGGATGTTTATCATGTTGGACTCTATACCATCCTGGACATAAAGCGCCACACCGCCTCCCGGATGCTCTTCTCTGTCAGGACAGGGTCTTCTGCTTGACTAGCCACCTCCTCTGGATTGAGCCTTAGGTTCTGGTGGCCAGCAGGACTTTGCTGATGGTACATCAGGAGACAGGAACTGGAACAAGTCAGGAACAGAGTACAGGGCAAGACAAAACTGGAACATGGAGCAAGGTTAAACAGGAGTATCACTGGGAGGCCTAAAACATGCCCAAGAACAAGGCTGGGAACACCCAGGAAAAAAGGCCACTGGGAGCCTAAATAGGGGAATAGCAAAAAACACATAGGCAAGGAAAGCCTCTAGGAGGCCTAGACAGAGCAAGGGCAAGGTGAGGGATACTAGGCAAGAAAGTCCACTGGGAAGCCTAAACAGAGTAAGAAAAAGGCAAGGGTAGCCACAACAAGGAACAGAAGTGACTCAATGATGAGGCCCCATGTAAGCGGTGAGGGAGGGTTTTATAGGGCGGCCTTGCTGCATTATGCAGCTTTTACTGCAGAAGCTGGAGGAGTAGCCTAGTGGTTAGAGCAGTGGGCTACAAACCAGGAGACCAGTGTTCAAAACCTGCTGTTGCTTCTTGTGACCTTGGGCAAGTCACTTTATTTATTTTTGGTTTTTTATATACCGATCTTCTTGCATTGGATGCAAATCAAACCGGTTTACAGTGAAACAATAAACTTGCCTAAGAGCATTACATGGAACGAAGAACATAGTACAAATAAGAGAGCTTGTGAGCATTACACAGAACGAAGAATATTTAAAAACTTTTTGGCAACAAGGTATTAAAAGTAAACTTCTTACACAAGATGTAAGCAAAAAAGCCATCAATGTTAAAACCAAATCAAGCGTATAATAGTCTCGACTGAGATGGAGAACAGGCGAGGGGGAGTCAGAGGGCGGACGCGGGGGAGGGAACAGTGGATATTGGATAGGGGGAATAGTGGATCAGAAAGTTGGAGTATGGGGGAGGGTTTAAGGGTGAATTAATAACATATAGGACAAATCAAGGTTGTCGAGGGAAGTACATTGTGGGCCATCAAGGAAACGCTAGGCTGAAAAGCCATGTTTTCAGTTTTTTCTTGAATGAAATCTGGCAGGGGTCTTGTCTGAGTTCTGATGGGAGTGTGTTCCAGTGAGTAGGACCTGCAGTGGATATTGCCCTATTACTTAGTTTGAGGGATGAAAAGTGTGCCTTGTTAAGCTTTTCTGATCGGTCTAGTGGATTTGTTGGTGCGTAGCTGATATGTAAGATCCATTGGGGGTGAGTTGTATAAGGATTTATGCATGATGGTCAGAACTTTGTAGAGAATTCTGTATTTGATCGGTAGCCAGTGGAGGTTGTAGAGGATGGGTGTGATGTGGTCTCTCTTATTAGAGTTAGTCAAGATCCTGGCCGCAGAGTTCTGTAACATCTGTAGGGGCTTAATAATATGATCAAATTTGATTTAATGACTGGAAGAGGAACAGTGTGCAAATCCAAGGCTCTCGTGCTAAACTTTCAAAAGGGAAACTTTGATGAAATGAGAAAAATTGTCAGAAAAAAAACTGAAAGGAGCAGCTACAAAAGTAAAAAATGTCCAAGAGGCGTGGTCATTGTTAAAAAAATACCATTCTAGAAGCACAGTCTAGATGTATTCTACACATTAAGAAAGGTGGAAAGAAGGCAAAACGATTACCGGCATGGTTAAAAGGGGAGGTGAAAGAAGCTATTTTAGCCAAAAGATCTTCATTCAAAAATTGGAAGAAGGATCCAACAGAAGAAAATAGGATAATGCATAAGCGTTGGCAAATTAAATGTAAGACATTGATAAGACAGGCTAAGAGAGAATTTGAACAGAAGTTGGCCGTAGAGGCAAAAATTCACAGTAAAAACGTTTTAAAATATATCCAAAGCAGAAAGCCTTGAGGGAGGCAGTTGGACTGTTAGATGATCGAGGGGTTAAAGGGGCACTTAGAGAAGATAAGGCCATCGTGGAAAGATTAAATGATTTCTTTGCTTTGGTGTTTACTGAAGAGGATGTTCGGGAGGTACCCGTACTGGAGAAGGTTTTCATGGGTAATGATTCAGATGGACTGAATCAAATCACGGTAAACCTAGAAGATGTGGTAGACCTGATTGACAAACTGAAGAGTAGTAAATCACCTGGACCAGATGGTATACACCCCAGAGTTCTGTAGAAAGTCTGCTACGTCACCTGATGCCCCTCCTCCTCCTTATGTGTCTGATTCGTTAGTCCGCCCTTATGCTGCTCTCCAAGTTCAACTTGATCAAATGGCAATGGCACTCCCAGTGCTTAGTCCTGATGACACATCTCATTCAGATACTGCTGTGGGTTTTACTCCCTTGGCCCCAGATTGCCCGACCCGCCTAAATTCTTTAGGCAATACTCAGACCTCAGCCTCTGCTGCTCAGAGGCCTACTACTGACACGCCCCTAACTCACCTTAACCCTACCTCTGCTGTTCGACAGTCAACCCTATCCCTCCCCTCCACTGCAGAGGGAGGGCTGGTTTCTGTTCAGGGAATGCTGCATTGTACCCCTGTACAACCTGATATAGACGATGATTCTTTTTCTGATGCTTCATTTGATTCTGAAGATTTGCCTGTCATTCCTGGCCTTCGCCATCCATTAACAGTTGAACTACGTCGTCGCCTAGACCAACATTCCGCAACTCCTACTTCTCCTATATATGCTGATCCTGCAGCTCTAGTGGTCACAGCACCCCAAGTCAGCACTGTGACCCCTGCATCTTTTGTTGCCAATAAAGAACAGTCTTTTTCTTTTGTGACTAAGTGGGTAGAGGCCCTTGCAGACTGGACTGAGATTCTGAGTCCTCAGATGCGTCCCTATCCTCGAATAGGATCTCTGACTAAGGCAGATATGAACACAGCTCGTAGTGCTATTCGCGATAATCCCAATCCTGAATGGTCTAGCAAGTTCTAACATTACATGCGCATGGTGTTGCAGTCCCGGTCGCTAGGCTAGCGACCGGGTCCTTACCTTTCTCCTGCCTCCCCCGGTCTCGCTGCAATCCGTTGCTCCTGGGGCCTGCAGGGCCGCATGGCAGCGTCTCTCTCCACGTGGAGACGCTGCCGAAGGACGATTCTGACTCCTCCCACTGCCAGGCAACGCGCGCGCGTGAGCAGGGGGCTCTTAAAGGTCCAGCACCCGGAAGTGCTGAACCGCCCTGTTCCTGACGTCAGACGCTGGCTGGCTATTTAAACCATCGTCTGACTTCCTTGCTTTGCCTTTGCAACGAGGTCGCTCTCCTGAGTGCTTAGTTGCTTCCCAGCGTTGCTTTCAGCCTTGGTTCCTGCTTGTTCCAGCCGTGCCTTGCTTCCAGCTCTGGTTCCTGCTTGTTCCAGCCGTGCCTTGCTTCCAGCTCTGGTTCCTGCTTGTTCCAGCCGTGCCTTGCTTCCAGCTCTGGTTCCTGCTTGTTCCAGCCGTGCCTTGCTTCCAGCTCCGGTTCCAGCTTGTTCCAGCCGTGCCTTGCTTCCAGCTCCGGTTCCAGTTTGTCCCAGCCGTGCCTTGCTTCCAGGTCAGGTTCTGTTTGGTCCTGCTGTGCCTTGGCTCCAGCTCTGGGCTCCACTTGCTGTCTACATATCCTGACTCCAGCTCCGGTTCCTGATTCTCCTTTGTCTTCAGCCAGCCACGAACCTTGGTCTTCTTCACGATTCTCCTTTGTCTTCAGCCAGCCACGAACCTTGGTCTTCTTCACGATTCTCCTTTGTCTTCAGCCAGCCACGAACCTTGGTCTTCTTCACGATTCTCCTTTGTCTTCAGCCAGCCACGAACCTTGGTCTTCTTCACGTTTCTCCTTTGTCTTCAGCCAGCCACGAACCTTGGTCTTCTTCACGATTCTCCTTTGTCTTCTGCCAGCCTCGAACCTTGGACTCTTTCACGATTCTCCTAAGTCCCAGCGACTCGGACCCCTACGGGCTCCTCCTGGGGGGGTCTCGGGTTTCCAGGGTGAAGACGCCACCAGTCCGCTCCAGCTGAGTGCCGCCTCCCGGCTTATTAACTCCTGTGGACGCTGTCCACCTCAGCCGGCCCAAGGGTCCACTATTGACTTTACTCATAACATAACAGTTTGCAAAGGCCATGGACTCGGCGGACTCCGCTCCTCTGCAGGCCATCCCTGGCATGGCCCAAAGAATCCAGCAGCAACAGCAATGTCTGGAAGTCTTGGCTGCTACCGTGGATCACCTAGCCAGTCGCTTGGACGCCAATCCTCCACCGCTGGCACCACCCCCGCCTCCACTGGCGGTTCAAGCTCCCGCACAGACTCAGCTTCCAGCGCCTACTCGATACTCCGGGGATGCCAGATCGTGCAGGGCGTTTTTGAATCAGTGCTTCATCCGCTTCACGTTGCTACCAGGGCAGTTCTCGTCTGATGCCGTCAAGGTAGCATATATTTTGTCTCTGCTCGATGGGAGGGCTATGCTATGGGCCTCTCCCATGTGGGAGAAACAGGACGCCATGCTGCACAACTTGCAGGATTTCGTGACTCACTTCAAACAGACTTTTGATGAGCCAGCTCGTGCTACCACTGCTACCACTGAAATTCTACAGCTACGACAAGGATCCCGCTCTCTGGCGGAGTACGCTATTGAATTTCGTACTCTGGCGATGGAACTCGGCTGGCAGGATGACTGTTTGCGGGGTATTTTCCTGGAAGGTCTTGCAGGTCGTATCAAAGACGAGCTGATGGCTCGCGACCTGCCCCTCACTCTGAACGGGGTGATAGACTTGGCCGGGAGGATTGACCGGCGATTGCAGCAACGAGCTAAGGAGGGTCGAGTTCCTCGTCGGCCTGTCTCATTGGCACCCTCCTTCTCCAGGTCTCTGACTGTACCTCACAAGACACCATCAGCCTCCCACAGCTCCTCAGAGGAACTTATGCAGCTTGGACGGGCACCGCTAACCGAGGAGGAGAAGACACGACGCCGCACTCTGGGCCTGTGCTTATACTGCGGCACTAAGGGTCATTTCCTGGGTCAATGTCCTGCGAGACCGGGAAATGCTCGAGTCTAGGGAGAGATGAGGAGGTTCCCCTAGGCTATGTTAATGCTACTCCTCAATGTACAGTTCCTATAACGCTGGAATATCCAGGTGGCTCCTTGCAGACTCTAGCTTTCATTGATTCCGGAGCCGGAGGGAACTTTATCTGGAGAGAACTGGTACACCAATTAGGACTACCTACTAAGCGCCGGATACCTCCGTTACGGGTTACCTCTATCCGGGGAACCCCTCTACCTGGATCCATTTCTGAAACCACGATGCCTCTCACTTTACGGACGGGAGTGCTTCACACTGAGACAATCTCCTTTTTGCTACTGGATAAATCGGTGCACCCTGTGGTCCTGGGACTCCCTTGGTTGCAACAACATGCTCCGGTGATCCATTGGGACTCTCTCCAAATTGCGCAATGGAGTCCTTCCTGTTTCCAGAATTGCCTGGATCCCGTTCCTAGACCGGAGATATTACTCTCTCACTCTGCCCTGGACCTTCCTTTGCCGTACCAGGATTACGCTGACGTATTCTCCAAACAAAAAGCTGAACTGCTTCCATGCCATCGGCCCTTCGACTGTGCCATTGATTTACTACCTGGTTCCACTCCCCCGCGGGGTAGGGTATACCCTCTTTCTCTGCCAGAAACCCATGCAATGTCAGACTACATTACGGAGAATCTTGCCAAAGGGTTCATTCGCCCTTCGCACTCTCCTGCAGGAGCAGGATTCTTTTTTGTGTCCAAAAAAGATGGCTCCCTCCGGCCGTGCATAGACTATCGAGGTCTGAACTCCATCACTAAGAAAGATCGCTATCCCTTGCCTCTGATCCCAGAACTGCTCGATAGACTTCAGGGGGCCAAGATCTTTACAAAATTGGATTTACGTGGAGCATACATTTTGGTTCGCATTCGTCCCGGTGACGAGTGGAAGACAGCGTTCAACACGCGAGATGGACATTATGAATACTTAGTAATGCCTTTCGGCTTATGTAATGCCCCTGCTGTCTTCCAGAATCTGATGAATGAGGTACTCCGAGAGATGCTTCATTCTTTCGTCATAGTGTACCTTGATGACGTTCTGATCTATTCCCAAGATCTCTCCTCCCATCGCCAACACGTCAAACAGGTCTTACAGGCTCTAAGAGACAATCATCTATACGCTAAATTTGAAAAATGTCAGTTTGAGCGCGAGTCGCTTCCGTTCTTGGGATATATTGTTTCCTCGTCCGGTTTCCAGATGGACCCAGAGAAGGTGGCGGCCATTGTCAAATGGCCTCGCCCGTCTGGCCTGAAGGCGCTACAGCGATTCCTTGGATTCGCCAATTTTTACAGGCATTTTATACCACATTACTCCCAGAAGGTAGCTCCTCTCACGGCGCTTACTCGCAAAGGGGTTAACGCTCACGATTGGTCCACTACCGCCTTGGCTGCCTTTGAAGACTTAAAACAAGCATTCCTAGACGCTTCCTGCCTACGACACCCAGATCCACAACGACCCTTCATCCTGGAGGTCGATGCCTCGAATCTGGCTGTTGGAGCGGTGCTCAGTCAACACGATACTTCGGGCAAATTGATGCCATGTTCTTACTTCTCTAAAAAGTTTTCGCCTGCTGAATGTAACTATGGCATCGGAGACAAAGAACTCTTAGCCATCAAGTTGGCCTTCGAGGAGTGGAGGCAATGGCTGGAGGGGGCTAATCATCCGGTGACAGTGTACACTGATCACAAAAATTTATTGTACTTGGCCCAAGCTCAACGACTAAACTCGCGGCAAGCAAGATGGTCACTCTTCTTCAGTCGTTTCAATTTCATCCTCAAGTTTCGACCAGCTGAGAAGAACGTTCGAGCCGATGCTCTATCTCGTACCTATCAGCCGGAAGAAGAGGACGACTCTCCACGAACCATCCTGGATCCTGCCTGTGTTCAAATAACTACCACTTCCATTGCTTCCTCAAATAAGACTACCGTTCCTAAGAGGCTTCGGAGGAAAGTCTTGTCTTGGGGCCATGACTCCTTGACCGGGGGACATGCTGGTAGACTAAGAACATTGGATCTTATAAATCGTTTCTATTGGTGGCCTGGTCTTCGACGTGATGTTTCCCTTTACGTGAATTCTTGCCCCACTTGCGCCCTGCAGAAACCGCTTAATTGCCCTCCGAGAGGGTTTCTACAACCGTTACCTATACCCACGGAACCCTGGACACATATTGCTACTGATTTTATGGTGGAACTCCCGCCTTCGCAAGGCAAGACTGTGGTATGGGTCACGGTGGACCGCTTCTCTAAAATGGCTCACTTTGTGCCTTTGCCCAAATTACCTTCCGCCACTGAACTGGCTTCTCTGTTCACACACCATGTATTCCGTATTCATGGTCTGCCTCAGGACATTGTATCTGACAGAGGCCCTCAATTCACAGCCAGGTATTGGAAAGCCTTATGCAAAAAATTTAAGATCCAGCTGAGTTTCTCCTCCGCTTTCCACCCGCAAAGTAATGGGCAAACCGAACGCATGAATCGTTCATTAAAGTTGTTCCTACGAGCGTTCATTAACCACAAACAAGATAATTGGGTGGAGCTTTTGCCTTGGGCAGAATTCGCCTATAATAATCAAATACATACGGCGACGGGGAAATCCCCTTTTCAAATTGTGTACGGTAAACAGCTCAAACCACCGTTACCTCTACCAGTACCAACCTCCTCACCAGCTGCTCAATTGACCGCGGACCAATTGAGTAAACTTTGGTCCTCTACTCAACACCGACTTCAGAAAGTCGCACGCACTTCTAAACGCTACTATGATCGACACCGAAAACCGGCATTCGCTTTTTTCCCAGGCGATCGAGTGTGGCTTAGTACAAAGAACATTCATCTGAGGCAACCTTCCAAGAAGCTCTCACCCAAGTTCTGTGGTCCTTTCCGCGTTGCAGAGAGGGTAGGGCTGGTCTCTTACCGACTACGACTCCCAACCACTTTACGCATTCATGATGTCTTTCACGTCTCCCTCTTAAAACCAGTGATTCTTTCCAGATTCCACCCCAGGCCTCTTGAGGACGCTTCCATCACTACGGATGAGGATCCTACGTTTCAGGTACGAGAGGTCCTGGATGCTCGCTTCGCCAACAGACGTTGGGAATATTTGCTAGCCTGGGAGGGTTGTGGAGACGAAGACAATACGTGGGAGCCTGCCCGCAACATCTTGGACAAGACTCTTCTGCAGCAATATCATCTGGACCATCCTGACAGGCCAAGCCCTCTGAAGAGGGGGCGTAAAGGGGGGGGTACTGTTGCAGTCCCGGTCGCTAGGCTAGCGACCGGGTCCTTACCTTTCTCCTGCCTCCCCCGGTCTCGCTGCAATCCGTTGCTCCTGGGGCCTGCAGGGCCGCATGGCAGCGTCTCTCTCCACGTGGAGACGCTGCCGAAGGACGATTCTGACTCCTCCCACTGCCAGGCAACGCGCGCGCGTGAGCAGGGGGCTCTTAAAGGTCCAGCACCCGGAAGTGCTGAACCGCCCTGTTCCTGACGTCAGACGCTGGCTGGCTATTTAAACCATCGTCTGACTTCCTTGCTTTGCCTTTGCAACGAGGTCGCTCTCCTGAGTGCTTAGTTGCTTCCCAGCGTTGCTTTCAGCCTTGGTTCCTGCTTGTTCCAGCCGTGCCTTGCTTCCAGCTCTGGTTCCTGCTTGTTCCAGCCGTGCCTTGCTTCCAGCTCTGGTTCCTGCTTGTTCCAGCCGTGCCTTGCTTCCAGCTCTGGTTCCTGCTTGTTCCAGCCGTGCCTTGCTTCCAGCTCCGGTTCCAGCTTGTTCCAGCCGTGCCTTGCTTCCAGCTCCGGTTCCAGTTTGTCCCAGCCGTGCCTTGCTTCCAGGTCAGGTTCTGTTTGGTCCTGCTGTGCCTTGGCTCCAGCTCTGGGCTCCACTTGCTGTCTACATATCCTGACTCCAGCTCCGGTTCCTGATTCTCCTTTGTCTTCAGCCAGCCACGAACCTTGGTCTTCTTCACGATTCTCCTTTGTCTTCAGCCAGCCACGAACCTTGGTCTTCTTCACGATTCTCCTTTGTCTTCAGCCAGCCACGAACCTTGGTCTTCTTCACGATTCTCCTTTGTCTTCAGCCAGCCACGAACCTTGGTCTTCTTCACGATTCTCCTTTGTCTTCAGTCAGCCACGAACCTTGGTCTTCTTCACGATTCTCCTTTGTCTTCTGCCAGCCTCGAACCTTGGACTCTTTCACGATTCTCCTAAGTCCCAGCGACTCGGACCCCTACGGGCTCCTCCTGGGGGGGTCTCGGGTTTCCAGGGTGAAGACGCCACCAGTCCGCTCCAGCTGAGTGCCGCCTCCCGGCTTATTAACTCCTGTGGACGCTGTCCACCTCAGCCGGCCCAAGGGTCCACTATTGACTTTACTCATAACATAACACATGGGTCTCAAGGTATGGGAACGATACGAAGGGAAGTATCGGTCGTCATCTACTGCTACTCCCAGCCCTGCTGTGGCCCTTCCTATTTTGTCCAAACCTGGACGTACTGCCAGAAATACCACGGTTAAAACTTACACTCCATGGTCCTTCACTGATTTACAGGCCGTTCTTTCTAAACTTCCCTCTATTTCTCGCGGTGCTCACGCCTGGATCCTCAAACTGGAAAGTCTTACCATGGGCGTACAACTCACAGTTGGCGACATTAAAGCTCTTTTTGCCCAAACTCCTGGCCTTAACCAATCGGCAGTGTGGTCTGCTGCTCAATGTTCAGATGTCTTATCAACCCACCAGCATGATGGTGACTCTTTTGACCCTCATCGTACTGCTACATGGGAAGCTTTGCGCCATCTTTTTCCGCAACGGCGTGATTTCACTAAACTTACTTCAGCTCGTTGGGATCCCAAGCTTACTCTTTTTGATACGTTTTTGCATAATTTTCAGGAAATGTTCACTCAAGAGACGGGAGGTCCTTATTCAGACCCCAATTCTCTTCCAATGTTTTGTCACATGTTTGTCCAAACTTTACCTGTCACCATTCGAAAGGCATTGAGCAATGTAGTTGCCTTGGAAACCATGCCTTGGAGTCAAATGCATGGTAACATATTACACCATGTTCAGAAATTCCTTGAAGCTCGCGATAAGTCCCAGGACGATCTTGTCAGAACCCAAACTAAGGCTAGTGCACTTTTTATCCAGGATCGCGAGATTGCAAATGCTCCTCCCAATGACATTCAAGAGTCCGATTCGTGTTTCTTTCAGACACCTAGTTCTCGGCCCCCATTTCGAGGTCACTTTCAAGGCCAAAGAGGACGTTCTTCCCAGAGACGCCCATCCCAGCCTTGGAATCGCGACCAACGACCACGAGATTGGCCGCGCCAAGACTATGCCCCAGATTGGCCAACCCCCCAGAGAAGAAATCCAGGTCAACAGTGTTACCAATGTGGACAATTTGGTCATTATGCTAGAGATTGCCATGCTATATCTTCACTGCCTCAGTACCCCACTGAGCACCAACGGGGTACCTCACAACCCCCCACTTTCAACCCCCGTTCATGGACAGGTCCACGAAATCAGTATCCTCCACAATGACGCCAAGAGTCATCGACTGTTGTTGCACCTCTTTCTGTTCCTGCTGACTCTACGGAGCCAACCATTGAGCTCCTCCTGAATGATAAACATCCAGTACGATTCCTTGTCGATACTGGAGCCTCCATCTCAGTTCTTCGTTCATTACCACCATCTGTCTCTTTGTCCCCCGAAGCTCAGTCTGTTGTAGGTGTTTCAGGTATGTCTAGGGTATTGCGTAAAACTAGTCCCTGCACCTTACAACTTGGGAACCACCGCTGCACAGGTTCATTCGTATTTGCACCTCACTGTCCTGTCAACCTGCTAGGTCGTGATCTCTTATCCGAATTCCAGATTCAGATAGATTTTTCTCATCGCCAGCCATCCCTCCTTATGGCTGTGCTTGACCAATTCGATGCTCGTAGGTCTTTTGCTTTAGATTCATTGCCCAATGATTTGTGGTCCACAGAAGGAAATGAATTTGGCCTTTCTAAATCTGCCCAACCCCACCTTATTCGTCTCAAAGATCCATCACGTGGTCCTTACCAAGAGCAGTATCCCCTCCCTGATGACGCTCGTTCTTCTATTGCACAAGAGGTTGCTTCATTGGTAGCTGCGGGTGTTTTGGAACCCAGCTCTTCTCCTTTTAATACTCCCCTTTTCCCGGTTCGTAAGCGAGATGGACGATGGCGTTTAGTCCAAGACCTTAGATTGTTGAATGATCTTACTATCCCCATATTCCCAAATGTTCCTAATCCTGTTACTTTACTTAATTCTACGCCCATTCATCTTTTTAAGACATGTATTGACCTCTCCAATGCATTTTTCTGTATTCCTCTCCATCCTGATTGTCGACCCCTTACTTCTTTTCAGCTTGGTCCTCGTAGCTTCCAATGGACGAGACTTCCACAAGGATTTCGTGATAGCCCTACTATATTCAGTACTCAATTACACCGTGATCTAGAGTTGTTTGAATCCACTTTACCCGAGGATGCAAGTTTATGCCTGTATGTTGATGATCTGTTACTCACTGCCACTACTGAAGATTTATGTATCCAGCTGTCCATTGATCTTTTGAATAGGTTATACCACCTTGGTTACAAGCTTAACCATAAGAAATTTCTGTTAGCACAAACTTCGGTTTCCTTTCTTGGCATACATTTAGGTAACGGTGTTCGTTCCATCAATGATGATTTGGTCCGATCTCTGATGGCTCTTCCTGTTCCACCCACCACAGTGACCCAGACTCGTGCAGTCTTAGGTTTACTCAACTTCTGCCGTCTATGGATTCCGGCTTTTAGTGAAAAGGCTCTTTTCTTGTATGCCCATACTCAGGGCTCAGTCAAAGGTTCTCACCCCGTTTCTCTCACAGATCTTGAGACATCCCGTTTAAAAGCTCTTGTTGCAGAAGCCTTACAGGCTAACACCTTACTTGCTTATCAGCATTCGCAACCTTTACATCTGTGGGTAGTTGCAGGCACCCACACCTGGTCAGCTGTTGGTACACAGGACCAGTTGGAAGCTGTTATTTTCCTTTCTGGCAAATTTTCCCCTGTTGAGCTTGGTATGACAACTTGCGAGAGGGGAATAGTCGCTTGCGCCACTGCCCATGAAAAACTGAACCATTACATTCCCTATGCTACGGTGGTTCTTCACACCCGTCATGACGTCAATTTTCTTCTTTCACCTTCCCAAATGTCTTTAACGGCTTCTCGTACTGGTAAATACCAGGCCATCCTTATGTCATCAGCTACTTCGCTACAACCTTGGGGTAAAGCTGTACCTGCCCCTGCTGTTTCCTTAGATAGAATTCTGTCTACTATCGGATCTCCAGACGCCTTGTCGCATGATTGCACTCGTCAGCTTCCTGAAATGGATGACTTACCTCTGTCTGCTATTCCGCTGGACGAGGGAGAATTTTGGTTCACTGACGCTGGAGGTACTCTCCTTACCTCCACTGGCTTTGCTGCCCTTCGGCTTCTACCATTTACGGACACTGTAGTTGAAAAACACGTGTTCTCTCTACCCCCTGACACTGGTGTGCAGGAGGGTGAACTCATTGCCGTCACATGGGTTCTAGACTACATGCTAGAACACCGCTCTCCTCTTGTTTCTTTGACTATCTATACTGATTCCCATTATGTGTTCTCGTCGGTACATCAACATCATCATAAATGGACAAAAAGAGGGATGACTACGAGTACTGGAGCTACTCTCAATAGTATACACATTTGGCAGAAATTGTTTACATCCCTTGAAGAATTTGGTGTAAGAGGCGAACAAGTCGCCATTACTTGGGTGAAAGGTCATCAGAAACCCTCCTCATCTTGGGAAGCTTATGGTAACCACCTGGTTGATAACGAACTTCAAGATTTGAAACCACAACGATGTAACGAGTCGCCTGACCCGGATAGCGTTATGGTGATGACTTGCTCACAGGCTAAAGCACGTGATACTATGCGGATTGAGGAAGACACCCCTTCATGGCATCAAGAGAAAGATGTCCCCTCACCCATTCAGACTGCCTACAAGCTTCAACAAGACGCTACAGAAGCTGAGATACAAGCATGGTTATATGCTGGAGCTACACCTATTAGTCACCCCGGTGAAGATTGCTTTTTGTATACCCATCCCTCAGGGAAACCTTGTTTGCCCTTGATGGCTGCTAGAACCATGGCTACTAGCCTACATCTACCTGCTCATAGGCCAGCCACCCAGCTTATTGAAGACTTATCTGTATGGTGGAATCCTAAAATTCGAACCATATGCCACGAAACAGTTCAGTTGTGTCACATTTGTACTGGTAATATTCCTCGCAGAGGTCCTTCCGTTATCTCTGGTCACATCCCGAGACCTCAAGGTCCCGGTATTGAATGGCATTGCGATTTTACCGATATGGGAACTAGAGTACAGCGCCTGAGATATCTTTTAGTCTGCGTGGATAGATATTCCCATTGGATTGAAGCCTTCCCCTGCAAAAGTGAGTCCAGTGATGTCATGGCACATGCGTTATGTCGGGATCTCATACCTAGACATGGATTCCCTCACTGCATTGTCACCGATAACGGTACTCACTTCGTCAATAGATTGATGGACAACATTATGCAAATGCTAGGATGCCACCATCGTCGTGTGGCTGTCTATAGGCCTCAGAGCAATGGTCTTGTCGAACGATACAATGGTCTGTTGAAAACTCGTTTACGGTTACTTATGGCACAGATGCAAGGCTCCTGGCTGAACTGTCTGCCATGGGCCTTACTTTATCTGCGGAATGCTCCCATCACCAACTTACGTTTATCTCCGTTTCAGCTACAAACTGGAAGGTTTATGCCTTGGGTTACCCCTAGCACTGCTATGGTGGATCGTCTCCCCACATATTGGAAGAATTTATGTGCTGCGCTAACCTATGTTCATTCTTTTGCAGGATTCTCCAATGATCGGTCCGGAGATGATGAGTGCACCCCTCCCGTGAAAGTCGGTGATCTAGTGTGGAGAAAGAACTATACACATAAGAGCTGGAAGGACCCCGTGTACGTGGGACCCTTCCCTGTTACTGCCGTCACTCCTACTGCTGTTAAACTTGACAAAGATACGGTGTGGACTCATCTTAAGGACATACGTCCACAGCCCACGTTGACAGATATGGACTGCCGTACTGATACTTAAGGACAATTACCCTCATTTAAGGACTTGACCAATATGTTTCAAATTTTCCAAGGATCCCTTTTTCTTTAGCTTTGATACTTAGATGTGCGTTATTGCTGTCTTGTTTATCATCTTTGTTACTATTAGTTTGCTTTTGTATTTTCAGTTTGGTATTCACTTTTTGCATTAACATGTTTATTCTTTTTTGTGTATTATCCTTTTGGAATGGCATACTCCCTGTATACACCACTGACCCGAATTGTAATGCTTGCATCACAGTAACTATAGATGGTACGACTAAAACTTCCACTCTGCTATACAAATCCCATTATGATTGTCAAGGGACAGTTACTTACTGTTCTCATAATTCCACACGATACAGCGTATGTACCGTGCAGACAACTATTATCTGTTTTGACCCTACTGAAGCCCCTGCCCAACAATGGCTACAAGTTCACAAAGGAGGATCGTCCCAAGGACCACTCCTGACATCTGTTCCCCTGTCCCCTATTGACAAGCCTACCTCCCTTATCTTTGAAGTATGTTCCTTGATCTCAAACTGGGATTTTCTTCATACTTGTGGAAGTTCCCTAGAAGGACACCGTACTTACATGCACAATCATAAGTACATATGTCCGAAACAATGGCCCCGCACATACAAGGACAAGGGACGCTGCACCTCCACTGTAGCGGATTCCTACTGTGGTTACTGGACTTGTGTAGCCTTTGCTTCATGGGATACCACTTATAAGTCTGCTTCCTTGACATTAGTACCAAGTTTGTCCAACTGTGCCTTAAATACTTGTAATAAGGTTAACTTTACCCTTTTCAAGCCATCTGAATTTCTCTACAAATGGGGTAACGTTTTTGGTATCCGAATTCAAGCCTCAGGAGTAGATCCTGGAGGATTCTTCTATATTCAGAAGGTTATAACTCGCAGGAGTCCATTAGATCATTCTGCCATTTTTAAAGAATTTTACCAGCATGTTACTGAACCCTTTCCTATATCCCAAACTGCACGCAATTTGTTTGTTGACCTTGCTAACGCCATTACTACCTCACTTAATGTTTCCAATTGTTATGTTTGTGGTGGTACAGATATGGGAGATAACTGGCCATGGGAAGCTAAGGAATGGAATTGGTCCATGCCCTATAATGCTTCCTCTCTTGTTCTACCCCCACGATTTAACAAAGCCCGATGGATATTGGCTCACTCTATAATACCTACCTGGTGTATTCATAGGCCTTATACCATGGATCATGTCACAGCTGTAGGTAATTCTTCTTGCATGTCTCAGACTACCCTTAACTACACCTCCTCTACCACTATCCGGTACACTCATTGGCCTAACTCGTCTATGATCCCAAACCTAACTCTTTGGACTACTGAGCCCCTTCTTTCGATAGGTACCCGCAAGATCCCTACCCTTTGGCCTGCCCCACAAGGTCTATACTGGATATGTGGACGATATGCACATGCCTCTTTACCTACTGATTGGTTTGGAACCTGTACCGTGGGTACTATACGCCCCTCGTTTTTCTTAATCCCCCTACAAATGGGTCAACAACTAGGGATGCCCGTGTATAGTACATACTCAGATGTGCGTAAGAAGAGAAACCTTAGTATAGGTAACTGGAAAGATGATGAATGGCCCCCTGAACGTATTATAGCATATTATGATCCAGCCTCCTGGGCTCAGGATGGCTCTTGGGGTTATAGAACTCCAATTTATATGTTGAATCGTATTATAAGATTGCAAGCTGTTGTTGAAATAATTACTAATGAAACTGCTAAAGCACTGAGAATATTAGCCACTCAGCAAAAGGGTTTTCGGAATGCTATTTATCAGAATCGTCTGGCATTAGATTACATATTAGCTGCAGAAGGAGGTTTATGTGGTAAATTTAACCTCAGTAACTGTTGTCTTCAAATAGACAACAAGGGTGAAGTGATTGAGGAAATCACTCGGAACATGATGTCTATAGCACATGTACCGGTGCAAACCTGGAAAGGACTTGATGTCAGTGATCCATTTGGATCCCTTGGCTCATGGTTTTCTAGTTAGGTTCAGGATTCAAAATTCTAATTGGCTCCATGTGTACAATTGCCTTACTTGGGCTAGTTGTTTGTCTCTGCTTACCATGTCTCTGTATCTGCCTACGAAGATGCCGTGATCAAGTTTCTGAAATGCTGGTGACACAGACTAGCACTCGGATCATGCTTAATCAAGCTGAAACCTTGAACCTGATGCTTCTGGATTCTCATGCTGACACTGCATCATTCCCCACCACCTGTAATGACTATCTGTGAAAAATGAGCATATCGGTACGAAGACGGGTAATGTCTCTCGCCAGTAAGGAGTAGCCTTAACTAGGCTGGGCAGCCTAAGACATGGCGATATGCGACGCAGATAGGTATGAAGGGTTCTTAGCTAATCACCCTTCACAGGGGGATATGTAGAATAGTGCACTGCATATATCCTGCACATATGTAGTTATAGCACTATGAAGCACTGATCACTGAACTTGCCAGAGAATCATCCAGCACAGATGACATCATTCCTGGAAGGATGGAACTAAGTTTGTTATTCTAACTGATAAGAAGAGGCCTGTGGCCTATAGTAAGAGCAAGCTAAAGTACACATGTTAAAATATATATCGATTGGCTATTAAAGGTAAAGGGTGTGGATTATGCAGATGACTGATAATAGCAGACCCCAGATCCTTTATAAGCTGAAGCACACATCTTGAAGCTCTGAGCAGATTTTGAACAGCCTTTGTACACCTTTGTTTGTACTATTTTCTTTCTGTATATTCTGCTCCATAGAGGAAACTTTCCGCATTCCTCTATTAATTACTTTTATTAATAAATCCCTTTCTTTATTACCGTCTGAAGCTGGTATTCATTCTGTAATTAGATGGAGGGGAAGCCCCTCTTTTAACAGTTCTGAAGGAACTAAAAAATGAAATTTCAGACCTATTAGTAAAATTGGGCATCCAAATGGCAGATGAAATTTAATGTGGATAAGTGCAAGGTGATGCATATAGGGAAAAATAACCCATGCTAGAATTACACAATGTTGGGTTCCATATTAGGTGCTACAACCCAAGAAAGAGATCTAGGCGTCATAGTGGGTAACACATTGAAATCGTCAGTTCAGTGTGCTGCGGCAGACAAAAAAGCAAACAGAATGTTGGGAATTATGAGAAAGGGAATGGTGAATAAAACGGAAAATGTCATAATGCCTCTGTATCGCTCCATGGTGAGACCGCACCTTGAATACTGTGTACAATTCTGGTCGCCGCATCTCAAAAAAGATATAATTGCGATGGAGAAGGTACAGAGAAGGGCTACCAAAATGATAAGGGGAATGGAACAGCTCCCCTATGAGGAAAGACTAAAGAGGTTAGGACTTTTCAGCTTGGAGAAGAGGCGGCTGAGGGGGGATATGATAGAGATGTTTAAAATTATGAGAGGTCTAGAACGGGTAGATGTGAATCGGTTATTTACTCTTTCGGATAGTAGAAAGACTAGGGGGCATTCCATGAAGTTAGCATGGGGCACATTTAAAACTAATCGGAGAAAGTTCTTTTTTTCTCAACGCACAATTAGTCTCTGGAATTTGTTGCCAGAGGATGTGGTTAGTGCAGTTAGTATAGCGGTGTTTAAAAAAGGATTGGATAAGTTCTTGGAGGAGAAGTCCATTACCTGCTATTAAGTTCACTTAGAGAATAGCCACTGCCATTAGGAATGGTAACATGGAATAGACTTAGTTTTTAGGTACTTGCCAGGTTCTTATGGCCTAGATTGGCCACTGTTGGAAACAGGATTCTGGGCTTGATGGACCCTTGGTCTGACCCAGTATGGCATTTTCTTATGTTCTTATGTTCACCCAGTCCCTGTTGGGAAGGCTGTTGTGCCCCGACAACTCTGAGAAAGAGTTCTCCGCTGGGCGCACAATTCTAAGTGTGCTGGTCATCCAGGGCGAGCACGAACCTTGGCGCTGCTCCAGCGGTTCTTCTGGTGGCCCACTATGGTCTCTGATGCTAAAGCATACATCAAATCCTGTAACACTTGTGAACAACAAAAACCCCCGGTTGGTCAAGCTTGGGGTTTACTTCAACCACTTCCAGCTCCTGAGGAACCATGGACCCACCTGTCTACGGATTTTATCATGGATTTGCCTCCATCTAAGGGCCACACCGTTATATGGGTAACCTTTGACCGATTTTCAAAAATGGCCCTTTTCGTCCCTCTGCCGGGTGTACCATCTGTTCCTGAACTGGCATGCCTATTCTTCCATCACATCTTCAGATTACATGGCCTACCCAAGGATTTTGTCATGGACAGAGGTCCACAATTTGTTGCCAGATATTGGCGTGCTCTTTGCCGAACATTCAGCATCAATATCAGTCTAACAACTGCATACATTCCCAAGCCAATGGACAAGCTGAGTGAATGAATCGCTCCTTAAAGGCCTTTTTGCGCGCTTACATCAACGACCGCCAAGACAATTGGTTCGAACTTCTCCCTTGGGTAGAGTTTTCTCACAACTCTCACATTGCCACAGCTACAGGCACCTCACGTTTTCCATTGTGTATGGAAAGCAACCGCGACCACCACTGCCCATACCTTTGTCTGTACTGTCCCCTGCGGTGCAGGCTACTGCGGATGCCCTCAAGACTTTATGGGAACAGATGAATCTACGCTTACGTCAAGCCGCTTCCCGGGCCAAGAGAACTGCTGACAGTCACCGATGCTCAGCTCCTGAATTCCTTCCAGGCCAGAAAGTCTGGTTAAGCACTCAATATATCCTACTCAGAATACTTTCCCAAAGGTTCAAGTTACATTGGACCTGTTACAGTCACCCGATGCATTGGACCAGTTACATACCAGCTTCGGCTGCCTCCTATGCTGGGAATACATAATACGTTTCATGTATCTCTTCTAAAACCTGTGATCTTGTCCTCGCCTTCTCGAAAGGCCGCAGAACCACCTCCATTGGTGGCTGAGACTGATACAACCTACAAGGTATATGAAGTCCTCGACGTCCTTTCTTGGGAGGGTTATGGACAAAAAGCCTCCTCCTGACCTTTTATCGTGCCCATTCAGGCAAACCACGACCTCCAAGGAGGGGGTACTGTTACGCGTGCCATCCGCAGCAGACCCGCGGCATGGCCCCCTCACCTTTCTTCAATGACTCCAGCTCCTGGTTCATCATCTCTGGTGGTAGTGGACTGTCAGCTCCGTCCTCAGGCCTCCCCCGTTGCCTCCGGCCCTGCCATGGTCCCTGGCGTTCCTGGTCCTGCTGCCACTTCTCGTCGGGCCTCTCCACGTGGCCCATGGATAGACGCTGTTACTCGTGCCGCACCCCTCCCTAAGCGCACGCGCGTGCACCATTGTTGTATAAGTAGGGACCTCAGTGGGAACCTAGCCACGGTCCCGGATGATGATGTCAACACAGCTATAGTATTTAAGTGCAGGCTCTGCTCCCTAGCACTGCCTTTGCAATAGGTATCCTCGCTGGTCGAGTACTCTTTGCTTCCTGAGATTCGTCTCATCTCTGCATTTCTGTTCCTCATTTGTTCCTGGTTCCTGTTTCCTCATTCCTACCTCCTTCCATTCTTCAGATTGACTACATGGACTTGACTCTGCTTTGCCTGACCACGCCATTGATTCTCTCCAAGCCCGGACCTCTGCTTCACCTGACTACGCTATTGCCTATCTCCAGACCCAGACCTCTGCTTCGCCTGATTACAGAAGAACATAGGAACATAAGATATGCCATACTAGGACAGGCCAAGGGTCCATCAAGCTCAGTATCCTGTTTCCAACAGTGTCCAATCCAAGTCACAAGTACCTGGCAAGTACCCAAACATTAGAGAGATCACAAGCTACTATTGCTTATTAATTACCGTCAGAGCAGTTTATGGATTTATCCTTTAAGAACTTATCCAAACCTTTTTTAAACCCAGATACACTAACTGCTGTAACCACATCCTCTGGCAATGAATTACAGAGCTTAACTATGCGCTGAGTGAAAAAGAACTTTCTTCAATTTGTTTTAAATGAGCTACTTGCTAACTTCATGGAATGCCCCCTGGTCCTTCTATTATCTGAGAGAGTAAATAACCAATAACCAAATAACCAATTCACATTAACTTGTTCAAGTCCTTTCATGATTTTGTAGACTTCTATCATATCCTCCCTCAGTCGTCTGATGGACTGAATCAAATCACAGTAAACCTAGAAGATGTGGTAGACCTGATTGACAAACTGAAGAGTAGTAAATCACCTGGACCGGATGGTATACACCCCAGAGTTCTGAAGGAACTAAAAAATGAAATTTCAGACCTATTAGTAAAATTGGGCATCCAAATGGCAGATGAAATTTAATGTGGATAAGTGCAAGGTGATGCATATAGGGAAAAAAATAACCCTTGCTGTAGTTACACAATGTTAGGTTCTTTCTTAGGAGTTATCACCCAGGAAAGAGATCTAGGCATCATAGTGGATAATACATTGAAACTGTCGGCTCAGTGTGCTGTGGTGATAAAAAAAACAAACAGAATGTTAGAAATTATTAGGAAGGGAATGGCATATAAAATGGAGGATGTCATAATACCTCAGTATCGCTCCATGGTGAGACTGCACCTTGAATACTGTGTGCAGTTCTGCTCAACACATATCAAAAAGGATATAGCTGCACTGGAGAAAGTGCAGAGAAGAGTGACTAAAATGATAAGGGGCATAGAATGGCTGCCCTATGAGGAAAGGCTAAAGAAGTTAGTGTTACGAATCCTGGCTGTGAGACTCCACAGCCGGATTCTCACCTCTATCTCTGCCAGATCCGGGCTGATCGCGGCGTTCCCCGCTCCTCACTGGGCATGGCTGGGCCTCTCCACGGCAGTGTCTCCTTGAGGCAGATGCCGCCGAGCTCCACCAGCAGACCTCGCCCCTTAGGCGTGCGCACGCACAAGGGGCCGAGATTTAAAGGGGCATCAGTGGGAAACCTCGGCCCAACCCCTTGGATGACATCAGACGCCGGCAGATATTTAAACCCAGCATCTGCCCTCACTTCTTTGCCTTGCAACAGGGTTCATTCTTCGGAGCTACTAGTTGCTGTTCCTGAGTTCCTGATCCAGTTCCAGCTTGTTCCTGCCTTCATGTTTCTGTTCCAGTTCCTGCTTCCTACTCGTCTTGTCTTCTTGGTTCCTGACTTTGGCTTGGCGCCTGGTAATCCATGTCTACTGCCTGTCCTGATCCTTGGCTTGTCTACGGTCCTCGCTGATCTGCTGCCTGCCTCGACATCTGGTCTGCTTCCTCGTTATGCTTCGCTGCTGCCTGCCACGACCTCTGGACTTTTTCTGGTTCCGCTTCTCCTCCACCTGCCTTGACCCAGACTCTTCAACAGACTCTTCTTCTGCTGATCTCCTGGCTTGATCTGCCTCCCGGCTACCAACTCCGCTGCGGGCCATCCCTCAGCGGCCTCTCTTCATCTCCTAGCCAGCTCAAGGGTCCACTACTATAACAGTTAGGGCTGTTCAGTTTGGAGACGAGACGGATGAGGGGGGATATGACAGAAGTCTACAAAATCATGAAAGGACTTGAACAAGTTAATGTAAATCAGTTATTTACTCTCTCAGATAATCAAAGGACCAGGGGCACTCCATGAAGTTAGCAAGTAGCTCATTTAAAACAAATCAAAGAAAATTATTTTTCACTCAGCGCATAGTAAGCTATGGAATTCATTGAAAGAGGATGTGGTTACAGCAGTTAGTGTAACTGGGTTTAAAAAAGCTTTAGATAAGTTCTAGATGAAAAAAATCCATAAACTGCTATTACGATAAATTAGGCAATAATAGCTTGTGATTTATCTAATGTGTTGGGTATTTGCATAGCTTCGAACATAGCTTGCACAGCAAAATGCCTCGACAGCCATCACACTTCATTTAAAAGTCTGAATGCCACTGAATCATGCTCTGAGGCGTCAACGATTTCTTGAAATTTAACTCTTTTCGAAATAGATCTACTAAACATCAAGTACACAGTTCTGATATGAGTTTCAATGTCTTACATCAGTTTGACTTCTTTCCATGTATCAGTTATTCCTAAATCTTCACGATGTGATACACAGTGTTGCTGAGTTTGGTGTGGGATTTCTTTTTTCAACTGTGCTATCACATGGTAAGGGCAAAGGGCCATCAGTGCCATTTTGATTAGTGGCAGCCAACAGCCCGAGAGTGGGAGATCGCTCCCGGGACCCCCGCTGGACCACCAGGTACTTTAGAAAACTTTTTGGGGGGGTTGGGAGGGTGGGGAATTCTAAATAATGAGATTTACAGGGTCGGGGTGGATTTGGGGGTTGTTTTTGAGTGCCCTTTCTTCCCACCCCCCCCAAAATGATAAGAGAATCCCATGAAAAATTTTGTGGGGTTTTCCTATCGCTTTCGGGGACCTCCTGATATTTGATGAGTTTGAAAATATCTGTCCAGCGATACAAAAGGCTATTCTGTCCTCTTTCCTGTGTTGCCGGCATGTGCCTGGTTGCTATGAAACTTGCATTAGCAGTGAGTGGCCTTTTGTGTAAAGTTCAGCCCTTGGGTGGCACATGGGTGGGAGCCTGTGTTCCTATGCCTTGACATTTTACAGAAACCTGAGCCCTGAGTAAGCTGGGCCCAGTCCAGTGACAACAGATGAGCTCATGTAGCTGAGAGCTATGAAGAGAGGCTTAGGCAAGGCAGCAAGTTAAATCAATCATCTTAAAAGTAACGCATATACAAATACTGTATGTGTTCATAAAGCTTGCCTGAAGTACCTTGTAGGCCACTTTCTGAGACACTCAATTTGGAAGGAATAAAACAGCAAAGTAAAAATATGGTGTTAGATAGCGCTATCATTAAGTTCGAGGGATACAGGCATTTATTACAAGACTTTGTCATTAAGGGGGTCATTTTCCAAGGAGTTACCACAGGAGATAAGTTCGCAAATCACGCTAACAGCCATTAACGCGATTTGCAAAGTTTTAATTTTGTATTCAGGGGGCGGAGTATATGTAAAGTTATCATGTGCGGCGAAACAGCCGCAGTGTTAGCGCGGCCAATAGCTACAACCCTTTCATTCGCGATATGTTGTGCGCTAGGGGCTGGTAAAGGTTTATCATGGTTCACGACAGCCTGTTTCAGGGGAAAGAGAGAGAGAGAGAGAGAGAGAGAGAGAGAGAGAGAGAGAGAGAGAGAGAGAGAGAGAGAGAGAGAGAGAGAGAGAGACTTGCTCTAATGTCTACTCCCTAGACAGGTATTTGTATCCCTATGGGAGGCCCACCTAGTAACTCGAGGTGGGGATTAGGTATTAGTGTAGGGGGTTGGGGCCACTTTCACATTCAACATGAGACATACGAACAGAACAGTGGTCTCTTGTGAAGATGTGATGGCCTTCGGAGTAAGGAAACTCACTCCAAGATGAGATTTGGCCAATGTTCTCTCAACCTAGCTTGATGGACACTCTACCTGGGCAACAACAAGAGGAGGAGGCAACCAATTCATCCACACAGGCTAATTGGATGCCTTCCAGTCTATGTGGGCCACATCAAAAGCAACAGCAACAACAGGGCACCCAGAGTTTCTAGGTGTTGGAAGGAGAATTTCCAGGTATGATTATAAAGCTCTACCATTGAGTTCTAAGGAAACAAAAGGAAAACTAGATTTGCTAATCATGTACTCAGATGGTCTGGTGAAAAATTAGGTAATCAATACTGGATGGCATGACGGTGTATTAAAGATAGAGGGAAGTAGAGAATAGTCTGAGATGATATTTTAAAAATCCTCAAGAACTAGAAAGATAGAATAAGCAAAGAGGAAATCTAAGTACATGAAGATGATGATTACCATCTTCATCATTCAATTCAGAGGAACCTTTGGGAGCCTTAGAAAAGTATTGGAAAGTGCAATCATATAGTTCTAGAGAAACTTATGTAGGCCTGTGTGAAGGGGTTTACACAACAAAACCCCAGAATACCTTAAGGGATTGGATCCATAAATCTGGTCCAGTTCACTTTAAGCCTAGACAATAGGGAATCCTGTTCTGGGAGAAGGCTCCCTGGGAAGGGGTATGTCTAGGCTCAGGAGGGAACAGGAGGCCTTGGGGAAACAGGGCAAACTTTAGGAATGGCCCAGACTGAGAGGCTGGGAATCCTGTTCTGGGAGGAGGCCCCTGAGAAGATGTGTATCTAGCTAAGCTCAGGGGAAACAGGAAGAACTGTAAGTTGTGACACTGCTTCTTTGTTTATAAGCTGTGAAGATATGCAGAGTTGTTTTTCTTTTGGGAACTAATAAAAGTTCAGGCTCACTGGTCTATATTTTTTCAGATCACCCCTGGAATCCTTTTTAAAGATTGATATTACATCAGCTACCCTCCACTCTTCAGGTTCAATTTCCAATCCCCGAACCCTGAACATTGCCCCAGTCACATAGCTGGGGTAAGATCAGGTCGGCAACAACCAGGCTGGGTGTGAGGGTGCGCCCCAGTCCCACTGCGGGACTTGCAACTTGATTTTAAGGTACAGAGGTGTGGAGGGAGGATGTCGCATGTCGCATGGGGGCTGGGGCTCAGGGGCGTGTTTTTTTGTATTTGAGCTTTCAAGGTGGGTGGGGGGTATTGGAGGCCCAAAACCCTACTTAATCTTGTACGTTAGGGAACAGGAGGGTGTTGGGGCCCAGGACCTTATTTTAATCTTGGATTTTGGGGGAGAGGGCCAGGGTCAACTGTATGTGGACACTTGCCTCTATTTTTAAATTTTGGAGAGACTCATTGACCCCTACTCAACTTCCCCATTTTGCAGCACATTTTTATTTTTTTTATTTGCTTTTAAAATGAGAGGCAGGAACCTCGGGACCCGTGTTAAGAACATAAGAACATAAGAAATTGCCATGCTGGGTCAAACCAAGGGTCCATCAAGCCCAGCATCCTATTTCCAACAGGCTGGGTGTGAGGCCAAACCAGGCCACAAGAACCTGGCAAGTACCCAAAAACTAAGAAGATCCCATGCTACTGATGCAATTAATAGCAGTGGCTATTCCTTAAGTAAACTTGATTAATAGCAGTTAATGGACTTCTCCTCCAAGAACTTATCCAAACCTTTTTTGAACCCAGCTACACTAACTGCACTAACCACATCCTCTGGCAACAAATTCCAGAGCTTAATTGTGCGTTGAGTGAAAAAGAATTTTCTCCGATTAGTCTTAAATATGCTACTTGCTAACTTCATGGAATGCCCCTTAGTCCTTCTATTATTCGAAAGTGTAAATAACCGATTCACATCTACTCGTTCATGACCTCTATCATATCCCCTAAACTCTTCAGCCTTTCCTCATAGGGGAGCTGTTCCATCCCCTTTATCATTTTGGTTGCCATCGCAACTATATCTTTTTTGAGATGCGGCAACCAGAATTATGCACAGTATTCAAGGTGTGGGTCTCACCATGGAGCGATATAGAGGCATTATGACATTTTCCGCTTTATTAACCATTCTCTTCCTAATAATTCCTAACATTCTGTTTGCTTTTTTGACTGCTGCAGCACACCGAGCCGACGATTTTAAAGTAGTATCCACTATGATGCCTAGATCTTTTTTCTGGGTGGTAGCTCTTAATATGGAACCTAACATTGTGTAACTACAGCAAGGGTTATTTTTCCTTATATGCAACACCTTGCACTTGTCCACATTAAATTTCATCTGCCATTTGGATGCCCAGTCTTTCAGTCTTGCAAGGTCTCCTGTAATGTATCACAATCCGCTTGTGATTTAACTACTCTGAATAATTTTGTATCATCCGCAAATTTGATAACCTCACTCGTCGTATTCCTTTCCAGATCATTTATAAATATATTGAAAAGCACCGGTCCAAGTACAGATCCCTGAGGTACTCCACTGTTTACCCTTTTCCATTGAGAAAATTGACCATTTAATCCTACTCTCTGTTTCCTGTCTCTATTTTTATTGTTATTATTATTTATCATTTTAACAGAATTATTTCACAAGAATACAATCTTGATTTAGACATGAGTAGGATTTAGAAAATTAAACTCAAATTCTTACTGTTTCAGAAAAATATTCATTTCTCCTGCTTAATATAGTCCACAATCATGGATCCAAATTAAGAATAATAACTGTTCAATAATAATCTTTTTAAAACAGTATCATCAGATAGAGCAGCTGCCCTAGCTGAATATAATACTTATATGGAACACTCACTTCCTAAAGTTATTAACTGAACATACTAGTTACATTAAGTCACAGCAATTTTATCACTTAAAAAGAAAGTTAACTGAGCAGGGGAGAAAAAGACATATGAGTGACACTTGTAATTAATACAACACTTACAAGGGTGTTTAAGAAAAAAGGATGCTCCAGTTTGGAGTACCCTAGGTTTTTTTTTTTTTTAATTTTTAATTTCTCATTTTAACATACATACAAGTCAATACTTGTTTGAAAATTATAAAATACAAATGGAAATACAATGAACATTATAACATATGAAATAAGGTACTAATTTGTATTTTAAGAAATAAAGGTAATACGGAGACGCCTCGTATAAAGAGCGATATCAAAGTAATCTATTACAACATGAAAAAGCAGCCTGAGAAGACTCTTTGCCTATTTAATTTTCTGCTTTATAGTGAGACGTCTCAGGAGCGAGAAACCAAGAAGTCCCTAAGCTGGGAGGGTTCTAAGAAAATATATTTCTTTTCCTGGTAAATAATATGATATTTGCACGGGAAATGCAGTTTAAATTGGGCCCCTTTTTGAATCGCTTCCGCTCTCATATCAAGAAAAGATTTACGCCTTATTTGAGTTGTCTTAACAATATCTGGGAAACACCACAATTTATGACCAAAGAATTTTTCTTGACTATTTCTAAAAAAATATTTAGAAACATTATTTTTATCCATAAGAAACGCAAAGGAAATCAGTAAAGTTCTCCTCTGGGTCACAATCATCTCTTGTGAAGATTCAAGAAGAGTAGTAACATCAGGTAATAATTGTTCTTCTATATTTCCACGATTGGAATCTGCTGTTGGTAAGTAGTATGCTTTTGTCACTACTGGTTTCACCTCTTCAGGCATTTTCAGAATCTGGGATGTATAAAGTCTAAACAAATCGAGTGGAGAAATATTTCTCAAGACTGGAAAGTTCAAAAATCTCAGATTATGAGATCTCAGAGAATTTTCTATAGTCTCCAATCTCTTATTAGCAACAGATTCACTCTGAATTAAATTGAATTGTGTTTTTTCCACTTCCTTTAAGCGTCCATCCATTGTTTGTATTCTCACTTCTTGTTGTGTTAGTTCAATTGCGTTTTTAGTTACTTGGTTTTTAACTTCCCGAATTTCTTTAGTGAGACCCACAACTGCCTTTTCCAGTGCCTGCAATGCATTCCAAATCATTGTTAAATAAATTTCTGTTGTGGGAATTATAACTCTCTCAGTCTTGGGTGACTTTTCTCTCGTCTCCTCCACCCACTATCTCCCCGGCACCAATATCCAGGCTCGGACTACTCAGCCTGACGGCATTTTCCAGTCCCAGGACACCATTACCCCTCTTGGGCTGTACCTTTGCCGTTTGCTCTTGATTTTCATAACCTTCCGTTGGCAATTCTTGTCCAGCTGTACCTTCCCTCTCCTGGGGGGCTGCAGCTTCCACCAATCCTCTCTCGTCAACGAAGCCTGGCGGTACTGGTTTACGCGGGGACCCGGGGCTGAGAGATGTTTCGGATGTCAAGGATAGCAGATCCCGCTCCATATCTGCTCCCACAGCGACATGCTCTCCGGGCGTTCCAGGCAACACCGCCGCGAAAAAGCTCCCGATGCGGGGTTGATTTGACTCCAATGGGGTAGATGTCATCTCCATCCCCCGTACCCTTGCCTTTCTTTTAGTATGGGGCATAATGAATCCTCAGAAAAGCAACTTTAGAGGTAAAACTCGGGAGCTTCTCACAAACGCGACTGCTCAGGCGGCCATCTTGTGGGCGTCCTTTTTTGGTTTTTTTAAATATTTTATTTATGCTTTTAATTTAGAAAAATAACCAAAATAACAGATCTTGTAATAATACAGAGGAAATTCAATAAGAATCATGTACAATGATATTGTAATAAATTTGTCTGTAATAGAAAGTACATTTAGAAGAAATAGACGAGAAGTAGAAAAGAAACAAAGCGGTTAAAGGCAAATATTTGAATTCCAAATAACAATTGAAATAAGATTACATCTAATATATTCTATTTATTTATTCTGCCCCTGTTGCCAAGGGTGGGGATTCTCGGGTTAAAGAATCCAAAAACAATCTTAATTGCATTTCTTCAAAGAAAAGAAATTTCTGATTATGATGTGTTATCTCACATTTACATGGGAATTTTAAAAGCATCTTTCCCCCCAGCTTTTCAATTTCTGCTTTAAAAGCAAGAAATTTCCTCCTTCTTAATTGTGTTGTTCTGGAGAGATCTGGGTAAATCCATATTGGTGCCCCATGAAAGTTCTCCGTTCTTTTCCTCATATAGAGGCGGAAAACAGCATCTCTATCAGATGCAAAAACAAATGTTATGTGTAATATTGCTCTAGAAGAAATCACGGTATCTATAGTAGTTTCCAAAACTGCAGTCAGGTTAAGCTGAGATTCCTCTGGTTTCTTTTCCAATTTCCCCGTATTCCCTTTTGGTGAAACATAATATATTTTTGCAATTGGGGGGATAGATTCTTGAGGCATTAGTAAAACTTGAGAAAGATATTCTTTGAACATGTCTAACGGTGGGGTTAAATCCTGTTTGGGAAAATTTAGAACTCTTAAGTACCCTAGGTTTTAAGAGTAAAATTGTCTCCTCCTCCTTTGTGTTTGTTTAGCAAAGTCAGGATACATTCTAATTTTTAAAGACAGAAATTCTTCCATACGATGTTTATAAAACAGCTTTAACACTCAGTCCCTGTCTGACTCAAAAACAAATGTTACCACCATAGTGGCCCCCTGTGCAAGCTTACTATCTGATGTTTCCAGCTATAATGATCCATTAAAATTTTGAGTTAGAATGTCCGTTACTTGCATCCCTTCTTGTGGTATAACGTTTTCCTGTTTCTTATATGGTACGCCTTTGCTAACGACAGTATAGTCGATTCTGTAACTTTAAATATTTTCAGCATATACCTTTTAAACATTTTCTTTGGTAAAACATGTGGTAGTTTGGGAAAATTAATCAGATGTAGATTCTTCTTTCTATTTGCATTTTCCAAATTTTCCAATTTAATCTGTAATTGTTGATTCTCTTTGACTAATGTGTCTTGCACTAACTTCCAATTATCCACATTTTGTTTAACTTTCTCTGTTCCTTTTATAGTTTTATCTTTAAATTCTTCTATATTTGACACTCTATCTTGTATATTATTCACTTTTTCCACTATCGGTTTAATTGAGAGGCAAAAGATTTATGCAGACTTGCTAAGGCTTCCCAAATTTCTTCCAAAGTAATTATATTTGGTCTTACCAGTTGTGGGGTTGGCAATTTAATGAGATGTAATATTCTATCCACCTTAAATTGGTTCAGTTGATCTTCTGCACCTTCTACTTCCAGTGAGTCAGCACGACCCCCAAAGGGGAATATCCACATCTCTCCTCCCGATTCTCCATGGGTCTCTGGCCCTGCAGGGAAAGTCTCTTTACCTGTGACTTCCGCAGCAGGACTTCCCCCCATGACACCCAGGTCTCTGGAGGCCACCGGATTGGCTGGAGGTTCCCGATAGATCAGGGATAAAGATATAGATAGGTCCATCGGGGAGGCCGTTGTAATCCCTCAGCCCTTCCCTCGACTAGTGCCTCATCCGATCTAACTATTCGCTGTATGTGAGAATCCATCGGACCCAATTTTGGGGTTCCGGAGACTACTTCAGGGTCCATCCTCTCCTTCGCCCGTCTCTTTCGAACGGAATGCGGCATATTATTAAAGAAAAAACAAGGCAACGCCAAACGATTGTCACAAGCTACTCTCTTGCACCATTGGATCCAGGTCAAAATTTTGAAGGTTTCAAGAAACACAAGGAGGCAGACAGAGTAGGGATGTGAATCATTTTTTGACGATTTAAAATATCGTCCGATATATTTTAAATCGTCAAACATCGTTAGAGGTGATATTTAATAGGAATTCCCCCGATTTATCGTCAAAAATCGTAAATCGGGGGAAGGGGGAGGGGAAGGGGGAGGGCGGGAAAACCGGCAAACTAAAACATCCCTAAAACCCACCCCGACCCTTTAAAATAAATCCCGAACCCCCCCAAAATGTCTTAAAATACCTGGGGTCCAGTGGGGCGGTCCCGTTGTGATCTTCCACTCTCGGGCGTCGGGCGCGTTGATAGAAAATGGCGCCGGCGCTACCTTTGCCCTGTCATATGACAGGGCAAAGGTAGCGCCGGCGCCATTTTGGTTCCTGTTCCCCGACATCACGAGCATAGGAGATCACTCCCGGACCCCCGCTGGACCCCAGGGACTTTTGGCCAGCTTGGGGGGGCCTCCTGACCCCCACAAGACTTGCCAAAAGTCCAGCGGGGGTCCGGGAACGACCTCCTGCACTCGAATCGTGTTGCCGTACGGCCTGCGCCATTTTGCTTTACGGCAATATGACCATATGGCCGGCGCCATTTTGCTTTGCTTTGCTTTGCAAAATGGCGCCGGCCATATGGCCATATTGCCGTACAGCAAAATGGCGCCGGCCGTACGGCAACACGATTCGAGTGCAGGAGGTCGTTCCCGGACCCCCGCTGGACTTTTGGCAAGTCTTGTGGGGGTCAGGAGGCCCCCCCAAGCTGGCCAAAAGTCCCTGGGGGTCCAGCGGGGGTCCGGGAGCGATCTCCTACGCTCGTGACGTCGGGGAACAGGAACCAAAATGGCGCCGGCGCTACCTTTGCCCTGTCATATGACAGGGCAAAGGTAGCGCCGATACACATCTCTAAGGCAGAGATAAAATACAAAGGGGAGAGCAAGGAGAGAGATGTCAAGATCCGGTAAGTTCAAACAAAACCATGCGCCCCTTTGGCATGCATGGCTTAGGCGACGCTGCATGCCACAAATGGGCCGATCTTATGGGCTTCTGCAGCGTCACTCCGCCATGACGTCAGTCTCAGGAAAAGCCGGATAGATCCCCGTCGAGGCCGGGATAGGCTCCTCACCTCCGGATGGCCTCCGGTATCTTTTCTCTCCCTCGTCTCCTTCTCTCTCCACCTTGATAATTCAAGGCAAATGGGCCGGTCTTATGGGCCTCTGCAGCGTTGCTCCGCCATGACATCAGTCTCAGGAAAATCTGGATAGGTCCCCATCGAGGCCGTGATAGGCTCCTCATTTCCAGATGACCTCTGGTATCTTTTATCTCTCTCTCGTCTCCTTCTCTCTCCACCTCCCTGTTTCCTATCTTTTAACCAGTTTGTAATCTATGAAAGGTCATCGCCTCCTATCTCATGACTTTTTAGTTTTCTTAGAAGCCTCTCATGAGGGACTTTGTCAAATGCCTTCTGAAAATCCAAATACACTACATCTACTGGTTCACCTTTATCCAAATGTTTATTAACCCCTTCAAAAAAATGAAGCAGATTTTTTAGGCAAGACTTTCCTTGGGTAAATCCATGTTGACTGTGTTCTATTAAAGCATGTCTTTCTATATGCTCTATTTGTTTGATCTTGACCCAAGCCTCCTGCCTCACATTTGCCACTTTTCAAATAGGTATTAGGGATGTAAATCGTTTTTTGACGATTTAAAATATCGTCCGATATATTTTAAATTGTCAAAAATCGTTAGGGCCACGATACAATACCAATTCCCCCGATTTATCGTCAAAAAATCGTAAATTGGGGGAAGGGGGAGGGCAGGAAAACCGGCACACTAAAACACCCTAAAACCCACCCCCGACCCTTTAAATTAAATCCCTCGCCCTCCCTCCCCCCCCCCCCCCAAATGCCTTAAATTACCTGGGGGTCCAGCGGCGGTCCGGAACGGTCTCCTGCAATTGAATCGTGTTGTCTTCAGCTGGCGCCATTCTGCGCCGCCATTTTGCAAAATGGCGGCGCAAAATGGCGGCGGCCATAGACCAACACGATTCGACTGCAGGAGGTCGTTCCGGACCCCCGCTGGACTTTTGGCAAGTCTTGGGGGGGTCAGGAGGCCCCCCCCAAGCTGGCCAAAAGTCCCTGGGGGTCCAGCGGGGGTCTGGGAGCGATTTCCTGCCGCGAATCCTTTTCCGTATGGAAAATGGCGCTGGCCATACGCGTTTGGCCGGCGCCATTTTCCGTATGGAAAATGGCGCCGGCAGGAGATCGACTGCAGGAGGTCGTTCAGCGGGGTCCGGAACCCCCGCTGAACGACCTCCTGCAGTCGATCTCCTGCCGGCGCCATTTTCCATACGGAAAACGATTCGCGGCAGGAAATCGCTCCCGGACCCCGGCTGGACCCCCAGGGACTTTTGGCCAGCTTGGGGGGGCCTCCTGACCCCCACAAGACTTGCCAAAAGTCCAGCGGGGGTCCGGAACGACCTCCTGCAGTCGAATCGTGTTGGTCTATGGCCGCCGCCATTTTGCGCCGCCATTTTGCAAAATGGCGGCGCAGAATGGCGCCGGCTGAAGACAACACAATTCAATTGCAGGAGACCATTCCGGACCGCCACTGGACCCCCAGATAATTTAAGGCATTTGGGGGGGGGGGGTGAGGGAGGGTGAGGGATTTAATTTAAAGGGTCGGGGTGGGTTTTAGGGTGTTTTAGTGTGCCGGTTTTCCTGCCCTCCCCCTTCCCCCGATTTAGCTACGGACCGCCGCTGGACCCCCAGGTAATTTAAGGCATTTTGGGGGGGGGGATTAATTTAAAGGGTCGGGGGTGGGTTTTAGGGTGTTTTAGTGTGCCGGTTTTCCTGCCCTCCCCCTTCCCCCGATTTAGCTACGGACCGCCGCTGGACCCCCAGGTAATTTAAGGCATTTGGGGGGGGGTTCGGGAGGGTGGGGGATTTAATTTAAAGGGTCGGGGGTGGGTTTTAGGGGGTTTTAGTGTGCCGGTTCACGATTTTAACGATTTTCACGATACTCTAAACACCCAAACGGCGACGATACGATTCCCTCCCCCTCCCAGCCGAAATCGATCGTTAAGACGATCGAGGACACGATTCACATCTCTAATAGGTATAGATATTTGATTGCAGCTGACTATCTTCTTGGTCAGCCACAATAAAAGATTTCCATCAGATTGCCTATTCATTACATTCTTTGCAAGCATTTGCCTTATTCATGCATACAAATCACAAGAAGGTCATTGTAATAGGGGAGGGTAAAAGGGCAGGGAGATGCAAAATATCATGTATAACATGCGATATCACTGCAATAATGTTCTATTGCACAATATGCACTGTTTAACGCGGCTTGATGCATCCAGTAAGTCAGATAGCTAGATCAGTCTACAAGCACTACTTAGCCAAATTTACTGGGAGATCAAGCTATGTTAAACAGCGTATTTCACATGATAGGACACTATTTTTTATTTATTTATTTAAAAACATTTCTATACCATCATTTAGTAATGCACCATCACAACGGTTCACAGTTAGGCACAAAATAGGTTTGGTTTGGTTTCTAAATTATCCATAGGGTGCCAATATTATACGGTTACATAGTTCAATAATATACTCTAAATGGGGAATGGGTTGAGATTACCATTTATATGATTGTTAGGATAATCATATATGTTTATAATGTCTTTCTAATTTAATACTTAATTATGAGAAAATAATAAAATGAGCAATTCTGCTTTTTTATAGGTGACTTTCAGCTGTGTGTATGTGTTGTTATTCAACGACCTCACTGTGAAAGTCTTTTTTGAAGAGCCATGTTTTTAAGCTTTTATTGAATAGTTTTAATTCCTTCATTAGTCTTAATTCCGGTGGTAATGTGTTCTATAATAATGGTCCTGCCAAAGATAGTGCTCTCTCTCTAACTTGGGTCAACTTTGCTGTTTTGACTGAGGGTATGGTTAGCAGTGCTTTATTGGCCGATCTGAGATTTCTTTGAGGGACATGTAATCGTAGTGCGGTGTTTAGCCAGTTGGCATTTTTGTCATTTATTAGTTTATGAACTGTGCATAGTGTTTTAAATTGCACTCTTTGTTCTATTGGGAGCCAGTGTAAATCTGCAAGTGTTTGGGTGATATGATCTCTTCTGCCTTTTCCAGTAAGTATTCTGGCAGCCAAGTTCTGTAGTATTTGCAGTGGTCTGATAGTAGTATATGGTAATCCTAGGAAAAGTGTGTAACAGTAGTCCGTGCTAGCAAATATTAATGTTTGTAGTACTGTGCAAAAGTGTTCCTGAGTTAATAAGGGTTTTAGTCTTCTAAGGACCATTAGTTTTGTGTAGCCTTCTCTTGTTTTTATTGATATGTGTTGCTTAAGGCTCAGTTCCGTGTCTATAATTACTCCTAGGTTTCTAGCTTTACAAGTTAACTCCACTGATTTATTATTTTTAAGTTTGATGGGATTTTGAATTCTTTCAATGTTTTTTCGTTCAAGATGTATAAATTCTGTTTTTTCAATGTTAATTACTAGTTCCATTTGGTTTAATAGTTGTTTTATTATGTCTAGGTATAACATTGCAAAGTTCAGTGTTTTTTCAATGATTCTTCAACCGGTAGAATTAATTGAATGTCGTCAGCATATATGTAGTATATGATACCTAGTCCTGCCAGTAGGTGGCAGAGGGGGAGCATGTAAATGTTAAATAGAGTCGCTGAGAGTGCTGAACCCTGGGGGATTCCTGTCTTTAGTTTGATTTTGTCTGATATTGTGTTTTTTATCTGTACCTGATAAGATCTATTGTTAAGATAGGATATGAACCATTCAATTGTTTTGTTTTGTAATCCAATTTCTTCCAGTCTTTTCAATAGTATGTTATAGTTTATTGTGTCAAATGCTGCTGACAAATCCAGTAGTATCATGACTATGTTATCTGTTAGAGAGATTAGTAATGATTCGGTACTATAGTGTTTTCTGAAGCCATGTTGTGATGGGAAGAGTATGTTATTGTTGTCTAGATGTTCTGCTAGTTGCTTTTGTACTGCTTTTTCTATTAATTTTGCGATCATAGGCACGTTTGAAACAGGTCTATAGTTACTTAAGATGTTTGGATCACTGTTTTTCTTTTTCAGAATTGGTTTTATTATTGCATTCTTAAGTGAGTCTGGCATAACTCCTTCACTGAGTGACAGGTTAATTATTTTGGTTAATGTGTAGGAGGATATATCAGCTAGTTTTTTTATATCTGTGGTGGGAATGGTGTCAATTTTATGTGGTGCAGGATTCAGGTTTTGTTACGACTGGGCTCCGGTCAGGAGTCGTGAACACCACCCTGAAGGGTGGCTCCAGGTTGAGAGAGACAAGAATGGCTAGTACAGGGTCTGGGTCCAGGCTGGGTCAGGGCAGGCGGCAGATAGCAGTGTCTAGGTTCAGGCTGGGTCAGGGCAGGCGGCTGAAAGCAGTATCTAGGTTCAGGCTGGGTCAGGGCACAGTAAGCAGGGCAAGGCAGGTCAAAAGGCCCTTAGGCCACACACACACACACAGAAGGCCCGTAGGCCACACACCGTAATCGGGGCAAGGCAGGTCAGAAGGCCCGCAGGCCACACACACACACAGAAGGCCCGTAGGCCACACACCGTAAGCAGGGCAAGGCAGGTCAGAAGGCCCGAAGGCCACACACACACACAGAAGGCCCGTAGGCCACACACACACACAGAAGGCCCGTAGGCCACACACCGTAAGCGGGGCAAGGTAGGTCAGAAGGCCCGTAGGCCACACACACACAGAAGGCCCATAGGCCACACACACACAGAAGGCCCGTAGGCCACACACCGTAAGCGGGGCAAGGCAGGTCAGAAGGCCCGTAGGCCACACACACACAGAAGGCCCGTAGGCCACACACCGTAAGCAGAGCAAGGCAGGTCAGAAGGCCCGTAGGCCACACATACACAGAAGGCCCGTAGGCTACACACCGTAAGCAGAGCAAGGCAGGTCAGAAGGCCCGTAGGCCACACATACACAGAAGGCCCGTAGGCCACACACCGTAAGCAGAGCAAGGCAGGTCAGAAGGCCCGTAGGCCACACATACACAGAAGGCCCGTAGGCCACACACCGTAAGCAGAGCAAGGCAGGTCAGAAGGCCCGTAGGCCACGCAAGGCAAGGCAAGGAAAAGGCCCAAAGGCCGCGCAGGGCAAGGCAAGGAAAGGCCCGAAGGCCGCGCAAGGCAAGGAAAGGCCCAAAGGCCGCGCAAGGCTAGAGCAGGGAGCCCAGGAGAGCTCGATGCCGAAGCACCGAGGCAACTGTCAGGCAGGGTTATAAGGGCACACCCAGAGCATAGAGTGGACAGAGGAGATGGACTGGGCCTGTCAGGAAAGCCAGCACTAGAGGGACCCCTGGTGGTGAGGCGGTTGCATTGCAGCCAAAACTGTAACAGGTTTTTTATTATGCATTCTACTTCGGTCTGGGATACCTCGTCAAATGTGGAGAATTGTGACACATCTCTTTTTTGCATCTTGATTTCCTGTTTTGTTAGGATTGGAATCTTTGCTTTCAGGTTTGTGATTTTGTCTGAGAAATAGTGTGCTAAGTCGTTGCATTTGATCTCTTGTGGTGTTTGGGGCATCTCTGCTTTTTCATTAGTCAGATTTTTTACTATTTTGAATAGTGTTCTTGGACTGTTTGAAAGTTTCTCAATTTTTGAACTAAAGAATTGTTTTTTTGCGTCAAGAATTATTATTTTTTTATAATAGGCTAGTTGTTTCCTAAATTTGGTTAAATTTTCTGCTGATTTGTCTTTTTTCCACCTTTTTTCTCAGATTTTGTTTGATTTCCTTTATTTTTTCATTAAACCAAGGGTTTTTTTTGTTTGGGTTCATGGATTTGCATTGTTCTTGTGGGGTTAATGTCGTCTGCCAATTTACTTGTGTTCGTTATCCATTCTGTTTTTGCGTCTATACAATTTTTGTGGTTGAAGTTTATTAAAGTTTCTTCTAATTTATTTTTTAGTATGTCATGGTTAAAGGGGGAGGCGATATTTAAATTCTAAGGGCTCATTTTTTTGTATTTCTTTTGGTTTTATTAATTTAATGGTGGATTGGATTAGGAAATGATCCAACCATGGAATTTGACTATGGCTAGTATTTATGTGTTCAAGGAAGCAATGACTGATGTATGTCAGGCCGAGTGAGTGGCCTGCTTTGTGTGTGGGTTCATCTGTAATTAAAGTGAAACCCAGTGCTTCCATCATATCGTTTAGTGTCTGGCATGTATTTGATAATGGAAACACGTCCATGTGAAGGTTGAAATCTCTCATTATGATGGTAGGTTTTGATGTGTTTAGGTTTATTGTTAAATATTCTATTAAAGGGGATACGTTTAGGTCAAGTAAGCTTGGTGGGCAATAGATACTGCATATTTGAGTGTGTTCATTATCAAATAGTGCAATTTCATCGTTTAGAGGGGGTGTTGTTGGAATCACTTTACATTTAAATTTTTTTTTCAATAATTAGTGCTATGCCGCCTCCGCGTTTATTTATCCTTGGAATTGAGAATATGTCATAGTTTCTGTGTGCTATTTGATTTTTAATGATAATGCCTGATTTTTTTAACCATGTTTCAGTGATAGCGATGAAATTAGATTTAATGTCGTACAATAGGTTCGTTATTATTTGGAAGTTCTTTGTTATAGATTGAGCATTTACTAGAATGAAAGTTAAAGTTAACAGTTTATTTAGACTTAGTGTGGTTGGATTTTTGGTTGTCTTTGATGAGATTATGTTGGTTGGTTTTTTTGTTATCAGGTGATTTGTAACTTTCTTTTAGTTTTTGCAAATAGTTGTGTTTGCTGCTGTACTTACCTTTGTTGGTGCATGTTTCTATGTGTTGGGCTGTCAATCCATCCCCTCCTTTTAGTGATTCCATCATGTTTTGATTTTGGTGCGTGTTTTGATGTTCTAATTCCTTTGGTTTTACCTTAGGTGTACGAAGGGGTATACAAAGGGGCATGCCCCTTTGTTGCGCCCCTTTGGCATGCATTGCCGGCGCGCGGCACCTCGGGTCCTGGGCCCACTTTTAAAACCCCTCCTGGGGTTTTAAAAGTGGGCCCGGCATCAAGGCATCAAGGCATCAAGGCCCTCCCCCGGCAGGGGGAGGGGCCTTGATGCCTCTTCCAGGTCCGGAGGCAGCGTCTGTAGAGAGAGAAATGGGAGAGAAAAAAAAAGAAATTTGATTTTTGATTTTTTAGAGTGCAGTGATTCCATCAGTGAGCCTCTGGGTCTTCAGTGAGGCAGCAGGTAGTCACCCTGCGCCTTGGGTCCCGGGCCCACTTTTAAATCCCCTCCTGGGGTGCTTCCGGCGTTGTCACGTCATCAGCATCGGCAGGGGGAGGGGCCTTGATGCCTCTTCCGGGTGGTGACATTATGCATCTTCCTGCCCTTTTACCTTCCCCTTTTACAATGACCTTCTTTCATGCGATTTGAGTGCATGAATAATACAAATGCATTCAAAGAAGGTCTTGATTAGACAATCTGATGCAAATCTTTTATCGTGGCTGACCAAGAAGTAGTCCATCTAAGTATTGCTTTTTTTCAGACCTTTTTTTATTTACACTTTATTATATTTCATAACATTACATGAAATAGAATAGCAAGAAAAGCATCTTGTCAAAATAACAAGAAAACAAGAAAAACATTTTAGAATAATAAGGCAATATTCATGCATAAGCCCACATTATCAAGGGGGACAATAAGAAAGAACAAAAAATTAAAAGAAAAGAAATTAAATCTACCAGGAACTCACATACCCATATCTTCAACTAGGGTTGCTCTTGTCAAGTAAGAACCTCCAAGGTTTGCAGGATCTAAAAAAATAAACTTATTACCTTGAAGGCAAATGATACATTTACAGGGAAATTTCAAATAAAAGGATGGCCCTAAGTCTAACACCCTAGTCTTCAATTGAAGAAATTGCTTCCTTCTTGACTGAGTTTCCCTGGAAACATCTGGAAAAATCTGAATCTTTTGTCCACAAAAGGAACTTCTCTTAAACTTAAAATATTGACAAAAAACAGATCTTTATCTGTATCTGATACAAAGGTGACAACAAAAGTAGCTCTTGTATTTATGTCAACAGATTCAAGAAACGATGAAATATCGTGGCTTACTGTTGGTGTTAAAACATCAAAAGACCCATTGGACGTATTTGCCCCCTCTTTTTAACAGGCAATAATAAGAATTACATAGTAAAAATATCCTATCATTTGGAAACTGAAGAACCTCATTTGCATATTTTTTGTATAGCTCAACCTTAGATAAGAGGCGAGTTATTGGAAAATTCAATAAACATAAATTTTTGAGCGCAAAGGGTTCTCCAAAATTTCACACTTCTGATGGATAATTATATTATCTTTAATGCCTGTAATTGAAGTTAAGAACATAAGAACATAAGAAAATGCCATACTGGGTCAGACCAAGGGTCCATAAAGCCCAGCATCCTGTTTCCAACAGTGGCCAATCCAGGCCATAAGAACCTGGCAAGTACCCAAAAACTAAGTCTATTCCATGTAACCATTGCTAATGGCAGTGGCTATTCTCTAAGTGAACTTAATAGCAGGTAATGGACTTCTCCTCCAAGAACTTATCCAATCCTTTTTAAACACAGCTATACTAACTGCACGAACCACATTCTCTGGCAACAAATTCCAGAGTTTAATTGTGCGTTGAGTAAAAAAGAACTTTCTCCGATTAGTTTTAAATGTGCTCCATGCTAACTTCATGGAGTGTCCCCTAGTCTTTCTACTATCCGAAAGAGTAAATAACCGATTCACATCTACCCGTTCTAGACCTCTCATGATTTTAAACACCTCTATCATATCCCCCCTCAGTCGTCTCTTCTCCAAGCTGAAAAGTCCTAACCTCTTTAGTCTTTCCTCATAGGGGAGTTGTTCCATTCCCCTTATCATTTTGGTAGCCCTTCTCTGTACCTTCTCCATCGCAATTATATCTTTTTTGAGATGCGGCGACCAGAATTGTACACAGTATTCAAGGTGCGGTCTCACCATGGAGCGATACAGAGGCATTATGACATTTTCAGTTTATTCATCATTCCTTTTCTAATATCCCAACATTCTGTTTGCTTTTTTGACTGCCGCAGCACACTGAACCCGACGATTTCAAATGTGTTATCCACTGTGACACCTAGACTCTTTCTTGGGTTGTAGCACCTAATATGGAACCCCAACATCGTGTAATTATAGCATGGGTTATTTTTCCCTATAGGCCAATCACCTTGCACTTATCCACATTAAATTTCAATCCTGCCATTTGGATGCCCAATTTTCCAGTCTCACAAGGTCTTCCTGCAATTTATCACAATCTGCTTGTGATTTAACTACTCTGAACAATTTTGGTGTCATCTGCAAATTTGATTATCTCACTCGTCGTATTTCTTTCCAGATCATTTATAAATATATTGAACAGCAAGGGTCCCAATACAGATCCCTGAGGCACTCCACTGTCCCACTCTCTTCCACTGAGAAAATTGCCCATTTAATCCTACTCTCTGTTTCCTGTCTTTTAGCCAGTTTTGCAATCCACGAAAGGATATCGCCACCTATCCCATGACTGTTTTACTTTTCCTAGAAGCCTCTCATGAGGAACTTTGTCAAACGCCTTCTGAAAATCCAAGTATACTATATCTACCGGTTCAACCTTTATCCACATGTTTATTAACTCCTTCAAAAAAGTGAAGCAGATTTGTGAGGCAAGACTTGCCCTGGGTAAAGCCATGCTGACTTTGTTCCATTAAACCATGTCTTTCTATAGTGTTGCTGTGATTTGATGTTTAGAACACTTTCATCCACTATTTTCCTGCACTGAAGTCAGGCTAACCAGTCTGTAGTTTCCCGGATCGCCCCTGGAGCCCTTTTTAAATATTGGGGTTACATTTGCTATCCTCCAGTCTTCAGGTACAATGGATGTTTTAATGAAAAGTTACAAATTTTTACTAATAAGTTCTGAAATTTCATTTTTAGTTCCTTCAGAACTCTGGGGTGTATACCATCGGTCCAGGTGATTTACTACTCTTCAGTTTGTCAATCAGGCCTACCACAATCTTCTAGGTTCACCGTGATTTGATTCAGTCCATCTGAATCATTACCCATGAAAACCTTCTCCATTACGGGTACCAGCTCCCCAACATCCTCTTCAGTAAACACCGAAGCAAAGAAATCATTTAATCTTTCCGCGATGGCCTTATCTTCTCTAAGTGCCCCTTTAACCCCTCGATCATCTAACGGTCCAACTGACTCCCTCACAGGCTTTCTGCTTCGGATATATTTAAAAAAGTTTTTACTGTGAGTTTTTGCCTCTACAGCCAACTTCTTTTCAAATTCTCTCTTAGCCTGTCTATCAATGTCTTACATTTAACTTGCCAATGTTTATGCTTTATCCTATTTTCTTCTGTTGGATCCTTCTTCCAATTTTTGAATGAAGATCTTTTGGCTAAAATAGCTTCTTTCACCTCCCCCTTTTAACCATGCCGGTAATCATTTTGCCTTCTTTCCACCTTTCTTAATGTGTGGAATACATCTGGACTGTGCTTCTAGAATGGTATTTTTTAACAATGACCACGCCTCTTGGACATTTTTTACTTTTGTAGCTGCTCCTTTCAGTTTTTTTCTAACAATTTTTCTCATTTTATCAAAGTTTCCCTTTTGAAAGTTTAGCACGAGAGCCTTGGATTTGCACACTGTTCCTTTTCCAGTCATTAAATCAAATTTGATCATATTATGATCACTATTGCCAAGCGGCCCCACCACCGTTACCTCTCTCACCAAGTCCTGTGCTCCACTGAGAATTAGATCTAAAATTGCTCCCTCTCTCGTCGGTTCCTGAACCAATTGCTCCATAAAGCTATCATTTATTCCATCCAGGAACGTTATCTCTCTAGCGTGACCCGATGATACATTTACCCAGTCAATATTGGGGTAATTGAAGTCTCCCATTATTACTGCACTACCAATTTGGTTAGCTTCCCTAATTTCTCTTAGCATTTCACTGTCCATCTCACCATCTTGACCAGGCGGACGGTAGTATACCCCTATCACTGTAGTCTTCCCTGATACACAAGGGATTTCTACCCATAAAGATTCAATTTTGTATTTAGTCTCATGCAGGATGTTTATCCTGTTGGACTCTATGCCATCCCGGACATAAAGCGCCACACCTCCTCCCGACTGCTCCTCTCTGTCATTGCGACATAATTTGTACCCCGGTATAGCACTGTCCCATTGGTTATCCTCTTTCCACCATGTCTCTGAGATGCCAATTAAGTCTATGTCATCATTTACTGCTATACATTCTAATTCTCCCATCTTACTTCTTAGACTTCTGGCATTAGCATACAAACATTTCAAAGTTTGTTTTTTGTTTGTATTTTTATTCTGCTTTTTAATTGATAGGGATAAGTTAGAATTTTTTAGCTCAGGTGAGTTTTTAGTTACAGGCACTTGGACTACTTTTCTAATTATTGGAACCTCACTGTCGGGATGCCCTAATTCTAATGCATCATTAGTATCCTTTAAAGATACATCTCTCCGAACCATGCGCTGCTGAGCGACTGTCGGCTTTCCCCTTTGTTCTAGTTTAAAAGCTGCTCTATCTCCTTTTTAAAGGTTAGCGCCAGCAGTCTGGTTCCACCCTGGTTAAGGTGGAGCCCATCCCTTCGGAAGAGACTCCCCCTTCCCCAAAGGTTCCCCAGTTCCTAACAAAACTGAATCCCTCTTCCTTGCACCATCGTCTCATCCACGCATTGAGACTCCGGAGCTCTGCCTGCCTCTGGTGACCTGCGCGTGGAACAGGGAGCATTTCAGAGAATGCTACCCTGGAGGTTCTGGATTTAATCTTTCTACCTAAGAGCCTAAATTTGGCTTCCAGAACCTCCCTCCCACATTTTCCTATGTTGTTGGTGCCCACGTGTACCACGACAGCCGGCTCCTCCCCAGCACTGTCTAAAATCCTATCTAGGTGACGCGTGAGGTCCGCCACCTTCGCACCAGGTAGGCATGTTACCAGGTGATCCTCATGCCCACCCGCCACCCAGCTATCTACATTCCTAATAATCGAATCACCAACTATGACGGCCGACCTAACCCTTCCCTCCTGGGCAGTAGGCCTTGGGGAGATATCCTCAGTGCGAAAGGACAATGCATCACCTAGAGAGCAGGTCCTTGCTACAGGATCCTTTCCTGCTACACCTGGTTGGTGCTCTCCCATTATGAGACCTTCTTCCTCCAAGTTGATTGCAGATTAGATATAGCTCCAGACTGTAATTTAACTTCAGTTTCCAATTTAGATGATCTTCTTTCTATCTCTGAAAGCTTAAGAGATGCCTTTTCAGTATAAAGATAGAGTTGATTTACAGAATTTGTTAAAGACTTATCAATCCTAGAGATCACTCTCCAAATATCTCTAAGAGAAACGTTTACAGGTTCCTCATGAGTAGTAAGCGCTGACCTGTCCTTTGACAAATTTAGAAAAACTGGCTCAGGAACAGGCAGGACAACTATTGGTAAAGGTGATAAAAATTCAGAAGGTGAATTATCAAGATTTTCTACAATCTCAGTCATTAATTTACTGGCCTTAGGCCTAGGGCCCAAATCCCCTTGAGCTTCTGAAGTAGTCATATCATTAAGATGATGAGCGGTATTTAAAGAAATATTAAAGTAATTCAGCAGCGTACCTAGTAAAGACAGTTTTAGGAGGAGGAGAACGCATTTCTGGAGACAGAGATATCCCTACTAATTCTGTACTCGAATCTCACAGAGGTGAATTAACTTTAAGTACATGCAAGTCCATGGGCCCATGGACTAAAGTAGGAGTGGAGACTGCTGTCAAAGTTTTCCCTTCCCTTTTTCTTCCCATAGCTGAGCCGGAAGAAAAAAAACAGCATAAGGGGCAGGCGGCTTAGGTGCACCAGCGGCAGCATGCCAGAAGTTAAGGTCCTCGGGTCCTAGAATGGGCAAGGTGTCCAAGCAAATGCTCGCGGCTAAATTTTAGAAGCCTCCAGGTCCCAATAAAGGAGGTCCCTTCTCTCACCACAGCACACCATGATTTAAGGTCCTCAGGTCCTAGAATGGGTAGGGTGTCCAAGCAGATGCCTGTGGCTAGATTTTAGAAGCCTCCAGGTCCCAATAAAGGAGCAGAAAGGTCCCCCCTTTTTTTCAGACTTATTCATTTATCTTACTTATCTGGATAAGTCTGAAAAGTGCTACTTAGATGGACAAGTAGCACTTTTTAAATTTATCTGGCTAAGTAGCTGGCTAAATCAGAACTTATTCAGTTAAGTGCCCCTACTTAGCTGGATACTGAAGAGTGTTTACTGAAGAGGATGTTGGGGAGGTACCCGTAATGGAGAAGGTTTTCATGGGTAATGATTCAGATGGACTGAATCAAATCACGGTGAACCTAGAAGATGTGGTGGGCCTGATTGACAAACTGAAGAGTAGTAAATCACCTGGACCAGATGGTATACACCCCAGAGTTCTGAAGGAACTAAAAAATGAAATTTCAGACCTATTGGTAAAAATTTGTGACTTATCATTAAAATCATCCATTGTACCTGAAGACTGGAGGATGGCAAATGTAGCCACAATATTTAAAAAGGGCTCCAGGGGCGATCCGGGAAACTACAGACCGGTTAGCCTGACTTCATTGCCAGGAAAAATAGTGGAAAGTGTTCTAAACATCAAAATCACAGAACATATAGAAAGACATGGTTTAATGGAACAGAGTCAGCATGGCTTTACCCAGGGCAAGTCTTGCCTCACAAATCTGCTTCACTTTTTTGAAGGAGTTAATAAACATGTGGATAAAGGTGAACCGGTAGATATAGTATACTTGGATTTTCAGAAGGCGTTTGACAAAGTTCCTCATGAGAGGCTTCTAGGAAAAGTAAAAAGTCATGGGATAGGTGGCGATGTCCTTTCGTGGATTGCAAACTGGCTAAAAGACAGGAAACAGAGAGTAGGATTAAATGGGCAATTTTCTCAGTGGAAGGGAGTGGACAGTGGAGTGCCTCAGGGATCTGTATTGGGACCCTTACTGTTCAATATATTTATAAATGATCTGGAAAGAAATACGACGAGTGAGATAATCAAATTTGCAGATGACACAAAATTGGGCAGAGTAGTTAAATCACAAGCAGATTGTGATAAATTGCAGGAAGACCTTGTGAGACTGGAAAATTGGGCATCCAAATGGCAGATGAAATTTAATGTGGATAAGTGCAAGGTGATGCATATAGGGAAAAATAACCCATGCTATAATTACACGATGTTGGGTTCCATATTAGGTGCTACAACCCAAGAAAGAGATCTAGGTGTCATAGTGGATAACACATTGAAATCGTCGGTTCAGTGTGCTGCGGCAGTCAAAAAAGCAAACAGAATGTTGGGAATTATTAGAAAGGAATGATGAATAAAACGGAAAATGTCATAATGCCTCTGTATCGCTCCATGGTGAGACCGCACCTTGAATACTGTGTACAATTCTGGTCGCCGCATCTCAAAAAAGATATAATTGCGATGGAGAAGGTACAGAGAAGGGCTACCAAAATGATAAGGGGAATGGAACAACTCCCCTATGAGGAAAGACTAAAGAGGTTAGGACTTTTCAGCTTGGAGAAGAGACGACTGAGGGGGGATATGATAGAGGTGTTTAAAATCATGAGAGGTCTAGAACGGGTAGATGTGAATCGGTTATTTACTCTTTCGGATAGTAGAAGGACTAGGGGACACTCCATGAAGTTAGCATGGGGCACATTTAAAACTAATCGGAGAAAGTTCTTTTTTACTCAACGCACAATTAAACTCTGGAATTTGTTGCCAGAGAATGTGGTTCGTGCAGTTAGTATAGCTGTGTTTAAAAAAGGATTGGATAAGTTCTTGGAGGAGAAGTCCATTACCTGCTATTAAGTTCACTTAGAGAATAGCCACTGCCATTAGCAATGGTTACATGGAATAGACTTAGTTTTTGGGTACTTGCCAGGTTCTTATGGCCTGGATTGGCCACTGTTGGAAACAGGATGCTGGGCTTGATGCACCCTTGGTCTGACCCAGTATGGCATTTTCTTATGTTCTTATGTTCTTATGGATAAATCTGAACTTGCTCGGTGTGTGGTTTTACATATGAATATATATTTTATAACCTGCGCATATTGGGGTACATTTTAAAACACAGCGCGCACACGTACTTTTGTTCGCGCACCAGGCACGAACAAAAGTACGCTGGATTTTATAAGATACGCGCATAGCCATGCGTATCTTATAAAATCCGGGGTCGACGTGCGCAAGGGGGTGCACATTTGTGCAACTTGAGCACGCCGAGCCCTGTGCGAGCTGCCCGTTTCCTCCGAGGCCGCTCCAAAACCCTTGTTGGGAGATTATGTACCCCAGAAAGGGCAAGCTGGATTTTTCAAACAGGCACTTGTCCAATTTCACGAACAGATAGTTCTCCAAAGACATTGAAGTACAGTACGAACATCGGTATGGTGCGTGGCCAGGTCCTTGGAGAAGATAAGAATGTCATCCAGGTACGCCACAACTTTGCTGTACAAGAGATCCCTAAAGATTTCATTAATCATTCACTGGAAAACTGTAGGTGCGTTACAATGGCCAAAGGGCATCACTAAATATTCGTAATGACCATCTCTGGTCATTGAAAGCCATCTTCCAGATGTCATCAGGGTGGATACGCACCAAGTTATAGGCTCTGCTTCAGTCTAACTTGGTGAAGATAGAGGCTCCGTGTAGCCGATCAAACAATTCTGATATCAAGGGCAGAGGGTACTTGTCCTTGAGAGTGATCACATTCAGACCGTGGTAGTCAATACACGGTCTTAAAGATCCGTCCTTCTTCATGATGAAAAAGAACTCTGCGCCAGCAGGGGAGGTAGAAGGGCAAATGAACACCTTTGCAAGATTCTCCTGGATTTATTCTGTCATGGTCTTGGTCTCAGGAAGTGACAGCGATAGGTATGCCCTTGGGGGTCATGGTTCCAGGCAGAAGATTGATGGGACAGTCAAATTTCGAAAGAGGAGGTAGGAGGTCCACCTTCTGCTTCGAGAACACGTCTTCGAAGTCTGCATAGGAAGCAGGTATGCCTGAAGAAATGGTCGCCAGAGGAACCACTGGTGGGGGCGCCACTTTCTGAAGACAAGTCTGATGACAGGCAGAGCCCCATTTTGTCAGCTGGAGAGACCCCCAATCGAATTAGGGAGAGTGATGTTGGAGCCAAGGTAGTCCCAGAACTACCGGGTGAATAGACTTCTCTAGAACCAACAGTTCAATTTCTTTGGAGTGGAGAGTGCCAGTAAGAAGTCAAATTGGCTCTGTGATTAAGGAGACTTGACCGCGTAACGGTCCTCCATAGTTTGAAGCAATGCACAAGGAAGTCTCGAGAGGACGAGTTTTGATACCCAAGCATTGAACCAGGTCTCTAAGGATAAAATGATCACCTGCTCCGGAGTCCACCAGAGCAAGGACAGGAAATGATCGGGTGTCCCAGACAACAGTAACAGGCATGGATAGTTGAGGGGCCAGGGACGATGCGGCCAAGTTCAGGACCCCAACTGAACTTAGGCTGGGAAGTTTCCCGGATGGACTGGGCAAGTCTGTAGATGATGGCCAGGTGCTCCACAGTACAGACACAGCCGGTTTGTCTCCGCCGGAGGCGCTCTTCTGGGGACAGGCGCCCACGACCCAACTGCATGGGTTTGTCGGTCTCAGCCACAGCAGAATTACTACTGGTAGTAGGGTTGGTAGCAGGTAGCGAGTGGGAACGGACCCGAGAGGGTTTCTTGGGCATCCGATTCTCCCGGTGATGCTCTTGGAGGCGGTGGTCAATTCGGCCTATTAGATTGATAAGATCCTCGAGAGAAGGGAGCTCTCGATCTGCCAACTCTTTCTTTAGTTGCGGAGAGAGCCCGTCCAGGTAGATAGCTTGCAAGCAGTCCTCCTGCCAAGCGAGTTGAGACGCTAAAGTCTGGAATTCAATGGTGTAGTCGAAGAGGCTTCTTTAGCCTTGTCGCAGGTGTAGTAGACTAGTACTTGACACGGCATGCCGCCCAGGATCATCAAAGGTTCGCCGAAACATGGTCACGAACCGAGACAGTTCCTGTAGGAGTGATTCCGATCGCTTCCACAAGGGAGAAGCCCACGCCAGCGCCTTCCCTTCTAGGCGAGACACGATGAAGGTGACCTTGGTTAATTCATCTTGGAAGATGGAGGGTTGAAGAGCAAACTGCATTTAGCACTGGTTAATAAACCCTCTACACAGCTTGGAGTCACCATTGAAATGAGGCGGGGCTGGCAGGGCCAGTAGGGCTCTGGAGGAAGAAGTAGATGGCTGTAGCGGAGAGGAAGCAGTAGTTGGAACTGAGTTGCTGGACATGGCATCTAGCCATGTATGCAGACGCTCGAGGGAAGAGGCCAGAACCTCGAGAAACTGTTGCTGTTCTTGTACCTTTAGGGCCAAGCCAGGAATAGCCTGGATGGCACGCGGCTCTGCTGAGTCCATGGAATTTGCAATCTGTTGCGCTGGAGGTGGACCCTTGGGCCGAGGTGGGGTTGATGCTACCCATAGGAGGGATTCTACGGGTCCCCACCATTGGCAGGCAGAGAGGACGGATGTAGACCGGCTGGCACTTCACCAATATCAGCCCTTGTTCCCTGTGGGTTGAGTCTTTGGGTGCCGAGGCTGGCTGGACTTAGGTGGCCTCCGTCAGTGGTCGTCGATGGGTGGATCGAGATCAGCCCAGAGGCAGCAACCGGTGTAGGTATCAGTCTGTACTGGACGAGGAGGAGTCCTGGAGCCCCGGGTGCCAATAGGAACACAGTCTGACAGAGGGCGCCTGAGCAAGAGCAGGCCGAAGCCTGAATGAATCATGTCCAGGACAAAGGCTGAAGAGGCGTCTTTAAGCAAACTGGGTTCAGGACTGGCGGCAGTTTGGAAGCAGTGGCAAGCAAGGCTGAGGTCTGGATGATGAGAGAGTCAAAGGATGGTCAGACGAAGCAGAAGTCCAGGGCTGGAGAGAAGCAACGGTGTGGTCAGGTGATGCAGAGGTCCATGGCTGGAGAGAGGCAACGGAGTAGTCAGGCAATGCAGAGGTCCAGGGCTGGAGAGAGGCAATGGAATGGAGTAGTCAGGCAATGCAGAGGTCCGGGGCTGGAGAGAGGCAATGGAGTAGTCAGGCGATGCAGAGGTCAAACCAGGTTAGCAATCCGAAGGAGAGATGAAGGAACAGGAACTCAGGAACAAGGAAACAGGAACGAAGACAATCAGCATCAGGAACCAAGAACAGGAGAAGCAACGAGCACTCGACTAGCGAGAGGACCTGTTGCAAAGGTGATTTGAGAGAGTGGAGCCCGAGCTTATATACCGGAGCTCTGCCGACCTCATCATCCAGGGCCGTGGCCAGGTTCTCGCCGTGGGCCCTATGAAAGGATCAGCTGTGCGCGTACGCCTAGAAAGGGGCGTGGGGCTGGTCAGGATGGCATCTCTCCATGGGCCACGTGGAGAGGCCCGACGTGGAACATCAGGAACTGTAGCAGAGCCGGAGACCCCAGGGGTGGCCCGAGAACAGAGCTGGCGGCCCACAGCTGCGAGAGACGAAGGACCAGGTGCTGGATCACTTTGAAAGAGGAGAGGGGGATGAGCTGCGGGTCTGCCTTGGCTGGCATGTGTAACACAAACCTCCAGTTGTTCCTTCTCCTTCCTGCCTGTCTGGTCCCAGAAGAAAAATGTGCTGGAGCCATGCAGGCAGGAAGGATGAGAAGCATCGGCCACATGCAGAAGAGGAGCAGCATTTGTGGCAGGGCTGCTGTGGATCCCGAAAAAATCAGCGCCGTCACGGAATCTTTCCTGCAGCGACCCATGAAGAGGAGTCCCAGAAGCGAGAAGAAAGCTGAGGCCCTGTAGAGTGTGTATGTGTATGGGATTGAGTTGAGAGATTGTGAGTGTGAGAAAGAAAGAGTGAGTTGAGAGACTGTGAGGATGATTTTAAAAGGAGCGCACATGCATCCATGTGCGTGCAGTTCTTGGTGCACGCACATGGACACGCCAGTTTTATAACATGCGCGTGCCAGTAGCCAATTAAGGAGCGTACTGTGAGGGGACTTCCCTATACCCCTATCTAACCTTCCTACCTTTTCCCCTTTCCTCCCTAACCCCTACCCCCTACCTAACTATCAGATTTTTGTTTTGTTTTCCTACTTACTTCAACGTCCCAGTTGAAGTAATCTCTGCGCGCCGACCGGCTGCCAGTGTGCGCTCCCTGGCACAGCGGTTAATGGAACTGTCCCGGCCTGCCCCTGCCCCCCCAGCCCGCCCCTTTATCAGATCCCAGCACTTGTGTATGTATTGGGACTTATACGTGTGGCCGGGCCCTTTTGAAAATGTGCCCGGTGCACGCAGGGCCCGGCCACGTGCGTAAGTCCTGATTTTTACACGCACGGCCCTTTGAAAACTTGCCTATGTGTGTGGAAGTGAGAGTCTGTATGTTTGGAGATGCAGCCTGTGAGAGAGAGAGACAGTGAATGTATCTGTATGAAAGAGTGCAGTGATTTACCGAGTTGAGAGTCCTTGCACTTTAAGGAATAAAAGGGAAGCTTTGAGATTTTTGTTAATGAAAGCTCTTTGGGGGAGGGAAAGAAATAGGTAGGCCTATTTCAGACCGTACAGAAAAATGCCCGGGAGAGGGGCACCAGCCCGCTCTCCCACCGAAATATGAGACAAATAACTGTGCCCTGCATAAAGAAATAGGTAGGCCTATTTCAGACCGTACGAAAGTGCCCGGGAGAGGGGCACCAGCCCGCTCTCCCACCGAAATATGAGACAAATAACTGTGCCCTGCATAAAGAAATAGGTAGGCCTATTTCAGACCGTACGAAAGTGCCCGGGAGAGGGGCACCAGCCCGCTCTCCCACCGAAATATGAGACAAATAACTGTGCCCTGCATAAAGAAATAGGTAGGCCTATTTCAGACCGTACGAAAGTGCCCGGGAGAGGGGCACCAGCCCGCTCTCCCACCGAAATATGAGACAAATAACTGTGCCCTGCATAAAGAAATAGGTAGGCCTATTTCAGACCGTACAGAAAAATGCCCGGGAGAGGGCACCAGCCCACTCTCCCACCGAAATATGAGACAAATAACTGTGCCCTGCATAAAGAAATAGGTAGGCCTATTTCAGACCGTACGAAAGTGCCCGGGAGAGGGGCACCAGCCCGCTCTCCCACCGAAAGAGACAAAGTAACTGTGCCCTGCATAAAGAAATAGGTAGGCCTATTTCAGACCGTACAGAAAAATGCCCGGGAGAGGGCACCAGCCCACTCTCCCACTGAAATATGAGACAAATAACTGTGCCCTGCATAAAGAAATAGGTAGGAAAGAAGGCTGCTTGATGACACTACAGCTCCCAGAAGTCTTAGTCATTTCCTGGAAATGCTGGTGGCAGAGAAGGAAGGGGAAGAGCATCCCCTGCTTGGGGGTATCCTCTGTATAAAGAGAGGGGAGCCTGTCAGGCTGGGGACCAGGAAGCAGCTGAGGACTCTTCAGCATGGAGGAGGAGGAAGAGCCAGAATGGAACTGGGGACAACGCTAGACTAAATGATAAGCTTAAGTGGTTTATTTTTAACTGTATTACAGGAGAATCATGATATGTTGTTAAAGAGTATTTTAAGAAAAACAGTGCCTGCTTTAATCTGAAGAACCAAGAAAGGAAAAGGAAAAGCTGAAACTTTTGGAACTTTTTTTTCTTTTGTTAAGTAAAAAAGACTGTGGGGTGAACAATGTTTGTGCTTGTGCCATGCTATATACTCACCTGCAGGCTAATTAAGAAAAGGAGAGAGAAGGAAACTGCAGGAAAGCCAGATTTCCAAATGCTGTTTATTGGTTTTGTTTAAAACCCTGACTTAAGAGACTGTCCTGACTTGGGCTTGTGTCATACTACATACTCATCTGCAGACTGAGAGAGAGAGAGAGAAAGAAAGAAAGAAAGAGAGAGAGAGAAAGAGCTGCAGGCCAACCCAGAGCCTTAATATAAACTATTCTTATCCTCTGAGATTAAAGAAAACTAGCTTTAAAGGATAGTCTTGAATTGTGAATGTACTCAGCTCTGTACTACTCTGCAAGCCAAGTTAATTAAGAGAGGCTATGGGGGAGCCAGAAAGCTACTAAAAGTTGTTCTGGATTTTGGGGTTGATTTGGAACTGGCTGCAAAGGGCTGGCCTGAAGTGGGTTAAGGGAGGGAGCCCAAGTTTCACCACAGACGTGCTAAGCTTTCTGCCTCTCCACTTGGTCAGTAGTGGAATAGAGGAATCACGACCCATTTGAATGCTTCTGAGGGCTTAGATTTACTGCTTTATGATTAACTGGGATGTTGGGAAGTTTTGCCAGCAGCAGCCTGTGCTGATAGATTACCTGAGCCAGGAGTATCTCTGAGAAGGCTGGTAAAAGATTGGAGCTAAATGCTGAACTTCCCGGTGAGCTGGGCTAACATCACTATCAGCAATTGCATGAGTAATTACTGCATTAACCCTGAAGAGCGGGAAATGTGCTTTGTTTGGTTTGGTTTTGTTTTACTGTAAAGGCTAACCAAGTGAATTGTAATTCCTGCTTTGGGGGACAATGTAAGAGCCTCTTAAAGAAGAAAAGAAAATTTGAGGAATTTACATGTGAACTGTCTTTGTGCTTGAAGAAGAAACTCTTTATGATTTATAAACAACTATTGGTGCTGGACTCTAGCTGAAGTCTTTCCTCAAGCAGAAGGACTTTGGTGGAAAACGGCACTCCTAGGAGCCTACCCTGAAGTGCACTTGGGAGAAGGCACAGGAGGGAAAATAGGGAGACTCAAACCTCAGCCCTATGCAGGCTCTATATAGAGCTGGAAGGAAGCAGTGATGAAAGGATAGGGGTGCTGGTACCTCCTGCACTACCTTTTTTTCTCAAAGTTTGGGGCACTGGATGTGCCCAACCTTAATCCAAAAGTCTCAACCTAATAAAGTGTGACTACCAGGTTGCTTTTTGCCCACAGGTATAAGTCTTACACAAGTGGCCCAGTACTTCAGGAAGCCACCCTAAGCACTTGCCATGAGAGGTGATCACCACAGAGAGACAGCATGTGAGAGTGACTGTGTGTGTGAGACAGCATGTGAGAGTGAGAGCCTGTGTGTGTGTGTGTGAGAACCAGCATGTGAGAGTGAGAGCTGTGTGTGTGAGATAGAGAGCCTGTGTGTGTGAGTGAGACAGCACGTGAGTGAGAGACTGTGTGTGTGAGACAGCATGTGAAAGTGAGAGCCTGTGTGGGTGTGTGAGATAGCATGTGAGAGTGAGAGCTTGTGTATGTATGCGTGAGAGAGACCGCAATGAGGAGAACCTGAGTGTGTGTTTGAGGGAGGAAGGGAAGGAGACAGGTGGAGAGAGAAGAAACAGAAAAAACGAGACCCTGTAAAAGGAATTGGCAAAAGACCAAGAAAGGAAACGTGTAAAAAAAAAAAGCATGTGACCAACCGATTAGAAAACTAAGATCAAACAGCAAAGATTTAAAAAAATTAATTTGAATTTGTAGTGATTGCCATATGTTATCTTTGGGTCTGTGCAAGAGTAGCACTTTCTCTTTGCTGATCTTACGATGTACAATATCAGCATGGAAGAATTGGAAGCCCGCAAAGTTTTAATACTGAGAAGCCTGTACAGAGAACGTATCAGAATGGGCTTTAGTGTAAGTAGTAGTGATTGGCGCCTCCCCAATAGCCACGCGGCAGCAATGATAGCAGCAGCAGAGGTTACTAGCAAAAGAAAGAGAGGGGGTCTGCCTTCAATGTGTGCATGTGTATGAATGGGAGCCTGCCTGGGGGTGTGTCTGTGCATGAGAATGAATGGGTGCCTTCCTGGGGTCTATCTGTGTGAGAATGTGTGCATGCCTGGGAGTGAGGGGGGAGCAGTGTGTGAGAATGAATGGGAGCCTGCCTGGGTGTGTGTGTATGTGTGTGTGTGAGAATATCTGGGAGCTTGCCTGTGTGTGTGTGTGTGAGGAGCCAATGAGAGTGTGAGCGTGTGTGTCTATGAGAGAATCTGGGGGAGTAAGAACTTGTGTGTGTGGGGAGGGGGGAGAGAGAGGATCTTAGAGCCTGAGAATCTGTCAGTGTCTGTGAGAGAGAGGTTATGGGTGTGTATAAGAGCATGTATGTGTGTGTTTTTGACAGTGTATATATGAGAGAGAATGGACATGTGAGTATGTGTAAGAGAGAGGATAATGTTTGTGCGTCCCGTCCCCCCCCAACCCCCCAATCCTTGACAATCCCAGATATGGACAGCAGGGGCTTTTCTTTTTATCCTTAATAGTTTTAATTATTGGGTGTTATTTGATATGGATGCTGTTTTGAAATATTTTATTGGTGCTTGGGAAATTTAAAAAAAAAATGATTTTAATTAATAGAAGTTATTTTATTTGTCAGTAGTTTTAATATATTCTTTTATTAGTATGGTTTTACTATTATAATTGATGTTTTATGTTTCTTGTTTTATTTGTTTTATGGTGGTTCTGTTTTTCCATTGTTACACACACAATCTGGATTATTGGAGTTTCCATTTCAGTTTTTGTCTGCATATTGCTGGTTCTAATTTGTGATCCTTTATTTTGTATTTGGTGAAGGTATGTCTTTCCTCTGTGTCTGTAACCAAGATGAGAATTTCTGCTAGCGAGTAGTATCTGTATAGGGATCTATAGCAATTGGGTTTGTTGTGTTTCCCAGTAAGTGGTATATTGGTATTCTGGAACTCAATGTAATACACCTGTGCTGCTTTTACTCAGGAAGGGTTCTTGTTGTTTGAGTCCTTGGTGTTACTACTGTTATGTTATGATAGGTTTGCTATATAGATTTTGAATGTCTTTTTTGTGGGGTTTTGTTAGTTCACATGTCTGGTAGTGGAAGGTGTTTGTGCAGCTTTTACTGTGAGGTGACACCAGAATTTGAACATATTTTTTTGTATGATGAGTTATAAGGGAAACATTCAAGCTCCATTGCTGGGGAATTTCTGTGGATGCACAGTGTGTTACAGAACTGGAGGTGCTGGATTTATAGTGACAGTCTTTTCCTTCCTGTATACATTCCAGACTTCACTCTCATAGCCATATAGAATTAGTTGAATGAGACTATCAAATAATTTTAATAGTAGTTTTACTAGACATGTGAAACTAGCCAACTTTTTAAAATTATGCAGAAGACCCTTTGGACTTTCTTATTAAGATTTTTTTATAGCGAGTTTTAAAGTGGGGGGGGGCCATGCTATGGAAGTGAGTGTGATAGAAGACAATGTTATTTTGGCTCCCCCCCTTAAATTTGTTGTGAACATGCCCACGAGGAGCGTAGGCAGGTCCCCTACCTCCCGCGGTCAGTCGGGCTGCTGACGCTGCTCCCTCTGACGTGGCACAGGAGCGTGTTCTTCTCCTGCCCTGCACGGCAGGGCCAAGTGCTGGAAGCCTTCCCTCATGGCCAGGTCGGCCGCTGCTGCTCCTGTGCACTACGACGCGGCTGGAGCCGCTCCTGCTTCTTTCTGGGGTCCTCGGAAGGCAGGGAGCCGTCCTCGCCGATGCCGGGGCTTCAACTGGCAGGGAAGCCATCCCTGCCGATGCCTGCAGCCTGCCACTCTTCATCCAGCTCCATGGCAGGGCTGCCGCTCCATTGCTGCCGCTCCTGGGGTCTTCAGCCAGCAGGGAAGCCATCCCTGCCGGTGCCTGCTGATGTCTTCTCTCCTCTGCAGCCTGCCTTGCTTCCTGGGCCCTCCAGGGATGTCATCAACGTCTCTGCTCTCTTCTCCTGGATCTCCATAGGCGCGGGCGCGCCTCTCTTCTTCTTTTCAAGGGCCAGCCAGGTGTTGCCCCCTGCTAGCTCCTCCCTTGGTGTTGTCCTCTTCAGCCCTACAAAAGGGCCCAGCGTCCATTCTAGCGTGGCCTTCGCAAGGAGTTAGATGCTCCTGGATGTTCCTGTCCTTCGCTCCAGGACTCCCGCTGTTCCAGCTCTTCTTCAAGGTCCTGTGTTCTTCGTTTCCTGTCGGAGCTCCATGTCTCATCCTGAAGTCCGTGATCCAGTTCCTGATGTCCGTGTTCCAGTCCAGATGTCTGTCTCCTGTTCCTGATGTCCGTGATCCAGTCCTGATGTCCATCTCCAGTTCCTGATGTTCGTGTTCCAGTCCAGTTGTCCTGAACCCCTTTCCTGGCGTGCCATGTCATGGTCCGCGACCAGCCCCAACGGGTGAGCTGTGTAGGGCACCTCATGGTGCCATGCCTTCCTCACTTCTGCAGCACAAGCCTCCGGGAGACTTCCGCTTGTATCATTGTCCCTGGTCTATGGAGTCCCTTGTGCTTGCTCCGTCCATGCCAAAGACTCTGCTAGTACCTGTGTCGTTCTAGCGTAGTCCGCGACCAGCCACTGGCGGCTGTGTAGAGCGCATCCCAGTGCAGGCTTCTACAGCTTCTGCGACATGCTCCTCTTCTTCTCACCACTTCTCGTCTAGAGGTTCTTCGATTCCAGTGTGATCCGCAACCAGTCCCACGGGTGGACTTCGTAGGGCGTGCTGCGTCGCAGTCTCAACCCAGTACTTTGCTTGACTCTCCTGAATGCCTTGAACCTAGCTTGAATCTTCTGAATACCTTGAACGTTTCTCCAAGTTCCTCGTTCTTGAGTCTTCGTCTGTGCATCCAAGTACCTTGTTTCTGAATCGTCTTCTGTGCATCCAAGTACCTCATTCCTGAGTCTTCGTCTGAATCCCCATGTTCCGGTCTTCGCTGCCCTGGCTTCCATCCGGCCTGCCGCTTCTTGCCGTTACCCAGCAGCAGGTCCGAAAGGGCTTGGAACGGTTGGAGGACTGTTCATAAGACCACCATTGTGTTGATGGTCTTCCCGAAGCATGCAGGTCCGGAGGAGGGTCAGTATCTACAGTCATCTGTCTTCAATCCAGCCTCGCTCCTGTCCAGCCCATGCTCGGGCATGCTTTGCCTGCCGCAGCACCTCTTCGGAGTTCCTCTGGGGTCGAGCCGTGGCCCAAGAACACACAATCCTCTGGAAAACAGAGCTGCTCTCCTAGTGCTTCCTAACAGATTGCGAAGGCCATGTGTTTGGCATTCATGTCCTTGTGATGCACCGTGCCGAATTCCGGAGTTCTTTGCCAAGAAATATTTTCTAAAATGTTTGTTCCAGTTTATTCTCTGAAAATCTACCGACCTGCTGGAGGCGCCAGCTTGCTTGAATTTTTTGTTTTTTCCACACCGCTAGAGGCTCTAGCATCTGCTTCCACCAAGTACTTTCTGAGACTTCGTTGGCCTGGGCACATGGGTTGTATGACCTGCAGGAGGCGCCTGCGCCCAGTTTCACCAACATCCACTAAGCTGCAGCTTCTGGTTCCTGTTCTCCATGATCATCTTGTCCAGAAGTTTTTATTTTTTCCCTCTGAGCACTTCTTGTTCTACCCACAGGACTCACCTGCTCCGTAGAGTTTATCTTGCTGGAAATCCTTTGCATGTTGTTTATCAAGTTCACCATCCTGCGATGGTGAACTTGATAAACTTGATAAACTTCGACTCGCCAGCTTGTGGCACTTCTCTCCAGACAACCTGCAGGAGGCGCCTGCACCCCATCTGTTGTTATCCATCCAATGGGGCCTGAGCATTGGTTATCTCTTCTTCGAGTTGAACCAGCAAATTTCTTCGCTCTTCCCACTCAGTTTCTAAAGTACTCCCAGTTACCACATGCTTGCCTCGCTCACCACCCCGAGCTCAAGACCAGCGACCTCTTCTCTGGAATCCGCTGCAAGCTTCACCATCCAAGTAAAGTGCCTGTCCAAGTGTGCCTTTTCAAAGTACATCAACTTCCAGCTTGCTCTCAAGTGGTCCAGAGGATGTCCATCTTCTACCATCAGTCAAGGACTGCTGTAGCTCGAGTGTCAAAGGTAGAATCGCTAAGATTCTACCTTTGTCTAAGGGCCCACTCATAAAATGGGAATTACAGAAATTCTCTGTCTGTAATACTTCTCAACACCATTAACTCACACTGTTAGTTCAACTAAGCTTGAACAACATCTACACTTCTGCCATATGGAGATCAATTATCTACAAGAGGGCTTCTTTCTACAGTCCTTGCAAGTAACTCCACCCTACAAACTCCCATTTGCTTTAAAAGACTGCCTAGTCATCTAGTCACCAGTTGGTGTTCAATTCTGAGTGCTTCACCCTACGTTCCTTGCCAAGTATAATTCCAGTCCATCGACCACCAGCAGCGGCTAAGCATTCTACCTGCCATCCTTAATTAATGCATACTAGGAAGTCACGCTTGCCTCTACTTCCTATCATCTAGAGACTGCCAAATCACCAGGTCACCAGAATCCCTAAGCTTTAATCCTTGAACTATTGGTTGGTGTCCAACACCGAGTGTTCCACCATACTGCAAACCCAACTTGAACTAACTTTGGGATGTCTTCCATCTTCTAGTTATACCAAGTCTACTACTCAATGCACCCTAAACTATTACCTAGACTCCATGTTTTCAGTCCTGTCCACTTTGAATCGCTGGAGTGCTAGTTCTTGGGAACCTTCAACTCAGCTTCATTCTACGCCTTGCTACTTCATCCTTTTGCTAGAGCTTCAGTTTCAGCTGTGAAGAATTCAAAGGGACTCCCATTCGTATCCTGTCTTTCCAAAGCCAAGAAGAGAACCTTAACCTCTACTACCTTGATTGTAGAACCACGATGCCACCTTGCGGTTCTGCAACCCTGCACCTTGCTAGACCTGCGCCTTCAGCATTCAGTGTTCTGTGTATGTCTTGTGTGGACCTTGACCACTTCTGTCCTGTCTTCTGTTCAAGTATTCTTCTCGCTACAGTTCCTCGACAAAAAGTTCCAACTTCTGCCCTTGGATCCTTGATTGCTTCCTGACAGTATGTGGAATACCTTCTTCTTCCCAAGCTGTTGACAAGAGGCTTGGGGAGGGGGTCTTTGAGGAGGGGGTACTGTTGTGAACCTGCCTGCGAGGAGCTCGGGCAGGTCCCCTACCTCACGCGGCCAGTCGGGCCGCTGACGCTGCTCCCTCCAGCGCGGCACGGGAGCCGCATTCTTCTCCTGCCCTGCGCGGCAGGGCTGAGTGCTGGGAGCCTTCCCTCATGGCTGGGTCAGCCGCTGCCACTCTGGTGTGCTCCGACGTGGCTGGAGCCGCTCCTGCTTCTTTCTGGGGTCTTCAGAAGGCAGGGTGCCATCCTCGCCGATGCCGGGGCTTCAACCCTTCAAGCCATCCCTGCCGGTGCCTGCAGCCTGCCCCTCTTCATCCAGCTCTGTGGCAGGGCTGCCATTCCATTGCTGCCATTCCTGGGGTCTTCAGCCAGCAGGGAAGCCATCCCTGCCGGTGTCTGCTGATGTCTTCTCTTCTCTGCAGCATGCCTTGCTTCCTGGGCCCGCCACGTGGCAGGGACACCACCATCTCTGCTCTCTTCTCCTGGATCTCCATAGACGCAGGCACGCGCCTCTCTTCTTCTTTTCAAGGGCCAGCCAGGTATGGCTCCCTGCTAGCTTCTCCCTGGGCATTGTCCTCTTCAGCTCTACAAAAGGGCCCAGCGTTCATTCTAGCGTGACCTTCGCAAGGAGTTAGATGCTCCTGGATGTTCCTGTCCTTTGCTCCAGGAGTCTCACTGTTCCAGCTCTTCTTCAAGGTCCTGTGTTCTTCGTTTCCTGTTGGAGCTCCATGTCTCGTCCTGATGTCCATGTTCCATTCCAGATGTGTGTCTCCTGTTCCTGATGTCCGTGATCCAGCCCTGATGTCTGTCTCCAGTTCCTGATGTTCGTGTTCCAGTCCAGTTGTCCTGAACCCCTGGTTCCTCGTTGCCACCTTTCCTGGCGTGCCATGTCGTGGTCCGCGACCAGCCCCACAGGCGGGCTGTGTAGGGCGCCTCGTGGTGCAATGCCTTCCTCACTTCTGCAGCACAAGCCTCTGGGAGCCTTCCACTTGTATTCTTGTACAGGCACTCACAAAGCGGGGAGTAGCTGGCTTGTTACGGCGGTTACTACCCCAAACCAAATAAGCCTGATACTTCACTTTCAATGCATATCCTGCTTCAACGGCAGGGGAGAAGAAAAACTGATACTTCACGCATATCCAGCATAGCTCTCTGCTTCAACGGCAGGGGAGAAGAAAAACTGTTACTTCACGCATATCCAGCATAGCTCCCTGCTTCAACGGCAGGGGAGTAGAAAAACTACCAATAAGGGCTAAATAACACAGTCTGGGTAAAACAAATAAGCATGGGTGTAGCTTGCTTATTGCGGCGGTTACTTCCCCTACTACCCATAACTAATCAAGCTTGATATTTCACTTGGATGCAGCTCCATCACTGCTCTCTACATTAATGGTGGGGGTGGAAGGGAAATAGAACCAAAGAGCTAAGAGAAACAGATAAGTATGAGAAAAAAATGTGAAGCTTGCTGGGCAGACTGGATGGGCCGTTTGGTCTTCTTCTGCCGTCATTTCTATGTTTCTATGGTCTACGGAGTCCCTTGTGTTTGCTCCGTCCATGCCAAAGATTTTGCTAGTACCTGTGTCGTTCTAGCATGGTCCGCGACCAGCCACTGGTGGCTGTGTAGGGCGCGTCCAAGTGCAGGCTTCTACAGCTTCTGTGACATGCTCCTCTTCTTCTCACCACTTCTCATCTAGAGGCTCTTTGAGTCCAGCGTGGACCGCGACCAGTCCCGTGGATGGACTGTGTAGGGCGCACTGCATCGTAGTCTCAACCCAGTACTTTGCTTGACTCTCCAGAATGCCTTGAACCTAGCTTGAGTCTTCTGAATACTTTGAACCTTTCTCCAAGTTCCTCATTCTTGAGTCTTCATCTGTGCATCCAAGTACCTTGTTCCTGAGTCTTTGTCTGAATCCCCATGTTCCTTCATCCTTCCTGAGTCTTCGTCTGTGCATCCAAGTACCTTGTTCCTGAGTCTTTGTCTGAATCCCCATGTTCCAGTCTTCGCTGCCCTGGCCTCCATCCAGCCTGCCGCTTCTTGCCGTTACTCAGCAGCAGGTCCGAAAGGGCTGTTCATAAGACCACCATTGCGTTGATGGTCTTCCCGAAGCAAGCAGGTCCGGAGGAGGGTCAGTATCTACAGTCATCTGTCTTCAATCCAGCCTCGTTCCTGTCCAGCCCATGCTCGGGCATGCTTCGCTTGCCGCGGCACCTCTTCGGAGTTCCTCTGGGGTCGAGCCATGGCCCAAGGACACACAATCCCCTGGAAAGCGGAACCACTCTCCTAGCACTTCTTCTGTCTAGAGACGCCACTAATTTTCTTTGACCTTAAGCATGAGTACAAGAAGGATGGTGGGGGAGGGGGGTGCTGGAGAGGCACACAAATGAATTGGCCTACCGCGGGCTCTCGGTATGCCACTGGAATTGCAAGTGAGATATTCAAATACCTCAAGGGTATATAAAATACACAAAAAGCAAACCTTTTTCAGTGAAAGACAAATTCTACCACAGGAGGTCATAATATGAAGCTGTAAGAGAAAGTAGACTGAGGAGTAACATCAGGGGACACTTCTTCACAGAAAGGGCTTGTGATAGAGTATATGACAGAGTGCCTCAGACTGCCTTAACGGACCGGCTCCAGCTTTCTGGCCCAGTGAAGACAGACAGGAAAGGGATCCTCGGGTGGGAGCATTTCCCTGAGGTAAGGGATACAAAGGTGAGGCTCTGAGAGTTAGAGAGGCCCCAGGGAGAAGAAGGAAACTGTAATGGAGTGCTGTGCTCTTTTGGAAAAATTGTTCTTGCATTGTCAGTCTGCTGAGGTAAGCAGCCATTTTGATTCTGTCTTGCTGAACTTTTTGTAAACTGTTGAAAAGCAGGACAGACTCCAGCCTGGTCTGTTCTCCGACCTTCTCCTGTCTTAGACAGCTCCAAGGGCATCACAGGGCGGTAGATGTAGGGAACAGCTTCCCAGTGAATTTGATGAAAACGAAAATGGTAACAAGAGTCAAGAAAGCCATGGGTTAAGCACAGAGGATCTTCAGATGTTAGGAAAAGAGAGTAAAGCTTGAGAACAGGTAGGTTTTGCAAAATCATATCAAGAATAGGCAGACTAAATAGTCGTTTCAGTCCTTATCTACTGTCATTTTCTATGTTTCTATGTTTCAGTCACCTCAATAGACTTAAAAGGCATCAGCTTCTGAAATATTCATCTTCATAGAATTCATAGCAGCACTCTTTAAAATCTTTTTTTCCATCTCATTCACCTCCATAGCCTTCAACAGCATCACTCTCTTAAATATTACACTCATTAACGATCTTGTTCTCATACTACTTTTAAAGTATGTGTGAGTTCACATCATCTTGAGAGGTATGTTATATGGCATGACTTTGGCATACTTGGTTACTTCCTGTTCTACCATAACAAAATGTTTGGTGCAATCACTTCCTTACCAGTCATGGGGAAAACAATTTTCAAAGAAATTTGTTACCTGAATAAATTCTCCAGGCTGAAAATTGCCCTCCCTTCAGTGGAGAAAAATAGGCACACTATACTTTAGGCCATGGGAAAAAGAAGCAGGGCCAATTGTAGAGGATGTGAAATATACATGAGGGATTTCATTTTGAAACCCCCATGTGTACTTTACTGTGTGTTATTTGTGCCTGCTATAAAGCAGGTGCAAAGTCTGCAAATGTCACTGCAGACCCTAAAATTTCAAAGCACTTTGAAAATGTGCTTGTCCCTGCGGCCAAGTGTCCTTCCATGATCAACCCTAATACTTCTTGCAATGTTTTCTAGAAAATAAATTTATTATACTAAAGGATCTATTTACTTTTCTGCAACACGCAGTATTGTGTTATATCTGTTTTAATATTCGGTTGTTTGTTTAATATGTTTTATCTGTTGCATTGCAATTTTTTATTGGATGTGATGTGTGCCACCTTGGGCACAGTAGGGAAAAGGTGGACTTAAGTGTAAATACATAAATATCTGGAATCATGGGAAATATTGCACATTTACATGCATGTTTTAGGTTAGTAAATGGACCCTAAGTTTCTTGTTGCAATGGATTAAAATTTCTATTCTATTCCAGGACAAATATGATCATCTGAAGGCTGTGATATATTTCCTTGGACCATCAAAACAAAATTGTACCAAGATGTTATTATATATGACCTTCTTGACTGTCATTAGATATCTTACTGAGTCATAGATCCTTCAAGAATGGTCCTATAAGATCCCAAAAATTCAAGTATAATAACAGCTGCATGTAATTTTTGCTTGTTGGCCCAATAAATGAAATCACAGCTGCTAAAGTGGCTTGTTGCTATGCAAACAACCCTTTGCCAAATGTTTGTGGTCCAACACCCTCAGACTGGATAATAATGAGTTTTTCAGACATTAAATCCTTTGGAAGCTTTCCAAAATGGTTGAAAGAGAAAACTGGAAGCTTCTTAAGTACGACAATTGGTATTTGCTCACGTCCTGCATGGCTGTGCTTTCAATAGTGCCTCAACTCTAAGAAACTTTAACCCTTAATACTAGCCCTCTCTAAGTTCTAGACCTAGCCACAGTCTTGCTACTAAATCCAATCTTAACCCCAGCCATAGCCCTTAACTCCAACGCTAACTCCAATTTTGGAATTCGTTGCCAGGGAATGTGGGGAAAGCTATCCAAATCCAACCCTCCCCAACCCCTGCTGTGGAAGCAGAGAGCAACGATGGAGCTGCATCAGAAGGAATGCATAGCAACATGCTCAGTCTTCAAGATCAGCATCTCTGTACACGGTGCACAGCAATAGGTTGGACTGGAAAAATGCTTCACTGCATTACATCATCCCTGTTGTCTCCTTGACAATGTGTCCGTTCTACTCATATCTACTAGCTTACTGCTTTATACTTTGTATCAACTTCTAACTGTATACCTGCTGCTGTCCTATTGATTTATATGAGTCCAATGTCAGGAAATATTTCTATTTCTTCACGGAGAGGGTAGTTAATGCCTGGAATGCACTTCTGGAAGAGGTGGTAAAGACGAAAATAGTGAAGGAATTCAAAGGGGCATGAGATAAACACTGTGGATCTGTAAAGGCTAGAGGCTGGAATTAAAGAAAGGAGTGCATGGGGGTGACTGGGAGTAACTTGCTGGTATGGTAAGTTGCTACCCTTAAGAAATAACAGTATCAAAGCTTAATGCAACTCGACTCCATCATTGCTCTCTTTTTCAACGGCAGTGGGAAAGGGGGAATTGGATTCAGACAGCAACCGGCGGGGACTCTGACTTTTGTGGTTTGGGGAACAGGTGGACATGGGGAAGGCTTGCTAGTGCAGATTTTACTGCCCTTGATCATTGGGCCTGATACAGAAGTGAACAACAGTAATGACAGCATCATTATGAAACAACGAAATCTGAAGTCAAATCCGGGACTTATGTGAAAGGCAATTGTATTCTCTGGTTAACCCATGAAGAATGAAGAGTCTTTCTAAAACATTGCAATATCAGGTTGAAGATGGGACTCAATAAACTAACACATGTTGATTCACCTGTACACAAGTTTGTGACAATACCCGGAGACAGAAGCACTAAGATAAGTGCAGACTGCAGATATTTTAAAAAAAATTTAAATTCAAGTGAAAATATTCTTTAAAAATATTCATATCCCAAAAAAAGAAAAGACACTGGGCATTATCAATGATTATAATTTGAGCACACATTGGGGATTTGAAACTATTGAACAATCCCGGTGCTATATGATTGTCATCACTTCTCAACATAGAATGTTTACCTAATGATTGTTTTAAAGTGAGATTACTTTGTTGAATAGTTATTCTTATTCATACATAAGGGAAGTTTCTTTTGGTATATTGGATCCTTCTCTTCTGCCATCCCACTATCAATTAGTGTGCTTCAGGTTCTGTCCTCAGTTGTCTTCTATTCTCTCTTGCATGCATTTTCAAAAGTTGGTATTTTATACTTCTACATATAAAATAGCATATATGAGAGTATATGCTATTTTAAAAACCTCACAAACCCCCCTCCCCACCACCTGGCACGTATATTTATTTGAGGTATTTTCTGGTGCCTTGCTCAACATTTTTATTCTTAAACCGGGAATTCCACCGGAAAATTTGATAGGAGGGCGGGGGATGGTTTCATATATTTGTTAATAGGCAACTCCCTCGGTGCCTTGCTGTTTAATCATTAACACACCCCCCAACCTCCGTTATTTTTATTCCAAACATGTATTTTAAAAAACTTTCAGAGATGGGCTACAGAAAATCCCCTCTTTTTTATTTTTTATTTTAACTTCAATCTTATGTCCATATATTTTCTTCGTGTGTAACACACTTTATTGATTCATTAGACCATCAGAAATTTAACCATTGTGTTACACACGAAGAAAATATATGAATATAAGATTGAAGTTAAAAGAAAAAAGGGGATTTTCTGTAGCCCATCTTTGAAAGTTTTTTAAAATACATGTTTGGAATAAAAATAACGGAGGTTGGGGGGTGTGTTAATGATTAAACAGCAAGGCACCGAGGAGGTTCCGGTTCCGATTCACATGTGGGTTTTTTTTCATCGGGCCCGATCGCGGTTTTGTTTATCGGCTGCGCCCGAGCCGATAAACAAAAAACCCACCCTGACCCTTTAAAACTAATCCCTTTGCTTCCCCCACCCTCCCGACCCCCCCAAAAAACATTTTACAGGTACCTGGTGGTCCAGTGGGGGTCCCGGGAGCGATCTCCCGTTCTCGGGCCGTCGGCTGCCACTAATCAAAATGGTGCCGATGGCCTTTGCCCTTACCATGTGACAGGGTATCCGTGCCATTGGCCGGCCCCTGTCACATGGACGGAGCACTGGATGGCTGGCACCATCTTTAAAAATGGTGCGGGCCATCCAATGCTCCTACCATGTGACAGGGACTGGCCAATGGCACGGATACCCTGTCACATGGGAAGGGCAAAGGGCCATCGGCGCCATTTTGATTAGTGGCAGCCGACGGCCCGGGAGCGGGAGATCGCTCCCAGGACCCCCACTGGACCACCAGGTACCTGTAAAATGTTTTTTGGGGGGGGTCGGGAGGGTGGGGGAAGCAAAGGGATTAGTTTTAAAGGGTCGGGGTGGGTTTAGGGGTTATTTTTGTGTGCCATTTTTCCCGCCCTCCCCCAAAACGATAAGAGAACCCCCACGATCAATATCGTGGGGCTTTCCTATCGTTTTGGGGGAGCCCCCCCCCCCGATTTCTGACGATTTTGAAAATATCGACGATATTTTCAATCGTCCGAAGTCCGATTCACATCCCTAGTTTTTACTGCTTTTCTGTGCACTTTCCCGGTGCCGGCAGAAACTAGCGCCTACCTTTGGGTAGGTGCTAATTTCTTAAAGTAAAATGTGCGGCTTGGCTGCACATTTTACTTTCGGTATCGCGCGGGCATACCTAATAGGGCCCTCAACATGCATTTGCATGTTGAGGGCGCTATTAGGTGCCGCGGATTGGACGTGCATTTTCCGCCCCTTACTGAATAAGGGGTAAGGGAAAATGCACGTCCAAGGGCAGGTTAACAGTACTGTATTGGCCTGAATGTTAGGTGGAAGTGTACTAGTAGTGGGATACTGGCTGCTTCAGGCTGCTCAACAACAACAGCAGGTGAGGGAGGTTCAAATGCCTCCTTAGAAAGTACCCACACTGGAGCCAGAGCTTCCAGCACATATTTCATCCCTGCACCACATTGCTGGGGATGCCAGAGGAATAGGGATGTGAATCATGTGCCCGATCATTTTAACGATCTGGATCAGCTGGGGGGAGAAAAAAATCTGATCGGCATGATTTTTTTGCAAAAAAATCGTTTTTCTGAATAGTGCGCACTAACGCGAGTTAGTGCGCACTATCAAAAAATTGTTACTTAATGTTTTAAAAGTAACATTTGAGGAAATGTTCGTTAGCTAGAGGTGCACACTAAGCCGCGCATGCTTGGTGCTGTCCCACATGGCTATTTTGCTACCAGATATAGCACGCACTAGACAGAAAGAGAAAAAAAGTGCCAGCAGGCTGCAGCAGTGACAGTGCCAGCAGTAGCCACTAGCCAGTAGCCAGTCTAGCCTCAGCCTGCTCTTTAAATTTAACCACTGTAAATATAATAAATTAATAATAAAGTTTTTTGTTTAGTTTTTCTATAGTATGTTAATGTTTTGAAGCTCAGGTTGCAAGTTTCTTTATTAAATGTTTTGTTTCACTAAAGTAGAATATAGAGAAGTACTTAATTTCATGTTATGTAAAGTTTCTTTAGTTTAATACACAAAGTACATCATTTTATTTTATTCTACTCTAGTGAAAAAAAAGAAGTTTAGTTTAACACAGGAACTGCAAACTTGAGCAAAGTTTTCTCACCAATTTTATCTGCATGGCCCATCTGAACTTCTGAACAGACAGCTGTCCTTCAGAGACTGCCTGGCCCTTCACCTCCTCGCCCCCCCCCCCCTCTCTCCCATATGCCAGCAGTGTGGGTGAGGGGGAGCAGGGATGTGAAGGGGGAGACAGCCCCTGCATTCAGGTCTGATTTTCTGAAGAGAGCTGTCCTTCAGAGACCAGGGAGTCCTGCTTGGCCCTTCACCTTCCCCTCCCCTTCCCTCTCCCATATACCAGCAGTGAAAAGGGGGGGGGGGGAGGGATATGAAGGGGGAGACAGCCCCTGCATTCAGCAGCTCTGATTTTCTGAAGAGAGCTGTCCTTCAGAGACCAGGGAGTCCTGCTTGGCCCTTCACCTCTCCTCCCCTTCTCACTCCCATATACCAGCAGTGAATGGGGGGGGGGGGGGAGAGGGATATGAAGGGGGAGACAGCCCCTGCATTCAGCAGCTCTGATTTTCTGAAGAGAGCTGTCCTTCAGAGACCAGGGAGTCCTGCTTGGCCCTTCACCTCCCCTCCCCTTCTCACTCCCATATACCAGCAGTGAATGGGGGGGGGGGGGGGGAGAGGGATATGAAGGGGGAGACAGCAGCTCTGATTTTCTGAAGAGAGCTGTCCTTCAGAGACCAGGGAGTCCTGCTTGGCCCTTCACCTCCCCCTTCCCTTCCCTTTGTCAAGCTACCAACCGTTTCCATTTCCCATCCCCCATATATTAAACCATCACCTCAATGGGAACCTTGGTAACATCAATAGATAAGAGGGCAGCCAATAGGAATACATATTCCTTCCTAACTGACCTTAACTGACCTGAAAAGTGTCAAAATGATTCATTTTCTGTTAGTGCGCACTAACAATGGGTAGTGCGCACTAACTCCCGTTAGTGCACACTAACCCAATTAACGATTTTTTAATGATAAATCGGGGGAATTTCTATTGTATCACACTCTTTAACGATTAATGACGATATTAAAAATATCGGACCATAATTTAAATCGTTAAAAAACGATTCACATCCCTACAGAGGAATATGTGGTTATGAGGTATCGCTGAAGCTCTCAGACTATCATGAATTTATATCAGGAACTCAGAGGGAACCTAGATTCTGTCACAGAAAGGTCCCACACTATACCTGGCCTCACCAAACTATTGTGCACCCTGCATTTTATAGCATCTGGCTCATTCCAAATAACAGTCCGGGAGGTCAGTGGAATGTCACAAACATCTTTTTCTAGTTGTCTGGGCCAGGTCCTAAGAGCTGTATGTAGCCGCATTAATCATTACATAAGATTCTCTGATGAAAGACAGGACTTGCTGGACTTGAGGAGAGGTTTTATACCTTAGTAAACTTTCCAAATAGCCATCATCCCACCCTGTCACAGGGAGGAGAACTACTACAACAGAAAGCTTTTCCATTCCATTAATGTGCAAATGGTCTGTGATGCTTGACTGCATATCCTTGATGTGGTCACCAGGTACCCAGGAGCCTCACACAATTCCTTTATACTTAGGCAATCTGGCCTATTTGAACAATTTGAAGATGGCCTCTGTGGTGACGGTTGGCTAATAGGTAAGAGCTGTGCTTCTTTCTCTCATCCTTTTCCAGCTATGTGTTTAGAGCTAATGGTGCTGACATGGGGGACTGTCAGAGATGTGACTGCATCAGATAGATGATAAGTAACTTGCACATTTAAGTCAACAAGCTATAGTGCCAGGGCTCAGCTTTCTCTCTCCTTGCTGGAGATGCCTGCTAATGTTGTGTGTCCATAGAATGCACTTTCCACTACAGTCAGATGTGCCCTGTTAGTGCTCTGTCGGCCCTCAGCTAACGGTGCCCACATTGGTATCCAGTCTGCAGCACTTGTGCTCTGACAGGCAGGATGTCAGCCACAGTTTATCTTGATTATCACAGGAGTACATGGGTGGGATGTGCATTTGAGGCCAATCCTACTCATTGTGTCATGTCTGATGCCAGGAGTTTGATGTCTTACTACAATGACGTCTGGCAGCTGTGATGAACAGCTTCAGTGTTAGAGGAGTGCTAGAAATGGGTAGAGAATGCTTGGTTGTGAGTGACATGTACACATTGTGTACGAACCCTATATACATTTATCCATTCAGAAAGATATAACACAGCATAACAAAGTACTATAACATACATATAGGGGTACATTTTAAAAGACAGCGCGCACGTACTTTTGTTCGCGCATCAGGCGTGAACAAAAGTACGCTGAATTTTATAAGATACGCGCGTAGCCGCGCGTATCTTATAAAATCCGGGGTCGGAGCGCGCAAGGGGGTGCACATTTGTGCAACTCGCGCGCCGAGCCCGGCGCACGCAGCCCGTTCCTTCCAAGGCTGCTCCGAAATCGGAGCGGCCTCGGAGGTAACTTTCCTTCCACCCCCCCGCACCTTCCCCTCCCTTCCCCTACCTAATCCACCCTCCCGGCCCTATCTAGACCCCGACACAGGCCCCGACACAGGCCGAGGGCCCCGACACAGGCCGCTGTGTCGGGGCCCTCGGCCACACCCCCGGACCGCCCACACACCCCCGAACATGCCGCCGATCCGAAACCATGCACCCTGGCCATGCCCCCGACCGCCCATTTTTGCAAGTCCCGGGACTTACGCGCGTCCCGGGGCTTGCACGCACCGCTGAGCCTATGCAAAATAGGCTCAGCACACGCAGGGGGGTTTTAAAAGGGTTATGCACGTACCTTATGTGCGTAATCCTTTTAAAATCCGGCCCATAGTGTTACAGTAAAAGGCAGTATAGACTTAGGGTTCACAAATGGCTTTTGAGGGCTCAAGTCAAGCTATAGTGTCTTATAGCTGCTGAATCATAGTGCAGCTTCAGAGTTCTAAAAAGTAGATTTTACTGTTTGGACAAAACGAGGGGGGGGGGGGCTTTAATGTATGCCCCATCCAGAGTAGCAGAGATAGAGCTTGTCTGCTGTGTATTTCATAATCTTGCTCTATGTTATGGCTTCCCAGTTGACCTTGTTCCAGATCTGGCGGGGGTGGAAGGAAATTAGAATCAAAAAGCTACCTATAAGGGCCCTGAACTCAGCGGTCGGAGTAACACATAAGTATGAGAAAATAAGTGTGAAAGCTTGTTTGGCAGACAGGTTGGGCCTTTTGGTCGTCTTCTGCCATCATTTCTATGTTTCTAAGTTTCTACCTCAGGATCCCCCATGTTCCCCTGCACAAACTGGAGAGACCACACAGACTGGCAGCCAGCTTTGGCCATGTGTCATATAAAGTCACTTTGCCTGTTGGTCATCATCTAGTCCTTCCCATTGCATGGAAGAGAGCCCAAAAGCGTGGTTCTGGCTTCTCACATATAAATCTTTCTTTTACTTACCGATCCTCTGTCTGGATCAGTTTATAATATAATTTATAATTTTGTTAATTGTAAACCGATGTGATGTTACTAAACAAATGTCGGTATATAAAAACTGCAAATAAATAAAATAACAGAAACCACTTAGGCGTTGTTAGGCAACATAATTAAAATAGATTATTAGCTGCAATTGACAGCAGTGGACAAAGTAGACACCAAATAAACTTAACAACAAAGAGATGTGGCTGTCCTAATGAATTAATATTGATTGTCAGTCAAAAAAATTCATGTCTCACCATAGTATTTGTGTAGGACAGCCAAAACAGTATGCATAACTTGGCATAGCTAGTGCCTTCTTGCTAGCCTCGGCTATGCCTTGGACTCTGTCCTAGCTCTCACATGTTGCCAAGATAGTTACATAGGCATTATGGAACTCCAGCAGGGCCTATGACATGGAGCTAAATGCTCTATAAATAAAATACATCACAAGTTGCTCAGCTGCTTACCTTCCCTTTCACAGCCTGCCTCCTGCTCCTCCTGAGGCCTGTCAATTCACTGTGGTCTTCAGTCCATGGGAGATGGTACCCTTGCGGGCAACTCTTCACCAGGCTGCCATGGTCCTCTTCAGCCCGCAGAGGTCAAGCGTCTGGCAGGCAGGTCTTCACTGAGCAGCGACCTCACTTATGTGCTCGCTGGGGGGGGGGGGGGGTAGGATCGTCATCATGCTGCTGCAGGACAGGATCATCATCACCATGTCACTGCAGTAACTTCTGCTCATGTGCCTGCAGAAGGATCCCCATGGGCACATCATTATCGTGCTGGTGCGGCTTCAGTAATCTCTGTTTGGGTGGGCTCTGTTTGGGCTTTCTTCCAGCCGCGGCAGAATGGGTTCTGCTATGGCCTTGCAGGCCTTCCAGCCCCGCATGGCTGTCTGATTGGGCACCTCCAGCTTCTCTTTGGGTCACAGCAGTCCCTCTTCTTCTCTTTGACCAGGAAGTTCAAAAAAGAAATCACATGATGAAAGCAACCGGCCCACCAGGGGAAGCCCGATCCTCCAATAGGGCAATTTGCCCCTGTACATGAGATACATTTTATTCACACAATAAAATCAGAGTAAATTATACAAAAACAAGCAAGGCTGAAAAACTATTTTTATAAGGTTATGTAAAAGTTTCAAATATTTGCAATGTCTGATCCGGGTAACTATAGACCAGTGAGAATGACTTCAGTGCCGGGACAAATAGTGGAAACTATTCTCAAGATCAAAATTGTAGAGCATATAGAAAGACATGGTTTAATGGAACACAGTCAACATGGATTTACCCAAGGAAAGTATTGCCTGCTTCATTTTTTTGAAAGGGTTAATAAACATGTGGACAAAGGTGAACCGGTAGATGTAGTATACTTCGATTTTCAGAAGGCGTTTGACAAAGTCCCTGCAATTATTCAGAGTAGTTAAATCATAAGCAGATTGTGATACATTACAGGAGGCCCTTGCAAGACTGGAAGATTGGGCATCTAAATGGCAGATGAAATTTAATGTGGACAAGTGTAAGGTGTTCCATATAGGGAAAAATAACCCTTGCTGTAGTTACATGATGTTAGGTTCCATATTGGGAGCTACCATCCAGGAAAAAGATCTATGCATCATAGTGGATAATACTTTTAAATCATCAGCTCAGTGTGCTGCAGCAGTCAAAAAAGCAAACAGAATGTTAGGAACTATTAGGAAGGGAATGGTTAATAAAACAGAAAATGTCATAATGTCTCTATATCGCTCCATGGTGAGACCGTACCTGGAATACTGTGTACAATTCTGTTCGCCGCATCTCAAAAAAGATATAGTTGCGATGGAGAAGGTACAGAGAAGGGCAACCAAAATGATAAAGGGGATGGAACAGCTTCCCTATGAGGAAAGGCTGAAGAGGTTAGGGCTGTTCAGTTTGTAGAAGAGATAGCTGAGGGAGGATATAATAGAGGTCTTTAAGATCATGTGAGGCCTTGAACGAGTAGATGTGAATCGGTTTTTTACACTTTCAAATAATAGAAGGACTAGAGGGCATTCCATGAAGTTAGCAAGTAGCACATTTAAGACTAATTGGAGAAAATTCTTTTTCACTCAACGCACAATAAAGCTCTGGAATTTGTTGCCAGAGGATGTGGTTAGTGCAGTCAGTGTAGCTGGGTTCAAAAAAGGTTTGGATTAGTTCTTGGAGGAGAAGTCCATTAACGGCTATTAATCAAGATTACTTAGGGAATAGCCACTGCAATTAATTGCATCAGTAGCATGGGATCTTCTTAGTGTTTGTGTAATTGCCAGGTTCTTGTGGCCTGGTTTGGCCTCTGTTGGAAACAGGAAGCAGGGCTTGATAGAACCTTGGTCTGACCCAGCATGGCAATTTGTTATGTTCTTATGTGCTTCAGAATTTTATAACACCTGCCATAGGAAACTGTAGGTCTGTGCCTTAGATCTTCTACTCCCTGTTAATTGGGGGGAGGGGATGGGGGAAGGGGGGAAAAGTGCCTAGATGAGCAAAGTGCCTAGATGAGTAAACCATCATTCTGTGTGTGTGAAGCTTGTATTGTTACTGCCTATACTGTATCTGTCCTATGATGGGGAAATGTGTGGAGAGTTCCCCATCTAGGACCTTAAACCTTTCATTCTGCAGTTTTCACTGTCTCATTTTGTTAATTATATTTTATAGATTCCATACTAGTTAGGTATTTCAGGTGATATTTGCCTCCTTTGTCTATGAAGTTGTAGTCTCGGGCATCAATCCAAGACAGGGAGGAGGTGGATTCCTGCTGAGGCCTTATCTGTGAAATGAAGGCATGTGCCCTGTGTATTTAAGGTCTGAACAGAACAAGTGCCAAGGAGCAGGATTACAGGGAGGAGCAGACATGCTATCTAATGGCTCTCATACATCCTGTTTGACAGGTGCTTCTTGGTTCTGATGTGGCAACACTTCATATCTCAGTGGCAGAACGCCAGGAGTTCTCTACCTCTCTTACTGACATGGTGTGGTATAGATGGTTCCATCTCAAGGCATTCTGGAAACTGTAGTCCAAGAGAACAGTATTACACAACCTAATCTGTTTTTGTCTAAGTATCTTTATGAGGGCACTGGGAAATGTTGCAGAGAAGTTAGGCTGACCAATTTTATTAGATTACGTGAGAGTGGATGTGAAGATTATTGTATGCAATAGGAGCAGATGGGCCCCATTTCTGTGTGAAAGTGTGATCAGAGGTTAGTACTGACAATATGGTAAAGATAAAGTATGTTTTAAAATGGAGAGAAAAGAACAATTTATACTCCATTTTTATGGTATAAGGTCACCACATAGCATGCTTTGAAAGTAATATTTCTGCCAGGATTCTGGGCTGTTAGGTAGTCCCTGTTCCCTTTCCAGCCCACAGACCAAGGCCCATGGCCCAGCACAAATAGTGTTACTAGTGCTGAGAATTGGAAAACACCTGGCATATGCCCAGATTTTAGTTTTGGTAAAACTTCTTTATTAAGAAATGGATTATAGACATAATATAAATGGTATACAGTATTTACAGGCCCTTTTATAGTGATTTAACAGTAATGATTACTTATCTGAATTAATAGTTATATAATTGTTTTTATTTTATATGACAATAATGATGCTTAGAACAGAATTTGTTTAGGTTTAGATAATGTGCAAGGCTAATAGCAGCCTAAGTAAAGTATACATTTCTGCCTTAAATATCTGGCATCTAGCAGAAAAGTGTTCTATATTTTCATTACTGAGTGTTTTCGAGGGAATGCTCAGATTTAAGCACTGAAGGGCATATAGTGTGGATTTTATATTTTGTTTGTTATAGTGTAGAATTTAAACTGCTTTTGTAGTTTTGGAGAAATATGGAAAAAGCCCCTAACTTTCAGTGGATTAGAAAAACTCACAATAAGTGCATGACAAGGAACATAAGAACATAAGAAAATGCCATACTGGGTCAGACCAAGGGTCCATCAAGCCCAGCATCCTGTTTCCAACAGTGGCCAATCCAGGCCATAAGACCCTGGCAAGTACCCAAAAACTAAGTCTATTCCATGTAACCATTGCTAATGGCAGTGGCTATTCTCTAAGTGAACTCAATAGCAGGCAATGGACTTCTCCTCCAAGAACCTATCCAATCCTTTTTTAAACACAGCTATACTAACTGCACTAACCACATTCTCTGGCAACAAATTCCAGAGTTTAATTGTGCGTTGAGTAAAAAAGAACTTTCTCCGATTAGTTTTAAATGTGCCCCATGCTAACTTCATGGAGTGCCCCCTAGTCTTTCCACTATCCGAAAGAGTAAATAACCGATTCACATCTACCCATTCTAGACCTCTCATGATTTTAAACACCTCTATCATATCCCCCCTCAGTCGTCTTTTCTCCAAGCTGAAAAGTCCTAACCTCTTTAGTCTTTCCTCATAGGAGAGTTGTTCCATTCCCCTTATCATTTTGGTAGCCCTTCTCTGTACCTTCTCCATCGCAATTATATCTTTTTTGAGATGCGGCGACCAGAATTGTACACAGTATTCAAGGTGCGGTCTCACCATGGAGCGATACAGAGGCATTATGACATTTTCCGTTTTATTCATCATTCCTTTTCTAATAATTCCCAACATTCTGTTTGCTTTTTTGATTGCCGCAGCACACTGCACCGACGATTTCAATGTGTTATCCACTATGACACCTAGATCTCTTTCTTGGGTTGTAGCACTTAATATGGAACCCAACATTGTGTAATTATAGCATGGGTTATTTTTCCCTATATGCATCACCTTGCACTTATCCACATTAAATTTCATCTGCCATTTGGATGCCCAATTTTCCAGTCTCACAAGGTCTTCCTGCAATTTATCACAATCTGCTTGTGATTTAACTACTCTGAACAATTTTGTGTCATCTGCAAATTTGATTATCTCACTCGTCATATTTCTTTCCAGATCATTTATAAATATATTGAACAGTAAGGGTCCCAATACAGATCCCTGAGGCACTCCACTGTCCACTCCCTTCCACTGAGAAAATTGCCCATTTAATCCTACTCTCTGTTTCCTGTCTTTTAGCCAGTTTGCAATCCACGAAAGGACATCGCCACCTATCCCATGACTTTTTACTTTTCCTAGAAGCCTCTCATGAGGAACTTTGTCAAACGCCTTCTGAAAATCCAAGTATACTATATCTACCGGTTCACCTTTATCCACATGTTTATTAACTCCTTCAAAAAAGTGAAGCAGATTTGTGAGGCAAGACTTGCCCTGGGTAAAGCCATGCTGACTTTGTTCCATTAAACCATGTCTTTCTATATGTTCTGTGATTTTGATCTTTAGAACACTTTCCACTATTTTTCCTGGCACTGAAGTCAGGCTAACCAGTCTGTAGTTTCCCGGATCGCCCCTGGAGCCCTTTTTAAATATTGGGGTTACATTTGCTATCCTCCAGTCTTCAGGTACAATGGATGATTTTAATGATAAGTTACAAATTTTTACTAATAGGTCTGAAATTTCATTTTTTAGTTCCTTCAGAACTCTGGGGTGTATACCATCCGGTCCAGGTGATTTACTACTCTTCAGTTTGTCAATCAGGCCTACCACATCTTCTAGGTTCACCGTGATTTGATTCAGTCCATCTGAATCATTACCCATGAAAATCTTCTCCATTACGGGTACCTCCCCAACATCCTCTTCAGTAAACACCGAAGCAAAGAAATCATTTAATCTTTCCGCGATGGCCTTATCTTCTCTAAGTGCCCCTTTAAACTCCTCGATCATCTAACGGTCCAACTGACTCCCTCACAGGCTTTCTGCTTCGGATATATTTTAAAAAGTTTTTACTGTGAGTTTTTGCCTCTACAGCCAACTTCTTTTCAAATTCTCTCTTAGCCTGTCTTATCAATGTCTTACATTTAACTTGCCAATGTTTATGCTTTATCCTATTTTCTTCTGTTGGATCCTTCTTCCAATTTTTGAATGAAGATCTTTTGGCTAAAATAGCTTCTTTCACCTCCCCTTTTAACCATGCCGGTAATCGTTTTGCCTTCTTTCCACCTTTCTTAATGTGTGGAATGCATCTGGACTGTGCTTCTAGAATGGTATTTTTTAACAATGACCACGCCTCTTGGACATTTTTTACTTTTGTAGCTGCTCCTTTCAGTTTTTTTCTAACAATTTTTCTCATTTTATCAAAGTTTCCCTTTTGAAAGTTTAGCACGAGAGCCTTGGATTTGCACACTGTTCCTTTTCCAGTCATTAAATCAAATTTGATCATATTATGATCACTATTGCCAAGCGGCCCCACCACCGTTACCTCTCTCACCAAGTCCTGTGCTCCACTGAGAATTAGATCTAAAATTGCTCAGGAATATTTTGTTCACTGATAGCCTTGACTGTTAGAGGCCCTCTGTCCCTACCCCTCTGCTTTTCTAATATAGTCTTGCTGGGATACATAATTGCAGTAATTGGTAACAAAATAATTTGCTAGTTCTTTATGATTTTCAAGGAGTTTTCTTTCAAATAAAAAAAACATAATCACTATTATTCAATTTAACAACTATTGTGCCTTTATGTTGAGGTAAACCATCTGGAAGCTTAGATTTTACTCCAATTGTTCATAACTCTCTTTAATGAAAAAGGAGTTGATTCACCTTAAATCTGAATTTGCTAAATAAAATAGGAATTAACTATCACCAAGGAAACCTCACCCACTTTACAGCATTCAGGATTCTTTCCCCCACTACTACAGAAGGTTCAGAAACCCAGAAGCAATAGGTTTACAGTAAGCTCAGATAGGATAAGATCTGTGACTCAAAGCCACCCGTTCTTTACATGTAAGCAGCCTGGATGCCTTCCCCCACTTATACAGAGTATCAGGAAACTCAAGAATAAAAGGATTACAATGGGCTCCAATAGGATAAGACCTGTGATACAGAGTTACCCACTCTCTCAAGTGACTCAAGAACAAAATGCCTTTTCTGTATTGGAAAATGAAGAAGCTCTAGCAATAGAGACTGAAGTGGTATCTGAAAGGAAAGAAGAAGCTCTATGCACACAGAATTTCCACAAGGCAATCAAAAACCATAAGAGACAGTTCATTCTGCTGGGAGACTCAATCATCAGAGGCACTAATTTGGGAATTCTTTTCAAGGAAAACACTATATTTAAATGCCTTACAGGATCCTCATCTGGTAGAAATGCAAATAGGATGGTCAATGCAATCAGTGAAAAAAGTGAGGACTCTGAGGTTGATCTTGCTAGAAACAGCATCTGAACAGTACAGAAAGATTTCCAGACTCTGGGGAAGCAGATTAGGCACAAGGCAAAGGCTATTGCCTCTTCAGAAGTATTACCTGTTCATGAAAAAGGGAAGAAGAGGCTAAGCCATATATAACTTCAAATCATGGCTCAAACCCTGGTGTAAGGAATAAAGTTTTAGATATATTGGGGGCTGGGGCCATGTATGGCTCTATGTCAAAGATGGCTTACATCTGTCTGAGGCAGGAAAAAGGATCCAAAATGAAAAATTCAAAACATATGTCATAATGTGAAACTCCCCCCCCCCCCTCCCTAGAGATGGAGGTTAAAGAGCATGCTACCATATAAGTGAACTGCAGCAGAGATTAAAAAAAGAGGACAATGCAGCTATGTAACATGAGCTGCCAGCCCAGGAAACCAAAAATGAGATTGAAAAGATTGCATAACCCCTTACTATGAAGGTGCTTAAATGAACATTGAATAGATGAGTCAGAGACTCAAATAGAGGATTTGCATTTCACAGCCCACTGGACTATTGCTGGTAACTGAAGTGAAATATTACTTCAAATCATCAGAACTATGACTGAAAAAGTCCTACATTGAAGAATTCTGAATGAGAGAGGGATTTGTGAGAAAAATGTACTGAAAAACAGTCCTAGGAAGCAAACAGATTCTCACCCTGACTAACAAGGGCAGTCAGATCTTGGGTTCCCAGTTCTCAAACAGCAAAAAAAAAAAAAATTTTAAATTTTAAAAAGCCAGGCAGGATGGAAGTATGTGCACACTTTCTTTTGCCATGGTCCTGCATGGGTCTTGGCCTTTTGGCTAAGAAAAGGTGACCCATTCAGACTGGGTAACAGAGAATGACTGGCCATGAGCTTAGTGGAGCTAAAATCAGTAACAGCTGAGATTGGGGAGGTCCTGAATCACTGAACACTAAATAAACCATATTCCTCATGGAGTTGTAAACCCAAGCCAGGAAAAACCCTCCTACCAAGGGAGAGGAACCAAAGGACAGCAGAAGATCCAGAAGTGGTATGGTCCCCCAGAAGGAAGTGGACCCCAGTGGCAGATCAAGCAGTCCCGCAGGACGGCCTGGACCCCAGCAGCATCTCAACAGTCTCTCAGGAGGGTGTGGACCCCAGTGGCAACCGGATAGTTGGAGTCAGGTCTCCAAAGAGGACGTGAACCCCAGCAGCATTCCAGGATATGGAAATGTGTCCCCAGGAGGGTGTGGACCTCAGCATTGGCATGAACCTTTCAGTGGAGTGGAAGCAGCACCAAAGAGAAGGCAGGGAGCAGAAAGCAATTAATTTCCCAGAGACAAACTTTTCTGAGGTGTCAGCTAGCTCTTGTCCTCTTACTTCTGCAACAATTCAACAGTTCATCCCTCTTAACTCAGTGACTGCAAGAAATTCTAGTCTCAGCAGACCTGATTTGCTGTTAAGAGAGAGACATGGCTGATGCAGCAGCACAGAAAGACACCTTAAAACAGCTAACTGAAACCATTGAACTAAGAGATGAACCAGAGCAAAAGGGGGAGGATGTTGAAAGAAAGGATAAGAGCAGTAAATTGAAGAGATTATGCAAACCCAAGAGAAAGCTATGGAGAGATATGAGGCAAGTAGACAAGAGCATAGGCACAGGGTAGAAAGGGAATGGCACAGTGTTGAACAGGAAAAGGAGAAGGTCTCAAAAAACCCTGTCAATCTTAAGCACCTATCAATCTTGTATGAAGAAATCAGACCTGAAATGCAAAATGCCATGAATGCCAAATGCCATTGCAGTGATCCACATGCTCTGAATCACACGAATGCATTGCAACTAACCCATGCACCAGGTATACGCCCCAAAGAAAACACTTCAGTGCAACCATGGATCCCAGCATCCCATGGGGATTGGGAATGAGAAAGAGCTAAGCAACTACACTCAGGAAGGGCTCCAATTGAATACCCTGTGCCTAAACAGGAGGCAATTGAGCAGCCACATCCTGAGCCAATGTTCAACAAAAGTGACATGCACAGTCAACCACAAGACACCCACCCATCAAGACCTACTGCCTTTCAGAATGAGTCTTCAGAAAGAGAAGATCTAGCAAGGTATATGACCCGCCGGGAATTCATAACCATGGGGCTTTACAAGTTCAACGACCACCCTGAGAGTTACAGGGCATGGAAATCTGACTTCCAAGATGCTGTGGAGGATATGAGGTTGACTCCAAAGGAAGAGATAAACCTGATGGTAAAATGGTAAGGACGTGAATCGGTCAAGCACGTGAAAGGATTAAAAAAAGTCTACCCACGTGATCCCCTTAAAGCGTTAAAAGAAGTATGGGAGAGACTTGAGCAATATTATGGGGACCCAGTTGCCATAGAAAATGCGTTGTTTGAGAAAATGGAAAACTTTCCAGAAATATCCAGTAGAGATAACCGAAAGTTGCAAGAATTGGGAGATCTCCTCCAAAAGGTAGTGACAGCTAAGGCTGAATTCATATATCCAGGTCTCAACCTTCTGGACACCTCACAAGACACGAAGACCATCATAAACAAACTGCCACGTGATATACAAGATAAATTGGCATCTCACGGTGCACGGTACAAAGAAGACCACAAAGAGTACCACCTTTCCATGTCTTCACAAAGTTCATACGAGACTTAGGAAGGCATAGGAACGACCCTAGCTTCTTATTCAGTACACATGAAATGCACAAAATCAGCCACTGAGTGAACGAGAGGCCAACCAATAAGCATAGCAGCCAACCAATAAGCATAGCAGCAGCAGGAAGCCCATTTTTGTGCACAAAACGGAAGTGTCACCTGCAGCATCTACATCAGATCAACTTCCTAGTATGGATAGAGCAGAGGATCCAGACCGACAGTGTCCAATACACAAGAAACCTCACCCACTCAGAAAGTGTCTAGGATTCAAAGGGAAACTTTTAAAAGAGCGCAAAGAACTGTTAAAAAAGTACAGAATTTGTTTCCGGTGTTGTAAAATAGCCATTAAGTGTTCAGAGTGTGGGAGTGACCAACATGATAGCGCCCTGCACCCTGATGGAGCAAAACTTCATCCATCGGGAACCTCACACCCTAGTTTAAACCACGGTGGGGAGGAAAAGGCAGAACAAAAGCCAGAACCTGAAGTGATCCTCAAATGCACACAAGTGTGTGGGAGAAATAGCAATGGGAAATCCTGCACAAAGATATGCTTGGCTAGAGTGTATACCAAGGAACAGCCTAAGAAGGCAGTCAAAATGTATGTCATCATAGATGAGCAGAGCAACAGATCCTTGGCAAGGCCAGAATTCTTTGACTTGTTTGATATCCATGACCACTACTCCTCGCACAACCTCAAAACCTGCTCAGGCGTTACCTGAGTGACAGGGAGGACAGCAAGCGGATATGTAATAGAGGCGATAGATGGCAGCCACAAGTCAAACTTGTCCATGCTCATTGAGTGCGACCAGATGCCTGGCAACAGGGATGAGATTCCTACACCAGAAGCCACTCGGCACCATTTTCATCTAAAGTCCATAATGCATCAGCTCCCACCATTAGATCCAGAAGCAGAAATCCTGCTGTTATTGAGCAGAGATACACCAGCACTGATCAAGGTCCTAGAGATATGTGATGGTCCACCAACCACTCCCTATGCTTACCAACTCGCTTTGGGATGGGTGATAGTCGGCGATGTCTGTTTGAATTGAACAAGAAGACCAAGCGTTCATGTATACATTATGAGTGTCTTAGAGAATGGACGCCCTACTCTATTTGAACCATGTCCTAAACATCTAAGCACCAAGGAGATCCTAAGCTGTGAGGAACTCAGTCTCAATTCAGCCACCAGTCATGTCACCTCTCCATCAGATGTAGAAGAACATCTAGGGGACTCAGTGTTTCAAGTCACCAAGGATGACGACAAACCTACTCTTTCTGTAGAAGAAAGAGAATTCTTAAGAATTATGAATAAAGAGTTCTTTATAGATGAATCAAATAGCTGGGTAGCTCCTCTACCATTCCGGACACCCAGACCTCGACTCCCTAACAACAGAGAGCAAGCACTCTCACGACTTATGTCACTGCGAAGAACTCTGAAAAGAAAACCGGAGATGAAGCAACACTTCATTAACTTCATGAACGACATGTTGGACAATAACCACGCAGAGCTAGCTGCACCCTTAAGAGATAATGAAGAGTGCTGGTACTTGCCTACCTTTGGTGTATATCATCCGCAGAAACCGGGCCAGATCCATAAGAACATAAGAAAATGCCATACTGGGTCAGACCAAGGGTCCATCAAGCCCAGCATCCTGTTTCCAACAGTGGCCAATCCAGGCCATAAGAACCTGGCAAGTACCCAAAAACTAAGTCTATTCCATGTTTCCATTGCTAATGGCAGTGGCTATTCTCTAAGTGAACTTAATAGCAGGTAATGGACTTCTCCTCCAAGAACTTATCCAATCCTTTTTTAAACACCGCTATACTAACTGCACTAACCACTTCCTCTGGCAACAAATTCCAGAGTTTAATTGTACGTTGAGTAAAAAAGAACTTTCTCCGATTAGTCTTAAATGTGCTACTTGCTAACTTCATGGAATGCCCCCTAGTCCTTCTATTATTCGAAAGTCACATCTACTCGTTCAAGACCTCTCATGATCTTAACAACCTCTATCATATCCCCCCTCAGCCGTCTCTTCTCCAAGCTGAACAGCCCTAATCTCTTCAGCCTATCCTCATAGGGAAGCTGTTCCATCCCCTTTATCATTTTGGTTGCCCTTCTCTGTACCTTCTCCATCGCAACTATATCTTTTTTGAGATGCGGCGACCAGAATTGTACACAGTATTCAAGGTGTGGTCTCACCATGGAGTGATATAGAGGCATTATGACATTTTCCGTTCCATTAACCATTCCCTTCCTAATAATTCCTAACATTCTATTTGCTTTTTTGACTGCTGCAGCACACTGAGCTGATGATTTTAAAGTATTATCCACTATGATGCCTAGATCTTTTTCCTGGGTGGTAGCTCCTAATATGGAACCTAACATCGTGTAACTACAGCAACGGTTATTTTTCCCTATATGCAACACCTTGCACTTTCCACATTAAATTTCATCTGCCATTTGGATGCCCAATCTTCAAGTCTTGCAAGGTCCTCCTGCAATGTATCAGTCTTCTTGTGATTTAACTACTCTAAATAATTTTGTATCATCTGCAAATTTGATAACCTCACTCGTCGTATTCCTTTCCAGATCATTTATATATATATTGAAAAGCACCGGTCCAAGTACAGATCCCTGAGGCACTCCACTGTTTACCCTTTTCCACTGAGAAAATTGACCATTTAATCCTACTCTCTGTTTCCTGTCTTTTAACCAGCTTGTAATCCACGAAAGGACATCGCCTCTTATCCCATGACTTTTTAGTTTACGTAGAAGCCTCTCATGAGGGACTTTGTCAAACGCCTTCTGAAAATCCAAATACACTACATCTACCGGTTCACCTTTATCCACATGTTTATTAACCCCTTCAAAAAAATAAAGCAGATTTGTTAGGCAAGACTTCCCTTGGGTAAATCCATGTTGACTATGTTCCATTAAATCATGTCTTTCTATATGCTTTACAATTTTGTTCTTGAGAATAGTTTCCACTATTTTTCCCGGCACTGAAGTCAGGCTCACTGGTCTATAGTTACCTGGATCGCCCCTGGAGCCTTTTTTAAATATTGGGGTTACATTGGCCACCCTCCAGTCTTCAGGTACAATGGATGATTTTAATGATAGGTTACAAATTTTAACTAATAGATCAGAAATTTCATTTTTGAGTTCCTTCAGAACCCTAGGATGCATACCATCCGGTCCAGGTGATTTGCTACTCTTTAGTTTGTCAATCTGGCCTACTACATCTTCCAGGTTCACAGTGATTTTGTTCAGTTCGTCTGACTCATCACCCCTGAAAACCATCTCCGGAACTGGTATCTCCCCAACATCCTCATTTGTAAACACGGAGGCAAAGAATTCATTTAGTCTTTCTGCAATGGCCTTATCTTCCCTAAGAGCCTCTTTAACCCCTCTGTCATCTAATGGTCCAATCGACTCCCTCACAGGTTTCTTGCTTTGGATATAGTTAAAAAAGTTTTTATTATGAGTTTTTGCCTCTATGGCCAATTTCATTTCAAATTCTCTCTTCGCCTGTCTTATCAATGTTTTACACTTAGCTTGACAATGCTTATGTTTTATCCTATTTTCTTCAGATGGATCCTTCTTCCAGTTTTTGAAGGATTTTTTTTGGCTAAAATAGCCTCTTTCACCTCACCTTTTAACCATGACTGTAATTGTTTTGCCTTCCTTCCACCTTTCTTAATGCGCGGAATACATATGGACTGCACCTCTAGGATTGTATTTTTAAACAATGCCCATGCCTGTTGAACACTTTTAACCTTTGCAGCTGCACCTTTCAGTTTTTTTCTAACTATTTTTCTCATTTTGTCAAAGTTTCCCTTTTTAAAATTTAGTGTTAGAGCTGCAGATTTACTTATTGTCCCCCTTCCAGTTATTAGTTTAAATTTGATCATGTTATGATCACTGTTGCCAAGTGGCCCCACCTCCTTTACTTCTCTCACCAAATCTTGCGTTCCACTAAGAATTAAATCTAAAATAGCTCCCTCTCTTGTTGGTTCCTGAACCAATTGCTCCATGAAGCAATCATTTATTACATCCAGGAACGTTATGTCTCTAGCAAGTCCTGATGTTACATTTACCCAGTCAATATTGGGGTAATTGAAATCTCCCATTATTATTGCACTGCCAAATTGGTTTGCTTCCCTGATTTCTCTTAGCATTTCATCATCTGTCTGACCATTTTGTCCAGGTGGACGGTAGTATACTCCTATCACTATACTCTTACCCAACACACATGGGATTTCTACCCATATAGATTCTACTGAGCATTTAGTCTCTTGTATGATCTTTATCCTATTGGACTCTATACCCTCCCAGACATAAAGTGCCACACCCCCACCAAGTTGATCCTCCCTATCACTGCGATATAATTTGTACCCTGATATAGCACTGTCCCATTGGTTATCCTCCTTCCACCAAGTCTCTGTGATGCCAATGATGTCAATCTCATCATTTTCTGCTATACACTCTAACTCTCCCATCTTACTACTTAGACTTAGGGTCCTATAGGAATTCCATGCAGGTGGACAAAATCCAGACTTATGAAATTTCCTGCTGCCCCAGAGTTAATAAGGGCTAAGGTCCCAAATGATTCCGATGGCCAATGGAAGGAGTCTGCTCCTGTGAGGCTGGAGATAAAAGTTGAATAAACCTGGGTTTATGTGGTCAATTTCTAAACAAGTGTCAGAGATCAGCACAATAGAGACAAATCTCCAGCCATTTCCTATGACCTTTCTCCATTTGGGAAAGGCAAATGCAATGTGACCCAGTTCCATAGCTTCTTGAGTGGTGGAATAGGATTAACCCACAGGACTGCATGAGGTGCAGGGTTTGTGGCGGGATGCTGGAGCTCTGATTGCCATTCACGAGTATGGGCATCTGGGCAAGAGGATCAATGCTTCCAGATCTAAAGGCAGCTCTTAGAAGGTCAGCTAATCCTTGATCTGAATCACTAATTTATTCCTGAAATCCATGACAAGGATCTCATTATTCCAGTGCCCCACAGTATAGTTCCCTTGCTTCATGCTGAGAAAAGAGGCAGAAGCTGATATTATGTTGCCTGGGCTATAAAAAATACATTTAAACATCATGACAAAACATCACAATCTGAAATCAAGGGGGTCTGGTTGCTATTCTTGACTTATGGTCAGGAAAATGGGACTTCTGTAGGGTATTGACTGTAGAGCAATGATTCAGAAAGCCGTAGCAGGTTTTTAGATCTCCATACAAGCACAGGGGAGTTTCTGCCTCCAGCTCCTTATCCATATGCTCTACAGCTGCAAGGGGTATAGAGGGCCCAAGAGAAAGGGCTTCAAGCAAGCACATTAACTTTCTCCTACAATCTTAACGTCAATGGTTCTGTTCTCCCAAGTATTTGTTCAGCTCCCCAGGAGCTTACCCTGTGCTGCCAAACAAGCAGCCAATTTCGTGGGGTCAATTTTGGCCAGAGCTTGATGTAGCAGTTGTCAACTGTGGGATGCCCCAAAAACAAGTGGCCTAGTATCAGGAGAGTCAAATCCAGACATGAAGAAAGGAGGAAGCCCCTGATATGATCAAGGAACGAGAGGCCTGGAACAGAATGAGGAGCTGGAACAAACCAGAAATCCAGGAACAGTAAGGAGATCAGGCAGCAATACTGAAAGTAGAACATGGAAATAAAGAAATTTTCTGGACACAGGAAAAGCCAGAGTATGAAGACTGAAAGGTAGGATCAAGCTCTGGCAACTGACCAATGAGACTGCCTCAGTAAAAATACAAGTTAATACAGTAAACAAGATAGCCCCTGGAGTGGGAGAAGCAAGGATCACAGGACTAAGAGGACTGGATAAATAGTGCAAGTAGTTCACAGTACCACCCACAAGTTGGAGGAGAATTCAGCAATGGATCTTTACAGCAATGTGTTGATGGAAGAATTGGGACTAGTTGATATTCATTTATCAGAAATTCTGCAAAATGCTAGAAATTGCAAAGACTATAGTCCTTCAGGATCAACAGTCCTTTCTCAGGATTGATTTTAAATAAGAGATTGGGATTGAACCTTTAGAGGGTGAAAATAAGTCACTCACAGGTATACCTTGTCTTACAAAAACAGATCTATACAACAAAGTCTCTACTATCAGCATCATCCAGCCTCAGAGAACACACTCATACACACCAAGAAGGCCCTGTTATGCCGGAGGTGGACCCTTGAGCCAAGGTGGAGTTGGTTCTACCTGCAAGGCAAGCATAGGTCCCCACCGTCGGCAGGCGGAGTTGGCTGACTGACGGAGGCCGGCTGGAACTTCGCCAATACCAGCCCTTGTTCCCTGGAGGGTGAGCCCTTGGTTACCGGGGCCAGCTGGAGTTAGATTGGCCTCCATCCGAGGTCTTCTGATGGACGAGGAGGAGGTCAGCCAGGGACCAGCAGTGGTAAGAGTAGCAAGTTTGATCTGGATGAGGCGGAGTCCCAGAAACCCAGGTGCCAAATGGAACGAGAGGCAGACAGGGGGCACCCAAGTAAGAACAGGCTGAAGCCTGAAAAGCCAAGTCCAGAATGAGTATAGCAGAGGCGTCATTGAACAAGCTGGGGTCAGGGCAGGTGGCAGGCAAGGTAGAGTGGTACGGCAAGACAAAGATCAAGTCCAGGAGACAATCAGTAGCATGGTCAGGCAAAGCAGAGGTCGGGTCCAGGAGATGGTCAGTAGCGTGGCCAGGCAAAGCAGAGGTCAGGCCCAGGAGACGATCACTAGTGTGGTCAGGCAAAGCAGAGGTCGGGTCCAAGAGTCAATCCGTAGAACAAGTAGAGTAGCGAATGAACAAAGGAACAAGGAGAATACCAGAACTAGGATCAGGAACATAAACATGACAGGAACCAGGAACATGAAGGAATCACCAGGAGAAGCAATAAAGTATATGACCAGCGTGGAGACCTGTTGCAAAGGCAACTAACTGTGGCTGGGCCCGGCCTTATATACCGGGACCCAGTGATGTCATCACCTGGGGTCACGGGTTAGTTTCCCGTCGCGGCCCCTTTAAAAGAAGAGGAGATGAGCGCGCACACACCTAGGGAGGGGCACGGCGTGGGACGGTGGCATCTCCCCGTTGACTGCTTGGGGAGGCCCGCTGCGGAGCATGGACGTCCGTCACAGAGATAGGCGCACGGGGTTGGCCCGAGGTCATAGGCAGCGTCCCCTGACCACGAGGGAAGTGGAGCCAGATAGTGGAGCAGGAAGAAGAGGGTAAGAGGGCCTGGCCGTGGGCCTACCGCGGATGGCACATGCAACAGTACCTGCTCCCCTTACGCCCCCCTCTTGGAGGTCTGGGTTTGCCCAGATGGGCATGGTGAAACTAGGAGGAGACCTTTATCCAAGATGTTATGAGCTGGCTCCCAAGAATTTTCTTCTGGGCCGTAACCCTCCCAGGAGAGGAGGTATTCCCACTGATGGCCCCCACGGTGGACATCCAAGTCTTCACGAACCTTGTAAGTAGTATCAGATTCGGCAACCAGGTGAGATGGTTCTGGTACTTTAGGAGATGGCCAAGAAAGGATCACTGGCTTCAGTAATGACACATGGAATGTGTTGTGGATACCCAGAGTTGGTGGTAACCGGAGCTGACTTCAGTGCCAGGAAAAATAGTGGAAAGTGTTCTAAACATCAAAATCACAGAACATTTAGAAAGACATGGTTTAATGGAACAAAGTCAGCATGGCTTTATCCAGGGCCAGTCTTGCCTCACAAATCTGCTTCACTTTTATGAAGGAGTTAATAAACATGTGGATAAAGGTGAACCGGTAGATATAGTATACTTGGATTTTCAGAAGGCGTTTGACAAAGTTCCTCATGAGAGGCTTCTAGGAAAAGTAAAAAGTCATGGGATAGGTGGCGATGTCCTTTCGTGGATTGCAAACTGGCTAAAAGACAGGAAACAGAGAGTAGGATTAAATGGGCAATTTTCTCAGTGGAAGGGAGTGGACAGTGGAGTGCCTCAGGGATCTGTATTGGGACCCTTACTTTTCAATATATTTATAAATGATCTGGAAAGAAATACGAACAGTGAGATAATCAAATTTGCAGATGACACAAAATTGTTCAGAGTAGTTAAATCACAAGCAGATTGTGATAAATTGCAGGAAGACCTTGTGAGACTGGAAAATTGGGCATCCAAATGGCAGATGAAATTTAATGTGGATAAGCTCAAGGTGATGCATATAGGGAAAAATAACCCATGCTATAATTACACAATGTTGGGTTCCATATTAGGTGCTACAACCTAAGAAAGAAATCTAGGTGTCATAGTGGATAACACATTGAAATCATCGGTACAGTGTGCTGCGGCAGTCAAAAAAGCAAACAGAATGTTGGGAATTATTAGAAAGGGAATGGTGAATAAAACAGAAAATGTCATAATGCCTCTGTATCGCTCCATGGTGAAACCGCACCTTGAATACTGTGTACAATTCTGGTCGCAGCATCTCAAAAAAGATATAATTGCGATGGAGAAGGTACAGAGAAGGGCTACCAAAATGATAAGGGGAATGGAACAACTCCCCTATGAGGAAAGACTAAAGAGGTTAGGACTTTTCAGCTTGGAGAAGAGACAACTGAGGGGGGATATGATAGAGGTGTTTAAAATCATGAGAGGTCTAGAACAGGTAGATGTGAATCGGTTATTTACTCTTTCGGATAGTAGAAAGACTAGGGGGCACTCCATGAAGTTAGCATGGGGCACATTTAAAACTAAACGGAGAAAAGTTCTTTTTTACTCAACACACAATTAAACTCTGGAATTTGTTGCCAGAGGATGTGGTTAGAACATAAGAACATAAGAAATTGCCATGCTGGGTCAGACCAAGGGTCCATCAATCCCAGCATCCTGTTTCCAACAGAGGCCAAAACCAGGCCACAAGAACCTGGCAATTACCCAAAAACTAAGAAGATCCCATGCTACTGATGCAATTAATAGCAGTGGCTATTCCCAAAGTAAAATTGATTAATAGCCATTAATGGACTTCTCCTCCAAGAACTTATCCAAACCTTTTTTGAACCCAGCTACACTAACTGCACTAACCACATCTTTGGCAACAAATTCCAGAGCTTTATTGTGCGTTGAGTGAAAAAGAATTTTCTCCGATTAGTCTTAAATGTGCTACTTGATAACTTCATGGAATGCCCCCTAGTCCTTCTATTATTCGAAAGTGAAAATAACCGAGTCACATCTACTCGTTCAAGACCTCTCATGATCTTAAAGACCTCTATCATATCCCCCCTCAGCCGTCTCTTCTCCAAGCTGAACAGCCCTAACCTCTTCAGCCTTTCCTCATAGGGAAACTGTTCCATCCCCTTTATCATTTTGGTTGCCCTTCTCTGTACCTTCTCCATCGCAACTATATCTTTTTTGAGATGCGGCGACCAGAATTGTACACAGTATTCATGGTGTGGTCTCACCATGGAGCGATATAGAGACATTATGACATTTTCCGTTCTATTAACCATTCCTGTCCTAATAATTCCTAACATTCTATTTGCTTTTTTGACTGCTGCAGCACACTGAGCTGACGATTTTAAAGTATTATCCACTATGATGCCTAGATCTTTTTCCTGGGTGGTAGCTCCTAATATGAAACCTAACATCGTATAACTACAGCAACGGTTATTTTTCCCTATATGCAACACCTTGCACTTGTCCACATTAAATTTCATCTACCATTTGGATGCCCAATCTTCATGTCTTGCAAGGTCCTCCTGCAATGTATCACAGTCTGCTTGTGATTTAACTACTCTGAATAATTTTGTATCATCTGCAAATTTGATAACCTCACTCGTCGTATTCCTTTCCAGATCATTTATATTGTGATGGCTCACCGTCCGTGAGGCCTCGAACGCCGCTCTTCCGTCTCCAGTTCTCAGTCGCCACCAGTTGCCCCGGTCCCTGGAGTTCGATGTGTTCAAGTAACTCCCTGAGTCTGTGCCTCTGCTGGCCCTGGTTTTGCTGGGCTTCTGGGTTCCCTTCAGGCAGGGTTGGGGGTAAGCAGTCCCCCCAATCCCCAGAGACAACACAGAGAGTGGGATAGTTCCTTCAAAGCAGTTTAATAAGTAACAACTGGATGCATTACATGGGGTTTGTCCCCTCCCCCTCCAGCCCTCTGATTCCCTTACAAGCAGTGCTAGTTCAGAACAATCATTTACCTCCTCTGTTCAGCACTATTACAAGCCCCAACACCACAGGCCCCTTTAGGGTAAAGATTATACTTCACCCCTCCACCTGGATTACTCCGTATCCATGCCTGAACTGGAGGACTCCTCTATCCCTGAACCTACCTCCATCTCCTCCTCTTCTGACTCCGAAGAGCTGGGTTTTTGTGGCCAGTTCCACCAAGGGGGCACGCCCTCTTCCTCCACCTCCATGGACTCATCTGTGTCTGCCTCATTAACGTCTATGCCTGCCACCTGTTCGCCTTCAGGCTTTCCTACCCTGTCTGGTGGTGTTTCAGGGAAACTGGGATTCATAGTTCTTCTCTTCCCCTGCGCCCCCTGCTGTCTGGCTCTGGTACTCTTGTTGCTCTTATGGTAGCTTGTCAGCTCCTGCCTGCGGCCGGGCTGCGCTACATCACACCCCCCCCCCCCCTTTTAAAAACCTTGGGTACCGGAGTTCCAGCTCCCTCCCCCAGGCGTGAAAGAAAGTCTGCATTCACGAGGTCCCTGCCCGCCCTATGACGGACCTCAAAACAGTACGGCTGTAGCGCCAAGTACCATCTGGTCAGCCTTGCGTTGGATTCTTTCATGACATGGAGCCATTTCAAGGGTGCATGATCAGTAACTAGGACAAAGGGACGCCCAGCCAAATAATACTTCAGTGAATCAATCGCCCACTTCACCGCCAAGCATTCTTTTTCAATGGTGGCGTATTTGCGTTCATGCTCATGCAGCCTACGACTAAGGTACAGTACCGGGTGTTCTTCCCCGTATTCGCTTTGTGAGAGAACGGCCCCTAATCCCGTCCCGGATGCATCTGTCTGCAATATGAAGGGCAGGGCAAAATCAACGGCTTTTAATACCGGATCTCGGCATAGGGGTCTCTTAAGGTACTCAAACGCGGCTGCTGCGGGGTGCGCCCAGCCTAACTGATTCGGTGTTCCTTTCCTTAGCATGTCATTTAAGGGACATGCTAGGTCGGCGAACCGCGGTATGAAGCGTCTGTAATAGCCTACCAGACCCAGGAAGGCCCTCAACTGCTTCTGCGTCTCAGGTCTAGGGTAGTCCTGAATACACTGGATCTTGTCCAGCAAGGGTTTAACCACCCCCTTCCCCACTACATGCCCCAAGTACTTGACCTCTCTTTGCGCCAGGTGACATTTCGCCGGGTTGACCGTCAAACCTGCTTCCCTTAATGACTGGAGCACTGCTTTGACTTTAACTAGGTGGGAGGCCCAATCAGTAGAGTGAATTATGACGTCGTCCATGAACGCAGCGGCATAGTTCATGTGGGGGTGTAGCACTATATTCAAAAGGCGCTGACAGCTGGCAGCAGCGCCCTGCAACCCAAAAGGCATGCGTACGAATTGATACAGGCCCGACGGGGTGGCAAATGCTGTTTTTTCCCGCGACTCCTGATCTAAAGGTATTTGCCAATACCCTTTTGTGAGGTCTAGGGTGGTTAGATATTGGGCTGTCCCCAGCCTTTCCACTAGCTCGTCCACTCGGGGCATAGGATATGCGTCAAAACTAGAGATGGCATTTACAAGTCTAAAATCTATGCAGAAGCGCAAGGTCCCATCGGGCTTGGGTACCAGGACTATGGGGCTACACCATGCGCTGCTAGATTCCTCAATGACCCCTAACTGCAACATCTCCTCTACTTGCTTTGTGACCTCTGTCTGCATAGCCTCAGGCAACCGATAAGGCCTCCTCCTGACCACCTTCCCAGTTTGTGTTTGTATGCTGTGAGTGACTAAGGTTGTACGGCCCGGTAATGGGGAAAACACATCCCCCGCCTGGCTCACTATCTTCTCTATTTGGGCCCTTTGTAATGGGGTCAAGTCTGCCCCTATTTTTACTCCCTCCTTAAGATCAAGATCCCTTACCTGGGGGCCCAGCTCCCCTTCGTCCTCGGGTACCCGACCTGCTGACAGACTTTCCCTCTCTATCCAGGGCTTGCGCAAATTGATGTGATAGACCTGCAGGCGTTTGTGACCAACCTTAACCTGATAGTTCAGGGGACCCAAACGTTTTACTATGACCCCTGGGCCCTTCCGCTTGGCAAGGAGCTTATTGGAGGACGTGGGTACCAGTATTAGGACCTGATCCCCTTCCTGGAATTCCCGCTCCCTTGCCCCTCGGTCATAGTACTGCTTCTGCTTCTCTTGGGCTTGCCTTAAGTTATCTCGAGCTATCCCCAAAGCAACCTCTGCATGCTGCCTCAAACCATCTACGTAACTTATTACGTCTTGGGGCTCTGCCTCTACCCCACTCCATTTCTCCTGAATGACATCCAGCATACCCCGGGGTTGTCGCCCAAAGATGAGTTCAAATGGGGAGAACCCAGTAGAGGCCTGGGCTACCTCCCGCGAGGCGAACAATAAGAAGGGGATAAGCCTGTCCCAATCCCCCGAATCCCTCTCCAAACAAGCCCGCATCATAGATTTCAGAGTTTGATTATATCGTTCAACCAAGCCATCAGTCTGGGGATGATACGCAGCGGAGCGCGTGTGCTTTATGGCAAACTGGTTCCACAAGTTCGCCAACTCCCGGGACATCAAGTTGGTACCTCGATCTGTTAATACTTCCCTGGGAAACCCGAACTCACAGAAGATTTTTACTAGCTCGGGTGCCACCGCTGAGGCTTTTGTGGACCTCAAGGGGACGGCCCAGGGCGTCGTGGCGTAATCCAGCACTACTAGAATGTACTGGTGTCCCCTCTTGGTCTTTTCTAATGGTCCGATCATGTCTACCGCTATGCGGTCCATGGGTGCCTGTACTGTGGGGAGGGGTACCAGTGGGGTGCGAGCTGGGGCTCTTGTTGAGACTAATTGGCATTTGGGGCATGAAGAACAATATTTCCTAACGTTCCTGTATATGCCCGGCCAAAAGAACCTCCTCTTAAGCCAAGCTAGAGTACTATGTATGCCCAAATGGTCCGCCAGGGGATGTTCGTGGGCTAGGGCCAGGACATCGTTCTGGAAGCACAGGGGCACCAAAAGCTGTTTGTGAGCACCCTGCCCTACCAGTCCTTCCTCTACCCTATAGAGTAAACCTTTTTCCACCATGAAATAAGTGTACAATGTATTTCCTTTATTAGTAATAGGAGGAGTGGGCATTTTTGCCTGTTTCCACGCCTCCTTAAGCGCCTCATCCTGGAGCTGTTCCTCCCTGAATTCTGGAAACCGGCCCAGCAATGTCCCCACTATCTGATTCGTGCGGGGCTCCTCTTCTCCCTCCCAAAAGTCTACCTGACCTCGCTTTTCCTTCTTTCTCTCAGCGCGGGGTTTGCGACTCAGCCCTGGTTCCTCCACTACTCCCGCCTCTCCGAAGGGAAAAACCTCCCCAATCCCGGGTTCAGCGTCTGAGGCGCCCTGCACCTGGGTCTGGGCTCTAGTAGTCACCAAGGCTTGTTTGTCGGCTAATACCTCTGCGAGAGGCTTCCAGTCGCGCCCCAATAGGAGGGGTACGGGTAATGCTTCGGCCCGGGCGACTTCCAACATATCCTCATAAGGGCCCCACTGTAAAAGGACCTCATACACCGGATGCTTTCTTACGTCCCCATGTACGCAACGTATCTGAGCTTCTCCCTTTGGGACCCGAGATGCATTCACCCCCACTTGTGCTGCAGTTTTCCCCGAAATCAAGGACTGACTTATGCCGGTGTCTTGGAGAGCTTGCACTCTATGCCCATTGACCCTAACCCATTGAAAATAGGGGGTCGGTTCCCTGGAGGCTTCCCCTCCACCTGACTTCGGGGGTTGCACATAGCCTACCGTCACGTGAGGGCATTCCCTCTGGAAGTGCCCCGGTTCCCCACAATGGAAGCACTTGAGGGTCCCTGACCTCCTAGGGGGTTCCCAGCCTCGGCCTTGCCCCTCAAGCGGATGGGCTGCCCACTCTGGCTTCGGGGATCGGTTTCGCCCAGCTACAGGGCCCACCAAGCCTTCTCCCTTTTCCCGAGCTAACTCCCTAGAGGCTTTTATTTTTGTTAAGGCGGGGCTAGCGGCCACTGTGGCTTCGGCCTCTAAGTACCTCTCTGCGTTCACAATGGCCTTCTCGAGCCCAGTTACCCCCTGACGCAACACCCAACTCCTCATCTGGGCAGGTAACGCTTCTATATAACGCTCTAGAATAATCATTTCCATAATCCTTGTTACAGTCTTACCCTCGGGCTCTAGCCACCTATATGCCAAGTCCTTCAGGTGCTGAGCCAGGGCCCGAGGTCGATCCCTAGGTTGAAAACACGTAGCCCGGAATTGCCGGCGATACCAGTCTTGGGTCACTCCCAGCCTGTCCAATATAGCAGCCTTCAAGACCGAGTAATTGACAGCCTGTTCTGGGGCCAGTGCCCTGTAGGCCGCCTGGGCTGCTCCGGTTAAACAGGGTGCTAATCGGGCAGTCCACTGTTTGCGGGGCCAACCTGCAACGCTAGCCACCCTCTCAAAAGTAGCGAGAAAGGCCTCGGGATCATCACCAGGCCCCATCTTTTCTAAGTGAATGTTCAAGGGAGCTTCCTTCCGTGCAAGCCCCATTGCTCCCGGAACATGCTAGGAGGTACCTGAGGGTCCTGCGGTAAGCTGGGCCGCCCATAGCTGCGTGACCTTCCGCTGCTCATCCAGAAGTTGTAGCAGGGGTCGTTGTTGCTGCTGCTGTTGTTCCATCATCTGTTTCATCAGTTGCTGCATGCCCTCCTGCTGCTGCTGCATCTGTGCCGTTAGCCACTTTAATACCTCCTCCGACTCCATCTCTGGAAGACAACAACAGCGAGACTCAAGTGTGGCCGCTCAACACTCAAACCCCCCCAGTCCCCAAGCAGGGCGAGACCCCAGGAAAACAGACGGGTGAAAAGAGTGAGAGAGAACAACAACAACAAAAAAAAAATAAATTTTTTTTGTTTTGTTAGGGTCCCTGCGAAGGTTTAGGCTCTTCCACCCCACCTCCCGGATAATCTATTTTAGTGTTGCCGAGGTACTTTTACTTTCCCCCAGGCTAACGAATGCCTTGGTATGTCCAGCTGCTCCTTCCAGGTCCTCTGGACAGCGAGTTCCACCGATCCCACTGCTGCCACCATGTGTGATGGCTCACTGTCCGTGAGGCCTCGAACGCCGCTCTTCCGTCTCCAGTTCTCAGTCGCCACCAGTTGCCCCGGTCCCTGGAGTTCGATGTGTTCAAGTAACTCCCTGAGTCTGTGCCTCTGCTGGCCCTGGTTTTGCTGGGCTTCTGGGTTCCCTTCAGGCAGGGTTGGGGGTAAGCAGTCCCCCCAATCCCCAGAGACAACACAGAGAGAGGGATAGTTCCTTCAAAGCAGTTTAATAAGTAACAACTGGATGCATTACATGGGGTTTGTCCCCTCCCCCTCCAGCCCTCTGATTCCCTTACAAGCAGTGCTAGTTCAGAGCAATCATTTACCTCCTCTGTTCAGCACTATTACAAGCCCCAACACCACAGGCCCCTTTAGGGTAAAGATTATACTTCACCCCTCCACCTGGATTACTCCGTATCCATGCCTGAACTGGAGGACTCTATCCCTGAACCTACCTCCATCTCCTCCTCTTCTGACTCCGAAGAGCTGGGTTTTTGTGGCCAGTTCCACCAAAGGGGCACGCCCTCTTCCTCCACCTCCATGGACTCATCTGTGTCTGCCTCATTAACATCTATGCCTGCCACCTGTTCGCCTTCAGGCTTTCCTCCCCTGTCTGGTGGTGTTTCAGGGAAGCTGGGATTCGTAGTTCTTCTCTTCCCCTGCGCCCCCTGCTGACTGGCGCCCCTAGGTAGCTACGAGCCTCGGGGTCCCGCTTGGGCAACCGGGAGCAACCCCGAAGCCCCCCCGCCAGGGTTACGATTTCCCTTCCCTCTTTCCCATCCGTGTCATTCTGAGCCTAACAGGTGCATTCCTGGCAGTGCCCCCCCCCCTTCCCCCCCTTCCCCCCCCCCTTCCCCTCACCTTTCTCCCAAGCCTCTTTAGCCAGCTGTGTCACATTTTTGTGATTTTGTTCAGACCTTTTTTTCTGTGTCCCCTGCGGGATGCAGGGCACAGTTATTTGTCTCGTATTTCGGTGGGAGAGTGGGCTGGTGCCCCTCTCCCGGGCATTTTTCTGTACGGTCTGAAATAGGCCCTGCTGTCTGGCTCTGGTACTCTTGTTACTCTTATGGTAGCTTGTCAGCTCCTGCCTGCGGCCAGGCTGCGCTACATCACAATATATATATATTGAAAAGCACCGGTCCAAGTACAGATCCCTGAGGTACTCCACTGTTTACCCTTTTCCACTGAGAAAATTGACCATTTAATCCTATTCTCTGTTTCCTGTCTTTTAACCAGCTTGTAATCCACGAAAGGACATCGCCTCCTATCCCATGACTTTTTAGTTTTCGTAGAAGCCTCTCTTGAGGGACTTTGTCAAACGCCTTCTGAAAATCCAAATACACTACATCTACCGGTTCCCCTTTATCCACATGTTTATTAATCCCTTCAAAAAAATGAAGCAGATTTGTTAGGCAAGACTTCCCTTGGGTAAATCCATGTTGACTATGTTCCATTAAATCATGTCTTTCTATATGCTTTACAATTTTGTTCTTGAGAATAGTTTCCACTATTTTTCCCGGCACTGAAGTCAGGCTCACTGGTCTATAGTTACCCGGATCACCCCTGGAGTCTTTTTTAAATATTGGGGTTACATTGGCCACCCTCCAGTCTTCAGGTACAATGGATGATTTTAATGATAAGTTACAAATTTTAACTAATAGATCAGAAATTTCATTTTTGAGTTCCTTCAGAACCCTAGGATGCATACCATCCAGTCCAGGTGACTTGCTACTCTTTAGTTTGTCAATCTGGCCTACTACATCTTCTAGGTTCACAGTGATTTCGTTCAGTTCGTCTGACTCATCACCCCTGAAAACCATCTCCGGAACTGGTATCTCCCCAAACATCCTCATTAGTAAACACGGAGGCAAAGAATTCATTTAGTCTTTCTGCTATGGCCTTATCTTCCCTAAGAGCTCCTTTAACCCCTCTGTCATCTAATAGTCCAACCAACTCCCTCACAGGTTTCTTGCTTTGGATATATTTAAAAAAGTTTTTATTATGAGTTTTTGCCTCTATGGCCAATTTCATTTCAAATTCCCTCTTCGCCTGTCTTATCAATGTTTTACACTTAGCTTGACAATGCTTATGTTTTATCCTATTTTCTTCAGATGGATCCTTCTTCCAATTTTTGAAGTATGTTTTTTTTGGCTAAAATAGCCTCTTTCACCTCACCTTTTAACCATGACGGTAATCGTTTTGCCTTCCTTCCACCTTTCTTAATGCGCGGCATACATATGGACTGCGCCTCTAGGATTGTATTTTTAAACAATGTCCATGCCTGTTGAACACTTTTAACCTTTGCAGCTGCACCTTTCAGTTATTAGTTTAAATTTGATCATGTTATGATCACTGTTGCCTAGTGGCCCCACCACCGTTACTTCTCTCACCAAATCTTGCGTTCCACTAAGAATTAAATCTAAAATAGCTCCCTCTCTTGTTGGTTCCTGAACCAATTGCTCCATGAAGCAATCATTTATTACATCCAGGAACTTTATGTCTCTAGCAAGTCCTGATGTTACATTTACCCAGTCAATATTGGGGTAATTGAAATCTCCCATTATTATTGCACTGTCAAATTGGTTTGCTTCCCTGAATTCTCTTAGCATTTCATCATCTGTCTGACCATTTTGTCCAGGTGGACGGTAGTATACTCCTATCACTCTCTCCTATCATCTCTCCAGCTTCCGCATTCATCCTCTGCTAGCCTCACTCGGACATTTCTCCAGCTTCCGCATTCATCCTCTGCTAGCCTCACTCGGACATTTCTCCAGCTTCCGCATTCATCCTCTGCTAGCCTCACTCGGACATTTCTCCGGCTTCCGCATTCATCCTCTGCTAGCCTCACTCGGACATTTCTCCAGCTTCCGCATTCATCCTCTGCTAGCCTCACTCGGACATTTCTCCAGCTTCCGCATTCATCCTCTGCTAGCCTCACTCGGACATCTCTCCAGCTTCCACATTCATCCTCTGCAAGCTTCAATCAAACCACAACAAAGTTCTTTTCCTCCACTAAGATGATGTCTGTTACCAACCCTCCATTCCAAATCAGGCGCAAACACCTTATTAACATCCCCCTCTTGAAAAATAACAAAAACCTATTATGTCTCACCTTCCTCCTCATCAATGCTCAATCCCTATCAAAAAAAACACATGCTAATCTCCGACTTATTACAAGAAAATAACCCTGACTTCCTCGCCATAACAGAATCCTGGCTAAAAAACACCGATCAAGTACTTCTGAACCACCTAGTTCACATTAACTATGACACCTTCTCAATTCCTCGTAACTACAAAAGAGGAGGAGGCCTTTTATTTCATATAAAAAAACACCTCTCAATGAAAATGATTCCGCATAACCTCCCAAAACAATATGAAGTAGCTCTTTTCGACTCTCAAGTCCTACAAGTTTGCCTTGTATATTGTCCACCCAAACTACTAAATAGCAACATCTCTCCACTCCTGGAATTCCTCATTACAAAGATCAACACGAAAAAACCTTCCATCATCCTGGGTGACTTCAACCTTCACTCTGATGCCATCCCCAGTTCCCCAAGTTTCGAAACCCTACTAGACCTGCTCTCAAGTCTAAATTTTACCCCCCCAAGTAAACCACCCCACACATAAAGCAGGACACGCCCTTGACCTTGATTTTTACTAACAGTTTCTTCACGGACACCTATTTATACACCCCAGTTCCCTGGTCTGATCACTATCTTCTATCTTGCAAGTCTCAATTGAACTACAACCTCCCTTCTAATGATAATAACAAACAAAAAATCTTCAAATACCGTCCTCCCTTTCAAACTAATCCCCTCCTTCGTGAGCTGGGACATCAACTAGCGAATCTTGATCTATCAAACATAAACAACGCTATTCAATCCTGGTCTCATATCACTGAAAAAACTGCCAATATCGTTAACCCAGAGAAAATCAAACATCTGAAGAACAAAAAAGAAAATCAAAACCCTTGGTACAACTCCACTCTAAAAAACATGAAAAATGCTCTCAGGAAAATTGAAAAAGAATGGCAAAAAAACAAGCTCCCCTTAACACTACAGAAGTACCATACTCAACTAGCTGCATACAAAAAATCTATCCAAAACACAAAACGGGACTACTATGGTAAAAAAATAATAAACTCCACTAATAAATCGAAATCCTTGTTCAACATTGTAAACAACCTCATCACAGATAACGGCATCTCTACTGTTTCTGTCTCCAAAAAAAACCTAAGCCAAGACTTAGCTATCTTTTTCAATGACAAAATCTCCAAAATCATAGACTCCCTCAACTCTACATCAAACTTGCATATGCAAATGCATACCTCAACAAAGAACATCTCTCCCTGGTTCGAATTCAGACACATCTCCATTTTGGAAACTGAAAAAATGATTAAAAAAATCAACCCTGCACGACATGATTTAGACTCCATTCCCACTCGAGTTCTTAAGGAAATTGCTCATCCTTTAGCCCCAACAATTGCAGCAATCATCAACAAATCCCTAGAAGAAGGCGAGCTACCTCCCATGCTTAAAATTGCCACTATCACACCTCTTTTAAAGAAAAAATACCTCAACCCTGACGACCTTAACAATTACCGCCCAATTTCTAACCTACCCTTCTTTGCCAAATTGACTGAGAAGGCGGTACTGAAACAACTCAATGATCATTTAGATGACAACAAAATCCTTTACCCCACCCAATTTGGTTTTAGGAAAAAACCACAGCACTGAAACCCTCTTACTCAACCTTTCCAATACAATACTAAGAGGTCTTGACAACAAAAAAGGATATTTACTGATTCTTCTAGACCTCTCCGCAGCCTTCGATACGGTGGACCACAATTTGCTTATTTCTAGTCTGGAAGCCATCGGTCTCGCTGAAAAAACCCTAAGTTGGTTTTCATCCTTCCTGAAAAATAGATTTTTCAGAGTCTCCTACAACAACTCTTCTTCAAATGCCATCCCCCTCAATACAGGTGTACCACAAGGATCAGCACTCTCTCCCATTCTGTTTAACATCTACCTATCCAAACTTGATATTACCTATTACATGTACGCCGATGATATTCAAATTCTCATTCCAATTTCCTCCTCCATTGAAGATTCTATGTCTAGAGCTGCCTCACTCCTTGATTCAATCAGAAACATGTTACTCCAGCTCAAATTATGCTTAAACATGAACAAAACCGAATGCATTCTAATCGCCAGAAATAATGCCAGACCAAAAACTATCCCACCTTTCCAATTCGACAATACCACCATCCAACTCAAAGACAACGTTACAGACTTGGGCTTCTGGATTGATAGCGATCTAAACTATAAAATACACATCTCTTCAAAAATAAAAGAAGGATTTCATAAATTACATGTAATCAAACACCTAAAACCTCTGCTTCACCCCCATGATTTCAAAACCGTCCTTCAAACCCTAATCTTCTCTGGTCTGGACTATTGCAATTCTCTACTAATTGGCCTACCTAAATCATCCCTAAGACCCTTACAACTTCTTCATAATGCTGCTGCCAGAGTTCTGACGGGTAAAAGAAAATTTGATCATATCACACCCGTATTCAAGCAATTACAATGGCTCACAATTGAACAAAGAATCGAATTTAAGATCCTCTCAACTTTACAGAAAGCAATATACAAAGCAGACTACACCGCACTTGATGACATCATTCATATCCAGTATTCTCCACGCACAACAAGATCAACTAGTAAACTACAGCTAGTGATTCCATCACTCCCTTATGCTAAACTCTCTTCCACCAGAAACAGAGCCATTTCTATCATCGGCCCAAAACTATGGAACTCTTTACCTCAGTTCCTCGCCTCTCAAGAAAACCCAAAATCTTTTAAGAAAGAACTAAAAGCCTGGCTACTCTGCCAATCTCATACTGACAGCCTGCTCAACAATCTCAAAACTTAATCCCACAGCTTCCCATATTTTGTCATTTATTCCCCCCTCTGTCTAATCATCCTGTTTCCTACAGATATCTAAGACTATTTTATCATTATACTTGATCTCAGTCTATTCAATGTACCTTTCCTTTGGTACACCTTATCTGGTTTATATTCAATGTGCCTATCCTTTGGGATAGCTTGCTTTGTCCATATGTTTAACATGACAGTTCTCAGATTGTTAAATGTTGTTTTTCTTCAATGTCTTCAATAGTTTTATGTAACAGGTTGTTATAATTGTAAACCGGAGTGAAGGCTACTCTGCTCTACCTCGGTATATAAAAAATGCTAAATAAATAAAAATAAATAAATCACTATACTCTTACCCAACACACATGGGATTTCTACCCATATAGATTCTACTGAGCATTTAGTCTCTTGTATGATCTTTATCCTGTTGGACTCTATACCCTCCCGGACATAAAGTGCCACACCCCCACCAAGTTGATCCTCCCTATCATTGCGATATAATTTGTACCTTGATATAGCACTGTCCCATTGGTAATCCTCCTTCCACCAAGTCTCTGTGATGCCAATTATGTCAATCTCATCATTTGCTGCTATACACTCTAACTCTCCCATCTTACTACTTAGACTTCTGGCATTGGCAGTTAGTATAGCTGTGTTTAAAAAAGGATTGGATAAGTTCTTGGAGGAGAAGTCCATTACCTGCTATTAAGTTCACTTAGAGAATAGCCACTGCCATTAGCAATGATAACATGGAATAGACTTAGTTTTTCGGTAATTGCCAGGTTCTTATGGCCTGGATTGGCCACTGTTGGAAACAGGATGCTAGGCTTGATGGACCCTTGGTCTGACCCAGTATGGCATTTTCTTATGTTCTTATGTTCTTATGGTATGTGACCAGGGCCGGTGCAAGGGTATTAGGCACCCTAGGCAAACCTTACAGTCTGGCGCCCCCTCCCCATACACAATTTTAAATTATGCATTTATAACATATTTTACATGAAAAATGACATTCTGAGATAAAATTAATATACAAGTTGTTGTGATAGTTTCATGCACTGTTGTGATGCCAACAAGAAAACTTTGCATCTTGGAATTCATATGGCATCATACCTATTATGATATATTTTGGCATGGTCCTCCCGTATTAACATAATACTATCTGCCAACACTCAAAGAAAAACAACCCTACCTATGAAAAAGAATACAAAAAATATTACACCAGAATCTAAAATATCAATACACCTCCTATCAGGAAAACAGAACAGGCTAAGCTACTACAGAGAAACCACATGCTAAAAAAATGCTTCATCTCAGTCTTTGCATGCAGAACACAAACCCTCACCAAATACAGAATAAAGCCACATAAAGTATAAATAGAAATGTGCAGACAAAAACTGAACTGTAAAACGCATCACGCCAGACTCTATACAATTTAACAATGGAAAAATAAAAATTTCACCATTCCTCGTGAAACAAATCAATAAAATCAAGATATATAAATCATTAATCATAATTATAAAATCATACAAATAAAATAATTTCAAAACAGCTGATGAATAGAATATCCAATAATTAAAGAGTCATGCAAATTTTGAAAGCTTTACCAAACACTAATAAAATATTTCAAACAGCAGACACATCACATACTACCCAATAATTAAAATGATAGTCAATCAAGAAAAATGAACTTAAAACGCCACCTTTACTTACCATCTCCAGCAGTTCTCCTACTCCTTTCCCTTGCAGACCATACCAGAAGCAGCAGTAGCTGTTGAAGCTGTCCTCACAGACCTCTTCGTTAGGGACCACAACCAGTCTCTTCTCTCTCTCACACACACACCAGTCACACCCTCAAGACCAGTTTCACACACCAATCATCTCCCCAACCAGTCTCTCTCTCTCTCACACACACACATACACCAGTCATCTCCCTGATCAGCCTTTCTCACACATACACACGTCACCTCTCTGGCCAGTGTCTCTCAATCACACATGCTCTCGCTCTCTCTTACTTACACACAGGCTTTCAATCACACACATGCTCTATTTCACTTACACACAAGCTCTCAATCACACACATGTTCTATCTCACTTACAAATAGGCTCAATCACACACATGCCCTCTCTCACAGCCACAAGCCAGCCAAAAACAAGCTCCATCTCTCTCGCACATGCACATTGACGCACAGAAGCACCCTTCCTGACTCACATATACACCACACACATACAGAAGCACCCTCCCTGTCTCACATTCATATTATACTCTCACACAATCACCTTGCTATCAGACTTGCAGCATTTTTCACTTTTACTAACCGTTAAATAAGAAAACCACATTCCTATCAAAAGGCGACATGACACCCTTCCTTCAGGTTCTGTCATCCCAAGGGACAGCCACCCACACAGTACAGCTTCTCTTGTTTTACGCTTCCAGGCAATAAAGCAAGTGTCTTTCTTCAAACTATCAGTCGTATGATTATTCATGTGGGAGATATGCAACTGAAAGACATCCTTAGTCAGCTTCCCTTTTAAATGGGAAGATTCCAGTCTTAGTCATTTAAAAATATACATTTTCTAAAGGCTTAAAAAAAAAAAAAAAAAAGCAAAACCATTTCAGATTCTATTCTAGTCTTCATGCTTAAATTATGCTTAAAAAAAAACAACACCTGGCATCAGTATCTTAAATTTGTGATTTTGCTGAGATGAACATTTTAAATATTTTAATTTGTTTTGCTTTAGTATTTGTCTCTACCCATTTTAAGTTAAATTTTATTTTCCAGAAGAGGGATGCTTAAAATTCAGTAATTTTATCTTTCATCCAACTTTTCAACTTTTCAAAAGTTTTTCATTTTTTTTAAACTGGCAGATTCCTTTCTCACATACACACACACTCACAGAAATAAGATCGGCTCCGAGACTTAGGGGGCGCCAAGGCAGGCAGCCAGCTCCCGACTCGACCTGCCTCCCCCCCCCCCCGAATGTCACCCTCCCGACACCCCCCTAGTGGTCCAGCGGAGACCCCGGAAGCGATCTGCCGCTCCCGGGGCCTTGGCTGCCACTAAGTAAAATGGCGCCGGTTACCTTCAGCCCCTACCATGTGACAGGGGTCAACCAATGGCACCGGTAGCCCCTGTCACATGTTAGGGGCTGAAGGCCACCAGCACCATTTTGCTTAGTGGCAGCCGAGGTCCCGGGAGCGGCACATTGCTCCCGGGACTTCTGCTGGACCACTAGGGGGGTGTCGGGAGGGTGGCACAGGGGGGGGGGGGGGAGGCAGGGCGAGTCGGGAGCTGGCTGCCTGCTGTGGCGCCCCCTAAGTCTCAGCGCTTGGTCTCCATCTAGGCGAGTTGAAGGCTGGCAGAATTTTGATAGGGCACTTTTTGCCCTTTCAAAATTCTGCTGCCTGCCGAGGCGCCCCCTAAGTCTCGGCGCCCTAGGCACAGGCCTAGCTCGCCTAGTGGTTCTGCCAGCCCTGTATGTGACAGGCCCGATACGACGGGTGACTGGAAAAGGTCCGATGTACCTTGGTGCAAATCTTTGAGATGGTATCTTAAGATAGATGCATCGTGTACTTAGCTAGATTTTTTGACCAGGAAGGAATTCAGGAGTGGAACGTCGATGGGTATCTGTGGATTTCCTAGCCCGGGACGCTGCTTGATGCAGCCGGAGATTAGTCTGATTCCATAGGGCCTTAAGAGCATCAGCAGTGGCTTATGCGGCTAGCGAAAGGGTACTGCCAACGGAATAGGTAGTGGATGCCTTGGCTGTCTACCATAGACGATTGTAAGTGGTGATACTCCTGTAACAGCGGCGATATGGGAGTTATGGGAAAACTACGCCCAAGGGAGAAGCTCTGCCCAGCTGTCCTGCCATTCCAGCTGTCCTGCCAATCTTATGGCCAATCCAGGCCATAAGAACCTGGCAAGTACCCCAAAAACTAAGTCTATTCCATGTTACAGTTGCTAGTAATAGTGGTGGTTATTATCTAAGTCAACTTAATTAATAGCAGGTAATGGACTTTCCCCTCCAAGATCCTTTCTTAAACACAGCTATACTAACTGCACTAACCACATCTTCTGGCAACAAATTCCAGAGTTTAATTGTGCATTGAGTGAAAAAGAACTTTCTCCGATTAGTTTTAAATGTGCCACATGCTAACTTCATGGAGTGCCCCCTAGTCTTTCTATTATCTGAAAGAGTAAAAAAACGATTCACATCTACCTGTTCTAGACCTCTCATGATTTTAAACACCTCTATCATATCCCCCCTCAGCCGTCTCTTCTCCAAGCTGAAAAGTCCCAACCTCTTTAATCTGTTCCATTCCCCTTATCATTTTGGTAGCCCTTCTATCATTGTAAGAGTTGGTTCAGCCCAGAGACAGCAGGTGAGAGATGATACAGGCTTACTCTGGACTGGGTAATGTCCTGGAAACTCGGGCGCCAATGGCATGGAGCCAGACAGGGGGACGTTCAAGCAAGAGCAGGCCGAAACCTAAATAAATCACATCCAGGGAGTAAGCTGGAGAGGCGTCTCATCTCTGCGTTCCTGTTCCTCGTTGTTCCTGGTTCCTGTTTCCTTGTTCCTACCCTGCTTCATTTCTCGGATTGACTACATGGACTTTGACTTTGCTTTGCCTGACTGCCATTGACTCTCTCCAAGCCGGGACCTCTGCTTCACCTGACCACGCCATTGACTCTCTCCAAGCCTGGACCTCCACTTCGCCTGACCACACCATTGACTCTCCACAAGCCTGGATCTCTGTTTCGCCCGACTACGCCATTGATTATCTCCAGACCTAGACCTCTGATTCGCCTGACTACGCTAGTGCCTACCTCCAGACCCATTCTTCTGCCTTGCCTGACTACGCTCTTGACTATCTCCGTGATCCCACCTCAGCCTTGCTTGCCACTGCCTTCGGATTGTCGCCAGCCCTGACTCGAGCCTGCTCTTTGACACCTCTCCAGCTTACTCCCTGGACGTGGTTTATTTAGGTTTCAGCCTGCTCTTGCTTGAACATCCCCCTGTCTGCCTCCATTCCATTGGTGTCCGAGTTTCCAGGACATTACCCAGTCCAGAGTAAGACTGTCATCTCTCACCTGCTTTCTCCGGGCTGAACCAACTCTTACTTCAACTACACACTGAGGCCCACTAAGTCCTGCCGGCCCCGGCACCCAAAGGCAACCCGTGGGGAATGAGAGCTGGTATAGGTGAAGCTCCAGCGGCCTCTGTCTATCAGCCCACTCCGCCTGCCGATGGTGGAGATCAGTCAACCCCACCTCGGCCCAATGGTCCACCTCCGACACAACACCCGGCAGGGACTGGGAGAGTCGTGGATAAGCAGATACATGCGGGATCAATGATGTGACGAGGTTCTTCTGGAACATCTTCAGGTTCAAAAGAACGAGATAGGGCATCAGCCCGGAAGTTCTTCTCTGCTGGCCGATACCAGAGTTCAAAATTAAATCTGGGGCCTGGTGAGCGTTGAGGCACTGGGCATGACTCAGGTGTTCGAGGTTTTTGTGATCAGTGAAAATAGTAAATTTATGCTGAGCGCCCTCTAACCAGGAATGCCACTCTTCTAAAGCAAGTTTAATTGCAAGCAACTCCTGATCCCCGATACTGTAATTTTGTTCTACAGGGGAGATTTCAATTGAAAGAAATTCTGGAACAAAAGATCACAAAATGAAGCTGAAGAGGGGATAGACTAAGAAGAGGAATTCACAGAAAGTGTGTATTTGGCACAGCCTCCTAGCAGAAATGATGAGGCAAATATAGTATTGAAATTCAAGAAACACTGGGAAAGGCACACAGGATACTTAGCAGTAGGGAGCAAGGGGTAAAGCCGGAAATCAAGTAGGTATGAGGTGTCGCAGCACTCAGAGAAAATGGGTACAGACTGAATGGAATTAGCGGTCTTTATCTGCCATCATATTCTCTGTTTAACTAGGGCAAATGTTTGATTTCTTTTTAGGAACCCAAAAGCATGGCCCCTGGCTGACTGCAGATACTACTGGCAGCTGAATTCTGATTTCAGATGCCTCCTGCAGCCTAGTTAGAAGGGACAAATCCTCCTGAGCAGATGGGTGTAACCCTTCTGACCTTGCATCCTGAATATATGACCTGCAATTTAAGAGGCTTGGTGCTAATTGCTGGATATGTTGACAAACAACTATTTTGTAAAACCGGTTACCTGATACTAAGTCACTTTAATCACGTGATCAATCAAATGTCAAACTTCTCTCTTAATAGCAGCAAAACCTTTTATGATCAGCTACTTAATCTCTGTCAGGAATGCCAGGGTAACTGGAGGATTTGTTATGTGCTGTAACTGTAGCTAATTATTTCACATTACATGTCATTCAACATGTCAGGGCTGTTTACTTTTTTTTTCCTCAGTAATTTCCTTTCGTGGAGGTTTTTCTCTCCACTTCTTAACTCTTCAGATATAACCAGGTCTTACCTTTCCAAGTCCCTTCACTGAGCCCTAAAACTTACAAAGGGAATAGGACACCATAGCAAAAGCATGGGATGCCAGTTGGCTTTCTTTTCTTAAGCTCACCTCCCCCAAGAAGGGTCAAGAGAATCGGCCCTTGTGGAGACTGAGTGAGCCAGGGCAGTAATTACATTTCTGATCTCCCCAGTTCCACCCGCTAGCTTAGGCTGGTAGTGACCGAAAGTCATTATCATCTGAAAGTTGTTCAGAGGCCTATGTGAAATGAATTTATGGTTTCAGACCAGCTCTCAAGCCGACAAGTGACCACATCCCTTAAAAAAATGTTCCCTATATTACATTTTGGCACTCAGGGGTATCAACTGGGCAAGTCGCAGCAGAGAGACCATAAGCTATATGATCCTTTCCTAATAAATTTACAGTTTTTGACTCACACTAAGAGTCCTGAAGCTTTTTAGACCGTCCCTAAAAGTTTCCTTCTCCCAAGGCTGGGATTGGTTAGCTCTGCCCTATATATTGGGGATGAGCATAAGCAAGGTAAGGAGAGAAATAGAAGTCCTGCTGAAGGACTGAGGCGGCGGGGTAGCCATTTTCATTGTGGGCTCCCCAGGCCTGTGCCATTGAGGAGTTAGGAGGCTGAGTTTTGAGGAGAAGTTGAGTTTTTGGGACGCATGCCCTTTTTCAGAAGGGAAGCCCCTTGACTAAGGGGATCTGGGAATACGGTGCTGCTTTGCCCTGAAGAGTGGCTTGCAGTGACCTTGGAGAAGAGAAGTTTGGAGAGATTTTTTTGTATGCTGAAGGTTTTTGGACTTTGCCATTCAAGCTCCCAGAAGGTTTGATTTTCATTGGAGAGACAGAGACCTGGTATTTTTTGCCAGGTGCCCACTTTCTAACACCCAGAAATATGAGTTTTTAAAAGGTCCCATAGGGATACTGGTTGAGAGAACATCAAGTTAAGAACATTCATATGGAATTTGTGGTTTGTATTTTGTTTTCTGAATTGGACTGTAAAATTTATTTTTGATTGCAGTAGTTTGCTTTTTGAACACCATTTAAGTTGTCCTGCCTGTTTTTCTAAGGGAAAGGCCCACCAGCTAAGCTAGCAGACAGTGAGTAGACCCATGGGAGACAGAGTGAGTTCAGAAAGACTTTAGTGGTTTTCCCCTGCATGCCTTGGGCCTAGGAGGTTAAGCTCCCCCCCCCCACCCCCAATCAAGAGAATCCATGTCCTGGGTTTGAAAGAACTGGTGCAGAGGAACTGTGATTTAGTCCCTGGACTGGGTATATGCTCTGCACCAATTCAACCCTGACACTGAAATAGGGAGGGGCTACATAAAATGGTGCCCAACTTGGGACCTGAGGTTATTAGACAGGTATAAAAGAGGACTTTTTGGACTTTATGGTGGTTTGGGGGAAATTTGGAAAAATGTCCCTATAGAACTTAATGGACTAAAGATGGCTGCCATCCCTGCCTGTGGTGGAGGGTTTAAACATGAGAAGCTTCATGACAATTACCAGGAGGTCAATGCAGGTGGAGTTGCAACCTATCCTTGGGGAGGATGGAGGTGGTGGTGTTGGCGGCAGCAACGAGGAGGTCCCATTGATGTCAGAAATATAGAGGGCAACAGATCCTGTAGATATCAGCTGGGAAAGGAGGATGTGCCTGCTAGGATGACGTGACTTGCAGCTGACAAGGAGACAGGCTGTAGAGAATAGGAAGTCATACAGTGGTCCCAGCAGCTATCCATCACTACCCATTGGGACCATTACACAAGGGAGGCCCAGGAAGTAACAGCTCTGGTGCTTTATGAACCAAGGGAAAGAAGGGCCCTGAGGAAGCAACTGTTAGCATCAGTGTGGCTGTGATCGCTGAAATTGAGCTCTGCCTGCAAGGAAGAGAAGGAAGGAGCCAGTGGGCCCAGCAAAAATGGCCAAGGGAATCAGTGTGACTGCAAGAATGGACTGCAAGAGGCCTGTGACCAGAGTGAAGCATCTAGGGGACTGGGAGTGCCTTCATGCACAGGAAGAGCCCCTCACCTTAGAGAAACAGCTGTTGCCACTGCTATCAGCCTGCTGTGCTGTTCACTCTGTGGCTGCAGGATTGAAGAAGTCAGCAGGGAAAATATAGAACACAGCAGGAGGAGAGCTGCTGAGGCGTGATAATGCACCTGAAGGAAAGAGGAAAGCTTACAGTGCTGGGTCCAGCATGGCAACAGGAGAGAAACTAGGTCTAGGCCTGCAGAGTTATGCTGCCAAGTCGGAAGGTACAGCTAGAGGCTCAGGAAGAGAGAATGGTGGCAGAAATACAATCATACACTGGAGAAGGGACTACCACCATCACCACGGGCCTGTGTGGGGAGAGAGTAGGGCCTGCTAAAGGAGTAATTAAGCTGACAGGAGAGGCAGCTGTGCAGTGTGGGGATGCAGCAGAGACGCAGGGGCCTCCTGATCCCAGCTGGGCTCACATTCCCCTCCCAACAGGATCCCGCCCACAGAGCTCTCTCTATCTGTAGGATTTATGGTGAACCAGGCTAAATGCCTGGTCCTGCACAAGTTAAAGGGGGGAAATAGGGGCACTCCATCATATTCCCCACCTCATCTTGGTCCGAACATTTTCACTCCCCTTGGATCCCATCCAGAGAAGTGTCTCACATCCCCACTCCTCTTTATTTATTTATTTATTTATTTATTTAATTTTATATACCGACAACCGTTTGCACATCGTGCCGGTTTACAGATAACTTACAACCAAAGGATATATAGGCAAAGCCTTTACAAGGAACAGTGTGTAACATAAACGCAGTAACAAGGCAAATAACTAGATAAATTGGGGAGGGAGGGGTAGGGGTAGACGAGACAAAGGAGGGGGCGGGGGGAGGGTGAGAAAGGATACATAAGGAAAAGATATGTACAGGGATTCGAGGAACAATTGATATGTACACAGGTTATATACAGAATTATATAAGCGCAAAACAACAATAATTGAGGTGGGAAAATGTGTGCGGTTGTACTAAGTAACATTTTTTAGGTTTGTAGTTCTTTAGAGGGGGTGGGTGTTGGGTGCAGGTCCTGTGGGAGGGTGTTGGTGAGAGATGATGGTAGGGTTAGGGTGCTAGTAGTAGATGATGATGATTGGGGGTATGCTTGGAGGAAGAGCCAGGTTTTGAGTTTCTTTTTGAAAGTGGGTGTGGAGGTTTCGGTGCGTAGGTCAAGAGGCATGGAGTTCCAAAGGGAAGGGCCTGCGAGGGAGAGGGCCCTATTGGTGGTGGAGATGAGTCTTGTGGATTTTATGGAAGGAGGAATAAGGGTTCCACGGAGAGAGGAGCGGGTGGGTCTTGTGGAGGTACGAGGGAGGAAAGGTGGGTTTAGCCAGTTGTAATGTCCGTTAGTAATACTTTTGTGGATGAGGGTAAGGGTTTTGTAAATAATTCGTGAGTGAATGGGAAGCCAGTGGAGATTAATGAGGGTGGGAGTAATGTGGTCTTTCTTATTGGCATTGGTGAGGATGCGTGCAGTAGCGTTTTGAAGGAGTTGTAGAGGTTTGATGTGGGTAGCAGGGAGACCAAGTAGGAGTGCATTACAGTAATCAATTTTTGAAAAAATTATAGATTGAAGTACTGTGCAGAAATCAGAGAAGTAGAGAAGGGGTTTGAGTTTTTTGAGGGTTTGTAGTTTGAAGTAGCAGCTGCTAAGGATAGATTTGATATATGGTTTGAAGGTTAGTTGGTTATCACGTATAACCCCCAGGTTTCTTGTGTCAGAGAGAAAGTTAGGGGAGTGGAGGGTGGAGGGAAAGGGTATGGATGCATGTTTAGAGGAGATGAGGAGGAGTTCAGTTTTTTGCGGATTAAGGGCTAGGTGCATGTCAGTGAGGACTTGGTTTATGGAGGCGAGAATGGTGTTCCATTTTTGGAGTGCAGTGAGTACAGAATTTGTGAAGGGTATGAGGATTTGCACATCATCTGCGTAGATGAAGTGTGTAATACCAAGGTTGGAGAGGAGGTTTATAAGGGGGAGCATATGAATGTTAAATAGGGTGGAAGAAAGGGAGGATCCTTGGGGGACGCCACAGTCGAGATTAACAGGGGGGGGGATGTAAAATTGTCGGTGAGGACTGTGTAAGTACGGTTTTGGAGGAAGGACTTTATCCAGGCAAGAGCGGTGCCTGTGATTCCTATGCTGATGAGAGTGTTGATGAGGATGTTATGATTTACGGTATTGAATGCGGCGGAAATATCTAGCATGGCGATGAGGTAGGAGTTACCGGCATCCATACCTTTGATGATGGTGTCTGTAAGGGAGAGGAGTAGGGATTCCGTACTGAGGTGTTTTCGGAAACCATATTGTGTTGTAGGAGTATGTTGGATTGTTCTAGGTGGTCAGAGAGGCGGGAGTTTACTAGTTTTTCAATGATTTTGGAGAGGAAAGGGAGGTTGGAAATGGGACGGAGGTTAGATAGGTTGGAGGGATCAAGGGAGGGTTTTTTTAGAATGGGTTTGACCACGGCTTGTTTCAGGGAGATAGGGACCAGGCCGTGTTCCAGGGAACAGTTCACGATTTTGGAGAGTGAGGTGGCTATTGTTTTAGGAATAGCGAGTAGTAGTTTAGTTGGGATAGTTTCTGAGGGGTGGGAAGAGGGTCTCATCTTTTTTAAAATGTTTTCTATTTCTAGAGTAGAGGAGGGTTCAAAAGAAGAGAGAAAGGTGGGAATGTGTGGGGTGGGAGGGGTTATACTATTGGTGTTGGGGGAATTTTTGGTATTAGGGTTAAACTTGGCGGTGATGTTGGATATTTTGTTCTTTAAAAAGAGGGCAATTTCATTGCATCGTGTCTGTGAGGAGGGGACTTGGGGTGTAGACATGTTGGGTTTGGTGAGATTTGAGACTAGGGTAAATAGCGCCTTTGGGTTGAATTGGAGGTGGTGAATTTTTTTGGCATAGTATTCTTTTTTAGTTGTTTGAATGGCGTTTCTGTATGCATGCATGAGTTGGTAATAGATGGTTGTTGAGGCAGGAGTGGGATGTTTGCGCCAATGTCTTTCTGCTGCTCTGAGCTGGGTTTTTTGGGTTTTGAGTGTCTGGGTGTACCAGGGTTTTTTGGATGATTTGGTTTGTGTGATTGTTTTTCGAATGACAGGGCATAACTTGTTAGCGATTTTTTGGGTAGTTTCTGTCCAGGAGGATATAGCACTATCTGCTGTCTCCAGGTCAATGTGATTTGGGATGTTGGAGCAAGCCGTAGCAAGGGTGTCTAGGGGGCAGGTTTTACGAAATTGGAAGGATTTAGGCTGAGAGGGAGAGGATGTGGATGGGGTTTGTAGAGAGAGAGTTGTGTTGATGATGGAGTGGTCGGACCAGGGGACAGGGAGGCATGTGGGGGAGTGGATGACGTTGATGAGTGAGTTAGTGAAGATAAGGTCGAGGGTATGACCGGCTTTTGGGTTGGGGAGTGGACAAGTTGGGTAAGGCCCATAGCGTCTAAGGAAGAGATGAAGGCTTCGCATGGTGGGGATTGTGGAGTGGAATCGACATGAAGGTTAAAGTCGCCAAGGAGTATCGTGGGGATGTCGGGAGAGAGGGAGATGGTGAGGAATTCGATGAGGGGGGAGGGGTCTTTTTCTAGTAGACCAGGAGGGGTCTGGCCTCCCTCAGCTTATGTTGGGGTTGGGTTTCTAGGGTCAACTCACTCCCACCTATTAGTGTTACCCCAGATAATACTATGACCACCACCCACTTGCCCTTCAACTAAGTGTACTCCCAATCCTTCAGTTGGGTCCGTTGCTCACTCTGAGTTCCAATCTTCCCTTGGCTGGACTCTTTGGACGGGATGTAAGACATCATATGGTAGTTTCTTAGGTACCAGTTGTGGGTGGTGTCTGGTGCCTCTTCTCTAGCATTCTTCTCAGCATCCTCTGACCCTCTACAGTACCAGTCCCTGGCCCCTTTATAATGCCACACATTAGCTCTTCTGCAGACCCTCTCGCTGGTGTATCCATGACATCTCTCTCTGGGCTCTCTGCAGCACCTCTCTCTGAGCACTTCACAGCAGTGCCTCCATCTGGCTTTTCTGTGTCACTTCCATCTGGCCTCTTGGCAGCACCTCTCTCAGGTGTCACTTCAGCACCTGCATCTGGCCCCATGACATTGCCTCCATCTGGTCTCTCTGCCATACCTTCATGCAGTCTCTCTGCAGCACCTGCATCTGGCCCCATGACATTGCCTCCATCTGGTCTCTCTGCCATACCTTCATGCAGTCTCTCTGCAGCACCTGCATCTGGCCCCATGACATTGCCTCCATCTGGTCTCTCTGCCATACCTTCATGCAGTCTCTGTGCAGCACCTGCATCTAGTTCGCCAATCAGTGCTACATCCAGCAGCCCATTATGTATTGCCTCTTTTTGGGTAGTCTGTTTTGCCTTCTCTAGGCCAGGCTATGAAGCTCCACCATGAGCTTTCTGGTTTTTCAAATTTAATCACTGCAGGATCATTCTCTTGGCACTCCTCAGTTGCCTTCCTCTCTGTGGGGTCTTGTTTTGGCTTCAGCCTCGTTCCTGCTTTCAGCTCTCTCTGGGAGTCCCACTAAAGGGTTGAGCTACAGTCTGGTGACTCACTCTGCTGCTGTGCTCCCTCTGGTCCATCTCTCATGCCTCTCTGCCATCTCTCTGCCTGAGTTTCACACAGCACCTCCTTCTTGACTACCTGCAGTGTCTTTCTCATCATTCCCTGCAGCACCTCCAACTGGCTTCTCTGCAGTGGCTTTCTCTGCTTCTCTCTACTTCCAGGCAACACAAGTTTTCCTTTGCATGGGAGGTGATGAGAGCAAGCTCTGATTCCTGCTTCTTTTTTTCCTTAGCCCAGGACAGCTGGTTCTTTATGAGGGATTCCTGTGACCACCTTTGCCCTTCCAGGAGGCTCTGAATCAAAGCTTGCATAATTCATTCAGTCTTGTTTCCACTTGTTGATTTCTGGTGCTTAGTGCAGAGCATAAGCTTACTGCTAGAGGCTACACTCTGTGCACCCACTAGCAGTTTCATTTTCTGCCAGTGCCATGATGTGTTTCAGCCATAGTCCACAACTGCTTCTCTTTTTCTTTAGTTTTTTAACTTTTCAAAGGTAAAAAAAAAAAAAGTAAAACAAACCCATGCCTTTCCGGCACTAATTTCACTGAGTATACCTCTAGGCGGAGCTTGCCTCCTTTGTCTGCTGAAAACCTATACCTGCTTTCCTCCAGGTTCCACAGACAACTCACTGTTTTAAAGGAAATTCCTCTTCATTTTTTTTTCTGTGCTTTTCTTTGAGCCAGCAAGCTTTAACTTCAGTGATCTGGTGCACGTTACAGCACTGCTTTACCTCCAAAATTCTTTTTTTGGCAGGTACCACAACAAACAAACTTTCTTTCACTGTTCTCCCTGGAGACTTTTATTTTTTTCTGTGCTAAGCTTTGAAAGAATTCCTGATCTGATACCATATGTGAGGATGACTGAGCAAATCCTCTGGGCTGAAGCAGAAAACCACATTGACTCTAGCCTTTTCTAATGCAATCTCAACTTTTATCAACACAAACAGAAAATCACACTGACAAGATCTGCCTACCTATGTAGTATACTTCCAAAAAAACTTCAGAGTGGATCAAGAGCCCCTTGCTCCTGGAGACATGGGGGCTCCTGATTGCAGCTGGGCTCACATTCTCATTTCCCTTCCAGCAGGGTCCCGCCCACAGAGCTCTCTCCCTCTGTAGGATTCAAGGTGGATCAGGCTAAATGCTTGGACCTGAACAAGGTAAATAGAGTCACTCCATTACACTCTGTATGTGTTGTTTTTTGGTTTGTTTTTCTTAGGTCCTAGTATGTCCCCATGAGCCGAGGTTGTTGGGACTTTGCGTTGAGGTTATATTTTGAAAAATAAAATACCCCCCCAAAAATTGCAAAATTGAAAAGAAAAATGGTTTTCCTGCTTTAATTTTGAAACTATGTCTTATTATAGCTAGGATCCTGGCATCCAGATCATCCCTATTCTCCTAAAAATGTTTCTCTGCATTTCTAGTCATGGCCTGGTTCTCCTGCTCTGGTGAATTTTGGGTGAATAGGGGAGTTGTATGAGGGGAAAACTAACTTTTTCTTTCATAGATTATGTGAGGTTATGCTTCTTAGTTGGAGGTCCACTGTAGGAACTCCGAGAGAGCCAGAGCTGGTATCTCACCCCCATGAGGAAGTTGGTGTTGTTGAATGGTAAAACGATGATGTGTTCCTGAGGATAGCCAGACAGGGGAGGACATGACAGAGGAGTTCATGCACCTCCTGTTGGTATTGTTTCCCCATGTGCTGGGTGTCTGTCAGAGGTGGGCATTGGTGTGCCCAAGACTGGACACATGTGATGTGAAGGTTTGAGTGAGTGTGGTGTGTCTCCCTTCTGAAGAATTACTGTGGATATTTGAAGGTGTGAAAATTGGTTATTTCACCTCTCCCTGTTGAAGATCTGGTGTTATATAATGATGATAATGCATTTAATTTAGTTCTCTACCCAGAGATCTTCAATTGTGGTATAGTGAGGGAATAAAGTCAATGATATGTTTTTGAATAGAAATGTGTATGCATTGTGTTCAGTGTTGTCCATAATGTGCTGTCAGTTGAAAATATTTTTCAAATGGACACAACTTCCACTTTGGGTTTGAGTGGTCAACTAAAGTATAGCATGTGCATTTTTTATGTACATTGTCTATTGTATGATGTTAAGCTTCTTAGTTCTCAGGGATTTGATAACCATCTAAAAATATTCTTTAAATCTTTTGTTTTTGTTTTGTGAAGGAGGTGAATGTAAGTGATATTCCAATCCCTTACTAATAAATTTACCCTTTTAGACCAACACTAAGGAACCTGAACCTTTTAGACCATTCCTAAACATTTCATTTTCCAAGGCTGGGATTGGTCATCTCTGCCCTATATATTGGGGATGAGCATGAGTAGTAAAAGAAAGGAGTGGCAGTTTTGCTGAGGAGGAGGTGTAGCCTTTTTCACTGTGGGCCCTCTACACCTACACCATTGAAAAGTTTGGGTGCTGAGTTTTGAGGAGAAGTTGAGTTTTTGGGATTCATGAGTTTTTCAGAAGGGAAGCCCCTTGACTGAGGGTATCTGGGAATAGGGTGCTGCTTTGCCCTGAAGAGTGGCTTGCAGTGACCTTGGAGAAGAGAAGAGATGTTTAGAGAGATTTTTTGTATGTTGAAGGTTTTTGGACTTTGCCATTCAAGCTCCCAAAAGTTTTGATTTTCATTGGAGAGTCTAAGACCTGGTCTTTACGCTTGGTGCCCACTTTCAGTTGTCCAGAAGTGTGGAAAGAACATTAAGTTAAGAACAGGCACTGTGGAATTTTTGTTTTTGTATAAAGATTATGGGCTTTATTTTCTGAATTGGACTGTAAAATTTATATTTTGAACACCATTCAAGTTGCCCTTCCTGCTCTTCTAAGAGAAAGGACCAAACAGCTGAGCCAATAGACAGTGAGTACACCCATGGGAGAAAGAGAGCATGAGATCAGAGAGACTTTAATGGTTTTCTCCTGCACACTTGGCCCAAGAGGTTAAGCCTCCCATTCATTGAGAGAATCCACATCCCAGGGTTCAAAGGACTGGTACAAGAGAAGTGGGACTTAGCCCCAGGACTAAGCATGTCCTCTGCATCAGTTTGGACCTAAGAACATAAGATATGCCATTCTGGGTCAGACCAAGGGTCCATCAAACCCAGCATCCTGTTTCCAACAGTGGCCAATCCAGGCCATAAGAACCTGGCAAGTTCCCAAAAACTAAGTCTGTTCCATGTTACCATTGCTAATGGCAGTGGCTATTCTCTGAACTTAATAGCAGATGATGGACTTCTCCTCCAAGAACTTATCCAATCCTTTTTTAAACACCGCTATACTAACTGCACTAACCACATCCTCTGGCAACAAATTCCAGAGTTTAGTTGTGCGTTGAATGAAAAAGAACTTTCTCCGATTAGTTTTAAATGTGCCACATGCTAACTTCATGGAGTGCCCCCTAGTCCTTCTATTATCCAAAAGAGTAAATAACTGATTCACATTAACCCATTCTAGACCACTCATGATTTTAAACACCTCTATCATATCCCCCCTCAGTCGTCTCTTCTCCAAGCTGAAAAGTCCTAACCTCTTTAGTCTTTCCTCATAGGGGAGCTGTTCCATTCCCCTTATCATTTTGGTAGCCCTTCTCTGTACCTTCTCCATCGCAATTATATCTTTTTTTAGATGCGGTGACCAGAATTGTACACAGTATTCAAGGTGCAGTCTCACCATGGAGCGATACAGAGGCATTATGACATTTTCCGTTTTATTCACCATTCCCTTTCTAATAATTCCCAACATTCTGTTTGCTTTTTTGACTGCCGCAGCACACTGCACTGATGATTTCAATGTGTTATCCACTATGACGCCTAGATCTCTTTCTTGGGTGGTAGCACCTAATATGGAACCCAACATTGTGTAATTATAGCATGGGTTATTTTTCCCTTTATGCATCACCTTGAACTTATCCACATTAAATTTCATCTGCCATTTGGATGCCCAATTTTCCAGTCTCAGAAGGTCTTCCTGCAATTTATCACAATCGGCTTGTGATTTAACTACTCTGAACAATTTTGTATCATCTGCAAATTTGATTTCCTCACTTGTCATATTTCTTTCCAGATCATTTATAAATATATTGAAAAGTATGGGTCCCAATACAGATCCCTGAGGCACTCCACTGCCCACTCCCTTCCACTGAGACCTATCACCGAAGAAGAGGGCAACACAAGCAAAGAGACGGAATTGCCTCCTACCCCTAGAGGTGGCCCCTGCAGAACAAGGCTGAAGTACATTTATAGGGTGATGTTTGAGGAAGCTTGCACAGTTAGTACCTATCTGTGAATAAATTAAAGACTTTGGCTCCCAGTGCTATCAATTCAGCATCTTGCACAAGTCCCAGATTTGTTAGACAGTGTGAACAATGCAGACCTTTCAATGACTCATGTTATATTCTTCAGAAGTGACACATAAGTTGTCTATTAATAATTTTAAAACAGAGGGAAAACTCTTGAACTCCACCAAACTTACACATTTCCTGTATTTACTGTAACATTACAACATTGTGTTTTTCCTTGTCCATAACAGGTCCTAATGAGCAAAGGTTAGTTGTTAAAAACAAAAGACAAATTGAAAACCATTTACAGATAGGGACAGATTTAAGTTTTGAGCAAATACACTATGGGGCAGATTTTCAAAGGGTTACGCGCGTAACATACGCACATAACTCCCGAAAAGTTGCCCCAAGCTGCCCCTGCGCGCGCCGAGCCTATCTTGCATAGGCTCGGCGGTGTGCGCAAGCCCCGGGACGCGCGTATGTCCCGGGGCTTTGAAAAAGGGGCGGAAAGGGGGCAGGTCCGGGGGCATGGTGGGGGTCCGGGGCGGGACCAAGGCCTCCTTCGTTGCGTCCATGCTGGGGAAGGGCACGCCGGCAGCCGGCTGGCGTGCAGAAGTTACGCCTGCCCGGAGGCAGGCGTAACTTCTGCAACAAAGGTCAGGATGGGGGTTTAGGTAGGGCTGGAGGGCGGTTTAGGTAGGGGAAGGGAGGGGAAGGTGGGGGGTGGCGGAAGGAAAGTTCCCTCGGAGCAGGCTCGGAGGGAACTGGGAAAGCCATCGGGGCTCCCTTAGGGCTCGGCGCGCGCAAGGTGTACAAGTGTGCATCCCCTTGCACGTGCTGACCCTGGAGCATGTTATAAAATCGGGCGTAGATTTGTTTGCGCCGGGTTGCGCAAACAAATCTATGCCCGTGCGTATCTTTTAAGATCTGGCCCTATATGTAATCCTCTTGACAGGCCACGTAAAATGATAAAGGGTTTCATAGCTGTTTATGAGCTAAGCATCAGTCTTTAGATGGGTTCAATAAGTAAAAGGGTCAGGCAGGAGTTTTAATGGACCTGGCACAGAGCAAGTGCTATATTCTCATGCTGGTCAGGAACACAACCAAAAACCCACTTTCCCCTCTGTCAGCCCTCTGACTGTTTGCCAGTCTTCTGCCTCTGGCTGAACACACACCATGAGATTAAGAAAAGTCATACTATCAGAGTAGTGATATTACAGCAGTATCATCATCAGCAACAAAACAGGAAACACACAGCAAAAGTTTAATCCTTCAATTCTGTACTTCTTATACTTTGCAGTAACAAATATCCCAATTATTCACCAACTCTCCACTTCTAAAGAATAGGCTACTCACATTTTTCTCGGAGCTCTCACTAAGCCCAATCTCTCATCAACTCAGAATCTTAAAGATGCCATCTAATGCCTTTCTCTGGGGGCAGTGTCTCCAAATGTTATGCACATACCTTGACAGGAATCAATCTTATTTGTAAGTCAAGGTATGTTCTCAATCTCTCAAATGTATTGCTAATTCTCTTCTTAATACTTGCAATGTGCCAAAGAGTACTTCCTTCTGGAGTTCATAGGATGTAATATGTATAGGCGGTGCTCCTAGCCCCCCTTCCACCTCAAATAGTGTGGCCAGGAAGTAACCACACAATTTGAGTGGGGGGGGGAGGTTCTCAGTTATGCTTGTTGAGACATCATTAACAACCTGCTACAGAATCAACAAACTTGAAGCTTTCTCACTCTTAATTCAATCTTTTGAAGACAGCTCCAAGGTGCCTGCCTTCAGTCTCAGCTCTCTGTATTCTGCTCCAGCCTCTCCCCATTGTAAACAGTCTGCAGGGGGGTGAGGTTGAAGCTGAAGCAGATGAAAGAAAAGGCATTCTGCTCTCTAATCCAGCTCCTTTCCTTCTGTTATTTCCTCTCTTCACCCCATCTCCTGTTCTCAGGGGAACAGGAGGGGAGAAGTAAAATTGGAGTAGAGAAAGCACTTAGAATATTTGATCACTTAAAGATTTCTTAAATCAAATCAAAGATTATTTTGAAATAATAACTGTATGGAATGGTGTCATTTTAGAAGAATTTCATCTTTATACAAAGGTTCTTGCACCTGTGGCCAATCATACAGCATTTGCAAAGACCTGGATGTCTTTTGGGAGGTCTCATAACTGGCAGAGACTGCATAATATTGGTAACCAGGACACTGACCTCTCCCTGCATCTGCCCTTTTACAATAATTACTCCATACAATGAATACACCAACATCTGTTTGGAATCTATAGGCCGCAGTTTTATTAAACATCAACCAGCCCGAGCCATGTGTCAACGCTAAGCAACCAAACCTCGGTGATCATCCGCTATATCCCAGCAAGAATGAACACACTCCCCAGGCCACCTGGCCTGTAATCTATTGGCAGCTCCCAGCCACCAGCTAACACGTCCCCTGCCACAAACCAGCAAGGAGCCGACCCTGGAGCGAAGGTACCCAATCGCTCCAACCCAAGAGTTTCCCAACCTGACTACACCATCAAGCCAGCAAACCCCCAAAGTGTACCACTGAAACCTTAATACGGCTCGGGCAACCTACCCCACACCCAGCTGCAACATTTCGAACAATACAATAGGGGTGTGCATTCGTATTGAACATAAATGTAAAACGCTACTTTTTTTTTTTTTTTAACTTAAAAAAGTGATAAGACATAAACGATCGGATTTCCAACTTATTCAACATAGCTATGTTGAATAAGTTGGAAATCGCGATTTTTGATCCAAAATAAAAATTTAAACCCCTCACCTTCCTTAATCCCCCCCCAAAGACTTACCACAACTCCCTGGTGATCCAGCGAGGAGTGAGGACGCCATTTCTGAAAGCCTTTCCGAGGAGCAAGTGACGTCGGCGTCACGTCGGAGTGACGCGGCATCACGTGATTCCCTGCGGGTTCGCGCCGGAACGCTCGTTCGGCCCAAAAGGAACTTTTGGCCAGCTTGGGGGGTGAAGAATAGGCCGAGCAGACAACCAAAAATACCCAGATGCCTCTGCTGTACTGTGGCCTGTCAGAGGTGAATGAACTCTGAGAGTCTTTCTGACTATCACAGATTCGAAGGATGTAGAAGATTTAGGAAACTTGTAAGCTCTGCACAGCATATAATTAAAGGCCAGAAAGGCTTCAATGACAATATCTGCACCACAATACAGGGAAACTTGTTTTGCAGGAAACCAGGATGCAGGCTTTTGTCTTGCAGATGCCTCTCTCAACGGACAGGAACCAGGTACAAAGAAGATGCCTTTGAGGTTACAGCTTTAAATTAAATCCTGGTGCCAACCGACGGAATTCAAGCCTAGCTTCTATGTAAGACTAAGACTGCTATCTGTTTACACAACAAAAGAAGAACAGAAGAATACAGTGCATCAAAGCCAGGGTGATACAGGAACTTTTATCATGGAAGGGTGGTTTCAGGGGAGACTAGTAAAGAATGATTTTTACAACTGAATGGAGGATGTCCTCACAAGCATTTCCTATACATGATAGATTGTCATGACAACAGCATCATGTGTTTGTGGGCGGTTACACCTTTCTGGAAGTTTCGGCAATACTGAATGTTTTAATTATAAAAGAAGGTTCTCTTCCTGTATGGGATGAGATGCTAGTTATTACAGATAGAGGGCATTTATATCGCATCTCCCAGGAACACTTGTCTTGGACTCTCTTTTAAACAGCTGAATAAATTATATTTTAAAACCTCTTGCTGAGTAAGAAGTGTTCTTGTTGCCCTGGCTTTGAGTCCAGAAATTATAAACAGGGGGTCAGGAGGCCCCCCCAAGCTGGCCAAAAGTTCCTTTTGGGCCGAACGAGGGTGCCGGAGGGAATTCGCGGGGAATCACGTGACGCCGCGTCATGCCAACGTCACGTGATTCCCCGCGGGGTCGCTTCCGGGATCCTCGTTCAGCCCAAAAGGAAAATTGGGCATCCAAATGGCAGATGAAATTTAATGTGGATAAGTGCAAGGTGATGCATATAGGGAAAAATAACCCATGCTATAATTACACAATGTTGGGTTCCATATTAGGTGCTACAACCCAAGAAAGAGATCTAGGTGTCATAGTGGATAACACATTGAAATCGTCGGTTCAGTGTGCTGCGGCAGTCAAAAAAGCAAACAGAATGTTGGGAATTATTAGAAAGGGAATGGTGAATAAAACGGAAAATGTCATAATGCCTCTGTATCGCTCCATGGTGAGACCGCACCTTGAATACTGTGTACAATTCTGGTCGCCGCATCCCAAAAAAGATATAATTGCGATGGAGAAGGTACAGAGAAGGGCTACCAAAATGATAAGGGGAATGGAGCAACTTCCCTACGAGGAAAGACTAAAGAGGTTAGGACTTTTCAGCTTGGAGAAGAGACGACTGAGGAGGGATATGATAGAGGTGTTTAAAATCATGAGTGGTCTAGAATGGGTTAATGTGAATCAGTTATTTACTCTTTTGGATAATAGAAGGACTAGGGGGCACTCCATGAAGTTAGCATGTGGCACATTTAAAAATAATCGGAGAAAGTTCTTTTTCATTCAACGCACAACTAAACTCTGGAATTTGTTGCCAGAGGATGTGGTTAGTGCAGTTAGTATAGCGGTGTTTAAAAAAGGATTGGATAAGTTCTTGGAGGAGAAGTCCATTGCCTGCTATTAAGTTCACTTAGAGAATAGCCACTGCCATTAGCAATGGTAACATGGAATAGACTTAGTTTCTGGGTACTTGCCAGGTTCTTATGGCCTGGATTGGCCACTGTTGGAAACAGGATGCTGGGCTTGATGGACCCTTAGTCTGACCCAGTATGGCATTTTCTTATGTTCTTATAGCTGAATTTGTGGAAATTGTTATGGAGGGTGGATATAGTAGCATAGCAGGAGCTGTCAGTTACTGCTCATTCACTGTGTGGATGGTATGATATTCTGAATGGCATCAGCTTTGGTTTATTTAGATTTATATTCCACTTTTTGCACATCAAAGTGGATTACATTCAGGTACTGTAGGTATTTCCCTATCCCCAGAGGGCTTATAATCTACCTGAGGCAATGGAGGGTAAAGTGACTTACCCAAGGTCACAAGGAGCAACAGCATGACTCAAACGCTGGTCTCCTGGTTCATAGCCCACTGCTCTAACCACTAGGCTACTCCAAATTACATGATGCATTTGAATGGAGTAAAATGTGTGGAGACTATTCAACAGGTTCTGATGTGAAATGTCTCCTTTAAGAAGAATGGGAAGAAAAGTCCTGTACTGTTCCACCAGTATAAAATACTAGGCTTGAGGTTTGGTGGGAGGACATGGAGAACCCACCTGAGGAATAGGTTTGCCTGGGGCAACCTCTTACTTCTGAGAAGGCCATGCAGGGGCTTTCCACCTGAAGAGAAAGGTTCAAAGTGCAGAGGTGTTTACCCTCAAAGGGAAATGTCCAAGGGACTCAACCTCAGTGTTATGACCGTCGGTCACAGATGGCTGCAACCGCTATTACTCACCTCCTGTGCTGCCGCCCTCTGTCCCTTGGGGAAACTTGTGGCTGTGGCTAGCCACTTCCAATGCACACTTTTCTGTTCCAGGATTCCCCAAGGCGGCAAGGATGCCACCGACCGCCATGTCTCCTCTGCGTGCTACATGGCCCTCCTATAAGGACGCCAGGGCAAGAACCTCAGGGGCATCTCCTCCTGATAACATCACTAGCCTTGGACTCTTAAACAACACCGGGGCCTGGCTTTAATCGACTTGGCAATGAGTTCCTTCCTTGCTGAATCCTGCTGATCTCTCCTTGGACGCTGGTTCCTGGTTCCTGCTCCTCCAGGCGTGAAACACTCTCGGGTACCCGTCCTCAGGGGCCTCGTTCCTGTCTCTGGCTATCCGCTCCTCAGAGGGCCCTGCACCTCAGATGCTGTCAACCTGCTCCCCTGCTTCTCGGGGTTGCTTCCGGAAATACTCTACTCATGGAGACTCAACATTGGCTTATCCCGCTCTGCGGACCATTGCCTTACTACTCTGCTTCATGGAGACTCAACTTAGGTGTACCCTGTCCTGCGAGCCATTGCTTTACTTCCCTGCTTCGTGGAGACTCAGCATTGGTGTACCCCACTTTGCAGGCTATTGCCTTAAGCCTGTGATTGTGCTATTTTCCCCACTCCTCGGGGTAGCATGTTGTGTACCTCAGTGACTGTGCTGCACTTCCCTGCTCCTCAGAGTAGCGCCTTGAGCATTCCAGTGACTATTAGGGATGTGAATCGTTTTTTGACGATTTAAAAAAATCGTCAGATAATTTTTAAATCATCAAAAATCGTTAGAGTGCGCGATACAATACAAATTCCCCTGATTTATCGTAAAAAATCGTTAAATCGGGCACGGGAATTATTTGGGGGGAGGGTGGGAAAACTGGCACACCAAAACAACCCCTAAACCCACCCCGACCCTTTAAAACCAATCCCTTACCCTCCTGAACCCCCCAAAATGTTAAATTACCTGGTGGTCCAGGGGGGGGGGGGGGCGCCGCCGCGATCTCCCGCTCTCGGGCCATCGGCGCCATTTTAGCTGCCACTAATATAAATGGCGCTGATGGCCCGATAAAAAAAAAAAACCCACCCGACCCTTTAAACCGACCCCCTTAGCCTCCCCCACCCTCCTGATCCCCCCAAAACCTTTTAAAATTACCTGGTGGTCCGGGGGGGGGGGCGCGGGGAGCGATCTCCCGCTCTCGGGCCATCGGCTGCCACTCATAAAGATGGCGCCGATGGCCCTTTGCCCTTACCATGTGACAGGGTATCCGTGCCATTGGCTGGCCCCTGTCATATGGTAGGAGCACTGGATGGCCGGCGCCATGGGAAAATGGTAGTTCCCCAACAACTCCATCGAAAAATACTCTGATGGGCTCACAACTCCCTAACAGCAGGCCACCCGGGACAGTCTAGAACCCTCTCCACTCTCCAATGTTTCTATTGGTGGCCCACCATGAGGAAGGATGCACAAGCCTATGTTGAATCTTGCCCCACATGTGCTCATCATAAGCCCCCGGTGGGTCATCCTTGGGGTCTCCTGCAACCACTTTCTGTGCCCAGCGAACTGTGGATGGACATAGCCACAGATTTCATTGTGGACCTCCTTCTTTCAAGTGGCAATAATACGATTTGGGTTACTGTGGACCGAGTTTCGAAAATAGCTCACTTTGTGGCACTACCTGGTCTTCTTTCAGCTCCAGAGCTAGCTAATTTGTTCATTTGCCATGTATTTCACCTTCACAGCCTCCCTAGACATATTCTTTCGGATTGGGGAGTACAATTCATCACCCGGTTTTGGAAATCCCACTGTAAAAGGTTTGACATCTCATTGAATCTCACTTCGGCTTACCATCCCCAAGCCAATGGTCAGACAGAAATAACAAACAGGACCTATGTAAATTCATGGCAGAATGATTGGTCCGACCTTCTGCCATGGTCAGAGCCTGCCCTGAATTCCCACCAGTCCACATTCACTGGGTCATCACCCTTCCAGGTGGTCTAAGGATGCCAGCCACTGCCTCCTCTCCTGCTCTCCTGCTCTCGCTTTCAGTGCCGTCCCCAGCAGCGCAGGCTACCATGCAGGGACAACACTAAACAACTCCTTCAGCAAGCCGCCCAAAGATTTAAAAGGTTCTACGATGCTCATCATCGAAAAGCTCCGCAATTTAACCCAGGAGACAAAGTGTGGCTCAGCACCCGGTTTATTCGTCTTAAATTGCCTTCAGTCCGCTTCGCCCCCAGATACATTGGGCCTTTTCCCGTGCTCCGCCAGCTGGGCCCAGTTACTTACAGCCTTCGACTGCCTTCATCTCTTAAAATCCACAATGCCTTCCATATCTCGCTACTAAAACCTCTGGTACTGTCCGACTTCTCAAAAATACCACCTGAGCCTCAACCACTATCATCGGAGGCAGACGTTACCTATCAAGTTCAAAATGTCTTGGACATCAGGAAGTGTGGAAAGAGGTGGGAGTATCTCCTCTCGTGGGAGGACTTTGGGCCTGAAGAAAACAGCTGGGAGCCTGCGGCCAAAATTCTTGACAAGGATCTAATCAGGCAGTTCCATGCCACACATCCTAGAAAACCCAAACCCTCAGGGGGGGCCTTTAGAGAGGGAGTACTGTTATGACTATCGGTCACAGATGGCTGCGACTGCTATCACTCACCTCCTGTGCTGCCACCCTCTCTCCCTTGGGGAAACTTGCGGCTGTGGCTAGCCTCTTCCAATGCACACAGCTCCGTTCCAGGACTCCCCAGGGCGGCAAGGATACCACCGATGGCCATGTCTTCTCTGGGCCTTCCTAAGCATGCGTGCCTCATGGCCCTCCTTTAAGAACGCCAGGGTGGGAATCTCAGGAGCATCTCCTCCTGATGACATCACTAGCCCTGGACTCTTAAGCACCACTGGAGCCTGGCACTAATCGACTTGCCAACAAGTTCCTTCCTTGCTGAATCCTGCTGATCTCTCCTCGGACGCTGGTTCCTGTATCCCGCTACTCCAGGCGTGAGACACTCTCGGGTATCCGCTCCTCAGGGACCTTGTTCCTGTCTCTGGCTATCCACTCCTTGGAAGGCCCTGCACCTTGGATGCTGCCTGCCAGCTCCCCCACTCCTCGGGGTTTTTTCCGGAACTACTCTACTCGTGGAGACTCAACATTGGCGTACCCTGCTCTGCGGACCATTGCCTTATTAATCTGCTCTGTGGAGACTCAACTTAGGTGTACCCTGTCCTGCGGGCCATTGCCTTACTTTCCTGCTTTGTGGAGACTCAGCATTGGTGTACCCCACTCTGCGGGCCATTGCCTTACGTCTGTGACTGTGCTGCGCTCCTCACTCCTCGGGGTAGCGCGTTGTGTGCCTCAGTGACTGTGCTGCGCTTCCCCGCTCTTCGGGTTAGCACCTTGAGCATTCCAGTGACTACGCCTCACTCCCCGCTCCTCGGGGTAGCGTCCAGCTTTTATCTCAGAGACTGTACTCGCACTCCCCCGCTGCTCGAGGTAGTGTCCAGGTGCATTGCCAGAGACCCCTGGGCTTCCCTTCTCCTCAGGTAAGTCTATGTCATTCCTCCCGTGCTGATGCATTCTGTGGCTCCGCCCCCTGGGGTCACTCTCTCAGCATACTCTGCCTTGCATTCCCCACTCCTCGGGGCCTGCTCTGCACTTCACCTATTCTGGCAATTGTATCCACACCCCAGCCTCCTGCTCTGTCTGTACTCCCTGGGCTTTGTCACCTATTGCTACAGACCTCGCCTCCCGACGGTGAGGCCCAGTGGGGCTCCTCCCCGTGGGCGGTACCACCTCTCACCTCGGGCCAAGGGCCCACTAACTCACAAATCCTAACACTCAGTCTGGCAGATAAAGGAGAGTCTGTGGAGTGAAGGAGCTATGGAAGGGTGAGAGCCAGGGATACTGGGTAATAAAGTCCTATTCCAAGTGCTTGAATGTGCTTCAGAAACAAACTTCTGAATGGTTACAGTTTCTTTTGGTACTAAAGAGAATTACTATATGTCCAGTAAGTGAGTATCGACTGTACTTTATGTGAGAACCATTGTTTACTAAGGTTAAGGAGAAACTGAGTTTCAAATGAGAGGACATTTAAACGATTGGAGAGAAAAGGGAAAAGTACTTGTAAATAGTTCTAAGGGAAAAGTGTATATCACTGTTAAGCAATATTCTCTCCAATTTTTGAAAGTATGCACAAACATTTTCTTTTGTGCAACTTTTTATAAGCTGAGTTCATTAGAGATGTGAATCGTGTCCTCGATCGTCTTAACGATCGATTTCGGCTGGGAGGGGGAGGGAATCGTATTGTTGCCGTTTGGGTGTTTAAAATATCGTGAAAATCGTTAAAATCGTGAGCCGGCACACTAAAACCCCCTAAAACCCACCCCCGACCCTTTAAATTAAATCCCCCACCCCAAATGCCTTAATACTTCATCAACTTTGGGAACCCCCGCTGAACGACCTCCTGCAGTCGATCTCCTGCCGGCGCCATTTTCCGTACGGAAAACGATTCGCGGCAGGAGATCGCTCCCGGACCCCCGCTGGACCCCCAGGGACTTTTGGCCAGCTTGGGGGGGCCTCCTGACCCCCACAAGACTTGCCAAAAGTCCAGCGGGGGTCCGGAACGACCTCCTGCAGTCGAATCGTGTTGGTCTATGGCCGCCGCCATTTTGCGGCCGCCATTTTGCAAAATGGCGCCGGCTGAAGACAACACAATTCAATTGCAGGAGCCCGTTCCGGACCGCCGCTGGACCCCCAGGTAATTTAAGGCATTTGGGGGGGGGGGGGTTCGGGAGGGTGGGGGATTTAATTTAAAGGGTCGGGGGTGGGTTTTAGGGGGTTTTAGTGTGCCGGTTTTCCTGCCATTGGTTTAGGGCAAGTAAGTAAGTTCCTGCCCTCCCCTTCCCCCGATTTACGATTTTTTAACGATAAATCGGGGGAATTGGTATTGTATCGTGGCCCTAACGATTTTTGACGATTTAAAATATATCGGACGATATTTTAAATCGTCAAAAAACGATTCACATCCCTAGAGTTCATATTTGTGTACTACATGCCACTATAATGCAAATAATTTCTTCTGCATGTTATGATTTTTCCCATGTGCACAGGATTCAAGCACATAGTTTAGAGGGAAAAATGCCATTAAATTAAAATGGGGATGGAACAGCTCCCCTAAGAGGAAAGGCTGAAGAGGTTAGGGGTGTTCAGCTTGGAGAAGAGATGGCTGAGAGGGAATATGATAGTGATCTTTAAAATCATGAGAGGTCTTGAACAAATAGATGTGAATCGGTTATTTACACTTTCAGACTAGGGGGTATTCCATGAAGTTAGCATGTAGCACATTTAAAACTAATCGGAGAAAAAATGTTTTCACTCAACGCACAATTAAGCTCTGGAATTCGTTGCTAGAAGATGTGGTTAAGGTAGTTAGCATAGCTGGTTTTAAAAAAGGTTTGAACAAGTTCCTGGAGGAGAAGTTAATAAACTGCTTTTAATAAAATTGACTTAGGGAATAACCACTGCTTATTACTGGCATTAGAAGCAAAATTATTGTTAACAGACCAGTTCTCTAAAAACTCAGCCAAACCTTTTATAAATCCAGTTACATTATTCATGACCATATCCTTTAGCAACAAATTTCATAACTTAATTGTGTGTTGACTGTTTCGTTTGGTAGTCCCTGGGCTGCTCCTGTGGACTGTCACACTCAGCTCCTCAGCCAAGTCCTTCCTGCCTGTTCCCAACATGCCGCCTGAGCTCCACGCAGCAGTCCGCAGCGGCAAGACACTGCCGATTCCTCACACGGTTAGACACCACTGGTCCCAGCTGACACACCTCTCCTTAGCGTCACACATGCCAGATGTCTGCTAATTTAAAGGGCCAGTGCTGGGAAAAGCCCTGCAGTGCTGGATGATGATGTCACCGCCAGTGGCGTAGCCAGAATTGATTTTTTGGGTGGGCACAAGGTTAACATAGGTGGGCACAAGGCATGCACGTCTACTAGTTGTTTTCTTACTGATAAATAATGCCATATACTGCACCCTAGAATGGCTTTCTAAGTAGTTTGCAACAGCCATTATGTGTCATGTATGAAACTTTAAAATAATTTACTTCAATTATTTCAAGTATAGAAAACAATCAAATCCAATCATATAATAAAACAAAAATTAATGTATTCTTTCATGAACCATCTTTGCAGAAACCCAGAAATCTTCATAAATACAATAAAATATAATTAATCATCAGAACAGGTGCAGCGCAGAGCTAGGGCAATTCACATTACAAGTAACATGAAAAAAAAATTCAAATTCTGGTGTAATCTCAGCAAAAAATAACCCTCCACTGCTATTTTGTGAAGTAACAAACTCTTGCAAAGAAAGAGGCATCTGGAACCTTGCCAAACAATCACAGCACTGACTCTCAGGATTCAAACAGCAACCTTATGAAAAAGCAGCAATGCAAATACTACACCAGGCCCTAGAACATTAATACATCACCTACGGGAATAACAGAACAGGCTGGACTACTACTACAGAGAAACTATATGCTAGAAATACTCATTTCTGTCACAAACAGGCAAAACTGAGACCGACCCTTACCTAATAAGGAAATAAGAGACTATAAATTAGAAACAGAAACATGTAGATAAAGCCAAAATAGAAAGCCTGAGAAACTAAAATGTCTGAACAGTGGAATACTTAAGAAAGAGCAAAATACAAAAATATAAGAATGCACATTCCCAAAGATGACATATTTAAATTGCTAACATCTCCCTCTCTCTCTCTCTCTCTATATATATATATATTTTTTTTTTTTTACCTTTGTTGTCTGATCTTTGTATTTTTCTAATCAGTTGGTCCTGGTCTCTCTTTCCCATTTTTTCCCTTGTCGCTCATTTCCTAATTCCTCTTCAGTGTCTTTTCTACTACTGTCTTCTTCCCTTCCACACACACACACATATATACATAAATGCTTTCTCTCACAGACTCCCTCTCACACTCAGGCGCTCACTCTCATATGCTCTCCCCCCCCCCCCCCCCAAGCTCACATTCTCTGCAGACACACATACAAGCTCTCACTTTCTCACCCCTCCCCAGGCTTATATTCTTATGCACACACAGACGCACATCCAGGCATCCATTCTCATCCACACACACAAACCCATTCTCCCATTCTCACCCACACATACACACATTTAAGGTCCCATTTTCACCCACACATACACACTTTCAAGCACCCATTCTTACCCACATATTCAAGCTTCCATTCTCACCCCCACACACAAACCCAGGCTCCCATTCTCACCCATATATATACACATTCAAGCTTCCATCCTCACCCACATATTCAAGCTTCCATTCTCACCCACACACACAAACCCAGGCTCCCATTCTCACCCATATATACACACATTCAAGCTTCCATCCTCACCCATATATACACACATTCAAGCTTCCAACCTCACCCACATATTCAAGCTTCCATTATCACCCACACACATTCAAGACTCCATTCTCACTCCCATACACACCCAGGGTCCGATTTTCACCCACACACACACAACAAGGCTCCCATTCTCATCCTCACATACACATTCAAGCCTGTGCACAGTTTCCGCTTCCTCCCCCCAGAGCAGGAAGATCAGCTGGCCTCTCCTGCTGCCACTGGCCTCCTGCTATCTTCGGGCCGTATGGCCGACCGATCTTCCTGTTTGGGGTTGGGGGGGGGGGGGAGGAGAGCGGAAGCGTCGCGCACAGTTTCCGCTTCCTCCCCCAGAGCAGGAAGATCAGCTGGCCTCTCCTGCTGCCACTGGCCTCCTGCTATCTTCGAGCCATACGGCCGACCGATCTTCCTGCGGGGGGGGGGGGGGGGGAGCGGAAGCTGTGCGCGGCGCTTCCGCTCGTCCCCCCCCCCCCCTCCAACAGGAAGATCGGTCGGCTGTATGCAGGAGGCCAGTGGCAGCAGGAGAGGCCAGCTGATCTTCCTGCTCTGGGGGAGGAAGTGGAAACTGTGCGCGGCGCTTCCGCTCTCCTCCCCCCCCCCCAAACAGGAAGATCGGTCGGCCATATGGTTGTCGGACTGCTTCCCCACGTGTGACGTGATGGCGTGCCAAGCATGAGTTCTCCTCTTCACTGTCGCGGGGATGGGATCCCGCGACAGCCTTGCAGTTCTGGTGTCAGTTGGGTGGGCCTGGGTCTAAATTGGGTGGGCAGCTGCCCACCCAGGCCCACCCGTGGCTACGCCACTGGTCACCGCTAAAGCCCTATAAAAGGCTTACCTGCTCCTGCCCTCCTCACCTCAGCAACAGGTCCACTTATTCCTGTAGTAGTGTGTTGCTTCCAGCATCTTGCCTGCAGCTTCTTGTCTTCATTTCCAGCGTCTTGTCTTCATCCCCTTATCTTCAATTCTAGCATTGTCTCCGGTCTCGTCTCTCTGCTCATTGCCCGCCTGTTCTTCTCCTAGACCAGTGATGGAGAATGCCAGTCCTCGAGTGCCACAAACAGGCCAGGTTTTCAGGATATCCACAATGAATATGCATGATAAATATTTGCATGCACTGCCTCCATTCTATGCAAATCTATCTAATGCACATTCATTGTGGATATCCTGAAAACCTGGCCTATTTGTGGCACTCGAGGACTGGAATTTGCCATCACTGCCCTAGCCTGCCTGCCTGCCCATCCGTCCCTCCTCTACTTTCGGATGGATATGTGATTTGACCTCAGCCTGATCTCTGATACACTTGACTGCCACCAGCCTCTGACCATTACCTGGACTTTGGACTCATCTGACCTCCTCCTGCCTATGACACAAGCTATCCACCACTTTTGCCAGCAGCAGAGACCCCCAACTAAGATCTGCTGGCCCCAGCACTCAAAGGCTCAACCCAAGGGGAAAGAGAGCTGGTATAGGCGAAGCTCCTGCTGGGTTGCTGCTTTGTTTGAGTCTGCCTGCTGAAAGTGGGAACCTGTAGGGCTCCTCCCTGCAGATTGTGCCAATCCTGCCTCGGCCCAAGAGTCCATAGACACAAGATTGACTAAAAAAAATACTCTCTTAAATATGTTACCTGTTAGTACAAGCAAAAACACTCCATGAAACTATTTGGAAAAGCAAATAACCATTATGTATTAATATTAATCTGGTCCACATCCTCATGATTTTATAAACCTCAATTATTTCCCTTCTCAGTGTTGTGATTCCGCTCATGGGACAGGCCCTTCACCGTCTCACTTACCACTCGGTGCAACCTTGTGCCACCGTTCCTGTTTCCTGTGCCAGCTCCTGATACTGTCTGGCCTCCCTGTGTGATGGAGAGTTGTCACCACAGCCCTACGATGCCAGCTCGCGGCAGGAGAGACGCTGCCCTTCAGCCATGCTGCTGTGTGATGCCACTGTCATTATCCTTTTCTTCATGGCCTGGGCCGCTACTGATTCAAGAGCATGCTAGCATCTCCCTAGGCATGTGCGCATTCCTCTTTAGAATTTAAAGGGACTGCAGTGGGAAAAGCGCCCCATGGCCTCTTCTGATGATGTTCTTCCTGCAGCCATATAAAAGGGCACTGCCATCTTTGCTCCTGGCCTTTGCAATGGGTTGCAGGCACCTTCAAGGTCTTCATTGTTCCTTGTTTCTTGTTAGATGTTTCTGGTCTCTTGTCAATTCCTGATTCCTGTCTTCAGTGTCTCCATTCCTGAGTCCAAGTCTTCCAAGTTCCTGGTTCCAAGTTCTCATCCTGTCCAGAGTCTTCGTTTACTGGTTGAAGTCTCCAGAATCCCTTGGTTTTAAAGTCTTGTTCCAAGTTCCTGAATTCTGGGGTCCCATCCCCGGTCCTGAGTTCCTGAGTCCTGTCCCAGTCTTTGGAGTTCTTGTTCCAGCTTTTGCCTAGTTTCTGAGGCAAGTGCCTGCACTGCTATTGTCAGGGTCCATGACCAGCCCATGGGCTGTGTAGGGTGTGCTGCAGCACAGGACTCTCCCAGAGGTTCATCATGTCCAAGTCTTCAATGCCTTTGTTTCGTCCAAGTCTTCTGTGCCTTCGCCTAGCTCCAAGTCCAGTCCATAAGAAAATAAGAATATGCCATACTGAGTCAGACCAAGGGTCCATCAAGCCCAGCATCCTGTCTCCAATAGTGGCCAATCCAGGCCATAAGAACCTGGCAAGTTCCCAAAAACTAAGTCTATCCCATGTTACTGTTGCTAGTAACAGCAGTGGCTATTTTCTAAGTCAACTTAATTAATAGAAGGTAATGGACTTCTCCTTTGCCTAGTTCCAAGTATTCAGTGCCTTCATCTTGTTCAATGTCTCCAAGTTATCTTTAGTCCTCGCCTTCATCTGTCCTGATGCACAAGCCATTAAGAACATAAGAAATTGCCATGCTGGGTCAAACCTAGGGTCCATCAAGCCCAGCATCCTGTTTCCAACAGAGGCCAAACCAGGCCACAAGAACCTGGCAATTACTCAAACACTAAGAAGATCCCATGCTACTGATGCAATTAATAGCAGTGGCTATTCCCTAAGTAAACTTGATTAATAGCCATTAATGGATTTCTCCTCCAAGAACCCATCCTAACCTTTTTTGAACCCAGCTACTCTAACTGCACTAACCACATCCTCTGGCAACAAATTCCAGAGCTTCACTGTGCATTGAGTGAAAAAGAATTTTCTCCGATAGTCTTAAATGTGCTACTTGCTAACTTCATGGAATGCCCCTTAGTCCTTCTATTATTCGAAAGTGTAAATAACCGAGTCACATCTACTCGTTCAAGATCTCTCATGATCTTAAAGACCTCTATCATATCCCCCCTCAGCCGTCTCTTCTCCAAGCTGAACAGCCCTAACCTCTTCAACCTTTCCTCATAGGGGAGCTGTTCCATCCCCTTTATCATTTTGGTTGCCCTTCTCTGTACCTTCTCCATCGCAACTATATCTTTTTTGAGATGCGGTGACCAGAATTGTACACAGTATTCAAGGTGCGGTCTCACCATGGAGCTATATAGAGGCATTATGACATTTTCCGTTTTATTAACCATTCCCTTCCTAATAATTCCTAACATTCTGTTTGCTTTTTTGACTGCTGCAGCACACTGAGCTGACGATTTTAAAGTATTATTCACTATGATGCCTAGATCTTTTTCCTGGGTGGTAGCTCCTAATATGGAACCTAACATTGTGTAACTACAGCAAGGGTTATTTTTTCTCTATATGCAACACCTTGCACTTGTCCACATTAAATTTCATCTGCCATTTGGAATCCCAATCTTCCAGTCTTGCAAGTTCCTCCTGTAATGTATCACAGTCCGCTTGTGATTTAACTACTCTGAATAATTTTGTATCATCTGCAAATTTGATAACCTCACTCATATTCCTTTCCAGATCATTTATATATATATATATTAAAAAGCACCAGTCCAAGTACAGATCCCTGAGGCACTCCACTGTTTACCCTTTTCCACTGAGAAAATTGACCATTTAATCCTACTCTCTGTTTCCTGTCTTTTAACCAGTTTGTAATCCATGAAAGGACATCGCCTCCTATCCCATGACTTTTTATTTTTCGTAGAAGCCTCTCATGAGGGACTTTGTCAAATGCCTTCTGAAAATTCCCAAGCATCAAATTTGAAAGGGCTTTTAGAGTGGCCGGATGGCCAAGACAAGAGTATTCCCGAGCCAGACCCGGGGTTGTGCAGTTCGTGCTGTGGCACAGGGGCTCTCAATCTCGAGCATCCATCAACGCTCGGAACACTGAGTCATTTCCTCTCCATGCTGAAGAGCACTAACTTGTTTAGCATCCCCTTTGTCATTGTTGTTGTCCTTCTCTGCTCCTTCTCTAGTTCTGCTATATTTTTTATGAGATAGACCAACCAGAACTGCTCATTAGAGATGTGAATCGTTTTCCATATCGTCTTAACGATAGAAATCGTGTGGCAGGGCAAGAAAATCGTGTTAGGCACGATTTTTTAGTTAAAAAATCGTTAAAAATCGTTTTTTCCGATTAGTGCGCACTAACTCGAGTTAGTGCGCACTAACTGAAAATGATACAATTTGACACTTTTCAGGTCAGTTAAGGTCAGTTTAGGAATGAATATGTATTCCTATTGGCTGCCCTCTTATTTATTCATGTTACCAAGCTTCCCACTGACAGTATATGGGGGATGGGAAATGGAAACAGTTGGTAGCTTGACAAAACAAGTAATGTGATCAGTCAATGTGACTAGAACTTGTGCCCTAACCCTGATACCAGGGGTATTGTGATCTTCCTGCACACAGTGCCCTATCCCTATTAATACCAGGAGTGTTGTGATCTTCCTGCACACAGTGCCCTAACCCTGGCACCAGGGCTGTTGTGATCTTCCTGCACACAGTGCCCTATCCCTATTAATACCAGGAGTGTTGTGATCTTCCTGCACACAGTGCCCTAACCCTGGCACCAGGGTTGTTGTGATCTTCCTGCACACAGTGCCCTATCCCTATTAATACCAGGAGTGTTGTGATCTTCCTGCACACAGTGCCCTAACCCTGGCACCAGGGGTGTTGTGATCTTCCTGCACACAGTGCCCTATCCCTATTAATACCAGGAGTGTTGTGATCTTCCTGCACACAGTGCCCTAACCCTGGCACCAGGGGTGTTGTGATCTTCCTGCACACAGTGCCCTATCCCTATTAATACCAGGAGTGTTGTGATCTTCCTGCACACAGTGCCCTAACCCTGACACCAGGGGTGTTGTGATCTTCCTGCACACAGTGCCCTATCCCTGGCACCAGGGGTGTTGTGATCTTCATGTACACAGTGCCCTATCCCTATTAATACCAGGAGTGTTGTGATCTTCCTGCACACAGTGCCCTATCCCTAATACCAGGGGTGTTGTGATCTTCCTGCACACAGTGCCCTATTCCTGATACCGGGGGTGTTGGGATCTTCTTGCACACATCCCGGTATCAGGGATAGGGCACTGCATGCAGGAAGATCACAACACTCCTGGTATTAGGGATAGGGCACTGTGTGCAGGAAGATCACAACACTCCTGGTATTAATAGGGATAGGGCACTGTGTACTAACGGGAGTTAGTGCGCACTAACACGATTTAACGATTTTTAACGATAAATCGTTAGAATTTCTATTGTATCGTGTTCTATAACGATTTAAGACGATATTAAAATTATCGGACGATAATTTTAATCGTTAAAAAACGATTCACATCCCTACTGCTCATAATACTCAAGGTGTGGTCACACCTGCCAGTGCCTGCTCTATGTAATTATAGGGTAGGCACTCACATTCAGTGAATCATATCACTGTATTATTTCACAACGTCATTGCATTAGGGTCCTTTTCATACCAATTTTGCGTAAGACTGTTTACTATGCAAGTTCTATATTATGAAAGACCTTTTTTCATAAAATATATTCTAATTATTCTTCTGATGTTAAAACATTTTTCCTTCCCTCAGGAATGCTAGTTATATATTGTAGGCACTGGTGATATGTTGAGGTGGCTACAGCTTTTCCTACAGCTAAACAAGGGTTCTAAAAATGAAGCTTCATTTCTAGGAAGTCAAAGGCTTATTCTATCCTTGCCCTGATGACTTTATAGGCCTATACCAGTGTTTCCCAATGGGTGTGCTACAGCACACTAGTGTACCGTTAGCTGTAGCACTGGTGTGCCGAGACAGTCTTCAGTTTCTTTCCCCAACAGCTGGCCTGCAGGATATCCTTTCACTTATCTACTGCTGTTTCTGTTTTCCCCTCTGCTGGGTCTCCTCTGCAGTTGAAGTGGCATGGGGGATCCTGTAGTCTCACAAGTCCTGCTGGACCCATGCAATTCCGATTACAGAAGGAAACAGGCATAGATAAAGGAAGCAGCACCAGGTAAGTGCTGCTGGAAGAAGCAGCTGAATTTGCTAGGAAGCTGAGGTATTGGGAGAGAGGGAAGGGAAGAGAAAGTACTGATGCCAAGGAGGTGAGAGGGTAGGAAAAGGAAGGTGATTAGCAGGGGGAGGGGTGGGGTGGAGTGGAGTGAGAGAGTAGGAGAAAGGTTGATGGAGATTATATCAGGGGATGGGTGGAATGAGAGGATAGGAAGGGGAAGGTGATAGTGATGGTGATGGTTCCAGGCGGGTGGAGGGAGAGACTGGGGAGGGGAAGGTGATGGTGATGATTCTAGCAGGGTGGATGAAGAGAGAAGGAAGAGGGAGGTAATAGTGCCTGGGGGTTGAAGGGAGAGAAAAGGAAAGAGAAGGTGATGATGCAGAGCCTAGAGGGGATAGAAAGGGAAGAGAAAATGATGATGCTGGAGGATAAGGGGAGATGGATGGAAGGAAAAGGTGATGTTACCAGAAATGGTGAGGGGAGAGGGAAGGGAAAAAAAGGTGATGTTGCCAAGGTTACTGGAGAGAAGATGAGGATTGCAGTGGAGATAAGTGAGAGAGAAGAGAGGGGAAAAGATGGTGATGTGAGGGGGTGGGAGATGGGGGATAAGGAAGAAAAAAGATGATGTGGGGTGGGGGGAGAGTGAAGTAAATGTGATGATGCCAGGGATTGTGGGGGAGGGGGGAGGAAGAAAAGAGAATGATGATGCCAGAGGGGTAGGGAATAGGGAAGGTGCTGTGTGCCTTGATGAAATGAGCCCAATATCAGGTGTGCCATGACACAAAAAAAGGTTTGGAACCACTGATATAGTGGACCAGGCTCCCAGAGGATAGTGATAATTCTTACTGGACAGGGAAAGGCTTTCCCTCTATGTCATTAACTCAGTGTTTTGGAAACCTCTCTTCTAGAGGCACACCTAACCAGTCTTGTTTTCAGGATACCCATAATCAGTGCCCCTAGCCTCCCATGATTGTGCAAGAGAAACTGCATTGGAGAATAAATTGTTAAGACCTGGGCAGTTTCTCCCTTAAAAATAATCACTCAGTAATACAGTAAAGCTTATCTTATATGTATTTGGCCTGAATACAAGCATGTGCAGGGAGAAGACCTAATGTCATTCTGCCTGTTGCCAGAATTTCACAGCTTTTTATATGCTTTTGCAATTCATTGTAGTATTTGGCAAAGCATTGACAATCATGATCATCCAGATGTGAATACCACAGACTTGTCAGTGGGCACTTTTCATTTAACCACAGACCTATAAAGAGCAAAGGTTTCAAAAGTGTATCCTAATATGCTTATACCATCAGATGTACATACTTGTTTGAACATCTGGTCCTTTGATCTTGTTATTAACTTGTAAGAGTGTGAACCCTGAGCCGAGGTGAGAGGTGTCTCTGCCGACAGGGAGGAGCCCTATGAGCCTCACCATTGGTAGGTGTGGTCTCAGTGGTGTCAGACACAGCTGTGGAATAGAGTCTTTACTAAGAGAGGAGAAAGGCCCAGCCCGCGGAGTGGGAGATGCAATAAAAGTAAAGTTCTGAGCAGAGGGTATACCCAAGGGTGATACCTCCGATGTGAAGATCCGGTAGTGGCCCGCAGAGTGGGGTACGCCAGGAAGTCTCTCAGTAGTGTAGAAATACCTCAGACGGGTAGATCCGGTAGTGGCCCGTGGAGCAGGGTAAGCCGGAGAGGTGTCTCAGTAGTGGTTTCCAAGGTGCAAGAACCCTGATGAGGATCCTGTAGCGGTGGTGCAGTAATGACCTGCAGTGCAGGGCATACCAAAGTGGTTCCTACTGGAATGATGCAGTAGTGGCTCAAGGCATGGGGTACACTGAAGAGGATCCCACAATGAGGCTTGGTATATTTGAAGTCCGTAGAAGTAAGGTACTCACAGGAGGTGGTTCCAGGAGAGGTCCCGGGGAGCGGGACGGATAGAAGTCCAAGGCAAGAAGGCCCTCTGAGGAGCGGATAGCCAGAGATGAGGAAGGGCCCCCAAGGAGCAGGTACCCAGATCGTCTCACACCAAGTGTAAAGTCAGGAACCGGAAATCCAAGGATGGAGTGGAATTTAGCCCGAGAGAACTCCTTGCTAACTCGTCAAACCGAAGGGCCAGCCAGCTTAAGTACAAGAGATGGATGACGTCATCTGGAGCAGATGCCCCCAAGGTTTCCGCCATGATGTGTACAGAGGTGGCCCATGCTCACACGCGCGACTAGGTAATTCCTGAAACAAGATGGCAGTCAGCAGCACCCACATCATCCTGGGGGCGCCAGGCTGGACAGCGGTGGCTGGCAGAGGCCGCCACTCTTGCCAGAGATGACAAGGCAGTAAAGAAAGAGGTGAGCATAAGTGGTCGCAGCCATCTGTGACCGAGGGGCGTAACAGTACCCCCTTCTTAGGGCCCCTCCCCGGGGGTTTTGGTTTCCTAGGATGAGAAATGTGAAATTGTCTGATCAACTCCTTGTCAAGGATGTTGCTTGCAGACTCCCAACTATTCTCCTCGGGACCAAATCCTTCCCATGAGATGAGGTACTCCCAGCGTCTTCTACATTTTCTTACATCCAGTATATCCTCGACCTGATAAGTGATGTCCTCTTCTGCAGTGAGAGGTTGAGGTTCAGGTGTTTTCTTTGAGAATTCCGAAAGGACGAGTGGCTTTAAAAAGAAGATGTGCAAGGCATTGTGGATTCTAAGTGAAGACGGCAACTGAAGGCTGTAGGTAACTGGACCCAGGCGGCAAAGTACTGAAAAGGTCCAATGTATCTGGACGCAAATTGAGCGGAAGGCAGCTTTAAGTGGATGAAGCGGGTGCTGAGCCACACCTTATCTCCAGGAATATTATTTAGTGTGTTTGTGCCTTTAATAGAAAGGCAGTGAATAAACAAGTTAGACTGTTTGCATTTTTAGTCAATCAATAAGGTAGCAGTAGGTAGGCAGTGAATAAACAAGTTAGACTGTTTGTATTTTTAGTCAGTCAATAAGGCAGCAGTAGGTATGCACTGAATAAACAAGTTAGACTATTTTTAGTCAGTCAATAAGGTAGCAGTAGGTAGTGTATTTATTTTTAAAAGTCTGCAGAACTGAGTGTCCTCCAGACTTTTAAAGAGTTGAGTGTTTGTATTTAATACTAACTGAGTGCTTGAATTAAAAAAAAAAAAAAACCCCACAAAAAAAAAACAACAACCCAAAAAGTAGCCAGAAGCTAGAAATAAGCTAGGAGCAGTGTATACCAAAGTAAAAAAGTTGAATAGTTCAGCTCAGTTACTCACCTTGGAAAGGTGTTGAGGTAGTGTGATTGGGTTTGAATAGGGACCAACATTTGTTAATCAAGGGAGCAGTGAGTCACTCAGGCTGACTAACTGAAGTTAGACTGTTTGTATTTCCCAACACTCCCACCCCTTGCCCACCCACCCCTAGCTCATCCCTTAATTTATAGGCAGGTGCCACTTTCACAAAAAAAAAAAACATCAACAAAAACTTTATTGAGAATTCAATCAGACCCCGGTAGGCCACTACCAGACACATAGTGAATTCACTAATACATTTAAAGGAAGTTAGACACATTCCTACTCCCATAGCAACCTAAAACTTAACTAGGAACTGATCAAAATTGAGATGAAGGCAGCAGTCCAGCAGCAAGAGGGGGGCTTCCCAGTCTTTTGCATCGAGTGTCACATGTATGATTTTTTACCCACTGGTGAGAAGTTGTACATGTGCATGCGATGCAAAGAGCTCCTGGCTCTCAGAGAACGAGTCTGATCTCTGGAGGCTAGAGTGGCAGACCTGGAGGAGCTGAGGCAGACAGAGAGGTATATAGATGAGACCTTCAGGGACATAGTAGTCAAGTCCCAACTTCAGACTGGTGCTGCCTTGGAGGAAGAAGGTCTCATGATGGGAGAGCACCAACCAGGTATAGCAGGAAAGGATCCTGTAGCAAGGACCTGCTCTCCAGGTGATGCATTATCCTTTCGCACTGAGGATATCTCCCCAAGGCCTACTGCCCAAGAGGGAAGGGTTAGGTCAGCCGTCATAGTTGGTGATTCGATTATTAGGAATGTAGACAGCTGGGTGGCTGGTGGGCATGAGGATCGCCTGGTAACATGCCTACCTGGTGCGAAGGTGGCGGACCTAACGCGTCACCTAGATTTTAGACAGTGCTAGGGAAGATTTTAGACAGTGCTAGGGAAGAGCCGGCTGTCGTGGTACATGTGGGCACCAACGACATAGAAAAATGTGGGAGGGCGGTTCTGGAAGCCAAATTTAGGCTCTTAGGTAGAAAGCTTAAATCCAGAACCTCCAGGGTAGTATTCTCTGAAATGCTTCCTGTTCCACGCGCAGGTCACCAGAGGCAGGCAGAGCTCCGGAGTCTCAATGCGTGGATGAGACGATGGTGCAAGGAAGAGGGATTCAGTTTTGTTAGGAACTGGGGAACCTTTTGGGGAAGGGGGAGTCTCTTCCGAAGAGATGGGCTGCACCTTAACCAGGGTGGAACCAGACTGCTGGCGCTAACCTTTAAAAAGGAGATAGAGCAGCTTTTAAACTAGAACAAAGGGGAAAGCCGACCGTCGCTCAGCAGCGCATGGTTCGGAGAAAGGATACTAATGATGCATTAGAATTAGAGCATCCTGACAGTGAGGTTCCAATAATTAGAAAAGTAGTCCAAGTGCCTGTAACTAAAAACTCACCTGAGCTAAAAAATTCTAACTTATCCCTATCAATTAAAAAGCAGAATGAAAATACAAACAAAAAACAAACTTTGAAATGTTTGTATGCTAATGCCAGAAGTCTAAGAAGTAAGATGGGAGAATTAGAATGAATAGCAGTAAATGATGACATAGACTTAATTGGCATCTCAGAGACATGGTGGAAAGAGGATAACCAATGGGACAGTGCTATACCGGGGTACAAATTATATCGCAATGACAGAGAGGAGCACTCGGGAGGAGGTGTGGCACTTTATGTCCAGGATGGCATAGAGTCCAACAGGATAAACATCCTGCATGAGACTAAATACAAAATTGAATCTTTATGGGTAGAAATCCCTTGTGTGTCGGGGAAGACTATAGTGATAGGGGTATACTACCGTCCACCTGGTCAAGATGGTGAGACGGACAGTGAAATGCTAAGAGAAATTAGGGAAGCTAACCAAATTGGTAGTGCAGTAATAATGGGAGACTTCAATTACCTCAATAAGGACTGAGTAAATGTATCATCGGGACACGCTAGGGAGATAACGTTCATGGATGGAATAAATGATAGCTTTATGGAGCAATTGGTTCAGGAACTGACGAGAGAGGGAGCATTTTTAGATCTAATTTTCAGTGGAGCACAGGACTTGGTGAGAGAGGTAATGGTGGTGGGGCCGCTTGGCAATAGTGATCATAATATGATCAAATTTGATTTAATGACTGGAAAAGGAACAGTGTGCAAATCCAAGGCTCTCGTGCTAAACTTTCAAAAGGGAAACTTTGATAAAATGAGAAAAATTGTTAGAAAAAAACTGAAAGGAGCAGCTACAAAAGTAAAAAATGTCCAAGAGGCGTGGTCATTGTTAAAAAATACCATTCTAGAAGCACAGTCCAGATGCATTCCACACATTAAGAAAGGTGGAAAGAAGGCAAAACGATTACCGGCATGGTTAAAAGGGGAGGTGAAAGAAGCTATTTTAGCCAAAGGATCTTCATTCAAAAATTGGAAGAAGGATCCAACAGAAGAAAATAGGATAAAGCATAAACATTGGCAAGTTAAATGTAAGACATTGATAAGACAGGCTAAGAGAGAATTTGAAAAGAAGTTGGCTGTAGAGGCAAAAACTTTTTAAAATATATCTGAAGCAGAAAGCCTGTGAGGGAGTCAGTTGGACTGTTAGATGATCGAGGGGTTAAAGGGGCACTTAGAGAAGATAAGGCCATCGCGGAAAGATTAAATGATTTCTTTGCTTCGGTGTTTACTGAAGAGGATGTTGGGGAGGTACCTGTAATGGAGAAGGTTTTCATGGGCAATGATTCAGATGGACTGAATCAAATCACGGTGAACCTAGAAGATGTGGTAGGCCTGATTGACAAACTGAAGAGTAGTAAATCACCTGGACTGGATGGTATACACCCCAGAGTTCTGAAGGAACTAAAAAATGAAATTTCAGACCTATTAGTAAAAATTTGTAACTTATCATTAAAATCATCCATTGTACCTGAAGACTGGAGGATAGCAAATGTAACCCCAATATTTAAAAAGGGCTCCAGGGGCGATCCGGGAAACTACAGACCGGTCTGCCTGACTTCAGTGCTAGGAAAAATAGTGGAAAGTGTTCTAAACATCAAAATCACAGAACATATAGAAAGACATGGTTTAATGGAACAAAGTCAGCATGGCTTTACCCAGGGCAAGTCTTGCCTCACAAATCTGCTTCACTTTTTTGAAGGAGTTAATAAACATGTGGATGAAGGTGAACCGGTAGATATAGTATACTTGGATTTTCAGAAGGCATTTGACAAAGTTCCTCATGAGAGGCTTCTAGGAAAAGTAAAAAGTCATGGGATAGGTGGCGATGTCCTTTCGTGGATTGCAAACTGGCTAAAAAACAGAAAACAGAGAGTAGGATTAAATGGGCAATTTTCTCAGTGGAAGGGAGTGGACAGTGGAGTGCCTTAGGGATCTGTACTGGGACCCTTACTTTTCAATATATTTATAAATGATCTGGAAAGAAATACAACGAGTGAGATAATCAAATTTGCAGATGACACAAAATTGTTCAGAGTAGTTAAATCACAAGCAGATTGTGATAAATTGCAGGAAGACCTTGTGAGACTGGAAAATTGGGCATCCAAATGGCAGATGAAATTTAATGTGGATAAGTGCAAGGTGATGCATATAGGGAAAAATAACCCATGCTATAATTACACAATGTTGGGTTCCATATTAGGTGCTACAACCCAAGAAAGAGATCTAGGTGTCATAGTGGATAACACATTGAAATCGTCGGTTCAGTGTGCTGCGGAAGTCAAAAAAGCAAACAGAATGTTGGGAATCATTAGAAAGGGAATGGTGAATAAAACGGAAAATGTCATAATGCCTCTGTATCGCTCCATGGTGAGACCACACCTTGAATACTGTGTACAATTCTGGTCGCCGCATCTCAAAAAAGATATAATTGTGATGGAGAAGGTACAGAGAAGGGCTACCAAAATGATAAGGGGAATGGAACAACTCCCCTATGAGGAAAGACTAAAGAGGTTAGGACTTTTCAGCTTGGAGAAGAGACGACTGAGGGGGGATATGATAGAGGTGTTTAAAATCATGAGAGGTCTAGAACGGGTAGATGTGAATCGGTTATTTACTCTTTCAGATAGTAGAAAGACTAGGGGGCACTCCATGAAGTTAGCATGGGGCACATTTAAAACTAATCAGAGAAAGTTCTTTTTTACTTAGCACACAATTAAACTCTGGAATTTGTTGCCAGAGAATGTGGTTAGTGAAGTTAGTATAGCTGTGTTTAAAAAAGGATTGGATAAGTTCTTGGAGGAGAAGTCCATTACCTGCTATTAAGTTCACTTAGAGAATAGCCACTGCCATTAGCAATGGTAACATGGAATAGGCTTAGTTTTTGGGTTCTTGCCAGGTTCTTGTGGCCTGGATTGGCCACTGTTGGAAACAGGATGCTGGGCTTGATGGACCCTTGGTCTGACCCAGTATGGCATTTTCTTATGTTCTTATGTTCTTATGTTAGGATGCAGCTGCAGAGCTGCTCAGTGGTGAGCGTCATAGAACTTCTTAGCCTTTTGTCCAGTCTTTTGGAGGAGTTGTTTGGTATGCTCCCAAAGTTGGTGTAGTTCTTGCACCGAAGCCTGTGCTGCGGGAGACAACACCAACAAAGGCACTGGAAGAGGAGGCAGAGGCTGACCTCCATAGATGATTTGGAAAGGTGAAGATCCGGTTGAAGCAGACTGGTGTGAATTCAATACAAATTCGGCCCAGGGAAGCAACTTGGACCAGTCACTCTGGAGTTAATGTATGCGCGGAGAAACTGTTTTAGCGTACGGTTCATCCTCTCCGTCTGTCCGTTGTCCTGCGGATGGTACGCTGATGTGAGATCCAGGGAGATGTCAAATTTTTTGCATAGGTATCTCCAGAATTTTGCTGTACGTTGGATCTCTCGGTCGGAGAGGATGTGTCTTGGCAGGCCATGAAGGCAAAAGACGTGACGGATGAAAAGCTTCGCTGATTCTTAAGCTGAAGTAGTAGTGCCACGAAATGATCCATCTTTGAAAAGTGGTCCACAGTGACCCAGATGGTATTGTTGCCATTGGATACGGGTAAGTCAACAATGAAATCCATGGCTATATGCATCCACGGTTCACTAGGTGTGGGGAGTGGCTGAAGACCCCAGAGACGACCGACTGGTGGTTTTTGTTGAGCGCATGTAGGACACGACTCTACATAGGTCTGGACATCTTTCTTCATAGTGGAAAGTGTTCTGGCTTGTCCAGGATGACCTGCGAGCAGTGATTCATGCGCCCATCTGAGGATCTGTTTCCTGAGTGCTTGGGGAACCACCATCTTCCCAGCCAGAACTGTGTGGGTAGCAGAGAGGAGTACTCTTGTAGGGTCAATGATGTGATGTGGAGTATCAGGTACATCTTCCGTGGAAAAATAATGGGAGAGTGCATCAGCGCGGTGCTCTTTTCCGTGGGATGGTATTGCAGTAGGAAGTCAAAGCGATTAAAAAATAAAGACCAGCGGGCCTGCCTGTGATTCAGGCGTTGTGCATGACATTTGATATGCTTGCATATCTATAGTTATATTTTTTTCTCGCAATCTCCCAGTTTTCTATGCCCTTGTTTTTTGTAACTGATTATATTCTTGTTTCCCCTGTTCCATGTAAACCGGCATGATGTCCCTGACGAATGTCGGTAAAGGAAAACTTCAAATAAATAAATAAAAAATCCGGTATATAAAAATTATTAAATAAATAAATATTTGAGCTTTTTGTGCTCGGTGTAAACCGTGATTTGTTGTTGTGCACCCTTGAGCCATGGACGCCATTCCTCGAATGCCAATTTAATCGCTAGTAACTCCTTGATTCCAATCCATAGTTTCGCTTGGCAGGGGAGAAGCATCACGAAAAAAACGAGCAGGGATGTAAGGTGTGGTTGTCAGAATGTTGGCTGAAGACGACGGCACCAACCCCGACGTCAGAAGCATCCATCTCTACGATGAAGGGTCGTTGGGGATCTGGGTGGCATAAGCATGGCTCTTGAAGAAATGCCTCTTTAAGTTCCTGAAAGGTGGTCACGGCTTCTGGGGACTAGTGAGAGGGATTGTCTCCCTTTAGAGTCATGGCTGTAAGAGGATTGGTCAACGTAGAATAATGATGAATGAATAAGAACATAAGACATGCCATACTGGGTCAGACCAAGGGTCCATCAAGCCCAACAGCCTGTTTCCAACAGTGGTCATCTAGGCCATAAGAACCTGGCAAGTACCCAAAAACTAAGTCTATCCCATACTACTGATGCTAGTAATAGCAGTGGCTACTTTCTAAGTCAACTTAATTAATAGCAGGTAATGGATTCTCCTCCAAGAACTTATCCAATCCTTTTTTAAACCCAGCTACACTAACTGCACTAACCACATCCCCTGGCAACAAATTCCAGAGTTTAATTGTGCATTGAGTGAAAAAGAACTTTCTCCGATTAGTTTTAAATGTGTGTGATAGAGTATATGCCCATTTAAATTCAGAAAATTGCTAAAGACCTGGCTTTTTCACCAGGCTTTCCTGGACTAATTTCTTTAACCCGCCGTCCTGCCCCCACCCCACCTCTAGCAGCAAACAGTTAACCCTACCTAATCTTGCAAAACTTGTACTCCTATTAAACCCTATGTAATCATTGTAAAACTATCCTGTAAATTAAAGATTTATTTATTTTATTTATTTATTTAAATCTTTTTCTATACCGTCGTTAAGGTGGGTACCATCACAACGGTTTACAGTAAGGCACATAAAAGTAATGCTATTAAAATCTATCAGTTTACACAGGTGCCATAAGGTTAGGTAACATAGTTTTTAATCAATGTTAGTTGTTAAATGAATGTGAACAACATCATGTCCAGGTCAATTCTATAGCAGTTTTGAGTCTAAGACTCATTCTATAATTGTAACTTATCCTTTAGTGATGAGTTCTATTAAAACTACACCCTTAGTGATTACTGTTTGTGTGGGTGTTCATTGTTTGTACCTTGCACTTCCCTGGTTTCTATTCTCCCTTCTCTTTTTGAAAAGCTTGTTTAAAGAGCCAAGTTTTTAGATTTTTTCTAAATGTTTTGTTTTCTCTTTGTAGCCTTAATTCCAAGGGCATGGAGTTCCATAGTATGGGTCCCGCTAAGGATAACGCCCTTTCTCTTTCCTGGGTTAGTCTTGCTGTTTTGACTGATGGAATAGTTAGAAGTGCTTTGTTGGCTGATCTTAGGTTTCTGTTGGGGATGTGTACGTGAAGGGCTGTGTTGAGCCAGTCTGCGTTTTCGTTGTGTATTAATTTGTGTATGGTACATAGTGTTTTGTACTGTATTCTTTGTTCAATGGGAAGCCAGTGTAACTCAGCCAGTGTTTCAGTAATGTGGTCTCTTTTCCTTTTTCCAGTTAATACTCTTGCAGTTGTGTTCTGCAAGATTTGTAGTGGTCTTATGGAGATGTATGGTAAACCTAGTAGAAGGGTATTGCAATAATCAGTGCTTGCAAATATTAGCGCTTGTAGTACTGACCGAAAGTTGGCGGTTGTTAGAAGTGGTTTAAGTTTTCTGAAGACCATGAGTTTGGCGTATCCTTCCTTTACTTTCATGGATATATATTGTTTTAAGCTTAGTTCTGTGTCGATTATTACTCCTAGATTCCGTACTTTCTCAGAACCACATGTAAATTTGTAAATCGATTCATCTTGTAAACTTTGAATATTTCTTTATTTGTTAACAATGTTCCATCTATCCCATTTCTTTCTTCTATTGTAGTTTATCAGGTTCACTGTTATGGAGCCTCTTACCATTTGCCTTTTGGTTGTCCACCCCCCTCCCCTGTTATTTGTACTTTCCACCTTTTGTTATTATGTAAACCGATATGATCTGTACTTTAATGTCGGTATAGAAAAGCTGTTAAATAAATAAATAAATAAATATGATAGAAAGCCTCAGACTGCCTTAACAGACCGGCTCCAGCTATCTGGCCTGGTCCACCTTAAGACAGACAGGAAAGGGATCCTCGGGTGGGGGCGTTTCCCTGAAGTAAGGAATACAAAGGTGAGGCCCTGAGAGAGTTAGAGAGGCCCCAGGGAGAAGAAGGAAGCTGTAATCCAATGCTGTGTTTGTTCTGGACATTTTCGTTGCTTGTCAGACTGCTGAGGTAAGCAGCCATTTTGCTCCTCTTCTGTTATGTACTTTTGAAATAAAACTGATGAAAAGCAGACCATTCTCCAGCCTGGTCTGTTCTGCGGCCTAACCAAGCCATAGACCGCTCCAAGGGCATCACATATGGTGGCAGCAGTGGGATTACCTGTTCTAAGCGTCTGCACAGACAGGGACCCACACTAGAAAAAAATAAAAACAAATTTTTTTGGGGGGCCTGGATGCAACAGCAGCCACACAGGATTTTTTTTGTTGTTGTTTATTGGTACCGGCTAGGAGAGAAGCTCCGCTGGAGGGAGGGAACAGAAGAAGTGAGTCAGAGCTGGAGAAGCAGGCTATTCTTTTATTTGGTTATTTTCTTGAAAGAAGGGGAAAGGTTTCCGGCCTTGAAGGAGCAGGAGCTCAGAATAGCCTTGGCAGGAATATGGAACAGTTACTGAAAGCCCTGGTGTAGGGACAGCAACAGCTCCGGGCAGCTGCTGAGACCCAATATGTGCAGCACCAACAGCTATTGCAACAATTGCAGCAACACCTGGAAGCCCAAGTACAGCTTAACAGCCAATTACTACGAAGGACACCAGCGCCAGGGACCGCTGGGGTACACACAGGAACGGAACAGAGTCCACTCCCACCAACACTGGAAATCCAGCTGACAAAGATGGGGCCCCAAGATGACCCAGAAGCATTCCTGGTCACTTTTGAGAAGGTAGCGGAGGCCATGGCCTGGCCTAGGTCCCAGTGGGCCATGAGAGTGGCCCCGCATTTAACCGGTGAGGCCCAGGCCGCATACCGGTCCCTGAAGATGGAAGGAGTAAACATCCAGAAGCAGTGATACCCGAAGGGACCTGCTTCAGCTGTGGAGGCACTTTGCTCGAGACTGCTATTGAGTGATGAATTGATGGACGTCAATTTGGTGGCCCCTCACTCCTGCTCAATTGTGGACATTCCCTGCTCAAGGTTTTCAACCTTCATGGTTCCGGTGGAGCTAGATGGTGACCCAACCCAAGCCTTAGTAGTCTCGGGAAGTGCAAAAACTCTCATTTGGAGGGAACTGGTCAAAAGAAAACAGATTGATTATGAACAGACAGTGACCCTCGCTTGCCTACATGGAGACCAGAGACAATACCCGACCAGTCAGGTCCTGTTGAAGACTCCAGTGGGCCAAGCTACAGTCGAAGTGGGAGTGCTCCCCTGGATACCATATCCGGTGATACTGGGGCAAGATTATCCAGACTTTGGGACTCTTTGAGCCCGGCTCATGAGGGGCCCAGATGACTTCAGCGAGGAAGAGACCTCATTTCAGGAGGTCTTTCCGTTAGAAGACATGGATTTATATATTAATAATCCTAAGACACCCAAGCCTCGTAGACAACGTAGAATAGAAAAGCATAATTATTCCCAAGGTTTAGAGGCAGTCATGGAGTTAGAGGGGGCGCCCCAACCCATAGAGGTTCCCTCAGACTGGATAGGCGAGGGAAACCCCGGGAATTTTAGGCGGGCCCAACAAGAAGATGGGACACTAAAAGGGGCCCGGGAGAATATACAGTTAATAGATGGGGAATTAGTCTCTGTAGTGGAGGGTCAAAAGCCAGCCCCTACCATTTTTTGTACTCAAGAAAAATCTAGTATACAGAGTAGCAAAGGGGAATCTGGAGGGCGAAATGGTTGAGCAGCTTTTGGTTCCCCAGCAGTATCGTCAGCAAGTGTTGCACACGTAGCTCCCCTAGTGCCCATGCCAATTATAGAGACACCTTTTGAGATGGCCGCTATGGACTTGGTAGACCCCTTAGAGAGGTCTAGCCACGGAAACAAATATATCCTGGTCATTCTCGACTATGCAACCAGGTATCCCAAAGCTATTCCCCTATGAGATACGAAGACTCAAACAATAGCCACGGCCTTGGTGGAGGTGATTTCCCGGGTGGGGTTACCCAAAGAGATATTAACCGATCAAGGGACCCCGTTTGTCTCTAAAGTGATGAAGCAAGTTTGCACATTATTGCAGGTAAAAACCCTGAGGACGTCAGTTTACCATCTACAAACTGATGGGCTCATGGAGCATTTTAACAAAACTCTCAAGCAGATATTAAGGAAGTTCATTGCGGAAGATGGCAAGAATTGGGACAAACTCTTGCCATATATATTGTTCGCCATTCAAGAAGTCCCTCAAAGTTCGACCAGGTTTTCCCCATTTGAATTATTGTATGTAAGAAGACCACGGGGAATCCTGGATGTAGTACGAGAGATCTGGGAGGAGGAACCCAACTCTGGATGGAATTTGGCCGACTATGTGATCCAGATGCAGGACCGACTATGGAGGGCAGGGGAGGCTGCCCAATTATGCTTGGAAAAGGCCCAGGCTATCCAAGCCCAGCAATACAACCAGTCCGCTGTTCATCAGGTCTTCCAGCCGGGAGACCGCATACTAGTATTACTACCGACTTCAGAAAGTAAATTGCTGTTCCGGTGGATTATAAGTGGCCCAACCCGACAAACAGAAGAAGGCTCAGATCTTCCACGTGAATCTATTTAAAAAAATGGGTTGCTCCGACTTGCAGTCTGGTCCAAGAAGAAGACTTTGGTCCAGAAGTTTCACAAACTTCCGAGCCCCAGATGATCCCATATGGGGACCAACTCTCCACAATGCAGAAAGTGGACATAGATAAACTGGTGATTCAGAATAAAGATGTCTTCTCGACTATGCCCGGGAGAACTCACTTAGTGCATCACAACATTATTACAAACCCAGGGGTAATAATTAAACAATGGCCCTACTGGATTCCCGAAGCCAGGAGGCAGGTTGTCGAAGCTGAGGTAAAAGAAATGCTTCGACTTGGGGTCATTGAGGAATCTAATAGCGATTGGTCCTCGCCCATTGTACTGGAACCTAAACCAGATGGTAGTATCCGGTTCTGTATTGACTTCCGGAAGGTCAATGAGGCTTCAAAGCTGGACGCATACCCGATGTCCCGCGTGGATGAACTAATTGAATGCTTGGGAACTGCCCAGTTCATCTCCACGCTTGATTTGACAAAGGGATACTGGCAAGTTCCCCTGGCACCAACTGCGAAGGAGAAGACGGCTTTCTCAACACCGAAAGGACACTTCCAGTTTACGGTCCTGCCGATCGGACTTCATGGGGCTCCAGCTACCTTCCAGCACTTGGTAGACCCCTTGCTACGCCCACATCAGGGTTATGCCGCGGCCTATCTGGACAACATTGTCATTTACAGTGGAGACTGGGAGACACACTTAAGGCAATTACAGGCAGTACTTACAAGTCTATGAAAGGCTGGACTGACAGCCAACCTCAAGAAATGTAAATTAGGGGGTCAAGAAGTACAATATCTGGGATACTCCCTTGGGAGAGGAAAAGTCCACCCGCAGGCACAGAAAATAGAAACTCAGACAGACAGACATAGAATTGATTTTGATCTGTATCAAGAAATCCGGTATAGAAAAGCCTTAAATAAATAAATAAATAAATAAATAGCGTTTGAGGTCAGGCCCTTGTAGTGTCGTAAGGGCGAGGCAGTGGACAGACAGGCAGAACATTTGAGGTTAGGCCCTTGTAGTGTCATAAGGGCTGGACAGTAGACAGACAGGCACAGCATTTCAGGTCAGGCCCTTGTAGTGACTTAAGGGCTTGATGGGCAGGCACAGCATGTCAGGTCAGGCCCTTGTAGTATCATAAGGGCTGGACAGAGGACAGACAGGCACAGCGTTTGAGGTCAGGCCCTTGTAGTGACGTAAGGGCTGGACAGGCAGGCACAGCATTTGAGCTCAGGCCCTTGAGGTGATATAAGAACTGGATGGGCAGACACAGCATTTGAGGTCAGGCCCTTGTAGTGAAGTAAGAGCTGGACAGACAGGAACAGAGTTTGAGGTCAGGCCCTTGTAGTGTAACGGCTGGACAGTGGACAGACAGGCACAGCATTTGAGGTCAGGCCCTTGTAGTGTTGTAAGAGCTGGACGGGCAGGCACAGCATTTGAGGTCAGACCCTTGTAGTGTTGTAAGGGCTGGACAGTGGACAGACAGGCACAGCATTTGAGGTCAAGCCCTTGTAGTGAACTAAGTGTTGGACAGACAGGAACAGTGTTTGAGGTCAGGCCCTTGTAGTGTCGTAAGGGCGGGACGGGCAGGCATATTATTTGAGGTCAAGCCCTTGTAGTGAACTAAGGGCTGGACAGACAGGCACAGCGTTTGAGGCAGGCCCCTGTAGTGACATAAGGGTTGGACAGTGGACACGCACAGCGTTTGATTTCAGACCTTGTACTTTCATAAGGGCTCGACAGTGGACAGACAGGCACAGCGTTTGAGGTCAGGCCCTTGTAGTGTCGTAAGGGCTGCACAGACAGGCACAACGTTTGAGGTCAGGCCCTTGAAGTGATGTATGGGCTGGACGGGCAGGCACAATGTTTGAGGTCAGGCCCTTGTAGTGTCTTAGGGGCTGGATGAGCAGGCACAGCATTTGATGTCAGGCCCTTGTAGTGTTGAAAGAGCTGGACAGTGGACAGACAGGCACAGCATTTGAGTTCAGGCACTTGTAGTGTTGTAAGGGCTGGGCAGTAGACAGACAGGCACAGCATTTGAGGTCAGGCCCTTGTAGTGATATAAGGACTATATGAGGACTATACAATGTAACTATTGTGGAGCCTTTATTCTGAGGGAAATCATCTGGAAACTTAGGGCTTGCCCCATTTGTTCAGAACTCTCTTCCTTGAAAAAGGAGCTGGCTGAAGTTAAAGCTGAATTAGATTCAATGAAGAAAGGCTCACCCTCTTTACAATTTTCAGCAATTAATTCCCCATTACCACAGAAAAACCAAAAGTCAAGGATAAAGAGATTTACAGTGGGCTCAGGTAGGATAAGACCCATGACCCACAGGCACCCATTCTTGATAGCTGTGCAGCCCACAAGTTTACTACCCCCACACTCACACAGGGCATTAGTGAACTCAAACAACAAGATTACAGTGGGCTCTGGTAGAATTGAACCTGTGATACAGAGATACACACTGTATCAGGTGTAACAAGTACAAAAAACCTCTCGGTAGTAAATACTGAAGAAGCTCTTGAGAAAGTGATTGAAGTGATATCTGAAAAGAAAGAAGAAACCCAATGCATAAAGAAATTCCAGATCTGTAACCAAAGGAAAAAGGTCATTGTGCTGGATGGATCTGTCATCAAAAGCACTAATCCTTTCCTTTGCACAAATGCAAAGGGGAAGGGTGAAGAGGACAACAAAACTCAACTAAATTCACAAAAGGAGTCCAGGAACAGCAGTAACCTAAACAAGGAAAGCTGGAAAGCTATGAGCACAAATGCTCATGGTTTGGGCAATAAAATCCCAGATTTGCAAGCCCTAATGATAGAGGCAGACTTAGACAGTGTTGCTATCACAGAGACATGGTTCACGGAATCTCTCGATTGGGATACGGCAATACCAGGCTTTAACTTGTTAAGGAAGGACAGAGAGGATAAGAAAGGGGGAGGAGTGGCTCTTTATGTCAGAAACAATATCCAAGCAACTGAACTGCAAGGAAGATGGGGCAATGAAGAAGCACTATGCACTATGGGCTGACCTACAAAAAGATGGGACATCCATTTTTATTGGAGTGGTTTACAGGCCTCCAAACCAAAAGGAAGAGCTGGACAGAGATTTGGTTGAAGACATCCAAAAGATAAGAAAGAAGGGAGAAGTGGTGATCGTTGGAGACTTTAATATGCCAGATGTAGACTGGAGAATCCCATCTGCAGAATCTAATAATAGTAGAGAAATAGTGGATGCCCTGCAAGTAGCTTTGTTCAAACAAATGGTAATGGAACCCATGAGAGAAGGAGCTATACTCGACTTAGTGCTCACTAATGGAGATAATGTCTCTGATGTCCAGGTGGGCGCCAACCTCAGCACCAGTGATCATCAAATTGTATGGTTTAATATCACAAAAAGGATACGGAAAAGATGCACAAAGACCCGAGTTTTGCAGTTCAAAAACACGGACTTTGATGAAATGGGGAAGTACCTGGAGGAAGAATTAAAAGGCTGGGAGAACGAGAGAGATGTGGATCAACAATGGACCAATCTAAAAGGAGCAATTACCAAGGCAACTAATCTATATGTTAGAAAAGTAAAGAAAAGCAAAAGAAAAATGAAACCTATCTGGTTCTCAAAGGAGGTGGCTGACAAAATAAAGGTTAAAAGAACAGCGTTCAAGAAATATAAAAGATCCCAAAGGGAGGAGCACAAAGAAGAATATCTGGTAGAACTGAGGGAGACAAAGAAATTAATCAAGACGGCAAAAAGTCAAGCGGAAGAGAGGATTGCCAAGGAGGTAAAGAGAGGTGACAAAACATTTTTCAGATACATCAGTGAAAAGAGAAAAGTTCAAAGTGGTATAGCGAAATTGAAAGATGGAAAGGATCAATGTGTGGAGAGAGACGAAGAAATGGCAGAAATATTAAACGAATACTTCAGTTCTGTGTTCACTAAAGAGGACCCTGGAGAAGGACCATCGCTAGTTAACAAGAAACTGGAGGGGAGTGGAGTAGATATAACTCCATTTACAGTAGAAAATGTATGGGAAGAGCTGGAGAAACTGAAAGTGGACAAAGCCATGGGGCCTGATGAAGTTCATCCCAGGATACTGAGCGAGCTCAGAGATGTGCTGGCGGGTCCGCTATGTGACCTGTTCAATAGATACCTAGAAACGGGAGTGGTGCCGAGTGATTGGAGAAGAGCATTGGTGGTCCCGCTTCACAAGAGTGGGAACAGAGAAGAGGCTGGTAATTACTAGGGATGTGAATCGTTTTTTGACGATTTAAAATATCGTCCGATATATTTTAAATCATCAAAAATCGTTAGGGCCACGATACAATACCAATTCCCCCGATTTATTGTTAAAAAATCGTAAATCGGGGGAAGGGGGAGGGCAGGAACTTACTTACTTGCCCTAAACCAATGGCAGGAAAACCGGCACACTAAAACCCCCTAAAACCCACCCCCTAAAACCCACCCCCTAAAACCCACCCCCGACCCTTTAAATTAAATCCCCCACCCTCCCGAACCCCCCCAAATGCCTTAAGTCCCTGGGGGTCCAGCGGGGGTCCAGCGGGGGTCTGGACCCCCGCTGGACCCCCAGGGACTTTTGGCCAGCTTGGGGGGGCCTCCTGACCCCCACAAGACTTGCCAAAAGTCCAGCGGGGGTCCGGAACGACCTCCTGCAGTCGAATCGTGTTGGTCTATGGCCGCTGCCATTTTGCGGCCGCCATTTTGCAAAATGGCGCCGGCTGAAGACAACACAATTCAATTGCAGGAGCCCGTTCCGGACCGCCGCTGGACCCCCAGGTAATTTAAGGCATTTTGGGGGGGGGGGGGGTTCGCGAGGGTGGGGGATTTAATTTAAAGTGTCGGGGGTGGGTTTTAGGGGGTTTAGTGTGCCGGTTTTCCTGCCATTGGTTTAGGGCAAGTAAGTACTTCCCTCCCAAAGTTGATGAAGTATTAAGGCATTTGGGGTGGGGGATTTAATTTAAAGGGTCGGGGGTGGGTTTTAGGGGGTTTTAGTGTGCCGGCTCACGATTTTAACGATTTTCACGATATTTTAAACACCCAAACGGCAACAATACGATTCCCTCCCCCTCCCAGCCGAAATCGATCGTTAAGACGATCGAGGACACGATTAACATCTCTAGTAATTACAGACCGGTTAGCCTCACTTCAGTGGTGGGAAAAGTAATAGTCAATGTTGAAAGAGAGAATAGTGAACTATCTACAGTCGGGAGAATTGATGGACCAGAGGCAGCATGGATTCACCAGGGGAAGATCCTGTCAGACAAATCTGATTGACTTTTTTGATTGGGTAACCAAGGAACTGGATGAAGGAAGAACACTTGATGTCATCTACTTGGATTTCAGCAAAGCTTTTGATATGGTCCCGCACAGGAGACTGGTGAATAAAATGAGAAGCTTAGGAATGAGTGCTGAGGTGGTGGCCTGGATTGCAAACTGGTTGATGGACAGAAGACAATGTGTGATGGTAAATGGAACTTTCTCTGAAGAGAGAGCAGTTTTAAGCGGTGTATCACAAGGATCCGTGTTGGGACCATTCCTGTTCAATATCTTTGTGAGCGACATTGCGGACGGGATAGAAGGTAAGGTTTGTCTTTTTGCGGATGACACTAAGATCTGCAACAGAGTGGACACGCCGGAAGGAGTGGAGAGAATGAGACGGGATTTAAGGAAGCTGGAAGAGTGGTCGAAGATATGGCAACTGAGATTCAATGCCAAGAAGTGCAGAGTCATGCATATGGGGAGTGGAAATCTGAATGAACTGTATTCGATGGGGGGAGAAAGGCTGATGTGCACTGAGCAGGAGAGAGACCTTGGGGTGATAGTGTCTAATGATCTGAAGTCGGCGAAACAATGTGACAAGGCGATAGCTAAAGCCAGAAGAATGCTGGGCTGCATAGAGAGAGAGATATCAAGTAGGAAAAGGGAAGTGATTATCCCCTTGTACAGGTCCTTGGTGAGGCCTCACCTGGAGTACTGTGTTCAGTTCTGGAGACCGTATCTCCGAAGAGACAGAGACAAGATGGAGGCGGTCCAGAGAAGGGCGACCAAAAGGGTGAATGGTCTTCATTGAATGACTTATGAGGAGAGATTGAAGAATCTAAATATGTACACCATGGAGGAAAGGAGGAGCAGAGGTGACATGATACAGACTTTCAGATACTTGAAAGGTTTTAATGATCCAAAGACAACGACAAACCTTTTCCGTCGGGAAAAAAATCAGCAGAACCAGAGGTCACGATTTGAAGCTCCAGGGAGGAAGACTCAGAACCAATGTCAGGAAGTATTTCTTCACGGAGAGGGTGGTGGATGCCTGGAATGCCCTTCCGGAGGAAGTGGTGAAGACCAGAACTGTGAAGGACTTCAAAGGGGCGTGGGATAAACACAGTGGATCCATAAAGTCTAGAGGACGTGAATGAAGAGTGGGTGGCTCACGGGAATGACAGTTACTGCCTGGAGATAATACCCTTATTCAATAAACATACATACGGTTAATGCGACTCCAACATTGCTCTAAGCTTCAACGGCAAGAGGAAATGTGGAAAAAGGTTTGCATTCACAAAAAAGCGGGTAGTAGCTGGCTTGTTACTGCGGTTACTACCCCAAACCAAATAAGCCTGGTACTTCACTTTCAATGCATATCCAGCATAGCTCTCTGCTTCAACGGCAGGGGAGAAAGTCTCATAGTTCACTTTCAATGCATATCCTGCATAACTCTCTGCTTCTACGGCAGGGGAGAAAGTCAGATACTTCACTTTCAATGCATATTCAGCATAACTCTCTGCTTCAACGGCAGGGGAGAGAGTCAGATACTTCACTCTCAATGCACATCCAGCATAACTCTCTGCTTCTATGGCAGGGGGAATGAAGAAAAGTAGATCTATATACAGACAACAACCAACAAGGTCTGAATTATTTAGTCTGGGTAAACAAATAAGCATGGGTATAGCTTGCTTATTGTGGCGGTTACTACCCCTAACTAATTAAGCTAGATATTTCACTTAGAAGCAGTTCCAACACTGCTCTCTACATTAATGGTGGGGATGGAAGGGAAATAGAATTAAAAGGTTACTAAAAGCCAAGAGTAACAGATAAGAATGAGAAAAAAAAAGTGCAAAACTTGCTGGGCAGACTGGATGGGCCATTTGGTCTTCTTCTGCCGTCATTTCTATGTTTCTATGTTTCTAGGTAAGGGCTGGATGGGCAAGCTCAGAGTTTGAGGTCAGGCCCTTGTAGTGTCGTAAGGGCTCTACAGTAGACAGACAGGCACAGTGTTTGAGATCAGGCCCTTGTAGTGTTGTAAGGGCTGGACATGCAGGCACAGCGTTTGAGGTCAGGCCCTTGTAGTGTCGTAAGGGCTGGACAGTGGACAGTCAGGCACAGCAATTGAGGTCAAGCACTTGTAGTGAAGTAAGGGCTGGACAGACAGAAACAGCGTTTCAGGTCAGGCCTTGTAGTGTTGTAAGGGCTGAACAGTGGACAGACAGGAACAGCGTTCGAGGTCAGTCCCCTGTAGTGACATAAGGGCTGAACAGTGGACAGACAGGAACAGCGTTCGAGGTCAGTCCCCTGTAGTGACATAAGGGCCTGCTCGGGCAGGCACAGCTTTTGAGGTCAGACCCTTGTAGTGACGTAAGGGCTGGATGGGCAGGACAGACAGGCACAACATTTGAGGTCAGGCCCTTGAAGTGACGTAAGGGCTGGACGGGCAGGCACAACATTTGAGGTCAGGCCCTTGTAGTGTCATAGGGGCTGGATGAGCAGGTACCGCATTTGATGTCAGGCCCTTGTACTGTTGTAAGGCCTGGACAGTGGACAGACAGGCACAGCGTTTGATGTCAGGCCCTTGTAGTGATATAAGGGCTGGATGGGCAAGCACAGAGTTTGAGGTCAGGCTCTTGTAGTGTCGTAAGGGCTGGACAGTAGACAGACAGGCACAGTGTTTGAGATCAGGCCCTTGTAGTGTCGTAAGGGCTGGACATGCAGGCACAAGCATTTGAGGTCAGGCCCTTGTAGTGTCGTAAGGGCTGGACAGTGGACAGACAGGCACAGCGTTTGAGGTCAAGCCCTTGTAGTGAAGTAAGGGCTGGACAGACAGGAGCAGCGTTTGAGGTTAGGCCTTGTAGTGACATAAGGGCTGGACAGTGGACAGACAGGCACAGCATTTGAGGTCAAGCCCTTGTAGTGAAGTAAGGGCTGGACAGACAGGAGCAGCATTTGAGGTTAGGCCTTGTAGTGACATAAGGGCTGGACAGTGGACAGACAGGCACAGCGTTTGAGGTCAGATCCTTGTAGTGACGTAAGGACTGGACAGTGGATAGACAGGCACAGCATTTGAGGTCAAGCCCTTGTAGTGAAGTAAGGGATGGACAGACAGGAACAGCATTTCAGGTCAGGCTTTGTAGTGTTGTAAGGGCTGAACAGTGGACAGACAGGCACAACGTTTGAGGTCAGTCCCCTGTAGTGACATAAGGACTGGATGGGCAGGCACAGTGTTTGAGTTCAGGCCCTTGTAGTGTTGTAAGGGCTGAACAGTGGACAGACAGGCACAGCATTTGAGGTCAAGCCCTTGTAGTGACGTAAAGGCTGGACAGACAGGAACAGAGTTTGAGGTCAGGCACTTGTAATGTCGTAAGGGCTGGACAGTGGACAGACAGGCACAGCGTTTGAGGTCAGGCCCTTGTAGTGTCGTAAGGGCTGGATGGGCAGGCACAGCATTTGAGTTCATGCCCTTGTAGTGTTGTAAGGGCTGGACAGTGGACAGACAGGCACAGCATTTGAGGTCAAGCCCTTGTAGTGAACTAAGGGCTGGACAGACAGCATTTGAGTTTAGGCCCTTGTAGTGTCATAAGGGCTGGACAGTGGACAGACAGGCGTTTGAGGTCATGCCCTTGTAGTGATATAAGGACTGGATGGGCAGACACAGCATTTGAGTTCAGGCCCTTGTAGTGAAGTAAGGGCTGGACAGACAGGAACAGAGTTTGAGGTCAGGCCCTTGTAAGGTCGTAAGGGCTGGACAGTGGACAGACAGGCACAGCATTTGAGGTCAGGCCCTTGTCGTGTCGTAAGGGCTGGATGGGCAGGTACAGCATTTGAGTTCATGCCCTTGTAGTGTTGTAAGGGCTAGACAGTGGACAGACAGGCACAGCATTTGAGGTCAAGCCCTTGTAGTGAACTAAGGGCTGGACAGACAGGCACAGCATTTGAGGTCAGGCACCTGTAGTGACATAAGGGTTGGACAGTGGACAGACAGGCACAGCTTTTGAGGTCAGGCCCTTGTAGTGTCGTAAGAGCTGCACAGACAGGCACAGCTTTTGAGGTCAGGCCCTTGTAGTGACGTAAGAGCTGGACGGGCAGGACAGACAGGCACAACGTTTGAGGTCAGGCCCTTGAAGTGATGTAAGGGCTGTACGAGCAGGCACAACGTTTGAGGTCATAGGAACATAAGAACATAAGAAAATGCCATACTGGGTCAGACCAAGGGTCCATCAAGCCCAGCATCCTGTTTCCAACAGTGGCCAATCCAGGCCATAAGAACCTGGCAAGTACCCAAAAACTAAGTCTATTCCATGTAACCATTGCTAATGGCAGTGGCTATTCTCTAAGTGAAGTTAATAGCAGGTAATGGACTTCTCCTCCAAGAACTTATCCAATCCTTTTTTAAACAAAGCTATATTAACTGCACTAACCACATCCTCTGGCAACAAATTCCAGAGTTTAATTGTGCGTTGAGTAAAAAAGAACTTTCTCCGATTAGTTTTAAATGTGCCCCATGCTAACTTCATGGAGTGCCCCCTAGTCTTTCTACTATCCGAAAGAGTAAATAACCAATTCACATCTACCCATTCTAGACCTCTCGTGATTTTAAACACCTCTATCATATCCCCCCTCAGTCGTCTCTTCTCCAAGCTGAAAAGTCCTAACCTCTTTAGTCTTTCCTCATAGGGGAGTTGTTCCATTCCCCTTATCATTTTGGTAGCCCTTCTCTGTACCTTCTCCATCGCAATTATATCTTTTTTGAGATGCGGCGACCAGAATTGTACACAGTATTCAAGGGACGGTCTCACCATGGAGCGATACAGAGGCATTATGATATTTTCCGTTTTATTCACCATTCCCTTTCTAATAATTCCCAACTTTATGTTTGCTTTTTTGACTGCTGCAGCACACTGTACCGACGATTTCAATGTGTTATCCACTATGACACCTAGATCTCTTTCTTGGGTTGTAGCACCTAATATGGAACCAAACATTGTGTAATTATAGCATGGGTTATTTTTCCCTATATGCACCACCTTGCACTTATCCACATTAAATTTCATCTGCCATTTGGATGCCCAATTTTCCAGTCTCACAAGGTCTTCCTGCAATTTATCACAATCTGCTTGTGATTTAACTACTCTGAACAATTTTGTGTCATCTGCAAATTTGATTATCTCACTTGTCGTATTTCTTTCCAGATCATTTATAAATATATTGAAAAGTAAGGGTCCCAATACAGATCCCTGAGGCACTTCACTGTCCACTCCCTTCCACTGAGAAAATTGCCCATTTAATCCTACTCTCTGTTTCCTGTCTTTTAGCCAGTTTGCAATCCACGAAAGGACATCGCCACCTATCCCATGACTTTTTACTTTTCCTAGAAGCCTCTCATGAGGAACTTTGTCAAACGCCTTCTGAAAATCCAAGTATACTATATCTACCGGTTCACCTTTATCCACATGTTTATTAACTCCTTCAAAAAAGTGAAGCAGATTTGTGAGGCAAGACTTGCCCTGGGTAAAGCCATGCTGACTTTGTTCCATTAAACCATGTCTTTCTATATGTTCTGTGATTTTGATGTTTAGAACACTTTCCACTATTTTTCCTGGCACTGAAGTCAGGCTAACTGGTCTGTAGTTTCCCGGATCGCCCCTGGAGCCCTTTATAAATATTGGGGTTACATTTGCTATCCTCCAGTCTTCAGGTACAATGGATGATTTTAATGATAAGTTACAAATTTTTACTAATAGGTCTGAAATTTCATTTTTTAGTTCCTTCAGAACTCTGGGGTGTATACTATCCGGTCCAGGTGATTTACTACTCTTCAGTTTGTCAATCAGGCCTACCACATCTTCTAGGTTCACCGTGATTTGATTCAGTCCATCTGAATCATTACCCATGAAAACCTTCTCCATTACGGGTACCTCCCCAACATCCTCTTCAGTAAACACCGAAGCAAAGAAATCATTTAATCTTTCCGCGATGGCCTTATCTTCTCTAAGTGCCCCTTTAACCCCTCGATCATCTAACGGTCCAACTTACTCCCTCACAGGCTTTCTGCTTCGGATATATTTAAAAAAGTTTTTACTGTGAGTTTTTGCCTTTGTAGTGTTGTAAGGGCTGGACGGATGGAAAGGCACAGCGTTTGAGGTCAGGCCCTTGTAGTGATATAAGGGCTGGATGGGCAAGCACAGTGTTTGAGATCAGGCCCTTGTAGTGTCCTAAGGGCTGGACAGTAGGCAGACAGGCATAGTGTATGAGGTCAGGCCCTTGTAGTGTCGTAAGGGCTGGACAGTGGACAGAGAGGAACAACATTTGAGGTCACACCCTTGTAGTGATGTAAGGGCTGGACGGATGGAAAGGCACAGCATTTGAGGTCAGGTACATGTGCTATTTATTTTATTTATTTATTTATTTATTTATAAACTTTTAAATACTGACATTCGTAGGAATATCACTCCGGTTTACAAATAACTATAAAGAATGGAAAAATTATAATGAACAGGGAGCGGGGAAAGAGGAGCAGGCTAGAAAAGAAGGGGTAGGGGGCAATGGGAGAATAAAGAATTACAGAGAGAAAATAACTAGGAACAAAGCTATGGAAAGTGAGACGGAGCATAACCTTAATACAATAGGATCATAAGATATGTACAATAATAATCGTGTGAGGATAACACTAATAACCATTTACAGAATTACAATGTTACAATTTACAGTGATGATAACACTAATAAACATTTACAGATTTACAATGTTACAATGCTGAACTATTCTGTTGTAAGATTAGGGGGGCAAAGGAGTTGTGCTAGGGGGTACAGGAACGGGGAAGCTTAGGTACTTTAAGGGCAGCATAAGGTGTTGTGCAAAATGTTGGACATGTGGCTAGCTTGGGCATCTGGCTAGGTTTGGTTCAAATCAGGGTAAGCCTGTTTGAAAAGCCATGTCTTGATTCCTTTTTTGAAATTGCGTAGAAATGGCTCTAGACGGAGTTCGGTAGGTAGGGAGTTCCAGAGGGAGGGGCCAGCAATAGAAAAAGCTCTGTCTCTGGTGAGGGTGTGGTGTGCGGTTTTGAGGGAAGAGGTATGAAGAGTGCCCACCAGGGAGTTTCTGGTGGGACGGTTGGACGAACGGAAACGTGGCATTTCCTCGAGCCAGGCGTAGTTGTGTTTGTACAGCAAGTTGTGCAGGATGGTAAGTGTTTTGTATTGAATGCAGAAGAGAATAGGCAACCAATGCAAGTCCTTTAGAATAGGGGTAATGTGGTCCCCTTTGCAGGTATTAGTTATGATCCTGGCCATGGATTCTGCAGGATTTGCAGGGGTTTAATGGTGGAAAAGGGGAGGCCCAGAAGTAATGAATTGCAGTAGTCCAACTTAGATAGAATGGTCGTCTGTAGTACTTTACGGAAATCCTGAGCATGGAGGAGGGGTTTGAGCTTTTTAAGGATGTGGAGTTTGAAGAAACCCCCCTTTAGTAGAGTGTTGATGTGGGATTTGAAATTTAGATGTTGATCTAGTGAGAAACCTAAGTCTCTTATGGATTGTAGAGGAGCGTGTGCTGGGGTAGTGTTATGAGAGATGGATTGGGATATACGGTCAAGTTGATTGGAGATTATGAGGATTTCTGTTTTAGATGCATTTAGGGCAAGATGGAGGTTGAATAGGAGGAAGTTGATAGAAGCAAGGCAAGATTGCCAGAATTGCAGGGATTTGGTGAGGGATTCTTGAATAGGGATGAGGTTTTGCACATCATCTACTTATAGGAAAATCTTTAGGCCTAAGTCAGAGAGAAGGTGGCAGAGTGGCAATAGATAAATGTTGAAGAGCGTGGAGGATAGTGAGGATCCTTGGGGAACACCTTGAGTGAGGGGAATGTGTGAGGGGAATGGAACAACTCCCCTATGTGGAGGGGAATTGAACAACTCCCTTATGAGGAAAGACTAAAGAGGTTAGGACTTTTCAGCTTGGAGAAGAGACGACTGAGGGGGGGGATATGATAGAGGTGTTTAAAATCATGAGAGGTCTAGAATGGGTAGATGTGAATCGGTTATTTACTCTTTCGGATAGTAGAAAGACTAGGGGGCACTCCATGAAGTTAGCATGGGACACATTTAAAACTAATCAGAGAAAGTTCTTTTTTACTCAACGCACAATTAAACTCTGGAATTTGTTGCCAGAGGATGTGGTTAGTGCAGTTAGTATAGCTGTGTTTAAAAAAGGATTGGATACGTTCTTGGAGGAGAAGTCCATTACCTGCTATTAAGTTCACTTAGAGAATAGCCACTGCCATTAGCAATGGTAACATGGAATAGACTTAGTTTTTGGGTACTTGCCAGGTTCTTATGGCCTGGATTGGCCACTGTTGGAAACAGGATGCTGGGCTTGATGGACCCTTGGTCTGACCCAGTATGTCATTTTCTTATGTTCTTATGTTCTTATGATCCAGAGTTATCAATTCTCACAATGTACTCTCTATGGTTGAGGTAGGAGGGAAATTAAGATTTCATGGTTGACAGTATCGAAGGCTGCCGAAATGTCTAGGAGGGCAAGTAGATACGATTTTCCATGGTCTATTCCTGTGAGAATGGTGTAAGTGATTGCTAGTAAGTGATTTTCGGTGTTACGAGATTTACGGAAACCGAATTGTGATGGGTGTAGGATGTTATGGTCTTCCAAGAAATCAGTGAGCTGTGCATTAACTACTTTTTTCCAGGATTTTGGATATGAAGGGCAGGTTGGAGATGGGACGGTAGTTCGCTGGGTCGATGGGGTCGAGGGTGGGTTTTTTTAAGGAGAGGTTTGACAACAGCAAGTTTGAGGGGATCTGGGACTACTCCAAATATGAGGGAGCAATTTATTATGTCGGCTAGGGGTTTTGCTATGGCGGAGGGGATAGAGAGGAGTGCTTTAGTAGGGATGGTTTCAGAAATGTGTGTGGCTGGTTTAATCTTTTTTAAAATGGATTCAATTTCCTTGGCTGTCGTAAGGTTGAGGCACCCAAGATCGACCTTGTTGTCATTAGGGAATGGAATGATGGGGGAGAGCTTGGCTATTTTGTTTTTGAAGTACATAGCTAGTTCTTCGCATTTTTCACTGGCATTTTCCTCAGTGGAGGAGGGGGGTTGGAGTTTGTAAGCTCTGCAATATATGAGAATAGGGCATTTGCGTTGAATTGTTAGTCGTGAATTTTTGAGGAGTAGAAATCACGTTTAGCTTGGAGGGTGGTTTGACTGTATGCATGCAGTGTGTTTTTGTAAGCTGCTTTGAGTGTAAGTAATGGATGTTTACGCCATATACGTTCTTTAATTCTGAGGTCCTTTTTTACCTTTTTTAATTCAGAAGTATACCATGGTTTTCTTTATGTTTGAGTAAGAGGTATTTCTTTGTGGACAATGGGGCAGGTTTCGTTGGCTACTATAGATGTGAGATTATTCCAAGAGAGTAGATCAGAGTCTGGGTTGGTGAGGTCGAGGTTCTTAGCTACTTTGTCAAAAGCTAGTGTGAGGTCTTCTGATGAACAAGGTTTATGGAAGGAGATTGTCTTACTATGCATATGGGATGTGGAAGGGGGAAGGTTTGTAGCGAGGAGAATGTTAATGAGGAAGTGGTCAGACCATGGGACTGGTGTAGATAAGGGTGTGTCAGACAACCGAATGTGGGAGTTAACGAAGATGAGATCGAGGGTATGACCTGCCTTATGTGTAGGCACAGAGATGAGTTGTCTAAAACCCTGGGCCTGGAGGGTGTTAAGTAAGATCTCACAAGTGGGTGTGGCAGGGAGGACATCCACATGGAGATTCAAATCTAGTATAACTGCCGGAATGTCTGAATTGATATTGTCCGAATTGTGTTCGACAATGGGGGAAGAGTCATGTTCAAGATGGCCTGGGGGGGCATAGATGAGGCAGACCTGTAGCGCTTTAGATTTAAACAGCCCAATTTCTAGTCTGTGTGGGGAGTGGGTGTTTTGGAGTTTTAGATTAAGGTGTTTTTTAGCAGCCAGGAGTAGCCCTCCACCTCTTTTTTTAGGTCTTGGGATGGAGAATATATCGTAGGTCTGCAGAGAGAGCTGGTTAATGAATACCTGGTCTGTGTTCTTTAGCCAGGACTCCGTGATGACACAAATATCAGGGTTGGAGTCCGTGAGCAGGTCATTGAGGATGCGGGCTTTTTTTTAGTATAGATTGGGCATTGAATAGTGAAATGGCTAGCGTGGTTAGGCCCAAAAATTGTGTGAGGGGTGAGATCATGATGGGTACTAGGGATTTGCGCTGGTGGGAGGGGTGTGGGTGTAATGGGGTGGACTTTCGTAAGGTGGGACGGTGTAAACGGAGAATAGTAAAGAGGTGCATTTAGGCTGGATAAGAGGGCAAGAGAAGGAGAAGGGGGGGGGGGGAAGAGGAGGTTTATACACTTGAAGGGGGACGCTAAATATGGGGTGCACCGAAGGTGAGGCCCCTTTGTTACGCTTCTTCAGCGAGAGACACCAGGCATGAGTGCCTGAGAATAGGGCAGAGTCAGTGGGTGTCGTGGACAGCTCTCTCAGTCGATCGAGTGTACAGTCTCATGCTTGCGGTGAGAGATATCTGTAGAGTCAGGTGTAGGCAAGGAAGGCAGGAAGACAGGTAGGGAAGCCTGGGACCCCGGCGGGTCTACGCCGATCGCGCGGGGCAGAGAGGGGGCTAGAGCTGATATTATCTGGAGTATATGAGGCAGCTGATATTATCTGAAGCATATGAGGCAGTTGGAGCTGCTGGAAGGCTTTAAATTGCTTTTATTCATCTTGCCATTCACAGGGAAAATTTGGAAACCCAAGCAAAGGCATGTTTATTTTCAAAAAACACTAGCATTTCCATCAACTCTGGTGCCAGCCTTGAGTGGTGAGGGCTCATGATATCCCCTGTCATTGAAAATACATGTTCCCTGGGCACACTGATTGGTGGACATGACAGATATCATTGAGCCACTTTGGCTAGGTGTGGCCAGAGAGTGGACTTGTGTGCCCAATATGCCAGTGGATCTGTCTGCATGTCCTCTATGGGCTCTGTGAGATACCATGTGACCTTTGCTTGGGTGGGCTGAGATTCCTTCTTGCCAGCTGCTTTCGCTCTAGCCCATTCCAGAACAGATGTTATTTATGGGCAACATGGCTTTGGCGTACTGAAGTAGAGCAGGAAATACTAGCTGTCGCTGACAGAGTGCTGCTTCTGCTTGGGCTTGCACTACTCTCTGAAGTGCCCACTGTTTCTTCCTCTGCTTCATGCCTAATCTGTCTCTGCCTATGGCGTTCCTGTTCACGGACTTTTACTAACAGCAGGTCCTTCACAAATGTAAGACAATCGGACTGTAGGATGAGTTTCCCTTTCAAATGGGGATCACAGACTGTGGCGAGCATGTATGTGTGGTCGTTTGTTAAAGGTCTTAATCTCTCTTGCACCTGCTTCAGCAAAACGTCCAGACAATGCAGCACCTCTGCTGTCATTCCCTCTTCCTGTCTAAAGCCCTCCAAATTTTCCTCCAGAAAATTAACTATAGGGATGATGTCAGCCAAGGTGGCACTTTTGGAACTCAGCTCCTCCGTAGCATCCTTGAAGGGCTGCAGGATTTTTACCAGCTGACTCATGACTAACCAATCATGATGCCCTAGGGGTCTCTGCACACCTATGTCCATTGCCGCAGAAAGTTCATGAAGGGGTGTCTGCTGCTCCACTAACCTCTGCAGTTTCATATAAGTGGAATTCCACTGGGTGCCAATGTCTTGAATGAGATGTTTGTGAGGCATCTCCAAATCAGTCTGCTTTTATTGGAGAACCTGCCCCGCCTTCACACTTCTGTAGAAGTGTGCTGCTATATTCCTGCACTTGTGTATTAATGTATGCAGGTATTCATTCTCTTGGTGATTAGACTCCAACCCCAGAGCTTACTTCACTACCAGGTGCAGAGTGTTTACAAAACATCAGATGTTCTGAAAGCACCCGTCACATATTGTCTTTACTACGTTTGCACCATTGTCTGTGACAAAGAACCCTGCCTGAAGATTCCTGTCTTGCTGATGTAGCTGCCAGCCCGTCAGCATCTGTCTGATGCATGCTAGAATATTGGCAGAGGTATGGGCCTCCTCCGTCAGGTGGGTGTACAGTAAAGCTCACCTCCACCCTGACTGTAGGATGAGAAGATATGGCAGCTGAGATTCAATGCCAAGAAGTGCAAAGTCATGCATATGGGGAGTGGAAATCCGAATGAACTGTATTCGATGGGGGGGGAAAGGCTGATGTGCACGGAGCAGGAGAGGGACCTTGGGGTGATGGTGTCTAATGATCTGAAATCGGCGAAACAATGCGACAAGGCAATAGCTAAAGCCAGAAGAATGCTGGGCTGCATAGAGAGAGGAATATCGAGTAAGAAAAGGGAAGTGATTATTCCCTTATACAGGTCCTTGGTGAGGCCTCACCTGGAGTACTGTGTTCAGTTCTGGAGACCGTACCTTCAAAAAGACAAAGACAAGATGGAGGCAGTACAGAGAAGGGCGACCAGGAAGGTGGAGGATCTTCATCGGATGACGTACGAGGAGAGATTGAAGAATCTAAATATGTACACCCTGGAGGAAAGGAGGAGCAGAGGTGATATGATACAGACTTTCAGATACTTGAAAGGTGTTAATGATCAAAAGACAACGACAAACCTTTTCCGAAGGAAAAAAATCAGCAGAACCAGGGGTCACGATTTGAAGCTCCAGGGAGGAAGATTCAGAACCAATGTCAGGAAGTATTTCTTCACGGAGAGGGTGGTGGATGCCTGGAATGCCCTTCCGGAGGATGTGGTGAAGACCAGAACTGTGAAGGACTTCAAAGGGGCGTGGGATAAACACTGTGGATCCATAAAGTCAAGAGGCTGCCAATGAAGAGTGGGTGACTCGCCAGAATGATGGCTACTGCCTGGAGTCAATACCCTTATTAAATAAACATACACAGGCTTACGGTGACTCCAACATCGCTCTAAGCTTCAACAGCAAGAGGAAATGTGGAAAAAAGGATTCACACTCACAAAGAGGGGAGTAGCTGGCTTGTTACGGCGGTTACTACCCCAAATCAAATAAGCCTGATACTTCACTTTCAATGCATATACAGCAAAGTTCTCTGATTCAACGGCAGGGGAGAAGAAAAACTGATACTTCACACATCCAGCAGAGCTCTCTGCTTCAACGGCAGGGGAGAAGAAAAGAGGGTTCGCACTCACAAAGCGGGGAGTAGCTGGCTTGTTACGGCGGTTACTACCCCAAACCAAATGTGCCTGATACTTCACTTTCGATGCACATCCAGCATGGCTCTCTGCTTCAACGGCATGGGAGAAGACTTATACGTCACGCATATCCAGCATAGCTCCCTGCTTCAACGGCAGGGGAGAAGAAAAACAACCAATAAGGGCTAATAACATAGTCTGGGTAAAACAAATAAGCATGGGTGCAGCTTGCTTATTGCGGCGGCTACTACCCCTAACGAATCAAGCTAGATATTTCACTTGGATGCAGCTCCATCACTGCTCTCTACATTAAAGGTGGGGGTGGAAGGGAAATAGAACCAAGAGCTAAGAGAAACAGATAAGTATGAGAGAAAATATGTGTGAAGCTTGCTGGGCAGACTAGATGGGCCATTTGGTCTTCTTCTGCCGTCATTTCTATGTTTCTATATGTTTCTATGTTTCTATGATACTTGTTCACTAATAGAGCTGGTGCCTGCCCCTGCCTCAGCCAGGTCCCACCAATGTGCTGTCAAGGAGAGGTAAGAGAGTGCAGCATTCATGGTGGTCCAGATATCACAGGTGAAATGCACACTCCCCTCTGCTTTAGCTAGCAGCACTTGGATGCGATTGAGACACTGGTTGTACAGGCATAAGATGACCTTTCTGCTAAATGTGGTTCTGGAGGGGACTTTGTAATTTGGAGCTAAGACCTTCAGCAAATGCTTGAAACCCACATTCTCCACTACCTGCAAGCGCTGGTCATCAAGGGCAATCATTTCCCCGATGCTCTTGCTTACAACTTTTGAGGCTGCCTTCCTCCTTCCCCAGGATAGCATTACCGAACACCTCCCCATTTCCTCCATGGCGGGTTGTCGCTTCTGACACATGGCAGGGGGCTGCTGGCCTGCCACCTGACTGCTAGAAGAGGCTGAGGGTGAAGTGGGGACTCTGCTCCTTTTCAACCACTTTATGCTGCCAGGAAAAAAGGGGTCCCCTGACTGGTACTGCCACCATCCCCTGATGGCAGTACTGTTGGGTGTTGCTTCTGCATATGATGCATCATGCCAAAATTAGTTAGATGTCCCATTTGCTTGCCTCTGCTAATAGCTCTGGCACAGTAATTACAGTGAGCAAAATGCAGGTCCTTCGTCACTTATGGCTCCAGATCACAGATTTCTTCCGTGATCCCTTCTCTATTGCCTTCGTGGTGGATGCTGGCAGTGGAGTTGAAGTAGTGGGTGCACCCTGAGAAGCAATGCCAGGGGCATCAGTCACACTCTGTCCCTGCGCTGACTGCTCTTCCTCCTCATTATCATCAGTTTCATCTCTCCCCTGCAGCACTGAAGAGGAGATTAAGACAGAACTAACTAATCCTTCTATTCTTCAGCTATTACTTCATCCATTTCTGATGATGAGAATCCTACACAAGAGGATTATTCATCAGAATCAGAAGCAAACAGTGCCTGCGCTACATTTTCAATGCTAAGTCAAGCCTGCTGTCACACTGCTGCTTTTGGGTCTCACCCTTTTGTCTTGCATGACTCAGCCTCCCCTTCCCTCACCTCCAAAACTACAGGGTCAGAAACAGGTGGTAGCAGTGCATTATCTTTAAATTTCAGATTTTGCCCCTTCAGAGATTTTAGATTGGAACAGCTCCCTTTTTAACTTTAATGGGGGACTGGCACTGTGTTTTGAAGTGCCTCCTCTGCCAGTCCCAATCACTCGACCACATCTACCTTTCCCTGACATCATGGATTTAATGTCACTGCCTACTAGGGATTTCAATTAAAATAATTATTTCTTTATTGGTGAATGAACAACTCTGCACCAATATATGTGAGTCTGAAAAACTGTCCACAGATGCATGGTGCAGTGCCTTGATGTACAGTACAACTGAGACCTCTGTATGTGCACATACCAAACTTTTAACTACAAAAGAGGCCTACTGGGGATTTGGCTTAAAAGAGCACTGCTGTACCAATATATGTCAGTCTGGAAAACTGCCCACAGACGCACGGTGCAGTGCCTTGATGTACACTATAACTGAGACCTCTGTATGTGCACACACCAAACTTTTAACTACAAAAGAGGCCTACTGGGGATTTGGCTTAAAAGAGCACTGCTGTACCAATATATGTGAGTCTGTAAAACTGCCCACAGACGCACGGTACAGTGCGTTGATGTACACTACAACTGAGACTGCTCTGTGTGCACAAAAAAATGAAACAGCAGAGAAATGACTTGACTGGAAGCCTGAGCAAGCACAATTCCTAGTGATGCTGCTTCTTGTTTGAAAATACCAACTCACACTATCTCCCACCCACACCCTGCCTGTGCCTTAACCAACCTACCCCAGGGGGGTAAGATAAGCAGCAAAATGCCACTGCTGGCAGCTTGTCTTAGTGGAAGAGACAGAGAAACAGTCTGAGTTCAATTAAAAATAAGTGTGTTATTTTTACTTCCTGCTCATTCTGTTTCATTGTAAACCGGTTTGATATGCATTTTATGCAGGAAAATCGGTATAAAAAAAACTTTAAATAAATAAATAAATAAATAAGTGTGGTGAAAAAAACCCTGGCTGGCAATGCAGCAAAAACGAACAAATATCTTTTTCAATGGAAAATTCTATCAAAATAGCTAGCAATTGAATACAGATTTGAGACACTCAGACTAGCTCTGAGTAAAGCCACCTTTCTGGACAACACCCGCAAAGAAAGAGCGTGGCACGCCACTTGCTTAAGGTATAAATAGTACAGCGTCATGAGGAACAGTGTAACAGAGCACTGAGTGAGAGTGGCAGTTGGCTGCATTAGAAAATGCTTAGCTTGCATAGGTTGCATTCTCGTCTCTTTGCCAACCTGTCTGATCCACTCTATGACAGGGCTGTGAGGTCACTTGTGACTCATAGGAAAGAGCTGGTTTTTGCTATGGATACTCACACATGGCCTTCTCCTATTTCAAATGGCCGCTAAGAAATCACAGTGAACCAAAAGAATGAAACTAATATGATATGTTTTATTCGTGGGGATCGCTATGCATTTCGCGAACCCTCGAATCAAACGAACAGGGACTTATGCGCTGCAGATTGCACATTCGTTGAAAACAAATGCACATCTCTAGCCTAAGGGTCCACAGACACAACAATGACTGGCACTACTGCAGTCAAATTTCAGACTTTTGCTAATTCAACCCCATTTTGTATCTGTAACCAGGTATCCAATACATGTGCACAATACATGTGCACATATGTGCACATATAACCAAGCATTCTCCTAACTTCAGCTTTTATGTGTATTCCAACCTATGATCCCTTTCATTGGTAACCCCCAGAGAGCAATATTAAAAACCTAGCCTTATGCCCAACACCCGTTCTTAACTCCAGCCTACATTAGGCCCTATATCTTTTACATTATGTTGTTAACCCCAATTATTTTTATCCATGTTCAATCTACCTGTTTATTGTAAGACATCTTCTTGTCATGGTTATTGTTTAGAATGTAAACCGACTTGATTAGTAATTCTGTTACTGGAAAATCGGTATATAAAAGTGCTAAATAAATAAATATCTTTCTGGGTAATTAGCATCATGACAAACTGCTGTTAATGAGGGCTTTTTTAGAATACATAAGTTAATGTATCTGGAAAGATGACAAGATCTTTCTCAAAAAAATATAAAATGAATGCTAGCTCTATTTTAATTTAAAACAAAAATGACTTTTCACAGGCAAACATTTGTAACTTATATGTTGATAAATTCTTGATTTTTCTATTTTGTACAATTTTCATTTCTCTATAGGTTAAACATTGTTTAAAAAGAAACAACGTGAATGGTTTTCAATAAAAAATTTACTTTTTATGCATAGTCCTAAATGTAACTCTTTATGCCAATTATACAATTTTGACATTTAATTGCTGCAGAATTTTGAAAATTCTACCACAGAATTTGCTAATTTTTGCCAAAGAATTTTGAAGATATGTTACAGGAAATAGGGGGCTCTGCCCATAATGAATATACATGAGAAAGATTTGCATTTAATAAGAACATAAGAACATAAGAAATTGCCATGCTGGGTCAGACCAAGGGTCCATCAAGCCCAGCATCCTGTTTCCAACAGAGGCCAAAACCAGGCCACAAGAACCTGGCAATTACCCAAACACTAAGAAGATCCCATGCTACTGATGCAATTAATAGCAGTTGCTATTCCCTAAGTAAAATTGATTAATAGCCATTAATGGACTTCTCCTCCAAGAACTTATCCAAACCTGTTTTGAACCCAGCGCGACTAACTGGCCACATCCTCTGGCAACAAATTCCAGAGCTTTTAATGAAGACCCTGTTTAAAAATCTCGGTAAAAAAAGACCAATAAAGACCAGCTCTAAGAGTCAATCTAAGAAATTTATTGTAAAGAAAGGCGTGGTTTCTTTAGGAGCAGTGAGCGTTACAATCAAGTGGTGCAAGCCCAGACTCTACTCAATATTCTATCACCTGTGCACAGTGTTATAAGGGTTTACCTTCAGCCAATTAACAGGTGTCTGCATATACCTGCCCCTTATCCCTTGACCAATTAGTACATTTTCACACATGTACCTGCCTTGTTTCTAGGGGTGTTAACACTGTTCCTCGTGTAGCTTGTGACATGCGCAGAAGCTGGATCCATTCCTTTGTCTGTTTTTGTTTCATTTTCACGTTCTGGTATCTTCTGGCAACTTCTGTTATGTTAGAATCCATACAACCCATTTTCTGCAAATCTATCTCATTCATATTTATTGTGACTATCCTGAAAACCAGACTGGTCAGGTGTGCCTCCAGGAAAGGGTTGAGAAACACTAAATTGACTAACTCTGCCTTACTTATTTGGACGCTTTTCTAAATCAACCACAACTCACAAGCATCTTCCATCTGAAGCAAACCCAAATCCTAGGAACAAGCAGAGCCATACCAGGCAATGTAGCACCTATGGCCACATGAAAAACTGCACCCTCACCCATTACACAACACATGACACCATGGGGCGGGAGATCTGTTAAATGCTTGTACAGCAGTGCCCATGGCCAGTGCAAGGGTATTAGGCACCCTAGAAAAACCTTACAGTCTTGCACCCCCACCCATCACACCCTCCTCAAACACAATTAAAAATTATGCATACTTAAATTATTATTACAGATTTTACATGAAGAAGCACATTCAAAGCACAATCTTTTGTGGTAAAAAAAATCACTTATAATATGTATATTATATTTACATGCACTGCTGTGGTACACACCAGAAAACCTTGCAAAAAGGCAAGAGACACTTTTAACTCATTTGGTATTTGGTATTTGGCAACTAAACTGTGATGCATCTTGTGTCTTGGACATAGGCATGACCCTCAGAGAGATACAAGAAAACAGAATTACAAACGCAATAAACTTTCTATATCAAAACAACACTAACTAACAGCACTAAACAGCAACAACTCTACCTATGAAAGTTAACACTGCAAATATTACTCCATTCCTAAAACAGTAAAATAGAAAAATAGAACAAGCCAAGCTGCTATAGATCCTTACATAGAAATTACACACTATTGGAAAAACTCACTTCAGTCACACATACAAAACACAGATAGACCCTCAGATACAGAATAAAGAGTAGAGATTAGGGATATGAATCGTTTTTTGACGATTTAAAATATCGTCCGATATATTTTAAATCGTCAAAAATCGTTAGGGCCACGATACAATACCAATTCCCCCGATTTATCGTTAAAAAATCGTAAATCGGGGGAAGGGGGAGGGCAGGAAAACCGGCACACTAAAACCCCCTAAAACCCACCCCGACCCTTTAAATTAAATCCCCCACCCTCCCGAACCCCCCCAAATGTTTTAAATTACCTGGGGATCCAGCGGTGGTCCAGAATGGCGGCGGTCCGGAACGGCCCCCTCAATTGAATCCTTTTGTCTTCAGCCGGCGCCATTTTGCAAAATGGCCGCCGCCATTTTGCGGCGGCCATTTTGCAAAATGGCGCCGGCTGAAGACAAAAGGATTCAATTGAGGGGGCCGTTCCGGACCGCCACCGTTCTGCACCACCGCTGGATCCCCAGGTAATTTAAAGCATTTGGGGGGGATTCGGGAGGGTGGGGGATTTAATTTAAAGGGTCAGGGGTGGGTTTTAGGGGGTTGGCTCACGATTTTAACGATTTTTCACGATATTTTTAAAACCCAAACGGCAACAATACGATTCCCTCCCCCTCCCAGCCGAAATCGATCGTTAAGACGATTGAGGACACGATTCACATCTCTAGTAGAGATGTGAATCGGAACCGGAATCGGTTCGGTTCCGATTCAAATCTTATAATTTTTATCGTCCGGCCCGATTGGTTTTTTGTTTATCGTCTGCGCCCGATCCGATAAACAAAAAACCCACCCGACCCTTTAGTGTAAAACGTTTTTTATTTTTAAACTTCAGGAACATTACATAACAGAGAGTGTTGGTTTCTTATACACTCCCTAATTCGTCCAACACTAGACAAATCTTAACATACTTATTTTATTTCCCTCTACCCCCTCCTCCCCCCCCCCCCCCCCACCCCTAGGTCCGAATCCCAGCAAATACATGGTCACCTGCGAACGTCCAAAAGATCACATATGGGGAAATTGTCGCATCAATCTGTCACTCATTTAATATGAGGCTGCGGGCCCCATGCGGGAGTCTCTGTACATAAGGGCCCCAGATGTCAAGAAACTTCTTTTTTTGACTCGGCGGTTGTCGCATAGTCATAGCCTCCATTTGCATCATACAGTGGAGGTTATTGCGCCAGGCCCAATAAGATGGGGAGTCGTGTGTTCTCCAATGCTGCAATATCGTCTTCTTAGCAACTAAACACGCTTTATGTATAAATAGGCGAGATCCCAAAACTCTCACACGTCGAGGCGAAATGCAGCCAAACAACAACCAAAAATGAGAAAAGGGTAAAGGAAGGTCTAATACCGATTCCAGATAGCGAGTCACTTTACGCCGGAAAGTCTGAATCGGGGGACAAGCCCAAAAGGCATGTGATAAGGAGCCAGAGGCCGCTCTGCAACGCTGGCACTGGGGTGAGGGCGTGAGTTTGGAATTATAGGCATCTTGGACTGAAATATAACCACGGCGGAGAAATCTGTACTGCATTTCGCGGTAGTACATTTTAACTGAGAGTTGAGGGATACGCCGAAAACAGGTCTCTATGATAGCGTTAGTAATCAGAAACACCCTGTCACGGTTCCATCGTTCCACCAATATGGAACAGGTATCCAACGGCAGTATCTGCTTAAGTAATCAATAGTGAGTGGAAAGAGAGGGAGGTTTATCTTGTTCCAGCAGGAGGGTTGCAGCTATAGTGTGAAAGGCCGCTGCCTGTTTTGAAGATCCAGGGAGGGACGCAATATAATGCTGGAGTTGCAAATATTAAAAAATCCCCATATTAGGGAGGCCATACATCTCCTGCAACTCAATGAAAGGTATAAGTTGGCCCTCAGGGGTAAACACGTGTCCTAATTTTGTGATACCCAGCTGACCCCATTTATAAAATGAAAGAGTTTGGGAGCCCGGAGTAAAGGCCGGATTCCCTTGAACGGGTAGGAGATAAGCACATATGCGATCCAGCTTTAGTAGAGACATCAATTTTTGCCATGACTGGCGGAGAGGATGGATATTAACATTTTGTACTAAGAAAGTATTAAGTTGGGTAGCCTCTGCTTGTAACACAGAGGAAGGTGCAAAGGAGTGAATTAAGGCTTTGTCTGCCAAAATGTTAAGAAAAGTTGATCACTCCAGAAGCCAATCTCGGACTAGGCGCAAATTACTCGCCAAGTTGTAAAGTGCTAGATCAGGTATGCCCAAACCTCCCTTTCCCCACGGCGCCCGCAACCACTGCAATGGGACTCGAACCTTCCCCCCTCGCCAAAAGAATTTCCTCTGCATCGTATCTAGTTTGCGCAACTCCGCCCTACGTAGAGTGAGGGGTAAATTCTGAAATAGATATAGCCATTTAGGCAAAATTACCATCTTAAACAACTGAATCCTGCCTACCAGTGATATTGGTAAAGAAGCCCAACCAAGTAACCGGTCCGTCGTCGCCTGTAAAAGCAGATACACGTTAAGAGCATAAAGATGGGTTAAATCCTGCAGAATAATAATCCCAAGATATGTAAACGATTCTGTTGCCCATTGCAAAGGGAATTCATCCCCCCAATCCCCCTGTAAATTGGGCGAACTGGCCAGAGCCTTGGATTTCTGCATATTGAGGCGTAGTCCTGAAAAAACTCCAAATGCCCAAATAAGTTGAAGAAGTGATCGAAAGGATTTAACTGGGTCTGTTAGAAAGACCAAAAGGTCATCTGCAAACGCAGCATACTTAAACAAGGATGAGTGGAATCGAATTCCCCGTATGTCTTTAGTTAATTGGATAGCTAGAAGTAAAGGTTCCAATTGAAGTAGGAACAACAATGGTGACAAGGGGCATCCCTGTCTCGTTCCTCGGGAAACGCTAAAGGCTTCAGAATGGGATCCATTAACTAATATAACGCCTCTGGGCAAGAATATAAGAGACCTATTGCTTTGTAAAATAACCCATCGAACCCCATTCCTTGTAATATATGAAATAAGTATGGCCACTCAACCCTACCGAAGGCCTTCTCTGCGTCGAAACTAATAGTGAGGAAGGGGACCTCCATTTGCTGACACATTGTCAAGGCTGCAAGAATTTTACGAATGTTAGTCAAAGCATACCGTTTCCTAACGAAACCAACTTGGTCTTCTCCAATCAGGGAAGGAATGACTACCGCCAACCGGTCGGCCATTATTTTCGCTAAAATTTTTTGATCAAAATTTAATAGGGATATTGGCCTGTACGATTCCGGCAACATTGGATCCTTCCCTGGTTTGGGAATAAGGGTGATGTGAGCTTGATTAGCATGTGCCGGGAAAGATCCTGCTTCCAGCAACCCGGAGAAGGCCCGCACCAAAGGATTGACCACATCATCTATCAAACTCTTATAAAACTCTGTTCCAAAGCCATCGTTTCGCCTGGAGAATTACCGAGCGAACCTCCTCCAGTGAAATAGGTCTATTAAGATGTTCTCATTGTTCAGGTGTTAACTGCGGAAGTTGAAATTTAGAACAGAATTGGTCACAGGCTTCCCTATTCCAGCTCTCTGCTGCATATAAGGACGCGTAGAACTCTTGGAAACAACGCGCTCTGTTAACACTTGGCCAGTAGGTGATTTCAAAGCTGGAACATAACGGGATCCCCGAACAGAACGCACCAAGTTTGCTAATAGTTTACCCGATTTATTACTATACTGAAATAATTTATATTGATAATATAAAACACTCTTCCGAGCTCTCTGGTGCAATAAAGTATTCAATGCCCCTTGTATAGTCAAGAATTGGGCTCTAGCCTCAAAGGTATTATTCCCAGTCAATCGAGCACAAGCTTTTTGTAATTGGGCTGTTAAATCCAAAAGTCTGTGATTCATTGCTTTTGCCCTATGGGACATGTAGGAAATGATATCTCCACGGAGAACTGCTTTAGCAGCATACCAAAAGAGGACTGGAGAAGACTTCTGCTGCGCATTGAAGTCTGCATAATCCACCCATCGTTCGTGAAGATATGCCCTGAACTTCTTGTTAGAAGCGAAGAAGAAAGGAAATTTCCAAAAATAGGAATTCGGAGATTGTAGAGTCAAAACAGCTTCCAACTGGACCGGGGCGTGATCAGAGATCACTATGTCACTGATTTCTACCGCCCGAATTTTTGAGCAACTATGAACGCTGGTCAAAAAATAATCCAGCCGAGATAACGTCCCATGGGCGTGAGACAGGTGGGTAAAATCTTTTTCTCCCGGATGCAGCACCCTCCATATATCCATCAAATGCAGCAAACGCTCCAGAAATGACGGACCCTTACCACAATTGGTGAAGGTAGGAGCTAAGGAGGATTTATCCAAAGCTGGATCACGAATGGTATTAAAGTCTCCTCCCATTATTATGAGTTCGTTTGAATAAGGAAGTAAATGTTGGTAGATCTCCTTATAGAAATGAGAACTATAAGTGTTAGGCGCGTAGATATTACAAAGGATAACCTTGGTCTGAAAAATATCCGCAATCAATATATTATATCTTCCTTGAGGGTCTTTAATTTCTGCGTGCAAGGTGAGAGGCGTATTACGCTGGATCAAGATAGCGACTACCACAGATGTAGTAGTGCCCGAAGCGTAATAGATGTCCCCACCCCAGAGACGACCTAATTTCTGATGGTCTGAGTCGTTCAGGTGTGTCTCTTGTAAAAACGCTATAGTAGCTTTTTTCCGTTTCAAAAAGGACAAGATTTTAGTACGCTTAATGGGAAAGTTGACACCGCAGACATTCCAAGTTATTATATTTGTGACAGGATTAGAGATAGCTTAATACATATATGAGAAGAAAAGGATATAACAAAATCTTACAGCCGAGATCCTCCCAGCCAAGATCTCTGGCTATCGAACCAGAATTTCCCCACATCAACCTCAGTGTGACCACAGCCAACATTATAAAAATCAAGATACGGACCATGAAAATTCTCATTAACCCCCCATCTCCCACCCTCCTCCCCTCCTCTCCCAATCCCCAAGCACCTTCAGGTACCATCTATCAAGATCCTTTCCTAGGATCGAAATCACTACCCTGTTTATTACTCCCCTTCCCACCCTCCGGCTTCATCAACCCCTCCTACTCCTTCTCAGGCCAACCCACCTGCCTGAGTAATTTCAGTACCCTAAACCCCTTACTATGAACACAAGGACCCCAATCTGAACATCATTCTATAACATACAATTGTAAACACAATGTGATTAAGGTTTCAAATAGGTTAACCTGTAAAGCGGGAGTTGACAACTTTAAATCTGTCCCCCTAACATTTTGTGAAGAGCTCCCAGAGATTAGCCCCCCGGAGATCCCTCTAAGAAGAGAGTCCTTCTTCCGACCCACGCTCTTATTATGCTCCCCAATAGGCTCCCCACCCCCAAGAACCAACACACCATGCCTCATCTACCAGGAGATGGGGAGACAAATAATATTAACACCTCAAAAATCAGATGGAGGGCCACCTGGCGTTATAGCCTTATCTGGAGCATTTCAAGTAGTATCTCCACAAAGGAAAAAGGAAGAGAAAAAAGGAAAAACAAGACCCAGAGGCTATCACCATGAGCCTTAAGGTGGGACCCGCATTTTAACCCAAGTTCGTGCCAAGCCATGAGTCGGGTCGCAACCCTTAACAAAACTGAAAAACAAAGAGAAAAAAAACAGAATCTGGGAGAAAAAAAACAAACCACCGGTGTGTGATGCTGTATCCCATATCTCCTCCAATGAGGTCGCTGGCCATTGCCTGCACCATGCATGCATCAGCCGAGCAGTCACGCCAACTAAATTGTGCCCCAGGGTCCTTGTCAGCGGTCATAACGGGCTATCCTCAACCCAAAACAGAATAATAAAAAATGAAACAAAAAGAAAAATTACACTCCTCCGTGGAAACAGATATTGAGTCTGTATGAAGTAAAAATTATTAGTAACCAACTTCATGTCCCATCACAATCTCTTCGAGACACAGTCGATGCAGACATAAGATAATACAAACAAGTGTATTAAAGCAGGGTCCAATAAGAAGAGAGTCGACACAGCCCGGTAAAAAGTGAGGCGGTTTGACTACTTCCATTCAACGATGCTCCTTTTCCCGATTCTGCAACGGGCTAACGGGGAGATAGGGCTGAGGCATACTCCCAAGAGAGCCGTGAAAAATAAAGGAAAGAGAAAAAAAAGCAAAAAAGGCTCAGACTGCCTACAACCCCACCGTTTCTGACTCTGAGGGAGCATTAACCGAGTCATTCTTTTTTAGCAGATGACGTGCTTCTTCGGGCGTATTGTACCACTTCACACCATTCGGGAGAGACACCCTCAAATGAGCTGGAAATATTAACATGGCCCGAGTCCCTTGAGCAATAAGTTGCGTGCATATCGGGGCCATGAGACGTCGTTGCGCTGAGACCGCCACCGAGAAATCCTGAAAGATCAAAACTTTGGAGTTTTCGAATTTGAGTTCTTTTTTTGCTCGAGCCGCTTGCAGTATTTCTTGTTTGTGCGCATAATTCAGGAGTTTTATAATAACAACTCTAGGTCTCGCCGCATTAGGAACCCGAAGGCCCAAACGGTGGGCTCTTTCAATGCGCAGGCACCCATTCTTTTTCCAGCCACGTTTCTAGCACTGCAGCAAGATTCTTATCCTCGATTGTTTCTGGGAGCCCAATAAATCGCAGGTTCGACCTGCGGGATCTGTTTTCCAGATCCTCTAAACGGGCAGCTTGCTTTGCAATTGTCGCTTGTAGTGCTCCAATATCTTTTTGGGCCACGTGGAGGCCATCTTGTGTCTCCGAAATACGGGATTCAAGCTCCTCACAGCGGTTGTCAAACTTGCCAAAATTGGCAGAGAGATCTGTAATTTTAGTAGATATATTTTGGAATTCGGGGCCCAGGGCCTCCAAAACCGCGCTTTTGATATCCGCGATGGCCACGGCCGATGCCGGGCCAGACTCACCCACTGCCGCCATGCCAGGAGGTTCCGCAATTTTGGTTCGATCCTTGCCTTTGTCTCTTTCTTTCCGGACCACTCGCGTGGTCATCCCAGCCAATGCAATGCCCGGTGACTCCCCCGTGCTGAGAGTGCGAACTGAGAATTATTTAGTACCGATGGAGGGGTGGATGATGCCCGATGTTATATGCCTGGTGCCGAGGGAGAGGGAACTACATCCTTTTCCTTCAGTGCCCCCACGTGATCTCCCAGAGCAATGCTTCTAGAAAAACTTCCCGGCACGAAGTATCATAATTTTTTGCCGTTGTATGAAGTTATCGGGGGAGGCTTGGAAGGGGGGCCGCGGAGCTCACACTACAAACAGCCATGCAGATGACATCATCCTCTATTTTTTATTTTAGGCGGCCTTCGGTGCTGTTGTGAAGAATGTTTGCGTTTGTTCGCCCTTCCTTTCTAGTTCGGCCTGGACGTGTGTAGCTTCAGGTGTGAGTCAAGGAGTCACTTTTAACAAGTAGCTCCTGGCTCTGATAACAAACAGTTCTGGCGTGAAACAGGAGCCGGGGGAGGGGGGACAGCGCTTTAGCACCAGGCAGTCTGTTTGGCCCACAGCGTCAGCGGAGGCTTTATTTATTGTTTTGTTTGAAGCAGTACCTAATTTTCTTTTTAGCTTGTAGATTTCGCTACTGCCAGTAATCTTTTAGTTATCTGCTGTTGCTGGCCCACGTCAGGGAATCAGTAACAAGATGGCGGACAGGGAACTTTAGAAGAGCTACCTTCCCTGTCTTACTGTGCTGCAGTCTCACCGCAATCCGGCCACTTTTGTTTCCTTTTTTCTTTTCCTCCTTCCTCCTTCCTTCTCCCCTTCTTCCCCTTCTTCCTTCCCCCTTCTCTCCCCTTCCTTTCCTTCTCCTTCTCTTTCCTCCCTCCTTAGATGGAGGTGTTCTGCTTCATGTGTTCTGTCCCCCCACCGTTGGGTGGGGGGACAGAACGAAACTGGAGGGGTACGCAGCGAAACTGGAGGTCAGGGGGAAGGCAGAACCCGGGCTGTACTCCCCAACAAACTGTCTGTAAGCTCCGGTCCCCCCACGTCTCCAATGACGGCCAGTAGGTGAAGGGGAAGAGGGGCTCCAGACACTGGCAGCTTCCTCGCTTATCCCTTGGCAATCGACACGGTATTGAAATAGGTTATATTTATTAATATATGCTGTGTGGAGTTGTTCAGTGCCTTCTAGGGATGTCAATCATTTTTGAACGATTAAAATTATCGTCAGATAATTTTAAAATCGTCCAAAATCATTAGAGTGCACGATACAATACAAATGCCCCCGATGTATCGTCAGGGGCATTTGTATTGTATCGTTAAATAGGGCGCGGGAAAACCGGCACACCAAAAAAACCCTAAAACCCACCCCGAACCTTTAAAACAAATTCCCCACCCTCCCGAACCCCCCAAAATGTTTTAAATTACCTGGGGTCCAGTGGGGGGCTCCTGGCGTGATCTCCAGCTCTCTGGCCACGGCTGCGTTAAGAGAAATGGCGCCGGTGGCCCTTTGCCCTTATCATGTGACAGGGCAAAGGTAGCGCCGGCGCCATTTTGGTTCCTGGCTCCCGACGTCACGCATGCAGGAGATCGCTCCCAGACCCCCGCTGGACCCCCAGGACTTTTGGCCAGCTTGGGGGGGCCTCCTGACCCCCACAAGACTTGCCAAAAGTCCAGCAGGGGTCCGGGAGCGACCTCCTGCACACGGGCCGTATTGTCAATCTTCAAAATGGCGCCGGTGCTACCTTTGCCCTCACTATGTCATACGGGCGACCGTCGCCCGCAGCCGTCTCTGATCGCGGCAACCCTAATTTTTAATTTTTGAGTTGCCTGCGGTACTAGAATGTTTGCTTATATTTGCGCCGAGGTTCGTCTATGTAATCCATCTCCCGCCGAACGCACACTAGTCAAAATGGTGGCGGGGGGGGGGGGGCGAGCAGCCAAGATCTTCTCTGCCGCTCAGTGTTACATTCCTGCCGCGGCTCAATTTCTTTTGCAGGCGATTTTTACCCAGCCGGTATGCTAACGCAGCAACTGTCTCGGTTCACCGGTTTCAATATGAATTTTTGGAGGATAAAATAAGATATTGTTGCTGTGGCAGTGCGGAGCCTCAGACGCGTGTAGCCATCCCTGAGCGTGGCGAACAGTGCCCCCCCCCCCAACCCTTTAAAACTGACCCCTTAGCCTCCCTCACCCTCCCGACCCCCCCAAAAACATTTAAAATTACCTGGTGGTCCAGTGGGGGCGCGGGGAGCGATCTCCCGCTCTCGGGCCGTCAGCTGCGTTAATAAAAATGGCGCTGATGGCCCTTTGCCCTTACCATGTGACAGGGTATCCGTGCCATTGGCCAGCCCCTGTCACATGGTAGGAGCACTGGATGGCCGGTGCCATCTTTAAAAATGGCACGGGCCATGACCCCACAAGAGAGATGCTGACTTCATAACATGGACACTGACATATATGTTTCAATAGAAAAACAAGATGAGGAACTTTTTTAACAAAACATGCCCAGATTATCTGATCTTCTTATTTAATTTAGGGCTATAGCTTTGTAAACAATGAGCTAAGAAACCAGGACAGGGACAGGTAACTGAGATGAAAAACAACTATCCAAAAGGCAATTTATAAGACAGATCAGCTCACAGAAAAGTTCTGACACAGACAGCTTGTGGGTCAAGTTGTTGTAGGACTGAGATCCAATCCTTGTCCAGAGTCACCACATAGCAGCATCAGTGACCCCCCCCCCCCAATGGGAGAGGGGGGGCCAGCACTCTGAAATGAATAAATGACCCTATCCATCCCACTGCTTAACTCTGCATGATCTTCTTACATATTCATGCTTTGCCTGTTAAAAGCAGCAGAGGAGAGGCTCAGGGGGAGGGGGAGGGCAGTGGAAGAAGAACTATTAAAACCTGGAGATGATGCCTGAGCCAGCACACCACCCCTCCCTATAAAGAAGCAGATGAGCTCTGATGTCATAAGAACATAAGAACATAAGAAAATGCCATACTGGGTCAGACCAAGGGTCCATCAAGCCCAGCATCCTGTTTCCAACAGTAGCCAATCCAGGCCATAAGAACCTGGCAAGTACCCAAAAACTAAGTCTATTCCATGTAACCATTGCTAATGGCAGTGGCTATTCTCTAAGTGAACTTAATAGCAGGTAATGAACTTCTCCTCCAAGAACTTATCCAATCCTTTTTTAAACACAGCTATATTAACTGCACTAACCACATCCTCCGGCAACAAATTCCAGAGTCTAATTGTGCGTTGAGTAAAAAAGAACTTTCTCCAATTAGTTTTAAATGTGCCCCATGCTAACTTCATGGAGTGCCCCCTAGTCTTTCTATTATCCGAAAGAGTAAATAACCGATTCACATCTACCCGTTCTAGACCTCTCATGATTTTAAACACCTCTATCATATCCCCCCTCAGTCGTCTCTTCTCCAAGCTGAAAAGTCCTAACCTCTTTAGTCTTTCCTCATAGGAGAGTTGTTCCATTCCCCTTATCATTTTGGTAGCCCTTCTCTGTACCTGCTCCATCGCAATTATATCTTTTTTGAGATGCGGCGACCAGAATTGTACACAGTATTCAAGGTGCGGTCTCACCATGGAGCGATACAGAGGCATTATGACATTTTCCGTTTTATTCACCATTCCCTTTCTAATAATTCCCAACATTCTGTTTGCTTTTTTGACTGCCGCAGCACACTGTACCGACGATTTCAATGTGTTATCCACTATGACACCTAGATCTCTTTCTTGGGTTGTAGCACCTAATATGGAACCCGACATTGTGTAATTATAGCATGGGTTATTTTTCCCTATAATCATCACCTTGCACTTATCCACATTAAATTTCATCTGCCATTTGGATGCCCAATTTTCCAGTCTCACAAGGTCTTCCTGCAATTTATCACAATCTGCTTGTGATTTAACTACTCTGAACTATTTTGTGTCATCTGCAAATTTGATTATCTCACTCGTCGTATTTCTTTCCAGATCATTTATAAATATATTGAAAAGTAAGGGTCCCAATACAGATCCCTGAGGCACTCCACTGTCCACTCCCTTCCATTGAGAAAATTGCCCTTTTAATCCTACTCTCTGTTTCCTGTCTTTTAGCCAGTTTGCAATCCACGAAAGGACATCACCACCTATCCCATGACTTTTTACTTTTCCTAGAAGCCTCTCATGAGGAACTTTGTCAAACGCCTTCTGAAAATCCAAGTATACTATATCTACTGGTTCACCTTTATCCACATGTTTATTAACTCCTTCAAAAAACTGAAGCAGATTTGTGAGGCAAGACTTGCCCTGGGTAAAGCCATGCTGACTTTGTTCCATTAAACCATGTCTTTCTATATGTTCTGTGATTTTGATGTTTAGAACACTTTCCACTATTTTTCCTGGCACTGAAGTCAGGCTAACCAGTCTGTAGTTTCCCGGATCGCCCCTGGAGCCCTTTTTAAATATTGGGGTTACATTTGCTATCCTCCAGTCTTCAGGTACAATGGATGATTTTAATGATAAGTTACAAATTTTTACTAATAGGTCTGAAATTTCATTTTTTAGTTCCTTCAGAACTCTGGGGTGTATGCCATCCGGTCCAGGTGATTTACTACTCTTCAGTTTGTCCTGTGCATGTAAGAAGCCCTGCTGTTACCTGGCTGTTTGTCTCAAACCTGTCCTTTTCTTTTCCAGAGGCTCAGACTAGCCTTAACCCAGCAAGTGAATAGGGCCAAATATGCCTGCTCCCTTTGGCAGAGATTGCCACCTCAAAGACTACTTCTGGGTGAAATGGAAGGTAATCTCCTAAAGTTATGGGGTTGGTTAGCTAATTATGTTTTTTAATATACCCTAAGCAAGTTGAGGGCTCTGATATGTTAAATTTACTAATAATACAGAGCTTTACTCAGTATAAACCAATGCTGAGCAGGACGGATTGTAGAGAAATGTATTGTCTATTTTATTCCAACTGCTAAACCTGAAAAGTCAACGATATAAAAGTATGATTCTGTGGGAAAACTCCATTGTCTTTTCTGAGCTATTTGGATTATATAGATATAGGAGATGAAAGAGGTAATTGTCTGTAGTCCTGCCCATCTTGATAGGTGTGGGGGAGGGGGAAAGAAGTGTTCAGTATCAGACAAATTACAGAATACCCTTGTATTCCTTACAGGCCAACTCAACTCCAGTCTTGGACTTCTTCCAGCAGGGCAGGGCAGTGCATGCTCCTTTCTCCTCCAAAGAAGCAGTGCAGCCCTGACAAAATCGACAGCGTGATCAGTGGGGCCTTAGTAAGTGAAAAAACAGCATGGCCCCTCCAGAATCAGTAGAATGGATGGTGGGGCCATGCTGCTTTTCCACTTACAAAGGCCACGTCAACCACACTGTCAATTTCAGTGGAGTTATGCTGCTTTTTCTCTTATTGAGGCCCCACTGGCTGCACTGCTCTCACTGGCACATAGTGGCGCTATGGTGCCCTTAGGTAATGGCACCTATTGGCCATAGACACGTTATGTTCTCCAGCTACCCCAGGATCCTCAGCATCGAGTATAAATTCAGGGATTAGAGTGAGGTGCAAAGTTCCTGATGAGGTGGACTAGAGGATCTTGTGTATAGATATTACAAATATTCTTCTATTTGACTAATAAAATATTTCAATGGAAGTCTACACAAAGCTCCCAGAAAGACAAGGTAAGGTCAGCCAACATTTAGTGGTAGCAGAACATTGGTACATTCTCAGAGATGGCAAGTTTCCTAGCATGGGCAGCTGGCTGACTTGACTAAACTTCCCAGGTAAAGGCAAAATGTAGGAGAGATCTCCTGCAAGTGGTCAAGTGTTTACAGCTTAGCACTGGGAAATATCCATAGCTGTTTCTAGGGCTGGATTTAAAATGTGGGTGCCCAGAGGCACTGGGAAGGGGTGATGGGGCTTGACCCCCACATATATTTTCAGAAGGTATGGGAGTTCCTGACTAGAGCATTCCCCTTCTTCTCTCTCAATGGCTTCCTGCCTCACATCCTCCCTCAGCTCTGGCAAACATCCAGGCCTATATCCTAAAAAAATTGTAACCAAATTATGAGTGATCTAATATTCAGAGAGATACACATTAAATATTTTGTATTTTATGAATTGGACCTTCATATCACCCCGTGGATACAGAGCATAGCTTTTACTCAGTATTTTCACCGCTCAGGGTCACCTTTAATCATCGGTCCATATCTATCAGATTTTTAAGAGTTTTTGAATCATCTAGGCCTGCCGGCAATGTGCTTCTCAGCTGCATTGCAGCAACAACTTGTTCAAAAGCCATTGCAGGGCCTGTGAGCTGGCCTGGGTGCTAACATGGGCGTCCTGTTACCAGGGAAACTTGTGCGAACAGCAGAGCACCACAGGTCTTACAGGCGTTGTGCTGATTTTGTTCAAGCTGTTGCTGCAGTGCAGCTGAAGAGGATAATGGTAATAGGCCCAAACAGTGGCATGGCAGTGGCAGCAATGCCCTGGTGCCTATCATAATTTGGAACAGAGGCAGTTGCCTATATTTCCTATGCCAAAATCCAGGCCTAGCTATAGTGATATAGGCAGGGCAACTAGGAAAACTGTGTGAGCCAAATGGTCTTTATATCTCAACATCTGTGATGTTACTGTATCACATGTATTACTATATTACCATATGTTGTGTTGTATATCGCATTGTGTGCATTACGGATGTGTGTGCTATATTATGCTTGAATGTGAGATTTCTATTATGGCATATGTTAGCTACCAGTCATAGATGTGCAGTTGCTGACTTCTTGTCCACTTGCCCAACTTGTACCAGGGACCATCCCTCTTCCATGCCTGGCCCTTGCCTGTGCACATTCCTATCCTGTTCTAGTTTGTTTGTCTATAACTAACTGTAAATTCTCCTTTGTTGAGAGTATGAAGTATCTGATTTATAGTTGTTGATTTATAGCTGGTCTAATACCCATTGCTGATGGTTGGTCTCAGTTCAAAGCCTTTCTTGACAGCTGATTTATTACTAGTAAATCTGTGATCTGGCTTATGCTTTTTCAGACACCATGCTGCCCAGATTGGCCATGATTTGTATATTCTCTACTGCTAGTCAACAGATGCCATCTTTGGACAAGTTACTTCCTGACTAAGGAAATGACTTTGTAAATTACCACATCTTTTGAATCAACAAGAGAGGTATAGTCAACTGGTTTTTCAACAGTTGTTTATAGTGCTGATCCAAAGCTGAAATAAATCTCCATCATCAGCATTTCTAAGCTATAGAGTACAATTCATGAATGGAGCCAAGGTCTCAGAACCTACATTTAATCAAGGGGTCATTATGCTAGCACTGCAGCTTTCACATTTGCAAAAACAAGAAAAATAATATGGGAAACAATTCATTTTTCCCACACACCAGAGCTAATTATCACCACTGTCACTTGTATGGTAAATTCTGATTTTCACTTGCCATGCCACCAAACAAAAGCCATTATTCTGTGGCCCTCCCCTTGATCTGGACTATGAATTACTCCTGTACTTAGGGTGGAGAGTAACAAAGAAACACGTGGGTGGATCGGTGTAAAACAGATTTTATTGAAGCTTGCCCGACTCTGGCCGAGTTTCGCTCAAAGAGCTGCCTCAGGGGCTTACAAGCCACTAGATTAGGCTTGAATCATCACAAAGTTGACATATGACAAAGTCAAAGAGGATAACACTTCAGATTCCTCTAAAGTAATGTGCAAATCTAATGAACGCTCAGCATGGATAATCGCAAAAAGACTTTGTGATGATTCAAGCCTAATCTAGTGGCTTGTAAGCCCCTGAGGCAGCTCTTTGAGCGAAACTCGGCCAGAGTCGGGCAAGCTTCAATAAAATCTGTTTTACACCGATCCACCCACGTGTTTCTTTGTTACCAGCCATCATGGATCGGCTACCGGTTTGCTTTCTTGGACCATCCCTTAGGGTGGAGAGTACTACAAGAGGGAGGTTCTGGAAGCCAAATTTAGGCTCTTAGGTAGAAAGATTAAATCCAGAATCTCCAGGGTAGCATTCTCTGAAATGCTCCCTGTTCCATGTGCAGGTCACCAGAGGCAGGCAGAGCTCCGGAGTTTCAATGCGTGGATGAGACGATGGTGCAAGGAAGAGGGATTCAGTTTTGTTAGGAACTGGGGAACCTTTTGGGGAAGGGGGAGTCTCTTCCGAAGGGATGGGCTCCACCTTAACCAGGGTGGAACCAGACTGCTGGCGCTAACCTTTAAAAAGGAGATAGAGCAGCTTTTAATCTAGAACAAAGGGGAAAGCCGACAGTCGCTCAGCAGCGCATGGTTCGGAGAGAGGTATCTTAAAGATACCTCTCTAGGGCATCCTGACAGTGAGGTTCCAATAATTAGAAAAGTAGTCCAAGTGCCTGTAACTAAAAACTCACCTGACCTAAATAATTCTAACTTATCCCTATCAATTAAAAAGCAGAATAAAAATACAAACAAAAAACAAACTTTGAAATGTTTGTATGCTAATGCCAGAAGTCTAAGAAGTAAGATGGGAGAATTAGAATGTATAGCAGTAAATGATGACATAGACTTAATTGGCATCTCAGAGACATGATGGAAAGAGGATAACCAATGGGACAGCGCTATACCGGGGTACAAATTATATCGCAATGACAGAGAGGAGCAGTCGGGAGGAGGTGTGGCGCTTTATGTCCGGGATGGCATAGAGTCCAACAGGATAAACATCCTGCATGAGACTAAATACAAAATTGAATCTTTATGGGTAGAAATCCCTTGTGTGTCAGGGAAGACTACAGTGATAGGGGTATACTACCGTCCACCTGGTCAAGATGGTGAGATGGACAGTGAAATGCTAAGAGAAATTAGGGAAGCTAACCAAATTGGTAGTGCAGTAATAATGGGAGACTTCAATTACCCCAATATAGACTGGGTAAATGTATCATCGGGTCACGCTAGAGAGATAACGTTCCTGGATGGAATAAATGATAGCTTTATGGAGCAATTGGTTCAGGAACCGACGAGAGAGGGAGCAATTTTAGATCTAATTCTCAGTGGAGCACAGGACTTGGTGAGAGAGGTAACGGTGGTGGGGCCGCTTGGCAATAGTGATCATAATATGATCAAATTTGATTTAATGACTGGAAAAGGAACAGTGTGCAAATCCAAGGCTCTCGTGCTAAACTTTCAAAAGGGAAACTTTGATAAAATGAGAAAAATTGTTAGAAAAAAACTGAAAGGAGCAGCTACAAAAGTAAAAAATGTCCAAGAGGCTTGGTCATTGTTAAAAAATACCATTCTAGAAGCACAGTCCAGATGTATTCCACACATTAAGAAAGGTGGAAAGAAGGCAAAACGATTACTGGCATGGTTAAAAGGGGAGGTGAAAGAAGCTATTTTAGCCAAAAGATCTTCATTCAAAAATTGGAAGAAGGATCCAACAGAAGAAAATAGGATAAAGCATAAACATTGGCAAGTTAAATGTAAGACATTGATAAGACAGGCTAAGAGAGAATTTGAAAAGAATTTGGCTGTAGAGGCAAAAACTCACAGTAAAAACTTTTTTAAATATATCCGAAGCAGAAAGCCTGTGAGGGAGTCAGTTGGACCGTTAGATGATCGAGGGGTTAAAGGGGCACTTAGAGAAGATAAGGCCATCGCGGAAAGATTAAATGATTTCTTTGCTTTGGTGTTTACTGAAGAGGATGTTGGGGAGGTACCCGTAATGGAGAAGGTTTTCATGGGTAATGATTCAGATGGACTGAATCAAATCACGGTGAACCTAGAAGATGTGGTAGGCCTGATTGACAAACTGAAGAGTAGTAAATCACCTGGACCGGATGGTATACACCCCAGAGTTCTGAAGGAACTAAAAAATGAAATTTCAGACCTATTAGTAAAAATTTGTAACTTATCATTAAAATCATCCATTGTACCTGAAGACTGGAGGATAGCAAATGTAACCCCAATATTTAAAAAGGGCTCCAGGGGCGATCCGGGAAACTACAGACCGGTTAGCCTGACTTCAGTGCCAGGAAAAATAGTGGAAAGTGTTCTAAACATCAAAATCACAGAACATATAGAAAGACATGGTTTAATGGAACAAAGTCAGCATGGCTTTACCCAGGGCAAGTCTTGGCTCACAAATCTGCTTCACTTTTTTGAAGGAGTTAATAAACATGTGGATAAAGGTGAACCGGTAGATATAGTATACTTGGATTTTCAGAAGGCGTTTGACAAAGTTCCTCCTGAGAGGCTTCTAGGAAAAGTAAAATGTCATGGGATAGGTGGCGATGTACTTTCGTGGATTGCAAACTGGCTAAAAGACAGGAAACAGAGAGTAGGATTAAATGGGCAATTTTCTCAGTGGAAGGGAGTGGACAGTGGAGTGCCTCAGGGATCTGTATTGGGACCCTTACTGTTCAATATGGGGCAGATTTTAAGAGCCCTGCTCGCGTAAATCCGCCCGGATTTACGCGAGCAGGGCCCTGCGCGCCGGTAAGTCTATTTTACATAGGCCTACCGGCGCGCGCAGACCCCGGGACTCGCGTACGTCCCGGGGTTTTCGGAGGGGGGCGTGTCGGGGGCGTGTCGGGGGGCAGGCCCGGTCGTCGCGGCGTTTCGGGGGCGTGTCGGGAGCATTTTGGGGGCGGGTACGGGGGCGTGGCTACGGCCCGGGGCGGTCCGGGGGCATGGCCGCGCCCTCCGTACCCGCCCCCAGGTCGCGGCCCGGCGCGCAGGAGGCCCGCTGGCGCGCGGGGATTTACGTCTCCCTCCGGGAGGCGTAAATCCCCCGACAAAGGTAAGGGGATGGTTTAGACAGGGCCGGGCGGGTGGGTTAGGTAGGGGAAGGGAGGGGAAGGTGAGGGGAGGGCAAAGGAAAGTTCCCTCCGAGGCCGCTCCGATTTCGGAGCGGCCTCGGAGGGAACTTTGACAAAGTTCCTCATGAGAGGAACTTTGCCTAACCCGTTTGCCTAACCCGTTTGCCTAACCCGTTTGCCTAACCCGTTTCCTCCAAGGCCGCTCCGATTTCGGAGCGGCCTTGGAGGAAACGGGTTAGGCAGCGCGGCTTGGCGCGCGCCGGCTATACAAAATCAATAGCCTTGCGCACGCCGATCCAGGGATTTTAGTGGATACGCGCGGCTCCGCGCGTATCTACTAAAATCCAGCGTACTTTTGCTTGAGTCTGATGCGCAAGCAAAAGTAGGCTGATCGCGCTTCTTTTAAAATCTACCCCTATATTTATAAATGATCTGGAAAGAAATACGACGAGTGAGATAATCAAATTTGCAGATGACACAAAATTGTTCAGAGTAGTTAAATCACAAGCTGATTGTGATAAATTGCAGGAAGACCTTGTGAGACTGGAAAATTGGGCATCCAAATGGCAGATGAAATTTAATGTGGATAAGTGCAAGGTGATGCATATAGGGAAAAATAACCCATGCTATAATTACACAATGTTGGGTTCCATATTAGGTGCTACAACCCAAGAAAGAGATCTAGGTGTCATAGTGGATAACACATTGAAATCGTCGGTGCAGTGTGCTGCGGCAGTCAAAAAAGCAAACAGAATGTTGGGAATTATTAGAAAAGGAATGATGAATAAAACGGAAAATGTCATAATGCCTCTGTATCGCTCCATGGTGAGACCGCACCTTGAATACTGTGTACAATTCTGGTCGCCGCATCTCAAAAAAGATATAATTGCGATGGAGAAGGTACAGAGAAGGGCTACCAAAATGATAAAGGGAATGGAACAACTCCCCTATGAGGAAAGACTAAAGAGGTTAGGACTTTTCAGCTTGGAGAAGAGACGACAGAGGGGGAATATGATAGAGGTGTTTAAAATCATGAGAGGTCTAGAACGGGTAGATGTGAATCGGTTATTTACTCTTTCGGATAGTAGAAAGACTAGGGGGCACTCCATGAAGTTAGCATGGGGCACATTTAAAACTAATCGGAGAAAGTTCTTTTTTACTCAACGCACAATTAAACTCTGGAATTTGTTGCCAGAGAATGTGGTTCGTGCAGTTAGTATAGCTGTGTTTAAAAAAGGATTGGATAAGTTCTTGGAGGAGAAGTCCATTACCTGCTATTAAGTTCACCAGGGGGGTAATTTTCAAAGGAGTTACGCGCATAAATGTAACTACTATTGTAGCAATTTTCAAAAGCCATTTACTCACGTAAAGTGCACTTATGCGAATAAATCCTATGGATGATTCAATGGCATATATTGTAGCAATTTTCAAAAGCCCACTTACTCGAGTAAAGTGCATTTACATGCGTAAAACCCAGATTTACGCATGTAAATGCTTTTTAAAATCCGCCCCTTAGAGAATAGCCACTGCCATTAGCAATGGTTACATGGAATAGACTTAGTTTTTGGGTACTTGCCAGGTTCTTATGGCCTGGATTGGCCACTGTTGGAAACAGGATGCTGGGCTTGATGGACCCTTGGTCTGACCCAGTATGGCATTTTCTTATGTTCTTATGTTCTTATTTATTAATATGACTTATCATCAGATTTATAGCCTAAGTGGGGAATGAGACAGGGTCTCAGTAACCACAATACTGCAATTCTGTGCCCTTCCCAAACAACCTCTCTCACTTGTGGCACTTGTGATCAGATAAAATCATACATCAGAATAAAGCAGTAATTAACCCTTTTACTAGTAATATGTAAGTGGACAGTAAATCCAAGCAGAACATTAAATGGGAAAAGTACAGTAGTGACATATAATATAAACTTGCAGTTTTCCTATTTTATATCGAGTAATGTAAAAATAACACTGGGTATGGCCTGTTAGCCAGGGCAACTAACATACTGATATAGAAAGTTAAAAAAAATTAAAGGCAATGCTAATAGAGAAAGGTGTGGTGGGGGAAGGCAGTGAAGTACACAACTTTCAAAAATTGTCTTTACCCCTGAGTACTCAAAAAAGTGTGTGTGTGGGTGGGGGAGGGGACATTTCCACTCCAATGTCACCAGTTTGTAAAGGCTGCACCCTGTCTTAAACACAAAATTGTGTGGAAAAAAAATAAAAAATGAAGAAGTCCCTCTTGATGTTAGAACTGGCTAGATGACACACCAAATAGATGAGCTCTTCAGTGTTTGAAAGGTCTCTTTCTCCACAAATGGTTTACTTGGTACTAAACAGAAAGCTGGCCTGGTTTTAGTCTCTTACAGAAAGACTACGGTCCACCAGTTTTTCTTTCCCAGCAAGGGTTTGTGCTTGACTTTGGCTGAAAAACTGAAGCAATTATGATGAGATACTGAAATAGGGTACAAAAGGCAAGGAAATAAACCTCCTCCCTCCTCTGCTAAAATATCCATGTGGATATCTCTGGAAAAGTAGTCTCTTGTCTCTCAGCTCTTGGCTCCTCTGTCCCTTGTTGGGATTTTACATGTAGCTCAGCAAGAAGCAAGAACAGCTGTCTCTTTCTCTGTTTCCTCAGAGTGCAGATTCTGTCTCTCTCTCTTGATAATTAGTTCTTAAGGAGAAGAACTGATTGCAGGGCTTCCAGATACACTCCTCTCTTCCTGTCTCCTGGCCATCCCCGCCCCTCACACACAGACAGAGCCACCTTTTCATCCTTAAATGGTCTCCCAACATTCCTTTGGCTTTCTCCTCTTCTGGCTATGTAATGCTTTTCTCTAGGCAGACTAAACAGTACAGCTCTTTTCCCAACATGTTAACACTGTGAGTACTAGATGTTGGTTCTTGCAGAACATTTGTCATTTAAAGAAGAGCACACAGGGGTTTTGATATATTTTTATATCCCTTCACCTTGTCTGCGGTGGCTTGCAGTCTCTGCAGGTTTGAAAAACCCTTTTTGGCAGGTCCCAACACATCACTCAGATTCAGATGCAGTTCAGTCCACATTGTAAAGCTCTAACACATGATAAGCTCATGGGAGCAGGAACCTGGTTTATAGTAGCTTGCTACAATTTTATTTCTAAAACCTGCACACCTGGTTTTCATTCTGGCACCTTGCATCATATCAAATCCCATAAAATCTACTTTGGAAAATTCTAAAAGAGAAGAGAAAAAAAGCTGTAAAAATATTCAACTTCAAAATATGTCCATTTCCACCCTCCCTGCTTTGTTAAATAGCCTTTGTACTGTTTTTATTTTGTTTATATTATGTATGCTTTAATCATGTAAACAGCCCTGATCATCCCCCTATGGTAGGACGATATATAAATACTGGGAAATAAATAAAATAAATAAGACAAAAACACACCATGAATTTGAAAGCCAGGTTTCATTAGAGGAAAGCCCAAGGGACTTATTTTTGGTATATTGCCAGGCTTTCCTGGTTCACTATTGAGAGTGAGATGCCTCCCAAACACTGTAGTAAAGACACCTTATGTTGGGTTCAATTATTGCCAGTACAAGCAAAACATTAAAAGTGTAAAGAGGAACTTCAAACCTACATCCTTATCCAGAATTAACAGTTAGCAGTTGGTTCAAATAAATTATTCCACAACAGAAAACACTATCTATATCTATAACGTATTTGGATTATTTGGTTAGGGAGTATTTCAAATAAATAACGAGTACATTTTAACAAGGACTTATCTAGAAATTTCTGCAGCCAGGAAATTATTGACATAGTTATGTAACAGCATAGTAGATGTTGGCAGATAAAGACCATTTGACGCATCCAGTCTTCCAAGTTGCTTCTGTCTACACTAATGCTAGCTCTGGGCATCATCCTTTCTTGTGCTTAGGGTTGCACTCTGTGTTATAAAGAACTGCCTGCAGTCAAATATACAGACTTCAACACCTGCTGAAGGTCACTCATTTTCTTTGCCACTAGCTAGGGAGCATATCAAAGTCATCTACTGCCTATGCTAAGTGACCTGCTATCTCCTCTAGTTATACTCAACTTATTTACTTACTGGTTGACCTTGCAACCTCTCCCTGGCAGCTTGACACAGCAGTACCACTGCCCCATGCAAGCTGGCTTTGTGATTTCCTCCTTTTCTCTCTCTGCTTTTTCAGGTAGATGAGCATGTTTCCAATCTTAAAACAAGACCCAGTTTCCCCCACCCCCATTTCGCTACCCCATATCTCTTCTTACTACTTTCTGACCATACTACCCATTTTTTATACTAAATGCTGATGGGAGTCACTAATGCTACCCAGGGCCGGTGCAAGGGGATTAGGCACCCTAGGCGAATCTTCTGCCTTGCGCCTCCATACCCACCTCCCGGTCACGCTGCCACCCATGGTCTCGGCCCCGACTCCTACCTCATTCTCGATTGTGCCCGCCCAGTGTGTGGTTTTCTGGGCTGCGAGCAGGTTGGCGCTGCTCATAGCCCACCAAATCATCAGTCCTCTTTGCTGCGGCTTGCGGCCCCATATGGCTTACACCCAGTGGCGCACCAAGGGTCTCTGGCACCCAGGGGCTAATGCATTTATGTGCCTCTCCAGCACCCCCCTAATCCTTCTTGTACTATTGCTTAAGGCCACAGAAAATCAGTGGTGTCTCTAGACAGAATTTGGGGGGGGGGGGGGGGGAGCCAAAATGACATTTCCTCATCACACCCACCTCCATAGCATGGCCCCTGCTTTAAAATTGACTATTAAAAAAAGTCTTAATAAAAAAGACCAAAGGGTCTTCTCCGTAATTTTAAAAAGCTGGCCAGTTTCACACCTCTAGTAAAACTACTATTAAAATTATTTGATAGCTTTATTCAACTAATTCTATATGGCTAGGAGAGTGAAGTCTGGAAAGTATACAGGAAGGGACAGAATTTCAATATAAATCCTGCACCTCAATTTCTGTAACATACTGTGCAACCATGGAAATTCACCCAACAATGGAGCTTGGATGTTTCCCTTACAGCTCATCATACTAAAAGATATTTTCAAATTCTGGAATCACCTCACAGTAATGGCAACACAAACACCTTCCACTGCCAGACACACTGTGAACTAACACAAAACCCCGCAAAAAAGACACTCAAAATCTATACAGCAAGTCTATTGTAACATACAGTAGTATCATCAAGGACTTAAACAACAATAACCCTACCTGTGAAAAAGCAGCACTGTAAATATTACACTGGGTCCCAGAATACCAATGCACCACCTACCGAGGAACAAAACAACCCCGATTGCTATAGATCCCTATGCTAGCAGAATCTCTCATCATGGTCACATGCACAGAGCAGAGACAGACCCTCACCAAATAAAAATAAAGGACCACAAATTAGACAAACTGAAATGGAAGCCCCCAAGAAACCAGATTCTGAGTGTAACAATGGAAAAACAGAACCACCATTCCTTATAAAACAAATAAAATCAAGAAATATAAAGCATCAATTATAATAGTAAAAACATTGTAATAAAAGAATATTTTAAAACTACTGATAAATAGAATAATTTCTATTAATTAAAATCAAATACATTTTTTAAAAATTTCCCAAGCACCAATAATATATTTCAAAACAGCATACATAACAAATAACACACAGTAATTAAAACTAATATGGATTTAAAAAAGCTCCTGCTGTCCATATCTGGGAAGTCTTGATTTCCAGTCACTCTGAAATTGTCGAGGATTAGTTTAGGGAAGCGCATAAACTTTATCTTCTCTCTCACACATTTATTTATTTTATTTATTTATTTATTTTAAAACTTTTCTATACCGTCACTAAGTTATATACCATCGCAACGGTTTACAAATAGGCACATAGGTAAGTAAATGTAGGATATCGTACATACTCACATGTTCATTCTTTCTCACACATACACTGTCACATACATACACATACATGCTTTTATACCCACCATAACCTCTCTCTCTCTCACAGACATTGACACACTTTCAGGCTCTAAGACCTTCTCTCCCCCCCAAACCACCCACACACAAGCTCTCACTCCCCTGGATTCTCTCATACACACACACATGCTCTTACCCTCACATATACAAACACACACAGCCAGGCAAGCTCTCAGTCATTCTCACCCCCCCCCCCCCCCATATACACCACACTGACTCCCAGGCAGCTCCCATTCATTCTCACACCGCTTCCTCCCCACCCCCCAGGCATACACACATTCATTCTCACACACACACACACAGACCCCCAGGCAGGCACCAATTCATTCTCACACACACATACACCACACACAAGCAGGCACCTATTCTCACACAGACAGACCCCAGGAAGACACCCATTCATTCTCATACACAGATACAGCCTCGGGCAGGCACCCATGCATTCACACACATACACCCCCAGGTAGACTCCTATTCATTCTCACACAACTCCCTCCCCACCCCCCCAGGCATGCACACATTCATTCTCACACACACACACAGACCCCCAGGAAGGCACCAATTCATTCTCACACACACACACATACACCACACATAGGCAGGCATCTTTTCTCACATAGACACCCCAGGAAGACACCCATTCGTTCTCATACACAGACACACCCTCAGGCAGGCACCCATGCATTCACACATATACACCCCCAGGCAGACTTCTATTCATACACTTGCACACACAGAAGGCAGACCCCCCTCTCTTTCTTTTGCCAGCAACCTCAGAGCCTCTCTCATCCCTCTGCTACTGCTATCACTGTTGCCATGTGGATATTTGGGGAGGTGCTGATTGCTGCTACTGGCACTGAAGCCCATTCTGCTGCTTCCTCTGTGCAGGCCCCATGGTATTAAATATTTGCGGGCTTCCTCCATGCTGATTTTGTACATTGCAAGATCGGCATAGAGAAGGTGCTACCCTTGCACATTCCCAAGGATAATATATGTCAATCACTAAAATGTAATTTTTTTTTTTACTTTTGCTGTCTGATATTAGTTTTCTAATCGGTTGGTCACAGGCTTTTTTTCCCACCTTTCTTGTTTTTTTGCCAATTCCATTTGCAGGGTCTTTTTTTTCCATTTCTTTTCTCTCCATCTGTCTTCTTCCCTCAAATACACAATCAGGTTCTCATTCTCACACGCTGTCTATCTCACACATATATATACACACACACAGGCTCTCACACTCACATGCAGTCTCTCAAATACACACACACAGACACACACACAATGGCTCTCATACTCACATGCAGTCTCATGCATCCACAGCTCTCACTCTCACATGCTCTCTCTCTCATACAAGCATTCATACACACAGTCTCTCACTGGCACATGCTATCTCACTCTCACACATACAGGCTATCTCACTCCCACATGCTGTCTTGCTTAAGCACAGGCTCTCACTGTCACATGCTGTCCCTCTCACACAGAGGCTCTCACATGCTGTCTCTCCAAATATTCAGGTCCTCACTCTCACACACAGTCTCTCAACTCATTCTCACACTCACACACAATCTCTCAACTCATTTCATACACACACACACACACACACACACACACACACACACACACACACTCTACAGGCCCTCAGCCTCTCTCTCTCACCTCTGGGCCTCCTCTGTATGGGTTGCCACAGGATGTTCTCTGTGGCAGCCTTATCTTTTCTGGCCTCCCGCGACGAGGGGTCCGCAGCGGCCCTGCTATCAGGCCTCCTCCTCTTCTCCAGCCGCTGCGACATGGAATCTGTGGCGGCCTTGCTACCAGGTTTCCTCCTCTTCTCAGGCCACCGCAACATGGGATATGCAATGGCCCATTAACACTGCTCTTCTTCTGTACGTGGCCGATGCTCCTTCTCCTACCTGCCCTCGCGGCTCTGGCAACGTTTTTCTTCTGGGGCTGCGCAGACAGGAAGGAGGAGGAGCACCTGCAGGTTTGAATGTGACCTTTTTCTTCGGGCTGTGGTGAGATAAGCTCTACCATGGCCCCACCGATCTTCCTGTAGTTCCATTCTCACCTGCCGGTGAGATGAGGTCCACTGGCGGTGGCATGGGCCTCCATGTCGGCAATGAGCGCCCCCCTCTGGCCCTGCACCTTGGGGCATTGGCTCCCCTGACCTTCCCTCAGTATACCACTGCTCACGCCCCCTAATGCTCGGTGCCCTAGGCCCAGGCCTAGTTTGCCTAGTGCTTCTGCCAGTCCTGATGCTACTTACCTATATCAGAAACATAGAAATAGAAAGGACGGCAAAAGAAGACCAAACGGCCCATCCAGTCTGCCAGCAAGCTTTCACAATTGTTTTTTTCTCATGCTTATCTGTTACTCTTGGCCCTTAGTAACCTTTTGGTTCTATTTCCCTTCTACCCCGCCATTAATGTAGAGAGCAGTGTTAGAACTGCATCTAAGTGAAATATCTAGCTTAATTAGTTAGGGGTAGTAACCACCGCAATAAGCAAGCTACTCCCACGCTTATTTGTTTACCCAGTCTGTGCAATTCAGTCCTTGTTGGTTTCTGAATATAAATCCACTTTTATTCATTCCCCCTGCCATTGAAGCAGTGAATTGTGCTACATATGTATTTCAAGTGAAGTATCAGGCTTGATTCGTGGTAGTAACCGCCGTAACAAGCAAGCTATACCCATGCTTTTTTGTTTACCCAGACTAAGTAATTCAGTCCTTGTTGGTTGTTGTCTGTATATAAATCCACTTTTCTTCATTCCCCCTGCCATTGAAGCAGAGAGCTACGCTGGATATGCATTGAAAGTGAAGTATCAGGCTTATTTGGTTTGGGGTAGTAACCGCCGTAACAAGCAAGCTCTTCCCCGCTTTTTTGTGAATGCAAATCCTTTTTTCCTGATTTCCTCTTGCTGTTGAAGCATAGAGCAATGTTGGAGTCGCATTAACCGTGTGTATGTTTATTGAATAAGGGTATTATCTCCAGGTAGTAGCCGTCATTCCCGCGAGCCACCCTCTCTTCATTCACATCCTCTAGACTTTATGGATCCACAGTGTTTATCCCACGCCCCTTTGAAGTCCTTCACAGTTCTACTTTAGTTGCTCCATTAACATACCTGTCATCTTATAGCAAAAATGCTGGGCTATGTCGTTCCAGTGTTATCATTTCTTCCCATATGAGATAACCCAAATTTTCAACTGGGGCATCACATAAAAGCTTTTGCTGAATGGGCTTTATTCGGTATTTCACAAGTCTTACATGTAATTACTGAGGAGGTTGCTATGCAGCTTTTTTGGGAACTGCATAAGTGATATGGGCCACCCAGCATAGTTATTTTTCTCATATCTAACCTTAGCTATTATGTTGTCCAGTTTCAGCAACAGAGCTTATGTATGCAATCCATTTCTAAAATGGACAACTTTTTTCAAATAGAGGAGAGGGAGTGATTATCTGTCTTTGGACTTCGTAAAGCATTGACCCAAAGGTTACCAGATTCTTTTACTCACCTTCAACAGTTTGCTGACAAATGGCATAGGGGCTTTGGGGTATCACTAATCCTGATTCCCTGAAATGCTCCTTTTCTAGAATTGGGGAATTTACTGAATTTGTAACACTTAGGGAAGTATAGTTAAAATGTTTACACTGAGCCTATATCTCGCAATCTAGGGCATTTAAAGCACAGATTTCAGACACCGATAGATGTTCTAAATGCCTGACTATAGAAGGCACCCTGATCATTGCCTTTTGGACTTGTGCAGTAGTAAAGATTTACTGGCAGAGGATTTTTCATTATCTGGAGGAGCTCACTAGGCAGCAAATAGCATCCTCATTAAGTGCTGTATTGTTTGATGATCTCCCTCAATTTCCTGTTCAAGGAGTGAGGCTTTGAAGATTTATATGGAAAGCATTTTTAATATGGAAGAAAATTATTTTGGGTGATTGGCAAGATGCTGCTCCCCTGTCCTACTGGCATTGGAAAAATCTTCTCCATGATATCATACAAAATGAGAATTTGGCATGTGGCCTTCATTTTATACGTAGGAAACTGATTTTTGAGATTTGGGAACCTTATGTTCAAAGCCTTCCAATTAGAGCTAGAAGCAACATTCTCAACTATACATAATTTATAATTGGTAAGTGTACTATGAATGTGTCGTTGCTGACCACACTTGTCTCACATTCTGATATATGGTTTACTTTTAGCCATCATCCAAACAGGAAATCCCAACGCGACTATTTTTTAACTAAGTGCCACTAAGTATTCAGAACAGAATACTTCTTGAGACAATGGCCATCCTGTTAGAAGGAATTTGAATGAATATGGAGCTGAGGAAACAATATCAATTTAAAACGGTTGTTCACGAAGCAAGCCGATAGTGATATCATTGACTGTTCATGACAAAAAATGTTTGTGCTGAAGAAATAATACTTGTACATCAAGATATCACCATGATTGTTTATGAAAAAGAGTGCTGAAGAAACACATATTTATCACCGAGGTTGTTTATATCAAAAGAAATAACAGTATCATAAAAAAAGACTGTGACCGCAGATGATTAGAAGACCAGGCGGCCTCCTTTTGAATATCAGGTGGGCACGCTGTCAGGCTTGATGATGCGGCTAAAGAAAAGTCTAAAAAAATCCTAAACAAAGTTTATAGATATATTCTTGTTAATATATTATTTTGGTGAGTGGCACTTAAAGTTAAAAAATAGTCACGTTGGTATTTCCTTTTTGGATGATAGTTTTCATGAGTGGAAATCATAGAAACATAGAAATGACGGCAGAAGAAGACCAAATGGCCCATCTAGTCTGCCCAGCAAGCTTCACACATATTTTCTCTCATACTTATCTGTTTCTCTTAGCTCTTGGTTCTATTTCCCTTCTACCCCCACCTTTAATGTAGAGAGCAGTGATGGAGCTGCATCCAAGTGAAATATCTAGCTTGATTAGTTAGGGGTAGTAGCCGCCGCAATAAGCAAGCTGCACCCATGCTTATTTGTTTTACCCAGACTATGTTATTAGCCCTTATTGGTTGTTTTTCTTCTCCCCTGCCGTTGAAGCAGGGAGCTATGCTGGATATGTGTGAAGTATAAGTCTTCTCCCATGCCGTTGAAGCAGAGAGCCATGCTGGATGTGCATCGAAAGTGAAGTATCAGGCACATTTGGTTTGGGGTAGTAACCGCCGTAACAAGCCAGCTACTCCCCGCTTTGTGAGTGCGAACCCTCTTTTCTTCTCCCCTGCCGTTGAAGCAGAGAGCTCTGCTGGATGTGTGAAGTATCAGTTTTTCTTCTCCCCTGCCGTTGAATCAGAGAACTATGCTGTATATGCATTGAAAGTGAAGTATCAGGCTTATTTGATTTGGGGTAGTAACCGCCGTAACAAGCCAGCTACTCCCCTCTTTGTGAGTGTGAATCCTTTTTTCCACATTTCCTCTTGCTGTTGAAGCTTAGAGCGATGTTGGAGTCACAGTAAGCCTGTGTATGTTTATTTAATAAGGGTATTGACTCCAGGCAGTAGCCATCATTCTGGCGAGTCACCCACTCTTCATTGGCAGCCTCTTGACTTTATGGATCCACAGTGTTTATCCCACGCCCCTTTGAAGTCCTTCACAGTTCTGGTCTTCACCACATCCTCCGGAAGGGCATTCCAGGCATCCACCACCCTCTCCGTGAAGAAATACTTCCTGACATTGGTTCTGAATCTTCCTCCCTGGAGCTTCAAATCGTGACCCCTGGTTCTGCTGATTTTTTTCCTTCGGAAAAGGTTTGTCGTTGTCTTTTGATCATTAACACCTTTCAAGTATCTGAAAGTCTGTATCATATCACCTCTGCTCCTCCTTTCCTCCAGGGTGTACATATTTAGATTCTTCAATCTCTCCTCGTACGTCATCCGATGAAGATCCTCCACCTTCCTGGCCGCCCTTCTCTGTACCGCCTCCATCTTGTCTTTGTCTTTTTGAAGGTACGGTCTCCAGAACTGAACACAGTACTCCAGGTGAGGCCTCACCAAGGACCTGTACAAGGGAATAATCACTTCCCTTTTCTTACTCGATATTCCTCTCTCTATGCAGCCCAGCATTCTTCTGGCTTTAGCTATCGCCTTGTCGCATTGTTTCGCTGACTTCAGATCATTAGACACCATCACCCCAAGGTCCCTCTCCTGCTCCGTGCAGATCAGCCTTTCCCCCCCATCGAATACAGTTTATTCGGATTTCCACTCCCCATATGCATGACTTTGCACTTCTTGGCATTGAATCTCAGCTGCCATATCATCGACCACTCTTCCAGTTTCCTTAGATCCCGTCTCATTCTCTCCACTCCTTCCGGCGTGTCCACTCTGTTGCAGATCTTAGTGTCATCCGCAAAAAGACAAACCTTACCTTCTATCCCGTCCGCAATGTCGCTCACAAAGATATTGAACAGGACCGGTCCCAACACCGATCCTTGCGGTACACCACTTAAAACCGCTCTCTCTTCAGAGAAGGTTCCATTTACCATCACACATTGTCTTCTGTCCGTCAACCAATTTGCAATCCAGGTCACCACCTCGGCACTCACTCCCAAGCTTCTCGTTTTATTCACCAGTCTCCTGTGCGGAACCGTATCAAAAGCTTTGCTGAAATCCAAGTATATGATATCGAGTGCTCTTCCTCTATCCAATTCCTTGGTTACCCAGTCAAAAAAGTCAATCAGATTTGTCTGACAGGATCTTCCTCTGGTGAATCCATGCTGCCTCTGGTCCATCAATTCTCCGGACTGTAGATAGTTCACTATTCTCTCTTTCAACAGTGACTCCATTACTTTTCCCACCACTGAAGTGAGGCTAACTGGTCTGTAGTTACCAGCCTCCTCTCTGTTCCCACTCTTGTGAAGCGGGACCACCACCGCTCTTCTCCAATCACTCGGCACCACTCCTGTTTCTAGGGATCTATTGAACAGGTTGCACAGCGGTCCCGCCAGCACATCTCTGAGCTCCCTCAGTATCCTTGGATGAAGCTCTGTTTGTTTGTTTGGGGTTTTTTTTGTTACTTTTAGCCATCCCATCCCTGAAAACTGGGTTGGGAGAGGAGGAAGGGGAAGGCAGGGGGAAGGGAGCAGTAAAACATTTTTATGCATATTCTTCCTGCACAAATGGGGCTTAGCCTCGTGGGAAAGGGGAACTGTGCATAAAGATTGAATGCATGGGTGCTTCCTAAGAGGAAGAAGAGGATTATTGAATTGAATGCAGGGGGGGAGAAATAAAGTTGATTTTAGATCGGTGTGGAGGTGCCTATAGCTTCTCAGTGTTATATTGAAAAATTGCAATCTGCCACTTGAATTTCTGTGTTGATAGATATAAGTAAGCTGTGATTTTTGAGGTTTGTATTCTATTGCAACTTTGAAATAAACAGAATTTCAATAAATAACAGAGGTGAAAGGTAGAAGCCTTGAGGTACTCCAGCTCTCACTACCATAGGAGAGAACTGGGAACTCCCTTCCTGTACTACCTGAGTTTACCCACCTAAAAAGGAAGAAATCCAAGTACTTATTTGGATCAGAATATTGGAATTTTGAATATTAAAAGGCAAACTAAGTAAGCATACCTCAGCTGTCTCTCTTTCGTCAACAGTAACTGCAGATTACTCTTTATCATTAATTTGGCCTTGATCTTTATACTGGAAAGCTGCTTACTCCATATTTGGCTTCAGTTCTGTTTAGTTAGGATTGTGAAACCTGCTTAAGCTTCTCTGGCTTTAGTACGCTTGCAAGCTGTGTGAAAAGCATTACATTCCTCTGGTGAATACAATACGGCAGGCTGTAAGGAAAACTCAGGAAGGAGATCCAGTATGTAAAAGAAATCAAAATAGGAGGCAGACCCCAACTCCCAGAAGACACAGGGGTTCTGGAGGGAGAGAAACTTTCTAGGCTTTGCCCATTCAAGAGGACGAGAGAACCTGGGCATGATGGGAGAAGTGTAAGAGTTGGTCTGAAAGAGGGTCAGGGCAGGAACAGGAAGGAGCTCTACTAGAACCAGAGGAAGAGACAGATGAGATAGAGATGGAGATGGAAGTATTGAACAGCTTGAGAAAGAGCCAGAGCTGATAGACTAGGGAGACAAGTGGTGTAGACCCTCTAGAAGAGGATATACTCATGGATCCTGAAGGTCATGAGCTTTAATTAAACACAGCCATGGGTAGTTGTAGTTGCAGATTTAGTAGGGATGTGAATCGGGCTTCGGACAATTGAAAATATCGTCGATATTTTCAAAATCGTCAGAAATTGGGGGCTCCCCCAAAACGATAGGAAAACCCCACGATATTGATCATGGGGGTTCCCTTATTGTTTTGGGGGAGGGCGGGAAAAACGGCACACAAAAATAACCCCTAAACCCACCCCGACCCTTTAAAAGTAACCCCTTAGCTTCCTCCACCCTCCTGACCCCCCCAAAACCTTTTTACAGGTACCTGGTGGTCCAGTGGGGGTCCCGGGAGTGATCTCCCACTCCAGGCCGTCTTCCGGCTCCCGGGCCGTCGGCTGCCACTAATCAAAATGGCGCCGATGGCCCTTTGCCCTTACCATGTGACAGGGTATCCGTGCCATTGGCCGGATCCTGTCACATGGTAGGAGCACTGGATGGCCGGCGCCATCTTGTGCTCCTACCATGTGACAGGGGCTGACCAATGGCACCGGAAGCCCCTGTGACATTGTAAGGGCAAAGGCTATCGGCGCCATTTTGATTACTGGCAGCCGATGGCCCAAGTGCTACTCTCTGTTTCCTATCTTTTAACCAGTTTGTAATCCATGAAAGGACATCGCCTCCTGTCCCATGACTTTTTACTTTTCTTAGAAGCCTCTCATGAGGGACTTTGTCAAACACTTTCTGGAAATCCAAATATACTACATCTACTGATTTACCTTTATCCAAATGTTTATTAACACCTTAAAAAAAATGAAGCAGATTTGTTAGGCAAGACATCCCTTGGGAAAATCCATGTTGACTGTGTTCCATTAAACCATGTTTTTCTATATGTTCTACGATTTTATTTTATTTATTATTTTATTTATTATTTTGTTATACCGGCTTTCATGACAGGAATCACATCAAACCGGTTTACAATTAACAATGTGTGTAAGGAAGAGAGAATTCAAACACAGTAAACAATAGCATGGTTGTGAGAGAAAGTTACAATAAAACAGGGAGAATAAAACTGGGATCTGGAAGGGGGGAGATAACTGAACAGTAGAATATTTACAGTGAAGCAAAATTAAATCAATATAATACCGTTGTATAGCAAAATTGAATCAATATAATACAGTTGTATAGCAGGTGATCATAACAGTATGGTAATGGATATGAGTGGGAAGTTAGCGGTTTCTTGTTTCAATCCAATTTTTGAAGAAGAGCTTGTGCTGTTAGGTGAAGGTTTTTGATCTTGAGAGTAGTTTCCACTATTTTTCCCAGCACTGAAGTCAGGCTCACTGGTCTATAGTTACCCAGATCACCCCTGGAGCCTTTTTTAAATATTGGGGTTACATTGGCCACCCTCCAGCCTTCAGGCTGTTGTGTTCGTGGCTGCTCTTCGCCCTCGCTCCACCCTCTCTACCTCTGTGGCGACTCCCTCCGGGTCTGATGGACGGCTTGCTGCCGCGGCGACTCCTTGCCGCTTCTCTCAGGCGTCCCCGGACCGGCTCGACACTGCGGATCCGCCATGTTCCTGATGATGTAGGGCGCGCGCGCACTCTGAAGTATTATCAGCAAGGGCGCGAACCTCAGGGGCGTCCCCCTGTATTGACGTCATCCCCTTCCAACATAAAAGGTCTTCACTTTCGCTAACAGATTGAGTTAGCAAGGACCTCGAATCAGGACATGAATTCGGACTTTGATTCGGACTCGCTATGGATTCGTCCAAGCTACTCTGCCTCCTTGGACTTACCAGGGGTACCCGCTCATCGGGGGCCCCGCTCTCTTTTCTCTATTTCAGATTGCAGATAGGAACCGGTACTCGCTCCTTGAGGGCCCATGTTCCTAAATACTCTGAAGATTCTCTACTGTCTAGAAGCTATCGCAGGTACAGACATTTGTGAGTTACTATTTCAGATGGCATATAGGAACCGGTACTCGCTCCTCAAGGGCCCATGTTCCTGGACACTCTGAAGATTCTCTACTGCTTGGAAGCTATCTCTGCTACAAACAATTGTGAGTTACCACCGCTATCTCAGAGCTCTCCCTGGAACCAGGTACTCGCTCCTTGAAGGCCTAACTTTTTCCAGCTACTGAGCCTCCTTAAAAATCTATGTGAGATTGTCATCTACTACCAGCTATGTATACAGCATACCCTGTCTACTCACTATCTATAGTCTCTCTCTACAGCTCAGCAACCCTGGGATCGCAGTTCCAGTATCTGAGGGACTTCAGCTCTGTCGGGCATATCAGCTCACTACTGCCACCTTTGGTAGTTCTACTAACCTGTCTAATAAATGAACTATCTGTGTCTGTCTCCATACCCAAGCCTAGCCGGTGGTCCCTCTCAGGATATCCTCCTGGGGGTACGGTCATCTGCCATCGGCCCATGGATTCACCTATTTACATTCCTTTCCAGCTGAGTACCCCTTCTAGCACTCCGCTGGTACAAATTGCCAACTCAGCAGTCTATATCATAACAAGATTGCTAATTCCGCCTACGGAGCATATCAGATTGCTAAACTCCTCCTTCTATGGGAGCCAGTCCCTAACTGATTGCTAACGCCGCAAGGCAACTCACAACATATTGCTACTCCTATCAGCATAGCAGATTCTAACAGATTGCTAACTCCTCCCCTCTGGAGGAGCAGATTACAACAGATTGCTAACTCCAGTGAATCCAGCTTTAAATTTGGAGAAGCAGTACTCCTGGGAATCCAGCTTAAGGTATTGGATGTCAGTAACCCATGGACCTGGCACACCTCTCCACTTTGCAGGCTATACCTGGCCGGCTCAACGCATCTCAGAACAGCAAGAAACCTTGGAGAAACCTTGGAGAAGCATTTCATCAGCTTCACACACAGAAGATACAAGGCACAGCTTCTACACAAGAAGGTCAGTTACAGGAGGTAACTTTAAAGACAGCTGTTCCACTGGCGGCGCCTATTCGATTCTCCGGAGAACTCCAGAAGACTCGGGGCTTTTGAACCATTGCAGCTTACATTTCACTTTACAACCTTCATTGTTCTACTGTTGTGGGCATCTACAGTGTGGGAATGCAAGGACCCTATTTTGCAGGACATAGAAGGATTTATGGACTTGTTTAAATCCATTTTTGATGACAATGCTCATATGTCTGTTGCCAGGTTTGCTTTAGTGGACTTGAAGCAAGGCAACAGATCCCTGGCTGAATTTGCCATAGAATTTAAGACTCTTGCAGTGGAACTTCGCTGGGACCCCAGATGTCTTAAAACTCTCTTCTGCAGAGGCCTGGATACCCACTTGAAAGACCAGCTGGCCGCTCATCAGACACCTGACTCGCTGGAAGAATTGATAGCCTTAGCTACTCGGATTGATTGTCGGCTCCGAGACAAGGTGAAGGAACTCCGGCCTAAGGTGTTAACTGGGTTGAAACAGGCCAGTTTCAACCCAGTTTGGAAGGGTCCAGCAATTCCTGCTGTTGATAAAGAGGAACCGATGAAATTTGTTCATGGTCACTTGACCTCAAAAGAGAGAAGATTCCGGAAGAAACGCGGCCTGTGCATGTACTGTGGTCAGCCCGGCCATGATGTCTCTACATGCTCCTTACGTCCGGGAAACGGATGGGCCTAAGTCCCGCGGGAGGACTGTTCTTGGGCCATTTGGCGTTACCTCCTCCGCTTTCTCGTTCAGTCTCTGTGACCTCTGAACCAGCGACGGTTCGGACCCCTGCCCTGGTAGACTCAGGGGCAGGAGGCAACTCTAATTCAGACGTTTTGTGGAAAACCTGGAGTCCCTTTGTCAAATTAGAAGATCCATTATTGTACTACAATTTGAAGTGGGCCTTGGACGTTCCTTTACATTGCCACTTCTCATGAAGATCTTATGACGTCCACAGCGGTTCTACTGTTGGCTGCTGATATACATAGCGGTTGCTAGGTTTGCCATGGCTAGATGGTGCTCTACATCTTCACCGTCTTCACTGACTATAAAATTCATAGCGGTTGCTATGCTTGCCATAGCTAGATGGCGCTACATCATCATCATCTTCACGGATTTGTACTTAGAGATATCTGCTACGATTGTTTTACTCGGAAGTCGTGCTGAAGGACTACAGCACTGTTGATTCCGAAGAAGATACCTCTAGCTACCAGCTTTTACGATTCGTTCATTCGGAAGTCGTGCCTGAAGGATTACGGCACTGTTGATTCTGAAGAAGATATCTCTAGCCACCAGCTTGTTTGTTTGCTAGTGTTGCTACCATCTTTCTTCTAGCATTCTACGGAAGAGATATCCAGAGTGGGTTTGGATGTACATCAGCTTGCCACTTCTGTTGAAGTTTCATTGATGTCCATAGCAGCTAAAATAATATTGCTGCTGAAATTCACTACTCATCCAGCATTGAAGATATTTCTTTGTGAAGTGGGTTGGACGTTCCCCAACATCACCACTTTGGCTGAAAGTTCAGTGACGTCATAGCTGTTAAGCTATTACTGCGGTATTCTATACTACATCAAGTTACATGACTGAAGAAATTACCCTTAGAAGTGGGGTTGGACATTCACCAACATTGCCACTTTAGCGGATGGTACACTGATGTCATGGCAGCTGAGCTATTGCTGCTTTTTGCAACAGCTCATTCCGTTATTACTGAAGAGATACCTTTAGACGTGGGGTTGAACGTACCCTATCACCGCCACTTCCATTGAAGTTCAGTGGCATCTATAATATTTAGCCTTGCTACTATATACTACCATCTCTCATCCAACTACATCTACTGGAAAGTCTCTTTAGAAGTGGATTTTGGACATTCTTCTACACCACCACTTCCACTGAATCCCTCAGTGATGTCCACAGCAGCTCTACCTATTGCTGCTATCATCAATAGCACTCTGCAAGATTCTTCCATATCTCAAGATCCATCTGTCATCTTTGTATAAGACAAAGTGGAACTCAAGATCAAAGAGATTCTGGATGTTTGTAACTGAGGCAAGAATTTTGAATAGCTTCTGATTGGGAAGGCTTCGGCACCGAATTGATCTTGGGAGCCTCAGACCAATATCTTGGATAAAGAGATGCTTCATCAATTCCACCTCACGCATCCTTTGAAACCTAAGCCTGGTACCCGAAGAGGAGATCGCCCTTTGAAGTGGGGTACTGTTGCATTCGTGGCTGCTCTTCGCCCTCGCTCCACCCTCTCTACCTCTGTGGCGACTCCCTCTGGGTCTGAGGGATGGCTTGCTGCCACGGTGTCTCCTTGCTGCTTCTCCCCGGCTTCCCCAGACCGGCTCGAAGCTTCAGATCTGCCATGTTCCTGATGACGTAGAGCGCACATGTGCTCACACCAAAGTATGTACCAGCAAGGGCACGAACCTCAGGGGCATCCCCCTGTATTGACGTCATCTGCTTCCAACATAAAAGGTCTTCACTTTCGCTAACAGATTGAGTTAGTAAGGACTATGAATCAGGACATGAATTCTGACTTTGATTCGGACTCGCTACAGATTCGTCCAAGCTTCTCTGCCTCCTCGGACTTACCAGGGGTACCCGCTCCTCGGGGGCTCCGCTCTCTTTTCTCTATTTCAGATTGCAGATAGGAACCGGTACTCGCTCCTTGAGGGCCCATGTTCCTAAATACTCTGAAGATTCTCTACTGTCTAGACGCTATCGCAGGTACAGACATTTGTGAGTTACTATTTCAGATGGCATATAGGAACCGGTACTCGCTCCTCGAGGGCCCATGTTCCTGGACACTCTGAAGATTCTTTACTGCCAGGAAGCTATCGCAGGTACAGACATTTGTGAGTTACTATTTTAGATGGCATTTAGGAACCGGTACTCGCTCCTCAAGGGCCCATGTTCCTGGACATTCTGAAGATTCTCTACTGCTTGGAAGCTATCGCTGCTACAAACAATTGTTAGTTACCACCGCTATCTCAGAGCTTTCCCTGGAACCAGGTACTCGCTCCTCAAGGGTTTAACTCTTTCCAGCTACTAAGCCTCCTTAAGAATCTATGTGAGATTGTCATCTACTACTGGCTATGTATAGAGCATACCCTGTCTACTCACTATCTATAGTCTCTCTACAGCTCAGCAACCCTGGGATCGCAGTTCCAGTATCTGAGGGACTTCAGCCCTGCTGGGCATATCAGCTCACTACTGCCACCTCTGGTGGTTGTTCTAACCTGTCTAATAAAAGAACTATCTGTGTCTGTCTCCATACCCAAGCCTAGCCGGTGGTCCCTCTCAGGATATCCTCCTGGGGGTGCTGTCATCTGCCATCGGCCCAAGGATTCACCTATTTACATTCCTTTCCAGCTGAGTACCCCTTCTAGCACTCCGCTGGTACAGATTGCCAACTCAGCAGTCCATATCATAACAAGATTGCTAGTTCCGCCTACGGAGCATATCAGATACCTAAACTCCTCCTTCTACGGGAGCCAGTCCCTAACTGATTGCTAACACTGCACGGTGACTCACAACAGATTGCTACTCCCATCTGCATAGCAGATTCTAACAGATTGCTAACTCCTCCCCTCTGGAGCAGCAGTTCTCTAACAGATAGCTAACTCCTCCCAGCTTGGGAGCTGAAACCTAACACAGGCACAATGGATGATTTTAATGATAGGTTACAAATTTTAACTAATAGATCAGAAATTTCATTTTTTAGTTCCTTCAGAACCCTAGGATGCATACCATCTGGTCCAGCTGATTTGCTACTCTTTAGTTTGTCAATCTGGCCTACTTCATCTTCCAGGTTCACAGTGATTTCATTCAGTTCGTCTGACTCATCACCCCTGAAAACCATCTCCAGAACTGGTGTCTCCCAAACATCCTCATTAGTAAACATGGAAGCAAAGAATTCATTTAGTGTTTCTGCAATGGTCTTATCTTCCCAAAGAGCCCCTTTAACCCCTCGGTCATCTAACAGTCTAACCGACTCCCTCACAGGTTTCTTGCTTCGGATATATTTTAAAACGTTTTTATTATGAGTGTTGTGTTTGAGGCATTGTGGACCCTTGGTCACAATGGAGAATCCTCCGCCCATGGGGAGGAGCCTCGTGGGGAACCACTGCGATAGGCTGACACAGTTAGCAGACACAGAATGGATAGAGTTTTTATTGTACTGCTGTAATTAGACGGTGTAGCAGGAAGGTAAGGCACTGATCCATGAAGTGCCAATACGTTCAACAGGCTTAGAAGTGTAGTCTCACCCAGATGTTCATGATAGGCAGGAGCCTGCAGTGCAGGTAACACCGCGTCTGTTGGGTGGAGTTGGAGCACCGGATCGTAGAGGTACTCACAGAGTGAAGGCATCTTCCTGAAGGTAGAATGGTGGGACCCAAGGTCCGTGGTGCAGGATATGAAGTAGATGGGCCCTCGAGGAGCGACTACCCAATGGTCTAATATCCTGAAAAGGAATAGAGAGAAAAGACCCCTGAGGAGCGGTTGTCTTGGTTAGTGAGGACCCCGAAGGGACGTTGGAAGTGAGAGACCCCCGAGGAGCGGGTGTCTTGAGCTTCTGCTGGAGCGAGGCCCTTAGCATGAAAGAGGCATCTAAGCATGCAGCTTAGAGCAGGCAGAATAGTGAAGCAAACTCTTTGCTAACTCAAAGTGGTAGTGGAAGCGGAGGCTAGATATACCCGGAGGTACCGACGTCATGCGGTGGGGTCACCCCCGAGCTTCCCACCATGACGTGTATTTGAGTGTCAGAGACGTGTGTGCTCGCGCCCTAGGAGGCCACAGGAGTGAGCATGGTGGATGGGGACGCCCATGCTGGTCTGGAAATGCCGAGACCTTTGGCACTCAGCACCAGAGACAGCCATCTTGCCCAAAGAGAGAGAAAGGGGAGAAAAAGAGGTAAGGCAGAGTGGTCGCAGCCATCTGCAACTGATGGATGCAACAGTACCCCCTTCAAAGGGCCCCCTCCAAGACCTCTTCCAGGTGGTCTGGGCTTGTGTGGGTGTGTCAGGTGGAATTGGCGTACCATCTCTTTGTCCGTAATATTGGCCAGTGGTTCCCAGGAGTTTTCCTCTGGGCCATAATTCTCCCAAGAGATGAGGTACTCCCATGTCTTGCCTCTTTTACATACATCTAGGATGTAGTCTATGGCATATTCAATGTCATCTTCTGTGTCCAGGCTGGTAGGCTCTGTTTCTTTTCTGGAGAACTCGGAAAGTATCACTGGCTTTAGTAGAGATACATGAAATGTATTGTGTATCCTCATTGATGGAGGCAGTTTGAGACTGCATGTTAAATTTCCTAATCGCCAAAGGATGGCAAAAGATTCCACAAAGCGAGGAGCAAATCTTGCAGAAGGGAGCTTAAGTTGGAGGTATTTTGTGCTTAACCAAACTTTGTCTCCAGGCTTGAACTGAGGTGCCTTTTGATGATGCGCATCATAGGTCCTCTTTACCTTTTTTCCTGCTTTAAGAAGGAGCTCCTTCATCTGTCTCCAAAACTGGGATAATTCTGCTGCGGTAGCCTGAGCAGCAGGAGAGGCTACTGTCAATGGAATAGGCAGCGGAGGTAAAGGTTGTCTCCCATAGACAAGTTGGAAAGGGGAAGACCCCGTTGAAGAAGCAGGATGTGAATTGATGGCAAATTCTGTCCAAGGCAGTAATTCAGCCCAGTCGTTCTGTCTAGAGTTGACATAAGATCGCAGAAATTGTTTCAGCATCCTATTCATCCTCTCAGTCTGTCCGTTAGATTGAGGATGGTAGGCAGAGGTTAAATCCAAGGCAATGTCAAATTTTTGACATAATGATCTCCAAAACTTTGCAGTAAATTGCACTCCTCTGTTAGATAGGATATGTTTGGGCATCCCATGAAAACGGAAGATGTGTTTAATGAAGAGTTTTGCTAACTCAGTAGCAGAGGGTAGTCCTGGTAATGCTACAAAGTGTGCCATTTTAGAGAAACGGTCGACCATAACCCATATGGTGTTATTGCCTCTGGATGATGGCAGGTCCACTACGAAATCGATAGCGATATGGGTCCATGGTTCATCTGGTGATGGTAGAGGCTGTAATAAACCCCAAGATCACCCGGATAGTGGCTTTTGCTTGGCACAAACAGCTCAGGAACCCACTACGCTTTCATGTCCTTCTTCATGGTTGGCCACCAATAGTATCTTTGCAACATTGCTAAGGTATGACTCTGTCCAGGATGGCCTGCCAGATGGGAATCATGTGCTCATTTCAACAGTCTTTTTCTTAAACCTCTGGCTACCACCGTCTTCCCGGCAAGTACCGTGTGGATGGCTGCGAGGACCACTCTTGCGGGATCAATAATATGATGGGGTTCATCTGGCACGTCCTGTGGTGAGAAGGAGCACGATAGGGCATCAGCTCGGGTGTTCTTCTCTCCTGGACAGTATTTCAGAAGGAAATTGAACCTGTTGAAAAATAGAGACCATCTTGCTTGACGGTGGTTGAGTCGTTGAGCATGTCGAAGGTACTCTAGATTCTTGTGATCAGTGTTGAGCGCCTTCTAGCCAGGGATGCCACTCTTCAAAAGCCAGTTTGATTGCAAGAAGCGCCTTGTCTCCTATCCCATAGTTTCTCTTGGCAGACGAAAATCGCCTAGAAAAGAAGGAGCAAGGATGGAGCACATTGGATTCGCTGTACTGACTTAGAACCGCCCCACACCAACGTCAGATGCGTCAACCTCCACGATGAAAGGTCAGTGTGGGTCAGGGTGGTGGAGACTCGGCTTCTTTTGAAAAGCTTCCTTGAGTGTCATGAAGGCTGAGATGGCTTCAGGAGACCAATTGGCAGGGTTGGCTCCCTTCTTGGTCATAGCAGTTAGAGGGACTGTCAATGATGAGTAGTTTTTAATAAAGGATCTGTAGTAATTGGTGAATCCCAAGCAGCGATGCAATGCTTTCAGGCCTGTGGGTTGAGGCCAGTCCTGGATACTCACAAGTTTCTTGGGGTCCTTTTGAAAACTGTTCTTCGAAATGATATATCCCAGGAAGGGTACAGCTTCTTTGTGAAATTTGCACTTCTCAAGCTTTGCGTAAAGGTGGTACTCACACAGGCATCTTAGGACTTTCTTAACATCCTCCTGATGACTTTGCAGAATCTGGGAAAAGATCAGTATATCATCAAGATATACTACTACGCATTGATACAGTAAGTCCCGTAAGATGTCGATCATCATATTTTGAAAGACTGCAGGTGCGTTACTTAAACTGAAGGGCATGACGAGGTATTCAAAGTGTCCATCATGGGTGTTAAAAGCAGTCTTCCATTTGTCTCCTTCTTGAATACGCATCAAGTTGTAAGCTCCTTTTAGGTCTAATTTGGAGAATATTTTGGCCCCTTGGAGCCTATCAAACAGTTCAGATATTAAGGGCAGGGGGTACCTGTCCTTGATGGTAATCTCTTTCAGACCCCTGTAGTTGATGCAGGGGCGTAAGGTGCCATCATTCTTCTCTACAAAAAAGAAGCCTGCACAAGCAGGGGATTTGGAAGGTCTGATAAATCCCTTCTGTAGATTTTCTTGTATGTAGGTAGACATAGCTTTGGTCTCAGCTACTGAAAGAGGGTAGACTCTTCCTTTGGGAGGTTCAGAATTTGGCTTCAGATTTATGGCACAATTGAACTCTCTGTGTGGCGGAAGAACATCAGCTGCTTGCTTAGAGAAAACATCCTGAAAGGGGGCTTATTGTGGAGGTAAGCCAGGTAATGATGGAATGGTAAGCATGCAGATCAGCGGTGAAACTTCAGCAAGACACCGACCATGACAGTCTAGTCCCCACTGGGACAGTTCCAAGGTAGTCCAATTAAATTGTGGCATATGGTCTTGAAGCCACGGCAGGCCCAACACCACCAGATGCATGGCTTTTTCCAACACTAGAAAGGAAATTGATTCTGAGTGCAGGGCTCCAGTGCGCAGGCCAATGGCCTGGGTGGTCAGTGAAACTTCTCCAAGAAGTGGTTCTCCATGGATGGATGACAATAGCAGAGGCTTAGCTTTGGTGTGGTAGGAATCCTCAGATGTTCAACCAAGCGCTTCAGAATAAAATTACCTCCGGCACCGGAGTCAATGAGAGTGAGAGTCTGAAATTCGAGACCTCCGCAAAGCAGAGATACAGGTAAAGATAATGGAGGAGTAGGAGAGGTGAGGTCCAGGAGAAGTCCTCCCGCAGATCCTAGGCCTGTCAGTTTCCCGATCAAATGGGACAGGTTTGGACTGCATGACCCGATTGGCCACAGTACATTCACAACCTCATGCGCTTGCAATAACGTCTCTCCTTAGAGGTCAAGTGGCTTCGGCCTAGTTGCATAGGCTCTTCCTCCTCTAGGGGTGCAGAAAGTAAGCTGGAAGCAATAGGCACAGGTTTAGGATGGTTAGCCCCCATTGTAGACTTTCGTGGACTCTTAGCCTCTTGAGTACGATCACGGATACGGCGGTCAATTCTCCCTGCTAGTTCCATCAGGGACTCAAGGGAATCAGGCAAATCACGATCCACTAATTCGTCCTTTATGTGGGAGTTGAGACCCTCCATGAATATGGCACATAAGCATCCAGTGTCCCAATGCAGGTCAGATGCTAGAGTCTTAAATTCGATAGTAAAGTCTGTAAGTGGCTTGTTACCTTGCTGAAGGTTGAGCAAGGCAGATCCAGCGATGGTCTGGCGAGCCGGGTCATCAAACACAGACTTAAAAAGGTGTAGAAATCCTGGTAGGTTATTCAGGATAGGATCTTCACATTCCCATATGAAGCCCAGGCCAGGGCTCGTCCTTCAAGGAACAACCTGATTTAGGTGGTCTTTGAAGCCTCAGTGGGAAAGAGGGTAGGCTGTAATGAAAAATGCATGCTGCATTGATTGATGAACCCTCTGCACATCTTGGCTTTACCCGTGAAGCGGGAAGGTGTAGATAAAGTGTTATCACTCTCCTCCTCCAGAGGGGAGGAGTTAGCAATCTGTTATTGCTCACCCCGCCAGGAGGGCAGAGTTATCAATCTATTCTGCTTTTCTCCTGAAAGGGGGAGGAGTAGCAATCTGTCATGACCTGATCCTCCAGAGGGGAGGAGTTAGATATCTGTAGATCTGTTAGCGAACTGCTGTTAGATGCTCCTGTAAGGAAAGGAGGTAGCAATCTGTTATGGCTCAACTCTCTCAGGGAAGAGGAGTTGGCAATCTGTTCAATGATACTTTTCTGAAGAGAGGAGCTAACAATAGGTATATTGTACTTCGCTACTGAGATAGCAATCTATCATGCCTCCGCTACGGAGTAGCAATCTGTTATATATAGGCTGCTGGCAAGTCCCATAGAAAGAGAAGTTAGCTATCTATATAATACTTCCGTAAGCAGTGTTAGTGGTTTGTAGTGGTTGGCTCCAACAGAGTGATAGTAGTGTAAGGAATGACCACTTGGAGGAAATGGTGAATCCCTGGGCTGATGGCAGATGACAGCGCCCCCAGGAGGAGGCTGAAGTCCCTCTGATACTGGAATATAATCTCTGGGTTGCTGAACTGTAGAGAGAGACTAGAAGTAGTGAGTAGACAGAGTATACTGGATACAAGGTGGTACATTCACAATAGTAGATGTCTGCAATGGTCTCTATGCCACAGAGAGTCTTCAGTACATACAGGAACAGGAGCCGTAGACGAGCACTGGTTTCAATAAACAGTCTGTAATAAGAACTCACAATAATAGATATGAAATGGCTTCTAGAGTAGAAGAGAGTCTGTAAAGGATTCTAGGAACCTGGGCCCTCCTGGAGCGAGTAACGGTTCATATCTGTAATCTTGCCAATGTAACTCTCAATCTCCGTACCTGCGATAATGTCTTGGATGGAAGGGAGTCTTCAGAGCTACAGGAATGTAGGCCCTCGTGGAGTGAGTACCGATTCCTATGTTCAATAGAACTCACTGTGTTCATGTCCGCGATCGCTTCCAGGCAATGAGGAGTCTTCTGAGAATTCAGGGATGTAGGCCCTCGAGGAGCAAGTACCAGATCCCATCTTGGCAATCTGAAATCAAGAAGAGAGAGTGGAGCCCCCATGGAGCGGGTACTCCTGGTAAGTTTGAAAAGGCCGAGCAGTGGAGAAGGATTCCCCTGGCTGACTCGGATCGTTGTTGCAAGTAGCGTGGACTGCCGAAGCAAGTCCTGATGGAGTTCCTTGCTAACTCGTTAGAGGTTAGCAAACAAAGACCTTTTAAAGTGAGAATGGATGACATCACTACGGGGGACGCCCCCAAGGTTCGCGCCCTTGCTGGTACAAAGTCTGGAGCACGTGCGTGCACGCGTGCGCCCTTACATCATCAGGAACATGGCGGATCCGTAGCGTCAAGCCAGCCCGTGGACACCGGGACCAAGAGGCAGGGAGACGCTGCGGCTGCATCTGTCCATCAAAGCCGAAGGGATTCGCTTCCAAGGTAGAGAGGGTGGAGCTAGGGGCAAGAAGAAGCACGAATGCAACAATAAAGGCACAGTGGTCTTAAGAGTTACCACTGGTGACAGCAATTCCTTCACAGGAGGAGCTGAAGAGTTCAGTTGAACGTGTAACTGATTGAAGGCAGTAGCTAGGTTCTCCAAAGACTTTTGTTGTTCTGTAATCCGCTGGGCTAGGCTGCGAGCTGAGCCAAGTCCATGGATTTAGCAATCTGTTGTGTTTGAGGCATTGTGGCATCGCAATGGAGATGACTCCACCCACAGGGAGGAGCCCCGTGGGGAACCACTGCAATAGGCTGACACAGTTAGCAGACACAGAATGGATAGAGTCTTTATTGTACTGCTGTAATTAGATGGTGTAGCAGGAAGGTAAGGCACTGATCCACGAAGTGCCAATACATTCAACAGGCTCAGAAGTGTAGTCTCACCCAGATGTTCACCCAGATGTTCATGATAGGCAGGAGCCCGCAGTGTGGGTAACGCTGCGACTGGTGGGTGGAGTTGGAGCACCGGATCGAAGAGGTACTCACAGAGTGAAGGCGTCTTCCTGATGGTAGAATGGTGGGACCGAAGGTCCGTGGTACAGGATATGAAGTAGATGGGCCCTCGAGGAGCGAGTACCCAATGGTCCAATATCCTGAAAAGGAATAGAGAGAAAAGACCCCTGAGGAGCGGTTGCCTTGGTTAGTGAGGACCCCAAAGGGATGTTGGACGTGAGAGACCCCTGAGGAGTGGGTGTCTTGAGCTTCTGCTGGAGCAAGGCCCTTAGCGTGAAAGAGGCGTCGAAGCATGCAGCTTAGAGCAGGCAGAGTAGTGAAGCGAAGTCTTTGCTAACTCAAAGTGGTAGCGGAAGTGGAGGCTAGATATACCCGGAGGTACTGACGTCATGTGGTGGGGCCGCCCCCGAGGTTCCCGCCATGACGTGTATTTGAGCGTCAGAGACGTGCGTGCTCACGCCCTAGGAGGCTACGGGAGTGAGCATGGCGGATGGGGACGCCCATGCAGGTCTGGAAACGCCGAGGTCCTCGGCGCTCAGCACCGGAGACAGCCATCTTGCCCAAAGAGAGAGAAAGGGGAGAAAAAGAGGTAAGGCAGAATGGTCGCAGCCGTCTGCGACCGACAGATGCAACAGTGAGTTTTTGCCTCTTTGGCCAACTTCATTTCAAATTCTCTCTTCGCCTGTCTTATCAATGTTTTACACTTAACTTGACAATACTTATGTTTTATCTGATTTTCTTCAGATGGATCCTTCTTCCAATTTTTGAAGGATGTTTTTTTGGCTAAAATAGCCTCTTTCACCTCACCTTTTAACCATGACGGTAATCGTTTTTCCTTCCTTCCACCTTTCTTAATGCGCAGAATACATATGGACTGCGCCTCTAGGATTGTATTTTTAAACAATGTCCATGCCTGTTGAACACTTTTAACATTTGCAGCTGCACCTTTCAGTTTTTTTCTAACTATTTTCCTCATTTTATCAAAGTTTCCCTTTTGAAAGTTTAGTGTTAGAGCTACAGATTTACTTGTTGTCACCCTTCCAGTTATTAGTTTAAGTTTGATCATGTTATGATCACTGCTGCCAAGTGGCCCCACCACCATTACCTCTCTCACAAAATCCTGCGTTCCACTAAGAATTAAATCTAAAATAGCTCCCTCTCTTGTTGGTAGCTGAACCAATTGCTCCATGAAGCAGTCATTTATTACATCCAGGAACGTTATGTCTCTAGCAAGTCCTGATATTACATTTACCCAGTCAATATTGGGGTAATTGAAATCTCCCATTATTACTGCACTGCCAAATTGGTTAGCTTCCCTGATTTCTCTTAGCATTTCATCATCTGTCTGACCATTTTGTCCAGGTGGACGGTGGTATACTCCTATCACTATACTCTTACCCAACACATTGGGATTTCTACCCATATAGATTCTACTGAGCATTTAGTCTCTTGTATGATCTTTATCCTGTTGGACTATATACCCTCCCGGACATAAAGTGCCACACCTCCACCAAGTTGATCCTCCCTATCATTGCGATATAGTTTGTACCCTGATATAGCACTGTCCCATTGGTTATCCTCCTTCCACAAAGTCTCTGTGATGCCAATTATGTCGATCCAGGGGCGGATTATGGGAAAATAGTGGCCCGGGGGATTTTTCTCCATACTGGCCCATACTGGCCCATGGGTACCCAATTACACATACAATTTGGTGAGTCACCAAATACAGAATAAAGGGACCATAAAATATACACAGAAATGCACAGACAAACTAAACTGGAAATCACAACAAGTTAGACTGTATGTAATGCTGCATTGGAAAAACAGAAAATACCATCATTCCTCATAAAAACATCAAACAATAAAATCAAGAACTATAAAACATCAATCACAATAGGAAAATCATACTAAAATATATATATTTCAAAACTGCTGATGAATAGAACCTCCAGTAATTTAACTCATATATAAATGTTTGAAACTTTCCCTAACACCAATAAAATATTTCAAAAACAGCAGACATCAAATAATAATCAATAATTAAAACTAATAAGGATAGAAAAAAATCCCTGGTTCTCCATACCTGGGAACTTTTAATTCCAGTCACCTTGAGATAGTCATGAATTAGTTGTTCTCTAGCACAGTGGTTCTCAACCTTTTTTCTGTCGGGACACACCTGACTGATGGCTCTTACATGCTTGACACACTGAACACATGACCATCATAGGGCTAAATGTAAAAGTACAGTTTGCATCCATAGGAACCCCCCTGACCCACAATTATGGATGTAAAGCAGAATTATGACATTCCCCGTACAACTCACCTTACAAAATATATATTCTGGTTCTAGTGTCATCTCATTAATAGCAACACAAACTCCAACTACCAGGCTCATTAGCCCTACTTATGAAAAGACAGCAGTTTATCACTATTGCATGTCCTCTTGAGAAAATACAACAAATAAGACTGATACAGTAAAATACGTCACCTTGGTCACATACACAGAACCAACCTAACATACTCCCAGGATCTGCAGTAATGCACATAAACTAATCCGCACACAGTTACACTTGTATTATGGAATGCACTCGAACAGTAACCTATGAAAAGGCAACACTACAAATATTAAATCAGGCCCTAAACACCAATACACCTCCTATTAGGAAAACAGAACTAGCCAAGCAGCTATAGATCCCAACACAGAAATAATTGTATAACTATACTATAAGCAGAATAAATGTTTCACAACAACTATGGACAGAATAATATCCAACAATTAAAAACTTATAAAATGTATTTAAAATTCTCCAAACACCAATAAAATATTTCAAACAGCAGACACATCACATACTATCCAATAATTAAAATGGTAGTCAATCAAGAAAAATGAACTTAAAAAGCCACATTTACTTACCCTCTCCAGCAGTTCTCCTACTCCTTTCCCTTGCAGGCCATACCAGAAGCAGCAGTAGCTACTAAAGCTGTCCTCACAGTCCTCTTCCTTAGGGACCACAACCAGGCTCTTCTGCGGCTGGCTCTAAGGGAGTGTACCTGGAGAGAGGTCCTCCCGCTGGAGGGAATCGGCCAGTGGGACTGCTGTGAGCCTGAGAAAACATCGCTGAACTTTTTCTTCGGAACAAGTTGAGACACGCCCCCCTGAGAAACCACCTGACCGTGAGTGAGACCGGATATAACCAGGAGCCTGCGGCGCGCTCCTTGCGGTGATCTTTACTATCGTTAGCTTGTTCCTACTTATACATGGGCAGGAAAAGAAAGATAAAAGTTTTTCCTTCAACTCCTGCAACCTCGGTGGTAAGAGGCCCTATGGACTCACATATTGTAAGAAGGACAAACTCTGATTTTTCAATTCCTAACCCGAAAGTATCTTTTTCATCAGGCTCAATTCAGAGTCCCGGCCACCATTCATCTCCTCAGTCAAGACTCTAGTATTATTGTGAGAGATTTAAATAATTTAAGTGCATTATCTTTAATTAACGATAATTCTCAAAATAAGGATCTAGCAGTAGCTACTGGAGATATGGAAATGCCAGTGGCAGCGGCTACTCCTTTAGATAATTTGGAAAGTTTAAATGTTGATTTACCTGACTTAAAAAATGTGACGTTGTTGGATGTGTGGAAATCTGTGAATAGTATGGAGAGATTACTAGTGCAGGCGATGTCACAATTTGTGTCTTTTAATACAGAAACAAAAAATACACTTCAAGACCATTCTAATCGTTTAAATAATATTGAAAGTAATTATACTGTGGTTAATACACAAGTGGTGAATTTACAAGTTGCAAGTACATCTTTTATTAAAGATAGTCTGGTGATGTCTAGACAGCTTGAAGGTATGGAAAACTTTTTGAGATCTAAGAATCTCCGCTTTCTAAACTTTCCCATCACCAGACTTTTATCGGCCACCGAGTTACTTCGGAAATATATGAATGAAGTACTACAAATCTCCTCATATAAAGAAATGGTATTGTCAAACATTTTTTATATACCTAGATCTAAAGTTAGTTCTTTAGGACCTGAAGACGGATTAGATTTAATACAAGGTTATAGCCCAAATTTGACATCATTTTTAGAGGCATCAATTGATGACATCCCTACAAGGGCTACTCTTCTAGTCACTTTTAATAATGAAATATATAAGAATACGGTGTTGCAAAAGTATTTCAAAAATAAAGATTATCTTTATTGTGGAAAAAAAATTCAGATATTTCCGGATGTAGCGAGAAGCACTCAAATGAGAAGAAAACATTTTTTGGTGTTAAAAGAGAGGGTATTATCTTTAGGAGGGTTATTTTTCCTTAAATTTCCCTGTAAATGCTGTATTACAATACAAGGAAATAAATTTGTTTTCTATGATCCCACTCATTTGGAACTTTCCTTAGAGATAAAGAGCAGATACCAGGATAAACTAGAGAATTGCTGAGGTTTTGATGAATATAAATTTAAATGTCTCTCAAGATGTGAATTATATGTAGGAAATTTTTACTTGTTATAGCGCTCCCCAAATATAATGTGGACTAGATTAGGTTGCTGACTTTCGTCAAATTACCTATAGATGTTGTTTTTTCTTTATTATGGTGTAATCCTGAATACCTATGTTTTATTAATGTTGAATTGATAAAATTTCAATAAAGTATTAATGGAAAAAAAACCCCACTTCTCTCCCTCTGTAAATACAAGTGTTACGATCCCCCCTGTTGCTGCACTACAGGAGGTATCTTACCTTTCCATCCAGGACTTGCTCCAGGGCCTGGGAGGCCTAGCTGTTCCTGAGGCCTGCCTGTGGCTTGCATGGCTGTGTTTGGACTTCCTGTTTGGCCACGCCCTTCTCCCAAGGGGCCGGCCCGCAGCTCTCTACCTCAGTTATAGGGCCAGCAAGGGGCGGTCCTGGCAAACTCCTCCCAGGGAGTTGCCTACAACCTGCAGTATAAAAGGACTCTCATTTCACTTGCTACTGGCCTTCGGATTGGGTTCTACAGTTGCCTGTAACCTCTCCAGATCCTCCGTGGTCTTGCTTGCTTTGATGGCTTCTTGTCCTGTCTTGTCTCTGAAGTTGCCTTGTGTTTCCAGTCCTGATGTCAGCCTTCGGATTGGGTTCTACAGTTGCCTGTAACCTCTCCCGATCCAGGTCCTCCGTGGTCTGCCTTGCTTTGATGGCTCCTTGTCCTGTCTCTGTCCTGATGTCTGCTCCTGATGTTACCTGATGTCTGTTCCTGATCCTATGCTTGATCCGGTTCCTGATTTTCCCACTGAACCTTGCTTCAGGCTGCCAGTGTGCAGCGAGCCTTGCTTCAGGCTGCCAGTGTGCAGCAAACCCCTGCTTCAAGCTGCTGGTGTGCAGCAAACCCTGCTATAGACTGCCTGTACTGCAGCTACCTGTCTTACCTTGTTCCTGAGTTTCCTGAATGCTAGCACCTTGTTCCTGTATCTTCAAGATGTCCTGGTGCCTTGCGGCAAGCCATGTCGTGGTCCGTGACCAGCCCCGTGGGCGGGCTGAGTAGGGCACTTCGTGATGCAAACCATGCACCTCGTTCCTATATCTGTGAGAAAGCCTTACCTTATTACTGAAGGCAACCTCTGTAGTGGTCCGTGACCAGCCCCGTGGGCGGGCTGTGTAGGGCGCTCCATGTTGCCAGTCTCGTACCTCGCCCTTGAGTCTCCTGTATGCATCATACCTCGTTCCTGCCTCTGATGTCTCTGCACCAGTCCTTGCCTCTGATGTCTCTGCACTGGCCTACGCCTAAGATGTCCTCCGTGTACTAAGGACTCTGTCTGCCCTCGTCCTCTGACCGGCCTGCCGCCCTTTGCCGTTACCCAGCGGCAGGTCCGAAAGGGCTTGGAACAGTCGGAGGACTGTTCATCAACCAACATTGCGTTGCTGGTTGTCGCGGGCATGCAGGTCCGGCTGAGGGTCAGACTCCGCTCCTGAATCCCTGCTTCGGTACACGCCTGGCTCACCATGCCAGCACCGGCTCACCTCCCACGGTGTGGCTGGGGCTCCTCCCTAGCTCTCGCCGTGTCCCAAGGGCTCACACCACCTGCTTTAGAGACGGCTCCTCGCGCCTACGATATGTACCCGAGGGCGCCCAGACCCTCGGCCCGTCAGCGGCGTGGCGGACGCGCCCGTAACAACAAGTCTATCACCCTTACTCCCCTTCTGACTGACAGATTCCTTTCACAAACTTACGCCTTGGGATTAAGTAAGTTCTCACGCAAAATGTATCTTCAAACATACAAACTTATTTTATTTTTTGGGGTTCCAGCAGGCAAAGAAAAGTCTTTAAAAAAATCACTAATACATCTGGGTTCACAGGTTCTACACAGCAAAAAAGCAGCAGCAGTTAGGGATGTGAATCGTTTTCCATATCGTCTTAACGATAGAAATCGTGTGGCAGGGCAAGAAAATCGTCTTAGGCACGATTTTTTAGTTAAAAAATCGTTTAAAATCGTTTTTTCCGATTAGTGCGCACTAACTCGAGTTAGTGCGCACTAACGGGAGTTAGTGCGCACTAACTGGGAGTTAGTGCGCACTAACTGAAAATGATACAATTTGACACTTTTCAGGTCAGTTAAGGTCAGTTTAGGAATGAATATGTATTCCTATTGGCTGCCCTCTTATTTATTCATGTTACCAAGTTTCCTACTGACAGTATATGGGGGATGGGAAATGGAAACAGTTGGTAGCTTGACAAAACAAGTAATGTGATCAGTCAATGTGACTAGAACTTGTGCCCTAACCCTGATACCAGGGGTATTGTGATCTTCCTGCACACAGTGCCCTATCCCTATTAATACCAGGAGTGTTGTGATCTTCCTGCACACAGTGCCCTATCCCTAATACCAGGGGTGTTGTGATCTTCCTGCACACAGTGCCCTATTCCTGATACTGGGGGTGTTGTGATCTTCCTGCACACAGTGCCCTATTCCTGATACCGGGGGTGTTGTGATCTTCTTGCACACATCCCGATATCAGGGATAGGGCACTGCATGCAGGAAGATCACAACACTCCTGGTATTAATAGGGATAGGGCACTGCATGCAGGAAGATCACAACACTCCTGGTATTAATAGGGATAGGGCACTGCATGCAGGAAGATCACAACACCCCTGGTATCAGGGATAGGGCACTGTGTGCAGGAAGATCACAATACCCCGGAGGAGTGAGGGTCAGGCAGCTCCCCCCTGTCTGTGAAGCCAGCCTCTCACTAGTAATGCAGGGAGGGAGCTGTCTCAGACTTCACCATCCTCCCCCCCCCCCCCTTACCCACACACCATTCACTAGCTGGGACATGGGGGAAGTCAGGAGTGAGGGTCAGGCAGCTCCCCCCTGTCTGTGAAGCCAGCCTCTCACTAGTAATGCAGGGAGGGAGCTGTCTCAGACTTCACCATCCACCCCCCCCCCTCACCCACACACCATTCACTAGCTGGGACATGGGGGAAGTCAGGAGTGAGGGTCAGGCAGCTCCCCCCTGTCTGTGAAGCCAGCCTCTCACTAGTAATGCAGGGAGGGAGCTGTCTCAGACTTCACCATCCACCCCCCCCCCTCACCCACACACCATTCACTAGCTGGGACATGGGGGAAGTCAGGAGTGAGGGACAGGCAGCTCCCCCCTGTCTGTGAAGCCAGCCTCTCACTAGTAATGCAGGGAGGGAGCTGTCTCAGACTTCACCATCCTCCCCCCCCCCTCACCCACACACCATTCACTAGCTGGGACATGGGGGAAGTCAGGAGTGAGGGTCAGGCAGCTCCCCCCTGTCTGTGAAGCCAGCCTCTCACTAGTAATGCAGGGAGGGAGCTGTCTCAGACTTCACCATCCTCCCCCCCCCCCCTTACCCACACACCATTCACTAGCTGGGACATGGGGGAAGTCAGGAGTGAGGGTCAGGCAGCTCCCCCCTGTCTGTGAAGCCAGCCTCTCACTAGTAATGCAGGGAGGGGGCTGTCTCAGACTTCACCATCCACCCCCCCCCCCTCACCCACACACCATTCACTAGCTGGGACATGGGGGAAGTCAGGAGTGAGGGTCAGGCAGCTCCCCCCTGTCTGTGAAGCCAGCCTCTCACTAGTAATGCAGGGAGGGAGCTGTCTCAGACTTCACCATCCACCCCCCCCCCCTCACCCACACACCATTCACTAGCTGGGACATGGGGGAAGTCAGGAGTGAGGGTCAGGCAGCTCCCCCCTGTCTGTGAAGCCAGCCTCTCACTAGTAATGCAGGGAGGGAGCTGTCTCAGACTTCACCATCCTCCCCCCCCCCCCTCACCCACACACCATTCACTAGCTGGGACATGGGGGAAGTCAGGAGTGAGGGTCAGGCAGCTCCCCCCTGTCTGTGAAGCCAGCCTCTCACTAGTAATGCAGGGAGGGAGCTGTCTCAGACTTCACCATCCTCCCCCCCCCCCCTCACCCACACACCATTCACTAGCTGGGACATGGGGGAAGTCAGGAGTGAGGGTCAGGCAGCTCCCCCCTGTCTGTGAAGCCAGCCTCTCACTAGTAATGCAGGGAGGGAGCTGTCTCAGACTTCACCATCCTCCCCCCCCCCCTCACCCACACACCATTCACTAGCTGGGACATGGGGGAAGTCAGGAGTGAGGGTCAGGCAGCTCCCCCCTGTCTGTGAAGCCAGCCTCTCACTAGTAATGCAGGGAGGGAGCTGTCTCAGACTGGTATCAGGGTTAGGGCACTGTGTGCAGGAAGATCACAACACTCCTGGTATTAATAGGGATAGGGCACTGTAAGAGATGACTGTAGTAGATTGAATAAAGATCTGATGTTTCTGCTCTCCTCACACCAAACAAAAACAACACACAAGCAGAGAAGCCCTTCTTACAAAGCTGAGCTAGTGAGTTAAGTAGGAGGAAAAGTAAACATACTGGTGCCAGTGTGGCTACTTAAAAATACACTTACCAACAATCAATTACATATATTTGAACTGTGTACAGTTCCAGCCAGGACCACCTTTCTAAAATGCACAGTGATTGGCAAATTCAACATGCACTAGCATTTCAGGTGCCTGCTAACAAAAATAATAAACAAACAAGTTCTAGTCACGTGAGTGCTGATCATTACATTACTTTTTTTGTCAAGCTTCCAACTGTTTTCCATTTCACATCCCCCCAACCATATTGGTAACATCAATAGATAAGAGCACAGCCAGCCAATAGGAATACATACATACATATTCATTCCTAAGTGACCTTTACTGACCTGGGAAGTGTGAACACTTTGTTTCATTTTCTGTTGGTGTTCGTTAGTTTCCAGTTCCATTTCCCATCCCCCCAACCATCACCTCAGTGGTAACCTTGGTAATATCAATAGATAAGAGGGCAGCCAGCCAATAGGAACACATATTCATTCCTAACTGACCTTCAGTGACCTGGAAAGTGTTTATTTGTATCATTTTCAGTTAGTGCGCACTAAATCGAGTTAGTGCGCACTAACGGGGAGTTAGTGCGCACTAACTCGAGTTAGTGTGCACTAACACGATTTAACGATTTTTAACGATAAATCGTTAGAATTTCTATTGTATCGTGTTCTATAACGATTTAAGACGATATAAACATTATCGGACGATAATTTTAATCGTTGAAAAACGATTCACATCCCTAGCAGCAGTAGTAGCAATAGCAAAACACATTTTTATGTCTTTCAGTTCCAAAATAGCATCTCTCCTCATTACTTCTGCTTTGATGCTATAGGACATGTTTCAGCCCTTCCTCAAAAGACAAAGTACTCACATCTTCCCTGGAATTCCTTCTGGGTAAGGGGTTTGACCCAAGTAACTAAGTATTCCATAGAGAAGCTGGTACCCATGGTTCCCTCTAGGTGACAATGTGGCACTACCCAGGAGTCCAGTCTGGAAGCATAGCCTTGTGGGATTCTCTGTCAGATATTCTGCAGAGAAGGAGAGAAATATCCCCCCCACCCCCCAATCTGGCTCTACTCCAGCAAATCTCAAGGAACACCAATTTATATTAAGCCAGGGCATACTCCTGCTGATTGATCTCTCTCAAACACACCCTTAAAGAAATATATGAACCTCTGTAACAGTATACATCACCAATGCATACTGTTCCTAGCTATCTATTTATAATATCTGTATTCCGCATGTTTCATAGAATTCATGGTTGGTTAAGGGGTTCAAACTTAAAAATACTAACACTAACAGAAAACAGCTGTGCATTTGCAATCTAGATACCTCTCAACAATAAATCATGGATCTTGCATACTCTAACATTTCGGGTGTGGCAGACCCCCACGGTCTGGCCATCAGATGTCTCTGTCCCTTGTATAGAGAATCTTAAGAGCAAGAGCCAACCATCCCCCTCAGACCCTCTCACCTAGAGGGTCTGGATTGGATGTTTGAACACTATTTAGCCAAGCCATTTTAGAACACTTTGGGATCAGTTGGAGGAAACCTTTGAACAGTAATGATGTTTTAGTTTCACACTCTGGTGAGACCTTCTAGCTTTACCCAGATGGAATTTCTTTTAGAAGAGAATCCTCATTGTAGACAGCTGGGTGGCTGGTGGGCGTGAGGATCACCTGGTAACATGCCTACCTGGTGTGAAGGTGGTGGACCTCACGCGTCACCTAGATAGGATTTTAGACAGTGCTGTGGAGGAGCCGGCTGTCGTGGTACATGTGGGCATCAACTATATAGGAAAATGTGGGAGGGAGGTTCTGGAAGCCAAATTTAGGCTCTTAGGTAGAAAGCTTAAATCCAAAACCTCCAGGGTAGCATTCTCTGAAATGCTCCCGGTTCCACGTGCAGGTCACCAGAAGCAGGCAGAGCTCCAGAGTCTTAATGCGTGGATGAGACGATGGTGCAAGGAAGAGGGATTCAGTTTTGTTAGGAATTGGGGAACCTTTTGGGGAAGAGGGAGTCTCTGACGAAGGGATGGGCTTCATCTTCACCAGGGTGGAACCAGACTGCTGGCGCTAACCTTTAAAAAGGAGATAGAACAGATTTTAAACTAAAAGGGGAAAGCTGACAGTCACTCAGCAGCGCATGGTTCGGAGGGAGGTATCTTCAAAGGATACTAATGATGCATTAGAATTAGGGCATCCCAACAGTGAGGTTCCAATAATAAGAAAAGTAGTCCAAGTGCCTATAACTAAAAACTCACCTGAGCTAAAAAATTCTAATTTATCCCTATCAATTAAAAAGCAGAGTGAAAATACAAACAAAAAACAAACTTTGAAATGTTTGTATGCTAATGCCAGAAGTTTAAGAAGTAAGATGAGAGAACTAGAATGTTGTTGCATCCGTTGGTGCTAGACAGCTTCGCCCCGTTTGCCTCACCTTGTTCACAGCTCCTCCCTAGGGAAAATGGCTGCTGCCGCATCTACAAGCCAACCTCTCTGGCGTCCCCGAAATGGCTATGGTGCTGCCTCCCGCCATGCTCCTCCCAAGGGCCTACTAGGGTGCACGCACGCATGCCACCCACGTCTTTATTCAAGCATTGGCGCGAACCTCAGGGGCATTCCACTCTACTGATGTCACGCCATCCGGGTATATAGCCTGTATTCAATTGCTAGCTCGCTGAGTTAGCAAAGACCTGGATTCGTCCTGTCTAAACTACTCTACTGCTTCCGTACTGCCACTGGAAGCTCTCTTTCTGCCCTTCGGGATATTGCTAACCTGGGTACCCGCTCCTCGGGGGCCCTCTGCTTTATTTCAGGTGCCTTACAGGGTTCAGAAACTCGCTCCTCGAGGGCCTGCTCTCCCTGCCTCGGTGCTGCTACCAACTTCTTCAACCTGGTGGAATTGCATACCAACAGCAACCATCTAGTGAGTAATCTAACTCTCAGTCTATCTCATCCACAGTACTGCCTTGCTGGGAAACCTACACCGGTTTCCCCCTATACCTACCGGGTGAGAAGGGTCCCCTCTGCCGAGGGTCCTGAGACTGCTACTTCCAGACTACCTCACTACTTCCACCTCTGGTGGTACACCATAAGCTGTTTAATAAAAGAACTAAATCGTGTGTTTGTGCATCTGCGTTTAGCCCAGTACTGTGGCGCCTCACGGGACTCCTCCCCGTGGGCGTGGCCATCTACCACAGTAACCAAGAATCTACCCAAACACTGCTTAACCATAATAAATGTTTAGCAGTGAATGAAGCCATAGATTTAATTGGCATCTGAGAGACATGGTGGAAGGAGGATAACCAATGGGATAGTGCTATACCGGGGTACAAATTATATCGCAATGACAGAGAGGAGCACCCGGGAGACAGTGTGGCACTTTATGTCCGGGATGCCATAGAGTCCAACAGGATAAACATTCTGCATGAGACTAAATGCACAATCGAATCTTTATGGGTAGAAATCCCTTGTGTGTTGGGGAAGACTATAGTGATAGGAGTATACTACAGTCCACCTGGTCAAGATGATGAGACGGACAGTGAAATTCTAAGAGAAATTAGGGAAGCTAACCAAATTGGTAGTGCGGTAATAATGGGAGATTTCAATTACCCCAATATTGACTGGGTAAATGTATCATCGGGACATGCTAGAGAGATAAATAAATGACAGCTTTATGGAGCAATTAGTTCAGGAACTGACGAGAGGGAGCAATTTTAGATCTAATTCTCAGTAGAACACAGGATTTGATGAGAGAGGTAATGGTGGTGGGGCCGCTTGGCAATAGTGATCATAATATGATCAAATTTGAATTAATGATTGGAAGGGGGACAGAAAGCAAATTCACGGCTCTCGTGCTAAACTTTCAAAAGGGAAACTTTGATAAAATGAGGAAAAATAGAAAAAAACTGAAGGAGCAGCTACAAAGGAAAAATGTATTTATTTATTTTATTTATTTAGAGCTTTTCTATACCGGCATTCATGATACAGTCATATCATGCTGGTTTACAGGTAACAGGGGGTGTGATAATACCATCCTAGAAGCACATTCCTAATCTATTCTTTATCTTTGTCACACTGATAAGCGTAAATAACAATGAACCACATGTACCCACCCAAGAGTCAGGGTACCCATGGATATTTTACGTCAAGAAATCAAATAGTTTATAACGATTCAATTGTTACTGGTTATTAATGTCACCTTCTTCGTAAGTTTTAGCTATTTGGATAACTTATATTGGATAAGTTCTTGGAGGAAAAGTCCATTAATGGCTATTAATCAATTTTACTTAAGGAATGGCCATTGCTATTAATTGCATCAGTAGCATGGGATCTTCTTAGTGTTTGGGTAATTGCCAGGTTCTTGTGGCCTGGTTTTGGCCTCTGTTGGAAACAGGATGCTGGGCTTGATGAACCCTTGGTCTGACCCAGCATGGCAATTTCTTATGTTCTTATTTTTTTACTATTTGTGCCCTATTGTAAACCGTTATGATGGCAAATTACTTAATGACGGTATAGAAAAACTTTTAAATAAATATTCCACACATTAAGAAAGATGGAAAGAAGGCAAAATGATCACCAGCATGGTTAAAAGGGGAGGTGAAAGAAGCTATTTTAGCCAAAAGATCTTCATTCAAAAATTGGAAGAAGGATCCAACAGAAGAAAATAGGATAATGCATAAGTGTTGGCAAGTTAAATGTAAGACATTGATAAGACAGGCTAAGAGATAACTTGAAAAGAAGTTGGCCGTAGAGGCAAAAACTCACAGTAAACACTTTTTAAAATATATCCGAAGCAGAAAGTCTGTGAGGGAGTCAGTTGGATTGTTAGATGATCGAGGGGTTAAAAGGGCACTTAGAGAAGATAAGGCCATTGTGGAAAGATTAAATGATTTTTTAGCTTCGGTGTTTACTGTAGAGGATGTTGGGGAGATACCCATATCGGAGAAGGTTTTCATGGGTAATGATTCAGATGGACTGAACCAAATCATGGTGAACCTAGAAGATGTGGTAGAACTGATTGACAAACTGAAGTGTAGTAAATCACCTGGATGGATGGTATACACCCCAGGGTTCTGAAGGAACTCAAAAATGAAATTTCCGACCTATTAGTAAAAATTTGTAACCTATCATTAAAATCATCCATTGTACTTGAAGATTGGAGGATAGCTAATGTAACCCCAATATTTAAAAAGGGCTCATGGGGCGATAGGGAAACTACAGACCAGTTAGCCTGACTTCAGTGCTAGGAAAAATAGTGGAAAGTGTTCTAAATATCAAAATCACGGAACATATAAAAAGACATGGTTTAATGGAACAAAGTCAGCATGGCTTTACCCAAGGCAAGTCTTGTCTCAGAAATCTGCTTCACTTTTTTGAAGGAGTTAATAAACATGTAGATAAAGGTGAACAGGTAAATGTAGTATATTCAGAAGCCATTTGACAAAGTTCCTCATGAGAGGCTTCTAGGTAAAGTAAAAAGTCATTGGATAGGTGGCGATGTCCTTTCGTGGATAACAAACTGGCTAAAAGACAGAAAACATGGCAGTCAAAAAAGCAAACAGAATGTTGGGAATTATTAGAAAGGGAATGGTGAATAAAACGGAAAATGTCATAATGCCTCTGAATCGCTCCATGGTGAGACTGCACCTTGAATACTGTGTACAATTCTGGTCACCGAATCTCAAAAAAGATATAATTGCGATAGAGAAAGTACAGATAAGGGCTACCAAAATGATAAGGGGAATGGAACAGCTCCCCTATGAGGAAAGACTAAAGAGGTTAGGACTTTTCAGCTTGGAGAAGAGGGGGCTGAGGGGGGATATGATAGAGGTGTTTAAAATCATGAGAGGTCTAGAACGGGTGGATGTGAATCGGTTATTTACTCTTTCGGATAATAGACTAGGGGGCACTCCATGAAGTTAGCGTGCGGCACATTTAAAACTAATCGGAGAAAGTTCTTTTTCACTCAACGCACAATTAAACTCTGGAATTTGTTGCCAGAGGATGTGGTTAGTGCAGTTAGTATAGCTGTGTTTTAAAAGGATTGGATAAGTTCTTGGAGGAGAAGTCCATTACCTGCTATTAATTGAGTTGACTTAGAAAATAGCCACTGCTATTACTAGCAACGTAAAATGGAATAGACTTAGTTTTTGGGTACTTGCCAGGTTCTTATGGCCTGGATTGGCCACTGTTGGAAACAGGATGCTGGGCTTGATGGACCCTTGGTCTAACGCAGTATGGTATGTTCTTATGTTAACAGAGTAGGATTAAATGGACAATTTTTTCAGTGGAAGGGAGTGGGCAGTGGAGTGCCTCAGGGATCTGTATTGGGACCCGTACTTTTCAATATATTTATAAATGATCTGGAAAGAAATATGACAAGTGAGGTAAGCAAAATTGCAGATGATACAAAATTGTTCAGAGTAGTTAAATCACAAGCAGATTGTGATGCATTGCAGGAAGACCTTGTGAGACTGGAAACTTGGGCATCCAAATGGCAGATGAAATTTAATGTGGATAAGTACAAGGTGATGCATATAGGGAAAAATAACCCATGCTATAGTTACACAATGTTAGGTTCCATATTAGGAGCTATCAACCAAGAAAGAGATCTGTGTCATAGTGGATAACACATTGAAATCATTGGTTCAGTGTGCTGCGGCAGTCAAAAAAGCAAACAGAATGTTGGGAAATAGAAAGGGAATGGTGAATAAAATGGAAAATGTCATAATGCCTCTGTATCGCTCCATGGTGAGACCGCACCTTGAATACTGTGACAATTCTGGTCACCACATCTCAAAAAAGATATAGTTGCGATGGAGAAAGTACAGAGAAGGGCGACCAAAATGATAAAGGGAATGGAACAGCTCCCCTATGAGGAAAGACTAAAGAGGTTAGCATTTTTCAGCTTGGAGAAGAGATGGCTGAGGGGGGATAAGATAGAGGTATTTAAATTCATGAGAGGTCTAGAATGGGTTAATGTGAATCGGTTATTTACTCTTTCGGATAATAGAAAGACTAGGGGGCACTCCGTGAAGTTAGCATGTGGCACATTTAAAACTAATCGGAGAAAGTTCTTTTTCACTCAATGCACAATTAAACTCTGGAATTTGTTGCCAAAGGATGTGGTTAGTGCAGTTAGTGTAGCTGTGTTTAAAAAAGGATTGGATAAGTTCTTGGAGAAGTCCATTACCTGCTATTAATTAAGTTGACTTAGAAAATAGCCACTGCTATTACTAGCAACAGTAGCATGAAATAGACTTAGGCCTGTTTCCAACCTCCATGGAATATTATGAAATCAGATGACTAGCTAGGTCAGAAATGCCATCTCCAGGAACAGAGATAGGATTATTGCCTCTAAGTCCTTTATGCTTTATTGCCTGCTTCAGACTGATTTCCTACCTATCTGCTGCATCCTCTGGTAATTCCACCCTCTTCTGCTGATGTCCACTCTGACCTGTGCTTCTGTAGGCAGTAGGGAGCTGTCATGATATATTTTGAGACTGGATTTTTATTGATATTGTGTTTTTGAGATAGTTGTAACCTGTTGGGTCCCTATGTGAGACAATGGCATGGGATTAGGATTTAGGTTTTATATGATACAGTTAATTTATGATATGCCTTTTATGTTATGTCATGTAATTATTGTATTTTATTTATAGTTGCTATCCACTTTGTGCCCTTGTTGGGGGAGGCAGTACATCCTATTGTGAAGGGGGCCCTAAATCATGTACTGGTCACAAGAATGTTTTTCTTGGGGTAAATGTTCAGAGATATCACTTAACCTTGCTTTTGGGTAATGGTGATGAGTCATTTTGGCAAAGGTTTATTAAGGGGATTTAATAGTCCTTTAAGAAAGAACTTTAAGGCAGAGCCACTAGGGGAGATTCCTTGGGGTCAATATAAGGTGGGTGTTCAGAGCAGGAAAGGGTCTTTGGCCTTTCACCTTTTCTTTTTGGTCTTTTGCTTTTGGTTCTTACTGCAGATCTTCTAAGAGAAAGGGCAGCTGGTCTATTTAGTCCAGGCAAGGCCAAGGTCCACCAGTGATTCACTATTAGGCTTTTTACATAGTGTCCATAGGCAACCCAGGAAGATTATGGACCACAACAGCTTGTGGTCACTTTTTGCAAAGTGTCCAGATGGCAATCTAAGAGTTATAGACCACATCAGCCTTTTGGAAACTTTTTGCAAATTGTCCATAAGTCTGTGAAGGAATGCGGATGCTAAAACTCATCTGTTTTGGAAGAATAATGTTTTGTTGTTGGTGGTGACATTTCCGATAACCAATGTTGTAAGAGTCTGTGAATCCTGATTAATGCAGCAATTTTTAATATTGTTCATCTCTGACTGCTGGAAACCCCAGAAATAAAGGTTGAGTCTTGTTGAAGATACTTTTTGTGTGAAAATCTTCCCTTATCCCAGGGTTTTTTGGGATTAAGAGAGGCATCAGTCAGTCTCTGGAAGAAGTCAAGGTGCCTCTATAACAGGTCTACTACACTCTGGGCTTGATTTTTAAAAGCATTTACTCACTTAAAACTGGATTTTACTCGAATAAATGCACTTTACTCGTGTAAGTGGGTTTTTGAAAATTGCTACAATATATGCCATGAATTGTCCATAGGATTGCTCACGTAAGTGTCCTTTACTCAAGTAAATGGCTTTTGAAAATTGCTACAATAGCAGTATATTTATACATGTAAATCCTTATGAAAATTACCCCCTATCTGCTCAACCATTTTTTACTTTTTGAAACCCAAGAGAGACTGGTGCTTAGCTCACAAACCGCAAGAGTTATACTATATATTGTAAACCACATTGGACCATTTTTTGGAATCAGTGGTATATAAAATTATGCAAATATCTATCTCTCTATCTCTCTATCTATACATACATTGATTATAATTTGCTAGGGGATTTTTGTCACTCTGTCAGTCACCCGGAAAAATAAATCACCTTTTCATACACTTTCTTACTTTCAGCTAGCTCCATTCTCCTCCTTCACTAACTCTGGACATTCTTTTCGCTCCAAAATGTCTTAATTTTAAAACTCCCCCCCCCCCCCCCCCCCCCCCCCCCCCCCCCCCCCCCCCCCCCCCCCCCCCCCCCACACACAATACTCTTTAAGGTTCCTGCCACTGTAACTTGAACCATGCTGCTTCCCACTCCCGCTGTTAATGCACTCTCATGGAGTCTAGGTGTTAAATAAACAGTTTTAGCTGATTGGCAATCATTTAAATTAAGTCCATATCTTCCGTTGAGAGTGAAATTACATACTGACATGCTTGTACACGTGAAGTTATAGGTAATATGTTCTTTATTCAGACCTATGGGAAGAAGCCCATAGTGATTAGGCTAACTCCCTCTCTGCAGGTCTCTCTCCTCCCTTCTCTCCCCGCAGTTCTGGCAGGCAAGGAAGCACCGCACTCCCTGCAGGTCTGCAAGCACTGGGCCGACTGCAGTTTTCCCCAGGCAGTTGAAGTGCTCCTGCTGCCTCATTTTTCATACTCCACACAAACTGCAGCAGTCCTTGATGCCTCTCCTTTCTGATTGTGCGTCCCATCCGCTCTAGGCCCGCGCACGGGCCTGCTCACCTTGCTCCTGCACTAGCGGGTCCAGGGCCGCCCTCTCCTTCTGCCGCTGCCAGCACCTCCTGTCCGCGGCTTTCCATGGTGGTGTCTCCTGGGCCCTCCAAGTCGGGCCTAGCTGCACGCCGGGGCGAAGCGTCCTCTCTGGCACCGGCCCGCCCCTAGGCGCGTGAGCACGGACCGCCCAGCTCTTTAAAGGACCAAGGGTGGGAACCAGCTCAGTGGCGCAGCCCAATGACGTCACCTGACTCCAATACAAAAGCGAGGACCTGTCCTCGCCTTAGCAAACGAGTTGTCCATTCCAGTCCTGCACAGTCGCCCGCCCTGGGTCACGCTCCTGTCGACAGTTACTCAGGACTACCATTCCGTCCAGCGTCTGCCTTCCTCGGTAGCTGGGGTCCTGGCCCGGCAGGATGCCCACTGGGTACTACAGGGGTCTACACCTCAGTGTCTCTAGTTTGCTGTGTTCCTGCTGTTCTTCATGCTCCTGTATTCCAGTTTGTTCCAGTGTTCCTGCATCTCCATCTGTTCCAGTGTTCCTGAGTCTCAGTGTGTTCCAGTGTTCCTGCACCCTGTGTTCTTCATGTGTCCTTCCCAGGTAGTACCTTATTGAATGCTCTCCCTGGTACTGACCTCAGCCTGCCTGACTACTCTCTTCGTCTGCCACCTGGAACTGACCACTGCCTGCCTGACTACTCTCTTCGTCTGCTGCCTGAACTGACCTTCGCTTGCCTTGACTACGCTTGGACTGACATTGGTATTGACCCCCGCTTTGGCTGACCACTTCTGGACAGATACTCTGGCATTGACCCTTGTGCTTTACTCGGACACTCTCTTGTGGCCTTCCGTGACTACCAGACCAACCTGCTTGGAATCGGCCTTCACCCGATTAGACCCGCAGGCGCTGCCTGCCTTGCCCGGAGAGCCTTCCTGAACTGTTACCTCCCTGAGGTCTCCGGAGCTTCCAGTTCAGGTCTGGTCCATCCTGTCTGCATCAGCCGTGCACCCTTGCTCGTGGTGGGCACACCCCTCCACTACCTCTCCAGAAGACGATCTGAGGCCCACCTAAATCCAGGCAGTCCGGGTACCCAAGGGCTCAACCTGCAGAAAACCCCGGACTGTTATTGGCGAAGCTCCAGCTAGCCTCTGTCTCCTCGTGTGCTCCGCCTCCTGGTGGCAGGCGCTCTCTGGGTCCAACCAGAGGGCTGTACCAATCCTGCACCAGGCCAAAGGTCCACCTCCAGCGCAACAACTTCTGGAACAAGTAATAGCAATAGGGAGGGATCCAAGATGGCGACGGCACTGGCGGTAACAGAGAACGCTGTGTGGTGAATTAGTGTCAGAAGAATTACCTGAAATTCTGATTGAAAATGCCCCATTCAGCCAGGAAAAGGCGCACAATGGAAAAAGCTTACCCCTGTGGCTGTTCGGATCTACATTTGACTGGCCCAATGGATGCCCATGTTGTTCGAGGAGGATTTGCATCGGGAAGTGAAGTCGCGATGGCAGGGAGTTTCCCTGCCGGACTCAGACACATCTTTTGTTCCCTGATGGTGAATGAAAGAGGCACTGATGAATTGCCATGCTCAGAAACCCGAGAAGTGGACCTGGTGGTGTCGCCTGTCGAAGCTGTGGGGCGGACAGAGACACCAGGCAGGGAATTTGTGCTGGGAGGAGAGAGCGTTGGATGGCCGTGCCACTGGAGCACGATTGAACTGGCCGGCCAGCCCAGGCCATGGAGTATTATGGCAAAAACAACTGGAGGTTCTTCTATCCCTTTGATGCCAACTACGTGTTTTTCCCTTGTTAAACCTAACCAGGTAACTCTTGAATCATTGTGGGAAGCAATTGAAGGACTGGGGAACTTAATAATTAACCAGTGAAATCCTTTAACAGAAAGATTAAATGATCATGAAAACCATATAAAGAAGTTGGAAAATGCTACCAAAGCCTCTTGTCACCAGATTGCAGAGGTTAAGACTGTTGTGAGTTCTAATAAGTCTCTGTAAGACTCCTTTCCAAAGATAATATATTTTTATTAAGTAAGCTGGAGAACATTCAGAACGCCCTCAAAGGAAAGAATCTCTGCTTTGTGAACTTTTCTAAAATGCCATACATATCCCTTAAGGATATGTTTAAGAGGTACTTAATGGAAATATTAAAAGTAACTGAGGAAACCATACCACCATTGACATGGGCATTTTACCTACCCCTTGTAAAAAAGGGACGAGAAGATATGTTGGATGGGACAGCAAAGAAAAATACTTTAGAATCTAGAGGGTTTTGTAGAAGTCAACATTCAGCTAATTCTACTGGTAGAAGAAACAATTGAAAAAACATTAAACTTTGCAATGTTATACCTGGATATAATAAAACAACTATTAAACCAAATGGAACTAGTAATTAATATGGAAAAAACAGAATTTATACAACTTGAATGAAAAAACATTGAAATAATTCAGAATCCCATCAAACTTAAAAATGATAAGATAGTGGAGCTGAGAAAGCTCGAAACCTAGGAGTAATAATTGACATGGAACTCAGCCTTCAGCAACACATATCACTGAAAGTTAGAGAAGGCTATGCCAAATTACTGGTCCTTAGGAGACTAAAACCCTTATTAACTCAAGCACACTTTCGAACAGTTCTGCAAGCACTTATCTTCGCTAGCATGGACTATTGTAACACGCTTTTCCTGGGATTACCACATGCAACACTAAGACCACTACAAATCCTACAGAACTAGGCTGCCAGAATACTTACTGGAAAAAGCAGAAGGGATCATATCACTCAAATACTTGCCGAATTACACTGGCTGCCAATAGAATAAAGAGTGCAATTTAAAACACTATGCACAATTCACAGACTAATCAATGATGAAAATGCTGATTGACAAAACACTGCATTACGATTGCATGTCCCCCAGAGAAATCTCAGATCAGCGAATAAAACTCTGCTAACCATACCCTCGGTGAAAACAGCAAAACTGACCAAAGTTAGAGAGAGAGCACTATCTTTAGCGGGTCCAATATTATGGAACACAATGCCACTCGAAATAAGATTAGTGAAAGATTTAAAACTCTTCAAAAAAATCTAAAAACATGGCTCTTCAAAAAAGCTTTTCACAATAAGGTCAGTGAGTAACACAAATGAACAAGCAAAGAACACCTACACGCAGCTGAAAGTCACCTAATAGCGTAATTGCTTACTTTATTATTTTTTTCTCATAATTATTAATTTAAGGGAAGGACAGTATAAAACGTATATGATTATCCTATTAATCACATAAATGGAAATACCAATTCACTTTCCATATAGATTATATTCTTGAAAAATGTAACTGAAAAATTTATTGGCACCTTCTAGATAATTTATAAACCAAACCAAACTTATTTACATGCCTATGTGTACACCGTTGTGATGGTGCATTACTAAACGACGGATATAGAAAAGTTTTTAAATAAATAAATACCGTCTTTAAACATTTCTGAATTTCAGACTCAGCGCAAGTTACATCAGCAAACTCTGATAGTGACTTTTGTATTGGAACCTGACAAAGACTGGGTTTTGAAGCTTTTTTTAGCCATCGGTTAGAACCTTTTTTGAATATGCAGGTTAGGATTTTCCTGATGTGTCCAAGATGACACAAAAAAAAAGGAAGCAATTTTTTGCTTCTTAGACCTACGTCCTACAAAATAGGGGCCTACTTTCTTTTAAAATTCCCCTGCAAATGTATATTAAATTTAAAGAGGCTTCATATCTTTTCTATCTTCCATCTCAATTAAAACAATTCTTGAGTGATAAAAGTATAACCTATAAGGTAAACACTGGATAAAGTAATTTATGGGTGGCTCCCTAATATGGCAGGGAATATCCTCCCTCTCTTATACTATAACCCTTAAATGTACTAATAATATATTTCCTTTTCTCTCTTCCAATGTAGTAATTGAGGATCTGGATTCCAAGTATTTTGGACTTAAATTGATGAAGTGCTCTTTTCTTGAATATAAGAACATAAGAAATTGCCATGCTGGGTCAGACCAAGGGTCCATCAAGCCCAGCATCCTGTTTCCAACAGAGGCCAAACCAGGCCACAAGAACCTGGTTTGGCCTCTGTTGGAAGAAGATTCCATGCTACTGATGCAATTAATAGCAGTGGCTATTCCCTTAGTAAACTTGATTAATAGCCGTTAATGGACTTCTCCTCTATGAAACTTATCCAAACCTCTTTGAACCCAGCTACAATAACTGCACTAACTCTGGCAACAAATTCCAGAGCTTTATTCTGCACTGAGTGAAAAAATTTTTCCGATTAGTCTAAATGTGCTACTTTCTAACTTCAGGGAATGCCCCCTAGAACTTCTATTATTCGAAAGTGTAAATAACCGATTCACATCTACTCGTTCAAGACCTCTCATGATCTTAAAGACCTCTATCATATCCCCCCTCAGCCATCTCTTCTCCAAGCTGAACAGCCCTAACCTCTTCAGCCTTTCCTCATATGGGAGCTGTTCCATCCTCTTTATCATTTTGGTTGACCATCTCTGTACCTTCTCCATCGCAACTATATCTTTTTTGAGATGCGGCGACCAGAATTGTACACAGTATTCAAGATGCAGTCTCACCATGGAGCGATATAGATGCATTATGACATTTTCCGTTTTATTAACCATTCCCTTCCTAATAATTCCTAACATTCGGTTTGCTTTTTTGACTGCTGCAGCACACCGAGCCGATGATTTTAAAGTATTATCCACTATGATGCCTAGATCTTTTTCCTGGGTGATAGCTCCTAATATGGAACCTAACATCGTGTAACTACAGCAAGGGTTTTTTCCCTATATGCAACACCTTGCACTTGTTCACATTAAATTTCATCTGCCATTTGGATGCCCAATCTTCCAGTCTTACAAGGTCCTCCTGTAATATATCACAATCCGCCTGTTATTTAACTACTCTGAATAATTTTGTATCATCCGCAAATTTGATAACCTCACTCATCATATTCCTTTCAAGATCATTTATATATATATATATATATATATATATATATATATAATATATATATATATATATATATTGAAAAGCACCGATCCAAGTACAGATCCTTGAGGCACTCCACTGTTTACCCTTTTCCACTGAGAAAATTGACCATTTAATCCTACTCTCTGTTTCTGTCTTTTAACCAGTTTGTAATCCACGAAAGGACACCGCCTCCTATCCCAAATACACTACATCTACCGGTTCACCTTTATCCACATGTTTATTAACTTCTTCAAAAAAATGAGGCAGATTTGTTAGGCAAGACTTCCCTTGGGTAAATCCATGTTGACTGTGTTCCATTAAACCATGTCTTTCTATATGCTCTATGATTTTGATCTTGAGAATAGTTTCCACTATTTTTTCCTGGCTCTGAAGTCATTCTCACTGGCTATAGTTACCCTGGAGCCTTTTTAAATATTGGGGTTACATTGGCCACCCTCCAGTCTTCAGGTACAATGGATGATTTTAATGATAAGTTACAAATTTTAACTAATAGATCAGAAATTTCATTTTTGAGTTCCATCAGTACCCTAGGATGCATACCATCCGGTCCAGGTGATTTGCTACTCTAGTTTGTCAATCTGGCCTACTACATCTTCCAGGTTCACAGTGATTTCGTTCAGTTCTTCTGAATCATCACCCCTGAAAACCATCTCCAAAACTGGTATCTCCCCAACATCCTCATTATTAAACAGAGAAGCAAAGAATTCATTTAGTTTTTCTGCAATGGCCTTATCTTCCCTAAGAGCCCCTTTAACCCCTCGGTCATCTAACGGTCCATCCGACTCCCTCACAGGTTTCTTCCTTTGAATATATTTAAAAAAGTTTTTATTATGAGTTTTTGCCTCTATGGCCAACTTCATTTCAAATTTTCTTTTTGCCTGTCTTATCAATGTTTTACACTTAACTTGACAATGCTTATGTTTTATTCTATTTTCTTCAGATGGATCCTTCTTCCAGTTTTTGAAGGATGTTTTTTTGACTAAAATAGCCTCTTTCACCTCACCTTTTAACCATGACGGTAATTGTTTTGCCTTCCTTCCACCTTTCTTAATGTGCAGAATATATATGGACTGCGCCTTTAGGATTGCATTTTTAAACAATGTCCATGCCTGTTGAACACTTTTAACCTTTGCAGCTCCACCTTTAAGTTTTTTTCTATTTTCCTCATTTTATCAAAGTTTCCCTTTTGAAAGTTTAGTGTTAGAACTGCAGATTTACTTAATGTCCCCCTTCCAGTTATTAGTTTAAATTTGATCATGTTATGATCACTGCTGCCAAGTGGCCCCACCACCGTTACCTCTCTCACCAAATCCTGTGTTCCACTAAGAATTAAATCTAAAATAGCTCCCTCTCTTGTTGGTTCCTGAACCAATTGCTCCATGAAGCATTCATTTATTGCATCCAGGAACGTTATGCCTCTAGCAAGTCCTGATGTTACATTTACCCAGTCAATAGTGGGGTAATTGAAATCTCCCATTATTATTGCACTGCCAAATTGGTTTGCTTCCCTGATTTCTCTTAGCATTTCATCATCTGTATGATCATTTTGTCCAGGTGGACGGTAGTATATTCCTATCATTATAATCTTACCCAACACACATGGGATTTCAACCCATATAGATTCTACTGAGCATTTAGTCTCTTATATGATCTTTATCCTGTTGGACTCTATACCCTCCCGGACATAAAGTGCCACACCCCCACCAAGTTGATCCTCCCTATCATTGTGATATAATTTGTATCCTGATATAGCACTGTCCCATTGGTTATCCTCCTACCACTTGTTAATGAGAGGATTTATATATACTGAGAATGTATATATACTGAGAATGTATATTTTACTTCATACATATTGTTGTGCTCCGGGTGTGGATCCTTGGGCCGACCGGCAAGATGGGACGGTCGGAAGGCAGACACACTCAGTGAGGGATGGATCTTCACCTGGAAACCCGTGACCCCACCAGAGGAGCTGTTAGGGCCCGGGTCGCTAGGACTTAGGTGGCTTCGCCCTGGAAGTCCGAGGTCCCCCCAGGAGGAGCCCGTAGGGACCCGGACCGCTGGGACTTAGGAGAGTCACAGGCGTGAAGGGAAACCGAGGGCGGACTGAAGTCTGGGCTGGCAGCTGAAGACAGGAACGAGGAGGCGTACCGGAGTCTGGGTATGCAGCAAGCAGTGGATCCGAGAAGCGAACCAGAGTCGGGGCAGGCAGCGAGCAGGCAGAGACGTAAAGCAAAACCAGGATCAAGACAGGCAGCAGGCAGGCAGAAACGTGAGACAAACCAGGATCAAGACAGGCAGCAGGCAGGCAGAATCGTGAGACAAACCAGGATCAAGACAGGCAGCAGGCAGGCAGAATCGTGAGACAAACCAGGATCAAGAAACGCAGGATTGCAGCAACTAACTCTCTCCAAGGAGTGACCACGTTGCAAGGCAAAGCAAAGAAGAAAGCTGCGGGTTTAAATCCCCCTCCGGGGCTGACGTCAGAAGGAGGGCGGATCGGCACATCCGGGTGCTGGGAGCTCAAAAGGACAGCCCTCGCGCGCGCGCGTTCCCCTGCAGGGGGCGGAGCTATCCTCGGGCTTTGCCGGCGTCCCCACGAGGAGGACGCCGCTGCCATGCGGCCAGGCCGGCCCGGAATCGCGCGGGTCGCGGCGCAGGAAGGAGACCCGCGGGGAAGGTAAGGGCCCTGGTCGCTGCGTAAGCGACTGGGGTCGCAACAGTACCCCCCTTCTTACGCCCCCTCCTCAGGGGACCCGGCTTACCGGGATTGACCTGATGGAAGCGGGCTAACAGCGATTTGTCCAGAATATTCCGGGCTGGCTCCCAGGAATCCTCTTCAGGACCGCAACCCTCCCATGCCAACAGGTATTCCCAGCGACGAGCCCGGAAACGGACATCTAGTACTTCGCGTACCTGATAGGTAGGTTCTTCATTAGAGGAGGAAGATACAGCATCAGTCGAGGGTTGATGGAAACGGGAAGAGTACCACTGGCTTCAGTAGAGAGACATGGAACACGTTGTGGACACGTAAAGATGAGGGTAGACGGAAGTCTATAAGAGACCAACCCTATTCGTTCAGCGATAGTGAAAGGGCCACAGTATCTTGATGCCAATTTCTTGGAGCGGCCCGGCAAATGGAGGTTTTGGTGCTTAGCCATACCTTAGTACCGGGTAAGAATATGGGTGGCTGGTCGACGGTGGCGATTGGCATATCTTTGCGTCTTTTCGGCAGAGGAAGTGAGTCGGCGTTGGACCGACCTCCATAGATGATGAATGTGCTGGGCCACCGTTAGCGCTGCCGGTGAAGGCACGGTAACAGGAATGGGCACCGGAGGTTCAGGTGGCGACCGAAAACGGTCTGGAAAGGTGATTGTCCCTGTTACCGAGTGGGTGTGGTTGTTGTAGGCAAACTCGGCCCAGGGAAGGAGGGACACCCAATTGTCTCCTCTTTCGGAGATAAAACTTCGAAGGAACGTCTTCAAGGACCTATTCATGCGTTCGGTCTGCCCATTGCTTTGTGGGTGGAAGGCTGTAGATAGATTCAACTGTATCCCAAATTTCCGGCAGATGGCCCGCCAAAATCGAGCCGTGAACTGTGGGCCCCGGTCAGAAACGATACTTTGCGGAAGTCCATGAGCTCTGAAGATATGCTGTGTGAACAGATGGGCTAACTCTGGTGCTGAAGGCAACTTGGGTAATGGTACGAGATGAACCATCTTGGAGAAGCGGTCTACTGTTACCCATATCACCGTATTGCCCTCGGAAGGGGGTAAATCCACCACAAAATCAGTGGCGATATGGGTCCAGGGTTCCGTGGGAATAGGAAGAGGCTGCAGAAGCCCCCATGGGCGACCGCTTAGAGGTTTCTGCCGGGCGCAAACTGGGCAAGAATCCACGTACAGGCGAACATCCTGGCGCACCTTAGGCCACCAGTAATAGCGGTTGAGAAGATTGAGGGTCCTCTCCCTACCGGCGTGACCACCAGAGAGGGAATCATGAGCCCAGGCAAGAACTCTTTTGCAGTCCCTGCGAGGGACTACAACACGTTCTACAGAGGATACGATAGTATTGGCTAACTGGACCTTGGCTGGATCAATAATATACTGAGGGATCTCCTCCTTCTCCTCTGGAATATCATTCCTCGAGAGGGCGTCCGCCCGGAAGTTCTTCGCGGCAGGTCGATACTTGAGGAGAAAGTCAAACCGACTGAAAAACAGCGACCACCATGCTTGTCTGGGGTTCAGCCGCTGGGCTTGGTTCAGGAATTCCAAATTCTTGTGATCGGTGTAGACCGTCACAGGATGAGTCGCCCCCTCCAACCATTGCCTCCACTCTTCTAGCGCCAACTTGATTGCCAATAGCTCCTTATCGCCAATCCCATAGTTGTTTTCGGCGGAAGTGAATTTCTTGGAAAAATAGGAGCAAGGGAACAAATGGCCAGAAGAGGACTTTTGTGAGAGGACCGCCCCTACCGCAACACTAGAGGCATCTACCTCCACGAAGAACGGCTGAGTAGGATCCGGATGTCGCAAACAAGTGTCATGGAGGAAAGCCTCCTTTAAGTCCTCAAAAGCTTTGCAAGCCTCGGAAGGCCAGATTCGAGTGTCCGCACCCTTCTTGGTTAGGGTGGTGAGAGGTGCCACCAGCTGGGAATACCGTGGAATAAAGTGGCGGTAGAAAATTTGCAAAGCCCAAAAAACGTTGCAAAGCCTTCAGGCCCACCGGCCGGGGCCAATTTCGGATGGCAGATACTTTGCTAGGATCCATGCGAAAACCAGTTGCAGAAACGATATACCCTAAAAGGGCAAGGAATTCTGCTCAAAGAGACATTTTTTCTAATTTCGCATATAACCGATGATCCCGCAGAATCTGGAGTACCTGTCGAACATGTCTTCGGTGAGAGGCTAGATCCGAGGAGTAGATAAGAACGTCATCTAAATATACTATAACGCATGATTGTAGAAAGTCCCGGAGAATCTCATTCATTAAGTGCTGGAACACTGCAGGAGCATTGCATAGGCCAAATGGCATCACTAGGTATTCGTAATGTCCATCCCGGGTGTTGAAAGCGGTCTTCCATTCATCCCCGGGACGGATACGAACCAAATTGTAGGCCCCTCGCAAGTCCAGCTTCGTGAATACTTGTGCCCCCTGGAGTTTGTCCAACAGCTCCGGGATTAACGGCAGTGGGTAGCGATTCTTCTTGGTTATGGCATTAAGTCCACGGTAGTCTATACAGGGCCGCAAAGACTCATCTTTCTTTGCCACAAAAAAGAAACCCGCTCCTGCGGGCGACTTAGAGGGGCGAAATAAACCCCTTGGCGAGATTCTCAGAAATGTACTCTGACATGGCTCGGGTTTCAGGCTGAGAAAGTGGATATACTCTCCCACGGGGGGGAGTGGAGCCAGGAAGCAAGTCAATCGCGCAATCAAATGGACGATGCTGTGGAAGCAACTCCGCTTTTTCCTTAGAGAATACATCAGCAAAATCCTGGTAGGGGGACGGAAGCTGAAACCCGACATCAGTCTGCGCCAGAGGCGTTTGCGGGCCCCTCCAGGGCTGGATGCAAGAATGGGAGCAGTGTGCACCCCAGCGGACAATCTGGAAAATCGTCCCATCGAATCTCCGGGGAATGCAGTTGGAGCCAGGGTAACCCAGGACCACGGGATATACCGATCTCTCCAAAACCAGGAACGAATCCTCTCTGTGTGAAGCAGACCAGTCTGAAGGATGATGGGCTTGGTACTAGTAGTTATACTGCCGGAGAGCGGTGTACCCTGAATGGAGGGTGACCCGTAAGGGAGGTTCCTGACGCTGCGTGGAGAGCTGAAGGTGTCGTACCAGATCCTGAGTGATAAAGTTCCCTCCTGCGCCGGAATCTATGAGGGCCTTTGTGTTGAAAGAACCCCCCCGGATACTTGAGGGTTACGGGTACGGTACAATGAGGAGTTGCATTCAGACAACCTAGGGGGACCTCCTCACTTACCCCTAGGTGCGGGAGTTTCCCGGACGCTCCTTGCATTGGGCCAGGAAATGGCCCTTACCTCCGCAGTATAAACATAAATGCAAGTCTCGGCGGCGTTGCCTCTCTTCGGGGGTCAGAGCGGATCGTTCTAGGTGCATAGGCTCTTCCTGAGAAGACTCTGCTGAGGTGCTGGTGGTCCGAGATCCGGAGTTCGAAGATCTTGCGGTAGCTGACGGTACGGGTACCAGACGGCGAGGAAAGTGCCCTTCCTTCGCTCTTTGCTGCAGGCGTCGGTCGATGTGCCCAGCCACGTTAATAAGTGAATTCAGGTCCTCTGGAAGGTCCCGAGCAGCAAGCTCGTCCTTTATTCTAGCCGCCAGGCCCTCAAGAAAAACCCCGCGAAGGGCGTTATCGGCCCAACCCACTTCTTGGGCAAGGGTGCGGAATTCCAGAGCGTAGTCGGCTAGGGTTCGTGTCCCCTGCCGAAGTTGGAGTAGTTCAGAAGTTGCGGAGGCCTGACGTGCTGGTTTGTCGAATGCTGCTCGAAATTCCTCCACGAACAAACTCAGATCACTCAGGGCGGGATCGTTTTTATCCCACATGGGAGACGCCCAGTTTAAGGCTCGACCATCAAGTAATGGAAAAGATGTAAGCCACCCTTGATTCCATCTGAGGGAAACTGATTGGGTAGCAGGGCGAACCGTACAAAACACTGATTCAGGAAGCCCGCACAAGCCTTAGAGTCCCCAGCAAACGTGTGGGAGCTGGAAGCTGTGTGGGAGTATGAAGCGTCACCCACTGGGGCAGGTATGGCTACCGGAACCGGTGCCGCGGGTTCACCGTCCATGCGGGTAGCCAACCGTTCCACGGTGGCCGCCAGGGTGTCCAGTACCTGTTGCTGTTGAACCAAACGTTGAGCCAGTCCGGGAATGGCCTGTAGACCAGCTAGGTCTGCCGGATCCATGGCCTTGCAAACTGTTGTGCTCCGGGTGTGGATCCTTGGGCCGACCGGCAAGATGGGACGGTCGGAAGGCAGACACACTCAGTGAGGGATGGATCTTCACCTGGAAACCCGTGACCCCACCAGAGGAGCTGTTAGGGCCCGGGTCGCTAGGACTTAGGTGGCTTCGCCCTGGAAGTCCGAGGTCCCCCCAGGAGGAGCCGTAGGGACCCGGACCGCTGGGACTTTAGGAGAGTCACAGGCGTGAAGGGAAACCGAGGGCGGACTGAAGTCTGGGCTGGCAGCTGAAGACAGGAACGAGAGGAGGCGTACCGGAGTCTGGGTATGCAGCAAGCAGTGGATCCGAGAGAAGCGAACCAGAGTCGGGGCAGGCAGCGAGCAGGCAGAGACGTAAAGCAAAACCAGGATCAAGACAGGCAGCAAGCAGGCAGAAAACGTGAGACAAACCAGGATCAAGACAGGCAGCAGGCAGGCAGAATCGTGAGACAAACCAGGATCAAGACAGGCAGCAGGCAGGCAGAATCGTGAGACAAACCAGGATCAAGAAACGCAGGATTGCAGCAACTAACTCTCTCCAAGGAGTGTACCACGTTGCAAGGCAAAGCAAAGAAGAAAGCTGCGGGTTTAAATCCCCCTCCGGGGCTGACGTCAGAAGGAGGGCGGATCGGCACATCCGGGTGCTGGGAGCTCAAAAGGACAGCCCTCGCGCGCGCGCGTGTTCCCCTGCAGGGGGCGGAGCTATCCTCGGCTTTGCCGGCGTCCCCACGAGGAGGACGCCGCTGCCATGCCGGCCAGGCCGGCCCGGGAATCGCGCGGGTTGCGGCGCAGGAAGGAGACCCGCGGGGAAGGTAAGGGCCTGGTCGCTGCGTAAGCGACTGGGGTCGCAACACATATTTTCTGTATTCAAGACTGTTCTTGAAATGTAATCTTATAAATGAATATATAAAATAAAATATAAATGAATAAATAAAAAATTTAAAATAAAAAGTAATAGCAACAGGGGAAAATTAGTAAGATAATAATGGCTGATGAAGACCAAAATGGTCCATCCAGTCTACCCATTGCTATTTGGGCTGTAAAGACTGTTCCATATATGTTACTTCATTGTATTCCAAGAAGCATAAACTAGTTATACCACTGCTGTTATGGGCTGAGCTGCTGCTCCATGCAGATTATCCAGTGCTTCATTAGTATCTTCTGTCTCCAGATATGTTCTATAAGTCCTCCCCGACAGCTGACAGGATTGGGTTTGTGCGAGACTGGTCTATGGCTTCACCTATATCTGCCCCTTTCCCCTTAGGTTGAGCCCTCAGGTTCTGAGGGCCAGCAGGACTTAGGTGTGAGTCTCATCGAGAGTATTAATGAGAGTAGTCCCGGTTGTTGCTAGGGTCAGAAGCAGGTGGTAGGAAAGGATGGTCATGGTTCAGGCTGAGGTCAGAGATAGGGTTGCCAACTGGCTGCATATTTTCAGGACAGGTTAATCTAGTCCTCATTTTATGCCACTGTATGCAAGATCTTGTAGTTTTGTTTTTCTTAAAGAATGCATAGGTAAATCAGAACTACAGGTCCCTGCATGCAATAGGGTTAAACTAGGATTGGATCAACCTGGCCTGATAATCTGGAGCCAGTTGGCAACCCTAGTCCAAGACAGGAAGCAGGCAAGAATAGTCATGGTATACAGGCAATGGTCAGATCTGGTAGTCAGTGTGAGAGCAAGCGTGAAGGACTCTGGAAGGATGAGGACACCAGGATGGGACTTGGAGAGATGAGGCAGGCACTGGAACACAGGATTGGGAGGTCAGGAGCAGCAACTCATCATTGCAGGGATGTAGGTGACCCGGTGCTGAGGCATCAATCTTTTGCACGGGAGGGAGAAAACTGAGTGATGGTGTGGGTTATCTAGGAGAATGAGTGAATACTTGAGCAGATGTGTGTGAGAATGAGCTTGTATGTATATGAATATGTGAATGTTAGAATGTGTGTGTATAAGAGTCTGTGAGCACACACTCTTGTGGCCCCCCCCCCCCCCCCCCCCGCATACACACAGACACTAATCTATGACAATCTCAAGGTTACTGGAAATCAAAAGTTCACAGGTATGGGGATGAATCTTTTACCCAATTTTTTTTGATGGTCAAAAATTAAAATAGAGTAGAAGAACTATTTCTGGGTTTAACATCTAAGAATTGTGAGTAACTATTTTATCTGCCCTGCCGGGTAAATATACTCAAGCTTAAAAGGCTTAAGTATTTAAGGAAATCCCCAGTATGATGTAGGCCATAAATCAGGTTCTTGCCAGTACAAATAGCTTTTTAAGAAATCATAAAGGCATTTGACAAAGTTAAAGTTAGGAAAAGTAAAAAGTCATGGTTTAGGTGGCGATGTCCTTTCGTGGATAATAAACTGGCTAAAAGACAGGAAACAGATAGTAGGATTAAATGGACAATTTTCTCAGTGGAAGGGAGTGAGCAGTGGAGTGCCTCAGGGATCTGTATTGGGACCCTTACTTTTCAATATATTTATAAATGATCTGGAAAGAAATACGATGAGTTAGGTAATCAAATTTGCAGATGATACAAAATTGTTCAGAGTAGTTAAATCACAAGCAGATTGTGATAAATTGCAGGACAACCTTGTGAGACGGGAAAATTGGGCATCCAAATGGCAGATGAAATTTAATGTGGATAAGTGCAAGGTGATGCATATAGGGAAAAATAACCCATGCTATAGTTACACAATGTTAGGTTCCATATTAGGAGATACCACCCAAGAAACAGATCTAGGCATCATAGTGGATAACACATTGAAATCATTGGTTCAGTGTGCTGCAGCAGTCAAAAAAGCAACAGAATTTATTTATTTATTTATTTATTTATTTATTATTTTTATTATACCGAGTTTCATGATATGAATCACATCAACCCGGTTTACAATTAACAATGTGAATAACTGCAGAGAGTAACATGGTAGAAACATTTCCCAATTCGACATCAAATATAATAAAAAACAAATAAAAACATTGTAACAATATTTAGGATGTGAGGAAGTTACAAAAAACAAGGAAAAATAACTAGGATCTGAAAGGGGATGAAATTAAAGAAAGAATATTAACATTTTAGCCAACTGTATCAATTAATAAATATGTATAAAATTATAAAATATAGATGGGTAGGAAAGATTGACCAAATATGAATTGTAGTGAAGTATAATAATATGTTGTTGTCACTGCGTGTGAAGTTAGTGGGTTTTTGTTACAGTTCACTAACTTTTGTGTTTATGCTGATGGGTGGAGAATTTATGCTGATGGGTGGAGAATGTTGGGAATTATTAGAAAGGGAATGGTGAATAAAACGGAAAATGTCATAATGCCTCGGTATCGCTCCATGGTGAGACTGCACCTTGAATACTGTGTACAATTCTGGTCGCCACATCTCAAAAAAGATATAGTTGCTATGGAGAAGGTATAGAGAAGGGCTACCAAAATGATAAGGGGAATGGAACAGCTCCCCTATGAGGAAAGACTAAAGTGGTTAGGACTTTTCAGCTTGGAGAAGAGATGGCTAAGGGGGGATATGATAGAGGTGTTTAAAATCATGAGAGGTCTAGAACGGGTAGATGTGAATCTGTTTTTTACTCTTTCGGATAATAGACTAGGGGGCACTCCATTTAGTTAGCATGTGGCACATTTAAAACTAATCGGAGAAAGTTCTTTTTCACTCAACGTACAATTAAACTCTGGAATTTGTTGCCAGAGGATGTGATTAGTGCAGTTAGTGTAGCTGTGTTTAAAAAAGGATTGGATAAGTTCTTGGAGGAGAAGTCCATTACCTACTATTAATTAAGTTGACTTAGAAAATAGCCACTGCTATTAATGCAACTGTAACATGGAATAGGTTTAGTTTTTGGGTACTTGCCAGGTTTTTATGGCCTAGATTGGCCACTGTTGGAAACAGGATGCTGGGCTTGATGGACCCTTGGTCTGACCCAGTATGGCATGTTCTTATGTTCTTATGAGGCCTGTTTTCAGCCTTCTTGAAGCTCTTTTTACTTCAAGATGGTAGTGACTAATACTAGTCTTAAGCAAAGCTTCATTGCCATGGTCCTTATTTTTGTGCCATTTGTGCTCAAGTTGCCAGTTTTGATGTTTAAGGATTATAAAACCTGCATGGTACCATTCAAAATTACTATCTGTTTGCTGGGAACATTTTATTGGTGGCGCAACATAGTCATAAGCCTTTTGAAGTATGTTAGTCCATGAGCTCACATTTTCATCTAAAGAAAGAAAAGTAAACTTATGAAGGACAATTAACACGTGCTAGACATCAAAGGTATCCAGATTTGCTGTTCTTCTACAGGAGAACTGAGACCGAGCTGATTTGCTAATGGGATACTGAAATCATCAGAGAGCAAGAGATGGGTACTTTGAACTGAGCATTCACTGATAATATAAACTAAGTCATGTAATGATTCAGAGACAACTGGAGGTTGTTGAGCGCTCCATCCGCGTCCGGCCAGCACTCGGGCCTGCTCACCTCGCTAGCTCCTCTGCAGGTCACGGGTCGGCCTCCCCAGCAGTAGCCGCAAGCTCCTCCAGGCCTGGACTTCCTGCAGCGGCGGTCGCCGGGCCTTCCACTGCATACCAGGCCTCATGCCGGAGTTTGGCGACCTCAGTGCCGTTGGCCATGCCTAGACGCGTGCGCGGACCGCCTGGCCTCTTGTAGGGCCAGTAGCGGGTCCTAGCTCCACGGTGCTCCCTGATTGAACGTACGATATGAGGAAGTCCCTCCCTGCACTTCCTTGCCTTGGCAATCGGGTCGGCACTGTAAGTGTACTAGTTTGCCTCCACGTTCAAAGTCTTGTTCCAGCCTTGTTCCAGCATCCTACTGTTCAAGCCTTGTCCAGGTCCTTCTGTTCCAGCTTCTTTCTGTCCTGTCTCCCCAGGTAGAACCCTATGACTGTCTCTCTGGTACTGACCTCGGCCTGCTCCTTGACCATTCTGTTCACTGCCTGGATCCTGACCTCTGCCTGCCTTATGACCTCGTCTGACCTCTGGAACCTGACCACTGCTTAATTGACTACTCCTTGGACTGATCCTCAGATTCTGACCCCGGCTGCCATTGACCACGTCTCCTGATTCTGGCTTTGTCCCTTGCCTTGTCATCGCCTACGCTGTACTGGCCTTCATTGCTCCTCCAGACCTACAGCCTAGTGAACGACCGTGCTCCCTTGCTGCTCATGGGCACGCCTCTCTATTACCTCTGTGGGAGACCCTGCGAGGCCCACCTAAGTCCAAGCGGTCCAGGTCCCTACGGGCTCCACCCAGGGGGACTGCAGGCTTCCAGTGGTGAAGCTCATCCTAGCCTCCTGTGCTCCGCCCCTTACGGGCAGGTGCTTCCTGGTCACTACCAGGGAGCTGTTCTCCACTGCTCCAGGACAAGGGTCCACCTCCAAGCGCAACAGAAGTGGCTGATAAATCAATAGGGATGTGGCAGAAAGTTGATAGGGGCAAGACAGGGTGGCAGAGCAGAGGTAGTCTGGTCCCTGTGGTTTTGATGGTGGCAAGACAGGCTGGCAGCGGTGTGGTAGTCAGATCCCTGTTTTAATAGGGGCAAGACAGGCTGGCCCCGGGAAGAGTTCCCTTTCTTTTGTGCAGGAAAGGGCTCCCTGGAATGGGTTTGCCCCTAGAGTGTGGTGGTTCCGTTGGCATCTAGTGAGCTCTTGCTGGTCTTTTAAAATCTGGTGGATGTAGCAGATATACAAACGAGAATTTTGAAGGCCGAGGCGGAGAAGGTTTCCATGTCAACAGTTGTTCTGGTTCAACATGGGTCAGCAGGTACTAAGAGATAGGCTACACCCGAGGAGAGTTCCCTTTCCTTTGCGCAGGAAAGGGCTCCGTGAAATAGGTTCACCCCAGAGTGGGGCCTAAGCCTTCAAAGTGTGGCGAGTCAACGTGGAGGAGGTTTCCATGTGAACAGCGGTTCTGGTTCAACATAGGTCAGCGGGTACTAAGAGATAGGCTACACCCGGGGAGAGTTCCCTTTCCTTTGCGCAGGAAAGGGAACTCTCGTGCCCCAGTCTAGGGTTGGTCCCTAGACTGGGTCACGAGACTGGACAAGTGTGGCGATGTGGAGGAGGTTTCCATGTGAACAGCGGTTCTGGTTTAACATGGGTCAGCAGGTACTCGGGGAGAGTTCCCTTTCAATTGTGCAGGTATGTTGTGGTTTTATCTGTCACTTCTCACTGAACTGGTTCACTGTCAGAAGAAAATGGCATCTTTTTCATTTGTGAAAAATAATTCAACACTCTTGAACATATGAAATATCCAAGCTCAAAACATCTTAAGTCAGCTTTTTATATTCTTACATTTAAAAACATTGCAAAACAGGAAAAAGAATATTCTGGAAAGAAGTGATGCACGATCACTTGAAAGTGAAATTAGAAATGCTATAACTAAACTCAGACAGGCACAGCGTTTGAGGTCAGGCCCTTGTAGTGATGTAAGGGCTGGACAGTGGACAGACAGGCACAGTGTTTGAGGTCAGGCCCTTGTAGTGATGTAAGGGCTGGACAGTGGACAGACAGTTACAGCGTTTGATAGGTACCGAGTCGGCCCCTGTGACATAGTGAGGGCAAAGGCATTCTGCTGCCAGTATTCAAAATGACGCCGATCGCCTTTGCCCTCACTATGTCACAGGGGCCGATCGTCGGTACCTGTGACATAGTGAGGGCAAAGGCGATCGGCGCCATTTTGAGTACTGGCATTGGACGGCAGGCGTGCAGGAGGTCACTCCAGGGCCCCCACTGGACTTTTGGCAAGTCTTGTGGGGGTCAGGAGGCCTCCCCCAAGCTGGCCAAAAGTCCCTGAGGGTCCAACGGGGGTCCTGGAGCAACCTCCTGCACTCCGGCCGTCCGATGCCAGTACTCAAAATGGTGCCGATAGCCTTTGCCCATACTATATCACAGGGGCTACCGGTGCCATTGGTCAGCCCCTGTCACATGGTAGGAGCACAAGATGGCACCGATGGCCATATGACGGGGCTGACCAATGACACCGGTAGACCCTGTGACAAAGGCTATCGGCGCCATGATGAAACCGGCACTGAGGGTGTGAGTGCAGGGGATGGCTCCTGGACCCCCCCGCTGGACAACCAGGGAGTTTTGGTAAGTCTTGGGGGGGTTCAGGAGGGTGGGGGGGTTGTTTAAATTTTTATTTAGGTGGCCGTTTAATTCGGCGAAGATTCGTGTATTCGTGGGGAATCGCGATACGTTTCGCTTCCCCACGAATACTACAAATAGTGCAATATACGTTGCAGATTGCCAATATGGCGAAAACGAATGCACACCCCTAGCGTTCGAGGTCAGGCCCTTATAGTGACGTAAGGACTGGATGGGCAGGCACAGCGTTTGAGGTCAGCCCTTATAGTGACGTAAGGGCTGGACGTGCAGGCACAGCATTTGAGGTCAGGCCCTTGTAGTGATGTAAGGGCTGAACGTGCAGGCACAGCATTTGAGTCAGTCCTTTGTAGTGACATAAGGGCTGGACAGTGGACAGACAGGCAGAGCATTTGAGGTCAGGCCCTTGTAGTGATGTAAGGACTGGATGGGCAGGCACAGCATTTGAGGTCAGGCCCTTGTAGTGATGTAAGGACTGGATGGGCAGGCACAGCGTTTGAGGTCAGGCCCTTGTAGTGTCTTCAGGGCTGGACAGACAGGCACAGCATTTGTAGAAACGTAAGGGGTGGACAGACAGGCACAGCATTTGGGGTCAGCCCTTGTAGTGACGTAAGGCCTGGACAGTGGACAGACATGCAGAGCATTTGAGGTCAGGCCCTTGTAGCTACGTAAGCGCTGGATGGGCAGGCACAGTGTTTGAAGTCAGGCCCTTGTAGCTACATAAGCGCTGGATGGGCAGGCACAGTGTTTGAGGTCAGGCCCTTGTAGTGACGTAAGGGCTGGATGGGCAGGCACAGCGTTTGAGGTCAGGCCCTTGCATTGATGTAAGAGCTGGACAGACAGGCACAGCATTTGAAGTCAGGCCCTTGTAGAGACGTAAGGGGTGGACAGACAGGCACAGCATTTGGGGTCAGCCCTTGTAGTGACGTAAGGGATGGACAGCAGACATCCAGGCACAGCATTTGAGGTCAGACCCTTGTAGTTATGTAAAGGCTGGATGGGGAGGCACAGTGTTTGAGGTCAGGCCCTTGTAGAGATGTAAGGGGTGGACATCCAGGCACAGCATTTGGGGTCAGTCCTTGTAGTGATGTAAGGGCTGGACAGCAGACATCCAGGCACAGCATTTGTGGTCAGGCCCTTGTAGTGACGTAAGGGCTGGACAGTGGACAGACAGGCACAGTGGTTGAGGTCAGGTACTTTTGCTAATATTTGGAGGCTATGAAGCAGTTGGAACTGCTGCAAGGCTTTAAATTGCTTTTATTCATCTTGCCATTCACAGGGAAAATCTGGAAACTCAAGCAAAGGCATGTTTATTTTCAAAAACACTAGCATTTCCATCAACTCTGGTGCCAGCCTTGAGCGATGAGGGCTCATGATATCCCCTGTCATTGAAAATACGCATGCACTAGGCACACTGGTTGTTGGACATGACAGTTATCGCTGAGCCACTTTGGCTAGGTGTGGCCAGACAGTAGACTTGTGTGCCCAATATGCCAGTGGATCTATCTGCATGTCCTCTAGGGGCTCTGTGAGATACCGTGTCACTGACATTTGTGCTGATGTCTCCATTGTTTGGGTGGGCTGAGAGTCCTTCTTGCCAGCTGCTTTCACTGTAGCCCATTCCAGAACAGATGCTTTTTCAGGGGCAACATGGCTTTGGTGTACTGAAGTGGAGGAGGAAGTACCTGCTGTCGCTGACCGAGTGCTGCTCCTGCTTGGGCTTCCACTACTCTCTGAAGTGCCCACTGTTTCCTCCTCTGCTTCATGCCTAATCTGTCTCTTTATGTGTGCACATACAGCAGTCCCAATAGTAGTGTACATCCAGGCACTGCCTTGTGGGCCTGTGGGCAGTTTTGCAGCCTCACATATATTGGGACAGCGGTGCTCTTTGAAGTCAAATCCTCAGTAGGCCTCTTTTGTAGTTACAAGTTTGGTGTGTGCACAGGCCTTATGTCCCTAGGTGGGATTGACTTCTGTCCTCGACTGCTCTGCCTGTCCGTCCAGGCCTTATGTCCCTAGGTTGGACTGACTTCTGTCCTCGACTGCTCTGCCTGTCCGTCCAGGCCTTATGTTCCTAAAAGTGTTTGACCTCGATTGCTCTGCCTGTCCGTCCAGGCCTTATGTTCCTACAAGTGTTTGACCTTGATTGCTCTGCCTGTCCGTCCAGGCATTATGTTCCTACAAGTGTTTGACGTCGATTGCTGTGCCTGTCAGTCCAGGCCTTATGTCCCTAGGTGGGATTGACTTCTGTCCTCGACTGCTTTGCCTGTCAGTCCAGGCCTAATGTTCCTACAAGTGTTTGACCTCGATTGCTCTGCCTGTCCGTCCAGGCCTTATGTCCAGTCCTAATGGCTGAACCCTCGTTGCAAAGGGAAACCTCAGTCTCTGGCAATTAAAACTAGTACTGCTTCACAGCATTGATCCTTAAATAAAACAAAGAGTTTTCTTTAGTTTCAGGGCAGAGAAGAGAACTTCCTTCGTCTTGCTTATGAAGTCATGATCTGTTTGCAAATGATTAAATACTAACAATTTGTACCATTATACACTCTAGTGGCCAATCCATTCCAAGGAAGCCCTTTCCTGCTCTTAGGAAAAGGAACTCTCCCTGGTGTTGCAGCCTCTCTCTTAGGACCTGTTGACCCATGTTTAACCACTGTTCACATGGCACCCTGCTCCCTGTCGCCACGCTTTGAAGGCTCATGCTCCACTCTAGGGGTGAACCCATTCTAGGGAGCCCTTTCCTGCTCTTGGGAAAGGAAACTCTCCCCGGTGTTGCAGCCTATCTCTTAGGACCTGTTGACCCATGTTGAACTGCTGTTTAGGGGCGAACCCATTCTAGGGAGACCTTTCCTGCTCATAGGAAAGGGAACTCTCCCAGGGTGTAGCCTGCCTGTATCTATCTACCCTCTGACCCATGTTGAACCGCTGTTTGTTTACATGGTAAACTCCTCCGCCTCGGCATTGACGATTGTCGTATGTATATTCAAGTTTCATATCACCAAAATGCCAGGAAGAGTGCAGATGATAGCACATATCAAATCTTGATTCTTCTAAAGTATACTTCATCTGTATGTACTCACTTCTATCTGTGTTGCTAGGTGCCAAGCACACTTTTTATTAGTACTTCTTCTTAGCTTCGGAATAGTAAAGTTCTTCAAAGCCTCTGTTTCTACTAAAGCAACAGCTGGCATTTGGGATTTTACTTCAGTTGATGAAGTCCTTTCTATTAGTGTTTTACCTCCAGTAGTTTCTTCCATTTTGAAATCAACCTCTTTCTATGCCAAGCTGTACTCTGACTGCTTTCCGGCCTACCTGTCTTTTGTTAAGGATATTCTCACACTACAGTCCCTTGGGGTCCCGTGTGTAGTCTGCCTGCCTCTGCCCTCTGTCCCATGTTGAACCGCTGTTTAGGGGTGAACCCATTCTAGGGAACCCTTTCCTGCTCGTAGGAAAGGGAACTCTCCCCGGGTGTAGCCTGCCTGGTTCTACCCTCCCATGTTGAACCGCTGTTCCATTTTGAAATCAGCCTCTTTCTATGCTAAGCTGTAGTCTGACTGCTTTCCGGCCTACCTGTCTTTTGTCAAGGATATTCTCACACTACAGTTCCTGGCAATCCCGGGTGCAGCCAACCTGATTTTAAAAGACCAGTGGATCCCAATGGAAACCCCCCACTTTAGGGGTGAACCCATTCTAGGGAGCCCTTTCCTGCTCATAGGAAAGGGAACTCTCCCCGGGTGTAGCCTGCCTGTTTCTATCCTCTGACCCATGTTGCACCGCTGTTCACATTCACCCTCCTCTGTCTCGGACTTGAAAACTCTCGTTTGTATATCAGCTACATCCACCGGATTTTAAAAGACCAGCAAGAGCTCACTGGACGCCAATGGAAACACCCCACTCTAGGGGCGAACCCATTCTAGGGAGCCCTTTCCTGCTCATAGGAAAGGGAACTCTCCCCAGGGTTCTTGTTTGAATATTTGCTACTACCACCAAAATCGGCACCCGCAGATGCTCCACTCCACCCAGGCATAGTTCAACATGTTTCAGGTCCTAGCACTCGTGTTAGACTCCCTGGTCCCTGTTTCAAGATGGGTTGGGTGCACAGTATGCACAGTTGACAGTCCCAACACATGCTGAGCCTCGTCTTGTCTTGCCTCCTTGTCTTTCCCTTATCAAACCACAGGGAACTGACTACCTCGGCTCTGCCAGCCTGTCTTGCCCCTATCAACTTTCTGCCACTCTGCCTTTCTGCCAGTCACCAGATGACTCACTCAACTCCTTGTGGTGTTATTGCCACTATCATGGTTCCTCAGTGTGTTGGTGCTAGTCTTTCTGCTTGCTATGTTCCCCCTTCATTGTGCTGTAGGATGTCAATTCCACTTGTTTTACCGCTTTGCCTGTCATGCTGCCTTCGAGGGTTCATGCATCTGTTATCGGTGCTCTCTATTGAAGCTGTGGTGTGTTTTTGACACTCTTGCTGCACTCTTGCCACTTTTGGTACCCCTTTGTACCTTTTACAGTGCCTTAGGCTATTCATGCCACTTTGGTGCCACTTTGTCACAGTCTAAGTACCTTGGAGCTCTTTTGTTGTTGTGATGATTGCTCCCCAGAAGTTTCATCAAAATTGATAATAAAACCCCAATTCTGCAGCCAAAAATAGGCTGGAAATCCTTCCCCCATTGACTTTAATGGGAACCGGAAAACAAATTCACATATCAATGTGTCGGGGGCGCCATACGTCCGAATGCAACGGAAATGACCCCCGATGAATACGTTCACGAATGCAACGAAAAATTTTTGGCTGCACATCCCTAATAATTTGTACTCCGGTATAGCACTGTCCCATTGGTTATCCTCCTTCATCTTGTCTCTGAGATGCCAATTAAGTCTATGTCATCATTCACTGCTATACACTCTAATTCTCCCATCTTACTTCTTAGACTTCTGGCATTAGCATACAAACATCTCAAAGTGTGTTTTTGTTTGTAATTTCATTCTCCTTTTTAATTGATAGGGATAAGTCAGAAATATTTAGCTCAGGTGAGTTTTTAGTTACAGGCACTGGACTACTTTTCTTATTATTGGAACCTAATTCTAATGCGTCATTAGTATCTTTTGAAGATACCTCCCTTCGAACCATGAACTGCTGAGCGACAGTCGGCTTTCCCCTTTGTTCTAGTTTAAAAGCTGCTCTATCTCCTTTATTATGGCTGTTCAGCTTGGAGAAGAGACAGCTGAGGGGGGATATGATAGAGGTCTTTAAGATCATGAGAGGTCTTGAATGAGTAGATGTGACTCGGTTATTTACACTTTCGAATAATAGAAGGACTAGGGGGCATTCCATGACGTTAGCAAGTAGCACATTTAAGACTAATCAGAGAAAATTCTTTTTCACTCAACGCACAATAAAGCTCTGGAATTTGTTGCCAGAGGATATGGTTAGTGCAGTTAGTGTAGCTGGGTTCAAAAAAAGGTTTGGATAAGTTGTTGGAGGAGAAATCCATTAACGGCTATTAATCAAGTTTACTTAGGGAATAGCCACTGCTATTAATTGTATCAGTAGCATGGGATCTTCTTAGTGTTTGGGTAATTGCCAGGTTCTTGTGGCCTGATTTGGCCTCTGTTGGAAACAGGATGCTGGGCTTGATGGACCCTTGGTCTGACTCAGCATGGCAATTTCTTATGTTCTTATGTTATGTTTCCTGTGAGTCATAAGTGACCTCACAGCCCTGTCATAGAGTGGGTCAGACAGGTTGGCAAGGAGACCAAATTGCTAATGTATCAGAGCAAAGCATTTTTCTAATTCAGCAAATCGCTGCTCTCAGGGCTATGTGATGCTGTTCCTTCTGTATTTCTATCTTAAGCAAGCATAGCACACAGTGCAGTTTCTTCTTGGATTCTGGTTGAGAACTTTGTTGCTCTTTGAGCTCTCTCCGAGTGTCTCAAATCTTTATTCAATTGCTATTGCTACTTTGCAAGTTTGCTACAATTAATTTTCCATTGCTGAAAAAGATATTTGTTCTTTTTTGCTGCTGTGCCTGCCAAGCAGCCAGGCTTTTTTTTACTGCACTTTTTTTTTTTATTGAACTCATACTGTCTCTCTTTCTCTCCCAATCAGACAAGCTGCCAGCAGTGGAATTTTGCTGCTGATCTTACCCCCCTGGGGTAGGATGCAGGCAGGGTTTGGGTGGTGTCGGTGGGAGATAGTGTGAGAGTTCCAGTGGCTGTCTGGGAGTTGGTATTTTCAAACAACAAGCAGCATCACTGTAGGAATTGGGCTTGCTCAGGCTTCCAGTTTTTTATCTGCAGTTTCATTTTTTGTGCACACAGAGCAGTCTCACTTGTAGTGTAAAGCAAGGCACTGCACTGTTTGTCTGTGTCTGTGTGTAATTGATGACCAGCGCCATCTTGTGCTCCTACCATGTGACAGGGGCCGACCATTGGCTATCGGCGCCATTTTGAATACCGGCAGACGACGGCCTGAGTGCAGGAGATCGCTCCAGGACCCCCGCTGGACCACCAGGGATTTTTGGCAAGACTTGGGGGGTCAGGAGGTTGGGGGTTTTATTTGTTAATGATACATTGCATTCGTGGGGGTTCGCCATAAGTTTTGGAATCCCATGAATGCAACAAATAGAGACCTATACGTTGTGGATTGCGCATTCATCCAAAATGAATGCACATCCCTAGCACCCACTACTTCAACTCCAGTGCCAGCCTCCACCCCGAAGGCTATAGAGAAGGGATCACAAAAGAAATCTGTGATATGGAGCCACTTTAAAGTGATGGAGGACCAGTGTTTTGCTCAGCGTAATTACTATGCCAGGGCATCTAACTAATTTTGGCATGATGCATCATATGAAGAAGCAAAAACCAACAGTACTAACATCTGTGGATGGTGGCAGTACCAGTCAGAGAACCTTTTTTTCCAGGCAGCGTGAAGTGGTTGAAAAGGAGAAGTCATTCCACACCCTCATCCCCTTCCAGCAATCAGGTGGCAGGCCAGCAGCCCCTGCCATGCGTCAGAAACGACAACCCACCATGGAGGAAATGGGGTGGTGTTCGGTAATACTATCCCGGGGAAGGAGGCAGGCAGAAAGGTCATCCCCAGCCTGTACTTCCAGTGTCACAGTCGCATCCAAGCGCTGCTAGCTAAGGCAGAGGGGAGTGTGCATTTCACCTGCAATATCTGGACCGCCATGAATGCTTTACACTCTTACCTCTCCCTGACAGCACACTGGTGGGACCTGGCTGAGGCAGAGGCAGGCAGCAGCTCTATTAGTGAACTTAGTGGAGGTGGGCTATACTGGACACCCAACTGATGGATGACGCCCATTCCTCAGCCAATATTCTAGTATGCATCAGACAGATGCTGGTGGGCTGGCAGCTACACCAGTGAGACAGGAATCTCAATCTTCATGCAGGGTTCTTTGTCACAGACAATGGTGCAAACATGTTAAAGGCAATATCTGATGGGGGCTTTCAGAACATCCGATGTTTTGCACACACTCTGCACCTGGAAGTGAAGTCAGCTCTGGGGTTGGAGTCCAAGCACCAAGAGAATGAATACCTGCATACGTTAATACTCAAGTGCAGAAACATAGCAGCGTACTTCCACAGAAGTGTGAAGGCGGGGCAGGTTCTCCATGAAAAGCAGACTGATTTGAGGATGGCTCACAAGCGTCTCATTCAAGACATTGCCACCCGGTGGAATTCCACCTATATGATGCTGCAAAGGTTAGTGGAGTAGCAGACACCCCTTCATGACCTTTCTGTGGAAATGAACATGGACATAGGTGTTCAGAGTCCCCTGGGGCATCATGATTGGTTAGTCATGAGTCAGCTGGTAAAAATCCTGCAGCCCTTCGAGGATGCCACAGAGGAGCTGAGTTCCAGAAATGCCATCATCCCTATAGTTAATTTTCTCGAGGAACATTTTTGGGCTTTAAACAGGAAGAGGGAATGACAGCAGAGATGCTGCATTGTCTGGACTTTTTAAAGAAATAGGTGCAAGAGAGATTAGGACCTTTAACAAAAGATGACAGATACATGCTCGTCACAGTCTGTGATCCCCGTGTGAAAGGGAAACTCACCCTAGAGTCCGATTGTCTGACATTTGTGAACAGCCTGCTGTTAGTAAAAGTCCATGCACAGGAGCGCCATAGGCAGAGACAGATTAGGCATGAAGCAGAGGAGTAAACAGTGAGTAGTGCAAGCTGAAGCAGGAGCAGCACTCTGTCAGCAACAGCTAGTACTTCCTCCTCCACTTCGGTATGCCAAATCATGTTGCCCCTAAAAAAATTATCTGGCAAGGGCTAGAGTGAAAGCAGCTGGCAAGAAGGACTCTCAGCCTACCCAAGCAAAGGAGACACCAGCAGAAATGTCAGTTACACGGTAACTCACAGAGTCCATAGAGGATATGCAGACAGATCTGCTGGCATATTGGACACCCAAGTCCACTGTCTGGCCATACCTAGCCAAAGTGGCTCAGCGATATCTGTCATGTCCACCAATCAGTGTGCCCAGTGAATATGTATTTTCAATGACAGGGGATATCATGAGCCCTCATCGCTCAAGACTGGCACCAGAGTTGTTGGAAATGCTAGTGTTTTTAAAAATAAACATGCCTTTGCTTGGGTTTCCAGATTTTCCCTGTGAATGGCAAGATGAATAAAAGTTATTTAAAGCCTTGTTTCAGCTCCAACTGCCTCATTTGCTCCAGATAATATCAGCACATTTACCTGACCTCAACCAATGTGCTTGTCTGTCCAGCCCTTATGTCACTACATAGGCCTGACCCCAAATGCTGTGCCTGTCGGTCCAGCCCTTAAGCCACTACAAGGGCCTGACCTCAACTGCTGTGCTTTTCCATCTAGCCCTTACGTCACTACAAGGGCCTGACCTCATCCGCCGTGCCTGTCTGTCCACTGCCCAGCCCTTAAGTCACTACAAGGGCCTGACCCCAAATGCTGTGCCTGACTGTCCAGCCTTAAGTCACTACAAGGGCCTGATCTCATCCGCCGTGCCTGTCTGTCCACTGCCCAGCCCTTAAGTCACTACAAGGGCCTGACCCCAAACGCTGGGCCTGACTGTCCAGCCTTAAGTCACTACAAGGGCCTGACTTTAACCGCTATGCATCGGGGAAATGATTGCCCTTGATAACCAGCCCCTGCAGGTAGTGGAGAATGTGGGTTTGAAGCATTTGTGGCAGGTTTGCTCCAAATTACAAAGTCCCCTCAAGAACCACATTTAGCAGAAAGGTCAACCCCAGCCTCAATCAGAAGGACTTGGGCCCCTGAGCGGCATCAGGGAGGTGGTCTTCTGTATGCCACATTTCCCGTGCCCACTGGACAGGCGGGGATTTGGTGCTGGGCTCTTCCCTCTTCACTCGCTGTTACTGAGGGAACCCTGTTTACTTTCTTTTCCTCCTCTTAGTAATACACTAAAATTCAGCGGGTCACCACATCTGATCTGAGGTCGTAGTGGGAGAGGAAAAGGCAGAGGCGCCATCTCCCATTTTGTGTTCTGTATGGGGAGGGTGTCGAGGCCTCAAAAGCTGCGTTCTTCATCGATGCACGAGCTGAGTGATCCACCACTAAAAGTCACAGGTGCAACCATTTCTAGATCTGCCCTGCGCAGTTTGGCAGTAGTAATCAACTGAATAATGAAGAGCTGGAACAAGTCCATCTTCCTCGAGGAGCCCTTCCGTCAATTCAGCGGGTTGCCACATCTGATCTGAGGTCGAGTGGGAGAGAAAAAGGAGGTGGTGCCAGCTCCATTTCCGCATTCTGTCCAGAGCTCGCCTATCTCTTAGCACCCGCTGACCCATGTTTAACCGCTGTTCGCATGGAAACCTCCTCCACGTTGCATCCCTTTCTGAGGCTCTTGCCCCACACTGGGGCGAACCCATTCCAGGGAGCCCTTTCCTGCAGAAAGGAAAGGGAATTCTCCCCGGGTGTCGCCTATCTCTTAGCACCCGCTGACCCATGTTGAACCGCTGTTCACATGGAAACCTCCTCCACGTCGCAACCCTTTCCAAGGCTCGTGTCCCATCTTGTGCTCCTACCATGTGACAGGGCTGACCAATGGCACTGGTAGCCCCTGTGACATAGTAAGGGCAAAGGCTATCGGCGCCAGTTTGAATACTGGCAGCCGACAGTCCGAGTGCAGGAGATCGTTCCAGGACATCCCATTGGACCACCAGGGACTTTTGGCAAGTCTTGGGGAGGTCAGGAGTCCCCCCAAGACTTTCCAAAAGTCCTTGGTGGTCCAGCAGGGGTTCTGGAGCGATCTCCTGCACTTGGGCTCTTGGTTGCCAGTATTCAAAATGGTGCCGATAGCCTTTGCCCTTACTATGTCACAGGGGCTACCGGTGCCATTGGTCAGCCCCTGTCACATGGTAGGAGCACAAGATGGCGCCGGCCGTCCATTGCTCCTACCATGTGACAGGGGCCAACCAATGGGGAGGGATCGGGATGGTAGGGGGGTTGGAATACAGTAAATGTGAAGGGTTGGGGTGTTTTTTTTTTCTGATTTGGATTACTTTTTTTTAAATTCGTTTTTCTGGTTTCAGGTTCGGGTTCCAGCTTCATTTTTGCTGAAAAATGATCCGTGGGAAAATGAGTTTTCCTACGAAGCGCCTGAACTGAAACCCGACCCGAGCCAGAAAAACGAAACTCATCTCTAGTTGATAGGGGAAAGACAAGGAGGCAGGACAAGATGAGGCTCAGCCCACGGACGGTGTTAGGCTGGTAGTCCCCCCCAAGACTTGCCAAAAGTCCCTGGTGGTCCAGCAGGGGTCCTGAAGTGATCTCCTGCACTTGGGCTCTCGGTTGCCAGTATTCAAAATGGTGCTGATAGCCTTTGCCCTTACTATGTCACAGGGGCTACCAGTGCCATTGGTCAGCCCCTGTCATATGGTAGGAGCACAAAATGGCGCCGGCCGTCTATTGCTCCTACCATGTGACAGGGGCTGACCAATGGCACCGGTAGCCCCTGTGACATCGTAAGGGCAAAGGGACATCGGTGCCATTTTGATTCATAGCATGCCTGACAGGCCGACGGCCCAGATGGAGAGATCACCCGCGGGACCCTGCTGGACCACCAGGCCTTTTAGTAAGTCTTGGAGAGGGATCGGGATGGTGGGCAGGTTGTAATACAGTAAATGTGAATAGTTAGGGTGTTTTTTTTTTTTAAATAAATGTGCCCCTCCCCCCCCACACTAACCCGAAAAATGAATTTTCCCCACAGCGACCTGACTACCTCAGCTCTGCCATCCTGTCTTCCCCTATCAACACCACAGCGACCTGACTACCTCAGCTCTGCCAGCCTGTCTTGCCCCTTTCAAAGCCACAGGGACTAGACTACTTCTGCTCTGCCATCCTGTCTTCCCCTATCAACCCCACAGTGACCTGACTACCTCAGCTCTGCTAGCCTGTCTTGCCCCTATCAACCCCACTGTGACCTGACTACCTCTGCTCTGCCATCCTGTTTTGCCCCTATCAAAACCACAGGGACTAGACTACTTCTGCTCTGCCATCCTGTCTTGCCCCTATCAACCCCACTGTGACCTGACTACCTCTGCTCTGCCATCCTGTCTTCCCCTATCAACCCACAGTGACCTGACTACCTCAGCTCTGCCAGCCTGTCTTGCCCCTATCAGCTTTCTGCCACTCTGCCTTGCTGCCATACACCAGACAACTCTACTCCTTGTGATTTTCTTGCCACTATCATGGTTCCTCAGTGTGTTGATGCTAGTCTTTCTTTGCTGCTTGTCCCTTTATCGGCGCCTTGTGGTTTTTTTGGACACCCTTTCTGCTTGATATGCTCCCCCTTCATTGTGCTAAAGGATGTTGATGCCACTTGTTTTGACACTTTGCCTGTCATGTTGTCTTAGAGGGTTCCTGCAACTGTTATTGGTGCTCTCTTTTGAAGCTGTGGTTTGTTTTTGACACTCTCGCTGCTGCTTTGCAGCTCTGTTAAAGCACTCTTGCCACTCCTGGTACCCCTTTGCCTTTTTTACAGTGCCTTAGGCAATTCATGCCACTTTGGTGCCACTTTGCCATTGTCTAAGTACCTTGGAGCTCTTTTCTCCTTCTGATGATTTCTCCACAGAAGTTTCATCTGAATTGATAAGAAAACCCCAATTCTGCAGCCAAAAATAGGCTTCAAATAATTCCCCCATTGACTTTAATGGCAAACGAAAATGAATGAAACTAATAAACGAATTGGGGTTTTTTTCCTTTGAAACTTATGAAACAAATTGGGGTCCCCATGAAACGAAAATATGAAACAAAATGAATTTTTTCATTCCGCACATCCCTAATTGTACCTACCTTGGCCTATCAAGGTGGGTATGAAAAATCAATCCAAGTAAAAAATAAAAATGAAGCTGCCAGCAAAGCTGCCGGTGAAGGGCCATGGTAAAGGGGCAGCCCGATGTTGGCGGGCCTGCCTTTGGGCCTTTTGTTTTAACAGGCCCTGTGGGCCTCAGATGATGATGTTACTTGAGGGGGCAGACTTCCCCGACTCCTCCAGGGTTGCAGTGTTGGGCAGTGCTCAGGCAGAGGAGAACAAAACAGCTGCAAACTCCCATAGGAACTGAGTCAGTAGTGTTAGGTACAGTGCAGGGTTCTTAGCAGCAGCAGGAATGAGACCAAATTAACAGTGCCTGTCATTTTAACAGGCCCCATTGGCCTCAGATGATGACATCGCTTGAGGAGGGTGGAGTTACTTGACTCCTCCCAGTCCCTCACTCAGTCATAACCTCTAGTTCTACAGCTTTCTTTCCAGTGGAAGAGGTTTGATTCTTGTGCATCATTAACACCCTTTAGGTATTTAAAAGTCTGATTCATATCTCTTCTGTCCTCCCTCTCCTCCAGAGTATACACATTTAGGTCTACCAGTCTCATCCCATAAGCCTTCTGGTACAGACCCCATACAATTTTGGTTACCTTTATCTGGTCATCTTCCATCCTGTCTCTATTTTTTTTTTTTTTTAATACGGGCTCCAGAGCTGAACACAGTGCTCCAGGTGAGGCCTCAGAAAAGACCTGTACAAGGGGCCTTTTGTAGTTTTTGTGTAGGAATCTATAGCAGTTTGATGTCTTCTGTTTCCCTAATAGGATTGGTGTCATAGGACCTGATGTAATATTTGCAGTGTTGCCTTTTCATGAGTAGGGTTGTTACTCTTTGAATCTGGCAATTAGTGTATTATGGAATGGCAAATTTGCTATAGGTTGAGTACATTTGTTTTTGCAGAGTTTTGAATTACTACACAAAGTTAATGAAGTGTTGCTGCTGTTTTGCACGACCCCATGGTCACTAGAGATGTGAATCGTGTGATCGATCGTCTTAACGATCGATTTTGGCTGGGGGGGAGGGAATCTGATCGTCGCGGTTTTGTTTTTTTTTTAAATCGTTTAAATCATAAATCGGGGGATGGCGGGAAAACCGGCACACTAAAACAACCCTAAAACCCACCCCGACCCTTTAAAATAAATCCCCCACCCTCCTGAACCCCCCCAAAATTTTTTAAATTACCTGGGGTCCAGTGGGGGGGGGGGGTGTCCCGGTGTGATCTTCCACTCTCGGGCCACGGCTGCATTAATAGAAATGGCGCCGGCGCTACCTTTGCCCTGTCATATGACAGGGCAAAGGTAGCCGTGGCCCGAGAGTGGAAGATCACACGGGACCCCCCCCCCCCCCACTGGACCCCAGGTAATTTAAAACATTTTGGGGGGGTTCGGGAGGGTGGGGGATTTATTTTAAAGGGTCGGGGTGGGTTTTAGGGTTGTTTTAGTGTTCCCGTTTTCCCGCCCTCCCCCTTCCCCTCCCCTGATTTACGATTTTTGACGATAAATCGGGGGAATTCCTATTGTATCGTGCCTCTAACGATTTTTGACAATTTAAAATATATCGGACGATATTTTAAATCGTCAAAAAACGATTCACATCCCTAATGGTCACACGACTGTAGTGTAAGGCCACCATCTTTCCGCCTTCTTCAATTTCCATCTCTCTCACTCAGTGATAAGCTGGAGCAATCTCTCTCAACCACTTGGCAGAAATCACTAATCAGCAGTATTTGAGTCAGTTCTGACTTGCTCAATAGTAACCAAGCAGCAGTCTCTGTAAGTTCTCTCTCTCAACCAGTTCTAAATGTCTTTCTAGAGGGAGGTCAGCAGCTTATTCTGCCTCTGGAATTAAGTAAATCAGGACTCAGTTCAAGCTGCTGGTGAGCCTTCCAGTCCTCTTCTACTGCAAAGGGTGCAGGGCCTCTGGAAGCTGGGGCTGTGGAATTCAATCCCTGGATCACTTGCGGTGACCTCTGGACTCCTCTCCCGGGGGATGCTGGGAGCAGTATGCAGATGAGCCTTCCGGTCCTCTTCTTCTCCATGACAAGCTTCTTTTCAAATTCTCTCTTTGCGTTCTTTACCAGTGCTTTGCATCTAACTTGTCAGTACTTATGTATTTTCCTGTTTTCTTCATTTGGATTTCTTTTCTATTTCTTGAAAGATGTTCTTTTTGCTATTATAGTTTCTCTCACCTCTCCTTTTAATCATGCTGGTAGTCCTTTAGCTTTCCTTCCACCTTTTCTAATGTGTGGAATACAACTGATTTGGGCTTCGAAGATGGTATTTTTAAACAATGTTCTTGTTTTATTTGTGACTTGAAAACTGTAATTTTAACTGTGTTTATAAATAAATATTTTTTCATTATCTTATATCTGTACAGTTTTAAATTCAAATCTAGGTTTTTAGTTTATATTTAATATTTATTATTGTGAATCATTGTGATGGATTACTGAATGATGGCATATAAAAACCAGCAAGTAAGTAAATAAATAAATAATCCAGTTTACATAGGGGACCATGTTAAAAGGATTACACATGTACTGTTAAATCTACTGTTTTCAATTCACAAATAAAATGTTTTGAATTTTCAAGAATTTGTAGACAGTATATAATTGACCATCCTTCCTATTTGATTGAATTCCCTATGTTGGTTTGGACCTCTACTTTCCCTGTGTTATTTTTAAACAATGCTCATGCCTGATATAAACTCTTAACCTTTGAGTCTGGTTCTTTCAGTTTTTTCTTAACTAGTTTCCTCATTTTATCTTAGCTACCTTTTTGAAAGTTAAATGCTATTGCTAGGGCTAGGATGTCCATTAGGCGACTTATGGCACCGACCCTTAGGGGGTGCAGAAGAGCAGCCAGATGGAGCCTTGCACCACGTAGAGGAGGTACGTTGGTGGGAGTGAGCACTGTCAGCACAGCCCTGGTGATTAAAGGGAGTACCCTGCGAGGAACTAGTGGGGGACTTGCTAATTTGTGCCATTTGCTCTTCCTGAGGCCCTGCACCACTTCTCATGTAGAGGAGGCCCATAGGCGGGAGAGAGCATTGACATCATCAAAGTGCCAGTTATTAAAGGGAGTGCCCCGTGGTGAACCACCACCAGCACCCCTAAGCTTGAATAATCTTAGAGGGGACATATTGGGGGTCTCGTGGTCCGGTGGAGCACAACCCCCTGTCTATACCTCTTCCCAAAGAGAGTATTGATAGGAACTCTGATATATGCCCCAGGGAATCTAGTTTGGGCCCTTTAGGTGCTTATGGAGGGCAGCCAACATCCAGGTCCTCTCCTATTCTTCTACTGCATGAACAGCAAGCGATACCATTTCCATCTGCTACTAGTAAAGGTTCTGTGGTCCCATTGTAATGCCCCCTTCATGGTCCCAATGTAATACCCCCTTCATGTGACGTAGGTGAACTGGAAGTTGGTGAGGTCGCTAAACCAACATCATGTTCAGAGACATTTGACTAGTTGTCACGAGAAGTGAGACCTCTTTAGCACATACTGTCACACAATTGTGTGTTTTCCGCTGGAACTGTGGTGAAGCTATATGACTTAGAGCACAAGTTGAATCTATTTCATTTTTACCTAATAAGGTTGCTAATTTATAAGCTGCAGCAACAGTGGGAGTGAAAGATAATCTCTCTCTCATCTATAAATTAGAGTTAATGAAAAATCAATTGAGATCCAAAAACTCGATTGCTAAATTTCCCAAAATTAAGATTGATATTTGCCTATGGAGTTACTAAAAAAGTATTTTTTATGAGAGATTACAGTTTGCCTCTAAGAAAGAAATGCAGTTTTCACGGTGTTTTTATGTGCTTAAGATAAAGAAAATTCTTGCTATTCAGAAACACATAGAAATGTCAGCAGAAGAAGATGGCGACCCTGTGATAGCACCGTGAGCATGGGCTCTTACCTTGTGCTTTTTTCTTCTAATTTTTTCAACTGAAATGCCCCACTCGGTCAGGAAGAGGTGAGCTCGGGAAAAGGCTTTCCCTGGAGCTCCTCCCGAGACGCCTAAGACTGGAGCTGCGACATCGGGAGAAGAGTCGCGGGAGCAGGGAACAGAGGTTGAGGAGGCGTGTTCCCTGCTGGACTCCGAGACAACGCTGTCCCCGGTGGTGAGGGAGGCGCCGAGGAATCCAGCATTGCTGCGTACTCCGGTTGGAGACCCGGAAGCTCCAGTTGCCGAAGATGCGAGCGGAGAGCGCCGGCCAGGGAGTCTCCCCTCGGGAGGGAGCAGCACAGAAGAACTGCCCGGAGAGGGTGAAGTGTTCCTCGGCAGCCCAGACAGAGGCGATATGGATACGAGTATACATGGGTTAACTTCTACTTCTACCCACTGCAGATAAGTCTGAAATCTTCCTCTTTTTATTTACAAAAACCAGAACATATAACATTGGAAACTTTACGGCCACATTAATAGTTAAATTTAGTAAACTGGAGGTTCTGTGGTCCCATTGTAATGGGACCACAGAACTGGAGCTTCATCAAATGACTTATGAGGAGAGATTGAAGAATCTAAATATGTACACCCTGGAGGAAAGGAGGAGCAGAGGTGATATGATACAGACTTTCAGATACTTGAAAGGTTTTAATGATCCAAAGACAACGACAAACCTTTTCCGTAGGAAACAAATCAGCAGAACCAGGGGTCACGATTTGAAGCTCCAGGGAGGAAGATTCAGAAACAATGTCAGGAAGTATTTCTTCATGGAGAGGGTGGTGGATGCCTGGAATGCCCTTCCGAAGGAAGTGGTGAAGACCAGAACTGTGAAGGACTTCAAAGGGGCGTGGGATAAACACTGAGGATCCATAAAATCAAGAGGCCGTCAATAAAGAGTGGGTGGCTCGCCAGAATGACGGCTACTGCCTGGAGATAATACCCTTATTCAATAAACATACACATGGTTACTGTGACTCCAACATCGCTCTAAGCTACAACAGCAAGAGGAAATGTGGAAAAAAAGGATTCGCACTCACAAAGCGGGGAGTAGCTGGCTTGTTACGGCGGTTACTACCCCAAACCAAATAAGCCTGATACTTCACTTTCAATGAATATCCAGCATAGCTCTCTGCTTCAACGGCAGGGGAGAAGAAAAACTGATACTTCATGCATATCCAGCATAGCTCACTGCTTCAACGGCAGGGGAGAAGAAAAACTGATACTTCACTCATATCCAGCTTAGCTCTCTGCTTCAACGGCAGGGGAGAAGAAAAACTGATACTTCACGCATATCCAGCATAGCTCTCTGCTTCAACGGCAGGGGAGAAGAAAAACTGATACTTCACGCATATCAAGCATAGCTCTCTGCTTCAACGGCAGGGGAGAAGAAAAACTGATACTTCACGCATATCCAGCATAGCTCCCTGCTTCAACGGCAGGGGAGAAGAAAAACTGATACTTCACGCATATCCAGCATAGCTCTCTGCTTCAACGGCAGGGGAGAAGAAAAACTGATACTTCACGCATATCCAGCATTAGAGATGTGAATCGTGTCCTCGATCGTCTTAACGATCGATTTCGGCTGGGAGGGGGAGGGAATCGTATTGTTGCCGTTTGGGGGGGTAAAATATCGTGATATATCGTTAAAATCGTTAAAACCCGCTAAAACCCACCCCCGACCCTTTAAATTAAATCCCCCACCCTCCCGAACCCCCCCAAATGACTTAAATTACCTGGTGGTCCAGCGGCGGTCCGGAACGGCAGCGGTCCGGAACGGGCTCCTGCTACTGAATCTTGTTGTCTTCGGCCGGCGCCATTTTCCAAAATGGCGCCGAAAAATGGCGGCGGCCATAGACCAACAGGATTCGACGGCAGGAGGTCCTTCCGGACCCCCGCTGGACTTTTGGCAAGTCTTGTGGGGGTCAGGAGGCCCCCCCCAAGCTGGCCAAAAGTTCCTGGAGGTCCAGCGGGGGTCAGGGAGCGATTTCCCGCCGCGAATCGTTTTCCGTACGGAAAATGGCGCCGGCAGGAGATCGACTGCAGGAGGTCGTTCAGCGAGGGTTCCGGCGCCTCGCTGAACGACCTCCTGCAGTCGATCTCCTGCCGGCGCCATTTTCCATACGGAAAACGATTCGCGGCGGGAAATCGCTCCCTGACCCCCGCTGGACCTCCAGGAACTTTTGGCCAGCTTGGGGGGGGCCTCCTGACCCCCACAAGACTTGCCAAAAGTCCAGCGGGGGTCCGGAAGGACCTCCTGCCGTCGAATCCTGTTGGTCTATGGCCGCCGCCATTTTTCGGCGCCATTTTGGAAAATGGCGCCGGCCGAAGACAACAAGATTCAGTAGCAGGAGCCCGTTCCGGACCGCTGCCGTTCCGGACCCCCAGGTAATTTAAGTCATTTGGGGTGGGGGTTCGGGAGGGTGGGGGATTGAAGGAGGTAGGATTTGGCAAGGAAATGTTTAAGTTATTTGGGGGGGGTTCGGGAAGGTGGGGGATTTAATTTAAAGGGTCGGGGATGGGTTTTAGCGGGTTTTAGTGTGCCGGCTCACGATTCTAACGATTTATAACGATAAATCGTTAGAATCTCTATTGTATTGTGTTCCATAACGGTTTAAGACGATATTAAAATTATCGGACGATAATTTTAATCGTCCTAAAACGATTCACATCCCTATCCAGCATAGCTCCCTGCTTCAACGGCAGGGGAGAAGAAAAACTGCTACTTCACGCATATCCAGCATAGCTCTCTGCTTCAACGGCAGGGGAGAAGAAAAACTGATACTTCACGCATATCCAGCATAGCTCTCTGCTTCAACGGCAGGGGAGAAGAAAAACTGATACTACACGCATATCCAGCATAGCTCCCTGCTTCAACGGCAGGGGAGAAGAAAAACAACCAATAAGGGCTGAATAACATAGTCTGGGTAAAACAAATAAGCATGGGTGTAGCTTGCTTATTGCGGCGGTTACTTCCCCTACTACCCCTAACTAATCAAGCTTGATATTTCACTTGGATGCAGCTCCATCACTGCTCTCTACATTAATGGTGGGGGTGGATGGGAAATAGAACCAAAGAGCTAAGAGAAACAGATAAGTATGAGAAAAAAATGTGTGAAGCTTGCTGGGCAGACTGGATGGGCCGTTTGGTCTTCTTCTGCCGTCATTTCTATGTTTCTATAAATTTGCATTGGAGATGGACAAAGAATGGATTTTGAAATTATATTTTAAACATCGTTTAGAATTATTTATGGGTATGCAAGTGAGGATATTTTCAGATATTTCTAAAGTTACGCAGAAAAAACGAAAACAATTCTTGTTGTTGAGACCGCAAGTTATACAGATGGGAGCAACATTTACGTTAAGATTCCCCTGCAGGTGCCTAATTAAGTTTAAAGATAAAACTTTTCTGTTCTTTCTACCATCTCAGTTAACACAATGTCTTTCTGATAAATCTGAATTGCAGTGTGTGTGATATCTTATACTTGTTCCTGTAGCCTTAAAAATGTCTGAGTTTGTTCCACCTCACAATATATATATAACTCCTGCCGATGCTATGAATTTAGTTGTATAAGTTAAGATTAGTTAATGACCACTTGGATCTTTGATAGTGGACTTGATAATGTATACTTTGATTGTTTGTTTCTTTTTCTATTTCCTTTCTTTTTAAGAAATTATGATGTATACATTTGATTTATTGTCAAGAGAGTTATCTTGATATAATATTGTAAAAATTAATAAAGAATAAATTAAAAAAAAAAAAAGAAATGTCAGCAGAAAAGGACCAAACGGTTCATCCAGTCTGCCCAGCAAGCTTATAGTAGTATCTGCCATGCTGTACAGGTCACCCCCAGACCATAAAAGTTAGAACTTTAAAAAGTCAGGGCTTTAGATATCTTAGCTCCTTCTGAGAGTTTTGACCTTACAGGTTTTCTTCAAGATTCACAAGAGATAATTTCCTCTAGAACTACTTTTATTATTACTTGTGCTCTTTAGACAGACAAAGATTTAATTTTGAGACAATACTTTAAAAATAGTAACCAGATGTTTTGTTGTCAAAAGGTATTCTCTCTTTTCCAGATCCCTAATGTGAGAGATCTCCTGGAAACAGGCAGCTCGCCCTGCTCCAATGCAGGAAAGAAGGGGCTGCCAAAAATCTTCCTCCTGGATCTCAAACTGAAGTTTTTCCCTTTTCAACAAATGTTAACACTGGAGTTCCTCCTTGCAGCAGGTTACCACACCTCCTTCCTTGTTGAGGATTTGGAGAGGCAGGTCTTCCTTAATTTGGGCAGCCCCAGACACAGGGTTCCCCATGCCCTGATTCCAGGTGGTAACCAGGGATCTCACAAGGCTCCTATCACGAAAAAGTGGGTCACAAACTGAAAAACAACCCAGAGGGAAATCCCAACCAGCCAGTAAGTGGACTGAAGGATCAGGATCCCTGGGCAGGATGTTCCTGATTCCTCTGACTGGGCCTGAAAAACCAACTCAGATAAACTCCTCACTATCCCCTAACATCAAGCAAACCATAAGGGACTGCCAATAGTCTCTCTGGAGAGAGCTGCTTAAAAAAATCCTTCCCATTGAGATGACCATTCCAGCACTCTCAAAGAGAAGGGATGCATTTGAATGTAACCTTCCCCAAACATTAGCTTATAATGCTCTTAACTAACTAAAGGTGAGTCACTCTGGCTGACTAACTAAAGTTAAACTGTTTGTATTTCCCAACCCTCCCACCCCTCAACCACCCACCCCACTCATCCTTTAATTTATAGGCAGGTGCCACTTACAAAGAAAAAAAAAACACCTTATTGAGAGTTTGCTCATTCCCCTGTAGGCCACTACTAGACATATAGTGAATTCACTAATACATTTAAAAGACATTAATTAGACACATTCCTACTCCCATAGCAACCTAAACTTAAGTAGGAACTGAACAAATTTGAGATGAAGGCAGCAGTCCAGCAGCAAGAGGGGGGCTTCCCAGTCTTTTGCATCGAGTGTCACATGTATGATTTTTTACCCACCGGTGAGAAATTGTACATGTGCATGTGATGCAAAGAGCTCCTGGCTCTCAGAGAACGAGTCCGAACACTGGAGGCTAGAGTGCAGACCTGGAGGAGCTGAGGCAGACAGAGAGGTATATAGTTGAGACCTTCAGGGACATAGTAGCCAACTCCCAACTTCAGACTGTCAGCCCTGGTGCTGCCTTGGAGGAAGAAGGTCTCATGATTGGAGAGCATCAAACTGATGCAGCAGGAAAGGATCCTGTAGCAAGGACCTGCTCTCCAGGTGATGCATTGTCCTTTCGCACCAAGGATATCTCCCCAAGGCCTACTGCCCAGGAGGGAAGGGTTAGGTCAGCCACCATAGTTGGTGATTTGATTATTAGGAATGTAGACAGCTGGGTGGCTGGTGGGCGTGAGGATCGCCTGGTAACATGCCTACCTGGTGCGAAGGTGGTGGACCTCACGCGTCACCTAGATAGGATTTTAGACAGTGCTAGGGAAAAGCCGGTTGTCGTGGTACATGTGGGCACCAACGACATAAGAAAATGTGGGAGGGAGGTTCTGGAAGCCAAATTTAGGCTCTTAGGTAGAAAGCTTATCTTCCAGAACCTCCACGGTAGCTTTCTCTGAAATGCTCCCTGCTCCACGCGCAGGTCACCAGAGGCAGGCAGAGCTCCAGAGTCTCAATGTGTGGATGAGACGATGGTGCAAGGAAGAGGGATTCAGTTTTATTAGGAACTGGGGAACCTTTTGGGGAAGGGGGAGTCTCTTCTGAAGGGATGGGCTCCACCTTCACAAGGGTGGAACCAGACTGCTGGCGCTAACCTTTAAAAAGGAGATAGAGCAGCTTTTAAACTAGAACAAAGGGGAAAGCCAACAGTTGCTCAGCAGCGCATGGTTCGTAGAGAAGTATCTTTAAAGGATACTAATGATGCATTAGAATTAGGGCATCCCGACAGTGAGGTTCCAATTATAAGAAAAATAGTCCAAGTGCCTGCAACTAAAAACTCACCTGAGCTAAAAAATGAATGAAAATACAAAAAATGAATGAAAATACAAACAAAAAACAAACTTTGAAATGTTTGTATACTAATGCCAGAAGTCTAAGAAGTAAGATGGGTGAATTAGAATGTATAGCAGTGAATGATGACATAGACTTAATTGGCATCTCAGAGACATGGTGGAAGGAGGACAACCAATGGGACAGTGCTAAACCAGGGTTCAAATTATATCGCAAAGACAGAGAGGAGCACCCGGGAGGCGGTGTGGCGCTTTATGTCTGGGATGGCATAGAGTCCAACAGGATAAACATCCTGCATGAGACTAAATGCACAATTGAATGTTTATGGGTAGAAATCCCTTGTGCATCGGGGAAGACTATAGTGATAGGAGTATACTACTTTCCACCTGGAATTTGTTGCCAGAGGATGTGGTTAGTGCAGTTTAGTGCAGTTAGTGTAGCTGGGTTCAAGAAAGGTTTGGATAAGTTCTTGGAGGAGAAGTCTATTAACAGCTATTAATCAAGTTTACTTAGGGAATAGCCACTGCTATTAATTGCATCAGTAGCATGGGATCTTCTTAGTGTTTGGGTAAGTGCCAGGTTCTTGTGGCCTGGTTTGGCCTCTGTTGGAAACAGGATGCTGGGCTTGATGGACCCTTGGTCTGACCCAGCATGGCAGTTTCTTATGTTCTTATGTTCTTATGGTGAGACTGAAAAATTGTTAGAAAAAAACTGAAAGGAGCAGCTACAAAAGTAAAAAGTGTCAAGAGGCATAAGAACATAAGAACATAAGAAAATGCCATACTGGGTCAGACCAAGGGTCCATCAAGCCCAGCATCCTGTTTCCAACAGTGGCCAATCCAGGCCATAAGAACCTGGCAAGTACCCAAAAACTAAGTATATTCCATGTAACCATTGCTAATGGCAGTGGCTATTCTCTAAGTGAACTTAATAGCAGGTAATGGACTTCTCCTCCAAGAACTTATCCAATCCTTTTTTAAACACAGCTATACTAACTGCACGAACCACATTCTCTGGCAACAAATTCCAGAGTTTAATTGTGCGTTGAGTAAAAAAGAACTTTCTCCGATTAGTTTTAAATGTGCCCCATGCTAACTTCATGGAGTGTCCCCTAGTCCTTCTACTATCCGAAAGAGTAAATAACCGATTCACATCTACCCGTTCTAGACCTCTCATGATTTTAAACACCTCTATCATATCCCCCCTCAGTCGTCTCTTCTCCAAGCTGAAAAGTCCTAACCTCTTTAGTCTTTCCTCATAGGGGAGCTGTTCCATTCCCCTTATCATTTTGGTAGCCCTTTTCTGTACCTTCCCCATCGAAACTATATCTTTTTTGAGATGCGGCGACCAGAATTGTACACAGTATTCAAGGTGTGGTCTCACCATGGAGCGATACAGAGGCATTATGACATTTTCCATTTTATTCATCATTCCTTTTCTAATAATTCCCAACATTCTGTTTGCTTTTTTGACTGCCGCAGCACACTGAACCGACGATTTCAATGTGTTATCCACTATGACACCTAGATCTCTTTCTTGGGTTGTAGCACCTAATATGGAACCCAACATCGTGTAATTATAGCATGGGTTATGTTTCCCTATATGCATCACCTTGCACTTATCCACATTAAATTTCATCTGCCATTTGGATGCCCAATTTTCCAGTCTCACAAGGTCTTCCTGCAATTTATCACAATCTGCTTGTGATTTAACTACTCTGCACAATTTTGTGTCATCTGCAAATTTGATTATCTCACTCGTCGTATTTCTTTCCAGATCATTTATAAATATATTGAACAGTAAGGGTCCCAATACAGATCCCTGAGGCACTCCACTGTCCACTCCCTTCCACTGAGAAAATTGCCCATTTAATCCTACTCTCTGTTTCCTGTCTTTTAGCCAGTTTGCAATCCACGAAAGGACATCGCCACCTATCCCATGACTTTTTACTTTTCCTAGAAGCCTCTCATGAGGAACTTTGTCAAACGCCTTCTGAAAATCCAAGTATACTATATCTACCGGTTCACCTTTATCCACATGTTTATTAACTCCTTCAAAAAAGTGAAGCAGATTTGTGAGGCAAGACTTGCCCTGGGTAAAGCCATGCTGACTTTGTTCCATTAAACCATGTCTTTCTATATGTTCTGTGATTTTGATGTTTAGAACACTTTCCACTATTTTTCCTGGCACTGAAGTCAGGCTAACCGGTCTGTAGTTTCCCGGATCGCCCCTGGAGCCCTTTTTAAATATTGGGGTTACATTTGCTATCCTCCAGTCTTCAGGTACAATGGATGATTTTAATGATAAGTTACAAATTTTTACTAATAGGTCTGAAATTTCATTTTTTAGTTCCTTCAGAACTCTGGGGTGTATACCATCCGGTCCAGGTGATTTACTACTCTTCAGTTTGTCAATCAGGCCTACCACATCTTCTAGGTTCACCGTGATTTGATTCAGTCCATCTGAATCATTACCCATGAAAACCTTCTCCATTACGGGTACCTCCCCAACATGGCCATTGTTATAAAATACCATCTAGAAGCACAGTCCAGATGTATTCCACATATTAGAAAAGGTGGAAAGAAGGCAAAACGATTACCGGCATGGTTAAAAGGGGAGGTAAAAGAAGTTATTTTAGCCAAAAGATCTTCATTCAAAAATTGGAAGAAGGATCCAACAGAAGAAAATAGGATAATGCATAAACATTGGCAAGTTAAATGTAAGACATTGATAAGACAGGCTAAGAGAGAATTTGAAAAGAACTTGGCTGTAGAGGCAAAAACTCACAGTCAAAACATTTTAAAATATATCCGAAGCAGAAAGCCTGTGAGGGAGTCAGTTGGACCGTTAGATGATCGAGGGGTTATAGGGGCACTTAGAGAAGATAAGGCCATCGCGGAAAGATTAAATTATTTCTTTGCTTCGGTGTTTACTAAAGAGTATGTTGGGGAGATTCCCGTTCCGGAGAAGGTTTTCATGGGTAATGATTCAGATGGACTGAACCAAATCACGTTGAACCTAGAAGATGTGGTAGGCCTGATTGACAAACTGAAGAATAGTAAATCACCTGGACCGGATGGTCCAGGTGATTTGAGTTCTGAAGGAACTAAAAAATGAAATTTCAGACCTATTAGTAAAACTTTGTAACCTATCATTAAATCATCCATTGTACCTGAAGACTGGAGGATAGCTAAAGTAACCCCAATATTTAAAAAGGGTTCCAGGGGCAATCCGGGAAACTACAGACCGGTTAGCCTGACTTCAGTGCCAGGAAAAATAGTGAAAAATGTTCTAAGCATCAAAATCACAGTACATATAGAAAGACATGGTTTAATGGAACAAAGTCAGCATGGCTTTACCCAAGGCAAGTCTTGCCTCACAAATCTGCTTCACTTTTTTGAAGGAGTTAATAAACATGTGGATAAAGGTGAACCAGTAGATATAGTATATTTGGATTTTCAGAAGGCGTTCCTCATGAGAGGCTTCTAGGAAAAGTAAAAAGTCATGGTGTAGGTGGCAATGTCCTTTCGTGGATTACAAACTGGCTAAAAGACAGGAAATAGAGAGTAGGATTAAATGGACAATTTTCTCAGTGGAAGGGAGTGGGCAGTGGAGTGCCTCAGGCATCTGTATTGGGACCCTTACTTTTCAATATATTTATAAATGATCTCGAAAGAAATTTGACGTGTGAGGTAATCAAATTTGCAGATGATACAAATTTGTTCAGAGTAGTTAAATCACATCAGATTGTGATAAATTGCAGGAAGACCTTGTGAGACTGGAAAATTAGGTATCGAAATGGAAGATGAAATTTAATGTGGATAAGTGCAAGGTGATGCATATAGGGAAAAATAACCCATGCTATAGTTACACAATGTTAGGTTCCATGTTAGGTGCTACCATCCAAGAAAGAGATTTAGGTGTCATAGTGTATAACACATTGAAATCGTCGGTTCAGTGTGCTGCAGCAGCAAAAAAGGAAAAAGAATGTTGGGAATTATTAGAAAGGGAATGGTGAATAAAACGGAAAATGTCATAATGCCTCTGTATCGCTCCATGGTGAGACCACACCTTGAATACTGTGTACAATTCTGGTCGCCGCATCTCAAAAAAGATATAGTTTCGATGGGGAAGGTACAGAAAAGGGCTACCAAAATGATAAGGGGAATGGAACAGCTCCCCTATGAGGAAAGACTAAAGAGGTTAGGACTTTTCAGCTTGGAGAAGACGGCTGAGGTGGATTATGATTGAGGTGTTTAAAATCATGAGAGGTCTAGAATGGGTTAATGTGAATCAGTTATTTACTCTTTCAGATAATAGAAAGGCTAGGGGGCACTCCATGAATTTAGCATGTGGCACATTTAAAACTAATCGGAGAAAGTTCTTTTTCACTCAACGCACAATTAAACACAATTAAATTGCCAGAGGATGTGGTTAGTGCAGTTAGTGTAACTGTGTTTAAAAAAGGATTGGATAAGTTCTTGGAGGAGAAGTCCATTACCTGCTATTAAATAAGTTGACTTTGAAAATAGCCACTGCTATTACTATAAACATCAATATGAAATAGACTTAGTTTTTGGATACTTGCCAAGTTCTTATGGCCTGGATTGGCCACTGTTGGAAACAGGATGCTGGGCTTGATGGATCCTTGGTCTGACCCAATATGGCATGTTCTTATGTTCTTAAAGGTTCACCCAGGGCTTAATGGTAATGACTGAAGGGTCCATTACACTGAATTCTTCTCACACTCAGTCACTGTTCCCAGCACCAAAAGACTCCCAAAGGTGGATACCAACACACAGTCCCCTACTTCCTTTAAACTCTGTTGATCCACAGGACTCATGCTTGGGAAGTCATGGTTTTAGGGCAGTTCTAAACTTGAATGAAGCTGCTGGACCCTCTGGTTGGGTGCTCAACAAAGATTTATTGTAACCAAAACTACTTTAATTCCAATTCACAAAAATAATTCTCTAATTTCCTTCTCACAAACTTGAACAGTGCAAAGGTACCTCTTTCCTCAGATTTATAAGCACTAGGTAAAGACCCAACACTCCTGACAGATAGATAGTCAGCTCCTGGTAGAGTTGGGATCTCCTTTCTCTGATGGTAAAAGCTAAATTTATGGTGGTAAAAAATCCCCAAAAAACCACTAGTTTTTATTATTTTGCCACCAGTTTTTATTATTTCCTGCCCTTCTCTGTGGGCAGGAACTGGTGGCAAAATAATTCCTCCCAAAAGCACGAGAACAAAGCTTTCTAAAATACTTCTCTTTCAGTACTCTTTCAGGTCACTGCTGTCCCTTTTTAGCTGGATAGAGGAAGCCACAGCATTTTCTTGACCCTAGCAGAGGAGAAAATTCTCCTTAGGCAGGAACAGGATCCGAAAAGCAAAACTCTCAAAAAAAAACCCAAAGCAGTTCTTCTCAAAACTTTTCAAAATCTTCTTTACTCCAAGACAGTCCTTTCCAGACTGTGGGATACTGGCATAGAGCAGTCTCTTCCCTTTCATCAGACTTTGAAGCCTTCTCCAATTCAAAACTCCAAAATCAAAAGCTACTTCCCCTGTATCAGGCAGTGGGGCCTAAATGTGGGGAGAACTCCAAAATTCTCTCCTGCTCCTCAAAACTAAAAAAAATTGCCACAAACAAACTGCTCCTCATGCAGAGCCTCTGTTTATAGTGCACTGCTGACAGTCCAGAGAAGCCTCATTGGAGGTACTTGCAGGGATGATCTGCAAGCTACAAAATTCCTAGCCTAGGGACCAACAGGATAGTGGAGACCTATGAGTCTACACTTCTGAAAGGACAAGAAGCAGTGCAATTCAGTTTCAACAGGGGAGAATTAGGGTAGACAAGAATTTTCTGACTGTGAGGTTGGTCAAGTACAGAAATGGGTTCCACAAGGAGGTGCTGCAATCTCTCTCTTTGGAAATGTTTAACAGCAGCTTAGACACAGATCAGTCTGGGATAGTTTAGGTACAGTGGGTCCTTCTTGAGGAGAGACAGAAGGAAGGAGATGTGGTCTGGGAGGGGATAAAAAGGAGGGAAGGAGGGTCAGGAAGAGAGTGAGAGTGGGGAGGAACTGTGGTGAGAGAGTTTAGTCAGAAAGGGTGAGAGGGAGACAATGGCGGATGATGGGATTGAATGAGTGAGACCCAGGAAAGGGGTGGAAGAACACAGAGGAGATAGCTAAGAAGAGGGTTAAAAGAGAAGATTGTGAACTGAGAGGGGATAAGAATGGTAGATGGAGACAAAGTAGGAGGGCTAGAGGTGGATAAATAGAAAATGAAGCAATAGAGAGGAAATAGGGGTTGGAGAAAGGGAAAGCTGGAGGAATCAGACAGGGAAGGTGCAGAGCTGTGATTAGGGAATGGGGAAGAAGGGCAACTGCCCAAGGCGCTAGGGATGTGCATCCGTTTTCGACGTATTTGTAATCCGCAACTTATTTTTTCCTATCTGTTAAATACGTGGGCAGGCGAAACGCATCGCGACTCCCCACGTATTTAACAGATTTATGTTTAATTTGGCGCGCCGCAAGGTGCGCGCTTTTCCTCGCCGCCATTAGCTGCGAGCTAGTACCCCGGATTACCACAAAATGGCGGCGCCCCTGCGGTAACCATGCCGACCTGTCTGACCCTTTCCTGTGAGTCACAGTGACTCACAGGAAAGGGTCGGACAGGTCGGCATGGATACCGGAACGCAGCGTATCTGCGCTGACATTTGCTGAGCAGCACTGAATGCAGCCAATCGCGCTGTCATTCAGTGCTCTCTGTGGATTTTAGTGAAACAGCAGCACGAGGAGGCACGCAGTTATTTCCAGCGATTCTGTGGGGAGGTGGGCTGGGCTGGGTGGAAGAGGCAGGCAGGCAGGCAGAAGCAGAACTGATAGAGAAGAGATACTAGGCTAGCAAAGGAAAGAAAAATATTCCTTGTCTTGCTGTAGTGCCAGGGGACAGCTACAGTCACTAGTATTCCTGTTTCTTTCAAGCAGTCTATTTTGGTCAGACTCATCTCTGACTGAGAAGAGAAGCTGACTGTGCTAGGTCAGCTAGCACTGACCACCATTTACCATTGAGGGTGTTGGGCTGGCTTGGAGAGAGATATTATTTTCAATGTCATCCATTTTTCTGGAGTGACAAAAATTCCTGCTTTATTAAATTCCAATTACTTAGTCTGTCAGTGCAGTGGGCATTTTAAACAGACTGAACATTGTCCTTGAGTGGGTCTGTGCAGTGAAGTGCCCGGGGAGTACTCTGCCTCTTTTGTGCTTACAAGCAAGCTAGTTCTGTGTGCACTCCACACACATTAGTGCACAGCCAGGCAGGCAGTGTGACAGTGGGCAGTGGGCATTTTAAACAGACTGAACATTGTCCTTCAGTGGGTCTGTGCAGTGAAGTGCCCGGGGAGTACTCTGCCTCTTTTGTGCTTACAAGCAAGCTAGTTCTGTGTGCACTCCACACACATTAGTGCACAGCCAGGCAGGCAGTGTGACAGTGGGCAGTGGGCATTTTAAACAGACTGAACATTGTCCTTGAGTGGGTCTGTGCAGTGAAGTGCCCGGGGAGTACTCTGCCTCTTTTGTGCTTACAAGCAAGCTAGTTCTGTGTGCACTCCACACACATTAGTGCAGAGCCAGGCAGGCAGTGTGACAGTGGGCAGTGGGCATTTTAAACAGACTGAACATTGTCCTTGAGTGGGTCTGTGCATCTGGGCATTTTAAACAGACTGAACATTGTCCTTGAGTGGGTCTGTGCATCTGGGCATTTTAAACAGACTGAACATTATTATTGTGGACCAGTGGGCAGTGTTACCACTCAGTGACATAAAATCCATAATGTCAGGGAAAGAGAGATGCAATCGACTTATTGGGACTGGCAGAGGAGGCACCCCAAAAGACACTAGTGCAACACCACCAGTACAGCTAAAAAGGCAACTGTCGCAATCTAAACTCTTTGTAGGGGATGGCAGTTCCATGCCAAAAAAAACGAAATCTGACCATGATACATCGCCATTGCCACCACTTGTTTCTGGCCCTGTAATTTTGGAGGAGAGGGAAGGGGAGGCAGAGTCATGCCAGACAAAATGTAGACACACAAAAGTAGCAGGGGGGCAGAAGTCTCGACTAACACTTAGCGTTCACAAGGTAGCGCAGTCACTGTTAGCTTCTGATTCAGATGAAGAATCTTCTTGGGTGGGATTCTCAACAGATACGGAAGAAGTAATAGCTGACGAATCTTCGGTAGTCCTGTCTTAGCCTCCAGAATTGTGCAGCAGGGGAGAGATGACAGTGATATCGAGGAGGAGGAAGAGCAGTCAGTAAGGGGACAGAGGGTGACTGGTGCCCCCTCTGGCATTGCTTCTCAGGGTGCACCCACTACCTCAACTCCAGTGCCAGCATCAACCCCCAAGGTGTTAGAGAGGGGAGGATCACGAAAGACATCTCCGATCTGGAAACACTTTAAAGTGACGGAAGACCCGCGTTATGCTCGGTGTAATTACTGTGCCAGGGATATTAGCAGAGGCAAGCAAATGGGACATCTATCTAATTTTGGCATGAACCATCATATGAAGAGGCAACACCCAACAAGATTACTGCCACCTGGGGATGGTGGCAGTTCCAGTGGGGGAACCCCTTCCAACCAGTTTGCAGTGGTAGGAAAGCAGCAGAGTCTGCCCACGCCCTCATACCCTTCTAGCAGTCAGGCGGCAGGCCAGCAACCCCCGGACATGTGGCAGAAGCGACAAACCACCATGGAGGAAATGGGGTGGAGTGCGGTAACGCTATCCCGGGGTAGGAGGCAGGCAGCCTCAAAAGTTGTAACCAGGAGCATTGGGGAAATGATTGCCCTTGATGACCAGCCCTTGCAGCTAGTGCAGAATGTGGGTTTCAAGCGTTTTTTGAAGGTCGTACTACCAAATTACAAAATCCCCTGCAGAACCACATTTAGTAGAAAGGTCATCCCCAGCCTGTACAAGCAGTGTCGCAGTCGCTTGCAAGCACTGCTAGCTAAGGTAGACGGAAGAGTGCATTTCACCTGCGATATCTGGACCGCCATGAACGCTGCACACTCTTACCTCTCTCTGACAGCACACTGGTGGGACATGGCAGAGGCAGGGGCAGCCAGCAGTTCTATTACTGAAGAAGTATCAGGGTGGAGGTGGGCTTTACTGCACACCCACCTGGCGGACCAGGCCCATACCGCAGCCAATATTCTAGCATGCATCAGAAAGATGCTGGAGGGCTGGCAACTACACCAGCGAAACAGGAAAACGCAGGGAGGGTTCTTTGTCACAGACAATGGTGCAAACATGGTTAAGGCAATAAACGATGGGCACTTTAAGAACATCCGATGTTTTGCACACACTCTGCACCTGGTAGTGAAGTCAGCTCTGGGCTTGGAGTCCAATGACAAGGAGAATGAATACCTGCATAGGTTAATACAGAAGTGCAGGTACATAGCAGCACACTTCCACAGAAGTGTCAAGGCGGGGCAGGTTCTCCAACAAAAGCAGACTGATTTGGATATGCCTCACAAGCGTCTCATTCAAGACATTGCCACCTGATAGAATTCCACCTTTATGATGCTGGAGAGGAGCTGCAGATACCCCTTCATGAACTTTCTGGTACAATAGACATAGGTGTGCAGAATCCCCTAGGGCATCATGATTGGTTAGTCATGAGTCAGCTGGTAAAAATCCTGCAGCCCTTCAAGGATGTCACGGAGGAGCTGAGTTCCAGAAGTGCCACCTTGGCTGACATCATCCCTATAGTGAAATTCCTGGATGAACATTTGGAGGCCTTTAAATGGGAAGAGGGAATGATTGCTGAGGTGCTGCAGTGTCTGGACATTTTGCAGCAGCAGGTGAAAGACAGATTAAGGCCTTTAACAGACGACCGCACATACATGCTCGCCTCTGTCTGTGATTCCCGTGTGAAAGGTAAACTCGCCTTACAGACCAATTGTCTATCATTTGTGAAGGAGCTGCTGTTAGCAAAGGTCCGTGAACAGGAGCGCCATAGGCGGAGCAGACTAGGCTTGAAGCAGAGGTGGAAACAGCAGGCACATCAGAGAGTTGTGCTGCTAGCCCAGGAGGAGCAGCACTGTGTCAGTGACAGATAGTACCTCCTCCTCAACGTCAGAACGCCCAAGGCATGTTGGCCATAAAGATTCATCAGTTGTGCAACGGGCGAGAGAGAAAGTAGCTGGATTGAGTGACTCTGAGCTCTCCCAAGCATAGGAGGAGACAGCAGCACAGCTGTCAGTGACAAGGTATCTCTCAGAGCCGATAGAGAAAATGCAGACAGATCCGCTGGCATATTGGGCACACAAGTCCACTGTCTGGCCACACCTAGCCAAAGTGGCTCAGCGATATCTGTCATGTCCACCAACCAGTGTGCCCAGTGAACGTGTCTTTTCAATGACAGAGGATATCATGAGCCCTCACCGCTCAAGGCTGGCACCAGAGTTGATGGAAATGCTAGTGTTTTTGAAAGTAAACCTGCCTTTGCTTGGCTTTCCAAATTTTTCCTGTGAATGGCAAGATGAATAAGAGCTATTCAAAGCCTTGCAGCAGCTCCAATTGCCTCCTATGCTCCAGATAATGTAAGCACTGCAGCACATGTTCCTGACATGAATCGCTGTGCCTGACCGTCTACAGTGCAGGCCTTGTATTCCTACCAGTGTTTGACCTTGATAGCTGCGCCTGTTCATCCAGGCCTTGTGTCCCTAGGTGGGATTGACCTCTGTGCTCGACTGCTGTGCCTGTTCATCCAGGCCTTGTGTTCCTAAAAGTCTTTGACCTTGATAGCTGTGCCTGTTCATCCAGGCCTTGTGTTCCTAAAAGTGTTTGACCTTGATAGCTGCGCCTGTTCATCCAGGCCTTGTGTCCCTAGGTGGGATTGACCACTGTCCTTGACTGCTGCGCCTGTTCATCCAGGCCTTGTGTTCCTAAAAGTCTTTGACCTTGATAGCTGCGCCTGTTCATCCAGGCCTTGTGTCCCTAGGTGGGATTGACCTCTGTGCTCGACTGCTGTGCCTGTTCATCCAGGCCTTGTGTTCCTACCAGTGTTTGACCTTGATTGCTGTGCCTGTTCATCCAGGCCTTGTGTTCCTCTGGGGATAGGGAAATACCTACAGTACCTGAATGTAATCAACTATGAAGTGCTGGAAACGTTTTAAAATTAGAATATAAATAAATTTAAAAAAAAACATTTCCTATCCCTGTCCATCCAGGCCTTGTGTTCCTAAAAGTCTTTGACCTCCATAGCTGTGCCTGTTCATCCAGGCCTTGTGTTCCTAAAAATCTTTGACCTCCATAGCTGTGCCTGTTCATCCAGGCCTTGTGTCCCTAGGTGGGATTGACCTCTGTGCTTGACTGCTGTGCCTGTTCATCCAGGCCTTGTGTTCCTAAAAGTGTTTGACCTCGATTGCTGTGCCTGTTCATCCAGGCCTTGTGTTCCTAAAAGTGTTTGACCTCGACTGCTGTGCCTGTTCATCCAGGCCTTGTGTTCCTAAAAGTGTTTGACCTCGATTGCTGTGCCTGTTCATCCAGGCCTTGTGTTCCTAAAAGTGTTTGACCTCGATTGCTGTGCCTGTTCATCCAGGCCTTGTGTTCCTAAAGTGTTTGACCTCGATAGCTGCGCCTGTTCATCCAGGCCTTGTGTCCCTAGGTGGGATTGACCTCTGTCCTCGCCTGCTGCGCCTGTTCATCCAGGCCTTGTGTTCCTAAAAGTGTTTGACCTCGACTGCTGTGCCTGGTCATCCAGGCCTTGTGTTCCAAAAAGTCTTTGGCCTCCATAGCTGTGCCTGTCAGTCCAGGCATTGTGTTCCTACCAGTGTTTGACCTCGATAGCTGCGCCTGTTCATCCAGGCCTTGTGTTCCTACCAGTGTTTGACCTCAATTGCTGTGCCTGTTCATCCAGGCCTTGTGTTCCTCTGGGGATAGGGAAATACCTACAGTACCTGAGTGTAATCAACTAATCGGAGAAAGTTCTTTTTTACTCAATGCACAATTAAACTCTGGAATTTGTTGCCAGAGAATGTGGTTCGTGCAATTAGTATAGCTGTGTTTAAAAAAGGATTGGATAAGTTCTTGGAGGAGAAGTCCATTACCTGCTATTAAGTTCACTTAGAGAATAGCCACTGCCATTAGCAATGGTTACATGGAATAGACTTAGTTTTTGGGTACTTGCCAGGTTCTTATGGCCTGGATTGGCCACTGTTGGAAACAGGATGCTGGGCTTGATGGACCCTTGGTCTGACCCAGTATGGCATTTTCTTATGTTCTTATGTTCTTATGAAGTGCTGGAAACATTTTAAAATAAGAATATAAATAAATTTAAAAAAAATGTCCTTTCCCTGTCCATCCAGGCCTTGTATTCCTAAAAGTCTTTGACCTCCATAGCTGTGCCTGTTCATCCAGGCCTTGTGTTCCTAAAAGTCTTTGACCTCGATAGCTGTGCCTGTTCATCCAGGCCTTGTGTCCCTAGGTGGGATTGACCTCTGTGCTCGACTGCTGTGCCTGTTCATCCAGGCCTTGTGTCCCTAGGTGGGATTGACCTCTGTCCTCGCCTGCTGCGCCTGTTCATCCAGGCCTTGTGTTCCTAAAAGTGTTTGACCTCGATAGCTGCACCTGTTCATCCAGGCCTTGTGTTCCTAAAAGTGTTTTACCTCGATAGCTGTGCCTGTTCATCCAGGCATTGTGTTCCTAAAAGTGTTTGACCTTGATTGCTGTGCCTGTTCATCCAGGCCTTGTGTCCCTAGGTGGGATTGACTTCTGTCCTCGACTGCTGCGCCTGTTCATCCAGGCCTTGTGTCCCTAGGTGGGATTGACCTCTGTCCTCGACTGCTGCGCCTGTTCATCCAGGCCTTGTGTTCCTAAAAGTGTTTGACCTCGATAGCTGCGCCTGTTCATCCAGGCCTTGTGTTCCTAAAAGTGTTTGACCTCGATAGCTGTGCCTGTTCATCCAGGCCTTGTGTCCCTAGGTGGGATTGACCTCTGTCCTCGACTGCTGTGCCTGTTCATCCAGGCCTTGTGTTCCTAAAAGTGTTTGACCTCGATAGCTGCGCCTGTTCATCCAGGCCTTGTGTTCCTAAAAGTGTTTGACCTCAATTGCTGTGCCTGTTCATCCAGGCCTTGTGTTCCTAAAAGTGTTTGACCTCGATTGATGTGCCTGTTCATCCAGGCCTTGGGTCCCTAGGTGGGATTGACCTCTGTCCTTGACTGCTGCGCCTGTTCAACCAGGCCTTGTGTTCCTAAAAGTGTTTGACCTCGATAGCTGCGCCTGTTCATCCAGGCCTTGTGTCCCTAGGTGAGATTCACCTCTGTCCTCGCCTGCTGCGCCTGTTCATCCAGGCCTTGTGTTCCTAAAAGTGTTTGACCTCGATAGCTGTGCCTGTTCATCCAGGCCTTATGTTCCTAAAAGTGTTTGACCTCGACTGCTGCGCCTGTTCATCCAGGCCTTGTGTTCCTAAAAGTGTTTGACCTCGATAGCTGTGCCTGTTCATCCAGGCCTTGTGTTCCTAAAAGTGTTTGACCTCGATAGCTGTGCCTGTTCATCCAGGCCTTGTGTCCCTAGGTGGGATTGACCTCTGTCCTCGACTGCTGCACCTGTTCATCCAGGCCTTGTGTTCCTAAAAGTGTTTGACCTCTACGGTACAAAGTCAACATAGGTTGATATTGCAGATTTGGACTTGAGTAGCAGTATTCTTATTTCTGAGAGATCTTCCATTTCCTTTGTCATCAGCTGGTGCGTAAGTACAGTCGGAATTCACTAGATGCCAACGGAATTCACTAGACGCCAATGATATTCACTAGACGCCAATGTAAACACCGGGTACACCCAACTCTGGGGGTGGACCCGTTCCAGGGAGTCCTTCCCTGCACAAAGGAAAGGGAACTCTCTCCTGGGCCAGCCTGTCTTTCCCCTATCAAAACCACGGGGACCAGACTGAAGGAGTTCGATTCCATGAACCCCTGACGACTGCACCCCTGAGACGCCTCTCGTCTCTTCATGCCTGCAGTGAAACGCACAGCCATCTTGAATTACTAACATTTGCACCGCAAACGGAACCTAATACGTAGTGACGTACTTACGCACTAACATTTAGTGAAACGTAACTCCATTTTGGAATCATAATTTGTATTGTATTAATACGAATGCCGCCGCAAATGTCTAACCCGTCAATTAAATGACGAAACAATAGTCTGATCATAAGCTACACCTACTAGAGACCACGCTAGCTATTGCTTGCTCAGCAGTTTGTAAATTGTTTGTTCAGCAAAAACCAGAACGCATGTGTGAAAGATAAGAACTGTAAAGTGTATAAAGGCTTGCTCCTAAGGGGGCGTGGCATACAGTTGTACTAAGCCGTTGTCTTAGCTGCATCTTGCTGGCAATAAAAGTCTATCTTTACGGATCAGTTGTCTGGGCCTCCTTACTGACTAAAAAGAGACGATTACATTGGCGAGCCAGCCAGGAGGTACCAGAGACGCTATTTTAGCTCTCCAGAAGGTCCGGTAGTTTGGTGGCGGAGCAGTCCCCCAGACACACCTGGTGAGTGGCCACCGCTGAGTTCAGCGATCAGGTTTCTGAGGGGATCGTTCCACAGAAATTCTGCCGAGATCTCTGGGTTGATGATCCGGGAAGAAGGCTTTCATGACGATCGGAAGACCCCTGCAGGCGAGTATCATGGAAACAAGGGAATAAGTGAAGAATAGATAAGGAAAATAACTGGTCTATCCCTGGCGGACCGAGGGGACCTTGATCACACCCCACGCAGTGTGTTAGTAGGAATTACGTTCCGAAGACCACGCGCATGATAAGGAAAAATTATAAGTGAAGTATACGATAGTGGGAATAGGTTTCTTGTTGTGTGAAAGAGAGTGAATGGCCTCGCAGTTCTAGACCGGGCGACCGCGTTCTAGTCAGAGCAATTGTGACCCTTTGTGTCGATTAGGAGCCGGATCAGATGGACGTCCTGAAGACGTAGTGTCTTCAGGACGTCCATCTGATCCGGCTCCTAATCGAGCTGCCTCTTCCATGTTTAATTGTATCTGTCGGCGTTCTTCAGTGGTAAAAAGAATGGAGGCTAAATGCCGAATGTCAGCCCAGTTGGGATTATGGGCTGCAAAAATGCCCCGTAAAAAGTCTATCATCTGTTCTGGTTTTTCAGCGTATGACGGCCCTGTTCATCAGCTGGTGCGTAAGTACAGTCGGAATTCACTAGAGAGACTTAGCCCCGACTTAGCCCCGAATTCACTAGAGAGACTTAGCCCCGACTGCAGATCCCAACTGGGATTTCCAGACCGCGGCAGGGCGGGAGCGCATTACCGCCTATCAGACCGCATTTCTTGAAGCTTTAAAGAAAGGGAAGCAGAAAGTTGTAAACATGGGAAAAATCCAAGACGTGGTGCAGAAGAGAGACGAGTCCCCCGGAAACTTTTTGGAACGACTGAAGGATGCGTACCTCCAGTACAGCCCATTTGACCCAGAGGACCCCAAACATCAATCCATCATAGTGATGAGCTTCGTTGGGCAGTCCTGCCCAGACATTCGCCGGAAGTTGCAAAAGCAGGAAGGGTTCGAGGGAATGAATATCAGCCAATTAAAAGCAATGGCTGATAAAGTCTATGTAAACCGAGACCCGGATGGAGACAGCAAGGAAAAGAAAGAAACTAGAAAGTTAAGAGAACGTGTCAGTTTGTTAGCCGCAGCGTTGGAAGAAACTAATTTCGGGAACCCGTCCAGGCAGTATCACGGGTATCCCGGACCCCGAGGAAGAGGCAGATCGCCCTCTAGAGGGCTGCCAAGAGGGCTGCCGAGAGGACGAGCAAGTAGAGGAGGATCGGTTAGAGGTGTAAGAATGCCATTGGGAACCAATCAATGCGCATATTGCAAACAAGAAGGACATTGGAAGTCTGAGTGTCCGGAGTCCCTGCAAGCAAGGCAGGAAGGATATACTCCGTCCAAATCTAAAGAAACGGAATGGCAGATGACCGTAGGTGAGACTTCCGGCGAAGATAGTGAAGCATGACTAGATAGGGGAACCCTTCCCATAGACCCCTTAGTGGAAATAAAGGTGGGGCCTGAAACGTTCAAAGGACTGTTGGATACGGGGGCTCAAAGATCGGTGATGACCACAGCCATCACCACGCCTACTTCGAAAAACATCTCCATAGTCGGGGCTTCAGGAAAACCACTAATTGCTCCCTTCCTCCAGAAACGACAGGTTACAATAGGAGGACAATTAGTGTCCCATCAATTCCTCTACGTGCCAGGGTGCCCAGTACCACTTATAGGGAGAGACCTCCTATGTAAATTAAGGGCTACCTTGCAATTCGAACCTACCGGTGAAATCAAGGCATCCTTTGCCGATAATCCTGTCTCTCTCATTTGTCCACTCCAAGAGGAATGGAGACTACATCTCCCCGTCCTTGAACAAATCACTCCGCATCGATACGAAGTGAACACCCCTCTCAACGAACAACGAAGACAGCTAATGGATAGCGTGCCTAAAGTATGGTCCGAGCAGAATCCAGGGGGAATAGCCATCGATGCTACCCTGTTTGGATCGAAATGAAACAGAATGCACAGGTGATTAATCAACCTCAATACCCCATTCCATATATGGCCAGACAAGGAATCCAGATACATCTGCAGAGACTGTACGACTTGGGCATTCTCAGACGAATCCGATCTGCTTGGAACACCCCTTTGTTGCCCGTAAAGAAACCTGGTTCTACTGATTACCAACCAGTACAGGATCTACGAAAAGTGAATAATCAAGTAGCAGATCTAGTAGCCCTCGTACCAAATCCATACTCAATCTTGGCTCAAGTTTCCCCTGCATCCAAGTGGTACAGTGTTATTGATCTCAAAGATGCTTTCTTCTCCGTTCCAGTAGCAGAAGAATGCCAGAAGATCTTTGCCTTCACATGGGAAAATGCACAAACTGGAATCAAGCAGCAGTACACATGGACTCGCTTGCCGCAAGGGTTCAAGCACTCACCTACGCTGTTCGGTGAGCAACTGGCAAAAGACTTGAAGATGTACCAAGTCATGTATGGGCCAGTAATACAGTATGTGGATGACCTTCTGTTGTTTCGTGAAACGTATCACGAATGTGCAGTAGCCACTCTCCACCTGCTAAAGATGTTGTACTCAAAAGGATATCGTGCAAGTAAAAAGAAGGCGCAAATATGTGAATTGGAAGTAGAATACTTGGGCTTCCAAATACGGGAAGGTACCCGTTGTCTTGGAATATCCCGTACCAGTTCAATACGAGGTCAACCTGTACCCACTTGCAAGAAAGAGCTCTGAGCGTTCCTTGGAGCTGCTGGATATTGCAGGCTGTGGATTGCTAACTATGCTGTTATTGCCCAGTCCCTGTACGACAAGTTGCGGGGAAAAGAGGCAGAATCTCAACCTTTTCAGTGGGAAACCCATGAATTGACAAGCTTACAACAACTGAAGGATGCCCTGATTGAACCTCCTGCCCTAGGATTGCCAGATGTAATGAAACCATTCCATCTATACGTCGATGAGAAGAAAGGAATGGCCATTGGGGTATTGACTCAAACTCTAGGCTCGTGGGAACGACCTGTTGCATATCTGTCAAAAGGAATGGACAATGTTGCAAAAGGATGGCCAGGTTGTCTTCGAAGCATTGCGGCTGCGTGCTTACTAATCCCAGAGGCTGTCAAATTGACTTTTGGTCAAACACTAAACGTAACAACTCCCCACACTATTCAAGGACTTCTAGAAACGCATGGACCAAAATGGATGACCAACTCACGTCTTGTAAAATACCAAGCCTTACTGTGTGAAACACCTGAAATTCAAATACAAGACAGCAAAAACTTGAACCCGGCCACTCTTATGCCGGCACCTGACCCCGTTGCCCATGACTGTGAAGAGGTCATGACTACAATACATTCCAGCAGACCAGACTTGAGGGATCAACCATGGCAGGGAGCATGGACTCTTTTTACTGATGGAAGTAGCCAAGTTATTGATGGAATTCGAGTTGCTGGGTATGCTGTGGTTTCTGAAGATGACATCATTGAAGCTGAGTCCCTACCTCCTGGGACATCCGCTCAAAAAGTTGAACTAATCGCTCTCACTCGAGCTCTACAATTGGCAGAAGGACAGACTGTGAACATCTACACAGATTCCAAATATGCTTTCCTCACTATCCAAGTACATGGAGCCTTATACAAGGAGCGAGGTTTTCTAACCGCCGAAGGAAAGCAACTAGCTAATGCGTCTGAAATACATCAATTGCTAAATGCTGTATGGGCACCGCAAAAGGTAGCTGTCATGCATTGTAAAGCCCACACAGGAAAATCAGATCCCGTTGCAAAAGGAAACCAATGGGCCGACAAAACAGCGAAAGAAGCAGCCCGTGCCCATTTATCGCACATCCCAACTACAACTTGCCCACTTCTACAATTCCCAACGGAAACTCCTGCCTATTCGACGGAGGAGAATGACTGGGCACAGGCTGAGAAATTCCACCATCACAATGGCTGGTGGATTCTGCAAGATAACAGAATATGGATACCTGAATCATTAGCTTGGACTATTGTCAAGGAAGCCCATAACAAAACCCATCTCGGTCGAGATGCATTAATAAAGTTGCTGGGAAAAACGTACTACATCAATAGAATCATCCAATTAGCCAAGCATGCAATCAGCCAGTGTCTCACATGTGCAAGGAACAATCCCAGAAGCGGACCTGGTCCTACACCCGGGCATATTCTAAGAGGAACTACGCCATTCCAAGTTTGCCAAATCGACTTCACTCACATGACTCCGTCCAAAGGCTACAAAGCAATGTTGGTGGCTGTCTGCACCTATACAGGATGGATCGAAGCCACACCGACACGAACTGAAACCGCCAAGGAAGTTGTGTCCCTGCTCCTTCACCAAATCTTACCACGCTACGGATTACCAAGACAAATCAATTCAGACAATGGACCAGCGTTCACCAGTGACGTCATCCAACAACTAAATCGAATTCTGGGTATCAAATGGCATCTGCACTGCGCATGGCGACCACAGAGCAGTGGATCTGTTGAACGAGCTAATAGAACTCTGAAAAATCAGATAGCTAAACTATGCCAAGAAACAAAGACCAAATGGCCAGACATCTTACCCTTAGCTTTGCTACATATCCGATGTAGCCCAAAGCGGTCTGGTCTAACACCTTATGAAATGATGTATGCAAGACCTCCACCTCTCCCTTCTTTTCCTGAATCATTGCAGATACAAGGGGAGTTGTCCCTCAGTAATCAGCTCAAAGGACTATATAACACAGTCATTGCCATTCAGAATTATACATGTGACGTTGAACCACTAGTCTTGCTGACCCCAATTCATCCATTCCAAGTTGGAAATACTGTATGGATGAAGGACTGGGATGAATCAGATTTCCTCAAACCACGATGGAAGGGTCCATACACAGTGTTACTCACTACTCCTACTGCTGTAAAAGTCTCTGGATGCCCTTCATGGATTCACTGGACCCGCCTGAAACCTGCTGCTTCCAGTTGGCAGGTCTCCAGGATTGGAGACAACAAGTTAAAGTTCACTCAAAACAGGCAACAAACTAGTCCAGGGTAAATGACTATAGTACTTTGCTAAAGAGTACTAACACATACATTTTTTCTTCCTTTCAGAATTAATCTACTGATCTACTTACAAGACACGGCATAAGGTGTCTACTCTAAACCTCCAGCCATGAGAAACAGACTGCTACAAGTTATTCTACTAATCTCATGTTCTACAACTACATCTCTTGTTCTACCTCTAAGCAAGAACTGCACAGAATGCGTCAAATCAATCCGCACTACAACTCCAGATGGATTCCAGGTTGTTTCTACCATTATACACCAATCTCAGCCACCCACTTCATGTGCAACGCAACCTGCATGTGCATTAAATACTACTCAAGGATACCAGTCTTTTCATCGATGCCTACAGGGTGACAAGGTCATTTGTCACACACCAACAACTCCCAAGTACTTTAACATTACCCTCACTGCTGGATTACCAAAGAGCTACACCTCAAGTATCATCCCAGAAGGAAAAGGTATCCTGTACTACATCAACTCGACTAAAGTCCTTATCGGAGGAGAATCTACCGTCACGATAAACTTCGATGCTTGTGAAGCCATTGGCAAACATCCAAACGCTCTCCATTGCGGATCTCAATCCTGGAAGAAGTCCTATGTTCATAACCACAAGTACCTTTGTCCTTACAATCGGGCTGCCAACCCATCCAGTTGGATGCCATCCCATCCAGTTGGATGCCATGTCAAGGAGACTTAATTTTATCGGGGTGGGCTCTGGTATGTGACTATACAGGAGGAGGGTACCATGGCTGCCATGGAATTGGCAGGTTGACTGCAGTGACTGGTAATATCGTGGCCGTTCAGTGGCCCATACGAGGTGAAGGATCCCCCTGGCAAGATACTTGGGGCTTTGGAATCGATGGAACCGGAAGAGACCCCATGACTTACATAACCATCACCCAGCGTCGAGACAAGCCTCGCCCAATCATTCATCAGACCACTGTGGTGGGCTACCAGTCCTTCTTTGATGAAATATCCCATGTATCAGAAGAATTGAAAAAGCATGCCTTTTCACATCAAGCAAAGAATATGTTTGTAAATCTGGCTGAGAATATAGCTCTCTCTCTTGAAGTTAAGAATTGCTTTGTCTGCGGAGGCACACACACAGGAGAGCAATGGCCATGGGAAGCCAAAGAGGTCTTCCAAACCGACCTTAATCAATTGAACACAACTATAACTTACAAACGGAAGACACATCCATACGAGTGGGCTCTCCAGACAGATGTCATTGGCAGACAATGTATATCTCGGCAACACTCCCGAATCTATACTACCTCTGTTGGAAATTCACCATGTACAGGGGTCCTTACTGCCAACCTAACCAAACTAACTTGGTGGCAGACAGAAAATTTGACTATGCCCACTAACCTGTGGACTGACTCAACCCTAAACAAAACGTGGACTGCTGCTGGGGTGCCCACCACCCTCTTCGCTGCACCAGATGGATACTACTTCGTTTGTGGCCGACGGGCTTATGAATTGTTACCACTCACCTGGTATGGCACCTGTTTCCTGGCCACCATTCGGCCAAGTTTCTTTCTCTTACCAATCACAGCGGGAGAAACATTGGGTGTACCTGTCTACAGCCCCATGAAACCAAATAAGCGTCGCAGAACTGCTAAAGTTTCTATTGGAGATTGGAAGGATCAGGAGTGGCCTCCTGAACGAATTGTACAATACTATGGCCCTGCCACTTGGGCTGAAGATGGTTCTTATGGATATAGAACTCCAATCTATATGTTAAATCGTATCATCCGACTACAAGCTGTGTTAGAACTTCTGACTAACGATTCTGCCATGGCTCTCAATATCCTTGCCAAGCAAAACAAAATAATCACAGCTGTCTATCAAAACCGTTTAGCCTTGGACTACCTCCTAGCACAAGAAGGAGGCGTGTGTGGCAAATTTAATCTCTCTAATTGTTGTTTACAGATTGACGATAAGAGCAAAGTCATCGAAGAGATTACTGATCGAATGATCCGATTGGCCCATGTCCCTGTGCAGACGTGGACCGGTGTCCTTGATTGGACAGCCTCTCTACCTAATTGGCTTACTTCAATTCCTGGATTAAAAGACATTCTCATCCCTCTGCTGTTTTTTATTCTAACTTGCATTTTATTTCCTCTTTGTTTACCTCTCATTTTCAGAAATCTACGATCTATGATTGAAACCATTGCTGATCGCAGAGCAGCAGCTCATGTTATGATGATCAATAAGTATGTGTCTATTTCCTCATTCCCCGATTCTGATGCATCTGACTCTGATGTTACTTTTGATTCTGATAACGATTATTTTGATACTAAATTCTAATACTCCCTAAGTAACTCACCACGTTGGACCACATTTGTTGCTAGGGTAAGCCGGGCTACAAAGGGGGGTGACGCCTATAGGGCCCATCTGTCTCAAACCCGTGAAGAAACCAACGACCTAGCAACATCTTAGGGTCCACCTTGAAAATTCTATGTATTAATTTTTGTTTCTCTTCTCAGTTACTTAACAGCTATGAGTGATACTTCCACCTTCCCCCGAAGTTGAAGTATCAAAGGGGGGAATTTATTTTATTTATTTATTTATGGATTTATATACCGGGAGTTCCTGTATACAATACATATCACTCCGGTTCACAGTTAAACGGTAATAACTACTGCCGTGTGGCAGTTTACATGGAACAAATTTTTTCATTGGAACAAATCAGAACTTGATATGAGAAGAATAAGCAAACCAACTAACTAGTTTCAAACTTTAAACATATAAGTAAGGCAATTTAGTCTTAGCTAAGTAGTGCAGAGAAAAAAAATACATTAGAACCAATGGATCAGGGTAATTATGGGTTGTTATATCAGTTAGTTCTTAGCTCTCTGGGAATGCTTGCAGGAAGAGCCAAGTTTTTAATTTCGCCTTAAAAGTGGTGTGGCACGGCTCCAGGCGGAGGTCTGGTGGTAGGGAGTTCCAGAGGGACGGGCCCGCGGTTGATAGCGCGCGTTTTCTCAGTGAGGATTTTGCGGGCTGAGTAATCATTCTGTTTTGGTATGCACTTCTAGTCGGCTTGTCCGAAGTATGTAGTTGCAGCTTGAAGGTTAAGTTGAGTGGGGATATGTTATGAAGGGCCTTATGCATCATCATGCTGCTTTTGAACTGTATCCTGTATTTAATGGGGAGCCAGTGAAGGTGCTGGAGGATCGGGGTGATGTGGTCTCTTTTTTTGGCGTTGGTGAGAATTCTTGCTGTGGCATTCAGCACCATCTGGAGGGGTTTGGTAGAGCAGGCAGGAAGTCCCAGCAGAAGTGAGTTGCAATAGTCTAGTTTTGGGAGAATGATGGCTTGGAGTACTGTGCGGAAGTCTCTGTAACGTAGAAGTGGTTTTAGTTTCTTTAAAACTTGTAATTTAAAAAAGCATTCTTTGGTGGTGTTGTTGACGAATTTATTGAGGTTGAATCTGTCGTCTAATATCACACCCAGATCTCTGACTTGTGGTGAGGTGGTGTATCCTGAGGTGTCTGGAGAGTTGCTTGAGGTCTGTGAGGTATGTTTTTCCGGTGCTATTATCAGGATTTCTGTTTTGTTGGTGTTCAGAACCAGGTTGAGGCTGCTTAACAGCTCGTTGATGGATGAGAGGCATTTATTCCAGAAGGCCATGGTCTTGTGTAAGGTGTCGGTTATGGGGATGATAATTTGAATGTCATCCGCGTAAAGGAAATGGGTAAGCTTGAGGTTGGAGAGTAAGTGACAGAGTGGGAGAAGATAAATGTTGAAGAGGGTGGGGGAGAGTGAGGATCCCTGTGGTACTCCCATATTGGCTTGGATGGGATGAGATTCCTTGTTATTTATTTTGACTCTGTATGTTCTGTTCTCTAGGAAGGATTTAAACCAGTTGAATGCTGCTCCTGTGATGCCGATATCTGTGAGTCGTTGTAGTAAGCTAGTGTGATTCACGGTGTCGAACGCCGCTGAGAGATCCAGGAGTGCGAGAAGGCAAGGATGGCCTTTTTCAAGATTGAAGATGATGGTGTCAGCTAGAGTAGTTAATAGTGATTCGGTGTTCTTATTCTTCCGGAATCCAAATTGGTTATTGGTGAGGATATTGTTGTCATCGAGGAATTCCGAAAGTTGTCGGTTAACCACTTTCTCCATAATTTTGGCTAACATAGGAAGGTTTGCTATAGGTCTGTAGTTAGCAGGATCTGTTGTGGGAAGGTTGGGTTTTTTGAGGAGAGGTTTGAGCCTTGCAGACTTGAGTTGATTGGGAACTTGGCCTTGGGCGAGAGAGCAGTTAATGATATCTGTGAGTGGCTTGGCTACGATGTCAAGGATGGAGCTCAGGAGGTTTGATGGGATATGGTCCAAGGGGTGAGAAGATGGTTTTATCTTCTTAAGAATGTTTGCTATTTCCATGGTGGACGTGGGTTCGAGGGATGTGAGCTCTGGTGTGTGAGTGTTGGGTTGAAGAGCGGATGCTGTAGATGCTTGAGAGCTATGGAAGCTGGTGACGTTAGTGTGCGGGGGTGTCCCTTTGAGAGGGGCAACGAGAGTGGTAATTTTGTTGTCAAAGTAGTTGGCCAGCTCATCGGCTTTTGTGAGAGCTTGGTCGTCTGGGATGCACGGTCCAGGTGGTTTAGTGAGGGCTGAAACATAGGCGAAGAGTGCTCTAGAATCAAATGAGAAGTGGTGTATTTTTTTGGAAAAGAATTCTTTCTTGGTTTTGTTGATTTCGGTTCTGTATGTGTTGAGACATGATTTGTAGTTGAGAAGGGATGTTTTAGTTGGGTTTTTTCGCCATTGGTTTTCTTTGCTTCTAAGCTCGTGTTTGCGTGACTTTAGCTCTGTAGTGAACCATGGCTTCCTATTGTCTTTGTCTGGGTTGATGGTCTTTGTTTTCATAGGACATACTTGATCGGCAACCTTGTTAGTGATGTTGAACCAAGAAGATGTAGCTGAGTTGGTGTCTGTGAGGTCAAGATTCTTTAGTTCTTTAGTCAGATGTTTGCTTAGGTGATCTCCTGAGCACTGTTTTCTAACCGAAATGGAGATAGTTTGAGTTGTGTGGGGGGGAGGTTCAGATGTTTCTAAAATAGATGTGATGATGCTGTGATCAGACCAAGGTACTGTGGAACAGGTAGGAGTGGAGTGAGATGAGAGACCTTCGTTTATAAAGATGAGGTCTAAGGTGTGACCTGCTTTGTGGGTGGGATCTTTTACTATTTGTCTGAAGCCCATATGGTTGAGGGAGGAGAGAAGGGTTTTACAGTTAGATGATTGAGGTTGGGCATCCACATGGAGGTTGAAATCTCCCAACAAGATGGCTGGTTTTCCGGAGTTCAAGTGTTTTGCTGTTAGCTCTATGATAGGGGAAGGGTTTGATTCAAGAATGCCGGGGGGAGCGTAGATTAGTGCAATGTTCAGATGCTTATTTATTTATTTATTTATTTATTTAAAGTTTCTTTTATACCGATGACCGTTTACACATCGCATCGGTTTACAGTTAAAAAGGAACAAATGGGCAGAACCCTTACATATAACATTGAAAAAACAGGTTAACTTTTGGGCAGGGCCCTTACATGTAACTGAGAACAAGGTGGTTAAAAGTGGGATAGGGTATAGAGCTGACTATGCTGCGAGCGTCCGTGATATCAATAAATAGATACAGCAAAATCAGTAAAAATCACAACTATTTACAAAAGCTAATTACATAAGTAGCCGAGTCAAAGTACAAAATCGATGGGCATGAGACGTATTCCGAGAAATAGATTCCTAGTCATGTAGCAAATTCTTAGTTACTCAATTTTTAGTTAAACAGTGGGGGTTTATGTAATGGCAGGTGATGTGTGGTAAGCTTGCTGGAAGAGCCATGTTTTCAGTTTTTTCTTGAAAGTGGGTGTGTATGTTTCCAGGCGTATATCGGGAGGCAGGGAGTTCCATATGGAGGGGCCAGCGAGGGAGAAAGCTCTGCTTATGGTAGATGATAATTTGAAAGATTTCGATGGGTTGGGCACGTAGGGTTCCTTGGAGGGCTGTACGTGTGGGTCTATTCGAGGTACGGGGGAGGAGTGGGGGGTTAATCCAATTGAGGTTAGAGTTCAACAGACTTTTGTGGATGATGGAAAGGGCTTTATAGAGAATTCGGGAGTGTATAGGGAGCCAATGAAGTTCGATAAGTGTGGGGGTGATGTGATCTCTTTTTTTTGAATTTGATAGTATCCTAGCGGCAGCGTTTTGTAGTAGTTGTAAGGGTTTGGTATAGGTGGCGGGAATGCCTAGAAAGAGTGATTACAATAGTCTACCTTAGATAAAATGATAGACTGGAGTACAGTGCGGAAATCAGAAAAGTGTAGCAGTGGTCTGAGTTTTTTTATGGTTTGGAGCTTGAAATAGCATTCCTTGATGATAGATTTGATGAAGGGTTTGAAAGTAAGATGGTTATCAATAAGGACACCAAGGTTGCGAACATGTGATGGGAAAGATGTGGATGAGTATGCAGGTGGGATGTCTGGGAGCGGTGGCCTATTAGATATGATTAAGAGTTCAGTCTTGCTGGGATTTAGAGCTAGTTGCATGTCATTTAGTAATTTGTTGATAGAGGAAAGACAGGCTTCCCAGTTAAGCAGAGCAGTATGGAGAGAGTCAGAGAATGGGAAGATGAGTTGCACATCGTCGGCATAAATGAAATGCTTGATGTGGAGGTTAGTGAGGAGGGTAGTGAGGGGAAGCATGTAAATATTAAATAGGGTAGAGGAGAGGTAAATATTAAATAGGGTAAATAGGTAAATATTAATAGGGTAGAGGAGAGGGTAGAGGATAGGGTAGAGGAGAGGTAAATATTAAATAGGGTAAATAGGTAAATATTAAATAGGGTAGAGGAGAGGGTTGAATAGCGCAAATTCTATGTTTGCTATGGAACTGGATGTCTGTAAAGTCAGGCCTAATGGTTTCTTGGTTGCTAGGAGAAGGCCTCCTCCTCTTTTTTTATGTCTGGGTATGGATAGAATATCGTAGTTCTGGATAGGAAGCTGGTTAATAAGGGCAATGTCGGTAGGTTGTAACCAGGTTTCTGTTACAGCGCAAATATCAGGTTTTGAGTCGGATAAGAGGTCATTGAGTATGGTGGTTTTCTTGGATAAGGATTGCGCGTTAAACAGTGTAAGTGAAAGAAGAGCCAGGCCAAGGCATTGGGTTATGGGTGTCAGCATGATGGGCCTGATTCTCTGTTGGCGGTTAAGGTGGGGTGTAGGGAGCTTAGGGGCTTTCCACCTTTTGTTGTAGATGATGGGGATGGAAAGTGGATGCATGGTGGAGAGGATGAGCGGGTGTGAAGACAGCTGGTAGGGGGTACCCTCTAGGCTAGAGGTATCCGGGCAAGGGCGGTAGACTCCACTCTGGGACTGTAGGTACGTCTGGGAGGGTGCGATCAAGGCCTTCCCCTGGTGGGTCTTGGTGCCGGCTGCGCAGGCCTCGCACTGACTGAGTGGCTGGAGCAGGTTAGAGTTGATTTCCCGTCGCCGCGGTCGATTTAAAAGGCTCCTGGCTCTGCTGATATTGGCGGCTGGGGACTGCTCGGGAAAGCTGCTACGCGGCCCGGATGAAGGCTGAGGGGGTGCGCCTCAATTCGCGGCTCTGTGCCTCGAGGTCGGCGCTGGGAGCTGTAGGGGCAGGGTGCGAGCAAAGGCCTTCAGAAACGGTCGCTGCTGTATAGGGCTTATCTGGACAACCAGAAGGGATGGGGACCTGGCTTCTGGGCTGCTCTTCTGGGCTGCTCGAAGGGGTGCTCAAAGGGGCAAGCCCCTTTTTCGTGCTCCTTCGTCGTGCGACGCACGGCGTGCGACGCCTGGGAGCTGTGGATGATTTAAAGGGTTCCTGGCCCTGCCGTGATTGGCGGCGCTGCAGGTCTTTTTATTGGCTGCGGGCCCGTAGGAGGGCTGGAGGAGGAGCCGGTGGGCTGGGATCGGCGCCTCGTGGTCGGCACGGAGGTCTGCCGGGGTGAGACTAAGGGTGAGGGTGCGATTAAGGTCCTTACCCCGGTGGGTCTCGGCGCCGACTGCGCAGGCCTCGCACGTCCGGTCCCGCTGGATTCGCCGAAGAAGAGGATTTTTTCTTTGCCGCGGGTAAGTTTAAAGGGCTCCTGGCCCTGCCGTGATTGGCGGCGCTGCGGGTCTTTTTATTGGCTGCGGGCCCGTAGGAGGGCTGGAGGAGCCGGTGGGCTGGGATCGGCGCCTCGTGGTCGGCACGGAGGTCTGCCGGGGTGAGGGTGCGATTAAGGGCCTTACCCTGGTGGGTCTCGGTGCCGACTGCGCAGGCCTCGCACGTCCGGTCCCGCTGGATTCGCCGAAGAAGAGGATTTTTTCTTTGCCGCGGGTAAGTTTAAAGGGCTCCTGGCCCTGCCGTGATTGGCGGCGCTGCGGGTCTTTTTATTGGCTGCGGGCCCGTAGGAGGGCTGGAGGAGGAGCCGGTGGGCTGGGATCGGCGCCTCATGGTCGGCACGGAGGTCTGCCGGGGTGAGGGTGCGATTAAGGGCCTTACCCCGGTGGGTCTCGGCGCCGACTGCGCAGGCCTCGCACGTCCGGTCCCGCTGGATTCGCCGAAGAAGAGGATTTTTTCTTTGCCGCGGGTAAGTTTAAAGGGCTCCTGGCCCTGCCGTGATTGGCGGCGCTGCGGGTCTTTTTATTGGCTGCGGGCCCGTAGGAGGGCTGGAGGAGGAGCCGGTGGGCTGGGATCGGCGCCTCGTGGTCGGCACGGAGGTCTGCCGGGGTGAGGGTGCGATTAAGGGCCTTACCCCGGTGGGTCTCGGCGCCGACTGCGCAGGCCTCGCACGTCCGGTCCCGCTGGAATGAAGGAGTTCGATTCCATGAACCCCTGACGACTGCACCCCTGAGACGCCTCTCGTCTCTTCATGCCTGCAGTGAAACGCACAGCCATCTTGAATTACTAACATTTGCACCGCAAACGGAACCTAATACGTAGTGACGTACTTACGCACTAACATTTAGTGAAACGTAACTCCATTTTGGAATCATAATTTGTATTGTATTAATACGAATGCCGCCGCAAATGTCTAACCCGTCAATTAAATGACGAAACAATAGTCTGATCATAAGCTACACCTACTAGAGACCACGCTAGCTATTGCTTGCTCAGCAGTTTGTAAATTGTTTGTTCAGCAAAAACCAGAACGTATGTGTGAAAGATAAGAACTGTAAAGTGTATAAAGGCTTGCTCCTAAGGGGGCGTGGCATGCAGTTGTACTAAGCCGTTGTCTTAGCTGCATCTTGCTGGCAATAAAAGTCTATCTTTACGGATCAGTTGTCTGGGCCTCCTTACTGACTAAAAAGAGACGATTACAAGACTACCTCCACTTTGCCAGCCTGTCTTGCCCCTATCAGCTTTCTTCCACTCTGATTTGCTGCCATATACCAGATGACTCACTTAACTCCTTGTGGTGTTCTTGCCACTCTCATGGTTCCTCAGTGTGTTGGTGCTAGTCTATCTGCTTGCTATGTTCCCCCTTCATTGTGCTGTTGGATGTCAATGCCACTTGTCTTGCCGCTTTGCCTGTCATGCTGCCTTCGATGCTTCATGCATCTGCTATCGGTGCTCTGTTTTGAAGCTGTGGTGTGTTTTTGACATTCTCACCGCTGCTTTGTGCCTCTGTTAAAGCACTCTTGCCACTTCTGGTACCCCTTTGCACCTTTCCAGTGCCTTAGGCTATTCATGCCACTTTGGTGCCACTTTGCCACAGTCTAAGTACCTTGGAGCTCTTTTGTTGTTGTGATGATTGCTCCCCAGAAGTTTAATGAAAATTGATAAGAAAACACCAATTCTGCAGCCAAAAATAGGCTGGAAATCCTTCCCCCATTGACTTTAATGGGAACCGGGAAACGTATTGACAGATCGACAACTTATGGAATTCTCCATACTTCCGTATAAAACGGAATCGACCCTCTACGAAAACGTATCACGAATGCAACGAAAACTTTTTGTCTGCACATCCCTACAAGGCGCAAAACCCTTTGGGGGTCATAAAAATGACTGAAATGCAAGTGTGGGTTGCCAACAGTTGAAAAGCCAGCCATAGTGAAATTATCCTTCTACCATCCAGGTTGTGTGGTGGAGATGGAGGTGGTGGTGGTGGTGATGGTGGGGAGGGCAGGGGAGGAGAGCAAATAAAGACTGGGGATCAGTGTAAGGAAGCAGAGGAAGAGAGAAGTAAAGTTCAAGGTTTGGATAGGGGAACAAAAATACACTTGCCTGCCCCGCCACTAAAATGCCATGCTACAGCTCTGCGAAGGGGGAAATGGAGGAATGTGACACAATACATTGCATGGAGAAGAAGGGGGAATGAAGAAATGGTAATAGAGAGGGCAGAAATAAAGAAGAGAAAAATGGAGAAGTGGCATGAAAGAGGTTAGAGGGAGAGATGGAGAAAGGACAAAGATAGAACTAATTTATTTTCAGTTTATTGCATTAAGTGACTTCAAAGTTTTAGAAATTGTTTTGAAACATTTATTTAAAATTTGAATAGGTTACACTTATGTATATATAATAAAATTTATATTTTAGTTTTTAAATGTCTGCATAGTAAATGACAGGTGTCATTGCTCATCTTTCAGGAGGACTGGCCATCTTTAGGCCCACTTCCCTGGGTCATTAGGCACAGCAGTCTCTGTCCATTTTGTTTTACAAGGTGAGGTGGGGGGAGTTTGTCATGTTCTAGAACTTTTGATTTCTGCTTCCTCTTCCCTCCCTTCTTCCTCCTCTCCCCCACTTCCACCAATCTCCCTAATTCAGTAGTTCAAACATGGGTTCTATGAGAGGCCCCGTGCCTCCTAATTCCTAACGATCTGCAAGTGATGTCACCATTTGCTTTTTTTTTTTTTTTGCATAATCACAATGCAAAGAAGAAATTGAGAGGTTGAAGGAAACTCCTCAAGGATCTACAGTAAGAGCTTCATTTAATACATGAAATGCAAACAATAAAGAGATAATATAAATATTGTACAGAGAATATGGAGTAACCACAAGAGCACAATAGAGCATCTATTCTGTCCAAGACATGAACGTAAAAACACTTAAGACAAATGGGGCAAGGAAATCCACAAAGAAAGGCCTGTGTGTCTCTCTGAGGAGTTGTTTACTCAGTCTTTCTATTTCTGGAATCATTGTAGAGTCTGTCTCATTAAAAGGTTCTTTCTCAATAATGCACGTGAGAGTTAACAGGAAAACTGGATCCCATCATGCACTGTTAAGAAAGCCCAAATGCCATGTATGTCTTAGAGTACACATCTTGTGCTACAAAAAAGGGCAAAAATATAGGAAAGCCTGAGCTGGGTGCAGCGTTAATGCAGCTGGGGTTAATGGCAGTAAAGCAATGCAAAGCTGGATCTTGCTGTGACAGGTCTAATGATTAAAGAGCTGTGCCTAATGACCAGGGAAGTGGGTCTAAAGGTGGCCAGAATGAGGTCAATATTCAAAGCCATTTAGCCGGATAACTCACAAGTTATCCAGCTATATAGCAGCTTTTTAAATATTGGGGCATTATCCAGCTAACTTTTTTTTTTTTTTGTCAAAATAATTTTTATTAACCGGAAGACGTTACCCACACATGGGATAACAATAGCATATGCAACACAGAAAACAGTGTACAATACAAGCATTGCAGGGATGAAGGTTGGGCCCCTTGTCTCCATTTTTTAAAACATCTCACTTCGTCCTGCCCCCCCCCCCTTCCCCATAAGCTTACCCATTGTTGTGAACTGATAGAGATGCTAGAACGCTTTCAGCGTGGTTGCCCTCAATTGCAGGTGAGTGAGAGAGGAGTGTGTGTTGAGAAGTGCATGCATCTGGGTGTGTTTAAGTAAGTGTATGTGTAGAGGAATGTGGGAGTTGTGTGGGGGTTTGGGGAGTGTGTGTGAATGGGGGTTCTCTGGAGGGTTTCTGTGGGGAAGATGTATATGTAGGGGAGTGTGTGTGTGTATGGATGTGAGTGTTGGGGGAGTTGTCTTGGACTGTGTATGTCAGAGGGAGTGGGAGTGTATGTGTGGTGTGTATATGTATGGTGAGATGGTGCTGGTGCTTGAAAGGTTGTGTATTTTTGTGTGAAAGGTGTATAAAAAAGAAAATAATATGCCCAGGCTTCAGGCTCCACAGTCCCAGCTTCCAGAGGCCCTGCATCCCTTATAGCAGAAGAGGACAGGAAAACTCATCTGCATATCCTACCCAGCAGCACTTGGGAGAGGACTCCAGAGGTCACCACAAGCATATCAGGGCTTCAGAATCCACAGCCCTAGCTTCCAGAGGCCCCGCATCCCTTGTAGCAGAAGAGGAACGGAAATGTGTGCCGTATCTCAACTTCTTACTGTAGATTTACTACAGGTTTTATTCAGAAGGAATTTAATTCAAAACAAAAGTCAATAAGATGAGTACCTAGATTAATTGTAGTGTTTTGAGGGTGACTTTAGCCAAATATAAAATAAATCAATAGGCTAAAATTACCTTAGATTAGCTTTACATCTCTACTCCCTTAGAAATTTAAACTTGATAACAAATCAACAAAATTAAAATGCAGATAGCAGTCCTGCAGTGAGAGGAAGACTTTCCATTCTTTTGCACTGAATGCCACATGATTATTTCCCAGCTGGCCAGAAGATGTATGTTTGCATTAGGTAGAAAGAACTCCTAGCTCTCAGAAAATGAGTCCAATCTCTGGAGGCTAGGGTAGAAGACCTGAAGGAGCTAAGGGAGACAGATATATAGAGAAGACCTTCAGGGTCATAGTAGAGAAGTCCCACCTCCAATCTGGCAGCCCCTGTGCTGCCTTGGAGAAGAAAGGTCACCTGAAAGGAAAGCATCACTTTGATGAGGCAGGAAGCAATCCTGTAGCTAGGACCTGTCTTCAATGTGATGTAGTATCTTCTCACACTGAGGATATGTCTCCAGGAGCACATGCTCAGGAGGGAAGGGTTAGGACAGCCATTCCAATCCGTGATTTGACTTTTAGGAAGGTAGATAGCTGGGTGGCTGATGGATGTGAGGATCACTTGGTAACTTACCTGCCTGGTGTGAAGGTGGTGGATCTCACGGGTCACATAGATAGGATTTTAGATAGTGTTAGAAAGGAGCCAGCTGTCTTGGTACATGTGGGTATCAATGACATAGGAAAATGCAGGAGGGCAGTTCTGGAAGCCAAATTTAGATTTTTAGATAGAAAGTTGAAATCCAGAACCTCCAGGGTTGCATTCCCAGAAATGCTCCCCGTTCCACATTCAGGTCCTCAGAGGCAGGCAGAGCTCCAGAGTGTGAATGCATGGGTGAGATGATGGTGCAGATAAGAAGGTTTTAGGTTTGTTAGGAACTAGGCATCATTTTGGGGGGGGGGGGGCTTTTCCAAAAGGATGGGCTCCACCTTAACCAGAATGGAATCAAGCTGCTGGCAGTAACCTTTAAAAAGGAGATAGTGCAGCTTTTAGACCAGATGATGGGGGAAAGCCGACAGTCGCTCAGAAGCACATGGTTCGAAATGATGTATCTTTGAAGGATAATACGAGAACAAGGAAAATAGGACATCCCAGTAGAGAGGTTGCAATAAATGCTAAGGTGCCTTTAAATAAAGGACCAGGTGCCTTTAAATAAAGAGCAGACAGAGCAGAAAGATTGCAAATTACCCCTGTCAACTGATAAGCAGGTTGTTAATACAAAAATAACACACTTTGAAATATCTGTATACAAATGCTAGAAGTCTAAAAAATAAGATGAGAAAGAGTGAATAGCAGTGGATGAAGAGGTAGATATAATTGGCATCTCCAAGATCTGGTGGAAGAAGGATAACCAATGGGACATAGTGATACTAGGGTACAAATTATATCAAATTGATAGGATGATTAAAATAGGTGGAGGGGTGACACTATATATTAAAAAGGGCATTGAGTCAAACAGGATAAACATTCTGCATGAATCAAAATGCAATGTGGAACCTTTGGGGCAGATCTTTAAACCTGCAACCCGGCGCGATCAAATCTATGCCCGATTTTATTACATGCGCACGCTGCAGCGTGCATATTATAAAATCCAGGGTCGGCGCACTCAAAGGGATGCACAATTGTGCAACTTGAGCGCACCAAGCCATGCAACCTTCCTCCGTTCCCTCCGAGGCCGCTCCGAAATCAGAGTGGCCTCGGAGGGAACTTTCCTTCCGCCCCCCCCCACTCCTGCACCTTACCCTCCCTTCCCCTATCTAACCCTCCCCCCAGCCCTATCTAAAACCCCCTCCTTACCTTTATCGGGAAAGTTACACCTGCCTCTGGGCAGGAGTAATTTGCGCGAGCCGGCTGGCTGCTGGCGCGCCATCCCCCGGCACAGCAGCTGTTCTGGAGGCCTCGGTCCCACCCCTGGAACGCCCCCAGGGTCGGTGCCCCGTCCACGGACCCACCCCCGGAATGCCCCTTTTTCGAAGCCCTGGGAGATATGCGTGTCCCGGGGCTTGCGCGTGCAGGGGCAGCTTGGGGCAGCTTTTCGGGGGTTACGCGTGTATGTTACGCGTATAACCCTTTGAAAATCTGCCCCTTTATGAATAGAAATTCCAGGTGAAAAGAGAAATAAAAAAACAGTGACCAGAATGAACAGATAGTTAATGAAATGCTAAAAGAAATTAGAGAATCTAAAATCAGCAGCACAATAATAATGGATGATTTCAATTACACCAGTATTAACGGGTTGAATGTCACATCGGGACATGCTAGAGAGGTAAAATTCCTAGATGAAATAAATAACTGCTTCATGGAACAGCTGGTACAAGAACCAGCAAGAAGAGAAACTATTTTAGACCTAGTCCTTACTGGAAAATAGGATGTGGTACAAGATGTAACTGTGGGAAACACTTGGCATAGTGATCACAACATGATCAAATTTGACTTAATAACTGGAGGGAAGACACTAAAGAAATCTACTGCACTAGCCGGGGCTGATGCAAGGGTAGTAGGTGCCCTAAGCGACTTCTGCCTTGCGCTCACCTCCCATACCCCTGTTCACACTGCCCCCGCCAGTCTCGGGCCTGACTCCTCCTACCTCATTTGTGCCACTCACTGTGTACTTCTCAGGGCCACCAGCAGCATGCGCTGTTTGCAGCCCGACAAATCTCTACTCCTCTTTACTGCAGATAGCATGAATCAGCAAGTCCCCCCCCCCCCCCCCCCGCCCCCCAGAACTTGACTTTTCTTCATGGCTTTTCTTTTGTAGCAGAGGGTTGGGAAGTGATATTTGATGTCAGCTTGTGGTCTTGGCTATGCAGCATGGATCTGTTGAAAAGTACTTTGTAATGTGAAATTATTAAGTCTATTGATTAAACAAATTGCATTCAATTAAGTTCATGTTCAGAATTGGGGTGTCAGTTATTAGCATGGGTGTCCAATAATCACTTCAAATAGATTAAAGATTAGTATCTCTGGATGCTGTATCTTTAATATTGCTAGCAGAACAACAGTTCAGTTAATCTAAGTCAATTTATTTTGGTTCATCCTCTAGTAGATCAGTTAAGTTTTACTAGTTAATTTTTCTAAATTGAGTTCAGAGCAAATGCAGAGAGGAAGTCTATGATGGGTGGCCATATATTTTTTATCAAACAATAATTGCAGTTCTGAATTGCTAGAGTTCATTAAAGTCTGTGGGGTGGCCATACATAAAAGATTCAAAATTCTTAGATCAAGGTTGGAATGGGTGCAATTCAAAATTCTTAGATCTCTTTTACCAGCGAACAGGCGAACCTGACGGACATCCACGCTTCCCTGCACGACCATCCGTAGGAGCTGGGAGAAAGGGCCGTGCAGCCGGCGCCGGGACCCATCGGGGTAAGGCCCTCAATTCTCGCCCTACCCCCGACGGCCCACCACCGGCCTCGCAACCGCACGAAGAACCTGCACCCGAACGAGTCGCACCGCCGACGTCACTAAACCACGTCCAAGGAGGGGATTTAAATCCCCGATCGCTCTCCAGGAGCCCTCTTACCAGCGAACAGGTGAACCCGACGGACGTCCACGCTTCCCTGCTCGACCATCCGTAGGAGCTGGGAGAAAGGGCCGCGCAGCTGGCGCTGGGACCCATCGGGGAAAGGCCCTCAATTCTCGCCCTACCCCCGACGGTCCACCACCGGCCACGCGGCCGCACGAAGAACCTGCACCCAAATGAGTCGCACCGCCGACGTCACTAAACCGCATCCGAGGAGGGGATTTAAATCCCCAATCGCTCTCTGGGAGCCCTCTTACCAGTGAACAGGCAAACCCGATGGACATCCACGCTTCCCTGCACAACCATCCGTAGGAGCTGGGAGAAAGGACCACGCAGCCAGTGCCGGGACCCATCGGGGTAAGGCCCTCAATTCTCGCCCTACCCCCGACGGCCCACCACCGGCCACGCGGCCACACAAAGAACCTGAACCCGAACGAGTCGCACCGCCGACGTCACTAACCGCATCTGAGGAGAGGATTTAAGTCCCCGATCGCTCTCCGGAGCCTGCCCCATTGTGCGCCCCTTTGTGCAGCCCCGAAGCACAGCCCAGCAACAGATTCTATTATCAACTTTCCCCAACTTATCCTCCTCATCTAACAGCCCAGTTGACCACAGCTTCAAGTGGAAGGAACACCTACAATCAGAGCATATACAATACCGCATGACCTCAGCCTCCACCATCCAACTCCAGACCTCCCCTTACAAATATCTACTCACCTCTCAATTACCTCAACACTATAAATCATCAGAATATCCTTCGGACTTCTTCCAAACCTCCTCTCTATCTCTTCCAGCCGCATCCCACCTTCAGCCATCCTACACTCTGCACTGAACATAATCACCACTCAGACAACATACAACACCCATCCAGACCGCATTCATCTTGACGTCATCCAACACTCATCAAAACCTCATCAAGAGCTCAACCGACCTCACCCAACAAACACCCTAATTGCACCCATTCCATCGCCGCAGCACACCAGAATCACGCTCTACAATCACTCTACAATTGCGCTCAACGATCACCTTGACAAGCTGCCTCGAACCAATACCAACCAAATCCCGCCACCCATCCGAAACCATCCCAGCAGTCATCCATCCACCACCTGATGACATGACTCAGCACCCCTCAAGACCTTATCTAAACATCCCACATCACCCGACCTTTCACGCTAGACATAGAAACACCAAACTCAACAAATCAAAACATCAAGGCAAGAGGGTAACCGAACTCCAAAATTCCAAACAACTGAACCAAGAATCCAATCAACAATATGACTCTTCAGACAAGATTCAGGCATCTGATCAACATCCCACTTAAAAAAAACTTCAAAAACCTAATCTTTCTCACATTCTTTCTAATAAACGCCCAATCATTGACCAAAAAATTCATACTAATATCTGACCTGATCCAAGATAAAAACCCCGACTTCATAGCAATAACAGAAACATGGTTTAAAAATACGGATCAAGTACTAATGAATCAGATAACTAACAGCGACTACGACCTTTTCTCAATTCCACAAAAGTCACGCAGAGGTGGAGGACTGCTTCTCATAATAAAGAAGAACCTCGCCATGAAATTGATCCCTCACAACCTTCCCAAGAAATATGAAATCGCTCTCTTTGACTCAGAACACCTTCAAATATGCCTAGTCTATTGCCCTCCCAAGCTGCTAGATAATGATATTTCCCCACTACTTGAATATCTAATCACTAACATCAGCACAAAAAAACCCACCATAATACTCGGGGATTTCAACCTCCACATAGACAACAACCCCAGATCACAAAACTGCCAAACCTTCCTAGACATGCTATCCAGCTTTAACCTGAAACAACAAGTAAACATGCCCACTCATAAAGCGGGTCACACTCTGGACCTGATCTTCACCAATCACCACTTCACTGACACATCCATCTCAGCCAGCCCAGTCCCATGGTCGGATCACGTCCTCTTACAATGCAGAACACATACACAATCCAACATCTCAACAAGTAGAAATTAGAGATGTGAATCGTGTCCTCGATCGTCTTAACGATCGATTTCGGCTGGGAGGGGGAGGGAATCGTATTGTTGCTGTTTGGGTGTGTAAACTATCGTGAAAAATCGTTAAAATCGTGAGCCGGCACACTAAACCCCCCTAAAACCCACCCCGACCCTTTAAATTAAATCCCCCACCCTCCCGAACCCCCCCCCCCAAATGCTTTAAATTACCTGGGGATCCGGCGGTGGTCCAGAACGGCGGCGGTCCGGAACGGCCCCCTCAATAGGATCGTGTTGTCTTCAGCCGGTGCCATTTTTCAAAATGGCCGCCGCAAAATGGCGGCGGCCATAGACCAAAACGATTCGACGGAGGAGGTCATTCTGGACCCCCGCTGGACATTTGGCAAGTCTTGTGGGGGTCAGGAGGCCCCCCCAAGCTGGCCAAAAGTTTCCTGGGAGTCCAGCGGGGTTCCGGGAGCGATTTCTTGCCGCGAATCGTTTTCGTACGGAAAATGGCGCCGGCAGGAGATCGACTGCAGGAGTTCATTCAGCGAGGGTTCCGGACCTCCGCTGAACGACCTCCTGCAGTCGATCTCCTGCCGGCGCCATTTTCCGTACGAAAACGATTTGCGGCAAGAAATCGCTCCCGGAACCCCGCTGGACTCCCAGGAAACTTTTGGCCAGCTTGGGGGGGCCTCCTGACCCCCACAAGACTTGCCAAAAGTCCAGCGGGGGTCCGGAACGACCTCCTCCGTCGAATCGTTTTGGTCTATGGCCGCCGCCATTTTGCGGTGGCCATTTTGAAAAATGGCGCCGGCTGAAGACAACACGATCCTATTGAGGGGGCCGTTCCGGACCGCCGCCGTTCTGGACCACCGCCGGATCCCCAGGTAATTTAAAGCATTTGGGGGGGGGGGGGGGGTTCGGGAGGGTGGGGGATTTAATTTAAAGGGTCGGGGGTGGGTTTTAGGGGGTTTTAGTGTGCCGGTTTTCCTGCCCTCCCCCTTCCCCCGATTTACGATTTTTTAATGATAAATCGGGGGAATTGGTATTGTATCGTGGCCCTAACGATTTTTTGACGATTTAAAATATATCGGACGATATTTTAAATCGTCAAAAAACGATTCACATCCCTAGTAGAAATGATAATATATCATTCAATTACCGACCTCCTTTCCAACTAAACCTACTTCAACAAGAGCTTGGAAAGCAACTGGCTAACCTAGACCTCTCAAACATCAACAGAGCAATACAATCCTGGCTCCACATTACTGAACAAACTGCTAATAACATAAACCCCATAAAAACAAAACAGCTAAAAAAAAAACCAAGAGTAAAAACAACCCATGGTTTAACTCACATCTCAGTTCGATGAAAACAAACCTCAGAAGATTGGAAAAAGAATGGAGAAAAACCAAGTGCTCCACAACACTTCAAAGATACCGCACACAACTTGCCACCTACAAAACCACGATAGCGAATACCAAACGTGACTACTACAGTCAAAAGCTAAAAAACTCCGCAAACAACGCAAACGCATTGTTCAACATCGTCAGAAACCTCATTGAAGAAAACAGTAACAACACCGCCGTGGAGTTAGCAATAAAAGTACGGGATCTGGGGGTAATAATTGACCCTGAGCTAAACATGAAACAACACATCTCACAGAAATTAAAAGAAGATTACACCAAACTAATGACACTGAGAAGACTGAAGCCCCTGCTAACGCTAAACAATTTTCGCATAGTTCTACAGGCAATGATATTCGCTTGCACAGACTATTGTAACTCCCTGCTATTAGGGCTACCTCAATCTACGATCAGACCACTGCAAATATTGCAAAATTCCGCTGCTCGAATTTTGACCAGGAAAAAAAAAAGTGACCACATTACAGGAACACTTATTGAACTACACTGGCTTCCAATTGAACAAAGAATACAATATAAGGCACTGTGTATAATCCACAAACTAATGCACGATGACAAAGCCGACTGGCTTAACACAGTACTGCGCGTACATGTCCCGCACAGAAACCTGAGATCTGCTAACAAGGCTCTACTAACTGTCCCCTCGGTTAAATCAGCACACCTCACTCAAGTAAGGGAAAGAGCACTGTCACTGGCTGGTCCTGTGCTATGGAACACCATGCCACTCAAAATATGGCTGCAGAGAAATTTGAAAATTTTCAAAACCAACCTGAAAACCTGGCTCTTTAAACAAGCTTTTTATAAAAACAAAGAGAAGGAGAAAAACAGTTGAGAGATAAGGACGCACCAAGCAAGCAGTTATTTTTAACCTACAAATGCATATTAATGTTAGATTTGAACCACTTAACAGTTTATTAACCAACATATAGGCTTAACTTAAACACATAGTTTATCGTACTGAAATATGTTACCATACTATGATGGCAACAGATCAATTTGTAATCTATACCACTTATAATTTTCTTTATCGTGCCTTTCTGTAAACCATTGTGATGGTTTTCCAACTTAAGGACAGTATAGAAGAATTTTTAAATAAATAAATAAAATAAATTATATTTGAACTCTTTGCTGTTAACGGGGTACCCACTCCTCGGGTGCCTCTCTGCTTCTTTCAGGTCGCTATCAGGAACGGGTACTCACTCCTTTAGGGCCCATGTTCCCTGACTCGCTGCCTGTGTCCATCTCCTCTTCTACTTGGAGGAATTTGCTACAGACATCATCTGTGAGTACTACTACCATCTACTCCTCAGAGCTGTTTCCCTGGAACCAGGTACTCGCTTCTCGAGGGCTTGCCTCCGTTCCTGCACCAGTGACATCTTCTATGGAGAACTGCTGCGTGAGTACTTGCCAACGAGTCTCTGCACCCAGGGATCTGGTACTCGCTCCTCGAGGGCCAACTCTCCCTATCTCGGGACTTCTCCATACTGGGGACTCTGTGAATATCTCAGTGTACTCATTTTCTCAGTTCTTCTTCCTACAGAACTGCTACTGGAGAAGCCGCTGTTCCAGCCCCCTGAGGAATACTAGCCCACCCAGGCTCCATCTTCTACTCACTACCGCCACCTCTGGTGGCTTCACAAACTGTCTAATAAAAGATATAATCTGTGTTTGTGTGTCCAGAGCTGAGCCTGACCTGTGGCCCCTCACGGGAATTCCCCCCATGGGTGTGGTCAGCTGCCACAGTGTCCAAGGGTCCACCCAAACCCTACAAAACATAACAGTACCAGACCCAGAAGCCAGCCTTCTCGCCTGCCCATATTCTCCAGACCTTTAGCCAGAGCTGCTTCAAAGGTGAAGAGCGGGATATTGCCTGAAGTTGGGACCAAGGCTAAGTAAGGTAGACATCAGTATTTAAATATTAAGCAGGTTAAGGTTTATGGCAATTTTGTAACCACCCATGGTACATAATTTTCTTTAGGGTAAATTGGTGCTTAGTGGCTAGGATGTTAGAGAGAGAAATTGTTGTTATCTTCTAAATGCTAAATCTTGCCAAATCTAATAAATAAAAGTCTATTTCTGAGGAGAACACATTGTCTTTTTCCTGAACTTAGAATTGTGAAATAAAGTGGGAGGGCAACTGGAAGCGTCCTGTAGCAGACTGGTCCCTACACCCCTAAACTTACTTACAGACCCAGCTGCGTGAGAGCAGTTGTGCTTTCTGAAAGTAGATGCACTTGTGTGTGCTGTTACCAAGCGGATGATTATTCCCATAGAAGGGGATGCGGCCTTGAAATGTGTACAGGATAAGAGAATTGAGGTGATCCTTAAGCAGATCTTTGAAGCAATGGCAATAATTTTGCAGATAGCTTCTTGTTGTTCTCTGGTGGCTCTCTTTTATTTGCTTCTCTCTCTGGAGGTCGATGAATCTTGTCTGAAATCCAGGGCAGTGATGAAACCAGCTTTTGGCAGATGCAGGCTGCGATTTTGTCCACACTTCAGCCAGAGGGGTGGCTTCAGTAATAGTGGCCAGGCATCAGTTATGGCTGAGAAATTGGTCAGCCAATGCAACCTCCAATTCTAACCTTACAAGGTTGCCTTTTAAAGGTTTGCTATTCTTTGGGAGTGAGCTGGAGAAGATGGCCAATAAGTGGGGTGAGTCCCTGGTTCCTCGGTTGCCAGAAGATAAAAACAGATGCCGTGCTCCTTCAGCATGAGAGGTTGTACTAGGGGATCCAAATGTTTTCGACCCTTCAGAGGAGCGGCCTTTCAGAGGGCTTGAGGTTTGGGTAGGTCTCAGTCCTTTCATCCCAGGCTTCCCAATGAAGGTGTGCTGATGCACCCCTGGGATCAGGAGATAGGAGTCGCCTCTTTCTCTTTTATCAAAGGTGAATTGAAATCATGTCAGACTAGTGGATTATGGAGGCGATACGAGATGGTTATGCGCTGGAGTTTCTCAGTGTTCCTCGGGATGTGTTTATGGTGTCTCCCTGCAACTCTAAGCAGAAGAGACAGGCAATGGAGTGTATGTTATTAAGACTTCTTGGTCTATGGGCTGTGGTTCCAGTGCCCACATCTCAAGAAAATATGGGCCGATATTTCATGTAATTCATTTTGCCCAAGCAGGAGGGTTCTTTTCACCCTATCCTGAATCTCAAGGGGGTCAACTGTCATTTGCATGTGACTCATTTTCGCATAGAAACCTTGCGCTCAGTGATAATGGCAGTACAGTCGGGGGATTTCTGATGTCTCAGGATTTGTCCAAGGGATATCTGCATATTCACATCTGGCTAGAGCATCAACAATTTCTCTGCTTTGTGGTTTTGGGACACCATTATCAGTTTCAAGCACTACCTTTTGGTTTGGCCACTGTGCCCAGAACTTTTTTCAAGGTTATAGTGGTGGTGATGGTGGAATTGAGAAAGGATGGGATTCTAGTACACCCAAACTTGGATGACTGGCTGATTCAAGCTAAGAGTCTGTAAGAGAGCCTTCAGGTGTCGTGCAAGGTGATCTCCTTGTGCAGGAGCTAGGCTGGATGGTGAATCTGACCAAAAGCAATCTTCAGCTATCTGTCACTAGAGTATATTGTGTTGTGTTTGTGGCATCATGTGGACCCTTAGTCACAGTGGAGATGACTCCTCCCACGTGGAGGGGCCCCATGGGGAACCACAGTGATATGCTAAACTCAGAGAGCAGACACTTGTAGGTTGAAAGCTTTATTGTACTGTTGTAGATAGATGGTATGAGGCAGAAAGGAAAGGCACTGAAGTCCGGCAAGGTGCCAGTACATTCATAAAGTCTCAGATGTCGAAGTCTCACCCAGATGTTCAAGGTAGATAGGAACCCGCAGTGTGGGAAACGCCAAGCCTGGTGGGTGGAGTTGGAGAACCGGATCATAGAGGTACTCACAGGAACGTAATGCGGGTGTCTTCCTGGCAATGGAGATGGTGGGACCGAAGGTGCAAGATAAACTGGACTAATAGGCCCTCAAGGAGCGAGTACCTGATAGCACAGGATATCCTGAAAGAAATAGAGACCCCGGAGGAGCAGTTGTCTAGTTAGTAGAAACCCCAAAGGGTTGGTGGAAGCGAGAGGCCCCTGAGGAGCGGGTGCCAAGAGCTTCATTAGGAGCGAGATTCCCCGAAGGGTAGCGAGGTGTCTAAGCGAGCAGCTTAGAGCGGTCAGAGTTGATAGCGAATTCTGCCCAAGGCAGCAATTCAGCCCAATCATTCTGCCTTGAATTGACATAGGATTGCAGAAATTGTTTCAGATTTCTATTCATTCCCTCCGTCTGACCATTAGACTGAGGATGGTAAGCGGAGATTAAGTCCAAGGCAATGTCAAATTTTTGACATAAAGCTCTCCAAAACTTTGCAGTAAATTGTACTCCTCTGTCAGATAGGATATGCTTAGGCATCCCATGAAGGTGGAAGATGTGTTTAATAAAGAGTTTTGCTAACTCCGTAGCAGAGGGTAATCCTGGTAATACAACGAAATGTGCCATTTTGGAGAAGCGGTTAACTGTGACCGCTAAACCGAAGTCCTTGCTAACTCAATGATGGTAGCGTAGTGGAGGCTTTAAATACCGGGAGGTATCGAGGTCATACGGTGGGAACATCCCCGAGGTTCCCGCCATGACGTGTATTTGAACATAGGCAACGCGCGCGCTCGTGCCTTAGGAGGCCATGGGATGGAGCATGGCGGACTGGGACGCCCATGCTGAGTTGGAGACGCTGAGGGTTTCGGCACTCGGCACCGGAGGCAGTCATCTTGCCCAAGGAGGAGGAAAAGGGTAGAGAAGAGGTAAGGCAGAATGGTCACAGCCATCTGTGACCGACGGACGTAACAGTACCCCCCTTCAAAGGGCCCCCTCCAAGACCTCATCTAGGTGGTCTGGATTTCCCTGGGTGTGCTAGATGGAATTGACGTACCATCTCCTTATCTGCGATGTTGGCCAGTGGTTCCCATGAGTTCTCTTCTGGTCCATAGTTTTCCCAGGAGTTGAGATACTCCCATTTCTTGCCTCTCTTACGGACATCCAAGATGTCATCCACAGCATATTCGATGTCATCCTCAGTGTCCAGACTAGTTGGATCTGGTGTCTTTTTGGAGAACTCAGAGAGCATCAATGATTTTAACAGAGAGACATAGAATGCATTGTGTATCTTCATTGATGGAGGTAGTTTCAAATTGTACGTCAGGTTCCCTAATCGCCAAAGGAGAGCAAAGGGTCCAACATAGAGAGGAGCAAAATGTGCTGAAGGAAGTTTTAGGTGAAGATACTTGGTACTTAACCAGACTTTGTCTCCAGGCTGAAACTGTGGTGCCTTACGATGATGAGCATCGTAGGTTCTTTTTGCTTTCTGTCCTGCCTTGAGGAGTAGCTCTTTCATTTGCTTCCAAAGTTGAGATAGCTCTGCTGCAGTAGTCTGTGCGGCAGGAGAAGCCACTGATAATGGAATTGGCAGAGGAGGCAGCGGTTGTCGTCCTTAAACGAGCTAGAAGGGAGAAGACCCCGTAGAAGTAGCAGGATGCGAGTTGATAGCGAATTCTGCCCAAGGCAGCAATTCAGCCCAATCATTCTGCCTTGAATTGACATAGGATTGCAGAAATTGTTTCAGATTTCTATTCATTCCCTCCGTCTGACCATTAGACTGAGGATGGTAAGCGGAGATTAAGTCCAAGGCAATGTCAAATTTTTGACATAAAGCTCTCCAAAACTTTGCAGTAAATTGTACTCCTCTGTCAGATAGGATATGCTTAGGCATCCCATGAAGGTGGAAGATGTGTTTAATAAAGAGTTTTGCTAACTCCGTAGCAGAGGGTAATCCTGGTAATACAACGAAATGTGCCATTTTGGAGAAGCGGTTAACTGTGACCCAAATGGTGTTGTTTCCATTAGATGGTGGCAGGTCTACCACGAAATCAGTTGCTATATGTGTCCAGGGTTCATACGGTGATGGTAGAGGTTGCAACAACCCCCAAGAACGTTCGGCTGGTGGTTTTTGCTTGGCACAGACAGCACAAGAACCCACATAAGCTTGTATATCCTTTACATGGTTGGTCACCAGTAGTACCATTGTAATATAGCTAGGGTACGACTCTGTCCCAGATGGCCGGCCAGACGGGATTCATGTGCCCACTTCAACAGCTTCTTCCTCAGATTTCTGGCCACCACCATCTTCCCGGCGGGTACCGCATGAGTGGCTGCAACAACCACTCTTCCGGGGTCAATGATGTGATGGGGTTCATCTGGCACATCCTGAGGGGAGAAGGATCGTGACAAGGCATCAGCTCAAGTGTTCTTCTCTCCTGGACAATACTTCAGAAGGAAGTGAAATCTGTTAAAGAACAGGAACCATCTTGCTTGACGGTGATTGAGTCATTGAGCATGTCTGAGGTACTCCAAATTCTTGTGATCGGTGTACACTACTATTTGGTGTTGTGCGCCTTCCAGCCAAGGGCGCCACTCTTCAAAGGCCAGCTTGATTGTGAGTAGCTCTTTGTCTCCGATTCCATAATTTCTTTCGGCAGGCAAGAACCGCCTTGAGAAGAAGGAGCAAGGATGGAACACATTAGATTCGTTATACTGGCTTAAAACCGCTCCCACACCAACGTCTGATGCATTGACCTTGACGATGAATGGACGATGTGGGTCAGGATGGCAGAGGCACGGCTTCTTTTGAAAAGCCTCTTTGAGCGTCAGAAAGGCTGATATGGCTTCTGGAGACCAATTGGCAGGATTGGCTTCCTTCTTGGTCATAGCAGTTAGAGGGACTGTCAATGATGAGTAGTTTTTAATAAAGGATTGATAGTAATTGGTGAAGCCCAAGAAGCGGCGCAGTGCCTTCAGGCCTGTAGGTTGGGGCCAGTCCCAGATACTTTCTTTCTTTTTTTTTTTAATTTACTTTTTATTAGACTTTCAAATTATACATTCAGACACTTTTGATACAGAAAGAAAAACAAATTGCAATAGGAACACTAATACATTCTATATAAAGGAAAAAAAAAACAATCTGTAACAAAATCTAAACAAAACATAATAGGCAATATAGAGAGGGCAAGATAATTTTAAGCAGGATATTTGCAGGAAATTTACTACTATAAAGTAAGCATAGCACATGCTCCATTCTTTCTATTAACCAACTAGTCCTGAGAATACTTAGGAATGAGAGTCCAAATATTGCCTCAACTGCTCAACTTCATTAAATATATATCTATTAGGGATGTGAATCGGGCTTCGGACAATTGAAAATATCGTCGATATTTTCAAAATCGTCAGAAATCGGGGGCTCCCCCAAAACGATAGGAAAACCCCACGATATTGATCATGGGGGTTCCCTTATCGTTTTGGGGGAGGGCGGGAAAAACGGCACACAAAAATAACCCCAAACCCATCCCGACCCTTTAAAGCTAACCCCTTAGCTTCCCCCACCCTCCCGACGCCCCCAAAAATGTTTTACAGGTACCTGGTGGTCCAGTGGGGGTCCCGGGAGCAATCTCCCGCTCCGGGCCATCCTCCCGCTCTCAGGCCGTCGGCTGCCACTAATCAAAATGGCGCCGATGGCCCTTTGCCCTTACCATGTGACAGGGTATCCGTGCCATTGGCCGAACCCTGTCACACGGTAGGAGCACTGGATGGCCAGCGCCATCTTGTGCTCCTACCATGTGACAGGGGCTGTCCAATGGCACCGGTAGCCCCTGTGACATAATAAGGGCAAAGGCTATCGGCGCCATTTTGATTACTGGCAGCCGATGGTCCGAGTGCAGGAGATCGCTCCCGGACCCCCGCTGGACCATCAGGGGCTTTTGGCAAGTCTTGGGGGACCTCCTGACCACCACAAGACTTGCCAAAAGTCCATCGGGGGTCCAGGAGCGACCTCCTGCACTCGGACTGTCGGCTGCCAGTATTCAAAATGGCGCCAATAGCCTTTGCCCTTACTATGTCACAGGGGCTACCGGTGCCATTGGTCAGCCCCTGTCACATGGTAGGAGCACAAGATGGCGCTGGCCATCCAGTGCTCCTACCATGTGACAGGGTCCGGCCAATGGCACGGATACCCTGTCACATAGTAAGGGCAAAGGGCCATCGGCGGCATTTTGATTAGTGGCAGCCGACAGCCCGGGAGCGGGAGGACAGCCCGGAGCGGGAGATCGCTCCCGGGATCCCCACTGGACCACCAGGTACCTGTAAAAAGTTTTTGGGGGCGTTGGGAGGGTGGGGAAAGCTAAGGGGTTAGTTTTAAAGGGTCGGGGTGGTTTTTTTGTTTATTGGCTCGGGCGCAGCCGATAAACAAAACAGCGATCAGGCCCGATGGAAAAATACCCACATGTGAATCGGAACCGGAATCCGAACTGATTCCGGTTCCAATTCACATCTCTAATATCTATTCCCTTGATAAATAATTACACAGCGACATGGGAACCTTAAGAAATATTTTGCTTCTCTAGAAATCACTTCATTTCTCATCTGAAGAAACAATTTCCTTTTCTGCTGCATTGCTCTTGTTTTATCAGGGAAAACTCTTATCTGTTTCCCATAGAATAAATTCTTCTGCTTACGATAGTATACCTGAAGAATTCTATCTTTATCCGAGAGCGATGAAAAAGTTACCAAGAGCGTAGCTCTTTTCTCAGTCATTGTCTCATAAGATCTTTCAATTATTTCTGACAAATTATCTTCTGATTTTTCCTCTTGGTTCTCTTCGTCTCTTCTTGACGGCAAATACAGAATCTTTGAGATTAAAGGCAATGATGTTTCTGGAAAGCCCAATATATTTAGAAAATAACTTTTCAAAAGTTCCTTATGTAGAATCCATTTTGTTTTAGGGAACTTGAGGAACCTTAGGTTAGGCCTCCTCAGTTCATTTTCAAAATATTCCACTTTGTGACGCATTATGGAATCTGATTTAATCAATTCAGTTTGTACTTCTTTCACTTTTGTTACTTCAACCCCAATTTCTGTAATTTTCTGTTCCATTTGGGAAAGCCTCTTCTCTTGACTCTGGACATTTGTTACATTCTCTCTAACCATTTTTGTGAGGTCAACAATAGCTTTATTTAATGTCACAATAGATTTCCATATTACTTCTAATGTTACCTTCTCAGGCATTTCAAGATGTGTCGGCAGGAGTACTTCAAATTTGGATTTCTCCTTTCCTTTCTCCGGAGCACGCCTTTCCTCAGACATACACAGTTCTCCCTCATACCGGTCATTGGGCCTCTGATCTTCTGGGCTCCCCGAGATATTCAGCTCACCAGCTGTATCTCTCGTGATGGTCAGTGTCCTTGGGGTTAGCTGATCCATAAGCGTTGTCCGTAGTTGTTCACCCCTCCATTCACCGAGGGGGCCTGTTGGAGGAGTCGGCCTTGTTGGTTGTCCGGGACTGAGGGATGTTTCTGCTGGCCTGGAGTCTTGCGGCTGCTCCCCGCCAGCTTCTCCTGCGGCCCCTCCCACCGGCAACGGTAGCATGGATCTCCCGCTTCGGTTGGAGTCGAGGTAAGATCACGAATCTTAGCTTTTCGCTTTGTGTGCGGCATTATTGCCGAAGAAAAAGCTCAGGAAAATAACTAAAAGTAAGTAACTCAGGATCTACACAGCCTACGTGCTGCTATGCGGCAGCCATCTTGCCACAATCCTATGCCTCCCAGATACTTTCTAATTTCTTGGGGTCCATCTGAAACCCGTTCTTAGAAACAATGTATCCCAGGAAGGGTACAGACTTCTTGTGGAATTCGCACTTTTCAAGCTTTGAGTATAGGTGGTACTCACGCAGGCATCTTAAAACTTTCTTGGCATCCTCCTGATGAGTTTGCAGATCTTGAGAGAAGATCAATATATGATTGAGATATACTACTACGCATTGATAAAGTAAGTCCCGTAAGATGTCGTTCATCATATTTTGAAAGACTGCAGGTGCGTTACTCAAACTGAAGGGCATGACGAGATATTCGAAGTGTCCATCGCGGGTGTTAAAAGCAGTCTTCCATTCATCGCCTTCCCGAATACGCACCAGGTTGTAAGCCCCTTTAAGGTCTAATTTGGAGAATTTCTTCGCTCCTTGGAGCCTATCGAACAGTTCAGAAATTAATGGTAGGGGATACCTGTCCTTGATTGTAATTTCATTCAGACCCCTGTAGTCGATGCAGGGGCGTAAGGTGCCATCTTTCTTCCCTACGAAAAAGAAGCCTACACCAGCAGGAGATTTGGAGGGTCTGACGAATCCCTTCTGCAGGTTCTCTTGTATGTAAGTGGTCATGGCTTTAGTCTCAGCTACTGAAAGAGGGTAAACTCTTCCTTTGGGAGGTTCTGAATTAAGCTTCAGATTTATGGCGCAGTCAAATACTCTGTGCGGTGGAAGTACATCTGCTGCTTGTTTTGAGAAAACGTCCCAGAAGGAGGCTTATTGTGGAGGTAAGCCAGGTAACGATGGTGTAGTGGGCATGCAAATGAGCAGTGAAACCTCCGTGAGGCACCGGTCATGACAGTCAGGCCCCCACCGGGACAGTCCGATGTGGCCTAATTAAATTGAGGCATATGATCTTGAAGCCAAGGCAGCTCAAGTACCACCGGATGCATGGCCTTTTCTAATATGAGAAATGAGATGGATTCGGAGTGTAAAGCTCTGGTGCGCAGGCCAATAGCCTGGGTATTCAATGAAACTTCTCCAGGAAGTGGTTCTCCATGGATAGAGAACAATAGCAAAGGCTTAGCTATTGGTGTGGTAGGAATCCATAGATGTTCAACTAAGCGCTTCAAAATAAAATTATCTCTGGCACCGGAGTCAATGAGAGTGAGAATCTGAAATTCAAGGCCTCCACAGAGCAGACATACCGGTAAGGATAATGGAGGAGTAGGAGAAGTGAGGCCCAGGAGAAGTCCTCCTGCAGATCCTAGGCCCGTCAGTTTCCTGGACAGATGGGACAGGTTTGGACGGCGTGACCCGATTGGCCACAATACATGCAAAACCCCATGCGTTTGCGAAAACGTCTCTCCTTGGAAGTTAAATGGCTTCGGCCTAGTTGCATAGGCTCTTCCTCTTCTAAGGAAGCAGACGGTAAACTGGAAGCAATAGGCACAGGTTTAGGATGGTTAGCCCCCACCGTGAACTTTCATGGACTCTTAGCCTCCCGAGTTTGGTCTCGGATACAGTGGTCAATTCTCCCAGCCAGTTCCATCAAGGACTCAAGGGTATCAGGCAAATCATGAGCCACTAATTCATCCTTTAAGCGAGAGTTGAGGGCCTCCATGAATATGGCACGTAGACATCCAATGTCCCAATGTAGTTCGGATGCTAAAGTCTTGAACTCAATTACAAAGTCTGTGAGCGGCTTATTACCTTGCTGGAGATTGAGCAAAGCAGATCCAGCGACAGTCTGGCGAGCTGGGTCATCAAAGACAGACTTAAAATGTTTTAGAAATCCTGGTAGGTCATTCAGGATAGGATCTTCACATTCCCACAATGGTGAAGCCCAAGCCAAGGCTCGTCCCTCTAGAAACTCGTCCCCTCTCAAGTTAATTTCCCCTGCAATACCCACTCCTATCTCACTTTGTCAAAGCACTTCTCTTAACCATTTGTTGATATGCATTTATTCTTATATCTCAGTCGCTGTTAAGTTTTTAAGTATTAATATGAAGTTCCCGTTAATTTATGGATTTCTGTGTAATGCCTGTTACCTTTTGTTAGTTGTTAAGTGTATTATGTAAAGCCCTTTGCTGCATTATGTTTTACTGTAAACCGAGGTGATGTTGCAAACGTGCCGCAGTATATAAAAATCCCTTAAATAAATACATAAATAGATAAATAAATAAATAATGTAGGTGGAAGATTCAGTGGGAAAAAGGGTAGGCTGTAATGAAAAATGCATGCTGCATTGATTAACAAATCCTTTACACATCTTGGCTTCACCCGTAAAGCGGGTAGGTGTGGATAAGGGTACAGTGGTCTGGAGGGTCACCAATGGAGACAGCAATTCTTTTGAAGGAGTTGCTGAAGAGTTCAGTTGAGCATGTAACTGATTGAAGACAGTAGCTAGGCTCTCCAAAGACTTTTGTTGTTCCGTGATCCGCTGAGCTAGGCCAAGAATGGCCTGCAAGGCCGCGAGCTGAGCCAAGTCCATGGAGTTAGCAATCTGTTGTGTTTTGGCATCATGTGGACCCTTAGTCACAATGGAGATGACTACTCCCACAGGGAGGGGCCCCATGGGGAACCACAGCGATAAGCTAAACTCAGAGAGCAGACACTTGTAGGTGGAAAGCTTTATTGTACTGCTGTAGATAGATGGTATGAGGCAGGAAGGAAAGGCACTGAAGTCCGGCAAGGTGCTAATACGTTCAGACAGTCTTGGATGTTGAATTCTCACCCAGATGTTCAAGGTGGATAGGAACCCGCAGTGCAGGAAACACCAAGCCTGGTGGGTGGAGTTGGAGAACCGGATCATAGAGGTACTCACAGGAATGTAGTGCAGGTGTCTTCCTGGCAATGGAGATGGTGGGACCGAAGGTCCATGGTGCTGGATAAACTGGACTGATAGGCCCTCGAGGAGCGAGTACCTGATAGCACAGGAGATCCCGAAAGAAATAGAGAGAGACCTCTGAGGAGCGGTTGTCTAGTTAGTAGAAACCCCAAAGGGTTGGTGAAAGCGAGAGGCCCCCGAGGAGCGGGTGCCAAGAGCTTCATTAGGAGCGAGATTCCCCGGAGGGTAGCGAAGCATCTAAGCGAGCAGCTTAGAGTGGTCAGAATAGCTAAACTGAAGTCCTTGCTAACTCAATGATGTTAGCGTAGTGGAGGCTTTAAATACCCAGAGGTATTGACGTCATGCGGTGGGGACGCCCCCGAGGTTCCCGTGTGCACGCGTGCCCTAGGAGGCCACGGGAATGATCATGGCGGACTGGGACGCCCATGCTGAGTTGGAGATGCCAAGGGTTTCGGCACTCGGCACCAGAGGCAGCCATCTTGCCCAAGGAGGAGGAAAAGGGTAGAAAAGAGGTAAGGCAGAGCGGTCGCAGCAGTCTGCGACCGACAGGCACAACATATTGATGTTCAGTTCAAAATGAAGCAGAACAGGGTGTTCCTGCTGGAGGGCCATATTCAGAAGCAGATGGCGCAAGTGAGCTTTTGACGATCAATACACTCAAAACAATGCAATGACAGTGGCTTACATCAATCGGCAGGGAGGAAACAAGAGCCAGCAAGTGTCGCAGGAAATAGTTCAACTTATGGAATGGGTGGCAATGCATCTTCAGGCGATCTCAGCCTCACACATTGCAGGAAAAGACAATGTAAGAACAGACTTTCTCAGCAGACAAAGTCTGCATTCAGAAGAATAGGAATTGTGAAATGAGGTGTTTCAGTTGATAGTGCATCACTAGGGCCTGCCATATCTGGACCTGCTAGCACCTTCTTTCAATGTGAAGGTTCCTCGATTCTTTGGTCACAGGAGAGATCCAAAGTCCTTGGGCATCAATGCCCTCATGCAGAAGTGGCTGGAGGGCAAGCTGATGTATGCTTTCCACCCGTGGCCCATGCTGGGCAGAATGAATCAAAAGATCGCGAGTCAGAGGGTAATGGTGCTTCTGTTGGCATCTGATTGACCCAGGAGACCATAGTATGCATGAAGTTGTTTTTTTCGATGTAAACCGGGGTGAAGGCACTCTGCTATACTTCGGTATAAAAAAGACTCTAAATAAATACATAAATAAATAAATAAATAAATAAAAATAGTATGCAGATCTGCGAAGGCTTCTGCTGGACTCTCCCCTCCAGTTTATGGCTCACAGGGATCTGCTATGGCAGGAGGCTATTCTTCATGAAGATCTGACTTGATTTTGTTTTACAGTATGGCCCTTGAGAGGGCTCGGTTGCTGAAGTGTGAATATTCTACTGAGGAGATTTCCACCTTGCTGTGAGCGAGAAAGTTCTCCACTTCCTTAGCCTAGGTGCGAGTTTGGCGAGTTTTGAGGCGTGGTGTGAAGATCAAGGAATTCCTCCTCATTCAGTTAAGATCTCACTTATTTTGGAATTTTTGCAGGATAGCTTGAGTAAAGGATTGGCCCTTATTCCTTAAAGGTGCAGGTGGTGGCTCTTGCCTGTTTCTGAGGTCAGGTGAATGATGGTTCATCCAAATGTGGCCCGTTTGTTGAAAGGAGTGAAGCATCTTCGTCTTCCCTTGTGGTTATAGTGCCCTTGTGGAGTCTTAATCTATTTTTTTAATTTTTTGGTGGGACCTATCTTTCGACAGATGCGTAAGCTTTCCTTGAGGTTACTGACCTTGAAAACAGCATTTCTTGTGGCAATTTGTTCGGTGCATAGAATATGTGAACTGCAGGCCTTGTCTTGCAGGAAACTGTTTCTACGAGTGACTCCGGGGCCAATACAGCTGCATACTCTTCCTTCCTTTTTGCCAAAAGCGATTTCAGATTTTCACTTGAATCAGTCCATTTCCCTGTCGACTCTGGACAGGGAAAGAGATGCAGAAGAATATCGCCTGCTATGGCCCTTGGATGTCAAGAGGCATATCTTGTGGTATTTGGAGGTTTCTAAACTTCTCAGGAAGATAGATCGCCTGTTTGATCTCCACAGTGGAAGTAAAAGAGTAAACCAGCGACGCAGGCTAATAGTCCACTGGATTAAGAAAGTAGATATGGCCATATATGTGGACGCTGAGCAGTTGTTGCCTAGTCAGGTTAGGGCTCATTCCACTAGGGCTCAGGCAATGTCATGGGTGAAGGTTAGATTGTTGTCTCCCATCAACATTTGCCGAGCTGCGACGTGGCCCACCTTACATACCTTTACCAGGCATTTTCACTTAGATGTACAGGCCTGGGAGGATGCAGCCTTTGCACGTGCAGTTTTGACTGGAACACAGGCAGCCTCCCGCCCTGTTCAGGACTAGATTTGGTACATACCACTGGTTCTGGATTCACCTGATTGAACGTTAAGAAAGGAGAAATTACTATTTACCTGATAATTTCCTTTTCTTTAGTACAGACAGGTGAATCCACCTTCCCGCCCTTGGCTGCCGGATGGTTGTTCTATTGTCTTCCTGCGTGTTCCAGGGGTTACTGATAAGTGTTGCTCCAGAAACCTAGACTAGTGTCTGAGCTCATTGTTTTCCTGTTGGCTGAGTGCTGAAATAGTTATCTGTTATTAATCAAATTATTTTAGTTTGTCCACAGTTGGCTTTTGCAGAGAATACTGGCGGGCTGATGTCACTGCAGGGGTATATATACCATGATGTCAGCTTTGCTTTGTCTCCATTTGCTGGTAGAGTTGTGGATTCACCTGTTTGCACTAAAGAAAAGGAAATTATCAGATAAATAGTAATTTCTCCTTGTGAAAGCAACCAGAGAATCTTAAGGGAACTAACACCGGTAAATGAAAAAACTACAAAGGATCAATTCTAAAAAAATATATATCATATTTAAAATAGCTAAAGTTAATAAAGAGTGATTACTATTAGCAGAGATACTTATTGTTGCGTGTCCCGTCCGTGGCCCTCCTGCTGACGGCCCTGCTCACCTTGTCCTCACTCCGACAGGCCCTGGTCCGGCGTCCTCCACAGACGCAGCCAGTCGCTGCCATCCCCGGCACTCCGTGTAGGCGTCCTCCGCCTCTTCCGAGCTTTTGACCTCCCAGGCCACCCTGCAAGCATTGCGCAGGGCCTCAGTGTCCTCCCGAGCCAAGACCATGCCCCTAGGCATGCGGGCGCGGATCCCACGGCCCTTTAAAGGGTCCGCGACAGGAACTCCCTCCGCAGAATGCCTGGATGATGACACGACACTATTCTGCACTCAAATGGTTCTGCACTCAAATGGTTCAAATCTTTCCTCAATAATAGGAAATACAAAGTGAGAATAAACGATAAAGAATCCCAGTCCGGGGGGGAGGAGCCAAGATGGCCGCCGCCAGCAGACGCTGAACCGAGTTGCTCCGCACTGCGCTTACAATTTTCCTGTTTAAAATTTTCCGAAGAGGCTCAATTTTCTTAATATGCCTCATAAGCGCAAAGGAAGGGTAAGAGTTTATCCCTCAAGCCTACCCAGTCCTGCGGGGCAACGATACATTACTGAGTTCGCGTCGGTATCTCCGGTGGTGGGGAATTCAAGCGCCGCTGTGGTGGAACCGGGAGAAGCGGTACTATCACCAGGCGAGATCACCTTGAGCCCACCAGCACCCCGAGGCCTGCTGAGTAGCTCTCCCCTTCGTTCGAGCAGTGGAATTGTAACCCCGGAAGCAACATCAGCTGCGGGTGAACAACGTGAGGGATCTACTCCTCCATATGGAGCAGGACTTCCCCTCCCCCAGCTGTTGGAGGTATGTGAAAGGCCCGAGGAGACTTTGGTTAACGCGGGCAGTGAGGAATCTCAAAGAATATCAAGAGAGGCTCCACTGGGGGAATTGGGAGGAAACACTCTAAGTCCCTTGGAGTTTGAGAAGCCAGCAGTTATAACACTGGAAGCCATTTGGGAATTAATGGCTACCATGGCTCGTACTCTGAACACTCAATCTCAATTGCTTGGCAAATTTGAATCAAAAGTTGAATCTGTTAAAAAAGAACATATTTTGTTGATCCAAAACCATACAAATTGCATCCAAGATTTAACTACTAAAGTAAATCAGACACAGTCCCAAAATGCCTCAATTATGAAGGATTGTATAACATCACAAAGGAGACTGGAGTCTGTTGAAAATTATTTACGTTGTTCCAATGCAAGATTGGTTAATTTCCCCAAAGTAATGGGTGAGCCTGTTTTGGTGACCTTCAAGCGTTTTGCCATGGAAACACTCAAGATTGAAGCTGCAAAAGTTCCGACTGTTAAAAAACTCTTCTTTTTAAGGAGTAGTTTACAAAGTTCCGTTGAAGGAGAAAGAGAGACTTCCAATAATTTGACACAATATTTGGAGAATTCGGAATTGGAAATCACGGAAAGGGCCACATTGTTTGTTCAATTTTATACTGAAACAGAAAGAAATTTTTTGATGAAAGCATTTTTTCAAAATATTAATGATGTTTTCATGGGAGGGGTTGTGAGGGTATATCCTGACCTATCACACCCCACCCAACAACGAAGGAGATTATTCTTAGCTATGCGCCCGGAGGTCTTGGCCAAAGGGGCTAGCTTTGCTCTCCGTTTTCCTTGTAGGTGCATTGTAAAATTTGCTGGAAATATATATGTTTTCTTTATGCCAGACCAATTGAGAAAGTTTTTGGATGGAAGGGCCTAAGTTAAAATGCTCGGAGTCAATATATAGAGAGATACCAATAGTTAAGTGAATATTATTTCAATGATGTACTTCTCTTTTTTTTTTCCTTTGGTTTTCCCCCCCCCCCCCTTTTTTGCCTATGAAAAACAAAGAAATCATTGTTGATGTATCCATTGGATATGAATATATATGCTAATGGTAATTATATTATTTCATGTTATAATAATTTCTGTAATTTCAGTCAAGGTTTATTCTTGTAATTATATTGAAAAATTCATAAATAAAAAAAAAAAAAAAAAAGAATCCCAGTCCATCTCCTCCAACCATGGCGTTCCCCAGGGATCCCCCACACTGTTTAATATCTATCTGTTACCCTTATGCCAGCACCTAGATAGCCTCAACCTAACTCACTTCGTGTCGTCATCCGGGCATTCGGGCATTTAAAGCGAGGCCCTGGCCCTTGGCAAACGGGTCGTCTCATCCTTGAGAAGCTAGTTGCTGTCCTGTGTTCCTGCGTTCCTTGTTCCTTGCCTGTTCCTATGTTCCTGCGTTCCTGTGTCTTCCAGTGCTCCTGCTTTCCTGTGCTCCCATGGTCCTTCTGTGCTCCAGCATCTGTTCTTGTTCCTGTTCCACTTCCCAGGTAGTACCCTTCAGACTGATACTCGGTACTGACCTCGGCTTGCCTCTGACTACGCTTGGACTGACTCACGGTATTTACCTCTGCTTGCCTCTGACCACATTTGGACCGCTGCCTGGAACTGACTTCTGCCTGCCTCTGACCACGTTTGGACCGCTGCCTGGCATTGACCTCTGCTCGCTACTGACCATGCTTGGACTGATACCTGGAACTGACCTCTGCTTGCTACTGACCATCTCAGACTGATACCTGGAACTGATCTTTGCTTTGGCTGACCACCCTCAGACGGATACCTTGGCTTTGACCCTTGCACTCCACATGGACACTCTCTTTGCTACTCCTGTGGCCACCAGGCCTGCCTGCTCTGACATAATCCTCATAACCCAGAAGAAGAAGCCCAAAACAAATCCACAGAACTGGCATTATTCTTCAAGAGGAAAATCAACAACTTACTCGCACCGCTAACCACTTCAAACACCCAGCCACCACCCATCTACAAGCCATCCCCATCCACACACAAACCACTACTAGAATCATTTGAACTCACATCTTCCCTGGAAATTGAATCCTTAATTAAGAAAATGAAGCCATCGTCACATCCTATTGACCAAATACCCACGAAACTCTTACTTACCATCCCAAACACCATAGCCAAACCTCTAGCAGACATCATAAATTGTTCTCTCGCACAAGGATCTGTTCCGGACTCCCTGAAAACCGCCTCGCTAAAACCACTACTAAAGAAACCCAACCTTGATCCGGCCAACCCCGCAAACTTTCGCCCCATCGCAAATCTACCATTTATCGCCAAACTAATGGAAAAATTAGTCAACAACCAACTTACAGACTACTTAGATTCTCACAACATTCTCTTTCCTTCCCAATACAGTTTCTGAAAACACTTAAACACGGAAACACTCTTACTCTCGTTAACAGACAACATCCTAATGGGCCTACCTTCTGGCCTTTCTTGACATCTGCGCAGCATTTGACACGGTAAACCATGCAATCCTCATCAACCGTCTGACGGAAATTGGCATCACAGGTTCTGCACTCAAATGGTTCAAATCTTTCCTCAATAATAGGAAATACAAAGTGAGAATAAACGATAAAGAATCCCAGTCCATCTCCTCCAACCATGGCGTTCCCCAGGGATCATCGCTATCCCCCACACTGTTTAATATCTATCTGTTACCCTTATGCCAGCTCCTAGATAGCCTCAACCTAACTCACTTCGTATACGCGGACAATGTACAGATCTTAATCCCTATCACAGATCCCACCTCCAGCACCCTGCACTTCTGGAACAACTGCCTCCTCTCCATCAATAGTCTACTCTCTAGTCTCAATCTAGTTCTTAACACTTCCAAAACAGAACTGCTAGTCATCTCTCCTAATGACAACAATCCCCTTATCAGCAACCCTCTTTCTCCATTAGTAAACCAAGTGAGAGATCTAGGAGCTACTGTGGACACCAGAATGAACTTCAAAAAGTTCATTAACAACACCACCAAGGAATGCTTCCATAAGCTTCATGTCCTGAAACAACTAAGACCTCTCCTACACTTTCAGGATTACCATTCAGTACTACAAGCCATATTATTTTCAAAAATCGACTATTGCAACACGCTTCTCCTTGGCCTTCCGTCCTCCTCAACGAACCTCTACAAATGCTTCAAAATGCCGCAGCCAGGATCCTTACAAATTCTCGTCGTAAGGACCATATCACACCAATCCTAAAAAAATTACACTGGCTACTCATCAACTATACTATTCAAGACCCATCAACTATACTATTCAAGACCCTGTCCACCATCCACAAAAACATCTATCATTGATCTACTCTCCAACTCCAAATACCACTCAAACTCCATGCTTCCACAAGACCAATTAGATCGGCATACAAAGGATCTCTCCAGGCTCCCCCTAATAAATCCACTAGTCACTAGAGATGTGAATCGTGTGCCCGATCGTTTTAACGATCAGGTTCGGATGGAGGGAGAAAAAAATCAGATCGTTAGAGATGTGAATTGGAATCGGTTCCGATTCCAATTCACATTGTTAATTTTTTAGTGAGGCCTGAGCAGATTAAAAAAACCCCACCCCGACCCTTTACAAATGAACCCTTTGCTCTCCCACCCTCCCGAACCCCCCCCAAAATGTTAAATTACCTGGTGGTCCAGTGTGTGTGTGTGTGTGGGGGGGGTCCTGGCGCGATCTCCCGCTCTCGGGCCATCGGCGCCATTTTGGCTACCACTGATAAAAATGGCGCCGATGGCCCGATAAAAAAAAACCCACCCCGACCCTTTACAAATTACACCTTAGCTTCTCCAACCCTCCCGACCCCCCCAAAAACCTTTTACATGTACCTAGTGGTCTAGTGGGGGGTCCGGGAGCCATCCCTTCAATCATACCCTCGGTGCCGGTGCCAGTGCTGGACTGGTTTGAAAATGGCGCCGATCGCCTTTGCCCTCACTATGTCACAGGGAGCGACCGTGGCCCGAGAGCGGGAGATCGTGCCAGGACACACACACACACACCCCCCCCCCACTGGACCACCAGGTAATTTAACATTTTGGGGGGGTTCGGGAGGGTGGGGGAGGGTAAAGGATTGGTTTTAAAGGGTCAGGGTGGGTTTAGGGGTTGTTTTGGTGTGCCGGTTTTCCCACCCTCCCCCCAAATAATTCCCGTACTCGATTTAACGATTTTTCACGATAAATCGAGGGAATTCCTATTGTATCGAGTCCCTTACCGATTAATGACGATTTTAAAATTATCGAACGATAATTTAAATCGTTAAAAAACAATTCACATCCCTACTAGTCAGTGGTCACACCTCCATTCAGAAACGAGCTGGACCTTATCATTGGAATCTTCTTCCCCCAGAACTTCGGCAGGAACAATGCCCTTTTTCCTTTAGAAAGAAACTAAAAACTTGGCTGTTCACTCAAGCCTTCCCTTGAAGGCTTGAGTGAACAGTCCCTAACCTCATTTCCACAGTTCCCCCCCTTCCCCTCCTCCTGGATCGATCCTATCACAGTTTGATTTACAGAGCAGACCAATGTCTAAGCATGTATCTTACCTCGTTTGTTACGTTAGTTTCTCTTGTTAGGATCTTGTTATGTTAAACTGATTTCTTTCTCTTAACGCTCCCGAACTGTAATTCCCTTGTTCATTGTAACTTTATCTTCTGTTTAATTGGTTACCCCTAGTTACACTGTAAACCGGTACGATAAGACCTAGTCTTGAGCATCGGTATATAAAAAAATATTTAAATAAATAAATAATCCGCAGCCTTCTACCAGCTAGACCACTAGGCCCTGCCTATCCTGAGCCTTTACGTGAGGTAACCTTCTCCATTACGGGAGGTACCCGTAATGAAGAAGGTTTTCATGGGTAATGATTCAGATGGACTGAATCAAATCACGGTGAATCTAGAAGATGTGGTAGGCCTGATTGACAAACTGAAGAATAGTAAATCACCTGGACCGGATGGTATACACCCCAGAGTTCTGAAGGAACGAAAAAATGAAATTTCAGATCTATTAGTAAAAATTTGTAAATTATCATTAAAATCGTCCATTGTATCTGAAGACTGGAGGATAGCTAATGTAACCCCAATATTTAAAAAGGGCTCCAGGGGCGATCCGGGAAACTACAGACCGGTTAGCCTGACTTCAGTGCCAGGAAAAATAGTGGAAAGTGTTCTAAACATCAAAATCACAGAACATATAGAAAGACATGGTTTAATGGAACAACGTCAGCATGGCTTTACCCAGGGCAAGTCCTGCCTCACAAATCTGCTTCACTTTTTGAAGGAGTTAATAAACATGTGGATAAAGGTGAACCGGTAGATATAGTATACTTGGATTTTCAGAAGGCGTTTGACAAAGTTCCTCATGAGAGGCTTCTAGTAGGGGTGTGCATTCGTTTTGAACGCATATGTAAAACGCAACTTATATTTTTAAAAGAGAAAAAAAAGGTTTGAGGAGAAATGCATCGCGAGTTCCAACGTATTCAACATAGCTATGTTGAATACGTTGAACTTAAATAAACACTTAAACCCCCCACCCTCCTGACACCCCCAAGACTTACCAAAACTCCCTGGTGGTCCAGCGGGGAATCAGGAAGCCATCCCTGCATTCCTTTGCGAGGAGCACGTGACGTCGGCGTCACGTCGAGTGACGCCGACGTCACGTGCTCCTCCGCGCCTCCGCTCCCGGACCCCCGTTGGACCCAACCGGAACTTTTGGCCAGCTTGGGGAGGTCAGGAGGCCCCCCCAAGCTGGCCAAAAGTTCCGGTTGGGTCCAACGTGGGTCCCGGAGCGACCTCCTGCCACATGACCTACCTGTCACGAGGTAGGAGCACAAGATGGCGCCGGTGACCATGTGACAGGGGCTGACCAATGGCACGGCAGCCCCTGTGACACAGGCTATCGGCACCATGAGGAAATCGCAGACGAGTGCAGGGATGGCTTCCTAACTCCACCAGGGAGTTTTGGTAAGTCTTGGGGGGGGGGGGGATTAAGGAGGGTGAGGGGTTTAAATTTTTATTTAGTGAACTGGTGAACATATGGACAGACCCTCAACTTATGGAATTCTCCATATGTCCATATTGAATGAAATTGACAACCCACGAAAACTTATCAACGAGTCAACGAAAACTTTTTGCTTGCACATCCCTAGCTTCTAGGAAAAGTAAAAAGTCATGGGATAGATGGCAATGTCCTTTCGTGGATTGCAAACTGGCTAAAAGACAGGAAACAGAGAGTAGGATTAAATGGACAATTTTCTCAGTGGAAGGGAGTGGACAGTGGAGTGCCTCAGGGATCTGTATTGGGACCCTTACTTTTCAATATATTTATAAATGATCTGGAAAGAAATACGACGAGTGAGATAATCAAATTTGCAGATGACAATTTCTAGAAAATTGTTCAGAGTAGTTAAATCACAAGCAGATTGTAAAAAATTGCAGGAAGACCTTGTGAGACTGGAAAATTGGGCATCCAAATGGCAGATGAAATTTAATGTGGATAAGTGCAAGGTGATGCATATAGGGAAAAATAACCCATGTATAATTACACAATGTTGGGTTCCATATTAGGTGTTACAACCCAAGAAAGAGATCTAGGTGTCATAGTGGATAACACATTGAAATCGTCGGTTCAGTGTGCTGCGGCAGTCAAAAAAGCAAACAGAATGTTGGGAATTATTAGAAAGGGAATGGTGAATAAAACGGAAAATGTCATAATGCCTCTGTATCGCTCCATGGTGAGACCGCACCTTGAATACTGTGTACAATTCTGGTCGCCGCATCTCAAAAAAGATATAATTGCGATGGAGAAGGTACAGAGAAGGGCTACCAAAATGATAAGGGGAATGGAACAACTCCCCTATGAGGAAAGACTAAAGATGTTAGGACTTTTCAGCTTGGAGAAGAGACGACTGAGGGGGGATATGATAGAGGTGTTTAAAATCATGAGAGGTCTAGAACGGGTAGATGTGAATCGGTTATTTACTCTTTCGGATAGTAGAAAGACTAGGGGGCACTCCATGAAGTTAGCATGGGGCACATTTAAAACTAATCGGAGAACGTTCTTTTTTACTCATCGCACAATTAAACTCTGGAATTTGTTGCCAGAGGATGTGGTTAGTGCAGTTAGTATAGCTGTGTTTAAAAAAGGATTGGATAAGTTCTTGGAGGAGAAGTCCATTACCTGCTATTAAGTTCACTTAGAGAATAGCCACTGCCATTAGCTCTTGGTGGGCACACCTCTCCGCTACCTCTACGGGAGATCCTCTGAGGCCCATCTAAGCCCAGGTGGTCCAGGTACACGAGGGCTCAACCCGCGGAAATCCCGGACTGTTAATGGTGAAGCTCCAGCTAGCCTCTGTCTCCTCGTGTGCTCTGCCTCCTTGCGGCAGGCGCCCTCTGGGAACCCTCAGGAGGCCGTACCAATCCTGCGCCAGGCCAAGGGTCCACCTCCAGCGCAACACTTATCTGACATATGTCAATAAGTAATGTAGGAATAGATTCCAGAATTCTGCGATTATAAAGTCAAAGAAAAGTAATTTGCTTGATATTTGAATGCAAATGTTTTTTTTATGAAATTTATCTTATATAAGTAAAGTAATTGAATGTTTGCAGAAGGCTAATGATTAAATTACTAGGGTATTAATTTAAAACTGTTGCAAAGATTACATGAGCTCATGAAATGTTTTAAGCAAGCTTTAATAATTCCTTTGCTTGAAAATAACCAATGTCTCTGCCAGCTTAGCATTTACTTAAAAGGGGTTATTATTTTAGTAAGTGCATTGTCTGTTTATTATTTCCACTGTAAATTACATCTAGTGAATTTCTCTTTGTAACAAATAATTGGAAACCCCAAGGCCTTAAATCATTGACTATTAAAGTGACAGTGGATCAGAAGAGTTCCCAGCCCAGATCGTTTACACTACTTAATGCCTAATGTCAACATTTTTTGTGTTTCAATGCAGAGCAATTTAAAACATGGCCAATAGCCAGTATGAAGTCCTATCAGCTTAACACAGACTGAAAACAATGGGAGACCTTGAAGGAAATGATAAAAGCTGATTCCCAAATGTGTTCATTATGAGTACAATCAATTCTCATTCAAAGCACATAACATCAACAACTCTGAATATTATCAACTCTTGGATGCCCCCCCTCCCCCCCACACAGAAAATGATAAGATTCTAGTTAACTTTAAATTATATGAAGTGACTTCCGATCAGGCATAAAGCATTTGCTTACTCCCTACACACCCTACCATAGCAACCATTTACATATATATTACTCAAGATACATACAACAATAATTAATCTAGCTCGGCATCCTGGTATTTTTGGTATTGGCTTTCTTTTCTAACCTGTTTCCAGGTCTTTATCCTAAGGGAAACATATATACCAATTTCCTTCTTTCATTCAGAATACTACACATGTATTAGAGAAATTAATTCCAATGCAATGAAAATGTTTTCAAAGGTGGATCAAATTTGATGTGATGGCAATTTAAAGCTAGAGACTCTGTAACCTTGATATGGCATGTCACCTATCAGAGGCCCTGATGTAATTAGCTACACTAAGCTGTAGCTTAACACATGATAACAAAAGTGAGTAAACCAGTGTGCACAAATTTGTTCTCTTCCAAGAAAATCCAGTATTAATCAAGGTATTAACTAGTACGCCCCAATGCAGAGAGGTACATAGGTTTAACTCATGTTTTCTTAATGCTGGAAATGTTTATGGAATCCCTAAATTGATAGTCCCAAATAAGATTCTAGGAACCATACCTCAAGCTCAGTCAAAAGTCTTTCCTTGGTGATAATTTTGTGTGACAATCCAGGATTGTCTGAGTGGGTGGAAGAAATATTTTCAAGGCCCTGTGCATTGTTTTTACTCAAATACCACTGCAAAGTTTATTTTAAACCGAACTGATGAGCGTTCAGTTGCAAACTACAGCAATAAACATGCTGGAAGCATGTTGAAGTTTCTAACGACTTTTACTGATAAATTCTATAATTGATGAAAAACATTCTTTACAAATTTTCTGGTTTCAAAAGATATTATTACAAATTTAGTTCTTGAATAAATCTGTGACATTTCATCTTTCAATTAACTTATATTGATGGTCCAAATCAATTCCAATTGGTTTACTCCTCCTCCACAAATGGGTGGGTGGGTCCACAAATTTTCCAAGGTCAATTAGTCCTCACACATGGGTGACATCATCAGATGGAGCACCAATGCAGAAAACTTATGACAAAGTTTCTAGAACTTTGACTAGGCACACTTAGCATGCCCAGCATGCCCTATATCACACGTCCACTTAGGGGCCCTCTTCAGTCTCTTCTTTTACGCAAAGCTGTAAGCCTCGTGGTGTGATTGAGCTCACTTTGGCTGTTTTTAGCCTTGTGAAAAACGTTTTTGCTCTTTGCGTTTTCGCGTTTCTTTTTCTTTTGATTCTGTCGCCAGGTCCCTCTCAGTGCCTAGAGGTCAGGAATTTTGGCTTTTTGGGTATGTTTTCTTTCATGGTCGATTTCCCATGTGGTGGTGTTGCCTCAGTGCCTACTGGCCATTGATACCCACCACCATTGCTTTCGACTTTGTGGCCATTTTGTTTCACCTCATCATGGCCATGTCCAATTTTTGCCGATGTTCCCGGTATCCAAGGACCATGTCTATCACTGATCATCATTAATTATGTATCCTCTGCCTGGCGGCATCGTATGATGTCCAGGGTTGCTGCTTATGCACCCAGATGACCCTGAAGGGATGTTAGCATTGACTCAAAAAGATGGATCAGCTCTTCGTGTCGAGGAAGTCTGAGACATCGGTATCAGTGGAATCGCCATTGAGGGACTTTGGAACCACACAGATGGACACAATGCCATCAACAATGGTGGGACCGTTTGTTCCGCCAACATAGCCGGCATATAGGAGCACAAAGACCAACCATTATCAATCTCCTCCAGGCTAAGGAAGTTGGGTTCATAGTCTTCAACCTCGGCACTAGGGAAAGATCAGGCCAAGCATCAAGGGAAGCCTAAGAAGCATTGGCAACGGTCCCCGTCGATGCCTGGTGCTGTGCACGGGAATGCACTGGCTTTTGCTGTGATGCCTCTGAAGAGACCCTGCAATGAGGAGAGCCTATCTTCTACCAGTGTCAGGGAGGCACAATGGTCTCCACTGGTCCTGGGGTCAGTCACCAATCCCTCTCGCGGGTCTGAAGAAGATCAGGCCACCACTCCTTTCTCTCACTCTGTGTTGGCATTGGCAACATTTGAGGAAGGGCTGTAGAGCCAAGTCCAGCTAGTGGTGGAGCGGGTCTGCAGGGCCTCTGTCCTGTAGCACCGACGGAACCAGATCCTGTGCCACCCATACTCATACAGCTTCTGGGGAAGCTCTACATGCTCATCAGTGCATTACCAATCCAGTTGGCATTGGTTCCTGGGACAGTATCGGTACCCGGTGGGGCACCGAAGCTTCCCCCTAACTAAACAGGTTGCTGGGCTTGATGGACCCTTGGTCTGACCCAAATATGGCAACGTCTTATGTTCTTATGATATGGTGGTTGTTGCCGGTTCCTTCTCTTAGGAAGATCCACAGAGTGGCAGAGAACTAAGGCCTGTAGCCCCCTGTATAATTATACTGGTACCTGCACCTCTGGATAAAGGCCAAGCAGCTAGGGCCCCATTCCCTGTAGCATACAGTTACGTTGAGGGTCCCTATGACCCCTGGGGGGATTATCTAACTGAGTCCTCCTCTGAGGACTCAGATGGTCTCCTAGCAGACCATTTGCCTTCAGATAAATGAAGGAAGTCCCCGCCTGAGGACTTTATCTTCACAGGGTTTGTGAGGGTAATGGCAGAGACCATCCCATTTCAACTTTTGACAGAGGAGAATGTCAAGCACAAAATGCTTGAGATCCTCCAGTTCATGGAGCCTCCTACGGAGATCGTGGCAGTCCGGTACACAAGATCCTTAAGGAGTTGCTGCTGAGGATATGGGAACACCCCCTCACCCACAAAAACCCCCACAAACCCCCCCCCCCCCCCACAAAAAAGTAGCCAGAAGCTAGAAATAAGCTAGGAGCAGTATATACCAAAGTAAAAAAGTTGAATACTTCAGCTCAGTTACTCACCTTGGAAAGGTGTTGAGGTATTGTGATTGGGTTTGAATAGGGACTAACATTTGTTAATCAAGAGAGCAGTGAGTCACTCAGGCTAACTGAAGTTAGACTGTTTGTATTTCCCAACCCACCCACCCCTAGTTCATCCCTTAATTTATAGGCAGGTGCCACTTTCACAAAAAAAAAAAAAAACCATCAACAAAAATTTTATTGAGAATTCGATCAGACCCCGGTAGGCCACTACCAGACACATAGTGAATTCACTAATACATTTAAAGGAAGTTAGACACATTCCTACTCCCATAGCAACCTAAAACTTAACTAGGAACTGATCAAAATTGAGATGAAGGCAGCAGTCCAGCAGCAAGAGGGGGGCTTCCCAGTCTTTTGCATCGAGTGTCACATGTATGATTTTTTACCCACCGGTGAGAAGTTGTACATGTGCATGCGATGCAAAGAGCTCCTGGCTCTCAGAGAACGAGTCCGATCTCTGGAGGCTAGAGTGGCAGACCTGGAGGAGCTGAGGCAGACAGAGAGGTATACAGATGAGACCTTCAGGGACATAGTAGTCAAGTCCCAACTTCAGACTGGCAGCCCTGGTGCTGCCTTGGAGGAAGAAGGTCTCATAATGGGAGAGCACCAACCAGGTGTAGCAGGAAAGGATCCTGTAGCAAGGACCTGCTCTCTAGGTGATTCATTGTCCTTTCGCACTGAGGATATCTCCCCAAGGCCTACTGCCCAGGAGGGAAGGGTTAGGTCGGCCGTCATAGTTGGTGATTCGATTATTAGGAATGTAGATAGCTGGGTGGCTGGTGGGCGTGAGGATCGCCTGGTAACATGCCTACCTGGTGCGAAGGTGGCGGACCTCACGCGTCACCTAGATAGGATTTTAGACAGTGCTGGGGAGGAGCCAGCTGTCGTGGTACACGTGGGCACCAACGACATAGGAAAATGTGGGAGGGAGGTTCTGGAAGCCAAATTTAGGCTCTTAGGTAGAAAGATTAAATCCAGAACCTCCAGGGTAGCATTCTCTGAAATGCTCCCTGTTCCACGCGCAGGTCACCAGAGGCAGGCAGAGCTCCGGAGTCTCAATGCGTGGATGAGACGATGGTGCAAGGAAGAGGGATTCAGTTTTGTTAGGAACTGGGGAACCTTTTGGGGAAGGGGGAGTCTCTTCCGAAGGGATGGGCTCCACCTTAACTAGGGTGGAACCAGACTGCTGGCGCTAACCTTTAAAAAAGAGATAGAGCAGCTTTTAAACTAGAACAAAGGGGAAAGCCGACAGTCGCACAGCAGCGCATGGTTCGGAGAGAGGTATCTTTAAAGGATACTAATGATGCATTAGAATTAGGGCATCCCGACAGTGAGGTTCCAATAATTAGAAAAGTAGTCCAAGTGCCTGTAACTAAAAACTCACCTGAGCTAAAAAATTCTAACTTATCCCTATCAATTAAAAAGCAGAATAAAAATACAAACAAAAAACAAACTTTGAAATGTTTGTATGCTAATGCCAGAAGTCTAAGAAGTAAGATGGGAGAATTAGAATGTATAGCAGTAAATGATGACATAGACTTAATTGGCATCTCAGAGACATGGTGGAAAGAGGATAACCAATGGGACGGTGCTATACCGGGGTACAAATTATATCGCAATGACAGAGAGGAGCAGTCGGGAGGAGGTGTTGCGCTTTATGTGGCATAGAGTCCAACAGGATAAACATCCTGCATGAGACTAAATACAAAATTGAATCTTTATGGGTAGAAATCCCTTGTGTGTCAGGGAAGACTATAGTGATAGGGGTATACTACCGTCCACCTGGTCAAGATGGTGAGATGGACAGTGAAATGCTAAGAGAAATTAGGGAAGCTAACCAAATTGGTAGTGCAGTAATAATGGGAGACTTCAATTACCCCAATATAGACTGGGTAAATGTATCATCGGGTCACACTAGAGAGATAACGTTCCTGGATGGAAAAAATTATAGCTTTATGGAGCAATTGGTTCAGGAACCGACGAGAGAGGGAGCAATTTTAGATCTAATTCTCAGTGGAGCACAGGACTTGGTGAGAGAGGTAACGGTGGTGGGGCCGCTTGGCAATAGTGATCATAATATGATCAAATTTGATTTAATGACTGGAAGAGGAACAGTGTGCAAATCCAAGGCTCTCGTGCTAAACTTTCAAAAGGGAAACTTTGATAAAATGAGAAAAATTGTTAGAAAAAAACTGAAAGGAGCAGCTACAAAAGTAAAAAATGTCCAAGAGGCGTGGTCATTGTTAAAAAATACCATTCTAGAAGCACAGTCCAGATGTATTCCACACATTAAGAAAGGTGGAAAGAAGGCAAAATGATTACCGGCATGGTTAAAAGGGGAGGTGAAAGAAGCTATTTTAGCCAAAAGATCTTCATTCAAAAATTGGAAGAAGGATCCAACAGAAGAAAATAGGATAAAGCATAAACATTGGCAAGTTAAATGTAAGACATTGATAAGACAGGCTAAGAGAGAATTTGAAAAGAAGTTGGCTGTAGAGGCAAAAACTCACAGTAAAAACTTTTTAAAATATATCCGAAGCAGAAAGCCTGTGAGGGAGTCAGTTGGACCATTAGATGATCGAGGGGTTAAAGGGGCACTTAGAGAAGATAAGGCCATCACGGAAAGATTAAATGATTTCTTTGGTTCGGTGTTTACTGAAGAGGATGTTGGGGAGGTACCCGTAATGGAGAAGGTTTTCATGGGTAATGATTCAGATGGACTGAATCAAATCACGGTGAACCTAGAAGATGTGGTAGGCCTGATTGACAAACTGAAGAGTAGTAAATCACCTGGACCGGATGGTATACACCCCAGAGTTCTAAAGGAACTAAAAAATGAAATTTCAGACCTATTAGTAAAAATTTGTAACTTATCATTAAAATCATCCATTGTACCTGAAGACTGGAGGATAGCAAATGTAACCCCAATATTTAAAAAGGGCTCCAGGGGCGATCCAGGAAACTACAGACCGGTTAGCCTGACTTCAGTGCCAGGAAAAATAGTGGAAAGTATTCTAAACATCAAAATCACAGAACATATAGAAAGACATGGTTTAATGGAACAAAGTCAGCATGGCTTTACCCAGGGCAAGTCTTGCCTCACAAATCTGCTTCAGTTTTTTGAAGGAGTTAATAAACATGTGGATAAAGGTGAACCGGTAGATATAGTATACTTGGATTTTCAGAAGGCGTTTGACAAAGTTCCTCATGAGAGGCTTCTAGGAAAAGTAAAAAGTCATGGGATAGGTGGCGATGTCCTTTCGTGGATTGCAAACTGGCTAAAAGACAGGAAACAGAGAGTAGGATTGAATGGGCAATTTTCTCAGTGGAAGGGAGTGGACAGTGGAGTGCCTCAGGGATCTGTATTGGGACCCTTATTTTTCAATATATTTATAAATGATCTGGAAAGAAATACGACGAGTGAGATAATCAAATTTGCAGATGACACAAAATTGTTCAGAGTAGTTAAATCACAAGCAGATTGTGATAAATTGCAGGAAGACCTTGTGAGACTGGAAAATTGAGCATCCAAATGGCAGATGAAATTTAATGTGGATAAGTGCAAGGTGATGCATATAGGGAAAAATAACCCATGCTATAATTACACAATGTTGGGTTCCATATTAGGTGCTACAACCCAAGAAAGAGATCTAGGTGTCATAGTGGATAACACATTGAAATCGTCGGTGCAGTGTGCTGCGGCAGTCAAAAAAGCAAACAGAATGTTGGGAATTATTAGAAAAGGTATGATGAATAAAACGGAAAATGTCATAATGCCTCTGTATCGCTCCATGGTGAGACCGCACCTTGAATACTGTGTACAATTCTGGTCGCCGCATCTCAAAAAAGATATAATTGCGATGGAGAAGGTACAGAGAAGGGCTACCAAAATGATAAGGGGAATGGAACAACTCCCCTATGAGGAAAGACTAAAGAGGTTAGGACTTTTCAGCTTGGAGAAGAGACGACTGAGGGGGGATATGATAGAGGTGTTTAAAATCATGAGAGGTCTAGAACGGGTAGATGTGAATCGGTTATTTACTCTTTCGGATAGTAGAAAGACTAGGGGGCACTCCATGAAGTTAGCATGGGGCACATTTAAAACTAATCGGAGAAAGTTCTTTTTTACTCAACGCACAATTAAACTCTGGAATTTGTTGCCAGAGAATGTGGTTCGTGCAGTTAGTATAGCTATGTTTAAAAAAGGATTGGATAAGTTCTTGGAGGAGAAGTCCATTACCTGCTATTAAGTTCACCCAGAGAATAGCCACTGCCATTAGCAATGGTTATATGGAATAGACTTAGTTTTTGGGTATTTGCCAGGTTCTTATGGCCTGGATTGGGCTTGATGGACCCTTGGTCTGACCCAGTATGGCATTTTCTTATGTTCTTATGCATCCCGTTAACAAGAAGGTGGATGGGGATCTACCTTGACGAGAAGGCTGCCAGAATCGACAAGCATCAACTGCTTCACCAGTCCGTGGCAGTTAAATCTGCTATCCTCTCCTCTCCTGGGGGATGCTGGGATCAGTATGCAGATGAGCCTTCCGGTCCTCTACTGCAAAGGGTGCGGGGCCTCTGGGTCTGTGGAAGTCAATGCCTGGATCGCTTGCGGTGACCTCTGGACTCCCGGGGGATGCTGGGAGCAGTACGCAGATGAGCCTTCCGGTCCTCCTCTACTGCAAAGGGTGCGGGGCCTCTGGAAGCTGGGGCTGTGGAAGTCAATCCCTGGATCGCTTGCGGTGACCTCTGGACTCCTCTCCTGGGGATGCTGGGAGCAGTATGCAGGTGAGCCTTCTGGTCCTCCTCTACTGCAAAGGGTGTGGGCCTCTGGAAGCTGGGCCTGTGGAAGTCAATCCCTGGATCGCTTGCGGTGACCTCTGGACTCCTCTCCCGGGGGATGCTGGGAGCAGTATGCAGATGAGCCTTCCGGTCCTCCTCTACTGCAAAGGGTGCGGGGCCTCTGGAAGCTGGGACTGTGGAAGTCAATCCCTGGATCGCTTGCGGTGACCTCTGGACTCCTCTCCCGGGGGATGCTGGGAGCAGTATGCAGATAGGCCTTCCAGTCCTCCTCTAGTGCCAAGTTCCATGATCCCCCTTCATGCCATTGGAGCTGCCTTCAATATCAATGCTCTTGATGACATCAATGCCTCAGTACCATTGATCCCTTGGTGTCATCAATGCCCTCGGTGTCATTGATGCCATCTATACCATCAGGGTGTGGAGTGGCCATCCTCGATGCCGTTGAGATATGTGGCCTCAATGCTGCGGCAACTCTCAATGCTGTTGAAGTGCGTGGTCGTCCTTGATGCCATCGCGGTATGTGGTCTTGATGGCATCACTGTACAGAGTTGCCTGATACCATCGACACACTTGATGCCATCAAGGTGTGGGGGCAACATGGAGGCCATTTCAATGTCGCTTTCAATAATTTCGAGCACCACCAATGAGACACTGGGATCACCACTGAGCGCTTTGGTTATCCCCGAGGCCATCGACTGCTAGAGCTCTTGAGAGCCCTCGAGCGCCACTGAATTCCTTGAGTGACAAGGATTTCGGCCTTGTACGGATTGAGCACCAGGGTCGCCATTTTCTCAAGGCACCCTGGTATGCCGAGGTATCCAGTTGAAGTGGTCTGGTGCCCACGAGGCTCTTTGGCAGTGTCCTGATGGGGCACTGAAGAACATTGTGCTGTCCCATCACTGGCCTATGGCTAACGAGCACCATGGATGCCAATGATCTTGGGGGCCTGAGCTTCTTGGATCAAAGGGGGCATTGGAGGCCCCTTTTGGATTTGTGCACTATCAGTGTTAATGAATGCTAGTGAGGCTATTGTCAACCATAGCCACTGGCGAGGGACGCTATCAAGCTCGCAGCGTCAATGTCCTTTAACAGATAAGTGAGCCATAGAGAACAGTCAATGGCGCTGGCAGTCATCTTTTCCTCTGGGCACCGATGAGTCATGTTGGGGCCATGTTGGGGTTGCAGAGCCTCAGCCTGCAGGTGCCCCTGGCATCCTTGGTACCACAGGTCTATTGATGCCTTCGGGCACCGGGGTCTCTATCAGTGCTGCCAGACTGTTGAGGTCCGCGGGCACCTATTATAGTGCCAGGTATGGCACTATATTGCGTCAAACTGATCAAGACTTGATCAAGCACCATCGAAGCCCTGGGTGCAGCATCATTTGATGTCCTTAATGTAATCCAGTGGACACAGTCAGATGCCATAGGACACGACTGCAGAGCATCATGGGCACCATTGGTCACCATGGACTTCGCTACAGTTGTTCCATGAGGGAAAGAGCGGTGAGCCATTCCCAACACAGTTTCAAAGGGTGTGTTATGCCTCTTGGAGCATTATCAGAAGGTGACGCCATAGAACGACACCCACCACCATGTCTTACCCAGAGCCCCAGTGATACTGGGGATACTGTCATCACACTGTTCCTATGCAGTCCATTGGGAGTTTCTGTGACAGTGGAGTGCAGCATGTGCGGTCGGGTATGGCAAGGCATCTAATCCAAGTGGCTTGGGTGATGACAGGTGGTATTTTTCCTGTCTGTGCAGTTCACAGCCATGCTAGGGTTCTGCCATCATTGCGTCAAAGTCTCTGCCTCCTCGTTAGTTCTGTACCACAAAGTACTGGCGAGGAAGGCATCATCACACACTCTGTGAATTGCCTTTTGGCAGCATACAGCCACCAATTCTGGCAAGTGGTGCTCGGTCCTTGCTGTGCCGTGGGATTCTACCCACAAGCATGGCGAGTGGGGTCATAGGTGTGCCACCATCGATAGGATGGAATGCCACTGTATGAGTACTGGTCAGCATGCTTTTACAGCGGGGGCTTTATTCTCCTGTGGCTACGGTGCACATGTTGTGCTCGCCACAAGGGAAACACACATACCCATATAATAGAGAGCAACTGGAGAATAAAGGTTGAACCTTAAGGGGAGTATACACCAGGATGGTAGTTTCGAGAGTCTTGTCCTTCCTCAGAAGAGGAATATGTCTTTTGACCACTTCCATGTCACAAATCCCCTTGTGGGGAAGCCCCTGAGGCTCTGCCCTGGCAGGTTTATTGCTGAATTGGAGCCTTGACTCTTTGAATCAGTGCATCTCCTTAGAGGCCAGAACTAGGGGACCATTTTTGCTGTGGCCCCTTTGTTGATTACAGTGGTGCCTTCCCCATCCAAGGGTGGCTGCCTGTGGCAGATTGGTCGCTTCTGAACCTCAGCAATCAGTGATTGTGTCTTAACTCTCAGCTGGAGAGTTGGCAGGTTTTTCAGGATCGGGAGGCCAAGATTCCTGTTGTTTTCCTCTCCCTTTAGGAAGGGGGGATTTGACAGGGTTCCAGGGCAACTCTTAAGGGTTCCCCACTGGATGCCTGGTTGTCCATCCCTGCAAGGGGGTCCCTCGTTCTCTATTTCCCAGAGAAGGCACGTCACTGCTTCAGACTGGCAAACACTCTTGGTTCCTTATGGGATCTGAGAGCCAGTAGAGTGATAGCGCTCTTCTTACATTGTGCTAAGGCACAGCAGACTTATTTTATGAGGGAGCCTTTCCAGAGTAGCTCCCTGGTGAAGATGAGGAGTTTATCCTGTCCAGGAGTCACATTTGATACTTGCTGAACTCAATGGGCATTTTTCAAGAAGGACCACTATTTCCAGTCATTCTCACCTGCTGAATCCTACCTTAGTGAAGAGGGTTCTAATCCATCTAATTGGAGAGTATACCTTTCAAACTATCACCATATCCATTAGGGATGTGAATCGTTTTTTGACAATTTAAAATATCGTCCGATATATTTTAAATCGTCAAAAATCGTTAGGGCCACGATACAATACCAATTCCCCCGATTTATCGTTAAAAAATCGTAAATCGGGGGAAGGGGGAGGGCAGGAACTTACTTACTTGCCCTAAACCAATGGCAGGAAAACCGGCACACTAAAACCCACCCCCGACCCTTTAAATTAAATCCCCCACCCTCCCGAACCCCCCCCAAATGCCTTAAATTACCTGGGGGTCCAGCGGCGGTCCAGAACGGGCTCCTGCAATTGAATTGTGTTGTCTTCAGCCGGCGCCATTTTGCAAAATGGCGGCCGCAAAATGGCGGCGGCCATAGACCAACACGATTCGACTGCAGGAGGTCGTTCCGGACCCCCGCTGGACTTTTGGCAAGTCTTGTGGGGGTCAGGAGCCCCCCCCAAGCTGGCCAAAAGTCCCTGGGGGTCCAGCGGGGGTCCGGGAGCGATCTCCTGCCGCGAATCGTTTTCCGTACGGAAAATGGCGCTGGCAGGAGATCGACTTCAGGAGGTCGTTCAGCTTATAAGTGGGCCAGCGATGCTGCCATAGCTCTGACAGAATGAGACTGGATATGACTCCCAAGATGCAGTCCCTCCTGGGCATAACAGAAGGAGATGCAATCTGCTAGCCAATTGTATAGTGTCTGATTAGCAATGACAACACCCAACCTATTTTTGTCAAAAGAAATAAAAAGTTGGGTGGACTGTCTATGGGCTTCTCTCCACTCCAGATAGAAGGCTAAGGCTCGCTTACAGTCCAAACTTTGCCGTGTTTGTTCACAGGATGATTGACTAGTTAAGATGGAAATCCATCACCACCTTAGGGAGGAACTTAGGGTGTGTATGCAAGACCAGCCTGTCATGATAAAACTTAGTGTAAGGTGTATAAGTCACTAAGGCCTGGAGCTCGCTGACCCTGCACACTGAAGTGACTGCCAGCAAAATTATGAAGTTCCAGGTCAGGTAATTCAGGTCACAGATGTGCAGTGGCTAAAAAGGAGCTTTCATTAGCTGAGCAAACACTACGTTGAGGTCCCAAGACACAACTGTAGGCCTTAAGGGGGCTTCAATTGAAGCAAGAACCACATGAGACGTACAACTATAGGCTGTACAGAGATGGGAGTACCATCTACACCTTGGTAGCACAAATTGCACTAAGATAAACTCTAACAGAGTTGGTCTTTAAACCAGCTTCCGATAGATGTAGAAGGTAATCAAGCAGTTTTTGTGTGGAGCATTAGAATGGATCTAGGGTCTTCTGCTCAAACCACATGGAAAGTGAAAGGCTTTCTGGAAGCCACCAGGACCCGAGACACATCCTCTGAAAGATCAAGCAGTTGCAGGATTAACCTCTCAACATCCAGGCTGTGAGCGACAGGGTCTAGACTAGATTGGGATGCCGCAGCCTGCCTTGGTTTTCTGTGATGAAATTTGGGGAAGTCCCAAACTGATCAGTTTCCAGATGGACAACTCCCAAAGGAGTAGAAACCAGACCTATCTCAGCCAATGAAGGCTACATGAATCATAGTTCCTGTGTCCTCACAAAGATTCAAGCCAGTCTTTGCACTAAGGGAATCGGAGGATATGCACACAGAAGACCCTTTCCCCAATGACGGGTAAGGGTGTCCAAGGCTGGCTTGCTGTCTGATTTTTACAGGGAGCAGAACCAAGGCACCTTCCTGTTGCAGGGGGATGCGAACAGATCTACGTCCGGGCTTTCCCAGTGTTATTGATCTGATGCCTGATGGGAGGAGCAATCAGATAGTTGAGGGTGGATCCTTGGACCAGTGGCAGATGACCACGCCCCAGGGGAATGACCCCGAGAGGGACCACCGGTCAGGCTCAGAGTTAGAAGACAAACACACACTAGTTCTTTATTAGACAGTATACTGAACCACCAGAGATGGCAGTAGTGAGCTGGCAAGCCTGGCTGGGTTGTAGTCCCTCAGATACTGGAACAGCGATCCCTGGAGGCTGAGCTGAAGAGAGACTGAGATATAGTGAGTAGGCAGGGTATGCAGATGTAACACTCACACAATGTCCCAATGAAGCCCAAGAGCTGGAAAGTATAGGGTCTCGAGGAGTGAATACCTGGTTCCAGGGAAAGCTCAGAGAGAACGATGGTAACTCACTGATTTAGCTGAGATAGTTGGTAGTGAAGACTTCCAGGCAGAAGAGTATACGAAGTAAGTCTGGGATGAGGGCCCTCGAGGAGCGAGTACCAGTTCCAGACTGTCACCTGAAAAAACAAGGAGAGAGCGAGGCCCCCGAGGAGCGGGTACCTCTGGTAAGTCCGAGGAGGCAGAGTAGCTTAGGTAGCAAAACCCAACCCTTGCTAACTCGATGTGTTAGCAAATTCTGAGACCTTAAATATCTGTCACGGGTTACGTCATCTTCGGGGGACGCCCCCGAGGTTCGCGCCAATGCCGGTACTTCAATTGGGGCCGCGCTGCGCATGCACCCCTAGGCCTCCAGGAAACATGGTGGTTGCAGCATCAAGCCAGTCTGGGAATGCCCGAGGACAAGTGGCAGGAGAACGCCGCGGTAGCCAGTCTTCCCACGGATGGAGAGGGAGTCGCCAGAGAGGTAAGCATGGTGGAGAGAGGGCGTCAGGCACCGATGGACACAACACCCAGAGGCGGAATATCTGATTCTACCCCCTTGTTCAGGGACCACATGTGGGGTCTGAAGGCTCAATTCAGCATGTCCGCTACCACATTCTCTATCCCAGCCAGGTGCATGGCCCTGAGCAACATCCCGTGGGACAGGGCCCATGACCAGAGATCTGGACTGCTTCATGACACAGGATGTATGATCGGGTGCTTCCCTGCTTGTTGAAATACCACATAGCTACCTGGTTGTCATCTGTTTCAGGACAGCTTTGTTGGACAGCTGATTTCTGAAACAAGATCCCTTGTTCTAGAAAGTACCCACCACCAGGACAATGGGACCCAGAGAGATGGAGTGTCTTGGATACAAGCCTGGAGATTCTAGTGGCCTGGCAGCACTGTGACTTCAGGATCCATTGGGTTCTGCACATATGTAAACATTCCAAGGGAATATATCAAAATCATAGAGCATATAGAAAGACATGGTTTAATAGAACACAGTCAACATGGATTTACCCAAGGGAAGTCTTGCCTAACAAATCTGCTTCATTTTTTTGAAAGGGTTAATAAACATGTGGATAAAGGTGAACCAGTAGATGTAGTGCATTTGGATTTTCAGAAGGTGTTTGACAAAGTCCCTAATGAGAGGCTTCTAAGAAAACTAAAAAGTCATGGGATAGGAGGCGTTGTCCTTTCGTGGATTACAAACTGGCTAAACGATAGGAAACAGAGAGTGGGATTAAATGGTCAATTTTCTCAGTGGAAAAGGGTAAACAGTGGAGTGCCTCAGGGATCTGTACTTGGACCGGTGCTTTTCAATATATTTATAAATGATCTGGAAAGGAATACAATGAGCGAGGTTATCAAATTTGCAGATGATACAAAATTATTCAGAGTAGTTTTATTTATTTTATTTATTTAAAAATGTTTGTATACCGCTTTTCCAAACAAGGTTACGTCAAAAGGTGTACAAAAGATACAAATCATAAAAATAAGATAAAATAACATAATTAAAAATTATACAAATCTTATAATAAAATAAAAATACAATAAAACAAGTTCATAAATTATTAAATCCTAACAAAAACAAGATAAGTACCATCTTCTACATTATAGCGGTATATGAGGGGAAAACAGAAAATGGATGGTTATGTAATGTGTAAAGTGGCTAATGTTTATTTGAAGTAATTTTGAAAGCAATCTGAAACAGGTGGGTTTTTAAGGATTTCTTGAAGTGAATTGGATTGGATAGTAATCTTAATGAATCTGCAATGCATTCCAAAGGATGGGACCTGCTACTGAAAAGGCCCTTTTTCTTGTGATATCTAATCATGCTTGCCAAGATGAAGGGGTTTCTAAGATGTTTTTTGTTAGCGATCTCAAATGTCTAGTGGGTTTGTAAATACGGAGTAGAGAGCAAAGCCAAGTGGAAGAAGAGTTGTGGATGAGTGAATGGATAATGGTAAAGATTTTGTACTGTATTCTAAATTTTATTGGTAACCAATGATAAGTCTGAAGTATTTATTTATTTTATTTAAAAACTTTTATATACCGGTATTAGTATGCATACATCATACCGGTTTACAATGTAACTTTAAAGGTAGAAATTACAATGAATTGGAGTGATGTGATTTCTAATTGAAGTACCTGATAGGATATGTGCTGCCGCATTCTGGGCTAATTGTAATGGTTGGATGGTATTATCGGGGAGACCTAGATAAAGAGAATTGCAGTAATCGAGACCTGAAAAAATAAGAGAATAAAGGATAGAATGGAAATCCCAAAAGAACAGTAATGGACGAAGACGCTTCAGAAGTTGTAGTTTATAGAAAGAATTTCTTGTTCCTGTTGAAATGTGTTGCTTCATGGTTAGGTCTGTATTGATAGTTACACCTACATTTTTTGAATGATTAGAGATTGAAATAGAGGTACCATTGAAGAGAAAATGAGAAGGGGGACTAATAGAAGATTCTGAGATAGAGGTGAGATGAACAATTTCTGTTTTCACTGGATTTAGTTTTAACCGGTTGTGTGATAGCCATGTTTTAATGGTTGTTAGATATAAGGAAACTAAAGAGAGAGGGGTAGATTTTTAAAAAAAGCGCGTTCGCGTACTTTTGTTGGCGCACCAGTCGCAAACAAAAGTACGCTGGATTTTAGTAGATACGCACGTAGCCGCGCGTATCTGCTAAAATCCAGGATCGGCGCGCACAAGGCTGCCGATTTTGGGCAGCCGGTGCGCGCCGAGCCGCGCAGCCTGCCTCCGTTCCCTCCGAGGCCGCTCCGAAATCGGAGCAGCCTCGGAGGGAACTCTCTTTCGCCCTCCCCTCACCTTCCCCTCCCTTCCTCTACCTAACCCACCCCCCCGGCCCTATCTAAACCCCCCCTACCTTTGTCCAGGGATTTACGCCTCCCGGAGGGAGACGTAAATCCACGCGCGCCAGCGGGCCGCTGGTGCGCCGAGACGCGACCCAGGGGCGGTTCCGGAGGGCGCGGCCACGCCCCCGGACCACCCCGGGCCGAAACCACGCCCCCGGGCCCGCCCCCGAAATGTCGCGTCCCGCCCCCAAAACGCCGCATCGATCGCCCCCGCCCTGCCACGCCCCCGCCACGCCCCCAACAAAAAACCCCCGGACTTACGCGAGTCCCGGGGCTCTGTGCGCGCCGGCAGGCCTATGGAAAATAGGCACGCCGCGCGCAAGGCCCTGCTCGCATAAATCCGGGCGGATTTACGCGAGCAGGGCTTTTAAAATCCACCCCAGAGTGTCTGACCAGGATACATTACAGGAGGACCTTGCAAGACTGGAAGACTGGGCATCCAAATGGCAGATGAAATTTAATGTGGACAAGTGCAAGGTGTTGCATAAAGGGAAAAATAACCCTTGCTGTAGTTTCTCGATGTTAGTTTCCATATTAGGAGCTACTACCCAGGAAAAAGATCTAGGCATCATAGTGGATAATACTTTGAAATCGTCATCTCAGTGTACTGCAGCAGTCAAAAAAGCAAACAGAATGTTAAGAATTATTAGGAAGGGAATGGTTAATACAACGGAAAATGTCATAATGCCTCTGTGTACAATTCTGGTCGCCGCATCTCAAAAAAGGTATAATTGTGATGGAGAAGGTACAGTGAAGGGCAACCAAAATGATAAAGGGGATGGAGCAGCTCCCCTATGAGGAAAGGCTGAAGAGGTTAGGACTGTTCAGCTTGGAGAAGAGACAGCTGAGGGGGGATATGATAGAGGTCTTTAAGATCATGAGAGGTCTTGAACAAGTAGATGTGAATCGGTTATTTACACTTTTGGATAATAGAAGGACCAGGGGGCATTCCATGAAGTTAGCAAGTACTATATATTTAAGACTAATCGGAGAAAATAGTTTTTTACTCAATGCACAATTAAGCTCTGGAATTTGTTGCCAGAGGATTTGGTTAGTGCAGTTAGTGTGGCTGGGTTCAAAAAAGGTTTTAATAAGTTCTTGGAGGAGAAGTCTATTAACTGCTATTAATCAAGTTTTCTTGATTAATAGCAGTATTAATCAAGTATTAATCAAGTATTAATAGGTATTAATCAAGTATTAATCAGTATTAATCAAGTATTAATCAAGTATTAATAGGTATTAGCCACTGCTATTAATTGCATCAGAAGCATGGGATCGTCTTGGTGTTTGGGTAATTGCCAGATTCTTGTGGCCTGGTTTGACTTCTGTTGGAAACAGGATGCTGGGCTTGTTGGACCCTTGGTCGGCCCCAGCATGGCAATTTCTTATGTTCTTAGTGGCACAACAGCCTCAATATGTGCCAAGCCGACACCTGCTGGCTCTGTTGAATCTCTGTCACAATGGCGATAGCCCTCTGGCAGGGCAAAAAGGCCTTGGCTTGAGCCATGTCTAGTAGGGCTCCTATGAAGTCCAATTGAGGGGATGGTCTGAGATGGGACTTTGGGTAGTTGAGAATGAACCCAAGTGACTCCAATACCCGAATGCTTAAGCGCATGGACCTGACAACTCCTGCCTGAAATGTGCTCTTGACCTGCCAATCATACAGATATGGGAAGACATACACTCCCAGTCTGTAAAGGAGCGCTACCACCACAGCCAGGAATTTTGTGTAGGTCGTACGGACCTCATGTTTTCTGCACTCAAGACCCTTGCACTAGGGACATGAAGGTGTCTTGCTGCTGTTGATGTAGCTGCTCAGCCAACTACTGCACCTGCTTCCATATATCCTCAAAATGCTGGCTCATGTAGAGCTGGTAGGTAGCACCTTGGAACACCTTCCTCCCAAGTGCATCCATCGCTCTATGGTCCCTCCCGAAGAGTGCCGAGGAAGGGTGCCGAGAGTGCTTAGCCCTCTTGAGAGCAGATTTGACCACCACTGACTAGTGAGGCTGCTGACACTAATTAAATCCGGCAGCCTTTTGGACAATGTAGACCTCATTCATCTTCTTGTTATCGAGAGGCACTGCAAGGGGTTGTTCTCATATCCTCTGCAGAAATTCTTTAAGGACCTTGTATCCCAAGACCACCATGATCTCCTTAGGAGGCTCCATGAACTGGAGAATCTCAAGCATTTGGTGCCTGACATCCTCCTGTCAAGAGTTGAAATGAAATGGCCTCCACCATCACCTTCATAAACCCTGCAAAGGTCAAGTCCCCAGGTGGGGACTTCTTTCACTCACCTGAAGGAGAAGGGTCTGACAGGATCCCATCAGATTCCTCAGAGGACTCCTTTGGAAAATCCCCCCAGGGGTCATAGGGACCCTTATCCTCAATGTATGCTACAAGGATGGGCCCTAGGTGCTCAGCCTTCATCCAGAGGTACAGGCACCGGTAGAACTGGATGAGGGCTCCAGACTTGGCATCTCTGCTGGCCTTGGTGGAGCTTCCTTGAAGGAGGAACTGGCAACAACCACCATATCGGTAGTGGGAGTTCCTGGCACTAAGGCTTTCTCAGGAATTGGCGCCATTGACCCAACCCAGAGGCTGTGCCATACATCAAAATGGCACCGTGCGCTCGGGTGAATACGCTGGACCATTTGGAAAATATTAGAGTGGTTTTAATCCCTGCTACATATATTATTGGGAACATGGCCACAGTTGTATTTTCAAATGCCCTGGCACTTCACAGCCTGTCTTTGTTTTTAGGTTCACAACCTATGCATATTTTGACAAAATATCTATCACCCTCAGGATATATTTGTAGCACTGTTATAACCAGACAAAGCCGGACATGTCAGATCAGCCTGCCATTTGCATCCACGTGTGATACAATCATTTTGTTTCTTTTAAAGTTTGTCCTAGCAGGTCTGTGTCAAGAATACGTATATTGGTCTTGATTTCTGTCACTTTTTCATTACATTATTTAGCAGCCTGAAAAAGAGGCTTTATCTCCCCAAAACTTCCTATTGTGCCTGGGCTATAATAAATTTTATTTAACAGTTTTTTATGCATGGATGTTATGTGCAGCTGTAAGTACAGTGGTTTGTATTTAAAAAAAATCTCAAGGCTTATTTTATTTGTTTTTACATGTCTGAGTTTTTAGCCCTCACACCCTGCTATTAATCATACTTATTTTATACTACAAAGGATCTGCTCTAACTTCACTCTGAAAGTCTGCCAGGCAGGCTCATTGAGCATGCACATGTACACTGTAGCCATCTGAAGGGGAGGATGGATTTCTCCCTGTCACTGTGCACAGGATGAGAGAGCTTCCTGTTATGTCACAGATAGTAATTTTGAAATCTGTGCCAGTACCTCAGTTGCTTGGTCTTCCAGTGATGTCATCAAAAAGCAGACAGGGTCCATTAATTCTGTTGTCATCAAAAGTGACAGGGCCATTTCTGATGATGTTATAGGGGGCATTTTTGGGGAACAAAGAGTTGGGATGGAGTTCGGTGATGTCACCATAGGGTGATCAGGGACCATTTCCAATAACATCATAGGGGTGTAGTTTGGGGTGGGCTGGGGTTATGGTTTGGGATGAGAGGGGGCATGGCTTGAGGAGGGACATGGGTAGAGCTACTGAATTCACTTCTATGGGAGTTGGAGGGGCATGTACAGCATTATGGTCATGGCTTGAGGCAGGCAGTGGTGTGGTTTGAGGGTAAGGTGGAGGTGTGGTTTGAGCAGGAGAGGATGTGAGTTAGGGGCAGGAAATGGACAGGACTATGCCCATTTACTTCTCTGGGGCTAGGAGGGGAGTAGACAGAGTTATGGGTGGCGAGTGGGAGGGCGTGTGCTAGAAGTAAATGCTCATTGGCTGACATCAACCTGTCAATCAGTTTAATGGTGTACTCACAGTACTACTGGTGGCAATGTCAGGACTGTGCTCACACCACAATTTCTCACTAGGCAGCTGTCTAGGGGCATCAGGTAAAATGGACAACTCCTGCTCCTCCATTACTGTGGCACTTTCTCACAAGAGCCGCTCAGCTTGAAGAACAGTACCTAGTAAGCTCTGTCCCCTTAATGCCCCAGTAGTTCATGGGTCAGTGGCATTCAGACTAGAATCATCACTGGCCCATCCCAGCGACTTTAAGGATGCAAGAGTCTAATGCTGACACCCATTTCAGCACAGTGTAATCCATAGATTCAGTGGAAGACGGCCTCCTCTCTAGCCCCTCACTGCTCCTGCTTCCCCCCCACTCCTGTACATAGGGATGCATAAAAGGTAAATCTGGCCTGGTCTGGGCTGTGATATTGTAGTGCCCAATCCATCATTCATTTCTGTAAGAAAAAGCTCAGCATAGACATAAACAAAACATCCTCAGGTAGAGAGACAAGACTGAAGAAGGGGCCTGTGAGGTCTCAGAAGCTTCTGCTTTTCTTAATGAACCCAGAGTCCATAGTTACACTAGGAGCCAAACCAGCAATGAGTCATGAACTGGAACTTTTCAGCAGTTCTAGACAAGGATTTGAGATACTCATTTCTCTAGCAGCAGAAGCCAGCTCTCTACACCTCTTGTGTCCTTGCTGCTGTTCACAGCACACATCTCTTCTGGCATTTTTATTGAAGAATTTCTATGGGGCCTTAAAGCAGGACACTGCACAATAAATTATACACAGACACAAACAGTCCCTGCTCTGAAGGACTTACATGTATAAGTGAGTACCTGAAGGAAGGGGAATTAAATTGACTTTGCCCTAGGTCAAGTGAGCATCAGTGGGGGGAGCAAGATTTGAACCCCCATTTCCTGGTTCCCTAACCCTTACTCTAGGGGTCCCCAAATTCACTTCTTAAGGGCACAAACCAGTCTGGTTTTCAAGATTTCTACAATGAATAGGCATTAGATCTATTTGCATGCATTGCCCCCATTGTACTCAAACATTGAACTTGCTTGTTCTATGTAAAACACCCTACATGCGTTAGTTTTTGTTATGCTGTGAACTGATGTGATATCTTGGATGAATGTCGGTATATAAAACCAACAAATAAATAAATAAATAAATAAATAAATATTTTATGCCTATTCATTGTGGAAATCCTAAACATTAGGGATGTGCAGACAAAACGTTTATGTTCATAAGTCCATAAGTCGAAAGGGGGGGTCAATTTCGGTCAATATGGACATATGTAGAATTCCATAAGTTGAGTCTATGTCCATACGTGCACCGATTCCCTAAATAAAAATTTAAACCCCTCACCCTCCTTAATCCCCCCCCAAGACTTACCAAAACTCCCTGGTGGTCCAGCGGAGAGTCAGGACGCCATTCCTGTATTCCTTTGCGAGGCGCACGTGACGTCGGCGTCACGTCGGAGTGACGCGGACGTCACGTGATTCCCCGCGCGTTCGCTCCGGGACCCTCGTTGGACCCAACCGGAACTTTTGGCCAGCTTGGGGATCAACAATCGCGTTGGAAATCCGATCGTTTTCGCCTCATCACTTTTTTAAGTTAAAAAAAAAAATAAGTTGCGTTTTACATATGCGGTCAAAACGAATGCACACCCCTACTAAACATGCAACTAGGTTATGGCCCTCCAGGATCAATGTGGGGATCCTTATCTTACTCAAACAATGTGGCTTCTCTCCTTCCCCCAGCTATTGCCTGTTTTTGTTTTCAAAGCTGTATTGTCAAATTCCAGTGTGGTATCAGTCAAGGAAAGAACAAAGCTGGAGCTTTTCATGCTATTACCTCACTGCTATGTTAGCAAAACATAAAAGTTTAAGCATCAGTCCAAGCAGATCTGAAAGTTCCTATGTATAATGATTTCCTTCAGCCTGCTGCCGATCTGTAACTTTCTACCTCTTTCTCAATTCTCCCATTAATGCCAACTTTTAAATCACCATTATTTGCCTTTCTTCTTTCTCTGCTCTTGGATCTTGCCCACCTGTTCCACCTCTCCCCAGAGGCTCTGCTTTAAACTAAGGTCCTTAGCCCCTGCATTTCTCTCTCTATATATATATATACACAGGTCTCCCCCTCCCCCTCCCCCTCCCCCTCCCTCTCTTGCCAGCCAAATCCTGGGGTAAAATATTCCCCCACAGTGTTTTTGTTTCAGGCAGCAGTCCTCAGCTGCACCGTCGCTCTCCCCCCTCCCTCCCTCTGCCAGAATTGTGAAAGAGGAATGAATAAGCTCGCATTGTGCCACCTTTTTTTCATTATGAGGAACAATGTTTAGGTGATGTAAGCCTGGACCTTGAACCACCTCTATGAAGAGCGACCCCCAGGCACTGATTCTTTCCACAGCGGCTGCCAGTTGTAGAAACAGCAGCCCAGGGCTTATCTGCCCTCTGAAAACCCAGTAAATGTGGAGTTTACTTTATCAAAGTGAAGTGGCTTCAAATAATGCCTATCTGAGCCTCTGATAAATCTGATGGATTAGCGCTGCCTATATAAACATTATAATGGTAAGCTGCATACAGGGAGAATGCTGTGTTTACCTTCCAGCCATCTGATTTAGTTCTTAGGAATTGTTTGCTTTCTTCCCTTCCCTCCTTACTTGGAAGCTTTCATATTAGACTGGACCCTGGAATGGGAGGCCAAAGCATCCACCTCAGAGTTGGCTGCAGGTATGTTTTTCTCATTAAATTGTAGAACGTCATATAAACACAAAGTGAGATAGAAGGGACCTGAATAGGTCATCTAGAATCAGACAGGATGGTGAAGCAAACTTGATTAACTAGAATCAGACAGAGCAAGAAGGAACTCAGTGGGTCATCTAGATTCAGAGAAAGACATTGCTGGAAGTGCATCATCATCTATTCTAGTTACTGAGAAAGACCTGGCTAGAAGTAGGTCATCTAGAATCAGAGAAAGACAGGGCATGTTTATGGCTTAATCGCAATACCTGTACAGACGACCTTGGTTTTTGATTCCTGTGTCATCACTTTGAGATTTCAACCATCACTCAGTAGTGACATCTACTGGTCAGTCTTAGGATGCACACATATTGGGTTTAGGGCAGTGATTCTCAACATTTTTCCAGTCGTGACTCACCTAACAGACAACACTCACATTGCTGATTACAATCCATGGTGGAAATTGAAAAAAAAGACTCCATATTATTTTACTGTTAAGAAAGACACAAGGGAAAGATGATAATACTCTCTCAGCAGAAATTACATAGTATTTATTTATTTATTTTATTTATTTAATGTCTTTTTTATACCGATAACCGTTCACACATCGTATCGGTTTACAGTTAAACAGGAACCATTGGGCAGAACCCTTACATATAACATTGCAAACAGGTTAACTTTTGGGCAGGGCCCTTACATAAAATTGAGAACAGCAAAATCACTATATACATATCACCAAAACTATATACAAAAGATAAGTACATAAATAGCCGAGTCAAAGTACAAAATCGATAGGCATACAACGTAATCCGAGAAATAAATCATAAGTCGCATATCAGATTCTAGGAGAATCACTTATTTAATCAGTAAGGATTTATGTAATGGGAGGTGATGTGTGGTAAGCTTGCTGGAAGAGCCATGTTTTCAGTTTTTTTTTGAAAGTGGGTGTGTATGATTCCAGGCGTATATCAGGAGGCAGGGAGTTCCATATAGAGGGGCCGGCTAGGGAGAAAGCTCTGTTTATAGTGGACGATAATTTGAAAGATTTGATGGGTTGTGCACGTAGGGTTCCTTGGAGGGCAGTACATGTGGGTCTATTCGAGGTGCGGGGGAGGAGTGGGGGGTTAATCCAATTCAGGTTAGAGTTCAACAGACTTTTGTGGATGATGGAACAGGCTTTATAGAGAATTCGAGAGTGTATAGGGAGCCAATGAAGTTCGATGAGTGTAGGGGTGATGTGATCTCTTTTTTTCGTGTTTGATAGTATCCTGGCGGCAGCGTTTTGTAGTAGTTGTAGGGGTTTGATATGGGAAGCGGGGATGCCTAGAAAAAGTGCATTACAATAGTCTACCTTAGATAAAATGATAGACTGTAGTACAGTGCGGAAATCAGAAAAGTGTAGCAGTGGTTTGAGTTTTTTTATGGTTTGGAGCTTAAAGAAGCATTCCTTAATGATAGATTTAATGAAAGGTTTGAATGTAAGATGGTTATCAATGAAAACACCAAGGTTGCGAACTTGTGATGGGAAAGTTGTGGAAGAGTATGCAGGTGGGATGTCTGGGAGCGGTGGCCTGTTAGATATAATTAAAAGTTCAGTCTTGCTGGGGTTTAGCGCTAGTTGCATGTCATTTAGTAATTTGTTGATGGCTGAGAGACAGGATTCCCAGTTGCGAAGGGCAGTAAGGAGAGAGTCAGAGAATGGGAAAATAAGTTGCACATCGTCCGCATAAATAAAATGCTTGATGTGGAGGTTAGTGAGGAGGGTGGTAAGGGGGAGCATGTATATATTAAAGAGGGTGGAGGAGAGTGAAGAACCTTGGGGCACACCTTGGGGAAGACTGATGGGGTCAGATTCATTGTTATCAACTAATACTGTGAAAAGGCGATCCTGGAGATACGATCGTATCCAGGAAAGGGCATTGCCAGTGATCCCGATGCTCCTGAGGATGTTAAGGAGGACATCATGATTGACTGTGTCGAATGCCGCTGAGATGTCAAGCATGGCAATCAGATAAGAAGAACCTGAATCTGTACCTCTGATGAGGGTATCATGTAGAGAGAGTAGCAGGGTTTCAGTACTTAATTGCTTTCTGAAACCGTGTTGTGTGGATGGGAGAATCTTGTTTTGCTCCAGGTGATCTGAGAGCCGTGAGTTGACAATTTTTTCAAGAACTTTAGCTAGGAGGGGTAAGTTAGAGACAGGTCTGTAATTAGATAAAGTGTCGGGGTCAAGATTAGGTTTTTTGAGTAGTGGTTTCACTACTGCTTGTTTAAGAACATTGGGGACTGTGCCATGCTCTAGGGAACAGTTAAGGATATTTGAGAGGGGTTTGGCAATCACCTCGGGGATAGCTAGCAGGAGTTTAGTGGGGATAGTTTCGGAAGGATGAGATGATGGTTTTAATTTTTTAAGGATGTTTTGTACTTCGAGAGAGGATGAAGAGTCAAAAGACGAGAGGGAGACTGGAGAGTTGATGGTGGGCAGATAAATATTGACATTATTATGTGAGAATTGTGCAGTGATGGAGGAGACCTTGTTTTTGAAAAATTGAGCTAATTCATTGCAGCGGTTTTTAGAGGGATTGGCTGATAGTTGCGTGGGGGCAGGAGAAGTGAGGTCCGCCACCATGGTGAAAAGGGCCTTAGGGTTGTATTGCATACCATGTATTTTTTTAGCATAGTAACTACGTTTAGCCTGGAGGATGGAGTTTCTATATTCGTGCATTCGCTGGTAGTATAAAGTTTTGGTTGCAGGGGATTGATATTTGCGCCATGACCTCTCAGCTGTTCTGAGTTGGATTTTCAGATTCCTAAGATCAGGCGTATACCAGGGTTTTCTGTTTCTACGGTTTGGGTTAATAGTTTTCGTTATAAGAGGGCAATGTTTGTCAGCAATGTTGAGGGTGAGATTGATCCAGGTAGAGAAGGCATTTTCTGGGGATGAGGCGTCAATTTGGTTGTCTATGTCAGCGCATGCTTGTGAGATGGTATCTATATCGCATGGTTTGCGAAATTTAAAAGAAAAGGGCTGCTGGGGGGTGATGGGGGACATTTGCGGGAGAGAGAGTTTAGTCTGAATCAGGGAGTGGTCGGACCAAGGTACTGTGTTGCATGTAGGGGGATTGTTTATGTTGATGGGGGAGTTGACAAAGATCAGATCAAGTGTGTGGCCAGCTTTATGTGTAGGAGCGTTCACGATTTGTTGGAAACCCATTGCTTCAAGAGAGGAAAGGAATGCTTCGCATGCTGGAGATTGCGGGGAGATGTCCACGTGTAAGTTAAAATCCCCTAGGAGAATTGTGGGTATGTCAGGGGATAGAGAATTTGCAAAAAATTCGATAAGAGGAGATGAATCTTTCTCCAGTAGGCCTGGGGGCGTATAAATGAGACATAATTGGAGCGACTTAGATTTGAAAAAGCCGATTTCGTACTGGTTTGGAATATCACATTTCTGGGGTAGTAGTTGAAACTCCTTTTTTACAGCCAAGAGTATGCCACCACCTCTTTTCTTTTTCCGAGGGATAGAGAAAACATCGTAGGTTTCTAAGGGTAGCTGGTTGATGAGGGGCGTGTCATGTTGTTTAAACCAGGTTTCCATGACAGCACATATTTCTGGTTTAGAATCTGTGAGAATATCATGTAGTAGATGGGTTTTCTTTTGGAGTGATTGTGCGTTAAATAGAATAATGGAGATAAGAGATAAACTGATGGCTTGAGTGCGTGTGAGGGTGTATATTGGGATAAGCCTTCTTTTGCTGAGCTTAGTCTGGTGGTGTGGGGTCTGATAAGACAATGTAAAGGGAAAAAATGGGTTGTGTCCCAGGTGGCAGGATAGAGAACAGTTTCCACTTAAAGGAGGCATTGTTAACCTACAGTGTGTTAAAAGTGTAGAGTTTGGTGAGACAGTTGTAAGGCAGAAAGGTACCGAGAACTATTGTCATACAGTTTACAGATAAAGCACCATTCTAATAGTGTTTCCGGCGATAATGATTAATAAAGCCGGTTGTACAGTGGGTTAAACAATTCTGACAGAGATTATCTTATTTAAAGGTGTCTGGATAGCAAAGGATGTAAAACACTGATATTGATAACGTGCATATGCATTAAAACTAGCAAAGAGGCATATGAGTGGATTACTTCTAAAAGAGGTCCTGGTTAGGCACAGAAACAACGCATTAATCCCGCTAACGCATTGGTAAAGAGAGTAAACCTTCCATATCAGAACAGCACCAACTTCCAGCACTCAAGCAGTAACCACCTTACCTAAGAAAAGGCAACACTGAAAAGATTTCACCAGGCTTTAAAACTCTAATATTCCTTCTATTAGGAAAATGGAGTAAGCCAGGCTGCTATAGAGCCCTACACAGAAACTACAAGCCAGCAGAAAACCTCACCTCAGTCACATGTGTGGACCCTCACCTAACAAACGGGCCAATACAGTACAGTGCGCTCCGATGGAGCGCACTGTTAACCTGCCATTGGACGCGCATTTTCCCTTACCCCTTATTCAGTAATGGGCGGAAAACACGCGTCCAACCTGCCAAACCTAATAGTGCCTCATGTTGATGGCCCTATTAGGTATTCGCGTGCGATTCAGTAAGTAAAATGTGCAGCCAAGCCGCACATTTTACTTTCAGAAATTAGCGCCTACCCAAAGGTAGGCGCTAATTTCTTCGGGCACCAGGAAAGTGCACAGTAAAAACTGCTTTTCTGTGCACCTTCCGACTTAATATCATGGCGATATTAAGTTGGAGGTCCCGAAGGGTAAAAACATGTACAAAAAAAAAAATTTTGAAGTCGGCCAGTGGCTGTCGGGTTGAAAACCAGATGCTCAATTTTGCCGGCATCTGGTTTCCGAGCCCGTGGCTGTCAGTGGGCTTGAGAACCGACAACGGCAAAATTGAGCGTCGGCTGTCAAACCCACTGACAGCCGCCGCTCCGGGCCAAAAGGAGGTGCTAGGGACGTGCTAGTGTCCCTAGCGCCTCCTTTTGCCTGTTTCTACTGCCAGACCTAATTTAAATACTGAATCGCGTGCACAGACAAATGGCCTGTGCGCGCGATTCAGTAAAGTCCGTCGGAGAGCGGGCGTTCGCCCGCTCTCCGACGGACTTTACTGAATCGGCCCAAAAGAATGAAAAGACTATAAAGCATAAATAGAAGCATGCAGACCAAAACTGAACTGGAAACCGGAACAAGCCAGAGTCCCTGTATGCAGTGCAACAAAGCAAAAAGAGAAACATCACCAGTCCTCATAAAACAAATCAAGAAATAAAAAATCAATAGCAGAAAACTATAATAAAAAGAAAAGATATTTCAAAAGAGCTGATGAAAGGAATAGCCAATAATTAAAAACTTATATAAAAAAAATGTATAGACACCAATAAAATATTTCAAAACAGCAGACACAAAGACCCAATAATTAAAAATAATATTAAAAAATGCTCTGCTCTTCATAACTGGGAACATTGGATTTGCAGGTGCCTGAGATTGTTGTCAATTAGCAAGAAGAGAGGAAGGGAGAGAGGGGTTTGCTAGCAACTTTCTCCTCTCTCTTAGTCACACACAAGGTCTCTCTCTCTCACACAGATTCTCAGTCACGCTCTCTCTCACTTATACACACAGGCTCTCAATCACATACACACATGCTTTCTCTCACACATAAGGTTCTCAATCACACATATACATGCTGGATCTCTCACATGCAAAGGATCTCAATCATACACACGCTTCCTATTTTTTTAATTCGTCTTTATTAAACACAGACAGAAACAAACATTGAAAGGCCAAGGAAAAAAAAAGTAATTGGTTTATAATCCAATTACAATGACCCAAATTTTTCAAATTAACCCCAGCCCAAGCACATACAACCCCATACAGCAAACAGACAATAACACCATTACCACTCCCACGCATACTCTCACATTCACTGTTGGGAATCAGGAAGTGGATCCTTGGTCCGACCGACGGAGAGAGGCTGACGTAGATCTCCACTTGGTGGTGTAGGTTGGTAGGCGATACCGCCGCTGCAGGAGGATGGTTCTTCACCCTGGAAGTCCGTGGCCCCTCCAGGAGAGTCCTGTGGAGGCCCGGACCGCTGAGACTTAGGTGTCTTCACCCTGGAAGCCCGCAGTCCCCCCAGGAGGAGCCCGTAGGGACCCGGGCTGCTGGGACTTAGGAGAGCAGCGGGTGGCGTAGCCAGGAAGGCAGACCAGGTTCAAGGCAGGCGGCTGGGGGCGTAGACGAGTAGACACGCTGGGTTCGAGGCAGGCGGCTGAAGGCATAGACTAGTAGACAGGCTGGGTTCGAGGCAGGCAGCTGAAGGCATAGACGAGTAGACAGGCTGGGTTCGAGGCAGGCGAGCAGGAACAGGCGGGCAGGATCAGGCAGTCAGATGATCAGGAGCAGGCGGGCAGGACCAGGCAGGCTGACGGTCAGGAACAACAGGCAGGATCAGGAAGGCAGACGAGCAGGAACAAACAGGCAGGATCAGGTAGGCAGATGAGCAGGAACAGGCAACTAGCTACTCACAGGAGTAGACCACGTTGCAAGGCAAAGTTCCTGGTTTAGACGCCGGGGTTAAATCCCCCTTGGCTTCTGACATCATCGCAGGGGGCTGGCCAAGTTTTCGCGCCAGAGGCCCTTTAAAAGGAGGCCCTCTGCGGGCGCACGTGCCCTAGGGGCGTGGTCAGTGGAGCTTGGTGGCGTCTCCCTCGTGGAGACGCCGCGATGCAGGCCCGAGTGGGCCCTGGAGATCCGGCGGCTTGGTTGGTGCCCTGTGGGGGAACAAAGGTAAGGGTCCGGTCACGAGGTGCGCGACCGGAACCGCAACAGTACCCCCCTCTTACGCCCCCTCCGCAGGGGACCGGACTTACCAAGGTGGTCTTGGTGAAACTGGAGCAGTAAGGATTTATCCAAAATATTCCGAGCGGGCTCCCAGGTGTTCTCCTCCGATTCACAGCCCTCCCAGGCTAGAAGGTATTCCCATCGTCGACGATGAAAGCGTATGTCTAATTGTTCACTCACTTGATATGTTGCATCATCTTGTACCGTGGGAGCGAGTGGTTCCGGTTCCGGATGATGGAACTTGGAGAATACCACTGGTTTTAACAGTGATACGTGGAACATGTTGTGGACACGCATCTTGGAGGGTAGACGAAGTCGGTACGATACCAGCCCTATCCTCTCTGCCACTCAGAACAGTCCACAATACCTGGATGCCAATCTCCGAAACGGTCCAGGTAAGTGAAGATTCTTGGCACTCAACCAGACTCTATCCCCAGGTAAAAAGACTGGAGCTGGGCACCGATGACGATCGGTCACTTTCTGAGATCATTTTGCTGCTTCCGAGAGCTGCTGCTGAATAGTTCTCCAGAGGTTATGTGCCAGATGGGCTGCAGATTGTGCTGCCAGCGATGGGACAGGTGTAGGAATAGGAACTGGAGGTCTGAGTTGCCGTCCAAACACAACCTGGAAAGGGGATTTCCAGGTAACCGAGTGAGAGTGATTATTATAAGAAAACTCAGCCCATGGGAGTAGCGCTGTCCAATTATCCTGTCTCTCGTTTGCAAAGCTACGAAGGAAGGCTTTCAATGACCGGTTCATCCGTTCTGTTTGCCCATTGCTCTGAGGGTGGAATGCCGTAGACAGGTTCAACTGTACCCCGAACCTTTTGCATAAGGCTCGCCAATACCGGGCAGTGAACTGGGACCCACGGTCAGACACTATGCTTTGTGGGAGGCCGTGAACTCGAAAGATGTGCTGGACGAATAGCATCGCCAATTTGGGCGCTGTTGGAAGTTTAGGCAGCGGAACTAGGTGGACCATTTTAGAAAACCGGTCCACCGTGACCCAGATAACCGTATTCCCTTCGGAGGGTGGCAGCTCTACCACAAAGTTGGTGGCAATATGGGTCCAAGGCTCGGCAGGTATCGGTAAGGGCTGCAGGAGTCCCCAGGGGCACCCATTCTAAGGCTTCTGCCTGCACACATAGGGCAAGAATCCACGTAGAGTTGAACATCCTGTTTTACATTGGGCCACCAATAGTAGCGGTTAAGGAGGTCTAGAGTTCTCTCCCTGCCCGCATGTCCCCCCGCGAGAGAGTCATGGGCCCAACTTAAGACCTTCTTGTGGTCCCTATGTGGGACGACCACCCTCTCCAAGGCAGTTACCATGGTGCTGGCCAGGTCGATCTTGGCGGGGTCAATGATGTACTGTGGTGGCTCCTCCTTTTCCTCCAAGATAGTGTTGCGAGAAAGGGCATCCACCCTGGTATTCTTTGAAGCTGGCCGGTACCGGAGTATGAAATTAAACCGGTTAAAAAACAGAGACCAGCGGGCCTGCCTGGGATTCAGTAGTTGAGCTTGGCATAAGAACTCCAGGTTTTTGTGATCTATAAATACCGTGATGGGGTGATTGGCCCCCTCCAGCCAGTGTCTCCATTCCTCAAAAGCCAGTTTGATGGCCAAGAGTTCTTTATCCCCGATACTGTAGTTGCACTCAGCGGGGCTAAACTTCCTGGAGAAGTACGAACAGGGCATTGAGCGACCGGAACTCGAGACTTGACTTAGCACGGCTCCGACGGCTACGCTGGAGGTGTCCACCTCTACTATGAATGGGCAAAGGGGGTCCGGGTGGTGAAGGCAGGTCTCCAGCAAGAAGGCCTCCTTGAGTCTCTCGAAGGCCTGACAAGCCTCATTGGACCATACTCGAGCGTCCGCGCCCTTCTTGGTCAATGCCGTACGGGGCACTACTAAGCGTGAGTATTGGGGTATGAAGTGTCGATAAAAGTTTGCGAACCCCAAAAAACGTTGCAGGGCCTTGAGACCTGTGGGGCGTGGCCAGTGTTTAATGGCTGACACCTTTCCTGGATCCATGTGAAATCCCGTTGCAGAGATAATGTATCCCAGAAACGGCAATGATTCTCTCTCAAATAGACATTTCTCTAATTTGGCGTACAAGTGATTGTCCCTGAGAAGCTGTAACACTTGCTTCACATGCTGACGGTGGGAGTTCACATCCTTAGAGTAAATGAGAACGTCATCTAGGTACACGATGATGGAGGAGTTCAGCATTTCCCGCAATACTTCGTTCATTAAGTGCTGGAAGACAGCTGGGGCACTGCATAGACCGAAAGGCATTACCAAGTACAAGTAATGCCCGTCCCAGGTGTTAAAAGCCATCTTCCATTCATCCCCAGGATGGATCCGTACCAGGTTGTATGCTCCTCTTAGATCCAGCTTGGTAAAGACTAGGGCTCCTTGGAGTTTATCCAGGAGTTCTGGAATCAGGAGCAGTGGATAACGATCCTTCTTAGTGATGGCGTTCAGACCCCGGTAATCAATGCAGGGTCTCAGAGACCCATCCTTTTTCCCCACGAAAAAGAACCCCCGCCCCAGCGGGGGATTTGGAGGGATGGATAAATCCCTTGGCGAGGTTCTCTGTGATATATTCCGTCATTGCCTGCGTCTCAGGACGAGGCAGGGGATACACCCTTCCTCGGGGTGACGTGGTCCCTTGTAGAAGCTCTATTGCACAGTCGAACAGACGATGTTGCGGTAAAATCTCTGCTCTCTCCTTAGAAAAGACGTCTGCGAACTCCTCGTAAGAAGCCGGTAGTAACAGGTCCGTCTGTGCCAAAGTTACTTGCCGGATCTGAGGAACCTTAATACAGTTCTGATGGCAGTGAGAACTCCACTGAGCGATCTGTAAGGACTCCCAATCAATCACCGGCGAGTGCTGCCGCAACCAAGGTAGTCCAAGAACCACTGGATGGACCGCTTTTTCCAGGATCAGGAACGAGATTTCCTCTGTGTGCAGGATCCCAGTCTGCAGGGTGACTGGTGCGGTGACCGTCGAGATGCGGCCAGAGAGCACCGTGCCCCAGATGGAGGTGATTAGTAGCGGTGGTACATGAGGCCGCATGGGGATCTGGAGTTGTTGTACTAGGTCTTGGAGAATAAAGTTCCCCCCAGCCCTGGAATCAATGAAGGCCAAGGTTTCGAATGAACCTCCCGGGTACTTCAGGGTTATCGGTACTGTACATTGAGGAGCAGAAGTAAGACAGCCTAGAAGTAGCTCCCCGGATACTCCTAGGCTTTGCTGTTTTCCGCCCTTTCCTTACACTGGTTCAGGAAACGGCCTTTCCCGCCGCAGTACAGACACAACCCCAGTGCTCGACGGCGTCTCTTCTCCTCAGGGGAAAGTGAAGTACGTCCCATCTGCATAGGTTCTTCCGTGGAGTGTTCCGGGGGTGCCGAGGCACCTTTGGTAGCTTGTACCAGAGGACTAGCGAAGGCGGGCGCCAGGGGAATCATCCGGTGTGAGGGCCTTCCTTCCTTGACCCTTTGCTGGAGGTGCCGATCAATATGCCCGGTGACATCGATTAAGGCGTTGAGGTCCTCAGGGAGGTCTCGGGCGGCTAGCTCATCTTTGATTCTTGCAGCGAGACCCTCAAGGAACACCCCGCGTAAGGCGTCATCACACCACCCGACCTCCAATGCCAGGGTGCGAAATTCAAGGGCATACTCTGCCAAGGGGCGCGCCCCCTGGTGTAGCTGCAGCAACTCCGAAATTGCGGATGCCATACGCGCAGGCTCATCAAAGGCCAATTTGAAATTCTCCACAAAAAGTGACAGGTTATGAAGCATGGAGTCGTTCCGCTCCCACATGGGTGAAGCCCAATGCAACGCCCGTCTGTCCAAGAGGGAGAAGTTGTAGTCCACTTTAACGGAGTCTGTGGGAAACTGTGCGGGTAGTAGGGAGAACCGCACGAAGCACTGGTTCAGGAAACCCCGACATGCTTTTGGCTCCCCAGAAAAGCGAGACGGAGCTGGAAGCTGAGTGGGAGTGTGGATATTCACTACCGGAGGCAGTGCCGGTTCTCGGACCGGTTCCGGTACCTCGGCGTCTAGCTGACTTGCTAAGCGCTCTACCGTGGCTGCTAAGGCGTCTAAAAACTGCTGTTGCTGCTGAATCCGCTGGGCTATCCCAGGTATAGCTTGAAGATCAGCGAGGTCCGCCGGATTCATGGCCTTGCAAACTGTTGGGAATCAGGAAGTGGATCCTTGGTCCAACCGACGGAGAGAGGCTGACGTAGATCTCCGCTTGGTGGTGTAGGTCGGTAGGCGATACCGCCACTGCAGGAGGATGGCTCTTCACCCTGGAAGTCCGTGGCCCCTCCAGGAGAGTCCTGTGGAGGCCCGGACCGCTGAGAGTTAGGTGCTTTCACCCTGGAAGCCCGCGGTCCCCCCGGGAGGAGCCCGTAGGGACCCGGGCCGCTGGGACTTAGGAGAGCAGCTGGTGGCGTAGCCAGGAAGGCAGACCAGGTTCAAGGCAGGTGGCTGACAGCGTAGACGAGTAGACAAGCTGGATTCGAGGCAGGCGGCTGGGGTCGTAGACAAGTAGACAGGCTGGATCCGAGGCAGGCAGCTGAAGGCGTAGACGAGTAGACAGGCTGGGTTCGAGGCAGGCGAGCAGGAACAGGCGGCAAGGATCAGGCAGGCAGATGATCAGGAGCAGGTGGGCAGGACCAGGCAGGCTGACGGGCAGGAACAACAGGCAGGATCAGGAAGGCAGACGAGCAGGAACAAACAGGCAGGATCAGGTAGGCAGATGAGCAGGAACAGGCAACTGGCTACTCACAGGAGTCGACCACGTTGCAAGGCAAAGTTCCTGGTTTAGACGCCGGGGTTAAATCCCCCTCGGCATCTGACGTTATCGCAGGGGGCTGGCCAAGTTTTCGTGCCAGAGGCCCTTTAAAAGGAGGCCCTCTGTGCGCACGCGTGCACTAGGGGCATGGTCAGTGGAGCTCGGTGGCTTCTCCCTCGTAGAGATGCTGCAATGCAGGCCCGAGCGGGCCCGGGAGATCCAGCGGCTCGGTTGGCGCCCTGTGGGGGAACAAAGGTAAGGGTCCGGTCGCGAGGTGCACGACCGGAACTACAACATTCACTCATCTACCGAGGACAGCATACACCTACAAACAAAATTGGTCAGGCAATGTAGGTAGCTGATCAGTCTGAACACTATGTACAATTCTGGAGGACTTTATCCCAACAGAGAAAATAACCTTTTAGGGAGCAAAGAGCCTTATGAGATTCCAGATCCCTTCTCTTAAAGGATTCTAGCCGTGCTGTGTGAGTTTTCAGTTCTTTCCACTGGGCATAAGAAGATGCCTCTTCCAATTTCCAATTTGCCAAAATGAGCTTTTTAGTGAGAAGGATGCCTACCGTAAGACATTTCCTGCTCCCTGTGGAATTAAACCCCAAAAGCATAAGTATAGAGATTCCCCAGACCAACCATCCCAGCAACTTGTCTAGGTGAGTTGTGACTTGATACCAAAAAGGCTGTAATTTAGAGCAGCCAGTGAACATGTTACAAAGATCCCCTGGGGCTGTTTTGCATTTTAAACAGATGTCTGAGTCCCACAGTTTCATCAAAATGCCCTGGGCCCTGGTAATGTAAGTTCTGTGTAATAGTTTAAACTGGATTTCCCTCATAGAAGCCGCTAAATAATGCCAGTATATCAGCTTTAAGGCATAGGACATTAAATGCGGCGAGATCTCAGTACCCAGATCTGCATTCTATTTTGCCACCCCCAAATAGCAATTTTGTTGAACCTGGGCGAGGTCTCCAAAAAAATATTTTCAGTATCCATTGCAGAGATGAGCAATACATTGTTTTTACAAGTAGCGGGGCAATAATGGTGGGCCTGTAGGTAAACCAAAAAGTTGTGTCTCGGAATATCACATTCTTCTCGCAGTTGCTCAAATGAGTAGAGACAAGAGGACTCTGAGCCCGCCAAATGGGCCAGACTGTGAATCCCAATGGCCGCCCACTCCAGGCTTGGGCCTGGTAAAAAATCCTGATTGCCAACATAGTGCAAAAAGAGTGAGACTGTCACACTCCAACCCAACAATCTCCACCACATCCAGGCTTTATGCAAGGCAGTAAGCCAGAACCCTGAAATTTTCAGAGATAGCAATCTATCGGAGCTGAGATGTATCAAGTTAATAGGAGAGTAGGGTACTATCCAATCAGCCATCAAGCCTTCCAGATCAAATTTTGGTTGGTGAGACACCCACCTGTTAGGATTTATGCATGAGTGTGGGCCCCTGGGCCGAGGTGAGAGATGACACCGCCCATGGGGAGGAGCCCTGCGAGCCTCACCATCGGGAGGCGAGGTCTCAGCTGTGAAACGCACAGCACAACAGAGTTTGGAGAGAGAGAGAGTGTGCAGAGTGAGCGAAATAAGAGAGCTGGAGAAGATGGCTCCAGGGGTCGGATCCAGGGAGCGTCAGCATAGGAAGCTAGAAAGGGGTAGCGGTACTGCCCGCGTAGTGGGGAGTATTGCAAAAGTCACAGAGTGGAAGTGGTGCCATAAGGCTGGCAGCGTGGGAAATACCCAGGAGGATCCCCTGGTAGAGATGTCACGCAATGGTCCACAGAGCAGGGTTCACCGGCGAGGGTTCCTTGCTGGAGACACTAGGCAATGGTCCACAGAGTGGGGTACACCGGCGAGGGTTCCTTGGCAGAGACACCATGGCAATGGTCCGCAGAGTGAAGAACTCACTGAAGAAGTAGAAGGTTCAGAGGCAGTCCCGAGGAGCGGGGAAGCAGCGGTCAGAGGCGTAGGTCCCTCTGAGGAGCGGATAGTCAGAAGCAAAGAAAGTGATCCCTGAGTAGTGGGTACCCAAGGAAGTCTCACACCAAGGAAGCAGGAAGTCTGGATTTGAAGTCCAAAGAAGGTGGGAGGATTCAGCAAAGAGAAGATTCATTGCCAAGTCATTCTGTGAGAGCAGGGGAGGAGCTATATAGTCCCCCAGTAGAGACATCATCAATCGAGACCGGCCCAGGGTTCTTGCCCTGTGCCCTTTAAATAATTTCCTGTTGGCGCGTGCACCTAGGGGGGTCCAGAGGCGGACCACAGCATGGCGGCAGCGCACCCACCATGGAGCGAGACCTGGCATCCGCAGAGGAAGGCCGTGAATAGGAGGGACGCACCACGGACAGCTCCCCTGTTCCGCAGAGGAACAAAGAGCACGCCCCGGCAGGAAGGTGAGCAAGGTCGGCCGCGGACCCCATGGCAGAGCAACGTAACTGTACCCCCTCCTCAAGGCCCTCCCCAAGAGGGTAGGAGTAGCCTGGGTACCTATTGTTCTCCCAATCTTGCGAGTTTGAAGTCAGAAGTCCAGTGATGCACAGAGGCATGACCGCCTCGTGGTGACCCCAAGGGGGAGCCGGGGATCCCGAGGGCATTGAAAGAACCACAGAAGGTTGCCTTCCTCTGTTCTCATGTCTCAAGAAGGAGTGTAAGTTCTGAATCTCCACTCCTTGTAAGTCAGCAAGGATATAAAGCCTTTTTGGCTCGATTTTGCCTCCTTACAAGGGCCTCGTGTTCTAACGTTTCACGCACCAACTGTTCCTTGAGCTGGGTAAAAATGGCTTTTAAGACGTTCTCCTGGAGGGACCCAGATCTGGTCTGAGTCTCTTGGAATCTCTTGCAGGGAAGAAGAGGTTCAGGAAGGACGGTAGCCACAGTTACAGTCCGGGAGGTCTTGCGGGTTCTATACAGGTCAGATCTGGTGAAGACCAGTTGAATTTGGGCTGATGTTTTTGTAGCCATGGCAGGCCCAGAATTACTGGACTTACGGCCATAGGACAGATGTAGAATTTATTTATTTATTTATTTATTTAAAATTTTTATATACCGACGTTCATCCGGGATATCACATCGGTTTACAGTGTAACTGAAACAGGCGCCTGGGATGGCGGTTTACATCGAACAGATATAACGAATTTAACATAAGAACAAATGAGGAGGGGGAAAAGAGGAGGGAAATAATTAAACAAAACTTATGAGCAAAATTTACAAATATATATAGAGTATCACTATGTACAAAGTTCCCACAGATGAAGGGTGGCAGTTTGAGAGCAAGGGATCGGAGTGTTCCCACAGAGGAATGAAATGGGCTCGGCGTGGTCCAGCCCTATTCTCAACGAAAGGGGTCACATGGTTCGTGTGACCTCCCCGGGAAGAAAGTTCCCATGTACTGAAGAGAGGACCACCGGAGGAGACACTGGACATGTGGGAAGCTGATATCGATCCATGAGATCCTGTTGAATAAAGTTTCCCCTGGTGCCGGAGTCCACTAGGGCTTAGGTGGAAACACAAGAGGAGGGTAGTTCCAGGGAGGTAGGCAGTAGAAACAGAGGTGAAACTGTAGTCAGGCCGAGGGTTATGGTTTTCGCTAGGGGTGTGCATTCGGATTGACCGCATTAGTAAAACGCAACTCATATTTTTTTTTTACTTAAAAAATTGATTCGACATAAACGATCGGATTTCCCACATATCGAACATAGATATGTTCGATATGTGGGAAATCGCGATTGTTGAGCCAAAATAAAAATTTAAACCCCCTCACCCTCCTTAATCCCCCCCCCAGACTTACCACAACTCCCTGGTGATCGAGCGAGGAGTGAGGACGCCATTTCTGCAATCCTTGGCGAGAAGCATGTGACGTCGGCGGCACGTCGAGTGACGCCGGCGTCACGTGATTCCCGGCTCGTTCGCGCCGGACGGCTCGTTCGGCCCAAAAAGAACTTTTGGCCAGCTTGGGGGGGTCAGGAGGCCCCCCCAAGCTGGCCAAAAGTTCTTTTTGGGCCGAACGAGCCGTCTGGCGCAAACGAGCCGGGAATCACGTGGCGCCGCGTCACTCAGACGCGACGTCACGTGATTCCCGGCAAGTTCGCGCCGGACGAGTTCGCGCCGAACGAGCCGTCCGGCGCGAACTCGCAGGGAATCACGTGACGCCGCGTCACTCGACGTGCCACCGACGTCACATGCTTCTCGCCAAGGATTGCAGAAATGACGTCCTCACTCCTCGCTCGATCACCAGGGAGTTGTGGTAAGTCTGGGGGGGGATTAAGGAGGGTGAGGAGGTTTAAATTTTTTTTTTGCACATATGTACATATACCCAACTCATTGGATTTTTTTTATGTCCATATTGGCCGCAAGTGGGACCCCCTTTCGGACATAAAAAATATGAACATAAAATTTTGCTCTGCACATCCCTAGTTTTCGCCGTCTCTCGACGCAGGTTTACTTTCCTCTTTTCAGGACATTGGGACAGCGAGTGTGAAGGGCTAGCACAGTAAGTGCACAGCCCCAACTGGCGGTGATGGGCACTCTCGGTCGCTGAGAGGTGAGCACGGCCCAGTCGCATCGGTTCCTCAGGAGAGAACGGGTGGTCATCAGCTAGGAAGAGGGGATCCTTGATGTGTACCCGCTGGGAAGCTTGGTTCTCCCGGGCCCGCTCTTGGAGTCTTCGGTTGATCTTCCCCGTAAGATCAATAAGCCCGTCGAGGGAAGCAGGAAGTTCTCGTGCTGTGATTTCGTCCTTAATTTGGGGGGCTAAGCCCTCTAGAAACATGGCATGAAGGCTGTTCCACTGCCAGTTTAACTCCGTGGCCAAGGTTCGAAATTCAATGGCATAATCACTAAGGGAGCAAGAGCCTTGTCGCAAATGAAGGAGATCCAAACCCATGGTGGGCAGTCTGCTGGGTTCCTCGAAGACTTGTTTGAAAACTGAGATGAAGGGTGGCAGTTTGAGAGCAAGGGATCGGAGTGTTCCCACAGAGGAGAGGCCCAAGTCAAGGCCTTGCCATCCAAAAGAGAAAGAATAAAAGTCGTTTTAACAGAATTGTTTGGAAAATATGCTGGTTAGAGGGTGAAATGCATGTGGCATTGGTTTAAAAATCCCCGACACCGCTTAGGGTCTCTCGAGTAGTGCGGCGGTGCCGGTAAGGGAATAGCAGGTTGACCCAGATCTGAAGCAGGCATAGAGGTTGCCGGATGCAAAGATTTAAGTTAGGAGAGGGCATCTTGCCGGGCAGCAAGCCAGTTAACATCTGTCACTACCAGTTCCAAGGTAGACTGGCGGTCCTGGAGTTTCTGGATGAGGCCGGGGACGGACTTGAGCACTGTCAAATCCAGCAGCAGAGAGTCCAGGCGAGCATTCACGCAGTCAGGGGAGGCAGCCAAAGTCTCCAAAAACATCTTCTGTTCTGTGATTCGCTGGGCCAGGCCAGGGATGGCCTGGATCGCCGAGCCCTGTGCCGGGTCCATGCATGAGTGTGGGCTCCTGGGCTGAGGTGAGAGATGACACCGCCCACGGGGAGGAGCCCTGCGAGCCTCACCATCAGGAGGCGAGGTCTCAGCTGTGAGATGCGCAGCTCAACAGAGTTTGGAGAGAGAAAGAGAGAGTGTGCAGAGTGAGCGAAGAAAGAGAGCTGGAGAGGATGGCTCCAGGGGTTGAAACCAGGGAGCGTCAGTGTAGGGAGCTGACATAGGCGACAGCTCAGGAATCCTAGAGTCTCTCTAGAAAGGGGTAGTGGCACCGCCCATGGAGCGGGGAAGTATTGAGAAAGTCACAGAGTGGAAGTGGTGCCACAAGGCTGGCAGCATGGGAAATACCCAGGAGGATCCCTTGGTGGAGACGTCACGGCAATGGTCCGCAGAGCGGGGTACACTGGCGAGGGTTCCTCGGTGGAGACACCAGGCAATGGTCCACAGAGCGGGGTACACTGGTGAGGGTTCCTTGGCAGAGACACCACGGCAGTGGTCCGCAGAGCGGAGAACTCATTGAAGAAGTAGAAGGTTCGGAGGCAGTCCCGAGGAGCGGGGAAGCAGCAGTCTGAGGTGTAGGGCACTCCGAGGAGTGGATAGCCAGAGACAAGGAAAGGGGTCCCGAGGAGCGGGTACCCAAGGAAGCAAGAAGTCTGGATTTGAAGTCCAAAGAAAGTGGGAGGATTTAGCAAAGAGAAGATTAATTGCCAAGTCGTTTTGTGAGAGCGGGGGAGGAGCTATATAGTCCCCTAGAAGTGACATCATCAATCGAGGCCAGCCCAGGGTTCCCGCCCTGGGCCCTTTAAATAAATTCCTGTCGGTGCACATGCGTGCGTGCATAGGGGGGTCCAGAGGCAGAGCACAGCATGGCGGCAGTGCTCCTGCCACGGAGCGAGACCTGGCGACCGCAGAGGAAGGCTGTGAAGAGGAGGGACGCACCATGGACAACTCCCCTGTTCCACAGAGGAACTGAGAGCATGCCCCGGCAGGGAGGTGAGCAAGGTTGGCCACGGACCCTGCAGCCGAACAGCCTAACACCACTCTTGTATGTAGCAGAAAAGACATGTGACATTATAAATTCATATGTCAGGGAGGGCAACCCCACCCCATTCCTGGGTCAGCCTAAGTACATCAAGGCTTACTCTTGCACGTCAGTTACGCCATGTGAACAACCCCACCATAGACCAAAAAGCTCTTATAGTTGAAGATTTGAGCCATAACAGCAGCATTTGTAATGGGTATAAAAATTTAGTGAGGATAGCCATCTTGACCAAAGCACAACGGCCCAAAATGGCGAGAGGGAGGGCTTTCCACTTCTGCAATAGGGCCTTAGTATTATGTAGGGTTGAGTCAATATTTAGTTCGTAGAGTTCCTCGGCAAATCTTGCAACCTGAATGCCCAAGTACCAAAAGGAGGACCCAGCCCAAGTTAGTTGGAAAGCCCAACCCATTTTTGTTGCAAAGAGGGGGATAATGCAAATGCCACAGACTTCCAGTAATTAATCAAGAAGCTAGAAAAGGATTCAAATTGACTGATTACCGTAACGTCCTCCAAACATTCAGCAGGGTTTCCCAGATATAGCAGTATGTCATCCACAAAGAGGCTGTTTGTCCCATTTCCTATTGAGTTTAATGCCCGAGAAAGAGCGGAGAGCCCTCAAATTGGTTGCTAGCAGCTCCAGAGTGAAAGCAAAGAATAAGGGGGACAAGGGGCAACCCTGTTTTGTGCCCCTACCCAAAAAGAATATCTCCGAGAGGGTCCCATTAACCAACAGCTGAGCCTGGGGAAGCTTGTACAACAATTTGACCCAGGACAAAAAGAGAGCCCAAATTTATAACCCTCTAGGACCCAAAATAAATATGGCCATTCCACGTGGTTGAATGCCTTTTCAGTGTCAAGACTTACAAGAAGACCATTACTATTGCCCACAGTCTTTGGGAAAAGAGCTGCCATCAAAGATTTTAGGTTAGAATTGGAAAGCCTTCCCTTAATGAAACCAGTTTGGTTCAGTGCTACAACCTCTTGGATGACAGCATTTACACACTGTGCCAAGATGACTGCTAGGAGTTTAATATCTTGGTTAAGAAGGGAAATAGGTCTGTAGGACAAATCACAACCAACACCCGTAGAAGGGACTACATTACCCCCATATTAAAGGATCTGCACTGGCTGCCCGTTACCTCCTGTATTCAATACAAAACCCTTACCATCCTACACAGTTCATTGTACAAATACAATCACCCCTGGCTAGAGGAAATGCTGCATTTCTGTTCCACTGAGCGCCCCACCAGAACTGCCTTGGCTGGCACCCTACACACACCATCTCTCAAAACTGCTCACCTTGCCCTCACCAGAGAAAGAGCCTTCTCTATCGCTGGCACCTCCCTCTGGAAGTCCCTTCCCACCTGTCTCCATCTAGAGCCATCCCCATACAATTTTAAAAAAGGACTCAAGACATGGCTCTTCAAGCAGGCTTACCCCGATGCGAATCAAACCTAGACAGTTTTCCCTGTTCTGTATTTTCCTGTAATCCTGTATTTCCTGCCCCTAACCCCCTGCCTTCCTGTACCCCCTGGTACCCCTTTACCCTCCTGTACCCTGTAGCCCTTCCCTCCCCCCCTTAGAATCCACCTTAATTGTATTTTAATGTTGATACTCTTATATAATTGCATTTAGTCACTACAAGTATAAATATGTATATAGTTTTCTGCTGTTCTCAGTTTATGTTTCCTAACCTCTTAAATTGGATCGCCGCTGCTATTCCTACCTGCTTTCCTATTTTTCTCCCTCAGTTTTTTCTCTCCCTCTCCCCCTTCCCTGTTCATTGTAATTTTCCTTTCTTCAGTTCATTGTAAACCTGCATGATGTGTTCTACGAATGTCGGTAAATAAAAGTTCATAAATAAAATAAAATAAATAAATAACTCTAAATGTATCTGCAAAATTCAATCACCTCCCAATACCTTTACTCTTGGTCTGAATTTTCTCCCATCACTACTGATGCCAAAACTCACATCCTTTCAAAAATAAAAATATCTAACAGCCCTTTCAACCCCTGTCCTGTCAGACTGCTAAGGGACATCTGTGAGACAATTTCACTGTCTCTAACTCATCTAGTTAACCTACCTCTAACCTCTGGTTCCTTTAAGAACATAAGAACATAAGAAAATGCCATACTGGGTCAGACCAAGGGTCCATCAAGCCCAACATCCTGTTTTCAACAGTGGGCAATCCAAGCCATAAGAAACTGGCAAGTACCCAAAAACTAAGTCTATTCCATGTTACCATTGCTAATGGCAATGGCTATTCTCTAAGTGAACTTAATAGCAGGTAATAGACTTCTTCTCCAAGAACTTATCCAATCCTTTTTTAAACACACCTATACTAACTGCACTAACCACATCCTCTGGCAACAAATTCCACAGTTTAATTGTGCGTTGAGTAAAAAAGAACTTTCTCCGATTAGTTTTAAATGTGCCCCATGCTAACTTCATGGAGTGCCCCCTAGTCTTTCTACTATCTGAAAGAGTAAATAACCGATTCACATCTACCCGTTCAAGACCTCTCATGATTTTAAACATCTCTATCATATCCCCCCTCAGCTGTCTCTTCTCCAAGCTGAAAAGTCCTAACCTCTTTAGTCTTTCCTCATAGGGGAGCTGTTCCATTCCCCTTATCATTTTGGTAGCCCTTCTATGTACCTTCTCCATTGCAATTATATCTTTTTTGAGATGCGGCGACCAAAATTGAATACAGTATTCAAGGTGCGGTCTCACCATGGAGCGATACAGAGGCATTTTGACATTTTCCGTTTTATTCACCATTCCCTTTCTAATAATTCCCAACATTCTGTTTGCTTTTTTGACTGCCGCAGCACACTGAACCGACGATTTCAATGTGCTATCCACCATGACACCTAGATCTCTTTCTTGGGTTGTAGCACCTAATATGGAACCCAACATTGTGTAATTATAGCATGGGTTATTTTCCCTATATGCATCACCTTGCACTTATCCACATTAAATTTCATCTGCCATTTGGATGCCCAATTTTCCAGTCTCACAAGGTCTTCCTGCAATTTATCACAATCTGCTTGTGATTTAACTACTCTGAACAATGTTGTGTCATCTGCAAATTTGATTATCTCACTCATCGTATTTCTTTCCAGATCATTTATAAATATATTGAAACGTAAGGGTCCCAATAGAGATCCCTGAGGCACTCCACTGTCCACTCCCTTCCACTGAGAAAATTGTCCATTTAATCCTACTGTTTCCTGTCTTTTAGCCAGTTTGCAATCCACGAAAGGACATCGCCACCTATCCCATGACTTTTTACTTTTCCTAGCAGCCTCTCATGAGGAACTTTCTCAAACGCCTTCTGAAAATCCAAGTATACTACATCTATCGGTTCACCTTTAGCCAAATGTTTATTAACTCCTTCAAAAAAGTGAAGCAGATTTGTGAGGCAAGACTTGCCCTGGGTAAAGCCATGCTGACTGTGTTCCATTAAACCATGTCTTTCTATATGTTCTGTGATTTTGATGTTTAGAACACTTTCCACTATTTTTCCTGGCACTGAAGTCAGGCTAACCAGTCTGTAGTTGCCCGGATCGCTCCTGGAGCCCTTTTTAAATATTGGGGTTACATTTGCTATCCTCCAGTCTTCAGGTACAATGGATGATTTTAATGATAGGTAACAAATTTTTACTAATAGGTTTGAAATTTTATTTTTTAGTTCCTTCAGAACTCTGGGGTGTATACCATCCGGTCCAGGTGATTTACTACTCTTTAGTTTGTCAATCAGGCCTACCACATCTTCTAGGTTCACCGTGATTTGATTCAGTCCATCTGAATCATTATCCATGAAAACCTTCTCCATTACGAGTACCTCCCCAACATCCTCTTCAGTAAACACTGAAGCAAAGGAATCATTTAATCTTTCTGCGATGGCCTTATCTTCTCTAAGTGCCCCTTTAACCCCTCGATCATCTAATGGTCCAACTGACTCCCTCACAGGCTTTCTGCTTCGGATATATTTAAAAAAGTTTTTACTGTGAGTTTTTGCCTCTACAGCCAAATTCTTTTCAAATTCTCTCTTAGCCTGTCTTATCAATGTCTTACATTTAACTTGCCAGTGTTTATGCTTTATCCTATTTTCTTCTGTTGGATCCTTCTTCCAATTTTTGAATGAAGATCTTTTGGCTAAAATAGCTTCTTTCACCTCCCCTTTGAAACATGCCGGTAATCGTTTTGCCTTCTTTTCACCTTTCTTAATGTGTGGAATACATCTGGACTGTGCTTCTAGAATGGTATTTTTAACAATGATCACGCCTCTTGGACATTTTTTACTTTTGTAGCTGCTCCTTTCAGTTTTTTTCTAACAATTTTTCTCATTTTATCAAAGTTTCCCTTTTGAAAGTTTAGCACGAGAGCCTTGGATTCGCACACTGTTCCTCTTCCAGTCATTAAATCAAATTTGATCATATTATGATCACTATAGCCAAGCGGCCCCACCACCATTACCTCTCTCACCAAGTCCTGTGCTCCACTGAGAATTAGATCTAAAATTTCTCCCTCTCTCATTGGTTCCTGAACCAATTGCTCCATAAAGCAATTGGTTCAGGAACCAACCTACCTCTCTCAAACAAATGTCCATTCTCCCCATTCCTAAGAAGAAAACAATAGATCCAACAATTCTAACCAATTATTTATTTATTTCGTGATTTTTTATATACCGCGGCACGTTAATAACATCACCTCAGTTTACAATAAACAATAAATCAGCAACAAGCTTTACAGTCAATAAGAATTCAGGTGTACATAAAAAATATGAATTAAGAATAAATTAAGAACCAATTAAGAACAATTAACAAATAAACTAATGATAAACATATTCCATAGTTAATGGCGAGTCTAATAACTGGGAGGAAAGAGCCCGATCAAGTAAAATTTAGCAGCGGGGAATAAATAAATTGGCGTGTGGCATTGGATCAGAGAAACATAAGCAATAACTGGCATTTCAGGAAAAGAGATGGTCATTGAGTGTAAGCTTGTTCGAACAGCCAGGTTTTGAGGTTCTGCTTGAATTTCTTATGGCAGGGTTCGAGACGCAGGTCTGTGGGCATTTTGTTCCAGAGGTTTGTTCCCGCAATCGTGAAGGAGCGGTCTCTTGTAGTAATGTGTCTGATGTGTTTAAGGGAAGAAGAAACAAATTTGGCTTGGTGCATTTTTCTTATTGGTCTCTTTGATGTGCGGAAGATAAAATGATCGGAGAACCACTGCATATCTTGGTTATAAATCGACTTATGAATGAATTACCATCCAATTGCCTCCCTAACCACGCCAGCAAAATAATCGAATCCGTCCTACACCAACTAAACGACTATATTGAAGAAAACAACATTTTACATCCTAATCAACATAGTTTTCGTAAGGGACACAGTACTGAATCCCTTCTTCTCTCATCCTTTGACTTCATAATCCGTGGTTTTGATTCCAGTATAGATTATATTCCTATACTTCTTGATATCTCTTCAGCCTTCAGTACTTTAGATCACAAACCTTCAAAATATTGGTATCAATGGCAAAGTCCTTGATTGGTTTAGGTCCTTTTTACTCCATAGACCACAAAGATTAACCTTGGACATCATCACTCAAACTAGTACTTTGCAGATTCTGGAGTTCCTCAAGGTTCGGCTCTTTCTGCAATATTATTCAACATATATTTGTTACCTCTGTCACCTCTTATCTGATCTTAACATAAAGTTCAAAATATGCGCTGATGCTATTCAATTTATCCTCCCATTTGACACTTCATGGAAATACACCTTATCTTTGGCAACCCTCTACTTAAAAACAATAAACACATGCAGGCCGATACAGTACAGTGCGCTCCGGCAGAGCACACTGTTAACCCATGTTTGGACACGCATTTTCGACACGCTAGCTTTACCCCTTATTCAGTAAGGGGTAATAGCTCGTCGAAAATGCTTGGCCACCCCCCCCCTCCCGAAACTAATAGCGCCCGCAACATACAAATGCATGTTGATGGCCCTATTAGTTATTCCCGCGCGATTCAGTATTTAAAATGTGCAGCCAAGCTGCACATTTTACTTTCAGAAATTAGCGCCTACCCAAAGGTAGGCATTAATTTCTGCCGGCACCGGGAAAGTGCACAGAAAAGCAGTAAAAACTGCTTTTCTGTACACCCTCCGACTTAATATCATGGCAATATTAAGTCGGAGGTCCCAAAAGTTAAAAATAATTAAAAATTTAACATTTTTTTTTTAAATTGGCCAGCAGTTCGCAGGTTGAAAACCGGACGCTCAATTTTGCCGGCGTCCGGTTTCCGAACCCGTGGCTGTCAGCAGGTTTGAGAACCGACACCGGCAAAATTGAGCGTCAGCTGTCAAACTCAGTGACAGCCGCCGCTCCTGTCAAAAAAGAGGCCCTAGGGACGTGTTAGTGTTCCTAGCGCCTCTTTTTACCGCGGGGCCTCATTTGCATGCGGGCCAATACTAAATTGCGCACACAGGAGAGTGGCCTGTGCACACGCCGGGAGAGCGGGCGCTCACCTGCTCTCCCGCGACTTTTACTGTATCGGCCTGATGGTTAGCACATAACCACCTTAATGCAGCTAAAACTGAAATGGTACATCTATTCACTCTTCTGAACTCTTCCTGTGCTCCTCCGACAGAATTCTTATTTGAAAACTTCTCCATTCCTATAAACAGGCTCGCAATCTAGGCGTTATTATTGACTCCAAACTATCCATGTCTGCCAATATCTCAGCTGTTACAAAAACATCATTTTACAAAATTAATTTAATTCAAAATATTCAATCCCCTCCTTTTCCCCAGTGACTTTCGATCTGTCCTCCAAGCCCTAGTCCTGACTGGCCTTGACTACTGCAACTCGCTATACTTGGGCCTTCCCGACTTCCTGATTACACTATACAACCCCTTCAATTGATTCAAAACTGTACAGCTCAATTTCTCACCAATACTCCATGCAAAGCTCATATTACCCCAATTTTAAAACAACTACCTGGCTGGCCATTCATCAATGTATTCAATATAAAATTCTAATGACCATTCATACTCTAATACACAGTGCTTCCTCAATTTGGCTATGTTCTTCACTACGTCTTTACCAACCTCTTAGTTTTTATCTGCTGGGCGTAAATGACGATCTTCAAGTCCCAACCGTTAAAACTGCAAGATTAGACTTAACCCGCAACCTTGCCTTTTCAGTTGCAGGTCCCAGACTATGGAACTCACTACCCAATTTCATCCATCAACATACCACAAAACACGAATTCAAAAAAAGCCATAAAAACCTACCTATTCTCACAAGCCTTCTCTGACCACAAATATAAACCCCCCTTTCTCAACTCCCACGTAAATCATCACCTCTTCCCACTTCTTCATGCTAATAACCTTCCATTGTTACCGTGTTTGTTTTCTTTGTCATTTTATATTTGTTCATTTATTTGTATTTTATCAATTATGTATGTTTTAAACTGTAAACCACTTAGATCTACTATTGTCTGTATAGGCGATATACAAAATTTTTTAAATAACTACTTTTGTATGAACTAATTTTATTTGTTCTATCCTCCTAGTGCTCAAATAAACTTACTTTCCTAAGTACCTGGAACCATGATGTACTGAATCAAAGTTTGTGTGTGGCTATTTGTGTAGGGAATAAGCTCTTGGGTTCAAGCTCCCAGGAATAATCCCAGTAATTGTGTGTGTTTATATTGGATAAGCCCCCAAGATAGTCTTGTGTGCACGCAAGCGATAAGCCACTCCGGTAGCCCCCAGTGAGATTAGCCCACCAGGTCAGAGCCCTTGGGCAGGATGCCAGTATACATGGTCTGAACCTAGAACCCACATACACTCACACACAGGCTCCATTTCTCTCTGGCATACACACACACACAGGCTCTATTTCTCTCAGATGCACACACACACACACACACACACACACACACTCTGGCTCTTTCTCTGTCAGGTATACACAAACACACACTGGCTCCCTGTCTCTCAAGCATAAATACATTGGATCTCTCTCTATCAGGCACATACACACACACATTGGCTCCCTCTCTCTCAGGTTCACACACAAACACACATGCACATATACTGTATCCCTCTCTCTCAGGTACACACACACATACAGGCTCCCTCTATTTCAGGAACACATACACACTGGCTCCCTTTTTCAGGCACACACACACAAACACTGGCTTCAGCTCTCTCTGGGCATGCACACACTCGTGCTCCCTCTCTCAGGTGTGCACACACACACACACTGTCTCCCTCTTCTTAGATATGCACACATACTTTGTCCCTCTTCCTCAGATATGCACACATACTGTGTCCCTCTCTCTCTCGTGCATAAACACACATGGGCTCCCTCTGTAAGGGTCACGCACACACTGGCTCCTTCACTTTCAAGCATACATACATATATGTGCTGGCTACCTTCTCCTTTGCTGGCTGGAATGTGATCCCTGGGCACTGGGCTGGATGGGTTCCCTCAATGTTCACGGGCCTCTTTGAGTTGGGCCTACTAGTGTTATGGGATCCCCTGGTGTCCATGGTCCTCCCGCAGTAGGGCTATCGGGTAGGATGGGATCCCCTAGTAGTTGTGGGTTCTCTTGTCATCTCTTGCACAAAATGGACTCTGGAGGACCTCTCCAGGATGGCGCCTGGGTTCTTTGGCCTGCCCCCACCCCATGGTTATTGTGTATATGACATGTTTTTTAATTTGGAAAAGACCTGCTTTCCTAGAAATAGAAAACCTAGAGACTATACTCGCAGCTCTTATTCAGCCTCTGTTCCTGTAGCCCATGCAGTTTCTTTTTGAGACTGATACAAACTACCTCACTCTGCAGAAACAGACAGAATGAGGTAGTTTGTATCATTTTTTACACCTTACACAGCTCTAGCTTCATTGGCTCCTGCAACCCCTTTCTGGCACTGCAGGAAGTGCTGGTTAACAGATATACAATCTGAAATAATTTGTGTTCACTGTCAGGCCTTGAATATGGATTTATTGTCAGCACTGGTAGCAGCTGATTTCAGCTCAGCTTCACTGGCCCCAATCCAGTCAGTTGCTTCCAGCCTGGTTTTAGAGACTCCAGTTCAGTCAGTTAATAACACCTGCTGTGTAGGTCACCCTTTACCAGCACTGAGTGCCCTGCCATCAAGCTGAGGCCAGCAAACCCCCAAGGAGAGGCAATATGAATCCCAGGCAGCCGAGCATACATTTTTCTAGGCCTGAAAAGCAGCAAGCCAGGTATGTTACCTCTTCTGTCACTTCTGAAAAATACCTGTTTTCCTAGCTTAACACTAGGAATCTAGAGTTGTCCTATATGCTTTACTAAGAATGTCATTGATTATTGTTTGCATTTAAGATCCTACCCAGCCAGCTGTCTCTAGTCCTGCCTTAACGGCACCTGTCCTAGTACCAGGAAAGTCACCTCCTGCTATTTTTACAGCCTTTTTACCTGACACTTCCCTGGTTAAGCCTCAACCTCAGCCAAGCCTGCTTCGATCTGAGGTTTAGCCAAGCCTGCCTCATCTCTCAGGAAACTAGTACCTCCATTGGGTATCATATTAGACCTTGTTTCCTATCCTGCCAAGCTGGATCCCACTCTTGATTCCTAGCAGAATTTTTTCTTTCACCTGCTAAACTGAATCCGGTTCCATATTCCAGGCCAGGCCCTGCTTCAGTCTCTCCAATAGAAGAATCTGCTCCTGTTGAGGGCTCATTTCCAAATTGTAAGACCTGCATCTGTCTCCCAAAAGGGAGTCAGATTATATTCCTAGCCACATTCCTAATCCAAGTCCATCTTCAGATAATCCAGTCCAGCCATCAGCAGCAGCTGTTTCACAGCCAGCTCCGGATCCTGGACCAGCAGCAGCTGTTTTACAGATTATTCCAAATCTGGTCCAACCAGTAGCAGCTGTCCCTCTCAGCTTCAGAAGATCCACTCCAGCCAGCAGCTCTCTCTAGTCTTGCTTCAGAGAATACGCTCCAGTTACGCTCTGACTCGGCTCAAGATTTTGCTACCCTGTAGGCTCCACTTTTGGATTCCACTTCAGGTGACCCCTAACTCTGATCCAGGCTCTTTGCTCCAGTTTGGCCCTGGTTCAGATGCCCAAAATGTCCCTTTCAGTTAGGATCTAAGGGGGAGGTGCTCCTAGGAGCATCTGCCCTTTTTTAGGAGCCTGCATGGTTGTTCTCACAGCAGCAGAACCCTCAGTGGGCTGTGCTCCATGCTGCCTATGACTTGGTGGTCCTGCTGGCAGCCATGTTGGTGATAAGTCAGCACTGAGACTCCCATTTAAGTCTGCTTACAGTAAACTCCTGCTTCAGCTTAGAGCCATCTCTGCTCCTTGTGGCCCTCCATTGTTTGCCTTGTTGGTATGCCTGTTCCTGTTTTGCCTTGCCTTAGATATCCTGGCCTAGTTTGTGGCCTTTCTTATTCTGTGTTTTAACTTGTTAGTAACTTGTTTGTTTAGTTTGTTTGTCCTGTGTGTGGCCCTATTATTGTGGACTTTTGTTCTGTTTGTGTTTGTTCGGTTCTGCCCTGTTTCTTGTGTGTTTGTTTGTGGGCACCTTTTTGTTCCATGCCTCTCTACAGCTTGCTGCCTTAGCCAGTGCACCGGTTCCTATCTTTGTGCACTGCCTATTAAGTCCTGCAGGCCACTAGAACTTGTGGGCTCAAACCAAGGGGATGGGGCCAGTTAGGCAGAATATCCTAACACAGCCTATTCTTGCATAGCCTGTGTCCTGTGTCCAGCCTGCTCCTGTTCTGGGGGTTACACTATATCCATCCAGTGTGGACTGACACTTTTGGGCATGTACTTGATCCAAGGTCATTTTGTAAAGGAATGGCAACTAAAACCAGTACAAGCTCAAGCACTTCCAGCTAGCTGAACAAAGTTAAAGCTCTTTGGGGTGGACACCAATAGCTAAGCAGTATGCACTTTGGCACTGTGCACATACTCTTCAGGAAAACCTGACTGGTGCCCTTGAGATCTTTTGCTAGAAATTGAACTTGTGGGTTTGAAGTGAAGAAAAATTACATTTCTAGTCACCAGTATTATCTATTGCTCTGCCTAACATGGCCCGCTATCTCAGACATAGGAAAGAGTTAAATTTTCATTGTAAGCTCTCCGAACAGTATGCCAAAGTCAGGATACTCAGTATTCAACTGAAAGTGACAATCCCAGGGTGCTTACACTTTATTCAGCTATAGGTACCCGGTCCCTCCCCAGAAAATGTTATAGACTTCTCCTTCCTTGTACTGAAGTAAAGAAAACTCACATCTCTGGTGGCCAATATTTTATATTGTTGTGCCTAGTGTGGCAGAAGCAGCTAGTTACTACCACATGGGCACAGCAATACAATAGTATTTGTTACAGAGACCTTGCATACTGTTACAGAAGGGGAGCACTAGGAGAGCGATCCCATCTTGAGGGGATTGTGTGCCTTTGGGCCTCGGCACGACTCCAGAGAACTCCAAGGCAGCACAGAGGGTAGGCAAGGCGTGTCCCAGCATGGGTGGAGATGGACGGTCTGACCCTCTGCCGGACCTGCATGCTTCTGGAGCCAATACAATGGTGTTGGTTATCGAACAGTCCTCCGACCGTTCCCAGCCCTTTCGGACCTGCCACAAGAAATGACAAGAAGCAGCAGGCCGGACTACGGATGAGGGCAGACGAAGGCTCTGGAACATAGAGACTCTAGACGTAGACGAGGAACTTGGAGGTACAGACGAAGACTCGTGCAAGGACTTTGGTTCAGAAGCAAGGTACTGCAGGCAAAGGTATTCAGGAGCAAGATCAAGTACTGGGTTGAGACTGCGACGCAGTGTGCCCTACACAGCCACTACCCATGGGATGGCCGCGGACCACGCTTGAATGCGAAGCAGGCTCTAGACAAGGTGTGGAATAGCTGAAGCTGGAACATGGCGAAGATTCGGTAGAAGCCTGTACCAAGGCACGCCCTACACAGCCCATCCTAGGCTGGTCGCGGACCACGCTGGAATGGCACAGGTTCAGTCAGAGTCTTTGGCATGGACAGATGCAATACAAGGAACTCCGAAGACCGGGACGGAAGCAAGCAAGGATTCAAAGACAACTCAGGACTGAAGCAGAAGCCTTCAGGCTTGTACTTGCGCAGGTGAAGATGGCCTTGCGCAGGTGAAGATGGCCTTGTACCATGAGCGCCCTACACAGCCACTACCCATGGGATGGTCACAGACCACAACATGGCACGCCAGGAAAGGAAGCGACAAGGAACCTGGTGTACAGGACATCAGGAACAGGCAAGGACCATCAGGACTGGATCACAGACATCAGGAACAGACATCAAGACAAGACATGGCACTCCAACAAAGGCCTGACAGAGCACTGGAAGGCAAGACATCCAGGAGCAAGTAACTCCAATGCAAGGCAAAGTAGAACTGAAAGAGAAGTCCTTTTATGGTGCAGGAAGCAGGCAACTCCCTGGGAGGAGTTTAGATGGGCCACACCCGGCTGGCCCTATAACTAGAGAGAAGAGCTGCCCTTAGGAAGAAGGGGCGAGGCCCAAACCAGAGAGTCCAGGAGGAAGCAGAGCAGGCCTCAGGCGGGCCCAGATGGCAAGGAAGACCTCCCAGGCCATGGAGCAAAACCGGGATAGACTGTCCAGGCAAGGCCCCGGCTTCAGTGCGGCCTCCAGAGAAAAGGTGAGAGACCTCCTGTGGCACAGCTACAGGAGGAATCGTAACAGTATTGGCCACCGGAAATGTGAATTAACTTTTACTCCACCGCACACCAACAAGTTTCCAATGTTATGCCAGCCTAAGCAATGTCACTTGCTTGAGCCATTCACACACACACACACACACACACACACCCACACCCCAACACTCGCCCTTCCCACCACCATTTACATCACCTCTCTGTACTATCTTGCTCCCTCTCTACTTGCCTTCCTTTCCCCTTCCCTTCTTCCCCCTTCCTTCCTGCCCCTCTCACACTCCCTCTTCCCTTCCCACCCCTTACCAAAGCGACCTTGCATGTGCCCAAGTTGGAATACATAGTGCCAATATCACATACAATGCATTTGTGCCAGTTCAGGTGTTAAGTACCTACTCCATTGTGGCAAGACATGGAAAGTAAATTCTAAGCATAATCTCTCTGGGGCAGACACCTTCAGCAGAACATTATATATTAGCATTGTGGCACATTGGCCTTGCATGCGAGATTGCTGCGGTGCATCCTGACTTGGGCACAATCTCGCATGCAAGTCCATTTTAGCAAGGCAGGCCAAGTGAAATGAAAGAATAAGCTCTCTGAGGAGATAACATACAGTCAAACCATTCACATTCTTTTTATGCCCAAGTCAGGATACACAATGCCAATAGAGCCTACCCTTTGATTTAACTAGGCATGCCTTGCCCAAATGGCCATGCATGTAAAATTGTGCCCAAGTTGCGATACACAGCAGCAATCTTGCATGCTGTGTCCATTTTGGTTACATTCCTCCTTATTTCTGTTTTAAAGCATTTTACTGCATTAGTGGATTTGCAGGTTATCTCATATTTTTAGCAAATATTTTTCATATAGCGTGCTTTATTTTTACTCCTGCTTAATTTGCATTCCTTTAGCATAATACATCCTGCAGGGTTATATGCTTTTACTGTATGCATTAAGTAAAACTCAAACAAATTAAATTGCTGTTTTATTATATTGGCCCCTTATTGCATCAAGCAATAAGGGGCCAAATCACAAGCAGACTGTGATACATTACAGGAGGACCTTGCAAGACTGGAAGATTGGGCATCCAAATGGCAAATGAAATTTAATGTGGACAAGTGCAAGGTATTGCATATAGGGAAAAATAACCCTTGCTGTAGTTACACGATGTTAGGTTCCAATTTAGGAGCTACCACCTAAGAAAGAGATCTAGGCATCATAGTAGATAATACATTTAAATCGTCGGCTCAGTGTGCTGCAGCAGTCAAAAAAGCAATAGAATGTTAGGAATTATTAGGAAGGGAATGGTTAATAAAACGGAAAATGTCATAATGCCTCTATATCGCTCCATGGTGAGACCACACCTTGAATACTGTGTACAATTCTGATCGCCGTATCTCAAAAAAGGTATAGTTGCAATGAAGAAGGTACAGAGAAGGGCAACCAAAATGATAAAGGGGATGGAACAACTCCCCTATGAGGAAAGGCTGAAGAGGTTAGGGCTTTTCAGCTTGGAGAAGAGACGGCTGAGGGGGGATATAATAGAGGTCTTTAAGATCATAAGAGGTCTTGAACGAGTAGATGTGACTCGGTTATTTACACTTTCGAATAATAGAAGGACTAGGGGCATTCCATGAAGTTAGCAAGTAGCACATTTAAGACTAATCGGAGAAAATTCTTTTTCACTCAACACACAATAAAGCTCTGGAATTTGTTGCCAGAGGATGTGGTTAGTGCAGTTAGTGTAGCTGGGTTCAAAAAAGGTTTGGATAAGTTCTTGGAAGAGAAGTCCATTAATTGCTATTAATCAAGTTTACTTAGGGAATAGCCACTGCTATTAATTGCATCAGTAACATGGGATCTTCTTGGTGTTTGGGTAATTGCCAGGTTCTTGTGGCCTGGTTTGGCCTCTGTTGGAAACAGGATGCTGGGCTTGATGGATCCTTGGTCTGACCCAGCATGGCAATTTCTTATGTTCTTATCTTCTTAAGCCCTTTATAACTACTCCACTTGCCCACTTCCACCTTGCTTCTGGACCATATGACATTCAAGATGCCCCCTCCCTCCCATTGAAAACCCTCTTATTTTAACTAGCTTTTCCAAACATTTCATTTTTAGGTTATTCATTCACTCTTTGTTCCTTCACCCTTTGCTATTTTTTCATGTTAGTTTTGTAAGGCACTTTGGGTTGGATCTGTTGATTTCCCGGCTGCATGGGTGCCGCGACCGGGCCTGCTCACCTCGCGCTGCCCTCTACTAGCTCCAGTCTTGCCAGCTCCTGGCATCCCCAAGACTCACTATGGCCCTCTCCGGCTTCTTCCACGCCACAGGCCTTGCAGCGGAGCTCCCGTTGGGGGTCCGCATCTTTGGCTGCCGCGGCCCTGCCCCTAGGCGCGCGCGCAGCCGACATCCTCAGCTTTAAAGGGCCAAGCGTGGGAAAACCGATTTGAACACAGAATGATGACATTACGTAACAGCCCTATACGTAACGAGGCCCTATCCCCAGGACCTTGCCTAATCCTGTGTTCCATCGTTTCCTTGTTCCAGAGTCTCCTTGTTCCTACTGTTGCATCCGTCTGTCACAGATGGCTGCGACCACTCTGCTGCACCTCTCTTTTGCCTTTCTCCTCCTCCACGGGTAAGATGACTGCCTCCGGTGCCAAGTGCCGAAACCCTCGGTGTCTCCAACTCAGCATGGGTGTCCCCGTCCATCATGCTCCTTCCCGTGGCCTCCCAGGGTGTGCACGCGCACACTGCCTATGCTTATCAACACATCATGGCGGGAACCTCGGGGGCGCCCCATCGCATGACGTCAATACCTCCAGGTATTTCAGCCTCCGTTCAGCTCACAAAGAACGAGTTAGCAAGGACTTCAGTTTAGCTACTCTGACCGCTTCTAAGCTGCATGCTTAGACTCCTCGCTACCCTCCGGGGTATCTCGCTCCTGAAGAAGCTCTGGGCACTTGCTCCTTGGGGACCTCTCGCTTCCTACTTCCCTTCAGGGATTTCTACTTCTAACTAGACAACCGCTCCTCAGGGGTTTCTCTCTCTTCTTTTCAGGATCTCCTGTGCCTCTAGGTACTTGCTCCTCGAGGGTCTATCCTGCACAGTGCTTCCTGCATCACAGACCTCCGGTCCCACCTATACCAACTACCAAGAGGATTCCTGCATTACTCTTCAGTGAGTACCTCTATGATCCAGCTCTAAATTTCCACCCTTCAGGTTTGGCTTATCCCTCTCTGCGGAACACTACCAACCTTGTACATTTGGGTGAGTTTACTCCATCTGAGGCTGTCTGAATGTATTGGCAGCTTGCTGGACTGCAGTGCCATCTCTTCCTGCACTTCTACCATCTATCTACAGCAGTACAATAAAGCTTTCCATCATCAGTGTCTGCTCTCTGAGTCTAGCCTATCGCTGTGGTTCCCCATGGGGCCCCTCCCCATGGGAGGAGTTATCACCACTGCGACTGAGTCCACACTAAGCCACAAACCCAACACCTGAGTCTCTGTGTGTTCCAGTGTTCTTGCATCCTATGTCCTTACTCAGGTAGTACCTTCTCGGACTGATCTCTGGTACTGACCTCGGCCTGCCTGACTACTCTCTTCATCTGCCACCTGGAACTGATCCTTGCTTGCCTTGACTACGCTCAGACTGACCTTGGTATTGACCCCTGCTTTGGCTGACCACTTCTGGATGGATACTCTGGCTTTGACTCTTGCGCTTCACTCGGAAACTCTCTTCTGGCCTACCGTGACTACCAGACCAACCTGCTCGGATTCTACCCGCGGCCTTCACCCAAATAGACCCACAAGCGCTGCCTGCCTCACCTGGAGAACCTTCCTGAACTGCTACTTCCCTGAAGTCTCTGGAGCTTCCAGTTCAGGCCTGGTCCATCCTCTCTGCATCAGCCGTGCACCCTTTCTCGTGGTGGGCAAACCCCTCCGCTACCTCTCCGGGAGACCATCTGAGGCCCACCTAAGTCCAGAAGGTCCGGGTACCCAAGGGCTCAATCTGTGGAAACCCCGGACTGTTATTGGAGAAGCTCCAGCTAGCCTCTGTCTCCTCGTGTGCTCTGCCTCCTGGTGGCAGGCCCTCTCTGAGTCCAACCAGAGGGCCGTACCAATCCTGCACCAGGCCAAGACTCCACCTCCAGTGCAACAGGTTGCCCAGGCCATGGACTCGGCAGAGTCTCCTGCCTTGCAGGCCATCCCTGGTCTGGTCACTCGTGTCTGAGAGCAACAATGGATCATGGACGCGTTGGCCTCCTCCATGGAAAAGATGCGTTCTTAATTGGAGGAATCTGCCATGGCCAACCCAGTGGCTCTTGCCCATACCTTTTCCTCACGGGCACTGCTGGCCCTCCCACTCCACCCCATTTCAATGGGGATCCTTGCCTTTGTCGGCTTCAGAAATCAATGTTATATGCAGTTTTCACTGCAACCCTCGCTTTTCCATGATGAAGCAACAAAGAGCTCGTTTATCCTCTCGCGTCTTGAAGGGAAGGCCCTAACATGGGCTTCCCCACTCTGGGAGCGTTCCAAAACAATTCTTCACCAGCTCCCTCAGTTCATATCTGTCTTCTGATGCACCTTTGAGGACCCAGGTCGACAGGCAGTCGCTGGCCACCACCTATTCCACCTCCGTCAAGGTTCGCATTTGCTCGCTGAATATACAGTGGAGTTCAGAACTCTAGCAACTGAGTTGGGTTGGCAAGAGGACTGCCTGCAGGCACTCTACCTTGAGGGACTGTCTCCTGCCTTTAAAGATGAGCTAGCCACCCGCGAGATACCCGTATCTCTGGAAGACCTGATCTCCCTGGTCAGTTAAATTGACTACCGTCTTCGGCAACGGCATCAGGAGTTAAGTGTTCTTCGACCTCCTGCCCTACAGCCACCACGTTTGGTGAGTCCCACTTGAAGGCCTTACCAGCAGCCCCTCAACCTCCCAAGGAGCCAATGCAGATCAACCGTGGCCTCCTGACTCCAGAGGAACGTTTCCAACGAAGAAAATCTGGTTTCTGCTTGTATTGCGGTGGTTCCGGACATCTTCTCCAGACTTGTCCTGTGTGGCCGGGAAACTCCAAAGCCTGAGCCTGGCGGGGGTCCTGAGCTTGGGCGCTACAGTTTCTGGCCCTCAACTGTTGCTGCCTGCCTCCCTCCTTAGGGAGTCACGTTCATTCGCCACCACCGCCCTCGTGGACACTGGGGCGAGTGGAAATTTCATTTTAGAAGAGATTGTCACACTCCTTCAGATACCAGTCCAACCATTGGAGGTACCACTATGTATTGCCTCAATTCAGGAAGAACGTCTCCCTGATCGTATCACTCACCGTACTTTGGTTATTCTCCTCACTGTTGGGACCCTCCATGACGAGGAATCTCCCTCCTGATCTTGAAACGATGAACACACCCCGTAGTCCTTGGACTTCCTTGGCTCCAGTTACATGCACCCCACTTCGACTGGCAATCCCTGCAACTCATCCAGTGGAGCCCTTGATGTCAAACCCACTGTTTACTGCAAGTGTCTCCATCCGTGACAGTCCTAAGCTCTACAACCCTTCCCAGGTTACCTGCTCCATATTGGAATTTAAAGACATGTTCTCTAAACAAAATGCCAATATCCTGCCTCACTCCAGAAGTTTAACTGCCCCATAGAACTCCCAAGGGCAGAACCTATCTTCTTTCACTCCCAGAAACTCAAGCGATGTCGGCATACATCAAGGAAAATTTGGCCAAAGGGTTCATAAGACCTTCTACTTCCCCCACAGGCACCGGGTTCTTCTTTGTAAAGAAAAAGGATGGCAGTCTAAAACCATGCATAGACTACCGAGGTTTGAATGCAGTAACCCGTAAGGACTGGTACCCACTGCCACTTATCAGTGAACTGTTCAACCGGCTGCAGGGTACACAAATCTTTACTAAACTAGATCTATGTGGGGCATATAATCTAGTATGGATTCAATCGGAAGACATCTGGAAAACCACCTTCAACACAAGAGACAGACACTGTGAGTATGTAGTAATACCCTTCGGACTTTGCAACTCCCCTGCAGTCTTCTAGTGGCTAATGAACAAGATTTTCCGGGACATTTTGTATTCATTCGTTGTAGTGTATCTGGATGATACATTAATCTTCTCCAAAGATCTGAAGTCTCATCATTCCCATGTTCAAACAGTCCTCCAGCATCTCAGAGACCACCATTTCTATGCTAAATTGGAGAAGTGCATTTTTGACAACCTAGTGTCCCTTTCCTGGGCTATATCATCTCCAGATGTGGATTCACCATGGACCCCAACAAACTCCAGGGTATTCAAGATTGGCCTCAACCAGTGGGTCTCCAAGCCCTACAAAGATTCCTTGGATTCACAAATTACTATCGAAACTTAATCTCCAATTACTCCAGGCTGGCCCCTCCACTCACCTCTATGACGAAGAAGGGATGTGATCCCTGAGTGTGGACCCCCAAGGCCCAATCAGTATTCCATGCCTTGAAAGAGGCCTTCTGCACTGGCCCGTGTTTAAGTCACCCAGATTCTAACCACCCCTTCATAGTCGAAGTCGATGCATCCACGATTGGAGAAGGAACAGTCTTGAGTCAATACCCCACCCTAGTTCCATGTTCCTTTTATTCACATAAATTTTCCTCCACAGAACAAAATTATACCATAGGGGACCGCGAACTCCTAGCAGTGAAACTTGCCCTCCAGGAATGGTGTCCCTGGCTTGAAGGGGCTCAACATAGATTCACAATATTTACTGACCATAAAAACCTGGAACACCTAAAGGAGGCCCGGTTACTTAACCCAAGAGAAGCTCGCTAGGCCCTATTCTTTGCACGCTTCAACTTTGAGCTCTGCTATCGCCCAGCGGCAAAAAATCTCCATGCAGACGAGCTCTCTCGCTCCGTCGAGCCAGCAGACACACCCGAGACTCTCAGGCACATTATTGATCCAGCTTGCATATCTATTGCAGTCACCACCACGGTACCAGCAGGGAAGACGGTAGTCCCCCGCCATCTCCGTGAATGTGTACTTCGTTGGGATCACAACTCCAAGCTGGCCGGTCACCCCGGTCGAGCCCGAACTCTTGAGATGCTCCCAAGGCACTATTGGTGGCCTGGTATGACAAAGGACTCCCAAGAATACATGGACTCCTGTCCGGTTTGCACACAGCAAAACCCCCCAACTGGCCACCCATGGGGGCTTCTTCAACCACTTCCTGCGCCCACTGAGCCCTGGTCTAGTCTTTCCACAGACTTCGTCGTGGATCTGCCTCCTTCAAAAGGAAATACTGCAATCTGGGTCATAATAGACAGCTTCTCAAAAATGGCCCACTTTGTCCCCTTACCTGGACTCCCATCGGCTCCAGAGCTAGCTCGACTCTTCTTAACCCACGTATTTCATTTACATGGACTACCACAAGAAATCGTCTACAATCGTGGCCCTCAATTTGCCGCTAAGTATTGGAGGTCTCTCTGTAAAACGTTCAATATCACATTAAACTTAATGTCAGCATATCATCCACAAAAAAATGGCCAGGCAGAGAGGACTAATCGCTCTTTGAAAACCTTCCTGCGATCATATGTCAACGACCAGCAAGATAACTGGGCTGACCTCCTGCCATGGGCAGAACTATCCCATAACACCCTTATCGCCTCTGCCATGGAAGTTTCCCCCTTCGCTGTAGTCTTTGGCCGTCAACCTCTCCTACCCCTGCCGGTTCCACTCAGTGTACCCTCACCTGCAGCCCGATCTACAGCACAAACCATACACCGGCTCTGGACTGGGCCAAACGCATCACAGATGCCCATCACCGGACCGCACCTCTGTTCCTGCCTGGACAAATAGTCTGGCTTAGTAGTAAGGACATCCAACTACAGTTGTCTTCCCAACGGCTAGCTCCAAAATGTATTGGTCCATTCCCCATCCTTTGATGCATAGGTCCAGGGCCAAGCGAGGGAAAGCCGATTCGGATGCAGAATGATGATATCACGTAACAGCCCTGTATATATAGCGAGGCCCTGTCCCCAGGACCTCGCCTTGGCAATCGGGTTGACAATGTGGTGTACTAGTTTGCCTAATCCTGTGTTCCAGCGTCTCCTTGTTCCAGCGTCTCCATGTGTTCCAGTGTTCCTGCATCCTGTGTCCTTACTCAGGTAGTACCTTCTCGGACTGATCTCTGGTAATGACCTTGGCCTGCCTGACTACTCTCTTCATCTGCTGCCGGGAACTGACCACTGCCTGCCTACCTACTCTCTTCATCTGCTGCCCGGAACTGACCACTGCCTGCCTGACTACTCTCTTCATCTGCTGCCCGGAACTGACCACTGCCTGCCTGACCACTCTCTTCATCTGTTGCCTGGAACTGACCCTCGCTTGCCTTGACTACGCTCGGACTGACCTTGGTATTGACCCCTGCTTTGACTGACCACTTCTGGATGGATACTCTGGCTTTGACTCTTGCGTTTCACTCTGACACTCTTCTGGCCTACCGTGACTACCAGACCAACCTGCTCGGATTCTACCCGTGGCCTTCACCCGACTAGACCCACAAGCGCTGCCTGCCTCACCCGGAGAACCTTCCTGAACTGCTACTTCCCTGAGGTCTCCGGAGCTTCCAGTTTGGGCCTGATCCAGCCTCTTTGCATCAGCCGTGCACCCTTGCTCGTGGTGGGCACACCCCTCCGCTACCTCTCTGGGAGACCATCTGAGGCTCACCTAAGTCCAGGTGGTCCGGGTACCCAAGGGCTCAATCTGTGGAAACCCCGGACTGTTATTGGAGAAGCTCCAGCTAGCCTTTGTCTCCTCGTGTGCTCTGCCTCCTGGTGGCAGGCCTCTCTGAGTCCAACCAGAGGGCCGTACCAATCCTGCACCAGGCCAAGACTCCACCTCCAGTGCAACAGGTTGCCCAGGCCATGGACCCCCAGGGACTTTTGGCCAGCTTGGGGGGGCCTCCTGACCCCCACAAGACTTGCCAAAAGTCCAGCGGGGGTCCGGGAACGACCTCTTGCACTCGAGCCGTATTGCAAAATGGCGCCGGCCACAAAAGTCCCTGGGGGTCCAGCGGGGGTCCGGGAGTGATCTCCTGGACGCGTGACGTCGGGAGCTAGGAATCAAAATGGCGCCGGCGCTACCTTTGCCCTGTCACATAAGGGCAAAGGGCCACCGGCGCTATTTCTCTTCACAGCAGCCGTGGCCAGAGAGCAGGACATCGCGCCTGGATCATCGCGCCGGGACCCCAGGTCATTTAAAACATTTTGGGGGGGTTCGGGAGGGTGGGAGTTTGTTTTAAAGGTTCGGGGTGGGTGTTAGGGTTTTTTTGGTGTGCCGGTTTTCCCGCCCCCTGTTTAACGATACAATACAAATGCCCCTGATGATAAATCGTGGGCATTTGTATTGTATCGTGCACTCTAACGATTTTGGACGATTTTAAAATTATCTGAAGATAATTTTAATCGTTCAAAAACGATTCACATCCCTAATTGCTACCATTGTATGGCTCCCTACAACATATACATAAAATGGGGGGAGGATAGAGAGGATGATGAACGGTTCATCCTTTCCACTGAGGAAAGGATAAGAAGTAATGTGCTTAAATAAGAACAGGGAAAATTTAATTTAGACATTAGTAAGACTTTTTTTATGAGGGTAATCAGGTGTGCATGGGGGAGGAAAGGTGATGAAAACTCAGGTCATTGGAGGCTTTTAAAATGTAAGGCAAACATTTATGTACGATAATATAAGTAAAGAGGATCCAGCCCAAAGGAAGGAGGCTGGACTGGTGGATTACCTCTTCAGGTTCCTTCCAGCCCTGTTCCATTATTTTTAATGGTGTGGGGCTGCTTGATTGAGTATATAAAAGCATCATAATTTTCATGTTTCTGGTACAGTTTGTGCTATTAGAACAGCAGGGCTTATTAGCTTCAAAACCTCAGAGCCAAGGAGTCAAAACACCCTAACTTTCTTCTAACACTTTCCTCCTCCATGATCCAGGTAATGAAAGGAGTTTGCAGAGCCAAAGAGACGAACTGTGAGAACAAGCTGTGACCATAATCCACTCTTTTCAGGTCCTATTGATATTGGTTAATAGATTACACAGTCATCACATGCTATTTCTCATATTTGTTCCTTGAAGAAAAATTTATACAGTTAAAAAAAAAGCCACACCTAGGGAAAGTGGCAAAATTATGTGGCAATAAAAGCAGCTACATGAGAATCATAATCCTAACCCCAACAAAGAACTCTAACAGAACCCTTCCCTCCACCAAATTCCTATTTCATGGATGGAAGCTATGATGACCCCAAATTCCTATTCCATGGATGGAAACTATGATTGACCCCAAATTCCTATTCCATGGATAGAAGCTATGATAGTTTCAAAGAATTCAGCTTTCTCCAGGACTATTATGGATACTAAAGCATTTCATTATAGAATGGAAGATAATGCTTCTAAACAGCGCCTCCCTGTAACACAGACTTTTTCCTGCTGTTGTGGGAGGAGGTAGGTGGGGGTGTTAGATGTTTGTGTTGCAAGGTCTCTAGCTGGAGCCACATGAGGGGTGTATTGTTTGGTGCCCTCTTCTTCTCCTGTGCAGGAATGGGATCCAGAACCCTACCAGCAAAGTCTCCCAGGGAATAGAGAAGGGAAACAGCAATAATTTAGGATAAACATCTTGAAACCTCTACAGTAAATAACTCCGAAAGTGAAAAGATAAACACATTTTATTTTCTAAAAGAAAAGAATTAGGAGTTATCATAATCAATATATAAATATTCAGGTTTTTTGTCAACCATTATTTTTTAACAATATTTAAAAAAAACAAAACATTTTCTAACAGTAGACAACAATTTGAAATTGAAATGCTTTTCAATTTTTCTTATACATATAACAGTAATAAACAATATTAACAATAGGGATGTCCAGGGGGAAAAAAAACTTCATTTTTGTTATTCGGTTTGGTTTTGGGAGATGCTTTTCCACAAATTTCGGTTCGTGGATTGCTGGATTCATTTCATTCGTGTGAAAAAAAAACGAATCGAGCAATAAAAAAAATGACTAAAAAATAAAAGCGAAGCCTCCCTCCCTCCCATCCTCCAGGAAAAATGCCAGGGCCAGGATTCCCCCCCGGCCCCCACTTACCCAGTCCAATGAGAATCTGCAGCAAGGGCTAGGCTGAAGCCTCGGATTTCATAGGCCAAGGCCACAGTAGGTTATTGAGGCCTTGGCCTACTCAAGGCTGATGCCTCAGCCAAAGCCAGACCCAGGCCTGAAGCTGCAACCCAATCCAGAGGCCAGGACCTGATGCCAGGGCCTCAGCCAGGACCCAGGACCAACGCTGCGACCCGACCCAGAGGCAAGTTCCTGGACCTTGGCCTAGGTCGGATCCAGGTTTGAAGCTGCGACATGACCCAACGCAACCAGAGACACTAATCTTGAACCTTTGAAGTGATTACTGGACTCCCATGCTAACATCAGTACCCCAGCACTGAACATAAACTTGATTGAATATGATTTGTTTTAATCCATGGACTTAATGATTTTATATTACAAAATACTTTTCAACAGATCCATATTGCATTGCCAAGACCACAAGCTGACATAAAGTATTACTCTCCACACATACAGATTCAAAGGTTAAAGCCTGGATCCATATGTCACCCACTAAGGCTTGCACCTCATCGCTAAGCCAAGAAACAGACAACTTCATTGACCCCAGATGTTCAAAATATGGAATTATTCAAATTGTTTACACAATACTACAATCCATGCCATTCCATTCAGTTTTACAATTACAAAGACTTGACCATTGGATTCATGCCAAAGACATTTGCTCCACTTACTTCAAATTATAGACGAGGCCCATGAATGGGTCATCCGCTCTGACTCTTCTTGCTTGCAACCTCAGAGTAAGCAAACCTGCAATTTTCTTTTGAACTGCAACAGTGACAATAAACACAGATGAGGCACACCTAAACCCCACTGAATGGGCTCCTAAAAATCAGGTGATGAATAGGCCTTGAAATCCTACATCTGCTGAATTCCCCAACTTTACTGGAAGGGGTCCATTGGGGCCCCGCAACAGCCAAGTGCTTGCACCCTAATAAAAACTGTTTTCCTGCACAAGCACCACTCTGATTCATTCTGATTCATGTCAATACAACAATGCCTGGTCCTGGAAGAAATATCCATCTAATAAAAACAGTCCAAGACTGTGGCAAAGTGGCATGAATAGCCTAAGGCACCGTAAAGGGGCAAAGAGTACCAGAAGTGCCAAGAGTGCTTTAACAGAGGAGCAAAGTAGCAGCGAGAGTGTCAAAAACACCCCACAGCTTCAAAAGAGAGCACCGATAACAGTTGTTAGGGATGTGCAGAGGGACGCCATACGTTGCATTTGGGATTTGTATTTATCGGGGGGCAGATACGTTGCATTCGGCAAGGGGGGCCCCCGATACGTTTATGTGTTATTTCATATTTGTTCCGGCTAAAATTAAATTAACTACAAACCCCCCACCCTCCTGACCCCCCCAAGACTTACCAAAACTCCCTGGTGGTCCAGTGGGGGGTCCGGGAGCCATCTCCTGCACTCACATCCTCGGCTGCCGGTTTCAAAATGGCGCCGATAGCCTTTGATCTACTATGTCACAGGGGCTACCGGTGCCATTGGTCAATCCCTGTCACATGGTAGGGAGCAATGGATGGCTGGCGCTATCTTGTGCTTGAGTGCCTGAGTGCAGGGGATTACTCCCAGACCCCCGATGGACCCACCAGGGGCTTTTGGCAAAGTCTTGGGGGACCCTCCTGACCCCCACAAAACTTGCCAAAAGTCCAGTGGGGGTCTGGGAGCAACCTCCTGCACTCGGACCGTTGGCTGCAAGTATTCAAATTGGCGCTGATAGCCTTTGCCGTCACTATGTCAAAGGGGCCAACTGGCACCATTTTGAAACCGGCAGCCGAGGGTGTGAGTTGCAGGAGATGGCTCCCGGACCCCCAGCTGGACCACCAGGGAGTTTTGGTAAGTCTTGGGGGGGGGGTCAGGAGGGTGGGGGGATTTGTTTAAATTGGCTCCTTTAGACGGCCCGAATAATTCGGCGAAGATTCATTGTATTCGTGGGGAATTGCGATATGTTTTCGCTTCCCCACAAATACAACGAATATGTCCCTATACGTTGCGGATTGCCAATTCATAGGGAACGATGCACACCCCTAACAGTTGCATGAACCCTCAAAGGCAGCACGAGAGGCAAAGTGGAATGACAAGTGGCATCAACATCTTACAAGCACAATGAAGGTGGACATAGCAAGCAGAAAGGGTGTCAGAAAAAACCCAAGCCCGATAAAGGGACAAAGCAACAGAAGACTGCATCAACACATTAAGGAACCATGATAATGGCAAGAACACCACAAGGAGTAGAGTCATCTGGTGTATGGCAGCAAGGTAGAGTGGCAGAAAGTTGATACGGGCAAAACAGGCTGCCACAGTGGAGGTAGTCAGGTCCCTGTGGTGATGATAGGGGCATGACAGGGAGGCACAGTGGAGTTAGACAGGCACAATCTGGTGTTGATAGGGGCATGACAGGCAGGCAAGACAAGACGAGGCTCAGCCCATAGACGGTGTGAGGCCGGTAGCGGCCCCCGGCGCACCGGGACCAGGTCTTCTTGGAGTCAGGTTGTTTGGGAATGCAGCCCAAAGCGGGTGGTAAACTCTATCTAAGGCTAAATACTGGCACAAGACCAATAGTGAACAAGTCCGTAAGGGGAAGTTGAAAAGAACTTTGAAGAGAGAGTTCAAGAGGGCATGAAACCATTAAGAGGTCGGCCAGACCGGGGCAGCGGATCCCCCTTGGGCGGGGAACACTTTCTGGATGGCCCTGGTCCCCACAGGGTGCATTTCCTCCACGACGGTGCACCGCAACCAGCTCGGGTCGGCTGGGAAGGCCTCGGGAAGGGGGGGGCAGGTTGCTCGCTGCTCCGGTGGCACGTGTATAGCCTCCCCCGGCAGCAGCTTTGCTGTTTCCCCCTGGACCGAAGGAGATGACTGATGCTGCAACCCTCCCTCCGAAACCCCCTCCCCCTTGCAAGGGGTGGTGCCTGGGGAAGGGGGACAGAGCACCCCGCTCCCGGCGCGACTGTCAACCGGGGGCAGACTGTCCTCAGTGCACCGGACCGTGTTGCACCGCTGGGCGAGGAGGCCCACGCCGGGTGCCAGGGGTCCACCCAACCCGTCTTGAAGCATGGACCAAGGAGTCTAACATGCACGCTAGTCAGAGGGCTTCCCAAAACCCTGTGGTGCAATGAAGGTGAGGGCCGGCGTGCGCCGGCTTGAGGTGGGATCCTGCTGCATCCTGCAGCGGGCGCACCACCAGCCCGTCTCACCTGCCCCGTCGGGGAAGTGGTGGAGCATCCGGTAGCATCTGGTGGAGCATCCGTAGCATCTGGTGGAGGTCCGTAGCAGACCTGATGTGCAAATTGGTCGTCCGACCTGGGTATAGGGGCGAAAGACTAACCGAACCATCTAGTAGCTGTTTCCCTCAGGATAGCTGGCACTCAGGTCATCCCCCAGTTTTATCTGGTAAAGTGAACGATTATTTATTTATTTATTTATTTATTTATTTATTTAAAGCTTTTCTATACTGACCTTCTTGATACAATCAAATCAGGCCGGTTTACATGGAACAGGGTATTAAAACGATAACCTTAACCAGAAGGAGCAAAAGTTACAATTAAAACAAGGGACTATAACTGGGAGAAGAAAGGCAGAGGAGGGAAAGAACTAAAAAAAAAAATGAATACAACAGAAGAGATGAGGGTGCAAGAGAGGCCTACATCTGCTCTGATCTATGGCAAGACAAAGGTATGGCAATGCTAGGCTGGATTAGGGGGAAGGCTTGTCTGAATAACCACGTCTTAAGTTTTTTTTTAAAAAATCAAAAGACAAGATTCCTGTCTGAGGTCTGGGGGTATGGCGTTCCAGATGGAAGGTCCTGCTGTCGAGAAGGCCCGTTCTCTGATGGTTGATCGGTGAACAACTTTGTTAGGGGGGGCTTGTAGAGATCCCTTATAAGCTTCTCTAATGGGTCTGGCCGAGGTGTGAAGTTTGAGTGGAAATTGCCTGTCAAGGGGGACCTGGTGGTGGATGCCAATGCCAATGCAGATCCCTGAGGATAGGCGTTTATGTGATCTCTCCGCTTGGTGTTCATTAGTATTCATCGCCCGCTGCGTTCTGGAGCATCTGGAGGGGTTTTGTGGTAGATGCAGGGAGACCTAGAAGAATAGCATTACAATAATCTACCTTAGAAAACAGAATAGCCTGGAGAACAGATCTGAAGTCGTAGAAATGTAGTAGCGGCTTGAGTCTTTTCAGCACTTGTAGTTTGTAGAAGCAATCCTTGGTAGTGTGGTTTATGAACTTCTTTAAACTCAGATGTCTATCAATTATAACTCCCAAGTCTCTTGCTTGGGAGATTTGAGTGTTGGAGAACGACTTTTGGTGGAGGTCACCATCTTCTGGTATGATAAGGAGTTCCGTCTTGGCTGCATTAAGCACCAAGTTAAGGCCAGTAAGGAGGAGGTTAATCCTTTGCAGACAGTTGTCCCATTGCTTGAGTGATTTTACCAGAGATTCGGTTATGGGGATCAAAATTTGAACGTCGTCCGCATATATGTAGTATTTCAGATTTAAAGTCATGAGTAATTGGCAAAGGGAAAGGAGGTAGACATTGAACAGGGTGGGAGATAGAGAAGAGCCCTGGGGTACTCCAAGTGAAGAATTGATGTGTGGAGATTCCTTATTATTGACTTTGACTTTATAGCCTCTGTCGCTGAGAAATGAGTCAAACCATCTGAGTGCTGATCCTGTTATCCCTATGTCCTATAGCCGATCTAATAAGATGGAGTGGTTGACTGTATCGAATGCCACGGAGATATCGAGGAGCACTAAAAAGAAGGAATGTCCTTTGTCAAGGCCCATGCTGAGGTGGTCCGTGAGGGAGATGAGGAGGATTTCGGTGCTATGTGATTTACGGAATCCGTATTGTGCTGTGTGGAGAATTTGATGTTCTTCAAGATACTCTGATAGTTGGTTGTTAACCACTTTTTCCATGAGCTTGGCAACAAACGGCAGGTTGGATATAGGGCAGAAATTGTTAGGGTCTCCAGGGTCCAGGTTCAGTTTCTTGAGTATGGGTTTAAGAGTGGCCAGTTTGAGAGCATCTGGGTAAATTCCTTGTGAAAGTGAGCAGTTAATAATATCGGCTAGATGTTTGGAAATAGAGTCCAGTATTAGAAGAAGTAGTTTGGCCGGAATTTGGTCGAAAGGATGTGTGGAGGGGTTCATTCTCTTAAGGATGGTTTCAATCTCCATAGCGGAAGTGGGTTCGAAGGATTCCAACGAAGCTTCCAAGTTGAAAAAGGAGGGTAAGGAGATGGGCGGCGTGTTAGGGTTGGGTGGCAGTCGTGTTAGAAGGTTGGAGATTTTATTCTGGAAGAAGAGAACCAGATCATTGGCTTTAGATTGTGCTTGGTCATCCGGAAAGGGTGGGGTGGCGGTTTTAGTAAGCACCGATACGTAAGAGAAGAGAGCCTTCGCGTCGAATACCAGATCGTGGATTCTGAGGGCATAGAAGTCCCTTTTTGTTCGTAGTGTTGCGTTTCTGTAATACTGAAGAGCAGCTTTGTAAATAGCTAGAGTGTGAGGGTTGGGGGTCTTCCGCCATTTATTTCCTTTCTGTCTGAGGTCTTGTTTTAATAATCGGAGCTCCTTAGAACCAAGGTTGTTTATTTTTTTGATTCGGGTTAATTTTCTTTGTCAATAGGGGGCATACCACGAGCTGGTAAGGCCTCAAGTCTTTTCCCTCGAGATGATTTTGGAGGCGATTCAAATAATAAACACAAATATTTCAACTCAAATGCTTAATACTGTTAAAGAAGTGAAACAGTTGGATAAACGATTAGAAGCTGCTGAAATGGGACTAGCTAAAAATAAACAGCTATAGACTATTGAGGTGAAAACTGAGAATATTATAAATATACAAGATTTAATAAAGGAAAATCGATTAGAGGTCTTGGGGCCGAAACGATCTCAACCTATTCTCAAACTTTTTTTTTTTTCTATTTACTCATTTTACAAATATTTTCAAGTATTTACTTGAAAAGAAATACATGCTTTGTAACTATTTTGTAACAGGACAAGAAAATCAAATATACCCATACAAAGTATTCACAAACCCCATACAACATACGTTACCAACAGGGAGAAGGAAATTACACACACCAGATAATATTATTTATACAGGCAATTATCCATAGTCTCCCAGGAGACAAACTCTCAAATATACGTTACAAAACATAATCAAGCCCACAATAAGGATCCAGGATTATCACAACCTTAAGGAACATATGAAAGAATATTGGCCACAATGAATACAGCATATTTAATGAAATCTTTAGTTGCAGCTTATGGAGTTACTAAACTAGTCGCTGGGGAAGAACTGACCAACATATTCTTTTTATTTGATATAAATGAAATTAACTGGGAAGGCTGATAAAATAGAAATGAAGCTCCTTGGTGCTTTAATCAAGCACTTACATGGAAATTTAAAAAGGAATAAACATCCCAATTCCACCATGGGGTTTCAACAGAAGAAATTGTTGCCTTCTCTTCTGCGTCTGCCTTGAGTGGTCGGGGAAAATTTGTATCTTATGATTCAGGAAAAATTCAGAGCGATGTAAAAAAGTACCTTTTAAAAATCCATTCCCTGTCTGTTTCAAGCAAAAAGGTGACAACCAAAATTGATGATACAGCTAAATTTTCATCAGACTGATCTAACACAGCTGAAACATCCAGCTTTGGTGGTTCTCCTGAGATTAATATCTGAAAGTTATTAATATCTGTTGACCTTTCTTCATTGGAGGAATATAATATGCTTTTGAAATTATTGGTAACGTTGCTTCTGCAATTTCAACACTTCTATCATATATCTTCTCCATATTTCTTTAGGTGCTATATAGGGTAAATGGAAAATTTATGCACCTTACATTTTTTGCTCGAATTTGATTATCTAGATTTTCAACTTTAGGGGGTCATTTTTCAAAATGTGATAAGGCGTTTTTGCATGTGTTAAGCCCCGTTAATGCATGCAAATTCCAAAAATAGGAGGAGAGTGGGCTAGCCTGTCTGCGAAAGGTTTCATTGCCATTTGCAATGTCCTGTAAGTCTGATTTCAGCTGAATTGACAGGTTCAGAGCCAGGGAGGGAGAGGGAGGAGAGGAGAGAGAGAGGAGAGGGAGGATGACCGGGCGAGAGAGAGAGAGAGAGAGAGAGAGAGAGCGAGCCTGGCCATAATGTCATGGCCCATAGGTAGGTATTTGTATCCCTAGGGTAGGCCCACCTAGTAACTCGAGGTGGTAACAGTGTAGGGGGTTACGGACCACTTTGACATTCTACATGACACCTACGAACAGAACAGTGGTCTCTTGTGAAGATTTGCTGGCCTTCGGAGTGAGGAAACTCACTCCAAGATGAGATTTGGGCAAGGTTCTCTCAACCTAGCTTGATGGCATCAAGCTAGGTTGATGCCATCTCTCTCTCATATATATTAAAAATGGTCCCCCAGTGGTGAAATACAACAGGTCTGGCACTTATTGCAGAATCTGAAGTGGTATCGCAAAATGCTATATTAGCATAAAACACACCCCTTTTGCTATCGCATGCGGTACTTACCGCATTTTGATAAATCCACCCCTTAGAGTGTAAAATTCGATTTTCCTTTATTAAATCTTGTATATTTATAATATTCTCAGTTTTCACCTCAATAGTCTATAGCTGTTTATTTTCAGCTAGTCCCATTTCAGCAGCTTCTAATCGTTTATCCAACTGTTTCACTTCTTTAACAGTATTAAGCATTTGAGTTGAAATATTTGTGTTTATTACTTGAATCGCCTCCAAAATCATCTCGAGGGAAAAGACTTGAGGCCTTACCAGCTCGTGGTATTGTCCGCTACTCTCGCGGCTGGCAGGTAGCTGCTTAGATAAATTCCTCCACTGCGACTGCTCCAGCTGCTACTTCTCCTGCATCCCGGTCAGCTTGGAAATGTGCCGAGGCTCCTTCCCCCAGAAGCATGGGCTCCGGATGAGATTCTTGCGAGGCACTCATCTCCAGTGCCTCCACCTCTCCTCACTGCTGGCTGACGTGTCTCAGTGCGGGATTCGCAGGAGGAGATCTTTCCTCCGGTGAAAGAGGTATTAACCGTAAAAGGCCTAACTCAGGCTTGACCTCTCCCCGAGTTACAGCCAGCGAACTCACTACCAGAGCAGCTGTTTCCTGGTGAATGTGAGCATCCATGGGGCCCACTACCGATTGGGTCAAGGGAGGTTCCGAAGCTAAGCGCTCCCTCGCCCTTCTCTTGCGGGCCAAGTATGCCATAGAAATTAGGTCCAAAAGGTAAGAGAGACGCTCACATGCGTCTCACCAAATCGCCATCTTGGATCCCCTATTCTCAAACTTTAAATGGGTAAGACACCCGGCTTGCAGGCATGGAGCCGGGCATGGAATGCGAGTGCCTAGTGGGCCACTTTTGGTAAGCAGAACTGGCGCTGCGGGATGAACTGAATGCCGGGTTAAGGAGCCCGAAGCCAATGCTCATCAGACCCCAGAAAAGGATGGTGGCCATGGAAGTCAGAATCCGCTAAGGAGTGTGTAACAACTCACATACCCAATCATCTAGCCCTGAAAATGGATGGCACTGGAGCGTCGGGCCCATACCCGGCTGTCACTGGCCATGAGAGCCGCGGGGGCTAAGCCGCAATGAGTAGGAGTGCTGCCGCAGTGGGCACGGAAGCCCAGGGAGAGGGCCCGGGTGGAGCCGCTGTGGGTGCAGATCTTGGTGGTAGTAGCAAATAGGGATGTGAATCGTTTTTCAACGATTAAAATTATCGTCTGATAATGTTAGTGCGCACTAACTCCCCGTTAGTGCGCACTAACGGGGAGTTAGTGCGCACTAACTCCCCGTTAGTGCGCACTAACTCGATTTAGTGCGCACTAACTGAAATGATACAAATAAACATTTCCAGGTCACTGAAGGTCAGTTAGGAATGAATATGTGTTCCTATTGGCTGGCTGCCCTCTTATCTATTGATGTTACCAAGGTTACCACTGAGGTGATGGTTGGGGGGGATGGGAAATGGAACTGGAAACTAACGAACACCAACAGAAAATGAAACAAAGTGTTCACACTTCCCAGGTCAGTAAAGGTCACTTAGGAATGAATATGTATGTATGTATTCCTATTGGCTGGCTGTGCTCTTATCTATTGATGTTACCAATATGGTTGGGGGGATGTGAAATGGAAACAGTTGGAAGCTTGACAAAAAAAGTAATGTAATGATCAGCACTCACGTGACTAGAACTTGTTTGTTTATTAGTTTTGTTAGCAGGCACCTGAAATGCTAGTGCATGTTAATTTGCCAATCAGCTGTGCATTTTAGAAAGGTGGTCCTGGCTGGAACTGTACACAGTTCAAATATATATGTAATTGATTGTTGGTAAGTGTATTTTTAAGTAGCCACACTGGCACCAGTATGCTTTACTTTTCCTCCTACTTAACTCACTAGCTCAGCTTGTAAGAAGGGCTTCTCTGCTTGTGTGTTTGTTTTTGTTGGTGTGAGGATAGCAGAAACATCAGATCTTTATTCAATCTACTACAGTCATCTCTTACAGTGCCCTATCCCTATTAATACCAGGAGTGTTGTGATCTTCCTGCACACAGTGCCCTAACCCTGATACCAGTCTGAGCAGTTCCCTCCTCTGCATTCCTAGTGAGAGGCTGGCTCACAGACAGGGGGGGAGCTGCCTGACCCTCACTCCTGACTTCCCCCATGTCCCAGCTAGTGAATGGTGGTTGTGGGTGAGGGGGGGGGGGGGGGGGAGGATGGTGAAGTCTGAGACAGCTCCCTCCCTGCATTACTAGTGAGAGGCTGGCTTCACAGACAGGGGGGAGCTGCCTGACCCTCACTCCTGACTTCCCCCATGTCCCAGCTAGTGAATGGTGTGTGGGTGAGGGGGGGGGGGGGGAGGATGGTGAAGTCTGAGACAGCTCCCTCCCTGCATTACTAGTGAGAGGCTGGCTTCGCAGACAGGGGGGAGCTGCCTGACCCTCACTCCTGACTTCCCCCATGTCCCAGCTAGTGAATGGTGTGTGGGTGAGGGGGGGGGGGAGGATGGTGAAGTCTGAGACAGCTCCCTCCCTGCATTACTAGTGAGAGGGCTTGGCTTCAACAGACAGGGGGGAGCTGCCTGACCCTCACTCCTGACTTCCCCCATGTCCCAGCTAGTGAATGGCTGTGTGGGTGAGGGGGGGGGGGAGGATGGTAAAGTCTGAGACAGCTCCCTCCCTGCATTACTAGTGAGAGGCTGCTTCACAGACAGGGGGGAGCTGCCTGTCCCTCACTCCTGACTTCCCCCATGTCCCAGCTAGTGGAATGGTGTGTGGGTTGAGGGGGGGGGGGGGGTGGGATGGTGAAGTCTGAGACAGCTCCCTCCCTGCATTACTAGTGAGAGGCTGGCTTCACAGACAGGGGGGAGCTGCCTGACCCTCACTCCTGACTTCCCCCATGTCCCAGGTTAGTGAATGGTGTGTGGGTAAGGGGGGGGGGGGGGAGGATGGTGAAGTCTGAGACAAGCTCCCTCCCTGCATTACTAGTGAGAGGCTGGCTTCACAGACAGGGGGGAGCTGCCTGACCCTCACTCCTCCGGGGTATTGTGATCTTCCTGCACACAGTGCCCTATCCCTGATACCAGGGGTGTTGTGATCTTCCTGCATGCAGTGCCCTATCCCTATTAATACCAGGAGTGTTGTGATCTTCCTGCATGCAGTGCCCTATCCCTATTAATACCAGGAGTGTTGTGATCTTCCTGCATGCAGTGCCCTATCCCTGATATCAGGATGTGTGCAAGAAGATCACAACACCCCCGGTATCAGGAATAGGGTACTGTGTGCAGGAAGATCACAACACCCCCAGTATCAGGAATAGGGCACTGTGTGCAGGAAGATCACAACACCCCCAGTATCAGGAATAGGGCACTGTGTGCAGGAAGATCACAACACCCCTGGTATTAGGGATAGGGCACTGTGTGCAGGAAGATCACAACACTCCTGGTATTAATAGGGATAGGGCACTGTGTGCAGGAAGATCACAATACCCCTGGTATCAGGGTTAGGGCACAAGTTCTAGTCACATTGACTGATCACATTACTTGTTTTGTCAAGCTACCAACTGTTTCCATTTCCCATCCCCCATATACTGTCAGTAGGAAGCTTGGTAACATGAATAAATAAGAGGGCAGCCAATAGGAATACATATTCATTCCTAAACTGACCTTAACTGACCTGAAAAGTGTCAAATTGTATCATTTTCAGTTAGTGCGCACTAACTCCCAGTTAGTGCGCACTAACTCGAGTTAGTGCGCACTAATCGGAAAAAACGATTTTTAACGATTTTTTAACTAAAAAATCGTGCCTAAGACGATTTTCTTGCCCTGCCACACGATTTCTATCGTTAAGACGATATGGAAAACGATTCACATCCCTAGTAGCAAATATTCAAATGAGAACTTTGAAGGCCAAAGTGGAGAAGGGTTCCATGTGAACAGCAGTTCAAGATGGGTCGGTCCAGACTCCTGGGTTTTGCCTCCTCACCAGCAGATGGAGACAGAGAGTTTTGACCGACTCTGTCCTATACCCTCAGGTGTCACCTACAGTCCGTCAGTATTACGTGGTATCAAAGGAGAATATCTTAAAATTAATTAACCAGAACACTGTGAACCTCATACCGGCTATGACTGGTAATAAAAACCAGATCACTAACCCCAAGTAGGATCAGAAGCCTTAAAAACTTTGAAGAACTTGCCTGCAGAGAATATAAAGAAGTATTGAATGAGCAGATTCTCCATTATCTTCACGCTGAAAAGGGCAGGACTCTGGACTGATCCGTGGTACTACAGGAACGAAAATTAGCAGGTGTTGCGATCCCGGGCCGTCCCCGGGATCGCCACTCACCCCGACATGGTCTCTCTCCTGTCCCGACCCGGTTTCAGGCTCTCCTGTGCCGCGGTCGGGCCGTGCAGGCCCCGAGAACGCTGCTCCCACGCCGTGCTGGCTGCCGACGTTCTCCCCGGCTAGGCCCCGGCTCTTAAAGGGGCCAGCGCGGGAAATGGCAGCACTACTCCAGGATGACGTCAGACGCCCTCAGGATATTTAAACCCTGCACAGAGACCTTCCCCTTGCCTTGCAACGAAGTTTCCAGGTCTTCCTGTCTTCAGTTGCTGCGTTCCTGTCGTCTTGGTCTCCTTTGGTTCCTGATCCCGGACTGGCTTACGGTGTTTCTTTGGCTTCTGACCCCCAGACTGGCTTACGACGATTCTCTGGCTTCTGACCTCGGTTTGGCTTACGGCGATCCCTTGGCTCCTGATCCTGGACTGGCAAGCGACGATTCTCTGGTACACGACTCTGGACTGGCAAGCAACGATTCTCCGGTACACGACTCTGGACAGGTGAGCAACGATCCTCTGGCACTCGACTTTGGACTCCATCTGACTCAGCCCCCGCGGGCCCTCCTAAGTCCCAGCGGCCGGGTCCCTACGGGCTCCTCCTGGGGGGACTCCGGCTTCCAGGGTGAATCTCCTAAGTCCCAGCGGCCGAACTCCTATGAGCTCCTCTCGGGGGAGGATCGGCTTCCAGGGCGAAGATCTTCTCACTGCTGCACCTGTTCTACCGTCTCCTTCTTCCTTGCCAAAGCCCTTGGTCGCATAGGGCTCCCTAGAGTCTTCCTCCAGTCATCCTTTACTCAGTCCTTGCCGCCTCCCGGTCGGGACCTCTGCTGTCATCTCGCACAGCGGCTCATCCCAGGGTTCCGACCGGCCCAAGGGTCCACGAATCCAACAGCAGGTAAGAACCAATTTTCCTTTCCCTGTACATTCCCAGATCAGTGACATAAGAGGCGAGACAGACAGGCACAGCAATGAGGCCAGGCCCTTGTAGTGACATAAGGCGCAAGACAGACAGGCACAGTGCATGAGGTCAGGCCCCTGTGGTGTTGATAGGAGCAAGATAAGGAGGCAGAATAAATGAAGTCAGGTCCATGTGCTGATATATCTGGAACATATGAGGCAGGCAGAGCTGCTGCAAGGCTTTAAAGTGCTTTTATTCATCTTGCATTCACAGGGAAAATCTGGAAACTCAAGCAAAGGCTTGTTTATTTTCAAAAACACTAGCTTTTCCATCAACTCTGGTGCCAGCCTTGAGCAATGAGGGCTCATGATATCCCCTGTCATTGAAAAGACAAGTTCACTGGGCACACTGGTTGGTGGACAGGACAGATATCGCTGAGCCACTTTGGATAGGTGTGGCCAGACAGTAGACTTGTGTGCCCAATACGCCAGCAGATCTGTCTCCATGTCCTCAGTGAGCTCTGTGAGATACTGTGTCACTGACATTTGTGCTGGTGTCTCTGTTGCCAGCTGCTTTCGCTCTAGTCTGTGCCAGAAGAGATGAAGTGAGGAGGAAGTACTAGCTGTTGCTGACAGAGTGCCGCTCCTGCTTGGGCTTCCACTACTCTCTGAAGTGCCCGCAGTTTCCTCCTCTGCTTCATGCCTAATCTGTCTCTGCCTATGGCGCTCCTGTTCACAGATCTTTTCTAACAGCAGGTTCTTCACAAATGTGAGACAATTAGACTGTAGGGCGAGTTTCCCTTTCACATGGGGATCACAGACTGTGGTGAGCATGTATGTGTCATGTTTTGTTAAAGGTCCTAATCTCTCTTGCACTGCTTCTTCAAAAAGTCCAGACAATGCAGCACCTCTGCTGTCATTCCCTCTTCCTGTTTAAAGTCCTCCAAATTTTCCTCCAGAATATTAACTATAGGGATGATGTCACCCAAGGTGGCACTTTTGGAACTTAGCTCCTCCATTGCATCCTTGAAGGGCTTCAGGATTTTTACCAGCTGACTCATGATTACCCAATCATGATGCCCTAGGAGAATATGCACACCTATCTCCATTTCCAGAGAAAGGTCATGAAGGGGTGTCTGCTGCTCCACTAACCTCTGCAGCATCATATAGGTAGAATTCAACTGGGTGCCAATGTCTTGAATGAGACGCTTGTGAGGCATCCCCAAATCAATCTGCTTTTGATGGAGAATTTGCCCCGCCTTCACACTTCTATGGAAGTACCCTGCTATGTTCCTGCACTTCTGTATTAACGTCTGCAGGTATTCATTGTCTTGGTGCTTGGACTCCAACCCCAGAGCTGACTTCACTACTAGGTGCAAAACATCTGTGTAGCTGCCAGCCCTCCAGCATGTCTCTGATGCATGATAGAATATTGGTCAAGGTATGGGCCTCGTCTGTCAGGTGGGTATGCAGTAAAGCCCACCTGCACCCTGATACTTGGTCACTAATAGAGATGCTGCCTGCCCCTGCCTCAGTCAGGTCCCATCAGTGTGCTGTCAGGGAGAGGTAAGAGTGTGAAGTGCCTTGCATTTGAATAAGCCTTTCATGCCCTCAGCCGTGGGGAGAAGCCAGGGAATTAAGATAAAATAAAGCCCAAACATTGTGAAGATTTATTCTTACGGAACTGGGTTTAAAAGTCAGCCTATACTGTAAGCAAAGTTACAAAAGCTGTAGAGAAAGCATTTAACTTTATGTAACCTGAGCTATTGGTGGCTAAGCCAGGCCTCAGACAAAAGAATTTAACAATGGTATGTAAGCCCATTCAAGCTTCCCTCTGCTGAGCAACTCACCCCTCCCCCTGCCACTGCTAAAAGTAGAGAGCAATTAGTTGCTATAGATACCAGATCTCCACTGACTCCAGGGACTAGAAACAGAAAGCCCGAGGTGTTAACTAGCCCAGCCCTCTGCCTCTAAAGCAATTCAAAGCTTGTTCCCTTTAACTCAGCAACTGAAATAAAGTGTTTGCTGTCCACATGGCTGAAGCAGCATCACAGCAGGATGCCTCAAAGCAGCTAGCTGAAACCATGGAACTAGGAAATGACTCAGAGCAAAGAGGGGAGAACATCGAAGATGAAAGCAGTAAATAAAAAAGACTATGCGTACTAACAGAGAGAGCTGCGGAGATATATGAGACAAGAAAACAGGAACATAAAGATAGGATAGAGAGAGAGTGGCATAAGGTCAAGCAGGGAAAGAAGAAGATTTCAAAAAAACCCTGCCAATCTTAATCACCATATAGAACAGCTGAAGCTTCATTTCCAAACCTATCAGCTCATCACAGGAGAGTATGTCGAGTTCTTAACATGAACTAACACTGCAGAAAGCCTTGAAGAAAAGGGACACCATCAGAATTTAGGCCAAATACACCAGAGAATGGTAATGGATGCCATTGACAGTGACCCAATGAGCGAGATAGGCTCTCAGCACTCTCGCGCCTCTAAGTGTATATCAAAGTCTGCGAGGTCACATGGGTCAAGGCACTCGAACCATTCTCAACTCAGCTCTATCATCCTCCAAAAGAGAGCAGAGTCCAAAGCAGCTATGACACAAGAAGCAGCTCTTAAAAGCTAAAGGCTCAGAATAGAAGAACATAAGGCAGCTGTGGCCACCGCTGCTGCTGCCAAAGCGTGCAGAAAAGCTGAAATAGAGATTGCCCTGAACCTGTTGCGACAGGAAAGAGAAGCAGCGGCCTCTGAAGCCGAAATTAAGGTATTTGATGAGGCCCTGAACCAAGGCGATGGGGGGGGGGGGGGGACCTACTCAGCTACATGGCCCAACAGGACCCAGCCCAGTGGATGCTGGAGTATGTCACAGCTCATCCTCTAATTCACGCCAGTGCCAAAACACCACCTCCCCCAGAGCAACCCTCACACCATGAGAGAACATGCTCCCCCTCACAAATAGCTGTCTTGAACAAAGAAATCAGACCTGAAACACAGAATGCCATGAATACCAAACCCCACAGCAGCGATCCACCAGCTCTAAATCACACGGATGCATGGCAGCTAACTCACGAGCCGAGCACACGCCCCAAGGTAAACACTTCCGTGCAGCCATGGATCCCAATGTCCCGTGGGCATCAGGAACGAGAAAGCTGGACTGCCATACTCAGGAAGGGCCCCAGCTGAACACCCTGAGCCTAAACAGGAGACAGTTGACCAACCACAACCTGAGCCAATGCACAACAAGAGTGACTTGCATAGTCAACCACAAGACATCGGCCCATCAAGGCCTACTACCTTTCAGAATGAGTCTTCAGAAAGAGAAGACTTAGCAAGATACATGACCCACTGAAAATTCATAACTGCAGGGCTGTATGAGTTCAACGACTGCCCTGAGAGTTACAGGGCATGGACATCTGACTTCCAAGATGCTGTGAAGGACATGAGATTGACTCCAAAGGAAGAGATGAACTCGATGGTAAGATGGTTGGGACGTGAGTCGGTCAAACACGTGAAAGGGTTAAAATATGTCTACCCAGGTGATCCCTCTACAGCGTTAAAAGAAGTATGGGAAAGACCTGAACGATATTATGGGGACCCAGTCGCCATAGAGAATGCGTTGTTCGAGAAAATGGAAAAATTTTCCAGAAATATCCAGTAGAGATAACCGAAAGTTGCAAGAATTAGGAGATCTCCTCCAAGAGGTGGAGACAGCTAAAGCTGAACTCATTTATCTGAGTCTCAACCTTCTAGACACACCACGAGGCACGAACACCATCATAAACAAACTACCACGTGATATACAAGACAAATGGGCATCTCATGGTGCACGGTACAAAGAAGACACCAAAGAGTACCCACCTTTCCATGTCTTCACAAAGTCCATATGGGACTTAGCAAGGCATAGGAATGACCCTAGCTTCTCATTCGGCACAAATGAAATATGCAGAATCAGCCACAGAGTGGGTGAGAGGCCAACCAATGAGCATGGCAGCAACAGGAAGCCCATTTCTGTGCACAAAACGGAAGTGTCGCCTGCAGCATCTACATCAGATCAACTTCTCAATATGATAGGGCAGAGGATCCAGAACGGCAGTGCCCAATACACAAAAAACCTCACCCACTCAGAAAGTGTCGAGGATTCAAAAGGAAACCTTTAAAAGAGTGCAAAGAACTGTTGAAAAAGTATTTTTATTTATTTATTTATTTAGCGGTTTTTATATACCGCGGCACGTAAGAAGATACATCACCTCGGTTTACAGGAAACAATAATTTAGCAACAGGCTTTACAGAGAACAGGCTTTGCAGACAGTAACAAAAACATTGTAACAGGCTTTCCATATAAAAGTAATATAAATAGTCTATGAACTATCAAACAAAAGGGTAATATAACTCAATGAGGGAGATGAGGATATAAACAGGTAGATAATTGTTATAATGCTTATTCTTTTCTTTAACATCAATTTAAAGCTCAAAAACAGGGAGCGGGTAGGAGGGTAGGGGTGCAGGTATGAAGTGGCGGAAAGAGGTTAATGGGCTGAGGGGCAGGGAGCTAGGGGGAAGGAAATCATTAGACTGCATTTCAGATTAAGAGATCATTAAACTGCATTTCAGATTAAGAGGAGATCATTGAGTGAAAGCTTGTTCAAACAACCACGTTTTGAGACTTTGTTTGAATTTCTGATGGCAGGGTTCGAGACGCAGGTCGGTGGGCATTTTGTTCCAGAAGTGAATTCCAGCAATGGATAAAGCGCGGTCTCTTGTGGCCACGAGTTTGATGTGTTTAATTGGCGCAGAGGCAAGTTTAGCTTGGTGAAAATTTCTTATTGGTCTCTTAGAGGTATGGAAAACAAACTGCTCAGAGAACCATTGCATTTCTTGGTTGTGGACAGATTTATGAATAAGTGAGAGAACTTTAAAAATAATTCTTGATGCTACAGGGAGCCAATGCAGGAACATGAGAGCTGGTGTGATGTGTTCATGGTGACGAGTGTTGGTGATTAATCGTGCAGCGGTGTTCTGTAACATTTGTAATGGTTGAATTGAGTTTTTAGGGAGCCCTAGAAGTAATGCGTTACAGTAGTCGAGTTTTGGTAGTATTATAGCTTGCAAAACTGTCCGGAAGTCTTGTGGGTGTAGAAGTGGTTTAATTCTTTTTATAGTGTGTAGCTTGAAGAAACCTTTTTTGATTGTGTCCGAGATGAATTTCTTAAGAGAAAAATGGTTGTCAATTATTACGCCAAGACTGCAGACTTGCTGCAATTGGGGTGGGTTTGTAATTGATGGGTGGGTGGTGTTAACGGAGATGTTATTGTGTGGAGAGATGATGAGGAGTTCTGTCTTGGAGGTGTTAATTGCTAGGAAGTTTTCTGTGAGTAGATTTTTTATTTCAGCCAGGGCTGATTCCCATGTTTTCAGGGCATTAGAGAGGGAATTGTTGATGGGGATGAGAATCTGGACATCATCAGCGTATATGAAATGACGGAGATTCAGTTTTGCGAGAAGTCTACATAGAGGAGATAGGTAAATGTTGAACAGCGTCGAAGAAAGCGAAGAACCTTGGGGTACACCTTGTAAAAGGTTTCTGGGTTTCGATATTTGGCGTCCCATCTTGACACTGTATGACCTGTCTTTCAGGAAAGATTGGATCCAGAGTATGGCAGTGCCAGTGATGCCAATTTGTGAGAGGAGGGCAAGCAGGGTATTGTGGTTGACAGTGTCGAATGCGGAAGAGATATCTAGTAGAGCAAGTACGTAAGAATGACCAGAATCTAGGGTTTTTAGTATAGAGTCTGATAGGGATAGTAGCAGCGTTTCCGTGCTATGGTTCTTACGGAAACCATATTGTGATGGGAAGAGTAATCGATTATCGTCTAGATAGTCCATGAGTTGTTTGTTGATGACTTTTTCAATGATTTTTGACATAAATGGAAGATTCGAGACTGGGCGATAATTGGCAGGCTCAGAAGGATCCAGGTCCGATTTTTTGAGAGTGGGCTTTATTATTGCATGCTTGAGCTGTGTAGGAAAAACACCAGACGTTATGGATTTGTTGATGATGTTGGAGATGGGAAGGGCAATCCTTGTCGGCATGGAAAGGAGTGTTTTAGTAGGCATAATATCAATGGGGTGTAAAGCAGGTTTGATATTTTTTAGAATTGCTTCAATTTCTGATTGGGTCGTGGTTTCGAAGTTAGTGAGGGATGGTGAAGAGATCTTGGTACTTGAGGGTATTAGTGATACCGGTGGAGAAGGTGAGGTAAAGCGCGCCATGATATTAGAAACCTTGTCATGGAAATAGGAAGCTAGTTTCTCACATTTATTTTTATCCTCATCTTCTGGTTTGATGTTTGATGGTGGGGTAATTATGTTAGCTACATATTGGAATAAGGCACGGGGGTTGAACTGATACTGATGAATTTTTGCTGTGTAGAAGTTTTTCTTAGCTTCTTCTGTTGTTCTACTATACTTATGGAGTAGAGCTTTGAATTTTTGTAGATGAGTTGGATCTTGGTTTCTACGCCATCTCTTTTCCAGTTTACGGAGTTCGCGTTTCATATTTCTAAGATCTGTGGTGTACCATGGTTTTTTATCTTTCTTATCCGCGCTGATCTCTTTCGTTATTAGTGGACAGAGACGATTTCCAATGCCGCTGGTGAGTTGATGCCAGGAGAGACAGGCAGAATTGGCATCAGAGAGATCTAATTTATGGAGATCTTCTGTGAGTGCCTCAATGATATCTTCAGTTTGGCATTTTTTTCTGAATTCTATGGTTCAGAATTTCTATGGTTCTGAATTCTATGGTACAGAATTTGCTACCGGTGTTGTTCTTCATTTAACTACATGGCAAAAGACTGTGAAATAGTCATTAAGTGCTCAGAGTGTGGGAGTGACCAACATGACAGCGCCCTACACCCTGACGTAACAAAGCTTCATCCTTCGGGAACCTCACACCCTAGTTCAAACTACGGCGGGGAGGAAGATGGAGAACAAACGCCAGAACCTGAAGTGATCCCCAAATGCACACAAGTGTATGGGAGAAATAGCAACGGGAAATCTTGCACAAAAATATGCTTGGCTAGAGTGTATCCTGAAGAGTTACCTGAGAAGGCAGTCAAGATGTATGTCATCATAGATGAGCAGAGCAACAGATCCCTGGCAAGGCCAGAATTCTTTGACTTGTTTGATATCCATCACCACTACTCTCCGTACAACCTCAAAACCTGCTCAGGGGTCACCCGAGTGACAGGGAAGAGAGCAAGAGGATATGTAATAGAGGCGATAGATGGCAGCAACAAGTCAAACTTGCCCACGCTCGAGTGCAACCAGATGCCCAGCAACAGAGATGAGATTCCTACACCAGAAGCCACTCAGCACCAATCTCATCTGAAGTCTATAATGCATCAGCTCCCACCACTAGATCCGGAAGCATAAATCCTGCTGCTATTGGGCAGAGATGCACCAGCACTGACCAAGGTCCTGGAGATGCGTGATGGCCCATCAGCAGCTTCCTACGCTTACAGACTCACACTGGGATGGGTGATAGTCGGCGAAGTCTGCTTGAATCGAACAGGGAGCCCAAGCGTTCACGCATACACTACGAGTGTCCTAGAGGATGGACGTCCTACTCCATTTGAACCATGTCCTAACCACCTAAGCACCAAGGAGATCCTAAGCTGCAAAGAACTGAATCTCAATTCAGCTACCAGTCAGATCAACCCCCCATCAGATATAGAAGAACATCTAGGAGACTCAGTGTCTCAAGTCACCAAGGATGACAACAAACCTACCCTCCCGGTAGATAATAGTCCATCACCTGCAGTGGCCACATACGGGCTCAGAAGGACAGCCCAAGAAGGAAAAAAAGAGTACGGCACAGATACCAGATGCCTTGTGGAAAAGGACTTCTATATAGACGAAGGGCTAAAGTCTTTACCTACTGCAGAGGAAGCAATGCTGGCAAGCGCAAATCTAAGGCTCCACAAAATAGCCTCCAATAGTCCTGAAGTAATGAAAGCATTTTCTTCAGATGATCATGCTAAAGTCTTAAAGAACTTGGACCTGAGAATGGACAAACCTCCTCTCCAATGAAGCCTTGGGTTAAACTGGGATCCAAAGAGAGTTGTCTTCATGTCCCAAGTCTCGACCCAAGGTAAACCATACACTCACCGAGGTGTCCTGTCCACAGTCTGTACGATCCACTGGGGTTTGTGATTCCAGCCACGATACAAGGAAGAGCCTTGTTAAGAGAGCTTTCATCAAGTGCTACTGAGTGGGACACCCCACTACCTCAAACAATGAACCCAAAATGGGAAAAGTGGAAGAGCTCCCTAAAAGTGCTTGAACAGTTCCCCATACCACGCACCCATGTTCCAGTACCACTCAATACAGCCAGCCGCAAAGAGATCTGCATCTTCTCGATGCATCTGTGAAGGCCATAGCTGCGGTAGCTCTTTTGAGAGTGACAGATGCAGAAGGAACAGTGCGTGAGCGCTTCATCTTCGGCAAAGCCAAGCTAGCACCACCACCTAACTACACCATACCGCGTCTGGAATTATGTGGAGCGGTGCTAGCAGTGGAAATAGTGGAGTTAACGACAGCCAAAATGGACATTCGAATTGATGCCATCCATCTTCACATGGACAGCAAAGTAGTACTGAGCCACATCTACAACCAGACAAGAAGGTTCCATGTATACGCTCAACTCTGGGGTTCAGCCACTCAGACCCGCTCCGACTGTGGAACCGACTTTGTAGGAACCTGTAAAGAGTCGAACATTGCATCTGTCATGCTTTTAACGCAAAAGACTATCGACATTCCCGAGCCACATGGAGACCATGACCGCGGGGAGCTTTACAGGCGTCTATGGAAACAAGTCCAACAGCTTGCCAACTCCCGTTGGAGTCGTTGGAAGAAAGAGTACTTGCCGACTCTCCAGTATCGAAGCAAGTGGCAATCCAGCAAACCCAGCATCCGAGAAGGTGACCTCGTCCTTCTAAAAAACAGCCAAGCTCAACGCAACAGCTGGCTCCTGGGACTTGTCGTCAAGGCTTACCCCGGAAATGATGGACACGTTCGCAAGATTGAAGTAAAGACTGTGAACCAAGGGACAGCCAAGATCTTCTACAGGCCCATCAATGAGGTGGTGTTCCTCATGCCGCATGAAGAGACTTGAACTCCATGGACCGCTGTTCACTCTAGAGACTCTTTCTCTTTTTGTGTTGTCTGCCTTTCATTTCAGCTTGGTGAAACCCTTTGAAGAAGACGTCGCCTGGATGACCGAGGGACCGCGATGATCGCGAACTTCCCTAAACGTCGAAAGATCCAGCTATAATGAACTTTGCACTGTTGCATAACAATATAAGAACTGGTATAGTGTATTTTGTGATATCAGATGGGGAGTGTTCTGTCCCCAGCAGTGGGTTCATGTTTGTATCTGTATATACTGAAACACTTTGTAACCCATGATAAAAGTCTGTGAGCCCTGCCTTTAAGGGAGCTTTGCCCTTAAGAGAAGTTACCTTCCCCCTTTGCTTTCTCTCACTCGGGAAGAGCTTGAATGCCCTCTCAATCTAACTTGAGTCTTCCTAAGTGCCTTATTGGTTCAAGGGACTGCCCTTCATGCTCTCCCTGTGTCACGTGGGTCTTAGGTTCGCTGCCATTGGACCTTGCCCCCCTCCCTGTCCCCAGCTTGTGGAGGTGTTTCTGTAACAGCTCTCTAAGAAAGTTTCAGTCTTGCCCGTGTGGGCTTCAAAGCCAGCAGCATTGTGAAATGATTGGCTTTTTTACATTTCTTCTTATCGCTTTCTTCTAAAAAGATTAAATCAGCCTCAGAACCCTCTTGCCTTCTCACCCTGCAACCCAAGAAACTCCATTCTCCCCTCTCCTACCTATCTCCAGCTACAAAGATCTCTGCCTGGAACTATATGTTTGGAATGCAACAATTGTAAGTAATGAAAAACTACTTGTGCAATAAATAATTTCAAACTTAAAGGATCTTGTCTTGAAGACTGATTGGGAAGAAAATTTAGCTGTCTGGATGAGAAAACACGTATGTTTTTATTGAGCCAGCACATCCATCTTGTTTCCTGCACAAACCTGAATAGAGGCATTATCAGAGCTTGGTCCTATCTCAGCCATCTTAATCTGGCTCCATTTCTACATCTAGAAGACTTTGTCTTCTGACTCTACAATCTGTGTTCTTGCCTGATCTCTCTGACTTCTGGTTTCCTGGTGTGCTCTATTTCCTTGGTTAGTTCCAGACCTTTCTTTCATTTTGTTTGACTCTCATGCCTCACCAGTCACTAGCATCAGAGGGCCTACCCTGTAGCTGGCAGAGATAGAAGATGCTCAAAGTTCCTTCTTCCATTACTATCAGCTTGATTCACCTTTCAAATGCTAACCCGCTCATTCCTGGGACAACTCACTGACAACAACCATCACAATGTTCTATCGATACCAGTCCTGGAACTGTAACAAGACAAACTTGTCAATTTATATTCCTGTAGTCTTCTCTTAACATTCATCATCCCTTGGTTCTAAGAATCATCACCCACTTCCAAACTTCCTGGCTCCACTGAACACCACTTTATCCAACCATGAATGCCAAGTCTATACTGATCTCACCAATCTGTTTCATTTTAAATCAGTCATATAATTCATATGGATGGTCAAAAATCACAGAAATTCTCCTCAAGAAAGAAATGGCAAGTGTACCTCTATTCATACACCAGACAAAGAACTGTAAGAGCTATGGGTGTCTTTTAAAAGAGCTGTAAAAGAATATTATAGCTTCTTTGTCCATTGTAATGTTAACACTTACATAATTATGTCTGCATCCAGTTATCATCCAGACATTCATCTTCATCATCAAATGAAAAGAAAACAGCTGACCCCATCAGGTCCATCCAGTTGGTACAAACTTATGTATTACTTAGTTCCCAAACTCGGAATCTAGGAATTAAAAATCTTTCCTTCACAGTAAAGCAAATGGCCAACAAAACTAACAAAAAACTAGTAAAACCCCAACAAAAGTTTCCTTACTTGCTGGGATGGCTATGGAAAACAAAACAAGAATTGAAAGAACTTTCCTTTCATGAAATGTTTGATTGAATGTGGACTTATTATAAAGTATTTAAGGGTATATGTAAATATAATGATGGTATGTGGTAGCATTGTAAACGTAAGAAGGTTTGAATTTAAATCTGCTTTAGCTAGAATATTATATTTCTGCCTTGCATTTAATCTGATCCATAGTGGCCTTCACAAAAAGATTAAGTTCTGAAAAAATCTGTCCACTTCCCACAAACTTTTATGTTAATCTAATTTGAACTTTATTAACTGTTGATTATATATTCACTATAGACAAAAAAAACAATTGACCATTTTCTGCCCCCCTCTTCTCTAGAGGGGACCATTTTCAAGTCAAAACTGTAAAACTACAAAATAATTTTAATATAAATATTTTCTATGATCCAATACTTAGAACTTAGTTCCAGTAGTCCTTATATTTATCATTTGAATCAAATTTATTACATTCTCATACTAAATATGATAGAGGAATGCTAGGGTGCTTTGAAAAGATTTTTCTTATAAATCTATTATTACTGCGCTGTGAATTTTAAACTCATTAGATTTGTAGAGTTATTGAACTTTGCTGACATGATGAAATTCTTGCGCCGGGAGGTGGACCCTTGGCCTAGTGCAGGATTGGTAGGCTCCCTGGTCGGATCCAGAGAGCACCTGCCACCAGGAGGTGGAGCACAGGAGGAGACAGAGGCTAGATGGAGCTTCACCACTAGCAACCTGGGGTTCCCTTGGGTTGAGCCCTTGGTTACCCGGGCCTCGTGGTCTTAGGTGGGCCTCGCAAGATCTCCTTGAGAGAAAGTTCAGAGGTGTGCCCACCATGATCAAGGGTACGCGGTCAATGTTCAAGCTAGAAGTCCGGGGTGCCAGAGAAGGCCAAGAGAGAGTCTCTGAATGAATGGCAAGGATCAAGGCCAGAGTCAAGGAAGCGAAGTCAGCCAAAGCAGGAGTCAATGCCAGTGGTCAGTCTGTGGATAGTCAGCCAAAGCAGGGGTCAAGTTCCAAAGGTCAGTCCATGGGTAGTCAGCCAAAGCAGGGGTCAGGTTCCAGGCAGCGTGTAGACATGGTCAGTATCAGGCAGAGGTTGGTTCCAGGCAGCGTGCAGATGTTTTCAAGGAAACAGGCAAAGGTCAATATCCAGGCGGCGATCAATGTAGTCAAGAACAGGCAAAGGTCAGTACCGAGAAGACAGTCTGTGAGGTACTACCTGGGGAGATGAAGGAACAGAAGGACGCTGGAACGAGACTGGAACAGGGCTGGACGAGACTGGAACAAAGACTGGAAACGCAGAGGCAAACTAGAAATCACAAGTGATCGACCTGATTGCCAAAACGAGGAATTGTAGGCAGGCACTTCCTCTTATACAACATTCAATCAGGGCATGCCACGGAGCTGGGATCTGCCCTGGCCCTTTAAGGGACTGGGCGGTCTGCACGCGCACCTAGTGGTGGGGCTGACGCCATGGAGGACTCCGAGCCCTGCCGTGAGGCCTGGCTGGAGGTGGAAGGTCCGGTGACCACCACCACGGGACGCCGAGGCCTGGCCGTGCTTGGTGCTGCAGCTGGGGAAGACGACCCGGGACCCGTGGAGGAGTTAGAGAGGTGAGCAGGCCTGGATGCGGGCCGAGCGCGAACGGGACGTGCAACAGTACCCCCCCTTCTAGGCCTCCCCCTCCTCGGGCGAGACTTGTCTGGGTGCACTCTATGGAAGGTCTTTAGGAGCTCTTTGTCAAGGATGTTTTGCAAGGGCTCCCAGGAGTTTTCTTTGGCCCCATACCCTTCCCAGGCGAGGAGATATTCCCAGCGGCCCTGACACCAACGGACATTGAGGACCTCTCTTACCTGGAGGGTGTTGTCGGGTTTAGTGGAGACCTGTGGAGTAGGAGGATCTCTGTGGGAAGGCCAGGTGAGCACGAGAGGCTTTAATAGAGAGACGTTGAAGGTATTGTGAATACCCATGGATCGCGGCAACCGAAGTTGGTAAGTTACTGCTCCAACACGGCGGAGGATTGGGAATGGCCCAATGTATTTCTATGCCAGACGATGGGAAGGAAGTCACAGTCTGATGTGCTTTGTACTTAACCACACTTTTTGACCAGGTCTGAAGAGAGGGGCTGACCGCCGATGCGCATCAGCAACTTTTTTAGAACGTTCCGCAGCTTGAGTCAGACGCTCCTTTACTTGGTTCCAAACATTGCAAATGGTCTGTACAGTGAACTGTGCTGCTGGCAAAGGCACGGAGAGTGGTATAGGCAAGGGTAGTCATGGTTGGCATCCATATACCACTGAAAACGGGGAGACGTCTGTGATGGCAGCAACGTGCGTGTTGTGGGACAACTCGACCCCGTGCAGCAAGTCAGACCAATTGTCATGCTGGTCATTTACGTAGGACTTTAGAAAGGTTTTCAGGGTGCAGTTAGTTCTTTCAGCTTGCCCGTTAGCCTGCGGATAGGCTGAGGTGAAACTCAAATTGATATCGAATTTATGGAATAAGGAGCCCCAGTATTTCACGGCGAACTGTGGGCCTCGGTCAAATACTATCTCTTTGGGCAGACCATGCAGCCGGAAGATATGCCTCAGGAATAGTTTGGCGAGTTCAGGAGCCAATGGGAGGCTCTGCAGAGGAATGAAGTGTCCCATCTTGGAAAAGCGGTCGATGATGACACAGATGACAGTGCTATCTTAGGATGGAGGCAGGTCAGTGATAAAATCAGATGAAATGCTGGACCAGGGTTCGGTGGGTGCTGGAAGTGGTTGGAGGAGACCCCATGGCCGACCCGTAGGGGGCTTTTGTTTTGCACATACAGGACATGAGTTGACATAATTGCGGGAATCTGTTACCATGCTGGGCCCCCAGTAGAAGCGTCTTAGCATTTCCAGGGATCTGGTCGACCAGGATGTCCAGCTAACTTTGAGTCATGGGCCCAGCGGAGAACACATTCGCATAGTTGGTGTGGAACAACCATCTTTCCGGCGGGTACTGTGGTGGTAACTACAAGGGACACACAGGCCAGATCAATAATGTGTCTTGGGGTGTCTGGGATGTCCTCTGGGTCAAGGGAGCGCGAGAGTGCATCTGCGCGGAGGTTCTTTGAGGCTGGCCGGTAGCACAGCTCAAAATTGAATCACTCGACGAATTCCCATCAGGCTTGTCTAGGATTTAATAATTGCACTTCCTTTAGGTGCTCCAGATTCTTGTGATCTGTGAATATAGTAAATTTGTGTTGGGCACCTTCTAGTCATGGGCGCCACCCCTGTAGTGCTAGCTTGATGGCTAGGAGTTCCTGGTCTCCGATTGTGTAATTTTGCTCCGCAGATGAAAATTTGTGAGAATAAAAAGAACACAGTACCAATGTATCCTTGGAGTACTGACTCAACACCGCCCCGGCTCTGATGGCGGACGGGTTGACTTCATCGACAAATAGGAGGTTTGGGTCGGGGTGTCATAAACAGGGGCCAGAACAAAAGCCTTCTTTTAATGCATGGAATGCAGCTTGGACTTCGGGACTCCAAACCTGGAGATTGGTTCCTTTCTTGGTCATCACAGTAAGTGGAGCAGCTAGTGTGGAATAGTTGGCGATAAAGCTCCTATAGTAGCCAAGTCCCAACTTCAGACTGGCAGCCCTGGTGCTGCCTTGGATGAAGAAGGTCTCATGATTGGAGAGCATCAACCTGGAGTAGCAAGAAAGGATCCTGTAGCAAGGACCTGCTCTCCAGGTGATGCACTGTCCTTTCGTACCGAGGATATCTCCCCAAGGCCTATTGCCCAGGAGGAAAGGGTTAGGTCGGCCGTCTTAGTTGGTGATTCAATTATTAGGAATGTAGACAGCTGGGTGGCTGGTGGGCATGAGGATCGGCTGGTAACATGCCTACCTGGTGAGAAGGTGGTGGACCTCACGCGTCACCTAGATAGGATTTTAGACAGTGCTGGGGAGGAGCCAGCTGTTGTGGTACATGTGGGCACCAACGACATAGGAAAATGTGAGAGGGAGGTTCTGGAAGCCAAATTTAGGCTCTTAGGTAGAAAACTTAAATCCAGAACCTCCAGGTAGCATTCTCTGAAATGCTCCCTGTTCCACGTGCAGGTCACCAGAGGCAGGTAGAGCTCCTGAGTCTCAATGCGTGGATGAGATGCAAGGAAGATGAGATGCGTGGATGAGGTGCAAGGAAGAGGGATTCAGTTTTGTTAGGAACTGGGGAACCTTTTGGGGAAGGGGGAGTCTCTTCCAAAGGGATGGGCTCCACCTTAACCAGGGTGGAACCAGACTGCTGGCACTAACCTTTAAAAAGGAGATAGAGCAGCTTTTAAACTAGAACAAAGGGGAAAGCCGACAGTCGCTCAGCAGCGCATGATTCGGAGAGAGGTATCTTCAAAGGATACTAATGATGCATTAGAATTAGGGCATCCCAACAGTGAGGTTCCAATAATAAGAAAAATAGTCCAAGTGCCTATAACTAAAAACTCACCTGAGCTAAAAAATTCTAACTTATCCCTATCAATTAAAAACAAGAATGAAAATACAAACAAAAAACAAACTTTGAAATGTTTGTAAGTTAATGCCAGAAGTCTAAAAGTAAGATGGGAGAATTAGAATGTATAGCAGTGAATGATGACATAGACTTAATTGGCATCTCAGAGACATGGTGGAAGGAGGACAACCAATGGGACAGTGCTATACCGGGTACAAACTATATCGCAATGACAGAGGAGCACCCGGGAGGTGGTGTGGTGCTTTATGTCCGGGAGGGCATAGAGTCCAACAGGATAAACATCCTGCACGAGACTAAATGCACAATTGAATTTTTATGGGTAGAAATCCCTTGTGTGTCGGGGAAGACTATAGTGATAGGAGTATACTACCATCCACCTGGTCAAGATGGTGAGACTGACAGTGAAATGCTAAGAGAAATTAGGGAAGCTAACCAAATTGGTAGTGCAGTAATAATGGGAGACTTCAATTACCAAAGTACACTGGTGTAGGATAAATTGTATCACCACCGAATATTCCAAAAGAACTTTTATTGCAGTTCAAAGCAGAATCAGGTGAAACAATGTTGAAATGGCAACTCCATAAATTAAAGAACACATAGTTTAGAGCGATCCCCCGACACGGACCGTGTTTCGCTAGGCTGCATCGGGCGGGACCAGCATGTACATTAAAGTCTAGAATATAAACAAAATAATATACAGTCATTTCATAAGGTGGTGAAAAATGGCCAAACAATTTCCAAGAACAAACGGCTATGGGTGCCACAATGGCCCCTAGCCTGGCATGTCTATTCATGGACAAATTTGAAAGAGATTTTTTATACTCTTCGGAATGGGCCGGCCTTATTCACGAATGGCGACGGTACATAGATGATGTGTTCCTTATTTGGAAGGGCACTGATCCCCAATTTTACATGTTTCTGGACTGGCTCAATTCTCTCCATTCTCATATTCAATTTAATTTTTGCCTACATGCTTCAGAAATCGCATTTTTGGATGTCCTGATATCGGTGGCTGGGGGCCGCTTCCATACCACATTATTTAGAAAAAATACCGATCGCAACACCCTTCTTCAATATCAGAGCTGTCATCCCAGGCCCTTAAAAGATAATATTCCCACGGGACAGTTTTTGCGGCTACGCCGCCTCTGTTCATCTCGACTGGAATTTTTGACACAGGCACAGGGTCTCACTACTCAGTTTCTGGAACGGGGCTACCCTTCTCGGGTGGTCAAGAAAGCCTTTAAGAGGGCACTTTATACACATAAGGACTGGTTATTTCTTCCCCCTACCGAGTCGGATGAAGTTGTGAACAATTGTATTCTACCTTTCTCCATTTTGGGGCACACTATTGCCACCATGATTCGCCGCCACTGGAGGTCGCTGGCACTTTCGGAGTTGTTGCAGTCCCCTGCGTTTCACTTTTCGGCGGGGCTCAAACCTTCGTGACAGGCTTGTACACGCAGCCTCTTTTCCACACACTACCTACTCTGCGGCCGATTCTCCCATGCATGTTACACATAGACCGTGTGGACACTGTAGTATGTGTTGCCACACTGAATTGTCTACTGGGTTCATTCACCCCTCTACGGGCCGGCTGTTTAAAATTCGTACCTCATCCGACTGTGTTACAAAAGGTGTAGTCTATGTCATCAAATGTCCCTGCCCCCTACTGTATGTCGGGAAAACTACCTGGATGCTTAAGACCCGTATTATCGAGCATTGCTCGAACATCCGTTTAGGTAGAGCAGACGAACCCCTGGTAACACATTGGCTGGAACGCGGCCACTCCATTTCTGGCCTTTCCTTCTCGGTCCTCGAGGTGGTTCGCCGTCCCCCACGGGGTGGCAACTACCCCGAGGTGCTGGGTCGGAGGGAACAGAAATGGATCTTTACTTTGGATACAGTTTATCCAAAAGGTTTAAATAAGGATATTGAGTGGCACTTGTTTCACTGAGCCTGAAATTTGGCTGCAGCATTCAATTTTGACAGCTCTCGCGAGAGTGTCAGCAATCAACTCTGACAGCTCTCGCGAGAGTGTCAGCTTTCGCGCCTTTCTTCGGCTTTAAATGGCTGTCAGTTTTGAGGGCGCTTGCGCTCCATTGTATATCTGAGAAGGTATGTAGGTTTGTTCTTGGAAATTGTATGGCCATTTTTCACCACCTTATGAAATGACTGTATATTATTTTGTTTATATTCTAGACTTTAATGTACATGCTGGTCCCTCCCGATGCAGCCTAGCGAAACACGGTCCGTGTCGGGGGATCGCTCTAAACTATGTGTTCTTTAATTTATGGAGTTGCCATTTCAACATTGTTTCACCTGATTCTGCTTTGAACTGCAATAAAAGTTATTTTGGAATATTCGGTGGTGATACAATTTATCCTGCACCAGTGTACTTTGTTACTTGCGTATGTGCAAGGCTTTTGCTTCGGTTTCTTTTAGACTTCAATTACCCCAATATTGAATGGGTAAATGTATCATCGGGACATGCTAGAGAGATAAAGTTCCTGGATGGAATAAATGATAGCTTTATAGAGCAATTGGTTCAGGAACCGATGTGAGAGGGATCAATTTTAGATCTAATTCTCAGTGGAGAACAGGATTTGGTGAGAGAGGTAATGGTGGTAGGGCCGCTTGGCAATAGTGATCATAATATGATCAAATTTGAATTAATGACTGGAAGGGGGACAGTAAGCAAATCCATGGCTCTCATGCTAAACTTTGATAAAATGAGAAAAATAGAAAAAAACTGAAAGGAGCAGCTACAAAAGTAAAAAGTGTGCAAGAGGCGTGGTCATTGTTAAAAAATACCATCCTAGAAGCACAATCCAGATGTATTCCACACATTAAGAAAGGTGGAAAGAAGGCAAAACGATTACCAGCCTGGTTAAAAGGGGAAGTGAAAGAAGCTATTTTAGCCAAAAGATCTTCATTTAAAAATTGGAAGAAGGATCCAACAGAAGAAAATAGGATAATGCATAAAAGTTGGCAAGTTAAATGTAAGACATTTATAAGACAGGCTAAGAGAGAATTTGAAAATAATTTGGCCGTAGAGGGAAAAACTCACAGTAAAAACTTTTTTAAATATATCCGAAGCAGAAAGCCTGTGAGGGAGTTGTTATGCGGCAGGTGTGGAACCAAGGCCGATGGCCGCTTACCTTAGGAAGTAGATCTTTTAGGATCTGGAACTTCAATAAGTAGCGTGGAATGTGAAGCTCCAGAAAGTCCAGATAGCCCAACAGAGGAATCAGAAAGTCCGGAGACCGCCCGGGTCAGAACTGGAAGCAGCAAGCAGGAACCAAGGCAGCAATCCGAAGGGCAGGCGGCAGACAGAATATCCAGTACAGTCCGGGTCAGGGCAGGCAGCTAGCAACAGGAACCAAGGCAACAATCCGAAGGGCAGGCGGCAGACAGAATATCCTGTACAGTCCGGGTTAGGGCAGGCAGCTAGCAACAGGAACCAAGGCAACAATCCGAAGGGCAGATGGCAGACAGAATATCCAGTACAGTCTGGGTCAGGGCAGGCAGCTAGCAACAGGAACCAAGGCAACAATCCGAAGGGCAGGCGGCAGACAGAATATCAAGGCAGACCGGGTCAAGCAGGCAGCAAGTAATAGGAACACAGACCGAACACTCCAAACGCACTTGAGGCCGAAGCAAGAGAGGAGAGGAACGGCGTCCTTTAAATAGATCAAATTTCCCGCGCTGCCCGAGTCTGCCGCCGATGTCTGACGTCAAAAGAGGGCATGGCCGAACCCCGAGTCGCGCAGAGCCAAGGCACGGGAGGGATCAGCGTCGCTGATAGCGTCGACAGGTAACAGTACCCCCCTTGCAAGGCCCTCCTCTCTTCCCCCAAGGACTGAATTTATGAGGAAATCGTTGATGGAACTTCCAAAGCAAGCGTGGTGCCTGTACATTCTGAGCAGGTTCCCACGAGTTATCCTCAGGACCAAAGTTCTTCCAGGCAATTAAATATTGAAGTTGTCCTCTACACCTTCTGGAATCCAGTATGTCCTCTACTTCAAATTGATTATCAATCTGAATTAAAGGTATCTTAGGTCTCCTCTGTCTGGAAGGCCATGACATAATTGTGGGATTGAGTAAGGACACGTGGAAGGTGTTGTGAATCCGCAAGGAGGATGGTAACGATAGTCTGTGACAGCATTGATTTGTCTTTCAATAGGAAAGGCGCAATAAAACGAAGGGAAAATTTTAATGAGGGCATGTGTGAGCGAAGATTGCGTGTACTCAACCATACGAGATCTCCAGCCTTGAGTCGAGGGGCAGGAGATCTCCTCTTATCTGCCTGATTCTTCATTCTGGCTGCATTTTGCAAAAGTAAAGTTCGAGTTTCCTTCCATAATTTAATCATAGAGGTGATGGTTGTGTTGACAGCCGGACAATCAGAGGAGGTAGTAATAGGTAAGGGAAGTCGTGGATATCTACCGAAAACTAAAAAAAAAGGAGACCTCCCTGTGGCCTGGTGCAAATGATTATTGTGGCAGATTTCTGCCCAGACCAACAAGGAAGCCCAGTTGTCCTGTCGCTGATTGACATAGGATCGAAGAAAGGCCTTCAGAGACTGATTTGTTAGTTCCGAGAGTCCATTGGTTTGGGGGTGATAGGCAGAAGAAAATTCAAGCTTGATTTTGAGAAGTTTGCACAACTCTTTCCAGAATCGGGCTGTAAATTGCACTCCCCTATCCGAAACAATGCTGAGAGGCAATCCATGAAGACGGAAGATATGCTGAAGAAATAGGTGAGCCAACTTTGAAGCAGAAAGTAAGCCGGGCAGCGGAATAAAGTGAGCCATTCTGGAGAAACGGTCCACCACCACCCAGATAACCGTCTTGTTATCCGAGAGTGGGAGATCGGTGATAAAATCAGTGGCAATGTCTGTCCAGGGTTTCATGGGCACAGGTCGTGGTTGTAAAAGTCCAAAAGGTTTTCGTCACGGAGTCTTCTGAGCGGCGCATACAGAGCATGATTCAACATAGGCCTTAATGTCTTTCTCCCACTGAGGCCACAAATAGTGTCTGGAAACCAAATCCTTGGTATGCGAAATTCCTGCAAGGCCTGCCAATTGAGCGTCATGTGCCCAACGGAGAACTTTCAATCGTAATCGTCTAGGAACCACTGTCTTCCCAATAGGAACCGTGAATGTGGCAGCCAGCTGTATTTGCGCAGGGTCAATTATGTAGCGAGGTGGTTCAGGTATATCTTCGCGATCAAAGCTCCTCGAAAGAGCATCCACTCGCAGATTTTTATGAGCAGGTCGGAAATGGAGAACGAAATTGAATCTACTAAAGAAGAGTGCCCAGCGGGCTTGATGAGGATTTAACTGTTGGGCCTTGGCCAGGTATTCAAGATTTTTGTGATCCGTATAAACTGTCACAGTATATCGAGCGCCTTCTAGGAGATGACGCCATTCTTCAAAAGCCAACTTAATCGCCAATAGCTCCCGATCTCCTATAGTATAGTTTCTCTCTGCTGGTGAAAACCTTTTGGAGAAAAATGCACAAGTTACCAGGCCCCCCTCCTCAGCCGTCTGTAGTAAAACTGCCCCCACTCCCACAGCAGAGGCATCTACTTCCAGGATAAAAAGTTTAGAGGATTCGGGACGTTTGAGACATATGTCCTTGGTGAATTCCTTTTTTAACTGAAGGAAGGCATTGACGGCCTCCTCTGGCCAATTCTGAATAGATGCTCCTTTCTTAGTTAGGGCAGTAAGGGGGGCTACTAGGGAAGAAAAATTTGGAATAAATTGTCTGTAGTAGTTCGAGAAACCCAGAAATCTTTGTAAGGCTTTTAAGCCTATGGGTTGTGGCCAATTCAAAATAGCCTTAAGTTTGCTTGGGTCCATGGATAATCCCTTGTCGGAAATAATATATCCCAAAAACGGTAACTGCTCTTTATGGAAGACACATTTTTCCAATTTGGCAAACAGCTTATTCTCCCTAAGGCGCTGTAGTACCTGTCGCACATGTAGCTGATGTTGTTGCGGGTTTTTGGAAAAAATAAGTATATCATCTAGGTAGACGATAACATGAGAATAGAGGAGATCGCGAAAGATGTCATTGATCATGGCTTGGAATACAGCCAGAGCATTACACAGCCCAAACGGCATTACCCTGTATTCATAATGTCCGTCATGAATATTAAATGCCATTTCCCACTCATCTCCGGCTCGTCTTCCAGGAAGAAGGTCAATGGCACAATCGCACTGTCGATGCGGTGGTAAGGATTCAGCTTGTTGTTGGCTGAATACGTCTGCAAATTCTTCATAAGGGACAGGAATACCAGAGGAGAGCTGAGTAACTTGAATCCGACATTTCTGAATCTTCTTTAAACAATTTTGGAAGCAGAATGGACTCCAATTGGCGAGTTGTGAAGAGGCCCAATCCAGTCGAGGTTGATATGTCCTTAACCAAGGTAACCAAGGCACTGCCTATATTTACTTTGGTTTGTAAGTTACATGTAAACCGACACGATGTGTGAACGGTTGTCGGTATATAAAACTATCTAAATAAAATAAATAAATAAATAAAAATAAATAACCCTAAGATTATTTGGTTGACCGAAGAAGGGAGAACGTAGAGCTGAATGCTCTCTTGATGCAGAATTCCAGAATTTAAGAGAATGGGTTTGGTAATCTGAGATATCTGGACTCCCACCAGTTGCCCAGTTACCGACGTGACTGAGAGAGAATTGGGTAACGGATCCACCGGAATGTGATGGATTTCAATCAATCTCTGATCAATGAAATTGCCGGCCGCCCCAGAATCAATGAAGGCTTGAAGATGAATCGATTGACCCTTATGGGTGATGGTTACTGGAACTAGTATTTGTGGAGAGGAAGCAACGGGACCTAGGGAGGCCTCTCCTACCCGACCTAGGTCTGAGCGTTTCCCGATTTGTTGGGACACTTGTTAACGAAGTGACCGGGAGCAGCGCAATACATACAAAGATTTCCCAACCTTCGTCGTTGGCGTTCCGCAGGAGTTAATCGAAATCTATCTATCTGCATGGGTTCCTCAATGCTTCCAGCTGCTTCAGTTGGACGTGGAGGAACAACCAGTTGCTGAAATGTGGGAGCCAGACGAAAAGTTTTTCGAGAAGTAGTTCGCTCCCGCGCCCTTTCTTAAAATCGGAGGTCCAATCGAACGGCTAACCAAATGAGGTCCTCCAAGGACTCCGGAGGGTCCCTGCCTGCCAATTCATCCTTGATATTTTCAGACAGCCCCTGATGAAAAATAGCGGTGAGACTGTCCTCGCCCCAAGCAAGTTCTGCCGCCAAGGTTCGGAACTGAATGGCGTATTCACCTACTGATCGAGAGCCTTGCTTGATTTGTAGTAAGTCATTGGCTGCTGAGGTAGAACTTCCGGGTTCATCAAAAATAAGTCAGAATTCTTTCAGGAATATATCCAAGTTATTAAGCATAGGATCAAGTTATTAAGCATAGGATCATCTCTCCCAAGCCAGAGCCATACCCTCCAGTAAGGACAGGATAAAGGTGGTCTTGGTCTTATCGGACGAGAAGGAGGATGGTTGCAGAGAAAAATGCATCCGGCATTGATTAATAAATCCCCTACTAGAGCTGAAGTTCCATTAAATCGTGGTGGGGGCGATAATCGGATAGGAGTCAAAGGTACAGTGGTGGTGGTTACTGGAACTGCAGGAGTGTGGGCCAAAGCATCCATGCGAGCCACTAGTCGATCGAGTACTCCTGTTACTTGATCGAGGACCCCTTGTTGCTGTTGAAACCAGGAGGCCAAGCCGGGGATGGCCTGCAGAGCGGTCAAATCGACTGGATCCATGGCTTCGGCCTACTGTTATGCGGCAGGTGTGGAACCAAGGCTGATGGCCGCTTACCTTAGGAAGTAGATCTTCTAGGATCTGGAACTTCAATACGTAGCGTGGAATGTAAAGCTCCAGAAAGTCCAGATAGCCCAACAGAGGAACCAGAAGGTCCGGAGACCGCCCGGGTCAGAACTGGAAGCAGCAAGCAGGAACCAAGGCAGCAATCCGAAGGGCAGACGGTAGACAGAACATCCAGTACAGTCCGGGTCAGGGCAGGCAGCTAGCAACAGGAAACAAGGCAACAATCCGAAGGGCAGGCGGCAGACAGAATATCCACTACAGTCCGGGTCAGCGCAGGCAGCTAGCAACAGGAACCAAGGCAGCAATCCGAAGGGCAGACGGTAGACAGAACATCCAGTACAGTCCGGGTCAGGGCAGGCAGCTAGCAACAGGAAATAAGGCAACAATCCGAAGGGCAGGCGGCAGACAGAATATCCAGTACAGTCCGGGTCAGCGCAGGCAGCTAGCAACAGGAACCAAGGCAACAATCCGAAGGGCAGGCGGCAGACAGAATATCAAGGCAGACCGGGTCAAGCAAGCAGCAAGTAGTAGGAACACAGACCGAACACTCCAAACGCACTTGAGGCCGAAGCAAGAGAGGAGAGGAACGGCGTCCTTTAAATAGATCAAATTTCCCGCGCTGCCCGAGTCTGCTGCTGGCGTCTGACGTCAAAAGGGGGCGTGGCTGAACCCCGAGTTGCACGGAGCCGAGGCACGGAGGGATCAGCGTCGCTGATAGCGTCGTCAGATAACAGGAGTCAGTTGGACCATTAGATGATCAAGGGTTTAAAGGGGCACTTAGAGAAGATAAGGCCGTTGCAGAAAGATTAAATGATTTCTTTTCTTCGGTGTTTACTGAAGAGGATGTTGGGGAGGTACCCGTACTGGAGAAGGTTTTCATGGGTAATGATTCAGATGGACTGAACCAAATCATGGTGAACCTAGAAGATGTGGTAGACTTGATTGACAAACTTAAGAGTAGTAAATCACCTGGACCGGATGGTATACACCCCAGAGTTCTGAAGGAACTGAAAAATGAAATTTCAGACCTATTAGTAAAAATGTGTAACCTGTCATTAAAATCATCCATTGTACCTGAAGACTGGAGGACAGCTAATGTAACCCCATATTTAAAAAGGGCTCCAGGGGCGATCCGGAAAACTACAGACCGGTTAGCCTGACTTCAGTGCCAGGGAAAATAGTGAAAGTATTCTAAACATCAAAATCACAGAACATATAGAAAACATGGTTTAATGGAACAAAGTCAGCATGGCTTTACCCAAGGCAAATCTTGCCTCACAAATCTGCTTCACTTTTTTGAAGGAGTTAATAAACATGTGGATAAAGGTGAACCTGTAGATGTAGTGTACTTGGATTTTCAGATGGCATTTGACAAAGTTCCTCATGAGAGGCTTCTAGGAAGAATAAAAAGTCATGGGATAGGCGGCAATGTCCTTTCGTGGATTACAAACTGGCTAAAAGACAGGAAACAGAGAGTAGGATTAAATTGACAATTTTCTCAGTGGAAGGGTGTGGGCAGTGGAGTGCCTCAGGGATATGTATTGGGACCCTTACTTTTCAATATATTTATAAATTATCTGGAAAGAAATACGACAAGTGAGGTAATCAAATTTGCAGATGATACAAAATTGTTCAGAGTAGTTAAATCACAAGCAGATTATGATAAATTGCAGGAAGACCTTGTGAGACTGGAAAATTGGGCATCAAAATGGCAGATGAAATTTAATGTGGACAAGTGCAAGGTGATGAATATAGGAAAAAATAACCCATGCTATAGCTACTAAGGATGTGAATCGTTTTTTGACGATTTAAAATATCGTCCGATATATTTTAAATCGTCAAAAATCGTTAGAAGCGCGATACAATAGGAATTCCCCCGATTTATCGTCAAAAATCGTAAATCGGGGGAAGGGGGATGGGAAGGGGAGGGCGGAAAAACCGGCACACTAAAACAAAATGGCGCCGGCGCTACCTTTGACCTGTCATATGACAGGACAAAGGTAGCGCCGGCGCCATTTATACAACGCATCGCAGGCCCAAGAGTAAAAGATCACACCGGGACCCCCGCTCTGGACCCCAGGTAATTTAAGGCATTTTGGGGGGGTTCGGGAGGGTGGGGGATTTATTTTAAAGGGTCGGGGTGGGTTTTAGGGATGTTTCAGTGTGCCGGTTTTCCCGCCCTCCCCCGATTTACGATTTACACGATATTTACAAAAACGAAACCGCCACGATCCGATTCCCTCCCCCCCATCCGAAATCGATCGTTAAGACGATCGATCACACGATTCACATCTCTAATAGCTACACAATGTTAGGTTCCATATTAGGTGCTACTACCCAAGAAAGAGATCTAAGCATCATAGTGGATAACACATTGAAATCGTCGGTTCAGTGTGCTGCGGCAGTCAAAAAAGCAAACAGAATGTTGGGAATTATTAGAAAGGGAATGGTGAATAAAATGGAAAATGTCATAATGCCTCTGTATCCCTCCATGGTGAGACCGCACCTTGAATACTGTGTACAGTTCTGGTCGCCGCAACTCAGAGAAGATATAATTGCGATGGAGAAGGTACAGAGAAGGGCGACCAAAATGATAAAGGGAATGGAGCAGCTCCCCTATGAGGAAAGACTAAAGAGGTTAGGACTTTTCAGCTTGGAGAAGAGATGGCTGAGGGGGGATATGATAGAGGTGTTTAAAATCATGAGAGATCTAGAACGGGTAGATGTGAATCGGTTTTTTACTCTTTTCGGATAATAGAAAGACTAGGGGGCACACCATGAAGTTAGCATGTGGCACATTTAAAACTAATCTGAGAAAGTTCTTTTTCACTCAATGCACAATTAAACTCTGGAATTTGTTGCCAGAAGATGTGGTTAGTGCAGTTAGTATAGCTGTGTTTAAAAAAGGATTGGATAAGTTCTTGGAGGAGAAGTCCATTACCTGCTATTAATTAAGTTGACTTAGATAATACCACCGGTATTACTAGCAATGGTAACATGGAATAGACTTAGGGGTAGATTTTTAAAAACGGCGCGTTCGCGTACTTTTGTTCACGCTCCAGGCGCAAACAAAAGTACGCTGGATTTTAGTAGATACGCGCGTAGCCGCGCGTATCTGCTAAAATCCAGGATCGGCGCGCGCAAGGCTGCCGATTTTGGGCAGCCAGCGCGCGCCGAGCCGCGCAGCCTGCCTCCGTTCCCTCCGAGGCCGCTCCGATTTCGGAGCGGCCTCGGAGGGAACTCTCTTTCGCCCTCCCCTCACCTTCCCCTCCCTTCCTCTACCTAACCCACCCCCCCCGGCCCTATCTAAACCCCCCCCTACCTTTGTCCGGGGATTTACGCCACCCGGAGGGAGAAGTAAATCCCCACGCGACCCGGGGGCGGTTCCAGAGGGCGCGGCCACGCCCCCGGACCGCCCCGGGGCGAAACCACGCCCCCGGGCCCGCCCCCGAAACACCGCATCCCGCCCCCAAAATGCCACGTCGATCGGCCCCGCCCCCGACATGCCCCCGACACCCCCCCGACAAAAAACCCCGGGACTTACGCGAGTCCCGGGGCTCTGCGCGCGCCGGCAGGCCTATGGAAAATAGGCGTGCCGGCACGCAAGGCCCTGCTCGCGTAAATCTGGGCGGATTTACGCGAGCAGGGCTTTTAAAATCCGCCCCATAGTTTTTGGGTACTTGTAGGTTCTTATGGCCTGGATTGGCCACTGTTGGAAACTGGATGCTGGGCTTAATAGACCCTTGGTCTGACCCAGTATGGCATGTTCTTATGTTCTTATAGTAATTGATGAATCCAAGGAATCTTTGTAAGGCACGGAGGCCTACTGGCTGGGGCCAGTCATGAATCCCTTGAAGTTTCTCGGGGTCCATTGTGAATCCTTGATTGGAAATGATATATCCCAGGAAGGGTAGATGATCTTGCTCAAAAATGCATTTCTCTAGTTTCGCGTAAAGGTGATTGTCTCGGAGGTGTTGAAAAACAGTTCTGACATGGGAGCGACGGGACTTCAGGTCTTTTGAGAATATCAAGATGTCTTCTAGGTACCCCACTACGAATGAATAGAGTAGATCTCAGAGGATTTCATTCATCAGGCATTGGAACACTGCAGGGGCATTGGAAAGGCCGAAAGGCATTACTATGTATTCGTAGTGACCATCCCTGGTGTTTCCGTATGTCCCGGGCTGGATGCGTGTGAGGTTGTATGCTCCTCATAGATTGAGTTTCGTTAAGATCTGAGCCCCTTGCAGGCGGTCAAACAATTCACTGATGAGGGGTAATGAGTTGCGGTCCGTGTGGGTGATGGCGTTCTGCCCTCAGTAGTCAATATAAGGGCGTAGCCCTCCATCCTTCGTTTTGACAAAGAAGCCCACTCCTGCCGGAGAGTCAGAAGGTCTGATGAACCCTTTTTCGAGATTTCCATTGATATATTCAGACATCGCCTGTGTCTCCGGAAGCGAGAGTGGATAGGTTCTACCTTTGGGAAGTGTAGTGCCAGGTAGAACTTTGATAGGGCAATTGTACTTTCAGAGTGGAGGTAGTGTGTCTGCCTTTTGTTTCGAAACAACGTCCTCAAAATCAGAGTTCTAAGCCAGAAGGCCGGCGAGGGTAGTGGTTTTCAGGACGGCCACTACTGGGGATACTTGCTTTAAGCAGTGTTTCTGGCATTGCGGGCCCCACTAGACCAACTGGAGGGATTGCCAGTCAAATTGGGGTCCATGTGTTTGAAGCTAAAGAAGGCCCAGTATGACAGGGTGTGTGGAGTGTTTCAAGATGTACAAGGATATTTCTTCCTCGTGAAGGGTTCTCACAGTGAGGCGGAAGGCCACCGTGCAATGTGTGATGCAGAGAGGCACCTCTAGGAGTTGCACGGGGATTTTAAAAGGTTTGACGATGTTGTCCATGATGAAACTTCCACTTGCTCCAGTGTTGATAAGAGCAGTGGTGGTGAAGGAACAGGATTCTGTGGAAAGGGAAACTGGAAGCAACAGTTGGGGGCTGGTGACAGTAGCGCCCAAGCTCGGGAATCACACATAACTTCCACCAATTACCAAGACAATGGACCCTCCATGTACTCCCCTTACGCATGAACCCAGTAACTTACCACTCTTCCAGATGAACCTTGTGACCCCTATCCACACCATGTGAACCCTATCCTTGTCGACCTTAGCAACCATTAGAAACTGTATAACTAACTATGTAAATGCATAAATATATAACCTCATTTCTACGATAACAGTATCTCTGATCTTAATGTATATGATACCTCTGATCGTAATGTATACTATAATGCATGCATTAACGTTTGCATCGAAAATTGTAAACTGTTATGATGACAAAAAACCAAATAATGGTATATAAAACTCAATAAATAAATGGTGCCATTGTCAGAGACGATGGTCAATTTTCCCAGCGAGGGAAATCAGGTCCTCTAGAGATATAGGAATTTCATGGACAGCGAGCTCGTCTTTGAGAGCGGGAGATAGACCTTCTAGATAGAGTGCCCGGAGGCAATCCTCTTGCCATCCCAGTTCTGCCTGATGACCAGGATCTTCAAAGGTCCGCTTGAAGGTGGTGATGAACTGGGATAGTTGTGGGAGGATGGGGTCAAGTTCCAAAGGTCAGTCCGAGGGTAGTCAGCCAAAGCAGGGGTCAGGTCCCAGGCAGCATGCAGACGTGGTCGAGGAAACAGGCAAAGGTCGATATCTGGGTGGCGATCAATGTAGACAAGAACAGGCAGAGGTCAGTACCGAGAAGACAGTCCGTGAGGTACTACCCGGGGAGACGAAGGAACAGGAGGATGCTGGAACAGGACTGGAATTAAACTGGAATAAGGCTGGAACGAGACTAGAACTAAGACTGGAAACGCAGAGGCAAACTAGAAATCACAAGTGATCGACCCGATTGCCAAGGCGAGGAAGTGTAGGCAGGCACTTCCTCTTATACAGCATTCAATCAGGGTGCGCCGCAGAGCTGGGATCCGCCCCTGGCCCTTTAAGGGACCAGGTGGTCCGCGCGTACATGCCTAGGGGTGGGGCTGACGTCACGGAGGTTGCCGAGCTCCACCGTGCTTGCTGCTGCAGCTGGGGAGGACAACCCGGGACCCGTGGAGGAGTTAGAGGTGAGCAGGCCCGGGCGCAGGCCGAGCGTGGACGGGACGCGCAACAGAAATATGCTGAAATGCTAGCATGTAGGTCAAAAGTTTAAAAAAAAAAGTTTAGTCTTGTTTCATTCCTGTCTCCTGGGCTCTATTTACAAGAAATCACATGATTTACAAGAATCCTAGCCTCGTTAAAATATATGATATAAAATTATAATTCCATCCTGTTTTCAAGTCTCATTGTTATTGCTTGTTTTATATAGATTGTACATGTGATTACTCACTTTTATGCTAGAAATGTTTTAACCAACCCCGAACACTGGCGGACACAGGTTAAAAATAATTTTAAATAAATAAAATAGAAGATGTTGTGTAATGTCACTCAATTAGGAAAAATGTTATGAAAACAAACTAGCTCATTGGTCTATAAATTGGATTTCACTTATTGTGCAAACAGTGCTTACTGAGACTGCCTCTGAATGGCTTTGCTGGAAATCTCATACTCTGCAATATTTGAAATGTTATTTAATAAAAGATTTTCCTTACGCTGCTGGTATAATTTGGATATTTTAGTTAAACCACAATAGTCCTGCAGGAAAACCTGGACTGGATTCCTGCCTAGTCCCTGGTGTAGGGGTTTTCTCAGGACATAAAAATGTGCTCAACTACCCTGGCACATGTGATTTGGGGCCAGTACAGGGCAAAACCCATCACTCAAACGTGGTCCAATCAATTAATGTTAAATGTTTTTCCCATAGGGCTGTACTAGCTTCCCTCCCAGATCTTCTCTAGCAGCAGAGGTTCCCCCATGTCCCCTTGCTGTGCTTGCAGTGTCCTATTGCATGCCTGGAACTCCTGAGGGGCTGAGGGTCCTATCACTGCAGAGGGGGTTTACAGAATCCCTCTGCCACTTGTCTGCCACACCCCCACACTGTCTTCATTTATTTTTATTTTCCTTTTTTTCTGCAGGTCCAGCAGAAGCTTCCTCAACACAGTGGTAGGTTGCCTAAGGCTCAACGCTGCTTGTCCTGCCTCCAGGGCCATTTTCACTGCTGTAGGTGGATGAGCTGCAGTGGCAGCACTTTCTTGCTTTGCCCCCCCCCCTCCCCCTTTCCGAGAGCCATGGGAGGGACAGGCCATGTTAGCAACAGTCTCTCTCCTCCTCAGCTCTGCTCCTGGGACACTGCCAGAGCCATGGAAGGCAATGGCAAAGTCTCCCCATCCATGGCAGCTGCAGTGCCCCCCCCCCCTCCCCCCCCAAACAGGTACAACTTTTACCAGTGTTTCAACCTGTCCGCATGCTGTGTACCATATGAAAAGAAATTAAGTCCAGCCTTGGCAATTGATGTCCACATCTTAAGACTTTCTTTTTAAGCCATTGTACCTTAATGATTACATAACTGAAACAACTGAGAGCTTCATAGTAACATATTAATTTATGGCAGAAGACCATCTGACCCGTCCAGTTTGCCCATCTAATTTGTCCACTCTGCTAGTAAGAATACATCCCAGCAGCCAGACACAGTCTGACTACAATATCTGTAAGATTTCTCCTTATCCAGGATTGTCTTTTTTTTTCTCTTTCTCCTATGTACTCCACCATTTTGGTTAGAAGAACATACAAGATCTCCACTTAGTTCCCTCTAGCATCCAACTTTCCCATACCTAATCATAAGGCTCAGTAATAATCTAAATAGCCAGTAATATTAGTGTGGCCATTTCCCAAAATCTAATCTATTTGGCATCCTGTGCAGCCTGCCAGATAGACCTGTAAGGGCAAGCCAATCACCCTTAAAAGGAAGGTGTGCATCTGAGTGCAAGCCTAGCAAAACAAGATGCAAGTGGAGCCACATGATAGCCCCTACAGTTTTAATGTAAATGCCAGTGAGAACTGCACTGAGGAGAACAAAACTGCTATTGTACTCCATATAAATAATTTCTCTTAGCCTTACAATTTAGCTGGTACAGGCTGGACACAAAGTTGCTGAGTGGCTTTGACAAACTTTGTATATAGTAGTGAGGCCCAGCTCAGTTTACCAGATGTCTTCTAGCCCACATTATCATCCAAGTCAAAATCTGCTTCATATCAGAAAGAAACCACCAATCTAATGCCAATGACTTGTAGTAATATCCAATTAATATCAACTTTGGGATCCTATGCATTTACATGAAGTCCTGATGAGAGAGAAAGAAGCCTTAAAGGTGACTGAAAGCAAAGAAAGGGATTTCAGACTTCACAACACATGAGACTTCTAATGAAATCTCTAACAAAGCCTCATGCCAGGCTCACGTCTGTTCATCCCAGCCCTGCTCCATTAACAAGTCCCCCTGTCTACACATGCCCCCATGCTTTCTGGAACTGTGATGTTAACCTGTCATTTGCCCATTAGGTGTACAGCTGGTTGCCCTCCAGTCAAGACAGGACCCTGATCTGAATCTGTAGAGGGATGTCCTGATTGCAGCAGAGAGTGAGAGCGCCGGAGACCATTCCTGAGATGCCTCATGCAGTCCTGAACATCATAAGATTTAACTGGCTAAATTACTATTTCTTTTTTTTTTTCATTTGTTTACTGAGTCAAACACCACAGAAAAATCAGTGGGCCAGATTTTCAAAAGGTTACGCGCGCTGGGCCTATTTTCAAAAGGCCCGGCGACGCACGTAAAGCCCCAGGACGCGTGTAAGTCCCGGGGCTTTACAAAAAAGACGGGGAGGGGGCATGGCCAGAGGCCTCTGCACAGCTGCAGGGCCAGGGATCACGTGCCGGAAGTTGGCCGGCGCGCACAACTTACTTCAGCCCCAGGGCTGAAGTAAGATTTGAAATAAAAAAAGAAAACATCAAAGGTAGGGGGGAAAGGGCGGGGGAGGTAGGGGAAGGGAAGTTGGGGTGGGGGGGGGGTTAAGGAAGTTCCCTCCCAGGCCGCTCCGATTTCAGAGCGGCCTGGGAGGGAACAGGGGAAGGCAGCGCGGCTCAGAGCAGGCTCGGTGGGCGCAAGGTGCACAATTGTGCACCCCCTTGCACGCACCGTACATGTAGGCCGCACGCGCATGTTATAAAATCTACCCCAGTATGTTTAAGCCAAACATCAATAGGTCCAATATCCAGAAAAACAAACTAAATTACTACTTCTAAGCTGGGTAGTTACTTGACAATATGTTTTAAATGTGCCAGTTGGCTTTGAGCTAAACATGAAGTCTTTTCTGACAATTTCAACAAGAGTGATTTACTATGCTAAACCACAATGTTAAACAATATCTACCATATCTAAAACCATTGTATATTTTATGCTGCTATAATAAAATTCTTATTCTTTGTCTCAATGAAGATGTAAACATTCTGCTCTCTTATGAGTTTCACTCTCATTTAATCACATGCATTAGGTCCCCATGGCCTTAAATGTCACATTATCTGTAAGGCTAATGCTTCTTGCAGACCCAGTGTTTGTATTTCTCTTAAGTCACTTGTCAATTCTATCATTGCGGCCTGTTACACAACTGGGCTATGCGGACGCCTGCGCTGCCACTGGAACTTCTAACATTTCATATTCACCTCTTTACCGTACATTCTGACAGCCCCAACACTCATTGCTGAAACAGACAAAAATGGTGCTCTGAATGCTTAAATATACATATATCATACTTTCTGCTCTCAGCAGTTGTAACCAATGCTTAACCAATGCCATCTTAAACTCTGCTACTGTTCTAGCCACCTCTCCATATCCTGGGGGAGGGCATTCTACACTTTCACAAATCCTTTTCCATTTCACTTCACTCTACCCCTTGGAACCTCATGTCATGACTCCTTGCTCTAGAAAAATGTTTTCTTTGAAACAGATTTCCATTATTTGCATTATTATCACAACCCCCAGATTTCCAAACAAGCTCAAGAGCACATTCTGTGGCAAAAGTTGGAAAATTCTACAGCAATTCTGGCACATGTGCATAAATTTGTATATTAAATAATGGTAACTTTTGTTTTACTTTACAAAAATTAAGTAATTTGCTGATATTTCTGCATCCAGTTCATTTATTTGGTTTCTTATGGGAGGAAAAAATCATAATGATTTGTGCTGGGGAGGGAAGAGGGGGACAGAGACCAGGGGATGAGATCTGAGAAATGGGGAGAGAGAAGGGAAATGAAGAAATGATCTCAGCGGGAAGAGCAGAGAGATAAGGAATGGAGCAGGAGCTGGAGGCACAAAAGGGAGGGGAAGATAAAGGGAATCAGGGAGGGGAGAGATTTAGAGGAAAGGAAGGAAAAAGAGGGGTATGAGGGATCAGGAAAGAGAGGCGCGACCTGCTCACACTATGCCCTTCAACATCAGTCCCCTCTCTGAGCCCTGTGAATCTCTTCGATCACTATTTCTCCCCACACCCTCTTTGATCTTCTCATTCACACCCTACCGCTCCTCTGATCACTTCAGTCACTTCTCAAAGTTCCTCCATATCACCTCACTCTTTCATTCCCTCTCTATCCCTTCACCATGCCCCACAGCACTTCCAAGCTCCTCATTCACTCTCTCTCTGAACCACCTCCAATCCCTCCCACACCCCCCATTTCCTTGCTAACTGTTTTGCCCCTTAACCCTCCCTCAATCCTTTCATTCACCCTCCCAATAGCAAGAATGTAGGAGGGTAGTGGAAGTGCAGCGAATCAGGCCACATTCTCCCTGGTGTGGCGCTTTGAATCTTGCAAGACAATAGTGCTGCCATTTTGGGTTGATGTTTTTCTCATTTTTAGAATTTTTTTTATTTTAAAACAGTTTTGGATGCTTTTGCATTGATTAATAAACTGTGTAGAGTGGATTTTGAGTGCTGTAGCTGGCTAATAAGTTTGATTGCCCCTTTCTTTGGAGATGTTAGCCTCATAGATCCATAGCATTTTATCCACTGAATTCTTTGTCTAGATTGGGACTGAACAGTCTCTCTCCCCTGCATTGTGGCTATTTGGTGATTGGTGGTCGCCTTTATCATACGACTTAAACGTGTTGCCTTGGGGGTAAAGCCAGGACTAGATTAGCCTATTCCTTATGACATGCACACAGCCAGCTAGCAGAACCTACTTCTCCCTCACATGTTTCATCCTGCCCACTGTAATATCAGCAGCAGATAGTAGCAATATCTAATTTCCAGACAGTAACTTAATAAAACTAATTAAATATTAACTTGAGATTTTGCTTTTGCAACTTTTCAGTCAATAAAAAATTGATTTTTCTTCATTACCTATTCCACACATACACCACACATACCCCATGTCCACAGATAAGTTTCTATAGTAGTGGTTACATAGAAAGACTGAGTGCTCTTATAAAGCCAGGGCCAGTGTAATGCAGCCAGATCAGAAAGTAGCATAGATTCCACAAAGAACTGTTTCATTTTTCCTCTTCATTGTGGACATCAGCCTTGAAATAAAGCAGATTTACTAAAACCAAAAATATTAAAAAAAACCTTTGCTTTTGTATATTTTTAACTGAGATAGATGCAAAATACCTGCAGCAGGCTAATGACAATGGGAGAAGCTAGCTCACTTTGGGGGCCGATGCAATACGGTGCGCTGAGCCGAGCACACTGTTAACCTGCAGTCGGACGCGGGTAGAATAGGCGCTAATCAATCCCATAATTCAATAAGGGGATTAGCACATATTCATCGCGGTCCAATGTGGAGAGAATCTAATTGCGATCATCACATGCTATTTGGTGATTGGTGGTCGCCATTATCATACAACTTAAATGTGTTGCCTTGCTGATAAAGCCGGGACTAGATTAGCCTATTCCTTATGACATGCACACAGCCAGCTAGCAGAACCTACCTCTCCCTCACATGTTTCATCCTGCCCACTGTAATATCAGCAGCAGATAGTAGCAGTGTCTAATTTCCAGACAGTAACTTAATAAAACTAATTAAATATTAACTTGAGATTTTGCTTTTGCAACTTTTCAGTCAATAAAAAATTGATTTTTCTTCATTACCTATTCCACACATACACCACACATACCCCATGTCCACAGATAAGTTTCTATAGTAGTGGTTACATAGAAAGACTGAGTGCTCTTATAAAGCCAGGGCCAGTGTAATGCAGCCAGATCAGAAAGTAGCATAGATTCCACAAAGAAACTGTTTCATTTTTCCTCTTCATTGTGGACATCAGCCTTGAAATAAAGCAGATTTACTAAAACCAAAAATATTAAAAAAAACCTTTGCTTTTGTATATTTTTAACTGAGATAGATGCAAAATACCTGCAGCAGGCTAATGACAATGGGAGAAGCTAGCTCACTTTGGGGCCGATGCAATACGGTGCGCTGAGCCGAGCACACTGTTAACCTGCAGTCGGACGCGGGTAGAATAGGCGCTAATCAATCCCATAATTCAATAAGGGGATTAGCACATATTCATCGCGGTCCAATGTGGAGAGAATCTAATTGCGATCATCACATGCTATTTGGTGATTGGTGGTCGCCATTATCATACAACTTAAATGTGTTGCCTTGCTGATAAAGCCGGGACTAGATTAGCCTATTCCTTATGACATGCACACAGCCAGCTAGCAGAACCTACCTCTCCCTCACATGTTTCATCCTGCCCACTGTAATATCAGCAGCAGATAGTAGCAGTGTCTAATTTCCAGACAGTAACTTAATAAAACTAATTAAATATTAACTTGAGATTTTGCTTTTGTAACTTTTCAGTCAATAAAAAATGGATTTTTCTTCATTACACTATTCCACACATACACCACACACACCCCATGTTGCGGTCCCAGTCGCTGGCCTCGCAACCGGGTCCTTACCTTTGGGTTGCCCTAAATCCCACGACGGGGTCCGGCGTTTTTCAGGCCTTCTCAGGCCTCTCCGCGGCGGTGTCTCCACGAGGGAGACGCCACCAAGCTCCGCTCCCAGACACCGCCCCCCTTAGGCACGTATGTGCACGTGAGGGGGAGCCTTTTAAAGGCACAGGAGCATGGAACCACGGCCGGCCCCTAAGATGACGTCAGACGCCGGCAGAATATTTAAACCCGGCGTCTTAGGGAAATTGCCTTGCAACAGGGTTCACTCCTTGGAGTTACTAGTTGCCTTGTGTCCCTGTGTTCCTGCTTCAGTTCCTGTGTTCCTGCTTCAGTTCCTGCGTTCCTGCTTCAGGTCCTTGGTTCCAGCTTCATTTCTGTGTTCTTGTCCAGCTTCTGTGCTCCAACCTCAGTTTCTTCCCTTGGTTCTGGTTCCTGATCTTCGGACTGACTTCCTGGTTTCTGCTTCGGTAGGTCTTCGGTTTTCTGTTCTGCTACCTGCCTCGACCTCGGACTGCTTCTATGGACTATATGGCCTGCTCCGGGAGACCTCTCCTAAGCCCCAGCGGCCTGGGTCCTCACAGGCTCCTCCTGGGGGGACCGTGGGCTTCCAAGGGTGAAGTACTTGCTTGGTCTCCCAGCTCCGAGCCGCCTCCCGGCCACTCTTCACAGCAGAGACCTATCAACCTTTTATCCACCATCTGCACAGCCGGCCCAAGGGTCCACCTCTCCAGCGACAACAGTTTGCAAGGCCATGGCCCCGGCGGACATCTCAGGACTGCAGGCCATTCCAGGAATGGCTCAATGTCTACAACAACAGCAGCACTGCCTGGATGTGCTGGCAGCAACCATCGAGCGGCTGGCTAACCGCTTGGATGCCTCGCCTCCCGAGGCACCACTTGTGCACCCTCAGGTACCTGCCCTGAGAGTGTCTGCACCGACCCAGCTACACGCTCCACTTCCCTAATCTGGTGACGCCAAGACCTGTCGAGGGTTTTTGAATCAGTGCTACATTACATTCTCTCTACTACCAAGCCAGTTTCCCTCTGATTCAATGAAAGTAGCCTACATTCTGTCCTTGCTGGATGGAAAGGCACTAAGCTGGGCCTCACCCATGTGGGAGCGAAACGATCCGCTGTTAAGTAACTTGCAACAGTTCATAATTAATTTCAAACAGGTGTTTGATGAGCCAGCACGGCTATCTACGGCTACGTCAGAGCTTCTACAACTTCGACAAGGGCGGCTTATGAGATCGAGTTCCGCACCCTCGCCACGGAAGTTGGGTGGCGAGATGACAGTTTGTGGGGAGTCTTCCTGGAGGGGCTGTCTGCCCACATTAAGGATGAGTTGGCTGCCAGAGACATCCCCGATGACTTCAACAGTGTAATTGATTTGGCTGGGTGAATTGACTGCCGTCTTCAGCAAAGAGCTAAGGAGGGGGGCCTGCCGCGTAGGTCTGTATCCTTGGCTCCGGCCTTCTCAAGACCTATGACGTCGACTCCAGGCCATTCAGCGTCTCCTTCAGAGTTGTTGGCAGAAGAGCCCATGCAGCTAGGATGGTCCCCTCTGACTGCAGAAGAGAGGCGTCAACATCAAGCATTGCGTCTATGCCTGTACTGCGGGAACAAGGGCCATTTCCTGGCTCAATGTAAGGAACGCCCGGAAAACACCAAAGCCTAGGTGCAACGGAGGAGCTACTCCTAGGCTGTGTTAATTCTGCTCCTCAATGTACGGTCCCTGTGACTCTTGAATACCCAGGAGGATCGTTTACCACACTCACTTTCATTGACTCCAGGGCAGGAGGGAACTTTATCCTATCCGACTTGGTTCAACAACTTCAGTTACCTACTCTCCCTCGTAATCCACCACTATGGATCACCTCTATCCAGGGCACAGTACTGCCGGGAGTATCTCTGCCTCCACCGCTCCCATTACCTTACGGACTGGGGTACTACATTCTGAGCAGCTATCCTTCTTGGTCCTGGAGAAGGCGGTGCATCCTGAGGTACTAGGATTACCGTGGCTTCAAAGACACTCTCCAGTTATACATTGGGACATGTTACAAGTGGCAAGATGGAGCCCCTTCTGTTTCTCTAATTGTCTTAAGACCCCGTTTCCCCATAGACTGGCCTTATTGAACACGTATGTTCTACCTCCAGCTCCATACGCAGAATTTGTGGAAGTGTTCTCCAAAAAGAAAGCAGAGGTCCTGCCGCAGCATCACTCCTTCGACTGTGCAATTGAACTGCTGCCTTGGACCACGCCTCCCCATGGAAGGGTCTATCCCCTGTCACTTCCTGAGACATAAGCAATGTCGAAATACATTTCCGAAAACCTTGCCAAGGGGTTCATCAGACCCTCCAAGTCACCCGCTGGTGCGGGGTTCTTTTTCGTAGGGAAAAAAGATGGCACCTTAAGACCATGCATTGACTACCGGGTCTTAAATGCCATCACTCATCAGGATCGCTATCCCCTGCCATTGATCCCTGAGCTCCTGGACATATTGCAAGGAACTAAGATATTTACCAAACTCGATCTTCGAGGTGCATACAATCTCGTTCGAATTCGCCCAGGAGACAAATGGAAGACTGCCTTCAACACCAGGGATGGGCATTACGAGTACCTGGTAATGCCGTTTGGATTATGCAACGCCCCAGCAGTCTTCCAAAACTTAATGAATAAGGAGATGCTGCACGCCTCAGTTATCGTATACTTAGACGATGTGCTGATTTACTCCCAAGATTTGGACTCTCATTGGCAACATGTGAAGCAAGTGCTATGAATTCTAAAAGACAATCACCTTTATGCAAAGCTGGAGAAATGCTTGTTTGAGCAAGAATCCCTTCCATTCTTAGGATACATTGTCGCGTCTACAGGATTTCGTATGGATCCCGAGAAAGTTTCAGGCATTAAGGAGTGGCCTCGTCCCATGGGAGTAAAGGTGCTACAGCGTTTCCTAAGATTTGCAAACTTCTACAGACAATTCATTCCTTATTATTCTCCTAAGGTGGCACCCCTTACTGCCCTTACCAGGAGGGGAGCTGATGCCAAAGTATGGCCTAAAGCCACCTGTCAAGCCTTTGAGGATCTAAAGAAGGCTTTTCTGCTAGACACTTGTTTACATCATCCAGACCCACAATGCCCCTTTATAGTAGAGGTAGACGCCTCCAACATAGCGGTAAGGGCAGTACTCAGTCAGACCTCCAGCAAGGGGAGGTTACTCCCATGCTCTTACTTTTCCAAGAAATTCTCAGCAGCTGAACGTAACTAAAGTATAGGAGACAAGGAACTCCTGGCAATCAAGCTAGCCTTTGAAGAATGGAGACAGTGGCTAGAGAGGGCAATCCATCCCATCACAGTCTACACGGATCATAAGAACTTAGAATTTCTATGTAAGGCCCAGTGACTAAATCCCAGACAAGCCCGTTGGTCTCTTCTTCAATCGCTTTAATTTCACTCTTTGCTATAGGCCAGCGACCAAGAATATCCGAGAAGATGCTTTGTCCAGAACCACTGAGCCAGAGGGAGAGGGGGACTCCCCCCAGTACATCCTAGATCCAGCAAGAGTCAATATAGTGAATAAGAGTTTGAATTCCTTGGGCAAGACTGTAGTCCCACAGTGATTACGAAAGAAGGTGTTACTATGAGCTCATGACTCCCTTACTGGTGGACACGCTGGCTGGGAGCAAACATTGGGACTTCTAAATCGCTATTACTGGTGGCCTCAGATGAGGCACGATGTCTGTGCCTATGTCAGTTCCTGCCCTTCTTGTGCTAAACAGAAGCCCTTGCTGGGGTAAACCTGGGGATTTCTGCAACCTTTGCCAATTCCTGTAGAACCTTGGATACACCTAGCCACGGACTTTGTGGTTGATCTGCCATCTTCAGAGGGGAAGACGGTTATTTGGGTCACAGTGGACCGCTTCTCCAAAATGGCTCATTTTGTTCCGCTTCCCAAGCTACCATCAGCACCAGAATTAGCCCAACTCTTCACACAGCATATCTTCCGGGTACATGGTCTGCCACAGAATATAGTCTCAGACAGAGGACCGCAGTTCACTGTCCAATACTGGAGGGCACTGTGTAAGAAGTTTGGAGTCCAGTTGAATCTGTCCACAGCTTTCCATCCACAAAGCAATGGACAAACTGAGTGTATGAATCGCTCTTTGAAAACCTTCCTTCGCACCTTTGTTACTGAAAGGCAGGATAATTGGGTAAGCTTACTACCGTGGGCCGAATTCTTCTACAATAATCATACTCATACAGTCACAGGGAAGTCTCCCTTTCAAGTAGTTTATGGTAAGCAACTCAAGCCACTGTTACCTCTGCCAGTAACTGTTCCATCACCAGTGGCTCAGATGTCAGCTCAACAGCTGCATAACCTCTGGAACTCCATTCAGAACAAACTGTCTAAATCAGCGAGGTCCGCTAAAGATATGCCGATAGGTAACGTCAACCAGCGCCAGTGTTTCTACCAGGTGACAGAGTCTGGTTAAGCACCAAGAACATACATCTCCGGTTACCCTCCAAGAAATTGGCTCCTAAGTTCTGTGGACCATTCCGAGTCGCAGAGAGAGTTGCAAATCACCTGGACCGGATGGTATGCATCCTAGGGTTCTGAAGGAACTAAAAAATGAAATTTATTATCTATTAGTTAAAATTTGTAACCTATCATTAAAATCATCCATTGTACCTGAAGACTGGAAGGTGGCCAATGTAACCCCAATATTTAAAAAAGACTCCAGGGGCAATCCAGGTAACTATAGACCAGTGAGCCTGACTTCAGTGCCGGGAAAATAGTGGAAACTATTCTCAAGAATAAAATTATAAAGCATATAGAAAGACATGATTTAATGGAACACAGTCAACATGGATTTACCCAAGGGAAGTCTTGCCTAACAAATCTGCTTCATTTTTTTGAAGGGGTTAATAAGCATGTGGATAAAGGTGAACCGGTAGATGTAGTGTATTTGGATTTTCAGAAGGCGTTTGACAAAGTTCCTCATGAGAGGCTTCTATGTAAACTAAAAAGTCATGGGATAGGAGGCGATGTCCTTTCGTGGATTACAAGCTGGTTAAAAGACAGGAAACAGAGAGTAGGATTAAATGGTCAATTTTCTCAGTGGAAAAGGGTAAACAGTGGAGTGCCTCAGGGATCTGTACTTGGACCGGTGCTTTTCAATATATATATAAATGATCTGGAAAGGAATACGATGAGTGAGGTTATCAAATTTGCAGATGATACAAAATTATTTAGAGTAGTTAAATCACAAGCAGACTGTGATACATTGCAGGAGGACCTTGCAAGACTTGAAGATTGGGCATCCAAATGGCAGATGAAATTTAATGTGGACAAGTGCAAGGTGTTGCATATAGGGAAAAATAACCATTGCTGTAGTTACACGATGTTAGGTTCCATATTAGGAGCTACCACCCAGGAAAAAGATCTAGGCATCATAGTGGATAATACTTTAAAATCGTCAGCTCAGTGTGCTGCAGCAGTCAAAAAAGCAAATAGAATGTTAGGAATTATTAGGAAGGGAATGGTTAATAGAACGGAAAATGTCATAATGCCTCTATATCGCTCCATGGTGAGACCACACCTTGAATACTGTGTACAATTCTGGTCGCCACATCTCAAAAAAGATATAGTTGCGATGGAGAAAGTACAGAGAAGGGCAACCAAAATGATAAAGGGGATGGAACAGCTTCCCTATGAGGATAGGCTGAAGAGATTAGGGCTGTTTAGCTTGGATAAGAGACGGCTAAGGGGGGATATGATAGAGGTCTTTAAGATCATGAGAGGTCTTGAATGAATAGATGTGACTCGGTTATTTTCACTTTCGAATAATAGAAGGACTAGGGGGCATTCCATGAAGTTAGCAAGTAGCACATTTAAGACTAATCGGAGAAAATTCTTTTTCACTCAACGCACAGTAAAGCTCTGGAATTTGTTGCCAGAGGATGTGGTTAGTGCAGTTAGTGTAGCTGGGTTCAAAAAAGGTTTGGATAAGTTCTTGGAGGAGAAGTCCATTAATGGCTATTAATCAATTTTACTTAGGGAATAGCCACTGCTATTAATTGCATCAGTAGCATGGGTTCTTCTTAGTGTTTGGGTATTTGCCAGGTTCTTGTGGCCTGGTTTTGGCCTCTGTTGGAAACAGGATGCTGGGCTTGATGGACCCTTGGTCTGACCCGGCATGGCAATTTCTTATGTTCTTATGGGATGGTTTCCTATCGCCTATGTCTCCCCACTACATTGCATATTCACAATGTGTTTCATGTCTCCTTACTTAAACCAGTTGTCCTTTCTAGGTTCCATCGGAGACCGCCAGATCCAATGGAGACCCCTGCCACTGACGAAGCGACGTACCAGGTTCAGGAGGTCCTAGATGTCCGATTGCACCACCGTCGCTGGGAGTACTTGCTAGCCTGGGAGGGATGCGGCTCTGAAGAGAACACCTGGGAGCCCGCTCATAACATCTTGGACAAATCTCTTCTGCAACAATTCCACCTGGACCATCCTGGTAAACCAGGCCCTCTGAGGAGGGGGTTTAAGAGGGGGGATACTGTTGCGGTCCCGGTTGCTGGCCTCGTGACTGGGTCCTTACCTTTGGGTTGCCCTAAATCTAGTTGAAAGGCATCTATTCCTGATGCCTTTCAACTAGCTTGATCACTCCATTCTTATACTTCACTTTCAATGCATATCCAGCATAGTTCTCTGCTTCAACAGCAGGGGAAAAGAAAAACTGTTACTTCACACATCCAGCAGAGCTCTCTGCTTAAACGGCAGGGGAGAAGAAAAAAGGGTTCGCACTCACAAAGCGGGGAGTAGCTGGCTTGTTACGGCGGTTACTACCCCAAACCAAATGTACCTGATACTTCACTCTCGACGCATATCCAGCATGGCTCTCTACTTCAACGGCATCGGAGAAAGACTGATACATCACGAATTTCCAGCATAGCTCTCTGCTTCAACGGCAGGGGAAAAGAAAAACTGATACTTCACGCATATCCAGCATAACTTCAACGGCAGGGGAGAAGAAAAAAGGATTCACACTCACAAAGCGGGGAGTAGCTGGCTTGTCACGGCGGTTACTACCCCAAACCAAATGTGCCTGATACTTCACTTTCGATGCATATCCAGCATAGCTCTCTGCTTCAACAGCAGGGGAGAAGATAAACAACCAATAAGGGCTGTATAACATAATCTGGGTAAAAACAAATAAGCATGGGTGTAGCTTGCTTATTGCAGCGGTTACTACTCCTACTACCTCTAACTAATCAAGCTAGATATTTCACTTGGATGCAGCTCCTCCACCGCTCTCTACATTAATGGCGGGGGTGGAAGGGAATTAGAACCAAGAGCTAAGAGAAACAGATAAGTATGGGAGAAGAAATGAGGGAAGCTTGCTGGGCAGACTGGATGGGCCATTTGGTCTTCTTCTGCCGTCATTTCTATGTTTCTATGTTTCTATGTTTCTATGATGTGGTCCGGCGTTTTTCGGGCCTTCTCAGGCCTCTCCGCAGCAGCGTCTCCACAAGGGAGATGCCACCGTGCTCCGCTCCCAGACTCCGCCCCCCTTAGGCATGCGCGCGCGCGAGGGGGAGCCTTTTAAAGGCACAGGAGCGCAGAACCACGGCCGGCCCCTAAGATGACATCAGACGCCAGTAGGATATTTAAACCCGGCTGACTAGGGAAATTGCCTTGCAACAGGGTTCACTCCTTGGAGTTACTAGTTGCCTTGTGTCCCTGTGTTCCTGCTTCAGTTCCTGCTTCAGGCCTGGGTTCCAGCTTCATTCCTGTGTTCTTGTCCAGCTTCTGTGCTCCAGCCTCAGTTCCTTCCCTTGGTTCTGGTTCCTGATCTTTGGACTGACTTCCTGGTTTCTGCTTCGGTACGTCTTCGGTTCTCTGTTCTGCTACCTGCCTCGACCTCGGACTGCTTCTATGGACTATCGCCTGCTCCGGGAGACCTCTCCTATGCCCCAGCGGCCCGGGTCCTCACAGGCTCCTCCTGGGGGGACCGCGGGCTTCCAAGGGTGAAGTACTTGCTTGGTCTCCCGGCTCCGAGCTGCCTCCCAGCCACTCTTCACGGCGGAGACCCGTCAACCTCCTATCCACCATCCGACTTCCAGGGCACCTTGCTGGTCACCTGTATTGCTGCCTACCAGCTGTACATGACCCAGTACCACCAGAACCTCTGGAAGTGAGTCCAGGGCCTTGCAGAGTGTCTGCCTCAACACAAACTGGAGGCGCTCTCATGTATCATCCTGCTGGGTTTAGAAGCTGGCAAACATGAGGTGTGCTCCACCTATGATGTCTTTTAAATGGCAGCCTGCATAGCCATGGTGGGCATTGGCACCCACAGGATGGCTTAGTTCAGAGCTTTTGACCTCTACCCAGAGGTACAGGAGAAGCTAGCTGACCTCCCCTGCACAGATGACAACCTCTTTGGGGATAAGATCCAGGATGCGGTAGTGCAATTGAAGGACCACCATGATAGCCTTCAACAACTTTCCACTAGTGCTTCTGATGCCTCTTCCTCAACCAGGAAACCTTCCAGGCCTGGATCCCAGAAGTCCTTATTTATTTATTTTATTTATTTGTTTTTATATACCGACATTCGATCTGAAATATCACATCAATTTACAGTGCAACTGAGGTTCTAAAAAGACATTGGCTTCTTATTCACAATGTAACTTCATCTTATTTCCTACAATATAACTTAGGATGAAACAAGGGGCAACAATGTTTCTTACAGTTTAACTTAAAATAACTTAGAATAGAACAAGAGACCAACATTGTTTCTTACAGAGTAGGATTAAATGGTCAATTTTCTCAGTGGAAAAGGGTAAACAGTGGAGTACCTCAGGGATCTGTACTTGGACCGGTGCTTTTCAATATATATATAAATGATCTGGAAAGGAATACGACGAGTGAGGTTATCAAATTTGCAGATGATACAAAATTATTCAGAGTAGTTAAATCACAAGCAGACTGTGATACATTGCAGGAGGACCTTGCAAGACTTGAAGATTGGGCATCCAAATGGCAGATGAAATTTAATGTGGACAAGTGCAAGGTGTTGCATATAGGGAAAAATAACCGTTGCTGTAGTTATACGATGTTAGATTCCATATTAGGAGCTACCACCCAGGAAAAAGATCTAGGCATCATAGTGGATAATACCTTAAAATCGTCAGCTCAGTGTGCTGCAGCAGTCAAAAAAGCAAATAGAATGTTAGGAATTATTAGGAAGGGAATGGTTAATAGAACGGAAAATGTCATAATGCCTCTATATCGTTCCATGGTGAGACCACACCTTGAATACTGTGTACAATTCTGGTCGCTGCATCTCAAAAAAGATATAGTTGCGATGGAAAAGGTACAGAGAAGGGCAACCAAAATGATAAAGGGGATGGAACAGCTTCCCTATGAGGAAAGGCTGAAGAGGTTAGGGCTGTTCAGCTTGGAGAAGAGACGGCTGAGGGGGGATATGATAGAGGTCTTTAAGATCATGAGAGGTCTTGAACGAGTAGATGTGACTCGGTTATTTTCACTTTCGAATAATAGAAGGACTAGGGGGGAGGTAGGGATGTGAATCGTGTCCTCGATCGTCTTAACGATCGATTTCAGCTGGGAGGGGGAGGGAATCGTATTGTTGCCGTTTGGGGGGGTAAAATATCGTGAAAAATCGTTAAAAAAATCGTTAAAAATCGAAAAATCGAAAAACCGGCACATTAAAACCCCCTAAAACCCACCCCCGACCCTTTAAATTAAATCCCCCACCCTCCCGAACCCCCCCCCCAAATAACTTAAATAACCTGCGGGTCCAGTGGCGGTCCGGAACGGGCTCCTGCTCCTGAATCTTGTCGTCTTCAGCCGGCGCCATTTTCCAAAATGGCGCCGAAAAATGGCGGCGGCCATAGACGAAAAAGATTGGACGGCAGGAGGTCCTTCCGGACCCCCGCTGGACTTTTGGCAAGTCTCGTGGGGGTCAGGAGGCCCCCCACAAGCTGGCCAAAAGTTCCTGGAGGTCCAGCGGGGGGTCAGGGAGCGATTTCCCGCCGCGAATCGTTTTCGTACGGAAAATGGCGCCGGCAGGAGATCGACTGCAGGAGGTCGTTCAGCGAGGCGCCGGAACCCTCGCTGAACGACCTCCTGCAGTCGATCTCCTGCCGGCGCCATTTTCCGTACGAAAACGATTCGCGGTGGGAAATCGCTCCCTGACCCCCGCTGGACCTCCAGGAACTTTTGGCCAGCTTGTGGGGGGCCTCCTGACCCCCACGAGACTTGCCAAAAGTCCAGCGGGGGTCCGGAAGGACCTCCTGCCGTCCAATCTTTTTCGTCTATGGCCGCCGCCATTTTTCGGCGCCATTTTGGAAAATGGCGCCAGCTGAAGACGACAAGATTCAGGAGCAGGAGCCCGTTCCGGACCGCTGCCGTTCCGGACCGCCGCTGGACCCGCAGGTTATTTAAGTTATTGGGGGGGGGTTCGGGAGGGTGGGGGATTTAATTTAAAGGGTCGGGGGTGGGTTTTAGGGGGTTTTAGTGTGCCGGCTCACGATTCTAACGATTTATAATGATAAATCGTTAGAATCTGTATTGTATTGTGTTCCATAACGGTTTAAGACGATATTAAAATTATCGGACGATAATTTTAATCGTCCTAAAACGATTCACATCCCTAGGGGGAGGTCACGTGATGTGGTGAGCAGGGAGGACGGCTTCTCTCTAGCTCCTGGGCCCACCTCACATACCGCGAGCCATCAGCGTTGGAAAAATACTATCTCGAGTCCCTACTATCAAAACTGCAGTGAGCATATGTCCATAGTTAAGTATATGAACAAATTACAATCGCCGATGACAACTAAGGGAGGGAGAAGGGAGAAGGAAAAAACAAGGATCTCTCCCCCCAAGATGGCGACAGCAGGCGACGGGGAGCCTTCTCAAACAACTGCAGGGCTGACAGTGTCGGATATCAAAGACACGATTCGGGACGCCCTCGATGAAAAATTAAATAAAATCACTACCCAAATTGAAGAGGTCAAGGAGACTTTACTAGAATTGACTCCTCGTATAGAACACATAGAAAACCGAATATCCAGCGTGGAAGATGATGCCATTAACATGGAAAGAAAAATGGTGGACACCGACAAAAAATTAAATTTACTCCAAGCAAAAATTGAAGAGCTCGAGAACAGAGCGAGAAGAGATAACCTTCAATTCCTGGGATTCCCGGAGAGTGTGGAAGAAAAACAGCTTTGTAATATCTTAGAAAGCTGGCTTCCGGAGTCGCTCCAGCTACCCCACCTGCAAGGCAAGCTCGTGGTAGAACGAGCCCATAGGTTGGGAGCGCGAAAGAATGGTAATACTCGCCCGTGCCTTGTCATCGCAAAAATACTCAATTCAGCGCATAAATCCGAAATATGGAGGGCATCCAGGGGGAAGCGAGAAATAACCTACCAGAGCCAGCCCATTTGCATTTTTCAAGATTTCTCGGCGGGGGTGTCAGAATTACGGCGGGGCTTCTCACACGTCTGTACAGGATTCCATAATAAAGGAGTGAAGTTCTCGCTAATTTTCCCTGCAAAGCTCCGAGTGTGGCACGCAGAGCAAACCCATCTGTTTGAAACCCCAGCCGCGGCTCAGACCTTCTTAGATACGCTGCACCTCCCCAACGATCATTAGGAGAACACCAGACGGAAGTATTGGGGAGACATCGATAAGAGTAAGCATGAGCTGGAGGCAAAAGCATGCTGCGGAATATTGCGGTGGGCTGAATGTACTGTGTTTATGGTCTACATACTCGTTTTTGTTTTTGGTCTACACTTTCTTGGGGGACATCGAGAAGAGAGGGGGGAAAAAAAAAACCCCCCAACAACGTCTACTAGGCACCAAACTTAGTTTTTTTGTTTTGTTGTTATGCTGTTTCTTACCTGTCAAGGCGTGAGCAGATGCTGAAATCCACGGAGACCCCTGGGTCGAGCGATTGGCAGCATACGCGGGGGAAAAAAAAAAAAACGGACCAGCCATTTTGGGGACGGGCGGTGATGGGGTATAGCAGCCAAGTGAAGGCCTCTCTGGAGCTTTCTTCTGCGCAGTCGCTCGTTGTTTCGATACCCGGGCATAGGAACCGACAGCTGGCCTGCACATGGCGTAGACGCTAAGCCAATGCTCACTTGGAATACGCAGCGTACAGTGCATGTGACCGGACTGCGGGGATCGGGAGTTGGGGAGAACATATCATTCAAAGTACACCGAAGGATGTTCTACGAGCAAGGTCACGGAAGGTAGTCCTCCCCATGACACCAACGGAATGGCATGAGGGGCACGTGAGGAAAGAAAGGCTCCGGTATCGGAGTACAGGAGTGCTGCATGGGAGTGCAGGCCCTCAGAACGGGGGACGTACATCGCGGTAAAGCGTGGACAGAGAAAGAGAGCTCTCCCCAGCGAATATGCCCAATCGATTGGTTAGTATATAGCCTGCCCGCCCCAGAACTTAATGGGACTTTGTCTCCCAGAAAGAAGGGACAGAGAGAAGAAAAAAAAAAAAGAGGAAAAACAGGGGAAGTACATAAGGGGGAGACGAAGAAAAGAAAAAAAAAAAAAAGAAACCAACGGAAGGGCACGCCGATTAGTTCCCTTGACATTTACCTTTTTTTTTTAAATATACATCCTGGTTCAGCTCCGAAATGGACCTAATATGAGGACCAGAGGACAAAGTTTTTCGTACCTCTGGTGTTGTTTTCACAGAGAGGTGAGGTGAGGACCCAGGACACATTAGGCGGATCTCCATGCCTCCGGTTTTATATGGAGGCGGACGGTTCTTTTTAGATTTAGGAGTCTTTCAGGGTTACGGAGGGGGAGGGGGGAAATGGGGGGTGGGGGAGGGACCTTGGGAAGTTGGGATACAGGAGAGAAGGAGTTTCCTCTGTGTTGAACTAGTACGAAGAGGAGAGGTGGTAGAAATACTATCTAATGCAAGCAATGATGGCCGTGCGTTGTTGTGTGACTGCTATCTTTCTTTTATACAAACAGAATGGGAAGAAGGTGGGCCAGGCTGGGGGCTGACCTTCATTTCGGAGTAACCAGACTAAGAAATCTTGGGTTATTGATCATATATGTTGCACTTAATATCTTGGAATGTAAATGGTCTGGGAACCCCAGTGAAAAGGAAAAAAGTTTTAGCACATCTCAAAAGATTAAAAGCGGATGTAGAGTGCATTCAAGAGACACATCTGGTGGCAGCAGAAAGCCAAAAACTTAAGAGGGAATGGGTAGGCACCTGTCTTTATGCTGCAGCGCACCACAGAAAGGGAGGGGTAGCCATATTAATTAACAAAAATGCTGATTTTCAGGTTTCCCAGACCATTCCGGACCCAGAGGGCCGATATATTATAGTGGTGGGAAAATGGCACAATAGTCTTGTTACTATCTGTAATATATATGGCCCGAATGATTATACCCAGTCATTTTTCGAGCATCTTTGTAACTTATTGCAGGTACACACACAAGGTTCTCTGTACGTTGTTGGAGATTTTAATTGTGTTCATGATGTTACGTTAGACAAGGATGTGCGCCAACCGAAACCCCAGGGGAAAAAGATGAAGGGTGTAGCATATATGTGCCACCATTTAGATCTTTTGGATGTCTGGAGGACACTCCACCCCACAGAGCGTGACTACACCCATATTTCTAGGTTCCACAATACGTGTTCGCGTATTGACTACATTCTCATTTCTCAACAAAATTTCTTTGCAGTAGCAGAAGCTAAGATAGAAGCCCAGGTAATATCTGACCATTCACCGATTTCTATAAAACTAAACACAGGGTCTAATTGCCACACCAGGCTATGGCGGTTTCCAACGTTTCTAAAAGATGACATACATTTTAAAGCATTTCTCAAGGACCGTTGGAAAGAGTTTGCATTGAACAACCAACAACATGTTACAAACCCCCACTTATTCTGGGACACTGCAAAAGCGGTGCTCAGAGGAGATATAATTTCCTTTGTGCACATGCGTCACAAGCAGCTTAATAAATCTATTTTAGAACTAGAGAATTTACTTCAAAAAGCAAAAAGAGAAATGCTTCAAAATAATACGTGCACATGTAGAAACGCTTATTACAGTGTGCTGGGACGTTTGAACACCCTTTTGGATACCAGAGCACAATCGTACCTTTGGAAAAGCCAAAAATCCTTTTTCCAATTTGGAAATAAACCTAGTCACTTATTGGCAAACCTCATTAAAACCCAAAGATCAAAAGTTTTTATAACAAATCTCAAATCCCCAGCTGGAGGAACCACTGCTAAAGAATCTGAAATTAGTGAAATATTTAGACAATTTTACAATAGCTTGTATACACCAGACGAGGGGAGAGGAGGGGACCTGGAGGCCGAGTTTTTTCAGGATATGAGTATTCCCACTTTATCGGCTTCTCAAAGGGCCTTCTTAAATCGCCCGCTTCAAACTTTTGAAATCTCCCAGATTATCTCCCTAGCCCAACCGGGAAAAGCGCCCGGACTGGATGGTTTTTCTTATGCTTTTTATAAAATCCTATCGTCTTATGTTAGTGAACCCTTGACACACTATTTTAGGGAGGGACTCACAACAAATAAATTCCCCGCCTCATTTAATGAAGCCCATATTATTGTCCTCCCAAAAGTAGGGAAAGACTTAACCTGTCCGTCATCGTATAGACCGATCTCGTTATTAAATTGCGATTTAAAAATTTTAACCAAAGTGCTCGCGGAGAGACTGAAGATTTTTATGCCCACCCTGATCTCACAACCTCAAACAGGCTTTGTCAAAGGCCGTAAGCCAAATACAACGATTATAAAATTACTTACGGCCATGACAATCTGTCAAGCTCAGAACATCCCGGCTTTGGTTGTGGGCTTTGACTCAGAGAAAGCGTTTGATCGAGTGGATTGGACATACCTTTTCTCAGTTTTACAGAGGTTTGGCATTAGAGGGGATTTTCTGCAATATATTTCCTTAATATATACCAATCCCACCTCACGCATTTTAGTGAATAGCTGCCTATCTAAGGAAGTAGTCATACAGCGAGGGGTTCGACAGGGATGCCCCTTATCCCCTTTGTTATATATATTAGGGATGTGAATCGTTTTTCAACGATTAAAATTATCGTCCGATAATGTTTATATCGTCTTAAATCGTTATAGAACACGATACAATAGAAATTCTAACGATTTATCGTTAAAAATCGTTAAATCGTGTTAGTGCGCACTAACTCGAGTTAGTGCGCACTAACTCCCCGTTAGTGCGCACTAACTCGATTTAGTGCGCACTAACTGAAAATGATACAAATAAACACTTTCCAGGTCACTGAAGGTCAGTTAGGAATGAATATGTGTTCCTATTGGCTGGCTGCCCTCTTATCTATTGATATTACCAAGGTTACCACTGAGGTGATGGTTGGGGGGATGGGAAATGGAACTGGAAACTAACGAACACCAACAGAAAATGAAACAAAGTGTTCACACTTCCCAGGTCAGTAAAGGTCACTTAGAAATGAATATGTATGTATGTATTCCTATTGGCTGGCTGTGCTCTTATCTATTGATGTTACCAATATGGTTGGGGGGATGTGAAATGGAAACAGTTGGAAGCTTGACAAAAAAAGTAATGTAATGATCAGCACTCACGTGACTAGAACTTGTTTGTTTATTATTTTTGTTAGCAGGCACCTGAAATGCTAGTGCATGTTGAATTTGCCAATCACTGTACATTTTAGAAAGGTGGTCCTGGCTGGAACTGTACACAGTTCAAATATATGTAATTGATTGTTGGTAAGTGTATTTTTTAAGTAGCCACACTGGCACCAGTATGTTTACTTTTCCTCCTACTTAACTCACTAGCTCAGCTTTGTAAGAAGGGCTTCTCTGCTTGTGTGTTGTTTTTGTTTGGTGTGAGGAGAGCAGAAACATCAGATCTTTATTCAATCTACTACAGTCATCTCTTACAGTGCCCTATCCCTATTAATACCAGGAGTGTTGTGATCTTCCTGCACACAGTGCCCTAACCCTGATACCAGTCTGAGACAGCTCCCTCCCTGCATTACTAGTGAGAGGCTGGCTTCACAGACAGGGGGGAGCTGCCTGACCCTCACTCCTGACTTCCCCCATGTCCCAGCTAGTGAATGGTGTGTGGGTGAGGGGGGGGGGAGGATGGTGAAGTCTGAGACAGCTCCCTCCCTGCATTACTAGTGAGAGGCTGGCTTCACAGACAGGGGGGAGCTGCCTGACCCTCACTCCTGACTTCCCCCATGTCCCAGCTAGTGAATGGTGTGTGGGTGAGGGGGGGGGGGGGAGGATGGTGAAGTCTGAGACAGCTCCCTCCCTGCATTACTAGTGAGAGGCTGGCTTCACAGACAGGGGGGAGCTGCCTGACCCTCACTCCTGCCTTCCCCCATGTCCCAGCTAGTGAATGGTGTGTGGGTAAGGGGGGGGGGGGGGAGGATGGTGAAGTCTGAGACAGCTCCCTCCCTGCATTACTAGTGAGAGGCTGGCTTCACAGACAGGGGGGAGCTGCCTGACCCTCACTCCTCCGGGGTATTGTGATCTTCCTGCACACAGTGCCCTATCCCTGATACCAGGGGTGTTGTGATCTTCCTGCATGCAGTGCCCTATCCCTATTAATACCAGGAGTGGTATGATCTTCCTGCATGCAGTGCCCTATCCCTATTAATACCAGGAGTGTTGTGATCTTCCTGCATGCAGTGCCCTATCCCTGATATCGGGATGTGTGCAAGAAGATCACAACACCCCCGGTATCAGGAATAGGGCACTGTGTGCAGGAAGATCACAACACCCCCAGTATCAGGAATAGGGCACTGTGTGCAGGAAGATCACAACACCCCTGGTATTAGGGATAGGGCACTGTGTGCAGGAAGATCACAACACTCCTGGTATTAATAGGGATAGGGCACTGTGTGCAGGAAGATCACAATACCCCTGGTATCAGGGTTAGGGCACAAGTTCTAGTCACATTGACTGATCACATTATTTGTTTTGTCAAGCTACCAACTGTTTCTATTTCCCATCCCCCATATACTGTCAGTAGGAAACTTGGTAACATGAATAAATAAGAGGGCAGCCAATAGGAATACATATTCATTCCTAAACTGACCTTAACTGACCTGAAAAGTGTCAAATTGTATCATTTTCAGTTAGTGCGCACTAACTCCCAGTTAGTGCGCACTAACTCCCGTTAGTGCGCACTAACTCGAGTTAGTGCGCACTAATCGGAAAAAACGATTTTTAACGATTTTTTAACTAAAAAATCGTGCCTAAGACGATTTTCTTGCCCTGCCACACGATTTCTATCGTTAAGACGATATGGAAAACGATTCACATCCCTAATATATATTGACCTTGGACCCGCTATTGAGGAAAATAGATGCCTGTCGAGAGGTGAAGGGCTTTGGTGGACCCAAATACATTTTCAAAATAGCTGCCTTTGCAGATGACTTACTAGTATATCTCACGCAACCTCGGCCCTCCCTTAAGGCGGTGTTGGAGCTCTTGGATTCTTATAGCCATTTTACAGGACTTAAGATCAATTATACAAAATCGGAAGCTCTGGATGTTACGGGCACACTGCGAACAACCTGGCAGACAGATTTCCCCTTGCGCTGGGCAACTGAGGCCTTAAAATATTTGGGGTTACATATACCGCCTCAGATGACCCAATTTTATAGGGTGAACATACAACCCCTTATGGAGACCACCCTTACCTCTTTAAAGAGGTGGGCATCACTCCCATTATCGCTTGTAGGCCGCATTCAGCTCTATAAAATGTTTTTGATACCCAAGTGGTTATATACTATACAAATGGCTCCTATTTGGATTTCAAAGACTAATCATCGCCAAATACAAAGGGCTCTTCGTTCTTTCCTATGGCAAGGGAAAAGGGCACGTATTGATCTGCAAACACTGATGAGTCCGGCAGCTAAAGGGGGGCTTGGATGCCCAAATCTGCTGTACTATAATTTGGCTTGTTCTCTCCGCCATGTAAGGAATTGGATTTTTGCGACTTCATACATTTCCCCATATGCATACCTATTGGAATGGTATGGGGTATTGGCCTTAAATCCATTCCTACAAATCCCTGGTCAGTTAATTCCTATGCATCTTAGAGGGCAAAATTTGCTGTATACATGCAGAAAAGCCTGGCAGTTACTTTGCCAGTTAGGGAAAATTCCAAAACCCCTTACACCGCTACTTACCATTGCAGGGCACGACCTTTTTCCCCCCGGAAAATTGGGAGGAACTTTTCAACGTTGGGCCAGTACGGGGCTTATTTATATATTTGATATGTATGATGGGCTGACTCGGAAAGTACTACCGTTTCCAACCCTAAAAACAGAGATACTCACTTTTAGAAGGAGACTACTATGCATACCTCCAAGTCACGCATTTTATACATTCAGAAAAGCGGTATTTGGTAGCCATTCCAGTGGTGCAACAAGTGAGAGAAGTGGTTCAAGCGGGGAAACAATCTAAACCCTCGGTGGCCTACTATTATGGGGAGGTGTTGGGCTATGTGAACACTCAAAAGTTATATCAGCTTTATACTAGATGGCAACAGTGGCCACTTTTTGCCCTAACTTATACGGAGTTTGTGAAATGTTTTGGAGATCTACGACTTATATCAGAAAATATAAGTTTGCAAGAAACGCAATACAGATTTCTTTGGCAGAGCTATATCACCCCTAGGCGAGCACATCAAATGACATTTGTACCCACACCCCAATGTCCAAAGTGTGCTGAATTATAGCACTTATTTTCATTGTTTTTGGGAATGTGGGAAAGTTACGACGTTTTGGAAACAAGTAAGGCAACTTTGTTCCACAGTTTTGAAAATTTCATTGCCCCCAGACCCAAATCTTTGGCTTTTTGGGATGGCGGACTCGCTACCTTTTTCGTTATCAAACCCAAATCTTTTATTTATACTAAAAGCGGGCCTCCTAGGCAAGAAGGTCATTCTGACAAATTGGCTAGATACTGAAGTCCCTAGTTTTGACCATTGGTTCAAGAAAATGGTGAGGCTTTGTGCCATGGAGCACGCCATTCTTTCGCCTAGCACTCCAAAGAGGTCTGTTAAGATACCGTTAATTTGGGAGGCTTTTATGGGTTATTTGGCCCCCACGGTGGGGGTCCAGAAAGACCCATGGCAAAGCGAGGGGCAGGGCAAAAACTGGAGGGGTTGGACAATGACAAATAACTTTTTCTCTTGAGACGAGAAATCATATAGAGAAGATAGACTCCAGCAACGCTCACACGCCACACGCACGGATATTATGGACTTTTCTTTCCTTCGTATAGAGGATATAGGATAATGGAAAGGAGGGGGAGGGGTAGGGAGGGAGGGTATGTTTGTGTGTTTACTCTAAAGTGTTGTTGTTTCCCTGTTGGATGTATTATTTACAAAATGTTAATAAATATATTTTCAAAAAAAAAAAAATAGAAGGACTAGGGGGCATTCCATGAAGTTAGCAAGTAGCACATTTAAGACTAATCGGAGAAAATTCTTTTTCACTCAACGCACAATAAAGCTCTGGAATTTGTTGCCAGAGTATGTGGTTAGTGCAGTTAGTGTAGCTGGGTTCAATAAAGGTTTGGATAAGTTCTTGGAGGAGAAGTCCATTAATGGCTATTAATCAATTTTACTTAGGGAATAGCCACTGCTATTAATTGCATCAGTAGCATGGGATCTTCTTAGTGTTTGGGTAATTAAGAACATAAGAACATAAGAAAATGCCATACTGGGTCAGACCAAGGGTCCATCAAGCCCAGCATCCTGTTTCCAACAGTGGCCAATCCAGGCCATAAGAACCTGGCAAGTACCCAAAAACTAAGTCTATTCCATGTAACCATTGCTAATGGCAGTGGCTATTCTCTAAGTGAACTTAATAGCAGGTAATGGACTTCTCCTCCAAGAACTTATCCAATCCTTTTTTAAACACAGCTATACTAACTGCACGAACCACATTCTCTGGCAACAAATTCCAGAGTTTAATTGTGCGTTGAGTAAAAAAGAACTTTCTCAGATTAGTTTTAAATGTGCCCCATGCTAACTTCATGGAGTGCCCCCTAGTCTTTCTACTATCCGAAAGAGTAAATAACCGATTCACATCTACCTGTTCTAGACCTCTCATGATTTTAAACACCTCTATCATATCCCCCCTCAGTCGTCTCTTCTCCAAGCTGAAAAGTCCTAACCTCTTTAGTCTTTCCTCATAGGGGAGTTGTTCCATTCCCTTTATCATTTTGGTAGCCCTTCTCTGTACCTTCTCCATCACAATTATATCTTTTTTGAGATGCGGCGACCAGAATTGTACACAGTATTCAAGGTGCGGTCTCACCATGGAGCGATACAGAGGCATTATGACATTTTCCGTTTTATTCATCATTCCTTTTCTAATAATTCCCAACATTCTGTTTGCTTTTTTGACTGCCGCAGCACACTGCACCGACGATTTCAATGTGTTATCCACTATGACACCTAGATCTCTTTCTTGGGTTGTAGCACTAATATGGAACCCAACATTGTGTAATTATAGCATGGGTTATTTTTCCCTATATGCATCACCTTGCACTTATCCACATTAAATTTCATCTGCCATTTGGATGCCCAATTTTCCAGTCTCACAAGGTCTTCCTGCAATTTATCACAATCTGCTTGTGATTTAACTACTCTGAACAATTTTGTGTCATCTGCAAATTTGATTATCTCACTCCTCGTATTTATTTCCAGATCATTTATAAATATATTGAACAGTAAGGGTCCCAATACAGATCCCTGAGGCACTCCACTGTCCACTCCCTTCCACTGAGAAAATTGCCCATTTAATCCTACTCTCTGTTTCCTGTCTTTTAGCCAGTTTGCAATCCACGAAAGGACATCGCCACCTATCCCATGACATTTTACTTTTCCTAGAAGCCTCTCATGAAGAACTTTGTCAAACGCCTTCTGAAAATCCAAGTATACTATATCTACCGGTTCACCTTTATCCACATGTTTATTAACTCCTTCAAAAAAGTGAAGCAGATTTGTGAGGCAAGACTTGCCCTGGGTAAAGCCATGCTGACTTTGTTCCATTAAACCATGTCTTTCTATATGTTCTGTGATTTTGATGTTTAGAACACTTTCCACTATTTTTCCTGGCACTGAAGTCAGGCTAACCGGTCTGTAGTTTCCCGGATCGCCCCTGGAGCCCTTTTTAAATATTGGGGTTACATTTGCTATCCTCCAGTCTTCAGGTACAATGGATGATTTTAATGATAAGTTACAAATTTTTACTAATAGGTCTGAAATTTCATTTTTAGTTCCTTCAGAACTCTGGGGTGTATACCATCCGGTCCAGGTGATTTACTACTCTTCAGTTTGTCAATCAGGCCTACCACATCTTCTAGGTTCACCGTGATTTGATTCAGTCCATTTGAATCATTACCCATGAAAACCTTCTCCATTACGGGTACCTCCCCAACATCCTCTTCAGTAAACACCGAAGCAAAGAAATCATTTAATCTTTCCGCGATGGCCATATCTTCTCTAAGTGCCCCTTTAACCCCTCGATCATCTAGCGGTCCAACTGACTCCCTCACAGGCTTTCTGCTTCGGATATATTTAAAAAAGTTTTTACTGTGAGTTTTTGCCTCTACAGCCAACTTCTTTTCAAATTCTCTCTTAGCCTGTCTTATCAATGTCTTACATTTAACTTGCCAATGTTTATGCTTTATCCTATTTTCTTCTGTTGGATCCTTCTTCCAATTTTTGAATGAAGATCTTTTGGCTAAAATAGCTTCTTTCACCTCCCCTTTTAACCATGCCGGTAATCGTTTTGCCTTCTTTCCACCTTTCTTAATGTGTGGAATACATCTGGACTGTGCTTCTAGAATGGTATTTTTTAACAATGACCACGCCTCTTGGACATTTTTTACTTTTGTAGCTGCTCCTTTCAGTTTTTTTCTAACAATTTTTCTCATTTTATCAAAGTTTCCCTTTTGAAAGTTTAGCACGAGAGCCTTGGATTTGCACACTGTTCCTTTTCCAGTGATTAAATCAAATTTGATCATATTATGATCACTATTGCCAAGCGGCCCCACCACCGTTACCTCTCTCACCAAGTCCTGTGCTCCACTGAGAATTAGATCTAAAATTGCTCCCTCTCTCGTCGGTTCCTGAACCAATTGCTCCATAAAGCTATCATTTATTCCATCCAGGAACGTTATCTCTCTAGCGTGACCCGATTGTCAGGTTCTTGTGGCCTGGTTTTGGCCTCTGTTGGAAAACAGGATGCTGGGCTTGATGGACCCTTGGTCTGACCCAGCATGGCAATTTCTTATGTTCTTATGTTCTTAACTTAGAATAACAGAGTAGAACAAGAGAGCAACATTGTTTCTTATGGATTAACTTAGAATAACTTGTAATAGAGCAAGAGAGCAACATTGTTTCTTACAATCTGACTTAGAATAAGTTAGAATAGAACAAGAGATGACATTAACAACATTAAAGTAGCTTTAAGAATGGTAATTACTATGTATATATTCATATTAATAGAGAATCAAGGGGATCTAGGGGGAGCTTAGTCTAGGTGAACTTTTATGATGATCAACTTGTGTCAGTAGTAATCTGGAATAAGCGGAGCATACTATGCTGCTGGAGGCATAGTTGAAGGGTGTTGGGTAAGGTGGATTACTGGATGATAAGCAGGGAGAAGGAAGCTCTTCTTAGTGCAAGTGGTGGATGGGTCTTAGGTGGTGGGAGGAAAGGCTTTTTGAAAGAGCCATGTTTTGAGGTTTTGTTTGAAGGATTGAATCATGGGATCCAATCTTAGTTGTATAGGTAAGTTATTCCAGAGCGAGGGTCCTGCCACAGATAGAGCGCGTTCTCGTATTGTGGTCAGGTGTGTCATTTTTTGTGAAGGTATTGGAAGGAGTCCGGTGTTAGTGGAACGGAGTTTCTTTGGGGGATGTGAAAATGAAGGGATGCGTTCAGCCAGTCAAACTTATCATTGTAGAGAACTTTGTGAGTGAGATTTAGGGCTTTATATTGTATTCTGAATGGTATAGGTAGCCAGTGTAGGTTTTTGAGGATCGGTGAGATATAATCAGATCTTTTGGTGTTTGTAAGTGATCTTGTCACTGCGTTCTGTAATAGCTGCAACAGTCTGAGGGAGGCGGACAGGAGGCCCAAAAGGAGGGCGTTGCAGTAATCAAGTTTGGAGAATAGTTGTGCTTGGAGGACTGTTCGGTAATCATGGGTGTAAAGAAGCAGTTTTATTTTTTTAGGATCTGAAGTTTGAAGAATCCATCTTTTATTATTGTGTTGATGTGTTTTTTTAAGATTTAGTTCACCATCTAGGACGACACCTAGGTCTTTGACTGTGGGAACTATTTGATTCTCCAACTGGGATGCTGTGCAGTTATGGTTGAGTGCTGTGATGGCTTTGTTTGTTATGTATAAAATTTCAGTTTTCTTTTGGTTGAGGAAGAGAGACATTTGTGATCGTAGCTGAGTTATCTCCTGTAGATGGGTGTCCCAGAGTTTTAGGGTGTTCTCAAGGGTCTCTTTTAGGGGGAGTAGAATTTGGATGTCATCTGCGGAGACGAAATAGGATAGGCCTAATTCAGAAAGGAATGTGCAGGGGGGCAGCATGTAAATATTGAATGGGGTGGATGAGAGGGATGAGCCTTGAGGGACTCCATGTGGAAGGGGGATTTGTTTGGATTCTGAAGCATTTAGTTTAACTTTGTAGGATCTGCCTGATAGGTATGATTTAAACCATTTGAGTGTGGAGTTGCATAGGCCATTTTCACGTAGCCTGTTTAATAATGTTTCATGGTTGACGGTGTCGAATGCGGCAGAGATGTCAAGAAGGATCAGGAGGTAGGAGTGTCCACTGTCAAGTCCTCTGAGGATGGGGGAGGGTGAAAAGTAGCATTTCAGTGCGGAAATGCTTTCTGAAGCCATGTTTGGCTGGAATTCTGATTTCCCAAATTCTGATTTCCCAAGTGTTCAGTGAGTTGATGGTTGACAATTTTTTCGAGGATCTTGGCTATAAAAGGAAGATTGGAGATGGGCCTGTAGTTTGATAGGTAGGATTTGTCAAGATGAGGTTATTTGAGGGTTGGCTTGATGATAGCACATTTGAGTCTATCTGGAAAGATACCCTGTTTGAGTGCTAGGTTGACTATTTATTTTATTTATTTATTTAAATTTCTTATATACCGGCATTCGCGATGGGAGTCGCATCATGCCGGTTTACAAATAACAAGGTGTGACAACAGAATAAATACTTAATAACTTAAAAACATTAACATGTGATAGAAGAATAAGGTAGCAGTTACAATAAAACAGGGATAAAATGCAACTTGGAATGAAGAGAAGGCAAAAGAGAGATTAACACTGAGATAACAAAAGAATGACCAAGGTAAATAAAACCAAGGTAAATAAACCTGCCTCATTAAAAAAAAGAGAGAGAACATTATTGAGTTGTCAAAGGTTGTTGATTACCCTGACGGGAGTTCTTAGTTGCTTGAGTTGAGAGTGGGTTCAGTTGGTGTCTGGAAAGGCTTTCAAGAATAGCCAGGTTTTAAGTCTTTTTCTGAAAGTGGGGAGGCAAGGTTCCTGTCTCAGTTCTGGTGGGATAGAATTCCACAAGGTAGGTCCTGCTGTAGAGAAAGCCCTGTCTCTGAGAGTCCTATGGTTAAAGGTTTTTGCAGGAGGCACCTGTAATGAGTCTCTGTAGGACTCTCTGATAGGTCTGATGGAGGTATGTTTTTTAAATGGGATTTGGAGGTTAAGCGGAGAGAGTTGATGGAATGCTTTGTAGATGGTAGTAATGGATTTATATAAGATTCTATAGTGCACTGGCAGCCAATGTAAGTCTTTGAGAATCGGAGATATGTGGTCTCTTCTTCTTGTGTTTGTCAAAATTCTGGCCGCCGTGTTCTGAACCATCTGAAGAGGTTTAGTATGAGAAGACGGGAGACCTAATAGAATAGAATTGCAATAATCTAACTTAGAGAAGATTATTGATTGCAAAACTGTTCTGTAATCATGGAAATGGAAAAGTGGTTTGATTCTTTTTAAGACGTGTAATTTATAAAAGCAGTCCTTCGTGGTTTGATTAATAAAAGATTTTAGATTTAGCCGATTGTCGATAATGGCTCCTAGGTCTCTTACATGTGAAGTTTGAAAGCCGGTTGGAGGATTTGAGATGAGGTTACTGTTTTCAGGGGAAATTATGAGGACTTCGGTTTTAGCGGAATTTAAGATTAGATTTAGGCTGGAGAGGAGGTTGTCAATATTTTGAAGACAGTTTTCCCAGATTTTGATAGTTTTTGTAAGGGATTCTTTGATAGGGATGACAATCTGGATGTCATCTGCGTATAGAAAGTATTTGAGGTTAAGATTGGTTAATAGTTGACATAGGGGTAGGAGGTAAATGTTAAAGAGCGTGGGGGAGAGAGAGGAGCCCTGTGGAACACCTAGCGAAGAAGGGTAAAACTGTGATTCTTTGTTATGTATTTTGACTTTATATCCTCTGTTTCCCAAGAATGATTTGAACCAGGCAAGAGCAGAGCCTGTAATTCCGATGTTCGCTAGTTGATTTAGGAGAAGGGAGTGATTCACGGTGTCAAAGGCCGCCGATAGGTCGAGGAGTATCAGCAAGTAGGCGTGACCTTTATCGAGGCCCATGATGAGGTAATCTGTCAGAGATATGAGAAGTGATTCTGTACTTAAAGATTTTCGGAAGCCGTATTGAGTGGGGAATAATATGTTGTTGTCTTCGAGGTATTCAGATAATCTGGTGTTGACTAATTTTTCTGTAACCTTGGCTATAAAAGGAAGGTTGGATATTGGGCGGAAGTTGGATGGATCTTTAGGATTAAGGTTCGGTTTTTTTAATAGGGGTTTGATAGAAGCAACTTTCAGGTCGTCTGGATAAATTCCTTGGGCTAAGGAACAATTGATAATGTCAGTTAGGGTTTTGGAGATGGTATCTGGTATTAGCAGCAGTAGTTTGGGAGGGATCTGGTCAAATGGGTGGGATGATGGTTTCATTCTCTTCAATACTAACTTGGTCTCTGATATTGCAATGGGTTCGAAGGCTTGTATAGCAATGTCATTGCAGTGATGGCGGAATGTGCTGGGTGGGGCTAGGGTATTCGTTTTTAGTTGAGATTGCAGGTTGGAAATTTTGTTACTGAAGAAGATGGCCAGCTCCTCAGCTTTTTCGTGCGCTTGGTTGAGTGGGATGTCCGGAGAATTGGGTTGAGTTAAGTTCGAGACGTAAGTAAAGAGGGCTTTTGAATCGAAGATGAGGTGATGTATCTTGTGAGCGTAGTAGTCCCTTTTTGTTTTTAGTGTGGCGCTCTTGTAAATGTGAAGAGCGAGTTTGTAAGCTGAGAGGGAGGTCGGTGATGGTGCTTTACGCCATTTATTTTCTTTTTGTCTCAGTGAAAGCTTGAGTTTTTGTAGTTGGTCATTAAACCAGGGTTGTCTTCTGGCGGCATTATGTTTAGGTTTTTTTGTTGCCAGTGGGCAGAGTTTATTAGCTGCCGATTCTATGTCTGCTATGGGGCTAGTAATGGTGTTGGGGATTTGCTTTAGGAATTTTATTGGGATGAGGTTGAGGGGGTGTGCGGTGGGCTTTATATTTTGAATAATGGTTTCGATCTCAGTTGATGCAACTGTCTCAAATTGAGTCTATGCGGTTATGGTTAAGTTTGTTGATTTTGAAGTTGTCTTGTTCATGTGTGGGTTCGTTGTAAGAAGTTTAGTTATTTTTTTTATTAAAAAAGTGAGCTAGTTCTTTGCAGGTGCTCGTAGGGTTTTCATAAGAGGGTGAGTTGTGAGTTGGTTGTGTCAGGTCTGTGACATACGCAAATAGGGTTTTAGGATTAAATTGGTAGTCATGAATCTTTTTAGCATAGAATTCACGTTTGGCTTTTTCAGTGTCAGTTCTATATATGTATAGAATAGTTTATTTATTTATTTAGGGTTTTTATATACCGACATTCTCGATATACATATCAAATCAAGTCGGTTTCCATATAACACAACTGTCGCCGGTAAGGCGTTACATTGAACAATAGACAGAGTAATGAACAGAGTGCATGTAGTGTTCCATTAGTTCTGTATTTATCTTTTAGTTGGGGGGTTGGGTCTCTTCTCCATTTCTTTTCGGCTTGTCTTAATAGGCGTTTGGTATTTTTTAGCTCTGGGGTATACCATGGGACTATGTATTTGGTGGAAGTCTTGATTTCTTTTTTTATAGTTGGGCACTTGATCTTTGCTACTTCTGAGTTGATGGAGAACCATGAGTTTAGTGAAGAGTTAGCATCATTATTTTTTAGAGATTTTAGTGGATCTGGTAGTATTTCAGTTAGATCCTCGCTGGTGCATGGTTTGATGAATTTGTTGTGATTGTTTGACTCTGGGAATGGTTGTTTCAAAAGTAGTTTGGTTTGGATGAGTTTGTGGTCTGACCAGGGGATGGTGGAGATTGTGGGTGGGTTGTTCTGTATATAGGCAGAGGAAGTATTATCCTCCGGCCTCCCAAGCTCGCATGCCATGCACTAGCTCCAGGGGCTGCCCTCGCTAGCAGCGAATACTCAGGCCCCAGCCATTGCCCCAGCAAGCCCTGGCTATGGGCTTTTGACTGGCAGCAAAAGAGCATGAGTCAGTCGACTGCATCCCTGATGCCGAATCCCCCAGTGGGAGGCAGGTTTATTGGCTTCACCCATCATGGGGAGAAGGTCACTTCTGACTGATGGTTCCTTTCCATAATCCATCAGGGGTACTGTTTCAACTTCAGAGAGCTCCCAGGGACCCCTCCCCCATGTCCATTATGGGGTTTGTTCACCCAGCAGGTCATAATTCAAAATGAACTCTCCACCCTCCTCGCAGCAGGCTCAGTAGAGCTAGTTCCTCGCCCACCCCAGGGCCAAGGGTTCTTTTCGAGGTATTTCTTAATTTCAAAAAAGAATGGCGGCTTATGCCCATCCTCGACCTTAGGGCACTGAACAAGTTTCTTTCAAGAGAAAAGTTCAAGATGGTATCTTTGGGTACGCTGATTCCCCACCTCAAAAGAGGAGACTGGCTCGGCTCTCTTGATCTCAAGGAAGCTTACGCTCACATAGCCATTTTCCCCAGCCACAGAAAATACCTCCACTTCGTGGTGGGGAAGGCTCATTATCCATACAAGGAGCTGCCTTTTGGGTTGGCCTCAGCTCCTCGTGTCTTCACCAAATGCCTAGCGGTGGTGGCTGCGTATCTCAGGCATTGTGCGGTACATGAATTTCTATACCTAGACAACTTGTTAATCAAGAGTGATTCCCACGCAGGGGCATTGAGTGCTTTAACCCTGACAGTGTGGACCCTACAAGGCTTGGGGTTCATGATCAACTTCCCAAAGTTTCACCTCTGTCCATCTCCTCAGCTGGACTTCATAGGCACCAGATTGGACACGATGCAGGTAAAGGTGTTTTTGCCCTGCAATCGGGCTCTTGCTCTCACCTCTCTGGTGGCCTTCATCTGCAGCAGCCGGCAGGTGAATGCCCGCCTTCTGCTCCATTTGCTAGGCCACATGGCAGCTTCTGTCCATGTTACCCCTCTCGCCCATTTATGCAGGTGAAGGACTCAATGGACCTTGAGATCACAATGGCGACAGGCCTCTCAGGACCTCGAGACTTGTGTTGCAGTCATGGAACCTCTTCGGGAATCTCTGTCCTGGTGGGAAAACCTCTCCAATTTAGAGCAGGGGATTCCCTTCCAAACCTCTCTGCCTCAAGTGATCTTCACTACCAACAATTCTTCTCAGGGCTGGGGAGCCCATGTGGATGGTTTACATACACAGGGTCTCTGGACCGCTCACAAAGCCCGCTGTCAATTAAACTTTCTAGAGCTTCGGGCGATCTGTTATGCCCTATGGGTGTTCAGAGACTGGTTGTCACACAGCCAGGACAAGCAGGTGGCAATGTGGTATAGCAAGAAGCAGGAAGGCACGGGCTCGTACCTCCTCTATCACGAGGTGGTACAGGTGTGGATCTGGGCCCTGTCGCAGGGGTGTCAATGTGGGAGTCATACCTGCCTGGGACTCTGAACATGCTGGCGAACCAGCTGGCTCCTTCCAGCCACACAAATGGTCCCTCAATCCAGAGGTAACAGCCAAACTGTTTCATCAGTGGGGTACAACAGATGCGGATCTCTTTTCCTCCCCACACAATCACAATGTGAGCAGATTTTGCTCCCTGTTGGGGGGGGTGGGGCAGACATTTGGCCTGTGATGCCTTCTCCCTCCACTGGGAAGAGGTCTGCTGAATGCATACCCTCCTCTCCCGCTCCTCTTGAAGACCCTGCTGAAGCTTCAACAGAACGAAGGGACCATGATCCTCATTGCACCCTTTTGGCCCCGACAGTTCTGGTTCCCTCTCCTGTGGGACCTATCGGTCAGGGCCCACATTTGGCTGAGGACCACGCCCAACCTGATCATGCAGAACCAGGGAGCCCTGCGCCATCCAAACCTCCCGGCATTGGCACTAATGGCTTGGATGTTGATATTTATTTATTTATATTTATTTTTTTTATATTCCACTTTTTGCACTTTTTTCAGCACTTCAAAGTGGATTACATTCAGGTGCTTTAGGTATTTCCTTATCCCCAGAGGGCTTACAATCTAAATTTGTACGTGAGACAATGGAGGGTAAAGTGACTTGCCCAAAGTCACAAGTAGCAACAGTGGGACCCTGATCTCCTGGTTTTTAGCCCGCTGCTCTAACAACTAGGCTTAGTCCTTCAGCCCTTGGCCCTCTCGGACCATGTCGCCAAGGTGCTGGTGGTTTCTAGGAAACCTTCCACCAGGAAGTCCTACAGTTTGAAGTGGAGAAGATTTTCCATCTGGTGTGCGGGGCATGGCTTAGATCCATTCACATGCCCCCTTCCCCAGTTGTTGGACTACTTGTAGCACCTTTCTGAGTCTGGGCTTCAAACCAGCTCAGTCAGGGTTCATCTCAGCACTGTGAGTGCATACCATTGAGGTGTCACTGGCATACCCATATCTGTGCAGCCTTTAATAGGGGCTTTATGAGGGGCCAGCTCCAGCTGAAGCCTCCTCTTCAGCCTCCTGTTGCATCCTGGAACCTCAACATTGTCCTGGCATGGCTCCTACATCTTCCCTTTGAGCCACTGTGTTCCTGCAACCTGAAGTTCCTCACCTAGAAAGTTATATTCCTGGTGGCAATTACTTCGGCTCATAGAGTCAGTGATCTTCAGGCCTTGGTTACGTACTTGCAATATACGAGGTTTTTTTACAATCGTGTGGTCTTGCGTATGCACCCTAAGTTTCTGCCTAAGGTTGTGACTGATTTCCACCTTAATCAGTCCATCATTTTACCCACCTTCTTTCCTAGGCCTCATTCCCACCCAGGGGAACAGGCTCTTCATACTTTGGACTGCAATAGGGCCTTGGCTTTCTATTTAGATCGCACAACCAGTCACAGGCAGTCCACTCAGCTCTTTGTGTCCTTTGATACCAATAGGCTGGGAATGGCGGTGGGTAAGCAGACTTTATCCAACTAACTAGCGGATTGCATCGCCATCTGCTTTGTGCAAGCAGGCCTTCTGCTGGCCAGCAGAGTTAAAGCTCACTCTGTGCAGGCCATGGTGACATCGGTGGCTCATCTGCGAGCAGTCCCCATCGTCAAAATTTGCCGAGCTGCAACGTGGAGTTTTCTTCACACATTTATTTATTTATTTATTTATTTATTTATTTATTTAACAGTTTTATATACCGAGGTTCAGGTAACAGAGTTACTAATCACTTCGGTTTACATTTCAACAATTACAATGACAGTATAAAGTATAATGTCTTACAATGAACAGGGTGAATGAAACTTGGATAATATCTTACAATGAACGGGAAGAATACAATTTTTATACAAAGAACTTGGAGGAACAATGTGTATAATCGCTGGGACTGACTTGGTGGGGCCTAAAGCCAACTGTCATGACGTTCACTGGGAGAGTGAGCTACTACGGATGGTTTATTAGTGCTGGATAAAACTTATAGATATGTCAAGGGCAGGGTCTACCCTTGGGATCTGTACTAGGATAATTGGGTTAGGAGAATGCTTGGTTGAACAACCAGGTCTTAAGTCTTTTTTTAAAGATGGGTGTCGATTGTTCAAGCCTGAGGTCTGGTGGGAGTGAGTTCCAAGGTTTAGGGCCAGCGGTGGAAAGAGCTCTTTTACTTAGTGTTGTTTTGACAGGATGGGCCTGTAGAGTGCCTCTCTGAGCTAGTCTCTTCGGTCGGGAGGTAGTGTGAGGCTGCAATGGCATCCTGAGATCAATTGGGGTGATGTTGTGGATGACTTTGTGGATGATTGATAGGGCTTTGTAGAGGATTCTATATTTGATTGGGAGCCAGTGAAGGTTCTTTAAAATGGGTGTTATGTGGTCCCTTTTGTTGGACTTTGTTAGAATCCTTGCTGTGGCGTTTTGTAACATTTGTAACGGTTTCAAAGTGTTGGCAGGTAGCCCGAACAGCAAAGAGTTGCAATAATCTATTTTCGAGAAAATGATTACTTGTAATACAGATCTGAAATCTTGGAAGTGCTTGGACAAGGATGGTCATCAAATAGTGCCTTTGATCAATCCATCCTGCGCAATCTTTTCCAGACTTGAACCCAACTCTTCCTGCCTTGTGCTCCTGGTGGGAGCCAGGCAGTCTCCTGTTGACCAACAGAGCTGCAGTTATTGTTGTGCCCATTGGCACTTTGTTTGACACCTATTGGTCTCACTTGTTCACAGAGACAGCCTGCAGCTTGGTATTCACCCACATGTGAGGACTACCATCCTGCTTGTCCTTGGAGAAAGTGCAGTTGCTTATCTGTAACAGGTGTTCTCCTAGGACAGCACGATGTTAGTCCTCAGGAATCCCGCCCGCCACCCCTCAGAGTTGGGTTCTCCTTCCGGTTTGTTGTTTTATTTTTTTTCGCTCATATATTTCTATGTTATGAGACTGAAGGGAGATGTCGCATGGATGCATGGATAGGGGCATGCTGGTCATGCTCAGTGTGCTGGTCAAAACTTCTAGAAACTTTGACAAAAGTTTTCCATGCCAGGTTCCATCGGATGAAGTCACCAACATCTGTGAGGACCAACATCTTGCTGTCCTAGGAGAGCACCTGTTACAGGTAAGCAACTGCACTAACTCTTTAGTTAAGGGAATCTTTCAAAAACACACTTAACAAATTTCTTGGAAATTTTTATATCTTCTTTCTGTCTATTCTCAGATAGAAGGCCAATCCAAATTGTGGGCACTGCAAACGAAAAAGATCTCAGCTTATTCTGCTGTAGCCTGTAGTCATGGACAGTAATTTTAAAACTAGCTCACGTGTGCCCATGCATACGCTTAACAGCACGTGAGTGAAAATACGCTGGGATTTTAAATCATGTGCATGCATGTTATAAAATACACCAGCTGCACATAAGTATGCTCCTAAATTTAAAAGATTACTTGAGCACAGCTAGCACGCGCATGTCTTCCAGAAGACTTTGTCGACTTTTCCATGTGTATGTCAGTGAGGTACATTCCCAGTTTCCAATTAGTCTACCAGTTTGCCAAGTTAATATTGAGATTTTTTAGATCTCTCTGGTTCTTCATCTTGCACGCCTCCCAGTTGACCCAAACCCCTCACCCTGTCCTATAAGCCCTAAAAAGCTACAGACTTGCTCCTCATCAGGAGGAGCAGTAAAGTTACGTGGCTATCTGGCCTAAGCGCAATGCAGTTTTTTGTTTTAAAATATGGATTTACACAGGTAAATGTTGTCTCCACCCCACCCTGGAATGCCTATGCCCCACACATGCCCCACTCCTTTTCTGCCATCTTAATTCTCACGCATGCACAGGTACATATCACGTAACATGTGGCTTTTGAAAATCTGTGTTGCTCGCATGTGGCCCACATACACGCGAGTATGGAAATTTTTGCACTAGTAACACTTTTAAAATTAACCTCTTGACCCAAAAGAATAGCTAGTTGGTGAGAACATGCAGAACATAAAATTCGCTGCAGGGTGTACCATTTCAAGGCACGTGTAACCTTGCAAAAATGATCCCCATAAAGCAGTTTATGCTTTATGACCATCAACTTAAACATTGACCTCTTCTTTACTGGGAACCAATGCAGGTCCTTTAACACTGGCGTAATATGATATCATGACATATCCTAGCCTGCTTAACAAGTGAGTAGCTGCATTCTGTCAGTTTTGGGAAAAAATATTGCCAATATCTTAGTATTTTGCACAATACAGGAGCAAATGCATTATTTTCTCTGGTGTTGCACTGCAGGCAGTTTGGCTTATTGGTTTCCAGTTGAGCTTTTGTATATATATTTCTATTTGTGGTCACTTATTCTTTGCTGAGGATCTACTGTGTTTTGCATATGCAACCAAGGTAAGGTAATCTGAAAGCATGCTGTTTCTGTGTAGGGATCTGTAGCAGTCTGTTCTGTTTTCCAAGTTGTGCCTAACAATACAAGGGTGTGCTTTCTAGGGAAATGGTTCTCGGCCTTTCATGATTGCTGTACCCCTTTCAAAAGTTTGATACCTTGTATACCCCTCAGGGCACAAAAAGGTAAAATTCACAGCAAATACTACAACCCTTGGGCCCTGTCAGAAAATAAGTTCTGGCTGCACCACTAACCAAGACAATTATAGAAACTGATTGTTGTGGTCCTGGCATTATTGCTTGATTATCAGCATTGTGTATTGTTTCATTAGACTTCACATCATAATCCCAATCTACATGTTGGTAATCTGATTTGGATCCTGCCAGCTGCCTGTGACCTGGATTGACCACTGTTGGAAATAGAATACTGGACTTGATAGACCTTTGGTCTGACCCAGATTGGCAATTCTTATGTCCTTTTGTCCCTGAGACATTGACAGAACTTATTATAGAAATATTACCCTGCTATGTAAGTATGAGGGGTCATCATAATAAGCATATCTGACAGAGGAATCAAAGGGCAGGAACCAATGCAATTCTGGAGTCTTTGCAAAACAATTTCAAAGAAGCTAAGAATGTTGTTTATCACCTTTCCTGCACCCTTTTGCCTATGCAATATACTGATGATATCTCACTGGATTGCCTGCCATAAAGGGAGGGAGAGCACTGGAAGGGCATGATAAACAATGCATGGAGAAGTTGCAACAAGGCCACACTACTTTTCCAGAGCCCTGAGAAAAATATTCCACCAGAATCTCATGGATCCAGTAGTTCTCAGTGTCCACTAAGGACATCCCTACTCCCTTTCTCTACACTTTTAATCAGAGACTTCCATTTGTCTAAGTCTAAAGATCATCTCTTACATAATGTTGACCCATGATTCAAGTTAGCTTTGAATGTTTTGGTTATCCTGACAAGCAATCCTGATAAACAGCATAGTAAATTCCTCTGATGGGGCTCCTGCACTGTCTAGTTTTCTTGTGGTGTTATAGTACACAATTTCCAAATTGGTGGATTGCTTGAGGGTGAGTTCCAGACAATTAATATTAGGGATGTGAATCGTTTTTGAACGATTAAAATTATCGTCAGATAATTTTAAAATCGTCCAAAATCGTTAGAGTGCACGATACAATACAAATGCCCCCGATTTATCGTCAGGGGCATTTGTATTGTATCGTTAAATAGGGCGCGGGAAAATCGGCACACCAAAAAACCCTAAAACCCACCCCGAACCTTTAAAAAAATCCCCCACCCTCCCGAACCCCCCCAAAATGTTTTAAATTACCTGGGGTCCAGTGGGGGGGTCCCGACGTGATCTCCCTCTCTCTGGCCACGGCTGCGTTGAGAGAAATGGCGCCGTGGCCCTTTGCCCTTATCATGTGACAGGGCAAAGGTAGCGCTGGTGCCATTTTGGTTCCTGGTTCCCGACGTCACGCGTCCAGGAGATCGCCCCCGGACCCCCACTGGACCCCCAGGGACTTTTGGCCAGCTTGGGGGAGCCTCCTGACCCCCACAAGACTTGCCAAAAGTCCAGCGGGGGTCCGGGAGCGACCTCCTGCACGCGGGCCGTATTGCCAATCTTCAAAATGGCGCCGGCGCTACCTTTGCCCTCACTATGTCATACGGGCGACCGTATGACATAGTGGCAAGTCTTTTTGGTGTGCTGGTTTTCCCGCCCTCCCCCGATTTACGATTTTTAACGATTTTTAAAAAAAACAAAACACGACGATAAGATTTCCCTCCCCCCCAGCCAAAATCGATCGTTAAGACGATCGATCACACGATTCACACCCCTAGTTAATATACATGGGCATATTACTATTTACCTACATAAATGGCTTTCAAAATTGCCCTTTCAATCACTTTAATGCATTGCATTGCATTTTCATTTCACAATACAGCCAACAGTCACTCAGCAGTGCATATTTCTGAGGAATGTATCTTTGAAGGATATTAATGAACAGGAGAGTTAGCGCATCCAAATAGAGAGGTTCCAATAAAAGCAAAAGTAGCCCATGTGCCTATAAGTAAAGAATCACCTGAGCTAAAGAATTCCAAATTATCCATATCAACTGAAAAACAGGTTGTTAATACAAACAAAAAACACACTTTGAAATATTTGGTTGCCAATGCCAGAAGCCTAAGAAGTAAGATGGGAGAGTTAGAATGTATAGCAGTGAATGATGAGATTAACATAATTGGCATCACAGAGACCTGGTGGAAGGAGGATAACTAATGGGACAGTGCTATATTAGGCTACAAATTAAACCACAATGACTTGCGCGCTCAGGCCACGCTACCTTCCTTTGTTCCCTTCCCCCTAACCTAACCTTCCCACCTCTTCCCCTAACATTTCCCCCCCCAGCCCTACTCTAACCCCACCCCTGACCTTTGTCTTACCTTTTGTGCCTGCCTCCGGGCAGGTGCAAGTTGCGTGCGCCGGCCAACTGCCGGTACGCGTTCCCCAGCACAGCAGCAAATATGGCTGCTATGCCGGGAGCCTGACCCCGCCACCGCACCGCCCCTTTTTGCAAGCCCCAGGACTTACATGCATCCTGGGGCTTTACGCGCATCGCCGGGCCTTTTTAAAACAAGCCCGGCACGCATAAGACCTGTTACGTGCGTAAATCCTCCAGATTGATGCAGGTAACCGTTTAAAAATCCGGCCTTTAAGTAACATCAGGACATGCTAGAGACATAAATTCTGGATAGAATAAATGACTGCTTCATGGAGCAATTAGTTCAGGAACCAATGAGAGAGGGAGCTATTTTCGATTTAATTCTTAGTGGTATGCAGGATTTGGTGAGAGAGATAGTGGTGGTGGGGCCACTTGGCAATGGTGATCATAACATGATCAAATTTGAACTAATGACTGGAATGGGGACAATATGTAAATCTACAGCTCTAAAACTAAATTTTCAAAAGGGAAACTGATAAAATGAGGAAAATCGTTAAAAAAAACCCTGAAAGGTGCAGCTGCAAAGGTTAAAAGTGTACAACAGGCAGGGACATTGTTTAAAAATACAATCTTAGAAGGGTAGTCTAGATGTATTCCATGCATTAAGAAAGGTGGGCAGAAGGCAAAACGATTACTGGCATGGTTAAAAGGTGAGGTAAAAGAGGCTATTTTAGCCAAAAAAATACATCCTTCAAAAATTGGAAGAAGGATCCATCTGAAGAAAATAGGAAAAAGCATAGGCATTGTCAAGTTAAGTATAAAACATTGATAAGGCAGGCTAAGAAAGAATTTGAAATGAAGTTGGCCGTAGAGGCAAAAACTCATAATAAAAACTTTAAAAAATATATGCGAAGCAAGAAACCTGTGAGGGAGTCGGTTGGACCATTAGATGACCGAGAGGTTAAAGGGTCTCTTAGGAAAGATAAAACCATTACAGAAAGACTAAAGGATTTCTTTGTTTCTGTGTTTACTAAAGAAGGATGTTGGGGAGACACTAGTTCCAGAGATGGTTTTCAAGAGTGATGATTAAGATGAACTGAACCAAATCACTGTGAAGTTGGAAGATGTTGTAGGCAGATTGATAAGCTAAAGAGTAGCAAATTATCTGGACTGAATGTATATACCCCAGGGTTCTGTAGGAACTGAAAAATGAAATTTCAGATCTATTAGTTAAAATTTGTAACCTATCATTAAAATCATCCATTGTACCTGAAGACTAGAGGGTGGCCAATGTAACCCCAATATTTAAAAAGGGCTTCAGTGTCAGGAATAGTGGAAACTATTCTAAAGATCAAAATCACAGAGCATATAGAAAGACATGGTTTAATGGAACACAGTCAGCATGGATTTACCAAAGGCAAGTCTTGCCTCACAAAGCTGCTTCATTTTTTTTGTAGGGGTTAATAAACATGTGGATTAATGTGAGCCAATAGATATAGTGTGTTTGGATTTTCAGAAGGAATTTGGCAAAGTCCCTCATGAGAGACTTCTAAGGAAACTAGAAAGTCATTGGATAGGAGGCGGTGTCCTTTAGTGGAATACAAACTGGTTGAAAGATAGAAAACAGAGAGTAGGATTAAATGGTCAATTTTCTCAGTGGAAAAGGGTAAACAGTAGAGTGCCACAGGCAGAGTAGTTAAATCACAAGCTGTTTGTGATAAATTGCAGGAGGACCTTGCGAGACAGGAAGATGGGGCATCCAAATGGCAGATGAAATTTAATGTGGACAAGTGCAAGGTATAAGGAAAAATAATACATGCTGTAGTTATACAATGTTAGGATCCAGGAATAAGATCTAGATGTCATAGTGGATAATACATTCAAATCGTGAGCTCAGTGTGCTGAGGCAGTCAAAAAAGAAAACAGAATGTTAAGAGTTATTAGGAAGGGAATGGTGAATAAAATGAAAAATGTCATAATGCCCCTGTATCGCTCCATGGAGAGACCGCATCTTGAGTACTGTAAACAATTCTGGTCACCTCATGTCAAAAAAGATATAGTTGCGATGGAGAAGATACAGAGAAGGGCGACCAAAATGATAAAGGGGATGGAACAGCTCCCCTATGAGGAAAGGCTAAAGAGGTTAGGGCTGTTCAACTTGTAGAAGAGATGGCTGAGGGGGGATATGATAGAGGTGTTTAAAATCATGAGAGGTCTAGAACATGTAAATGTGAATCAGTTATTTACTCTTTCAAGTAATAGGAGGACTAGGGGGCACTCCATGAAGTTAGAAAGTAGCACATTTAAAACTAATTGGAGAAAATTATTTTTCACTCAATGCACAATTAATCTATGGAATTTGTTGCCATAGGATGTGGTTATTTATTTATTTAGTTAGTGCTTTTTTATACCGACATTTATGATACAGATCATATCATATCAGTTTACAAGGAACAAGGGGAAATAATGTTAACATTAACAAAGATAGCGAAAAGTTACAATAAAACAGGGGTACACGAACTGGGAAGAAGAGGAGCCAGTGGCGGAGGTAACTCGGAACTAAACAATATCAAGTCATTTACAATATCGGTAATGGGGTTAGTGCAGTAGTGTAGCTGGGTTTAAAAAAGGTTTGGATAACTTCATGGAGGAGAAGTCCATTAATTGCTATTAATCAAGCAGTCTTTGAGAATAGCCACTGCTATTACTGGCATCAGTAGCATGGGATCTACTTAGTGTTTGAGTACTTGCAAAACACTGTTAGAAACAGGATGCTGATCTTGATGGACCCTTAGTCTGACCCAGTATGGCAATTTCTTATGCTCTTTTGTTCTTATTTAATACAGTGCTTGTGTTCAGATCAAAAGCTGTGTTATGACCGTTGGTTGCAGATGGCTGTGACCGTGTCTACTCACGTCCTGCACCATCCTGATTCCCTCTCCAGGCCTGCTGGCGGCGGGGACTAGTCTCTGCTGCCACGTACCCTATGGTCCTTCATGGCGGTCAGGATGCCGCCACCACCCATGCCGACTTCAGTTCTTCCTAGACATGCGCACGCTCCACCGGGCCCTCTTTTGAAGCTTCTACGGCGGGAACCTCGGGGGTGTCCCTGATTGATGATGTCATTGGATCAGGGTTCTTAAGCTCCACTTTCAGCCCCAGCTAGCCGACTTAGCAATGAGTTCCATCAATACTCTACAAGCTCCTGTCTCCATTGGAGCTGTGGAGATGCTATCGGACCCTACTTGGACTCTGGACCCTGCCTGGTACCTGATCCTCGGGGGCCAGCATGCATGCACTACGGAGACTTGGTCTCCTGGCTTCCCCCGCTCCTTGGACTGGCCCTGCACCTTCGAGAAGTCCTATCTTACTGGCTGATCCTCGGGACTGCCTCTGGGAATGCCTTCACCACTTATTTATTTATTTATTTATTTAATGTTTTTTATATACCGACATTCATTAGACACATCACATCGGTTTCCAGATAACAAGATAATTCAGCCAACAGGGCTTTACATATTAACTGATATTACAACTAGGGTGGGGGAGGAGGGGCCAGGGAAGCAATTGGGTTTTATGTACATATGCAATTAACAAGATAGCATTAAGTACAGTCAATATACAGGATCGAAACAGTATGTAAAGACTATATATCGTCTATATACAGGGACGAAACCTTGGAAGTTCTATCTCAGTGCTTCCCCGCTCCTCAGGGCAGTGCCTACATTCTATACAGAGACTGTCAGTGCTTCCCCGCTCCTCGGGGTAGTGCCTACATTCTACACTTGGGAACTGTCAGTGCTTCCCCGCTCCTCGGGGTAGTGCCTACATTCAATACCAGGGACCGTTGTGCTTCCCCACTCCTCAGGTCAGTACCCTTGATTCAACCACCGGTCACTACCAGTACCTCCTACTCCTCGGGCTGGTCTACATCACCATCTGGAGACCTGACTCGAGCTTCCCCACTCTGCGGGGTAGCTCACGTCATCACATCAGTACCTCCCTCGCTGTGCAGCTCCGCCCCTCGGGGTTGCCTCTACAGTATACCTCCTGCACATCCTGTCTCGTGCTTCCCTCTCCACAGGCCAGCCTAGCACCACCCCCTTTGGAGGTCTCTGCCCAGGTACAGATCTCCAGCCTACCTATTTACTGTGGGGATCCTTCCTTGCTGTGTCTCTTACCCTGCTCCTCGGGACCTCTCCACAGTTTCACCCAGAGCTCCCCACTGTGCCTGACCTCACCTCCCGACGGTGTGGGCCTGTGAGGCTCCTCCCCACAGGTGGTAACAACTCTCACTTCGGGCCAAGGGTCAACAAACCATTACAAACTGAACTGTAAAATGACCTTTGAAAGGGCATTTTCCTTCCCTTATCAGTTTTATACCCTCCTTAACAATGTCCTTAACAATGGAGAAGAGCGGTGGTGGTCCCGCTTCCCAAGAGTGGGAACAGAGAAGAGGCTGGTAACTACAGACCAGTCAGCCTCACCTCGGTGGTGGGAAAAGTAATGGAATCACTGTTGAAAGAAAGAATAGTGAACTATCTACAGTCGCAAGAATTGCTGGACCAGAGGCAGCATGGATTCACCAGGGGAAGATCCTGTCAGACAAATCTGATTGACTTTTTTCACTGGGTAACTAAGGAATTGGATCAAGGAAGAGCACTCAATGTCATCTACTTGGATTTCAGCAAGGCTTTTGATATGGTCCCGCACAGGAGACTGGTGAATAAAATAAGAAGCTTAGGAGTGAGTGCCGAGGTGATGACCTGGATTGCAAACTGGTTGATGGACAGAAAACAATGTGTGATGGTAAATGGAACTTACTCTGAAGAGACAGCGGTGTTGAGAGGAGTGCCGTAAGGATCGGTGTTGGGACCGGTCCTGTTCAATATCTTTGTGAGCGACATTGCGGACGGGATAGAAGGTAAGGTTTGTCATTTTGCGGATGACACTAAGATCTGCAACAGAGTGGACATGCCGGAAGGAGTGGAGAGAATGAGACGGGATTTAAGGAAGCTGGAAGAATGGTCGAAGATATGGCAGCTGAGATTCAATGCCAAGAAGTGCAGAGTCATGCACATGGGGTGTGGAAATCCGAAAGAACTGTATTCGATGGGGGGAATAGGGCTGATATGTACGGAGCAGGAGAGAGACTTTGGGGTGATAGTCTCTAATGATCTGAAGTCGGCGAAACAATGTGACAAGGCGATAGCTAAAGCCAGAAGAATGCTGGGCTGCATAGAGAGAGGAATATCGAGTAAGAAAAGGGAAGTGATAATCCCCTTGTACAGGTCCTTGGTGAGGCCTCACCTGGAGTACTGTGTTCAGTTCTGGAGACCGTATCTCCAAAGGGACAGAGACAGGATGGAGGCGGTCCAGAGAAGGGCGACCAAAAAGGTGGAAGGTCTTCACAGAATGACTTATGAGGAGAGATTGAAGAATCTAAATATGTACACCCTGGAGGAAAGGAGGAGCAGGGGTGATATGATTCAAACTTTCAGATACTTGAAAGGTTTTAATGATCCAAAGACAATGACAAACCTTTTCCGTTGCAAAAAAATCAGCAGAACCAGGGGTCACGATTTAAAACTCCAGGGAGGAAGACTCAGAACCAATGTCAGGAAGTATTTCTTCACGGCGAGGGTGGTGGATGCCTGGAATGCCCTTCCAGAGGAAGTGGTGAAGACCAAAACTGTGAAGGATTTCAAAGGGGCGTGGGATAAACACTGTGGATCCATAAAGTCTAGAGGATGTGAATGAAGAGAAGAGGCAAGGGGTGGCTTGCTTGCGGGAATGACGGCTACTACCTGGAGATTAATATCCTTATTTAATAAACATACACACAGCTAATGCGACTCCAATATTGCTCTATGCTTCAACGGCAAGAGGAAATGTGGAAAAAAGGATTTGCATCCACAAAAAAGCAGGGGAGTAGCTTGCTTGTTATGGCGGTTACTACCCCAAATCAAATAAGCCTGATACTTCACTTTCAATGCACATCCAGCATAGCTCTCTCCTTCAACGGCAGGGAAAATGGGGAAGGGATGATTTGTATTCAGCATCAGCCAACGGGGAGTGAGTTGCAAAGTCTGGGTAGGCAGATAAGCATGGGAGTAGCTGGCTTGTTACGGCGGTTGCTACCCCGAATCAAGTGGGCCTGGTGCTTCACTTTGAATGCACGTCCAGCATAGCTCTCTCCTTCAGCAGCAGGGAAAGAAGATGATTTATATTAAGCATCAACCAACAAGGAATGAATTACATAGTCTGGGTAAACAGTTAAGCATAGGAGTAGCTGACTTGTTACGGCGCTTACTACCCCTTAATCAATTAATCCTGATACTTCACTTGCAATGCACATCCAACATAGCTCTCTGCTTCAACGGCAGAGAGAATGAAGAAAAGATGATTTATATCAGCATCAACCAACAAGGAATGAATTGCATAGTCTGGGAAAACAAATAAGCATGGGTGTAACTTGCTTGTTACGGTGGCTACTACCCTGAATCAATTAAGCATGATACTTGACTTGGAATAAGTATCCAATGAGCTCACTGCTTCAGCAACAGAGGGAATTAAGTAAAGAGGATTTTTATTCAGACAACCAACAATGGCTGAATTGCACATGCAGGGTAAACAAACGGGAGTAGCTTGCTTATTACGGCGGTTACTACCCCAAACCAATTAGCTAGATACTTCACTTAGATGCAGCTCCAGCACTGCTGTCTGCATCGATGGTGGGGGTGGAAGGGAATTGGAACCATAAAGTTATCATAAGGGAATTGGAACCATAAAGTTATCATAATCTGTTACTCTGACCTCGGCGGTCAGAGTAACAGATTATGAAAACAAATAGGTGTGAAAGCTTGCTGGGTAGACTGGATGGGCCGTTTGGTCTTCTTCTGCCGTCACTTCTATGTTTCTATGTTTCTATGTCAAGCATCAAGAAAGATGGGCAAATTACAAGAATTTCAAAATTAGTATAATCTAACATTTCAAAAAATACCGAAAGTCATGACTTCCCATTCTATATAGTCCAAGAAAGGTTTACGATATTTCTGTCAAGTATTATATTTCTCATAGATTAGGATGTCCCTTCACTGGAAAAGCTTAAGTATAAGCTTAAGTGAGCTGGGTTAAAGGTGTTCTATCTTCTTCAGAACCATATTAATATTGATTCAATGGAGATATACTTGGGTTTTTTCTTTGGTATTTATACTTATCTATGCTATGTAACTCAAATACCTCCTGGTGTATCGTTACGTCTTCATGGTTCTATTGTATTTGTTGCTCTTTAATGTCTTTTTTGGAAAATGTTCAATAAATCATTTAAACAAAAAAAAAAAAAGGTGTTTATATTCAGTCCCACTTCATTTAAATTATTCATATCACATTTATTCAGTGTTATCAATATGTGCATTTGTGGACCCTTGGGCCAAGGTAGGATTGGCAAAACCTGTAGGGAGGAGCCCTGCAGGTTCTCACCATCAGCAAGTGGACCCTAACAAAGCAGAGACCCAGCTGGAACTTTGCCTATACAAGCCCTTGTTCCCCTTAGGTTGAGCCTTTGAATTCCAGGGATGACAGGTCTTAAGTAGGATCTCAGCTGATGGCAGAAGTGGAGGACCTTGGATAGCAGGGTCATGGGCAAGTGGAGGTCAGATGAGTCCAAGGTCTAGGTGATGGTCAGAGGCAGGCACCAGTTAAGCGTATCTGGGAGCAGACAGAAGTTGGTGGCAGGCAGCGGTTAAGCGTATCAAAGATCTGGCCAAAGTCAAACCAGGTATCCATCTGAGTGGAGAGAAGGGGTGGTTAGACAGAGAAGGTAGGCAAGGTGAAGAACAAGAGGACAGCATGGAAGGAGGCAAGAACTGAAGCAAGACACTGGAACTGAAGACAAGGCTGAAGACAAGATGCTGGAAGCAACACACTCTATTGAGGAGTAGGGGAACCTGTTGCTGAGGCGCAAAATACAAGAGTGAGTGAGCTCTTTATAGGGCTTTGGCCATGATATCAACTTCTGGCTCTATGGTGCTTTTCCCACCACTGGCTCTTTACGAAGGCTGAGGTCCGGCATGCACCTAGGAAGCAAGGTGTTAGCTGGGACTAGCGGCATCTGGCTGCAGGGAAGTATTGGCATCCTGCTGCATCAGAGCACAGCAGACTGCCACCCGGAGCATGTCAGGAGCTGGCAGGGAGCCATTAGCCAAGGAGGTGAGTGCTGTGGTCCACAGGCTGTGAACCACCAAACATAACAGTACCCTCCCTCTTAAGCCCCCTCTCTGAATTTCTAGGGGTACCAATGATGAAAATCTCTCAGAAGGTTGAGATCCAAGATATTGAAGGTTGGTTCTCAGGAATTTACTTCTGGGCCGTAGTTCTTCCACAAAATAAGGTATTCAATTCTCTTGCCCCTATGACAGGAGTCCAAAATCTTTTCAACTTCATATACAGCATCTTGTTTAACAACCTCATCCTGTGTTTCGAGCAGTCTGCTAGAGTACCATGAGAGTAGCACTGATTTGAGGATTGATACATGAAAGACACTGTGAATCTTCAATGTCAGAGATAACTTTAATTGGTATGTGACGAGTCCCAGTTGCTGGAGCATAGGGAAAGGTCTGATGTAACATGGAGCCAGGCGCATGGGAGCCACACTTTCTCTCCAATTTTAAACTGGGTGGCTGTTCTCCTCTAACCATCCACAGCTTTGTTGGCCCTATTAGCGGCTCTCTCACGCAGATGATTAGTCTGTTCCCATAGTTCATGCAATTCCTGGGTGGAGAGTTGAGACTATAGTGAAAACACAATCACAAGCAGTGGCAGGGGAGGAAGTGGTTGCTTTCCATAAACCAGCTGAAATGATGAAGATCCAGTGTCTGTGTTGATGTAACTGTTATGAGAGAACTCGGCCCATGGCAGGAGAGTGGTTGAGTTGTCTTGGCGTTGGTTGACGTATGAGCAGAGGAAGATCTTGAGGGTGTGATTGTAACGCTCCATTTGTCCATTACCCTGAAGAAGACAGACTAGTATAATCAAGCATAATACTGAACTTCTTGCAAAGGGAGTGTCAATATCATGCAGTGAACTGGCTTCTCTATCAGACAATATGTGCCTTGGCAAGCCATGCAGGCAGAAGCCATGGAGAGTGAAAAGACATGCCAATGCTGGTGCAATCAGGAGGCCCAGTAGAGGAACGAAGTGTACTATGTTAGAGAATCGGTCTATCACCACCCAAATCATGGTGGAGCCATCTGAAATTGGGAGGTCCACGATAAAGTCCATGGACAGGTAGGGGCTGACAATAGCTGTAACAGCCTCCAGGGACAGCAATGATGCATTTTCTGCTGTGCGCAAGTGGGGCACAAGTCAACATAAGCCTTGATGTTCTGCTTCATTTGGGGCAACCAGTAGTGTCGCAGAAGCAATTCAAGGGTTCGTGCCCACCTAGGTCTTGAATGAGTAGATGTGACTCGGTTATTTATACTTTCAAATAATAGAAGGACTAGGGGGCATTCCATGAAGTTAGCAAGTAGCACATTTAAGACTAATCGGAGAAAATTCTTTTTCAGTCAACGCACAATAAAGCTCTGGAATTTGTTGCCAGAGGATGTGGTTAGTGCAGTTAGTGTAGCTGGGTTCAGAAAGGGTTTGGATAAGTTCTTGGAGGAGAAATCCATTAACAGCTATTAATCACTTAGGGAATAGCCACTAGGGATGTGAATCGTTTTTCAACGATTAAAATTATCGTCCGATAATGTTTATATCGTCTTAAATCGTTATAGAACACGATACAATAGAAATTCTAACGATTTATCGTTAAAAATCGTTAAATCGTGTTAGTGCGCACTAACTCGAGTTAGTGCGCACTAACTCCCCGTTAGTGCGCACTAACTCGATTTAGTGCGCACTAACTGAAAATGATACAAATAAACACTTTCCAGGTCACTGAAGGTCAGTTAGGAATGAATATGTGTTCCTATTGGCTGGCTGCCCTCTTATCTATTGATGTTATCAAGGTTACCACTGAGGTGATGGTTGGGGGGATGGGAAATGGAACTGGAAACTAACGAACACCAACAGAAAATGAAACAAAGTGTTCACACTTCCCAGGTCAGTAAAGGTCACTTAGGAATGAATATGTATGTATGTATTCCTATTGGCTGGCTGTGCTCTTATCTATTGATGTTACCAATATGGTTGGGGGGATGTGAAATGGAAACAGTTGGAAGCTTGACAAAAAAAGTAATGTAATGATCAGCACTCACGTGACTAGAACTTGTTTGTTTATTAGTTTTGTTAGCAGGCACCTGAAATGCTAGTGCATGTTGAATTTGCCAATCACTGTGCATTTTAGAAAGGTGGTCCTGGCTGGAACTGTACACAGTTCAAATATATGTAATTGATTGTTGGTAAGTGTATTTTTTAAGTAGCCACACTGGCACCAGTATGTTTACTTTTCCTCCTACTTAACTCACTAGCTCAGCTTTGTAAGAAGGGCTTCTCTGCTTGTGTGTTGTTTTTGTTTGGTGTGAGGAGAGCAGAAACATCAGATCTTTATTCAATCTACTACAGTCATCTCTTACAGTGCCCTATCCCTATTAATACCAGGAGTGTTGTGATCTTCCTGCACACAGTGCCCTAACCCTGATACCAGTCTGAGACAGCTCCCTCCCTGCATTACTAGTGAGAGGCTGGCTTCACAGACAGGGGGGAGCTGCCTGACCCTCACTCCTGACTTCCCCCATGTCCCAGCTAGTGAATGGTGTGTGGGTGAGGGGGGGGGGAGGATGGTGAAGTCTGAGACAGCTCCCTCCCTGCATTACTAGTGAGAGGCTGGCTTCACAGACAGGGGGGAGCTGCCTGACCCTCACTCCTGACTTCCCCCATGTCCCAGCTAGTGAATGGTGTGTGGGTGAGGGGGGGGGGGAGGATGGTGAAGTCTGAGACAGCTCCCTCCCTGCATTACTAGTGAGAGGCTGGCTTCACAGACAGGGGGGAGCTGCCTGACCCTCACTCCTGACTTCCCCCATGTCCCAGCTAGTGAATGGTGTGTGGGTGAGGGGGGGGGGGAGGATGGTGAAGTCTGAGACAGCTCCCTCCCTGCATTAGTAGTGAGAGGCTGGCTTCACAGACAGGGGGGAGCTGCCTGACCCTCACTCCTGACTTCCCCCATGTCCCAGCTAGTGAATGGTGTGTGGGTGAGGGGGGGGGGGGAGGATGGTGAAGTCTGAGACAGCTCCCTCCCTGCATTACTAGTGAGAGGCTGGCTTCACAGACAGGGGGGAGCTGCCTGTCCCTCACTCCTGACTTCCCCCATGTCCCAGCTAGTGAATGGTGTGTGGGTGAGGGGGGGGGGGGAGGATGGTGAAGTCTGAGACAGCTCCCTCCCTGCATTACTAGTGAGAGGCTGGCTTCACAGACAGGGGGGAGCTGCCTGACCCTCACTCCTGACTTCCCCCATGTCCCAGCTAGTGAATGGTGTGTGGGTGAGGGGGGGGGAGGATGGTGAAGTCTGAGACAGCTCCCTCCCTGCATTACTAGTGAGAGGCTGGCTTCACAGACAGGGGGGAGCTGCCTGTCCCTCACTCCTGACTTCCCCCATGTCCCAGCTAGTGAATGGTGTGTGGGTGAGGGGGGGGGGTGGATGGTGAAGTCTGAGACAGCTCCCTCCCTGCATTACTAGTGAGAGGCTGGCTTCACAGACAGGGGGGAGCTGCCTGACCCTCACTCCTGACTTCCCCCATGTCCCAGCTAGTGAATGGTGTGTGGGTAAGGGGGGGGGGGGGAGGATGGTGAAGTCTGAGACAGCTCCCTCCCTGCATTACTAGTGAGAGGCTGGCTTCACAGACAGGGGGGAGCTGCCTGACCCTCACTCCTGACTTTCCCCATGTCCCAGCTAGTGAATGGTGTGTGGGTGAGGGGGGGGGGAGGATGGTGAAGTCTGAGACAGCTCCCTCCCTGCATTACTAGTGAGAGGCTGGCTTCACAGACAAGGGGGAGCTGCCTGTCCCTCACTTCTGACTTCCCCCATGTCCCAGCTAGTGAATGGTGTGTGGGTGAGGGGGGGGGTGGATGGTGAAGTCTGAGACAGCTCCCTCCCTGCATTACTAGTGAGAGGCTGGCTTCACAGACAGGGGGGAGCTGCCTGACCCTCACTCCTGACTTCCCCCATGTCCCAGCTAGTGAATGGTGTGTGGGTAAGGGGGGGGGGGGGAGGATGGTGAAGTCTGAGACAGCTCCCTCCCTGCATTACTAGTGAGAGGCTGGCTTCACAGACAGGGGGGAGCTGCCTGACCCTCACTCCTCCGGGGTATTGTGATCTTCCTGCACACAGTGCCCTATCCCTGATACCAGGGGTGTTGTGATCTTCCTGCATGCAGTGCCCTATCCCTATTAATACCAGGAGTGTTGTGATCTTCCTGCATGCAGTGCCCTATCCCTGATATCGGGATGTGTGCAAGAAGATCACAACACCCCCGGTATCAGGAATAGGGCACTGTGTGCAGGAAGATCACAACACCCCCAGTATCAGGAATAGGGCACTGTGTGCAGGAAGATCACAACACCCCTGGTATTAGGGATAGGGCACTGTGTGCAGGAAGATCACAACACTCCTGGTATTAATAGGGATAGGGCACTGTGTGCAGGAAGATCACAATACCCCTGGTATCAGGGTTAGGGCACAAGTTCTAGTCACATTGACTGATCACATTACTTGTTTTGTCAAGCTACCAACTGTTTCCATTTCCCATCCCCCATATACTGTCAGTAGGAAACTTGGTAACATGAATAAATAAGAGGGCAGCCAATAGGAATACATATTCATTCCTAAACTGACCTTAACTGACCTGAAAAGTGTCAAATTGTATCATTTTCAGTTAGTGCGCACTAACTCCCAGTTAGTGCGCACTAACTCCCGTTAGTGCGCACTAACTCGAGTTAGTGCGCACTAATCGGAAAAAACGATTTTTAACGATTTTTTAACTAAAAAATCATGCCTAAGACGATTTTCTTGCCCTGCCACACGATTTCTATCGTTAAGACGATATGGAAAACGATTCACATCCCTAATAGCCACTGCTATTTATTGCATCAGTAGCATGGGATCTTCTTAGTGTTTGGATAATTGCCAGGTTCTTGTGGCCTGGTTTTGCCTCTGTTGGAAGCAGGGTGCTGGGCTTGATGGACCCTTGGTCTGACCCAGCATGGCAATTTCTTATGTTCTTATGTTCTTAGGGGCCCATTTTAACACTTTCTTATGGAGTCTGGAGGGTATGGCCATCTTCCCTGGAGGAATGGTTACCATAGTAGCCTAAAGTATCCTGGCAGGGTCAATGATGTGTCTGGGAAGTTCTGGAACATCATCCATCTGGAAGGAGCAAGAGAGAGCATCCACCAGTTTATTGACTGCTAGACGATACTGCAATTCGAAATTGAAGCAAGCAAAGAATAGATACCAACAAGCTTGTCTTGCATTAAGCTGCTGAGCTTGATATAAATGTTCAAGGTTCTTGTGGTCTATATATATTGTAACACAGTGTTGTGCTCCTTCGAGTAGGATTCTATTCTTCAAGAGCTAATTTGACAGCCAGCAGCTCTTGGTCTCTAATACTGTAATTTCGCTCAGTTGGAAAAAATTCTTAGAAAAGAAAGAGTATTGCCAGAGAACTCCTTCGGAGAGTGTTGGCTATGGACAGCTCCTAAATCCAGAGAAGAGGCATTGACTTCTAAAACAAAGAGTTGTGTAGGATCCAGGTGACGCATGCAAGACTCATCTGTAAACATAAGAACATAAGAAAATGCCATACTGGGTCAGACCAAGGGTCCATCAAGCCCAGCATCCTGTTTCCAACAGTGGCCAATCCAGGCCATAAGAACCTGGCAAGAACCCAAAAACTAAGTCTATTCCATGTAACCATTGCTAATGGCAGTGGCTATTCTCTAAGTGAACTTAATAGCAGGTAATGGACTTCTCCTCCAAGAACTTATCCAATCCTTTTTTAAACACAGCTATACTAACTGCACGAACCATATTCTCTGGCAACAAATTCCAGAGTTTAATTGTGCGTTGAGTAAAAAAGAACTTTCTCAGATTAGTTTTAAATGTGCCCCGTGCTAACTTCATGGAGTGCCCCCTAGTCTTTCTACTATCCGAAAGAGTAAATAACCGATTCACATCTACCCAGTTCTAGACCTCTCATGATTTTAAACACCTCTATCATATCCCCCCTCAGTCGACTCTTCTCCAAGCTGAAAAGTCCTAACCTCTTTAGTAAAGGCATTCTTAACTTCTGAATGCCTCTAGAGCTTCAGGCCAGTCTTTGGTGTTGGCACCCTTGGAGGTAAGGGCAGGGAGGGGGGTTGGCATGGATGAAAAGTTTGGGATAAAATGACAATAATAATTAGCAAATCCAAGAATCTTTGTAGAGCTCAGAGCCCCTCAGGATGGGGCTAATTACTGATGGCCTTTATCTTGGCAGGGTCCATGTGGAATGCATCACAAGGAATTATGAATCCCAGAAAGGGGAGTTACTCTTGTTCAAATAGACACTTTTCCAACTTGGCATAGAGATTGTTTTCTCGCAGACAAAGGAGAACGATGTGGACATCTTGGCGGTGGCAGCTCAATGTTAGGGAAAAAAATCAAAATGTCATCTAAATATACGACCACACAGGTGTAGAGAAGTTCACAAAATAGCTCATTGACCATATTCTGAAAAACTGCTGGGGTGCTGCAAAGCCCAAGGGCATGTCTAAGTATTCATAATGTTCCTTGTGAGTGTTAAATGCAGTTTTCCACTCATCACCAGCCTTGGTATGTATAAGGTTATACACTCCGCTGAGGTCCAGCTTTGTAAATATCTTTGTAGGCAATCAAAGAGTTCTGAGAGGAGAGGATCATCTTGCTGGTGGCTGAAAAGAATCAGTAAGTACTGCTTGCGGACATTTTTAAAACTTAAAAGTATTGGGGAAAAATAAACTATTGGAGTATATTATTTAGTGTGTTTGTGTGTTTTCTTTTAAATAGGTAGTCAGAAAGGCAGGCAAAAAACAGAAGTGTTGCGTACGCGGAGGCGCAGTCGCTTGCTCAGAGAGTTGTGAGCCCTTGGGCCACGGCGCGGCTCAGGGAGGAGCCCCAAGACACACACCATGGGAGGTGAGAGTATTCAGGCATGGGCTAGAGCTGGAACAAGGCTGGACCAGGATAAAAACTTGGAACATTTGGAATTGGAACAAGGCAGGCTCAGCCCTCCACTGGACCTGCACGCACTAGTGAGACCCAGCAATGCAATGCTGGTCTCAAGAGTAGCCCTCCGGCCACTTGGTAGCCCTTCCAGACCCGCCACTTGGAAATGATGAGTGCGTGAGGCCAGATGGAGGCTGAGAGCAGGAACAAGACGAGACATGGAACTCAGGAACTAGGAGACGAAGACTCAAGGAACTTGGAAGACTCAGACAAAGATACGTGGAACTTGGAAGACTCGGACAAGTACTCAAGGAACTTGGAAAACTCAGACAAGGTTTCAGGATATTTGGAAGACTCGGACAAGGTTTCATGGAACTTGAAAGACTCGGACAAAGATACAGGATACTTAGAAGACTCAATCGAGGATTCAGGATTCAGGCACTAGTACAGGGTGAGTACTGCACTGCAGTGCGCCCTACACAGCCACCCATGGCTGGTCGTGGATCACGCTGAAAGCGAAGCAGACTCCAGGTGAGAAAGTGAAGACTTGGAACCGGGAACATGTCGAAGATTCAAAAGAGGCCTGCACCAAGGCTCGCCCTACACAGCCACCCATAGCTGGTCACGGACAATGCTGAAGCGGAGCAGGTTCTGGCTTGAGTCTTGGGCATGGATGGAAGCATGCACAAGGTACTCCGAAGACCGGGAACAGGATTCAAGACTCAGGATTCAAGACTTTGGAACTCGGATTCAGGAACAGACCTCTGAATTAAAAACAAGGAGTCTTCCAGAGACTTGCGTTGCAGACATGAAGACAGACCTTGTGCCACGAAGCACCCTAAACAGTCTCCCATGAGCTGATCACGGACCATGATGGTGGCATGCCAGGAAAGGTGGACAGGCAGGGAACATGGAGGCAGGACAAAGCACCAGAGACAAGGACATCAGGACCAGGACTGGAACATGGAACATCAGGAACATCTGGACATGGAACATCAGGACACCAAGGAGATAACGGAGAAGATTTGACGAGGAATAGGACCAGGAACATCAGGACGAAGGAGACCAGGAACATTTAGGACATCAAATGAAGAGCATGGACGACCATGGAGACCCGGATGAAGGCCCCGAGGAAGTGGAAGAGAGCCCTTTTATAGGACTGGACTAAGGAGCAAGATGATGATGTTATCATTGGGGCCGTGGGGCTTTTCCCACCGCCCTTTAAATACGGAAGTGAGGTACGCACCCACATTTATGCAGGTCCCAGGGAGGCAGGATCAAGCAGCAGCATCCCTGCCACGTAGGTGAAGAAAGAAGTCAGTGGCTTCACTGCCACTCAGGCAGCATCGACAAAGGCACCCCCTGTCGCTCAGAGGACCGGGATAGCAGCAGGAGCTGCGGCACTCAGCCACGCAGGAGCAGCAACAGTGGCACTTCTGAGCCGCGAAGAAGACATGGTCAGTTGCAGCTTTCTGCCGCAAAGGTGAGACAGTCGGCGGCCCCTCCTGCCGCATACAGCAGTGATGGGCTGTGCAGAAATGGCATCGGCAGTCCAGGACGGTATAGGCCGCATCAACAGGGACTGGCGGCATCGGAATGGTGAGTGAGGGCCTGCTCATGGGTTGGGCTCCACGAGCAGGATCGTAATAAGAAGTTTGAGAGTTTGTATTTCCCAACACTCCCACCCCTTTCCCACCACCCCTAGCTCATCCATAAAATTATCGGCAGGAGACACTTTCAAATACAAAAATAAAATAAAATAATAATAAAAAATGAATCAGCCTTTTAACTTAAGTTCAGAAATTCCCCACACCTTATCAAGAGTTTAATCATTCCCTTGTAGGTCACCACCAGACATATAGGGGCGGATTTTCAGAGCCCTGCTCGCGTAAATCCGCCCAAAACCGGGCGGATTTACGCGAGCAGGGCCCTGCGCGCCGGGAAGCCTATTTTACATAGGCCTACCGGCGCGCGCAGAGCCCCGGGACTCGCGTAAGTCCCGGGGTTTTTGGAGGGGGCGTGTCGGGGGGGGTGTCGGGGGCGGGCCCGAACCGCGCGGCATTTTCGGGGCGTGTCGGGAGCGTTCCGGGGGCGTGGCTACGGCCCGGGGCGGCCCGGGGGCATGGCCGCGCCCTCCGGACCCGCCCCCAGGTCGCGTCCCGGCGCGCAGGAGGCCCGCTGACGCGCGGGGATTTACGCCTCCCTCTGGGAGGCGTAAATCCCCCGACAAAGGTAAGGGGGGGGTTTAGACAGGGCCGGGCGGGTGGGTTAGGTAGGGGAAGGGAGGGGAAGGTGAGGGGAGGCAAAGGAAAGTTCCCTCCGAGGCCGCTCCGATTTCGGAGCGGCCTTGGAGGGAACGGGGGTAGGCTGCGCGGCTCGGCGCGCGCCGGCTATACAAAATCGATAGCCTTACGCGCGCCGATCCAGGATTTTAGCAGATACGCGCGGCTCCGCGCGTATCTACTAAAATCCAGCGTACTTTTGTTTGCGCCTGGAGCGCAAACAAAAGTAGGCTATTCGCGCGCCTTTTAAAATCCGCCCCATAGTGAATCCACTAGTACATTTAAAGGACCCTAATTATAAATAGTCCTACTCTTATAGCAACCTCAAACTTAACTAGCAACTAAACAAATTTAGATGAAGGCAGTAGTCCAGCAGCAAAAGGGGGACTTCCCAGTTTTCTGCATCGAGTGTCACATGTATGATTTTTACCCACCAGCGAGAAATTGTATGTGTGAATCCAATGCAAAGAGCTCCTGTCTCTCAGAGAATGAGTCCGATCTCTGAAGGCTAGACTGGCAGACCTGGAGGAGATGAGGCAGACAGAGAGGTAAATAGATGAGAACTTCAGGGACATCGTCACCAAGTCCCAACTCCAGTCTGGCAGCCCTGGTGCTGCCTCAGAGGAGGAAGGCCTCATGATCAGAAAGCATCAACTTGGTGCAGAAGGAAATGATCCTGTAGAAAGGACCTGCTCTCCAGGTGCTGCATTGTCCTCTCGCAGCTAGGATATGTCTCCCAGGGCTACTTCCCAGGATGGAAGGGTTAGGTAAGCCATCATAGTTGGTGATTCGATTATTAGGAATGTAGTAGCTGGGTGGCTGGTGGACATGAGGACTGCATGATAACATGCCTACCTGGTGCAAAAGTGGCAGACCTCACGTGTTAGGCTCTTAAGTAGAAAGCTGAAATCCAGAACCTCCAGGATAGAGCTCTCTGAAATGCTCCGTTCCACATGCAGGTCCACAGAGGCAGGCAGCGCTCCGGAGTCTTGATGTGTGGATGAGACAATGGTGCAAGGAAGAGGAATTCAGTTTTGTAAGGAACTGGGGAACTTTTTGGGGAAGGAGGAGTCTTTTCTGAAGGGATGGGCTCCACCTTAACCAGGGTGGAACTAGGCTGCTGGCGCTTACGTTTAAAAAGGAGACTGAGCAGCTTTTAAACTAGAACAAAGAGGAAAGCCGACAGTCGCTCAGAGCACATGGTTCAGAGGGAGGTATCTTCGAAGGATACTAATGAAGCTTAGAGTTAGGGCATCCCAATAATAAGAAAAGCAGTCAAAGTGCCTATAATTAAAAACTCAACTGAAATAAAAGATTCCAATTTATCCCTGTCAACTGAAAAGCAGAATGTTAATACAAACAAAAAACACAATTTGAAATGTTTGTATACCAGAAGTCTAAGAAGTGAGATGGGAGAATTAGAGTGTATGGCAGGGAATGATGACATGGACTTAATTGGCATCTCAGAGACATGGTGGAAAGTGGATAACCAATGGGATAGTGCTATACCAGGGTACAAATGAATTTATATCGCAATGACAGAGAGGAGCATCTTGGTGGTGGGGGTGACGCTTTATGTCTGGGATGGCATAGACTCCAACAGGATAAAGATCCTGCATGAGATTAAAGTTTGACAAAGTTCCTCATGAGAGGCTTCTTAGGAAAAGTAAAAAGTAAAAAGTCATGGGATAGGTGGCGATGTCCTTTCGTGGATTGCAAACTGGCTAAAAGACAGGAAACAGAGAGTAGGATTAAATGGACAATTTTCTCAGTGGAAGGGAGTGGACAGGTGGAGTGCCTCAGGGATCTGTATTGGGACCCTTACTTTTCAATATATTTATAAATGATCTGGAAAGAAATACGACAAGTGAGATAATCAAATTTGCAGATGACACAAATTGTTCAGAGTAGTTAAATCACAAGCAGATTGTGATAAATTGCAGGAAGACCTTGTGAGACTGGAAAATTGGGCATCCAAATGGCAGATGAAATTTAATGTGGATAAGTGCAAGGTGATGCGTATAGGGAAAAATAACCCATGCTATAATTACACAATGTTGGGTTCCATATTAGATGCTACAACCCAAGAAAGAGATCTAGGTGTCATAGTGGATAACACATTGAAATCGTCGATTCAGTGTGCTGCGGCAGTCAAAAAAGCAAACAGAATGTTGGGAATTATTAGAAAGGGAATGGTGAATAAAACGGAAAATGTCATAATGCCTCTGTATCGCTCCATGGTGAGGCCGCACCTTGAATACTGTGTACAATTCTGGTCGCCGCATCTCAAAAAAGATATAATTGCGATGGAGAAGGTACAGAGAAGGGCTACCAAAATGATAAGGGGAATGGAACAACTCCCCTATGAGGAAAGACTAAAGAGGTTAGGACTTTTCAGCTTGGAGAAGAGACACCTGAGGGGGGGATATGATAGAGGTGTTTAAAATCATGAGAGGTCTAGAACGGGTAGATGTGAATCGGTTATTTACTCTTTCGGATAGTAGAAAGACTAGGGGGCACTCCATGAAGTTAGCATGGGGCACATTTAAAACTAATCGGAGAAAGTTCTTTTTCACTCAACACACAATTAAACTCTGGAATTTGTTGCCAGAAGATGTGGTTAGTGCAGTTAGTATAGCTGTGTTTAAAAAAGGATTGGATAAGCTCTTGGAGGAGAAGTCCATTACCTGTTATTAATTAAGTTGATTTAGATAATAACCACTGCTATTACTAGCAACGGTAACATGGAATAGACTTAGTTTTTGGGCACTTGCCAGGTTCTTATGACCTGGATTGGCCACTGTTGGAAAAAGGATGCTGGGCTTGATGGACCTTTGGTCTGACCCAGTATGGCATGTTCTTATGTTCTTATTGCAGCAACAGAGTTTTGGAATTCATTACCTTTCCAACTGCAGTAAGAGACAAATACTAAAAAATTTAAAAGTTGAACTGAAGATTTATTTGTTAAATTTAGCTTCATGTGAAAATTGTTTCAGCTTTTTTCTGTTCATTCTAGTCTATATGTGATCATTATGATTTTGGGTGCCTATTCTTTAATAAATCAACTACCAACACAGACCTATGACTTTTCTCCCTCCCCCAACAGAAAAAAAAGGGGTGGGAGCATTCTCCTAGCAGCCATAAAAGATTTGAGATTCGCACAATACCCAGTTAAATCTGATTCTAAACTAGAAACATGCCTCTTCAAATCAGACCAACTACAAATCCTCCTTGTTTATGCCCCACCAGGCCTCCTGGAAGCAGATCCCTCCCCCATTGTTGAAATAACAGCATCACACATAAATCTGGACTCCCCAGCTATAATCCTAGGAGATTTCAACGTGCATGTCGACACCCCCACACGCTCAACCAGCTGCGAGGCATTCCTCACCGCCCTGTCAGCCATGGGATTCAAGCAGATAATCAACAAACCTACCCACAAAACAGGTCACCACTTTGGACCTTATCTTTGTAAACTCTGGTATCACGCACTCATCCCCACCCGGTATGCAGCAGGTCCCCTTGTCAGACCACGCATTAATCTCCACCACCATCACGCTGGCAGAAACCAATAACATCCACCTCCCTCAACCTTCATTTCCTCTACAGAAAATCCTGCTCCTCCGATGACCTCAGCAAACAGCTGGCCTTAGAACTCCCACTCATAGACGTCTCCACTCCCAATTCAGCCCTCCATTCCTGGACTAACATAATAGAGGCTGTAGCAAATAAACTATGTCCACTATCAACAAAAAAATTCAACCCCAACTCTTCCAAAAGACAACCATGGTTCACTAACGAACTTAGAAAACTCAAACAGAGCTTACAACAGAAAGAGAGTAAATGGCATAAAGCACCATCCCCATCACCCTCTCTGCCTACAAGCTCGCTCTTCACTACTACAAGAGCTCCACCTTAAAAGCAAAAAAGGACTTCTATGCTCATAAGATCCATGACCTCATCTTCGACGCTAAAGCCCTCTTTGCATTAGTATCTAACTTAACACAAATCAACACTCCAGACATTCCACTCAACCAAGCTCAATCAAAAGCAGAAGAGTTGGCCCTCTTCTTCCGAAATAAAGTCACTAATCTCCTAACACAGCTTACTTCCAACACCACCTCCCCTTCTAGTATATATCACCACCCCAACAAAGACATATCTCTCAAATCCTTTGAACCCATCACAGTCTCAGAGATTCAAGCAGTTTTGAAGAAAATGAAACTTTCCTCACACCCCTTCGACCGAATCCCTACTAAACTGCTCCTACTAATCCCCGACAGCATCTCCAAATCACTGGCTGACATTATTAACTGTTCTTTATTCAAGGGAATCTATCCAGATGATCTTAAGCTGGCCTCCATCAAACCATTCCTAAAGAAACCAAATCTGGATCCTAAAGATCCCAATAGCTTCCGCCCGATCTCCAACCTTCCTTTTATAGCCAAGCTCATGGAAAAATTAGTTAATACACAACTATCTGATTACATCGAAGATCACAAAATTCTGTTCCCTACCCAATATGGTTTCCGAAAAGCATTAAACACAGAATCCCTACTCATATCCCTGACAGACCACTTCATCATGGGCCTCGACAAAGGTCATTTCTCCTGGACCTCTCGGCAGCATTTGACATTGTTAACCACTCCATCCTCCTAAACCAGCTGTCGAACATAGGAATAACAGGAACTGCATTGGCCTGGTTCAAAACATTCCTTGGTAACAGAGGCTACAAGGTTAAAATTCACACTGTCATCATTCCTCCCTAGGAGTTCCCCCACGGTTCTTCCCTATCCCCCACGCTCTTCAACATTGACCTTCTTCCACTATGCAAGCTGTTACCAAACTGAACCTAAAACACTTCTTATACGCCGACGATGTCCAGATCGTGATCCCCCTTAAAGAATCCATCACTAAAACACTTGAATTTGGGAAATCTGCCTTAAAGAAATCAATTGGCCTCCTCACTAGCTTAAACTTAATACTAAATTCTTCAAAAAGCGAACTCCTTCTCATCTCTCCCGGAAAACAGTAATATCACTACCAATCCACCAGCCAACCTTCACATCACCCAAGCAAGAGACTTAGGAGTTATTATTGATAATCGTCTAAATCTAAAATCATTTATCAACCAAACAACTAAGGACTCTTTTCATAAACTACATGTCCTGAAAAGAATAAACCACTCCTTCACTCTCAAGATTACAGAACGGTTCTGCAAGCAATAATCTTCTCTAAGATAGACTACTGTAACTCTATCTTATTAGGTCTCCCTCGTCTCACACCAAACTTCTTCAGATGGTACAAAACGCGACAGCCAGACTACTGACAAACACAAGAAGAAGAGACCACATATCTCCCATCCTTAAAGACCTACACTGGCTGCCAATTCACTATAGAATCATTCATAAGTCCATTACCATTATCTATAAAGCCATCCATCACCATGCTCCACTCAACCTACAAATCCATTCAGAAAACATACCTCCTCCAGACCCATTAGAGAAGCTTACAGAGAATCACTACATGTACCTCATACCAAAACCTCTCAACATATAACATTTAGAGACCGGGCCTTTTCCACAGCAGGACCATCATTATGGAACTCCATTCCACCGGATCTTTGACAGGAACCATGCCTTCTAACATTCAGAAAAAGACGCAAGATGTGGGTTGTTTAATCAAGCCTTTCCAGACCCCACTGAATCTCAATTCAACGACAACCATAGCCAGACATTCCTAGAACATTGTAAATAATTGCTCTTTCTGTTAAATTCCTTTAGCCTTTCCTTCTTCACTCAGTTTTGAACATCCTTGTTTTATTGGTAACTTCATAGTTTCTCTTCACCAGTTACTGTTTTATTTTATTTTCATTTTACAACCCCCTGTTAAATGTAAACCAGCATGATGTGATTCTTATCTTGAATGTCGGTATAGAAAACACTAAATAAATAAATAAAATAAATATTCTTCAGCTAGCATGCAGAGTAGCTGTTTTATGAATGTTTTATCAGTACCTTTTATTTTATTGTATTTCATGGGTATGTCTAAATGATGATGTATATTTTATTGTAAATCACCAAGAGCCATTGTGCATCTGGCGATTCATAAATTGTAATAAACTGTAACTATAAAATGAGTGTGTATGTATGTATGTGTGTAGGGGAGGCCTGTGAAAATAGAGCCTGTGTGTGTGTGGGGGGGGGGGGGAGTCTGTGAGAATAGAGCCTGTGTGTGTGTGCGTGTGTATGTGCGTGAACCTGTGGGAATGAGAGCTTGTGTGTGGAAGCCTGTAAGAGCATACATAAGAGCTTGCATGCATGAGAGAGCCTGCAAAGGAAAGCAGCATGAAAATGAGAGCCTATGTGTGTGCATGCGCATGCGCATGTGTATGTGTGTGAAAGAGAAAGGGAAGAAGATAAGAGGAGAGAGAAGAAACAGAAAAAAGAGACCCTGAAAAAGGAATTAGGAAAAGACCATGTTAGGAATTGTGGACCCTTGGCCCGAGGTGGGGTTGTTGCTACCTGAGGAGCTGGGCCACACAGGTCCCCACCATCAGGAGGCGAGACTGTCCGGGGAACAGAGGCAAGCTGGGACTTCACCTGTGCCAACCCTCATTCCACGCAGGTTGAGCCCTTGGGTGCAGGAGCCGACAGGACTTGGAGCACCCCTGTGTGGCTGGTCCCGGAGAGGATAGGCAGGTGCGTGCAGAGAGTGTCAGAGAGAGTAGGGACAGTTCAAGACAGGAGCACTCCAGGAGGCGGGATGAGAAAGAGTCTCAGGGAGTGCAAGACCACTGCAGCTCTGAAGGGAGTAGAGCAGGACCACGTGGGAGTGGCCTTGAGGTGAGGAGATGAAGAGACACGAACTGTAATCCATTGGATAAAGGCTAGAACGGGGAACCGGCTGAAGCAGGTGCCTGGAGGGTAGCAGCACAGGGGTGCAGCCCGGGACACGGCAAGCTGAGGACAGGGCCCTCTGTAGTGGCAGTGCAGAGGATGCCCCCAAGAGCGAGGCACCGAGCCCAGTCTGGAGGTGTACTGTACTGAGCCAACTTCCAAAGAAGAAGGCACTGTAGCAAAGTCCTCAAGGAGAAGTACTGTGGGGATTCCCAGGAGCCGCGGCCACTGCGGTTGAAACTCACAAGAGGAATGGCGCTGAGCCTGGCCCCAAGGAGCGGGAAGTGCTGAGAGAGAGAGTCCAGTAGGTTGCGCTCAGCGGGAGGTGCTGATGAGAGAGTCGGGTAAGGTGCGCTGAGCCTGCCCCGAGGAGCGGGAAGCACTGAGAGAGAGTCTAGTAGGTTGTGCTGAGTCAGGACCCACGGAGCGGGAGGTGCTGAGAGAGAGTCCGGGTAAGGTTGCACTGAGTCTGGCCCCAAGGAGCGGGAAGGCACTGAGAGAGAGTCCAGGTTTAGGTTCTGCTGAGCCAGGGCCAGCAGAGCGGGAGGTGCTGAGAGAGGAACCCGGAAGGAGAAACACAGTGTTGTGGAGCGCTAGGAGAGCGATCCCACTCCTGGGAGATGTGTGTGCCCTTGGGCCGCGGCCCGACGCCAGAGAGGGTCTGAAGAGGTGCCGCGGGAGGCGTGGCATGCTCGAGCATGGGCTGGACGGGAGCTAGGCTAGAGTGATGACCGGAGACAGGCCATCCTCCGGACCTGCACGCTTCGGAAGACCCAACAACGCAATGTTGGTCTTGTGAACAGTCCTCCGACCGTTCCCAGCCTTTCGGACCTGCCGCAGGGTACAGCACGAAGCAGCAGGCCGGATGGAGCCAGGGCAGCGAAGACTGGAACATGGATTCAGACGAGACTCAGGAACGACGTAGATTCAGGCTAGACATGGACTCAGGAACGAGGTGTAGGATGCATAGACATGGACTAGGCACTGACGTGGACTCAGGACGAGGTACTGGATGCATAGAGGTGGACTCAGGTACGAGGGCTGAAGGAAGACGTGGGCACTGTCCCTTAGGGCGCCCTACTCAGACCACCCGCGGGACTGAGTCGTGGACCACCCTGTCCCATGTGTGCCCTACTCAGCCCAGGAAGGCTGGTCGCAGACCACGCTGAGAGCGGTAGAGCACAGGGAAGAAGCAGGTTGCTGCACTCCTGGCAGCTCAAGGCAGGGTTTGCTGCACTCCTGGCAGCTCAAGGCAGATACGCTGCACTCCTGGCAGCTCAAGGCAGGTTAAAGTATCAGGGTCAGGAACAAGGATTAAGACACATCTCAGGGCTGGAACATGGACATCTGGAACAGCAGGTAAATTCAGGACTGGAACACAGGTACTGGATCAAGAGACAGACCTTGGGACTGGAACGGCAGGCAGATATCAGGACTGGAACAGCAGGCAGACATCAGGACTGGACGAGGAGCTCCGACAGGTAACAAGAAACACAGGACCTTGCAGAAGTGCTGGAACACGGACGACTTCCTGGCGCGAATGATCTCAGGAGTGACCAACTCCTTGCGAAGGCAAAGACAGACTGAACGCTGAGCCCTTTAGTAGAGCTGAGGTGGACAACGCCCAGGGAGGAGTCAGCAGGGGGCCACACCTGGCTGGCCCTTGAAGAGGAGGCAGAGAGGCGCGCGCCTGTGCCCTAGGAAGCTGGAGAGAAGAGCTGGAAGCTGGTGGCGTCCTCAGCCACGTGGAAGGCCCAGGGAAGCAGGTGGAGCAGCCCTGGGCTGGAGCTGGGTGAAGGCAGGTTACTGGAGCAGCTCCCAGCTGCAAGGACTGAAGCAGGAAGAAGCAGAGAGGCTGGCTGCAGGGGAAGCAGGGGGCTGTCTGCAGGGGAAGCAGGGGCTGTCTGCAGGGGAAGCAGAGAGGCTTGGCTGCAGGGGAAGCAGGGGGCTGTAGCAGGCTGCAGGCACTGCTCCACGCTGCAAGGCTGAAGAGAGAAGTGCTGGCTGCAGGGAGCTGTGAAAGGCTGCAGGCACCGGCAGGGACGGCTCCCTGCCGGGTGAGGACCCGGGCTGAAGCAGGCACTGGCAGAGACGGCCTCCCTGCTGGCTGAAGGTCCCGGGATCGCAGCAGCACGTTGGGGAAGGCAGAAACAGGAGCAGAGGGGCCGGCCGCATGGCAACAGCTGCGGGGACGGCCCCAGCTGATTCAGGGAAAGAGAAGCAGCAGCGTCAGCAGCCCTACTAGCTGCGAGAAGGTAAGAGCCTGCCCACGCTCCTCGCGGGCAGGATCGCAACACGCAGAGGTCTGACGACAGGCACAACCATCTGTGGAGAGAGTATGGCACCAATAGGAACCATGGAACTCGTTGCCAAGTCGGTTAGTGGTGGCTAGAGGTGAGGCTTAAATATGCCGGGGTCAATGATGTCATCAGCCGGGGACAAACCCGGAGTTCCCGCATAGGCGTGCGTATGCGTGCCTAGAGAGGCCCAAGATCGGAGAGTTAGTCGGAGGCATCCTGGCCGCCACGTGGAGTGTAGAGAGTTGAGAGGAATGCGGCAGTGGTGACTGGCCACCACCGCGAGAGCAACCGGAGGTGGAGAGCCAGCATGACATGACGTGAGTTGAGCCTGCCACGGACGGTGATCATAAACAGACCAACAAGGGGAAAATAGAAAAAGATACTGGGACTAATTTATTAAAAAATAAAAAGACCAGACAACAAAAGTAAAAAAAAAAAAGAATTTTTAGCAATTGAATATGTCATCTTTGGGAATGTGCATTCTTATATTTTGTATTTTGCTCTTTCTTTAGAGTTCCATTGTTCAGAGTTTGATTTATTGAGCTTTCTATTTTTGTTTTATTACATGTTTCTTTTCTAATTTGTAATCCCTTATTTCTGTATTAGGTAAAGGTCAGTCTGTGTCTACATGTCTGACTAATGTGCAGTCATTCTTCTAGCGAGTAGTTCTCTGTAGACATTTGTAGCACTCCAGGATGTTCTGTTACCCCAGTAGGTTGTGGTATCAGTATACTAGGACTTGGTGTATTATTTGCAGTGCTGCCTTTCATAGATAAGGTTGCTGTTTGAGTCTTGAGAGTTAATGTTGTTATTGTATAGTACAGCAAGGTTCTAGGTGTCTTTTCTGCAGGGCTTTGTGCTGCTTCACAAAATGTTTAGGCAGTACAGAGATTTTGTGAGGTGACACCAGAATTTAAAATTTTATTTTTTTTTTGCATGTTGGGTTGTAACATGAATGGTCCTAGTTCTACTTTGCATCTATTCTTATGATTCTTATGATTATTGTTATTTATTGAGTTATGGTGTTCTCTGTCTTTCTGGAATCATGAAAGAAGACATTGGTATTTGTTTTATTATATTATTAATTGGATCTTGTTTCACTTTCTACATGATATTCTCTTGTATAGTTATAAATTGTAATAAATATAAAATAATGTTGCACTTGGAGGTGGACCCTTGTCCTGGACCAGTGGAGAATGACTCCCTGGTAGGGACCAGGAAGCAACCTGCCCCTAGGGGGCGGAGCACAGGAAGAGACAGAGGCTAGGATGAGCTTCACCACTGGAAGCCCGCAGTCCCCCCAGTGGAGCCCCTAGGGACCCGGGCCACTTGGACTTAGGTGGGCCTCTCAGGGTCTCCCAGAGAGGTAGTAGAGAGGCGTGCCCATGAGCAGCAAGGGCGGACAGTAGACTGTAGGTCTGGAAGAGCAAGGAAGGCCAGTACAGCATAGGCGATGACAAGGCAAGGGACAAAGCCAGAATAAGGAGATGTGGTCAATGCAGCCAGGGTCAGAATCCGAGGATCAGTCCGAGGAGTAGTCAACGAAGCAGGGGTCAGGTTTCAGAGGTCAGACGAGGTCACAAGGCAGGCAGAGGTCAGGATCCAGGCGCGAACAGAATGGTCAGGGAGCAGGCCGATGTCCGTACAAAAAAACAGGCCAAGGGTACTACCTGGGGACACAGGACAGACAGACGCTGGAACAGAAGGACGCTGGACAAGGCTGGAACAGTAGGACGCTGGAACAGTAGGATGCTGGAACAAGACTGGAATAAGACTGGAACAAGACTGGAAACAAGACTGTGAACGCGGAGGCAACTAGAACACTAACAGTGCCTACCCGATTGCCAAGGCAAGGAAGTGGCAGGCAGGGACTTCCTTATACCGTACGTTCAATCAGGGCACACCGCGGAGCTAAGACCTGCCCCGGCCCTACAAGAGACCAGACAGTCCGTGCGTGCATGCTTAGGGGCGTAGCCAATGCCTCTGGGGACGCCGAACTCCGGCGTGAGGCCTGGTGCGCAGTGGAAGGCCCAGCGACCGCTGCTGCGTGGACACCGAGGACCTGGAGGAGCTCGCGGCTGCCCCTGGGAGGCCCATCCATGATCTGCAGAGGAGCTAGCGATGTGAGCAGGCCCATGCACAGGCCGGGAGTGGACGGGGCACGCAACAGTATCCCCCTTCTAGGCCTCCCTCTACGCAGCCATGGCTTTTCAGGATAGGTCCTTTGGAAAGTCCTGTGGAGCTCTTTATCAAGAATGTTGTGGGGATGGTTCCCATGAGTTCTCCTTGGCCCCATAACCCTCCCAGGCTAAGAGGTATTCCCATCTGCCTCGACGACGACGGACGTCGAGGACCTCTTCTTACCTGGAGTGACGAATCTGGTTCGGTAGAGATCTGTGGAGGTGGAAGGATCTCTACGAGAGGCCAAAGCTTCAACAGAGACACATGGAATGTGTTGTGGATGCCCATGGCACGAGGTAGCTGAAGTTGATAAGACACTGCTCCCACTCTTCGAAGCACTGGAAACGGGCCGATGTTACTTGGGAGCCAGGCGATGAGAAGGGAGTCTCAACCTTATGTGCCGGGTGCTTAATCACCACCTTCTGACCAGGACAGAAGAGTGGAGTGGGACGTCTATGAGCATCAGAAGTGCGCTTGGAGTGCTCAGCGGCCTGGGTAAGGCGTTCTTTGACTTGATTCCACACCTGGCGAATGGTGTGGGCCATGAATTGCACATCTGGAGAAGGAACAGTCAGAGGAACTGGAAGTGGCAGCCGAGGTTGTCATCCAAATACCACGGAGACGGAGATACATCGGTGGCAGCAGCGACATGGGTATTATGCGACAGCTCAGCCTAGGGTAACGAATTAGACCAGTTGTCCTGCTGGTCCTTCACATAGGAACAAAGGAATGTTTTCAAGGTCCGGTTGGTCCTTTCAGCTTGACCATTGGCCCTGTGGGTGATAGGCCAATGTGAAATTCAAGGCAATGTTAAACTTTTTGCATAGAGAGCGCCAGTACCTGGCGGCAAACTGTGGTCCCGGTCGGATATGATTTCCTTTGGGAGTCCATGGAGACAGAAAATGTGTTTCAGGAACAACTTGGCTAATTCTGGGGCTGATGGGAGGCCCGGCATGGGGAATAAAGTGACCCTTTTTCGAAAAACGGTCAATGATGACCCAGATTACTGTATTGTTCTGGGACGGAGGCAGGTCTGTGATGAAGTCCGTTGAGATGCAGGACCATGGCTCGATAGATGCTGGAAGAGGTTGGAGTAGGCCCCAAGGCCGTCCGATAGGTGGCTTCTGTTGGGCACATACGGGACATGAATCTACATAGTTACGAGAGTCTTGCACCATGTTGGGCCACCTGTAATATCTCCGCAGCATCTCTAGGGTCCTGGTACGACCCAGGTGTCCTGCCAACTTGGAATCATGAGCCCATTTCAGAACTCATTCACGTAATCTACGTGGAATGATGGTTTTCCCAACTGGAACTGTAGTGGTCACGGCAAGGGATATTCAGGCATGATCTATGATGTGTCTGGGAACATCAGGAACATCCTCTGGTTTGAAGGATCTTGATAGTGCATCAGCACAGAGGTTCTTAGAAGCTGGGCGATAACGTAGAATGAAATTGAACCGTTCAAAGAAGAGCGCCCATCGTGCTTGTCTAGGAATCAAGAGTTAAGGTGCTCAAGATTCTTATGGTCGGTGAAAATGTTAAATTTATTTTGCGCCCCTTCCAACCAGGGGTGCCACTCTTGGAGCGCCAACTTGACAGCTAGAAGTTCTCGGTCACCAACGGTGTAGTGCTGCTCTGTAGGAGAAAACTTGTGTGAGTAGAATGAACAAGGTATCAATTTACCCTTTGGAGAGAACTGCCTTAAGACGGATCCTGCTCCAATTGCAGAAGCGTCAAACTTCAACGACGAATGGGTGTCTTGGGTCTGGATGCGGAAGACAAGGACCGGAACAGAATGCTTCTTTTAGCGTCTGAAAGGCAGCTTGTGCTTGGGTGTCCACACATGAGTGTTATCCCCTTTCTTGGTCATGGCAGTGAGCGGAGCAGCTAGGGTAGAATAATTGGCAATGACGCTCCTGTAATAATAGTAAAGCCAAGGAAACATTGTAGGGCCCGTAGGCTACGGCTGGGGCCAGTCTCAGATCCCCTGGACTTTATCTGGATCCATGGAGAAACCTCGATCAGATATGATGAACCCTCGGAAGGGTAAGTGATTTCACTCAAAGAAGCACTTTCTAACTTGGCAATAAAGGTGATTTTCGCTTAGACGTTGGAGGACGATCTGAACATGATCTTGATGGGATTCAAGGTCTTTGGAAAAGATCAGGTTTCATCAAGATACTACGACTACGAATGAGTTACAAGAGGTTTTGGAGGATTCATTCATAAGGCGTTGAAAGACCGCTGGGGCATTGTATAGCCCAAAGGGCATTATGGTATATTCATAGTGACCAATCCCTCATGTTGAATGTGGTTTTCCAGATATCTTCAGGTTGGATGGGTACTCAGATGTACACACCCCTCAGATCCAACTTGGTGAAGAGTCGTGCCCCTAGAAGGCAGTCAAACAGCTCACTGATAAGGGGCAGGGGGTACCGGTCTTTGTGGGTTATGGCGTTGAGCCCTCTGTAGTCAATACAAGGGTGAAAACCACCGTCCTTTTTCTTGATGAAGAAAAAGCCCGCTCTAGCAGGAGAATCAGAGGGACGAATGAACCCTTTTTCTAAGTTTCTCTTGATATACTCAGACATGGCTAGGGTTTCTGGATGAGCAATGGATAAGTTCTGCCCTTGGGAGGCGTCGTGCCCAGCAGAAGTTTATGGAGCAATTCAACTTGCGTAGCGGAGGCAAGGTGTCCACCTTCTGCTTCGAGAAGATGTTTTCGAACTCAACATACTGGGTAGGCAAACCAGAAAGGGGTGGTAGATTTCAAGTTAGAGACTGCTGGATATATTTGAAGTAGACATGTCTTCTGGCATTGGAACCCCACTGCAACCAACTGCAGGGAATGCCAATTGAACTGGGGTTCGTGGGCCTGGAGCCATGGCAGCCCCAGGATGACTGGATGTGTAGAATGTTTAACACATAGAATTAGAATACTAGATTCCTATAGCACTCTATATAGGGCGGGAATAGCGGCACAACTAAATGTCAAACCCAAACGCTAATGTCCCAGAAGTTTGAGGCGATATATAAGTGTCAATTCACAACATCATATTAAATTCTTTTGGTGAAGACCTCATACAAGGCATACATTATCAATGCTAGTTAGCACCAAAGTATACCAACAGTATAATCATGGGTCTGTGATTATAACAGTCAACTTTTTTTCAGTAATTTTTATGCTCAAGTGAGTGCATGGCCCGTTTTAGACCCGTATTCATTCTGCATGATAGCACTTAACTTAATAGAGTCGAGTAACGCCAAGAAACAGGGTCGTGAGGTCATATCCAAAGCCGAGCCCGACACGGACCGCGTTTCGGCTTCACAAGCCTTCTTCAAGGGCTGGAAATCTCTGTAAATACAAAAATTGTTTGTGACAGCATTCTAAAAAATAATCACCAACATTAAATCCCTGCGTAACATAGGTACTAACGTGACAGTGCGTAGGTTGCATACTACAGCTGGTAATGTTTTCTCCTCTACTCAGAGGGGCCGCTTTCGCGCTCTTTTCAAGGTGTACAACCAATCAGACAGAGGATACACACTAGGAGATACATAGCTAGGTGATTCATAGCAGCGAATACCATTCTATGGCTGCAATTAGACGTCTGGGTGCATACAGTTCAGCTGAAAATCCAGCGTTGTTCATAAAAATTAAGTATCTTTTGTGGATCACCCCCTCTTTTGTCAGTTGTATCCGATCGATGACACAGCCACACCTCAAATCACCAAAGAGATGTGCATATCTAAACAATGTTGAACAATGGGGGCATTGATTTGCCTGTGTTCAGACAGCTTCCGATGTTCGATGAGTCTCGTACGAATAGGGCGCTTTGTTCTCCCCACGTAGAATTTGGTGCAAGGACACACAATTAAATATATGGACGTGTGAAGTAGTACAATCTGAATGAAAACGGGCTGTGTGAAATCAAACCAGTGTTATCAGTCCATGTGGTGCCGTCTAGAGATTGAGAGCACATAGTGCATTTGCCACAAGCCAGTGTCCTACCGGTTCTTCAGATTGTATAGAAAGATCTGTATGGGTCAAAGCATGAGTTAATAAGTCCCATAAGTTCTTGCCCCTACTGTAAGCAATCAAGGGAGCATCTTTAAAAACTTCATGGGTATGAAGTACATACCAATGGTTGCGTATGATTGCTGCAATCTCCTGGGACTTGGTGGAAAATCTGATTGTGCATACTAGTGGTGGATCTGACGTGGCATCTGCAGATTCCAGAAGGAGCCATTCCCGCTCAGCGTTAGTGCCCGTTTCAGAGCCCTTTTGATAACTGAGGTAGGGTAACCCCGATGAAGTAATCTGGACGCTAGAAGTTGAGCTTGTTTGGAGAATTCAATTTATCCGACATAATCGCCGTAGGCGTAGAAAACTGTCCAATAGGTAAGCTCTTCTTCAAACTATACGCATGGAAGCTAGAAAAAATGTAGCAAGGTGTTTCGATCGGACGGGTTTCTTATAATATGGTAGTGACAAATGATCATCAACAAGCCTAATGTAAATGTCCAAGAAAGGAATCTGGGAATGATGATATTGCATGGTAAAAGTAAGGTTAGAATCCAACGTGTTCAACCATTGTAAAAAATCGTTTAAACAAGAGGACATCATCATGCCACAAAAGAAAATATCATCAATGTAGCGGGTCCAATTAGAAACATGACACAAAAAAGGGGCCAGAATATAGAGAGTGTTCCTCGAAATTAGCCATGTATAGATTTCGCGATACTGGGGGCCATGTCGCCCCATGGCTGTTCCATGTATTTGATTATAAAATAGGTCATCAAACAAAAATAGTTGTCACATAAGGCAATTCTCGCTAACGTAACGAGAAAGGTGGTAGGTACTCGGTGAGGGCGGGGACGAGTGTCCAAGGCCTTGCTCGAGGATCATGAGGGCCGCATCTTGGGGTATACTAGTGTAAAGAGCTTTGATATCTAACGTTACCAGAATACATGGACGGGAGATCCGAATAGAATCCAACCTTGAAAGCATGGTTTAGTATCTTTCACATATGAGGCCATGCAAGGAATAAGTGGCTGAAGAAATTTATCCACAAAGATCGACAGGGGGTTCCAAAAGGGACCCAATCGTACTTACGATGGGTCTGCATGGAGGTTGGGTCATATGTTTGTGAATTTAGGTAACATGTAAATAACAGGAGATCTGTAGCATTTATTGATTAAGAAGGAAAATTCTTTCTTTGAGAGAAAACCCGAAGCAAAACCATCCTCAACATCTCCTCGATGCGACGGAGCAATTCAGGGCCAGGGTCTTCAGGTAGCACTGTATAATTGTCTGTATCAGATACGTGTTCTAGTACCGATGTGATGTAGAAAGATTTATCCATAATTACAGTGGCACCGCCCTTGTCAGCTTGTTTAATGACGCAGTGTGGAGGTCTTTTTTAATTCGATAAGAGCCATATGTTGATCTAACGAGAGATTAAATTGCAAACGTTCTGCGTGTTGTTCAATGTGCGCTAGATCGCTCAAAACTAAATCAATGAACGTTTTAACATGGGGAATCCACAGGACCACATGGGGATCCACAGGACTCTAACTCTGGTAGAGGAGAAACATTACCAGCTGTAGTATGCAACTACCGCACTGTCACGTTAGTACCTATGTTACGCAGGGATTTAATGTTGGTGATTATTTTTAGAATGCTGTCACAAACAATTTTGTAGTTACAGAGATTTCCAGCCCTTGAAGAAGGCTTCTGAAGCCGAAACGCGGTCCATGTCGGGCTTGGCTTTGGATATGACCTCACAACCATGTTTCTTGGCGTTACTCGACTCTATTAGTTAAGTGCTATCATGCAGAATGAAATACGGGTCTAAAATGGGCCATGCACTCACTTGAGCATAAATTACTGAAAAAAAAGTTGACTGTTATATCACAGACCCATGATTATACTGTTTGGTATACTTTGGTGCTAACTAGCATTGATAATGTATGCCTTGTATGAGGTCTTTCACCAAAAGAATTTAATATGATGTTGTGAATTGACACTTATATATCGCCTCAAACTTCTTGGACATTAGCGTTTGGGTTGACATTAACACATAGAATGACATCTCCTCCTCATGGAGAGTGCCCACAGTAAGATGGACAGCCACTGTTCAATGGATGATGAGCCCTGGAAGATGTTCTCCTTGAATGGAGGTGATGCAGAGGCTCACATCTAATGGCTGAAGAGGAATGTTCAGAAGCTTGACAATGTCATCCATGACGAAGCTGCCACTTGCTCCTGTATTGACAAGAGCAGTGATGGAGAAGGAGTGGGCCTCGATGCCCAGAGAGACTGGAAGCAGGAGCTGGGGGGGGCCGGTGACAGTAGCGCCTAAGCTCGGGACCCCCGCTGGGCTCCGGCATTGCAGTTTTCCAAGACGGACCAGACAGGACTGCTGAAGATGTCCAGAAGCACCACAGTAAAGGCAAAGATCCTCCTTCCTCTGACGGAGACGTTACAGTCGGAGACAGTCGCCCATGGTTCACTTCCCACAGGAGGAGGTGGTGGTGATGGAGTCTTGGCTGGAGGACTCTGGACACACGTGGGACACGGTTGTAGGAGAGCGGGAAGCCTTACTTCTAGGTGCCTTTGCCGGAAACAATGGTCTATCTTCCCGGTGAGGGGAAATCATGAGTCCTCTAGAGACATGGGAGTCTCACGGACAGAGAGTTCATCTTTGAGAGCGCTGGAGACTTCCATCTAGGAAGATGGCTTGCAGACAAGCTTCTTGCCACCTGGCTCAGTAGCCAGGGTCCTCGAACTCCACCATATACTCAGAGAGGGTCCGTGACCCTTGACAGAGGTAGATAGATAGATTATGGCTGGCTACAGCTTGGTGGCCTGGGTCTCCGAAGGTTTGCTTGAAGAGAGCAACAAACTCGGATAGCTTGGAAAGCATGGGATCAGAGCATTCCCATAATGGAGAGGCCCATGCAAGAGCTTCCCTTCTAGGCGGGAAAGGATGAAGGTCACTTTAGTGGTTTCCTTCAGGAACAAGGAGGGTTGCAGTGAAAATTGCATGAAGCACTGATTGAGCAAGCCACAACAGGAGCATGGGTCCCCGTTGTATCGAGGAGGTGCAGGGAGCACCAATGATGCTTTGGTTAGCATGGAGGCCGATAGGCCCACGGGATTGGCCCGAGCTGTATCTTGCAGCTGGGAACGAAGGTCATCCACTGCAGAGGCTAGTGATTCCAAGCCCTGCGATGTTCTTGGACTGTGGCAGCCAAACCCAGTAGGGCCCTGGAGTTGGGAGACTCCGCTGAGTGCATGGCCTTGACAACCCTCTTGCACTTGGAGGTGGACCCTTGTCTTGGAGCAGTGGAGAACAACTCCCTGGTAGGGACCAGGAAGCACCTGCCCCCAGGGGGTGGAGCACAGGAGGAGACAGAGGCTAGGATGAGCTTCACACTGGAAGCCCGCAGTCCCCCCGGGTGGAGCCCGTTAGGTACCCGGGCCGCTTGGACTTAGGTGGGCCTCGCAGGGTATCCCGGAGAGGTAGTAGATAGGCGAGCCCACGAGCAGCAAGGGAGCGCGGTCGGAACACTAGGCTGTAGGTCTGTAGGAGGCAAGGAAGGCCAGTACAGCGTAGGTGATGACAAGACAAAGGACAAAGCCATAATCAGGAGACGGGACATGGTCAATGGCAGCCGGGGTCAGAATTTGAGGATCAGTTGGAGGAGTAGTCAAAGAAGCAGGGGTCAGGTTCCAGAGGTCAGACGAGGTCACAAGGCAGGCAGAGGTCAGGATCCAGACAGCGAACAGAATGGTCAAGGAGCAAGGGCCGAGGTCAGTACCAGAGAGACAGTCTGAGGGTCCTACCTGGGGAGACAGGAAAGACAGACGCTGGAACAGAAAGACGCTGGACAAGGCTGGAACAGTAGGACGCTAGAACAAGACTGGAACAAGACTGTGAATGCGGAGGCAAACTAGTACGCTTACAGTGCCGACCCGATTGCCAAGGCAAGGAAGTGCAGGCAGGGACTTCCTTATATTGTACATTCAATCAGAGCACACTGCAGAGCTAGGACCCGCCCCTGGCCCTACAAGAGGCCGGGCGGTCCACGCACGCGCGCGTAGGGGCATGGCCAACACCACTGGGGACACCGAACTCCAGCGTGAGACCTGGTGCACAGTGGAAGGCCCCGTGACCGCCGCCGCGGGATGCCGAGGCCTGGAGGAGCTCGTGGCTGCCACTGGGGAGGCCGACCCGTCACCTGCAAAGGAGCTAGCGAGGTGAGCAGGCCCGTGCGCGGGCCGGGCACGGACATGGCATGCAACAAATAAATTAATACAGATTAATAAGGAATATTTAATGATGGTAAAGGTTTGAAATTAGTTTAAATATTTTAAAGATTCACTTATGCATAACAGATGTTGCAAAATACTTAGAAATCCATTGTCAGGTGCACATTAAAGCATTATTTATTTATAAGCACACAACTAGTAGGGTTCAATCCAGTATGCTTACTGCCCACTCATATTTACCTTGGGCCCACCCAAAAAATCAGTTCTGGCTACGCCACTGATGTTAACATTTCTGAGTACAAATTACATACCACACAAATATAAATCAACATTTGACCTTTGCACAGACAGTTCCAGGTATTAGACAGTGAATCTCCAGTTTCTAAATTGCATGCTTATCTGCTTAGCCAAATTAGCTATCAAAAAACTGGACACTGAAATATGTTTCAAGCTGCTTCCAAAAGTACCATTTACACTGCATAGTCCTTGACTCTTTAGGTAAAGCATTCCATATCCTAGCACTGGCCACAGAAAAAAACCTTTCACAAGTCTCAGCCAGAAGTGCCATACATGGTGATGGGGATCAAGCAAGTTCTAACCTGCTGACTATGGAACTGACATTTTATATACTGAACCAATGCATGAGTGTACATGTTCAGCCATCTAAGTTCCAAGTGGTATTAAAATAATACCACTGCACCATTACTATTTCTAGCCTAGATTACCTCCTTTGCTTTGCTCTTTATTTTAACCTTGTATTTATTTTTATTGTTATTTAATATTTTTAGTTTTTACGTCATTGTTAAATTTTTATTTTTATGTATGTACCTCCATCATGTAAACCGTTTTGATCACCTTTGGGTGTAACAATGGTATATAAATAAATTTAAATAAATAAATACATAAAATAAGTGCAGCATGAAAGTTAAACCAAGAGGGAAATATCTGCTTTTCCCCTCCTTATAGGTAACAGGCTGGAGGGGAAGTCTCCTCTGAGACAGAACCCTTCAGTATTGCTTCTGAGTGAGGAGTAATTCTCCTTTGCAGTAGGGCAACAGCTCCATGTCATAAGAGAGAGTCTCAGCCAGTCCCTATGTTATGTATTCAGTTAGTATATTAATTCAAAGACATTCAATCAATCGACAGCACTTGAAGGTGTCTCATGCCACCCACAGTGACAAAGACTCAACTAGAGCCTCTCTTGGGAAGACAGGATCCCCAAACATTTTCTGTCTCTCCTCCCATCCCCCAACCCCTCCCACCCCCAGATGCCAAGGATGGACTAACTCAAAGATGGATATTTACTCCTCAATGAGTGAAATTGAAGGCCTTAGAGGGAAATTTTTCAGATAGTGTTGGAGTATAAATCTGCAAAGACTTGAGTGTTGTATTGCTTTGCAAATGAAAGGGACAACATAAAAAAAAATATCTTGGCGTGGGAGATCACATGATGCTGTGAGAAAGGAAGGATATGATTTTCCTCCTTCTAAGGCCCAATCTCTCCCAATCCACATGTAATGGGAAGTCTTAGCCAGCATTTTGGACTATCCACAGTTAATACAAAACTGGTCTAGCTCTTCGGAGTGCTTCTCTAGGAATGTCAGCTCAGACAACAAAGAAGGACAACGAAAAGATAAGGAGAGGCCTAAAGCACCCAACCCTAAGATGGCAGACGTGGGTACAGATGCTGATCAGGAGTCATTCAAACTTACTTGACTTGTGGATTTAAAATCAGCAGTGGTGGAAGTATTAGAGCCAGAGCTCAAAAAAAGAATTGATAAACTGGATGAGGTTTCTACAACATTAACAGGTTTTGAACAGCGCTTCATAGAGGCAGAACAGCGCATTTTGGATGTGCAAGGTGGCCTAACGACTACCCAAGCAGAGGTAAACACGCTTAAAAAGAAGCTAAAAACCTGGTTATTTAAACATGCCTACCCAGAATAGTATCTCCTCTCCATGATGTCTCAAGAAGAATTAGAAGTAACTCAGAGGGGAACACTATTGATTCAATGCGCTTTTATAACGGATAGGGATAATATAATGAAATTTTTCTTTCGCAATCGATTAAAAACCTTTTATGGTCAAAAAGTTTGGTTTTCCCGGATTTAGTAAAATCTACTCAATTGCGAAGGAAAAAATTCTTGCTTTTGAGAAAGAATGTACTAGATAAGCGAGGAACATATATATTGAGGTATCCATGTCGATGCTTTATCAAATTAGAAGATAAGAACTATATGTTTACTAGGGATGTGAATCGTGTCCTCGATCGTCTTAACGATCGATGATTCGGCTGGGAGGGGGGAGGGAATCGTATTGTTGCCGTTTGGGGGGGGTAAAATATCGTGAAAAATCTGAAAAAATCGTTAAAAAATCGAAAAAAAAGATCGAAAAAATTCGAAAAAACAGCACATTAAAACCCCCTAAAACCCACCCCCGACCCTTTAAATTAAATCCCCCACCCTCCCGAACCCCCCCCCCAAATAACTTAAATAACCTGCGGGTCCAGCGGCGGTCCGGACGGCAGCGGTCCCGGAACGGGCTCCTGCTCCTGAAATCTTGTTGTCTTCAGCCGGCGCCATTTTCCAAAATGGCGCCGAAAAATGGCGGCAGCCATAGACGAAAAAGATTGGACGGCAGGAGGTCCTTCCGACCCCCGCTGGACTTTTGGCAAGTCCTCGTGGGGGTCAGGAGGCCCCCCACAAGCTGGCCAAAAGTTCCTGGAGGTCCAGCGGGGGTCAGGGAGCGATTTCCCGCCGCGAATCGTTTTCGGTACGGAAAATGGCGCCGGCAGGAGATCGACTGCAGGAGGTTGTTCAGCGAGGCGCCGGAACCCTCGCTGAACGACCTCCTGCAGTCGATCTCCTGCCGGCGCCATTTTCCGTACGAAAACAATTCACGGCGGGAAATCGCTCCCTGACCCCGCTGGACCTCCAGGAACTTTTGGCCAGCTTGTAGGGGGCCTCCTGACCCCCACGAGACTTGCCAAAAGTCCAGCGGGGGTCCGGAAGGACCTCCTGCCGTCCAATCTTTTCGTCTATGGCCGCCGCCATTTTTCGGCGCCATTTGGAAAATGGCGCCGGCTGAAGACGACAAGATTCAGGAGCAGAGCCCGTTCCGGACCGCTGCCGTCCGGACCGCCGCTGGACCCGCAGGTTATTTAAGTTATTGGGGGGGGGGTTCGGGAGGGTGGGGGATTTAATTAAAGGGTCGGGGGTGGGTTTAGGGGGTTTTAGTGTGCCGGCTACAGATTCTAACGATTTATCGTTATAAATCGTTAGAATCTGTATTGTATTGTGTTCCATAACGGTTTAAGACGATATTAAAATTATCGGACGATAATTTTAATCGTCCTAAAACGATTCACATCCCTAATGTTTACTGATCCGGAGGACCTAAGAGTCCTGCTCAATTTATAAGGCGGGAATAAGTTAAAAAAGACAGGGTCATAATGCATTTTTTCTTCAGCTGTATTAGTTTTTCCTATAGTTCCGCTTAATAGCAGTGTATCACTTAGTCATTTCTTTAATAATAAATGACTTGTTTGAATGGGGTATGTAAAACTGTGATATGATGATAATTACTAGGTAAATAGATTTGTATTCCTAACAAGTCAATATGATATTTCATGTATAAATTTGTTTGTTGTGTGAATTATTGAAACAATAAATAAAGAATTTAAAAAAAAAAAGCTGTTAAATAAATAAATAATAAATAAATAAATAAAGTAGGCGAGTCCAGAAACAAGATTGGCTGGAGGACCTTGAAATAGGTCCCAATGTAATAATCTTGGATTTATTGGATTGCTAAAATCGCTAGAAGAGACAGAGTTACTGGGGTTTTTGGAGACTTGGCTCCCACAAGTGCACAAGAGTTAGGCTTTTCAATGTTGCGTGGGGCGTTGCACATTAAATAAGCACACCAGCTGGGCCCTCGTAAGGAAAATGTGGACAGGCCATGTGTAGCTTGTTACGCACCTTGCCCACAGCCGTCCCACGTGCGGACCTGTTCACCTTCATGGTCCCACAGCAGGTCCCGGGACGACCTCCCTCGCGGTAGTTGCCAGTCCTGCCAGGCCCCGGTATCCCGGGGCGGCAGTCGCTGAGCCTTCCACTGCACGCCGGGCCTCATGCCGAGATTCGGCGGTCCTCAGCCATCGTGGCCACGTCCATATGTGCACGTGCGCGCGGCCTGCCCGGACTCATGTAGGGACAAGAGCGGGTCCTAGCTCCGCGGCGTGCCCTGATTGATCCTCCAATATAAGGAAGTTCCTGTCTTCACTTCCTTGCCTTGGCAATCGGGTCGGTTAGCTCTGAGATTGCCTCTACGCTTGTACTTTGTGCTTGCTTGTCCTAGTCTCGTTCCAGGATCCTTCTGTTCCTGTTCTGTTCCTGACTTGTCCCTGTCAGCCTAGTTCCTGTTCCTGCTTGTTCCTGTGTCCATCTGTCTGTCTACCCAGGTAGTACCCTTGGACTGTCTTATTGTTACTGACCTCAGCCTGTTCCTGACCTGCTTGCCTGCCACCTGCCTCAAAGAACCAATCAAAATGCAGGAATGGCTTTCCATTCCTGCATTTTGATTGGTTCTTGATATTCGCGCCAAAATGTGGTCTGGCGTTTAAAAAGCCAGCCCGGGTGATATGGTATTTGCACTCCCTGTTAACCTGTGGTCAAAATTATTGAAGGTATGTGGAACTTTAAATATGGTCTTTATATACTCTTTTCGGCATGTACCCCATTTGTAGTGTAGGATCCGTGTTTAAAATTTAATTCTGAATTTAATTTTTAGATTCGTGATTTCATGGTGTTGTCCCTCCCAACGCAGCCAGTGGGCGAAACACGGGATCCGTGTCGGGGGACCCCTACCTGTGCTCGGAATTATACGTAAAAATTTACAGTGGAGTTGCCATATGAACTGTGTCTGAATGTCTAATAAATTTCGGATCTGATAAAGATTTCTGCACTTGTTGGGTTTTTGGACTTTGGATTGAAAGTGCAGATCCAGCCCGTGTGGTGTTCGAACTTCCTGCACCCCCCAGGTATAATGGGGATTCACACTCCTGTCATGGTTTCCTTAATCAGTGCTTTATGCAGTTTGCACTGCAACCCTTGTTGTTTTTGAAGGAGATCACTAAAGTCACCTTCATTCTGTCCCGGTTAGAAGGGAAAGCTCTAGCATGGGCCTCTCCCTTATAGGAATGTTCTCATCCCATCCTTTCCTAGCTGTCTGTCTTCATTGCCCTCTTCAAGCAGACCTTCGTGGTCCCAGGTAGCCTGGCTATCGCTAGTCATAGCTTACTCCACCTCCATCAAGGGTCAAGGACCCTCTCAGAATACACAGTGGAATTTTGGACCTTGGCCACAGAACTTGGGTGGCAAGAAGATTTTCTGTAAGCAATCGTCCTAGATGGACTCTCCTGTGCTCTGAAAGATGCGCTCGCTGTCCGTGAGACTCCCACGTCTCTAGAAGACTCTGTTCGATCGCCTTTAAGGTGCACGAATCTTCTCCAAACTGGCCCTGAGAGGTGCGTACAACTTGGTATGCATCCAACCTGATGACGTTTGGAAGATGGCGTTTAATACCAGAGACAGCCACCATGAATATGTGGTAATGCCTTTTGGGCTATGTAATGCTCCAGCCATCTTCCAACACCTCATGAATGAAATCCTCCGAGATCTCCTGTACAATTTCATAGTTGTATACCTCGATGACATTTTGATCTTCTCTAAGGACTTAGAATCCCACCACGAACATGTCCGCATCATTCTCCAATGTCTAAGAGAGAACCATCTGTACACTAAGCTGGAGAAATATCTGTTCGAGCGGAATCGCTTACCCTTTCTGGGATACATCATCTCTGATCGTGGAGTTCCTCCTCGCCTGGATCTTCCCTGCGCTTGTCCCGCTCTCCTCGTGGTCCGTGACCAGCCTCCTAGGGCTGTGTAGGGCATGCAGTGGGACAGGGTGGTCTGCGACTCAGTCCCGTGGGTGGGCTGAGTAGGGCACCCTGAGAGACAGTGCAATGCCCTTTCTCCCAGCTGTGTCAAGATCCAAGTCTCGTCTCGGATGCCATTGCATCAACCCAAGTCTCGTCTGTGATTTAACTATTCTGAATAATTTTGTATCATCTGCAAATTTGATTACCTCACTCATCGTATTACTTTCCAGATCATTTATAAATATATTGAAAAGCACAGCTCCCATTACAGATCCCTGAGGCACGCCACTGCCCACTCCCCTCCACTGAGAAAAGTATCCATTTTATTCTACTCTCTGTTTCCTGTCTTTTAGCCAGTTTGTTATCCACGAAAGGACATCGCCACCTATCCCATTACTTTTTACTTTTCCTAGAAGCCTCTCATGAGGAACTTTGTTACATGCCTTCTGAAAATCCATATACACTAAATCTACTGGTTCACTTTTATCTACATGTTTATGAACTCCTTCAAAAAAGTGAAGCAGATGATATGTACTGTACATAGGTTTTATTTATTCTTATTTTTATTGTTACTTATTTTATGAATTCATTAACTACTATGTATGTTTTTTATTGTAAACCATTTTGGTTATGTTCACGTAAAAAAATGGTATGTAAATAATTTTAAATAAAATAAATAAATAAATAAGATCCGCTTGCAACTGCCAATGCATGTGGACGCTCACCTCTTAATGGCAAGAGAAGCCTCACCATGTATTGCTGACACTGTGGACCCCATTGAGAAGTTGTGCTGAAGAGGCCGCATGTGTGCCCTCACCCAGGGGAACCCCCAACATGGCTGCCATTCAACCCAAGACCTGTAAATAAGGTAACACTGATGGGAAAATAGACCTTCCCAAGGTCTGAACTGGAACAATCAACTTTTGAATGCTATTTGAATGCTATTCCCTGACCGAAACACTCAGTCCTGCTAGGAAACAACATGGATACCAAGTTACTTCAGTGTCTGAAGTGGCTATAAGGTGCTTTGGCCAAGTTCACCTCTTAGCCTACTCTTACCATGATGAGAACACTTTGTGAGAAGCCAGATGACTCTCTTCCTATGCAGATATGAGGAACCAAGACACAGCCAGGTTCTTATGGTATAGACTTAGTTTTTGGGTACTTGCCAGGTTCTTATGGCCTGGATTGGCCACTGTTGGAAACATGATGCTGGGCTTGATGGACCCTTGGTCTGACCCAGTATGGCATATTCTTATAGTCTTCTTCTTATAGCCCCTGCAGAAGGATGCTGCTATCACCACCATGATCTTAGAGAAGATCCTGGGTGCAATGGCCAGCCGGAAGGGCAGGGCCTGAGTCTGATATCACAGATAGGATACAGAGAAGTCACACCAAGACCCAAGTTTTGAATTTCACAAATAAGGACTTTGTCAAAATGGAGATATATCTAGAGGAATAACTGGAATACTGGGAGAAAATGAGTGAGGTGGAACAACAGTGGGCCAAATTAAAAGGAGCTATTACAAAGGCATCAAATCTATTTGTTATGATAAATAAGAATAAGAGGAAAAGGAAACCAATCTGGTTCTCCAAGGAGCTGGCTGAAACAATTAAGGCAAAAAGACCAGCATTCAAGAAGTATAAAGGTTCTCAAAAAAAGGAGCACAGGAAGAATATATGTTAAAAATAAGGGAGACGATGAAAGAATTCAGGAAAGCTAAAAGTAAAGCGGATGAAAGACTTGCCAAAGAGGTAAACAAAGGAGACAAAACATTTTTCACATATATCAGAGAAAGAAGGGAGGCCCAAAGTGGTATAGTGAAATTGAAAGGTGACGAAGAGCATTGTGTGGAGAGATGAAGAAATGGAAATATTAAACAAATACTTCAGTTCGGTGTTCACTAAAGAAGACCCTGGAGAAGAACCTTTGCTGGTTGACAAGACTGTAGATAGAGATGGGGTAGATGAAACTTCATTTACAGAAGAGAATGTATGGGAAGAGCTAGGAAAACTGAAAGTGGACAAGGTCATGAGGCCAGATGAGATTCATCCCAGGATACTGAGGGATCTCAGAGATGTGATGGTGGGACCGCTGCATTACCTGTTCAATAGATCCTTGGAAATGGGAGTGGTGCCGAGTGATTGGAGAAGAGCGGCGGTGGTCCTGCTTCACAAGAGCAGTAGCAGAGAGGAGGCTGGAAACTACAGGCCAGCTAGCCTCACCTCGATGGGGGAAAAATTAATGGAGACTCTGCTGAAGGAAAAGATAGTGAACTATCTACAGTCAGGAGGATTGCTGGACCTGAAGCAGCATGGATCCACCAGGGGAAGGTCCTGTCATACAAATTTGATTGATTTTTTTTGGATTGGGTGACTAAAGAATTGGATTGAGGAAGAGCGCTCGATGTGATCTTACTTGGATTTCAACAAAGCTTTTGACACGGTTCTGCATAGGAGGCTTGTGAATAAAATGAGAAGCTTGGAAGTGAGCACTAAGGTGGTGACATGGATTACAAACTGGTTGAAGGATAGAAGACAGCATGTATGGTAAATGCAACCTACTCTAAAGAGAGAACGGTGTTAAGCAAGAGTGCCACAAAGATTGGTGTTGGGACCGGGTCTGTTCAATATCTTTGTGAGAAACATTGCAGAAGGGATAGAAGGTAAAAGTTTGTCTATTTGCAGATGATACTGTTGTCGTCCGGAAGTGGATCCTTGGACCAACCGCCCGAGGGGCGGACGGAAGGCAGACTTCAGAGCCGGAGACGAGACTTCACCTGGAAACCCGAGCCTCCCCCGAAGGAGCCGTTGGAGACCGGGTTGCTAGGGCTTAGGTGGCTTCACCCTGGAAGTCCGAGGTCCCCCCCAGGAGGAGCCCGTAGGGACCCGGACCGCTGGGACTTAGGAGAGAGGCGAGACAGCAGGGAAGACCAGGACCGGACTGAAGTCGGGGGATCACTGTAGGAGACGTAGATGGTGAAACGGACCAGGTTCAAGGCATGCGGCTGAAGACAGAGTCGATGAAACGGACCAGGATCAGGGCAGGCAGCTGAAGACGGAGTCAGTGAAACGTACCAGGATCAGGGCAGGCGGCTGAAGACGGAGTCAGTGAAACGTACCAGGATCAGGGCTGAAGACGGATCAGGGCTGAAACGTACCAGGATCAGGGCTGAAGACGGAATTGATGAGACAGACCAGGATCAAGCAGGCAGGCAAGAAGCAGGAGCTGGAGAACTGGAACAGGCTAGGAGGGATGCAGGAACCAGAAGGCTAGGAACAGGCAGGCAGGAACAGGAATCAGCTGGCAACTAACACAAGCGACCACGTTGCAAGGCACAGGAGGAAATCAGACGCCGAGTTAAATCCCCCTCTGCGTCTGACGTCATCCAGGAGGCGGAGCTGGGTTTTCGCGCCGGAGGCCCTTCAAAAGGGCCCCCTCCGCCGCGCACGCGCGAGCCCTAAGGGCGGGGCCTCCTCCCCGGCGGCGTCTCCCTCTGGGGAGCGCTGCCGACTAGGCCGCAGCTGCCGCTGCGTTTGTGGTGGTCGTGCCGCGCTCGGAGCCCTCGGACCAGGTAAGGGGGTTCGGTCGCGCTCCTCGCGACCGAAACCACAACAGATATGAGAACTTTAACAAAGTGGACATGCTGGAAGGTATATTTGGTGGGCAAATATATGGCAGATGGGATTCAATGCCAAGAGTGCAGAGTCATGCATCTGGGTGCAGTAATCCAAAAGAGCTGTATGTGATGGGGGGGGGGGGGTAAAGGGCTATTGTGCACAGAGGAAGAGAGGGACTTTGGAGTATAGTGTCTAGCACTGAAGATGGGGAAGCAATGTGACAAGGTGATAGCTAAAGCCAGAAGAATGCTGGTGGCATAGAGAGAGGAATAACCAGTAAGAAAAAAGGAAGTGATAATCCCCTTGTACAGGTCTTTGGTGAGGCCTTACCTGGAGTACTGTGTTCAGTTCTGGAGACTGTATCTCAAAAGAGTCAGAGATAGGATGGAGGTGGTTAAGAGAAGGGCATCCAAAATGGTTGAGGGTCTCCATCAAATGACTTATGAGGAGAGATTGAAGGACTTAAATATGTATATCCTGGAGGAGAGGAGATGCAGGGGAGATATGATTCAGTCCTTCAGATACCTGAAAGGTTTTAATTATGCACAATCGACAAACTTTTTCCATTGGAAAGAAATCAGTAGAACTAGGGGTCACATAATGAAACTCCCGGGAGGAAGACTAAGAAACCTACGTCAGGAAATATTTCTTCATGGAGAGGGTGGTTAGATGCCTGGAATACCCTTTCCAGATGAACTGGGTGAAAACAGTGAAAGATTTCAAAGGGACATGGGATAACACTGTGGATCCCTAAAGGCTAGAGTATGGAAATGAAAGAAAGAGTGCATGGGGGTAACTTGCTGGTGTGGTGGTTACTACCCTTAACCAATAGTCCTTCATGCAGTTGATGCAACTCCATTATTGCTCTCTGCTTCAACAGCAGGGGGAAAAGAGGAAAAGGAGAATTAGATGCTAACAGCAATGAACAAGGACATTGAATTTTATGATCTGGGAAAACAAATAAGCATGGGGGGTAACTCGCTAATGCGGCTGTTACTACTCTTAACCATTAAGCCTGATACTTTTGATGCAACTTCAACATTGCTCTCTGCTTCAATGGCAAGAGGTAACAGAGAATTTGACTCAGACAGCAACCAAAAAGGGCCCTGACTCTGATGGTCTGGGAAACTGATGATTGGGGGTGACCTGTATGGTGTGGAGATGCTACCATAAGCATGCTGGGGAGACTGGATGGACCATTTGATCCTTTTCTGCCATCACTTCTATATTTCTATGTTTCTAAAATGGGATCAGTCTTTTGCTTACCCATAGACTTACCCCACAGTCATACCAAGCAACTTCAGAGTCTGAGATAACAGATTTGGTAACTCATCACTATGAAAGAAATGGAGCCAAGTTCTATGTGGCTCTAAATCCAGAGGGATTTCCCCCTCAGCCAGAGAGGAGAAACCCAAATCTTCACCAGAATCATCTGTATCCACAAAATGATAAAGGAGATGGAATGACTCCCCTATGAGAAAAGAGGTTAGGGCTGTTTAGCTTGGAGAAGAAATGGCTGAGAGAGGATAAGATAGAGGTCTATAAAATCATGAGTGGAATAGAACAGGTAAATGTAAATCAGTATTTACTCTTTAAAAAAATTCAAAGGCTAGGTGCAGTCCATGAAGTTATTAAACTTTGGAATTCACTGATGGAAGATGTGATTAAGGCAGTTAGCATAGTTGGGTCTAATAAAGGTTTGGGCAAACTCCTGGAAGAGTAGTCAATAAACTGTAGACTTAAGGAATAGAATGAAACTATGTACCCCAAGAAGAAGAGTTCTTCCTTCTTGAACAGGCACTTTTCCAGCTTGGCGAATAAGTTATTTATTTATTTATTTTATTTAGGGCTTTTTTATACCAACATTCATGATACCAATCATATCATATCGGTTTACAAGAAACAATGGTGAAAAAAACATTAACATCAACATGAACAATAGGCGAAGAGAACAAGTGAACGAAAGTTACAATAAAACAGGGGTACATGAACTGGGAGGAGGAAGAGCCAGAGACATGGCTAAATCAGCGCTAAATAGTATCTAGTCTTAATTCAGGATTATAATAAAACATGTACTCAGGGACTGGATTATTTCAAATATATAAATATCGTATACTCAGGGCTGTAATAATATCAAGTGTTCCTGACTAAATAGTGTCAGTTCATAAAGCTCGGGACTGATTAATGTATCGTCAGAAGCCAAATCAGGGATGTGGTATGTCGACTGGAAAACCATGGTGAGTTATTATAGTTGTGGCGGTCATAGATCGGGGAAGGCTTGTAGAAATAACCAAGTCTTGAGTTTTTTTCTGAAAGTCAGTATGCAAGGTTCTTGTCTAAGTTCTGGGGGCATGGAGTTCCAGATGGTTGGAGCCGTAGTCGAGAAGGCTCGAACTTTGGTGGAAGAGAGATGTGTGGATTTGGCTGAGGGGGGGGTGAAGCGAGCCCTTGTATGCTTCTCTGATGGGTCTAGAAGAAAAGTGCAACGTGAGTGGGTAGTATAAATCGATGGGTGTTCTGTTGTAAATGGTTTTATGGATGATGGTGAGACACTTGTGAAGAATTCTAAAGTTTACTGGGAGCCAATGCAGGTTATTTAGGATGGGTGTAATGTGGTCTCTTCTGTTGGAGTTTGTTAAAATTCTAGCGGCCAAATTTTGTAGCATCTGAAGCGGTTTGATGGAAGAGGCGAGAAGGCCTAGCAGAATGGAATTGCAGTAGTCTAATTTGGAGAATATAATGGCTTGAAGTACTGATCTGAAGTCTTGAAAGTACAGTAGTGGTTTGAGTCTTTTTAATACCTGAAGTTTGAAGAAGCAGTCTTTGGTTGTGTTGGTGATGAACTTTTTTAGATTTAGCTGGTTATCAATTATAACTCCGAGGTCTCTTGCTTGGCTGACCAGGGTGTTTGTGTGACTTGATTGTATGTTATCATTGTGGTTGAGAGATATAAGGAGCATTTCTGTCTTAGACGTGTTAAGAACAAGGTTTAAGGTGGTAAGGAGGTTGTTGATATCTTGGAGGCATTTGTCCAAGAACTTCAGTGTTTTTGTGAGGGATTCGGTTATTGGGATCAGGATTTGGACATCGTCGGCGTAGAGATAGTGTTTGAGTTTAAGATTCGTAAGCAGCTGGCAAAGGGGGAGAAGGTATAGGTTGAAAAGTGTAGGAGACAGAGAGGAGCCCTGTGGGACACCTCTTGTAGTGTTGATGAGCGGGGATTCCTTGTTGTTGATCTTTACTTTGTATCCTCTGTTCGTGAGAAAGGAGTCGAACCATTTGAAGGCCGTACCTGTTATCCCGATGTCCGAAAGTCTTTTAAGGAGAGTGGAGTGATTCACCGTGTCAAATGCTGCCGAGATGTCGAGGAGTATTAGAAGGAAGGAGTGACCGGAGTCCATGCCCATGATGAGATGATCTGTGAGGGAGATGAGGAGGGATTCGGTGCTTAGAGCTTTGCGAAATCCATATTGCGATGTGTGGAGGATGTTGTGATCTTCCAGGTATTCTGATAATTGGCTGTTGACAATTTTTTCTATGATCTTTGCCAGAAAAGGTAGGTTGGAGATGGGGTGGAAGTTATTGAGTTCTCTAGGATCTAGATTTGCTTTCTTAAGAAAGGGTTTGAGGGTGGCAATTTTTAGGATGTCCGGGAAGATTCCTTGAGATAGTGAGCAGTTTATGATGTCAGCTAGGTACTTGGAGATGGAGTCTGGCACCAATAGAAGGAGTTTGGTTGGGATTTGGTCGAGGGGGTGGTAGGAGGGTTTCATTTTCTTTATAAGGGATTCGATTTCCAGAGCAGAGGTAAGCTCAAATGAATCCAGTGAGGGTCCGGAATTTGAGAGGGGGGGGGGGCTGGAGATGTGAGAGGAAGTAGAATTGACAGGCAGGAGAGTTAGTAAGTTAGATATTTTGTTGTGGAAGAAAATTGCCAGTTCATTTGCTTTTGCTTGTGCTTGTTCATCTGGGATGCATGGGGTAGCTGTTTTAGTGAGTTCTGAAACATAGGAGAATAGGGCCTTAGGATCAAAGACGAGATCATGTATTCTGTGACCGTAGAAATCTTTTTTTGCTCGGTGAGTGGTGTTTCTGTATATGTGAAGGGTTGATTTGTATGCATTCAGTGTGCTCGGGCACGGGGTCTTGCGCCATTTGTTTTCTCTTTGTCTGAGAATTCGTTTAAGTTCTCTAAGTTCATCAGAGAACCATGGTTGTTTCCTGTTAGGCGTCTCTTTGATTCTTCTGGTTGCCTGAGGGCATACTTTGTTTGCTATTGATTCTGTGATATTAAGCCATGAGCGGAGTGCCGAGTTAGGGTCAGAGACTTCTAGTTTGTGTAGATCCTTTGTTAGATGCTCGCTGAGGACTTCTGAGGAGCAAGATTTTCTGTAGTGAACTGTAGTTTGAGTGGGTTGTGCTTTGGGGTTTTCCTTGCTTGTGAGGGTGGTGGTAATCAGTAAGTGGTCAGACCAGGGAACTGGTGTGCATTCCGGGGGGGTTAAGTTGTTTTCCCATAGACATTGCAGGACTGTATGCACATCTCTCCGATTGCTACTGAGATCTTGAGAGAAGAAATAGTAAGTCATGAAAAATTTCATTGACCATTTTTTGGAAAACTGCTGGTGCATTGTAAAGCTCAAAGGGCATGATTCAATACTCATAGTGTCCGTAATGTGTGTTGAAATCTGTTTTTCACTCGTTGTCTGCCTTGATCTGGATGAGATTATATGCCCCATGGAGGTCCAGTTTGGTAAAGATCTTCACACCTTGAAGGCAGTCGAAGAGTTCAGATATTAATGATAAGGGGTATCAATCCTTCTTTATGATAGTATTCAACTCCCGGTAATCAATACATGGCCTGAGGGAGCTGACCTTCTTAGCCACAAAGATAAAGCCAGCTCCAGCAGGGGAGGAGGAAGGGTGGATGAACCCACATTCCAAATTTTCCTGAATATATTCCGACATGGCTTGGGTCTCAGGCAGTGACAAGGGATAGATCCTTCCCCATGGGAGCTTGGTATCTGATAGGAGTTCAATTCCACAGTCGTATGAGTGGTAAGGAGGCAGGTTTTCGGCCTTTTTCTTGGAGAAGACATCTCAGAAGGCTGCATACTGCAGAGGGAGTCCTGGCAGAGTTGTAGCTACCCTTAGGCAGTGAGGAGGTTCCACGTGTTCCATGCAGGAGGCCCAGTAGTCTTGACTTCATCTGTTAAGTTGAAGGGTGGCCCATCAATTTGGGGAAAATGCTGCTGGAGCCAGGACAGTCCTAGGACAATGGGTCGGATGGCCCTGGGGATTACATGCAAATAAAGTTTCTCCTGATGGAGCAGGCCCATGCGTAGGGTCAACGTTGTGGTGGCCAAGGTGATCTGGCAGAGGGTCTCAATGGATAGATGAGATTATCAAGGGAGAGGTTCTGCTGATGGTCAGAATGAAAAGCTGACAGTTCACCAGTTCTTCCATGATAATGTTCCCACCAGAACCTGAATCCACAAATGCCAGAGTACAAAAGCAATATGACCCAGTTCGAAAGTCATGGGTAGTAATAATTGGGGAGCTGGAGTGGTAAGGCCTAGGATCATCTCCCCACTGGACACTAGGAGCTGGAGTTGCCTGGCTTCAGTGAGCATTGAGTCATAAGTTGACCCCAAGCAGCACAATATAAGCATAGGCCCTGCTGCTTATGGCGGAGCCTCTCCTAGTGGGCCAGGTGGCTGCATCCCATTGCATGGGCTCATTGGAGGTAGCAGCAATTGGAGGAGCAGGGACCAGAGGCAACAGAGGCTGCTGAAACTGGGGGTGGGGCAAGGTAATATTCCTGTGCAGAGGGTGAACCTTTCATGGCCTCTGCTGGAGTCAGTGGTTGATATTCCCAGTGAGGGCGATAATCTATTCTAAAGATTTTGGGAAGTCTCAGGCGGTGATTTCATCCTTTATCTTCAGAGCTACCCACTCTAGGAAAATGGTGGTTAAGCAATCTTCCCACCAATTAAGCTCGGTAGCTAAGGTCTGAAACTTGATGGTGTACTCAGCCAGTGTTCTGGAGCCATGGCAGAGATGCAGCAGTTCAGAGCCCATGTTGGCCAACCGGCCTGGCTCCTTGAATTCTGTCCTAAATTGATCCATGAATTGCTGTAGGTTGTTCAGCAAGGGATCTGAACGCTCCCACAGGGAGAAGCACACGCTAGGGCCACTCCATCCAACAAAGAGAAAATGTATGTGGTTTTTGAGATACCATCAGGAAATAATGGTGGTTGTAAAGAGATGTGATTCCAGCACTGATTCAAGAAACCCTGGCACCTCTTGGGGTCTTCAGCATAATGGGGCAGAGGCAGTAGTGGAGGTATGGGACGATTGGGAATTATAGGCGATGGCGGTGCTTGCATGTGAGCATGTCCAGATGCATAGACAAGTGATTCATAGTGGTTTCCAGGATCTTGAGGATATTTTTGTTGGTCCTGAGGTTTATGGGCGAGACCTGGTATGGCCTGCTGGGCCGTCACATCCACCAGGTACATGGCTTCAGTAATCTATTGGATTCATGGACTCTTGGACCGAGGTGGAGTTGATACTACCTGCAGGGAGGAGCCCTACAGGTCCCCACTGTCAGCTAGCAGATCCAGACCCAACTTGAGCTTTGCCTATACTAGCCCACATTTCCCTCAGGTTGAGCCTTCGAGTGCCAGGGCTGGCAGAGCTTAGGTGGGGGCCTCTGCTGATGAGATGGAGATCTAAAAGCAGCGTAGATGTGGCGCATGCGAATCTGGAAGCAGGGTTAGTGAGAGAGCCAGTGAATGAGTGTGTGTAAAAGGGGGAAAGAGCCAATGAGTGTGTGTGTTTGAGGGGGAGAGATCCTGTGTACGTGTTTGAGAGAGATTGAGAGTGAGTATGTATGATTGTGTTTGAGAGAATGAACGTGTGTGTGTGTGTGAGAGAGAAAGAGAGAAGATAGTTTGTTCGATCTCCTCCTCCCCTACTAATCCACAACAATTTCAGGGTGATTGGAAATCAAATAGTACCCAGGTATGGCAAAGGATTTTTTTCATCCCTATTAGTTTTAATTATCGGATAGTATTTAATGTCTGCTGTTTTGAAATATTTTGTTATGTTTGATACATTTTTAAACATTTTAATGAGCTTTTAAAACTATTGAATATTCTAATTGTCAACTATTTTGAAATATGTATTCTGTTTCGCGTCCCACCCGCAGCCATCCCACGCTCACCTTCATGGTCCCACAGCAGGTCCCGGGAGGACCTCCCTCGCGGTAGTTGCCAGTCCTGCCAGGCCCTGGCGTCCCGTGGCAGTGGTCGCCGGGCCTTCCACTGCACGCCGGGCATCACGCCGAGGTTCTGCATCCTCGGCCATCTTGGCCACGCTCATACACGTGCGCGCACAGAATGCCAGGACTCATGTAGGGCCAAGGGTGGGTCCTAGCTCCATGGCGCGCCCTGATTGATCCCCCGATATAAGGAAGTTCCTGTCTTCACTTCCTTGCCTTGGCAATCGGGTCGGTTTGCTCTGAGATTGCCTCTGCGCGTGTACTTGTGCTTGCTTGTCCTAGTCTTGTTCCAGGATCCTTCTGTTCCAGTTCTGTTCCTGACTCGTCCCTGCATCCTAGTTCCTGTTCCTGCTTGTTCCTGTGTTCGTCTGTCTGTCTACCCAGGTAGTACCCTCGGACTGTCTTACTGGTACTGACCTCAGCCTGTTCCTGACCTGCCTGCCTGCTTGCCGCCTGCCTCAAAGACCACAGCCATTCCTGACCTGCCTGCCTGCCTGCCGCCTGCCTCAAAGACCACAGCCATTCCTGACCTGCCTGTCTGCCTGCCACCTGCCTCAAAGACCACAGCCTGCTCCTGACCTGCCTGCCTGCCACCTGCCTCAAAGACCACAGCCTGTTCCTGACCTGCCTGCCTGTCTGCCACTTGCCTCAAGGACCACAGCCTGTTCCTGACCTGCCTGCCTGCCGCCTGCCTTAAGACTCAGCCTGCCTTCAACCTCATCTGACCTCCAGTACCTGATCCCTGCTTTGCCTGACCACTCTCGGACTGACCTCTGGACATTGACCTTTTGCCTGCCTGACCTTGTCTCCAGATTCTGGTTCTGTTCCTCGCCTTGTCATCACCAACTCTGTTCTGGTTCTCCCTGTTCCAACCAGTTGCCATCCTTGAACCCGATCGTACTCCCCCTGTCTCCTGGGCACACCGGACTTTCACTCTCCTAGGAGACCCTGCGAAGCCCACCTAAGTCCAAGCGGTCCAGGTCCCTACGAGCTCCTCCCAGGGGGACCTTGGACTTCCAGTGGTGAAGCTCTTCCTAGCCTCTGTCTCCTCCAGTGCTTCCGCTCCCTGGGGGGCAGTTACCTCCTGTTCCCTTCCAGGAGGTGTTCCATCTCTGCCCCAGGAAAGGGTTCCATCCTTGAGCGCAACAGGTTGCCAAGGCCATGGACTCGGCAGAGTCCTCCCGCCTCCAGGGCCCTACCAGGACTGGCCGCCACAGTGAAACAACATCATCAAGCTTTAGAGACGCTGGCTTCGTCGGAGGAAGGAATTGCGCTCTCAGCTCCAGAGGCAGCAATGGCCAACCCAGTGGCCTCTCAGCCGCCGCCATGCTTCCAAAAGCAACATTGGAACTTCCTGCACCCCCCCAGGTGTAATGGGGATCCACGCTCCTGTCATGGTTCCTTAATCAGTGCTTTATGCAGTTTGCACTGCAACCCTCGTTGTTTTTTGAAGGAGATCACTAAAGTCACCTTCATTTTGTCCCGGTTAGAAGAGAAGGCTTTGGCATGGGCCCTCTTCCCTTATGGGAACGTTCTGATCCCATCCTTTCCAAGCTGTCTGACTTCATTGCCCTCTTCAAGCAGAACATCAGGGACCCAGGTCGTATGGCCTATCGCTAGTCATAGCTTAGTCCACCTCCGTCAAGGGTCAAGGACCCTCTCCGAAATCACGGTGGAGTTTCAGACCTTGGCCACAGAATGTGGATGGCAAGAAGACTGTCTGCAAGTCATCTTCCTAGATGGACTCTCCTGTGCTCTGAAAGATGAGCTCGCTCTCCGTGAGACTCCCACATCTCTAGAAGACTTGATCTGTCTTGCCGGAAGGATTGACCATCGCCTCCGGCAAAGACACCTAGAAGTAAAGGCTCCATGCCCTCCTCCAGTACGCCCCCACAAGTGCACCCAGCACTCCAGTGAAGACTTCCTGTACCATCATCCTTTCATCCATGGTAGAACCCATGGAGGTGAATCGTGGGCGATTGTCTCCAACTGAAAAATCTCCGATGATGAAAGGAGGGGCTTTGCCTTACTGTGGCACTTCTGGACCCAAGCTTGGGTGCAACTGTTTCTGGCCCTCAACTTCTGCTTCCTGTTTTCCCTGGACATCAAGGCCCACACCTTTGCGACCACTGATCTTATCGATACCGGAGCGAGCGGTAGTTTAATTAAAGACGACATTGTCAAACTCTTGAAGATACCTTTCCAAACCCTTGAGGTGAGTCTTCGTATTGCCTTCATTCAGGGGAAACATATTCCAGGTCTCATTACTGACCAGACAGTGGCTATCCATCTCACTGTAGGTGAGATGGATAGCCGCCGCTGAACGACCTCCTGCAGTCGATCTTCCTGCAGAACGACCTCCTGCAGTCGATCTCCTGCCGGCGCCATTTTCCATACGGAAAAACGATTCGCGGCAAGAAATCGCTTCCTGAACCCCGCTGGACTCCCAGAAACTTTTGGCCAGCTTTTGGCCAGCTCCTGACCCCCACAAGACTTGCTCAAAAAGTCCAGCGGGGGTCCGGAATGACCTCCTGCGTCGAATTGTTTTTGTCTATGGCCGCCACCATTTTACGGCGGCCATTTTGCAAAATGCGCCGGCTGAAGACAAACAGGATTCAATTGAGGGGGCCGTTCTGGACCGCCGCCGTTCTGGAACCACCGCTGGATCCCCAGGTAATTTAAAGCATTTGGGGGGGGGTTCGGAGGGTGGGGGGATTTAATTTAAAGGGTCGGGGGTGGGTTTTAGGGGGTTTTAGTGTGCCGGTTTTCCTGCCCTCCCCCTTCCCCCGATTTACGATTTTTTAACGATAAATCGGGGGAATTGGGTATTGTATCGTGGCCCTAATGATTTTTGATGATTTAAAATATATCGGACGATATTTTAAATCGTCAAAAAAAACGATTCACATCCCTACTTGAAGGAGCATGAATCTTCTCCAAACTGGACCCGAGAGGTGTCGTACAACTTGGTACGCATCCACCCTGATGACATTTGGAAGTTGGCGTTTAATACCAGAGATGGCCACTATGAATACATGGTAATGCCTTTTGGGCTATGTATCACTCCAGCCATCTTCCAACGCCTCATGAATGAAATCTTCCGAGATTTCCTGTACAAATTTGTAGTCGTATACCTTGACAAACATTTTGGTCTTCTCTAAGGACTTAGAGTCCCCACCGCAAACATGTCTGTATTGTTTCTCCAACATCTGAGGAGAGAACCATCTGTACACTAAGCTGGAGAAATGTCTGTTCGAGCGGAATCGCTTACCCTTTTCTGGGATACATCATCTCTGATCGTGGATTCTCAATGGACCCGGAGAAACTTCAGGGAATCCACAATTGGCCTCAGCCAGTGGGCCTTCGAGCTTTGCAATGCTTTCTATACTTCACCAATTATTACTGGAGCTTCATTGCAATTACTCTTCCATAGTTGCCCCCACTCACTGCTAAGACTAGGAAAGGGGTCAACACCCGAGTTTGGACACCCAAAGCAATTGCTGCCTTCCAGAGGATTAAAGAAGCCTTCAGCTCCAGCCCTTGTCTCTTTCAACTGGACCCCCAAATGTCCCCTTTGTTGAGGAGGTCAACACAGCAGCAATCGGCGCCGGAGCCATTCTGAGTCAACACTCCTCCACGGGCAAGTTGACTCCCTGCTCGTTCTATTCTCATACGTTTTCCCCCACTGAACTACGTTACACCGTAGGTGACCGTGAACTCCTTGCGATCAAGCTGGCACTTCAAGAGTGGCGCCCTTGGTTAGAAGGGCGCAACATAAGTTTACCATCTTCACTGACCACAAGAACCTCGAACTTTTGAGGCTCAACTTTTGAAACCCTGTCAGGCCCGGTGGGCCTTATTCTTCGAAAGGGTTTGACTTCAAACTGTGCTTTCGTCCTGGTTCCAAGAACCTGCGCGCAAATGTGCTGCCCAGGTCATTAGAGCCTGAGGACATTCTGGATGTTCCTAGCTTCATCATTGACCCTGCCTGTATTTCCCTTGCTGCAACTACCACAGTTCCTATTGGGAAGACTGTCGTTCCACGACGGCTGCGTGAACACATCCTTAAAATGGTCTCACGACTCTAAAACTGGCAGGCCACCCTGGTCGTGCCAGGACTTTGGAAATGCTGCGAAGGCATTATTGGTGGCCTACGATGGTGCAAGATTCACAAAACTACGTGGACTCATGTCCCATTTACGCCCAGCAAAAGCCACCAACAGGGAAGCCTTGGGGCTTGATTCAGCCTCTCCCAGCACCTACTGAACCATGGTCCAGCATTTCAATGGATTTTATTACCGACCTACCTCCTTCCCAAATAACATGGTGATTTGGGGTCATCATCGACTGCTTCTCAAAAATGGGTCATTTTATCCCTTTGCCGGGCCTTCCCTCAGCCCCAGAATTGATGAAGCTCTTCCTGAAGAAAATCTTTTGCCTCCACGGACTCCCCAAGGAGATAGTATCCGATCGGGGACCATAGTTTGCCGCCAAGTATTGGCATGTCGAAAGTTCGACATTTCCTTGAGTTATACGTTAGCCTACCATTCCCAGGCCAATGGGCAGGCTGAAAGAACCAATTGGACCTTGAAGACATTTCTACGCTCATATGTAAATGACCAGCAAGACAATTGGTCGGATCTTCTCCCCTGGGCTGAGCTGTCACACAATACCCATGTTGCAGCAGCCACCGACACATCCCCATTTGCAGTAGTCTTTGGACGGCAGCCCTGATTGCCTCTTCCTGTTCCATTGACGGTTCCGTCTCCAGCGGCTCAAGCTATGGCTCAAACCATTTGCCAAGTGTGGACCCGGGTAAAAGAGCAACTGTCACGAGCTGCTGAAAACGCCAAGCACACTTCTGATCTTCACAGACGACCTGCTCCACTCTTCTGACCTGGCCAGAAAGTGTGGCTGAGTGCTCGACACATTCGACTGAGACTTCCCTCTCACTGTCTGTCTCCAAAATACATCGGACCATTTCCCATGATCCGAATAGTGGGAGCTGTTTCTTATCAACTCCAGCTACCTCGTTCATTGGGTATCCACAACACATTTCACGTGTCCCTATTGAAGCCGTTGGTCCTCTCCTGGCCTTCATGCAAAGACCATCCTGCTCCGTGGATCTCCGCAGAACCTGACACTTCTCTCCAGGTAAGAGAGGTCCTCAACGTCCAGCGATGGGAGGACCATGGGGCCGAGGAGAATTCATGGGAACCCTCCCAAAACATTCTTGATAAGGATCTTCTGAAGAACTTCCATAGACTGTACCGTGAGAAACCACAGCCATGTAGGGGGAGGCCTAGAAGGGGGGGTACTGTTACGCGCCCCGCCTGCGGCTGTCCTGTACGCGGACCTGCTCACCTTCATGGTCCCACAGTGGATCCCGGGACGACCTCCCTCACAGTAGTTGCCAGTCCTTCCAGGCCCCGGCGTCCCGTGGCGGCGGTCGCCAGGCCTTCCACGCGGCGCCGGGCCTCATGCCGAGGTTCAGCGTCCTTGGCCATATTGGCCGCGCCCATACGTGCATGCACGCGTGGGACTGCCTGGACTCATGTAGGGCCAAGGGCGGGTCCTAGCTCTGTGGCGTACCCTGATTGATCCCCTGATATTAGGAAGTTCCTTCTTCACCTCCTCGGGTCGGTTTTGCTCTGAGATTGCCTCTGTGCTGTACTTGTGCTTGCTTGTCTCGTTCCAGGATCCTTCTGTTCCAGTTCTGTTCCTGACTCGGCCCTGCATCCTAGTTCCTGTTCCTGTGTTCGTCTGTCTGTCTGCCTGGGTGGTACCCTCGGACTGTCTTACTGGTAGTGACCTCAGCCTGTTCCTGACCTGCCTGCCTGCCTGCCGCCTGCCTCAAGACCTCAGCCTGCCTTCGACCTCGTCTGACCTCTGGTACCTGACCCCTGCTTTGCCTGACCACTCTTGGACTGACCTCTGGACATTGACCTTTCGCCTGCCTGACCTTGTCCTCCAGATTCTGGCTCTGTTCCTCGCCTTATCATCACAAACTCTGTTCTGGTTCTCCCTGCTCCAATCAGTTGCCATCCTTGAACCCGATCGCGCTCCCCCTGTCTCCGTGGGCACGCCAGACTTTCACTCTCCTAGGAGACTCTGCGAGGCCCCCCTAGTCCAAGCGGTCCGGGTCCCTATGGGCTCCTCCCAGTGGGACCTCGGGCTTCCAATAGTTTAAGCTCTTCCTAGCTTCTGTCGCCTCCAGTGCTCCGCCCCCTGGGGGCAGTTACCTCCTGTTCCCTTTCAGGGAGGTATTATAGGTGTATCAGCGTGGTGTGTCTTGTGAGTTGGTGTATCTGCAGGACTCGCTGTGTTACTCTATGGAAGTCTTTAGGTGTATCAGCGTGGCGTGTCTTGTTGTGAGTTGGTGTATCTGCAAGACTTGCTGTGTTACTGTATTGAAGAACATAAGAACATGCCATACTGGGTTAGATCAAGGGTCCATCAAGCCCCCGAGCGCAACACTTTCTTTTTATTAGTATGTATGGTTTGATTTTTGGTTTTACATTAATTTTATGTTTATGAGAATTGGTAGTGTTTCTGTTTTCTGTTGTTTGCACTGCATACGAGTCTGGCAGTTTCTAATTCAGTTTTTGTTTGCACATTTCCATTTATAGTTTATGGTCTCTTTATTCTGTAGTTGATGAGGTCTATTTGTATTCTGCATGTGTTGACAGAGGTGAGGTATTCTGCTAACATGAAGTTTCTGTGTAGGGATCTATAGCAGCCTAGTTTGTTCTGTTTTCCTAACAGGAGGTGTATTGGTGTTTTCTGGCCTGATGTTAAATTTCCAGTGTGTCTTTCTATAGCTGTTACTGTTTGAAATCTGGTAGATAATATGCTATCATATGGCAGAAGTACTTTTTGCTGGAATTTGGATTTTACAATGTTCCTGGCAGTGGAGGAAATTGTTGTTGCTGTTACTGAGGTGACACCAGCATTTTTCTATAGTGAGTGGTAGGGGGAAATGTCCTAGTTCAGCAGCTTGTTCTGACTGTAGGATTAAGCCCGTCAACTTAAGATACCGGTGATTGTGGAATATTGCATTGTTGTACTGCCATCTGTTCTTCCACTGAAAATAGAAAATGTATTCAAGCTAGTAGGTTTATGGTTAATTGAAAGTGCTTACTGAAATGTTTTATAAATGATATATTAAGTATTTCAAATTTGCACTATATTACAATGTTGGAACTTTTTATCTTTTTGTCTTTTGTTCAATAATTTTGTTATACTTATGTGGTCAAGAAATGTGTTGTGTGTGTATGTATATATAAATATATATATATATAAAAATATAAAAAAAAAAATATATATATATATATGTTGTGGTCTCGGTCACAAGTCTTGCAACCGAGCCCTTATCTTCGGCCCCGGGGCGTCGGGCTTTGGTGCTCGGGCCTTATTCTCCTGTCCCACTGCAGCGACGACAGACCCGCTGCTAGTCGGGCCTGCTCTGGCTGCCTCGCGGTGGCATCTTCGCGAGGAGAGTGCCGCCGAGTCTCGAGGCTTGTCCCCTCCCCTTATTGAACGCTCGCGCACGTGGGGAGGGGTGGTTTGAAAGGCTTTTCTTATTGGACTGTAGGCCGTCCCTGGGAGTGATGTCAGATGCCGGTAATGTTTAAGCCCGGCGTCTGATTGTTTCTTGTTTGTTTATTTATTTATTTATTTATTATTTAAGTGTTTTTATATACCGGGATACGTTGAGGAACATCATCTCGGTTGTTCTTGTTCTTGTTGTTGTTGTTCTTGTTGTTTTGGAAACAAGGTTCTTGTTGATGCTAGCTGCAGCGTTTGCTTCTGCTTAGCCAGGATCTTCAGTTAGTATTTTTATAGATTTTGTTCCACTCCAGCTTCAGATCTTTTGCTTCAGTACTAGCTCAGGATCTCTGCTTGTTATTTTGATTTCTGACATTGGCCTGTTGTTTCTCGTACTTGTCACTTGTCTCAACAAAGGTTAGTCACATCCATCTTCAGTTCTCTCGGTTCACCAATGATTCAGAAAACAAACTTGCAAGGAGAAACAGCAAACTAGTGTTCAGAGAGGACTTTCTGGCACATAGCACAGAAGGTAGCAGAGAACACAGGGCACAGTAGTGTAATACTGTCCTGCATCAATACGGGTTTCTAGTAGGGTGAACCAGTGATGGCAGAGGAGGTGGGGCTAAGAGAAGCAGCAGGCTGGAAATAGTTATTAAGAAAAACACTTGCAGGAGAAACAGTTTAGGTTCCAAAATGAAACCCTTAGCTTGGGAATCCACATGCATTATGGCTAATATATGCCTGCTTTTTAAATGGAGAAAGCAAGCTTGCTTACCTGTAAACAGGGTTCTTCATAGACTACAGGATGAATTAGCTATACTTAATACTTGCCCACCACCCTGGAGAATCAACTATCTTGCTCAAACCTAAGATCTGGAAGAGACTGAGGGGCTAATGAGGCAGCACGCATGCCAAAATTCCTGTGCATGCTCAGTCAGACTTTTACTTAGCTCTCTAGGACCATGACGGTACCATCAGATGACATCACTCACCAGTTATGGCTAATTCAGTCTGCTTTCTATGGAAAAATCGTATTTACAGATAAGCACATTTGCTTTCTCCAAGAGTTTTTTTAAATTTTAATTATGTAGGGAAAGACTGGATTGCAATACGTTCAAATCGCCCTCTCCTCAGCAGAGGTCTCTTTCCTCAAAGACAATGTTTTCAAGCAATCTCTCTGCCTCTTTCCTGTTGTACTAAGAAGGGTTGGACTTTCATACAATTACAGTCAGTGGCAGTCTCTCACTCTGTCTGTGTCTCTGGGGCAGTCCATCCTTTCTCTGCTTTCCATTCTACTGAGAGAAGGTTGGACTTTAGTACAGTTACTATCAGGTTTTGCATCAGTAGATTATCTGCCTTTACCTGCCTACCTTCTGTGTCTTTGAAACAGTTCTTCCTTGCTCAGATTCACTCCTCACACCTGCTGCATCCACCACTGCTGCTGCCCCTCACCTATCTCTATTTGTTTTCCACATGTCTGTCATGCTTGAGACTGCTGGATTTTTCTCTGGTGTCATCGGCTCTGTGTTCCTGGGGATCACATTATTTAACCAGTACTGGCGGTTTCCACGGTGGACGGCAACGTCATCACCACATCCACGCTGTATGAGAACCTGTGGCAGAGCTGTGCCAGCGATTCTACAGGGGTCTACAACTGCTGGGACTTTCCATCCTTGCTAGCGCTGTCAGGTCAGTGGCTGCTTCCTCTGCACGGTCTAAAGCTGTAGTAATATGGGCAATTACACATTTTCAATCCCTTGCAATGTATCCTTGTGAGGTAAAAACCACTTTCAAGTAACAGTATATCTTTACAGTGACATTCTCTCTCCCTGCTGGGAGAAAAAAATCCTGTAGATAGACCGGCATGTGATACAGTGCGATAGAAGGGATAGAAACACCTGGGGAAGCCCTTTATTCCCTTCACCCTGGTGATACTGTGAAAGAGAAGGGAGAAAAGCACCTGGGATTGGTCTCTGTTCTCTGTATCATGCGATACAGTAAGACAAAAGGGATAGAAATGCTTGGGAATGAACTTTGTTCCCTGCAATATATGATACAGTGAGACCGAATGGATAGAAATGCCTTGGCATGATTTATTATTTCACACAGTTCTGTAGATGATCAGACTGAAAAAAGACCCAAGGTTTATGCAGTCCACATTGCCTAAAATTCTCCTTCTATGATAAATCACAGAAGGAAAGTTTTCCCTGTTTTTCTTCCAAACTGACAACCGATTAAATGGAAAGAATGGACCTGTCATTTTAGTGTCTGAGATCTTCCTCCATTCCTATGGAAGGACTAAGGCCTAGAGAAGGTCTGGACAGTGATTGCTTGGTTTCCCTAGCTCTGGTAGGCCTCAGTCAACAGGGCAATGAGACCATGGTTGTCCTTAGGAGGGCAATTTTCAAAACCATTTTCATAGCTGAATAGTAATTTGCCCATGTACAGTGGATTTCTGAAAATTGCCCTCAGTTTCACTAAACGTGCATGTATTGTTCTGCATTCAGAAGAGGCTCCTCAAGGGTGAATTTTGACTTGATAGGAAAACAACATGGATTGTATTTTCTGTGCACATTATGGTTCCTATAAAATCTCCCCTCACATAAAACAGGTGCAAAAGCCTGCTGCTTGCTACTTTATGTGCATGGCAAGTTTCAGAAGGGGCGAGCACACATAATTTCTGTTTGAACTTGATGCAAACTAAGTGAGTAAGAAATACCAGCAAGCTTTGGCCCCAAGTTGCTCAGTTGGAAAATGCCCCCTATCTGGCGGTGTCTTCATGTGTTGGCATGGTTTTTGTCTTGCTGTATGTTGGAGTAAACTTAAGACTTGCTGTGTTTACTGTATAGAAGTCTCGTGGGTATATCAGCATGATGTGGCTTGCTGCATTGGTGTATCTGCAGGACTAGCTGTGGTATTATTTGGAAGTCTATTGGTGTATTGGCATGGTGTGCCTTGTTGTGAGTTGGTGTATCATCAGGACTTGATGTATTACTATTTTAGAAGTTTTTTAGGTGTTTTAGCATGGTATGATTTGTTGTGAGTTGGTGTATCTGCAGAACTTTCTGTGTTATTGTATGGAAGTCTGTTGGTGTATCAGCGTGGTGTGGCTTGCTGTGAGTTGGTGTTTCTGCAAGACTTGCTGTGTTACTGTATTGAAGAACATAAGAACATGCCATACTGGGTCAGACCAAGGGTCCATCAAGCCCAGCATCCTATTTCCCACAGTGGCCAATCCAGGCCATAAGAACCTGGCAAGTACCCAAAAACTAAGTCAATTCCATGTTACTGTTGCTAGTAATAGCAGTGGCTATTTTCTAAGTCAACTTAATTAATAGCAGGTAATGGACTTCTCCTCCAAGAACTTATCCAATCCTTTTTTAAACATAGCTATACTAATTGCATTAACCACATCCTCTGGCAACAAATTCCAGAGTTTAATTGTGCATTGAGTGAAAAAGAACTTTCTCCGATTAGTTTTAAATGTCCCACATGCTAACTTCAAGGAGTGCCCCCTAGTCTTTCTATTATCTGAAAGAGTAAATAACCGATTTACATCTACCTGTTCTAGACCTCTCATGATTTTAAACACCTCTATCATATCCACCCCCCCCCCCCCCCAGCCGTCTCTTCTCCAGCTGAAAAGTCCTAACCTCTTTAGTCTTTCCTCATAGGGGAACTGTTCCATCCCCTTTATCATTTTGGTCGCCCTTCTCTGTACCTTCTCCATCGCAACTATATCTTTTTTGAGATGCAGTGACCAGAATTGTACACAGTATTCAAAGTGCGGTCTCTCCATGGAGCAATACAGAGGCATTATGACATTTTCTGTTTTATTTACCATTCCCTTTCTAATAATTCCCAACATTCTGTTTCCTTTTTTGACTGCCGCAGCACACTGAACCGACGATTTCAATGTGTTATCCACTATTTATTTATTTATTTATTTATTTATTTAAGAGTTTTTATATACCGTCATTAAGTTATTCACCATCATAACGGTTTACAATAGGGCACCAGTAAAAAATATGGGTCGTACATTACATAGGTGGTGCCAGTAGTATTCGGTAACAATAAGGCGTTTATTAGGGGGATTAAGTGTTTCATAGCAATATGTCCTGAAGGTTGCCTACAGTTAAAAAAATGTTGAAATAATTCAGTAAGGATTTATAAAATTAGGCATTTAGTGCTTTCTGCCACATAACCTTTACTTCATTTCCTGCATCAGTTTTCTTTCTTGAAGGCTTGTATGTAAAGCCAGGTTTTAAGCTGTGTTTTGAAAAGTTTATGATTGCTCTGGAGTCTAAGATCAAGGGGCATGGAGTTCCATAATATGGGACCAGCTAGAGCCAGAGCTCGCTCCCTTACTTGGGTCAGTCTTGCGGTTTTCACAGAAGGAATGGGAAGGAGTGCTCTGTTTGCTGACCTTAGATTTCTGTGTGGGACATGTACTTTAAGTGCTGTGTTCAACCATTCTGCTTTATCGTCGTGGATAAGTTTGTGTATTAGGCATAGTGCTTTGAACTGTATTCTTTGTTCTATGGGAAGCCAATGTAGAGTGGCGAGCGTATCTGTTATGTGATCTCTTTTGTTTTTTCCAGTGAGAATTCTTGCGGCAGCACTTTGAAAATCTGTAGAGGTCTTACTGTAGTGTTAGGTAGGCCTAGTAGCAAGGCATTACAATAATCTGTGCTGGCGAAAATCAGCGATTGAAGCACAGTACGGAAATGTGGTAATGATAGTAATGGTTTGAGTTTTCTTAGTATCATTAGTTTAGCATATCCTTCCTTAACCTTTATTGATATGTGTTGTTTGAGGCTTAGTTCATTGTCAATTATTACTCCGAGACTATGACGCTTAGATCTCTTTCTTGGGTGGTAGCTCCTAATATGGAACTTATGATGTCCAGATCGTCATTCCCCTTAAAGAATCCCTTACTAAAACGCTAGAATTCTGGGAAAAGTGCCTTCTAGAAATCAACAGCCTCCTCTCCAGTCTAAACTTAATCCTAAACTCTTCAAAAAGCAAACTCCTACTCATATCTCCGGAAAACAGTAACTTCACAAATCCACCAGCCAACCTACAAACACCTCAAGTTAGAGACCTAGGAGCTATCATTGATAATCGGCTAAACCTAAAACCATTTATTAACCAAACTACCAAGGACTGTTTTCATAAACTGCATGTCTTAAAAAGAATAAAACCACTTTTCCACTTGCACGACTACAGAACTGTCCTCCAAGCAATAATCTTCTCTAAGCTAGATTATTGCAACTCTATTTTATTAGGTCTCCCCTCATCTCACACTAAACCTCTTCAGATGGTTCAAAATACAGCGGTGAGAATATTGACAAACACAAGAAGAAGAGATCACATATCTCCAATTCTCAAAGACCTACATTGGCTGCCAATTCACTATAGAATCATATATAAGTCCATCACCTTGATCTACAAAGATATCCATCAACACTCTCCGTTTAACCTACAAATCCCTTTCAGAAAACATACCTCCTCCAGACCCATCAGAGAATCCTATAGAGAATCTCTACAGGTGCCACCCTCCAAAACTTCTCAGCATATAACCTTCAGAGACAGGGCCTCTCCACTGCAGGACCTCCTCTATGGAACTCCATTCCACCGGATCTGCGACAGGAACCCTGCCTTCCAACATTCAGGAAAAGACTCAAAACATGGTTATTTAAGAAAGCCTTCCCAGACCCCAACTGAACCATTAACTCACCATTAACCGACTCTCCGACCTTACCTTAACATGATAAACATCATCATTGAGATATTCAATTACTTAGTAAATACCATAAATTTGTAAATTTGTTCCTTCTGTTAATTTCCTATTGACTTTTCACTGCTCCCAGTTGTGTATTTCCCTGTTTTATTGTAACTGCAATGTTTATTGTAACTGAAAGGTTCTTCGTTATGCACCTGTTATTGTTATTATTGTTTTATTCTTCTTACACCCCTTTGTTAATTGTAAACCGGCATGATGTGATACCTTTCGCGAATGCCGGTATAGAAAAACACAAAATAAATAAATAAAATAAATTGTGTAACTATAGCATGGGTTATTTTTCCCTATATGCATCACCTTGCACTTATGCACATTAAATTTCATCTGCCATTTTGATGCCCAATTTTCTAGTCTCAGAAGGTTTTCCTGCAATTTATCATAATCTGCTTGTGATTTAACTACTTTGAACAATTTTGTATCATCTGCAAATTTGATTACCTCACTCGTCGTATTTCTTTCCAGATCATTTATAAATATATTGAAAAGAAAGGGTCCCAATACAGATCCCTGAGGCACTCCACTGCCCACTCCCTTCCACTGAGAAAATTGTCCATTTAATCCTACTCTCTGTTTCCTGTCTTTTAGCCAGTTTGTAATCCACGAAAGGACATCGCCACCTATCCCATGACGTTTTACTTTTTCTAGAAGCCTCTCATGAGGAACTTTGTCAAACACCTTCTGAAAATCCAAGTACACTACATCTACCGGTTCACCTTTATCCACATTTTTATTAACTCCTTCAAAAAAGTGAAGCAGATTTGTGAGGCAAGACTTGCCTTGGGTAAAGCCATGCTGACTTTGTTCCATTAAACCATGTCTTTCTATATGTTCTGTGATTTTGATATATTATAACACTTTCCACTATTTTTCCTGGCACTGAAGTCAGGCTAACCGGTCTGTAGTTTCCCGGCTCACCCCTGGAGCCCTTTTTAAATATTGGGGTTACATTTGCTATCCTCCAGTCTTCAGGTACAATGGATGATTTTAATGATAGGTTACAAATTTTTACTAATAGGTCTGACATTTCATTTTTGAGTTCCTTCAGAACTCTGGGGTGTATACCATCCGGTCCACGTGATTTACTTCTCTTCAGTTTGTCAGTCAGGCCTACCACATCTTCTAGGTTCACCATGATTTGGTTCAGTCCATATGAATTATTACCCATGAAAACCTTCTCCATTATGGGTACCTCCCCCAACATTAACTTTCCAACGCTTATGCATTATCCTATTTTCTTCTGTTGGATCCTTCTTCCAATTTTTGAATGAAGATCTTAAAATAGCTTCTTTCACCTCCCCTTTTAACCATGCCGGTAATCATTTTGCCTTCTTTCCACCTTTCTTAATGTGTGGAACACATCTGGACTGTGCTTCTAGGATGGTATTTTTTAACAATGACCACGCCTACCTTTGTAGCTGCTCCTTTCAGTTTTTTCTATTTTTCTCATTTTATCAAAGTTTCCCTTTTGAAAGTTTAGCACGAGAGCCGTGGATTTCCTTACTGTCCCCCTTCCAGTCATTAATTCAAATTTGCTCATATTGGTGTATCAGTGTGGTGTGTCTTGTGAGTTGGTGTATTTGTAGGATGAAATATTACTATATAGAAGACTTTTAGGTGTATCAGCATGGTGTGGCTCAGCATGGTTTGGCTTGCTGTGTTGCTGTATCTGCAGGACTTGCCGTGTTACTGTATGGAAGTCTGTTGGTGTGTCTTGTTGTTTGTTCAAGCATCTGCAGGACTTGCTGTGTTACTGTGTGTTGCAGGTAGAGTGGACCCCTGAGCTGAGATGAAGTTGGCACCACCTATAGAGGGAGCCTCCTATAGGCCCTTGTCTTTGGGAGGCAGATGCAGGTGATGTGGAGACCCAACTGGACCTTCATCTATACCAGCCCACATTCCCCGCAGGTTGAGCCCTTGGATACCGGGGCCAGCAGGACTTAGGAGCAGGTCTCCGGGTGAAGACAATCCAATGAAGATAGAAGGCAGCAGCAAAGTCAGACGTACCAGTGGTCGGGGCTGGCAGTGGACAGGGGAATCCAAGGATGGGCCAGGAGTCGGGCAGGTGGCAAGGCAGAGAGACAGTAGGTAGGCAGGAAGTCAGGACTGGCAGCAGACAAAGTGAAATCCAGAGATGAGACAAGTCAGGAACCAGAAGAGCAAGCCGAAGGGGCGAGGAGATGGAATGGAAGCACGGGCAAAAGCAAGATACGGAGAGGAGCAGGAACCCAGGTCAAGGAATTGGAAAGGATCGGAGCAGGAACGTAGTAACTCACACTCACGAGGGAGCAGGACCTGTTGCTGAGGGGAGGGAGAGATGGCAAGGCAGGGTATTTATTCCTGCCTTGCCTGTCATCATCACTCTCGGCCATAGGGACTTCTCTGCCGCTGGCCCTCTAAATAGGAGAAAACAGTGCATGCATGTGGCTGGGGGGACCTTGGACAGCGGGCAGTGGCATCACAAGACACAGAGAAGGTGGAAGCAGGCTGCGCCCGCTGAGGTCGGCATTGGGGGCAGAGGCCAGCCGCGAACGGGGCAGGAGAGAGCCTTCTAGCCCCTGAGGTGAGGGGAACCGGCCACGTGGGTCCACGGCCGGGGCACCCAACACTGTGTGGAAATCTCTTAGTTGTATTAGAGTGGTGTGTCTTGTTGTGAGTTGGTGTATCTGCAGAACTTGTTTTGTTACTGTATGGAAGCCTCGTAGGTATATTGGCGTGGTGTGGCTTGATGTGCTGATGTATCTGCAGGACTTTCTGTGTTAATCTATGGAAACCTCATAGGTGTATTAGCTTGGTGGGTCTTGTGAGTTGGTGTATCTGCAAAACCTGCTGTGTTACTATATGGAAGTAGGTTGTGTATCAGTGTAGTGTGGCTTGGTGCATGTTGGTATATCTGTAGGACTTGCTGTGTTACTGTATGGAAGTCTTATGGGTATATCGGTGGTGGCATGTCTTGTGTGTTAGTGTATTTGCAGAACTTGTGTTAATGTATGGAAGTCTCATGGGTGCATCAGTGTGCTGTGGCTTGCTGTGAATTGCAGTGTCTTAGCGTATCAGCACAGTGTTTCCAAGGAGAACTTTGTGACCCAGAACTTTGGTCACCTACTGCTGCAATATAAATACCAAGGCAGGATCAAGACAATTATAGAAACTGATTGCTGGGCTATTTAAACCCCCTGACAGCTTGTTAAAGTCCTAAAACTGACATTATTGCTTGATTGTCAGCACAGTGTATCAATTCATTAGACTTCAAATGACAGTCCTAACCTATTTGCTGGTGATCTTCCAGAGACATTGACAGAATTTGTTACATAAAAAATGAAAGTATGAAGGGTCATTATAGCATTTTAGATTGTTTGCAAAATTTCAGAGAGGCTATGAATGCTGTTTGTACTTCTCTGAGCTACCTTGTCATGTGTAATGCTATACGATATGACAAGTTACAGTTACGATATGTTAATTTATAACGCGTTCCTTATTTAATTTGCCTTCACTGTTCTATGTAACGCTCCTTAGCGAATTTTTGCAGTTATATTGTAAACCGGTGTGATTTGTATTCTTACAGGAACATCGGTATAGAAAAATTAAAAATAAATAAAATAAATAAATAATGCCCTCCGCCTTCCCAATACTAAGGGGGAGTCCCAGTTGTGGGATCATGAAGATGTTGGATTGGACTCTTGATGGAGAAAAAACCTTGGATAGAAACAACAATTCACATCACACACTGGGTTGGGGGGTCCCCTGGACATACATTTATTGAGGTAGTTAACCGTAATTCCACAAAGCACTGTATTAATGTTCACAGAGATAAAATGAATGATGTATAATTCACCTCGTAATTCAGATAATAGGTCATTATTAACAAAGTAACATAGTATATGATGGCAGATAATTACCCAAATGATCCATCCAGTCTGCCCAGCAAGTTGCCTGAGTTGTAACTGCCACTCCATACAGTCAGAATGGTCAGAGAATAAATGCAGGCTAGGCCTCTGTATCGCTCCATGGTGAGACTGTACCTTGAATACTGTGTACAATTCTGGTCGCCGCATCTCAAAAAAGATATAGTTGCGATGGAGAAGGTACAGAGAAGGGCGACCAAAATGATAAAGCTCCCCTATGAGGAAAGACTAAAGAGGTTAGGACTGTTCAGCTTGGAGAAGAGATGGCTGAGGGGGGATATGATAGAAGTGTTTAAAATCATGAGAGGTCTAGAACGGGTAAATGTGAATCGGTTATTTACTTTTTTGGATAATAGAAGGATTAGGGGGCACTTCATGAAGTTAGCATGTGGCACATTTAAAACTAATTGAAGAAAGTTCTTTTTCAGTCAACGCACAATTAAACTCTGGAATTTGTTGCCAGAGGATGTGGTTAGTGCAGTTAGTGTAGCTGGGTTTAAAAAAGGATTGGATAAGTTCTTGGAGGAAAAGTCCATTACCAGCTATTAATTAAGTTGACTTAGAAAATAGCCACTGCTATTACTAGCAACGGTAACATGGGATAGACTTAGTTTTTGGGTACTTGCCAGGTTCTTATGACCTGGATTAGCCACTGTTGGAAACAGGATGCTGGGCTTGATGGACCCTTGGTCTGACCCAGAATGGCATGTTCTTTTGTTCTTATGGCTCTGGCTGGTTATTCATGAACATTAATTAATTCCCAATAGAAAACCAACTCTGCATCTCATCACAGCTTATAAACAAAGCAGCATCAGAACTTAAGGTATTCTGGGGTTTTCTTGTGTATACCCTTTCACAAAGCTCAAACTTCTTAAGTTGTGCACTTGCCCTTACTATGAATATACTCTTAAGAAGACCCCTGTTTCTCTCTTCACTCTCCATCCTCTGCTGGGGCTGCTTAACCCATTTAAGGTTTCCCCTCACCAAGTCATTTGGGAACGCACTCCAGGGTTCATGAGATGCTCACTATTCCAATCTGGCTTGACTGCCCATAAGCTGACCCCACATGGTTTTAAACTGGGAACAATCACGCTCTAAAACCATTGGATAAGGGAGCTTGGGAAGTACCTCTGCATCCATAAGGGTTTGTCCTGCTGGTGTTATCAGCAGGTGGTGATGGGGTTCTGCTATCTGTCACCATGTACACAGATCAGCATTGCCTTCTTCTTGTCACCAATATCCTCTCTCTCGATGAAGTCCATACAAGCAAGTGCCTTACTATACCTTGAGTCTACCAAGGCTTGCATGGGAACTTCATCCAGCTCTACCTGGACTACAAATTCCCTAAGTTCCCAATATGGGATATCCAGCAAGCTATAGCTCTGAAGGTTTGCAAGAGTGTTCGCCCATTCATATTTCCATTTTTTGTTATTGTGCTGGGGGCTGCCGTCTGCAATTTGTTTTGCTAGCTTATGCTCCCACTCTACATTTTCAAGCCATAGGCACTCTTTGTCCACATGGGCCTCTGTTTTACAATAGGACCATGCCTTTGGGAGTTGGTTCCCATCTAACTCTACCCATTCCTCCCAAGGGCTATTCATTTCTTTTTTTTGATATGGGCAGTGTTCATCCTCATGTCCACTCCCTGCACAAAGGGCACAGAAGGAGAAAGTATCTCTACCCTTATTACTGGGTTGTATGGATCCTTCTGAATCCCCTTTTTCTTCTGACTTGAGATTCAACCTTGCTTTAGAGACTTTCCTTTGTCCATATGGACTTTAGTCTCTGGTGCCGGCTGAGTCACCATGTTGATGTCTATTATTTCACTTCAATCATACCAACTGTCTCTAGCCAAATGACCTCTCCTTCTACAGTTGAAGCAAGCAGGAAAGGATATGGCCTGTGTGCTGGACCCAGACCCTGAATTGTCTACTTCAGAGGGTTGTTGCTTGGGCCCTCCACTTTCATTACTGTGCCATGAAGTCTGTGTGGGCTGCCTTTCTCTTCTCTGCACTACATCACACAATAATTGGGCCTGGTGGAAGGTGTTAGTCAAAGTGGACCCAGGGTGCTGACAGACCTAATTCCACATGGGCTAGTCAAGCCCAACTAGAAACTGTTCCAGAAGCACCTAGTTGGCTAATTTGAGATCGGTCTTTGCCTGGAGTTATAGCCATTTCCAGCTGGCATCTTTCAGTCAGTGGATTAGGTTTTGGCGACTTTTCCTGAGCTGTATCATGCCCCACCAGAAATATTGCCAGAAGATTTCTGAAGTGTAACCTGCCCTTTCTAGGATGTTGGCCTTGACCTCCAAATAGGTGGCCCTTCCTTTTAGATTGCCCACTTGAAAGGCTACTTGGCTTGTGCCTGTAAGCAAATTTGCCAGGTATGTGTTCCAGTTTGCTTCTGGCCAATCCATCATGCGGGTGGTCCTTTCGAAGAAGATCTCTGGGTCTTCCCCTGCTTTCATCTTAAACAAGACGGGAGGTGGCATATTCACCCGGGTTCTGGCAGATTGAACCACTTTCTGGAGCTGCTGTTGGCCTTCTTCCAGGACTTTTATCACACATTCCATGTTGGCTTTTGGTCTTTGAGGAAATGGGGAAGTACCTGGAGGAAGAACTTAAAGGATGGGAGAACGAGAGAGATGTGGATCAGCAGTGGACCAATCTAAAAGGAGCAATCACCAAGGCAACTGCTCTATATGTTAGAAATGTAAAGAAAAGCAAAAGAAAATTGAAACCCATCTGGTCCTCAAAGGAGGTGGCTGACAAAATTAAAGCTAAAAGAACAGCATTCAAGAAATATAAAGGATCCCAAAGGGAGGAGCACAAAGAAGAATATTTGTATCAACTGAGGGAGACAAAGAAATTAATCAAGTTGGCAAAAAGTCAAGCAGAAGAGAGGATTGCCAAGGAGATAAAAAATGGTGACAAAACATTTTTCAGATACATCAGCGAAAAGAGAAAGGTCCAAAGTGGTATAGTGAAATTGAAAGGTGGTAATGATCAATGTGTGGAGAGAGACGAAGAAATGGCAGAAATATTAAACAAATACTTCAGCTCTGTGTTCACTAAAGAAGACCCTGGAGAAGGACCATCTCTACACAACAAGAAACTGGAGGGAAGTGGAATAGATGAAAATCCTTTTACAGTAGAAAATGTGTGGGAAGAGCTAAAGAACCTTAAAGTGGACAAAGCCATGGGGCCTGATGGGATTCATCCAAAGATATTGAGGGAGCTCAGAGATGTTCTGGCGGGTCCGCTGTGTGACCTGTTCAATAGATCCCTAGAAACAGGAGTGGTGCCGAGTGATTGGAGAAGAGCGGTGGTGGTCCCGCTTCACAAGAGTGGGAACAGGGAGGAGGCTGGCAACTACAGACCAGTCAGCCTCACTTCGGTGGTGGGAAAAGTAATGGAGTCACTGCTGAAAGAGAGAATAGTGAACTATCTACAGTCTGGAGAATTGATGGACCAGAGGCAACATGGATTCACCAGGGGAAGATCCTGTCAGACAAATCTGATTGACTTTTTTGACTGGGTAACCAAGGAATTGAAGCTTAGGAGTGAGTGCCGAGGTGGTGACCTGGATTGCAAATTGGTTGACGGACAGAAGACAATGTGTGATGGTAAATGGAACCTTCTCTGAAGAGAGAGCGGTTTTAAGTGGTGTACCGCAAGGATCGGTGTTGGGACCGGTCCTGTTCAATATCTTTGTGAGTGACATTGCGGACGGGATAGAAGGTAGGTTTGTCTTTTTGCGGATGACACTAAGATCTGCAACAGAGTGGACACGCCGGAAGGAGTGGAGAGAATGAGACGGGATCTAAGGAAACTGGAAGAGTGGTCGAAGATATGGCAGCTGAGATTCAATGCCAAGAAGTGCAAAGTCATGCATATGGGGAGTGGAAATCCGAATGAACTGTATTCGATGGGGGGGGGGGAAGGCTGATGTGCACGGAGCAGGAGAGGGACCTTGGGGTGATAGTGTCTAATGATATGAAGTCTGCGAAACAATGCGACAAGGCGATAGCAAAAGCCAGAAGAATGCTGGGCTGCAGAGAGAGGAATATCGAGTAAGAAAAGGGAAGTGATTATTCCCTTGTACAGGTCCTTGGTGAGGCCTCACCTGGAATACTGTGTTCAGTTCTGGAGACCGTATCTACAAAAAGACAAAGACAAGATGGAAGCGGTACAGAGAAGGGCGACCTGGAAGGTGGAGGATCTTCATCGGTTGACGTACGAGGAGAGATTGAAGAATCTAAATATGTACACCCTGGAGGAAAGGAGGAACAGGGGTGATATGATACAGACTTTCAGATACTTGAAAGGTTTTAATGATCCAAAGACAACAACAAACCTTTTCCATAGGAAAAAAATCAGCAGAACCAGGGGTCACGATTTGAGGCTCCAGGGAGGAAGATTCAGAACCAATGTCAGGAAGTATTTCTTCACGGAGAGGGTGGTGGATGCCTGGAATGCCCTTCCGGAGGAAGTGGTGAAGACCAGAACTGTGAAGGACTTCAAAGGGGCGTGGGATAAACACTGTGGATCCATAAAGTCAAGAGGCCGCCAATGAAGAGTGGGTGACTCGCCAGAATGATGGCTACTGCCTGGACACAATACCCTTATTCAATAAACATACACATGCTTACTGTGACTCCAACATCGCTCTAAGCTTCAACAGCAAGAGGAAATGTGGAAAAAAGGATTTGCACTCACAAAGAGGGGAGTAGCTGGCTTGTTACGGCGGTTACTACCCCAAACCAAATAAGCCTGATACTTCACTTTCAATGCATATACAGCATAGCTCTCTGCTTCAACGGCAGGGGAGAAGAACAACTGATACTTCACACATCCAGCAGAGCTCTCTGCTTCAACGGCAGGGGAGAAGAAAAAAGGGTTCGCACTCACAAAGAGGGGAGTAGCTGGCTTGTTACGGCGGTTACTACCCCAAACCAAATGTGCCTGATACTTCACTTTCGATGCATATCCAGCATGGCTCTCTGCTTCAGCAGCATGGGAGAAAGACTGATGCATCACGCATTTCCAGCATAGCTCTCTGCTTCAACATCAGGGGAAAAGAAAAACTGATGCTTCACGCATTTTCAGCATAGCTTCAACGGCAGCGGAGAAGAAAAAAGGATTCGCAATCACAAAGTGGGGAGTAGCTGGCTTGTTACGGTGGTTACTACCCCAAACCAAATGTGCCTGATACTTCACTTTCGATGCATATCCAGCATGGCTCTCTGCTTCAGCAGCATGGGAGAAAGACTGATGCATCACGCATTTCCAGCATAGCTCTCTGCTTCAACATCAGGGGAAAAGAAAAACTGATGCTTCACGCATTTTCAGCATAGCTTCAACGGCAGCGGAGAAGAAAAAAGGATTCGCAATCACAAAGTGGGGAGTAGCTGGCTTGTTACGGTGGTTACTACCCCAAACCAAATGTGCCTGATACTTCACTTTCAATGCATATCCAGCATGGCTCTCTGCTTCAACGGCATGGGAGAAAGACTGATACTTCACGCATATCCAGCATAGCTCCCTGCTTCAACGGCAGGGGAGAAGAAAAAAACAACCAATAAGGGCTGTATAACATAGTCTGGGTACAACAAATAATCATGGGTGTAGCTTGCTTATTGCGGCGGTTAACATAAGAACATAAGAACATAAGAAAATGCCATACTGGGTCAGACCAAGGGTCCATCAAGCCCAGCATCCTGTTTCCAACAGTGGCCAATCCAGGCCATAAGAACCTGGCAAGTACCCAAAAACTAAGTCTATTCCATGTAACCATTGCTAATGGCAGTGGCTATTCTCATAAGTGAACTTAATAGCAGGTAATGGACTTCTCCTCCAAGAACTTATCCAATCCTTTTTTAAACACAGCTATACTAACTGCACGAACCACATTTTTTCTGGCAACAAATTCCAGAGTTTAATTGTGCGTTGAGTAAAAAAGAACTTTCTCCGATTAGTTTTAAATGTGCCCCATGCTAACTTCATGGAGTGTCCCCTAGTCCTTCTACTATCCGAAAGAGTAAATAACCGATTCACATCTACCCGTTCTAGACCTCTCATGATTTTAAACACCTCTATCATATCCCCCCTCAGTCGTCTCTTCTCCAAGCTGAAAAGTCCTAACCTCTTTAGTCTTTCCTCATAGGGGAGTTGTTCCATTCCCCTTATCATTTTGGTAGCCCTTCTCTGTACCTTCTCCATTGCAATTATATCTTTTTTGAGATGTGGCGACCAGAATTGTACACAGTATTCAAGGTGCGGTCTCACCATGGAGCGATACAGAGGCATTATGACATTTTCTGTCTTATTCATCATTCCTTTTCTAATAATTCCCAACATTCTGTTTGCTTTTTTGACTGCCACAGCACACTGAACCGACGATTTCAATGTGTTATCCACTATGACCCCTACTGCCCCTAACTAATCAAGCTAGATATTTCACTTGGATGCAGCTCCATCACTGCTCTCTACATTAATGGTGGGGGTGGAAGGGAAATAGAACCAAGAGCTAAGAGAAACAGATAAGTATGAGAGAAAAAATGTGTGAAGCTTGCTGGGCAGACTGGATAGGCTGTTTGGTCTTCTTCTGCCGTCATTTCTATGTTTCTATGTTTCTATGGTCCTGGTTGCCCAATGAATCTGTGAAAGGCTCTGTGATGCTCCCAAGCAAATGCACAAGAAGCCTCATCAGTTCTTTTCTTTTTTCTTGAAAACCAAACCCTGCCTGTTCAGCTCTGACTTTCTGTTAATTCTCTCTCTGCAGATGTAGGTATTCTTCCAAGCAGCTGATGTCCCAGGAAACAGGAAAAGGAAAAAACATTTTCTTCTATTTAGCGTGGGTTTCTGGCTGTGCAAACTTAGCTTCAGAGATCCCCGAATTAATGTATGCAGTCAGAATGGCCAGAGAATAGTCGCAGGCTATTCTCTGGCTATTCTGTGGCTTGATTTTCATGAACCTTTATTAATTCCCAATAGAAAAACAACTCTGCATCTTTTCACAGGGGCCTCCTGTTCCCTCCTGGGCCTGGCTAGATATACAGCTTCCCAAGAGCCTCCTTCCAGACCAGTATTCCCTGTTGTCTGGGGCTTAAGGTAGACCGGGCCAGATCTCTGGATCCAGTCCTTTAAGCCAGGGGTCCCCAACCACTGGTCCGCGGACCAGTACCGGGCCGTTGAGGGTTTTTTGCCGGTCCACGGCGCCGTTCTCCCCGGCTGCCGTTCATTGGCTGCTGTTGCTACGGGGAGGCAGGGCGAGGTTGGAGACCCGCCTCCTCCAAACCAACGACCCAAAATGCAATTAGCGTGTCGCGGTTGAGCGGTGAACTATGTTGCCGGAGCCGCTCGGGTAGGAAGGAGGAACATCAGCCACTGCAGGTGCTCCTCCTACTTCCTGCCCGCCCTGCCCTGGAAGAAAAATGTTGCTGGAGCCACGCGGGCAGAAGGAGGAGGAGCTTCAGCCATGTGCAGAAGAGGAGCAGCACGGCCCGAGAAGATCAGCGCCGCTGCAGAGCCCATCCTGTGGTGACCCATAAAGAAGAGGCCCAGAGGTGAGAGAGAGGTATGTGCGTGTATGACATGAGTTGAGAGACTGTGTTTGTGTTGGAGAGAGACTGCATGTGGGAGATGAGAGAGAGCCTGTGTGTGTGAGTCAGACAGCATGTGCCAGTGAGAGACTGTGTGTATGAATGATTGTATGAGAGAGAAGCATGTTGAGAGTGAGAGCCTGTGTGGGTGTGTGAGTGAGAGGAGAGAGAGAGAGAATGTGAGAATGAGAGTGTGGTTTGAGGGAGAATGAGAGTGGATGTTTGAGGGAAGAAAGACAGTATGGAGAGAAAAGAATAGAAAAAAAAGGCAATATAAAGGAATTGGCAAAAAAATAAGAAAGGGAAGGTGGGGAAAAAAAGCCTGTGACCAACCAATTAGAAAACTAAGATCAGATAGCAGATGTAAAAAATAAAGAAATTACTTTTTACTGATTGGCTCATGTAATCTTTGGGAATGTGCAAGAGTAACACTTTCTCTATGCGGATCTCACAATGTACGAGGCAGCAGAACAGGCTTCAGTGCCAGTAGCAGCAATCAGCATCTCCCCAATAGCCACGCGGCAGCAGTGACAGTGGCAGCAGAGGAATGAGAGAGGCTCTGAGGTTGTGAGGGAGCTAGTGAGAGTGAGAGCATGAGTGTGTTTGAGAAAATCCAGGGGAGTAAGAGTGTGTGTGGGGGGGGGGGGTGGATGGGGAGAGAGTATCTTACAGCCTGAGAGTGGGTATAAGAGCATGAATGTGTATGTATGTGACAGTGTACGTGTGAGAGAGAATGGACTTGTGAGTATGTGTGACAGAGAGAGGATAACCTCCTAATCCTCGACAATATCAGGGTGACTGGAAATCAAGAGCTCCCATGTATGGACAGCAGGGGCTTTTTAAAATCCTAATTAGTTTTAATTATTGTGTGTTATTTGATATATGTGCTGTTTTGAAATATTTTATTGGTGTTTGGGAAATTGTAAAAAATAACCCCGCCCCTATATGACCAAAGCCACGCCCCTGCCCCACCCCCACCCCGCCTTGCCGGGCCATGGAAAAATGGTCTTGCTTGAAGCCGGTCCCTGTTGCAAAAAAGGTTGGGGACCACTGCTTTAAGCTATTCTGGAGTTTTCTTGTGTATACCCCTTCACAACTATCAGTCAAGAGTAGTATCTGCCTCTCATAAGAACATAAGATATGCCATACTAGCTCAGACCAGGTGTCCATCAAGCCCAGCATCCTGTTTCCAACAGTGGCCAATCCAGGCTAAAAGTACCTGGCAATTACCTAAACATTAAATAGTTCCCACGCTAATGCTGGCTATTCCCTATTGATTAATAACAGTTTATTGACTTCTCCTCCAGGAACTTATCCAAACCTTTTTTAACCCCAGCTACACTAACTGCCTTAACTACATCATCTGACAATTAATTCCAGAGCTTAACTGTGTGTTGAGTGAAAAAGAATTTTCTCCAATTTGTTTTAAATGAGCTACTTGCTAACTTCATGGATTGCTCCAGACCGTCTATTATCTGAGAGAGTAAATATCCCCCCTCAGCCATCTCTTCTCCAAGCTGAACAGCCCTAATGTCGTTAGTCTTTGCTCATAGGGGAATCATTCCATGCCCTTTATCATTTTGGTTGCCCTTCTCTGTACTTTCTCCAATGTAACTATATCTTTTTTGAGATGCAATGACCAGAATTGCACAAAGTATTCAAGGTGCATTCTCACCATGGAGTGATACATAGTCATTATGACATCCTCTGTTTTATTTGTCATTCCCTCCCTAATAATTCCTAACATTCTGTTTGCTTTTTTAACTGCCACAGTACACTGAGCTGATGATTTCAATTTAATATTAACTATGATGCCCAGATCTTTATCCTGGGTGGTAGCTCCTAATATGGAACTTAACATCATGCATCTACAGCATGGGATATTTTTCCTTGTATGCATCACCTTGTACTTGGAACATTATATTTCACCTGTTATATGGATGCCCAATCTTCCATTCTCTCAAGGTTCTCCCTGCATTTTATCAGACTCCGCTTGTGATTTAACTTCTCTGAATAATTTTGTGTCATTTGCAAATTTGATCACCTCAGTCATCGTACCCCTTTCCAGATCATTTATAAATATATTAAAAAATAACGGTCCAAGTACATATTCCTAAGGCATTCTACTATTTAACTTTTTCCACTGTGAAAACAGACCATTTAATACTACTCTGTTTCCTGTCATTTAACCAGTTTGCAATCCACAAAAGGATATCACCTCCTATCCCATGACATTTTAGTTTTCTTAAAAGCCTCTCATAAGGGACTTTCTCAAACACTTTCTGAAAACCCAGATTCACCACATCTACCAGTTCACGTTTATTCACTCCTTAAAAAAAATGTAGCAGATTGGTGAGGCTAGCATGAATTTACCCTTGGGTAAATTCATGCTAGCTGTGCCCCATTAAACCATGTCTGTCTATATGTTCTGTGGTTTTATTCTTCATCTTAAATATGATGATTTGTTAGTTAAGTTTAGATGAAGGCAGAAATCCAGCATCAAGAGGGAAGCCTTCCAGTCTTCTGCATAGAGTATCACATGTATGATTTTTTACCGGCTGGTGAGACATTGTATGTGTGTACCCAGTAGGGATGTGAATCGTTTTTTGACGATTTAAAAATATCGTCAGATAATTTTTAAATCGTCAAAAATCGTTAGAGTCATGATACAATAGAAATTACCCCAATTTATTGTGAAAAATCGTAAATCGGGGGAGGGGGGAGGGCGGGAAAACCGGCACACCCAAAACAACCCCCTAAACCCACCCCCAACCCTTTAAAACAAATCCCCCACCCTCCCGAAACCCCCCAAAATGTTTTAAATTACCTGGTGGTCCAGTGGGGGGGTCCCGGCGCGATCTCCCGCTCTCGGGCCATCGGCGCCATTTTGGCTGCCACTAATAAAAATGGTGCCGATGGCCTGATAAAAAAAAACCCACCCGACCCTTTAAAATGACCCCCTTAGCCTCCCCCCCCCCCAAAACCTTTTAAAATTACCTGATGGTCCAGCGGGAGCACGGGGAGCGATCTCCCGCTCTCAAGCCATCGGCTGCGTTAATAAAAATGGCGCCGATGGCCCTTTGCCCTTACCATGTGACAGGGCAAAGGTAGTGCCGTCGCCATTTTGAATATTGGCAATACGGCCTGAGTGCAGGAGATCGCTCCCGGACCCCCGCTGGACCCCCAGGGACTTTTGGCAAGTCTTGTGGGGGGGGGACTTTTGGCAAGTCTTGTGGGGGCAGGAGGCCCCCCCAAGCTGGCCAAAAGTCCCTGGGGGTCCAGCGGGGGTCCGGGAGCGATCTCCTGCACTCAGACCGTATTGCCAATATTCAAAATGGCGCCGGTGCTACCTTTGCCCTGTCACATGGTAAGGGCAAAGGGCCATCAGCGCCATTTTTTTTAGCGCAGCCGATGGCCTGGGAATGGGAGATCGCTCCCCGCGGCCCCCCTGGACCACCAGATATGTGTAAAAAGTTTGGGGGGGGGGTCGGGAGAGTGGGGGAGGCTAAGGGGGTAATTTTAAAGGGTCGGGGTGGATTTTTTTAATCGGTGCGGGCCTCACTAAAAAAAATTAGTGATGTGAATTGGAATCAGAGCGATCCCAATTCACATCTCTAACGATCAGATCCCCCCCCCCCCCCAGCCGAACCCGATCTTTAAAATGATCGGGCACACGATTCACATTCCTAGTACCCAGTGCAAAGAGCTCCTGGCTCTCAGAGAAAGAGTCCGATCTCTGGAGGCTAGAGTGAGAGACCTGGAGGTGCTGAGGCAGACAGATACTATGTCCCTGAAGGTCTCATCTATAAACCTCTCTAAGTCCCAACTCTAGTCTGGCAGCCCTGGTGCTGCCTTGGAGGAGGAAGATCTTCTGGTCAAACAACATCAACTTGATGCAGCAGGCAGTGATCCTCTAGCAAGGACCTGCTCCCCAGGTGATGCATTGCCCTTGCAGGTTATCTCCCAAGCTGTCTATTAGGGTAGTAACTGCCACTCTGTGCAGGTTACCCCCATTCAGAAATGCTACTTACATCATAATCCTTCTTATACTGAGCAGGACACAGCTACAAAGTCAGTTTATACATTTTTTTCTGCGACAAATCTCTGCTCTGCACTTTGAGATTGATTTGTCTAACTACTGCTAATCTCCCAGTTTTGGGTTTAATTGACTGTTGAGATAACATCAAAAGACTCCATCTCCTTCCAGTCACTGTGTGAAGGCCATCAATACTTTATTTTCAGTCCACCAGACCATTACAATTGGGCATTTAACTTCCGTACACCACAATGTTATCAAGGGTACTTCTGTGCTCCTAAAGCCTACATTTTCTTTACTCATTGTTCCCTTACCTCTTAGACAAACAGCTGTCTATAGTCAGAAATCTTTAGGCAACATGCCTTTCTCTGGTCTTGTGCTTTCTGTACTGTTCTGTTGGAAGTCCCTCTATCTTGGAAAGATGGAGTTCTCTCCTTACTTTCCACATGCACCTTCAGGTACCTTGTAAACCGGGGTGATATGTATTCTATACAGGAACCTCCGGTCTAGAAATACTATAAATAAATAAATAAATAAATAAATAAACTACTGTAATAGCCAGTCTTTCTGGAACTGAATTCTCTTGCTTCTCAGATCACTTCCTTCTGTTCTTCTCTCGCAGCACTTTCTCTGAATCACAGCACATCCAGGGCTGGTTATAGGCTGACCAGTGCCCTGTATGAAAATTGAAATATATGCCCCTCCATCCCCCTTTGGTGGTGGCAGCTCCGGTGCAGCGTTCCATCTTTAGTAGTAGTGATGACTCCAGTACAGCATCCCTTTTCTCTTTCAACCGAGCATCACCTTCTCACTCTCCTCCCCCAGACAGCACCATTATCCCTCTGGCCCCTTCTTGCTTTTCCTCTGCCAACATGATATTGAAGGGTATGGGGGAGGGGCACCAGCATAGCAGTGCTTCATTAATCATGACATCCTGTGCAGCTGCACAGGTTGCACACCCCAAAACGCCAGCCCTCAGCAAGTGGACTGATTCAATTTAGTATTAACTCCAGGGGTGAATAAAGGAGTTGTGAGGCAGTGCCCCTAGTGTTCCCCTATTTACCTTTGCAGGACCAGGCTAGATGATTGCTCCACCCTAAATTCCTTTAGAAGAATGTGCTCTATAGATGGGATCCTGCAAGGCACACAGATTGCCCAGGAGGGCAACACAGACTGTCCAGAAGGAGGCAGTATGGAGAAGGTGGATAATGGTGCTACAGAAAGTTCCGAGAAAGACCCTGTAGGGTGCTCAAATACTACTGGGAGTCCAGAGACAACTCCCTTGAGAAGCCCAGAGAGAGAGGACATGGAAAGGCAAGCGAGAGATGTCATAGAGAACCCAGAGAATGGCACTGCAGAGACCCCAGTGAATGAGGCTGTGGAGGAGCCAGTGACCAGCATGGGTGAGTGACCAGTGTACAGAGGTGGAAACTGCAGCAAGCCCAGAGGAAGGCACGGAAGAGTTTACAGATAAGGAAACTACAGAGAGCCCAGGGGGAGGTACTGCAGAGTATACAGAGGAGTCAAGGAGGGGTTGTGCATCAGAGATAACAGATAACAGGAAGCGGGCACATATGTTTATAGAGGAACCAGCACTGGTGGTTCCCCAGTCAGTCCATAAAGCTCCATCGGGATAGAATTCTAACCTGGAGCCAGGATAGGACTCAGTTAAAGGACTGAGAATGTGCACTGTATGAACAGCACACTGGGTGGTGGTCGTGATGCTGTTGAGGGGGTGAGCATGTCATGAGGTCCCTGTTCCCAAGCGTAGCTGGTGGGAAGCCAGAGGAAGGGGAATGGGATGTCTTAGATTTTCCTAGATAGGATCCAGGAGGGAGAAAGGATACTTGGCCTGATGGGTCCAAGCATAGGGGAGGCTTATGTGAGGCAGTGCCCCTAGTGTTCCCCTATTTTCCTGTGCAGGACGAGGCTAGATGCCTGGTCCACCTTAAATTCCTTAAAGAGAGTATGCTCTATAGGTGTGATCCTGCGGGGCAGGTGAAGCTCAGAGGGCATAACCAGAGACTGGGGAATAAGAGATGGGATCCAGGTGAGGATAACCAGATGATGCCCAGATCTCCAGGAGGAAAGCAGCTCCTGTAACGGAACACTGTCCATACATTGAGGTGAGATGAAGCTGAACTGTAAGTAATTAAGTGCACTGTTCTGAACAGTGTACTTAATTACTTATGTATTGTGAAGTGATAATAAAGATAAGTGTTTTAAGAAAGGCTGGAGTCCAGGTTTGTGGGAATCACCACTTGGTCCAACAGGAGTGCTCCTTTCCCTAGGGTTTAGATAGCTTATATCCTATGTTAAGATTACAGGCTTTACATGCTACCCACACCCCTTGGCCACCACTTAAAATCTTGCACCTTCGCAAACACAAAAGGTAGATATGAGATTTGGGAAAGTCACTGTACTGCAAAGGGTGATAAAGCCAGAAGTACCTGTTGCATCCATCGGTCTCAGATGGCTTCGACCTCTGTGTCTCACCTTTCTTCCTTCTCTCTCCACAAGCCTTGGGAAGATGGCTGCTGCTGCGTCTTCATGCCACTCTCTCCGGCGTCCCTAGAACAGCAACGGCGATGGTATTCACCATGATTTTGCTGAGGGCCTCCTAGGGTGCACTGCGCACGCCACCCACGTCTTTATCCACGTCATGGTGGGAACCTCGAGGGCATCCCCTCAGAGTGATGTCATCACATCCTGGTATTTAGCCTGCCCTTCATTTGCTAACAAACCGAGTTAGCAAGGATTGGATTGCCTCCGGTCTAAGCTGCTCTGTCACTTCCCAGCTGCCACAGGAAGCTCTCTCTGCCCTTCGGGGGTGCTTCTTGGGGGCGCTCCTTGGGGGCGCTCCTCGAAGGCACTTCTGCTCTATTTCAGGTACCTATCTTAGGATACCGGGGTACTTGCTCCTCGAGGGCCTGCTCTCCCTAATCTGGTGCCTGCCACTGAACTACTTCTGCCTGCCAGGACCTTCAACAATACAGCTTCTGCTTCAGTGAGTACTAACCCTTTCAGTCTGTCTCATCTTCAGCTTCAGCACTCTATATCTACATCTGGGACCTGTCCCTCCTACGCCGCACTGTCCAATCTACTGAAGTGTGAGACTGGTCTACTCTGCTGAGGATCCCTAGACTACTTCACTGGGTTACCTTCACTGCTGCCCGCTCCCCAGGCAGTACCATCGAGCTGTACAATAAATACAACTTCTCTGTGTTTGCGTGTATAGAGTCTAGCCTAGTACTGCGGTTCTTCACGGGGCTACCTCTCCATGGGAGTGGCCATCACCACAGTACACAAGAATCCACTTTAACACCTCATAACCATAACAGATTACTAACTCCATAGATCGCTTTGCAGGCCATTCCGGGCCTGGCCCAGCTAATCTCCAAACAGCAGAATTCATTAGACAAGTTGACTGTTGCCTTTAATCAGCTACATGCACAGATGAATGCACCGGCTGCCGCAGGTAAAGAAGTTACACCACCAGAAGTGACGGTCAAGTCTACAGTGCCTCTATCTGCTCTGACATGCTTCGCGGGTGAAGTTTGGAAGTGTAGAGGATTTATTAATCAATGTTGTTGCATGCACTTTTCTCTGCAACCTCACCATTTCCCTACAGTGCATGCCAAGACCACCTATATCCTTTCGTATCTGGATGGAAGAGCTCTGGCTTGGGCCTCACCACTGTGGGAGCACAATGACCCTATCCTGAATGATCATGCTGGGTTTCTTGAACTGTTTGTCAGTATTTGATGACCCTGCCCGGTACTCAATAGCAGGATCAGCTTTAGTTCATCTAAAACAAGGTAACAAACCTTTACCAGACTTCGCCATTGAATTCAAGATGTTGGCTTCTGAATTACATTGGGACCCTAGGTGCCTGAAAACCCTATTTTTTGAAGATCTGAACTCCCGATTGAAAGATGAACTGGTGACTCGTGAGATGCCCAAGACCTTAGCAGAACTTATGCAGTTGGCAGCAAAGATTGATCGTCGAATTCGCGGCAAAGTTCAAGAGGTCAAGAGTCCCAGAAGACCACTGCAGGGAGAGATTCGTGCCAAGTCTGTACCCAGTAGGGATGTGCAGCCAAAAAGTTTTCGTTGCATTCGTGATTCGGATTCGTCAGGGTGCAAATGCGTTACATTCGGCCGTATGGCACCCCGATGCGTTAATACAGCGAGTTAAATTTGTGTCCCAGCTAAAATTAAAATTAACTACAACCCCCCACCCTCCTGACCCCCCCAAGACTTACCAAAACTCCCTGGTGGTCCAGCGTGGAGTCCAGAAGCCATCCCTGCACTCATTTGCCGGTTTCATCATGGCGCCGATAGCCTGTGTCACAGGGGCTACCGGTGCCATTGGTCAGCCCCTGTCACATGGTCACTGGCGCCATCTTGTGCTCCTACCATGTGACAGGGGCTGACCAATGGCACCGGTAGCCCCTGTGACACAGGCTATCGGCGCCATGATGAACCGGCAAACGAGTGCAGGGATGGCTTCTGGACTCCACGCTGGACCACCAGGGAGTTTTGGTAAGTCTTGGGGGGGTCAAGAGGGTGGGGGGTTGTAGTTAATTTTAATTTTAGCTGGGACACGAATTTAACTCGCTGTATTAACGCTTCGGGACCCACTTTTGGCCAGCTTGGGGGGGCCTCCTGACCCCCACAAGACTTGCCAAAAGTCCAGCGGGGGTCTGGGAGCGACCTCCTGCACGCCGGCCGTCCGATGCCAATACTCAAAATAGCGCCGATCGCCTTTGCCCTCACTATGTCACACATAGTATGGGCAAAGGCTATCGGCGCCATTTTGAGTCCTGGCATCGGACGGCCGGCGTGCAGGAGGTCGCTCCGGGACCCCCGTTGGACCCACAGGGACTTTTGGCCAGCTTGGGGGGGCCACCTGACCCCCACAAGACTTGCCAAAAGTCCAGCAGGGGTCCGGGAGCAACCTCCTGCATGCCAGCCGTCCGATGCCAATACTCAAAATGGCACCGATCGCCTTTGCCCTCACTATGTCACACATAGTGAGGGCAAAGGCGATCACATTGGAGTCCAGACCTTCGGGGCAAATGCTTAATGGAAGTCTCTCCAATACCATGCATGCCAACTACCCCGTTGTTTGCCTGGGTTGCCGCCTCAATATGCATCTTACCAAGATGTATTCTCAAAAGAAGCTGCTGATGTGTTACCTCTACACAGATCATACGACCGCGCAATTAATTTGAAGCCAATACAGAACCAACCAAAGGAAGGGTCTACCCCCTCTCCGTAGTGGAGAATAAGGCAATGTTGGAGTACATCCAGGAGAATCTCCAGAAAGACTTCATAAGATCTTCTAAGTCTCCTGCCGGCACTGGATTTTTCTTTGTGGGGAAAAAGGACGGAATGTTACGTCCTTGCATTGACTACAGAGGTCTGAATGAGATCAACATAAAGGACCGCTACCCTTTACCACTCATCTCAGAGCTATTTGATAGGTTATAGGGAGCCAAGATATTCTCCAAGCTTGACTTCATATAACTTAGTTCGCATTCACTCTGGTGATGAATGGAAGATGGCTTTTAATACCTGGGATGGACACTTTCAATACCTGGTGATGCCCTTCGGCTTGTGCAACGCCCCGGCTGTCTTCCAAAACATGATGAACGATATTTTGCGTTATTTACTCTACCAATTTGTCGTTGTCTACTTGGACAACATCTTGATATTTTCTCAGGACCTGCAATCCCATCAGGAAGATGTCAAAAGAGTTCTGCAGAGACTTCGCGAGAACCGCTTGTACGTCAAATTGTCTGAATGTGAATTTCATAAAGAATCCGTGCCCTTCTTGAGTTACATTGTCTCAAACAAAGGTTTCCAAATAGACCCTCAGAAGCTTGAGAGTATTCAAAATTGGCCACAGCCCACAGGCCTAAAAGCTCTAAGATGATTTTGGGGATTTACCAATTACTACAGGACCTTTATTAAAAATTACTCTTCATTGACTGTTCCATTAACAGCAATGACTAAGAAGGGAGTCATCACTGCTACTTGGTCTGTGGAAGCTGTGACTGTGTTCTAGAAGTTAAAAGACGCCTTTCAAGGCAAACCATGTCTCTGCCGTACAGACCCTACTCGACCCTTCATTGTGGAAGTCGATGCCTCTGATGTAGGTGTAGGGGCCGTGCTAAGCCAGACCAGTGATTCAAAGATCTTGCACCCCTGTTCATTCTTTTCCCGACGCTTCTCGCCAGCGGAGAAGAACAAGGCATTGGGGTTAAAGAACTGTTGGCAATAAAAATGGCATTTTAAGAATAGCGCCCCTGGCTTGAGAGTGCACAACATCAGATTACTGTTTACACTGATCACAAAAATCTGGAGTACCTCCGTCACACTCAATGCCTCAACTATAGACAGGTGAGGAGGTCCCTGTTTTTCAACAGATTTGACTTTTTGCTGAAATATCACCCTAGTGACAAGAATGTCAGAGCAGACGCATTATCTCGCTCTTTCCTCTCAGAGGACGTTAGGGGTGTGAATCGTGTGATCGATCGTCTTAACGATCGATTTTGGCTGGGGGGGAGGGAAATCTGATCGTCGTGTTTTGGGTTTTTTTTTAAATCGTTAAAAATCGTAAATCGGGGGAGGGCGGGAAAACCGGCACACCAAAACAACCCTAAAACCCACCCCGACCCTTTAAAACAAATCCCCCACCCTCCCGAACCCCCCCAAAATGTTTTAAATTACCTGGGGTCCAGTGGGGGGGTCCCGGTACGATCTCCCGCTCTCTGGCCACGGCTGCGTTAAGAGAAATGGCGCCGGTGGCCCTTTGCCCTTATCATGTGACAGGGCAAAGGTAGCGCCGGCGCCATTTTGGTTCCTGGTTCCCGACGTCACGCGTGCAGGAGATCGCTCCCGGACCCCCGCTGGACCCCCAGGGACTTTTGGCCAGCTTGGGGAGGGCCTCCTGACCCCCACAAGACTTGCCAAAAGTCCATCGGGGGTCCGGGAGCGTCTTCCTGCATGCGGGCCATATTGCCAATATTCAAAATGGCGCCGGCGCTACCTTTGCCCTCACTATGTCATACGGGCCAAAAGTCCCTGGGGGTCCAGCGCGGGTCCGGGAGCGATCTCCTGCACGTGTGACGTCAGGAGCCAGGAACCAAAATGGCGCCAGCGCTACCTTTGCCCTGTCACATGATAAGGGCAAAGGGCCACCGGCACCATTTCTCAACACAGCTGTGGCCAGAGAGCGGGAGATCGCGCCGGGACCCCCCCCCCCCCCCCACTGGACCCCAGGTAATTTAAAACATTTTGGGGGGGTTTGGGAGGGTGGGGGATTTGTTTTAAAGGGTCGGGGTGGGTTTTAGGGTTGTTTTGGTGTGCCAGTTTTCCCGCCCTCCCCCCTCCCCCGATTTACGATTTTTTGACGATAAATCGGGGGAATTGTTATTGTATCGCGGCTCTAACGATTTTTGACGATTTAAAATATATCTGACGATTGTTTTAAATCATCAAAAAACGATTCACATCCCTAGAGGACGTACCTGATGAACCCCCAGCATATTATTGACTCAAAGAGAGTGGTTCTCTCAGCTACACATCTGGTTCCCCTGGGCAAAACCATTGTACCCTGCAATCTAAGAAAGAAATTGCTAAGATGGGCTCATGATTCAAAACTGGCCAGACACCCTGGTCAATGGCGAACACTTGCCAAGCTACAAAAGTACTATTGGTGGCCCACCATGAATGAAGACACTCTAGCTTACGTAGCCTCCTGTTCCATTTGTGCCAGACAGAAACCTCCGCCCGAACATCCTTGGGGCCTGCTTCAACCCTTGCCAGCACCGGATGAGCCCTGGACCCATATTGCAACGGAGTTTGTGGTGAACCTGCCACTTTCTGGAGGTAACAATACCATTTGGGTTACAGTGGACCGATTTTCAAAGATGGCTCACTTCGTGGCTCTCCCTGGCTTGCCATCAGCCATGGAACTTGCTAAACTATTCATCAGTCACATCTTTCACCTACCTGGCATGCCTAAACATATTGTTTCTGACAGAGAAGCTCAATTTACAACAAAGTTCTGGAAAGCCTTATGTAAGATATTCAACATCAAACTTGACTTCACCTCTGCGTATCATCCTCAGTCGAATGGCCAAACTGAGAGAATGAATAGAACTCTCAAACAGGCTCACTCACCTATAGTCTGCAACTCCCTCCAGCTATGCAGATTCACAATGCATTCCTTGTTTCGCTGCTGAAACCGCTTGTCCATAGTGAGTTTTCCACCAAGACACCTGAACCTACCCCAGTTGATGCAGAAGAAGACATCGAGTATAAGGTTGATGCCATCCTTGATATAAGGAAGAGAGGCAGAGTTTGGGAATACCTCCTGTCATGGGAGGGATAAGGACCAGAAGAAAACTTTTGGGAACCTTTGGCTAATATCATAGACAAAGAGATGCTTTGTCAATTTCATCGATCGCATCCTCAAAAACCAAGACCAGGTAGGGGGTCTTGAGGGGGCCCTTTGAAGGGGGGTACTGTTGCGTCCGTCGATCTCAGATGGCTTCGACCTCTGTGCCTCACTTTTCTTCTTTCTCTCTCCTCAAGCCTTGGGAAGATGACTGCTGCCGCATCTTCATGCCGCTCTCTCCGGTGTCCCTGGAATGGCAACGGCGACGGTGTTCGCCATGATTTTCCTGAGGGCCTCCTAGGGTGCGCACACACATGCCACCCATGTCTTTATCCACGTCATGGCGGGAACCTCAGGGGCATCCCCTCCGAGTGATGTCATCACATCCTGGTATTTAGCCTGCCCTTCGTTTGATAACAAACCGAGTTAGCAAGGATTGGATTGCCTCCGGTCTAAGCTGCTCTGCCGCTTCCCAGCTGCCGCAGGAAGCTCTCTCTGCCCTTCGGGGTAATTCTTCACTAACCTGGGTACCCGCTCCTCTGTGGCCTTTCTGCTCTATTTCAGGTACCTATCTTAGGATACCGGGTACTCGCTCCTTGAGGGCCTGCTCTCCCTAATCTGGTGCCTGCCACTGAACTACTTCTGCCTGCCAGGACCTTCAACAATACAGCTTCTGCTTCAGTGAGTACTAACCCTTTCAGTCTATCTCATCTTCAGCTTCAGCACTCTGTATCTATCTATATCTGGGACCTGTCCCTGCTACGCCGCGCTGCCCATCCTACTCGAGTGTGAGACCGGTCTCCGCTGCTGAGGACCTCTGGACTACTTCACTGGGTTACCTTCACTGCTGCCCACTCCCCGGGCAGTACCATCAAGCTGTACAATAAATACAACTTCTCTGTGTTTGCGTGTATAGAGTCTAGCCTAGTACTGCAGTTCCTCACGGGGCTCCTCCCCTTGGGAGTGGCCATCACCTCAGTACCCAAGAATCCACTCCAACACCTCATAACCATAACAGTACCAGTATCTCCCAAATCAGAATATAGTCCATACAGTCATAATAATAACATTAATCACTTGAACAGAATCTTCAGTCCTAAGGACACAATACATTCATTATGTGTAATCTGATAGTTCAAGTAGATATTAGTTTAAGTAGAATAGATTGTATGTTCTTATTCACCCAGCTAGCATATTCCCTAGTGAGTGTGGGGAGTTAGACCTAGCTGAGTGATTGGATTTATTATTTGTATTTATTGTTACATTGCTATATTTATATTTTGTATTTTATCTGGATTGTATTTATTGAATGCTGTTGTTATGAATTATATTTAGATCTTCTATAAACCACTTTGGGTGATCTCTTAGGATTGAGATGGTGAGGTATAAATATAATAAGATAGAATCCAGAATAGCAGCAACAATCCATATACCCGATTAAATACACATAACAGTGGCTTCATCATTCAAAGCACTCACATACATAAATACCCATTCTCCATGGAGAAAGTGCCTGCCTTACTTAATAAACAGGAAAAACATCTCTGCAGAAGAAATGCACTAGGCAAAGGAATATTGACTCTCAGGCACCTCCCTGGATAACTCTGAAATCTAACTGGTTATGTTTGAATCTCACCAGTTAGGTTTCAAAGTTATCTGGGAAACATATTTCTCAACTGACCAAATGTCAGGTGTAATTAATGTTCATGAAGCTTTACCAACCAGCTTTACTGTTCTAAAGGGAGACGGCCAATACAATAACCTGGTAACTATTCCTGGGCTCAGTCACAAGCGCGGCCCAGTTTCCTGTGGCAAATCAAAGGCAGAATCTGTGCAAAAGTGTGAAAATTCTACATCAAATTTTCTGGAATTCCATGGCACATGTGTATACATTTGCATGTTTTGCTTATTAACAGATAGATTTTAAAAGTGTTTCTCACACAAAAATGCATATAGGCCACACGCAAGCAACATTGAGTTTAAAAAGCCGCAAAATACTAGTGTATGTCCCTGTGCACGCATGAGGAATAAGGGGGTGGGAAAGGGGCAGGGCACAGGTGGGCCAAGATTTACAGCATGCCTCCATATTTTTTTTTGCATATGTCTTTCTATTAACCATTCACCATTACACGAATTAGTCTTCTGATAATAATATAACAATTAAGTATTACATATATAGTAATATTCTAACAAACTTGTTTGTTCATGAACACATTTAAAGTACACCAAGATCAGACAGCACTATTATGTTACTCATTCTTCACATTTTTTCCCCATTTATGCCCCTTCGGTTCTCCCTCCCTCCTTTCTCCTGCCCTCCCCCCACCCCTATGAACAGCTAAACATCTTACTCCATTATGCACCCACTGTGATGCATCAAATATCAGTCAATTATAGCTTGTCATAGCAACATACAGCATACCCTCTGAATTACTTATCACCTTTAACAATTGGTACCTATTTGTTATAAACATTCTATTAGTACCCCAACAAGGGCAGGTCAATCTGATTCTTCTACAATAACAAATCCTTCAGACTATGTTATTCTCTAAACTCAACATCAGGGTTTGCCACTCAGCTCTCCAACAGGTAATTGACTATTATGCTACAAACTTTTCTTTAATTGTTTTTGGCAAACTTTGAACATATGCTCCCTACACTTTCCAGAAACAAAAGGAAGATGATAGGTCAGGGAGTTTCGCCGATGGTCTATATTCTAAACATAACAGTTCAGTTAGTTCCACTATCTACAGTTCTTTAGATGGGTCCTCTTGAAAAAGCCACTTAATCAAAATACATTTCTTAGCAATGCAGAAACTCTTAATTAGAAACATAAAATCATATTTAGAGCTTATGAGGTTCTGTGGCTTAATTGAAAGAATACAAACTTCAGCTGCTAAAGGTATGGAAATTCTGAGAACGGCCTCCAGATATTCTATTATATACTGATACCCAAAAGTCACCAATGGGTGCACATTCCCAATAGAGTGAAACAGAATTGTTTTACTGTCATTGCATTTCAAACAAGCAGAGTCCCTACTAATACCCATTTGGAAGGTTCCATAAGGGGATATTACTATCCTATGTACCAGTTTTAGTTGTTCTCTCAAGGGTATCGACATACCTCTTTTGTATACCAATCATATATATTGTCTTCATCAACGGGAATTGATAAATCTTTCCCCCACACTTCTGCTAGAGATTTCATCATGTTATGTATACTAATGGAGTGTAGATACTTATAGCAGTAGACAGTTTGTACTTGCATGCTTGATAGATACATAACAATTTCTGAAACCCCTTAGAGGTAATACCTTGGTTCTTAGGATCTTCAAGGAAATGTAGCTTACTAATTGTTTATATGCAAAATATTCCTTATCTGTAAATCCCAACTTTTCCTTACAATACTCTAAGGAGTATATTTTTGAATTTTGATTATCGTCAAAATTTCTTATCTATTTTGTTCTGACTTAGATTATAAAACAATTTATGTTGGTCTCCTGGAGAAAACTTGGGATTACATCTAAAAGGCAACCATAATGACACATCCCATGAAAGTGATAGGTAGAGTCGTATAAATCTCCAAGCATACTGTTATGCCTGTTGGTCGCAGATGGCTGTGACCTCTCATGCTCACCTCTTTTTTCTCCACTCCATCTCGTCTAGGAAGAATGGTGGTGTCTGCCAGCTCATGCCGACCTCTCCGACATTCTCAGGACAGAATGAGTGCTGCCAGCCGCCATCTTGGACATGGAGTTACCTAGGCATGCACGCACGTGTGCAAGGGCCTTATTTGAATATGTCATGGCAGGAACCTCGGGGGCATCCCCACCTGATGACGTCAACCCACTAGCATTATTTAATGGAGCCAGCCCTTGCCTTCCTTGAGTTAGCAAGGAGTTCCGTCTTTCTGTACTCTGCTCATTCAAGGACTTCCTGTTCCTGCTACAGCTTGGCAAATGGACGCTATGAGTACCCGCTCCTCGGGGGCTCCCCTGCGTTCACGGCTATCCACTCCTCGGAGGGCCTTCCTGCCTTTCTGCTACTGATCTACTTCTCTGATCTACTGCTCCAGGAACCACCTACTGTGAGTACTTCTACAGACATCATCCTTTCTGGACAACACTGAAGAGCCTATATGGCATACCATGATCCTCGGGCCATTACCGCCCTTCTTCAGTGAAAGCCTATCTTCATATCTACACTACAGTTTTCCTGCCCATTATCTGCACAGGACTGCACCCGAGTTTGGCATACCTACCAATATCTACTGTATAGACTTCCTCAGCATACCCTGCTCCACTGGCCACTACCGGATCTGTATCCTGAGGTGCCCTACTCTCGCCAGAGGGGATCCGGCGTACCCGCTCCTCGGATCACTACCGGATCTTCCTCCACTGTGTCACTCTGGGTAACTCCCATTGCCCAAAACTGTGCTTTTTATTACGAATACTGTGGACATTACTTTCCTTCCTATTTTAATAAAGGTTCTATTTCTAGCTGTGTGCCATTCTACTGAGACTGCGCCTGCTGACGGTGAGGCTCACAGGGCTCCTCCCTGTGGGCGGAGACATCGCTCATCTCAGCCCAGGGGTTCACATCCTTCCCTAAACATAATAGATTGCTAACTCCATGGACCTGGCTCAGATCTCAGCCCTTCAGGCCATTCCTGGCCTGGCCCAGTGACTGAATGAACAGCAAAGAACTTTGGATACACTGGCTAATGCCTTCAACCAGCTCAGTTCCCGACTGAACACTACACCTTCGCCTGACAAGGCTATCGCCTCTCCACCTACTGGATTCATAAGACTTTCAGTGCCCTTGCCTGCACCCACTCGTTTTACAGATGATCCCTTATTATGCAGAGGTTTCCTGAACCAGTGCTGTATGCACTTCTCCTTACAGCTCACCTACTTCCCAGACGTAGTGTCCAAAACTACGTACAACCTGTTCTCTTTAGACAGGAAAGCCTGGCCTGGGCTTCACCTCTCTGGGAGCATAATGATCCTATCATCAGCGATTTTGACAGGGTCCTCGCCCTATTTTGTTTAGTGTTTGATGATCCTGCCCGTCAGACCATCGCTGGATCTTGCACTTTTACACCTTCAGCAAGGTACCAAAGCTTTGACTGATTATGTTATTGAGTTTAAAACTTTATCATCTGAGTTGCTTTGGGACCTGGGTTGTCTACGGACTATTTTTCTAGAAGGTCTTAATTTCCGCATTAAGAACGAACTAGCCTCCTGTGAGCTCCCTGATACCTTGGACTCCCTCATTGATCTTGCAGGGCGAATTGATCGTCGCCTGCGTGAGCATTCGCAAGAGATAAAAGTTCCCAAGAAAATGACCTCGGGAGTTCCACTTCCTCACCCTGCACCAACTACACAGACCAAGTCCATGCCCAGTATCGAGGAGGAAGAACCCATGCAACTAGGCTGTAGCCATCTGACCACCAAGGAGAGGCGTTTATAGTAAAGATTTGGCCTCTGTATGTACTGCGGACAGCCTGGCCATGCAGTTCCCTCCTGCCCTATCTGTCTGGGAAACTCGCAGACCTACGATCCGCCAGAGGACTCTTCCTAGGTCTCACCTCTCCATCTCCTCCACTGACTCTTCCAGTCTCCATCATTTCGAGTACCCTCGAATTCCATACGGTTGCTTTAGTGGACTCTGGTGCCGGGGGAAACTTCATACTTAAGCAACTCGTAGAGCACCTATGAATTCCCACCATCCGGATACCTACACCACTGCTACTATCTTCCATACACGGCGAGCCACGTCCTGGTGAGGTCACGTATTTTACTCAACTCATTCATCTCCGCATGGGGTCGCTCCACTCGGAGACCATCTCGTTCCTGGTCTTGGATAAAGCTATTCATCCGATCATACTTGGTATACTGTGGTCACAGACGCACTTACCCCAGTTTGACTGGAACACTTTGGAACTGTCTCAATGGGGAAAAGACTGTCATGGGAGATGCCTTCAAGAAGTCACCTCCATGCCGTGTCTAACCACCATCACCTCACTTCCGGGCTTACCTCAGCAATATTCATTCTACCAGGACGTCTTTTCAAAGAAAGCTGCAGATACTCTGCCCCTCACCGGTCCTTCGACTGCGCTATTAATTTAATACCCAACTCAGAGCCTCTCAGAGGTAAACCCACTTTCTCTCTCTGAGACTCAGGCGATGTCGGCCTACATTCAAGAGAACTTGGCTAAGGGCTTCATTAGACTTTCTAAATCTCCAGCCGGGCAGGTTTCTTTTTCGTGGGTAAGAAGGCTGGATCCCTTCGCCATGTATAGACTACTGAGGACTAAATGAGATCACCTTGAAGGATCACTACCCACTGCCACTGATCTCTGAACTTTTTTGATCGGCTCCAAGGGGCCAAAATATTCACAAAGCTGGACCTCAGAGGGGCATACAATTTGGTCAGCATATGCCAGGGAGATGAGTGGAAAACTGCTTTTAATACCCACAATGGCCATTTTTGAACATTTAGTCATGCCCTTCAGCCTTTGCAACACCCCCAGCTGGTTTCAAAACATGATGAATGACATTTTCAGGGACATGTTGTTTAGTTGTGTGGTCGTATATCTTGACGACATACTGGTCTTCTCCCAAAACCTACAGAATCATCAAGTAGATGTTGCCAATGTTCTTCAAAGGCTCTGGGATAATCACCTATACATCAAATTAGAGAAGTGCTCCTTCCATCAAGAATCCGTTCCATTTCTTGGTTATGTGGTATCCAGCCAAGGGTTCCAAATGGACCTGCAAAAGACCAAAAGTATCTGGGACTGGCCCCAACGTATTGGTCTCAAGGCTTTGCAGAGATTTCTGGATTCACGAACATTACAGGTCCTTTATACATCATGACTCCACTTTGACCGCGCCTCTTACAGCCATGACGCGGAAGGGAGCCAATCCCTCTCACTGGTCTGCTGAAGCCATTGACACCTTCAAGAAACTTAAAGAATCGTTCATCCGCAAGCCATGTCTACGCCATCCCAATCCCGACAACCATTTATTGTCGAGGTAGATGCTTCGGATGTTGAAGTTGGTGCTGTCCTTAATCAACACAATGACATCCACACATTACACCTCTGTTCCTTCTTTTCTCGGCAGTTCTCCCCCGCTGAGCAGAATTATGGAATAGGAGACAAGGAGCTACTCGCCATCAAATTAGCATTCGAAGAATGGTGCCCATGGCTCAAAGGTGCACAACACCAGATAATGATCTACACGGACCATAAAAATCTTGAATACCTTGTCATGCGCAACGTTTGAACCATAGACAAGCGCGCTGGTCCTTATTTTTAATCGATTTGATTTTTTACTGAAATATCATCCTGCAGACAAGAATACCAGAGCAGATGCAACTCTCCTGTTCCTTCATCCCAGAGGACGTACCGGATACACCGCAACACATCATTGATCCTACAAAGGTATTGCTTGCAGCAACCCACATGGTTCCCGCCGGGAAGACAGTGGTACCTCTCTCTCTCAGGAAGAAGATCCTCAGATGGGCCCATGACTCTCGGCTTGGAGGTCACCCTGGACAGTCCAGAACTCTCATCACCTTACAGAGATACTATTGGTGGCCTTCTATGAAGGAAGACGTACGAGCTTACGTTGAGCCATGTCCTACCTGCGCAAGACAGAAACCTCCAGCTGGCCATCCCTGGGGACTTCTCCAACCACTGCCCACTCCTAGTGAACCATGGACATACATTGCAATGGACTTTGTCATCGACTTGCCCCTATCCAACGGTAATAATACCATCTGGGTCACCATTGACCGTTTTTCTAAAATGGCACATTTTGTGGCACTGCCCAGCTTACCGTCTGCTCCAGAACTAGCAAAGTTGTTTATCCAGCACATCTTCTGGCTACATGCCATGCCAAAACATATCCTCTCGATAGAGGTGTTCAGTTTACTGCCAAGTTCTGGAGATCTTTGTGCAAGAAATTCGATATCTCATTGGATTTATTGTCAGTGCATCACCCACAAGCCAACGGGCAAACGGAGAGAACGAACCATACCTCAAAACAATTCCTTCGTGTCTACATCAACTCCAGACAAAGCACTGGTCAGAATTGCTTCCTTCGGCTGAATTCACTCTGAACTCACACCAGTCTGTCTCAACTGGGTCATCTCCTTTCCAACTAGTCTAGGGACATCAGCCTTTACCTCCATTACCTGTGCCATTATCAGTAGCCTCTCCTGCTGCCCAGGCATCAGCGCAAGAATTACATCAGTTGTGGGAACACAAAAGAACTTCTTCAGAAGGCTGGACAATGAGCCAAAAAGTTCTATGATGCACATCACAGAGCTGCACCACAGTTACAGCCTGGCAATAAGGTATGGTTGAGTACCCAATTCATACGCCTGAAACTGCCATCAATCCAGTTTGTGCCAAAGTACATAGGACTCTTTTCAATCCTCCGTCGCCTGGGTCCAATAACATACAGCTTGAAGCTACCACCGGCACTTCGAATACATAATGCTTTGCATATCTCCCTTCTGAAGCCTCTCATCCTGTCCAAATTCACCAGGAAGACTCCATAGCCCCAGCCTCTCTCTGCTGAAGAATATATCACATATCAAGTAGAACATATCCTTGATGTAAGAAAACGCGGCAGACGATGGAATATCTCATTTCCTGGGAGGGATTCAGCTGGGAGGAAAATAGTTGGGAGCCAGCATGTAACATCCTGGACAAGAACTTGATCCAACAGTTCCACAGAACACATCCTCAGAAACCGAAACCCCCGGGAGGGGCCCTAAGAAGGGGGGGGGTACTGTTATGCCTGTCGGTCGCAGACGGCTGCGACCTCTCATGCTCACCTCTTTTTTCTCCGCTCCATCTCATCTAGGAAGAATGGCGGGGTTCTGCCAGTTCACGCCGACCTCTCCGCGTTCCTGGGACAGCGTGGGTGCTGCCAGCCGCCATCTGGACCTGGAGTTACCTAGGCGCCTGCGTGCAAGGGCCCTTATTTGAATACATCATGGCGGGCACCTCGGGGGCATCCCCACCCGATGACGTCAACCCACTAGCGTATTGTAATGGAGCCAGCTCTTGCCTTCCTCATGTTAGCAAGGAGTTCTGTCTTGCAGTTCGCTGTTCATTCAAGGACTTCCTGTTCCTGCTACAGCTTGGCAATTGGACGTTCTGAGTACCCGCTCCTTGGGCGCTCCCCTGAATTCACGGCTATCCGCTCCTCAGAGGGTCTTCCTGCCTTTCTGTTACTGATCTACTTCTCTGATCTACTGCTCCAGGAACCACCTACTGTGAGTACTTCTACAGACATCATCCTTTCTGGACAACATTGAGGAGCCTACGCAGTGTACCCCCAATCCTTGGGCCACTACCCCGCCCTTCTTCAGTGAAAGCCTGTCTCATATCTACACTACAGTATTCCTGCTTATCATCTGCACAGGACTGCACCTGAGTTTGCCTACTTACCAACATCTACTGTACAGACTTCCTTGGCATACCCCGCTCTGCAGGCACTACCAGATCTGTATCCTGAGGTGCTTAGTCTCGCCAGAGGGGATCCCGGCGTACCCCACTCCACGGGTCACTACCGGATCTTCTCCACTATGTCACTCTGGGTAACTCCCATTGCCCAGGACTGTGCTTTTTATTACAATTACTGGTGGACATTACTTTCCTTCCTATTTTTTTTTTTTGTTTGCATTTCTTTATTAGAATTTTCCAATATTAGAGATTGGTACAACGAGAACTATAACGCAGAATGAATCAGTAACAATCAAATAAAACAAAACAGGAGAACCATACCCATCCCACCCATTCCTTCCTATTTTAATAAAGGTTCCATTTCTAGCTGTGTGCCATGCTACTGAGACTGCGCCTGCTGATGGTGAGGCTCACAGGGATCCTCCCTGTGGGCAGAGACATTGCTCAGCTCAGCCCAGGGATTTACATCCTTCCCTAAACATAACACATACCTCATAGAGTACACCAAGGGGTTGGTCACAATATGTTCCAGCAAAAATGTCCCTCCTACTGTGCAATAGCTACTTTAAATTGTAAAGTGCCACTGTCAGTTGCTCCATTTCCACATCTGAGTAACAATTGCTAATCTTTAACCAGTCCCCAAATGATTGCAGCAAATTCCCAACATTATAAAACCTAAGATTGGATAATCCCCACCCTCCCTCTTCTACCAGAGTGGAGAGGTTTGCCGCAGTCTTCTGTTATTCCAGATAAACTGAGAGCATATTGTAGTTAAAGTCTCAAATCTTTTGATACTAGCCAGCACCATCTGAAGGGTACAGAGCAATTTTTGGTAACAGCATCATTTCAAACAATGCAATTCTCCCTAGTACCAACAGAGGGTAGTGCATCATTTTTTAATATGAGACCAAAAGTAATCCATAATCATAGTAATATTAGAAGAATACCACTCCTCTACCTTCCTGTGTATTTGAATACCCAAATATTTTATGGAATTGTTAGCCCATTTTAGCGGAAATTTGGGCCAGTTATCTGATAAGGAGTCCAAGATGTCTAATGCCTCTGATTTATCCAAGTTTATCTTAAATCCTGAAAAGTTCCATATGTTTGAAAAAACCTCCAGAATATTACTCATATGTAGCCTGGCCTCTGGAATATACAACAAAATATACCGGTAATTCGCAAATAGATTGTAGGCAAATGGTACTCTTAACTATGCATATCCGCTGCATGTAACTGTTTACGGCTGCTATCAATGGTTCTTAAATAAGAATAAATAGCAAAGGTGAGAGTTACCTAGTCCCCTTGTTAAGCAAAATGACTTTGATAATTCCCCATTAACCATAATGCTGGCCATTGGATTAGAGTATAGAATGTTTGTAGCATCTTTTATAAACTCTAAAAGCTAAATGTCTCCAGAGTTCTTAACAGGAAGTTCCAGGAAACCCTATCAAAAGCTTTTTCTGCATCAAACCCCACTACAAACACATCCTGTAGCTTGAACTTCTTGCTTAATTCCATCAAAACTGCTATCCTGCACATGTTTATGCTGGCTTTCCTCCCAGTTACAAACTCAGCTTGTCCCATTGAGCAGAATCATCTTGCATTCAGACAGGAATAAACAAGGGCCCTGACTTTTAACGTTCGGGGAAACTGAGAAGTAGAAGTAGGGGGTGACCTCTTACAGCGTGGCAGATACTTGCTAGGCAGACTGGATGTACTGTTTGGTCCTTCTCTGCCATCATTTCTATGTTTCTATGTATGTTTAACCTATTAGATATAAAGATCTATGCAAAGATATTAACTAAGTTGAGTAATAAAATGAGTCTATAGGATGAAGTAAGAAAGTCCTCGCTGCCTGTTTTGGTAATACTATCAGATTAGCCAATTTCTTGGTATCAGGCATCAAACCCTTAGCTACCATTACAATGAATAATGATCTAAGGGGATGTAAAAGTTCTGGTTTTAGTGCTTTATAAAAGCATGTTACCAGCCCATCTGGCTCTGGGGATTTAACATTTTGAAGATCTGAAATTGCTGCCTCCGTTTCTGAAGTTTGTAGAGGTAAATTTAATTTCTCCAATTGCAATTCAGTTAGGGGTGGCAACTGAATTCCCTCCAGAAATCGTTCTCTTGTTATGGGATTGTCAGGCTTTTTTGAATATAACTTTTCATAATACAGAAAGAATAGATTCCCTATTTCTTCAGTTGTAGTTACAACTTTCCTAAGAGTTCCTCAAACTCATGACAGAGGAAGCCACCACTTTCCCCTTTACCAGATTGGCAAGCATTTTTCCTTCTCTATTTCCATGAAGGAATAGATTATGTTATGTGCAAATAGAGAAGAAAGAGCTCTAGTATATAGCTTATCCATAAGTGTTTCTGGATCTGCCAAAAAATCTTGAATTAAATTTGTTAAATTCCTTCTTTGCCTGCTCCAATTGACTCGTAAGATCTAAAATATCCTTATCTAATTGCTTTTTTTTTCCAGTATGTAAAACTGATTTCCCCTCTAAGCACTATTTAGATGTTTACTCATCATCTCACACACCATCAAAATCGGGTTATCTTCATGCTGTGCAAGTATTCATCTTGAATTTATGCCATTAAAAAAAAAAACCTCTTAAATTCTTATCTTTTATTAGCAAAGGTGGCATTTTCCAGTTAACATTAGGATTCCTCTGTTTCTGTCTCCTATTAAACAGGAGACAGGACAATGGTCTGAGATAACCAGTAGCTCTATCTCTGCTTTCTACAAGAGGAAAATAGAGTCTCTGATACTAAAAGATAATCAACACAAAATTTAGCGTCAGTGGCTCTTGCATAGTGAGTATAATCTTTTGTATTTGGGTTTAAAGTTCTCCAGATATCCAGTACCTGGAGTGTGTCACATAAAAATTGGATACCTTTATTTTCCCCCATAGTTCTAACATTGTTCTTGGACTGGTGGTCCATAAGTGGGACCAAACATACATATTTTAGAACTGTTTTTTATTAGTATTATTGTATTTTAAAGTGATTTAAATTTTACATAGAAGTAAGATGTAATTAATCTAACATTTTAGTAAAAACAATGTAAGATGTATAATGATAAGTTGGCTATAACTGTATTTTGAATTTTGCTACTGCAAATTCTATTATTGTAAACCGCCTTGAAATTAAATTGAAAGTCGGTATATAAAGTTGAATAAATAAATATCCCCTCCTATGATTATCTGTGCTTTCCCCAATAAAAACAATCCTATGATTATCTGTGCTTTCCCCAATAATAACAATAAGAGAGATCATTTTGGTAAAAAAAAAGAGTGATCATATCTGTTATGATTGTATATGGACCCCAGCTACCCATAGAGCATTCCTAAAACAATCACATAGCACCCCTCCAAATCTACTATTATTTGTTTCCATTGAAAAGATACTGATTTATGCAATAGTATTGCCATTCATGGCTTTTCAATGTCCCCTGAGCAACATATACCTGGTTCACCCACTGCTTCCGAAGTTTCAGGTGTTCAGAGTTTGACATATGTGTTTCCTGTAAGAAAACAATATTTCCTTTCAATTTATTTAAGTTGGTGAGCACTTTTTCCCTCTTTATTGGCATCCCTAATCCAGTTACATTCCATGTAACAATTGTAATTTGTTTCCCATGATAACCTCTGAAATGAGACTTACTCAGATCTTTTTGGCATGATCCTTCCCATTACTATGCAATCATTCCTCCGCTCAAGTGCAAATGCACATTGCTGTCTCGTACCCTGCTGATCCCCCTTACCCCTCTCCCCTTCAAGTTCCCCTCCCCCTCGCCCTCCCCTTCCATCCCTTCTACCCTCCCCCCTTTCCTCCTTCCCCCTAATTCTCCTTCCTCCCCCCCTTCCTTTAATCCCCAATATATAAAGTCTCCAACTATAGGAGATAAGGAGTTATTAACAACCAAGCAAGTGCCATCCCCCATTCACAACTATACAGACTCCTCATCTAACTTCCTATGCCTTCTAACTCTCCTATATATCTCAATGTTCATATATGAGGTCCAAAACTTCATTAATTCAGCCCTCTCCACCTGGAAAAAAACAAGCCTGCAGTGAGGAAAAAGCAAAAAAGAAACATTGAGAAATTACTACATACCTGATAATTTCTTTTTCTTTAGGACAGCCAAATGAATCCAGAACAAGTGGGTTTATGCTCCCCTGCCAGCAGATGGAGATGGAGCAAACTGACATCACAGTACATATATCCCTGAAGTGACATCTGCCTGCCAGTATTCTCTTCAAAAGCAAACTGTGGACAGACTAGAAAAAAAACGATTAAAAACAGATAACCACGTCAATACTCAGCCAAAAGGAAGCACTGAGCTCAGACAAGAAATGTCTTAACACTAGTCTAGGGACTGGACTAACACTTACCGGTAATCCCTGTAACACATAGTCACACAAGAGGACCATAGTACAATCATTCGGCAGCCAAAGGAGTGAAGCTGGATTCATCTGACTGTCCTAAAGAAAAGGAAATTATCAGGTAAGTAGTAATTTCTAATTTCTTAGCGTCCAGTCAGATGAATCCAGATGTACCCAAGCTACCCCCAAATAGGGTGGTAGACTTCCCACGGTCCAGTCAAAACTACACGTGCAAAGGCTGCATCCTCCCGGGCTGCACCTTCAAACGATAATACCTGGAAAAGGTGTGTAAGGAGGACCACATCACAACTCGGCAAATGTCAACAGGAGACAACATTCTAATTTCTACCCATGACACTGCCTGAGCCCTAGTGGAATGAGCCCTAACCTGCCTAGGTAATGGCTTGCCAGCATCAACATATGCTGCCGTGACTACTTCCTTAATTGAGCAGGCTATTGTGGACTTCAAGGCCAGCTCTCCTTGTTTAGTACTGCCATGAAGGACAAACAAGCGATCCATTTTCCATAAAGGCTCAGAAACCTCCAGATACCGGATGATGTCTCTTGACATCCAAAGGTCACAGCAGACGATACTTCCCTATGTCTCTCTCTCTGTCCAGAGATGGCAGGGAGCTGATTCAAGTGAAATTCAGTGACCCCCTTCAGTAAAAAAGAAGGAACAGTACACAACTGTTTTGCCCATGGAGTCACCAGGAGGAAGGGCTCCCGGCAAGATAAGGCCTACAGCTCGGAAACTCTCCGCACAGAACAAATTGCCACAAGAAGCACTGTTTTCAAGATCAGTAACTGCAAGGACAGTTTTCGCATCTGTCTAAATGTAGGACCCACTAAGAAATCCAAGACCAAATTAAGATTCCATAAGGGTACTGGAAACTGCAAAGGAGGACCAAAATGTTTCACTCCTTTCAGGAAAAAGGCCACTCAGGATGAGCCGACAAGGAACCACCATTCACTTGGCCCCTGAAGCAGGTGAGAGCTGTTACTTGTACCTTTAAGGAATTAAGGGCCAAACCTTTATTTAAGCCACCCTGCAAAAATTCCAAAATGACCAGGATCTTGGCAGAATGAGGAAAAGTACCTCGATCCTCACACCAGGCCTCAAACACTTGTCAAACTTGCTCATAGGTCAAGGAAGTGGAGAACTTTCTACCTCTAAGAAAAGTGGAAATCACTGCCACCAAGTATTCACGTTTCAGCAATCGAGTCCTCTCAAGGGCCATAATGAAAGACAAAAATGAGTCGAATCTTCATGAAGACCTAGACCCTGACTTAGCAGGTTCCTGTTTGCCTGAAGTCGAAGGGGTGAGTCCCCCAGGATCCACCACAAATCTGCACTCAATCCTTCGGATCAATCTGCGCAATATGGGCCATGGAGAAAAGGCATACTGCAACTTGTCTTCCTGCCACTCCTGCATTAGGACATTGATCCCCAATGACTTTGGATCTCTCCTGCAACTGAAGAATCACAGAACTTTCACATTGCAAGAAGTCACCAGGAGGTCTAGGAATGGGGGACCCTAGCGATCCAGAATCAACTGAAATGCCTCATCTATTAAGGCCCATTTTCCTGGGTCCCGACTTTCCCTGCTGAGAAAGTCTGTTCTTACATTGTCTTTTCCTGCTATGTGTGAGGCTGAGATCATCTGGAGATACACTTTTGCCCATTCCATAATCTGATCTATTTCCTGCAACACTTGCTGGCACTTGGTTCCTCCCTGCTGATTGATGTAAGCCATTGTCTAACATTATCCTGACAGATCGATCCTGCAGCCTGTCATTGAACTGCAAACATGCCAATCAGACCACCCTGGCTTCCAGAGAGACTCTTCTGCATTCCAGTGCCCTTGTACCATTAGCTCCTGACAGTGAGCCCCCCAACAAAGGAGGCTCGCATCTTTTGTCAGTACTAGACAGTCTGGTAGTGCTATGGAAACTCACTTCCTTAGATGGTCAACCTGCAGCCACTACTGCAGTTGGGAGAAAATTTCCATCAGCAGGAGGAGCCAAATCAAATAGTCCTGAGACTGAAGATTCTACCAAGACAGCAGGGAGCGCTGAAGAGGACACATATGCACCCTCGCCCACGGTACCACTTCCAGGGTGGGTGCCATTAAGCCAAGTACTTGCAGGTAGGACTTGCAGATAGGTGAGCACAGAGTGTTCAATAACAGATGGAGCTGAGTCATCAACTTCTGAATTTCATGCTTCCAGCAGGAAAATCTTGCTCTGCTTCATGTTGAACTGAACCCTGAGGTACACCAACAACTGAGCAGACTGCTCTTGGATAGGTTCACCATCCATCCGAGCTCCTCTAAAAGGGAGATCACCTTGCTATAGGAAACATTCATCCTGTTTTCAAGGTTTTCAGTGACTATTACATTTTTGTATACGAATTCATATTTGTCTTAATGCTGCATACACCCCCTGAAAAAGACTTGTTTGGTGAAACATAAAGGGGCAGATTTTCAAAGGGTTACGCGCGTAAGATACGCGCGTAACCCCCGAAAAGCTGCCCCTGCACGCGCCGAGCCTATCTATACCGAGCCTATATATACCAATTATTAGGCAATATTGTACTTCTTATTGAGCCTATTAAATCCTAACACCAACAAACACTCCCTTTGGAGTGGAGCAAAAGCACAATCATTATTATTATTTTTCAAACACCTCTTTTATTCAATCTCCATGAAAAATTACATACAAAGAGTAACATCAATTTTGAGACTCTTATAAAATCCACATATCACATCAATACATCATTAAAATCTACACTCATTCATACTCATCCATACCACTCTTCTCCATACTCACACTCTGTGCAAAAATTGCTTTTAAAACCCTCCTAACAAAACCTTATTATGTTTTTTAACAGTTATACAAATTTACCCATTAATGTAAATTTTTATAATTACACTCTCAGCACAAATTACATGGTACCAACAATTCTCTTTGTAATTTTAATTCATCCCAACCGGGCCCTAGTTTCGCCTTCCGGCTTCTTCAGGGGAATCTTAAACCATTAATTCACTATTGATCTTTTTCACACGACAATCCTAAATTCTCTGTCGGTTTTCAAAAGGTACCGATGATCTTCATTAAATCTCCAAATATATATTGTGCTTAGCCAATGTCTGCATCTTAATCATCTGTGTTTAAAAAACAACAAATCGTATTAAAGATTTCTTTGTAATTTGTATTGCATAACATGTATTTATTACTTAAACTACTATTTTGAATGTATTCAAAAAGATGTTTGTTAACTCTAATTTATGTACCTCCACAAGATATTACCTGTGAACTACTTTTATATACCGCCATCTATTCTGCTCCCAATGTTCATCACTCTAATGATATCTCATATGTCTTCTAAACTGAATATACATAAATACAAAAATATATATATTAACCTTACTTTCCATATTAAACTTCATTTTCTGAGGAACCCTATTGGTCCCCTCATCCCCACAGTCAAATGCTATCCACCACTATCATTATTTCTCATCCTACTTACCCTCAGGAAACAAACACTCATACTTTTAACTCTCCTTCTTGCTTTTATTCTACAACAGCACCAGAAAACGTCACTTTCATGCAATATCCTTCATCTTATTTCAAATATTAACTTGAATTACAGACATGGTCTCAGAACAAATCTAAAAACCAAAAAACTCGATTTTAATCCTTCACAGTATGCCTAATACTCAATCCCGCAATATATATACCAACCTACCGAAACCCCCTCTACCTACTCACCTCCTTAGAATAATTTGCAAACACTCACTTCGACTTCCCTGTACATCTTACAGGCGTGGGATCGTTCCGGCATTACTTGTTCATTCCATGCCTACAATTACAAATATTCAGTCAACTCTAAATTTCCTCCTAATCCTATCAAACGAATAGAGAAAACATGACTATCATACCTCATCCGACCATCAAATAACCTGAAACTCCAAACCCCAAAAACCTCATATACTTACTTCTATAAGTTTATTCGGAGCTTCTCTGACAATCTTCCAGACGCGGTGAACGTATGCCGTCACCAGTTCTTTAAAAACTGATCTTCTGATAACATTCTGACCAATCCCTGTTATGTTCTTCAACTTAATGCCTACCCATTGGACCTAAGTACTACACACATCCCCCTCCTCTCTACCAATCCCAAAAAATTCTCAAATATTTATTGAAGTATAAGCCACCATCTCGAAGTGTTTTAATAAAATGCCTCCCATTCGATCTTTGAATTCAACCCACAAGGAATTAAAGTACCCCATTGATAAATTAATCTTTGCTCTTGCTGCCGTAATAATTGCGAAACATTTCCACCCCATGAACACAACACCTGTTTAAGAACAGTGAATCTCAATTGTTCTAGCATATGTGACGCCTCCTGCCAATGGCGGACTAGAGGAGCTTCCATTTTACCAGTGCGTATGCAGCTCCTGTGCTGAATGATACAGGTTCTTATCTGCAATGTGGTATGTCCAATATACAATTTTGAACATGGACATTGCACCACATACGCTACCTTAGTAGAACCACAATAAAACCTACCCCTCAATTCAAACGGTTATGGAATGGAGTCGTGTATAAACACTGTACCCTCCATTACATACGGACAAACAGAACACCCGGCACAACACTTCTGTCCTCCATATTCTTGAATAATGTTCTCTTTCACCACCGATGATACCAATAAATCTTTTAAATTCCGACCTCTAGTTTTTGCAAATATTGGTTTAGTTTGTAAAGCTGGATATAACGTTAAAATCGGCCAATGCCTAAGAATGATTTTCTGAATATGATGTGTCCTTGCTGAGAACGGCAACACACAAACCAATGGACCAACTTCTGATTTTTGTTTAGTTTGAAGCAACAGATCCCGGTTTGCATAAAGACCCCGTTTAAATGCTTGCTTAATAACCTTTTTGGGGTAACCTCTGGAAATAAATTTAGTTTGCATAACTACCGCCTGTTTTTTTACTCCCCAACCCCTTCACATAAATGTCTCAGATGTAAAAACTGTCCTATGGGGATGTTGTCTCTCAAATTCAAGGGATGATAACTCCCATAATGTAACAAGTGATTCCTGTCTGTTGGTTTAGTATAAATCATAGTTACCAACCTACCTTGATCTTTATAAACTTGTAAATCCAGAAACGAGATTGAAGTTCTATGACTTGTAAGGGTAAACTGCAAATTGACATCTAATGTGTTAAGCCAAATGACAAAATCTTTCAGGGCTCCTTCTGACCCCTTCCACACAAAAAAGATGTCATCTATAAATCGCATCCATGTCTGAATATTTGACCAGTAATCAGATGTATAAACTTGAGTCCTTTCGAATTCAGAAACATATAAACACGCCAGCGATGGGGCCATTGTGGCTCCCATCACTGTTTCCTTAATTTGTTTGTAATATTGGTTTTTATATATGAAATAGTTTTCTGTTAAAGCCAAAGTGGCCAATTCTGTGATAAAATTGGCTTTCTTGTCAGACATGCTCTGCGCCAGCAGAGTCTGTTTAACCAAAACTAATAAGGCTGCCTGTGGGATATTCGTATATAAAGCCTTGACATCTAGAGTTGCCAATATAGTATGTTCATCAGCTTGCAGTTTCAAAATAAAATCTGCAGAATCCCTGATGTATGACTGGCTCAATTTAACCAAAGGGCTTAAAAAGGTGTCAACATATTTAGACAAAGGTTCTAAAATGGACTGGATACCAGACACTATCGGCCTTCCTGGTGGCGAAACTAACGATTTATGAATTTTAGGGACTGTATAGAATACCGGAATGGACGGATGCGGTTCTGTCAAAAAATCCTGTTCCTATAGTGCCAGAATTGTGTTATTTCCTACATACAACCACTGGGAGGACCATGTTTACTATCAGAAAGAGAGAGAGAGAAAGAAAGAAAGAAAGAGCGAGCCTAGCCATAACGCCTCGAGTTACTAGGTGGGCCTTCCACAGAGATATAAATACCTATCTAGGGTTAATGCATTATGGCTAGGTGCTCTTTCTCTCTCTCTCTCGTAGCTGGTGCTCTGGGAGTAATAAAACAGGCATTGGAGAACACATCACAAAATGCAATAAAGCCTTAACACAAGTTATTGCATGGCTTAACATTACTGAAAAAGGTGTAGCTAAAATCAGTGTGAAAGCCATGCAATAGGGCTTCACAAAACAGTTAACCCAACCCACTCCTCCTCTTTTTCAGATTTGCATCGCACCATATGTTATGGTGTTATCGCATGCGTTAAAGGCATTTTTGCGATAAGCCCTTATCGCATGCAAAAACGCCTTATAGCATTTTGATAAATGACCCTATGAGTTTTGTGAGGGACTTAGGCAGTCCCTCACCAAACGCTGCTGCTGCCTCCATTGAGTCAAAATGTGTGTGTTACATTTCTTCTCCATACCCGCAGCTTAGCCTGGAATTGCAGCATGACTTGCACCGGCTTTATCATCAGCTTTGTGCATATAGGTACAAAAGCTTTGCAGCGGGAAGAGACTTTAAGCAAGTTGTCTTGAAAAATTGAAATAGGCCAATTCTGATATTGCAGATTAGTCACCTAGAGCAGTTCTCTATATCATCTATTTTCTCTTGCTCTTGAATTAATTTTTCTAATTTTTTAATCTTTCCCATTGCAGCCAACATATCATCTTCCACAACATCAACTTTTCCCTCGACTGCATCTAAACGGGGCCTCAGTTCCAGCAACGAGATTTTTAATTCATTTGTGCTGATATATTATCTAGCCTACCAGCAATCGCTGCTGATACTGCCTCTGTTATTTCATTCACCACTGCATTTTCCATTATACGTTGCGCCTTGCTCGTTACCTGTGGCGGCCATCTTTTCCTCAGCCGACTTTGGTTTCTCTTTATCTTTTTTGTTAGGTTTCCCTAGAATATCTCCCATGGATTTCTTCATATACCAGTCAATGGACATATATGAAGTCCCGAGGTAATATTTATAACACTTAAAATTCATCGATGGCTGGGATTATTGCAAATGATCAGAGGGTGGCACCCAAAGCCCAGACAGAGTAGTCCATCTGGGACCACCATATCACATGAATCCACTTCCGTATTTTAAAACCAAAAACCACAGCATGCATATGCTAGATATATGAATAATTTTACTGCTGCTCCTGGTGAGGAGCAAGTCTGTAGATCTCCTGTTTTAGGGTTTATAGAACAGGGTGAGGGGTCTGGGTCAACTGTTCAGTTTGTAGGATGAAACACTAGAGGGATCTGAAAGATCTTAATATTAACTGGATAAACAGACTAACTGGAAAACTGAGAATGTGCCTATTGTGAGCATGTTTTAATATCCACTGACATACATGCATAAAAGCCGACAAAGTCTTATGGAAGACACACTCATGCTAACTGTGCTTGACTTACATGCAGTTGGTGTATTTTACAAAATACGCATACAATTGCACTCATGATTAAAAATTCCAGCATATCTTCACTTGTGCCCCAACATGCACGTGTATGGATACATGCACACTCTGTTGCATTTGGTGGTCCATGGGTTTACCCCATGATCTGTTGCATTTACCTCCAGCCCTAAGCCATCATTACAGACCCCCAACACCACTCAAGGATTCCTACACAGATGCGCGGAAGGCCGCTGCATTCCAGCAGGCCCAATCAGAGACGCTAGAGCAGATGTTACTGGTTCTGCACTTGGCCGCCCTAGGTGCATGCACACCCAACGTGCACAGGTTTAAAGGGCTCGTGGCAGGAAATTCCCCGCAGTGCTCTCTGATGATTTCACAAGCCTTGGGCCATAAAAGGCCCTGTTTGCCTGCAATCCATGCCTCAGCAACAGGTCTCCCTACAGTCTATATAGAGTGAGTTGCCTCAGTGTTCCTGGTCTCCTTCATTTGATCTTCAGTTCCTGGTCTTCATTTGGTCTACAGTTCCTGATCTTCATTTGGTCTTCAGTTCCTAGTCATTGTTTGGTCTTCAGTCCTTGCTCTTCATTTGGTCTTGAGTTCAGTGGTCCTTGGTTTGTCTTCAGTTCTTCCTCCAGTCCTGTGTTATGTTTTTCAGTTCTTCGGTGCTCTTCATCTCACCTTCCCTCCTCGCCTCCCCAGTCCTGCCTATGCATCCTGTCTTCCCTTGGATGGATACCCAGTATTAACCTTGGCCTGCCTTCTGGACTCTCCTTGATTGCTGTCTGCCACTGACCACTTCCTGTTACTGGACATTCCTGATTGCTGCCTGCCATGACCCTAGCTTGCCTCAGTCTGTTCCAGTTTACCATGACCTCATCCACAGATTGCCAGCCCTTCGGCGGAGGTCCCTACCTAAGACCTGCCAGCCCCGGCACCCGAGAGCTCAACCTAAGGGGAATATGGACTGGTATAGGCGAAGCTCCAGTTGGGCCTCTGCCTTATCACATTCCGCCAGCTGACAGTTGGGACCTGCAGGATCCTACCCACAGGTTGCACCAACTCCATCTTGGTCCAAGGGTCCATGCCTGATCATGCTCATTTGAAATTACCATCAAAGAGGGCAATATTCCAAAGTTAATACGCATACTTTGCACCTTCTTCAAAGCAGATCATTTCCCCTGCCAGGCTTGAATTTTCAAAGAGAAACTCCATGGGGAGCTTACAGACTCCCAGGTATACAGATTCTCAATATCAAATACCCAAGTCTTGTGACACTTATTTACAGGATACAGGTGAACCTACTACATTCCACTTGCATGCAAATCCAGTGAGAGCATTATTTTTACTTTTTTGTCTTAAAAACAATAGCACTAAATATTTAAAGCAAGGAAAACAAAAACCCAGAGTCTAGAGTTCTCAATCGAGGTATTTCATCTTCCTATCCTGCTCTCCTCCAGTCACATTAGAAATGAATTAATTAGATTCATATTCATCCATGAAGCTGGAATAACCAGTGCATAGGAACAAAAAGTAGAGAAACACAACAGGGAACATAAGTCAGTCTCTGCAGAAACTGGTACCCTTCAGTTCTCTTTATCTCACTTCTGGAAAACATTGTAACTTCAACATCAGTTTAAACTGCAGAAACAAAACAGGTCAGTTTATGTGCCATGATCTCTGAGTCACAGCTTACAACTCACAGGTAAACCCAGTGGGAGGGGTTTGATTTCTCAACCTCTTGCCCATTTGGCAAAGTTCTGGTATCTGTCTGATGCAAACATTTTCCCTCCATCAGGCATTGTGTAAATGACTTTGCTTGTAAATGCTTCTTCCCACTTCTCAGGCTTTTATAGTTTTCTTCACATCCTGACTGAACATGGGATTTTCTACTGTAAGGAATCTCCAGGAAGCATCCTTTTTCAATGAGGTAATCACAGCATCTCTTACTCAATTATTTCTGTTTGCTTCAATGACTTCCGTACACCATACAGAGGTATAATGAAGGAGCAACGCTGAAGTATTTTCTCCGTCACTATCTAGTCAGCCTGGCTCAGTCTGGTTAATTGGTAAAGTATGGATAACCTGGTTGAAACCAAGGAGTCTCATCTCACAGAGATTTATTTATTTTATTTATTTATTTTTAACTTTTATATACCGAGGTTCCTGTATGAAGTACAAATCACCCCGGTTTACATACAACTGCAACTTCGCACAAAGGCAGTACATAAAACAAATGAAAACAAGAACTGGTACAAGGAACACGAACTGAATATTCTATAATATCAATAGGTCCAGGAGATCGCAACAGTGAATTAATAGGAGAGTAGATACTGGTATAGTTTTATTTATAGCTTTGTAGCTGTAAATACATTTGTAGCTTTGGCCACCCCTTGTATACTGAGTTAACATGCTTTGCGAGAATACCGTATTATTTTATTTATTTATTTAACAACTTTTCTATACCGACATTAAAATACACATCATATCGGTTTACATTGTAACAAAAGGTAGAAAATACAAATAACAGGGGGTGGGGTGGGGTGGGGGGAAAACTAAGAACGTGGGGTCAGAGGGGAGACCCCAAACTAAGATAGGAAAGGGGAGAAGGCGAGAGGAACAGTAACAGGTTAATTAAATGCAAAGGAGCACAAGATATACTATAAATAATATACATAATATACAAATGGAGCCAGGAATCGAAAGGGTGGAGGCAGTTATACGATTAAATGAATATACCGTTATACACATATGCAATTATACAAAGGGGGCGGGGAGAGGGTTACCGGGGGTCTGTAGGGGTGAGGGGGTGAGAATGTTAATCTGGGAAGGCTTGATGAAAGAGTATTAGAGAAGGACAACTAGGAAAACTAGGTCTGAATAAGGGGTAGTAGAGCTATTCTAATGAATCTTTTAGATATTCATCCTCTTCTATCCAGGTGATAATTCTGTTAGAATCTCCTTCAATTCCTTACAGACACATAACTGAACTATTAGATGGACATGCATGTGCAACTGAAATGTTGAGTCCTAAATAATATTACTGCATACATATAAGAACATAAGAACATAAGAAAATGCCATACTGGGTCAGACCAAGGGTCCATGAAGCCCAGCATCCTGTTTTCAACAGTGGCCAATCCAGGCCATAAGAACCTGGCAATTACCCAAAAACTAAGTATATTCCATGTTACCATTGCTAATGGCAGTGGCTATTCTCTAAGTGAACTTAATAGCAGGTAATGGACTTCTCCTCCAAGAACTTATCCAATCCTTTTTTAAACACAGCTATACTAACTGCATTAACCACATCCTCTGGCAACAAATTCCAGAGTTTAATTGTGCATTGAGTAAAAAAGAACTTTCTCCGATTAGTTTTAAATGTGCCCCATGCTAACTTCATGGAGTGCCCCCTAGTCTTTCTATTATCCGAAAGAGTAAATAACCGATTCACATCTACCCATTCTAGACCTCTCATGATTTTAAACACCTCTATCATATCCCCCCTTAGCCGTCTCTTCTCCAAGCTGAAAAGTCCTAACCTCTTTAGTCTTTCCTCATAGGGGAGCTGTTCCATGTCCCTTATCATTTTGGTAGCCCTTCTCTGTATCTTCTCCATCGCAATTATATCTTTTTTGAGATACGGCGACCAGAATTGTACACAGTATTCAAGGTGCGGTCTCACCATGGAGCGATACAGAGGCATTATGACATTTTCTGTTTTATTCACCATTCCCTTTCTAATAATTCCTAACATTCTGTTTGCTTTTTTGACTGCCGCAGCACACTGAACCGACGATTTCAATGTGTTATCCACTATGATACCTAGATCTCTTTCTTGGGTTGTAGCACCTAATATGGAACCCAACATTATGTAATTATAGCATGGGTTATTTTTTCCTATATGCATCACCTTGCACTTATCCACATTAAATTTCATCTGCCATTTGGATGCCCAATTTTCCAGTCTCACAAGGTCTTCCTGCAATTTATCACAATCTGCTTATGATTTAACTACTCTGAACAATTTTGTGTAATCTGCAAATTTGATTATCTCACTCGTCGTATTTCTTTCCAGATCATTTATAAATATATTGAAAAGTAAGGGTCCCAATACAGATCCCTGAGGCACTCCACTGTCCACTCCCTTCCACTGAGAAAATTGCCCATTTAATCCTACTGTCTGTTTCCTGTCTTTTAGCCAGTTTGCAATCCACGAAAGGACATCGCCACCTATCCCATGACTTTTTACTTTTCCTAGAAGCCTCTCATGAGGAACTTTGTCAAACGCCTTCTGAAAATCCAAGTATACTGTATCTACCGGTTCACCTTTATCCACATGCTTATTAACTCCTTCAAAAAAGTGAAGCAGATTTGTGAGGCAAGACTTGCCTTGGGTAAAGCCCTGCTGACTTTGTTCCATTAAACCATGTCTTTCTATATGTTCTGTGATTCTGATGTTTAGAACACTTTCCACTATTTTTCCTGGCACTGAAGTCAGGCTAACTGGTCTGTAGTTTCCCGGATCGCCCCTGGAGCCCTTTTTAAATATTGGGGTTACATTTGCTATCCTCGAGTCTTCAGGTACAATGGATGATTTTAATGATGTTACAAATTTTTACTAATAGGTCTGAAATTTCATTTTTTAGCTCCTTCAGAACTCTGGGGTGTATACCATCCGGTCCAGGTGATTTACTGCTCTTCAGTTTGTCAATCAGGCCTACCACATCTTCTAGGTTCACCGTGATTTGATTCAGTCCATCTGAATCATTGCCCATGAAAACCTTCTCCATTACGGGTACCTCCCCAACATCCTCTTCAGTAAATACCGAAGCAAAGAAATCATTTAATCTTTCAGCAATGGCCTTATCTTCTCTAAGTGCCCCTTTAACCCCTCGATCATCTAACGGTCCAACTGACTCCCTCACAGGCTTTCTGCTTCGGATATATTTTTAAAAGTTTTTACTGTGAGTTTTTGCCTCTACAGCCAACTTCTTTTCAAATTCTCTCTTAGCCTGTCTTATCAATGTCTTACATTTAACTTGCCAATGTTTATGCTTTACCCTATTTTCTTCTGTTGGATCCTTCTTCCAATTTTTGAATGAAGATCTTTTGGCTAAAATAGCTTCTTTCACCTCCCCTTTTAACCATGCCGGTAATCGTTTTGCCTTCTTTCCACCTTTCTTAATGTGTGGAATACATTTGGACTGTGCTTCTAGAATGGTATTTTTTAACAATGAGAACGTCTCTTGGACATTTTTTACTTTTGTAGCTGCTCCTTTCAGTTTTTTTCTAACAATTTTTCTCATTTTATCAAAGTTTCCCTTTTGAAAGTTTAGCACAAGAGCCTTGGATTTGCACACTGTTCCTTTTCCAGTCATTAAATCAAATTTGATCATATTATGATCACTATTGCCAAGCGGCCCCACCACCGTTACCTCTCTCACCAAGTCCTGTGCTCCACTAAAAATGCTCCCTCCACTAAAAATGCTCCCTCTCTCGTCGGTTCCTGAACCAATTGCTCCATAAAGCTATCATTTATTCCATCCAGGAACATTATCTCTCTAGCGTGACCCGATGATACATTTACCCAGTCTATATTGGGGTAATTGAAGTCTCACATCAGACAGAAAGTGCAGGTGGAGGGTCAATCCTGACGAAAGACTCCAAATGGATTTCAAAGTTAATAAGTATTTTTATTCATTTATTAGGCAACTCCACTGATTTAAATCCCAAGCAATGCTTTATGGCGGCCCCCGACACGGTCCCGTGTTTCGCCTAGGGCTGCATCGGGAGGGTAGCGCCAACAGGGTTTCTCAATAGGAAAGCTGACAGCTTGATGTGCTGAATTCTGACAGGGAGCGCTCCCTGTCAGAATTCAGCACATCAAGCTGTCAGCTTTCCTATTGAGAAACCCTGTTGGCGCTACCCTCCCGATGCAGCCCTAGGCGAAACACGGGACCGTGTCGGGGGCCGCCATAAAGCATTGCTTGGGATTTAAATCAGTGGAGTTGCCTAATAAATGAATAAAAATACTTATTAACTTTGAAATCCATTTGGAGTCTTTCGTCAGGATTGACCCTCCACCTGCACTTTCTGTCTGATGTGAGATTATTTCAAAGTGCAGTTTGCTCTGATATATTTTTGGTAATTGAAGTCTCCCATTATTACTGCACTACCAATTTGGTTAGCTTCCCTAATTTCTCTTAGCATTTCACTGTCCGTCTCACCATCTTGACCAGGCGGACGGTAGTATACCCCTATCACTATAGTCTTCCCCGACACACAAGGAATTTCTACCCATAAGGATTCAATTTTGTATTTAGTCTCATGCAGGATGTTTATCCTGTTGGACTCATAGAAACATAGAAACATAGTAATGATGGCAGAAGAAGACCAAACGGCCCATCAAGTCTGCCCAGCAAGCTACGCACTTTATCCATTTTTTTTCCCTTTTTCTCTCTCCCACCTGTTACTATTGGCTTTCAGTACCCTCCAGCCCTAATTCCCCTCCACCCTACCACCAATTTAGAGAGCAGCTCCATATCTGCATCCAAGTGACATCCAGCTCAATTAGGGGTAGCAACCGCTGTAACAAGCAGGCCACCCCCTTGCCCCATACTCTTACCCACCCCTGTTTTTATTTTTTTGTTTGTTTTTTTATTTTCTTTTTTTTTTGGAGATAGCAGCCCTCCATCCTTCCGCTCCGTTAAGGTGGAACACCAACTACTGGCCACTGGCATCCCGCTCCGTGAATGCCTCTGTGGCTACTGCCGCTCCGTGCAGTGTTTGAATGCCTCCACTTTATTCACGCCCTCTAGACTTGATGGATCCACAGTGTTTATCCCACGCCCCTTTGAAGTCGTTCCCAGTTTTAAACACCACTTCCTCTGGAAGGGCATTCCAGGCATCCACCACCCTTTCCGTGAGGAAATACTTCCTGACATTGGTTCTTAGTCTTCCTCCCTGGAGCCTCAGCTCGTGACCTCTGGTTCTGCTGATTTTTTTCTGACAGAAAATGTTTGTCGTTGTCTTTGGATCATTAAAGTTTTTCAAGTATCTGAAAGTCTGAATCATATCACCCCTGCTCCTCCTTTCCTCCAGGGAGTACATATTTAGATTCTTCAATCTCTCCTCGTATGTCATCCTATGAAGACCCTCCACCTTCCTGGTCGCCCTTCTCTGTACCGCTTCCATCTTGTCCTTGTCTCTTTGTAGATACGGTCTCCAGAACTGAACACAGTACTCCAGGTGAGGCCTCACCAAGGACCTGTACAAGGGGATAATCACTTCCCTTTTCTTACTCGATATTCCTCTCTCTATGCATCCCAGCATTCTTCTGGCTTTTGCTATCGCCTTGTCGCATTGTTTCGCAGACTTCATATCATTAGACACTATCACCCCAAGGTCTCTCTCCTGCTCCGTGCACATCAGCCTTTCCCCCCCATCGAATACGGTTCATTCGGATTTCCACTCCCCATATGCATGACTTTGCACTTCTTGGCATTGAATCTCAGCTGCCATATCTTCGACCACTCTTCCAGTTTCCTTAAATCCCGTCTCATTCTCTCCACTCCTTCCGGCGTGTCCACTCTGTTGCAGATCTTAGTGTCATCCGCAAAAAGACAAACCTTACCTTCTATCCCGTCCGCAATGTCACTCACAAAGATATTGAACAGGACCGGTCCCAACACCGATCCTTGCGGTACACCACTTAAAACCGCTCTCTCTTCAGAGAAAGTTCCATTTACCATCACGCATTGTCTTCTGTCCGTCAACCAGTTTTCAATCCAGGTCACCACCTTGGCACTCACTCCTAAGCTTCTCGTTTTATTCACCAGTCTCCTGTGCGGAACCGTATCAAAAGACTCTATGCCATCTTGGAGATAAAGTGCCACACCTCCTCCCGAGTGCTCCTCTCTGTCATTGCGATATAATTTGTACCCCGGTATAGCAGTGTCCCATTGGTTATCCTCTTTCCACCATGTCTCTGAGATGCGAATTAAGTCTATGTCATCATTTACTGCTATACATTCTAATTCTCCCATCTTACTTCTTGCATTAGCATACAAACATTTCAAAGTTTGTTTTTTGTTTGTATTTTCATTCTGCTTTTTAATTGATAGGGATAAGTTAGAATTTTTTAGCTCAGGTGAGTTTTTAGTTACAGGCACTTGGACTACTTTTCTAATTATTGGAACCTCACTGTCGGGATGTTCTAATTCTAATGCATCATTAGTATCCTTTAAAGATACCTCTCTCCGAACCATGCGCTGCTGAGCGACTGTCGGCTTTCCCCTTTGTTCTAGTTTAAAAGCTGCTCTATCTCATTTTTAAAGGTTAGCGCCAGCAGTCTGGTTCCACCCTGGTTAAGGTGCAGCCCATCCCTTCGGAAGAGACTCCCCCTTCCCCAAAAGGTTCCCCAGTTCCTAACAAAACTGAATCCCTCTTCCTTGCACCATTGTCTCATCCACGCATTGAGACTCCGGAGCTCTGCCTGCCTCTGGTGACCTGTGTGTGGAACAGGGAGCATTTCAGAGAATGCTACCCTGGAGGTTCTGGATTTAAGCTTTCTACCTAAGATCCTAAATTTGGCTTCCAGAACCTCCCTCCCACATTTTCCTATGTCGTTGGTGCCCACATGTACCACGACAGCCGGCTCCTCCCCAGCACTGTCTAAAATCTTATCTAGGTGACGCGTGAGGTCCGCCACCTTCGCACCAGGTAGGCATGTTACCAGGCGATCCTCACGCCCACCAGCCACCCAGCTATCTACATTCCTAATAATCGAATCACCAACTATGACGGCCGACCTAACCCTTCCCTCCTGGGCAGTAGGCCTTGGGGAGATATCCTCAGTGCGAAAGGATAATGCATCACCTGGAGAGCAGGTCCTTGCTACAGGATCCTTTCCTGCTACACCTGGTTGGTGCTCTCCCATCATGAGACCTTCTTCCTCCAAGGCAGCACCAAGGCTGCCAGTCTGAAGTTGGGACTTGACTACTATGTCCCTGAAGGTCTCATCTATATACCTCTCTGTCTGCCTCAGCTCTTCCAGGTCTGCCACTCTAGCCTCCAGAGATCGGAGTCGTTCTCTGAGAGCCAGGAGCTCTTTGCATCGCATGCACATGTGCAACTTCTCACCGGTGGGTAAAAATCATACATGTGACACTCGATGCAAAAGACTGGGAAGCCCCCCTCTTGCTGCTGGACTGCTGCCTTCATCTCAATTTTGATCAGTTCCTAGTTAAGTTTTAGGTTGCTATGGGAGTAGGAATGTGTCTAACTTCCTTTAAATGTATTAGTGAATTCACTATGGGGGTCATTTTCAAAGGAGTTACGCATGTAAATGTGACATACTATCGTAGCAATTTTCAAAAGCTATTTACTCGAGTAAAGTGCACTTACTTGAGTAAATCCTATGGACAATTCAATGGCATATATTGTAGCAATTTTGAAAAGCCCACTTACTCAAGTAAAGTGCATTTACTCGAGTAAAACCCTGTTTTACTCGAGTAAATGCTTTTTAAAATCAGGCCCTATGTGTCTGGTAGTGGCCTACCGGGGTCTGATCGAATTCTCAATAAAGTTTTTGTTGATGCTTCTTTTTTTTTTTTTTGTGAAAGTGGCACCTGCCTATAAATTAAGGGATGAGCTAGGGGTGGGTAGGAGGGTTGGGAAATACAAACAGTCTAACTTCAGTTAGTCAGCCTGAGTGACTCACTGCTCCCTTGATTAACAAATGTTGGTCCCTATTCAAACCCAATCACACTACCTCAACACCTTTCCAAGGTGAGTAACTGAGCTGAACTATTCAACTTTTTTACTTTGGTATACACTGCTCCTAGCTTATTTCTAGCTTCTGGCTACTTTTTGGGTTGGTTTTTTTTTTTTTGGTGGTTTTTTTTTTTTTCAATACAAGCACTCAGTTAGTATTAAATACAAACACTCAGCTCTTTAAAAGTCTGGAGAACACTCAGTTCTGCAGACTTTTTAAAAATAAACACACTACCTACTGCTACCTTATTGACTGACTAAAAATACAAACAGTCTAACTTGTTTATTCAATGCCTTTCTGACTATTAAAGGCACAAACACACAAACACACTAAATAATATCCCCAAATAGTTAACTTTGCCCGAATACTTTTAAAAAAGACAATGTCCCAAGCAAAAACTTACTGATTCCTTTCAGCCACCAGCAAGGTGATCCTCTCCTCTCGGTGTTCCCACTGGAATATCTTTCTGGTGCCCAAGAATAAGTTTGTTTTCTGCCAAATTCAGATGCATCTGGACTTTAACTATCTTAACTACCAGCTTAGTGTGGCATGATCACCATTTGTGTCCCTATATAATGTAATATTTCAAGGAATTTTGGGTGAGTAAGACCCTGGACTGTCCTTGATCTTAAGTTCTACAAGAAAAAGTGTTGATTGGGCATGCAGTACTGTTAGATAGCCACTTTATTGCACCAAGCATAGTGATAAACTGTGGAATGTACTATGTTTATTTAGATATTTTAACCTGAAGTTCCAAGAAATTTTTCTGGTGTGGGCTTCCCCTTAAAAGGATTAGGGGAGATGATTCTTTTGGAAGTAGCCTAGGAGAGTATAAAGGATGGATAACTTTGGTGGGAGCTCTCATTTTTCCTAGAGTTGCTACCAATGAACAGAGGGACCTCCAGGATGTAGAGATCCTGGAGAGGCCAGCCTGTGGATGGTGGGCCCAATAGCATCCCCACCCCCAGTGAGGAGTGGGCTCTGCTGGGGGCGCTTCCCTTCATGGAGAGAGGCCCAAGGCCAAGGATTGGAAGAGGAGTTTTCTCCCTGAGCAGAGAGAGAGATGAAAGAGATGGGAGTCTTCCAATATGAGGAATGCCTCCCAGAGGACTTCAATGTGGAAGAGACTGTGGAAATCTCTCCACTGTGGGAAGGAGGGACACAGGACCAATGAGGAGTGTTATCTGTTGGTTCAGGAACCGTGAGTAAAAGCAAGGGATGGAGTTGGTGGGGTGCGCTGAGTGATTCCAGAGGAATTTTGGGATGTGAGCCCCATCTCCCATGCAGGAATTTGTGGAAGATTTAAAAGGTGATCCTCATTTTTCTACAGGTGAGTTGAAATAGAAAAGATACAGAATAGTAGTCTCGAAACTGGTATAAGGATAAGAACATAAGAAACTGCCTTACTGGGTCAGACCAAGAGTCCATCAAGCCCAGCATTATGTTTCCAATAGTGGCGAATCCAGGTTACAAGCATCTGGCGCAAGTATTCAAACATTAAATAGATCATATGATACTGATGCCAGTAACAAGCCCTAAGTCAACATGAATAATGGTTTATGGATTTCTCCACCAAGAACTTATCCAAATTTTTTTTAACACAGCTATACTAACTGCTTTAACCACATCCTCTGGCAATGAGTTTAATTGTGCATTGAGTGAAAAAAGAATTTTCTCTGATTTGTTTTAGATGTGCTACTTGCTAACTTAATAGAGTGCCCCCTAGTTCTTGTATTATCTGAAAGAGTAAATAACCAATTCACTTTACCCATTCTAGACCTCTCATGATTTTATAGAGAACTATCATATCCCACCTCAGCCATCTCTTCTCCAAACTGAAAATCCCTAACCTCTTTAGCTTTTGCTCATTGGGGAACTATTCCATTCCCTTTATAGTTTTTGTTACTCTTCTCTGTATCTTCTCCAGTGCAACTATATCTTTTTTACGATGTGGAAAGCAGAATTGCACATAGTATTCAAGGTGCAGTCTCACTATGGAGTGATGCAGAGGCAATATGGCATTCTCTGTTTTATTCACAATTCCTTTTCTAATAATTCCTAACACTGAGTCAATGATTTCAAAGTATTAACTCCTATGAAGCCTACAACTTTTTCTTGGATGGTAATTCCTAATATGGAACCTAATATCATGTTATCGTAAGCCTTGTGATACAATATAATCAACATTTGTATTTCATACCTTGAACAAGGAGCCAATAGACTCTGAATTATTTAGCAATATTGTCTACCCTCTATATTTTGTATGTAGTTGCTGGTTTATGTTGTGGGAGTGGATCCTTGAGCCAAGGGGGAGTTGGCACAACCTGCAGGGAGAAGACTGCAGGCCCCCATAGTCAGCAGGCAGAGTTGGTTGAAAGGGGAAAGCAGACAGTCGCTCAGCAGCACATGGTTCGGAGAGAGGTATTTTCAAAGGATACTAATGATGCATTAGAATTAGGGCATCCCGACAGTGAGGTTCCAATTATAAGAAAAGTAGTCCAAGTGCCTGTAACTAAAAACTCAGCTGAGCTAAAAAATTCTAACTTATCCCTATCAATTAAAAAGCAGAATGAAAATACAAACAAAAAACAAACTTTGAAATGTTTGTATGCTAATGCCAGAAGTCTAAGAAGTAAGATAGGAGAATTAGAACGTATAGCAGTGAATGATGACAGACTTAATTGTCATCTCAGAGACATGGTGGAAGGAAGACAACCAATGGGACAGTGCTATACCGGGGTACAAATTATGTCGCAATGACAGAGAGGAGCACTCGGGAAGCGGTGTGGTGCTTTATGTCCGGGATGGCATAGAGTCCAATAGGATAAACATCCTGCATGAGACTCCAAATACTACACCTCTCAAGTCAGGCGAGAATCCCCAGTCTCATACTAGACCCAAATTTGACAGTTTCGAATCAATCTCCACTAAAGAGATGGAATCCCTTCTAAAAAGACAGAAACCATCAAGCCATCCGGCGGATAACATCCCATCGAGACTTCTGCTTCTCATCCCAAATGCGATCTCAGGACCTCTGACCAGTATCATAAACAGCCTTCTAACGCAGGGAAGCTACCCAGACAGTCTAAAAACCGCCTCACTCAAGCCCCTCCTCAAGAAACACAACTTAGACCCTAATGTATTAGCTAATTTCAGACCCATCTCTAACCTCCCATTTGTTGCCAAACTAACGGAGAAACTGGTAAACACCCAGCTCTCCGAATATCTTGAAGACCACAAGATCCTATACCCCTCGCAATATGGTTTCCGTAAATCACGCAACACGGAAACCCTCCTCATTTCACTTACTGACCACATCATCATGGGGTTAGACAAAGGACACTCCTTTTTGTTAGTCCTGTTAGACATCTCGGCGGCATTTGACACCGTCAACCATACCATCTTGCTGGATCGCCTAGCAGATATCGGCATTTCCGGATCTGCCCACAATTGGTTCAAGTCCTTCCTCAGCAATAGGACTTTTAAAGTCAAAATCAACAATAAAGAGTCACCCCTAACAAAATCAACTCTTGGTGTACCTCAGGGTTCCTCCTTATCTCCAACCCTCTTTAACATATACCTCCTCCCCCTCTGCCAACTGTTAACAGACCTCAACCTAATTCATTATCTGTACGCTGACGATGTGCAGATTCTAATCCCGATAACAGAATCAATCTCAAAAGCGCTCACCCATTGGAATAACTGCCTTCTATCCATCACTAATCTGCTCAACAGCTTAAACCTGGTTCTCAACGCCTCTAAGACAGAGCTGCTCCACATCTCCTCAAATGAAAACAATATCTCCCCACCATCACCACACATCTCTCTCATTACCTGTAAGCAGGTTAGAGACCTTGGGGTAATACTAGACAACCGACCAAACCTTAAGAAAATGGTCAACACAACCTCCAAAGACTGTTTCTTCAGATTACAGGTTCTAAAACGACTTAAACCACTCTTATTCTTCCATGACTTCAGGACAGTCCTCCAAGCGCTACTGTTCGCCAAAATAGACTACTGCAGTGCCCTTTTCCTAGGCCTACCCAAAGCTACTACCAAACCACTGCAGATGATACAAAATGCGGCTGCGAGATTGCTGACCAGTACCAGACGCTGCGAACACATCTCACCCATCCTCAGGAACCTACACTGGTTGCCAGTTAATTTCAGAATTCTATACAAATCAATCACCATAATTCATAAAACCATCCATCAGCATCTTCAACTCGACCTGGAAATCCCATTCAAACTCCACTCCTCTAACAGACCAACTAAAGATATTCTCAAAGGCACTCTGAATTTTCCCCCTACTAAAGCCTCACGCCTCTCGACGACCAAAGACAGAGCTTTTTCGATAGCTGGCCCATCTATCTGGAACAGCATCCCTTCAAATCTTAGATTGGAGCCTTGCCTTTTAACTTTTAGAAAAAGACTTAAAACCTGGCTCTTTCACCAAGCCTTCGCCGACCCTCCAGACAATCACTAGTTGTCCTTCACACTTACCCGCTCTGGCATGTATACTCTCGAATGGACTCTGACTCTTCCAGGTTAAAGCACCATTAAGCTTTAACCCGTACGCTCTATGGTATCACTTTATTTTGTATCACTTTATTTTATTTCCTGCCTTATCTTCTTTCCAGCTTGTTCAAGCTTCCAAGTTCCCTTTCCCTGTTGATTGTAACTTTGACTTATTCCTACCTATTGTTTATCTTTCGTTTACTTGAATTGTGACCCCAGTTATACCCTTGTTAATTGTAAACCGATCTGATATGGTTATTTACTATGAAGGTCGGTATAAAAAACTGTTAAATAAATAAATAAATAAATAAATGCACAATTGAATCTTTATGGGTAGAAATCCCTTGTGTGTCGGGGAAGACTATAGTGATAGGAGTATACTACCGTCCACCTGGTCTAGATGGTGAGATTGATAGTGAAATGCTGAGAAATTAGGGAAGCTAACCAAATTGGTAGTGAGGTAACAATGGGAGACTTCAATTACCCCAATATTGACTGGGTAAATGTATCATCGGTACATGCTAGAGATATAAAGTTCCTGGATGGAATAAATGACATTTTTATGGAGCAATTGGTCCAGGAACCAACAAGAGAGGGAGCAATTTTAGATCTAATTCTTAGTGGAGGACGGGATTTGGTGAGAGAGATAACGGTGGTGGGGCCGCTTGGCAATAGTGATCATAATATGATCAAATTTGAATTAATGACTGGAAGGGGGACAGTAAGCAAATTCTCATCTCTCGTGCTAAACTTTCAAAAGGGAAACTTTGAGAAAATGAGAAAAATTGTAAGAAAAAAACTGAAAGAAGCAGCTACAAAGGTAAAAAGTGTGCAAAAGGCGTGGTCATTGTTAAAAAATACCATCCTAGAAGCACAGTCCAGATGTATTCCACACATTAAAATAAGGTGGAAAGAAGGCAAAATGATTACTGGCATGGTTAAAAGGGGAGGTGAAAGAAGCTATTTTAGTCGAAAGATCTTCATTCAAAATTGAAAGAAGGATCCAACAGAAAAAAATATGATAATGCATAAGCGTTGGCAAGTTAAATGTAAGACATTGATAAGACAGGCTAAGAGAGAATTTGAAAAGAAGTTGGCCATACAGGCAAAAACTCTCAATAAAAACTTTTTAAAATATATCTGAAGCAGAAAGCCTGTGAGGGAATCAGTTGGACCATTAGATGATCGAGGGGTTAAAGGGGCACCTAGAGAAGATAAGGCCATCGTGGAAAGATTAAATGATTTAATTGCTTCGGTGTTTACTAAAGAGTATGTTGGACAGATAGCCGTTCCCGGAGAAGGTTTTCATGGGAAATGATTCAGATGGACTGAACCAAATCACGGTGAACCTAGAAGATGTGGTAGGCCTGATTGACAAACTGAAGAGTAGTAAATCACCTGGACCGGATGGTATACACCCCAGGGTTCTAAAGGAACTAAAAAATGAAATTTCAGACCTATTAGTAAAAATTTGTAACCTATCATTAAAATCATTCATTGTACCTGAAGACTGGAGGATAGCTAATGTAACCCCCATATTTAAAAAGGGCTCCAGGGGCGAGCCGGGAAACTACAGACCGGTTAGCCTGACTTCAGTGCCAGGAAAAATAGTGGAACGTATTCTAAGCATCAAAATCACAGAACATATAGAAAGACATGGTTTAATGGAACAAAATCAGCATGGCTTTACCCAAGACAAGTCTTGCCTCACAAATCTGCTTCACTTTTTTGAAGGAGTTAATAAACAAGTGGATAAAGGTGAACCGGTAGATGTAGTGTACTTGGATTTTCAGAAGGCATTTGATAAAGTTTCTCATGAGAGGCTTCTAGGAAAAGTAAAAAGTCATGGTATAGGAGGCAATGTCCTTTCGTGGATTACAAACTGGCTAAAAGACAGGAAACAGAAAGCAGGATTAAATGAACAATTTTCTCAGTGGAAGGGAGTGGGCAGTGGAGTGCTTCAGGGATCTGTATTGGGACCCTTACTTTTTCAATATATTTATAAATGATGGGCGGAGTCAAGATGGCGTCTCGATCGGTCGCACGTTGAGGCAGCTCTGGCGTTTCTGTGTTTTTTTCTAAAGATTTCCTCAGAACTATGCCTCCAAAACGAAAAGGGAAACAGAGGACATTTCCCTCAATGTCCTCGCTACCTCCGGACAGAAAACTATCCCTCAAACCTAAAGAGGAGGGCTTGAGTGTGCCGGCTGTCGGGCCATTGGAAGGAGACCACGACTCGACTTCGGAAGTATCCCTCAGCCCATTAGATCAGAGGCTACCCCCGGCTGAACGGAACACTCCGACTCTGTGCCAGACAGGAACCCCCGATGTGGAGATTCGTGCTGTTTTGGATGAGGGGGAAGTTTCGGAAGGGAGCTCCGTTCATATATCCAGAGAATCCGGAGACAATACCGCCAGAGATATTGCGCTTGGGCCGGCAGAAAATAAAGCCAGTGGATGTGGTGAGAACCTAGATTCCATTACCCCAATTAAACCTGGCGAGGTGATAAATATTCAGAGGCCGGAGGTAGTAACTTTAGATTCCCTGTGGGGTTTAACATCTACCCTGGTTAAGTCTCTTACGGCATGCTCGGCTAATATAAGTGTTTTGTCCTCTCAGATGTGCTTGTTAAATGAGAACTTTCAAAAAACAAAACAGGATACTAGGGAGAAATTTCAACAAACTGAAGAAGAGATTAAACAAATTAAATCGGTGCAATCGACCATGATACAGAATTATGGAGTTTTAGATAGAAAAATTGAGTATCTGGAGAATGCGAGGAGACATCTAAATCTTAGAATTTTGAACTTTCCCAGAGTTATAGGAGAATTGCCGCGTATTACTATAAAGAGGTACTTCATGGAAGTACTAGAAATTTCCTCTGAGAAAACTCCGCCTCTGGACAAAGTGTACTTTCTCCCGATACGAAAAGAACAAAAAAAGCAAACAACTCCTAATACATTTGAAAATTTGACTGAATTTCTTGAATCTTCAGCATATGAAATAGCAGAAAGAACAACACTTCTTATTTCCTTCTTTAATGAAAAAGATCAAGGCGATATTATGCGGGCCTACTTTAAAAAATCTAAAGCAAATTTTATGGGAGCCATGGTTACAATATATCCTGATGTCACCAAGAGCACTCAACAAAGGAGAAAAGCATTTTTTGATTTAAAACAAGAGACTTTAGCAATTGGAGCTTCCTTTTATTTACGTTTCCCATGTAAATGTACTGTAAAGTTTAAGAGGACACTTTTATATTCTATCAGCCAGGACACCTGAAGAGCTTTGTGGAAGGGAAAAAAGCTCTGTTACAACTGAGCAATTAGTAAACTCTGATATATATATAAATATTGGTTTAGCGAGACCTTTATGTTGATAATAATGTGTTTCCTTTTTTGATTTCCTATGTATGCAGATACTCCGCCCCCTTTTACTAGGGGTCTAATGGGCTTTATATAATGGAAAAAGAATTATTTCCTAGTTATGTATTTCTTTATTATTTTAATTGCTTGTCCGGATTAATATTGCCATATTTCCTGTTCAAAGTGGATACTTTGTAAGTTTATCTTTGAAAATTTAATAAAGAGATAATTTTAAAAAAATGATCTGGAAAGAAAGACGACAAGTGAGGTAATCAAATTTGCAGATGATACAAAATTGTTCAGAGTAGTTAAATCACAAGCAGATTGTGATAAATTGCAGGAAGACCTTCTGAGACTGGAAAATTGGGCATCCAAATGGCAGATGAAATTTAATGTGGATAAATGCAAGGTGATGCATATAGGGAAAAATAACCCTTGCTATAGTTAAACAATGTTAGATTCCATATTAGGTGCTACCACCCAAGAAAGAGATCTAGGCGTCATAGTGGATAACACATTGAAATAGTCAGTTCAGTGTGCTGCGGCAGTCAAAAAAGCAAAAAAAATGTTAGGAATTAGTAGGAAGGGAATGGTGAATAAAATGGAAAATGTCATAATGCCTCTGTATCGCTCCATGGTGAGACCCCACCTTGAATACTGTGTACAATTCTGGTTGCCACATCTCAAAAAAGATATAATTGTGATGGAGAAGGTACAGAGAAGGGCGACCAAAATGATAAGGGGAATGGAACAGCTCCCCTACGAGGAAAGACTAAAGAGGTTAGGACTTTTCAGCTTGGAGAAGAGACGGCTGAGGGGGGATATGATAGAGGTGTTTAAAATCATGAGAGGTCTAGAACGGGTAGATGTGAATTGGTTTTTTACTCTTTCGGATAATAGAAAGACTAGGGGGCACTCCATGAAGTTAGCATGTGGCACATTTAAAACTAATCAGAGAAAGTTCTTCTTCACTCAACGCACAATTAAACTCTGGAATTTGTTGCCAGAGGACGTGGTTAGTTCAGTTAGTATAGCTATGTTTAAAAAAGGATTGGATAAGTTCTTGGAGGTCCATTACCTGTTATTAATTAAATTGACTTAGAAAATAGCCACTGATATTACTGCATCAGTAGCATGGGACAAACTTATTTTTGGGGTACTTGCCAGGTTCTTATGGCCTGGATTGGCCACTGTTGGAAACAGGATGCTGGGCTTGATGGACCCTTGGTCTGACCCATTATGGCATGTTCTTATGTTCTTAATACCAGCCCTCGTTCCCCTTAGGTTGAGCCCTCAGGTGTCAAAAAGAGCTGGACTTAGGTGTGGGCCTCTGTGGAGGTGAAGATTGGATGATCCATTGTTTAGAAGATGTTGCGGGCCAGCACAGAGAAAGTGGAGGCCAGTCAAGAAGCAGTCGGGACAGGCGACAGACATTCAAAGTCAGATTCAGACTGTGATTGGGACAGGCAGCAGGTGAACAGAGTCAGGTTCAGGCTGTAGTCGAGGCAGGCGGAGTTCAGTCAATAGCAGTAAACAGGCAGTGGTCAGTGGCAGGTGGAGGTCAGCAGCATTGAGGTCCAAATTGCCTATAGCTGGGTCCACCACCATCTGCATTACCCAAGTTGCTAAAGCCACCAAATGTAGAGCTGCTGACTCTTAGTGCCAAATAGTGTCATATCCTCTCTTTATGTTGTCTGCTCCATAAGGGAGTTACATTAACATACTCTCTGGTCACTTTGTCCTCTAACTCTGCTGAAACTGCACTGGAAAACAACCTTAGATACTTGGCATGTAGAACTTTGTCCTCAGAGGTATTAGGGGCCACAAACACAATAAGATTTCAATTTTTTTGTCCTTCTTGGTAAAAGTGGTTCCAGCCTCTTTCCCTCAGAGTACCTTCTGTTTTCCCAGGCACAGGAAGTCAGTGCAACTATGCACCTTTCTACTAGACCTCTGCTATGTAAGTTGGTTATGGTGAAATAGATCTTTATGGCTTTCTCCCAACTTGGGTGAAAATACTAAAATCAATTAGTTTCTGATATGCTGCTACCACTGTCCTGGTCTCAGGGTCAAGTACATAAGCAGTCACTATCCCACCATCACCAGGCCCTTCTTCCTAAATGGCTTCTATCTCCACGACCCCTTTCTCCATTCCCTTGAAAAGAGACTTACTTGTGGTTTCCAGGTAGGTTTGGATGCCTGGTTACTCTGGAACAACTCATGATTTCAGAACTTGAGATAATTGCCAAAAATAAAGAGTGCTGTAAAATTTGCAATATAGCTCAGCTGAAATAGCTTTGCTTGGTATGTTAACTGCCATATATTGGAATCTTAGGACAGATCGTCTCTGTCTGTGTATTCCACGGCAATTCTTGTACTGTCAATGATGCTTTTGTCTCTATTTTGGCACACTCAAGCAGCAGCCATGTCCTTTTCTGGCATTCTCCATGTGCTTGTTTCCAGTGCAGTCTTGCATGTGCTGTCTCTTGTGTATGGTCCTGCATGAGCACCTAGTCCTCATTCTCAGACCCACAAGTTTGATTTGCCACACTGGATGAATTACTGATCGATGGTTCAATCCATGCCTGATTGCACAAGCTCACTGAACACTTTTCAGGGCAAGTTGATGCACTTTCTCCCACTGAAGCAAAACAGTGGGAACAAGGACTATTTTATGCAGCTCATAAAGCAAATCTAGCCAGAACTAAAACAGAAAATAACAAAGAGTAGTAATGCTAAATAGCTCTTAAAATAGCAGCCAGGTCTCACATTGTGTACGAATTTTATGTAACCCTTCCCATCCCAGTACTAAAGGCAATTGGGGCATGAATGCCTGTTATAGGACCATGAAGATATCGGCTTTAACACTCCATAGAGAGGAACCTCTAGTAGAAACAATAATACACATCATCCACCAGGTTGGAGTTTCCATGGACTTGCATGTACTTCGCTCATTAGCAGTAATTCCACAAAATCACAGGATTCAGCAATCACAAAAGAACAATAAATGATGTACAATACAGTGAATATTTAATTAATTTCCTTTTATTGAGGTGCTCACAGTTCCAAAGCCAAAATTATATTGTTTATAATTGGACAAATTCTTGCTCCTCACGTGATTTCTCACTGCAATACAGCAATTCTGGTTTCACTGCCTATTGAGGTAACATCAGGAGATTCCATCTCTTTCTAGCTCAGAGGGTCAAGTCCATTAACACTTCATTGTCTAACCAGACCATTACTACTGGACATTTACCTTCTGCCTGCCACAGTACCATCAGGGATGCTTCCAGCGTCAATATTTCCTTTATTCGCTCTTCCCATATCACTTGTAGACAGAAATCCTCAGGCAGCTCTTCTTTTTCTGGTATGATGCTTACTACATATTTCAGGTGGAGGCTTCTATATCTTGGAGTAAAGAAGGAGTTACATAGTAATATAGTAGCATAGTAATGATGACAGAAAAAGACCAAATGGTCCAAACAGTCTGCCCAACATGTTTCTTATGGTAGTTAATTGCCACTCCGTGCAGATTACCCCATATTTCTGTTAAGATTAGTAACTGCCACTCTATGCAGGTTGCACCCAAACCTTACTTTAATTGTTGCAATTTTTGCAAAATTGCTGTTAGCAATATTTTTATGGGATGAGCAGCCTTCTTAATAATTCAGACTATGCTGTTTGAACGTGTTTTGCTTTTAGCCTTGGCCATAGAAGCATTCCTGTGCTTTTTTATCCCTAATGTCTGCTTATCAGTACCCGGACCATAAAAGTCGGCGCCCCATATTGGCTATCTTCTGAATCCAGTTACCTTTCTGACTCATGATCAAAGCAAAGAGTGATGTTACAGTTGCATCACAAGAATCAAGTCTAATTAGTTAAGGGTAGTAATCTCCATACCTTCTGTTAAGAGTAGTAACTGCCACTCCGTGCAGGTTACTCCCATGCATCCTTTCCTTCATTTCCAACCTCTAGCCTTTAGAGATCCATGATGTTTATCCCATGCCCTTTAGAATTTGTTTACTGTTTTCATCCTCATCACCTCTTCTAGAAGAGCTGTCCATACATCCACCATGAAGAAATCTTTCCTGATGTTGCTTCTGAGTCTTCTCTCATGAATTTTCATTTTGTGTCCCCTAGTTCTACTGTTTCCTTTCCAAGGTAAAAGGTTCAAAGTTTGCACATCGTTCAATCCTTTTAGGTATCTGAAGGTCTGTATCATATCTCCCCTGCACCTCCTCTCTTCCAGGGTTTACATATTCAGATCCTTCAGCCTTTCCTCATAAGTCTTCCAATACAGACCCCCACACTATTTTGGTCATCCTTTTCTGGACCCCCTCCATCCTGTCCTTATCCTTTTTGAGATACGGGCTCCAGAACTGAACACAGTATTCCAAGTGAGGCCTCACTAAGGACCTGTGCAAGGGTATTTTCACCTACTTTTACTTACTGGTTATTCCTCTCTCTATGCAGCCAAGCATCCATCTGGCTTTAGCTATCACCTTGTCACATTGCTTCAGTGTCTTCAGATCACCAAAAACTGTTGTCCCAAGTTCGCTTTCCTAGTCTGTGTACATTAATCTTTCATCCCCCATCACATACAGCTCTTTAGGATTACCATACCCCAGATATATGACTCTGCATTTCTTGGCATTGAATCCTAGCTGCCAAATCTTCGACCACTCTTCAAGCTTATTTTTCATTCTTTCTACTCCTTCAGGCATATCAAAGAATGAAAAAAGGCAAATCTTTGTGTTTTCTTAGTACCGTCCACTCCTGTATTAGGGTTACAGGGATCGCACATGGAATAAACTAATGATATCCAGTCTGGTTTTCAGTATTTCCTTAACTGTACTTGCATGGAGTTGTTTGAAGCATTGGGTTAATTTGCATATTTTGGTTACCCAGAAAACCAAACCTGGCAGAGACCACAGTGAATGCCCCTGAGTGCATTCCTGGCCTGGCTAGATTAATAAAAGACAATCAGAGTTATACATGTTGCGGTACTGCTCGCGAGAGGGCCCCACAAGCGGCCTCACTCATCTCCCAACACCACCTGGTTGGTGTTGTCACTTGTGTCCTGCACAGCCTGGATCACAGCTCACCCTGACACTGTTAAGTGCTGCCAATGCCTGCTCCATCGTGTCCTTCTGAGGCCCCTGGAGCACATCTGCCGCTGTCCTGGTCTTTGAGACATGGAACACTGCCGACTTCTGTCAGGCCTCTCAGTCAGTGTCTTCCCATGTGTACGTGTGACTTCTTTGTATTTAATGGGCTCATGGCATGAAAGGCCTATAGAACCCTCAAATGACGTCCTTTCTGCTAGCCCTATAAAGGGCACCTCAGTCTGCTCAGCCTAGCTGTCACAAAGGCCCTTCATGGTCTTCATGTCCTGTGGTGCTCCTGGTCTCCTGTCTTGTCTTCATCTCCAGTGGTCCAGTTCAAGTCCTCATCTCCTGAGTTCCAGTTCCTATCTTTATCTTCTGAGTTTCAGTGTTCCAGATCTTCTGTTCCTCTTCTTCAGCTCAGCATTCTGTGACTTCAGTTCTTAGTCCTGATCCTGGTTTCAAGCCTTCAAGTCTATCTTCACTGGTTCGTCCTCGGAGTCCTTCCTTGTTTTAGAGCCTTGTTCCAAGTTCCGAGTTCCTAGTTTGAGTCCTTGTTCCTGGACTTGGTGAGCTCGTCCATCCTGCAGTCTGTCTTTGTCCTTAGTCCTCACCTGAACCTTGTTGTCAGTCCCAGCCTGATTCCTCATCCTTGTTTGGATCCTTGTTTTCACTCTTAATCTGGATCCCAGTCCTCAGTCCTTGCCTGGTTCTTTGTCATAGTCTGGACCTCCATCTTCAACTGTGTCTATGCTTCAGTCTTCAGCCATGCTTCAGTCCTCAGCTATGTTTCTGCCTTATTCATGCCCTATTTTTCAGCATCATGACCAAGTCTTCAGCATCATGTCCACATCTTCAGAGTCATCTTCAAAGTCCTCAGCCTCCAACTGTCCTCATGCACAAACCACTTCCAAGCATCAGTCTGAAAGGACTTCTGGAGTGGCTGGAGGGCTACCCCAGAGACCAGTGTGGGTTACTGGTTCTTGTCTGAAGTCTCCCAGTTCCTGGTTCGTCTGTTTCCATTCCAAGTATCAAGTGTTCTTGTTCCAAGTCTTCAGCTCCACTTGAGCCTTCCATCTGTCCCAAGTCTCCAGCCTTCAGCTTCAACCTAGCTCATGCCTGGATGCGCTCACCCACCAGCAGCATGGACCACAGCCTGGATGCGCTCACCCACCAGCAGCAAGGACCACAGCCTGGGGTTGTGTTGGTCGCATTATAGCACAAAGGCTCAAGCTCTCGCCATCCATCTCACAACAATACAGACAATTAGTGGGACCTCAAGAAGCATATAAAAGGGCAGAGTGTCAGGTGAAAAGTAGATACAGGCTCTTCAGTTTCATTCATTTATCCATATCACATTGAGCAGTAACAAGGGAATGAGGATAACAAATTCAGCATATGTTTAATCCTCTAAATGTCCATAGCTACCTTCAATAGATAATTGAATTGTGATGTGTCTCAGGTGAGTTTTGGGTATTTTTCTAACTTTAATAACCAACTATAACAATGGACATCCAAAAACAGCAGGCAATCCTGACTCTCCATCTACAGATACAGCCCTCCCCGCCCCCTAGCAGTGAAACTGGTATAAGTGGTGAGCCAATGGCACAGGAATAACATGATCATGGGCTCCCTGTCCCAACAGTGGCTCTTCTCCATGAGCACAATTTTTTTCTAAACAGGAAGTGTACAAAGAAGGGAAGGATACTAGGGATGTGAATCGTTTTTTGACGATTTAAAATATCGTCCGATATATTTTAAATCATCAAAAAATCGTTAGGGCCACGATACAATACCAATTCCCCCGATTTATCGTTAAAAAATCGTAAATCGGGGGAACTGGGAGGGCAGGAAAACCGGCACACTAAAACCCCCTAAAACCCACCCCCGACCCTTTAAATTAAATCCCCCACCCTCCCGAACCCCCCCCCCCCAATGCTTTAAATTACCTGGGGATCCGGCGGTGGTCCAGAACGGCGGCGGTCCGGAACGGCCCCCCTCAATAGAATCGTGTTGTCTTCAGCCGGCGCCATTTTTCAAAATGGCCGCCGCAAAATGGCGGCGGCCATAGACAAAAACGATTCGACGGAGGAGGTTGTTCCGGACCCCCGCTGGACTTTTGGCAAGTCTTGTGGGGGTCAGGAGGCCCCCCCAAGCTGGCCAAAAGTTTCCTGGGAGTCCAGCGGGGTTCCGGGAGCGATTTCTTGCCGTGAATCGTTTTCGTACGGAAAATGGCGCCGGCAGGAGATCGACTGCAGGAGGTCGTTCAGCGGGGGTTATGCTGGATATGTGTGAAGTATCAGTTTTTCTTTTCCCCTGCCGTTGAAGCAGAGAGCTATGCTGGAAATTCGTGATGTATCAGTCTTTCTCCCATGCCGTTGAAGCAGAGAGCCATGCTGGATATGCGTCGAGAGTGAAGTATCAGGTACATTTGATTTGGGGTAGTAACCGCCGTAACAAGCCAGCTACTCCCTGCTTTGTGAGTGCGAACCCTTTTTTCTTCTCCCCTGCCGTTGAAGCAGAGAGCTCTGCTGGATGTGTGAAGTAACAGTTTTTCTTCTCCCCTGCCGTTGAAGCAGAGAACTATGCTGGATATGCATTGAAAGTGAAGTATAAGAATGGAGTGATCAAGCTAGTTGAAATGCATCAGGAATAGAGGAAGGTGGAGGTAGTAATTTGGTTATTTGGTTTGGGGTAGTAACCGCCGTAACAAGCCAGCTACTCCTGTCTTTGTGAGTGCAAATCCTTTTTTCCACATTTCCTCTTGCTGTTGAAGCTTAGAGTGATGTTGGAGTCACAGTAACCATGTGTATGTTTATTGAATAAGGGTATTGTCTCCAGGCAGTAGCCATCATTCTGGCGAGTCACCTACTCTTCATTGGCGGCCTCTTGACTTTATGGATCCACAGTGTTTATCCCACGCCCCTTTGAAGTCCTTCACAGTTCTGGTCTTCACCACTTCCTCCGGAAGGGCATTCCAGGCATCCACCACCCTCTCCGTGAAGAAATACTTCCTGACATTGGTTCTGAATCTTCCTCCCTGGAGCTTCAAATCGTGACCCCTGGTTCTGCTGATTTTTTTCTTATGGTAAAGGTTTGTCGTTGCCTTTGGATCATTAAAACCTTTCAAGTATCTGAAAGTCTGTATCATATCACCTCTGCTCCTCCTTTCCTCCAGGGTGTACATATTTAGATTCTTCAATCTCTCCTCGTACGTCATCCGATGAAGATCCTCCACCTTCCTGGTCGCCCTTCTCTGTACCGCTTCCATCTTGTCTTTGTCTTTTTGTAGATACGGTCTCCAGAACTGAACACAGTACTCCAGGTGAGGCCTCACCAAGGACCTGTACAAGGGAATAATCACTTCCCTTTTCTTACTCGATATTCCTCTCTCTATGCAGCCCAGCATTCTTCTGGCTTTTGCTATCGCCTTGTTGCATTGTTTCGCAGACTTCATATCATTTGACATTGACACTATCACCCCAAGGTCCCTCTCCTGCTCCGTGCACATCAGCCTTTCCCCCCCCCCCCCCCCCCCCCATCGAATACAGTTCATTCGGATTTCCACTCCCCATATGCATGACTTTGCACTTCTTGGCATTGAATCTCAGCTGCCATATCTTCGACCACTCTTCCAGTTTCCTTAGATCCCGTCTCATTCTCTCCACTCCTTCCGGCGTGTCCACTCTGTTGCAGATCTTAGTGTCATCCGCAAAAAGACAAACCTTACCTTCTATCCCGTCCGCAATGTCACTCACAAAGATATTGAACAGGACCGGTCCCAACACCGATCCTTGCGGTACACCACTTAAAACCGCTCTCTCTTCAGAGAAGGTTCCATTTACCATCACACATTGTCTTCTGTCCGTCAACCAATTTGCAATCCAGGTCACCACCTCGGCACTCACTCCTAAGCTTCTCGTTTTATTCACCAGTCTCCTGTGCGGAACCGTATCAAAAGCTTTGCTGAAATCCAAGTATATGACATCGAGCGCTCTTCCTTGATCCAATTCCTTGGTTACCCAGTCAAAAAAGTCGATCAGATTTGTCTGACAGGATCTTCCCCTGGTGAATCCATGTTGCCTCTGGTCCATCAATTCTCCGGACTGTAGATAGTTCACTATTCTCTCTTTCAGCAGAGACTCCATTACTTTTCCCACCACCGAAGTGAGGATAACCGGTCTGTAGTTGCCAGCCTCCTCCCTGTTCCCACTCTTGTGAAGCGGGACCACCACCGCTCTTCTCCAATCTCTCGGCACCACTCCCGTTTCTAGGGATCTATTGAACAGGTCACACAGCGGACCCGCCAGAACATCTCTGAGCTCCCTCAATATCCTTGGATGAATCCCATCAGGCCCCATGGCTTTGTCCACTTTCAGGTTCTTTAGCTCTTCCCACACATTTTCTACTGTAAAAGGATTTTCATCTATTCCACTTCCCTCCAGTTTTTTGTTGTGTAGAGATGGTCCTTCTCCAGGGTCTTCTTTAGTGAACACAGAGCTGAAGTATTCGTTTAATATTTCTACCATTTCTTCGTCTGTCTCCACACATTGATCATCATTACCACCTTTCAATTTCACTATACCACTTTGGACCTTTCTCTTTTCGCTGATGTATCTGAAAAATGTTTTGTCACCATTTTTTATCTCCTTGGCAATCCTCTCTTCCGCTTGATTTTTTGCCAACTTGATTGTTTTCTTCGTCTCCCTCAGTTGATACAAATATTCTTCTTTGTGCTCCTCCCTTTGGGATCCTTTATATTTCTTGAAAGCTGTTCTTTTAGCTTTAATTTTGTCAGCCACCTCCTTTGAGAACCAGATAGGTTTCAATTTTCTTTTGCTTTTCTTTACATTTCTAACATATAGAGCAGTTGCCTTGGTGATTGCTCCTTTTAGATTGGTCCACTGTTGATCCACATCTCTCGTTCTCCCATCCTTTAAGTTCTTCCTCCAGGTACTTTCCCATTTCCTCAAAGTCTGTGTTTTTGAACTGTAAAACTCGGGTCTTTGTGGTTCTTTTCCCTATTCTATTAGTGATATTAAACCATACCGTTTGATGATCACTGCTGCTGAGGTGGGCGCCCACCTGGACATCTGAGACATTATCTGCATTAGTGAGCAATAAGTCGAGTATAGCACCTTCTCTCGTGGGTTCCAACACCATTTGTTTGAACAAAGATTCTTGCATGGCATCCATTATTGCTCTACTATTTTTAGTTTCTGCAGATGGGATTTTCCAGTCTACATCTGGCATATTAAAGTCACCCACGATCACCACTTCTCCCTTCCTACCTATCTTATGGATGTCTTCAATCAGATCTCTGTCCAGCTCTTCCTTTTGGTTTGGAGGCCTGTAAACCACTCCAATATAAATGGACACTCCGTCATCTTTTTTTAGGTCGACCCATAGAGCTTCTTCTTTACCCCAACTTCCTTGTAGCTCAGATGCTTGGATGTTGTTTCTGACATAAAGAGCCACACCTCCCCCTTTTCTATCCTTTCTGTCCTTCCTTAACAAGTTGTAGCCTGGTATTGTTGTATCCCATTCATGAGATTCTGTGAACCATGTTTCTGTGATAGCAACAATGTCCAATTCTGCCTCAGCCATTAGGGCCTGCAGATCTGGGATTTTATTTCCCAAACTATGAGCATTTGTGGTCATAGCCTTCCAGGTACTCTCTTTTAGGTTATTGCTTTTCCTGGACTCCTTATGAGATATTAGTTGAGATTTGTTATTCACTTTACTCTTTCTGTTTGTAGTTGTGCCACTGTTGACAGAGTTATCCATCTCAATTAGATTTTTCTTTTGGTTATGGATCTTGAAATACTGCATGCATTGTGTTTTTTCTCTCTTTTCTGGTAATACTGCAATGTTTTTCTCAAGAACTTCCTCAGTTTTTAATATAGAGAAGGCTTGTTCTTTTTGCATTTGGTACATTGTGTGTCTCCTCATCACAGGTCTAATTCTACCAGAGCCCACTGTCTTCCTGGATTTTAAAGAATTTTTTAATGACTTGTTTGAGTGGGGGGGTATACCTGTTGGCTGCTCATCTGTCAAGAATGGGTGACTGTGGGTTCTACCTGAGCCTAATGGATCTCCTTTTCTTGACTCCTGGTTTTTCCGTGATATTGGGGAATTATTATCTGAGTAATGCAATGTGGGTGTACTACCTTTAATTGAAGCTAATTGAGCTTTTATCTCAGTCAGCTCCAATTTCAAGGAAGAGAGTTGTGCACAAATTGGGCAAGATCTAAGTTTCCAGATGCTTGGAAAAGATATTACTGAGAGGGAAGATGATAGAGGTTTATAAAATCATGAATAGTTGGAAAAGGTAAATAGGGAATGATTATTTATCCTTTCAAATAGTTCTAAGACTAGGGGGCCTTTCCATGAAACTAAAAAGTAGCAAATTCAAAGAAAATCAGAAAACTTATTTTTTCACTCAGGGCCGGATTTTATAAAGTTGCGCGAGCGCGTACTTTTGTTCGCGCACCAGGCGCGAACAAAAGTACGCTGGATTTTATAAGATACGCGCGTAGCCGCGCGTATCTTATAAATTCTGGTGTCAGCGCGCGCAAGGGGGTGCACATTTGTGCAACTTGCGCGCGCCGAGCCCAGCGCGCATTGCCTGTTCCCTCCAAGGCCGCTCCGAAATCGGAGCGGCCTCGGAGGGAACTTTCTTTCCACCCCCCCGCACTTTCCCCTCCCTTCCACTCCCTAACCCATCCCCCTGGCCCTATCTAAATCCCCCTACCTTTGTTGGCAGATTTACGCCTGCTTTAGCAGGCGTAAATCTGCGCGCGCCAGAGGGCTGCTGACGTGCCATCACCCGACCCGGGGGCTGGTCCGGAGGCCTCAACCACGCCCCCGGGCTGGCGCCACGCCCCGGCCACGCCCCAAACCGCCCCTGCCCCCTGGACACGCCCCCTCCCTGCCCCCTCCCCGCCCCTTTTACGAAGCCCCGGAACTTATGCGCGTCCCGGGGCTTGCATGTGCCGCCGAGCCTATGCAAAGTAGGCTCGGCGCACGCAGGGGGGGTTTGGGGTAGGTTTTCGGGGGGTACGCACGTATCTTACACACGTACCCCTTTGAAAATCTACCCCTCAGTGCATAATTGTAAGGATCCATTGCCGGATTCCCCTCCAGCCTGCAGCTATTTTGTGAGCTATTTTGGACTATCCAGTCCTCCCAGGCCAGCTTCCCCTTGCTTCCAGTATAAATTTGTATTTATACTGAGGCAGTTTCATCAGTCAGTTACCAGAGTTTGGTCCTACCTTCTTGAAGAAATTTCTAGCAAAGCAATGCAAGGGGCCATCTGGAGGCTTAACCTGAAAGAACCAGAGTGGGGTACACCGAAGTAGTCTCTCCAAAGTGGTGATGCGGTAGTGGCCTGCAGCGCAGGGTACACTGAGGGATTCCTCACTCAGAGAAGATGAAGTAGTGGCCCGGGTACGGGTACAACGGCGCGGAACCTGTAGCGATGATGTGCAATGACCTGCAGCACAGGGTACAACAAAGTGGCTCCTCACAAGTGTTGGCATGGTAGTGGCCCGAGGTACAGGGTACACTGGAGAGAGTCTCACAATAAAGCTGGTTCAGTAGTAGTCTGTGGAGTCAAGGTACTCACAGAGAGATAGTTCCAGAAGAGGTCCCAGGGTACAGGAACAGACTGCAGTCCAAGGCAGAAGGCCCTCCAAGCAGTGGATAGCCAGAGACGAGGAAGGGCCCCTGAGGAGCGGGTACCCAGAGCGTCTCACGCCAAAGTTCAGGAACTGGAACAGGAGGTCCGTACGCAAGAAGCAGATTCAGCAATGAGGGAACTCCTTGCTAACTCGTTGATAGGCAGGGCCAGGGAGCTTAAGTACAGCAGAGTGTAGACATCATCCGGAGGGGACGCCCCCAAGGTTCCTGCCATGATGTGCTTAATACTGGCCGTGCGCGCGCACCTAAGTGATCCCATGAGCAAGATGGAGGTCGGCAGTGCCCACGCTGTCCCAGGAAAGCCAGGGATGTCGGCGGTAGTTGGCAGAGGCCGCCACTTTCCCCAATGATGTTAGGGCTGCATAAAAAGAGGTGAGCATTAGTGGTCGTAGCCGTCTGCGACTGACGGGAGTAACACCTGGATGCCATCTTGTTTCCTGTATAGTGACCAGTCACTAACATTATCCCAGGCTGATTTTTGCTATCTAAGGGCAGTAGAAGGAGTTTGGACATTTTTTATTCTTCCCATTGCTATAACCCCCACCTTTTTGGAGGATAGGCTTTTTTGGGGTATAAAGACCATTGGAGCATGCCCAGTACTTTAGTAGGTGAGAAGGAGATAGAGGAAGAACAAGGAGCTTGAACCATTGCTAGATTTCATGAGAGAGATGACTGGAGAGCTAAAGATTTCCCTAGGATCTCAAAGCAAGGTGGACGGAAAGCTGGAGATTCACCAAGGATCTCACAAATGGCAATTCGTGCATTTGGTGAAGAGGTTTTAAGGAAGAGATTTTTTAGATTTTTTTTCCGGAATTTGATTGACCAGTGACTGAGGCAAAGGCATATCCCTGGTATCCCAAGGGACTGAATTATTGATCTTTTCACCCAGGCAACCAGAAATAGTTGGGTGAAGAGAAAGACTAAGGCTTTTGAGCCAAGACCTCAAGAGATTTGAAGATATTGCAGTTGGATTACAGTTGAAATGTTTGACTTTTTGGACCCAATTTAGTAGAAGAGGACCGGAAAGCTCATCTGCATACTGTTCCCAGCATCCCCAGGGAGAGGACTGCAGAGGTCACAGCAAGCAATCCAGACTTCGAACTCTACAGCCCCAGCTTCCAGAGGCCCCACACCCTTTGCAGTAGAAAAGGAATTGAAGCGTGTACCATTACCTCTCAATCCATTGAGAGAAGATCAACTTGCTGATTTTAGAGGATCAGCAAGTATAGCTTTGGGAAATCTTAGGACTTAAAAAACTTTGGAGTTTAGAGTTTGTGCATGTCTGAGATAATAAGCAAGACAGAGGGAATTAATTCAAGTGTCTGTCTTTCTGGAAGCCAAATTTAAGATTTTAGGAAGAGGCAAGAATCACTTTCTCATTAAAAATCATCAGGCCCTTATCTAAATCATACTATTGTACCAGCCCTTATTGAGAGTTTAATCATCCCCTTGTAGGTCACTACCAGATTAATACTAGTAACTCAACAAAATTAAGATGAAGGCAACAGTCTAGCAGCAAGAGGGGGCTTTCCAGTCTTTTGCAATGAGTGTCACATGTATGATTTTTTTATCCACCAGTGAGAGGTTGTATATGTGCACCCAGTGCAAACAGCTTCTGGCTCTCAGAGAACAAGTCTGATATATGGTGGCTAGAGTGGCAGACCTAGAGGAGCTGAGGCAGATAGAGGACATAGTAGCCAAGTCCCAAATCCAGTCTGGCAGCCCCAGTGCTGCCATAGATTAGAAAGGTCTTCCGGTCAGAAAGCATCACCCTGCTGTAGCAGAAAGTGATCCTGTAGCAAGTACCTGCTCTCCAGGTAATGCATTGTCCTCTCGCACAAAGGATGAGTCTCCCAGGGCTACTGCCCAGGAGGGAAGGGTTAGGTTGGCCTTCATAGTTGGTGATTTGATTATTTGAAATGTAGATATTTGAGTAGCTGGTGGACGTGAGGACTACCTGGTAACTTGCCTGCCTGGTTCAAAAGTGTGGACCTCACACATCACCTAGATAGGATTTCAGACAGTGCTGGGGAGGAGCTAGCTATCGTGGTACATGTGGGCACCAATGACATAGGAAAATGTGGGAGGGAGGTTCTGGAAGCCAAATTTAGGATTTTAGGAAGAAAGCTGAAACCCAGAACCTCCAGGGTGATATTCTCTGAAATGTTCCCTGTTACATGAGCAGGTCCCCAGAGGCAGACAGAGCTCCGGAGTCTCAATGCATGGATGAGATGATGTGCAGGGAAGAGGGACTCAGTTTTGTAAGGAACTGGGCAATCTTCTGGGGAAGGGGGAAACTTTTCTGAAAGGACAGGCTCCACCTTAACCAGAGTGGGACCAGGCTGTTAGTGCTAACTTATAAAAAAGAGATAAAGTAGCTTTTAAACTAGAAGAAGGGGGAAAGCTGACAATCACTCAGCAGTGCATGTTCAGAGGACGGTATCTTCAAAGGATACTAATGAAACAAGAGAGTTGGGCATCCTAATAAAAGCAAAAGTAGCCCATGTGCCTCTAAATAAAGTATCATCTGAGCTAAAGAATTCCAAATTATTCCTATCAACTGAAAAGCAGGTTGTTAATATAAACAAAAAACACACTTTAAAATGTCTGTATGCCAATGCCAGAAATTTTAAGATGGGAGAGTTAGAGTGTACAGCAGTGAATGATGAGACAGAAATAACTGGCATCTCAGAGACCTGGTGGAAGGAGGATAACCAATGGAACAGTGCTATATCAGGGTACAAATTATATCGCAATGATAGGGAAGATCAATTTGGCGGGGCTGTGGCACTTTATGTACCGGAGAGCATACAGTCTAACAGGATAAAGACCATACAAGAGACTAAATGCACAATAGAATCTATATGGGCAGAAATCCCATGTGTGTTGGGTAACAGTATAGTGATAGGAATATATTACCATCCACTTGGTCAAAATGATCAGACAGATGATGAAATGCTAAGATAAATTGGGAAGCTAACCAATTTGGCAGTGTAGTATTAATGGGAGATTTCAATTAACCGTAAAAGAGAGTTATATTGGCTAAAGATAAATTATTCCCCTAAAACAATATCGGAGGTGCGATCGCTGCCGGCGTCGCGCCAAATAACTATACCATAAAAGGTGTAATTATTCGGCATGAAACTGACAGAGATAAAGGTGTTTACCTTTCACTGTCGGCGCAGTCTTCACGGCGTCAACCCGATGCCTCTCCGACTCCTCCTCTTTCAGGGCTGACACTACCCTGACTCCGCCCCCATCTTGGTATCACATGCGATCCACTTGGAAAATGACCCCCTATGTCTTCATCAGCTGAATCATAAAAGGCGGTAAACCATTATTGTACAAAAACTGTCAGGAAAATTTAAGCCGCCATTTATCGAAAAGCAAAAACCTCCAAAGGACCTTCTACATCGCTTTCCCCACTGACAATATCACTCGCTGTTTACCACAGGAGAATAAATAAAGAGAGCCTTCATCAGGCAAGAAACCTTATATTGCCGAGATAGAACAGGAGAGCCACTACTTCGTCAAAGCGCTCCAAATGGCTAAGAGTATCACAATGTCGCAAGCCGCACCAAACTTGCCTGACCAGAGCTTCTGCAATTACCCCAGTATTTACTGGGTAAATGTAACATCAGGACATGCTAGAGACGTAAAGTTCCTGGGTGGAATAAACAACTGCTTCATGGAAAAATTAGTTCAGGAACCGATAAGAGAACTAATTCTTAATGGAACACAGGATTTGGTGAGAGAGGTAATGGTGGTGGGGCTACTTGGCAACAGTGATCATAACATGATCAAATTTGAACTAATGACTGGAAGGGGGACAATATGTAAATCTACATCTCTAAAACTATAGGGGTAGATTTTTTAAAAAAGCGCGATCGCGTACTTTTGTTTGCGCCCTCCGAGAGCCCTCCGAGGGCCCTCCGAGCGGCCTCGGAGGGAACTTTCTTTCGCCCTCCCCTCACCTTCCCCTCCCTTCCCCTACCTAACCCACCCCCCCCCCCCCGGCCCTATCTAAACCCCCCCCCCCCCACCTTTATCCATGGATTTACGCCTCCCGGAGGGAGACGTAAATCCATGCGCGCCAGCAGGCTGCTGGAGCGCCGAGACCCGACCCGGGGGCGGTTCCGGAGGGCGCGGCCATGCCCCCGGAATGCCCCGGGCAGAAACCACGCCCCCGGGGCCCGCCCCCAAAACGCCGCGTCATTCGGCCCCGCCCCTGACACGCCCGACACGCCCCCTTCTAAAAACCCCGGGACTTACGCGCGTCCCGGGGCTCTGCGCGCGCCGGCGGCCTATGCAAAATAGGCGCGCCGGCGCGCGAGGGCCCTGCTTGCGTAAATCCGGGCGGATTTACGCGAGCAGGGCTTTGAAAATCTGCCCGATATTTTTTAGGGGAAACTTTGATAAAATGAGGAAAATAGAAAAAAAACTGAAAGGTGCAGCTGCAAAGGTTAAAAGTGTACAAAAGGCAGGAATTTCTTTAAAAATACAATATTAGAAGCACAGTCCAGATGTATTCCATGCATTAAGAAAAGTGGAAGGAAGGCAAAATGATTATCGACATGGTTAAAAGGTGAGGTGAAAGAGGCTATTTTAGCCCAAAATAATCCTTCAAAAAATGGAAGAAGGATCCATCTGAAGAAAATAGGAAAAAACATAAGGATTGTCAAGTAAAACATTGATTAAACATGCTAAGAGAGAATTTGCAATGAAGTTGGTCGTAGAAGCAAAAACTCATAATAAAAACTTTTTAAAAGCAGAAAACCTGTAAGGGAGTTGGTTAGACCATTAGATGACCAATGGGTTAAAGGGGCTCTTAGGGATGATAAGGCCATTACAGAAAGACTAAATGAATTCTTTGCATCTGTATTTACTAATGAGCATGTTGAGGGAGATACCGGTTCCAGAGATGGTTTTCAAGGGTGAACTGAACTGAACAAAATAATTGTGAACCCCGAAGATGTAGTAGACCAGATTGACAAACTAAAGAGTAACAAATCACCTGAACTGGATGGTATGCACCCCAGGGTTCTGAAGGAACTAAAAAATGAAATTTCAGATTTATTAGTTAAAATTTGTAACCTATCATTAAAATCATCCATTGTACCTGAAGACTGGAGGGGGGGCCAATGTAACCCCGATATTTAAAAAGGGCTCCAGGGGTGATCCAGGAAACTATAGACCTGGGAAAAATAGTAGAAACTATTCTAAAGATCAAAATTACAGAGCATATAGAAAGACATGGTTTAATGGAACATAGTCAGCATGGATTTACCCAAGGGAAATCTTGCTTTACAAATCTGCTTCATTTTTTTGAAGGGGTTAATAAACAAGTGGATAAAGCTGAACCAGTAGATGCAGTGTATTTGAATTTTCAGAAGGTTTTCTGACAAAGTCCCTCATGAGAGGCTTCTAAGAAAACTAAAAAGTCATGGAATAGGAGCCATTGTCATTTCGTGCATTACAAACTGGTTAAAAGACAGGAAACAGAGAGTAGGATTAAATGGTCAATTTCTCAGTGGAAAAGGGTAAACAATGGAGTGCCTCAGGGATCTGTACTTGGACAGGTGCTTTTCAATATATTTATAAATGTTCTGGAAAGGAATTCGAGTGAGGTAATCAAATTTGCAGATAATACAAAATTATTCAGAGTAGTTAAATCACAAGCGGATTGTGATAAATTGCAGGAGGACCTTGCGAGACTGGAAGATTGGGCATCTAAATTGCAGATGAAATTTAATGTGGACAAGTACAAGGTGATGCATATAGGGAAAAATAACCTATGCTGTAGTTACACAATGATAGGTTCCATATTAAGAGCTACCTCCCAGGAAAAAGATATAGGTGTCATAGTGGATAATACATTGAAATTGTCAGCTCTGTGGCAGTCAAAAAAGCAAACAGAATGTTAGGAATTATTAAGAAGGGAATGGCAAATAAAATGGAGGATGTCATAATGCTTCTGTATCGCTCCATGGTGAGACCGCACTTTGAGTACTGTGTGCAATTCTGGTTGCCGCATCTTAAAAAAGATATAGTTCCTCTGGAGAAGGAAAAGAAAAGGGCAACCAAAATGTAAAAGGGGATAGAACAGCTCCCCTATGAGGAAAGGCTAAAGAGGTTAGGGCTGTTCAGCTTGGAGAAGAGACGGCTGAGGGGGAATATGATAGAGGTCAACAAAATCATGAGAGGTCTAGAATGGGTAAATATGAATCAGTTATTTACTCTTTTAGATAATAATAGGACTAGGGGGCACTCCATGAAGTTAGCAAGTAGCACATTTAAAACTAATCGGAGAAAATTCTTTTTCACTCAACGCATAACTAAGCTATTGAATTTGTTGCCAAAGGTTGTGGCTAGGGCAGTTAGTATAGCTGGGTTTAAAAAAGGTTTGAATAAGTTCTTGGAGGAGAGGTCCATTAACTGCTATGAAGCAAGTTGACTTAGCGAATAGTCACTGGTATTATTGGCATTAGTAGCATGGGATCTACTTAGTGTTTGGGTACTTGCCAGGTACTTGTAACCTGGATTAGCCACTATTGGAAACAGGATGTTGGGCTTCATGGACCCTTGTCTGACCCAGTATGGCAACTTCTTATGTTCTTAGTATTTTTGCTTGCGGATATTTTTCTTTCTTTTAGCTTAGTTCATGCCAGAACTGGAACTACACTCTAGTTATCCCACTCTTACTGGCAAGGATATTTTCTATTAGAATGAAAGTGTAAGAGCAGAAAGGGAAATAAACAGAAGGAGGACAGAGAAATCATTTGCTTTTTATGGATCATTGGATGTCTGTTGATTCTTATTTTTGATGTGGATCCTCTTCTTTGTTACAGTAAACAACAATATTTTATTTGGACACCAACCAAGGACTCCAGTGTTTTTTCTTTCAGTGTATCCCAGTGTGGACTTACTATAGGATGGTTGGACCCTTTTGTGTTTCCTGGTTTCTTTCTGCACGGAATTCCTATGTGAAACAATCCTGCACAGATGTCCGTTGTTGACATTGATGGTCGGCCCTTGAACCAAAGAGAGACACAACAGGTCACTCTTTTTTTTTTTTTACTTAGTAATGTTTCACAAGTCCTCATTAAGAAGAGAAAAAAAGAAAAGCAAAAATAAAGGAAAAATATTATACAAATGGCAACACAATGCAAACTACCTACTGGGCTCCCCTGAACATGATGGCTTATCTACAAAGATCATGATGGACTTGAATCTTCTAGTGGGTACGAGGCACTCTGAAACCATTTTATTCCTGCATGGTTCTTTTGGAGTTATCATGGCTTCAGTTACATAACCATTCATCGAATGGCATTCAAAACAAATTGTCTCTTGATCTTCTTCTTGCTTTTCTTCTTCTATTCCTGATCCAAGGTCTATAGCTTCAGCTCTCATGGCCTCTGTAGTGGAAATACCCCTAGGCCTTCCAAAACAGTACCATGATTTTGCAGATGTTTTTATCAAAAAGCAAGCAGAAAAGCCCTGAAAGCATTGGGAGTACAATTGCACCATTGAACTGCTTCCTGGAATCATGCCACTATGTGGCTGGACATATCATTTGTCAGGCCCAGAAAGTAAGGCTATGTCTGAATATATTCAAAAACATCTGGCTTGAGTCTTCATTAGACCATCAAAGTCCTCTGCCAGTGAAGGATTCTTCTTCATACAAAAGAAGGATGGATCCCTTAGGCCCTGTATTGATTATCGGGGCCTCAATAAGATCACAGTTATAGTTATCCTCAGCCGCTAATCACCGAACTCTTTGATAGACTTCAGGGTACCCAGATTTTTACCAAGCTGGACTTGCCAGGGGGGATGACATATAATCTCATTCAGATCCAATAGGATGACAAGTGGAATACTGCCTTCAATATCAAGGATGAGTGCTATAAGTATTTGGTCCTGTTGTTTGGACTCTGTAATGCTCCTGCCTTTGTCAATGATGTTTTTCAAGACCGTCTCTCTTCTCTCCAGATTTGGCCACCCATAGGTAGCATGTAATGAAGAATCTTTCTCCTCTTTGCCAGCACCAGTTTTACACCAAGAAGCAAGTCCACTTCTGGGATATATATTCACTGATCAAGGATTTGAGATGGATAAGGCAATAGTACTACTTAATTGCCTTTGAGTCTCAAGGCACTCCAATGATTTCTGGGCTTTGCTAACTAGTATTGGTGCTTCATTCAAAACTTCCCCAAGGTAGGGGATCCACTTACTGCCCTTACATGTAAGGGCACACTAAAGAATTCTTGAAATCCCCAAGCTCAGCAGGTGTAATATGTTGCTAACTAGAGGGTGCTGCACTGTGGTCGGCATCCTTTATATCACAGTTCTGGATCCAGTGCTGTGTTCTGCAACCTGCTGGGACTTCCCAGCATGGCTTCCAGCATCCTGCCCCTCTGTTGCATCCTGCTGATCCAAATTAGGGCCTGTAGAACTCATCAGCTTTATAGGGCCAGCTCCCAGGATTTCCTATGGCACAGACTGATGACATCATCAACACTGCTCTAACATAAAAGGAAGTTAACTCCTCTGGGCAGGTGCCTGAGCAACAGGTTCTGTTTCTGCTTTTCTCTGCATTTGGCTGTTCCTGATTCTGACTTCTGATTGAGACCTGGCCTGGTTCCTGACCTTGCTTCTGTCTGCTGCCTGACCTGACCACTGCTTGTCTCTTGTTTCTGAACAGACTCCGCCTGCCTTGACTTTGCCTGCCTGCCCATGTCTCTACCTCACGATTCTGTACCGTGCCTTGGCCCTGTCAGTCAGCTGTCCCAGGGTCTACTCATCCAAGCCCGTGACAGTGGGCATTTGAAAACCTGAAGTAACTCTTTGCATCAGCTTCCATCCTGCATCACCCTTATCCAGCCACACCTTTTGTCTTAGAGATAGATGCCTCTGAATTTGATGCAAGGGCAGACTTGTCTCAAAGACCTGATCTCCATCTCAGTGAAAGAAGACTTCTTGTCAGGTATGGAATTTTATACCTGATAAAATCTGCACCTAACTTCACCCACCAGGTGGCGAGATTGTTTACAACTTAAATGTCATGTAATATTTGCTGCACTTCTTATCACAGTTTTATACATGCCACAGGAATACTTTAATGCTGTCATAATTTTGCATTTACATACAAATTTGCATAATCTTATGACATGTTTGATAATATTTATCACAGACCAGAAATACCAGTTTAGCTCACACACACACAGCCATGATAATACGTTATTTTATACCATGGGATAAACACCTTATTGTGGTTTTGTATATATGCTGCTTTCTGTACAAGGTGTACTCTCAGAATCTCTGAGAGATGCAATATCTCCAAACGTCTCACTCTCTAAGAGACCTAAGGCCTTAGTCAAAAAATATTTTTACTTTTGATACTCCCCTCGCCCTTTCACACACATACACATATACTATCTCCTCTGAGGAGGGAAGCAATGGCGGTGGTTTGTTCCAAACAGGAGGGAAGCTTTACTTCAAGGTCCTTTGGGTGTAAATGCTTTTTCGAACCCAAAAAAACATATTTCACACAGAAGGACTGTGTTTCAATAAAGTCTCTACTGTAAATAAACTTCTTTAATGGTAACAATTTTGTGAGGAGAGGAATCAGAATTCTCCATTTCACACCACAACAATCACTCTGAAAAGATCCTCTATTCCTGAAATGGGGTTTTTGATACTCCAGTACCTGGAAATCCTCTTGCTCTGAGATGCTCACCCTACACTAAGGACGCTTTGTCCTGCTGCTGTTACGTAGTGCCTCGCTGGCACTGTTTGCACTGATTGTCAGGTTTCTCCTCTTCATTCTTTAATTTTGGTAGGCTGCTGTTTTGGTTCCAGAGCCATTTTTTGATATCCTACTGGATCTCTCTCTTCCTTAGGCATAGAGACTTTTCTTTCCCTGAAAATAGTTTAGGAAAGAGATTTCTCCCACCTTTTTTGGGAAAACTCTTACACTGTTGTCCTCTTCCTTAAGACACTTCAAAACTTTTGAGGAGAAAGGCTTCTGCTCTCTTCTCCTCCCTAAATACGTTCTAGGTCTCCTTTGGCAAGGTCCTCTTTCTTCTGCGGGAGAAAATGTGCACCTTCCTCTACTCCAGAGGAGCATTTTAGAATTCCTACTAAATTTAGGGATATCTCTTTCTCCTTAAGGGGCATTAAACTACTGCACACTCACAAAGGGGTTTCTCAGTAAAATGAAATATACCAAGTTATTCCCTAATCCAGACAGGACCTTGAACTAAGGACTCCTATATAGTGGGAAAATTAAGGGCTCATTATTTTGTGGAAAGAATCTTTATTGAATGAAGCTCTTAGTCTCTCCGACTCTCCAGAGCCATAGCCAGTCTATGACCAATGTGGCCACTGCCCTAAGGGAGCTTAGCTATATCACTGTTCCAGAAATTTTCAGGATGAGGGGAAGGAAGGGGAGGTGAGAGGAGCACCTGCTCCAAGTGCTCATTTCTCTTCATGGCCCAGCACAAGCCAGAAGAAAAATTGAGCTGGTGCCTTTCCCTCCCTCTCCTGTTGTTTAGAGTTTGAGGTACCATTTGAACCATATGGAACTCCCTAGAAATCTAAAATCAATCTCACGGTTCAAACTGCTTCGTATACTATGAACCATGTAGGAAGAAGGGAAAGGCATGAGCTTCACGCTTCTTCCAGCTTGAAAAGGGCCATGGGGAGGGAGGCAGGGAGAGCAGAGCCTGGGAATTAGGAGGGGGGAGAGAAACACCAAAGGTCTTTGGTTGGGGGAGCATGGGAATAGGGAGATAGGGTGGGAGGAGATTTATGGGACTGGAAGATTGAGGGTGGGAGAGCAGCAACTGGGAGGTCAGTGGTGGTAGTTGAGGACTTAGGTCAGTGCGAACTGGAGTGAGCTGGGGTTGGCAAAACTGGGGCATGAGTCTGAAGGGTCTGAGACTAAGAACTGGGATTATGAGTGAGGATAGATAGCCCAGGGAGCAGGTAGTGTGAGTAGGGGATATGATATGCAGCTAGGGGGTGTTATACAGTTATGATGTGCAGGGAGAGGGCACACTGTTTCACATGGCCATAGATGCCGAATTGCTTGTCTCCCATACTCTCATGCACACTATCAGAGATACAATCTCATACATTTTGAAAGAGGTGCAATTTCTTTCACAATCTTAAAGAGGTGTACTCAGTCTCTGTGGAAAAGATGCAGTCTCTCACACTGTCCTGGGATGCAGTCTCCCAAGCTCTCTGGAAGAGATGTAATCTCTGTGTAGGCAGTATAGTTGCTCACACTCTCTCTCTATAATATGTATTCTCTCAGACTCTGTTGATGAGATGCAGTCTCTGATTGTCTTGAAGAAGTGCTGTCTCTCAAACGTTCTATCTTAGGAGAAGTTTTTCAGGCTCTTTCTGTTAGAAATACAGTCTGAAAACCTCTATCATAGATATGCAATCTCAAATTCTTTCAGTCACAGTAGCAGTCTCTCCTTCCTGTCATTGCCATCATGCAGCTTGCAAGGGTTGAACTTTAGGACAATTATTCTAAGAGTGAGTATCTTTCTGTCTCACTAGCAATGCCTCTTATTCCTATTATGCTGAGAAGGATTGGACATTGCAGTTACTGGCAGTGGGGATCTCTCTCCCTATCTCAGAGGCTATCTTATTCTCTCTCTGTTTTTCAGAGACTGCTTCCCCAAGTCATTTATTTCTTTCAATTATACTGACAAAAGTTTGGATTGTACTATCATTACGTCTCTCTCTCTCTCTCTCTTTCTCTCAAAATCCATCTCACCAAGTCTCTCTTTTTGATGCCTGTTTTAGTGAGGAAAAGTTGGACTCTGGCAGTTACCATCAGGTTCCTCTTTATTTCAGCAGTGGTGTCTCTCACTACCTCTCTCAAACACAGTTTCTATGGGTCTCAGCAGCAGTCTCTCTTTCTGACTGTCATTCCCATTGTATTTTCAGTGGCAGTTCTTGCTCTCTCTGCAGGAATTGCTCCTTCCCTCAGGGATAGTTTCTCTCTGATTCCCGTTATGCTGAGGAAAGGTTGGACTTTCATACAGCTACTGTCCAGCTTACGTCACTGGATTTTCTGCCTTTACCTGCCTGTCTGCTGTGCCATTCAAACAGTTCCTTACTCAGATCCACTCCTCACACCTGCTGCTCCTGCCACTGCTGCTGCTAATCCTGACAGTCTCCCCTGCTCTCCTGCCATGTCTGTCATCGTAGAGGCTGCTGGATTTTTCTTTGGTGTCATCGGCTCTGTGTTCCTGGGAATCACACTATTTAACCAGAACTGGCGGGTTTCCACGGTAGAAGGCAACGTCATCACCACATCCACGCTGTTTGAGAACCTGTGGCAGAGTTGTGCCACCGATTCCACGGGGGTGTACAACTGTCGGGACTTTCCATCCATGCTGGCACTGTCAGGTCAGTCGCTGCCCCCCCCCCCCCCCCTGCACAGTGGCTATAGAAGGAATTGTGCTTCTTTTGAGTTCCAAATCCCTTGCAATATATCCTGGTAAGGTGACAACATTTTCAGTTAACAGTATATCTCTTACAGTAACAGTCTCCTGGTTTTAGTGAGGCAGCTTCTCTGTCATAGTGACAGTCTCCCTTTCTGCTACGCGAGATCTATGGGAGAAAAATACCGGGGAATAGATTTTATTCCCTGCATGATATAATGAAAGAAGGGATTAAAAACATGTGGGGATGGCTTTTATTTCCTGCACCATGTGATACAGTGCGATAGAAGAGATAAAAATGCCTGGGGGTGATCTTTATTCCCTGCACCACGTGATACAGTGAGACAGAAGGGATAGAAATGCCTGGGAGTAATCTTTATTCCCTACACCATGTGATACAGTGATATAGAAGGGATAGAAATGCCTGGGGGTGATCTTTATTCCCTGCACCGTGTGATACAGTGATATAGAAGGGATGGAATGCCTGGGGGTGATCTTTATTCCCTGCGATGTGTGATACAGTGATATAGAAGGTATGGAATGCCTGGGGGTGATCTTTATTCCCTGCACCATGTGATACAGTGATATAGAAGGGATAGATATGCCTGGAGATGATCTTTATTCCATGCACTGTGTGATACAGTGAGATAGATGGGATAGAAATGCCTGGGGGTGATCTTTATTCCCTGCACTGTGATTCAGTGAGATAGAAGGGATAGGAGTGATCTTTATTCCCTGCACCATGTGATACAGTGAGAAAGAAGGGATAGAAATACCTGGCTGTGATTTTTATTCCCTGCACCAAATAATACAGTGATATAGAAGGGATGGAATGCCTGGGGGTGATCTTTATTCGCTGCACCGTGCGATACAGTGCGATAGAAGGGATAGAAATGCCTGGGGGTGATCTTTATTCCCTGCACCAAATAATGCAGTGATATAGAAGGGATGGAATGCCTGGGGATGATCTTTATTCCCTGCACCGTGTGATACAGTGAGCTAGAAGGTTAGAAATGCCTGGGGGTGGTCTTCATTTCCTGCATTGTGTGATACAGTGAGATAGAAGGGTTAGAAATGCCTGGGGATGATCTTTATTCCCTGCACCATGTGATACAGTGAGAAAGAAGGGATAGAAATACCTGGGTGTGATCTTTATTTCCTGCACCATGTGATCACTGAGATAGAAGGGATAGAAATACCTGGGTGTGATCTTTATTCCCTGCACCATGTGATGCAATGATATAGAAGGGGTAGAAATACATGGGGGTGATCTTTATTTCCTGCACCATGTGATACAGTGAGATAGAAGGGTTAGAAATAACTGAGGATGATCTTTATTCTCTGCACCATGTGATACAGTGACATAGAAGGGATAGAAATACCTGGGGGTGATCTTTATTCCCTGCACCATGTGATACCGTGAGCTAGAAGGGATAGATATGCCTGGAGATGATCTTTATTCCCTGCACTGTGTGATACAGTGAGAGCAACAGTACACAATAAGCAACCAAATGTCCGATCTTGTAGAGGTTTATTGTGTGCAAATATGCGCAATAGAGCACGACTCCAGCCGAGTTTGGTCCTCTTTCAGTAGGGCTGCATCAGGGGCTAAAACATACAATAAATGACATTAAAAATATAAAAATGAATAAAACTGATAAAAACATATAAAAAACAAACATTTATGCCTGGGGGTGATCTTTATTCCCTGCACTGTGTGATACAGTGACATAGAAGGGATAGATATGCCTGGAGATGATCTTTATTCCCTGCACTGTGTGATACAGTGAGATAGAAGGGATAGAAATGCCTGGGGGTGATCTTTATTCCCTGCGATGTGTGATACAGTGATATAGAAGGTATGGAATGCCTGGGGGTGATCTTTATTCCCTGCACCGTGTGATACAGTGATATAGAAGGGATGGAATGCCTGGGGGTGATCTTTATTCCCTGCACTGTGTGATACAGTGACATAGAAGGGATAGATATGCCTGGGGGTGATCTTTATTCCCTGCACTGTGTGATACAGTGACATAGAAGGGATAGATATGCCTGGGGGTGATCTTTATTCCCTGCACTGTGTGATACAGTGACATAAAAGGGATAGATATGCCTGGAGATGATCTTTATTCCCTGCACTGTGTGATACAGTGAAATAGAAGGGATAGAAATACCTGGGGGTGATCTTTATTCCCTGCACTGTGTGATACAGTGACATAGAAGGGATAGATATGCCTGGGGGTGATCTTTATTCCCTGCACTGTGTGATACAGTGACTTAGAAGGGATAGAAATGCCTGGAGATGATCTTTATTCCCTGCACTGTGTGATACAGTGACATAGAAGGGATAGATATGCCTGGAGATGATCTTTATTCCCTGCACTGTGTGATACAGTGACATAGAAGGGATAGAAATATATGGGGATGCTTTGTATTCTCTGAAGCATATGATATAGTGAGATAGAAGGGATTTTTCTGGGAATCATGTTTACTCCCCAAACCTTGTGTTATGGTTAGCTAGAAGGGATATATAGGTCTTGCACCTGTTGATACTATGATACTTTGTTTCCTGAAGCATGTGATACAATAATGATAATAGGGATACAAATGAGTGGAAACAGTCTCTATTAAAATTTGGGTGTGATGTATGGATACCATAAGATAGAAGTATAGAGATGCCTTGGAATTAGCTTTATTCCTTGCACCTTTTGATACAGTGAGAGAGAAGATTCAGAAATACCTTGGGATACTTTTTGTTCCCTGCAGCATGATGAGGTAAGATAGAATGGGTAGAAACACCTGAAGAAGATGTTTATTCACTGCAGCCTGTGATACAGGGAGACAGAAAGAACAGAAACAGCTGAGGATAACTTATTACCCACAGGTCAGGTTGCATGAAGTGCCTAAAAACAGTGAAAGTTAAATTATTTTTTTTAATTCAGGGTACACAATCTTTTATTATTACATATTTTTTTTTAATGAAAAAGGACTATGAGTGCTTTCTATTGGCAATGAGTAGCCTATTTAGCCAGCTAAATTATGTTCATTTTCAGCCACAACATAGCTGGCTAGGCTTAAAGCTAGCTAAATTTAAGTCAGTTATAACTAGCACAGAGAAAACTAGCTCAGTTAAGCAGCTAATGCTCAAAATGTGTCCTTACAGACTAACTTTCATCTCCCAACCTATTCCTGCCCTCAAATCAAACCAGAATTTGAAGGATGGGGGAATTGAGGGGGAGGTGAAAATGAAACCTATTTAGGGAAACCAAGCAGCTATATTATATTTGGCCACTCAGTGAGAGTAGATTTTCAGATGGCTCTAGATAGCTAACTCCTTACTTAGCCAGTTAAATACATTTGAAAATCTACCCTTAAATGAAAGTGGTTAAGTGAAGGTCTTGTTGCCCTTTACACAAAGGTGTTGGGTGATTTCCCTTCTTCCTTTTTTTTCTTCTTAGCAATTTTTAGACAGGTTTTGGTGAGAATCTGGACTCCAGAGATCTCGGGTCTTCACAGAAGACCAGAATCCCTGCAAGCTTATAAGCACTGACCCAAGACCCAAGCATTTTAGATGGGCCTCAAAAACCTGCAGTGAAGGAAAGGGTTAAACAGAGCTATTGCACCATCTCCCCAGCCGTCCGTGACTGTGTCTTGGGCGATGTTGGGACTGAGGCTGCCAGGAGACGAGAGGATGGGCTACTGCTGAGTGCCTGTGCCAAGCTGGGAGGGGTCGGTAAGCTCAGTGCCTGGAGATGAGTGATGAGGGGAATATATTAAAACAGTGTGGACAAAGGGATTCAAACATGTAAGCGTGTCAGAGAAAGAGAGAGAGAATAGACTCTCAGTACCGGATCGTCGGGTTTCACAGGCTGGGTAAGACATGCAGAAACAGAACCTATACACACTCTGTACCCACACTGTACACTTTTCTACAGCGGCATCATATTTACTGCGGGGGGGACGACACACACGCACACACACAGTGTATAAGCTGGGACACTCCAATGGTGTATGTACTGTAGACTGCACAATGAATGTATGATAAATACTGAACTGTACAGGGCTGCAAACTGTTTATGCCACACATAGGGGTTGAGTTTAAAAGAAGCGCATGCGCATCCATGTGCACGCAGTTCCCGACACACACACGTGGATGTGCTGATTTTATAACGTGCGCGCCAGCGAGTGCATGTTATAAAATCTGATAGCTGCACGCGCATGTGCGCGCCCAGGGGAGGAATTTTAAAAGGTCATGCGCAGTGATGGAAATAGGGCTTCCCCAGTTCCATCCCAGTCCACTCCAATTAAGGAGTGGACTGGGAGGGAACTTCCCTATACCCCTACCTAACCTTCCTACCCTTTCCCTAGTGCCTAACCCCTTCCTAGCTACTTACTTTGATTTTTGTCCAATTACTTACTGCTCCTCGGGACAGAAGTAATCTCCATGCACTGGCCGGCTGCCAGCGCCAGGACAGCGTCAAATGGTGCTGTCCTGACCCATCCCCTGCACCGCCCCTCCCCATCTAGACCGTGCCCCCTGGCCCGCCCCTTTGGAGAGGCCCGGCACTTTGGCGCTTAGCACGGTTTATACATGTGGCTGGGTCCTTCAGAAAATGCATGCGGCAGGCCTGGCCACATGCATAATCCCCCATTTTTATGCACGTGACCCTTTTAAAATTGGGCTGATAATGTGCAGACAATGTACCCACTTTCTCATATACAGGCCGATGCAATATAGTGCGCTCAGCCGAGCGCATGACTTTACAGGTGCTTGGACGCACGTTTTGGACACGAGTCCAAAACCCCTCATGCAATAAGGGGATTACCACATCCAAAATGCATGTCCAAACCAGCACATAGCTAATAGCGCTCATCACCTATAAATTCATGATGATGAGTCTATTAGCTATTACTCCCAATGCAAAAAAAAACATTTGCACCAAACGCACACATTTTTACTCTCAAAAATGAATGCCTACCCCGGAGCAAGCGTTCATTCTTGAGGGGTCTGAGAAGTAAACAGAGAAGTAGATAATACTGCTTTTCTGTAGTTCCTTCTACTTAATATTGTGGCAATATTAAGTCGGAGGAACCAAAAAAAGGAGAACCAGCAAAAAAAAAAATGTCACCGGCGGTCAGGTTAGAAAAACAGACGCTCAATTAACAACCATTTTCCTAACCCGCTGACAGCCATCTCTCCTGGGCACCTGATGCCAAGGAGGTGCTAGGAACACACAGTTTTCCCTAGAACCTCCTTTTTACCACAGCAGCCCATTTAAATATTGAATTGGGTGCCCAGGACAGGTGGATCAGCGAGCGTTAAGAGAGCGGATGCTCAATCATGAGCACCCATTTAACGTGTGCTGATATTGCATCGACCTGATACTAAATGCTATGCTCTAGGCACTATAAGATTTTTCACACTGCACATACTGTACACATACCACACCAGATACCCTACATATACATATACAATAAACAAGCACTGCACAATGTATACAATATTGTGCATCTGATACACACTGAACACTGCATATCATATTGTACACAATAGGCACACAGTCCATGTGTTCATGTTACTATTATTATATACATGGGACACATACTCTACTCATATTGTAAACTATGCATAGTACTCATAAATACTATATGTGTATTTTAAGCAGTGAATGAATATACACACCATATTCACATTGAATATATATTGCGCACATTGCTTAAATGCAGATTTTACATAGTACACATATTACATATAGTGCTGAAATACAGCATGCACACACTTATATACAATGTGCATAAACATATTATACTCATACTGCACACATATACTGCATATAGAGAACACACATACTGTAATCATATGACACATACTTTACACAATGTGCAACATGCTGATAAATATTGTAATATTTAGTCACTTGTCTAATTGCAAAGTTAGCCAGATAACTCATCCAGCTAACTTTGGAAGGATATTCAGTGATGCAGCTGTATTGTCCTTTAAGATAAAAAGGAAACTTTTCCCACATCTGCAAATGGGCTCCACTGCTCTCATGCTTCTCTCTCCTTTGCATGACCCGCCATGGAAACAATGCAATGACACGCCTGAAACTGCAGAGGCGCTATGGTGTGTGCACTAATCAGAGGCAGGTACACATTGTAAATGAACTGAGTGGGTGGAGCAACATGAAGAATGGGAAGGTGGCGCACAGCTTTTGCCATCTGTGGATGGGCTTAAGTACTAGTTGAATATAGCTCACTATCTTTAGGACTACTGTATGGCACAACTAGAGTTAGTTGAATAATTTATCCAGATAATTTAATTCCACCTTGGAAAACCCCTACATAATCTGGCTAAATTTTAATCACATAATGAGTTATCCATCAACTTTGGCTGGATATGTGGGAGAAAATATTGAAAAGTCATCTGTGAGTCAATATTGTGAGTTATCAGGTTAAATGCTGCTGAATGTTGATCCAGTACTGAATACAGTGTGCATATAATTTCTGGCGAACGTATGTGCAGTGTCAGAGCTGGCATTAGGAGAGTGTAGGGACCGGGACAAATCAACCACAGCGAGGACCTGGAACACTGATTTGCATGGCTCCACCCCCAAGCTGACAGGAAATGTTGACAGGGCCCCCCAAAGTGCATGGTTCAGGGCAGTCTCCACTATTTGTTTCCCCCCTCCCCAAGGATGGCCCTGTGCAACGTTGAAAAATTACCCCCATAGTGTTTACAGGTTGCACACACACATATTTAACCCACGTTGCACACATATATATTGTTCTCACACTGCACAGAGAGCAATTTTCAAAGCCATTTCCACACTATGGGCCTTATTTTCTAAGGCTATCGCAGGCTTGCGCTAACAGCGCTACCTACATTGGGGCGGAGTCGGCCCTGGAAGAGGAGGAGTCAGGGCGTCACCGGGGCCGACTCTGCGAGGACGGCGCGGACAGCGAAAAGGTAAGGGGCATTTCGCTGCCTATTTCGCGCCCAATAACTACACCTTCTATGGTGTACTTATTGGGCGCGATGCCGGCAGCAATCGCACGCGGAGGTGCAATCACTGCCGGCTAGTGCAGGACCGCCCCCCGCCCCTCATTACCGCATTTTTCTAAAGTACCGCAGGCCTGCGATACTTTAGAAAATGAGGCCCTATATTAGCTGTGAAAATGATCCTTTTGAAAACTGCCCACTCTTTACGCAGATAAATGTACATACAATTTTCAATAATGTGCAGACTTTTACCCTCATATTGTGGAGGCAATTCCATCGGCCAAGGGAACACTTTGCCTAGTTTAAGATTTTTAAAACTACATGCACTGTTTTGCCTGGAAACAGTACCTGTAGAAAAAGCAGGCACAGATCTCTGGGGGTACTTTTTACTGAGTCAATAATCAAAGCAAATCTGCCTACCTAGTTGTGCATGGATTACTGGTCAAACACTGTGTGTAAGAAGTACTTGCTAAGTGTGCACCAATACGAGCAGTTCAAGCATTGCGCCAATACAGTACACAATGTGCATACATGCTGAACTCATAATGGATCTATGGAGCAACATTCACAAGTTGTTCTGCAGGCAAATGTGCATTTCCCTGCATCCACCCGTGCTCTTTACAGTGTGTGCGCCTTTATCCACCAGAAAAAGTGGGCGAGGCTGGGTCATTGGAGGGAAAGAGCATGTGGCACGTATTGTCCACCTGCCTCCCTGCTGTATACAGAGTGCACATACATACTGCAGTCACACTGCATATACAGGCATGGTAAATTAAATGCCTTGCAGCTCTCTTCTGTGTGGTCTGGAAGTTGAAAGATTCTGTAGCTCCAGTTTGCAGGAGACTTCCCTTATTGGCCAGGCTCTAGAAGGCCGGCTTTCATCAGGTCTTGTGTTTCTCTACGTTGTAGAAGTGCTGCAGGTACATCCCCTCTCTATAAAGCCAGAGCTCTCAGCTCAAGGGTCCCCATATACTGGGAGTGGTGTTAACACTTGTGGGATTGTGGGTGACACAGCTCTGTGCTCTTAGCACTAGCTCACACACAGTGAGGTTGGTGGCAGTGCTGGGACTGCAACCTGAGTCTGCAAAGGTCTGTAATACATTGAGTGTGTGCAGGAAGCATACAAGCTCTTAGAATAATCCTGCCGTTTCATGTCATCTGAGAGATTCAATCCTATCTGCTGTAACCCACAGGTAATATAACAAAAACCAAGGCACACTGCCAGAGATTTCACAAAACCAGTTTTCTTCTCATTCAGGAAAACATTGCATAAGCTTCCACATCAGCCACCTGCTTACAGCTGGGGGAGCTGCCTCTTGGAAGTTCTGAGGAGTGACACAGCACTCGCTCCTGAGAAGATGAGGGGGCTGAGCTCCTGCGCTGATCTTGTGGCACAGCACTCGCTCCTGAGAAGATGAGGGGGCTGAGCTCCTGCGCTGATCTTGTGGCATTGGCCTTCAGGTCCTCCTGTGCACCACACAGCTATTCATCATGAGCTCTGGCAGACTATTCGACTGAGTCCCCACCCTCTCTGATGAGCATTGTTTCTAAACATAGTCTCTGCTAGTGGATAAGAAGCGCAAGACCCATCTAGTTGGCCCGATTTTTGAGTAGGTAGATTTACTTAAGAATTGCTATGCTTGATGCAATCAAGCCCAGTATCTTGTCTCCAAAAATGGCCAATCAGGTCACAAGTACCTGGCAGATCCCTTAAAGTTGATCAAATTTCTGTTACTCACTCCCAGGGAAAGCAATAGCTTTCTTTGGTCTACCTGGCTAATAATGTGTTATGGACTTTCCTCCAAAAACTTGTCCAATTCTCTTTTAATCCCCACTGGTCACCTTGCTGGAAACCATGATCACATCCTTTGAAATGAGATTCCAAAGCTTGATAGCCAAGTATACAGCCACACAAATAGCCAGGTAAGTCTGTCTGAAAATCCATGTAAAGATAACCAGTTACATTTACCCAGGCAGTGGGGTTTATGAATATCAACTCCTAAAGGAATTAGGATAGATCTAGGGATCTGTAAGCAATCATTTTATAGACCCAGGATCAGGGGTATCTGTAGGCAAAAGTTCTATAGATACAGGATCAAGTTTATCTGTAACTGATCTCTCTATAAACACAGGATGACCTGTAACTAATCAGTCTAAAGAGGCAGGATCAGAGAGCTTTGGAACCAATCACTCCATACAGACCATATCTGTGGCCTATAACCGATTGTCCCATAGATTCAGGATCAAGGAAATCTGTAATTGATTGTCCTATAGCCACAAGGCCTGGAAATGCATGATCAGTTAAAGATCCCCAGATCCTGAAGCTACAGAGCAATTACCTTTGCTCAATATTTGGTATATTGAGTGTCCTTCTTGGCGTGCACCAGCAGTTGGTAAATCAATCTTTCTATAGACACGTGATCTAGGAGATTCTCTAATCATAATCATTCTATAAATGCAGGACCTGCAGACCTGTTACTAATCACTCTAAAAATGTAGGAGGCTCTGTAAATGATCACTCTATAAATGCAGGACCTGGAGATATTTAAATGATTGCTCTATAAATATTGGGGATCTATAATTAGTTATGCCATAAACACTAGATCTGGGAGATCAGTGATTCATAGTCATTCCATAGATGCAGGATCTGGGCAATCTAGAGACACAGCATCAGGGAGATCCATACTTGATCACTATAGGTGCAGAATTGGGGGAATCTGTAATCAATTGCTATATATACATGATTGAGAGGGATCTGTAACTGATTGCTCCATAGATAGAGGAGCCTTTTAATTAATCCTCGCTCATGCTGCCATCAAGATATTTTCTCTTCCTCTCTCTTATATTTCTCTGCTTCTCACACATCCAAGCAATGCAGAGCCTAGAAACGTGACTGGCCTCTCATTTTCACAGGACTACGCCTGTTTGTCACTCAGATATCATGACACTTATGATGAAGGGGACAAATCACTACTGACCCCCACCCTGCTCTGGAATTGGGAAAAGAATGTGCCAAGGTATTCTCCACCCAAAAACAGTGTCAGGGAAGCCTGTGACAGGAGGAAGCAGGAAGGAGGAAGATAGAATCAATAGCAGTGTTACACCTTCCCTCTCACCTATTGTGACATGAGATACAGAGATGTGCTCTCTTCTATCCCTTTCTCCCAGAAAGACTGCAGATTCACAAAAGGTACAGCCTCTCCTATTCCCCCTCTCTTCCAGAGAATCCACAATGTCACAAGAAGTAGAGCAGTGGTCTCTCTCCCTCCCATCCCTGCCTCTCTGAGAGGCCATGCTGTCATTAGAGGTAGAGCAATGGGCTCTCTCCTTTCCCAGCCTCTCACAGAGAGACCACAGTATAAGATAACATAGAATTATGGGCTCTCTTCTTCCCCCCACCCCCACCTTCCAGAGAAGTTGTGGTGTGTCAAAGTAGAGCAATGGGTTCTCTCCTATCCCTGTCTGCCCAGAGAGGCTGCCGTATAACAGAAGATAGGATAAGGGAGTCTCTCCTACAGAAGCCACAGTGTGGCAGGAGGAAGGGCTCTGGGCTTCTCTCCTATTCCCGTCTTTTCCAGAGACACCACAGTAATAAAAGGCAGGGAAATGGCCTCTCTCCTATCCCTTTCTCCCCCAAGGAGGCTGCATTGTGACAGGAGGTAGAGCAATGGGCTTTTAGAAAAGGTTTCTGCACTCATTAAAACTACTATTATCTGTAATGTGATTTTACTAATGAATTCACACAAATAATCCCTTCAATTAATTCTCATGATTTTTGATTAATGGCAAGAAGAGTCTTCATATATAAACTAAGGATCTTGAGCATTACCTGAATACCTCTAACCTGATCCCATAAAGTTGCTGAGGAAATCAGAAGCACTGACATACTATGAAGAAGAAACATTTGTCTTGTGGCAGATGCAATACACTTTCAGAAACATGGTCAGTGCCTACAGTTGGACATACAAGAAAGGTGAACAGGTTTGCTCATCGGGCACATGATGGAGCTTATCTTTTATAAGGTAATGATGATTCACTGTTGACACTGGGACCCTGCCCCAGATATTACATTAAGCTCCTGACCAGGAGCTCCAAAGGTGGCCTATGAAATCTAATCTGTGCTTGTCCACACTGACAGTTTGCTGGCGCTTGGGATATTCAAGTCCCTTTTCATTGCAGGTTTCTGTTACCCAGCTGTTTTCCTCCTGCACCTTCAGGCTTCCAATTCAGTCAGAGCTGGAACTAGGATCCAGCATAATGAACCTGATTTAGAACTACCCAGGAATTTTCCCATTTACTTTCCCTCCCAAGTCACCTTGAGCAGTCCCTTTCAGAACCCTACAATCATGTCCAGCCACTAGCTTTCACCACTGTGTAACGTCTGGGACTTTCACCACACCCCCTGCCCTGACCCAGAGGTTGTGAGTGCTACCTCCACAGCATCCCTAGCCCCAGCCAATCCATGGAGCAGAATATCAGCCCTAAGAATCGAACCCAGGCCCTCTGCATGGCAGTGGACAGGACTGCTTAAAGGGTTCACAAGTCAATACAGTTTGGGGGGTTAGGACATAAGCAATAAGAACATAAGACTTGCTTTACTGGGTCAGATCAAAGGTCCATCAAGCCTAGTATCCTGTTTCCAACAGTGGCTAATCCAGGTCACAAGTACTTGGCAGGATCCCAAGGGGTAAATAGATAATAATGATGATATAAATAATTTTCATGCATATGGGAAGTAAGATTGGTTTTCCAGCTATAAACAAGTGATAAGAAGATGATAGATTTATGCGTGGAGTATGGAGATCACACATCTCAGCATTCGTTACATAATTGATTATGCTGAAAGAAGACTAAACATCCATGAAGTGCAGCTGCCTTCTTCCAGCAGTCTGACAACTCTCACACACTAGGCTAGACTGGAAAGGTGTACCCCACACACAATTTCCCAAGGTGCTCCTTACATTGGGCCTGCACATGTCTGCACCAGAGTACGTGTGAGTGGTGTGTGTGGTATGTGGTGTGGTGTGTTATGTGTGGTGCATGTGTCTGCCTGCTAAACTTACAAGCACAACTTGCCGCCTCAGAAAAGGTATGCGGATACGTTTCTGCACATGAGCAATTGTAAAAGGCCACAGACGGACAAATGCGCAGGAATAAAAAGTGTTCCACTACTTAAGAGTTCTTACCATCAAGAATACCTAAAAAGACAACCGCCACACACCTATAGACAATTCTGCAGCTCACTCAAAAGAAAAAATTTCCTAATCTCCAAATCTGGTGTTCATCTTACGTTCCTAGATCAATGCTTTTCTCTCTAGCCTAACTGCATTTTCCTACAACTGCCTATCACTATATCCTTTGGAAACTTATTCAGGTTTCTTGATCAATTAACTTTTTAACGGTACAAAAGGTTTGGAAATCCCACAGATAGGTTTAATCTACAGGGTTTGCCACAGTAATAAAAGTAAAACTTCACGGGTAGTTTTGCTTTTATTATTGCCTAAGGAAAAATCTACACAAAAAGTTGTGCCTGCATTCTCTGTGGGTAATTTTTCCATCAAAAAAATAAACATACTTTTGTATAATCAAAACTGCACATTGATCCAATCCCTACCCTCTCTCCACTCCTGGTATCACTTCAGTCCACAGATAAAATCAGGAACATTGTTGAGCCCTGCTTTTCATGGGCAAAATGCCATTTTACCCTCAGACAAGGTTTTCATTATTGCCCTCTCTGTGCCCTAACCATGAAAGCACACCTTCTCCTTGATGGGTGTGGGTGAGAAGCTGATGGTGACATGGCAAGGTACCAGTGCTGCAGTTGCATCCAGTAACACTCGTGCTTCCAAATCTTTCATAGAGCCATAGGCACAAAGAACAGACAGATGGATCCACCCAGGAGAATATTGCCCTGCACCACATTATTTTAGACTAAAACTAGAATATCTATTGTAATCCACCTGTATAATAAGAGAATAGCAATTGTTGGTGTATCTTACTTTTTACAAGTGTCAGCATACACAGGTTTAACATTTGGTTGGATCATTCCAGCTGACATACTAAATGACGGAAGATAAAGACCAGCAAATGCTTAGGGTTGTAACTGCCACTCCGTGCAGAAAAATTATACCAAGAGTTATTACAGGTTCTGTTCTCAATTTCCATCCTCTGTGTTTATTCCATACCATTTTGAATTCTCTTACCGTTCTTGTCTTTGCCATCTCTTCTGAAAGGAGTTCCAAGCTTCCACCATCATTTCTGTGAAAAAATACTTCCTTAATGTTGTTTTTGGGTCTACCCCTTTGGAGCTTGATATCATTGCCCCTGGTTCTACAGTTTTCTTTGTATTGGAACAAGTTTGATTCTAATGCATTATTGATATCTTTCAACTATTTCAAAGTATGCATCATATCCCACCATCTTTTCTCTTCTCCAGGTCCTCAAGTGTCCTCTCATATATCGTTTGCTGCAGACCCCTACACCATTTTGGTTACCTTTCTCTTATCCGCTTCTCACTCAGGGCTTCCCAAACCTGTCCTGGGGACTCTACAGCCAGTCTGGTTTTCAGGATATCCATAATGAATATTCATAAAATAAAGCAAATGTTGCTTACCTATAACAGGTGTTCTCACAGGATAGCAGGATGTTAGTCCTCACATATGGGTGACATCACAGGATGGAGCCCAATCACGGAACACTTTTGTCAAAGTTTCTAGAACTTTGACTGGCCCCTACTGAGCATGCCCTACTAACCCTGCAGCCAGTGGGGGTCCCCCTTCAGTCTTGTTTAAAAGCTACAGGTAGTGCCAAAAAATAAAATAAGAAAACGTTACAAACCCAACACCACAGGGTGGCGGGCGGGTTTCGTGAGGACTAACATCCTGCTGTCCTGTGAGAACACCTGTTACAGGTAAGCAACATTTGCTTTCTCACAGGACAAGCAGAATGGTAGTCCTCACATATGGGTGAGTACCAAGCTGAGGATGTCCGAGTATGCACCAAATGTACCCAAGACGTGCAACAGGCACAACAACTGGGGTGGAATTTGGCCGAGGGCATCCTGAACCCTAACAGGCAGGCGGAAGGGTGTTGGTACGTCAAGTTGTGAATATGTGGATTGCAAACTGGCTAAAAGACAGGAAACAGAGAGTAGGATTAAATGGATAATTTTATTATTATTATTATTATTATTTTTAGGTTTTTATATACCGGAAGTTCCTGTATACAATACATATCACTCCGGTTCACAATTAACAGAGAAAACTATCGCCGGGAAGGCGGTTTACATGGAACATACATGGAACATGGAACATGTATGGAACATTTTCTCAGTGGAAGGGAGTGGACAGTGGAGTGCCTCAGGGATCTGTATTGGGACCCTTACTTTTCAATATATTTATAAATGATCTGGAAAGAAATACGACGAGTGAGATAATCAAATTTGCAGATGACACAAAATTGTTCAAAGTAGTTAAATCACAAGCAGATTGTGATAAATTGCAGGAAGACCTTGTGAGACTGGAAAATTGGGCATCCAAATGGCAGATGAAATTTAATGTGGATAAGTGCAAGGTGATGCATATAGGGAAAAATAACCCATGCTATAATTACACAATGTTGGGTTCCATATTAGGTGCTACAACCCAAGAAAGAGATCTAGGTGTCATAGTGGATAACACATTGAAATCGTCGGTACAGTGTGCTGCGGCAGTCAAAAAAGCAAACAGAATGTTGGGAATTATTAGAAAGGGAATGGTGAATAAAACGGAAAATGTCACAATGCCTCTGTATCGCTCCATGGTGACACCGCACCTTGAATACTGTGTACAATTCTGGTCGTCGCATCTCAAAAAAGATATAATTGCGATGGAGAAGGTACAGAGAAGGACTACCAAAATGATAAGGGGAATGGAACAGCTCCCCTATGAGGAAAGACTAAAGAGGTTAGGACTTTTCAGCTTGGAGAAGAGACGGCTGAGGGGGGATATGATAGAGATGTTTAAAATTATGAGAGGTCTAGAACGGGTAGATGTGAATCGGTTATTTACTCTTTCGGATAATAGAAAGACTAGGGTTCACTCCATGAAGTTAGCATGGGGCACATTTAAAACTAATCGGAGAAAGTTCTTTTTTACTCAACGCACAATTAAACTCTGGAATTTGTTGCCAGAGGATGTGGTTAGTGCAGTTAGTATAGCTGTGTTTAAAAAAGGATTGGATAAGTTTTTGGAGGAGAAGTCCATTACCTGCTATTAAGTTCACTTAGAGAATAGCCACTGCCATTAGCAATGGTAACATGGAATAGACTTAGCTTTTGGGTACTTTCCAGGTTCTTATGGCCTGGATTGGCCACTGTTGGAAACAGGATGCTGGGCTTGATGGACCCTTGGTCTGACCCAGTATGGCATTTTCTTATGTTCTTATGTTACGCAGGACAGATTGGCCGAAAATGGAATCTTGTCTTCCAGCTTTGTCCAAGCAATAGTGGGCTGTAAAAGTATGGAGAGAACTCCAGGTGGCAGCCCTGCAAATGTCAGGAAGCGGCACCGATCGTAGGTGTGCTACTGAAGTCGCCATGGCCCTCATGGAGTGTGCTTTAACACGGTCTTGAAGTTGAATGCCCGCTTGCTGATAGCAAAAGGATATGCAGTCCGCCAATTAGGAGGAGTCTGTTTACCCACAGGCTGCCCCAATTTGAAAGGATGGAAAGAGACAAACAATTGAGTGCTTTTCCTGTGGGCAGCTGTATGGTCTAGGTAGAACGCTAGAGCCTGTTTGCAGTCAAGGGTATGCAGAGCCTGCTCTTCTGGATTGGAATGGGGCATGGGAAAAAAAGGTAAGTAGTATAATGGATTGATTGAGATGAAAGTTCAAAACTACCTTAGGCAAAATTTAGAGTGAGTGCGGAGTACTGCCCGGTCCTGCAGAAGTTTAGTGTAAGGCGGATAGGTAACTGGTGTTACGCTTGGGCTGTGTTCTGGTGTTGTGAACACCACCTTCTGGAGTGACTCCAGGTAGAGAGAGATAGGGATGGCTGGAAAGTCTCTTCAGAACAGACTAATCACACAACCTGTGAAATCCGTTCTGAGGAAACGTGCATTATCCACAGCAGGCCCTTCACTTTGGAACTCGCTCCCTCCAGACCTTCGTTTAGAACCATGCCACTCTACATTTAAAGGGAAACTTAAGACTTGGCTTTTCAAACAAGCTTTCCCCTAGAGCCAAGAACACGAAGAAAAGTCTTTTCAAGCCCACAACGAGTTATTCAGATCTATTTTTTTCTTCCTTTGTTAATCAGAAATTTACACATGCTGACTTCAATGTAAAACTTATTACTTTGTTTTTGTTCAATGTAAAACTTCTTTTATTCTGTTCTATGTAAACCGCTATTTGTAGCGATAGTTACTGTTCTTTGTGAACCGGGGTGATATGTATATTATACAGGAACCTCCGGTATATAAATTAATTTAAATAAATAAATAAATGATGATGACAGTGGAGCAGAGTAAGGCTGGAAGCAGTGTCAAATTCCAGGCTGGGTCAGGGCAGGCGACAGGCAACAGTGTCAGAGTCCAGGCTGGGACAGGGCAGGTGGCAGCCAACAGTGTCAGAGTCCAGGCTGGGTCAGGGCAGGCGGCAGGGAACAGTGTCAGAGTCCAGGCTGGGTCAAAGGTACCTAGTAGTAAGGCAGAGGGCCCGAAGGCCACACACGCACACAGTAGGACAGCGGACCCGAAGGCCTCACTCACACGGCAGAGCAAAGGGCCCGAAGGCCTCACTCACATGGCAGGGCAGAGGGCCTGAAGGCCACACACACACGGCAGGGCAGAGGGCCTGAAGGCCACACACATACAGCAGGGCTGGGAGCCCGAAGGCCACACACTCACAGCAGGGCAGAGGGCCCGAAGGCCACACACATACGGCAGGGCAGATGGCCCGAAGGCCACACACACACACATGGCAAGGCAGAGAGCCCGAAGGCTGCACACAGCGCAAGACAAGGCAAAGCAGGGTAGAAGGCCTGAAGGCCACACACAGCGCAAGGCAAGGCAAGCAGGGTAGAAGGCCCGAAGGCCCCACACAGCGCAAGGCAAGGCAAGCAGGGTAGAAGGCCCGAAGGCCACACACAGCGCAAGGCAAGGCAAAGCAGGGTAGCAGGCCCGAAGGCCACACACAGCGCAAGGCAAGGCAAAGCAGGGTAGAAGGCCCGAAGGCCACACACAGCGCAAGGCAAAGCAGGGCCCAAAGACCACATGCACAGCAAAGCAAGGAAGGCTAGAGAAGGGAGCCCAGGCGAGCTCGATGCCGAAGCACCGAGAGACCTGCCAGGCAGGGTTATAAAGGGCAGTCCAGAACATAGAGTGAACAAGGAAGATGGACAGGGCCCGTCAGGAGAGCCTGCTCTAGAAGGACCCCTGGTGGTGAGGCGGTTGCACAACAGCCATAGCCATAACAACTGGAGCCTGTAATTCACTAACTCTGCAAGCCAAAGTGATTGCCAGAAGGAAAATCACTTTCCATGTGAGATAGCGAAGATCACAGGATTGAAGAGGCTCGAATGGTGGTTTCATGAGCTTACCCAAAACCGGATTGAGGTCGCAAGAAGGGACCGGAGGACGCAGTGGAGGCTTGAGGTGAAGCAAGCCCTTCAGAAAACGTGTTACAAGGGGTTGTACTGATGTGGGTACATCCCCGACACCTTTATGGAAGGTGGCTACCGCATTGACATGCATTCTGATGGAAGAAGTTTTGAGACCTGACTCTGATAAGTACCAGAGGTAGTCCAAAAACTTTGTGATTGACAGGTAAAGGGGTCAAGGGACTGAGAAGAGCACCATGACGTAAACCTGTTCCATTTGTAAGAGTAAGATTTTCTCGTGGAAGGCTTCCATGAAACAATCAGGACACGGGAAACTGGGTAAGAAAGGTTAAGTGGCTGAAGGATTAACCTTTCAACATCCATGCCATCAGGGACAAGGCTTGAAGATTGGGGTGGCGGAGGCACCCGCCGTTTTGAGTGATCAGAAGCGGGTCCTTTCCTAAGGGAATGTGCCTGCGAATGGAGAGATCCTGAAGTATTGGAAACCACACTTGGCGTGGCCAGTGAGGTGCTATCAGGATCATGGTTCCCTTATCCTGACGTAACTTCACGAGAGTCTTTGAGAGAAGAGGCAGTGAAGGAAATCCAAAAAGTAGACCGGTTGCCCACAAGAGGGAGAATGCGTCTCTGGGCTGAGAGTGTTTGCTGTGAATGAGAGAGCAGAAGTTCTCTACTTTGCGGTTTTGAGGAGACGCAAAGAGGTCTATCTGAGGATATCCCCATTGTTGGAAGATGAAGTTCGCTACTGAGGGGTTGAGAGACCACTCTTGCGGTTGAAAGATGCGACTCAGCTTGTCTGCCAACACATTGTCCACTCCTGGCAAGTAGATGGCCCTGAGGTACATCGAATGGGAGAGAGCTTCCGCCCATATCTGCGCAGCTTCCTGACACAGAAGGAAGGAGCCCATGCCTTCCTGTTTGTTGATGTACCACATGGCCACCTGGTTGTCCATCTGGATCAGGATAACTTGATTTGAGAGGTGATCCTGAAAAGCTCTGAGAGCATATCTGATTGCTCGAAGCTCCAGGAAATTTATTTGGTGTTTGGCTTCCTCTGGAGACCAAGATCCTTGTGTCTGCAGATTGGCCACATAGGCTCCCCAGCCGAGGTTGGAAGCATCGGTGGTGAGAGTTAATTGAGGGTTTGGAGCCTGAAAGGGCAAGCCTTGGAGGAGATTGATCTGATTTTTCCACCAGGCAAGAGACTGAAGGAGTGAGTCAGTTACATGGACAATGGGCGACAGGGGCTGAATGCGTCCATTGAGACCTTAGAATCCACTGCATGACTCTCATGGCCAAACGGGCCATTGGTGTGACCTGAACTGAGGACGCCATGTGTCCCAGGAGGATGAGAAATTGGCGTGCAGTCGCGGAGTGCTGGGACTGCAGCTGGTATGCAAGAGGCATGAGGGTGAGAGCTCGCTGTTGAGGCAGAAAAGCCTTTGCCTGCAAGATGTCCAAGTCTGCCCCAATGAACGACAAGGTTTGAGATGGGACTAAGTAGGATTTGTCGTAGTTGACGAGAAATCCTAATGAAATTAGAGTGTGTAAGGTTAGATTGAGGGACGACAGAGCAGCTTGTTGAGTGGGAGCCCTAATTAACCAATCATCTAGATAGGGGTAGACGTGAACACCTTGAGTCCTGAGGAAGGCTGCAACTACTACGAGGCATTTTGTGAAGACTCGTGTCGCAGATGCTAGGCCGAATGGAAGCACTCGGTACTGATAATGCTTGGGGCCTACTAAAAACCTCAGGTATTTGCGATGAGATGGAGTTATCACAATATGAGTGTATGCGTCCTGGAGGTCCAGAGAGCAGAGCCAGTCTCCTCTTTGTAGAAGAGGAAGAAGCGAGCCCAAGGTTACCATCTTGAATTTTTCTCGCTGGAGGTACTTGTTGAGGGCCCGTAGGTCCAGAAGAGGACGAACGCCTCCCGATTTTTTGGGGATTAGAAAGTACCGGGAATAGAAACTTAGGCCGTGCTGAGAGTAGGGTATGGGTTCTATTGCCTTGGACTGGAGAAGGAGGGAGACCTCCTGATCCAGAAGGATGGAGTGATTGGATGTTCTCCATGTCGGTAGAGGTGGGGAGTCCGGTGGCATGGAGAGAAAGTTCAGATGGTAACCTTGAGCAATTATCCCCAGGACCCATTGGTCTGAGGTGATTGAGTGCCATATGTTGTTGAAGTGGCACAGACGACCTCCCACTGGTATGTGAGGTAATGGAAGCTGGCTGCTGCTCTCTAGGTAGAAGTCAAAAACCTGAAGCAGGACCTGGTTGAGAAGCTTCTTGCGGTTTTTGTTTCTGTGTCTGATGAGACTGGGCTTTTTGAAAAGGTCTCGTAGAATGGGATTTGGTTGGTGGCGGGTAGGACTTCTTCGGGTGGAAGAATGACTTCTTAGAGTCCTTTCAGAAGGGCTGTTTTGAAGAGTAGTCAGAAGGCATCAGAGAGAGCTGTCTTAGGGTCGCATGATGGTCCTTACGTTCCGCCACTGTCCATTGAATCTGTTCGCCAGATTATCTCCTACACAGGGTAGGTCGGATAACCTGTCTTGTACCTCAGGGCAAAGGTCGGAAGACTTGAGCCAGGCTCATCTCCTTTCCGAAATAGCGGCTGCAGATACCCTAGTAGCAGTGTCAAAGATATCGTAAGATGATCTGATCTCATGCTTGCCTGCCTCAAAACCCTTTTTACTAGGGTCTGGAGCTGATCTTGAAATTGCTGAGGCAGAGAGTCTGTCAAATCTTGTATCTGCTTAAAAATGACACTATTATATTGGGTCATATAGAGCTGATAAGCGGCAATTCGGGAGATGAGCATTGATCCTTGGAAGACAGCGACCAATGGCATCTAGAAACTTCTGTTCCTTGCCAGGGGGAAAAGAAGTGTGAGGCTTTGATCTCTTTGCTCTTTTCTGTGCAGATTCTACCACTACAGATTGGTGATCCAATTCAGGTTTCTGAAAACCCGGCGCTGACTGCACCAAATAGGTAGTGTCAGCTTTTCTGTGGACTGGAGCAATGGAGCCAGGATGTTCCCAGTTCTTCTTGAGGAGATCCAGAAGAACCTGGTGGATAGGGATGGAGGTTATTTGCTTGGGAGCATCCAGGAATTGTAGCAACTCCATCATCTGATTTCTATCATTCTGTTCGGTCTGTAATTGGAAGGGAACCAATTCAGACATTTCCTTCCTTCTGCAGAGCTCCTTAACCGCGAGGCTACTGCTACGTGGAAAAAAGAAGACTGAGAGGGGACCCCTGCTGGCTGCAGGGTTAGTGCCATGCTGGGCATGCCCAGTAGGGGCCAGTCAAAGTTCTGGAAACTTTGACAAAAGTGTTCAGTGATTGGGCTCCATCCTGTGATGTCACCCATATGTGAGGACTACCATCCTGCTTGTCCTGTGAGAAATCTGCATATCATAGAGACTAAGTATATGCAGATATGCATATTCATTGTGGATATCCTGAAAATGTGACTGGCTGTGGGGTCCCCAGGGCAGGTTCGGGAAGTTCTGCTTAACCTATTTGAGATACTGTCTCAAGAAGTAAACATAGTACTCCAGGTGAGTCCTCACCAATGACCAGTACAGGGGTATTATCACTTCCTTTTTTCTGCTGGTTATGACTCTATGCAGCCCATATCCCTCTGGCCCTCATCACTGCTTTGTCACATTGCTGTGCTTTAGATCATTAGAAAATTTTCACCCCAAGGTCTCTCTCCTGGTCTGTGGACATCAGTCTCTCACTCCCGTCACATACTCCTCAAGAGCGACATACAAGCCAGGTTTTCAGGATTTCCACAATGAATATGCATGATATAGATTTACACATAAAGGAGGCAATGCATGAAAATGTAACTCATGCATATTGATTGCGGATCTGCTGAAAATCTGTTCTGTTTGTGGCTCTCCAGGACCAGAGTTGGCCACCCCAAATGCATGAATATGCACTTCTTTGCACTGAATCTTAGCTGCCAAACCTTCAACCACTGCTCAAGCTTTCTTAGATCGTTTCTCATTATCTCTACTCCTTCTGGCAGGTCCACTAGTAAATATCTCAGTGTCATCTGCGAAAAGACAAATTTTTCCTTCTAATCTCCTGCACTATCATTCACAAAGATATTTAACAAAATCACTCCCAAAATCAATCCCTGAGGCACTCCACTAACCACCCTTCTTTCCTCAGAGTGATTTCAATTTACCACTATCTGCTATTGTCTATAGTCAACCAATTTTTAATCCATTGCACCACCTTAAGACCCACTCCCAGGTTTCTTTTTTTTTCTTGAACCTCTTATGAAGGACATATCAAAAGCTTTGCTGAAATCCAATTTAAACCACATCAAGTGCCTGCATTTGATTTAATTCTCTATTCACCCAATCAAAAAAAAAATCAATCAGATTCATCTGAAACATTCTCTGGTGAAAGCCATGTTGCTCTGGATCTTGCAACTCGCTGGATTGTAGATAATACATTGTACTTTCCTTCGGCAAAGCCTCCATTAATTTTTCCTCCACTGAGGTATGGCTAACCTAGCAATAGTTTATAACGTCCTCTCTGCCTCTGCTTTTGTGTCATCACTCCATCTCAACAGATCTAATGAACAAGCCCCTCGGCGGATCCGCCAGCACCTCTCTGAGCTTCCTTAGAATCCTGGGATGTATCTCAGCCAGTCCCATGGCATTGTACACTTACATGTTTAAATGTAACTTATTATTGTACAATTTTCAAAATTGATTCAATGGCAAATATTGTAGCAATTTTCAAAAGTCCACTTACATAGGTAAAGTGCATTTACACATATAAAACCCAGTTTTATGCATATAAATCCTTTTTTAAATTACCACCTTTCAGTAGTGCCATACAAGCATTCTCTTCTGTTAATGGGATGGTATCTCAGGGTTACACTCTTAAATAGTATGATACACCAACAATACCACTTATTAGCCGATACTATGGCTTATGATAAGATTGGTATGCATACAAGTATCATAATTTCTTTTGCCCTTTTCTGCCAATGTGCTTCTCAAAGACATTGATCTCTTAATCTACTGAGCCAACAGTCAGCATATTGAGATTTTTGTGACCTACTCATATTTACAAGGGCAACATTACTGAAGTCTATAGAGTTGAATGACTTGGGGAAGAGATACAGTACTTAAAGGGGTGATGCCATTAAAGTCCATGGGGGTGAATGAAGCAAGGAAGAAATATTTAAGGGTGCAAAACTTTGAAATCTCTGGAAATGAGTGATGTGGAGAAGAGGTATATAAAAGGGCAATGCCATTGAAGTGCCTGGAAATGAATGATGTGGGCAAGAGATATTTAAGAGAGTATTGTTATTGTAGTCTGGAAGGAATGACCAAGGGAAGAGATATTTAAAGGGGTAATGCCATTAAACACACTGGAAGTGAATGACTTCATCTGGAGTATGACTGCCTTTCTAAAAGGATATCATACACTAAAAGTGAGTACAAGGCAGAAAAATTCATGCACCTAATAGAGCAGTGAGTCAGAACATGAAACCAGGAGTGAATTTCTTTGTAGTATTGTTGTGTATGCTAGCTTGTGTTTGTATGCCTTGTGTGTGTCTGTGTGTGTCTATGCTCATATGTTTAAATGTGTTTGCCAGTGGGAAAAACAAGGTCAGGGTTAAGTTAAGATGAGAGAGTTTTACTTTACTACTTCTCTTCTAAGCTGTTATCTTAATTACTGGCTATAAGCATTTCCTTAAGCTGTGCATACACAATGCCCCTTGTTCCTAGCTGGGTTACGTGTCACAGCCCACAGGATTCCTTAGCTGTTTAACTGGCTGCTACGCTTTCCACTGAATAGGCTGCTAAACCCAAGAGAACACAAAGAAACTCCTAGAAGTGTGTATAATCTCCGAGCCAGGAGAGAGGAACTGAAAGAGGTATGAGAGCAGTTAGAGGCGCACAGTGGAGGGTGGGCTTTACCTTCCCCCTGGCTTAGGAAAGCGGAAGTTCATCCTCAGTGGACTTCTGCTCTAGGATCCAAGGGGTCAGATGCTTGAAAGTGGTGTTGCTTAATTGCTGGTGGTGCTAACTTCATTTTGCATTTCCACCTCATTTTTGCATGGGGCACCCAATGCCACAATTTGAGACATTTGAAGCTAAATACTGTTAACATGTCAATATTCACCTTGAACAGCAGATGCAATAGACAAAGAAAGGCTGTAGACCTGTTAATATATATCTGGTAAGAAGAATCAATACAGTCGGGTGAAAAAAAAGCACAGACACAGCAAGAGAAACACTATAAAACAAGAAGGAAACAGAGAAACTAAGATAAGAAATACAGTCTCTGTCCCTGCTGCAAAATACCACAGATCCTGCTTGGTTATCAGTCTTTATCATTCACTCAGTGCCTATCCCAGGCTTGATCCTTTGGCCTTCATATCCTCCCACTGAGGATCCTCTGTGCTATTCCATGTTTAGCCCTTGCTCCTCCACCACTGAGGAGTCTTTGTGCCTGTCCCAGGCTTTACCTCTTCTTGTTCCACCATCATGGAGAGCATCGCTCCTCCACCACTGAGGATCCTCTGTGCTATTCCATGTTTAGCCCTCGCTCCTCCACCACTGAGGAGTCTTTGTGCCTGTCCCAGGCTTTTCCTCTTCTTGTTCCACCATCATGGAGAGCATCGCTCCTCCACCACTGAGGATCCTCTGTGCTATTCCATGTTTAGCCCTCACTCCTCCACCACTGAGAATCCTCTATGCCCATCCCAGGTCATCCCCTTTGCTTCCCCCACTGCTGTGGATCTTCTGTGCCTGTCCCAAGCTTTCCACCTCACTCCCCATTATTGCTTATTCTCTGGGCCAGGCTTTCTTGAATTCTGTTACCATTTCTGCATCCACTGGTAAGATTTTCCATGCATTTACCACCCATTTTGTAAAGAAAAACTTCTTTATTTGATTCCTGAGTCTACCCCCTTTGGGCCTCTTGTTCTAGAGCTTCTTTTCCAATTAGATTTTCTTCTTGTGAAGTATTTGAATGTCTCTGCTATTCACTTGCTTCACTCCTCCTCACCTTTTCCTTAGATATATATTTTTAGGTTACTTAGGTCTCAGTTCAGATGCGGCACCATTTTTAGTAGCCCCATAACTGTTCATTGTGGGGAGTGGGGCGTAAGGCCTGGAGCGAATCAGCCAGGGTGGAGCCCTCCATCATGAGGAAGAGGAGCCAAGTGAAGGTGGAGGGCTGCACCAATTCTCTGCCTCCCCCTTCCTCCATCCAAGGCTAGCCCTGACCCCCAACCTTGTCCTTCAGCCTTCTCCCGCCTTCTCCTCACACGCAGACCTCTTCCAGCCTCCTAGGGGGCATCTCCCTCCCTCACTTCAGTCAGCAGAAGAGTAGGGCTTCCCAGCTGCATCTGCCAGCTCCTCTCTCTCCTGTTTGACCGGTGATGGAAGCAGGAGTGGCTTAGAAGTGCTGCACTTGCTGATCAGGCCATGAAGGGGAAAGCTTCCCGTCTCCTTTTCTCCAGTGGGACACATTCTTCACCTCACATGTGATACAAAATGGGGCAGGGAAGAGAAGCAGTCTCACCCCAGAGAAAGCCCTGGGTAGCTCTTCTCTGCACTGCTGCTTTCTCTATCCTTTCTGAGATGCAGCCTCCAGGTGGGGTCTCACCAGTGATTTGTTCAGAGGCATTATCACCTTTTTTCCTACTGCTTTTGCCTCTTCCTATGCACCCCTGAATTTTTCTGTCTCTGCCCACTAGCTTGTCACATTATTTTGCAATCTTGAGATCATCAGATATGATCACCTTGACATCTCCTGTTTAATCAACATCATTATCTCACCCCTTCCTTCAGTTGCTCCCATAGGTTTGTGGGAACAAGAACCTAAACAGACCAGTAGGACAAACAAGCATGAAAATAGGAGCAATTTAACAAGCAGATAAATAAAAAAAAGATTTGAATGAATAAATCCAATTTTTATTTAATTTAAAAATTCAGAGAGGGATCATTTGAGTTTCCCAAAGGGTTTTATAGGATAGAACAGTGTCCCTATTTGAAGTAAAGGTGTAACATTTAGAACATTGATCCTCAGCAGGAACAGATACATTCAATCTTCTTTTAATACTCAAATAACCTACAAGAAAAAATGAACCCATTTTGGTGTCATAGTGCCATCTTGTGGACACTGCGCAGATTTCATGTGTTTCTGAACCAAATCTTTCACTTTTGAATGCTCCCTCTCATACAGTGGAGGCAGAAGGTCAAAAGAAAATATGTTTGCTTTAAAAATCTCAGTTATTCCCTCTTCCATACAAGCAAGTTATATACATTTAATATTTTACTTCTCAGCTATTATTTTTTAGTTCTTTAAAGTTGCCATCTTCTGAATGCCTGGGAGTAGGTGAGGAGGCCTCACCTGGAGTACTGTGTTCAATTCTGGAGACCGTATCTACAAAGAGACAAGGACAAGTTGGAAGCGGTACAGAGAAGGGCGACCAGGAAGGTGGAGGGTCTTCATCGGTTGACATACGAGGAGAGATTGAAGAATCTAAATATGTACACCCTGGAGGAAAGGAGGAGCAGGGGTGATATGATTCAAACTTTCAGATACTTGAAAAACTTTAACGATCCAAAGACAACGACAAACCTTTTCCAACAGAAAAAAATCAGCAGAACCAGAGGTCACGAGCTGAGGCTCCAAGGAGGAAGACTAAGAACCAATGTCAGGAAGAATTTCTTCACGGAGAGAGTGGTGGATGCCTGGAATGCCCTTCCGGAGGAAGTGGTGAAGTCCAAAACTGTGAAGCACTTCAAAGGGGCATGGGATAAACATTGTGGATCCATCAAGTCTAGAGGACGCATATAAAGAGCAGATAGTAAAATACTGCACGGAGCGGCAGTAGCCACAGAGGCATTCACGGAGCGGGATGCCAGTGGCCAGTGGTAGGTGTCCACCTTCATGGAGCGGAAGGATGTAGGGCTGTCATCTCCCAATTAAATAAAAAAAAAACAAAAAACAAAACAGGGATGGGATCCATCAGGTCTAGAGGACACATATAAAGAGCAGGTAGTAAAATACTGCACGGAGCGGCAGTAGCCACAGAGGCATTCACGGAGCGGGATGCCAGTGGCCAGTGGTAGGTGTCCACCTTCACAGAGTAGAAGGATGAAGGGCATCCATCTCCCAATTAAAAAAAAAAAAGAAAAAAAGAAAAAAACAGGGATGGGTTCATGGGCTATAGGTATTACCAATTATTAGGCTTTTCAATATTTGATGATAGTTAATGTGACTTTCAAGGCATGCTTCACTTTCGGTGCATGTCCGGCATGACTCCCTGCTTCAATGACAGGGGAAAAGAAAAACTGATACTTCACACATTTCCAGCATTGCCCTCTGCTTCATGGCAGAGAGCTATGCTGCCGCTTACCCAACTAATCAAACTTAATATTTCACTTGGAAGCAGCTCCATCACTGCTCTCTACTTTAATAGTGGGGGTGAAAAGGGAATTAGAACATAAGGTTACTAAGAGCCAAGAGAAACAGTTAAGTATGAGAAAAATAAGTGTAAGGCTTGCTGGGCAGACTGGATGGACCGGTTGGTCTTCTTCTGCCGTCATTTCTATGTTTCTATGTTTCTATGAGTAGCCACCAGCCCCTAGACAACAAGGGGGAGCTCTTGCTAGACACACTTGATTAACTTCTTAATAAGGTGAAAAAGTGGTAGATCAGGGAGGCCTAATGGATGTGGCCTATCTGGATTTCAGTATGGATTTTATCACTATTCCACACAAAAGACTTTTAAATAAACTAGCCAGTATGAGACTCACATAGAAAGTTGTTAACTGGATGAGGGGCAGAACTCAGAAAGTAGTGTCAATGGAGTCAACTTTGATGAAGAGAGAGTGGGGTACCTCAGGGCTTGGTGCTAGGGGTGGCTCTGTTTAATATCTTTATTAGTGACAATGCAGACAGACTTGGAGGGGGAAATATGTCTGCAGATTATACAAAAATCTGTAACAGTGTAGAATAAACTAGGAAGACAGAAAAAAATCAAAGGGGGATCTTGAAAAAATTGAAAGAATGGTCACTGCAAACACAGTGTAAAATTATGCATCTGAAGAACAACAATTCATTTGCCACTTATCAATAAGGTGGACATGAACTGGTAACTTCCAAACAGAAAAGAGACCTAGGACTAATTATCTCATATGGTCTGAAGGATGGTACTGAAGTACTGGGGTAACCTGCACAGCGCAGCAGTTATAACCCTAAATGTATGCTGGGCAGACTGGATGAACCATTTTGGTCTTTATCTACCATCATTTACTATGTGTCTATTATACAATGTAACCTGCTCGGACCAGCAATTACAACCTACCTAAAACAGCAGTACTATGATTGCATCAGGCCTCCAAGAAGGCAGGGGTAACCTGCATGAAGTGACAGTTACAACCCAAAACACCAGAAGTACTAGTGAATTGTGCTTCCAGAAAGGCCAGCGTGACCTGCATGGAGAACCATGGTTTAAATGAACATGGAGAGGCCAAATATATTTTTGATAGCAGCTTCACTAACATCGATGGCTGTGGGGATTATTATAAAATTTGATAAATCATAGAGTGTTGGCTTAAAACCCAGGCCTCCTTCCGTAGCTTATTAACAACTTTGAAATACTCAGTGTTGAAGATGGCAATGGCGATGCCAGAAAGGGCCTGCCAAAACAGGTGATGGAGGCGACTACAGGAAGAGACTTTGGGCATGCATAGGACAGACATGGAAGGCAGTGCTAGACACAGAATTGATAAGTCAGATAAAAGACGTGGGGGGGGGGGGGGAGGTTGTGTTGCTTATGGAAATGTGTATGCACATCTACCCAAAGTGGACAAATTTCAACTGTGCAGATGGGATGGGCATTTTATTTTGTTTTTTTTCTACTTTAAACTTATATGCTGCTTTCCTCCCCCAAAGGGGACACAAAGTGGTTTTAACATGTTTTACTAATTTCACAAGTACATAATATAGCAATATTTTTGAGGTTGATATTCAAAGGGTTTTATCCGGAAAATGTTGTTATCCGGATAAAGCCTAAGGTCTGAATCTCTTCGCCACTTATGCGGATAACTTGGAGGTGTTTCAGAAGTGTTCCAAAGCAGAGTTCACTTATCCAGCTAACTCTGATATTTAGAAATAAATGAATAAGCTATTTGCTAAATCTAAACATGGCCAAGAGTTAGGTTTAAATTATTGGGGAAAGTGTTCCCTGCTAACTTTAACCTTAACTGGCTGTATTCAAAGAATATGTTCAAAGGTTAAATACTAGTGACAAAAAAAAAATTAAAGCTAGTGGGCCTGCTGGCAGTGTCCCCTACCCCACAGACAATCCAGTGTCCCCTACCCCACAGACAATCCAGCCCAATCCATCCCTTCCCAATAAAGTCCCCCCCAAAGATAGTCCCAAAAAAAAGCAACTTATCTCCGGGCCTCTTTCTCTCCCGCCCTACACAGCTCCCTTCAAAACTCTGGGAGTCAAGCTACGTTGGGGAGGGGACTCAGAGGTAGGCTTTTTTGACAAACTGCAGCTAATTTCTTTCTTTTATTTTTGTGCTTGATCATGGCCCAATCCAAGTCATATCGCCTGAGTGTTTTGAGATTTTTCTTTATTGACAGAACGCCTGATCTAGGCAACATCACAGCAATATGCTGCCCCACCCCCAGGTGCATGGGCTGTACAGAAACAGACCCCTCTATCACCTGTCTTTGCCCCCCCCCCCCCCCCACGAGAATTTGACTTTTTTTGCTTTAAGAAAAAGAATGTGCACAAGAGCTGCTCTTATGACAACAGGACATCCTGCCAGAGCCCAAGTACCACAGAGAAAGGGCTCTGCAAACAGTGGAGAGCCTGAGAAAAGGAAATACATAGACCAAGGAGCAGCTGAGTCAGGTGCATGGCTAGAAACCACACCAGACAATGAGAGATCAGCTAGTCATAAGTTAATTATTTTGCTCATTAATAAAGGTAAATAAAAAGAATGCTGAAATCAATGCAAATTATCCACAGAATATCATTGTGTTAACTGCAAAGTATTTCAACATAGAAAACACAATTTCACAGTCACTGATAAGATGGAAATGAAAAATTAATTAGAATATAAATTGTAATAACATTGCATTTATAATTACTGATTCAAATCTACTCATTCAAGACCTCTCATGATCTTAAAGACCTCTATCATATCCCCCCTCAGCCGTCTCTTCTCCAAGCTGAACAGCCCTAACCTTTTCAGCCTTTCCTCATAGGGGAGCTGTTCCATCCCCTTTATCATTCTGGTTGCCCTTCTCTGTACCTTCTCCATTGCAACTACATCTTTTTTGAGATGCGGCGACCAAAATTGTACACAGTATTCAAGGTGTGGTCTCACCATGGAGCAATACAGATGGGCAGGGGAAGGCTGCAGGAAAATATCAGCCCAGGGGTGTTAGCGCTCTCCTCCTCCAGAGGGAAGGAGTAGCAATCTGTTAGTTCTCTCCTCCTCCAGGGGGGAGGAATCAGCAATCTGCTGTCACTCACCCTGCCAGGAGGATGGAGTAGCAACTGTTCTGCTTTTCTCTTGAAAGGAGGAGGAGTAGCAATCTGTCATGATCTGCTCCTCCAGAAGGGAGGAGTTAGCTATCTGTAGTGCTGACCCCGCCAGGAGGGCAGAGTTAGTAATCTGTAGCAAACTACTGTTAGATGTTCCTGTAAGAAAGGAAGGTAGCAAGCTGTTATGGACCAACTCCCCAGGGAAGAGGAGTTGGCAATCTGCTCTAAGATATTCTTCTGAGGAGAGGAGCTAACAATAAGATATTGTACTTCGCTACAGAGATAGCAATCAATCATGCCTCCACTACGGAGTAGTAATCTGTTATATATAGGCTGCTGGCAAGTCCCAAAGAAAGAGAAGGTAGTTGTCTATATAATACTTCCGTGAGCGGTGTTAATGGTCTGTAGTGGTTGGCTCCCACAGAGTGATAGTAGTGTAAGGAATGACCACTAGGAGGAAATGGTGAATTCCTGGGCCAATGGCAGATGACAGCGCCCCCAGGAGGAGATCGTGAGAGGAACCACCGGCTAGGCTAGAATATGAAGTAAACACAAATAGTTCTTTATTAAGCTGGAAGCTGGACCACCAGAGGTGGCAATAGAGAGTCGAGGTGTCCGGTAGGGCTGAAGTCCTTCTGATACTGGAATGTAATCTCTGGGTCGCTGAGCTGTAGAGAGAGACTAAAAGGAGTGAGAAGACAAGGTATACTGGATACAAGATGGTACACTCACAATACTAGATGTCTGCAATGGTCTCTATGCCACAGAGAGTCTTCAGTATATTCAGGAACAGGCGCCGTAGGCGAGCACTGGTTCCTCTACACAGTCTGTAATAAGAACTCACAATAGCTGTATATGAAATGGCTTCTAGCGTAGAAGAGATTCTGTAAAGGATTCTAGGAACATAGGCCCTCGTGGAGCGAGTACCGGTTCCTATCTGCAATCTTGCCAATCTAACTCTCGATCTCCATACCTGCGATAACGTCTTGGATGGAAGGGAGTCTTCAGAGCTATAGGAATGTAGGCCCTCGTGGAGCGAGTACCGATTCCTATGTACAATAGAACTCACTGTGTTCACATCCACGATTGCCTCTAGGCAATGAGGAGTCTTCTGAGTATTCCGGCAATCTGAAATCAAGAATAGAGAGCGAAGCCCCCATGGAGCGGGTACTCCTGGTAAGTTTGAAAAGGCCGAGCAGTAGGGACGGATTCCCCCGGCTGACTCGGATCGTTGTTGCAAGTATCGTGGACTGCCGAAGCAAGTCCCATTGGAGTTCATTGAGTCCATCAGGGCAGGAATCTGAACTGTAGCTGGTTCGCAGATCATGGAGACTGAAAGAGAGAGCGGAGGGGAAAATGCAGTATGGCCCAAGAACATTCCTCCCGCGGGACTTAGGCCCGTCCGTTTCCCGGACGAATGGGGCATGTAGAGACATCATGGCCGGGCTGACCACAGTACATGCACAGGCCGTGTTTCTTCCGAAATCTTCTCTCCTTCGAGGTCAAGTGTCCATGACCAAGTTGCATCGGTTCATCTTTATCAGTAGCAGAAGTTATTGGAAACAACCGAGGTGCAGTGGTAATACTAGCCTGTTTCAACCCAAGTAACACCTTAGGCCGGAGTTCCTTCACCTTGTCTCAGAGCCAGTAACCAATCCGAGTGGCCAAGGCTATTAATTCATCCAACGAGTCAGGTGTCTGGCAAGTGGCCAGCTCGTCCTTTAAGCGGGTATCCAGGCCTCTGCAGAAGAGAGTCTTGAGACATTTGGGGTCCCAGCTAAGTTCCGCTGCAAGAGTCTTGAATTCTATGGCGAATTCACCAGTGATCTGTTGCCTTGCTTCAAGTCCACCAAAGCAAAACCAGCAACAGAATTATGAGCAAGGTCATCAAAGACGGATTTAAACAAGTCTATAAATCCTTCTATGTCTTGCAAAATAGGGTCCTTACATTCCCACAAGGTAGATGCCCACGACAGGGCTGTAGTCCCTCAGGTACTGGAACAGCGATCCAGGATGGCTGAACTGTTGAGGAACTGTAGAAAGTGAGTAGGCAGAGTAGGCAGAGTTCATGAACAGAACTAGATGACAAAACTCACATAAGGTCTCAAGGAAGCTCAGGTGCTGGAAAGGTTTAGACCCTTGAGGAGCGAGTACCTGGTTTTTATTTTAACAGCTTTTAATATACTGGTGTTCGTGCAAGCACATCACGCCGGTTTACAATAAACTTGAGAAAGGAGGAAATTACAAAAAACAGGGAGTGGGGGAGTGGAGCAGGAGCGAAAAGAGGGGGGGGGAGAGGGGGGAGAGAGGTAAAGGAGGAAAGACAGCAGCTGAGAAAGGTACAAGGAACGTATCAGTATTTACAGGATAGGTTGCTTAACGAGGTTAGAACATGGTTGATTATTACAGCGGTTAATGAGGAATAAATAGATTATATAATGATATATATTAAAGCTTAATTACAGCAGTTATGGTGGATTATATTGATAACTTATTAAACAATTAAACACATATATATAAAATATTAGCTTATTTACAGCAGTTACAGCAGGTAATAACGGTGTCTTGATTTCGACATATAGGTTGTAAGTTTTAACTGGGGTTACAGTGGAGTACGGTAGGAAGGTGGCGGTGGGGTGAGAGGTGGGCGGGGGTATAGGGAAAGGGTGAGGGGAGGGAGGGTGGGGGTATGGGTGGGTTGAAGGGTGAGACTCGGGTGGTTTCAGGGTGGTGAGGCAGGGGAGAGACAGGGGGGAGCGATAGGGGGGGTTCCAGGGAAAGCTCTGAGAGAGCGATGGTAACTCACAATTGTTTGTAGCAGCGATAGATTCCAAGCAGTAGAGAATCTTCAGAGTGTCCTGGAACATGGGCCCTCAAGGAGCGAGTACCGGTTCCTATCTGTAATCTGAAAGAAAAAAGAGCGAGGTCCCCAAGGAGCGGGTACCTCTAGTAAGTGCAAGGAGGCAGAATAGCTTGGGAGGTGTAGCCACGGCAATCCCCTTCCTTGCTAACTCAGTTAGATAGTGAAAATAGACACCTTTAAATATTGGAAGCGGATGACGTCATCTCAGGGGAACGCCCCCTGAGGTTCGCGCTCTTGCTGGTACATAAGAACATAAGAACATAAGAAATTGCCATGCTCGGTCAGCCCAAGTGTCCATCAAGCCCAGCATCCTGTTTCCAACAGAGGCCAAAACCAGGCCACAAGAACCTGGCAAATACCCAAACACTAAGAAGATCCCATGTTACTGATGCAATTAATAGCAGTGGCTATTCCCTAAGTATAATTGATTAATAGCCATTAATGGACTTCTCCTCCAAGAACTTATCCAAACCTTTTTTGAACCCAGCTACACCAACTGCACTAACCACCTCCTCTGGCAACAAATTCCAGAGCTTTATTGTGCGTTGAGTGAAAAGGAATTTTCTCCGATTAGTCTTAAATGTGTTACTTGCTAACTTCATGGAATGCCCCCTGGTCCTTCTATTATTCGAAAGTGTAAATAACCGAGTCACATCTACTCATTCAAGACCTCTCATGATCTTAGAGACCTCTATCATATCCCCCCTCAGCCGTCTTTTCTCCAAGCTGAACTGCCCTAACCTCGTCAGCCTTTCCTCATAGGGGAGCTGTTCCATCCCCTTTATCATTTTGGTTGCCCTTCTCTGTACCTTCTCCATCTCAACTATATCTTTTTTGAGATGCGGCAACCAGAATTGTACACAGTATTCAAGGTGCGGTCTCACCATGGAGCGATACAGAGGCATTATGACATTTTCCATTCTATTAACCATTCCCTTCCTAATAATTCCTAACATTCTATTTGCTTTTTTGACTGCTGCAGCACACTGAGCCAACGATTTTAAAGTATTATCCACTATGATGCCTAGATCTTTCTCCTGGGTGGTAGCTCCTAATATGGAACCTAACATCATGTAACTACAGCAAGGGTTATTTTTCCCTATATGCAACACCTTGCACTTGTCCACATTAAATTTCATCTGCCATTTGGATGCCCAATCTTCCAGTCTTGCAAGGTCCTCCTGTAATGTATCACAGTCTGCTTGTGATACATTACGTCTTCACTTCAATCAGAGCGCACGCGTCCTTGGTCTTCAGGAAACATAGCGGATCTGCAACATCGAGCCAGTCCAGGGACACCGGAGGGAGATGGCATGGAGACGCCGCGGCATCCAGCCGTCCATCAGACCCAGAGGGAGTCGCCACAGAGGTAAAGGGGGCGGAGTGAGGACGTCGAGCAGCAACGGTCGCAACACTTCTCATGGTGTCCGGGACGTCGCCACCACCCACACCGACTCCGTTCTTCCTAGGCACGCATGCGCGTCACCAGCTTCTCCTTTGAAGACCCAAGGGCAGGAACCTCAGGGGCGTCCCCAGCTGATGATGTCACCAGGCCGGGATTTTTAAGCACTGCCTTCGCCCCTTGCTAGCCGGCTTCTCGGACCCGTGGTTCTAGTATTGGTTCTACCTGCCTCTGGACTCTGCTCGGGTACCCGCTCCTGGGGGCCCTGCCGTGCTCTTGTGTGAGACCTTGTCTCCTGACTTCCCCCGCTCCTCAGGCTAGAATTGCGCCTCCCAGAGTTCCAGTCTACCGGCCTCCCTGCTCCTCAGGGTCGCCCTTTGGAACCACCTCCTACTTGGAGTCTGGACCCGCTCTTCCCCACTCCTCGGGGCAGTGCCTACGTTCTACAACAAAGACTGTTCCTGCACCCCCCGCTTCTCCGAGCAGTGTCTTCGTTGTACAGCAGAGACTATACTTGCGCTTCCCCACTCTTCAGGTAGCGCCTACGTTCTACACAGAAACTGTGCCTGTGCTTCTCCGCTCTGCGGGGCAGCGCAGGCGCAGTGACTCGACTCGGCACCCCAGCTCCTCGAGGTGGTGCCTCATTTCTCTGCCAGAGATTCAATCGTGTGCACTTTTATCACTACTGCAGAAATTCACCCGGGCTTCCCTGCTCCATGGGTTAGCCTACGTCACCACACCAGAGCCTCTCTTGCTGCGCAGCCCTGCCCCTCGGGTCTCTCTCCGCTGCGGACCTCCAGACATTCCTGTCTCATCCTCTCTGCTCCGCGGGGCCTGCCCAGCACTTCTCTCTCTCAGAGGACCCTGCTCTGGTAGGTGTGGGTTCTCCCTGAACTGTGTATCTCACCCCGCTCCTCAGGATCCCCCACAGTATTCCCTTTACTGCACCTATGATCACGTGGCTGTGACGCAGGATGCTCCATTCCTCTACACTACTGAATCTCCTACCACAGCTAACCTTGCCTCCTGACAGTGGGGACCTGTTGGGCTCCTCCCCATAGGTGGTACCAACCCTCACCATGGGGCAAGGGCCCACGAATCCTAACAGATTGCCAAGTCCATGGACCCAGCAGAGGTCTCAGCTATCCAGGCCATTCCTGGCCTGGCATAGAGGATCAGTGAGCAACAAAGGTTCCTGGAAACACTGGCAGCAGCCATTGATATCTTGAGCTCTCATTTAGATGCTACCGTGATTGCCACAACGATGTCTACCAAGCTCACTTCTTCCACCTCTATGCCAGTTCCCCGGCCCACCATGCCCTTGCCGGTACCTCCACGCTATATGAGGAATCCCCTCATGTGCAAGGGTTTTTTTAATCAATGTAATATGCACTTCTGCCTGCAACCAGCTTACTTCCCAGATGTATTCACCAAGATGACCTACATCCTGTCCCTTCTGAATGGTAAGGCCTGGGCTTCACCCCTCTGGGAGCGTGCAACCCAGTTCTGCGAGACCTGCCAGGTTTCTCGCCCTATTTCGCTCCATCTTCGGCGATCCAGGACAGAGCTGTCTCCGGAACATCTCTTCTCCATCTCCAACAAGGTTTTCGAACATTAACTGATTACGTCATAGAATTCAGGCCCCTTGCATCGGAACTTCGCTGGGACTCCAACTGCTTACGATCCATCTTTCTCTATGGGCTAAGTTTGCGGATTAAGGACGGTTTAGCGGCTTGCAAACTATTTATTTATTTATTTAACTCTTTTCTATACCGACCTTCATGACAAATGTCATATCACATCGGTTCACACAGAACAAGGGGTAAAACAACTTTAACTTTAAAAACAAACCATTTTACGAGAAGCAAAGTTACATTAAACAAGGGGGTAGAACTTGGGAGGCTGAGGTAGCCAGAAAACAAAGGATAGACAAGCTAACTAGCAACTAGACTGGCAGCGGGTGCCGGACTGTATGAGTATGACTGGGTATAGCTAGGTATGGCTAGGTGGCATTTTGAGCTACCAGCATCACTGGACTCTTTGATAGATTTAGCTGGTCACATCGATCGTCGTCTGCAAGAGCATTCACAGGAGACCAGAGCGATTAAGAAATCTACGCCAGGCTCATCCCGGACTCGACGTTCATCTTCACCCAGGTTGAATGCAGCCCAGAGCAAAGTTGAGGATGAACCAATGCAGATGGGCCGCAGCCGACTTTCTCCCAAGGAATGATGCCATCGTCAGCAATCCAGCCTCTGCCTATACTGTGACCAATCCGGACATGCCATAGCCTCCTGCCCTGCCTGTCTGGGAACTCTCAGGCCTAGGTCCAGCGGGAGGACTGCTCCTAGGCCTGACTTCACCTTCTCCTCCGTTGACAGAACCTGTCTCCATTAAGATGGATAGTATTTCCACTCGCTGGCTTTGGTGGATTCTGGGGCCGGCGGGAACTTTATTTTAAAACAACTTACTGACCATCTCTGGATCTCCACCATCCACTCCCCAGTGCCCTTACTCCTCTCATCCATCCATGGAGAACCTCTACCTGGTGAGGTTACTCACACCATGGCTCCCATTCAGCTCCATACAGGATCTTTGCACGTTGAAACCATTTCATTTCACATTCTGGACAAGGCCATACATCCAGTTGTTCTGGGACTGCCGTGGCTGCAGCAACACACACCGCAGTTCGACTGGGCCACCTTACAGCTCTCTCATTGGGGCTCCTCCTGCCATGATCACTGCCTGGAGTCTGTCTCACCCCTGCCCTGTCTGAATGCTTCACTCTCTCCTCCCAGCCTTCCACTACAATACGCCATTTTTGAGTGGCAGCCAAATGGCGCCGATGGACCGAGAGCGGGAGATTGGTCCCCGCACCCCCACTGGAACACCAGGTACTCGTAAAAAGTTATGGGGGGGGGTTCGGGAGGGTGGGGGAAGGTAAGGGATTCATTTTATAGGGTCGGGGTGGGTTTAGGGTTTTTTTTGGTGTGCCGGTTTTCCCCGCCCTCCCCCCTCCTCCGATTTACGATTTTTCACGATAAATCGGGGGAATTTCTATTGTATCGCGACTCTTAACGATTTTTGACGATTTAAAATATATCTGACGATTGTTTTAAATCGTCAAAAAACGTCAATACGCTTCAGTTGCTGATGTCTTCTTGAAGAAGGCCACGGACACCTTACCCCCACATCGTTCCTATGACTGTGCAATCAACTTGTTGCCCAACACAGAGCCTCCTTGGGGTAGGATCTATCCATTATCGCTAACAGAGAGTCAGGCCATGTCGGAATACGGCCGCGAGAATCTGGCCAAAGGCTTCATTCGGCTCTCTAAGTCTCCCCCAGGAGCAGGATTTTTCTTTGTAGGGAAGAAAGACAGCTCCCTTCATCCCTGCATCGATTACCGAGGCCTAAATGAGATCACCCAAAAGGACCGCTACCCGTTACCTTTGATCTCGGAGCTTTTCGATAGACTTCAGGGGGCAAAAATCTTTTCCAAATTGGACCTCAGAGGAGCTTTCAATTTTGTCCATATTCGCAAGGGTGATGAATGGAAAACCATGTTTAACACACATGACGGCCACTTTGAATACCTTGTGATGCCGTTTGGCCTTTACAACGCCCCTGCGGTTTTTCAGAATCTTATGAAAGAGGTCTTCAGAGATATGCTTTACCAATGTGTGGTAATGTACCTTGATGACATCCTAGTCTTCTCCCAAGACTTACAAAGCCACCGCCAGGATGTCCCAGTTATGGTTATGAGGTGTTGCAGTGGATTCTTGGGTACTGCGGTGATGGCCACCTCTATGGGGAGGAGCCCCGTGAGGAACCGCAGTACCAGGCTAGACTCTATACACGCAGACACAGAGAAGTTGTATTTATTGTACAGCTCAATGGTACTGCCCGGGGAGCGGGCAGCAGTGGAGGTAACCCAGTGAAGTAGTCCAGGGGTTCTCAGCAGAGGAGAACAGTCTCACATTCGAGTAGGTGATAGGCAGTGCGGCATAGCAGGGACAGGTCCCAGATGTAAACACAGAGCGCTGAAGCTGAAGCTGAGACAGACTGAAAGGATTAGAACTCACTGAAGCAGAAGCTGTATAGTTGAAGGTTCAGGCAGGCAGAAGTTGTTCAGTGGCAGGCACCAGATTAGGAAAAGCAGGCCCTCAAGGAGCGAGTATCCGGTATCCCAAGATAGGTACCTGAAATAGAGCAGAAGGGCCCCTGAGGAGCAGGTACCCAGGTTAGTGAAGAAATACCCCGAAGGGCAGAGAGAGCTTCCTGCGGCAGCTGGGAATCAGCAGAGCAACTTAGACCGGAGGCAATCCAATCCAATCCAATCCTTGCTAACTCAGTTTGTTAGCAAACGAAGGGCAGGCACCAGGATGTGATGACATCACTCAGAGGGGACGCCCCTGAGGTTCCCGCCATGACATGGATATAGACGTGGGTGGCGTGCGTGCGTGCACCCTAGAAGGCCCTCAGGAAAATCAGCTACATGAAACAACCCTAGAGAATTATATGCCTCCATAAAGAAAGTAATTAACCACAGCACAGCCCCCTCTACTCTCCCTCCCAGAGATGAACATTGCAGAAACTATCACCTCTCACTTTACTAAGACAGCATCTGTCAACAGCACCTTTAATAATTCCTGTACTGAAGAATCTAACGATGATTTGAACACAGATGGCCCAACATGGGAATGCTTTGATGACGTCACAGCATTCTACACCACTAAGATTATCAATAACCTGAATCCATCTAATTCCCTTAAACCATGCCATATTTCACTTCTTAAACTGCCATATTTCACATCTTCACTGCTCCATTTATCACTAAGTTCATCAACTCATCACTACAACACGGCGTCATCCCTGACCTTCTCAAACAAGCCTTAGTCCGACCCTTAATCAAAAATCCTTCAGATTGCCTCAATTCAGAGTGTTCAATCTAATTTAGTTCAAAGTGTAATTATCCAAGCCAATAAATTTGAGAATTTGGAAAATGCCTTAAGATACTTAAACCGTAGACTGGTGAATTTTCCTAAAGTTTTTATTCTTTCACCTTTTGATGTGTTTAAAAGATATGCTTCTGAGATTCTAAAAATTTCCCCTGAAACTATGCTACCATTAGCCAAGGCTTATTTTCTTCCAATCGAACCTTGTGGTCACGATATGGGAAGTGGCCAAGGAGAACCTCTCAATCTGACTAATTTCTTTGAAAATTCTTCCGATGCTCATGTCACATTTAGAGGGACCCTTTTGGTTTCTTTGTCTTTTCCAAGGACCATGATTATATATTAAGATCGTTTTTTTTATAATCGTGCTACTCTCTTTTTTGGTCAAAAAAATTGGATTTATCTAGACATAACTCATGTGACTCAAGAATGTAGGAAAATGTTTCGTGCCATGTACCAAGAAGTTTTGGCTTCTGTTGCTCAATTCTTTCTTCATTACCCATGTAAATGTGTGGTGAAATATTCTTCTAGGAAGTATTTATATTCTGAACCATCTCAATTAAGATTTTTTTTGGACTCTTATGCAGATAGCAGCTAATTTTGTTGATTTAGGTATAAATTGTATAAGATGTATAAGATGTGTTTACCTCTCAGTTTAATACTTTTTACCAATTCCTGTATCTCGCTCCTAAAATCCTCTGCCTCCTCCATTTTTCCTGTATATTTGAGGGTTTTTTCTTTAATATTTTTGGAATTTATACCTTAATGTTATGTTGTGTCTCTCATGTTACTGTACAAGATATTCTTGTGTTATCATTTAAATAGCACAAATAAAAATAATTTTAAAAACACCTTCTTCTGATCCTACCATCATTTCCAATTACTGCCTTATCTCTGCCTTATCCTTCATGGCCAAAGGACTAGAAACAGCAGCTCTCCACCAACTCTGAAAATTCATTGATGCTAATAATATCTTCGACTAATATCAGTTTACATTCAGGAAACACCATTGCAGCAAATTACTGCTGCTCTCCAGTTTTGATACGGTGAGACAGGGCTTTGATCAAGGATCATCATTCCTTCTTTGTCTTCTCGACATCTCCGCTGCATTTGACACAGTCAATCACTCCATCTTACTCTCAAGACTGTGCTCCATTGATATAACTGGCTCTATGTTGGCATGGTTCTCTTCATACCTCAATAACAGGACCCAAGTCCAAATTGATTCCTTTACCTCCTCCTTGACTCCTCTGAGCTCTGGAGTGCCCCAAAGTACTGCCCTATCTGCTGTATTATTTAACCTCTACCTAACTCCTTCATGCCACACCCTTAATGACCTTGGAGTACCCTATAAAATGTATGCCAATGATATTCAATTCTTCTATCCCCTCAAGGAAACATGGGCCCATGCAGAAGCTTTCCTCACCCATTGTCTTTCAACCATCCAAAGATGGCTTCACAGCAACAAATTAGCTCTCAACTTATCTAAAATGGACATCATTATTCTATGACAACATCCTGTCGTTGACACTACCAAATACTACTCTTTTGAGTCCCATTCCATCACCCAACGTTATGAAATCTGAAGTCACAATTGACCCTCTCTCTCCATATGCAACCACATAAGAACATAAGAAAATGCCATACTGGGTCAGACCAAGGGTCCATCAAGCCCAGCATCCTGTTTCCAACAGTGGCCAATCCAGGCCATAAGAACCTGGCAAGTACCCAAAAACTAAGTCTATTCCATGTAACCATTGCTAATGGCAGTGGCTATTCTCTAAGTGAACTTAATAGCAGGTAATGGACTTCTCCTCCAAGAACTTATCCAATCCTTTTTTAAACACAGCTATACTAACTGCACGAACCACATTCTCTGGCAACAAATTCCAGAGTTTAATTGTGCGTTGAGTAAAAAAGAACTTTCTCCGATTAGTTTTAAATGTGCCCCATGCTAACTTCATGGAGTGTCCCCTAGTCTTTCTACTATCCGAAAGAGTAAATAACCGATTCACATCTACCCGTTCTAGACCTCTCATGATTTTAAACACCTCTATCATATCCCCCCTCAGTCGTCTCTTCTCCAAGCTGAAAAGTCCTAACCTCTTTAGTCTTTCCTCATAGGGGAGCTGTTCCATTCCCCTTATCATTTTGGTAGCCCTTCTCTGTACCTTCTCCATCGCAATTATATCTTTTTGAGATGCGGCGACCAGAATTGTACACAGTATTCAAGGTGCGGTCTCACCATGGAGCGATACAGAGGCATTATGACATTTTCCGTTTTATTCATCATTCCTTTTCTAATAATTCCCAACATTCTGTTTGCTTTTTTGACTGCCGCAGCACACTGAACCGACGATTTCAATGTGTTATCCACTATGACACCTAGATCTCTTTCTTGGGTTGTAGCACCTAATATGGAACCCAACATCGTGTAATTATAGCATGGGTTATTTTTCCCTATATGCATCACCTTGCACTTATCCACATTAAATTTCATCTGCCATTTGGATGCCCAATTTTCCAGTCTCACAAGGTCTTCCTGCAATTTATCACAATCTGCTTGTGATTTAACTACTCTGAACAATTTTGTGTAATCTGCAAATTTGATTATCTCACTCGTCGTATTTCTTTCCAGATCATTTATAAATATATTGAACAGTAAGGGTCCCAATACAGATCCCTGAGGCACTCCACTGTCCACTCCCTTCCACTGAGAAAATTGCCCATTTAATCCTACTCTCTGTTTCCTGTCTTTTAGCCAGTTTGCAATCCACGAAAGGACATCGCCACCTATCCCATGACTTTTTACTTTTCCTAGAAGCCTCTCATGAGGAACTTTGTCAAACGCCTTCTGAAAATCCAAGTATACCATATCTACCGGTTCACCTTTATCCACATGTTTATTAACTCCTTCAAAAAAGTGAAGCTGATTTGTGAGGCAAGACTTGCCCTGGGTAAAGCCATGCTGACTTTGTTCCATTAAACCATGTCTTTCTATATGTTCTGTGATTTTGATGTTTAGAACACTTTCCACTATTTTTCCTGGCACTGAAGTCAGGCTAACCGGTCTGTAGTTTCCCGGATCGCCCCTGGAGCCCTTTTTAAATATTGGGGTTACATTTGCTATCCTCCAGTCTTCAGGTACAATGGATGATTTTAATGATAAGTTACAAATTTTTACTAATAGGTCTGAATTTCATTTTTTAGTTCCTTCAGAACTCTGGGGTGTATACCATCTGGTCCAGGTGATTTACTACTCTTCAGTTTGTCAATCAGGCCTACCACATTCAGTCCATCTGAATCATTACCCATGAAAACCTTCTCCATTACGGGTACCTCCCCAACATCCTCTTCAGTAAACACCGAAGCAAAGAAATCATTTAATCTTTCCGCGATGGCCTTATCTTCTCTAAGTGCCCCTTTAACCCCTCGATCATCTAACGGTCCAACTGACTCCCTCACAGGCTTTCTGCTTCGGATATATTTAAAAAGGTTTTTTACTGTGAGTTTTTGCCTCTACAGCCAACTTCTTTTCAAATTCTCTCTTAGCCTGTCTTATCAATGTCTTACATTTAACTTGCCAATGTTTATGCTTTATCCTATTTTCTTCTGTTGGATCCTTCTTCCAATTTTTGAATGAAGATCTTTTGGCTAAAATAGCTTCTTTCACCTCCCCTTTTAACCATGCCGGTAATCGTTTTGCCTTCTTTCCACCTTTCTTAATGTGTGGAATACATCTGGACTGTGCTTCTAGAATGGTATTTTTTAACAATGACCACGCCTCTTGGACATTTTTTACTTTTGTAGCTGCTCCTTTCAGTTTTTTTCTAACAATTTTTCTCATTTTATCAAAGTTTCCCTTTTGAAAGTTTAGCACGAGAGCCTTGGATTTGCACCACTGTTCCTTTTCCAGTCATTAAATCAAATTTGATCAATATTATGATCACTATTGCCAAGCGGCCCCACCACCGTTACCCTCTCTCACCAAGTCCTGTGCTCCACTGAGAATTAGATCTAAATTGCTCCCTCTCTCGTCGGTTCCTGAACCAATTGCTCCATAAAGCTATCATTTATTCCATCCAGGAACGTTATCTCTCTAGCGTGACGCGGATGATACATTTACCCAGTCTATATTGGGGTAATTGAAGTCTCCCATTATTACTGCACTACCAATTTGGTTAGCTTCCCTAATTTCTCTTAGCATTTCACTGTCCATCTCACCATCTTGACCAGGTGGACGGTAGTATACCCCTATCACTGTAGTCTTCCCTGATACACAAGGGATTTCTACCCATAAAGATTCAATTTTGTATTTAGTCTCATGCAGGATGTTTATCCTGTTGGACTCTATGCCATCCCGGACATAAAGCGCCACACCTCCTCCCGACTGCTCCTCTCTGTCACTGCGATATAATTTGTACCCCGGTATAGCACTGTCCCATTGGTTATCCTCTTTCCACCATGAGATGCCAATTAAGTCAATGTCATCATTTACTGCTATACATTCTAATTCTCCCATCTTACTTCTTAGACTTCTGGCATTAGCATACTAAGAACTATTACCAACTCTGGCATTAGCATACTAAGAACTATTACCAACTCCTGCTATTACAAACTTCACTTGCTCCGTCATCTTAAGGCTTTCTTGAATACTCTGATTTTAGGTCGGTTCTTCAATCACTACTATTCTCTGGGATAGACTACTGCAACTCCCGCCTGACAGATCTACCTGTCTACGCATCCCGCTCACTACAGATCATACAAAACTTGGCTCCTGACCAGCACCCCCATGCATAATCACTTCTTCCCTGTACTCAAAGCTGTACACTGGCTGTCTATCTCTTACTGAGTACAATACAAGCTTGCCAAGATCATAAACTCATCTATCCATAACGTACACTCCCCCTGGTTTACCTCAACAATAAAAAATCCACTCCTCCGCTCGACAACTCAGATTGTCTAACCTAATGCTACTAGATGCCCCACCTCCTAAGCTCACCCAACTTGAGGAAACCAGAGAACGAGCATTCTTCACAGGACCGCTACTATGGAACAGTCTACCTAAGGAACTCCGAGAAAGGAATTTTCTCCGAGAAAGGAACTTTTTCATAAAAGCCTTAAAACTTTTCTCTTCAAGAAAGCGTTCCCAAACCCTAATGATAATGGTACACCTCCAACTTGTCCCTCCTCGGATGGTTCTACATAGCAGACTATAGCCCCCAGCTCTGGCCCCAATTTCAGAAATGTACTCATTAGGTGTTTATTTGTTTCTCCCCCTTCCTGAAGAACTATGTTACTCCCCTTTTTTGTAAGTTTGATGCAATGTCTTGTTCTTTCTGTTCATTTGACTGTATATGTTTTTATTGTACCTCGCTCTGAGCGTAGAAAGGGTGGGTAATAAATGTTTTAAAATAAATAAATAAACAAATAAATAAACAGAGGCCCCTGGAATCATGGCTGCAGCCATGTAAAAAGAAAAAAATAGAGAAATGAGCAGAGAGCTTCGTTGGAGGCTCCCATTCTGCCAGAACAGCCTCCTGTGGGGCTTGGTGGCTCCACAGCAACACCAGTGTCAAGTGACTATGCTGACCAGCCCAGCAGGGCATGCCCAAAGCCCTGATAGGCCCAATCCATCCCCAGGTATCCTTAGTCAGCATAACCTTCAGCTTCTCAAGATAACAATTCAGGGCATAACAAAGACAGTGTTTAATAATTTATTGCCAAGGTGAGATGATAACTTGTAGATATTCTATCCATAAATAGATAAAGCTTTGCAATGTGACTCCAGTAAAGGTTGATATATCTGAGAATGCTATGGATTTTACCCAGAGACTCTGAAAATTTATAAATTTTCCAGCCTCTGGGAAACACTAGACAGTTCCAGGCAAGGACCTCACTGTTAACTGCTCCAGCCTGTCCCTTTCAAGCAGTGCTGGGAAGAGGAGAGAAGGAGCTGGAGAAAGGAACAGAATAGAGCACCAAGTGGGGAGAAACAGGAGAGATGGGGCTATAGCAGATACAGTCTGCAGCTCTCTATCAGGCCGATGCAATACCATCACATAAAATGTGTGTGCCCAAACTGGGCATACGTTTTTTGAATGCACGCACATCCACCTCTCCTGGGCACTCGATGAAATAGGCAAATGAGCTGCCATGCTAAAAGGGACGATCAATGGGTAATTTGTGCTTCCCTAGTGCTCTGCATCGGGTACCCAGGATGCTTGGCTGTATGCCCACAACAGTCTGGCCAGCGCTCCCTCCCCACCTCGGCAGGGCTGTTCCCAATTAGTCCTTTTCACTGCCACTTGTCAGTGAAAAGACCAATCCCCTTTCAGGACAGCCTTCTGAAAGGGGATTGGTCCTTTCACTGACATGTGATAGTGAATGGACCAATCGGTAGTAAGTGAAGGAGTGAATAAATGAATATTAAGTGCCCGACACAATAGTAATTTATTCACACTTTCACTTACTGCTTTCACTTACTGCAGGCAGAGGTTCAATTGGGTCAGACCTTGGGGATGCTGCTTTCTGTGGTTCCCCCTATGAGGAATTTTTTTTTGTTCAGCCCCTGAAAGTGGCATGATTCTGCTTTCTGTAGTTCCTCTTACTTAGTATTGCGATGATACTAATAGGAGGAATCACATAAAGCAGTATTTTTTGTTTTTTTTCAGTCAGCCCTTGAGTGCGGCATGCTTTAACACCAGCTCCTATGCAGGCATTAAATTTGCCACATTAAAATGGGTGCCTTCACTGCACGGCAATTTTTGGCATCACAGGGTAATAGTTAATAGCTGCATCTACATGGAATTTGCATGTGATGAGTGCTATTAGCTATGTGCTCATTTGGATGCGTGTTTTGGATGTGCTAATCCCTGTATTGCATCGGGGGTTATTTTAGCGCGTCCAAAACGCATGTCCAAGAATGTTACCCAGTGCTCTAGTCTAAGCGCACTAAATTACATGGGCCTGTATGATTCCAGGATTCTGTACTCAGCTGAGAACTGAATTGGGAAGAGGCAGCCCAGAGCACAAGTCATGGAGCTATGAGTGAGGATAAGGAAGAAGAGTGCTGAGGTTATCACTGGAAGGTGGGATGAGTGCAGAGAGAGAGTGTGTGAGAAAGTGTGGATTAGCAGTCTCATGGTGACCACAACTCAAAAATTCCCAGGTATGCCTATGGACATTTTTAAGAAAAGACTGGATCAGTTCCTGGAAGAATCAAAGATCTAGGAATATCCTCTGATTCTAGATGGTTCCTGAGGCTCTTCTAGTCCTGCTCTCTATGGTTCTGGTAGACTTACATGAGACCTCTTCTAACCTGTCTTTCTTGGATTCTAAATGACCTGGGGTACCTACAATTTTAAATTTGTATGAGTTTTTGTGTTAGAAAAGAGAAGAAAGGTTTGATTGTGCTCTGAACCCCAGCTAGCACAACTGGGCCTAGAAGTTGGTTGGGAGTCAGTTGACCTTTTTCCATAGGAAAAGGGCATCAATAGTCAGGCAATGAAGGAACAGGGCAGGGACTCCAGCTCTGAAGTCAGCACAGCATCTACTAACTCTTGCCTGACCAAGCACACATGGCTGCCATACTCACACAGGTGCACCTTAGGTAAGGAAGTTGCCCAAAACCGATTTTGCTCATATGGAAATATGCAATGTGTGTCCACATCTCATCTCTTCAATCCTATGGTTTCCTCAGCATAGATTAACAACTACCACTCACTGATAGCTCTGCCAAAAAGACATACCTATCCTAATTACAAAATGTATCCTTAAAGGCCATACACTCAGAGGGGAGAATCTCTGATGACAAATAGGTGGGAAAAAGTCAGGAGAGAATCAGATGGGGAGGAGTAATGGAAGATATATCTCAAGGGAGGGTTCCATATTAGGAGTTACCATCCAAAAAAAGGATCTTGTATCAGGGCCAGTACTAGGGACCCTAGGTGAATCTTACAGACTTGCACCACCTACCACCCCACCCCTCCCCACATACAATAAAAAATTATGCATTTATAAAAGATTTTACATGAAATAGGACAAAGTATTGTCTTCTGAGGAAAAATGATCACTTACAACTTGTATATTATATTTACATGCACTACTGTGGTACCCAACCAGAAAACCCTGTAATAAAAAGATGCTTTGAACCCATATAGTATTAGCCTTATTGTAATGCATGTTGGGTTTGGGCTTGGCCCTCAGAAAGCCATGAGTAAACTGAATTACAATTACAATATATTAAACCTCCCATATTAAAACAGCACTAACTGCCAGAACTCAAAACAGTACAACTATCTATGAAAAGGCAACACTGCATATATTACATTGGGCCCTAAAACACCATTATTCATCCTATTAGGAAAACAAAATAAGCCAAGCTGCTGTAGATACCTATACAGAAACCACATACTAGCAGAATACCGTACCTCAGTCACACATGCAGAACACAGAAGAACTTCAACAGATATAGAAAAGACCATATAGTAAACATGCAGTCAAAAACTGAACTAGAAAGCGCAACAAGCCAAACTATATTCAAGGGGTAGACAATTCTGATCCTCGAGTGCCACAACAGGTGGTTTTCAGAATATCTAAAATGAATATGCATAAGATATAATGCATATTGTGGAGACAGTGCATGCAAATATATATCGAATTGCAAAGGAGTCTATAGGAAGTTTTCCCAAAACAACAAAGAAAAGACAAGGCCATCATGGAAAGATTAAACGATTTCTTTGCTTCGGTGTTTACTGAAGAGGATGTTGGGGAGATACCCAATCTGGAGAAGGTTTTCATAGGTAATGATTCAGATGGACTGAACCAAATCACGGTGAACCTAGAAGATGTGGTAGGCCTGATTAACAAACTAAAGAGTAGTAAATCACCTGGACCGGATGGTATACACCCCAGGGTTCTGAAGGAACTAAAAAATGAAATTTCAGATCTATTAGTAAAAATTTGTATCCTATCATTAAAATCATTCATTGTACCTGAAGTCTGGAGGGTGGCTAATGTAACCCCAATATTTTAAAAGGGCTCCAGGGGTGATCCAGGAAACAACAGAGAGTAGGATTAAATGGACAATTTTCTCAGTGGAAGGGAGTGGGCAGTGGAGTGACTCAGGGATCTGTATTGGGACCCTTACTTTTCAATATATTTATAAATGATCTGGAAAGAAATATGACGAGTGAGATAATCAAATTTGCAGATGTCACAAAATTGTTCAGAGAAGTTAAATCACAAGCAGATTGTGATAAATTGCAGGAAGACCTTGTGAGACTGGAAAATTGGGCATCCAAATGGCAGATGAAATTTAATGTGGATAAGTGCAAGGTGATGCATATAGGGAAAAATAACCCATGCTATAATTACACAATGTTGGGTTCCATTTTAGGTGATACAACCCAAGAAAAAGATCTAGGCGTCATAGTGGATAACACATTGAAATCGTTGGTTCAGTGTGCTGTTCTTGGTTTGTTCTTATGTTCTTATGACCAGTTAGTCTGACTTCAGTGCCAGGAAAAATAGTGGAAAGTATTCTAAATATCTAAATCACAGAACATATAGAAAGACATGGCTCAATGGAACAAAGTCAGTATGACTTTACCCAAGGCAAGACTTGTCTCACAAATCTGCTTCACTTTTTTGAAGGAGTTAATAAACATGTAGATAAAGGTGAATTGGTAGATGTAGTGTATTTGGATTTTCAGAAGGCAATTGACAAAGTTCCTCATGGGAGGCTTGTAGAAAAAGTAAAAAGTCATGGGATAGGTGGCGATGTCCTTTCGTGGATTACGTACAAACGGGCTAAAAGACAGGAAAAAGAGAGTATGATTAAATGGACAATTTTCTCAGTGGAGGTGAGTGGGCAGTGGAGTGCCTCAGGGATCTGTATTGGGACCTATGTTTTTCAAAATATTTATAAATGATCTGGAAAGGAATACGACGAGTGAGGTAATCAAATTTGCAGATGATACAAAATTATTCAGAGTAGTTTAATCACAAGCAGATTGTTATAAATTGCAGGAAGACCTTGTGAGACTGGAAAATTGGTCATCCAAATGGCAGATGAAATTTAATGTGGATAAGTGCAAGGTGATGCATATAGGGAAAAATAACCCATTCTATAATTACACAATGTTAGGTTCCATATTAGGAGCTACCACCCAAGAAAGAGATCTAAGCATCATAGTGGATTGTTACGAGCGCGCGCGGGCGCGGTCGTCTCGGGCAGGTGGTGAGCCCTTGGGCCACGGCAGGACCCCAGGAGGAGCCCAAGGCCACACCGTGGGAGGTGAGCTGAGCAGGCATGGTGAGCCAGGCAGGCAGGAACAGAAGCAGGGAGTCCGACCCTCAGCCGGACCTGCATGCCCATGGTAGCCAACACGGGGAAGTTGACTAATGAACGGTCCTCCGACTGTTCCCGGCCCTTCGGACCTGCCGCAGGGAACGGCAATGGGCAGCAGGCCGGACAGAGGCGAGGGCAGCCAGAGTCCTTAAACAGCAGACATCAGACGGGGCAGAAGCAGGCTGAAGCAAGACGGAGACATCAGGACAAGAGCTGAAACGAGACACTGGAAAGATCCAGGCGAGCAGGAACTTCGATGCTGGGATACTCTCATCCGAAGCCCCCTCGGCTGGCAGAGGAAGACATTCGGGCAAGGGCTGAAGCAGACACTGTAGACAAGGCTGGACGGAAACATTGCACTGTCCATCAGGGCGCCCTACTCAGCCCACCCGTGGGACTGAGTCGCGGACCACCCTGTCCCAGACGCGCCCTACACAGCCCAGGAAGGCTGGTCGCGGACCACGCTGAGAAGGAGGGTGCGGGGAAGACCCAGGCGAAGAGGAACTCCGATGCTGGGATACTCACATCCGAAGTCCTTACGGCTGGCAGGCACAGGAACAAACATCTAGGCAGAGACACTGGACTAGGAACCATGGAAGACCTGGATCAGCACGGTTACAGCCAACTGTAAGGCCTGATCGAAGGCCCGGTGCAAATGAACAGACAGTCCTTAAATACTGGAGGTAGAAGGCAACTCCCTGGGAGGAGCTTGCCAGGACCGCCCACCGCTGGTCCTATAACTAGGGTAGAGAGCTGCGGGCCAGCCCCTAGAGAAACGGGCGTGGCTGGAAGCAGGAAGTCCAAACGCTGAGGCTTGCAAGCCACAGGCATGCCTCAGGAGCAGCTAGGCCTCTCAGGCCCTGGAGCAAGTCCTGGATGATGCGCAGGCGAGGCCCTGGCTTCAGAGCGGCCTCTGGGGGAAGGTAAGAGACCTCCTGCAGCGCAGCAGCAGGGGGGATCGCAACATGGATAACACATTGAAATCGTCGGTTCAGTGTGCTGCGGCAGTCAAAAAAGCAAACAGAATGTTGAGAATTATTAGAAAGGGAATGGTGAATAAAACAGAAAATGTCATAGTGCCTCTGTATCGCTCCATGGTGAGACCGCACCTTGAATACTGTGTACAATTCTGGTCACCGCATCTCAAAAAAGATATAATTGCAATGGAGAAGATATAGAGAAGGGTGACCCTAATGATAAAGGAGATGGAACAGCTCCCCTATGAGGAAAGACTAAAGAGGTTAGGACTGTTCAGCTTGGAGAAGAGACGGTTGAGGGGGGATATGATAGAGGTGTTTAAATACATGAGAGGTCTAGAACGGGTAAATGTGAATCGGTTATTTACTCTTTCGGATAATAGAAGGACTAGGGGGCACTCCATGAAGTTAGCATGTGGCACATTTAAAACTAATCACAGAAAGTTCTTTTTCACTCAATGCACAATTAAACTCTGGAATTTGTTGCCAGGGGATGTGGTTAGTGCAGTTAGTGTAGCTGGGTTTAAAAAAGGATTGGATAAGTTCTTGGAGGAGAAGTCCATTACCTGCTATTAATTAAGTTGACTTAGAAGAAAGCCACTGCTATTACCAGCAGCAGTAACATGGGATATACTTAGTTTTTGGGTTCTTGCCAGGTTCTTATGGCCTGGTTTGGCCTCTGTTGAAAACAGGATGCTGGGCTTGATGGACCCTTGGTCTGACCCAGTATGGCATGTTCGTATGTTCTTAGGACCGGTCACAGCTATCTGGCCTGGTCTTATATAAGAAATGACCTAGCAAAGAATTCTGGTCAAAGGGAGCCTCCTTTTCCTAGGAGATAAGAAATCAGAACTAGAAGGGTTAGAGAAGCCCGGGAAAAGAAGGAACTTAGGGAAGGCCCACATTGAGAAGCTGTAAAATACATAGCAGATCTTAAACAGGAAAAACAGCAAAGAGAATCAGAGCTGGTTTTCTGTTATTAATAAAGGTTTATGAAAGACAAGCCAGTCTAGCCAGTTTATTGTGCCACACTCCTGCATATTCATCATGGATATCCTGAAAACCAGACCTGTTGGTTGCGCTCATGGAATGGAGCTGCCTCCTCCTGCTGTATGCAGTGCAACAATGGAAAACCGAAACATCACCATTCTTCACAAAACATCAAACAAAATCAATATTAATAAACAAATAAAAGTAAAACCATACTAATAAAATCAATAAATACTTCAATAATAACATCCAAAAATTAAAACTCATATACAAATTTTCCAAATACCAATAAAATATTTCAAAACAGTAAACATAGTAAATAACACACAATCATTAACACTTTTCTCTCCTCACTTAAATACCTGGGTTTCAAACAGATCATAGACAATCCAACGCATAAAGCAGGACACACGCTGGATCTAATTTTCCTTAACGAAGGCCTTACCTCCGCTGCTAAACCCATTTGCACACCCATCCCTTGGCCAGACCACCGGTTGATTACCACGACCCTAGAGTTCACCAAAACCACTCCCCAACCATCTCACAAGTCCACAATCCAATTTAGGAAACTGTGCACTTTAGACAACCTCAGCTCCCACCTCTGTAAAGAATTAGATCATCTTGATCTCTCAGATGCAGATGCGGCCATCACCTCATGGTTCAAGATAACCAATAAAGTAGCAGATCTAACCAGCCCTACAATCTCCAAAGTACTACACCCGAACACTGACAACAGGAAACCTTGGTTCACATCTGAATCGAAATCCTTCAAACAAGAATTAAGAAGCAAAGAACACAGATGGTGGAAAAACCCTTCCATAATGACGCAAGCGGCCTACAAAGATACTATGCACCGTTACAGGAACACGATCCTCCGAACAAAGAGAGACTTCTTCGCACAAAAAATTCACTTCATCTTTGACTCTAATGTTGAGATTACTTACCTGATAATCTCCTTTTCCTTAGTGTATGCAGATGGACTCAAAACAAATGGGTATAGTGTGCTCGTGCTAGCAGTTGGAGACGGATCTGACGTCAGCACGGGTACATATACCCCCACAGGAAGTGCAGCAAATCAGTAATCTTCCTTGCAAAAGCTTTTATGGATATATGTGTGACTGACCGATCGATTAATCAACAGGATTACCCTGACCAATTGATGGTAGCTGGAGACCGCCAGTGTACTCAGCCGGAAGGCGTCGACACCCGGCAGGGTGGATGCCCTATATAAGAAACATGGCTTACCGTGAGTCGGCGAATCCCCATGTATACCGGCAGCCGGGCGGGATGCTGAGTCCATCTGCATACACTAAGGAAAAGGAGATTATCAGGTAAGTAATCTCAACATTTCCTAGCGTGTAGCAGATGGACTCAAAACAAATGGGATGTACAAAAGCTACTCCCGGACTGGGCGGGAGGCTGCCCGAGGACCGTTTAGGATTGCCCTCACAAATGCTGTGTCCTCCCGGGCCTGGACGTCCAGACGGTAGAATCTGGAGAAGGTATGGAGGAAGGACCACGTCGCCGCTTTACATATCTCTGCAGGTGACAGCAGCTTAGTTTCTGCCCAAGAGGCCAATTGTGCTCTGGTAGAATGAGCCTTGACCTGTAGAGGCGGTGGTTTTCCCGCCTCTATGTAGGCTGCCTTGATAACTTCTTTAATCCAGTGGGCGATGGTCGGCCGTGAGGCCGCTTCCCCTTGCTTCTTCCCGCTGTGCAGGACGAACAGGTGGTCCGTCTTTCGTACTGTTTCTGACATTTCCAGGTATCTGGACAGTAATCTGCCGATGTCGAGATGGCGTATTATTCGACCTTCTTCCGATTTCTTCAAACCTTCCGTGGTAGGCAAGGATATGGTTTGGTTGAGGTGAAAGTGTGAGACCACTTTGGGTAAAAAGGAAGGAACCGTGCGAAGATGGATAGCCTCTGGAGTGATTCTGAGAAACGGATCACGGCAGGACAGTGCTTGTAGCTCTGAGATGCGGCGTGCTGAACATACGGCCAGCAAGAACACCATCTTCAAGGTTAACAAACGGAGAGACAGGCCTTGAAGGGGCCTGAAGGCGGATCCCGCTAGAAATTCCAATACTAGGTTGAGGTTCCACAAGGGCACTGGCCACTTCAGTGGCGGGCGAATGTGTTTGACCCCTTTCAGGAAGCGTAAAACGTCTGGGTGTTTGGCAATGGAGTTGCCGTCACTCCTGGGACCGTAGCAAGACAGCGTTGCTACCTGAACCTTGATGGAGCTGAGGGACAAACCCTTCTGAAGTCCATCTTGTAGGAAGTCCAAAATGAGAGGGATCTTAGCGGTATGCGAATTGGTGCTGTGAGAGTCGCACCAGGCTTCAAAAACTCTCCAGATCCTTATATATGTTAGTGATGTGGAGAACTTGCGTGCTCGGAGGAGTGTATCGATTACCGGCTCCGAGTATCCTCTTTTCTTCAGTCTAGCCCTCTCAATGGCCAGACCGTAAGAGAGAATTGAGCTGGATCCTCGTGGAGGATGGGACCTTGCTGCAGCAGGTCCCTGTGCGGAGGCAGGTGTAGAGGAGTCCCTGCCAGTAGTCTTCTCATGTCTGCGTACTAGGGTCTTCTTGGCCAGTCCGGGGCCACTAGAACTAGGCCTCTGTGTCGCTGAATCCTGTGTACAATGGCGCCCAGCAGGGGCCACGGAGGAAAGGCGTATAGCAGGATTCCCTGAGGCCATGGTTGTACCAGGGCATCGATCCCCTGGGCTCGAGGATCCCGTCTGCGGCTGAAATATCTGGGAACTTGAGCGTTGGCCCTGTCCGATAATAGGTCCATGGCTGGCGTCCCCCATTGATCCACAATTATCTGAAAAACTGTGGGTGACAGCTGCCACTCCCCCGGGTTTAGGCTTTCTCTGCTGAGGAACAGACACCAACTGAACCCACTCTCAACTTAAGCAACTAAGAACTCCCGTCAGAGTAATCAACAACCTTTGACAACTCAATAATGTTCTCTCTTTTTTAATGAGGCAGGTTTATTTACCTTGGTTCTATTTACCTTGGTCATTCTTTTGTTATCTCAGTGTTAATCTCTCTTTTGCCTTCTCTTCATTCCAAGTTGCATTTTATCCCTGTTTTATTGTAACTGCTACCTTATTCTTCTATCACATGTTAATTTTTTTAAGTTATTAAGTATTTATTCTGTTGTCACACCTTGTTATTTGTAAACCGGCATGATGCGACTCCCATCGCGAATGCCGGTATATAAGAAATTTAAATAAATAAATAAATAAATGTTGTCCTTCCTGGCAATGTGGACAGTGGAGATGTCCTGAAGGTTTGCTTCTGCCCAAATCATTAGGGGAGATATTTCCAGGGACACTTGGTAGCTTCTGGTTCCGCCTTGTCGATTGATGTATGCCACCGTGGTGGCGTTGTCTGACATCACTCTGACCGCTCTGTTGCGAAGTCTGTGGGCAAATCGCAGGCACACTAGCCTGACTGCCCGTGCCTCTAATCGGTTGATGTTCCACCTTGACTCTTCTCTGGTCCACCGCCCTTGGGCGGTGAGTTCCTCGCAGTGTGCTCCCCATCCGTTCAGGCTGGCATCTGTGGTGAACAGAATCCAGGTTGGGGAGGACATTCTTGACCCCCGGCTTATGTGGCCGGGCTGTAACCACCACCGTAGCTGATTCCACACTCTGGCCGGCAGAGGTAGGTGTATGGTGTAGTTCTGCGATCATGGACTCCATCGAGATAGAAGGGCACGTTGCAATGGTCTCATATGAGCCTGCGCCCAAGGCACCACTTCCAGAGTGGACGCCATGAGGCCGAGGACTTGTAGGTAATCCCGAGCTGTGGGCCGGCTGGCGCTCAGCACGACCTGCAGATGATTCCGGAGTTTTGACTGTCTCTTGGAGGTCAGGCTGACCTTTTCGTCTTGGGTGTCGAATTCCAGTGACTGGGACGGCTGTAGGGAGCTCTTGCTTATGTTGACTACCCATCCGAGGCTTTCCAGAAGAGCTATAACTCTGTTGGTGCCCGGTGGCTCTCCTCCGGTGACTTTGCCCTGATCAGCCAATCGTCCAGGTAGGGATGGACGAGAATTCCTTCCTTCCTGAGTGTCGCCGCCACTACTGCTATGACCTTGGTAAAGATCCGCGGCACGGTGGCTAGCCCGAAGGGTAAAGCTCGGAACTGGAAGTGCTGATTCAGGACTTTGAAGCGTAAATAGCGCTGGTGGTCCCGATGGATTGGGATATGTAAATAGGCTTCCAACAGATCTAGGGAGGTGAGAAACTCCCCTGGCTGTACTGAATTCTTGACAGACCGTAGAGTTTCCATGCGAAAGCTGGGGACCCGTAGGTGTCGGTTGACTGACTTGAGGTCCAGGACGGGCCTGAAAGTGCCCTCCTTCTTGGGTACTATGAAATAAATGGAATAATGCCCAGAATTTATCTCTTCTGCAGGTACTGGGATTATGGCTTTTAGGGCCAGGAGCCTCTGTAAGGTCACTTCTAGTGCCGCTGCCTTGAGCGGTGAACAAGGAGATTCCACAAACTTTTTCGGCGGAAGCCGAAGGAAATCCAGGTAATATCCTTGTCGGATGATGGCGAGGACCCACTGGTCCGAAGTGATCTCGACCCACCTGCGGTAGAAGAGGGTTAGCCTGCCCCCTATGGCTGCTACCCCCAGATGGGTCGGCTGATTGTCATTGTGGGTTGCGGCCGGGGCCAGAGCCGGTTCTCTTCTTGTTGTGCTTAGTCCGAAAGGGCTGGTTCCTGGCCTGGGAACGAGGCGCTCGATAGCGAGTCCTGTAAGGGTTGAAGCGCTGAGAATTTCTACCTCTGGAAGGTCTAGAAAAGGACCGCTGGCTCCTCCTCGGCCTGTCTTCTGGTAGACGGGGTAATGGAGAGGCACCCCATTTAGTAGCCCAGCTCTCGAGATCGCTGCCGAACAGTAGGGAACCCTTAAAGGGCATTCTTGTGAGTCGTGTCTTGGAGGACGAGTCGGCCGCCCAATTACGTAGCCAAAGCTGTCTCCTGGCTGCCACTGAGGAGGACACTCCCTTGGCTGCCGTACAGACGAGGTCGGAGGCTGCGTCAGTGAGAAATGCGAGAGCTGATTCCATGTCTGCTCCCTGGGTGTTGTTTCTCGCCTGTGATAAACAGGAGCGCGTCACCACGGTGCAGCAGGTCGCGATTCGTAGGGACATGGCTGCTACCTCAAAAGCTTGTTTCAGAATGGTGTCCATGCGTCGGTCATGCGTGTCCTTGAGGGCCGCTCCCCCCTCAACCGGAATGGTGGTGTGCTTCACTATTGCGTTAACTATGGCGTCTACCTTGGGGCATGCCAGTAGCTCCTTGGACGCCGGATCCAGAGGGTACATGCCTGCCAAGGCCCGACCCCCTTTGAATGAGGCCTCCGGTGCCTTCCATTCCAGATCGATTAGCTGCTGTGCTGCTTGTAGGAGGAGAAAATGGTGAGCCGGTTGGGGCAGGCCCTCTAACAGGGGGTTCATTTTAGGGTCCCCTGGGGTATCCTGGCCCGGAATGGCCAGTTCCGATAGGCATTGTGAGACCAGGCCTGAAAGATCCTCTTTCCGAAAGAAGCGCCTCATGGTCCGATATGGCTCTATCTCCGAGGGAAGTTCACCCTCCTCAGGGGGCTCCTCACTTTCCTGGGAGCAATCCGAATCCCCATAATCGGGGCTGTCGGGTGGCGAGTGGCCGCGCCTAGGTCTCGAGGGACCAGGGGCCGGATCAACCGGGATGGAAAGACCCATTCGAGGAGCAGACTGCATCTGGACAAAGGCGTGAATCCCCTTGAATAATTCCACCCAGCAAAGCGAAGCCGGATCTGGCCATAGGGGCACCAGGTCTCTCGGGTTCCCTGGCTGCTCGCCGCGGCCTGCTAAGTCTGGTGTGCTCCCTGAGGAACCGCTGGGCTGGGACCGGTCCTGTCCTGGAACTCCCATGGCCTCCTCACATTGGGCACCTAGTGAGTCTGCTTCTTCGCTCTGTGTGGCTCTGAGATTGCATGCTGAGCAGAGGCTTAGAGCTTTCATGCCAGGTTCTGGAGGTGCCGGCTCTGCGGCCGCATGGGCTCTCTTATGCTCCATTCGCCTGAAATTCGGTGTCGCCCAATGATGTGCGCCTAACAAGTGCGCTTAACAGCATGCGCCTAGAACGGGCGTCTTATAATGTGCGCCTATGAACGGGCGCCTTATAATGTGCGCCTATGCCCGGGCGTCTTATAATGTGTGCTTAGTCAACTTGCGCCTATCGCGTGCGCTAACAACGTGCGCCTAGCCTTAGTTGGCGAAGGCGAGTAGGCAAGCAAAATGGCGACCTCTTTGGCGGGCTGCCTCGTAGGCAGGCCCAGTTAGCCCACAATTCCTCGGAGACCAAGTAAAGATGTACGCCTTACCTTGTCTTCGGCGCTTCCCGGCTGCGACCCGGGCGGTCTCCGGCTGCGGGAGGAGAGGGTGAGTATCTTCACCGCCGCGCATAAGGAAGTGCACCCGCTGCCTCTAGGCCGCGCCTGAACCCGTCTCGCTCGGGGGCCAAGTCCACGCCGGGACCGAGGCTGCCTCTAGGCCGCGCCCGAACTCATCTCGCTCGGGGGCCAAGCCGCGCCCGAGCCCTTCTCACTCGGGGGCTAGGTCCCTGCCGCGAACCGGCCACCGGACCGAGGCTCTTACCTCCGAGGGACCACGGAAGTCAGCTCGGGAAACCTCAACTGGGTGAGTGACCGCCTGGTATCACCACAGGAATGCGGGGCTCGTCTTCAGTAGGATTCTTCTATAAATTTAGTCTAGAATTTGGAAACACGCTCAGCGAGCGTGAGGTAGCTCCAAACTGCTTTGGAGACGGAAATTACTGATTTGCTGCACTTCCTGTGGGGGTATATGTACCCGTGCTGACGTCAGATCCGTCTCCAACTGCTAGCACGAGCACACTATACCCATTTGTTTTGAGTCCATCTGCTACACGCTAGGAAAAGCTCTGTTTTCGTACGTCTCATCTCTTACAAAATCTTCCCCACCTTCTATTCCAGATGACCAAGCTTTAACTAAGGCCACAGAATTAGCTACATACTTTGAAAAAAAAATCACCAACCTGGTAGCACCGCTTATTTCCAACAATAACCAACCCTATCTCCCTTACAACACCACAATTCAGCAAAACTCCAGACTTGAAACATTCGAGCCCACATTTTCATTGGAGATTGAAATCCTGCTCAAGAAGCTCAAGCCATCCTCACACCCCTCCCACCCTATACCATCTAATCTCCTCATCTCTATCCCAAAAATCATTGCCAAGCCGATTTCTGAAATCATTAACTGCTCGCTCACACAAGGCCTAGTACCAGACACTCTAAAGATCGCGATTCTCAAGCCGCTGTTAAAAAACCCAAACCTGTCACCAGCAGACCCAGCCAACTTTCGCCCGATTGCCAACTTACCGCTCATTGCGAAACTATTAGAGAAAATTGTCAACAAGCAACTCTCAGAATACCTGGATGTTCACAAGATTCTTGCTCCAGCACAATTCGGTTTTCGCAAATTGCTAAATACGGAATCCCTTTTAATCTCACTCTCAGACTCCATCATCCTCAGCCTAGAAAAAAGACAACCGTACCTTCTCGCTCTTCTAGATCTTTCTGCGGCATTCGATACAATGAACCATTCAATTCTATTAGATCGCCTCTCTGACATAGGTATTTCTGGTAAGGCACACAGATGGTTCAAGTCATTCCTGAATAACAGATGCTCAAAGGTCAAAATTAACAACAAAGAATCTCACTCCGTCAGCTACACCCTGGGTGTCCCACAAGGTTCATCTCTCTCTCCAACCCTCTTCAACATTTACCTCCTTCCCCTCTGCCAGCTTCTTACCAAACTTCTTACTAATCTCAAGCACAGAGTCCCTTCTGCTTTCTCTCACGGATACCTTACTTCTGAATCTGGAAAAAAAACAATCATACCTACTGGTTCTCCTAGATTTATCCGCAGCATTCGACACGGTAAATCACTCACAACTCTTAGACCAACTATCAAACATAGGAATTAAAGGCACGGCTCTCAGTTGGTTTAAATCATTCTTATCAAACAGGTTCTACAAAGTCAGAATAAACAACAAGGAATCTGAACCCATCCTATCAGACCAAGGCGTTCCACAAGGTTCATCTCTATCTCCCACCCTGTTCAACATTTACCTCCTCCCCCTCTGCCATCTGCTATCAAAACTCAAGCTTACCCACTACCTCTACGCAGACGACATCCAGATCCTCTTACCCATCTCAGAATCTATTCAAAAAACTTTATCCTTCTGGGAGGACTGTTTACAACCAATTAAACAACTACTCTCCAACCTTAACTTGATTTTAAACTCCAGCAAAACAGAGATGCTACTTATCTCACACGACCCACACATCAACTCACCTTACCTTTATCAATCCACCTCATTAAATATTGATCTCTCTTCAGACGTCAGAGATCTAGGAGCATGGCTTGACAATCAACTTAACTTGAAAAAATTTATAAATACCACCACCAAAGACTGTTTCTATAAATTACAAGTCCTCAAAAAGTTAAAACCTCTCCTTCACTTTAATGATTTTCGCCTTGTCCTACAATCCATTATTTTTTCAAAACTCGACTACTGCAATGCAATCCTGCTTGGCCTCCCCGCTAACAGTATCAAACCCCTTCAGATGGTACAGAACGCCGCCGCCAGAATCCTAACAAACACCAATAAAAAAGAACATATCTCCCCTATCCTGAGCAACCTCCACTGGCTACCCATCAAACAGAGAATCCTTTTTAAAACCCTTACCATTATTCACAAATCAATAAACAACATCGCCCCTATATCTCTCCAAATGCAACTTCGTCCACACCTATCCTCCAGACCCATCAGAAGCGCCTACAGAGGCACACTTTTCGCCCCACCAGCAACATCTTTACTAAGAAAAAGAGCACTCTCAACCGCAGGACCACACCATTGGAATGCTCTCCCCCCAGACCTACGCCTTGAACCCAGTCTGCCAGAGTTCAAAAAAAAGTTAAAAACCTGGCTCTTCAGACAAGCGTTCCAATTTACAGAATCCAACTAAGCACCTTATCCTGATTGAACCTTAAATTTATTGTTTTATACAGTTAACAATATTCAACATATATATATGCAATATTTAACTTTTTAATTATTTTAATTTAATTTAGGTCACGAAAACATTCAATGTTTAATTGTTAATTGTTATTTTTCAATGTTATTTTTTCAATGTTCATTGTTCGATGTAAACAACCCCGGTCTGACCTCCCAGACTGGGGCAATCTTTTCGTTTATTGTAAACCGGACTGATTTGTATTGTATACAGGAATTCCGGTATATAAAAATTAAAAATAAATAAATAAATAAATAACCCACTACATCTATGCTGATGACGTTCAGGTACTCATCCCCATCAAGGACTCCCTAACCAAAACCCTCAATATCTGGAACAATTGCCTCCAAGCAATTGCCTCCAAGCAATCAACAACCTACTCACTAGTCTTAACGTAGTCCTTAACACCAATAAGACGGAGATTCTTATCATCTCCCAAGACGACAATTATGGACTAACCAACATACCAATCATTTCCCAATTGAATTTCTCCCCGCATGTCAGAGACCTGGGCGTAATTCTGGATAACCAGTTTAACCTAAAAAAAATTCGTCAACACAACAACAAAGGACTGTTTCTTCAAATTACAGGTTCTGAAAAAGCTAAGACCCCTCCTCCACTTCCATGACTTGACTACTGTAACTTCCACTTCCATGACTCGACTACTGTAACTCTCTCCTCCTAGGTCTCCCAGCAAACACAATCAGACCTCTGCAGATGGTACAGAACTTCGCCGCGAGGATCCTGACCAACACCAACCGAAGAGAGCACATCACACCCATACTTTGCGACTTATATTGGCTACCAATCAAATTTAGAATTCTTTACAAAGTCCTTATGATAATTCACAAAGCCACGCACAATCTTGATCTTAACTTACCTCTTCGTTTCCACAAATCCTCCAGACCTGTAAGATCTGCCTACAAAGGTTCTCTCTACGCCCCCCCCAATTAAGACTGCCCTAAGGAAATGTGCCCTGTCCACTGCTGGTCCCTCTCTATGGAACATTCTTCACCCAGATCTCCGGCTTGAATCATGCCCACTAACTTTCGAAAAAAAACTTAAAACCTGGCTTTTCAAACAAGCCTTTCCTCAACCAGACGATCCTCCCTCAAAATCAGGAAGATCCATCCCGGATCACTAATCGATACTGTCTCACACACACAAGGAAGTACGTGCTCCCTCTCTTCTTGGTCATTCGTCTCCATTCTTGCCTGGAATGGACTCTGCCATCTGGCTTGGTCTAGACTGAACATTTTCTCTGACTTCCTTTGTTACGCCTGGGCTGAGTTCAGGGGTAGTGAACACCACCCAAAGGGGTGGCTCCAGGTGGAGAGAGACAGGGATGGCTGGAAACCGTGGCTGGGTCAGGGCAGACAGCAAGAAGCAGTGTCTGGGTCTAGGCTGGGTCAGGGCAGGCGGCAGAGCAAGGCAGGTCAGAAGGCCCATAGGCCACACACCGTAAGCGGGGCAAGGCAGGCCAGAAGGCCCGTAGGCCACACACACACAGAAGGCCCGTAGGCCACACACCTGTAAGCGGGGCAAGGCAGGTCAGAAGGCCCGTAGGCCACACACACACACACAGAAGGCCCGTAGGCCACACACCGTAAGCGGGGCAAGGCAGGTCAGTAGGCCCGTAGGCCACACACACACAGAAGGCCACACACACACAGAAGGCCCGTAGGCCACACACCGTAAGCGGGGCAAGGCAGGTCAGTAGGCCCGTAGGCCACACACACACAGAAGGCCACACACACACAGAAGGCCCGTGGGCCACACACCGTAAGCGGGGCAAGGCAGGTCAGTAGGCCCGTAGGCCACACACACACAGAAGGCCCGTAGGCCACACACAGTAAGCAGGGCAGAGAGCCCGTAGGCCAAACACACACAGACAATAGAGCAGAGGGCCCGTAGGACCGCATGCACAGTAAGCAAGGCAGGGTAGGGCAGAAGGTCCGAAGACCATACACAGCACAAGGTAGAAGGCCCGAAGGCCGCGCAGGGCAAGGCAAGACAAGACAAGGTAAAAGGCCCGAAGGCCGCGCAGGGCAAGGCAAGACAAGACAAGGTAAAAGGCCCGAAGGCCGCGCAAGGCAAGGCAAGACAAGACAAGACAAGGTAAAAGGCCCGGAGGCCGCGCAAGGCAAGGCAAGACAGAAGGCCCGGAGGCCGCGCAAGGCAAGGCAAGACAGAAGGCCCGGAGGCCGCGCAAGGCAAGGCAAGACAGAAGGCCCGGAGGCCGCGCAAGGCAAGGCAAGACAGAAGGCCCGGAGGCCGCGCAAGGCAAGGCAAGACAGAAGGCCCGAAGGCCGCGCAAGGCAAGGCAAGACAGAAGGCCCGGAGGCCGCGCAAGGCAAGGCAAGACAGAAGGCCCGGAGGCCGCGCAAGGCAAGGCAAGACAGAAGGCCCAAAGGCCGCGCAAGGCAAGGCAAGACAGAAGGCCCAAAGGCCGCGCAAGGCAAGGCAAGACAGAAGGCCCAAAGGCCGCGCAAGGCAAGGCAAGACAGAAGGCCCAAAGGCCGCGCAAGGCAAGGCAAGGAAAGGCCCGAAGGCCACGCAAGGCAAGGAAAGGAAAGGCCCGAAGGCAGGGCAAGGCAAGACAAGACAAGGTAGAAGGCCCGAAGGCCACGCAAGGCAGGCTAGAGCAGGGAGCCCAGGTGAGCTCGATGCCGAAGCACCGAGGCAACTGTCAGGCAGGGTTATAAGGGCACACCCAGAGCATAGAGTGGACAGAGGAGATGGACTGGGCCTGTCAGGAAAGCCAGCTCTAGAGGGACCCCTGGTGGTGAGGCGGTTGCACAGCAGCCACAGCCGTAACAGTACCCCCCCCTCAAGGCCTCCCCCTCCTCCAGGGTCCCATTTTTGCAGGGGGTACTCAATAATAAAGTCAGACCCCTCCGGGGGCGATGCAGCAGGTTCAACTCCTTTCTGAGGCAGCAAGGCAGTCCATAACCCCTCCTGGGGTGATAAGGCAGGCACAACCCCAACCTGGGGCAGCAAAATCATCCATAACCCCTCCTGGGACAAGGCGGCAGGTTCCATTCCTTCCTGAGGCAACAAAACAGTCCATAACCCCTTCTGGGGTGACAAGGGGAACACAAACCCCACCTGGGGCAGTGAAATAGTTCATAACCCCTCTTGAGACGACAAGGCAGGTGCTAACCCCTCCTGTGACGACAGCAGGGACGGTCCGGACCCTTCCAGGGTCGGCATCAGGGCCGGCACAGACTCCTCCCGAGTCGGCAGCTGGATCGGTACAGCAGGCTCAGATGGTTGAACAACAAAGTCTGTTGGCAGGACCGGTTCGGACCCCTCCGGGGACTGCAACAGGGCCGGTTTGGACCCCTCCGGGGACTGCAACAGGGCCGGTTCAGTAGGCTCGGATGGCTGAGTCAGAAAGTCTGTCAGTAGGACCGGTTCAGACCCCTCCGGGGACGGCAGCAGGACCGGTTCAGTAGGCTCAGATGGCTGAATCAAAAAGTCTGTTGGCAGGACCGGTTCGGACCCCTCCGGGGACTGCAACAGGGCCGGTTTGGACCCCTCCGGGGACTGCAACAGGGCCGGTTCAGTAGGCTCGGATGGCTGAGTCAGAAAGTCTGTCAGTAGGACCGGTTCAGACCCCTCCGGGGACGGCAGCAGGACCGGTTCAGTAGGCTCAGATGGCTGAATCAAAAAGTCTGTTGGCAGGACCGGTTCGGACCCCTCCGGGGACTGCAACAGGGCCAGTTTGGACCCCTCCGGGGACTGCAACAGGGCCGGTTCAGTAGGCTCGGATGGCTGAGTCAGAAAGTCTGTCAGTAGGACCGGTTCGGACCCCTCCGGGGACTGCAACAGGGCCGGTTCGAGCCCCTCCGGGGGCGGAAGCAGGACCGGTTCAGACCCCTCCAGGGGCAGCAGCAAAACCGGTTCGGACCCCTCCGAGGACGGCAGCAAGGCCGGTTCGAGCCCCTCCGGGGGCGGAAGCAGGACCGGTTCAGACCCCTCCAGGGGCAGCAGCAAAACCGGTTCGGACCCCTCCGAGGACGGCAGCAAGGCCGGTTCGAGCCCCTCTGGGGGTGAAGCAGCGGGCTCGGACTCCACTCGAAGCGATGAAGCAGGCTCGAACACCTCTCCGGGCGTTGTAGCCGGTTCGGACCCCTCTCGGGGCGATGAAGCAGGCTCGGCGCCTTCTCGGGGCGATGAAGCAGGCTCGGCACCTTCTCGGGGCGATGAAGCAGGCTCGCACACCTCTCCGGGCGTTGTAGCAGGTTCGGACCCCTCTCGGGGCGATGAAGCAGGCTTGGCCCCCTCTTGGGGTGAGACAGCAGGCTTGGATCCCTCTTGGGGCGATGAAACAGGTTCAGGCCCCTCTCGGGGTGATGAAACAGGCTTGGACCCCTCGCAGGGTGATGCAGCAGAGTTGGACCCCTCTTGGGGTGATGAAACAGACTTGGAACCCTCTCGGGGTGATGAAACAGGTTCAGACCCCTCGCGGGGTGATGAAACAGGCTTGGACCCCTCGCGGGGTGATGAAACAGGCTTGGACCCCTCGCGGGGTGATGAAACAGGTTCAGGCCCCTCTCGGGATGATGAAACAGGCGTGGACCCCTTGCGGGGAGATGCAGCAGACTTGGACCCCTCTTGGGGTGATGAAACAGGTTCAGGCCTCTCATGGGGTAATGCAGCACGCTTGGAAGGCAGAGCAACAAGGTTAGAATTAAGGCGCAGGGAGGACAAAGATTGTACTGCCGTGGGCTTGATACTTTGAGCCAGAAGCTCCTGCTTTTGTTTCTGGAGGAGCTGCTTAGAGAGGGCACAGGCAGTTCTAGGACGTCTAGGGAAGGTGCTCGTTAGTGTCTTAAGTGCAGCTGTGGGAAGCAGAGCTCTGCTAGAGTTAATTACTTCTCTCAGCTTTCGTTTCTGAGGCTCTAGCGTGGAAGTTATAGAAGGCTTCTTAACCCGGTGAGTTCTAAGATTTTCAGAATTAATACTTGTTTCCTGGTAGCAAGTTTTTTCAAAAGTGTCCAGAGATGAAGTGCTAGAATGCTTAATCCACAAACTGCTACATGAAATAATGTTGCTAACTGGGCCAGAAGCTGAACGCCCGGTAGTAGAACTAGCTGAGCTTTTGGGAGAAACAGATGGCCCGTTAGCTTTGCAGCGGGGGCAGGGTTCGCCTGGAGGCAAAAGGCACGGAAGACAGGAACATTTCCACCATCCTGGCTGTGGAGTAGAACAGTTTAAACACTCTTGATAAACAGAGACATTTCTCTTATTGCAGTTACTGCACAACCAGTGTTCCTGACCAGCAAGTTGACAGGCTAGACAGTTCTGATAGCTTAGGTAATTCAAGGTCTGACAGGAATTGCAGGTATAAAACTTTGAAGGAGGCATCTTGTAATAGGGAAAAAAAAAAGGTTGACTCACCGGTTTAGCACACAGAGCTATCTCTTCCCCTGGAAATTTATGGCTTCGGCATACTGTTACGCCTGGGCTGAGTTCAGGGGTAGTGAACACCACCCAAAGGGGTGGCTCCAGGTGGAGAGAGACAGGGATGGCTGGAAACCGTGGCTGGGTCAGGGCAGACAGCAAGAAGCAGTGTCTGGGTCTAGGCTGGGTCAGGGCAGGCGGCAGAGCAAGGCAGGTCAGAAGGCCCATAGGCCACACACCGTAAGCGGGGCAAGGCAGGCCAGAAGGCCCGTAGGCCACACACACACAGAAGGCCCGTAGGCCACACACCTGTAAGCGGGGCAAGGCAGGTCAGAAGGCCCGTAGGCCACACACACACACACAGAAGGCCCGTAGGCCACACACCGTAAGCGGGGCAAGGCAGGTCAGTAGGCCCGTAGGCCACACACACACAGAAGGCCACACACACACAGAAGGCCCGTGGGCCACACACCGTAAGCGGGGCAAGGCAGGTCAGTAGGCCCGTAGGCCACACACACACAGAAGGCCACACACACACAGAAGGCCACACACACACAGAAGGCCCGTGGGCCACACACCGTAAGCGGGGCAAGGCAGGTCAGTAGGCCCGTAGGCCACACACACACAGAAGGCCCGTAGGCCACACACAGTAAGCAGGGCAGAGAGCCCGTAGGCCAAACACACACAGACAATAGAGCAGAGGGCCCGTAGGACCGCATGCACAGTAAGCAAGGCAGGGTAGGGCAGAAGGTCCGAAGACCATACACAGCACAAGGTAGAAGGCCCGAAGGCCGCGCAGGGCAAGGCAAGACAAGACAAGGTAAAAGGCCCGAAGGCCGCGCAAGGCAAGGCAAGACAGAAGGCCCAAAGGCCACGCAAGGCAAGGCAAGACAGAAGGCCCAAAGGCCGCGCAAGGCAAGGCAAGACAGAAGGCCCAAAGGCCGCGCAAGGCAAGGCAAGACAGAAGGCCCAAAGGCCGCGCAAGGCAAGGCAGAAGGCCCGAAGGCCGAGCAAGGCAAGACAGAAGGCCCAAAGGCCACACAAGGCAAGGCAAGACAGAAGGCCCGGAGGCCGCGCAAGGCAAGGCAAGACAGAAGGCCCGGAGGCCGCGCAAGGCAAGGCAAGACAGAAGGCCCGGAGGCTGCGCAAGGCAAGGCAAGACAGAAGGCCCGGAGGCCGCGCAAGGCAAGGCAAGACAGAAGGCCCAAAGGCCACACAAGGCAAGGCAAGACAGAAGGCCCGGAGGCCGCGCAAGGCAAGGCAAGACAGAAGGCCCGGAGGCCGCGCAAGGCAAGGCAAGGAAAGGCCCGAAGGCCACGCAAGGAAAGGAAAGGCCCGAAGGCAGGGCAAGGCAAGACAAGACAAGGTAGAAGGCCACGCAAGGCAGGCTAGAGCAGGGAGCCCAGGTGAGCTCGATGCCGAAGCACCGAGGCAACTGTCAGGCAGGGTTATAAGGGTACACCCAGAGCATAGAGTGGACAGAGGAGATGGACTGGGCCTGTCAGGAAAGCCAGCTCTAGAGGGACCCCTGGTGGTGAGGCGGTTGCACAGCAGCCACAGCCGTAACATCCTTATGGGCTTATTATCATCGTATATTTATTCTCATTGCTTTAGTATATTGAAATGAACATACTATTTGATTACCTTATAGGCTTTTATCATTGCTTCTTTATTCTCATATGTTTTCTCTGGATTCAATATTGTTTAAGATTCATTCCAATCCTCTCGTGGCTCACACTTTTTCAGTTGTCAATATTTACCTTGTTTTTATCCCTTGTTCCCAGTTCCATGTTAACTTTGTTCTATGTAATGCTCTTTGCAACTTTTGTGTTTCTCTGTAAACCGATATGATATGTAATTTTCCACATGAATGTCGGTATATAAAGTCTAAATTAAATAAATAAATAAATAAATAAAAAGGATTTTTAAATATCCTCCTGTGCTCCATACCTGGAAACTTTTGATTTCCAAGGACCCAGAGATTGTCAAGGATTAGCAAGGGGAAGGGTGGGAGATAGTTGTGTACACATTTTCTCCTATTTCACTCACACACATGCATGCATGTGTTTTTACTCACTAGATTTTCCTCCCTCTGGAAGCACAAACATCAGGAGCAGTCTCCTCCTTCAGCCCCCATGACCGAGAGACTCTTTACTCTTTCTTCCAGCCACAAGGGCACATGCTGCCTTCTGCTCCCATGGGCTATGAGGGTTGGTTGTTCCTCCTGCTAGGTGTGTGACTCAATAATGCTCCTCACTGCCACAGGGCCAAATCAGCAGCATGCTTTTGTGCCTAAGGGTGATGGCACCTCCTTCTTCTCACCTGCTTCGGCTCATGCTACACAACCTCCTCTTTTAAGCCATGGGGGCAAGAAGGAAGAGATGCCTTTGTGCCACTCCCAGAATGATGTCACTCTAGGTGGCCACCTAATCTGCTTAGTTCTTCCATAGCTCTGTCTCGGAGTCATTAGGTACAATATGTTGAAATCCTCAGCTCAGTATTGCGGAAGTGAACCCTTGGACCGAGGTGGAGTTGGCACAACATGCAGGGAGGGGCCCTGCTGGTCTCCAGTCAGCTGGTGGAGCTAGCTGTGGCAGAGGCCCAACTGGAGCTTCACCTATATCAGCTCTCGTTCCCCTTAGGTTGAGCACTCGGGTGCCGGGGCTAGCAGGACTTAGGTGTGAGCCTATGTTGACAAGGTGGAGATTCATTGGGAAGGCCAAGTCGCAAGTCAGGGTAAAGGGCAGGTGGAGCAGCAGTGTAGTCAAAGACAGGCAGCAGTCAGCGTTCAGGCTTGGTCTAAGGTCAGGCGGTGGTCAATGGCAGGTGAAGTTCAGTCATAGATGAGAATCAGGCAGTGGTCAGTTGCAGGCAGAGTTTAATCATGGTCGAGAATCAGGCAGTGGTCAGTGGCATGTGGAATTCAGTTGTAGTCGAGAGTTAAGCAAACCAATGTCAGAACCAGAGATCTGTCTGAGGGAAGATGAGACGGATAGGCAGGCATGGTGGTGAGGAATAGCACACGTGAGCGGAGAAGACACTGAAGAACTGAAGACTGACTATAGGGCAAAGAGGAAGAACTGAAGACACCACAGGATGAAAATGAAGAACTCAGGAACAAAGACCAGGGGCTGCAAGATGAAGACCAGGAACATAGGAATGAAGACCAGGAACATGCTGAGGCAACTTGTTCTACCAAAGGTAGTCGACCTATTGCCGAGGCATGGATTGATGGGAGCCAGGCCCTTTTAAGGGCTGGTTGCAATGACATCATCAGTGGGTGCTGCAGGGGATTTCCTGCTGTGGGCCCCTTATGGGGCAAACACACATGCACCTAGAGACAGCATTGGGCAGAGTCAGTGGCATACTGCCACAGGCGGCAACAGCCTTGCCGAAGCGTGGCAGTTGGCCACTTCATCATCCGGGGTAACTGTAATGGAGTCGGTACTGGAAGTAAGTACACCGGTCCACCAGCCTGATCCACGGACTGCTGAATGCAGCACTCAGTATGCGGCAGCAAGCAGAAAAAGCAATAGAATGTTAAGAATGATTCGTAAAGGAATGGAGAATAAAACAGATACCTCTGTATTGACCTATGGTGCAACTGTATCTTCTCAAAAAGATATAGTGCAACTAGAAAAGATACAAAGAAGAGCAACAAAAATGATATGGGGATGGACTGGCTCCCTTATGAAGAATGGCTTAACAGCTCTTCAGTTTAGAGAAGCGACAACTGAGAGCAGATATAACAGATTTATAAAATCATGAGCAGGGTGGACCAAGTAAATAATGAATGAACCAGTTATTTACTCTCTCAAATAGTACTAGGACTAGGGTTCACTCAGTGAAACTAGCAGGTAGCAGATTTAAAACTAACTGGAGAAAGTATTTTTTTCACTCAGTGTGCAACTGACCATGGCATTCTTTCCCCGAGAATGGGATCAAGGCATCTTGTATAGCAGGGTTTAAAATGTATTTGAACAAGTTCCTAGAGGAAGAGTCCCTAAACAATTATTGGTCAGGTAGATTTTCAGAAAGCTATTACTTATCCCAGGGAGTGAGCAAAAAGGAATGGATCTATTCTTTCAGTATTTGCCAGAAACTTCCTAGTGATCTGGATTGTCGGAGACAGGATGCTGGGCTTGATGGACCTTTGGTCTGATCTCTAAGCAGATTCTTATCTCTGATGAAAGCCAGGTGGGAAGAGATAGTTTTGGGGCTTCTAGTGCAATTGTACACAGGACAGCCTGAGGAGTGCCTCAGGAGGCAGAGTCTCCCTCCCCACCTTCAGCCCAGGTGAAAAGAAGCAAATGACTGAAGAAATATCACAGACCCAAAAGGAGTCTAACACAGTGAGAAATTCAGCATTCTTAGTATTAATATAAACATGGAGCAGGCTAACCAATAATGACCACCTTAATCATTTCAACTTTTATGGAAGAATTAGACCTTCTAGAATTCTCACAGCCAACCCTGCAGACCTTCCTCAAAAGATCTCTAGTTTCGGAGTGTCCATAATGAAAATATATGGAACCTGTTTGTTTGCATACATTTGGTTACAAAGGTAGGTTGATTTTCCAATAATTTTTGTTAGTTCGAAATGCCAGACCTGTTTAGCAGGACAAGAGCTTTGAAAATCCGCTGGCTACCAGGCAGGGAAGATTAATGCACTTAAAAGCCAAAGGGAAAGTAAATGAAGGGAAGATGGATTTTTAAATGAAGCATTGTTTAAGTGTGCATTCAGCCTGAGAACAGAACCTTTAACAGTGGATGAGTCTGGCAGGTCAAGGCAGTCTGTCCTGATTGTGGATTTGCATTTGAATAGTACAGTTACATATCCTTCCCTTCCCCCACTACCAGAACAAGGATAGCATTTAAAGAAAAGCAAGCGAAGTCCAATGACTGGATTACTTATTAATAGTTAAGTCCCTGTAATAACATGGTTTTCGGTATCTAATTAGTGAAAAATGTTCCCTTCCATGCACAAGGATGTTTTCCACTGTTTAAATACAGCATATTTAAACACAGACAGGCCGATACAGTAATCTGGGCATTAAGAATCTGCACTGGTTTTCAGTGCACATTTTTGACGCTCAGATTAATTTTGTTTTTAACTCCTAATGCAGTAAGCTAATGCTATGCAAATGCATGGGGGATTTTTTTTTTTTTTTAAAGCACATTCTGTGGTAAAATGTGCATTCTCCCAAGCCCAGCAGATAGAGTCAGTGGACTGATCCACCCCACCTTCCCTGCAGCCACCATAAGGTAAATAAATGGGTGGCAGGAAACCCAGCCCGAGACAAAAGTGTGGTGTTTGTGCATGTCATCTGCACAAATGGTTGAAATATGATTTTAGCCCTCCCTCCCCACTGAAAACTGGAATTTGTAATTCTGCTTTCACAAAGAAAATAGTTTAAAAAAATAATTAAATAAGAAACAAAGACAAGTCCATGAAGGCAATGGTGGGAGAAGGAGTAAAACCAGACCTGGATCAGCCTGAGAAACAGAAATGGAGGCAGCTAACAACTCTGTTTTCCACACTCAAAAATTCCCAAACTGCTTTTGCAACAGCCAAAATGGAAATAAGAAACAAGGACTGCCTGGCTTGGCCTCCCTCCTAATCTCAAGAGAGATGGTCACTTTATAGGTACAGAGAGTGGGAGCAAGTGCTAGATGAACTTCTTTGGTTGGATAGAGGCCAAAAAAAGAACATTTTTGTAACAAGATTCAGGACAAATTATCTCTCTGGAGCCCATAATGTTCTCCCTGTCATCTAAAAACAGAGATCACCTCCTACTGGCCTTTCTTATCACCACCAGCAGGGGTTCATACTCCAAAAGGCCATCCATTGCTTCCACCCTTGGAGCAATGTTCTCTCCAAGGCGTGACTGGGTGCGTGCCAATTTCTTTTCGTATGAGCAACAATTTTTTTTAACCAACAATTTTTCAGTGTCAGTATTAGCATTACATTTCTGTATTATAGCACAAAGAAAAATGTATGTGAGTGACCTGAAATGAAATGTATGAGCAATCACATGCCTTGGAGCCCTCCAAAAAATGGGCCCCTGATCCATTGTTCGCAGGATTGCACTGATCCTTCTCTCTCACTCTCTGTCTCCACAGGGTACCTGCAAGCATGCCGAGCCTTGATGATCAGTGCGCTGCTGCTGGGATTCCTGGGGACACTCTGTGGCATGGTGGGGATGCAGTGCACTAAAGTGGCTGATGGGAATCCAGTCTTCAAGGCTAAATTTGCAACAACAGGAGGAGGAATGTTCATTTTGGCAGGTAAAACCTTTGGGGCGGATTTTAAAACCCCTGCGCCGGCGCGCCTATTTTGCATAGGCCGCTGGCGCGCGCAGAGCCCCAGGACACGCGTAAGTCCCGGGGCTTTTAAAAAGGGGCGTGTCGGGGGCATTGCCGAATGATGCAGCGTTTCGGGGGCGTGACGCGGCATTTTGGGGGCGGCAACACGGGCGTGGTTTTGACCCGGGGGCGTTCCGGAGGCGTTGCCACGGCCTCCGGACCAGCCCCCGGGACCGGAACACGGAGCGGGGCAGCCGGCCGGTGCGCGCTGATTTACGTCTGCTTTTCACAGGCATAAATCATGAAACAAAGGTAAGGGGGGGTTTAGAAAGGGCCGGGGGGTGGGTTAGGTAGGGGAAGGAAGGGGAAGGTGAAGGGAGGGCGAAGGAAAGTTCCCTCCGAGGCCGCTCCGAAATCGGAGCGGCCTTGGAGGGAACAGGCAGCGCGCGCTGGGCTCGGCGCGCGCAGTTTGCACAAATGTGCACCCCCTTGCACGCACCGACCCCAGATTTTATAAGATACGTGCGGCTACGCGCGTATCTTATAAAATCCAGCGTACTTTTGTTTGCGCCTGGTGCGCGAACAAAAGTACGTGATCGCGTATTTTTTTAAGATCTACCTCCCAGTGTCTCATGTGAGCCAAGGAGAATTACTGGGTGGGGAAGCACTTCTTTCCTGCTCCTCCAACTAGGAAGCAATAAATATTTTGGTTCATGGAGGAAGGTGCTGCTGCTGCCTGTCTCCAGGTTGTCCACATGGTAGCAGCCCTTGCAAGTAAGAAGCAATTTGTCAACTGCTGTGTAGCCAATGAATTGTGAAACTCAGTCTGTGTTTTCCTGCTTCTGACAATAGCCAAAAAAATCTGGCAAAGTTGAGAAGTTTTTTCCACCTTGTCGGAGATTCTTTCCTCTCCTCAGATACTTATTGCTCTCTTCTTAGAGATCCCTGGCCTCCCTCAGAGGTTCTTGCAGTTCTTGAAGGCCTCCCTGCCTCTCCTTAGAGACTTCATATGTTCTCCATGAAACATTGTTCAGCTCTGGGCCTAGTTCTGTACCCGAGATATTGTACCAGAGACCTCTTTTTTCCTAGGCCAAGCTGACATCTAGTGTTTTCTATAGAAATAGCACTTCCCTCAACACCACCAACACACTTACCCCTACAATAATGATGGTTATCAGTGGAGGGATATGATTTTCCAGAGCTGTTTGGAAAGCTATTCCAGGACAGACATAGGTGGTAATGAGGGATGCTTCATAAAAATACCCACTGAAATGCACTAGCAGAAGACAATTTTTCTTTTTATAGAGCAAAATGCTATCTAGTTTTGACTCCATTCTAATTGTCTAGAAAAATGCTGTTTACCAGACTTCTAATTTCATATCTGTATGATGGGAGGGGACAGGTAGGAAAAAAATCCCATTCCAATCTTCTTCATCAATTTTCCATCACCTTTCTCAACATTCCTGCCTGGCTAAAACTGACCTTTCATTTCTAGGTTTAAAACTTTACATTTCCATTGCATTGTGGGAGTTGTAGTCTTGCTCATTTCTATTGGAAATCAGCATTACAGGTATAAAAATGCAACATTGGCAGGGGCTGTCAAAAAATGGGACTAGCATTGCCAAAATCTCTAGGTTACAAGGAATAGAAAGAGGCAGGCTTGGTTTTCCTCTCATTACAGTTGTAGACTTATAGCCCCTTTCTTTCTTAGAAAAGCTAGAACTAGTCCATAAATATAGTTAGGAGCAAAATGAAACCTGACTCAGTAGGGTTGCTTCTTCATTCAGGTCAACCTAAACAGACTGATCCAGTCCTGGTTTACCCCATTGCATGGGAAATCAGAACTATATCTCCATTCAGTGGGGGCAAGACCAGGACTGATTAACTTGTTTGAGTTGACTTGGTTGAGATGGCAACCCTATGGCTCAGCCTGTAACCCTAGCCAAAACTGACCTATAGTCTGCCCTTCTGCTCTATTTGCGCATTCCCACCATGACTCAGCAGAAATTTCATTGCTTCACCATTATAGCAACTTCTAGCTACCAGAATCAGAAAAAAAAGAGCATGTGCCTTATTTCCTGACTAGCTAGATGGACCATGGCCTACTTCCAATGCAAGCAAACAAATATCAGATCCAGATCTTTCAGAATGTGAATGTTTTCAATGTTTGAAAACTCTCTTTCCATCAAAGTTCCCTCTTGATATTTTGGGAACATTTAACATTACTCTTGGTCTACTATCTTTTACAAACATGGATTGGGAGGAACTGGCAAAGTGACTCAGATTAGCAGGCATGAGTCAATACTGGTCTGTTCTTCTGTTCTGCATTTTCTGTATGGACTGACTCAATTGTAGCGTGCTGTGCCAAAAGCCAAACAGTACTCTAGCCCTTTGCAAAATTGCTTCTCTTCAACCCAGTGGTCCATGTGCTAAAATATGGGCTAGTTAAGCTCAACCATTTAAAATTTTGTCCTAATAACCCCTATCCTGGTACAGTCCAATCATCAGTGTCCTACAGAAAGCACTGGCATGAGAATTATAGGGAAAAAAAAAGGCTAGATATATGTCAGTCCTGAAAACAGAAGCAATCAAAGGCATAACCCAATGTCCTTCTATTTCACAGGTGTGTGCGGAGGGATTGCCCTTTCCTGGTACGCCTTTAACATCACAAAAGAATTCTTTGATCCACTCTACCCAGGAACAAAGTAAGTCATCCCAGCCTCCGGGATACTATAGCCTACAATAACTGTAGTAGAAACCACACATCAAAATAATATTAGCAACGATTCCCAGAATAACATCAGCACCTACTATGATATGTTTGCTTTGATTTTGTGCACTGACGCGCAATAACTTTTTCTAGGTATGAGATTGGACCTGCACTATACCTGGGGTGGTCCGGATGCCTTCTAGATGTAGTTGGAGGAGGCTTCCTGTGCTGCTCCTACCGGGCTCAGACATCCAAAGGCATAGGGTAAGTGTATCATTTCAGCTGTCTGTGCTGCATTGTAGGACTCGGTCCCTGTTTATTTCCAAGATAATTAGAGCTTTGGCAGCCAGCTATAATTTGACACTTTTCTCAGCCTGGATTATTAGTGCTTCCTTCAAGAAAAACAAGTTAACTGCAAGCAAAGCAGAACTGAGCTTCTTTCTCTGCTGTCCATTAACGGCTATTAATCAAGTTTACTTAGGGAATAGCCACTGCTATTAACTGCATCAGTGGCATGGGATCTTCTTAGTGTTTGGGTAATTGCCAGGTTCTTGTGGCCTGGTTTGGCCTCTGTTGGAAACAGGATGCTGGGCTTGATGGACCCTTGACCTGACCCAGCATGGCAATTTCTTATGTTCTTATGTGGGTCTGAGCTTGTGGGTGAAATTATCTAAGAATTAGAGATGTGAATCGGAACCGGAATCTGATCGGTTCCGGTTCCGATTCAAATCTTAAAATTTTTATCGTCCGGCCCAATTGGGTTTTTGTTTATCAGCTGCGCTCGATCCGATAAACAAAAAACCCACCCCGAACCTTAAAAACCGACCCCCTTAGCTTCCCCCACCCTCCCGACCCCCCCAAAAACATTTTAAAATTACCTGGTGGTCCAGTGGGGGCGCGGGGAGCGATCTCCCGCTCTCAGGCCATCGACTGCGCTAATAAAAATGGCGCCAATGGCCCTTTGCCCTTACCATGTGACAGGGTGTCCGTGCCATTGGCCGGCCCCTGTCACATGGTAGGAGCACTGGACATGCCCTTACCATGTGACAGGGGGCCTGCCAATGGCACGGACACCCTGTCACATGGTAAGGGCAAAGGGCCATCTGCGCCATTTTTATTAGTGGCAGTCGATGGCCTGAGAGCGGGAGATCGCTCCCCGCGCCCTCACTGGAGCACCAGGTAATTTTTAAACGTTTTTAGGGGGGTCGGGAGGGTGGGGGAAGCTAAGGGGTCGATTTTAAAGGGTCTGTGGGTTGTTTTTTTTTCAGGCCATCGGCGCCATTTTTATTAGTGGCATCAAAATGGCGCTGATGGCCTGAGAGCGGGAGATCGGGTCCCGGGGCTTTCACTGGACCACCAGGTACTCGTAAAACGTTTGGGGGGGTTCGGGAGGGTGGGGGAAGGGTAAGGGTTTAGTTTTAAAGGGTCGGGGTGGGTTTAGGGGTTGTTTTGGTGTGCCGGTTTTCCCGCCCTCCCCCAAATCCACGATTTACGATTTTTCACGATAAATCGGGGGAATTTCTATTGTATCGCGCACTCTAACGATTTTTGACGATTTAAAAAATATTGGACGATTTTTTAAATCGTCAAAAAACGATTCACATCCCTACTAAGAATATTAGTTTTCAATGGATTTGTTAAGCTTCCATAAGATAGTTAAAACATTTTGTTTCTGGAGGCTTTTCTTATTTCTTTAAAAATGTTTTTATTCTGCCTATAGTGATAACATTTGTGAAAAAAGTGGCTAACAATGAGGGAGAGATAGGTTTAGGCTGGCAGGGTACAGGCAGGGAGAGGTTGTTGGTTCAGATTGTGTAATTTTTAATTCTGTGCTTTGCTTTTGCAGTTTTTGAGCAGTGTTCTTATCTTTTAAAATTGTAACTCTCTTCGAGCACTATTACATGAGGAAGTAAGGCAAATATGTAACTATATAAATTCATGCCTTACAGTGCGACACCCTCATGGGGCTCTTGTGAAGGGCAGCTCTTCACCTATCCATGTTGTATTTCTGCTTTCCAGATTTGTAATGTAAATGGCTGTACTAAAATACACATAACCCTGTTACACTCTGCACATAACCCTGTTACACTCATAGTTTTATGCAAACTGAACAGAGGTATTCCAGGGGGCAGGGTCATTTTACTTGTAAAATGCATGGGTAAAAGTGTACACGCATAAGTTACACCCTCCCAAGAGGTGGTGTCATTTTATGCAAGTGAACGTGTGCATGTACTCAGCCAATTTCCCGAGTATTTTGAAAGCAAACTTATACGTTATATGGGCCCTTAGAAACTTACCCTTCCTATGTATCAGTGTAATGCCTGCATAGGGATCTGCTGATGATCTGTTCTTCAACTATTCATGCAAAATTAACTTTAAAATAATTAATCATTAATATAAGAGTAGAAGGAAAATATTGACTAGTAAGGGCATCTGTGGCCTTTTGCTTTACACAGACTCCAGCTAGAGGTGCAGAGGAGCACTAGGGGAATAACAGGAGAATATTATTTGCTGTTGGATATTCTTGGCCTTGTATTGCACATAGACTCCAGGTAACAGTGCTGAGGGCACTCATCAGTTAACCATTTCCATCTCTATTGGGTTCAACAGGTACATCTATAACTACCAGCCCCCAAAGGCTGCAACCATGGCAACAGCTGCTCCCCAAGCCGCTATCTCCCGTTATGATTCTGACACAAGCATCTGCAAATATGGGAAAAACGCCTATGTCTAGAAGCGGCCATCACATCGTCTAGGCCTCCAGGACTATCCCACCAAGTGAATTCACAAGGAGATTACAATCACCACTGAACTCCAGTGAAATGCCATTTCCATTCAAACTCAATGCCACCCAAAGACTTTGCAGGGTAACCCAAATATGCCATGTCTTGCAATGCCATCTTGTAGAAGCCACCAATGCTTCACACACTTGGAATGTGTGGACGCGCTCCTTCCTGTCCTCCTTTTTCTCAGGTGAGACTCTGACCAGAGCACTGTGGCACCCAAAAGAGAGAAATGCTGAGGAGCATTTACACAAGGAGAACCCCAAGCCACAGTGCATCATGAGTAACTTGGACTGGAATGTTGCTCTCTCTTCCTCTCACCCTATTCCTATATTACAAATTGAAATGCAGAATTATTCTTGGGTTGAGCAAATGAAGGTACTAGATGAAAGACCTCTGGGCTGGAGATGGTCCCTCATTCAGATCTTGCTTGGATAAGCATTTAACCAATGGATTAGGCTGACCAACAATGCTATATGTCAGCTGGACATGTTAATTCCATTGCAATTATAGCTGTCTAGTTCCATCTTTTCAGAGAGATAACTATGATGACCTGGAGCCAGTGGGTAACTCTAGAATCAATACTGTACCCTCCAAGATGGGCGGTATATAAGAATCTGTAAAATAAATAAATAAAATAATGTAATATTGCAGATATAGCCCGTCCAGTGTAACCAATTTAGATTCTTCCTCTGTGGTTTTCTGCCATTTTGTGTAGTCCAGCATACACACACCCACACCCAAAACAACACCAGCTACTCCCATGTCGCCCACCTAACATCTCCTCCCCCCAGTCTTTGGGATCCATTTGCAAAGTTATAGCTATAGCCTCTTGGTGGGGAGACCTCAGTAGCAGATAACATGTCCCCTGTATCAGGAGAAGGGCTCTGTTATCCAGACTGTTTTCTTGCCAGTATATTCAGGTAATAGAAGGGTAAACATCTCCCACAAAGAGACCCAAAGACCTGTTTTCATTTAAATTCTATGCACTGTACTAGAACGGGTAAATGTGAATCGGTTATTTATTCTTTCAGATAATAGAAAGACTAGGGAGCACTCCATGAAGTTACCATGTGGCACATTTAAAACTAATCAGAGAAAGTTCTTTTTCACTCCACACACAATTAAACTCTGGAATTTGTTGCCAGGGAGATGTGGTTAGTGCAGTTAGTGTAGCTGTGTTTAAAAAAGGATTGGATAAGTTCTTGGAGGAGAAGTCCATTACTTGCTATTAATTAAGTTGACTTAGAAAATAGCCACTACTATTACTAGCAACAGTAACTGGGTACTTGCCAGGTTCTTATGGCCTGGATTGGCCACTATTGGAAACAGGATGCTGGGCTTGATAGACCCTTGGTCTGACCCAGTATGGCATGTTCTTATGTTCTTAATTCATTTTGCAATGAGTAGGAGGCTAAGGGGAGAATGGGGAATGCTCATATAAACACTGATTATATAGATGTATAGATCCTGGGATTTAAAACAACACAGGAGTTGTGGGCACATAAGGTCCTCCAAGCCTACTCAGTGTTACGGTCCCGGGCCGTGCCCCGGGACCGTCAACTCACCTCCCGGCCCGGGCCGGCCGCGGGAGTTCCTCCACTTCAGCCCCAAAGGCATGAAACACGGCCTACCATGGCGCTCTCCTTGCGAGGGAGACGCCACCGCCGATCCGCAGCTGGCCCCGCCCCCTAGGCGAGCGTGTGCATGCCGGGGCTTCAGTCTTAAAGGGGCCAGCATGGGAAACTCAGGGACAGCCTCCCACTGACGTCAGACGCTGACGGGTTATTTAAACCCAGCAGTCACTGACATGCCTCGCCTTGCAACGAGGTTCATGCAGTCCCCTGAGTTGCTAGTTGCTGCGTTGGATCTTGGATCATCTCTTCTACTTCTGGCTTCCAACCCGGCTTCGTCCATTGACTTCGTCTTCGCTCCCGCTCCTGGTTTTGGTTTGGACTTCTGACTTCTGGCTTCTGACCTGGTTCCGTCCACGACTCTGTTTCCAGCTTCCGCCCCTAGCTTTGACTTCGGACCTCTGACTTCTGACCCTCCTTCGTTCCTGGACTCCGACTTCTGTTCCCTCAGCCTCTTTAGGTATCCGGTTCTTGCTGGCCCAGCGGCTTGGGCTCTCACGGGCTCCTCCTGGGGGAGCCACGGGTTTCCGAGGATGAAGACTCTTCCAGCCTCCTGGGCCCTACCGTCATCATCGAACATCTCTTCAACCGCTTCATGGATCCTTGGTCGCAGAGGGTCCCACCTAAGTCCAAGAGGTCCGAGTCCCTATGGGCTCCTCCTGGGAGGACCTCTGACTTCCAGTGGTGAAGTCTTCTCTGGAGTCTCTCGTCAGCACTGCCTCCCGGCGGCAACACTCACTGTGGGTCCCCACAGTGCAACATCTGCAGTCTCAGCCGGCCCAAGGGTCTACGACCATAACAGTTTGCAAGGCCATTGACCCGGTGGATCTCTCGACCTTGAAAGTCATTCCGGGAATTGCACAAAGGTTGCAACAGCAACAAACTTGCCTCGACTTGCTGATGGCAACTGTGCAGAGGCTAACGGACCGGGTGGAAGGAGCCACCGCTTCCGGTTCCCCAGTACTGGTAGCCATCCCTAATGCAGGGCCGTCTGCGCCCATACAGATGCCAGCACCTTCTCGGTACTCAGGGGATGCGAAATTATGTCGCGGATTCTTGAACCAATGTTATATCCGCTTAAACCTCCTACCAGCGCAATTTCCCACAGACCAGATTAAAACAAGCTACATTATCTCCCTGTTGGACGGGAGGCCGTTGTCCTGGGCCTCCGAATTGCTCCAGCTACGGCAGGGTAATTGTCCCTTGGCGGAGTACACCATAGAGTTCCAGACCCTTGCTGCCGAGCTGAACTGGAGAAGCGATAGCCTGCACGGCATATTCCTGGAGGGGCTCTCTCCACGACTTCAGGACGAGTTGGCAGCCAAAGATCTCCCGGACGACTTGAATGATCTGATTGACCTGGCTGGCCGCGTAGACTGCCGCATCCAACGCCGGTTCCGGGAGAGAGACCCGCTCAGGGATTTGGGGGCTCCGGAACCACGCTTCCTCGAACCAGGCTTTCTTGTCCTGCATCCCCGGGGCCACACGATGCTGAACCCATGCAGTTGGGCCAGGGTCCTACTTCCCAAGAAGAGAGGAGAAGGCGACGGTCCAAGGGCCTGTGTTTATTGCGGGGGCAAGGGACATTTCCTTGCCCGCTGTCACAAGCATCAGGGAAACGCTCAGACCTAGAGTCAGTCGGGGAGAACTCTAGGTAACACCACCTCCGCCTCCCCGTGTACCATTCCAGTAACCCTGATTCTCCCGGATGGAAACTTCGACACCCTAGCCCTGGTAGACTCCGGAGCCGAGGGGAACTTTATCCTCCAGGACCTGGTGCAGCAACTCCAGCTTGGAGTCCAACCTCAGGAACCCCCAATACGAGTGTCTTCGATCCAGGGGACCCCACTTCCGAGAACCATTTCCATATGTACTCAGCCACTAACGCTATGCACCGGCCTCCTACACGTTGATGAGATCTCGCGCCTCATCCTGGAGAAATCCATACACCCAGTCATGTTAGGACTGCCTTGGCTTCAGAAGCACTCTCCCATGATCAGTTGGGACTCCCTCCAGATTACATCCTGGGGTCCAACCTGTTTTAATGAGTGTCTGTCTGCCCGGACTCGACCACTGGTACCACTCTTCACAACTCCACTAGCGCTACCTCCCCAGTACCACACCTTCCGAGACATATTTTCGAAGGAGAAGGCCGAACTACTTCCCGAGCATCGGCCCTTCAATTGTGCGATCAACCTGATTCCCGGCACCATGCTGCCTCGAGGAAGGGTCTACCCGCTATCACTCTCGGAGACTCAGGCCATGTCTGCCTATATCAGAGAACTTGGACCAAGGGTTCATCAGATCATCCAACTCCCCGGCTGGAGCCGGGTTCTTCTTCGTAGCTAAGGACTGGTACCTTCAACCCTGTATCGATTACCGTGGCCTGAATAGCATTATGTGGCGTGACCGCTACCCGCTACCCTTGATCCCAGAACTATTGGATCGGCTACAGGGAGCCAAGGTCTTCACGAAGTTGGATCTCAGGGGGGGCATATAATCTGGTGAGAATTTGGCCCGATGACGAGTGGAAGACCACATTCAACACAAGAGATGGTCATTACGAATATCTCGTCATGCCCTTTGGTCTCTGCAATGCCCCGGCTGTGTTTCAGAACCTCACGAACGAGGTACTCAGGGAAATGCTGCACACCTCAGTGATTATTTACCTCGATGACGTGTTAATATATTCCAAGGACTTGGAGGCGCACCGCCAAGATGTCCGTCAAGTACTGCAGAAACTGCGAGAGAATCGGCTTTATGCCAAATTGGAGAAATGCCAATTTGAACAGGAGTCACTACCCTTTCTGGGGTACATCGTATCCTCCACGGGGTTCCATATGGACCCAGAGAAGGTCGCCGCCATCAAGAATTGGCCTCAGCCTGTGGGAGTCAAAGCGCTTCAGCGGTTCCTTGGTTTTGCCAATTTCTACTGGCAATTTATCCCACACTATTCCCAGATGGTGGCCCCGCTGATGGCACTCACCAGAAAGGGGGCCAACGCTAAGAACTGGCCGGCGACGGCCCTACGAGCCTTTCAGAAATTGAAGGACGCTTGCCTCCAGGACACATGCCTCCGACACCCAGACCCTCAACGCCAGTTCATCGTGGAGGTCGACGCCTCCTAAGTCAGTTATCCAATGGAGGTAAATCCCTGCCCTGCTCCTATTTTTCACGCAGATTCTCGCCCGCAGAGAGGAAATATGGCATAGGGGATAAAGAGTTGCTGGCCATCAAACTAGCATTCGAAGAATGGTGCCAGTGGTTGGAAGGGGCCCAGCACCCGGTGGTCGTGTATACAGACCACAAGAACTTGGAATACCTATGCCGCGCCCAGCATCTTAACCCCTGGCAGCAGACAAGAACATCCGGGTGGACACCCTTTCCCGTACAGCGGAGACGGAGGATACACCTAATCCACCACAGTACATCCTTGACCCGGCCAAAGTGTTCCTCGCGGCCTCTGACGTGGTCCCGATGGGGAAGACAGTGGTGCCTCTCCGACTTCAAAAAAAGGTCCTCTCTTGGGCCCACAACTCCCTGACTGCTGGTCATCCGGGAGTAGCTAGGACCCAGGAGCTACTCTCTGAGTTCTACTGGTGGCCTCAGTTTAAGAGGGACGTCTGTCTCTACGTCAGCTCCTGCCCGACCTGTGCCCGACAGAAGACTACCACAGGTCATCCCTGGGGTCTTCTTCAGCCTCTGCCTGTCCCCACTGAACCATGGACCCACTTATCCATGGATGTTATCGTAGATTTATCCACCTCTGAAGGGAAAATGGTGATCTGGGTCACAATAGACAGATTCTCTAAGATGGCTCACTTTATGCCCCTCAGTAAATTGCCCTCAGCACCCGAACTGGCGAACATGTTTACTCATCATATCTTTCACCTTCATGGACTCCCTCTACACATCGCCTCGAACAGGGGCTCCCAATTCACGGCGAAGTATTGGAGGGCGCTCTGTAAAACGTTTGGGGTCCAGCTAGACTTCACTACTGTGTTCCATCCCCAAGCTAACGGCCAAGTGGAATGCACGAACCGGACTTTGAAGACGTTCCTCAGGTCCTTCGTAGGAGACCTACAAAATGATTGGGTGGCCTTACTCCCATGGGCAGAGTTCTCTTACAACCACCACAAGCATTCCGCCACCGGTAGGTCTCCCTTCTACACGGTATATGGGAAACGTCTTCAACCTCCTTTGCCATGACCGTTGGAAGTGCCATTGCCAGCTGTACAGATCACGGCCTGACAGATGCGACAGGTCTGGAAATCCACTCGGGAGAAACTTCTCCGCACTGCAGTCATTGTGAAAAGATTTGCGGACTGCCTACGACGGCCAGCCTCAGTATTTCTGCCCGGGGAGAAGGTGTGGCTAAGCACCAGACACCTCCGCTTGTGGCTTCCTTCAATGCGTCTGGCTCCGAAGTACAATGACCCGTTCGCTATCAAGGAAAGGATAGGGGCAGTTTCCTACCACCTCCGTCTCCCAGCCACGCTCCTGGTACACAACGTCTTCCACATTTCCCTGTTGAAACCATTGGTTCTCTCTCCCTTCCATAGGAAGATGCCTGCACCAGCCACTCCTGAGGCACAAGAAAATACTGTTTATCAGGTTAAGGAGGTATTGGACGTGCGGTTCCGCCTAAGGCGTTGGGAGTACCTCCTCTCATGGGAAAGTAATGGCCCCGAAGAAAATTCCTGGGAGCCTGCCGTCTACATCTTGGGCAAGGACCTTCTCCACCAGTTTCACGCGGCTCATCCAGGTAAACCCAGGCCTCCAGGAAGAGGGTGTAGGAGCGGGGGCATTGTTACGGTCCCGGGCGGTGCCCTGGGACCTCCACTCACCTCCCGGTCCGGGCAAGCCGCGGGAGTCCCTCCACTTCAACCCCAAAGGCCCGAAACGCGGCCTACCATGGTGCTCTCCTGCGAGGGAGACGCCGCCGATGATCCGCGGCTGGCCCCGCCCCCTAGGCGCCCGCATCGGGGCTTCAATCTTAAAGGGGCCAGCGCGGGAAACTCAGGGACAGCCTCCCACTGACGTCAGATGCTACCGGGTTATTTAAACCCGGCAGTCACTGACATGCCTCGCCTTGCAACAAGGTTCACTCAGTCCCCTGAGTCGCTAGTTTCTGCGTTGGATCTTGGATCGTCTCTTCTACTTCTGGCTTCCGACCCAGCTTCGTCCATTGACTTTGTCTTCACTCCCGCTCCTGGTTTTGGTTTGGACTTCTGACTTCTGGCTTCTGACCCTGCTTCGTTCCTGGACTCCGACTTCTGTTCCCTCCGCCTCTTCAGGTATCCCGTTCTTGCTGGCCCAGGGGATTCTCGTAAGTCCCAGCGGTTCGGGCTCTCACGGGCTCCTCCCGGAGGAGCCACGGGCTTCTGAGGGTGAAGACCCAGCCTCCTGGGCCCCACCATCCTCATCGACCATCTCTTCGACCGCTTCCTGGATCCTTGGTCACAGGTCCAAGAGGTTCGGGTCCATATGGGCTCCTCCTGGGGGGGACCTCAGACTTCCAGTGGTGAAGTCTTCTCCGGAGTCTCTCATCAGCACTGCCTCCTGGCTGCAACACTCACTGTGGGTCCCCACAGTGCAACATCTGCAGTCTCAGCCGGCCCAAAGGTCCACAACCATAACACTCAGTCAGCCTGCTTGTCCTTGTTCACTCTATCACCACTCAGTCTCCAGTCCTCTTCATCTGTTCCAAGCACACTGAAATTTTGGTAGTTCCTACAACCTTTGCTGTCAGCTATTCCAAGCACCTACCATCCTCTTAGTAAAGAAGTATTTCCTCATATTTTCTCTGAGCCGTCTTCCTCTTGAACTTCGTATCATGACCCTTGTCCCTGAATTTCTTCTATAAAATGCCACCTTCTTGTTCCTTTTGGAAGCCCGCCAGATAATTGAATGTGATCATGTTGCCCCTGTCCCTTCATTTCTCCAGCAAATACATTTTGATTGTCTTAAGTCTCTTTCTCTAGGGTTTGTGTTACAGGTAGCCCTTCTCTGAAAGGCGTCATCCTTTTGATATACTGCAAACATATGGCCTAAACCTTAGACAGAGTACGGATAATCCAGAGAAGGAGTACCAAAACTTTGAAGAGCCAGTGCACTCTAAGCTCTATGAAGTGAGATTTAAGAACCTAAATATATACGGCTGGATTTTAAAACCCCGGAGCGCGTAAATCCCAGGGTTTACACGCATGGCCAGGCCAATTTTCAAACGGGCACAGCTATGTGCATAAACCCCGGTACACAAGTAGGTACCAGGGCCAGAAAAAGGGGGCAGACTGGGGGGCGGAAAGGGGTGGTCTGGGGGAGGGAATGGGCAGGGCTGGAGGAGCCGGACAGCGGTCATTTGCTGCTGTGCCGGGGGAGCATGTGCCAGCAGTCGGTCAACACACGCAAGTTGCTTCTGCTCCAGAAAAGCAGCAACTTAAAGAAAAAAAAAGGTACGGGAGATTAGGTTTAGGAGGTGGGGAGGCGAGAGGAAGGGGAAGGGAGGCTAGGGTAGGGAGTAGGAAAGTTCCCTCCCAGTCTGCTCCTTAATTGGAGCGGGCCGGGAGGAAACTGGGGAAGGATCTGATGCGTCGTCGTGCGAAAGTTACCAAAGTCGACCCCCCCCCCCTGCACGCGCCGCCCCCAATTTGATAACATGTGCGCACCGGCGCACGCATGTTAGAAAATCGCACATCCTTCTGTGCACACCTGGTAGCACGCACACACGTATTTTTTAAAAGTCTACCCCATATTGTATACTTGAGAGGAGAGGAGACATGAGGATATGATTGAAACATTCAAATACCTCAAAGGTACAAATAATGCACAGGAGACATAGTAACATAGCAAATGATGGCAGCTAGAAAACCGTTGGTCCAATCTAGATTGCTCCTGTCTGGTTCCCTACCACTTTGGATAGATATGTATACAAATTCCCATGCTTAAACCACATCAGCTCACCCTCTATGTCTATTGCTCAACCTCTCAATCTTTTTCTGCTACTGCCCTCCATATCTGTTCCAAGCTTCCACCATCTCTGCCAGAAAGCCACTTTAGTATTGTTGTCTTCTTTGATTCTTACAAGGCCAATAATTAATCCAACACCCAAACCCTCTTCCATATCTTACTACCAAGTTCTGCAACCGTCTACCCTGCCACCAAAGTTTGTGAGGGTTTTGTCCAAAGCCATCCCTGCTCCAGGCCAGTCACCCCAGCCTTGTAGGACGCCTGATGCGGTTGTATCACTGCTGTTAGGATTATAACCCTGGCAGCTTAATGCAGCTTGATGGAGTTGTATGAGTGCTCTCAGCCTATTGGCTTGTTTCTTTCTCTTAGGCTGTCTAAAGGGACTACTTGCCATGACCATAAATGGTCGATTCAAAATTCAAATATTTTCAAGGTATAACTCTTGAAGATATGCACATTGCACAACATTCAGCCCCACATGAATGGCTTGGATGGATTGGACAAGGCCCAGCTAAAGCAGACTTTTTGTTTATCTACAGGTATGCTAACTCCACCACAGAGTAGCAGGAATTTGCTAACTCTGTGAGAAAATCCCAGTATATGAACATAAGCAGGCTGTTCATTTTACAGTGAAAGGATGTTCTAGAACAAGGGTCACCATATGACGACGGAGAGGGCAGAAATATAGGAGATGCATAAGAAAATATTTCTTCAAAGAAAGGGTGGTTGGAGTATAGAACAGTCTGCCCTAGCAGAGGTGGTGACAAAAGAAGTATAAGCCTGGGGTAGACATAAAAGATCCTCAGTGGCAGGAAAGCAAGGGGTAAAACCAAGTAAGTTTCTTCTCTCCTTGGGCTTTCTCCTTCAAGATTCACCAGTCAGAAACCACATAGGGTCTGTTATCTTTTATTGGTCCAAATAAATAACTTCTATACACATAGGGGCGGATTTTCAGCGCCCTGCTCGCCTAAATCCGCCCAAAACCGGGCGGATTTAGGCGAGCAGGGCCCTGCGCGCCGGTAAGCCTATTTTACATAGGCCTACCGGCGCGCGCAGACCCCGGGACTCGCGTACGTCCCGGGGTTTTCGGAGGGGGGCGTGTCGGGGGCGTGTCGGGGAGCGGGCCCGGTCGACGCGGCGTTTCGGGGGCGTGTTGGCCGCGTTTTGGGGGCGGGTACGGGGCGTGGCTATGGCCCGGGGGCGTGGCCGCGCCCTCCGGACCCGCCCCCAGGTCGCGGCGCAGCAGGCCCGCTGGCGCGCGGGGATTTACGTCTCCCTCCGGGAGGCGTAAATCCCCCGACAACGGTAAGGGGGGGGTGTAGACAGGGCCGGGTGGGTGGGTTAGGTAGGGGAAGGGAGGGTAAGGTGAGGGGAGGGCAAAGGAAAGTTCCCTCCGAGGCCGCTCCGATTTCGGAGCGGCCTTGGAGGGAACGGGGGGAGGCAGCGCGGCTCGGCGCGCGCAGGCTATACAAAATCGATAGCCTTGCGCGCGCCGATCCAGGATTTTAGTGGATACGCGCGGCTGCGCGCGTATCTACTAAAATCCAGCGTACTTTTGCTTGAGTCTGATGCGCAAGCAAAAGTAGGCTGTTCGCGCGCCTCTTAAAATCTACCCCATTATATTGCATATACCTCTGAAGGTCTCAAGGATGTCTTCCCATGTTCCAGCTTACCAAAAAAAAAAAATGCTAATTTCTTTAGTCCAAAGTATACAGCCTTCCTTCCCAAGTGCAGAGCAGTCAATCTCTACAGCAGATAAAGGTACTGCGAGCTGTCAAGATTTCTGCTGTCCCTCCAAAGAAACTTTTAGCTTGGCAAAAGCTAGTAAATCCATTCTTTCATTTCCTGAAGCTCTCCTCTCTGAGGATGCAATCTCCTAGGTTCCGTACTCTCAGCTCCCAGATAAATGCCACTGCATCACTCCACTGCGGTTCTGTAAATAACTCCGATGCAAAGTTTCTGGCCTTCTTGGCTGGAGACAAAACAGAAACTGGACGTTTGCAATAAGTGTGTTGTAAAAAGTATGAAAATTTCGCTATATAAAAATGTGCCTTTTGAATGATTGTTCTGATAGGCTTTAAACAGGTTATTTTGTACAAATAAATGTGATTTTCAGGTGTCTTATGCTGGCTTTTTGAGTCATCCTGGCTTCAGCAATAGCCAGCCTGTGGGGGTTCCACACACCACCTGGCTTTTCCTTCACTCATGGACCCTAAATCTTTGCCATCTCATCCTATTTCCAGTCAAGAACCCAGAGCTTCTGGCCCTGACCCAAGAGATCTAGCATTGAGCTAGAAGAGAAATGACCCCAGTTGAACTGGTAGGAAGATTCTTGTCTGTTCTGTCCTGGTTCTTCATTTCCCTTCCCCTCATCACTTTTCCCATGTCGCACAGTCACAGCATGGACCTATTTCAGAAGGAAAAGTTTATGTTGGTATTAATTGTGGTTCCAAATTCTAAATATGGTTACATCCTAGAAGAAAGCCTGAGGCTCCTGTCTGTTGTAGCTAGGGAGCATTCAACCTAACACAAACTCCAGTGCCCAGTCTACAGCACAATCTCACACACACAGCATTTAGAGTGTGCAAGTGTGCATGTGAATGTCTGTATCTATGGTGGGACAGTATATTTATTTATTTATTTATTTATGGTTTTTATATACCGGTCTTCTTGCATTAGATGCAAATCAAATCGGTTTACATTGAACAATAAAACTTGCTTGAAAAAACATTACATGTAACAAAGAACATCAAAAACATGAAAACCTGTTGGAACAATAATAAAACACAGAGTTTGAATTGTTCATCTTTACCAGATGCCTTACAGGAAAACAAAAAATGGATTAAAAAATTAAAATTAAATAACATATGGAAGTAACGAGAGAAAATAGAGCATGGGAGCACTGAGTGAAAATTATGAGAGAGGAAGAGGAGAGGGAGCACTGAGTGAAAATGAGAGAGGAAGAGGAGAATATACACAAACATACCAAAGTTATGTGAGAAGGACAGATGAGAGAGTAGTTAGAATGGGTGCCAACATCAAAAGGAGAAGAGGAGGGGAGAAGCCCTATCCAGCAGCTCTCTCCCTCCCTCCAAGTAAGGAATTGTTATAGGACAGGAGATCCCATGAGGTGCTGCAGACTTATAAGAGGATGGAGGAGGAGCAGCAATTAGGCTGGGCTGCATCTTTTTCCTGGGAGAGATTCTTTTAGGCTTTTATTTCAATTAGAACTGCAGCTACCTGGTGATTTCCTCATTTTAATACCCCACTGCCACCTAGCGCAGCCAGCACAGTAAGAGCCCTGGGCCAGAGATGAGAGACCAAATGGTTCCTTCTGGGACCCGGTACACATGCACGCTGAGTCTGGAAAGGAAAACTAGTTCTTACCTGTTAATTTTCGTTCCTGTAGTACCAAGGATCAGTCCAGACAGTGGGTTGAACCTCCTGTCCAGCAGATGGAGACAGAGAAAAATTGAAAGGGTATATCAGAAAGGGTATATCAGAAAAGAGCCTACCCTGCGTCCCTTCAGTATAAACGTTATCAAAGCAGAACTCCAATTTAAAAATGAACCAGAGTAAGATCAAGCAAGTAACACAACTTTAACAATCAAATGGAACTTAAGGTTCAACAGGTAAGTAGACGCTCTTACATAGGAGATAGTATAATGAGTGCCTCCGGTGCCTTGTAGTTCAAGTAGGCAGAAACCAGTTCTAGATTCTGTGAAAGAAAACATTCGAGCGGACAAATCATGAGCAGACGTATCAAGGGAGGGAGTCTGGATTGATCCGTGGGACTACAGGAACGAAAATTAGCAGATAAGAACCAATTTTCCTTTCCCTGTATGCATGTACCCAGCTCAGTCCAGACAGTGGGATGTACCAAAGCTTCCCTAAACAGGGTGGGACTGAGACAGTCCCGCTCGAAGCACCTGCCTACTGAAGGAGCCCAATACTGGCGCCTGGACATCAAGGCGATAATGATGAGCAAATGTATGCAGAGATTTCAAAGTAGCTGCTCTGCAGATTTCTTGCAGACAGACCGACTAACTTTCCACCCAAGAAGTAGCCTGTGAACACAAAGAATGAGCTTTTAAGCCCTCCGGGATGGAAGGCCCCAACAGATATATGCCGACGCAATTAGCAAAATGAGCAATCGTAGTTTTAGAAGTCTTGTTTCCCTTGTTTGGACCACTCCATAGGACAAAGAGATGATCAGAAACTCAAAAGTCGTTCATAACCTGTAAATATTGCAGCAGAACTCTTTTTATGTCAAGACACCGCAGGTCACTGCCAGAGGTGCTCGCAACTTCCTCAGCGGAAAAAGCAGGGAGTTCCACCAACTGTTTGACGTGAAATGAAGACATGACCTTCAGCAAAAAAGATGGGACCGTCTTGAGGAAGACACCTGAATCAGAAAAGCGAAGAAAAGGCTCCCTACAAGACAGCGCCTGAGCTCGGACACCCTCCTGGCGGAACAGATAGAAATGAGGAAAACCGTTTTTTAAATTTATTTATTTATTTATTTATTTATTTATTTAGAGTTTTTATATACCGACCTTCTCGATATACATAATCGAATCAGGTCGGTTTCCATAAAACAAAACTTTCGCAAGTAAGGCGTTACATTAAACAATAAAACAGAGTATTGAACTAAAGCGTACAGCATAACATAAACAATAAACTGCGAATAGAACAATAAAACGTAAATCAATAAATATAAATCTTATATATAGATATATATACATAAATATATATATATAAATAAATATATAAAATATAAAATAAAAATGCTTATACATTTGTCAAATATCATGAGTAAGAGGTATTAACTGCAAATTATTGGTGGATGAAATGAGCTGGTAAAGGTAAACAGTTTTAAGGGTTAGATCTTTAAGTGTAGCCATGCGGAGGGGCTCGAAGGGTGCCTCTCAAAGGACCTGAAGCACCAAGTTGAGACTCCAAGAAGGACAAGTAGCCCGGCCAGGCGGATTCAAATGATTGGCCCCTTTGAGGAATCGGACGACATCCAGGTGAGCCACTACAGCATAACCATCGATAGTACCCAGAAGAGACCCGAGGTCCAAAACCTGTACTCTCAAAGAATTGAAAGACAAACCCTTGGAAAGGCCATTCTGTAAGAAAGAGAGAACATAGAATACCGGAGGTTTACTCGCCGACACTCCAGACTCGGCACAGACCGACTCGAACACTCTCCAGATTCGGATGTATGCGAGAGACGTGGAAGGCTTACGAGACCGCAACAGCGTAGAAATAACCTCTTCTTTGTAGCCCTTCCTCCTCAGATGCCACCACTCAAAAGCCAGGCTGCTAGACAAAAGTGATCTGCCGGATCGAAAAATACTGGACTTTGCCGGATCAGATTTGGGAAGTGTCCGAACCAGAGAGGACAGTCCGTTGCGAGGTTCACCAGATCTGTGAACCACGGCCGCCGAGGCCATTCCGGTGCTACGAGAATGATAGGCCCCCTGTGGAGTTCTATCCTTCTGAGAACCTTTCCCACCAGAGGCCAAGGTGGGAACCCGTAGACGAGAACATCTGGGGCCAAGAAGAACCAGGGCATCCACCCCTTCGGAACAGTGCTCCCTTCGGCGACTAAAGAATCTGGAAACCTTCGTGTTGCTCAGAGTGGCCATCAGATCTAGATGAGGGACCCCCCACCTGTGCACAATCAGATCCATTGCCCCTTCGGACAACTCCCACTCTCCAAGTTCTAGACACTGCTGGCTGAGAAAGTCGGCTTGGACATTCTCCTTCCCCGCTATGTGGGAGGCTGCCAGATGATCCAGGTGACGTTGTGCCCTGGCTAGCAGCTTGCTGGCTTCCAGGGCCACTGGACGACTCCTGGTGCCCCCCTGCCGCTTGAGATATGCTACCGTGGTGGCATTGTCAGAGAGGACTTGCACCTCCTTGCGACGAATCAGGGGCAGAAAGACTTTGAGATCCAGATGAACCGCCCGGGCCTCCAGATGATTGATGTGCCAGCGGGATTGCACCAGAGACCAGCAACACTGCGTAGATTGAGCTTGACACACCGCTCCCCAGTCGGAAAGGCTGGCGTCCGTTGTCGCAATGATCCACCGAGGAGTTTCCAAGGGCATCCCCTTCAAGAGGTGGATGGGAGAAAGCCACCACTGTATGTCGGCGATGGTAGTATCGGAGAGCGGCAGGGGCGTTTGAAACTCCTCCAAGACTGGCTTCCAGCGGGACAGCAAGGCTTTCTGTAAAGGATGCATATGCGCAAAAGCCCAAGGAACCAAGTCTATAGTTGAAGCCATAAAGCCCAGTACCTGGAGATAGTCCCAGGCTGTGGGAACTGAAAGAGACATCAGATGTTGTACTTGGTCCATGAGCTTGAGCGTCCGAGCCTCGGGTAACAGCACTTTGCCCACACAGGTGTCGAATCGGGCTCCCAGGTGTTGCATCCATCGGTCTCAGACGGCTTCGCCCTACTTGCCTCACCTCTTTATTCACCTTCTTCACCAGTCTCGGGAAGATGGCGACCGCCGCGTCTGCTAGCCGCACCCTCCGGCGTCCCCGGAATGGCTTTGGCAAGGCATTCCGCCATGATGCACCTGAGGGCCTCCTAGGGTGTGTGCGCGTGCGCTACCCACGTCTTTATTCCTGCACTGGTGCGAACCTCGGGGGCGACACCCTCGACTGACATCACGCCATCCGGGTATTTAGCCTGCCCTATTTGCTGACTGACTTTGAGTTAGCAAGGATTGGATTCGTCCAGTCTAAGCTGCTCTGCTGCTTCCTGCTGCCGCTGGAAGCTCTCTCTCTATCCTCCAGGGTTCTGTTAACTTGGGTACCCGCTCCTCGGGGGCCCTACTCTTATTTCCAGGCGCCTATCCAGTATCAGGTACTCGCTCCTCGAGGGCCTGTGTCATCTACCTTGGTGCCTGCTACCATTTACTTCTACCTCCTGGGAACTCTACTATTGCAGCTACAAGAGTTGTGAGTAATCTAACCAGTTGTGAGTAATCTAACCAGTCTGTCTCACCCACAGCTCCGCATTGGGAACCCGCTCCTCGGGGTCCTATGCTTATCTTCAGGTGCCTATCCAGTATCCAAGTACTCGCTCCTCGAGGGCTTGTGTCATCTCTACCTTGGTGCCTGCTAACCATTTACTCCTACCTGCTGGGAACTCTATTATTGCAGCTACAAAGAGTTGTGAATAATCTATCAGTCTGTCTTACCTACAGCTCTTCATTGGAAACCTGCATCGGAGCTCCCTACACCACCATTGTGGGACGGGTCTCCTCAGCCAAGGACCCCAGACTGCTGCTGCAAGAATCTACTCACTACTGCCACCTCTGGTGGCTACTACAGCTGATAATAAAACGTATCTCTGTGTTTGTGCATTTGAGTCTAGCCTGGTGCTACAGTTCCTCAAGGGGCTCCTCCCCGTGGGAGTGGCCATCACTGTAGCACCCAAGAATCCACCCAAACACCTCAAAACCATAACACCAGGAATTCTAGAACCTGGGAGGGCTTGAGGCAGCTCTTGGAGAAGTTGACTATCCAGCCGAGGGAGGAGAGAACCGATAGAACTCGGTTGACCACTGTCATGCACAGTTCCTCTGACTTCGCTCGGACCAGCCAGTCATCCAGGTACGGATGGCCCAGGACTCCCTCCCGCCGAAGGAAGGCTGCCACCACCACCATCACTTTGGTGAACATGTGGGGTGCAGTGGCTAGACTGAACGGGAGCACCTGAAACTGACAGTGTCTGTCTAAAATGTGAAAACGAAGGAACCTTTAGTGTTTTTGCCGGATTGGGATGTGAAGGTAGGCCTCCGTGAGATCCAGAGAAGCGAGGTATTCACCCGTGCGAACTGCCACTATGACCGCCCTCAAGGTCTCCATGTGAAAGTGGGGAACCTTGAGGGCCCTCTTGACCCTCTTGAGATCCAGGATTGGCTGGAAGGATCCGTCCTTTTTGGGGACGACGAAGTAGATAGAGTACTGGCCAGATCCCTGCTCGTCTTGGGGAACAGGGACTATGGCACCGAGGGACAGAAGTCTGTCAAGCGTCTGGCACACTGCCGGATACATCCGCAGTCCACAGGGAGAGGTTAAATAGAGGTCCAGGAGATCCCAAGCAAATTCTAAAGCATAACCTCTTTCGATCACCTCGAGGACCCAGTGATCCAAAATTATCTTGGCCCATTCCTCGAGAAATAGGGACAGCCGACCACCTAAGTCTGGAACGCAGGGATGGGCCGGCCTCATCTCATTGTGAGGGCTTGGAAGCAGGCCCTTGGTGGGTGGTGTCACAGAAGGGTCGCTGGCCTCGAAAGGACTGGGACCATGCTTGACCCCTAGTGGAGGTATTTCGCTGAAAAGTACCCCGGGGCCTGGTGTATCTGCCCTGGCCTCGGAAGTGCGAGCGTGACGGAACAAATGACCTGGACTGTTTGGGGTTGTCCTCAGCAGCTTATGCACCTTGTTGTCACCCAAGGATATAATAAGCTGTTCCAGGTCCTCACCAAAAAGCAACTTACCCTTGAAGTGCCCAACTGCGCTTTCGAAGAGGAGTCTGCAGCCCAATTCCTCAGCCAGAGAAGGCGTCTGGCAGATACCACAAAAACCATGGCTCTGGCTTGCACCCGGAGAAGATTGTAAAGGGCATCAGCCCCATACGCAATCACGCCTTCCAGTCATTCTGCCTGTTCCGCCTCTGTAGACGGGAGGTCTTGGGTGCTGATTAATTGCTGACCCTACCTGAGGCTTGCCCGCTGCATGAGACTGCTACAGACTGTCACCTGGACTCCAAGCACCAGAACTTCGAAGATCCTCTTGAGGTGGAGCTCCAGCTTCCGATCCTGAAAATCCTTCAACGGTGTGGACCCCAACACGTGAATGGTGGTACGCTTGGTGACTGCGGACACTGAAGCATCAACCTTAGAGACTTTCAGCATCTCCAGGCACTGGTCCGGCAGGGGGTAAAGTTTGTCCATCGCCCTGCCCACCCGGAGGCCTGACTCAGGAGTTTCCCACTCTCATAGCAGGAACTGCATAAGCATAGGGTGAAATGGAAAAGTGCGAGGTGGAGCCCTAAGCCTTGCCAGGACCGGGTCACAGTGTGAGAAGACGAAGGAGTGGGGGGCTCCTCTGGAGGAACATCAATTCCCAGTTCATCCAGTACAAAGGGAATGAGCGGTTCCAGCTCCTCCTGTTGGAACAGCTGCAGGACCCGCAGATCATCTCCATCGACTGGCGGGCCTGGAGAAACCAGGTCAGCATCAGGATCTGCATCAGCCGTGGGGGATGGCTGAGGGGGGTCCGGGGGATCCGGAATGCCCGGTACGGTCCTGACCCTAGTAGCGGCCTGAGAATCTGGGGCCCTAGGGCCCTGTCCCATGCCCACCTGAGGAATCTTAGCCGGGGAGGGGGGGGGGGCTTGGGAGGGATCATTGTCTTCCTCCAAACTAGCCAGAAAGGATTTATGCAACAATAAAATAAATTCAGGGGAAAAATGGTGCTGAATTTTGCTAGGCCCGGGGGGAGGGGAAGGATCGGGGGGGGGGGGGGGGGGGGTCAAAAGCCGGGCCCGGAGAACCCGCGGGACTGAGATCGGGCAGCGAGGAGTTAAAAATCGGCTCTGCAGTGCTTGTATTAGCAGGCAGCTCCGCCGACAAAATGGCTGCCGTTCCTGTGGTTTTTCACATGGGAGCCGGCCTAGGAGCGTGTCTCATGGCCAGACCCCTTGCTGGAGAATTATTTACTGCCCCGGAGGGTCCTTCCCCTCCGGGGAGACATGCAGAGCAAAGCCCGTCGCGGGACAGCCGCAGGGCAGACTCCCCGCAGGCAAGACAGGCAGACGAGCGTGGCATGACTCCGTGGGGGGGGGGGGGGGGGGGCCACCATGCTGGCGCCGTGAGGAGAAATGGCAGTGCCTGGCTGACCATGAGCTGAAGCAAGGGAACGAACTCTGTTTCGCTCCTTCCCCAGAAGCTGAGATTAAAATGCTGACGATTGCTGCCGATCGCCTGTGAGTCTGCTTGAAAGAATTGAATCTTTTTTTTTTTTGAGCTGTAGAACTTTAGGCAGGCAGAGGAGAGCAAAACACCTCCTTGCAATGGGACCCAGATGGGTGCAGACTAGGCAGAGAAAAGGGGGAGTGACTGGACCACCAGTATCACCCCTGCAGCCAGGCTCTAGGTCACCGGGAAAGTGGGTCCCAGGCTGAATAATCAAGGGGACAAGTCCCCCCTGGGACCCAGTAAGAGCAAGGAGACAAACAAGTCTCACTTTACAACTTTACCTTTTTTTTTTTTTGTATTAAATTCGAAATAACAATACTTGCTTGATCCAGAATCAACCCAGTGGGAAGAAGAAGAGAAAGGAATCCCGAAGGAGCAGAAAGAAAACTAGGGAACCATAGGTTCTACTTTCTGAATCTGAAGGGACGCAGGGTAGGCTCTGTCCTGATATAGGATACCCTTTCAGTTTTTCTCTGTCTCCATCTGCTGGACAGGAGGCTCAACCCACTGTCTGGACTGATCCGGGTACGTACAGGGAAACTAGATATTGCTGTTGTGCAATCGCAGAGTCTCCCCCTCCTAGGAGCTGTGAGTGCTGCCTTCACAGCATCTCCAGTCCTAGCCAACCAAAGGAGCAGACACCAGGCAGGAGCCAAACCCAGTCGCTGCCACTGGATCAGCCATGAAAGGCTCCTCGTAGGAACCACAAACTCCAATGATGCACAACTGACGCACAAAAAAAAAAAAAAAGTAGGTACAAATAATAAATGCACCATGCTATCTTCCACACACAGCCCTGGATTTTTGTGGGTGAGAAAAATTAAATAAATGATCTAATCACTGAGATTTAAACAACTCTGGAACCAAAGTAACAAACCATGACAGGAACAAAGTGTGCACCCATTGAGGAGGAAAGTTACAAAATCTCCACTGGTATTTTCAGCCCCTGTACTCTGAATTTTGCTGGTGTCTCTCCACTTGGATAAGGTCTGCTCTGGTATTTTTAACTCCTGCGCTCGCCACATTTTCACCAGTCGTACTTCCACCAGAGATTCAATACAGCTCTGAATAGTCTGGAGCATGGAGGTGCACAAACAGTGAGGGAAAATTGGTTCTTACCTGCTAATTTTTGTTCCTATAGTACCCCAGATCAGTCCAGACTCCTGGGTTTTCACTCCCTGCCAACAGATAGAGACAGAGACAGTTTTACCGACACTGTACATAACCTAGTGTGCCACCCGCAGTCCCTCAGTATTGACCTGTACCCAAGCCATAATAACCTTAACACTAAAAATCCTAAATACAAATTCCTCCAATGAGCAGGGGAGTGGGTGAGAGATGGAGCTGCAGCCCAAAAGAAACTCATATAATGCAGAGCTGTTGGGGGTTTTCAAAGCTGTTTTCTTACATGGTTTTCGGTTACATACCAGCATGAGTGGACTCCTCCTATAGGTGGGGTTCTGGACTGATCTGTGGTACTACAGGAACAAAGATTATTTATTTATTTATTTATTTAACAGTTTTATATACCGAAATTCTTGTAAAAAGTTACAAATCAGTTCGGTTTACATTGAAACAGTAAACAGTGCTTCAGAAGAGAGCAATTTCATTGAACTAGGTATTACAATAATATAAAATAAAATAAAACAAAACAGTTAACCTTGTAACAGTAACAGTGTCTCGGAGAGAGCAAATATATATTGAACACGGGAAAGTATAAGTTCAAATCTTGAACTGAGAAAAGAGGACCAGGGATTGCGGACAACAAGGATTGCATAAAACTAAGATCATGGAGCTGCGGGACATATTCAGAGGGTAACTCAACAAAATAATAAGAGGTTAAAGCGGTATGATTAGGTTTGAGACCGTAGTGGTGGCAAAAGATCTTAGTAAAGGGGCTAAAGCTGGACATGTAGATTTAGTCTCAAGCGAAAGAAATAATGGTGGAGAGTCAAAAAAAGGATAACTAATGATTGGGCTGATTTTGATTCAGAAGATTATCTGAATAAGCAAAGGCCTGGTTGAACAACCAGGTTTTAAGTCTTTTCTTAAATGTGACCGGGCAGTGTTCAAGTCGGAGGTCTGGAGGAAGAGAGTTCCAGTGTGTGGGACCAGACGCTGAGAGGACTCTCTTTCTTGAAGTTGTTTTGAGAGAGGGAACCTAGAGGGTGTCTTTATTTGCTGCTCTTACTGGCCTGGATGGTAATCGCAGTCTAAGAGGGATCTTGAGTTCCAGGGGGGTGATGTTGAAAATCGCTTTGTGAGTGATGATAAGAACTTTGTACAGGATTCTGTATTTGATTGGGAGCCAGTGGAGGTTCATCAGGATGGGAGTGATGTGGTCCCATTTTTTGGATCTTGTTAGAATTCTGGCTGCGGCATTTTGCAACAACTGTAAAGGTTTGATGGTATTTGCAGGTAGGCCGATCAGAAGAGAGTTGCAATAGTCTATTTTTGAGAAGATGATTGCCTGAAGCACAGTACGGAAGTCATGGAAGTGGAGGAGAGGTCTAAGTCGTTTTAAGACTTGGAGTTTGAAAAAGCAGTCCTTGGTTGTGTTGTTGAAGCTTTTGAAGTTAAGTTGTTGGAGTTAAGTTAAGGAAGTTGGGGCAAGGAAGAAGCACTATGGGTCGACCTAAAAACAGATGATGGAGCATCCATTTATATTGGAGTGGTTTACAGGCCTCCAAACCAAAAGGAAGAGCTGGACAGAGATCTGGTTGAAGACATCCATAAGATAGGTAAGAAAGGGGAAGTGGTGATCGTTGGTGACTTTAATATGCCAGATGTAGACTGGAAAATCCCATCTGCAGAATCTAAAAACAGTAGAGCAATAGTGGATGCCATGCAAGTATCTCTGTTCAAACAAATGGTATTGAAACCCACGAGAGAAGGAACTATTCTCGACTTAGTGCTCAATAATGGAGATATCGTCTCTGATGTCAAGGTGGGCGCCCACCTCAGCACCAGTGATCATCAAACGGTATGGTTTAATATCACTAAAAGAATATGGAAAAGAAGCACAAAGACCAGAGTTTTACAGTTCAAAAACACAGACTTTGAGGAAATGGGGAAGTACCTAGAGGAAGAACTAAATGGATGGGAAAATGAGAGAGATGTGGATCAGCAGTGGACCAATCTAAAAGGAGCAATCGCCAAGGCAACTGCTCTATATGTTAGAAATGTAAAGAAAAGCAAAAGAAAAATGAAACCTATCTGGTTCTCAAAGGAGGTGGCTGACAAAATTAAAGCTAAAAGAACTGCATACAAGAAATACAAAAGATCCCAAAGGGAGGAGCACAAAGAAGAATATCTGATTCAACTGAGGGAGACTAAGAAATTAATCAAGTTGGCAAAAAGTCAAGCGGAAGAGAGGATTGCCAAGGAGATAAAATATGGTGACAAAACATTTTTCAGATACATCAGCGAAAAGAGAAAAGTCCAAAGTGGTATAGTGAAATTGAAAGGTGGAAATGATCAATGTGTGGAGAGAGACGAAGAAATGGCAGAAATATTAAACGAATACTTCAGCTCTGTGTTCACTAAAGAAGACCCTGGAGAAGGACCATCTCTACACAACAAGAAACTGGAGGGAAGCGGAACAGAGGAAAATCCATTTACAGTAGATAATGTATGGGAAGAGCTAAAGAATCTGAAAGTGGACAAAGCCATGGGGCCTGATGGGATTCATCCAAGGATACTGAGGGAGCTCAGAGATGTGCTGGCGGGACCGCTGTGCAACCTGTTCAATAGATCCCTAGAAACGGGAGTGGTGCCGAGTGATTGGAGAAGAGCGGTGGTGGTCCCGCTTCACAAGAGTGGGAACAGAGAGGAGGCTGGTAACTACAGACCGGTTAGCCTCACTTCGGTGGTGGGAAAAGTAATGGAGTCACTGTTGAAAGAGAGAATAGTGAACTATCTACAGTCGGGAGATTTGATGGACCAGAGGCAGCATGGATTCACCAGAGGAAGATCCTGTCAGACAAACCTGATTGACTTTTTTGACTGGGTAACCAAGGAATTGGATCGAGGAAGAGCGCTCGATATCATATACTTGGATTTCAGCAAAGCTTTTGATACGGTTCCGCACAGGAGACTGGTGAATAAAACGAGAAGCTTGGGAGTGAGTGCCGAGGTGGTGACCTGGATTGCAAATTGGTTGACGGACAGAAGACAATGTGTGATGGTAAATGGAACCTTCTCTGAAGAGAGAGCGGTTTTAAGTGGTGTACCGCAAGGATCGGTGTTGGGACCGGTCCTGTTCAATATCTTTGTGAGCGACATTGCGGACAGGATAGAAGGTAAGGTTTGTCTTTTTGCGGATGACACAAAGATCTGCAACAGAGTGGACACGCCGGAAGGAGTGGAGAGAATGAGACGAGATCTAAGGAAACTGGAAGATTGGTCGAAGATATGGCAGCTGAGATTCAATGCCAAGAAGTGCAAAGTCATGCATATGGGGAGTGGAAATCCGAATGAACTGTATTCGATGGGCGGGGAAAGGCTGATGTGCACGGAGCAGGAGAGGGACCTTGGGGTGATGGTGTCTAATGATCTGAAATCGGCAAAACAATGCGACAAGGCGATAGCTAAAGCCAGAAGAATGCTGGGCTGCATAGAGAGAGGAATATCGAGTAAGAAAAGGGAAGTGATTATTCCCTTGTACAGGTCCTTGGTGAAGCCTCACCTGGAGTACTGTGTTCAGTTCTGGAGACCGTATCTTCAAAAAGACAAAGACAAGATGGAGGCGGTACAGAGAAGGGCGACCAGGAAGGTGGAGGATCTTCATCGGATGACGTACGAGGAGAGATTGAAGAATCTAAATATGTACACCCTGGAGGAAAGGAGGAGCAGAGGTGACATGATACAGACTTTCAGATACTTGAAAGGTGTTAATGATCAAAAGACAACGACAAACCTTTTCCGTAGGAAAAAAATCACCAGAACCAGGGGTCACGATTTGAAGCTCCAGGGAGGAAGATTCAGAACCAATGTCAGGAAGTATTTCTTCACGGAGAGGGTGGTGGATGCCTGGAATGCCCTTCCTGAGGATGTGGTGAAGACCAGAACTGTGAAGGACTTCAAAGGGGCGTGGGATAAACACTGTGGATCCATAAAGTCAAGAGGCCGCCAATGAAGAGTGGGTGACTCACCAGAATGAGGGCTACTGCCTGGAGTCAATACCCTTATTAAATAAACATACACATGCTTACTGTGACTCCAACATCGCTCTAAGCTTCAACAGCAAGAGGAAATGTGAAAAAAAGGTTCGCACTCACAAAGAGGGGAGTAGCTGGCTTGTTACGGCGGTTACTACCCCAAATCAAATAAGTCTGATACTTCACTTTCAATGCATATACAGCATAGTTCTCTGATTCAACGGCAGGGGAGAAGAAAAACCAATACTTCACACATCCAGCAGAGCTCTCTGCTTCAACGGCAGGGGAGAAAATGAGGGTTCGCACTCACAAAACGGGGAGTAGCTGGCTTGTTACGGCGGTTACTACCCCAAACCAAATGTGCCTGATACTTCACTTTCGATGCACATCCAGCATGGCTCTCTGCTTCAACGGCATGGGAGAAGGCTGATACTTCACGCGTATCCAGCATAGCTCCCTGCTTCAACGGCAGGGGAGAAGAAAAACAACCATTAAGGGCTGTATAACATAGGCTGGGTAAAACAAATAAGCATGGGTGTAGCTTGCTTATTGCGGCGGCTACTACCCCTAACTAATCAAGCTAGATATTTCACTTGGATGCAGCTCCATCACTGCTCTCTACATTAAAACTGGGGGTGGAAGGGAAATAGAACCAAGAGCTAAGAGAAACAGATAAGTATGAGAGAAAAAATGTGTGAAGCTTGCTGGGCAGACTGGATGGGCCATTTGGTCTTCTTCTGCCGTCATTTCTATGTTTCTATGTTTCTATATGTTTATCCATGAGGACTCCCAAATTTCTGACTTGGGAGGAGAAGGTAGGAAGGGTTGCAGGATGGGGGTTGGGCAGTGTGAAATTGCCGTCGTGTGAAATGAGTAGATATTCCGTCTTTTTTGTGTTCAGGATCAAGTTGAGGCTTGATAGAAGGTTGTTTATGGACTTGAAGCAGGTGTCCCAGAACTCGAGGGTTTTGTTTAATGATTCCGTGATCGGTATGAGAATTTGTACGTCGTCTGCGTACAGATAAAAGATTAGATTAAGATTGGAGAGGAGTTGGCAGAGAGGCAGCAGGTAGATATTGAAGAGGGCTTGGGATAATGAGGAGCCTTGGGGAACTCCCAAAGTAGAGCAGACAGGGTGTGACTCTTCGTTGTTAATTTTGACCTTGTAGGTCCTGTTTTGAAGGAACGACCTGAACCAGCTAAGGACGGTGCCTTTGATGCCGATGTCCGACAGTCGATCTAACAGATAGGCGTGGTTAACCAAAAGCCGCAGAAAGTTCGAGGAGAATGAGAAGACACTGTTGTTTTTTGTCCAGACTTATGAGTATGGTGTCTGTAAGTGTGATTAGGAGTGTTTCAGTGTTGCGGGCTTTCCTGAATCCGAACTGATGTGGGGAGAGGATTTTGTTGTTCAAGAATTCTGTGAGTTGCTGGTTTACTATTCTTTACAAAATTTTGGCGATGAATGGAAGGTTTGCAATAGGGTGGAAATTGGCTGGATCGTCCGGGGAAAGATTAGGGTTTTTTAACAGCAGTTTTAGGATAGCAAGTTTAAGTGGGTCAGGGACATGGCCCTGTGAGAGGGAACAATTGATGATCTCTGCAATATGCTTGGAAATGGTACTAGGAATGGAGATAAGCAAGTTAGATGGAATCGTGTCCAAAGGGTGAGATGCAAGTTTGAGCTTTTTGAGAATGATTTCTATCTCCAATGAAGATGTAGGCTCGAAGGTTTCAAGTTTTGTGATCGGCAGTGCAGTTGTAGTAATGGGGGGTGGAGGGAGAGGAATATTGTTAGTCGTGAGCGGAGCAATGAGGTTTAAGATTTTCTTTTTGAAGTAAGTGGCTAGTTCAGCAGCTTTGCTTGCGGCTTGATCATCTGGAACCGCAGTAGGTGATGGCTTCGTGAGCGAGGACACAAGAGTAAATAAAGCATTTGGGTCGTAGATGAAATGATGGATTTTTTGAGAGTAGAAGTTTCTTTTTGTGCGGAGGATGGCGATCCTGTAATGGTGCATAATTGATTTGTTTGCCGTCAGGTTACTTGAAGAGGAAGGGTTTTTGCGCCAAAGGTGTTCTCTGCTTCTGAGTTCTCTCTTGATGGTTTTTAGTTCTGGTGTGTACCAAGGTTTCCTGTTGTCGATATTTGATTGAAGGATTTTTGTAGTTAGTGGGCAGGTGATGTCTGCCACTTTTTTAGTGATTTTGGACCAGGAGGCAGTGGCCGAGTCTGCATCAGTGAGGTCGAGCTGTTCTAACTCTGAGGTTAGGTGATTGCTGAGTGTGTCTGAGTTGCATAACTTCCTGTAATGGATTGTGGTCTTTTGTGACTGAGATGGGATAGGATGAAGATTTTTTAAAGTGGTGGAGATCAGCTTGTGATCTGACCATGGGATAGGTGTACAGATTGTGCAAGATGAGGGGGAGAGGCTCTCATTTAAGAAGATCAAATCCAAGGTGTGTCCTGCTTTGTGGGTAGGTTCGTTGATAATTTGTTTGAAGCCCATGAAGTTCAATGAATTAAGAAATGTTTCACAGCTAGAAGACCGAGGGGTCTCATCCACATGGAGGTTGAAATCTTCCAAAAGAATGGCTGGTTTGTCTGAATTAATATGTTTGGCTATGAGCTCAATTAAAGGCGATGGGTCTGACTCCAGGTAGCCGGGAGGAGCATAGGTGAGGGCAATTTGCAGGTTGTTAGATTTGAAGATGGCAAGTTCTAGGGGGGGAGAGGCGTTTGCCCACTGAAGAGACAGTCTAAGTTTTTTATTTGCGGCAAGAAGCAGACCTCCACCTCTTTTCTTAGGTCTGGGAATAGAGAAGCAGTAGTAAGAGGTAAGCGGAAGTTGGTTGAATAGGGCAATATCTTCTGTTTTTAACCAGGTCTCAGTGATGGCACATAAGTCTGGTTGGGTCTCCAAGAGGTAGTCATGGAGGAGGTGAGTTTTTTTTGTGAGGGATTGTGCATTTAAAAGCGTTAGGGAGAATAGAGTGAGACCTAGAAGTTGGTTCAAAGGAGAGATCATAATTGGGATTAATCTGTTTTGCAAGATTGAGGGTGAGTAGGGGATTTTTTCTAAGTTGCTTCTGCTTTTGTGGATGATTGGGATGGTGAGAGAGATCATGGTTCGCAGCAGTAGTAGACGGTGAGTGAGGAAGGTATGCGTTGACTGCGAGCTAAACAAGCAAAACACCGTAAGAGATTAGTGTGAGAGAACTGGTGTTCTTGTTAAGAAGACAAACAAACGTTTTCACAGAGAGCTGCCTATATAGGGGCTGCACTAAGGGGCACACAAAGGGGCGGGCCCCTTTGGCGCGCGACGCCCGGCGCGGTTCGCCGGAAGGATGCACCTGAATTTAAAGGGCTTTTACCTTTATTTTTTTATTTTTTGACGTCAGTTCCTGGTCGGGGCTGCTGCTCCTTATCTCCGGCTGCTGATTGGAGGCAGAGGTCCCACGTGGCCTGCAGATCGGAGTGCAGGGAGCTGGGGCTGAGGCTCAGTGGTCGGCGGGGCTTGGGTCCCGGGCGGGGCGGCGCCGACAAGGTCGAGGAGGCAGGCAGCAAAGAAGGTGAGCCGCAGCGAAAAGGGAACGCCGGAAGAAAGCGCCTGAATTTAAAGGGCTTTTACCTTTATTTTTTTATTTTTTGATGTCAGTTCCTGGTCGGGGCTGCTGCTCCTTATCTCCGGCTGCTGATTGGAGGCAGAGGTCCCACGTGGCCTGCAGATCGGAGCGCAGGGAGCTGAGGCTGAGGCTCGGTGGTCGGCGGGGCTTGGGTCCTAGGTGGGGCGGCGCCGACAAGGTCGAGGAGGCAGGCAGCAAAGAAGGTGAGCCGCAGCAAAAAGGGCTTTTAGTTTAGATTAGCTTTTAGATTTTAGCTTTTTAGATTTTAGCTTTTCAGATTTTAGCTTTTTAGCTTTTAGATTAGCAGGTAAGAACCAATTTTTCTTTCCTATTCGTATCCAGATCAGTCCAGACTCCTGGAATGTACCCAAGCTCCCCTAAACTGGTTAGGACCTGGAGAGTCCTACTTGCAAAACACTCTCCCCAAAGCTAATGGAAGCTAGAGCCCTGACATCCAAGAGATAATGTCTGGCCAAAGTGTGCAGTGACTTCCAAGTAGCCACCGTGCAAATCTCCTGCGGACACACTAGTTGTGATTCGGCCCAAGAGGTTACCTGAGAATTTGTTGAGTGAGCCCTTCAGACCTCAGGTACAGGACTACTCTGAGATATATAAACCAACCCCATCACCTCCTTAAGCCACCATGCAATGGAAGCATTAGAAGCCTTACACTCCTTCTTTGGACCACTCCACAGAATAAAAATGTGATTGGATCTAAGAAAATCAATAGTGATTTTCAGATACCCACAGAAAACACACCTTACAACCAAGAACTTAAATTCTCTTGCATGAGGCATGGAGGTATCAAAATCCAGAAAGTTTGGAAGTTCCACAGTCTAAGATGGAATGCCGAAATCATCTCTGGTAGAAAGGAAGGCCGAAATCATCTCTGGTAGAAAGGAAGGCACCTTGCATAATGACACCCTCAAATTCGAAATCTGGCAAAAAAAGAGATCTTGATACCATAAAGCCTGGAGCTTCGAAATTCTCCTGACTGATCAGCCAGCTACCAGAAAAAACACCTTGAAAGTCAAGGTTGTTGCACGTCCCGGCTGCATGGATGCCGCGACCGGGCCTGCTCACCTCGCACTACCCTCGACTATACTAGCATTTAAGCCCACGTCTGACGAAAAGATGGTCTCTGTTCCCTTTGTTGAAAGAAGTTGTGAGACGATGTTCGTCCATTCTGAAGGTCTGACTGCACGCCGACCCGAGATAAGTAAATTTCTAATATATTGATTGAAAGATGTATAGTGGATAACAATTTTTAAAACTATATCAATACAGGTATTGATTTAGCAGAGAAAGATTGCCTATGATAAGAATTCTGCACTTTCACTACAAGCTCCTGATGAAGCAGCTGTTGCTGCGAAACTTCGGCCGTATGTTGAGCTCTATTTAAAACTTACATCATATAAGATAACAAGTGCTACTGTATTGCAGTGAAGATAAAAGATAAAAGATAAAAAGAAAAAAACTTTATAAACATGCAAAATTGAAAAATTATAAAAAGACTGCCGCAGATGATTAGAGGTCCGGGCGGCTCTCCTGTCAAACACTTAGAGAACACGCTGACAGGCGTGATGATGCGGCTATGTAACTTAAAAGAAACATAACATTATTAGATATATCTCTGTGGGGAGACGGCGATTCAGAGAATTATATTGTGACATTTCCTTTTACATTGGTATTGATATTGATGGAAATTGTCTGAGTTCTTTTTGTATACGTTACATTTAACTTGCCAATGTTTATGCATTTTCCTATTTTCCTCTGTTGGATCCTTCTTCCAATTTTTGAATGAAGATCTTTTGGCTAAAATAGCTTCTTTCACCTCCCCTTTTAACCATGCCAGCAATCGTTTTGCCTACTTTCCACCTTTCTTAATGTGTGGAATACATTTGGATTTTGCTTCTTGGATGGTATTTTTTAACAATGACCACACCTCTTGCACACTTTTTACTTTTGTAGCTGAGCCTTTCAGTTTTTTTCTAACTATTTTTCTCATTTTATCAAAGTTTCCCTTTTGAAAGTTTAGCACGAGAGCCGTGGATTTACTTACTGTCCCCCTTCTAGTCGTTAATTCAAATTTAATCATATTATGATCACTATTGCCAAGTGGCCCCACCACCGTTACCTCTCTCACCAAATCTTGTGCTCCACTGAGAATTAGATCTAAAATTTCTCCCTCTCTTGTTGGTTCCTGAACCAATTGCTCCATAAAGCTATAATTTATTCCATCCAGGAACTTTATCTCTGTAACATGTCCCGATGATACATTTACCCAGTCAATATAGGGGTAATTGAAGTCTCCCATTATTACCGCACTACCAATTTGGTTAGTTTCCCTAATTTATTTATTTATTTATTAACTTTTATTTACCGACATTTGTGAAGCACATCATGCCGGTTTACAATGAACTCAAAGGAGGAAAATTACAATAAAACAATAAAACAATAGAGCAATAAAACAGGGGAGGAGAGTGGGGAAGGAGGATACGGAGGGGTGGGAGAGGGAGGGGATAGGGGGATGGGAAAGGCAGAACTGAGAAGAAGTAAGAAACAAAATAGAGGAAACTATATACAATTGACAATATGTACAGTTACAATCAAATTATGTAGAGCTAAGGAGGTATTGAGAGACTGGCAGTATTATCTGAGCGATGGTATTCACTTAAATATAACGTAAATTTGGGGGTGGTTAAGAGGATTTCTCTTAGCATTTCACTGTCAGTCTCACCATCTTGACCAGGTGGATGGTAGTATACTCCTATCACTATAGTCTTTCCCGACACACAAGGGATTTCTACCCATAAAGATTCAATTGTGCAATTAGTCTCATGTAGGATGTTTATCCTGTTGGACTCTATGCCATCCCGGACATAAAGCGCCACACCGCCTCTCGGGTGCTCCTCTCTGTCATTGCGATATAATTTGTACCCCGTTATAGCACTGTTCCCATTGGTTGTCCTCCTTCCACCATGTCTCTGAGATGCCAATTAAGTCTATGTCATCATTCACTGCTATACATTCTAATTCTCCCATCTTACTTCTTAGACGTCTGGCATTAGCATACAAACATTTCAAAGTTTGTTTTTTGTTTGTATTTTCATTCTGCTTTTTAATTGATAGGGATAAGTTAGAATTTTTTAGCTCAGGTGAGTTTTTAGTTACAGGCACTTGGACTACCTTTCTTATTATTGGAACCTCACTGTCGGGATGCCCTAATTCTAATGCATCATTAGTATCCTTTGACGATACCTCTCTCCGAACCATGTGCTGCTGAGCGACTGTTGGCTTTCCCCTTTGTTCTAGTTTAAACCTTTTTTAAGGTTAGTGCCAGCAGTCTGGTTCCACCCTGGTTAAGGTGGAGCCCATCCCTTCGGAAGAGACTCCCCCTTCCCCAAAAGGTTCCCCAGTTCCTAACAAAACTGAATCCCTCTTCCTTGCACCATCGTCTCATCCATGCATTGAGACTCCGGAGCTCTGCCTGCCTCTGGTGACCTGCGCATGGAACAGGGAGCATTTCAGAGAATGCTACCCTGGAGGTTCTGGATTTAAGTTTTCTACCTAAGAGTCTAAATTTGCTTCCAGAACCTCCTTCCCACATTTTCCTATGTCATTGGTGCCCACATGTATGACAGCCGGCTCCTCCCCAGCACTGTCTAAAATCCTATCTAGGTGACGCGTGAGGTCCGCCACCTTCGCACCAGGTAGGCATGTTACCAGGCGATCCTCACGCCCACCAGCCACCCAGCCACCCAGCTGTCTACATTCCTAATAATCGAATCACCTACTATGACGGCCGATCTAACCCTTCCCTCCTGGGCAGTAGGCCTTGGGGAGATATCCTCGGTACGAAAGGATAGTGCATCACCTGGAGAGCAGGTCCTTGCTACAGGATCCTTTCCTGCTACACCAGGTTGATGCTCTCCAATCATGAGACCTTCTTCCTCCAAGGCAGCACCAGGGCTGCCAGCCTGAAGTTGGGACTTGGCTACTATGTTCCTGAAGGTCTCATCTATATACCTCTCTGTCTGCCTCAGCTCCTCCAGGTCTGCCACTCTAGCCTCCAGAGATCGGACTCGTTTTCTGAGAGCCAGGAGCTCTTTGCATCGCATGCACATGTACAACTTCTCACCGGTGGGTAAAAATTCATACATTTGACACTCAATGCAAATGACTGGGAAGCCCCCCTCTTGCTGCTGGACTGCTGCCTTCATCTCAATTTTAATCAGTACCTAGTTAAGTAATGTGTCTAATTAACGTCCTTTAAATGTATTAGTGAATTCACTATATGTCTGGTAGTGGCCTACAGGGGTCTGATCAAATTCTCAATAAAGTTTTGTTGTTGTTTATTTTTTTTTTTTTAATGAAAGTGGCACCTGCTTAAAGGATGAGCTAGGGGTGGGTGGGCGAGGGGTGGGAGGGTTGGGAAATAAAAACAGTCTAACTTCAGTTAGTCAGCTAGAGTGACTCACTGCTCTCTTGATTAACAAATGTTGGTAACTATTCAAACCAAGTCACACTACCTCAACACCTTTCCAAGGTGAGTAACTGGACTTAACTTTTCAACCTTTTTACTTAGTTATATACTACTCCTAGCTTATTTCTAGCTTCTGGCTACTTTTATTTTGTTTTTTTTAAATACAAACACTCAGTTCTGCTTACTAGCTGCCTTACAGACTTTTAAAAATAAACACACTACCTACTGCTTACTAGCTGTTTTATTGACTGACTATTTAAAAATACAGTCTAACTTGTTTATTCACTGTCTTACTGACTATTAAAAGCACAAACACACTAAATAATATTCCCAAATAGTAACTTTGCCCCAATAGTTTTAAGAAAGACAATGTCCCAAGCAAAAACACTGATTCCTTTCAGCCACCAGCAAAGTGATCCTCTCCTCTCAGTGTTCCCTTCCACGCCTTGAAAGAGGCCTTCTATACCGGCCCGTGTCTACGTCACCCGGATCCTAACTGCCACTTCATAGTCGAAGTCGACACATCCACCATTGGAGCAGAAGCGGTATTGAGTCAATATTCCACCAAGGGAACCCTAGTTCCATGTTCTTTTTATTCACATAAATTCTCCTCCCCAGAACAGAATTATATCATAGCAGCCTGCAAACTCCTAGAAGTGAAACTTGCCCTTCAGAAATGGCGTCCCTGGCTTGAAGGGGCACAGCACAAATTCACAATATTTACTGACCATAAAAATCTGGAACACCTAAAAGAGGCCCAATTACTTAACCCAAGACAAGCCCGCTGGGCCCTGTTCTTTGAGCGCTTCAACTTCGAGCTCCGTTATCGCCCAGCGGCGAAAAACTTCCGTGCAGAATCATTCTCTCGCTCCGTTGAGCCAGAGGACACACCCAAGAATCCCAGACACATCATTGATCCAGCTTGCATATCAATAGCAGTCACCACCATGGTACCAGCCGGGAAGACGGTGGTCCCCTGCCGTCTTCGTGAATGCGTACTCTGTTGGGCCCACAATTCCAAGCTGGCCAGTCACCTCGGCCAAGCCCAGACTCTCGAAATGCTCCAAAGGCACTTTTGGTGGCCTGGTATGACAAAAGACTCCCGAGAATACGTGGACTCCTGTCTGGTTTGCGCACAGCAAAAACCCCTGACTGGCTGCACATGGGGACTTCTTCAACCACTTCCTGCGCCCACCAAACCCTGGTCAAGTCTCTCCACAGATTTCATCGTGGATCTGCCTCCTTCAAAAGGAAATATGGTAATCTGGGTCATCATTGACTGTTTCTCAAAAATTGCACATTTTGTCCCCTTACCTGGACTCCCATCAGCTCCAGAGCCAGCTCAACTCTTCCTAAACTACGTATTTTGTTTACATGGTCTACCACAAGAAATCGTCTCCAATCATCTCCCAAATTTATTGGTCCATTGCCCGTCCTTCGACGCATAGGAGCAGTCACCTACCAGCTAATGCTTCCACCCTCGATAGGAATTCACAACACGTTCCATTTAAACCATTGGTCTTATCTTGGCCTTCCCAAAGGCCTCCTCCATCTATGCAACATACAGCGGAACCTGAAAACACTTTACAGGTCAAAGATGTTCTGGACGTTCGATGATGTCGAGGCCACTGGGAATACCTCCTGTCATGGGAGGGCTTAGGTCCAGAAGAAAGCTCTTGGGAGCCCTCTCACCATATTTTTGAGAAAAACCTGCTCTTGGACTTCCACCGAGATCATCCAGAAAAACCCAGACCGGTAAGGGGGAAGCCTACAAAGGGGGTACTGTTGAGCATCCAGGCCACATGGGTGCCGTGACCGGGCCTGCTCACCTCGCACTACCCTTGACTACCTCCGGTCATGCTGCTGCAGCCAGCTCCCACCGTCCCCGTCGCTCACCACGGCCCTCTCCGGCTTCCTCCATGCTGCAGGCCTCGCAGAGGAGCTCCCGTCGCGGCTCTGCATATTCGGCTGCCTCGGCCCCACCCTTAGGCACGCGCGTGGCCGACGTACTCTGATTTAAAGGGCCAAGCACCTGAAGGCCCCTTAAATAGCGAGGTCCTATCCCCAGGACATCACCTTGGCAATTGGGTCGACACCGTGGTGTAGTATGCTTGCCTATCCTGTGTTCCAAGTGTCTCCTTGTTCCAGTGTCTCCTTGTTCCAGCGTCTCCTCGGTCCAGGGTTCCCTTGTTCCTGAGTGTCCGTGTGTTCCCGTATCCTTTTTCAGATAGTACCTCCTCGGACTGATCTCTGGTACTGACCTCTGCCTGCCTGACCATTCTCTTGTCTGCTGCCTGGAACTGACCACTGCCTGCCTGACTATTCTCTTCGTCTGCTGCCTGGAACTGACCACTGCCTGCCTGACCATTCTCTTCGCCTGCTGCCTGGAACTGACCTCTGCCTGCCTGACCATTCTCTTCGTCTGCTGTCTGGAATTGATCACTGCCTGCCTGACCATTCTCTTCGTCTGCTGCCTGGAACTGACCCTCGCTTGCCTTGACTATGCTCGGACTGACTTTGGTATTTGATCTTTGCTTTGGCTGAGCATTCTGGACTGATACATGCGCTTCACTCGAACACTCTCTTCTGGCCTGCTGTGGCTACCAGACCAACCTGCTTGGAAACCATGGCCTTCACCTGACTTGACCCGCAGATGCTGCCTGCATGGCTCAGAGAACCTTCCTGAACTGTTACCTCCCTGAGGTCTATGGAGCTTCCAATTTGGGTCTGGTACATCCTCTCTGCATCAGCCGCACACCCTTTCTCGTGGTGGGCACACCTCTCTGCTACCTCTCCGGGAGACCCTCTGATGCCCACCTAAGTCCAGGCAGTCCAGGTTCCCAAGGGCTCAACCTGCGGAAACCCCGGATTGCTATTGGTGAAGCTCCAGCTAGCCTCTGTCTCCTCGTGTGCTCTGCCTCCTGGTGGCAGGAGCTCTCTGGGTCCGATCAGAGGGCTGTACCAATCCTGCACCAGGCCAAGGGTCCACCTCCAGCGCAACAAAGGTCTTCAAAGTTGTCCCCATTAGGAGTTCAAATGGCTCCACACACATTCCTGTAAGTACCAGAATAAGAATTCAAGATTTATTTATTTCTATATACCGAAATACCAAAAAAAATCATACCGATTCACAAAATTTAAAAATACATAAATAACAATAGAAATTAAAATATATATCCTCATAAAATAACAATTGCAATTAAAAATTATATCTTAATTAAATAATACATTGTTGATAATCACAAATTACATTGTGGGGTATGGAAGTGAAGTGCGGCGCTAAACCACTCCACGTTATCATTAAATAAGGATTTATGGATTAATAATAAAACTTTGAATTGGATTCTATAAAAAAATAGGCAGCCAGTGCAAATTTTTTAAAACAGGAGTGATGTGATCATACTTCTTGGTGCCAATTAAAACTTTCATGGCTGCATTTTGAAGAAGCTGTAAGGGTCTGATGGCAGTTAACAGAAGACCCAACAGGAGGGCATTACAGTAATCCAATTTCGAGAAAATCAAAATTTGTAACACTGTTCTAAAATCATTGAAATGCAGCTTTGGCTTTAATTTCTTTAGAATTTGGAGTTTGAAAAAACTGTCTTTAATCAGGTTATTAATAAATTGCTTCAAATTAAGGGCCTCATTTTCTAAAGTATCGCAGGCCTGCAATACTTTAGGTAATGAGGGGCGGAGGGCCAAAACGGAGGGCGGTCCTGCACTAGCCGGCAGTGATCGCACCGCCGCGGTGCGATCGCTGCCGGTTTCGCACCCAATAGTGCCACCATAGAAGGTGTAGCTATTGGACGTGAACTAAGGGCCTTACCTTTTCATCGTCCGCGGCGTCTTCGCGGAGTCGGCCCCAGTGACGCCCCAACTCTTCCTCTTCCGGAGTCGACTCCGCCCCCATCTTGGTATTGCATGCGATAAGGGACTTTTTGCATGTGAAACGTCCCTTATCGCGTGCGATCCGTCTGGAAAATAAGGCCCCAAGTTCACTATCAAGAGTAAACCCTAAATCCTTGGCTTCATCAACTATGGAACACTTAGGCTGAAGGGTGATATGATAGAGGTGTTTAAAATCATGAGAGGTCTAGAAGGGGTAAATGTGAATTGGTTACTTACTCTTTCAGATAATAGAAGGACTAGGGGGCACTGCATGAAGTTAGCATGTAACACATTTAAAACTAATCGGAGAAAGTTCTTTTGCACTCAACACACAATTAAACTCTGGAATTTGTTGCCAGGGGATGTGGTTAGTGCAGTTAATATAGCTGGATTTAAAAAAGGTTTGGATAAGTTCTTGGAGGAGAAGTCCATTACCTGCTATTAATCAAGTTGACTTAGAAATTAGCCACTGCTATTACTAGCATCAGTAGCATGGGACTTCGTTTTTGAGTACTTGCCAGGTACTTATAGTCTGGTTGGCCACTGTTGGAAACAGGATGCTAGGCTTGATGGACCCTTGGTCTTACCCAGTATGGCATGTTCTTATGTTCTTATTATTATTGTATTCCTTCATCTTCCTGTAATCGAGTTTATTACATATTTGCAATATTTCAGTTTTTTGTTGATTTAGTGAAAGTTTCATATGGACTAATAACTGTTGAATAGAGGAGAGATATATATCCAATAATTTAATTGAATTGTTAAGACAGCCAGATATTGGAAGTATGAACATTATCTGCATATATGTAATATGTTAATCCTAAACCAACTAGCAGCTTGCAAAAAGGCAACATATAAATATTAAAAAGTGTCACGGATAGTGAAGAACCTTGCGGTACCCCAGAGGATAATGAAACTGAATCAGATGGACTGATTTTTCGCACCGGAGGATGCAAATTCGTAGGCCCCCGAAGAAATCATATAATATCTGATGCACAGACAGAGGATATCCCTGCATCTTCCCGGAGACAGCCCAAGGCCAATACCTGGACTCTTAGTGAGTTAAAGGCCAGACCTTTGGCCAAATCCTCCTGAAGAAAGACCAAAATATGCGACACTGAGGCCAAAGTAGGATGTACTCCATTCACTGCACAGTAAACCTTGAAGACCCCCTAAATCTTCACATACGCTAAGGACATGGAAGGTCACCTGGCCTGCAATAAAGTGGTGATAACTGCCTCAGAATATCCCTTCCACCGCAGCAGTCTCATCTCAAAAGCCAAGGTGCGAAACAGAAGTAAGCCACCTGATCCAAAAATATTGAGCTCTGATTTTTATTTTATTTATTGATTTTGTATACCGTCGTTCAGTGTAGCCATCACAACATTAACAAGTAAAGCATAGATAAATACTCACGCATGTCAATACAGTATAAGCTAAAATAGTAACAGAAAATTGCTTATTAAAAGAGAGTTCAGTACATTCTTATCATAAAAGGAACAATATTATTCATAAAAAAGACAAGTTAAATTTAAGCATTAAAAGAAAATAAATATATATAAAAGCAAGAATAAAAGAATTTTAAAATTGTAAAAAGAATCTAGAAAATATTTAGTGGAGGGTGAGTGACTTATTGGGACTCTTGATATGCTATTGAGAAGAGCCAGGTCTTTAGGTCCTTTTTGAAAGATTTAAGATTAGTTTGTAGTCTTAGTTCAGAGAGAAGTGCATTCCATGGTTTAGGACTAGCGAGTGATATTGCAAGTTCTCGCACTTGCGAAAGGTGTACAAATCGAACTGAGGGGATTGTTAGTAGACCTTTATTAGCTGAGCTTAGGTTTCGTTGGGTACGTGAAGATTAATTGCCGTGTTCAACCAGTCTGTCTGTTCTTCATATATAATTTTGTTTAATATGGTAAGTACCTTATATTTTATTCAGAATGTTATTGCTAACCAATGTAGTGATATCAGAATTGGTGTGATGTTTATTATTTATGCTATTTATCTATGCTACCCATCCCTATTACCCTCCCTGTAACAAAATATACCTAATGATAATTATCGCCACCCGGCTACTCTGACATTAGCTACTATTTATGCAATATATTCCGTTTGCCATACCTTCACTATTTATGCCATCTTATGGCACTGCTATACTACAATTATTTATGCTATCATTCTGACACTGTCTTTTTACCCATGTTGCAACTCTAACTTCTGATGACATTTCTCTAATCATCTACTGTACCTTTAATAACTTATTTGTAAACCGATGTGATATGTAAATCGAACACCGGTATATAAAAACAAACAAACAAATACTTAAATACATAAATACATACATATTTATTAGTGCCAGTTAGGATCCTTGCTGCCTAGTTTTGAAGAATTTGTAATGAACGGATGATGGAAAGGGGTAGGCCGAGTAGGAGAGAGTTACAGTAGTCGATATTGGTGAATATGAGCAATTATAGTACTGTCCTGAAATCATCTGGGTTTAAGAAGGGCTTAAGTTGTCGTAGCATTTGTGAAATCCATCTTTTATTTTTGCTGATGAAAAAGATTCAACAGATGGGTGAACCCAGAGGTCCATCTAGGGCCATGTTGTCCAAAGCCATGAAACATGTATGATGTGGCCACTCCGGAGCCACTAAATCATTTATTTTATTTTATTTATTTATGTAGGCATTTATTACCTGCCTTTCCTATGTTCAGAGTGGAGTACAATATGAACATACACAGTCAAATGAAAGGAGAGAACAACAATTCATCATTCCTACTAAAAGAGGGGAACAACATAGTTAATCAGGAAGGGGGAAAAACAAAAATAGGCACCAAGGGAATCTATTTTTGAGATAGGAGCCAGAAGTGGGGCAGTAGTCTGCTATGTTGAGCCATCTGAGAAGGGACATGTTGGGCATATTCCATTATCATTTCAGTTTAGGAACGTTTTTAGGGCTTTTTTAAAGAAGGTTCTTTTTCAGAGACATCTTACTTCCATAGGAAGGCTGTTCCATAGGAGTGGTCCTGCAGAGAAAAATGCTCATTCTCTGGTTTCCTCAAGGTGGGTGAGCTTTAGAGGAGGGGAATCTAGTAGCATTAGGTTGGACAATCTGAGTGGATGGGAAAAGGAGTGGATTTCTATTGTTGAGGAGAACCATGGGGAGTGTAGATTGTGAACTGAGGAGTGTAGGATCATGGCAAGCTTGTATTGTACTCGGTAGGAGTTAGGGAGCCAGTGAAGAGCTTTGAGTACAGGAGAGATGTGATCAGGCATGGGAATGCTAGTAAGGAGTCTTGCTGCTGAGTTTTGTATGATCTGTAATGGGCGGGTTGCGTAGGAAGATAGGCCTGTCAGGAGGGAGTTACAGTAGTGTATCCCAGAGAAAAGTAAAGACTGAAGGTCTGACCTGAAGTCAGTGTTCAAGAAGGGGCTTAAGGTAACAGAGCAGGCATAGTTTGTAGTAGGAGGAGTTGATAACAGTTCTTATATTGTTGCGCATGGAAAGAGAGGGGTCAATTGTGACTCCAGATGTTGTTGGGAGATAGAGATGGAATGGGACTCAAAGGAGAAATGGTTGGACCTGCCTAGATATTTCTATATATAGAAGAATGTCTCGAGGCCATGGCAGAACTAGAGCATCGATACCTTCGGCCCCATGTCCTCTCCGACGACTGTAAAAGTGAGACACCTTGGCATTCTGCCTGGTCTTGGCATTTTGCCTAGTCACCATCAAGTCCATATGAGGATATCTCCATGTTCTCAGGATGAGATGCATCACCGCCTGTGACAGCATCCACTCTCTGGGGTCTAATTCTCTTTGACTGTGAAAAGTCGCCTGAACATTGTCCACCCCAGCGATGTGAGACACCGCTATCTTCTCCAAGTGCTGTTCCATCCAAAGAATCAACTCCTCTTGAGCCTCTGCCCAACTCTTGTTTACTCCCTGCCCATTGAGATAGGCCACAGTCCTTGCACTTTCTGATAGGAACCATACAGGATGGCCGTGTAACCAAGGCAGAAAGGCAAGTAAAGCATCATGCACTGCTCTTGTCTCTAACTGACTGGTAGACAACGAAGCCTCGGGGGTGGCTTGCTTGCGGGAATGACGGCTACTACCTGGAGATTAATATCATTCAATAAACATATACACAGTTAATGCGACTCCAACATTGCTCTATACTTCATCGGCAAGAGGAAATATGGAAAAAAGGATTTTCATCCACAAAAAAGCAGGGGAGTAGCTTGCTTGTTACGGCGGTTACTACCTCAAACCAAATAAGCCTGATACTTCACTTTCAATGCATATCCAGCATAGCTCTCTGCTTCAACGGTAGGGAGAATGAAGAAAAGATGATTTATATTCAGATAACAACCAACAAGGAATGAATTACATAGTCTGGGTAATAAAATAAGCATGGGTGTAGCTTGCTTGTTACGGCGGTTATTACCCCGAATCAATTAAGCCTGATACTTCACTTGGAATACATATCCAGCACAGCTCACTGCTTCAACGGCAGGGGAGAATGAAATAAAGAGGATTTATATTCAGACAACCAACAAGGGCTGAATTGCACAGGCAGGGTAAACAAGCATGGGAGTAGCTTGCTTATTACGGCGGTTACTACCCCAAACCAATTAGCTAGATACTTCACTTAGATGCAGCTCCAGCACTGCTGTCTGCATCGATGGTGGGGGTGGAAGGGAATTGGAACCAAAAAGTTACTTATATGGGCCAAGAGTAACCGATAAGTATGAAAACAAATAGGTGTGAAAGCTTGCTGGGCAGACTGGATGGGCCGTTTGGTCTTCTTCTGCCATCACTTCTATGTTTCTATATATTGACCAATGGCCCTGGCCAACTGATTCTGACATACTGCTCCCAAACTGGAAAACTGGCATCTATGGTGAATATCATACAATCCGGAACCTCCAGTTCTACACCACGCTCCAAATTGGCCTGAATAAGCCTCCACGAAAGACTGTCATTGCCTTCCCCCTTGAGAGGAAGGGAGATATGAAACTCCTCTATTAACGGATTCCAGTGGGAGAGAAGAGCCCTCTGAAGAGGCAGCATATGTGAGAATGTCCAATGCACTAGCTCCAATGTCGATGCCATTGAACCAAGTTCCTGTAAATTGTCCCAGACCTTGGGTATCAAAAATTTAACAAGTGGCAAACTTCTGCTTGCCACTTCAGCAACCTCACATCCATGAGAAACACTCTCCCCTCCAATGTGTTGATCTGAGCTCCCAGAAATTCCAGTGGTTGAGACGAAACAAGATGGCTCTTTGCTCGATGCACCACCCAGCCCAGAAACATCAACTGTATCAGTACTCTCTGAGCCAACTGCTGACAGCAGTCCTCTGATTTCTGAGAAACACTTTTGCTAGCCTGGTACCGAAATGGGCTGCTAGGCACACTAGCGACTGGACCAGACCCTAGTTGCTCATGCCAGATTTTCCCCACAACCCAGGGTCCATAACTCCTGCATGACAAGAGGAACAGCCTGCTGACCTAGTACCTTTGACATCACCTAAATTAGCCAAGCATCCATATAAGGATGCACTAAAAGGCCTTTCTTTAATCGTGCTGCGGCCATGACCCCCCCCCCCCCCCCCCCATCATCTTGGTGAAGGTCTGCAGTACTGGCCTAACTCATATAGAAGTGTGAGAAACTGAACACACTCTCATAGCTACATGAAGCAAAGGAATCCCTGACACACCTTCCTAAAGAGAATAACTATATATGCTTCTCTGAGAACCAGAATAGCCAGAAACTCTCTCCTTTGCGAGCAGCTTTAACCACCAAGCAGAGAGATTCTATCTGGAAATGTGGCATTCACAGAGCCATCTGCACCTCCTCAGACATAGAAAGTCTTCTATCTTGCCTCGAATTAGATGTAATACCTTCCCCTGTCCCGCTCTTCCTGGTAGTTTAGTGAATCACCTCTAGTTTGAAGGGACAGCACACGGAGAGCACATGTAGCTCTCCGTGCTACATGTGCTCTCCGTGCGCTGCCCATGTCCATCTAGCACATGGACCTCCTAAGAAAATTCTATGACATGCTTCACGGAGAGGGTAGTGGATGCCTGGAATGCCCTTCCGGAGGAAGTGAAGACGAGAACTGTGAAGGACTTCAAAGGGGCGTGGGATAAACACTGTGGATCCATAAAGTCTAGAGGACGTGAATGAAGAGTGAGTGGCTCGCGGGAATGATGGCTACTACCTGGAGATAATAACCTTATTCAATAAACATACACACAGTTAATGTGACTCCAACATTGCTCTAAGCTTCAATGGCAAGAAGAAATGTGGAAATAAGGATTTGCATTCCCAAAAAAGCGGGGAGTAGCTTGCTTGTTACGGCGGCTACTACCCCAAACCAAATAAGCCTGATACTTCACTTTCAATGCATATCCAGCATAGCTCTCTGCTTCAATAGCAGGGGAGAAAGACTGATACTTCATGCATATCCAGCATAGCTCTCTGCTTCAATGGCAGGGGTGAAAGTCTGATACTTCACTTTCAATGCATATCTAGCATAACTCTCTGCTTCAACGGCAAGGGGAATGAAGAAAGGTGGATCTATATACAGACAACAACCAACAAGGACTGAATTATTTAGTCTGGGTGGGCAGGTGGGTGTGGCTTGCTTATTGCGGCGGTTGCTACCCCTAACTTAATTGGGCTACATATTTCACTTAGGTGCAGTTCCAACACTGCTCTCTCATTAATGGTGGGGGTGGAAGGGAAATAGAACCAAAAGATTACTAAGAGCCAAGAGAAAAAAAAATGCGAAGCTTGCTGGGCAGACTGGATGGACCGTTTGGTCTTCTTCTGCCGTCATTTCTATGTTTCTATGCTGCCTTGAGAGCCTTTACTCCAGGTTGCCACAGGAATCCTGAAAGCACAGCAGATGCTTGCCTCTGAGAGGAAGATCCTCTGTTTGGCCGATATGGAAGTTCTAATCGATATTCTTGGACCCACCCAAGTGTTTCCCCCTCACTCTCACCAAACCAAGGCCTGTTCATGAAGGGAAGACTGCCAAATTGCAATTTGGAGTCAAAAAGACTTCTGTTCAAAACAGCAAACCTCATGTCCTTGTCAACATATGTAGCTGAACATCCAAACTATCTATTCTGGCCTGCACTCCTTCCAAATGTTGTGCATCCATGGACAGTGCTGTCTGTGAACCCTGGAGCACAAACAGATGCCCAGCATGAATCCACTGCCAACTGCAGCTCGGATGCAGCTGGGACCTTGAACTGCAGCTCGGACGCAGCTGGGACCTTGAACATCTTCAGAAGATGGATTCCCACAACGTTTCCCGGGTATTCTTCAGTGCTATTGACTCTTCCACTGGAATGGTGGTCTTTATAGTCACCACTGAAACTGATGCATCCTCCTTAGGAAGGCTGAGCAGCTCTACAGCATCCTTGGTCGCAGATAAAGCTTAGCCATGGCTCCGCCAATCTTTTCTCCTCAAATGACCCTTTCAACTGGCTGGTGGAAAGGACATGTTCTAGCCATGGGCACTCTCCGTGTGAATCAACTGCCCTAAATCCAGCTTACTGGGGGATTAATGGAAGGAGGTCTACCTTCCAGAAGAGCTAGGTCTCCCTAAGGCATCCCCATTTTTCTCCCATTAGCCTCTGAACTATCAGATCCTTACAATGGCCCTACCATTTAGGGAAAATCCTGGATTTATCCCACCTCTGAGAACTGTGAGATCAGGTCTGCCTACCAGCAGCATCCCTCATGCCAGAGAAGGCATTGTGCAATACTAGCAAACTCTGCAGAAAAACATCTTTCCAAGATCAGAGCCCCTTTCCGGTGACTCATTTTTTCCTGGAATCCACCTGTGGGGCTGAATGGACATAGCGAAGCTGGGCCCTCCCCCCACATCCTCCAGCAATGTGGAAACTGCATCTAAGATGGCCACTGTTCTCAAATTGCAGGGGAGGCCCTGCTAGCCGTTGTTGCTCTTTAATTATCTTTCTCTGCGTGATCCTTACAGTTTTGAAGTTTTTCAATTCTCTCTCTCGGCGTGGTCCCTGCGGCCCTGTCTGGGCACCTAACAAGTACCTGCCCCATTGGCCAGCAGCAGACATCCCCAATGCTTCTCCTACCAGTGCGACAATGCTCAACGCGGGACCCTGAATGCCATGCTGCTTTTGCTGCACGCATATGCTAATCCTCCTCACATCCGTGTCACCACCAGCATCTCAACGGTAAGCAAGGGAACAGTCCGCTGGCACCACGGAGCCAATACCCAGTCTACTCTGCAGGCAAAGAAGCTGCTGAAAAACTCCATTGCAGGATTCCCCGAGCTGCTAAGTAGCTCACCCCCCACCCCCCAGCCCCGCCAGAACCCGGATTCCTCTAACTAGCTCGTTGTTCTCTCTCTCTCTTTTTTTTTTTTTTACTCTCTGAGAACAAGTAAAGATACATAGAAGCCAATACGTTCCTTTGGTGCAAACCTTCCAGTTCCCGGAGCACAGGCCGCATGGCAGATCAGAAGAGAGCCAGACCACTGGCTTTATCAGTCTCCACTCCGTTTGCCAAACTTTAGCAACCCAGCTCAGGACAAACCATATGAAAAGGGATACTTCCCTGCTCCACTGGGCTTGCAGTGCAGAACTGCCAGCAGGTTCCACCGGTCTCATGGGGGATGAGGGAACTGGACCACCAGATGGCCACCCCACGGACTTCCGGACTGAGCTATCAGACAGGTCACCAACTCCCTGCTCGTCTGCTTCAAACCAGGGGAGGTGGCCCCACCAGGACTTCACAACTCCCTGGGAGGATCCAGAAATTGTCGTCTTCTAATTTACTGTTTATTTTTCTCTCCAGACTGCAGGTTTAACACCATCTACTATCTGCTGGAGACAGAGGCATACAGAGGGACTGCAGGTAGTACACTAGGTTATATACAGTGTCAGTGAAACTTTCTCTGTCTCCATCTTCTGGCTGGGAGGCAAAACCCAGGAGTCTGGACTGATCTGGGTACAAACAGGAATTCAAGAATGACATAAGCGCATGTGGAATGTGTTAATAAGTTTATTGCAAAAGAAGGTTACATATATCACTATTACATGGAAAACATGCTACTCTGGGCATGCGTCAGATGTGATTAACATTTTAGTGCATAGAAAGTAAACAATATATTGCTTAAAGTGCAGCATCTTAGTGTTAATGATTTCCAGATGCACCACTGGGACCATTAAACATGTTCCTTGAGATCAGTCTGCATCTCAGTCTTAGTAACAGTTTCATATCTAGTTGAAAATAATAATCTTTCTAGCAGTTCTGCCCTGTGTCTGACTGTGGAGTGGCTTCTCTGTCTTCCCCTCTCCTGACACACCATAAGAGACTATTACAGCACCCTGAATGGGTGGGGAGGGGCAAAGATCTTTACTAGAAGGCTGCCACAGTTGTGCCTAACTTCTAAAGCCACTGATGCTCCCATGAACCAGACTAACAGAATACCGTCTCCAACTGTGCATTTTCTTGTAAACCATAAAGGAGTAAAACACAAAAATATCAGGGTAGCTCATCTGGGGCAGAAAGCTGTTCTTTTTGAACTGTAAAAAAGCTGGCTTGCAATCACTAGTCCCTTGAAACATGAACTTAAAGTTTTAAATAAGGCTTCAACTCTCCTCTACACACAGGAAATGCTGTAATGCAATTCACAAAATGGCCACAAGATGGTGGTATTGCCCTTGAAAAGTGCCAGCAAGTAAATTCAGTCCAGTTTATAATTTTTGAGCACTTGCAAAGGGTCTGGGATAAAGTCTAAGCAATCTTGGGGAGGGGGAGGAGAGCTTTATCCTTGATATCCATCACTCTTGATTTACTGATTCCATTACTACCCCTCTGACATTTGGAGGTCTATGATTGAAGAAGTTGCCGCTGTTAGACAAGTCTAACTAGAAAACCTGCGACAGGAAGACTGTGACATTTTAGTTTTTGTTCTGGTAGTTCCCTCCTGCTTTTTTGGGCTTCCAGTTCAATTGGAACTGAAACTGGGATCATGCGCCATTAACCCACACCCAAATCCACCCAGAGATTGTATATCCCCTCCCAATTCATAGAAACAGAGAAAATGACCACAAGGCCCATCTAGTCTGTGCTCAATATGACTCCTAGTGCAGTGCCAGAGACCCCAACTGATCTCTGGTTTTCCCTTCACTCATGGACCCTAAATCCAGACACTGGGGTCTCACTGTTACATGACAACCGATTCCCTCCAACCCCCACCTCCAAGGTGCTACTTCTGCAGCATCCATGGCCCCAGCTGTTCCAGATAGTGCAAGGCCCAATCCAGGAATCAAACTCAGGTCCTCTCTATGGAGCCCACCTGAAAGGCTACAACTTTTAGACAAAGCTCATGCAGGGGAGGGATCCATGACATTTATTTTATTTAAAAATGTTTCTATTCTGTCTATAACAAAAAATGTGCTAGGCAGATTATAGCAATATCATCTCTAGAAGTCTGGTCCCAGACATGTAGTCTAACATAATGCAAGTAACAAGGATTTGAAAGAAAACATTTATTAGCGAGACAGGATGTTTGTGGCACCTACCCATGCCCGCTTTCAAAAGAATTACCCACTATAATTCAAGCATGGAGTGTGCCTCTTCCTTCAGAGCAGCATAGGATCCATGGGCAGAAAGACACAAACTAATGTTTTTAGCCCCTCCATATACTTTCCACAGAAGGAAATTTTCTTGTGAGCTGTGCTGGTAGCCACTTTGACGGTTTGTCTACTGACACACTCACCCACCCTCCAGGTCCTCCTCCCTAAGGCATCCTCCCTACCTCTTGAACCTTCATGCCCACCTCTCATGGAAAGCAGAAATAAATAGAGCAATATATGAACCTTCTGCAAGCTGAGTCAAAAGCAGGGGAGTATGTCAGGAACCGAGCTTCCTCTGCTAGCCTTTCTCCTTCTGTCTGCACTGTCTGATCCTCCACACCAGTTAACTCCCTACCCGACTGCTGCATTTTCTATGGCTCCCAGGCAATGCCAATATTTTCGTATTTGCCAAACTGCCTGGAATCATAGAAGTTGCAGTGGCTGGAAAGGGAGTCAAGTGGGCAGAGCATCAGACAGTATGATCAATGTGGGTCCTATAGTGAGCACATCTATGGCTGCAGAAAAAGTCATTGCCTTACACCCCAGCTGATCGCTGGCTTTTCCTTTGCAGCTCTGTGCCCGTCCTGGGTTTTCTTGAATTCTGTTGCCTCCACCATTTCCCCTGGGAGGCCCATTCCATGCATCCAGCACCATTTCTATGAGGAAATATTTTGCATTGTAGCATAAGGCTGCATGGAGGCAGACTTGGGAGGCACCATTCTTTGTTCTAGAACTTCTTTTCCATTGAAAAGTTTTGTCTCTTGTACATTACATATACCTCTATGGTATTTGAATGTCTCTATCATATTCCCTCTCTCTTTTCTCCTCTAGGATGTATGTTTTGAGGTCCTTTGATTACAGAGATGTTCCTTTATCTGGATCTATAACTCCCAGTCATTGGTGTCATAAGATGAGAAGTTTTAGGTTACTGTAACCATAGAGGGAGAGGGAGAAACAGCAGGTATAGTGTAGGGAGAGGTGGTAGGGCATGGAGATTATTGAGAAAGCACAGGGAGAGACTGTGGACATAGCTCAGTGAAAGAACACACAGATAGCAAATGGGGAGACCACAGTGACAGTGCTGGGAGTTATTGAAGAGAAAGCACAAGGAGTTACCTCAGAAACATCACAGGCAGAGGCAGAAACTGTGGCACAATGTTTTAGAATGAGTTCTGTTCATGTAGATTCTTGAATTCTTCCAGATAAGATCAGTTGTGGATCTGAAATCCCACCCTATCCCATTACTGCTCTCCTCTTTTGCCTCCCCTTCCCCCCCACCGAGGGGCTCTGCTGACCTCAGCACCCTGTCCCCTCACAGCGGCATGTCATCAGCTCATCTTCCCACCTTTAAGGAACACAGCCAAGAGCCACAGTAACGGAAGAATGCAGAAATGGCTCCACCTATGTCCACACCTCCATGGGGATCACACCCTCCTTGCTGCGCAGAGGTGGTAGCAGGTGCTCCTCAGATAGAAAATGCAGTGGAAACTCTACCAGTAGGCCCCGGATTCGCTCCAGCAGCTCCTGAGCCAGCTCTGGGCTCACTGTGGCAAGATTCTCCACAGCACTGTACTCCCGCAGGGCTCGATGTGTCTGCATGGAGTTGGAGGGGAGACAACGGAAGACCTGCAAGGGCAGAGGGGAACACAAATTAGAACCTGGGTCTGCAGCATCACTGCTCTGTGTCCTCAGCACTAAGAACATAAGAAGTGCCGTGCTGGGTCAGACTAAGGTCCATCGAGCCCAGCAATCTGTCTCTGGCAGTGGCCATGCCCAGTCCAGATCCCCAATAGTTATCTCACTTTCATGAGTAAGCACCGGCATTCCCAAGGCTACCTGGCTAATACCATTTATGGACTTTTCCTTCAGAACTTGTCCAATCCTCTTTTGAACCCCACTATTTTAGTTGCCTTGACGATGTCCTCCAGCAAAGGATTCCATGACTGCGCTGAGTGAAAAAATACTTCCTACAATTTGTTTTAAATCTATCAGTTGCTAGTTTCATGCAGATTCCCCTAATCCTAGTGTAGTTTGAAAGGGTAAATAACCATTCCCTATTTATCAATCCCCCCCCCCCTTCCTGATTTTTTAAATTTCAATCATATCCCTTCTCAGTCATTTCTTTCCAAGTTAAAGAGCCCTGATATTAGTGATATTAGTGGCAGGCGTGGACATTGGTTAAAAAATACCATCCTAGAAGCACAGTCCAGATGTAATTCATGCATAAGAAAGGTGGAAGGAAGACAAAACGATTACTGGCATGGTTAAAAGGTGAGGTAAAAGAGGCTATTTTAGCCAAAAGATCTTCATTCAAAAATTGGAAGAAGAATCTTTCAAAAGAAAATAGGAGAAAGATAAGCACTGGCAAGTTAAATGTAAGACATTGATAAAAGAGGCTAAGAGAAAATTTGAAAAGTTGGCCATAGAAGCAAAAACTCAAAATAAAAATGTTTTAAAATATATCCGAAGCAGAAAACCTGCAAGGGAGTCGGTTGGTCTGTTGGATGATCAAGGGGTTAAAGGAGCACTTATTGAAGATAAGGCCATCACAGAAAGATTAAATGATTTCTTTGCTTCAGGGTTTACTGAAGGGGATATTGGAGAGATATCCATTCCAGAGAAGGCTTTCATGGGTGAACCTGGAAGATGTGGTAGGCCTGATTGACAAACTGAAGAGTAATAAATCTCCTGGACCGAATGGTATACACCCCAGGGTTCTGAAAGAACTAAAAAATGAAATTCCAGAGCTATTAATAAAAATTTGTAACCTATCATTAAAATCATCCATTGTACCTGAAGATTGGAAGATGGCCAATGTAACCTCTATATTTAAAAAGGGATCCGAGGTGATCCAGGAAACTATAGACTGGTGAGCCTGACTTCAGTGCCAGGAAAAATCGTGGAAACTGTTATAAAGAATAAAATCACAAAACATTTAGATAGACATGGTTTGATGGGACACAGCCAAAGGAAAATATCTGCTAATTTTCGTTCCTGTAGTGCCACGGATCAGTCCAGACAGCTGGGTTTTGCCTCCCTTCCAGCAAATGGAGACAGAGAAAAACTTCAAGAGTGCCCTCTCATAACCTGGTGTGCCACCTGCTGCTCCTCAGTATTTACATGTACCCAAGCAGAACAATAGTATTCTTCACCAATGTGATTTAACTCCTCACAATCAACACACATCACCATCAACATCATTGTTATTTACCTCTAACAACATTCGTTAGCCATATTTAACTAATCTTGTCCTTTCTTTTCCTTCTTCGCCAAGTTCTATTCTCCCTGTTACATGTAACTGCCTTTTCTGCACCATAGTTCAAGTTTAAGTTTATTTCGCACTCCTGTTTTATGTGAACCAGCATGATCTGACTGTTGTCTCGAATGCCGGTATATAAAAAACCTAAATAAATAAAATAAATAAATATCCATGTAACTCAATTAACCTCCCTCTACCCCTTGAACGAGCGGAGGATGAAGAACCAAACTTCAAAATGTGAACGTTTTGGAAACCATATAATAGCCCATGCCAATCTTCAGAAAAAAGGGCTATAAAGAATATTATAGTTTGAGCGGGCTCTCTACACACACCCTTAAACCCTTCATTGGGTGGGCGTCTGAACTGATCCGTGGTACTACAGGAACGAAAATTAGCAGGTAAGAACCAATTTTCCTTTCCCTGTACGTACCCGGATCAGTCCAGACAGCTGGGATGTACCCAAGCTTTCCTAAGTAGGGCGGGACCGCGAGAGCCCCGCTCGAATGACACTGGCACCAAAATTGACAGCATCTGAATCCTGGATATCCAAACGGTAGTGTCTGGAAAAGGTGTGCAGAGACTTCCAAGTAGCTGCCCTGCAGATCTTCTGCTGGGAGACCAGCTGACATTCTGCCCATGAGGCCGCCTGCACCCTGGTGGAGTGAGCTTTCAGCCCATCCAGGACTGGTTGACCACAGCATATATATGCCAATGAAATAGCCTTCTTCAGCCAATGAGCGATAATAGGTTTGGACGCCTTCTGGCCTCTCTTCGGACCATGCCACAGCACAAACAGGTGATCTGACAATCTGAAACCATTGGTAGCCTCCAGATACAGCAACAAGGCCCTGCGAACATTCAGCTGCCTCAGCTCCTTCGCCTGAGGATCCTTCAATTGTGCATCCAAAAAGGCTGGAAGCTCCACGGACTAGTTCAGATGAAAGGCTGAGACCACCTTAGATAAAAAAGATGGAACTGTGCGTAGCGAAACTCTGTAATCAGAGATGCGAAGAAAAGGATCCCTGCAGGATAAGGCCTGAAGCTCCGACACTCTCCTGGCGGAGCAAATAGCCACCAAAAAAAACACCTTCAGCGTGAGATCTTTCAAAGTGACTTTCTTCAGTGGCTCGAAGGGGGCTTCGCACAATGCCCGGAGCACCAAGTTTAGATTCCATGAGGGGCAGAGACTGCGAGTCGGTGGGTGCAAGTGTTTGACTTCTCTGAGAAAGCGCACCACATCCGGATGAGTCACCAGGGAAGAACCTCAAACATCTCAGAACCAAAACCTGAACCTTCAGGGAATTGTAAGACAGCCCTTTGTCGAGAACATCCTGCAGAAAGGAAAGAACGAGGGTCACCGACGCTCGTCAAGGATGTACCCCATGAGATTGACACCACGACTAGAAGACCTCCCAGACACAAGAATATGCTTGTGACATTGATGATTTCCAAGCCCGCAGCAGAGTAGATATAACCGCCTCTGGGTAGCCTTTAAGGACATAAGAACATAAGAACATGCCATACTGGGTCAGACCAAGGGTCCATCAAGCCCAGCATCCTGTTTCCAAAAGTGGCCAATCCAGGCCATAAGAACCTGGCAAGTACCCAAAAACTAAGTCATTAGCATGTTACCATTGCTAATGGCAGTGGCTATTCTCTAGGTGAACTTAATAGCAGTTAATGGACTTTTCCTCCAAGAACTTATCCAATTCTTTTTTTAAACACAGCTATACTAACTGCACTAACCACATCCTCTGGCAACAAATTCCAGAGTTTAATTGTGCGTTGAGTAAAAAAGAACTTTCTCCGATTAGTTTTAAATGTGCCACATGCTAACCTTATGGAGTGGCCCCTAGTCTTTCTATTATCCGAAAGAGTAAATAACCGATTCACATCTACCCATTCTAGACCTCTCATGATTTTAAACATGAATACTGGGATCTTGGCTATGCTCTCTGCAGTCCAATCAAAATCCCATCCCAGGTGTTTGCTGGAATGACATCTGGGGTTTAGATGCCTTCTGCTGCCTGGGACAGTTGCAAGGGGCCTGCTAAGCACAGAACCAAGGGAGCGGAGGATAATGCCTACTCAAGCAGAAGTGCTTCCTCTGCCTGGATACCTCCTAAAAGAGAAAGGTGGATCCAGAGATAGAGTGGAGAGCTGCTGGAGCATCACACAGTGATCATGCATCTGTATGCATCTGTTCTACCACATCCTTAACACTGTCTCCAAAGATATTCTCTCCAATACACAGTACTTCAGCCAGTCATTCCTGCACTTCTGGATAGAGATCAGAGGCATGCAACCAGGTGAATCTACGTACCCCTATTCCAAACGGTAGAGACTCTAGATTCCACCTTCTTCCTTAACTGTCTCCTCTCAAAAGCCAAACCGCAAGACAAAAGCGATCCGCCTGATCGGAAAATATAGGGCCCTGGCACAGGAGATTGGGAAGATGGCCCAGTCGCAGGGGCCCGTCCAAAGCCAGATTCACGGGTCTGCAAACCAAGGCCTTCGAGGCCACTCGGGAGCCACAAGAATCACTGGTCCCGGGTGAAGCTCTATCCTCCGGATTATCTTGCCCACTAGTGGCCAAGGAAGAAACACGTAGAGGAGAACGTCAAGTGGCCAAGGGACCACCAGGGCGTCGACTCCCTCTGCACCGTAATCCTTTCTGCGACTGAAGAAGCGCAGAGCTTTGGCATTTACGTGGGTCACCATCAGGTCCACATGAGGTTCGCCCCATCTGCGACAGATCAGACGCATGGCTGTTTCAGACAGCTCCAGGTCTCCTGGGTCTAGCTGCTGTTGGCTGAGGAAGTCTGCTTGTACGTTGGTCGATCCCGCTATGTGAGAAGCTGCCAACATCTCCAAATTCTGTCCTGCCCAGGACAATAGCATCACCACTTTGAGAGCTACAGGACGACTCTTGGTTCCTCCTTGTCTGTTGATATAGGCCACGGTCGTCACATTGTCTGACAATAACCTGACCGCCTGATTGCGCAGTAGAGGGAGGAAGCTCTCCAGCACCCAAACAGCCCTTGTCTCTAGGTGATTGATCGACCAAGTTGCCTCCACCAGTGACCGCTGGCCATGAACCGCTCGGGACTGACATACTGCCCCCCAGCCAGACAGGCTGGCATCGATTGTCACCACCATCCACTGGGGGATCTCCAGATTCACCCCGCGCTCCAGATGGCCATGGGCAAGCCACCACGACAGACTGGACCTGGTGGTGGCTGTAAGCGGTAGCGGAAGATGTAATTGTTCCGACAGCGGATTCCAGCGGGCCAGCAATGCAGCTTGCAGAGGTCTCATATGCGCAAAGGCCCATGGGACTAGCTCCAAGATAGATGCCATGGAACCAAGAACCTGCAAATAATCCCAGACTCTGGGCACCAAGGCCCGCAGCAAATTCCGGACTTGGCCCTGCAGCTTGCGAATCCTGTCTCTGGAGAGAAAAGCCTTCCCCACTCGGGTATTGAAGCGCACTCCCAAAAATTCCAGGACTTGGGAAGAGACTAAATGGCTCTTGGCGAGGTTGACCACCCAGCCCAGGGATCTCAGGCAACATAAAACTACATCCACTGCCTGGGAGTATAGAACTTCTGACTTCGCTTGGATAAGTCAATCATCCAGGTAGGGATGCACCAGAATCCGCTTCTTCCTGAGGGCCGCTGCTACTACCACCACCATAATCTTGATGAAGGTTCAAGGTGTTGTGGCAAGGCCGAAAGGTAGAGCACAGAACTGGTAATATTGCCCCACGATCATGAACCTGAGGAGCCTCTGATGGTCCTGTCAGATCCCAATATGGAGATAGACTTCCGTCAGGTCCAAGGATACCAGATATTCGCCCTTTCAGACCACTGCAATGACAGAACGGAGCATCTCCATTCAGAAGCGGGGCACCTTGAGAGTCACATTCACCTTCTTCAAATTCAAGATGGGGCGGAAGGACCCTCAAATTCAAGATGGGGCGGAAGGACCCTTCCTTCTTTGGGATGACAAAGTAAAGGGAGTAATGCCCCTTCCTGTGCTTTGACTGGGGGACAGGAATGATGGCCCCCAGGGAATGGAGTCGACAGAGGGTCTAGGCGAACTACGAATTCTTTTTCTGAAGTCCCACAAGGGGACACCAGAAACAGGTCCCTTAGCGGATGAGCAAATTCTAATGCGTAGCCGTGTTCTATTACACTGAGAACCCACTGGTCTGATGTAACCTTGATCCACTCCTGGAGAAAAAGAGAAAGGTGGGCCCCTATGATGAGGTCCGCGGAGTGGGTCGGCTGCAACTCATTGTGCTGACTTTGCCCCGCTGGGCCCTTGTCCCGCACCATCCCAGGCCATCCGGCGTCCACGATATGACTGCGACCAAGGCTGAAACCTCCCCGAGGCTTGCCTCTGGTCCGAGGTGGGGGACCTGCTCTGACAAAACCCCCTTTGGCCACGAAAGTGGGAGCGGGCGGAAGAAAAGTGCCTCTGTCCTCTAGGCCTATCTTACGGGAGCTTATGGACCTTGTTCTCCCCCAAATTCTTGATCAGCTGCTCGAGGTCCTCCCTGAAAAGGAGTTTGCCTTTGAAGGGGAGTGCCCCCAGCTGAGCTTTGGAGGAAATATCCGCCTACCAATTCCGGAGCCACAGCAGCCTGCGTGCAGACACTGTAGAGACCATAATACGCAAGGAAGTGCAAAGCAGATCATAGAGGGCATCTGCACAATACGCCACTACAGCTTCCAAACGTTCGGCCTGCTTCGCCTCCGAGGGATCAAGATCCTTGGCACTTTGCAATTGCTGCACCCAGCGGAAGCCTGCTCGGAGCATGTAACTGCTACAAACTGCAGCATGAATGCCCAGGGCAGAGACGTCAAATATCCTCTTGAGATAACCCTCCAGTTTACGATCCTGGAGATCCTTCAAAGCCACTGCTCATGCTACAGGAATAGTCGTGCACTTGGTGACCATCGTAACGGATGCATCCACCTTTGGGAGCCTCAGGAGGTCCAAGATATCCTCCGGCAGGGGATATAGTTTGTCCATCGCTCTGCTGACCTTGAGGCCTGTCTCTGGAATATCCCACTCCCGAAGCATCATCTGTTGGAGCATGGCATGCAGAGGAAAGGTCCTAGAGGGTCCACGCAAGCCCACGAGAACAGTATCCACCTTATCTGGGCCTGGTTGCACTGGTGGTTCCGCAATCCCGAGCTCTGCCAGGACATGCGGAATGAGGGTTGCCCACTCGTCACTCTGAAATAATCGCACCACCTTAGGCCCGGTCTCAAGGTCCAGGGCATCAGGGGGCAGAGTGGGGTCCACTGGCCCCTCCCCCAGGTCCGAATCATCTGGAAAAGCATCCCGTGTGGTCCCCGGTACCATGGGGGCCTGCACTTTGCGGTGGCCGATGGACCCGCGGACCCCAGGGGGTTTGGGATTCCTTCTCCTAGGGGCACTACTGGCCAAATAGACCTGGTGCATCAAAAGAATACATTTTGGCAAGAAAACTGCAGGACCCCCTGAATTCCCCTCCGGGGAAAAAGAGTCCTCCTCATGAAGCTCCCCTACAGCCCCCTTGGGTCTCCACAGGGCTGGTAGTGGCTGGAGAGAATGCTGGGGGAAGATCCCCACCCCACACAGCTCTCTCCTCCATGGTGCAAAATGCGCCCAAAATGGCCGCCATTTCCGTGCTTAGGGGGAACGGGTCGGCGGTGAGCTGCTGAGCAGTAAGCAACCTCCCCAGTGCTTGCCTGCTGTGCTATCGCACCCAAAATGGCACCCAAAGAGTCCTCCCTGCCAGGGAGGCACAGGTCGCAGCAACCCAAGGAGACATGGCCCGAAAGCCGTTCTCTGCAGCGCAAGCACTGGCTCGTGCACAGCATGTCTGGTGCAGGAAGTTTGGGACAGTCACCGGCAGCTGCAGGAGGGGGGAGGAAAAAAGAATCAGGAGGAAAGGAAATCCCCAACTCATCGTCCCCACTGACCAGAATCGCCTGGAAACTGCCGTACAGCCGATCAGCCCTTCCAATGAGTTCCTCTCAGCTGCAGAAAGTTCAGCTTTTTTCTTTTTTTATTATTATTTTTATTGGGGTTTTTCATCTAAAACAGCTTAAATAGAAAGAGAGAAAAACACACATTATGGCATTACACAATATGCGATCCACAGTATGAGTCGGAAACTTACAACCAATTATTTTACATTGAATCATATATGACAGGATGTTGGGGAGATACCAGTTCCGGAGAAGGTTTTCAGAGGTGATGAGTCAGACGAACTGAACGAAATCACTGTGAACCTGGAAGATGTAGTAGGCCAGATTGACAAACTAAAGAGTAGCAAATCACCTGGACCGGATGGTATGCATCCTAGCGTACTGAAGGAACTCAAAAATGAAATTTCTGATCTATTAGTTAAAATTTGTAACCTATCATTAAAATCATTCATTGTACCTGAAGAATGGAGGGTGGACAATGTAACCCCAATATTTAAAAAAGGCTCCAGGGGCGATCCGGGTAACTATAGACCAGTGAGCCTAACTTCAGTGCCAGGAAAAATAGTGGAAACTATTCTCAAAATCAAAATCGTAGAGCATATAGAAAGACATGATTTAATGGAACACAGTCAACATGGATTTACCCAAGGGAAATCTTGCCTAACAAATCTGCTTCATTTTTTTGAAGGGGTTAATAAACATGTGGATAAAGGTGAACCGGTAGATATAGTGTATTTGGATTTTCAGAAGGCGTTTGACAAAGTCCCTCATGAGAGGCTTCTACGAAAACTAAAAAGTCATGGGATAGGAGGCGATGTCCTTTCGTAGATTACAAACTGGTTAAAATACAGGAAACAGAGAGTAGGATTAAATGGTCAATTTTCTCAGTGGAAAAGGGTAAACAGTGGAGTGCCTCAGGGATCTGTACTTGGACCGGTTCTTTTCAATATAAATGATCTGGAAAGGAATACGACGAGTGAGGTTATCAAATTTGCGGATGATACAAAATTATTCAATCACAAGCAGACTGTGATACATTACAGGAGGACCTTGCAAGACTGGAAGATTGGGCATCCAAATGGCAGATGAACTTTAATGTGGACAAGTGCAAGGTGTTGCATATAGGGAAAAATAACCCTTGCTGTAGTTACCCTTGCTGTAATTACACGATCTTAGGTTCTATATTAGGAGCTACCACCCAGGAAAAAGATCTAGGCATCATAGTGGATAATACTTTAAAATCGTCGGCTCAGTGTGCTGCAGCAGTCAAAAGAGCAAACAGAATGTTAGGAATTCTTAGGAAGGGAATGGTTAATAAAACGGAAAATGTCATAATGCCTCTATATTGCTCCATGGTGAGACCACACCTTGAATACTGTGTACAATTCTGGCCGCCACATCTCAAAAAAGATATAGTTGCGATGGAGAAGGTACAGAGAAGGGCAACCAAAATGATAAAGGGGATGGAACAGCTCCCCTATGAGGAAAGGCTGAAGAGGTTAGGGCTGTTCAGCTTGGAGAAGAGACGGCTGAGGTGGGATATGATAGAGGTTTTTAAGATCATGAGAGGTCTTGAACGAGTAGATGTAAATCGGTTATTTACACTTTTGAATAATAGAAGGACTAGGGGGCATTCCATGAAGTTAGCAAGTAGCACATTTAAGACTAATCGGAGAAAATTCTTTTTCATTCAACGCACAATAAAGCTCTGGAATTTGTTGCCAGAGGATGTGTTTAGTGCAGTTAGTGTAGCTGGGTTCAAAAAAGGTTTGGATAAGTTCTTCGAGGAGAAGTCCATTGACGGCTATTAATCAAGTTTGCTTAGGGAATAGCCATTGCTATTAATTGCATCAGTAGCATGGGATCTTCTTAGTGTTTGAATAATTGCCAGGTTCTTGTGGCCTGGTTTGGCCTCTGTTGGAAACAGGATGCTGGGCTTGATGGACCCTTGGTCTGACCCAGCATGGCAATTTCTTATGTTCTTATGTACTTATGTAGGATGCTGTAAAAACAACGAAATATAGCCAACCTATGTATCAACCTATGTATCAACAATCCCTCCCCTTTTTTTTTTCTGCTAGAGTCCAAAGAGATGAATCCCTCATCTCCCCCCCTCCCTTCTGCTAGGAGTGTTTATGTATCAGGTAACTGCTTGAAGTGAGGTATGTTCCAATGGTTGTGCAATGTAGTGTAATGTAGGGTAATGATGGGCATGACAGATGGGAATGATAGGCATGATATTGGCACAGCTTGGAGAAAGTACATCTCACTTCTGATAGAAAAGTACCATCGTAGTAAGGTTGGTACTACTGTACCCTCTCAGCACCTCTCATGGAATCTGAGTCCTGGGTCATATGTACTGTAGGAAGGGGGCCCAAACTTTTGCGTTGTCTGCCGCTTTGGAAGGCTGTTGGTGGTATAGGATATAGATCTCATGCGTACAGAGCCGCAACATCTGCCTGAACCAAAGGTCCTTAGTTGGAACATGATCGTCAAGCCAATGAGTTAAAATTGCCTTCTTTCCCACCACAGCCGCTTTAGCAATAAGCATGGACAGGTGAGCTACTCTTGTCTCATGCAAAGAGACTAGGGTCCCAAACAACCACAAGTTGGGGTCCAGAGGGATAGCATATTTCCAGAACTCTTGCACGTCCTGCCAGAACTGCTGTATGTGGGTGCATTCCCAAAAAACATGATAGTATGAACCCGGGAACTGTCCACATTTTTTACATGTAGGGGAATCACAAAGCTTGAGCTTAAAAGCATGTGCTGGGGAGATAAACCCTTGCCACAAGAATTTGTACTGTGTTTCCCACAGGTCCTCATTAGTAGTAATAGTTTGGACGTGGGAAAAAACCCGCATGAAACCCTCGTAGGTCAGAGTAAATGTAGACCACGTGCTCTATTTTGTAAAGAGCGCCTGCAAGGTATGCTCCGCGGAGCAACAAGCCCCCAACTCTCTGTAAAAGGTAGAGATCTACGGACCTTTTGGAGATTTCCAGGAGAACAATTTCCATAAAGCTTCAGTACTACTAATCATTTGCAAATGTGTGGAATAGGTCTGCATGAAGTGTTGGATTTGTAAGAAGGCATAAAAATCTGTATGAGAATAGAAAATTGAAGTTGGAGTTCAGAGAAACTATATAATGCCCCAGTTAGGGGTTGAATCAGTTGGTATAAGTACCGAAGGCCTTTCCTCTGCCAACGCAAGAAAGTTGATGCCCCCACCCCTGGAGGCAAAAGGGTTATCGACAGTGGGAAACATAGGTGTCACTCCTTGTGGCTGTTTGATCTTTCTGCATACTTGCGTCCACGTTTTTCTGCATGTCGGGACAAGGAGATGGCCTTTTAAATAGGAAGGGATGTGTCTCTGTTCCATATGCAGGAGGGCATTTAAGGAGGGTACTCCATACCACACTGTTAAGAGGTAATTGGGTATATAGTTAGATGTAGCAAAATCCAATCCCGAATGAAACATAAATTACACGCTATGTTATATTGGGCCAAGTTAGGGCACCCCAGGCCCCCTGCTTTGATAGACTTTTGTAATATTCGGAGGGGAATAAGGGCCTTCTTACCCCCCCCCCCCCCATAGGAACTGCCAAAGGGCTTTATTAACAGTTTGAAGATCACATGTATGGATTAAGATGGGCAGCATTTGTACAATGTATAGCCATTTAGGAAGAATTACCATTTGATATAGGTGGATACGGCCTTTCAGTGACAACGGCAGGCCTTGCCACCGCCTCAGAACTTCTTGGGTGTATTTAATTTTTGGCAAAATGTTTATCTGGTAAAGAGAATCAAGGAAAGCCGGGATCTTGACCCCTAGATATTTAATTTCTTTGTTGGCCCATCGTAACGGGAACTCGCCCCTCCAATTTGATTGAACACTATTCATGATATCCATGGCTTCAGATTTTTCCCTATTAATTTTGAGCCCTGCAAATGAACCAACCCTCTCCTGCATGGACAGCAAGCGGTCCAGAGATGTAGTAGGATTTGTCAAAAACATGAGGACATCATCGGCAAATGCCGCCACTTTATACATCTGTTGTGCTCTCTCAAACCCCTGCACATCCTTGTAAGCCATAATCTTGCGTAATAACGGATCTATAGTGAGGATATACAGGAATGGAGACATTGGGCATCCCTGACGAACCCCTCTCTGAATGGAAACCACATCAGAGCAGGCAACATTCACTATTATTTGTGAAATGGGTGTCTCATATAGCAGCTGAATATACTGTGTAAATTCACCCTCAAAGCCATACCTATGCAACACTAAAAACATATACGACCGTGACACCCTGTCGAAAGCCTTCTTGGAGTCGAATCCGATAGCTATTGCTGGAGTTCCCTGCTGTTGGCAGAACTGCATTGCCAATAACAGGGAAGAGAAATAGCCTAGTGGTTAGAGCAGTGGACTATGAACCAGGAGACCAGGGTTTGAGTCCTGCTGTCTGACCTTGGGCAAGTCACTTTATCCTCTATTGCCTCAGGTACAAAAACTTAGATTGTAAGCCCTCTGGGGATAGAGAAATACCTACAGTACCTGAATGTAAACTGGTGTGATATCTCAATTGAGAATGAATGTCAGTATATATAAATAAATAACAGTTTCATTATGTGACTCATGGCAGTACATCCCTTAACAAATCCCACTTGTTGTGCGAAGATTAAGTGTGGAAGAACTAGGTTAAGTCGTTCTGCTAAGACTTTAGTTATTATTTTAAGATCACTGTTTAAGAGGGAGATGGGTCTGTAAGATTCTGGTTTTTCTGGATCTTTCCCGGCTTTGGGAAGCACGAAAATATGAGCACTGATTCCTTCGGAAAAGAATTCCTAGCCAGACCTTCAGTATAAAAATCTGTTAAAGGAGCAGCTACATGGACTCTGAGCATCTTGTAAAAGTCATATGAGAACCCATTGGGTCCTGGGGATTTGCCAGAGGGCATCGTGTTAATGATTTGTATCACCTCAAATGATTGACTAGGACGATTTAAGAATTCTTTCTGAGAGGAGGTAATTCTCGGCAATGGGAGATCCGAAAAGAACTCCTGCTCATTACCAGGGGGCGGCTCCGGATCAGTTTTATACAGGGTAACATAGAAGGTACGAAATACCTCACAAACATCGATAGTATTTGACACTTGTTGCCCCTGATGGGTACGCATATTGTAAATCATTGTCCGGGGCCAAGCAGCTCTAACCAAGTTAGCTAGTGGTCTTCCTATCTTATTGCCAAATTTAAAATAGTTATGTTGGGCAACTTGAAGCACTGTACCCGCCCGAATATGAAGCACAGTGTTTAGCTGATTGAGGACACTAAAATATGACTTTTTGTTCTTATCTGATGGGGATTGTATCATTTTACGACGTGCCTGTTTGGTAAGGGAATCCAGATGCAGAATTTCCCTGTTTATACGTTTATACCTTGCGCTAGTGTAGCCTATGATCTCGCCTCTAAGGACATCCTTACCAGCCTCCCAAAACAAATGGAGATCATTGACATGTTGGGTATTATGCTTTTTATAATCTAACCATTTATCCATTAAGAATTGTTGAAAATCCTTATCCCCTTTAAGGTCTTGAGGTAACCTCCAGAGAGCCTTCCCCAATCTTTGTGGTCCCAAATTGAGAGACATAGAAACAGGTGAGTGATCTGAGATAACCGGGGTTTCTATGTCCGCCCGAAGAGCTCTAGGAAGCCTCTCCAGCCATTAATATATCGTCGATTCTTGAAAAAGAACCGTGTGAGTGGGAGTAAAAGGTAAATTCTCCATTGGGTGGAGGGTTCTCCATATATCAATGAGCCCTAACTGTTTGCTGATAAATTCTACCCCCTCCCCTTGTTTTCCTGGGCGGGGTCCCCCCGTTGCTGATCTATCCAAGGTTCCATCCGCCACACAGTTAAGGTCCCCTGTATTATGAGCATCCCCATTCTATGAGTCAGTACCACATTCATGAGCACTTTTACATATTGCTGTGGGTTTGTGGTAGGAGTATAAATCTTACAAATGGTGACCAATGTTTCCCGCCACCGTCCTATCACTATCACATATCTGCCATCCGGGTCCAACACAGTCTTTTCCAAAACAAAATCAGTGGTCTTACTAATAAGGATCGCTACCCCAGCCTTTCGGTGTTGGGCCTCTGCAAAAATACACTCCCCTAACCAATCACGCTTTAACTTAAGGTTTTCCTTATCATTTAGATGGGTTTCTTGAAGGCATACTATATCACCATGTAATCTCCTTAAGTTAAAACTTTATTTCTTTTGATAGATGAACCCAACCCATGGACATTCCATGACACAAGTTTCGTCATCTGAGTGGGGAAAAAATGTTATACAGCCTGTAACCAATAAAATGTTTCCAAGAAGAGGAAGGTCGCAGCGTCTCCCCCCTCCATCGGTTCCCTGTACTGTGCCATTCATCGGTTCTTACTATTAGCCAGATCCACACCCACCACTCTCAAACACACACTCACTTCCACAACCATCCGCATACTCCATAGAATACACAACCATACCCCACTCCCTACCCTATCCTTATCCCTTCCTGACTCCCTCCCCTCCTTCCCTTTTATCCCCTTAACCATCGTGACTTATGATATACGTCCCGTCCCTCCCCCGAAGGTGGAGGAACAAGTCAAGAGGTCATGCTTTACAGCGCGGGCAGCCAAAACTTCTATCATGGTTCGTAAGTTGCTGATGTTCAAGATCTCAGCTCTTCAGGCTGTCCAGGTCGAATCAGTGACTCAGGTTCCTGGGTGTGTAGGATAACACTCTCCAGCATCGTGGTATCCCGCTTTGAATCCCTGCATGGGCCAGGGCATCCCATGGAGGGAATCACAGTCTAACCCTCGCTGTCCTGAATAACCAATGTACCAGCCCAGAAGTTCTCCAGGATAGCTGTAACCCAGTGCGGTTGGGCCAGCTGTGCAGTTGAGGTCTCGCCATTTAAAGAAAGAGAAAAACTAAGAACCGTGTCCCTCCAGGTCAGTTAATTGGCATTCCGGGAGGTGGATAGCAGCAGGAAAAAGAAGCAGGACCAACGCCACTATCGTCACTCCCGCAGTCCCCGCTGCAATAATCTGGAGTCCTTGTGTAAATCTTAGGTTCTCAGGCGACTGGTGTCTGTAAAAACGTCTGGGCTTCCTCCGGATCTGTGAAGCTATGGAGCTTGCCGTCCTGCCAAATTTTCAGTGTGGCGGGGAACTAAAGGGCAAACTTGATCTTCCGCTCAAACAGATTAAAGTACACTGGGGAGAATTTTCTGCGCTGCTGAGAAACAAGGATGGAATAGTCCTGTGTGATACGGATCTTTTGGCCTTGGTATAGAACCTCCAGACATTTTCGGTATGCAAGCCATATACCCTGCTTGACCGCTGAGTTTAAAATTTTCGCAGTCGTGATTCTAGGCCTCGGGTCTAAAGGATGGCATATCCCCAGGCAGTGTGCTCTTTCAACACGCACTTCCCCCTTCAGCTCCGCCAGCCTGACTGCCTCCGGGAGCTATTCTTCCAGGAAAGCCCCTAGGACTTTCTCATCAAATACCTCCAGTAAGCCCAGGAAATGTAAATTATCCCTCTGAAGCCGGTTTTCGATATCGTCCAGCTTATCTTGGCAGTCCTTTAAAGCTGCTCCTTCATTCGTGGTCACTCGATCTTCGAGCCCTGCCACTCTCCCCTCCAACTGTTCAATCCTCGGGCCGATTTCTACCAATGCAGGTTTTACCTTTCTTAGCCAAAGTAATGGAAAAATTAGTTAACACCAAATTATCAGACTACCTCGAAGACCACAAAATCCTGTTCCCTACTCAATACGGCTTCCGAAAATCATTAAGTACTGAATCACTACTCATATCACTGACAGACCACCTCATCATGGGTCTCGATAAAGGTCATGCCTACCTTCTGATCCTCTTGGACCTCTCTGCAGCATTTGACACAGTTAACCACACCATCCTCCTAAATCAGTTAGCTAACATCGGCATAACAGGCACAGCACTGGCCTGGTTCAAAACTTTCCTGAGCAACAGAGGCTACAAAGTTAAAATACACAACAAAGAATCACAGCGTTATCCTTCCCCTCTAGGAGTTCCCCAGGGCTCCTCCCTCTCACCCACGCGTTTTAACATTTACCTCCTCCCTCTCTGCTAATTGTTAACCAAACTGAACCTAAAACACTTTCTATACGCCGACGATGTCCAGATTGTCATCCCCCTTAAAGAATCCTCTGGAATTTGTTGCCAGAGAATGTGGTTAGTGCAGTTAGTATAGCTGTGTTTAAAAAAGGATTGGATAAGTTCTTGGAGGAGAAGTCCATTACCTGCTATTAAGTTCACTTAGAGAATAGCCACTGCCATTAGTAATGGTTACATGGAATAGACTTAGTTTTTGGGTACTTGCCAGGTTCTTATGGCCTGGATTGGCCACTGTTGGAAACAGGATGCTGGGCTGACCCAGTATGGCATTTTCTTATGTTCTTATCCCTTACAAAAACGCTAGAATTCTGGGAAAAGTGCCTTCTAGAAATCAACAGCCTCCTCTCCAGTCTAAACTTAATCCTAAACTCTGCAAAAAGCGAATTCCTACTCATATCTCCGGAAAACAGTAACTTCACAAATCCACCAGCCAACCTACAAACACCTAAAGTCAGAGACCTAGGAGCTATCCTTGATAATCGGCTAAGCCTAAAACCATTTATTAACCAAACCACCAAGGACTGCTTTCATAAACTGCATGTCTTAAAAAGAATAAAACCACTCTTCCACTTGCACGACTACAGAACTATCCTTCAAGCAATAATCTTCTCTAAGCTAGATTATTGCAACTCTATTCTATTAGGTCTCCCCCCATCTCACACTAAACCTCTTCAGATGGTTCAAAATACAGCGGCGAGAATATTGACAAACACTAGAAGAAGAGACCACATATCTCCAATTCTCCAATTCTCCAATTCACTATAGAATCATATATAAGTCCATCACCTTGATCTACAAAAATATCCATCAACACTCTCCACTTAACCTACAAATCCCCTTCAGAAAACATACCTCCTCCAGACCCATCAGAGAATCCTATAGAGAATCTCTTCAGGTGCCACCCTCCAAAACTTCTCAGCATATAACCTTCAGAGACAGGGCCTTCTCCACTGCAGGACCTCCTCTATGGAACTCCATTCCACCGGATCTGCGACAGGAACCCTGCCTTCCAACATTCAGGAAAAGACTCAAAACGTGGTTATTTAAGAAAGCCTTCCCAGACCCCAATTGAACCTTTAACTCACCACTAACTGACTCTCCGATCTTACCTTAACATGATAAACATCATCATTGAGATATTTAATTACTTAGTAAATGCTTTAAATTTGTTAACTTGTTCTTTCGGTTAACTTCCAATCGACGTTTCACAGCTCCCAGTTGTGTATTTCCCTGTTTTACTATAACTGCAATGTTTTATTGTAACCCGAAAGGTTTTCTGTTATGCACCTGTTATTGTTGTTATTGTTTATTCTTCTTACACCCCTTTGTTAATTGTAAACCGGCATGATGTGAAACCTTTTCGCGAATGCCGGTATAGAAAAACACTAAATAAATAAATAAATACCTCGTTTAGTTGTTGGGCTATCCCAGCCAACTTTGCATCCAACGCTGTATCTAAAGTCTCTTTTAGAACATCCATGGTGAGTGGCGCTCCCGGTGAAAGCCCTAACTCGCCGGCACCTGCCACCATTTTTGGGTCTGCGGCCTTCCCCTTGTCTTTCTCTTTTTCCTTTTTTTCTCCCCGAGAGGGCATTGATGGCAAAGTTTTGTTCATAAAATGAACAATCGACATGAGCTGGGTTAGTCTTAGAGCTTAATACTCTGTTTCACATCCAAGGGTGAGCGATGCCGGTAGATATGGGGGCAAGGCACCCAGAGCTAAGGGAGAGCACGTCCTCCCTAGCTCATCGCCCCACGTGACCCCTTTCTTTTTTTTTTTAACGAGAGAGGAAGAAAGAAATTAAAGGGATACTTCCCTGAAGAGCTGGCGAAGGCTATAAAAGGTTGAAGAGGAAGAAGGAGGAAGCTGGATTACCAGCTATCACCCTGCTGGCTACAAGACAGGAGCCAACCCCTGCTCGTCCACTGCCTGCTACCAGGGAGGATGGTCCCACCAGGACCTAACAACTCCCTGGGAGGCTCCAAAGTCTGAAATCTCTTTCCTTTCTCTTTCTTTTTTTTACTCAAATTCACGCTTGGGATCAGAACCGCAGGTTTTGCACCACCTCCATCTGCTGGAGACAGAGAAATACTGAGCAGCAGGTGGCATACCAAGTTATGAGAGGGTGCTCTCGAAGTTTTTCTCTATCTCCATCTGCTGTAAGGGAGGCAAAACCCAGCTGTCTGGACTGATCCGTGTACGTACAGGGAACATGGATTTACCCAAGTGTTGTGTTCCGCGGCTGTGGACAGCCACGACCGCGGTCCCTACCTTGCCTGCGGTGGCGACCCGCCGTGGCAGCTTCTGATGAAACCCCTGAGCCTGTGCCCGTTGTTCTGGCACGGGTCCGCGGGATGGCCGCCAGGTGGGGAGCCATTCCTGCTCCTCCCTCGCGGCGTCCAGCAGTCTTTCCTCCGCGGAGGAAATCCAAGATGGCCGCCGCCATCTTTAGGCGCGAGGCCGCGCCTCATCTCTCTATTTTTAAAGGGGCCAGGCCCCTTTAACTACTTACAGCGGTTTTCAATCAGCTTGAGTAGAGGAAGTATAAAGGGAGGCTTCCTCTGCTCATTCCTTGACTTGGCAATGTCTCTTGTAGCCTGTTTAAGTCTGCTTGCTTCGGTGAGTCTTCTTGCGCTTTGAATCCTTGTTCCTGGTTCGTCTTGGTGCTCCTGGTTCCTGACTTCGGATCGGCTAGCGGTGATTCCTGGTGTGTGACTTTGGACTGGCTAGCGGTGATTCCTGGTGTGTGACTTCGGACTGGCAAGCGGCGATCCCTTGGTTTAAGACCTCAGACTGGTAAGCGACAACCCTCTGGCACTTGACCTTGGACTTCCTCTGGACCATCGTCTCCAAGGGCCCACCTAAGTCCCAACAGCATGGGTCCCTACGGGCTCCTCCCGGGGGGGGGGGGGGGGCCGCGGAAGCTCCAGTTAGTCCTTGCACCGACCTTGACCTCTCAAAGGTCCACCTAAGTCCCAGCGGCCCAGGTCCCTACAGGCTCCTCCCGGGGGGGACCGCGTGCTTCCAGTGGCAAAGACTCCGTTCTTCTCCTTGACATCACGACTCTCGCCTGCTTCCATTGTCGCCTCAGTCTCCAGTGCCGAGGGTCGGCTGGTCGCATCTTCTGCTCTGCCTCGCCACCCGATGGGAGAACCTACGGACTCACCTCCTCAGGTATACCATCCTCCCGTCGGTCCAAGGGTTCACAAGCCTGAGCATAACACAAAGGGAAGTCTTGCCTCACAAATCTCCTACATTTTTTTGAAGGGGTGAATATAAATGTGGACAAAGGTGAACCAGTAGATGTGGGTATATTTGGATTTCCAGAAGGCATTCGACAAAGTCCCGAATTGAGAGGCTTCTAAGAAAACTAAAATGTCATGGGATAGGTGGCGATGTCCTTTTGTGGACTGCAAACTGGTTAAAAGACAGGAAACAGAGAGTAGGATTAAATGATCACAATGGACAAAGGTAAACATATACATTTATACTTCCCTCCCATCACATGCCTGACCTCCCTTCAAAGCTGCCTCATAGACCGCAGCTGAAATCGCTGACAATCAGCTCAGGCCCACTCACAGTCCTGCTGTATCTGCCTCCATTCTAGGTCCCCCTATACACCTTCCCTCTCCCCCCCCGGCATCCTCTTACAATATGGATACGAGTCACACACCCTACACAAGCCACCCACACCCCCTACAAGTACTACCCGTTTAACACAACAACTGGAGCCAACCTCAGAAGACTTATCACCATTCCCCTTTTCCATGACACACACATGGCTGCCCTATCAATCCTTACCCTCCTCTTTCTGAACACGCAGTCTATAACAAAGAAAATCCCCAACCTCAATGACCTCCTCACAGACCAAAATCCAGACCTTCTCTACATCACAGAGTCATGGCTCAAAAACTCAGATACCCCTCTTATCAACCAATTACCAACAAGCAGTTACAACATCTTCTCCATTCCAAGACCCAGAAAGAAAGGAGGGGGCCTCCTGTTTCTAGCAGCCAAAAAACTTAAATTCAGTACTCTCCCCATCAGCCCCCCGCTACTCCTCGAAATCAGCCTCTTCAAATCTAAAGCTCTACAAATCCTGATGATTTATGCCCCTCCGGGCATTCTCACCAAGGATCCCTGCCCCCTCCTCGAAACCATAACATCTTACATCAACACCAATCATCCCACCATCATCCTAGAAGATTTCAACCTCCACATTGATAAATCTCCCCACTCCCCATCATGCGAGCTCCTCCTCAACACTCTAACTCAGTGGTTCTCAACCCTGTCCTGGGGACCCCCCCAGCCAGTCAGGTTTTCAGGATATCCACAATGAATATGCATGAGAGAAAATTTGCATGTTATGGAGGCAGTGTATGCAAATTTTCTCTCATGCATATTCATTGTGGATATCCTGAAAACCCGACTGGCTGGGGGGGGGGTCCCCAGGACAGGGTTGAGAACCACTGCTCTAACTGCTATGGGCTTCAAACAAATAATCAACTCTCCCACACAAAAATCAGGCCACACCCTGGACCTGATATTCATCAACAACCAAGTAACACTCAATTCCCCCCCTTCCACCACCTCTGTCCCCTGGTCAGACCATATGTTAATACAAACCAAGCTCCAAGTGGACCACACCCATCTCCATGCCCACAAAGACAAAAAACATTGAATTCACCAAAACTTGCTCCAGTGAAGTCCTAGAAAAAACATTACCGGAAGCCCTAAAACAAATGGATACCTCCAATACCATTACTGCAGTTAACTCATGGACCACAATCAACACAGAGATTGCAAAAAATATATGCCCAACCATCAAAAAAGAAATAAGTAACTCAGCAAAACACAAAACACCCTGGTATAACCAGGATCTAAAAAACATAAAACGCCAGTTAAGGCAAGCTGAAAAAGCCTGGAGAAGAAACCCTATAAACCAACTACGTGACCGATACAGAACACTGCTCTACATATATACAACAGACATCAACAAAGCCAAACGGAACTTCTACTCCAAAAGAATTCACGACTACCAATACAACCCGAGAGTTCTATTTGATTATGTCACTCAACTGACTCGCCCCACAAACAACGCACCTCAAACAGATAACCCAACAATATGAAGTCTTAATTTCGTCCAGTACCTTAAAGACAAAACATCCGAACTAAGTTCAAATAGCCCACCTATCAACCCTGAACCCCCTACACCAGAGCTTTCCAAAGTGTGTGTCGCCTGCAGTGTGCCGGTGTGTCACGCAAGCCCGGTGCACGTGACGGGGCGGAGCAAGTGGAATACCGAGGAGAGGACAGAGGGAGCCAATGCAGCTGCCGGTGGACCTCATCCCACTGGCGGCTGCCAGTGCAGAAGAGGAGCAGTGTTGTTGCAGCGGGCTGAGAAGAAGAGGAGGCCCGGTAGCAGGGCCCCCACCGCGGATTGGCCCGAGAAGGTCAGGGCCGCTGCCGCTGCGGATTGGCCCGAGAAGATCAGGGCCGCTGCAGAGCCCATCCTGCAGCGACCCGTGAAGAGGAGGCCCAGAGTTAAGAGAGAGGCTGAGGGCCCGTAGAGTGTGTGTATGAGATGAGTTGAGAGATTGTGTGTGTATGTATATGAGATGAGAGATTGTGTGCGTGTATGAGATGAGTTGAGAGATTGTGTGTCTGTGTGTGAGAGTGAGTTGAGAGACTGTGTGTGGGAGTGAGGACCTGAATGTTTGCAGAGACAGCATGTGAGAGCCTGTGTGTGTGTGAGAGACACAGCATGTGACAGTGAGAGCCTGTGTTTATGAATGATTGTATGAGAGAGAGCATGTGACAGTGAGAGCCTGTGCTTGAGCAAGACAGCATGTGGGAGAGAGCCTGGGTGTGTGAGAGTCAGACAGCATGTGCAAGAGAGAGACTGTGTATGAATGATTGTATGAGAGAGAGCATGTGAGAGTGAGAGCCTGTGTGTGTGAGAGAGAGAAAGCATGTGAGAATGAGAACCTGACTGTGTGTTTGAGGGAAGAAGATAGATGGAGAGAAAAGAAATAGAAAAAAAGACAATATGAAAACTAAGATCAGACAGCAAAGGTAAAAAAAAATTACTTTTTACTGATTGGCACATGTAATCTTTGATACTGTGCAAGAGTAGCTCTTTCTCTATGCGGATCTCACAATGTAAGAGATCAACATGGAGGAAGTGGAAACCCATGGGGCCTGCACAGAGGAGGCAGCAGAATGGGCTTCAGTGCCAGTAGCAGCAATCAGCGCCTCCCCAATAGCCATGCGGCATCAGTGAAAGTGGCAGCAGAGGAATGAGAGAGGCTCCGAGGTTGCTGGCAAAAGAAAGGGATGGTGTCTGCCTTTAGTGTGTGCATGTGTATGAATGGGAGTCTGCCTGGGGGTGTATGTGTGTGAATGCATGGGTGCCTGCCTGAGGGTGTGTCTGTGTATGAGAATGAATGGGTGTCTTCCTGGGGTTTGTATGTGTGAGAATAGGTGCCTGCCTGTGTGTGGTGTATGTGCGTGTGTGAGAATCAATTGGTGCCTGCCTGGGGGTCCGTGTGTGTGAGAATGAATGTGTGTATGCCTGGGGGATGGTGAGGGAGTGGTGTGAAAATGAATGGGAGCCTGCCTGGGGGTCAGTTTCAGTGTGTGAGAATGACTGGGAGCTTGCCTGGGTGTGTGTGTTTGTGTGAGAATGATTGGGAACTTGCTTGGGTGTGTGTGTTTGTGTGTATGTGAGGGAGCCACAGAGAGTGAGAGCATGAGTGTGTATGAGAAAATCCAGGGGAGTAAGAGTTTGTGTGGGGGGTGTGTGTGGAGGGGGAGAGAGTATCTTAGAGCCTGAGAGTGTGTCAGTGTCTGTGAGAGCGAGAGGTTATGGTGGGTATAAGAGCATGAATGTGTATGTATGTGACAGTGTATGTGTGAGAGAGAATGGACATGTGAGTGGTATGTGAGAGAGAGAGAGGATAACATCCTAATCCTTGACAATATCAGGGTGATTGGAAATCAAAAGCTCCCACGTAGTTTTAATTATTGGGTGTTATTTGATATATGTGCTGTTTTGAAATATTTTATTGGTGTTTGGGAAATTGTAAAAAAGTATATGATTTTAATTAATAGAAATTCTATTTATCAGTAGTTTTAAAATATTCTTTTATTAGTATGGTTTTACTATTATAACTGATGCTTTATGTTTCTTGATTTTATTTGTTTTATGAGGAATGGTGGTTCTGTTTTTCCATTGTTAATACACAGAGTCTGGCTTCTTGGGGTTTCCATTTCAGTTTTTGTCTAATTTGTGCTCCTTTATTTTGTATTTGGTGAGGGTCCGTCTCTGCTCTGTGTGTGTGCCATGATGAGAGATTCTGCTAGCATAGGGATCTATAGCAATCTGGTTTGTTTTGTTTCCTCAGTAGGTGGTGTATTGGTATTCTAGGACCCAGTGTAATATTTACCCTTGCTTTTTCACAGGTAGGGTTATTGTTGTTTGAGTCCTTTGTGTTATTACTGTTATGTTACAATGGGATTGCTGTATAGATTTTGAGTGTCTTTTTGCGGGGTTTTGTGTTAGTTCACAATGTGCCTGGCAGTGGAAGGTGTTTGTGCTGCTGTTACTATGAGGTGACACCAGAATTTGAAAATATCTTTTAGTATGATGAGCTGTAAGGGAAACATCCAAGCTCCATTGTTTGGGGGAATTTCAGTGGATGCACAGAGTTACAGAACTGGAGGTGTAGGATTTATATTGACATTCTTTCCCTTCCTATAAATTCCAGACTTCACTCTCATAGCCATATAGAATTAGTTGAATGAGGTTATCAAATAATTTTATAGTGTGAAACTGGCCAGCTTTTTAAAATTACGCAGAAGACCCTTTGGACTTTTTTTTATTAACACCAAATATTCAAAAGCTGTGTTCATCCCATCAAGCCCATATATCTCATTAAAGAGGTAAATTGAATAACACAATAACTTTGTTTTATTATTGTTACTCATAAATTATAACAATAACATTAATCTTGGAACATTATATATTTTTAATATAAATGAAAGGTTTTCACAAGGTAGGTTATGTCGTGAAACATTTTATTATGTATATATTTAAGGAAACATATATAAATTGTCGAAATACATTTCGTTCGTTTAACCTTTAACATCTGGTTTGCTAGTAGACTGAATTACTGTGTCCCGAAATTATGTTTGTCTAAAAAGTGTGTCACCAACATGAAAAGTTTGGAAAGCTCTGCCCTACACCATCATCCCTTACTACACCCAAGTGGTCACAATTTGAGACCATTGCCTCCACCGAGGTGGAAACTATTATCCGGAAGATAAACACAGCGGCACACCCACTCGACCCCATTCCAACGAAAACTCCCAAACTAATCCCCAACTGCCTAGCAAGACCCATTGCTGACATCATCAACCTTTCCCTCGAACACATTCTCCTCCCGGATTCCCTAAAAAGTGCCGTGGTAAAACCTATTCCAAAGAAGCCTCAACTGGATCCGACCATCCTGTCCAACTACCGACCCATCTCTAACCTGCCTTTCCTGGCCAAGGTCATCGAGAAAACAGTTACCCACCAACTCTCAGAATTTCTGGAAAACCAAAATATACTTGTTCCTGCCCAACACGGTTTCAAGAAATTTCACAGCACCGAATCACTACTACTCACCCTCACAGATACAATACTTCGAGAGTTTGACAAAGGTACTTCTTTCCTCCTAATACTTCTTGACATTTCTGCCGCATTTGACACGGTCAACCATAAGATCCTAATCCATAGACTACGAGAAACTGGTCTCAATGGTACCATTCTCCAATGGTTTCAATCATTCCTTTCCAACAGATCCTTTAAGGTAACCTACAATAGTGCAACATCAGTCTTAATACCCCTATCACAGGGAGTCCCACAAGGCTCATCCCTATCCCCCACCCTTTTCAATGTTTATATGCTGCCATTATGCAACTATTTGGACAAAGCAGGCCTTTCCTATTTCTTATATGCCGATGATGTACAGATTCTGCTTCCCATCAGAGATAGCATCAATAACACACTAAGCTGATGGGAAACATACCTTACTGATATAAAACGTATCCTCACCCAAATGCACTCACGCTCAACCAGAACAAAACGGAAATTCTTTACCTTTCGAGCAAAACTTCAACTCCCCCCACTGACCCTACACCACCGCTTAAATACAAACTGCTCACAACAGTTAGAGATCTCGGAGTCACCTTGGACAAGGAATTAAATTTTAAATATCATATCAACACTTTGATAAAAGAAGGATTCTACAAACTACAAATCCTTAAAAAACTCCAACCCTTGCTACATCCTCCAGATTACCGGAGAGTGCTACAATCCCTCCTCTTTGCCAAGTTAGATTACTGCAACTCCCTCCTAATAGGCCTTCCCGCTGCCACCCTCGAGCCCCTCCAGCTCCTTCAGAATGCAGCCGCAAGATCACTAACTAATAGCAAAAAAACAGATCACATCATGCCCCTACTCAAACAACTCCACTGGCTACCTGCCCCATTCAGATCTCAATATAAGATCCTCATGGTCATCCACAAAGCAATCCACAATGACAAGACCAGATGGCTCCGAGAACCACTGCACCCCTGCATCCCAAGGAACCTCCGCTCATCCAAAGGAAAATTAGTTTCTTACCTGATAATTTTCGTTCCTGTAGTACCAAGGATCAGTCCAGACTGCTGGGTTATGCCTCCCCTCCAGCAGATGGAGTCAGAGAGAAACTGAAAAGCACCCCCTAGATATACCGGTGTGCCACCTGCGATCCCTCAGTATAATCGATATCAAAGCAGAAGGAACGAAACCAACCCCTCCGCTGAATAATCAAACAATTTAACTCAACCACTGACCAGATCAAGTAGTAACATTGCCCTAAGGACATAAACAAACCTGTCTCCCTATGTAATAAAACAGAAACGAAGTAGAGAACAACTTACCATATAAGATGTAGAGCAGATGTAGAGCACTGTTAAGAAGCGAATAACCCAGATAGAATTACGAGCGGACTCTCCGGAAAACGACTTGGGTGGGCGTCTGGACTGATCCTTGGTACTACAGGAACGAAAATTATCAGGTAAGAAACTAATTTTCCTTTCCCTGTACGTACCAGGATCAGTCCAGACTGCTGGGATGTACCCGAGCCGCCTTAAATGGGGTGGGACCCAGAGAGTCCCGCTCGAATCACGCTGCTCATCCGACGGACCACGAACATCTAAGCAATAATGCCTAGCAACGTATGCAAAGATTTCCAAGTGGCCGCCCTGCAAATCTCCTGGCAAGAAACAAACTGACTTTCAGCCCACGAAGTCGCCTGAGAACACAGGGAGTGAGCCTTAAGCCCATCAGGAACAGACTTACCGCAACCAATGTATGTGGATGCGATTGTGCTCTTCAACCATCAGGCAATAGTTGTCTTGGATGCCTGAAGACCCTTCTTGGGTCCATGCCACAACACAAACAGGTGATCCGACCTCCGAAAGTCATTAGTGACCTCCAAATACCGCAAAACTTCAACTCCCCCCACTGACCCTACACCACCGCTTAAATACAGAGTACCCGACGGACATCCAAACGCCTCAAGTCCCGACCTTGAGAAGACTGGAGCTCCTCCTCCGAAAAAGAAGGCAATTCCACCGTCTGATTAACATGAAAGGCCGATACCACCTTTGGCAAGAAGGAAGGTACTGTGCGCAAAGACACTCCAGACTCAGAAATATGCAAGAACGGTTCCCTGCACGAAAGAGCCTGCAGCTCCGAAACACGACGTGCTGACGAAATGGCCACTAGGAATACCGTCTTGAGAGTTAAATCCTTCAAGGAGGCCCTCTTAATAGGCTCAAAAGGGGCCATGCAGAGAACACGGAGAACCAAATTCAAGTTCCAGGAAGGACAGGGAACCCTCTCAGGAGGACGCAAGTTCCTAACTCCATGCAAAAAACGAGAAACATCTGGGTGACATGCAAGAGAGGAACCTTCAACCTTACCCCTCATGCAACCCAGAGCAGCCACCTGAACCCTAAGAGAACCGTAGGCCAACCCCTTCTTCATACCATCCTGCAAAAACGTAAGGATATGCCCTACAGAAGTCTGTCGTGGCGAAATCTTTAAGTCACCGCACCAAGAGTCAAAGACCTTCCATACTCTAGCATAAGTAAGAGTAGTCGAGGATCTGCGCGCCCGAAGGAGGGTAGAAATAACTGCTTCTGCATAACCTTTCTTCCTCAACTGTCTCCGCTCATAAGCCAAGCCGCCAGACAAAAGCGATCCGCCAGATCGAAAAATACCGGACCCTGGCGAAGGAGATTCGGAAGATGGCATAGACGCAATGTCCCGTCCACCGCCAGACTGACGAGATCCGCGAACCACGGGCGCCTTGGCCACTCCGGAGCCACGAGAATCACCAGACCCCGATGGGATTCTATGCGCCTTAACACCTTTCCCACTAGGGGCCACGGAGGAAACACATAGAGAAGGACATGAAGAGGCCACGGAAGCACAAGCGCATCCACCCCTTCCGATCCGTGTTCCCGCCTTCGGCTGAAGAAACGTGCCACCTTTGCATTTAGCCGAGACCCCATCCACTCCAGGTGCGGCAACCCCCAACGCTGGGTTAGAAGATACATCGCCTCGGCCGACAGCTCCCACTCTCCTGGGTCTAGGTGTCCACTCCTACAATATGGGTGGCCGCGATGCGGGATAAATGACGTTCCGCCCAGGCCATCAACAATGCTTCGGCCGCCACCGGACGACTTCTTGTGCCTCCTTGCCGGTTTATATATGCCACCGTGGACTCGTTGTCCGATAGAACTCGCACCGCCCGACCGTGTACCAGCGGGAGGAGGTGACGCAAAGCCAGACAGACCGCTCTGGTCTCCAGACGATTGATGGACCAAGTGACCTGGCGAGGAGACCACGTCCCCTGCACCGCTCGGGACTGACCCACAGCCCCCCAGCCGGATAGACTGGCATCCGTCGTCACGACTATCCAAGGTGGAGGTTCTAGGTCCACCCCTTGCAGAAGATGGTCCGGGGTCAACCACCAAGCAAGGCTGGACCGGGCCGGTTCCAGCAATGGTAACACCATGTCGTAATCCTCGGACCTGGGATCCCAACGAGAAAGAAGCGCTCTTTATAAAAGCTGCATATGCGCAAAGGCCCACGGTACCATCTCCAGAGTAGAAGCCATATGTCCAATGACTTGTAAATAATCCCAGGCCGTAGGTAACGGGAGATCCAACAGGTTCTGCACTTGTGCCATCAGATTGACCATTCGCTGATGTGGCAGGAACACCTTGCCTACCAAAGTATCGAATCGGGATCCCAAGAACTCCAATTGTTGGGTCGGTGTTAGCTGGCTCTTCGCGAAGTTGACTACCCAACCTAGCGTCTGAAGTTGCTCCACCACCAACCGAACTGCCCGTTTGCACAATGCTTCCGACTTTGCCCGGATGAGCCAATCGTCGAGATAGGGATGTACCAGTATTCTTTGATGGCCTGGAAAGGCTGCGATGACCACGAGAACCTTGGTGAACACCCTTGGGGCAGTCGCTAACCCGAACGGAAGGGCACAAAACTGGAAATGGTTCCCTAACACTATGAACCTCAGGTATCTCTGATGATGCCCCCGGATTCCAATGTGGAGATACGCCTCGGTTAGATCCAAAGAAGCCAAAAATTTTCCCTTGTGGACGGCCGCAATAACAGACCGCAGCGTCTCCATGCAAAAATGAGGAACGCGTAAAGCCTTGTTTACCCACTTTAAATCCAATATCGGCCTGAACGTGCCTTCCTTCTTTGGAACCACGAAGTATATAGAATACCGGCCAGTCCTGCGTTCGGCCGGTGGAACTGGTATTACCGCCCCCAGTGTCCGCAACCGGTCCAAGGTTTGGGCAATAACCAGCTGCTTTTCCGGAGGACCGAATGGCGATGTCATAAAAAGATCCCGGAGCAGATGAGCAAAATCCAACTCGTAACCGTGATGTACCACGTCGAGGACCCACTGGTCCGAAGTTATCTTGACCCATTCCTCCCAAAACAGGGACAACCGACCCCCGATGTGCGGAATGGAGGAATGGGTCTACGCGCCTTCATTGAGTAGCTTTTTTGGGGGTAAAGCCCTGCGAGGATCCCATTCGCTGAGGCCGTTTGTCCCGAAAGGAAGGAGTCCAAGATTGAGATCTTGACGCTTGCTGTCTCTGGGGGAAGGAATCACCCCTCCCCATATGGAACTGGCGCTGACCCCGAAACCGACCCCTGGAATTCCCGAAGGATCGAAACTGTCAGGGCTTATCCTCAGGCAACTTATAAACCTTGTTGTCTCCCAAGTCCTTGAGTTGATCCAGTTCGTCTCCAAACAACAACTTTCCCCTGAAGGGAAAGGAACCTAAACATGACTTAGAGGAGGCATCTGCCGACCAGCGACGGAGCCAAAGCAGCCACCTGGCGGACACAGCAGAAGACATAGTGCGAGCCGAAGTCCGCAGCAAATCATATAAAGCATCCGCTGTGTAGGAGACCGCAGCCTCCACGCAGTTGGCCTGCTCCGCTTCGTCCGGCGGTAGATCCTGTGCTGTAAGCAGTTGTTGAATCCAACGAAGAGTGGCCCTCTGCATAAGGCTGCTACAGGCCGCCGCCCGGACCCCTAATGCCACAACCTCAAAGATGCGCTTCAATAAGATCTCCAACTTCCGGTCCTGGAGATCCTTCAACGCTATCCCCCCTGTCACGGGGATGGTAGTATGCTTAACCACGGCCGTGACTGCTGAATCCACTGAGGGAGTCTTGAGAAGTTCCAAGGACTCAGACGGCAGGGGATACAACTTGTCCATAGCCCTGCTAACCCGCAAAGAAGCTTCTGGAATATTCCATTCCTTAGACACAATCTGGAACACTTTGGGATGGAAGGGAAAGGTTTGCGGGGGGGGGGGGGCCCGCAGGCCCGCCAGAGCTACATCCCCCATGGAAGTGTCAGCTTCCTGGTGCGGTGCCGAGATTTCCAACTCCTTCAAAACATGAGGGATTAAAAAGTTTAGCTCGTCCTTACCAAACAAGCGGAGAACTTGGGGGTCATCCCCTTCAACAGACCCCTGACCGTCTGCATCGCCCGCACCTGGTGCATCCGGACTGTCCGGAGTGGGATCCGGGGCCTCCGGAACTTCTGCGCCCCCCTGCGGACGAGGGCAACGAGCCCCCACTTTACCCTGATCCGGAACTGTCTTAGGGATCTTAGGTGGAGAGGGACCATCCGCCTCCCAACCCGTCTCTGCCTCCAAAAATGCCTTGTGCATCAACAGCACAAACTTTGAGGAAAACGAGACTGGCCTCTTAAATACTTCCCCCGCGGGCCGGGAGGGAGGGGGCTGAGGAGCCTTCGAATCGGGCGTGCTCTGCGGGCTTAGGGCAGGCAGTGAAGGAGGAGGGGAGTCTTCCTCCTCCGACGCTGTGTCCTCTGCCGGCTGCGTGTTCAAAATGGCCGCTGGCTCCCTCTCTATGGGAGGCGGGGCCGACGACCAGGACCCAGGCACTCTCCGTTGCCTCACCGAAGAGGGAGGAGAAGAAACGCTGCGGGCAGCGCTCGGCCCCCGAGAGGGTCCCTCGCCCCCGGGGAGCAGAGGCCCTCTTGGGAGAGTCGCGCCCCCGTCTCCCCGCAGGCCGTGCAGGCCGAAGATCACGGCATGAAGAGGCAAGAAGACAAGCTGCAGAAAAGCGCGCCAAAGGTAAGGAACTGCCCCAAGATAGAAACGTGCCGGGTGAACCAGCCACCCCCCTCCGGAGTCCCAGGTCTGAAGCACGGCAGGCTGGGGCTGCAAGAACAAGCTCACTGCCTGTCACCAATAGGGCTCAAGTGGCTCCCCAAAACAGAGAAACTTTCTTATTATTATTATTATTATTTTTTTTTTTAATAATATAACTGCTAATTGTAAGCCCCCTTCAGAGAAAAACTCTGGAATATGACAACTGTGTGGGGAGGGTGACCGGCCCACCGGTAATCTCTCCCCCTGGACCTACTGGGACAATCTAGCTCCGGGATAATGGTCTGAGGGCATTGTCCTGCTAGGCCTGCCTGTAATCCTGCCTTCAAGCTGCGCAGGGAACACAAAAGAACTAACTATCCTTAACACTTTTTTTTCTCTAAACAAAAAAGGGAGGAAACAAACTAGTTGATCAAATCAGTGTAATTTCAACCAAAAGAAACCTGGAAAATCCCAGAAGAAATGCAGAAAGATCAGGACTGCAGGTTATGCCTCTCAATCTGCTGGAGTCAGAGAAAATCCTGAGGGATCGCAGGTGGCATACCGGTATATCTAGGGGGTGCTTTTCAGTTTCTTTCTGACTCCATCTGCTGGAGGGGAGGCATAACCCAGCAGTCTGGACTGATCCTGGTACGTACAGGGAACACAGGTTTACTTACAACTCCCTCCATTAAGGAAGTTCATTGAGTCTCCACAAGAGAACGCGCTGCATCAATAGCAGGCCCCCACATCTGGAACAACCTCCCGGCTCCTCTCAGAACTGACCCCTCTACGCTTTCCTTCAGAAAGAGTCTCGAAACTTGGCTCTTTAGAAAAGCATTCCCTACAGAAAACTAACTCCTGGCTCCCTGTCCCCCTTCCTGGGCACTGCCAACTCCCCCCTCCCCCCCCCCCCAACTCTGCCTCTGTACATAGCAAGTTTAAACTCAGAACTTATTTACTGTTAGTAAAGTTATTATGTAAAGCAAGTTTTTCTTTATATTTACTCAGTTAATTTGTTATACTGCATCATGTCACCATAAGGCTCGCCCTTTGACATCCTGTTGTATGTAAACCGGTGTGATATTTCGAATCGAATATCGGTATAGAAAAATAAATAAATAAATAAATAAATAGTGAAGTGCCTCAGGGATTTGTACTTGGTGCTTTTTAATATATTTATAAATGATCTAGAATGGGGTACGACGAGTGAGGTGATCAAATTTGCGGACGACACAAAATTATGCAGAGTAGTTAAATCTCAAGCGGATTGTGATGAATTGTAGGAGGATCTTGTGAGACTGGAAGATTGGGCTACCAAATGGCAGATGAAGTTTAAAGTGGACAAGTGCAAGGTGATGCATATAGGGAAAAATAACCCTTGCTGTAGTTACACAAAGTTAGGTTCTACCTTAGGAGTTATCACCCAGGAAAGAGATCTAGGTGTCATAAAGGATAATACATTGAAATCGTCAGCTCAGTGTGCTGTGGTGGTCAAAAAAGCAAACAGAATGTTAGGAATTATTAAGAAGGAATAGAAAATAAAATGGAGGATGTCATAATGCCTCTGTATCGCTCCACGGCGAGACCGCACCTTGAATACTGTGTGCAGTTCTGGTCACTGCATCTCAAAAGAAAATTATTCCTCACCTGCTAATTTTCGTTCCTGTAGTACCATGGATCAGTCCAGACGGTGGGTTATGTTCCCCGTCCAGCAGATGGAGTCAGAATAAAAACTCGAGAGGGGGCACTATATAAGCCCCTCCCCTTTCCTCAATCCAGTAAACTAGACTAGCAAAGCCAACAAGAGAGGAGATAGAGGGATCAAGTAAAGAGAAGCCCGAAAACAAGGCCAAAAAAGTGAAATTTGACTAAACATTACCCCAGAGGGAACTTGCCAACAGAACGTGAACCATAACTAACACTGGAAAAAATCCCAGGAAACAGAGAGAAATAACAGAAAAACTGACCTTCGAGCGGAGTCAACAATCCCAACTGAGAAGAGAAAAACCCCGTAAAATACAGGGAGGGCGTCTGGACTGATCCATGGTACTACAGGAACGAAAATTAGCAGGTGAGGAATAATTTTCTTTTCCCTGTACGTACCAGGATCAGTCCAGATGGTGGGATGTACCAAAGCTTCCCTTACTATGGGTGGGCCACAGACAGCCCCGCTCGAAGGACTCTATCCCCAAAAGAATCCAAACCTGGCGCCCGGACATCTAAACGATAGTGGCGCGCGAAGGTGTGGAGAGACGTCCATGTGGCCGCCCTGCAGATCTCCTAGGGAGATACCGAAGAACTTTCCGCCCAGGAAGTCGCCTGGGACCGAAGTGAATGTGCCCGAACAGAAATTGGAGGGATTTTCCCGGCCCCAAGATATGCGGCTGAGATCGCCCCTTTGAGCCAACGGGCAACAGTTGCTTTGGAGGCCAGATGACCCTTCCGAGGACCCGACCAGAGTACGAATAAGTGGTCCGAGAGACGAAACTCGTTAGTGACCGATAGATATTGAAGGAGACACCTTTTGACATCAAGCTTGCGGAATTCCCTGGGTTCCGTCGAAGCGAAGGAAGGCAAATCGACAGATTGGTTAATATGGAAGGCTGAGACTACCTTTGGTAAGAACGACGGGACCGTGCGTAAAGAGACTCCTTCGTCAGTAAAGCGAAGATAAGGCTCCCGAAAAGACAACGCCTGAAGCTCCGAAATACGACGGGCCGAACAGATAGCCACCAGAAATATTGTCTTGAGGGTGAGATCCTTGATAGAAGCCAACCTAAGAGGCTCGAAAGGCGGCCCGCTCAGTATATGAAGTACTAAGTTAAGATTCCAAGATGGACAAGGCGGCCTCAAGGGTGGCTTCAGGTGTCTAGCACCTTGCAGAAAACGTACAATATCTGGGTGAGCCGACAGCCTTGAGTCCTGCCCATTGTGCAGGAAAGCCCCTAACGCCGCAACTTGTACCCTAAGTGAATTATAGGCTAACCCCAAATCCAGACCGGCCTGCAAGAAGGAAAGGACTTGCGTCACCGAAGCAGAGACCGGACGAATAGAACGCTCCTGGCACCATACCTCAAAGACTTTCCAGACGCGCACGTAAGTGACAGAGGTAGACATCTTGCGTGCCCTTAGGAGAGTGGAAATCACTACCTCGGAGTATCCACGGCGTCTCAACTTGCGCCTCTCAAAAGCCAAGCTGCAAGACAGAAGCGATCTGCCTGCTCGAAAAATATAGGACCCTGTCGCAGTAGGTGGAAGAGATGATTGAGCCGCAGGGGTCCCTCCGCCGCTAGATGAAGAAGGTCTGCAAACCAGGGCCGTCGGGGCCATTCCGGTGCCACTAGAATGACTGGACCCGGATGGCTCTCTATGCGACGGAGAACCTTCCCCACCAGGGGCCACGGAGGGAAGACATACAGTAAGATCTTCCGAGGCCACGGTAGAACCAGGGCATCGACTCCTTCCGCCCCGTATTCTCTTCGTCGGCTGAAGAATCGAGGGGCCTTTGCGTTTGCGGCCGTGGCCATGAGGTCCATGTGCGGAGTCCCCCAGCGGGAGGTTATTAGACTCATCGCTTCCTCGGAAAGCTCCCATTCTCCGGGATCTAAGCACTGTCGGCTTAAGAAGTCCACCTGTATATTGTCCATGCCCGCAATGTGAGAGGCTGCCAGACGACTCAAGTTGACCTCCGCCCACTGCATCAGTCTGTCCGCCTCCAGCGAGACGTGACGGCTCCTTGTGCCCCCCTGACGGTTGATGTACGATACCGTGGTTGCGTTGTCTGATAGGACCCTGACCCCCGATGGCGGACCAAGGGAAGAAACTCCTGCAATGCCAGGCGCACCGCTCTCGTTTCCAGACGGTTGATGGGCCACCGGGACTGTTCCGCTGTCCAAGTGCCCTGAATGGAATCCGCCCAGCCGGTCAGACTTGCGTCCGTGGTGACGACCACCCAGTCTGGGACCTCCAGGGAGACCCCTCATGCTAGGTGGCGAGGAATCAGCCACCAGCGGAGACTGAGCTTTGCAGCAGTCGGTATTGGGAGAACCTCCTGAAATTCCCACGACACTGGCTTCCAACGGGATAACAAGGCCCACTGAAGAGGACGCAGATGCGCAAACGCCCACGGGACTAGGTCTATGGTGGAGGCCATGGACCCCAGTACCTGTAGGTAGTTCCATGCTGTGGGTGCCTGGAGAGATTGGAACTGGAGGATCTGTTCACGCAAGGCATGTGCCCGGTCCTCGCTTGTCCCAGATTGGTATCGAAGCGCGCACCCAGAAAATTCAACGACTGGGATGGAGAGAGACTGCTCTTGGGAAAGTTGATGATCCACCCTAGGGACCAAAGTAATCGCACCACCTTGCTGACCGCTTGGACCCCCTCGGTGCGAGATTTTGCCCGGATAAGCCAGTCGTCCAGGTAAGGGTGCACCAGAACCCCATCTCGGCGCAGGGCTGCAGCCACAACCACCATAATCTTTGTAAAATCCCGTGGAGCTGTCGCCAAACCGAACGGGAGTGCTTGAAACTGAAAATGCTGTCCTAGAATTTTGAAACGAAGATAGCGGTGGTGCGCCCTGTGAATCGGGATATGCAGGTAAGCTTCCGTTATATCCAAGGATGCGAGGAATTCCCCTGGGTTGACCGCCGCCAGCACTGAGCGTAGAGTTTCCATGCGGAAACGTGGGACCCGGAGGTACTGGTTGATAGTCTTTAGGTCCAAGATGGGCCGAAAATTGCCCTCTTTCTTGGGCACCACAAAATAAATGGAATAATGACCCCGACCCAGTTCGGCAGCAGATACTGGGGTAATTGCCCCCAAAGAGAGAAGACGGTCGAGAGTTTGCCGGACTGCTTGTCTCTTGAGAAAAGAGCCGCAGGGGGAGAAAAGAAACCTGTCTCTGGGCGGGCAGACAAAATCCAAGGCGTAGCCGTGTCTTAAGATATCCAGGACCCACTGATCCGACGTGATTCGGGCCCATTCCCCGTAGAAGTGGGCAATGTGACCCCCCAGTCTGGGAATCGGATCGCAGGTCAGCCTGGCATCATTGGGGTTTTGAGGAAGAACTCTGGGGCTGTCCTCCCTTGCCGGGCCTGCGGCCCCGAAAGGACCGGTTCCAGGTCTGCGAACGAAAAGGAGAAGTCCGAGACTGTTGATGCTGCTGTCTGGGAGGACGGTATCGTCGTTGAGTACGGGAGCGATACCTGGTGTAGCTGAAGGACAGGAAAAGTAGGTCTTACCTTTGCTAATTTTTGTTCCTGTAGTACCAAGGATCAGTCCAGACTGCTGGGTTATGTCTCCCCTCCAGCAGATGGAGTCAGAGAGAAAACTGAAAGCACCCCCTAGATATACTGGTGTGCCACCTGCGATCCCTCAGTATAATTGATAACAAAGCAGAAGGAAACACCCCTCTACCGAGAAATATCTCAATTTGTCAACCACTGACCAGATCAAGTAGAAACACCTCCATGAAAACGTACAAACTTAACCGCTAATGCAAGAAAATTGAAATTGAAACCAACTTACTGCATAAAAACAGCCAACAGATAAATGTCCCTGTTAGGAACAAACACACACAGAAGGACGAGCGGACTCTTCAGCGATGGGTGGGCGTATGGACTGATCCTTGGTACTACAGGAACGAAAATTAGCAAAGGTAAGACCTAATTTTCCTTTCCCTGTCCGTACCAGGATCAGTCCAGACTGCTGGGATGTACCCAAGCCGCCTTAACTGGGGTGGGACCCGGAAAGTCCCACTCGAATCACACTGCTCCCGAAGGAGTCTTCCGCCGAACCACGCACATCTAAGCGATAATGTCTAGCAAAGGTATGCAAGGACTTCCAAGTGGCCGCCCTACAAATCTCCTGGCTAGACACACACTGGCTTTTGGCCCATGACGTCGCTTGAGAACGCAGGGAGTGAGCCTTAAGGCCATCCGGAACCGCCTTACCGCACCCAATGTACGTGGATGCGATTGCGCTCTTCAACCATCGAGCAATAGTTGTCTTAGATGCCTGAAGACCCTTCTTGGGTCCATGCCACAAGACGAATAGATGATCCGATCTCTGAAATTCATTAGTAACCTTCAGATACTGTAGAAGCACTCGACGGACATCCAGACGCCTCAAGTCCCGACCTTGAGACGACCTGAGTTCCTCCTCCGAAAAGGAAGGTAATTCCACCGTATGATTAACATGAAAGACTGATACCACCTTAGGCAAAAAGGAAGGAACGGTGCGTAAAGACACACCCGAGTCAGATATGCGCAAAAACGGTTCCCTACATGACAGCGCCTGGAGTTCAGAAACACAACGCGCAGACGAAATGGCCACTAAGAAGACCGCCTTAAGGGTTAAATCCTTCAAGGAGGCCCTCTTAAGAGGCTCAAAAGGGGCCAAACAGAGCCCCCGGAGAACCAAGTTCAGATTCCAGGAAGGACATGGGGTCCGAAGAGGAGGTTTCAAGTTCCGAACCCCACGCAAGAAACGCGCGACATCCGGATGACATGCCAGCGAATAACCTTCAACCGTACCTCGCAGTCAACCCAGAGCCGCCACTTGAACCCTGAGAGAGTTGTAGGCCAAGCCTTTCTTCAAACCATCCTGCAAAAAGGAAAGAATATGACCAACCGAAGTCCGCCGAGGTGAAACCGTAAGCCAGAGCACCACGAGTCAAGAACCTTCCATACTCTAGCATAAGCCAGGGTAGTCGAGGATCTGCGCGCCCTAAGGAGAGTAGAAATGACCGCCTCTGGGTAACCTTTCCTCCTCAACTGCCGCCGCTCAAAAGCCAGGCCGCCAGACAAAAGCGATCCGCCTGTTCGAAAAATACTGGATCCTGGCGAAGCAGATTCGGGAGATGACCGAGACGCAAAGGCCCGTCCACCACCAGATTGACGAGATCCGCAAACCATGGGCGTCTTGGCCACTCCGGGGCCACCAGAATCACCAGACCTCGATGGGACTCTATGCGTCTTAACACCTTTCCCACCAGCGGCCATGGTGGGAACACGTAGAGGAGAACGCGCGGCCACGGGAGCACTAGAGCATCCACTCCTTCCGACCCGTGGTCTCGCCGCCAGCTGAAGAAATGCGCCGCCTTTGCATTTAGACGAGTCGCCATCAAGTCCAGATGCGGCAACCCTCAGCACTGGGTTATGAGACCCATCGCTGCGGCCAACAGTTCCCACTCTCCGGGATCGAGGTGCTGCCGACTGAGATAATCCGCTTGAATGTTGTCCACTCCTGCAATATGAGTGGCCGTGATGCGGAACAAATGATGCTCCGCCCAGGCCATCAACATCGACGCTTCTGCCGCGACTGGCTGACTTCTTGTTCCTCCTTGGCGATTTATATATGCCACCGTGGTCGCGTTGTCCGACAGAACTCGCACCGCCCTGTCGCGGACCAACGGAAGGAGCTGACGTAACGCCAGATGAACCGCTCTGGTTTCCAGCCGATTGAAGGACCAAGAGGCTTGACGTGGAGACCACGTCCCTTGGAGCGCTCGGGACTGACCCACAGCCCCCCATCCGGAAAGACTGGCATTCATCTTCACTGTTATCCAAGATGGCGGTTCTAAGTCCACCCCCATGGAGCAGGTGGACCGGATTCAGCCACCAATCGAGGTTGGACCGGGCTGGTTCGAGCAAGGGCAACTCCATGTCGTAAAACTCCGACCTGTGATCCCAGCAAGACAGAAGCGCTCTTTGTAAAGGCTGCATATGCGCAAACGCCCATGGCACTATCTCTAGAGTAGAAGCCATATGCCCAATGACTTGCAAATAATCCCAGGCCGTGGGTAACGGAAGATCCATAAGGTTCTGCACCTGTGACATCAAGTTGACCATCCGCTGATGGGGCAGAAATACTTTCCCCATCTGAGTATCGAATCGAGCTCCCAAGAACTCCAAGTGCTGGGTCGGTTCCAGTCTGCTCTTCGCGAAGTTGACTACCCAACCCAGTGCCTGCAGTTGGTCCACCACCAACCGAACCGCTCGCTTGCACAAAGCCTCCGACTTTGCCCGGATGAGCCAATCGTCGAGATAGGGATGAACCAGTATTCCTTGCTTTCTCAGTAAAGCTGCTACAACCACCAGGAACTTGGTGAATACCCTGGGGGCTGTTGCTACCCGAAAGGGAGGGCACAAAACTGAAAATGGTCCCCTAGCACCATGAACCTCAGGTACCTCTGATGATGCCTCCGGATTCCAATGTGGAGATACGCCTCGGTGAGATCCAAAGAAGCCAAAAATTCTCCCTTGTGGACGGCCGCAATAAGAGACCGCAAGGTCTCCATACGGAAACGAGGAACGTGTAAGAACTTGTTTACCCGCTTCAAATCCAAAATTGGTCTGAACGTTCCCTCCTTCTTTGGAACCACGAAGTATATGGAATACCGCCCCGTCCTGTGCTCGGCCGGGGGCATGGGAATCACCGCCCCCAGGGCTCTCAACCGGTCCAAAGTTTGGGCGATAACCATCTGTTTTTCCGGAGGACCGCAAGGAGACGTCAGGAAAAGATCTCGGAGCGGTTGCGCAAAATCCAATTCGTAACCGTAACGGACAATGTCGAGGACCCACTGGTCCGAGGTGATCTTGACCCATTCCTCCCAATACAGGGACAAGCGACCCCCGACGTGCGGGATGGAGGAATGGGCCTGCGCGCCTTCATTGAGTAGCCTTGGTAGGGGCAAACCCCTGCGAGGATCCCGACCGCTGAGTCCGACGGCCCCGAAAGGAAGGAGACCAAGATTGAGCCCACGACGCTTGCTGCCGCTGGGGAAAGGAAACACCTCTTCCCATCCGGAACCGTCGCTGACCCCGCAAACGTCCCCTGGCACTCCCGAAGGACCGCAGTTGTCGGGGCTTATCCTCCGGCAATTTATATACCTTGTTGTCTCCCAAGTCCTTGATGAGCTGATCCAGCTCGGCTCCGAACAACAACTTGCCCTTAAAGGGAAAAGCGCCTAAGCGCGCCTTAGAAGAAGTATCCGCCGCCCAGCGACGGAGCCACAGCAGCCGCCTGGCAGAAACCGCCGAAGCCATCGTTCGCGCCGACGTCCTTAATAAATCATATAAGGCATTCGCTGTGTAGGCTACCGCAGCCTCTATACAGTTGGCCTGTTCCGCTTCGTCGGGCGGGAGATCTTGCGCGGTCAGCAACTGTTGCACCCAACGAAGAGTGGCTCTCTGCACTAGACTGCTACAAGCCGTTGCCCGTACTCCTAAGGCTGCCACCTCAAAAATGCGCTTCAGCACGATCTCCAGCTTTTGGTCCTGGGGATCCTTCAAAGCTATGCCCCCCGTCACAGAGATGGTAGTGTGCTTGACTACGGCAGCTACCGCCGAATCTACCGAAGGAGATTTGAGAAGGTCCAACGACTCCGCCGGCAGTGGGTACAACATGTCCATGGCCCGGCTAACCCGCAAGGAAGCTTCTGGCACTTCCCACTCCTTAGAGACAAGCTGCAAAACCTTGTGATGGAATGGAAAGGCTTGCGGAGGAGCTCGCAGTCCCGCCATTGCCACGTCCCCCGTAGACGTGTCAGCCTCCTGGTGCGGGCCCGACAATTCCAACTCCTTTAAAACGTGCGAAATTAAATAGCTCAACTCGTCTTTTCCAAACAACCGAAGGACCTGAGGTCATCCCCCTCAAGAGCCTCCTGGCTGTCAGCTTCCCCCGCACCTGGCACCTCCGGGATAACCGGAGCTGGAAGCAAGCCCCCCTGATCTATTGACCCTTGTGGGCGGGGGCAACGAGCCCCTGCTGACCCGTGATCCGGGGCTGTCAGTTCTGTCCTGGGGATCTTCGAAGGACTGGGACCCTCCGGCACCCACCCTGCTTCCGCCTCCAAAAAAGCTCTATGCATCAGCAGCACAAACTTAGATGAAAAGGGAACTGGCCCTTTAAGAGCATCCTCTCCGGGTCGGGCGGGAGGGGGGGTCGAGGGACTCCCAAATTGGGTCGGGCGGGTGGGGGGGGCCGAAGGACTCCCGAATCGGTCGTGCTTTGGGGACTAAGGGCCGGCAGCGAATCAGGAGGGGAAACCTCCTCCTCCGACAGCGTTTCGTCCTCATCCTGTGAGAGCCGCACGGTCAAAATGGCTGCCGGCTCCTTGGTCAAAATGGCCGCCGGCTCCTTTCCCGACGGGGGCGTGCTCAAAACCCCGGAGCCCAGAACTCGCCGCTGCTGCGCCGGAGACACTCAGGAAGAAACGCTGTGGGCAGCGCTCGGCCCCCGAGAGGGTCCCTCGCCCCCGGGAAGGCATCGGGAGCAGAGACCCTCTCGGGAGAGTCGCGCCCCCGCCCTCCCACAGGCCGTGCAGGCCGAAGAACGCGGCATCCGAAACCGGGCAAGGGAAACTGCAAAGCACGCCAAAGGTAAGCAGCTGCCACGAGGCAGCACAAGTCGCCGGGCGAACCAGCCACCCCCTCCGGGGTCCCAAGGCAAAAGCGCGGCAGGCCGGGGCAGAGACCAGAAGCTCACCGCCTGCCCCCAGCAGGACTGACGTGGCCTTTAAAATTGTGTATCTGCAAGCAATCCGCCCCCTTCAGAGGCAAGCCCCTGGAAATCAACGACCTCATGGGGGGGAAGGGTGACCGGCCCACCGGTAAGCTCTTCCCCTGCGCCTAATGGGACAACTGTAAACCGGGAAGAAACTTTGCCCTCAAGGCCTGCCTCTAAGCCTGTTGCCACGCTGCGCAGATGACAGAATACAATTAGAAGACTTTTTTTTTTTTTTTTTGTAAACAAAAGAAATGAGATAAAACTAATTGATCTAGTCAGGGAAAGAGTAACCAAGGAAAAAAACCTGGAAACCAGAAAAATTTGGATAAGACCAGGTCCGCAGGTAATCCTCTCGATTTGCTGGAGTCAGAGAAAATACTGAGGGATCGCATGTGGCACACCAGTATATCTAGGGGGTGCTTTCAGTTTTCTGTCTGACTCCATCTGCTGGAGGGGAGGCATAACCCAGCAGTCTGGACTGATCCTGGTACGTACAGGGAACTAGATGTCCGCGGCCTGTCCTCCGGAAGCTTGTAAATCGCATTCTCGTTGAGGGACTTGATGATCTGGTCCAAGTCCTCTCCAAAGAGAAACTTACCTTTAAAAGGAAGCGAGCCTAAGCGTGTTTTGGAAGAGGCATCCGCTGACCAGTTTCGCAACCACAGAAGCCGACGGGCCGAGACCGCAGCGACCATCGATCGGGCCTGGACCCGAAGGAGGTCATAGAAGGCATCTGCTCCATAGGCGAGCACGGATTCTAAACGATCCGCCTGCTGAGCTTCAGCATCTGGAAGAACCTGGGAGGTGAGCAATTGTTGAACCCATCGGAGTCCCGCTCTTTGTGCAAGAGAACTGCAGATGGTCGCTCGGAGGCCCAATGCTGAAACCTCAAAGATTCTTTTGAGATAAACCTCCAACTTCCTGTCCTGGAGATCCTTGAGCGTTGTACCGCCCGTGACCGGGATGATAGTGCTCTTAGTTACGGCCGAAACTGCGGAATCCACCGCAGGAACTTTGAGGAGCTCCAAAAAGTCTTCTGGCAGAGGATAAAGTTTGTTCATTGCTCTACTGACCTTGAGAGAGGCCTCCGGTGAATCCCATTCTCTAGAGATCAGTTGCAAAAAGGTGGGATGAGTTGGAAACGCTTTCGACAGAGGACGAAGGCCTGCCAGCAAAGGGTCCCCCTTTCTGCCCTGACAAGAGGCTGCTACCGGTTCTGGGGGAGCATCAATATCCATTTCCTGGAGAATATGAGGAAAGGAAAATTAGTTTCTTACCTGATAATTTTCGTTCCTGTAATACCAAGGATCAGTCCAGGACACCTGGGTTGTGACTCCGCACCAGTAGATGGAGACAGACTAAAACTTGTGGGCGGAGCCATATATGCCCCTGTGCAAGTCACAGCCCCTCAGTCATACGAATGTCAAAGTAGAAAATCCATAATACAACATAGAAAATCCATAATACAACATAGCTAACCATACAAACTTGTGAGGTAAACGAAAACAACTCCAACACCCCCACAGGAACCAGACTCTCCAAACCGGGAGAGCAAATAACAAGGGGTCAGCGTACCGAAGACAACAATGAGCGGACTCTCCGTTACAACAGCGCAGCACTGCGGGCGGGATCCTGGACTGATCCTTGGTACTACAGGAACGAAAATTATCAGGTAAGAAACTAATTTTCCTTTCCCTGTACGTACCAGGATCAGTCCAGGACACCTGGGATGTACCAGAGCTAAATTATCGAGGGTGGGAAGCAGAGAGTCCCGCTCGGAGAACCTACTCTACAAAACCCCCGAAATCAGTAGCTCGACCATCCAATCGGCAATGTGCAATGAAGGTATGTAACGACTTCCAGGTAGCAGCCCTGCAAACCGCTTGAGGCAACACCTGTGAAAATTCCACCCAAGACACCGCTTGAGACCGTGTCGAGTGAGCCCTGAGGCCCCCAGGAATCGGTTTTCCCAGTGCACGAGGTATGCCGAACCCATGGTTCTTTCTAGCCAACGGACAATCGTTATGCGGGATGCCGCGGCCCCGCTCTGTGGACCCGAAAAGGAAAAGAAAGGAGCTGTTAACCGAAAGGAATTAGTGACCTCCCGGTAGCGTAGAAGGGAACTCCGCACAATAAGTCCCTTGACGTCCCCCGCTGGAGGATCAGAGGAGCTCCCGTCCGCAAAGCGAGCAGCCCCACTGACGGATTCCGATGAAAAGAGGAAACGACCGGAAGGAGAAAGGTAGGGATCGGCCGCAAGAATACCCCCGAATCGGAAAGACACAAAACGGTTCTCTACAGGAGAGAGCCTGCAACTCAGAAAAGCGCCGCGCAGAGGCAAGCGTCATCAAGAATCCCGTCGTCAAAGAGATCCGTAAGAGTTGTGCGCTTCAAGGGTGCAAACGGTGCCGAGCACCAGGTGGAAAGAACCGAATTAAGGGTCCAGGACGTGCAGGGGAAACGCAATGGGGGGACGGAGATGCTTAGCCCCCCAGAGAAAACGGGAAACATCCAGACCCGCAAGCCACCAAGCGCGGACCCGCCGGGAACTGCATGCCAATCCTTTGGCCAGACCAGCCTGGAGAAGCCAGAACATCAGATACTGAAGCGGCAGTGGAATCCACACCCCGCTGCAAGCACTTTACTGCAAAGACCACCCAGGCCCGGACGTACGTACGCCAAGGATGGAGACTGCTTCCTGGAACCTCAGCAGCATAGCCAACAGCGCGTCAGGATAACTTTCCCCGTTTAGCCGATTCCTCTCAAACGCCAGGCTGCGAGACAGAAGGGACCCGCATCCTCCTAACAGACGGGGCCCTGACGGAAGAGCCCCACGAATCCCTGGAGACGGAGGGAACGCATGGGAGCCGCCACCGAAGGTCCGCGAACCACGGACGGCGCGACCATGCCGGAGCCCCCATGATCACGTTGAACACGTTGAATGGGTGCAAATCTATGCGGCGCATAATCGTGCCGAACATTGGCCACGGAGGAAAGACGTACGGCCGGACATCCGGCCAGGGAAGCACCAAGGCGGCGACGCCTTCTGCTCGTCCTCCTCGACGCCAACTGAAGAATCGCGGAGCCTGCGTATTGTGGCCTGTGGCCAACCAGCCCACGTGGCCAGTGGCCCTCCAGTCCATGTGGGGAATACCCCACGTCTTGCAAATGAGGCGAAAAACTTCGACCGCCAGCTCCCATGCCGACGGCAGAAAAATCAGCCTGGACGTTGTCGACCCCGACGATGTGAGAGGCTGCAATGTATGTGAAGCTGCAATGGACGTGAAAGGCTGCAATGGTGTCGAGATTTTGCTCCGACCAAGCCATCAAGATTCGCGCCTTGTCTGCCACCTGTGGACTTCTCGTCCCTCCTTGGCGAGTGATGTAGGCCACTGCGGTTGCGTCGTCCGACAAAAACACAGACTGACCGTCCCCTCAGCAGAGGTAGGAACGATTGCAGCGCCAGACGGACCGCTCTGGTCTCCAGTCGTTTGGTAGCCCCTCGGGCTTGAGACGCTGACCGTAGGCCTTGAACCGACGTCCCTAGTCAGACTGCTCCCCATCCGAAGAGACTGGCATCCGTGGGCACCACCGTCCGGTTGGGCACTAAGAGAGACCCTGGAGAGGTCAAATGACTGGAAGCGAGCCACCAGGACCGACCGGATCTCACCCGGCCGACGAGTGGAAGTGGACGGTAGAATGCTTCCGAAACCGGCTGCCAGCGGGATGGTAAGGACGCCCGCAATGGCCGTAGATGAGCAAACGCCCAGTGGACCAACACGAGAGTGGAGGCCATAGTACCCAGGACCATGAAGTAATCGCCGACCGCGGTAGCCGGAGCGACAGCAAGCGCTTCACGTGAGCCAGTAGTTAGCACCTTCATTCCTGCGATAGGAACACCCTGGCCCGTTTCGTCGAACACGGCTTGAAGGCATTCCAGGGTCTGCGTGGATACCGGCGCGGGTACCAATGGACTTCTTGTTGAACTCGACTAGCCGGCCGAAAGACTGCAAGAGTTGTAGGCCCCTGGCCACTGACAGCCGACACTGATCCTTGTACTTCGCCCGAATCAACCAATCGCCCAGGTAAGGATGAACCAGAAAACCCTCCCGGCGAAGTTGCGGCACCACCACGACCATCACCGTCGTGAAAGTACGAGGCGCCGTTGCGAGCCCCAACCAGGAGAGCCGTGAATTGATAATGCCGTCCTAGGAAGCAGAACCTTAGGCATCGTGGAAGAGACGGTGGAATGCCTACGTGAAAGTACGCCTCCGTGGAACCTAGTGAGGCCAGGAACCTTCCTGGACGCACCAAGGCGATCACCGACCGCAATAGTCTCCGTTGGGAAGTGAGGCACACGCAGGTATCTGTTCACCCCTTTTAGATCCAGGAGTGGTCTTGAAGTGCCGTCGTTCGTTGGAACAATGAAGCAAAAAGAGTGACATCCTTCGCCGTGCGGACTGATCGGAACGGGGAAAAAAAAAATGGCTCCCCAAAAGTTCCATGCGCCGGATGGTGATTAGCACTGCTGCCTTCGTTTCGGGAGCCTTGCACGACGAGAACAGTGTGCTGGGGAACGACCAAACTCTAATGCGTAACCGTGTGTCATCACGTTGCGGACCCACTGGTCCGATGGTATCCTGGCCCCCTTGCTGACGGGGCTCCACCCTGTCTACCGGAGCGTGTACCCCGAAAGGACTGCTGCCATTGAAGGTTACGGGAGGAAGCCAACCTATAAGAAGGACCGGTAGACCTTTGATGACGTGAATTCCTGGGCCCTCGGAACCGGGATCTGGCCGAACAGACGGAGCGCGCCCTGAATCTGTCCCCGGGCAGCTGCTTTGAACGAACCATCTGCAGCCAGGTTGCGCAGCCACAGCAGGCGACGCGCCGAAACAGCCGCCACCCCGGACCTAGCGGACGTACGCAGCAAATCGTGGAGAATATCTGCCCCATACGCTATTGCTGCCTCCAACCTATCTGCCTGTGATGCCTCTTCTGCATTCGCCTGAAGAATTTGGGCCCAGCGCAGACTCGCTCACATAGCGAAGTTGGTACAGAAAGTAGCCCGCACACCCAGGGCAGACACCTCAAAATCTTCTTGAGTTACACGTCCAGCTTCCTATCCTGTATATCTCGGAGAGCCGTGGCTCCCGTAACCGGAATGACCGACCTCCTCGTCACCGCAGAGACTGCGAAATCCACCTTCGGTAGGCGAAGGAGTGCCAGCACATCCTCCGGGAGCGGGTAAATCCTGTCCAAGGCCTTACTGACCTTCAATCTCAACTCCGGCGTATCCCATGCACTGAACAGAAATCTGTCGATGAAAATTGAAAAGAAAAGCCTACTGTCGGCCCCGAGAGACCTAAGAGCACCAGATCCATGATTGCCTCTTGGCGGATCCATGTTTGCCTCTCGACGGGCCCCCCCCCCCCAGCGGAGCCTCCATTGCCAGTTCCTGAAGAATTGCTGGAGTTAGCGGGCACAGTTCCTCACTGCGAAACTAGCCGTACCACCTGGGGCCATCCCCTTCCACGGCTAGTGCCCCTTTGACTGCGCTGGGCTGGGCGGGACCGTCCGCAGCCGCCTCCTCAGCCCCCATCAGGGACTCCTCTGGAGACTCTGAGTCAGCTGCCGATGAAGAATCCGTTCCAGACTCCTGAGGTACACCACGTGGCGGACGCTTCCACCGCGGGGGTCCCGAGAGCCCCCCGCAACATCCATAGTCTTCTAGCCTTCGGAACAGACCTGCGGGTGGCCCCCCCCGCGACGCCCATCCGGCAGCGCTAAGTACGCTAAGATTTGAAAAACCCCGCGCACCAGAAGCGCAAAATCAGATAAAAATCTGAAGAACCATCCGCGGGAGCCAACGGGGAACGAGGCCCCTCCGTGGGGCCCCCCCCCCCCCCGCCGGATCCCGCTGTGGGGAAAGCGCGGGGGGCTGGGCTGTATCCCCTGGTGTGAACCGAGCGATTTCGCGGCCGAAAATTAAAATGGCCGCCACGCGCTCACAGAGCTGGAAAAAAACAGCTTGGGGCCTAGCAGTCGAGCCCCCCCCGCGCGGCGGCGATCGCGCGGTTCTGGACTGGGCCCCCCGAGGCGCTCCGGACACTCCTTCTCTGCCCGTGCGACCGTAGCTGCAGAGGCCCTGCCACGAAAAACGTGTGCGAGCCGAGCCGCAGGCCCGGCAGGCCGCGAGTGGGCTGCCGGCGTACGCGACGAAAAAAAAAAAAAAAACAGGCGGGAAACGCGGCGAAAACGCCAACTAAATGAAGGATTCAAAATCGGCGACCTCCCTCCTGCTACCAGCGCCCCCCCCCTTAAAACGGAGCGAAGACGCGAGGAAAACGGAGAGCCGCACAACGAAAACAAAAACCCTTTTTTTTTTTTTTTCTTTAAACAAAGCTTACCGCTGTCCTTGGTTCTGGAGCCCTTTTCCTGCAGGGGTGAGTGAACCGGGCTCCCCGGTGTCACCCCTGACGCTGCCACTAGCTCAGCCGGGTCCTCAACCCTGGCAGCGGCCTCAACCGGGGGAGGGTAGTCCCCTCAGGACCTCTCAACCCCCCCGGGAGGCAGGGCACCCGTGACTAAAATTAACAACAAAACCCAATTTGCCAAGAATACCGTCGACAAAAACAATCAGGCCTAACAAAATAGCCCCAAAAAACCACCAAAATCAGATCAGGCAGGGCTGTGACTGGACCTGCACCATCTACTGGAGACAGAGTAAGACTGAGGGGCTGTGACTTGCACAGGGGCATATATGGCTCCGCCCACAAGTTTTAGTCTGTCTCCATCTACTGGTGCGGAGTCACAACCCAGGTGTCCTGGACTGATCCTGGTACGTACAGGGAATTAGATCATCCAGCTCATCATACTGAAAAATTCGTAGGACCCTTGGGTCATCCCCTTCCACCTGAGAAGTGAACGTGGGGTCATCCTCTGCATCCGGGAGCGGGTCCCCTGTCGGGGGGTTGCTGGGGCCACCCACTGGGGCCTGCGGGACCCGGGAGGGTCCTGGGTCTCCTGCGTGAGGTAACGCCCTATCCTGGGAAGAAGACCCCTCCAGGGACGATCCCAGACACGCCCGTTTGGGAGGAGGGAGTCCCCCAGGAGTCTCCAAGGGCTGAGACTTGCACTGTAAGAAAGCCCGGTGCATAAGAAGCACGAACTCGGGTGAAAACTCCAGAGGTCCCTGAGGAAAACGATACTGGTGCTCCCCTCCACGACCGCCAGGTTCCGGGCCAGGGAGTGGCGCAGAGCCAGAGGGCAATACCGGAGTCGGGCCTTCAGTATCTTCCTCCCCTTCTGAAAACAAAATGGCCGCCGTTCCCGTGCTCAGAGGGAACGGGGCCTGCCGCTTTCAAGACGCGCGGTCCTCACAGCGAGGACCCGTGGACTCGTCCTCCTGTCCTTCGGTGACTTCACCCTCAAAAATGCAGGAGTCACAGAGGCCCTCCCGTGAGAGCCGACCAGCCTGCCTGCCGCAGGCAGAACACTCAAGAGGAGCGTGGCATGGTCTGTTCGGCTTTTTTTTTTTTTTTTGAAAGGACTGACAGGAAAAAGAGCACGCGATTCGCACTGCAGAAACGACGCAGGCACACAGATCACCCCTCCCCCATCGACCCAGAGAGAGCGCCGAAGGACTAAACCTCCCGGCGTCCGACGGTCCCTGGAGAAGGATTCGCGAACCGTGGGTCGGTAGCGGCTGAAACTAATTTAAAATAACGGGGGAGGGAGGGGAAGTGACTAGCACCACTAGTATGCACCCCGGGTCCGGCCCGAATACTGCGAGTACAACAAGAAAGCCTGAGGAAAAAATTTCTTTTTTTTTTTTTTTAACACAAGAAAATTCCCCAACACTCCCCCAATACCCAAAGAAGGGTGCCCTGAAAAAACGGAGGGGGGGGAGGGGGGGAAATGAAAGAAATGACGTACAGACCTGGCTGCAAGCACCTCATGACTCAAAAGGCAGAAACCTGCTGAGTCACCTCAGAAAACTAAATTGTTTCAAAATTATACCTTTTACTTATTTACTTGATCCCTTTATGAGAAAAAAGCAAAAGAAAACAGAAAACTAGAAAACCTAATCTCCTGCACTGGGGACCGCAGAGTCCCCTGCTCACATCTGCTGGAGTCAGAAGAATACTGAAGATTGAGGAAAGGGGAGGGGCTTATATAGTGCCCCCTCTCGAGTTTTTATTCTGACTCCATCTGCTGGACGGGGAACATAACCCACCGTTTGGACTGATCCTGGTACGTACAGGGAACAAGGATATAGCTGCACTGGAGAAAGTGCAGAGAAGGGCGAACAAAATGATATGGGGCATGGAACAGCTGCCCTATGAAAAAAGGCTAAAAAAGTTAGGGCTGTTCAGTTTGGAGAAGAGACGACTGAGGGGGGATATGATAAAAGTGTACAAAATCATGAAAGGACTTGAACAAGTTAATATAAATTGGTTATTTCTTCTGTCAGATAACAGAAGGACCAGGGGGCACTATATGAAGTTAGCAAGTAGCTCATGTAAAAGAAATTGAAGAAAATTCTTTTTCACTCAGCATATAGTTAAACTCTGGAATTCATTGCCAGGGGAGATGGTTTCAACAGTTAGTGTTACTGGGTTTAAAAAAGGTTTGGATAAGTTCCTAGAGGTTAAATCCATAAACTGCTATTATGGTAATTAATAAGCAATAGTAGATTGTGATCTATCTTAATGTTGGAAACAGGATACTGGGCTTGATGGACCCTTGGTCTGAGCCAGTATGGCATTTCTTGTGTTACATAAGAACATAAGAAAATGCTGGGTCAGACCAAGGGTCCATCAAGCCCAGCATCCTGTTTCCAACAGAGGCCAAACCAGGCCACAAGAACCTGGCAATTACCCAAACACTAAGAAGATCCCATGCTACTGATGCAATTAATAGCAGTGGCTATTCCCGAAGTAAATTTGATTACTAGCCGTTAATGGACTTCTCCTCCAAGAATTTATCCAAACCTTTTTTGAATCCAGCTACACTAACTGCACTATCCACATCCTCTGGCAACAAATTCCAGAGCTTTATTGTGCGCTGAGTGAAAAAGAATTTTCTCCGATTAGTCTTAAATGTGCTACTTGCTAACTTCATGGAATGCCCCCTAGTCCTTCTATTATTCGAAAGTGTAAATAACCGATTTACATCTACTCGTTCAAGACCTCTCATGATCTTAAAGACCTCTATCATATCCCCCCTCAGCCGTCTATTCTCCAAGCTGAACAGCCCTAACCTCTTCAGCCTTTCCTCATAGGGGAGCTGTTCCATCCCCTTTATCATTTTGGTTGCCCTTCTCTGTACCTTCTCCATCGCAACTATATCTTTTTTTAGATGCGGCGACCAGAATTGTACACAGTATTCCAGGTACGATCTCACCATGGAGCGATACAGAGGCATTAGGACATTTTCCGTTTTATTCACCATTCCCTTTCTAATAATTCCCAACATTCTGTTTGCTTTGTTGACTGCTGCAGCACACTGAGCCGATGATTTTAAAGTATTATCCACTATGATGCCTAGATCTTTTTCCAGGGTGTTCTTATGATGTGATTGGAACCTGTCTTTGCAAATGTCTCAAGGTCTGAAGCATGGCAGTACATACCTGGTCATACACTGTGGCATTTGCTACAGCAGTGCCATTCCATGTCTGGTGGAAAAAAGAGTCACAGATGGGGTCCATGATATTAATGTTGGGTTCTGCATCAGCCTGGAGAAGCAGCCTGCAAAAACCAGAGAGCTATGAGAAGCTGATCTTACAAGAGCATTCATAACCCACAGGATATACCCACAACACCTGAAACAGTCCAGGCGCAGGCTGTGAGCGAATCTCCCAGCCTGGTATGGCTGTCCATCCATCACTGATGTCAGGGTCTCCATGTCCTCTACTAGCACGGCAAGCTCACTGTCCCGTTTTCCCAGCATACTCCGGTCATTGATGTTTGCAGAACCTGAAGTGAGAAAGAAACAGGGACAGGGACAAGGACAAGGGTGAAGGAGAGCGAGAAAAAAGGTGCTGTCACTGGCCCCAGGGCATGGTCACAAGCAAGACTTCTCCCAATCCCAACAGTGCCATGGGCAAGATTCCCATGATTACAGCAAGACTCCTGTGAGACAGTCCCAATCCGTGTGATGCCACAAGCAAGACCCTCATGTTCCTCACAGCATAAGCGGCATTCTTATACCAGTCGTACTTTCCCATCCTAACGCTTCCATGAGCAAGCCTGCACTGATCCCCAGGGATTAGCAAGATTCCTTCAATCCTGACAATGTGTGTGAGACTCACTGGTACGAGCTTCCCGCTTCCCCCGATTCTCCCTCAGACCTCACAGCATGTGCGAGACTCACCGATGATGACTTTCCTGTCATCCACAATCAGCATCTTGCTGTGGATATAGACAAGCTCCGAGATGAGGGATCCATCTGGCAGGTGCCCGTGTGTGCGCAATCCACAGAAAGAGATGTAATTCTTCCACTCGTCGCCAACTGCAGATAAATGGCAGACTGGCATGTTCAGAACTAAACATCAAAGCTTGGAGATTACAGATGAAGGTCCATTTGAACCCAGAAATCAGAGTTCAGAGATTAGAACCTCAGCTTCTGCAGCAGAGCCAGAGATTAATAGGAGAGCCCAGAGATGGAAGTTACATAGGAACATAGTAATAATGGCAGAAAAGGACCAGATGGCCCATCCAGTCTGCCCATCTGCTGCTCTGTGCAGGATACCTCCATGTTTCTCTCAAGGATAGCTTGTCATGCTATTAGCATGACAAACATGGCATGAGCATGGAGTTAGAATGGAGTAAAATGGTATAAGCATGGAATAACAGAAGGAGTAAAGTTAGACTAAGCATGTTAGGCAGATTCTTTTACTGTTGCACACATCAGGGGTCCTCAAATCTGGCCCACAAAGCACATTGTTCCTTGCCTGTCGCTGGATCAGCCCATGGAACAAAGTTTACATTTTTTTGTCTACGTGTGACAGAATGCGGCAGCACCTGCTATCGTGAGGAAGACGACCAACTCTTAGGTAAGCTGGGCACAGTTGAAGCAAGGTGGGGCAAACAAGGCAGCTGCCGAGAACACACAGATGCTACTACTGGTACCAGGCCCCATCCAAAACAGTGCACTTCACATGGCGCACAGAGAGGAGATGGCACGTCAATTCCGTCTCTCCATCCTGCCACAGGACAGCTTGCCATGTAGATCAATCTGGATCCTCTAGCCCTCCCCAGGAGATCATGTTCATTGGTTGATCTGCCCCACTTTCCCCTGCAGAGATCAAGACACGCAGGCCAATGAGGATTCTCCCCTTTCTCTTCCCATAAGCTTGATACAGGCCCCCTTTCCTCCACTTCTGGAGAAGTCTGCACGCTCTATGAGCTGATTCTATCCCCGTCATCCAAGAGGAGAGTTGGCTTGAGGAGAATTGGTGACCGTGGTTGTGAAGAGGACTGCTTATGCCCAGCATTAATGGCTTGGGAGAGGAGAAGGAGGAGCAAGGTAAGGTTAACTTCTTCCTCTGGGTTAGTGTGGCTTGCTAACCCTCTGTGGATTGGAGGGGCTCTAGTGATGGAACTCTGGGGATCTGGGAGGGCCTCGAGGACCACTGAGAGCTCGTATGGGGAGTGTAGATAGAGAACATTCAGGGGAGAAGGGGAGTGGAGAGAGCCTGAGACTTATTCCCTGATGAGGGAAGGGGGTTCAAGGACTATAGTGGGAGAGAAGAACAGGTAGCGAGAATGGAAGTACCCTAGGGGTTGAGCTTAGGCAGTGGGCAGAAGGGGCTTGTGGGGGGGGAGAGAGAGAGATCAAGGGTGAAATTAGCAGAAAGGAGGGGTATAGATGGGAGTGACTCTCAGTAAGCAGAGTAAGCAAGTTTTACTCTGCCTATGTCTGTCAAAGTTGAGTGGAGGAGTAGCTTAGTGGTTAGAGCAGTGGGCAGGAAAGCCAGGGATCGAGTCCCACTGCCTCTCCTTGTGACCTTAGGCAAGTCATTTTACCCTCCATTGCCTCAGGTAGAAACTTTGATTGTGAGCCCTCTATGGACAGGGAAATAACCCACGGTACCTGAACGTAATCCACTTTGAAGTGTCTCAAAGGCGGAATATATATAAATATAAAAAAACTTCAAAGTAAGTTCCAGGAGGGCCTGACTATGACTTTGGAGAGCATCACCTCCCATGGATATATAACCTAAGAGCAACTGAGGCTACAAAGAATGGGAGAGCTAGTTAGGAATGGAGAACTGGTGTGGGGGCCTGGAAGGCAAGAGATTGAGAACTGGGGAAGGGCACTACTGCTGGTCCTGGGCACTAAAATACTGACATGGCAAAGGAGGGGGAGAGGAGAAGGGAGGGCAGAGGGAGGCAAATGAGGAAGAAGAGAGAAAAGAGATGACGCAAGACTGTATGGGAGGGGAGAGAGACTGTGAACTGCAGAGAGTGCCTCACACAACCTCCAACCCCCATCTCCCACTCACCCCAGAGAAAGGGTAGGAGGCAGGGTTGACAATGTCTTAAAATCATTGAAAGGGCCTGCATGAATGGTAAAACAGAGACTTACTTGCAGCTTTCAAACGAGACAGAATAGAGCAATCCCCACGGCAGATGGTCCTGAAACAACAAAATGTCACATGATGCTCAAGTGGAAATGGGAGAAATGGGTGCTAGCACCCCCCCCCACACACACACACTCTGCTTTTCAGCCCAGGGTGTAATGCAACAGGCAGTATGGGGGAGATGCAGGAACTGCTGAGAGGAGAGAGAGGGGGCAGGAGGGAAAAAACAGGGGCAATAAGCAGTTAGATGGGAGGTGCAAAGAGGAAAAAAGAGCAGGCAAGTATATTAGACATATATAGTACATGTCAGATGGGTGGTAATCACCTGTACGTGAAGTGCAAAATAGCCTGGATTGCATTTCCTCCACCCATGGAAATATTTCCCTCAAAGCCTGGCAGGAGTGGGATCACCACAAACACCCGAAAAGTCTTACCCTCTCTGTCAAATGAAGAGTGAAACAGGGTTAGCAGGTCTGCATCCACACTTTGCTCCATAAGAACATAAGAACATGCCATACTGGGTCAGACCAAGGGTCCATTAAGCCCAACATCCTGTTTCCAACAGTGGCCAATCCAAGTCACAAGTACCTGGCAAGTACTCAAACATTAGAGAGATCACAAGCTGCTATTGCGTATTAATTACCATCATAGCAGTTTATGGATTTATCTTCTAGGAACTTATCCAAACCTTTTTTAAACCCAATTACACTAACTGCTGTAACCACATCCTCTGGCAATGAATTCCAGAATTTAACTATGTGCTGAGTTAAAAAGAATTTTCTTCGATTTGTTTTAAATGAGCTACTTGTAATTTCATGGAGTGCCCCCTGGTCCTTCTTTTATCTGAGAAATTAAATAACTGATTTACATTAACTTGTTCAAGTCCTTTCATGATTTTGTAGACTTCTATCTCTTCTCCAAACTGAACAGCCCTAACTTCTTTAGCCTTTCCTCATAGGGCAGCCATTCCATGCCCCTTATCATTTTGGTCGCCCTTCTCTGCACTTTCTCCAGTGCAGCTATATCCTTTTTGAGATGCAGTGACCAGAATTGCACACAGTATTCAAAATGTGGTCTCCCATGGAGCGATACAGAGGCATTATGACATCCTCTGTTTTATTTTCCATTCCCTTCTTAATAATTCCTAATATTCTGTTTGCTTTTTTGATTACCACAGCGCACTGGGCCGACGATTTCAATGTATTATCTACTATGATGCCTGGATCTCTTTCCTGGGTGGTAACTCCCCTGCATCCACACCATAGCCTGCAAGTCCCATTCCCAATTCTTCCTGTACCTGTCCTCCCATTTCTAACTCCATCATCCTGTGGATCCTAATCATTCCTCTGCCCATACCTGCTCCTCCATCATGAATCTTACCTCCAGTTCCCTACCCCTACTCTTTCACACAGATTCCCTGCCCCTGCTCTCTCACGCTGAAAGTCCTAGCCTTAGCAGTGCCCTTACCTGTGTGCTCGAAGGACCCTATCCACAATGGTGTCTCCAATTCTGTTATGCACAGTTCTCCCATCTGCACAACTGATGAAAAACTGGTTCTGAAAGCAAAAAAAAGTTACCCATGAGACAGCTCCGAAACCCTCAGCACATGGAGGCTCAGGTAGGATGGTCTTCTCCTGTCCCAGTTCCTTTCAAAAGGTTTCCATGGAATTCTCAGGAAGCACTTGGTTTAGAAATCACTGAATGACTCCCAGTCAGTCAAGCAAATTACTATGTGAAGGGACACCGAAGTACAAAGTTACATATAGAGAGAAAAAGGAAAATTGTTTCTTACCTGCTAATTTTCGTTTCTGAAGTACCACAGATCAGTCCGGCAAGTGGGTTTATAAGAACATAAGAACATAAGAAATTGCCATGCTGGGACAGACCAAGGGTCCATCAAGCCCAGCATCCTGTTTCCAACAGAGGCCAAAAACCAGGCCACAAGAACCTGGCAATTACCCAAACACTAAGAAGAACCCATGCTACTGATGCAATTAATAGCAGTGGCTATTCCCTAAGTATAATTGATTAATAGCCATTAATGGACTTCTCCTCCAAGAACTTATCCATCCAACTTATGCATCCCTACCAGCAGATGGAGGCAGAGAACAAAACTTTGAGGCACTGCTATATAACCGAGAGTGCCACTTGCAATCCCTCAGCATTGACCTATACCCAAGCCAAGATGTATACCTTAACAAACTCCAATAAATATTGGGTGAACAGAGACAAAGTTGGAACCTCTGAAAACTAGGCCCCCTTAACTTAACACAAAGCACATAGAAGAGAGACCAAAATGATAAAAGGGGTGGAACAGCTTTCTTATGAGGAAAGACTAAAGAGATTAGGGCCTTTCAGCTTGGAGAAGAGATGACTGAGGGGGGATATGATAGAGGTCTTTAAAATCATGAGAGGTCTAGAACAGGAAGATGTGAATCATTTATTTACTCTTTCGGATAATAGAAGGATTAGGGGCACTCCTTGAAGATAGCAAGTAGCACTTTAAAACTAATCGGAGAAAATTCTTTTTCACTCAACACACAATTAAGCTCTGGAATTTGTTGCCAGAGGATATGGTTAGTGCAGTTAGTGTAGCTGAGTTTAAAAAAGGTTTGGATAAGTTCTTGGAGGAGAAGTCCATTAACTGCTGTTAATCAAGTTGACTTAGGGAACAGCCACTGATATTACTAGCATCAGTAGCATGGGATCTGCTTAGTGTTTGGGTACTTGCCAGGTACTTGTAGCCTGGATGGGCAACTGTTGGAAACAGGAAGCCAGGCTTGATGGACCCTTGGTCTGACCCAGTATGGCAATTTCTTATGTTCTTACCAAACTATGTATACTTCTCATTAATCAGACAATATCACATACCAGCTCAACAACATCCAGAAGCGAGGAAGCCTTTCGAAAGATGGGGACTGGTCTTTGGACTGATCTGGGGTACTTCAGGAATAAAAATTAGCAGGTAAGAATCAATTTTCCTTTCCTGTTCGTATCCCAGATCAGTCCAGACAATTGGGATGTACTCAAGCCCCTCTACTCTGGGCGGGAACTCGAAAGGCCCACGCACAACACACTTTTCCCAAAAGACGCCTCCTCCAGCGCCTGCACATCCAAGCAGTAAAGTCTGGAAAAAGCCATGATGCCGCCTGACAAATTTCCTTCCGAGATAACAATTGACACTCCATCCACGAGTTTGCCTGCGCCCTAGTGGAATGCGCTCTCAACCCCTTCGGCAACAACCGGCCCTTGCAGATATAAGCCAGAACTATTGTCTCTTTTAACCATCATGAAATAGTGCCCTTGGCAGCTTTATTTCCCCTCTTTGCTCCACTGAACAGAACAAACAGATGATCAGATCTCCAAAAGGCATTTGTCATCTTAAGATATCGCAAAAGAATTTGTTGTGCATCCAATAAGTGAAGCTCCCTCGTCATAGGAGCATCTGCTGACAAATTTGAAAAGGCTGGTAGCTCAAAAAGGAACCATAAGCAAAGAAACCCCATCCTCCAAAAAACGCAAGAAAAGGTCCCTACATGACAATGCTTGCAGCTCAGAAATCCTTCTAGCTGAACAGACAGCCACCAGGAAAACAGCTTTCAAGGTTAAATCCTTTAAAGAAGCCCTTCTAACCGGTTCAAAGGGAGGACCACACACCACCCGAAGAACTAAATTCAGATTCCATACTGAACAAATCTTCCAGACCAGAGGCGCAGATGTTTTGTCCTCTTGATAAAACGAACCACATCTGGATGAAACGCCAATAGTCTTCCCTGAATCCTACCTCGAAGGGACCCTAAAGCTGCCACCTGGAGCCAAACAGAATTATAGGCCAAACCCTTAGCCAAGCCGCTTTGCAAAAAGCCCAGAATCTGCAGAGCATCCACCCTCAAAGGCTGCACCTTGTTCTGTAAACACCTCGATTCAAACTCTCTCCACACTCGGACATAAGCCAATGACATGGAAAGCTTCCCTGCCTGAAACAAAGTCACAATTACAGGCTCTGAATAATCCTTCAAGTGGAGCTGCCGCCTCTCAAAAGCCAAGCCGCTAGACAAAAGCGATCCTCCTGGTCTGAAAATATGGGTCTCTGCCGTAACAACTCTGACAGATGGGCCAAGCGAACGGGACTATCCACCATTAGATGAAGAAGGTCCACAAACCATGGCCAGCGCAGCCATTCGGATGCAACCAGAATCACCCTGCCCGGATGAAGCTTGTTGTGCTACAGCACACGACCTATGAGAGGTCACGGTGGAAAACATACAACAGCAGATGTGTTGGCCATGGCTAAACAAGAGTGTCGATGCTCTCCGATCCAAATTCCCTTCTGCTACTGAAAAATTGAGCCATCTTTGCATTTCCCAGAGTCACCATGAGGTCCATCGCTGGTCTGCCCCAACTGGCCTGAATTATGGCGAAGGCCTCTGCCAACAACTCCCACTCCCCTGGATCCAGTCGCTGTCTGCTAAGGAAGTCCGCCTGCACATTGTCCACTCCAGCCACATGGGAAGCAGCTATTCTAACCAGATGTTTCTCCACCCAAACAAATAGTTCTTGTGCCTCCAGCACTACTAGATGACTCTTTGTTCCGCTCTGCCGGTTCATGTACGCCACTGTCGTCGCATTGTCCGAGAACACTTGAACCACCCCGTCTTGAATGAGTGGTAGAAACATCAGTAAGGCTCTGCGCACTACCATGGTCTCCAGTTGATTGATGGACCATGTTGCTTCCTCTGACGATCACTGACCCTGGGATGATTTGCCTTGACAAATTGCCCCCCAACCAGAAAGGCTGGCATCCATGGTCACCATCACCTAGTCGGGCACTTCCAGATCCATCCCTTTCTCCAGATTGTGCCGAGACAGCCCCCACGAGAGACTGGACCTAGCATCCTCCGGCAATGGCAAAGGAAGCTGAAATTCCTCTGAAAGCGGATTCCAATGGGTATCAAAGCGAGCCCCCAGATATTCCAACTCCAGGAGCTGCAGGACTCGCTGGACTGAGCAACAACACTCCACTTCTGACTTTGCCTGTACTAGCCAATCATCCAGGTAAGGGTGCACCAGGACACCTTCCTTCCTTTGTGCTGCCGCCACTACCATGATCACTTTTGTGAACGTACGCAGTGTTGTTACCAACCCAAAGGGAAGGGCCCAAAATTGGAAATGCTACTCCAGGACCATGAACATCAGGAACCTCTGGGGCTCGGACCAAATGGGGATATGAAAATAAGCTTCCATCAAATCCAACAATGCCAGAAACTCCCCTTTGCGCACTGCCGCTATCACTGTGTATAATGTCTCCATCGGGAATCGTGGCACCCGGAGGGCAGCAATGACCTTCTGCAGATCGAGAATGGATTGAAAAATCCCCTCCTTTTTGGGCAGCATGAAGTACACGGCGTACCGATTCTGTCCCCTCTCCTGAGGGGACACTGGAACAATGGTGCACAGGAGCTGTAGCCGTTGCAAAGTATCCTGCACCGCCGCTCGCTTGGATCGGGAGACTCAGCAGAAGAAAATTCTAAGGCGTAGCCATCTCTTACCATTTCCAGAACCCAGTGGTCTGATGTGATCCTGTTCCACTCCTCATAAAAGAGGGACAGCTTCCCTCGGTAATCACTGGAGAAGAGTGGACCAGCCTGCCTTCATTGACCAATCTTACTTCTGCCTCCTCCCTGGGGATCACCATACCTTGGAGATCTGTGTTGGGCTTAAAAGGACTGCTGCCTGCCCGAATTCTGTTTTTGTGCTGCCGGCCCAGGGCTTCTGCCAGTGAGAAACCTCCCTGCCTCTCGGAATCAAGCTCGTGGAAGAAAACCCTTCTTGGGGGTCTTCCTGTCCTCAGGCAACTTATTATCGACTCCCCCAACTTCTTCATGAACTTCTCCAGTTCTTCCCCAAACAGCAGCTTGCCCCTGAAGGGAAGGTTAGACAGTTGGGTTTTAGACCACACATCCACCAACCAATTTCGAAGCCACAGGAGTCTCCACGTCACCACCACAAGGACCATACTCCTGGCAGAAGTCCGGATTATGTCATACAGTCATCCGCCACATAGGCCACTCCTGCTTCCAATCGGGTAGCTTAAGCTGCCTTAGTTGCCATTCCTGACCGCTTATCATGCACCTTCTGTACCCAGCATAAACAGGCCCTCTGGAACAAGCTTATGCACACCACCCACAAAGACTCAAAGCTGAAACGTAAAACAGCCTTTTAATTAAAATTCACAGTTTCCAATTCTGGATATCCTTCAGAGCGGTCAAACCTGCCATTGGGATGATTGTCTTCTTGCTTACCATGGAAACCGCTGCATCCAACTTGGGAATCTTCCACGATTCCAACGTCTGGTTCCAGCAAGGGATATATTTTAGCCATAGCCCTGGCCATCTTCAAGCCCACTTTGGGAGGTTCTTGCTCCTGATCCACCAACTTCTTCACCTTCTTAGGCAATGGAAAGGCCTTAGAGGGTCCCCATAATCTTTCTAGGACCGGGTTTACACCTTCATTATCCAAATCCTCCTGAGTGACCTTAATCCCCAGGTCATCCAGCACCTGGGAAATTAGCAGGCCCAGCTCATCCCTACGAAACAGACAGACCACCCGAGGATTGTCACCATTCGTGATCGGAACCTTGTCCGGATCCTGCATTGGATCCTCCAATGCACTAACCGGATCCAGATCCGGATCCTGCAAGGGGTCCACCAAGGCGCTAACAGGGTCCATGTCCAGATCCACTGGCCTTCCCTGCATCTGATCCAGATCATCCGCCTCATCTGATGTGTCTTCTTCTACCACGGACTGAATGAGACCCAAAGACCTCAGGATCCCTTCAGACTCTGCATGCTTCTGATGCCTCGGCTTCTTAGCTATCTGGGACTTCCTGGGCAAAGGCCTCTTGGTTCCTGGCCAAATGGGCCTTATGGAGCAGAAGGACAAAATCCGCTGAAAAGCTTCCGGTTCCAATGAAGAAGGTTCCGGGTCTGCTTCCTCCTGCGCTTCCTCCTTTCCCCTGTTACCAGCAGAGTCTTGTTCCACAGGAAACAGTGTGGGAGGGGAGTTTCAAGGCTCTGCAACAGCAGCCCGATTCCCAGCGCATACAGACAAAATGGCCACCGGCTCCTCCGACCTCCCCAGGACCTCCAGAAGCGGCCCAGCCAAGCTCAAACTCCTGTAGTCCCCCGGAGGTCCCGTGGATGTCCCAACCCCTCCTGAGACGCATTCCCAGCAAAACATGATTGAATGGAGGTGAGCCCATCTTAAACTGCAGCCGCAACAAACTTTGCTGCGCTACGCAGCAGGCGGCATGCCAGCATGATCAGGCCTAAATATAGCCCCTGCCGACGTGAGAAGAAAATGGCGCTGTCCAGCTGAAACAGCCCCTGGCCCGACCAAGGAACGAATTCAGCACTCCCTCTCCCCCCCCCCCCCCCAACGCACCCTTACCTGCCACTTGGCAGCCACTCAAACTGCCTCAGCCCTGCTCCTTTTTCTTCCCAAGTCCAGCCTTTTCTTTTTCATAAATTTAAAACATAAAGACACACACACACAGGGCCAAGGAAGGGAAGAAAACTCAAATACTTCCTTGCTTCCGAAGAAGGTTGAGCGCTGAGGGTGCCAGGGACCCATAGGGGGTGAGGGAACCAGGTCTCCTGGCTTTCCCACACCCCCCCCCCCGCCCCCGATGACAAGGGCTGAGCCAGAACAGGGATCTCCAACACCCTGCTCACCCTGTTCTACCCCAGTGATGGCCCATGAAGGAACCTAACACCTCGGGGAGCTGAAATCTCATTATAATTCTCTTTTTTTTTAAACTCCAGACTGCAGGTTTGCACCTCTACCATCTGCTGGAGACAGAGAAATACTGAGGGACTGCAGGTGGCACTCTTGGTTATGTAGCAGGGCCTCAAAGGTTTGTTCTCTGTCTCCATCTGCTGGTAGGGATGCATAAATCCACTTGTCTGGACTGATCTGGGGAATGAACAGGAATGTACATACAAACTATAATTTATGTTTTCTAATATTCAAAAACTTATAAAATGCTTTACACAAAGATACTAGGTTATATGTGGTTTATATGTATAATAATTCCCATAAATTATACAATGAATTAAATAACCAGATACCCAAATTTTTTAATTATTTTTTATAAAAACTCACATTTCTACCTCAACCACTCACTCAATCATACTAACACTCTTCCCAGTCAGTCATAGGATAACCTTATATACAAGTAAATTCATTACTGCTTTGGACAATGCCATACATCTGTTTTGCAAGGTTGTGCTAGCCTAGGCATAAAAGAAACTCATGTATTCAAACACATTCTTCTAACCCTGGTCTCTTCTTTGCCCCAGCAATTATTTACTGGCATGAGTGGCAAGAGGCCACAATAGAAACATGGGTGATCTCCCAAGAGGACTCAGGATTGGAGGGAAAACAGTCACAGTTTGGTAGAAAAAAGCCCAATGGTCCATCCTATCCAACCTTCTTCTGTCTTCCTAAGATCCATCTCTCCATGGTAACCCAAAGGAAGACAAATACACACCACACATCCGCAGTCAATTTCACAACATAGTGAGAAAAATGTTCTTCCTGGCCCCAGATCTGGAGCTTGGTTAAGCTCCAGATCTGGGGCAAGCTTATTACATCTATTGATCTCTCTCTCTCTTTTCTTCTTCCATTCCCTGAAACCACTGTCATGGACTTCCGGTATGGTGCATTGCTGAACGAACATAGGGTGATGGAGCTCCTGCAAAATCCCCTCCAGAACAGTCCTCTGCAAAGTTTTCCAATGCATCATCAACATTAAAATCTACTGCAACCATAAATAAACTGTAAGGGAGCACTGCGGAGGCAGCACCCTGTAAGGAGGCAAGGGTATGATCATTTGCACAAGCTGAAACACTAGAGCTAAGATAAAGTGCAGTGAGTGCGAAATGATGGGACTGCACTTTATCCCACTGATAAGGCTGCAATCAAACTGACCAATGAAGCAGTGCAGCTAATTGCAGCTAATCTTGACACTGGACGAACAGCTGGTAAAGCTGTAGGCATCAATGGAAAGCTATTCAAAAAAGCTTACAGTCAAAAGATTTTAAATGGCTTAAAGTTGGATAGCGACACAAGATGATCGTATTAGTCAGGCCCAAGCCCAACTTGCTGATTTGCAAACTCAAAATGCATGGTTGCAAGATAGGCTGGACGAACAGGAAAATCATAGCCAGAGAAACGACCTTCACATAGTCGGTTTGCCTGAAACTGTGAGAGATGCTGATCTGTATGAGATAGTTGAAAACTGGCTTCCACATGAAATGGGCCTAACAAATGAACAGGATCGTCCATACTGTGAGTGCATGCTTCAGCTTGGGGGAAGGTAGGAAAAAGGTGACCATCCTTGCCCAGTTTTAGCATGCATATTGAACTGGTCTCATACAATAAAAATCTTCCATGTTTACCAAAAGTTGCCAGTGCTGCAGTATGAGGGCCATAAGATCTTGCTTTATCATGTACTCGGCACCTGTGGTTGGTCTGAGAAAGGAGATGGCGCCGGTATATTTGGAACTGCACCGCAGAGGCCTGAAGTTTGCTCATTCCGGAAAAACTTCAGGTGCATTATAATGGTAATGTATTTCTTCACAAGCAAAAAAGAGGCGAACCAATTTCTAGCTTCTCTGGGCAATGAACCGGACAGCAGGCAAGCTCTCCTCAGTGTATCAAATGGCAGGGACAGAATGGTACTTTAGCGCATAGAATGGTACGGTGCTTCTGGAACAAAATATTAGGCTTTATTCAAGGCTGCACGGGGCTTACGCTCCCAACAAATGGAGAAACGCTATTGCTGGAAGATCTGTCCAGAATAGAAGGAGGAGCACATTTCATTTATCCTGAACTACAGTGGGTCAAAGAAACCTTCCCCATCTTAAATATGTGGCAAAACAGAATGATTGCTCTTATGCACCTGGAATGATTAGATGTTGCACTGTCGACACATAAAGTTCCTGATGCTTATGTGAACCTATGGAAACATTTTATTAAAATGCTGCCCCAAAACATGGCAAACAATCTAAAGGAGTTGGGTTAGCAAGATGACTGGAAATGTTAACTACATATATGCCAAGTGTGCAGAGTGGTGCGAGCAGAGACGATTGATTTGGGACCTTACTAAATGTTCTCTAATTAGTGGTGTCATCCTTCCAGGCATGGGGATGAGCTAGAGGGTGAATATACAGCATGTATAGGATATGGGTGTGCTCGAATAGAGATGTGCTGGGACTGTTATTGGAGAAGTTCAGGGTGTAAAAGGAACAGAGTTCAGGTTCATGTTAAAGAAAAATAGCAAGGGATGCATGTGGTAACTTATTCAGCTGTATCCAAATAGTGTGATAAACTGTACTTATGTATGGTTATACATGCTGTTAAGCGTCTATGATACATTTAAATTAAAGTGCTGTTTTAGCCAAGGGTATTATTATTGGACAATTGTTAATTTTCACTTTTGCTAAATAAAAAGATTAAAAAAAAATGAAACCACTGTCATGTTTGTGTTTTCTCCCCACCCTCTCCACCTGGTGTGTCAGCAGCAAAGCCTACATCAGTTTAAGCTTAGAGGTCTGCAGGCACAGCCTATTGAGAACATGGTGGTCCATATTTAGTTGAAATAACTCGGACCAGTTACCCTCTCCATGGGAATAAGTATCAGAATAATCTGCAGGCTCTTGCCCGCAATGGGCTTCAACCAGCTTTCATACCACTGAGCACATGGTTCTCACGTCATTTACTCATTCCCTTTCTATACTACCCCAAACTAATTGACATTCATTTTCATTTATTTTATTTAAACTGCCTTCCACTTTGGCTCAGTAGGGACACTACTGAGCCAAAGTGGAAGGCAGTTTAAAAAGATAAGTTGCAAGTAGCTTTTTAAATATTGAGTTAATTTTGTTATTAACATAAATAAAAATGAATGTCAAGTAGTTTGGGGTAGTATAGAAAGGGAATGAGTAAATGACGGAGAACCATGTGCTCAGTGGTATGAAAGCTGGTTGAAGCCCATTGCGGGCAAGAGCCTGCAGATTATTCTTAAGAGCCCTTAGAATATTCTGATACTTATTCCCGTGGAGAGGGTAACTGGTCCGGGTTATTTCGACTTGTATTAGGGTAGATTATTCCTGGTATTTTTTGCTCTGGATTAATGGTCCATATTAAGTAGCATAGGAAGCAGCTAAATTCTCCAGATAACTTTACTAACTGGAAAAAGAAGGAGGGACCATATAACTGAAACCCTAGCAGAATTACATTGGTTACCAATTGAACACAGAATTAAATACAAAACCCTATGTACCATTCACAAACTAATTTAAGATGATAAATCAGACTGGTTAAACACAGCATTACGGGTACACGTCCCTCACAGGAACCTCCAATCAGCAAATAAAGCACTCCTAACCATCCCTTCAGTAAAAACAGCAAGACTGACCCAAGTGAGAGAAAGAGCCCTATCACTAACAGAACCCATAATCTGGAACACAATGCCTCCAGAGATCAGACTACAAAGTGATCTCAAGGCATTTAAGAAAAGTGTAAAAATATGGCTCTTTAAACAAGCATTTTACAAAGAAACGGGAGAATAGAAATTATTCAGGAAAAGGCAGGGGAGCACCGACACACAGTACTTAGGACTGTACAGTAGATTAATCTATGAACTTTACACCACAATAAGCATAACTATAATACTATGTGTGATAAAACTACCGGTGTAAGTACCTTGGTACAATTGGTCATGAACTACTTCGCTAAATGACTATGTCTAATGATATATTGTAACCGAACCTTTGACGGCACCTGTTAGAATGTACTATAGTACACTTTTACCTACATTAAATATGTGCCTACATGTAAACCGTTGCGATGGAATTTAACTTAGCGACGGTATAGAAAAGATTTTAAAAAAAAAAATTTAATTAAATGTTCAGCGAATGCAGCAAGTTATGTGTTCTACCAAATATGCCCAGATATAATCCAAGTACTCTCTAGCACAACCAGACTTAATTAGCCAGATAACTGAATATCAAAACTATCTGGGTAAGATATTCCCATCCCAGAATACCCCCAATTCATCCAGCAAGTCTTATTCAGATAAACTTGAAGCGGTTGTTGCAGTGGAATTTTTTAATTCCACAGTTTGGCTGACTAAGATCCAAAAACATACCTGGACAAACCTTTTGAATTTAGACCTTATAGATTCCAGTCCTCTCTACTCTAAGAAGAAATTATTGGGGATCTAAAAGATCTGTTCTCTGTTAATTCTTGTTATATTAGTTCTCTAAGATCTGCCTCTCTTTCACATCATACACCAAAGCACTGCCTTTTTACCAGTCAAGGAACTTCCACAGGCACAAAAACTGAATCCCCAATCACAAAGATCAATATGCCACATGACACACAATAATCCTGATAAACACTGAACTTCCTATATCAAACAAGGAGGAATAGTGCAGACTGGTACACACAACAGAAACTGACCAAGGTTAGTCCAAATTCTCACCTTACTGCCTGAAAAACAGAGCAGCTTGGGACATATTTCTTATTAATGATGCATCAGACAATGGCCACTTGACTGTCTGCAGTGCAGTGTTTATTAAGCTCCGAGGTCCATATTCAAAAGAAGTTAGACAGCTAAATGAATATTTGGTTAAATAAAAGCTGCCCCTTAAAGTGCAACTTTGTCAAGTTGGTCTTAAAAATAGGATCTGCCGACCAATGGCGCATCCAGAGAAACCGGCAAGATGCCATTATGGAGGCTATCCCTCTGGTGGAGGAACGGACCAAGTCATATCCAGCGTCCGCCAGAAACATAGCCCCTGGCTTCAGTGACTGTGAATCCTTCCCCAACGCCTCTTTTGCTTCCTGTGCACAACAGCAGGCAGATATCTGCAGTCATGCAGACAGACTCAGAAGTTTGTTTAAATACTGTCTCTACCTTCCGATCCTGGCATCCTTGCAAGCGTTATCACCTTTAACCTGAATGATGGTTCTCTTAGTCACTGAGCATAGGGAAAATGAAATATTTCAGTTACCTAAGACACCAGCAAATACATTTTGGCAAGGGAATGACTCCTTTTAGAATGGGGCCCCCCATTCCAAATCAATCAAATCCTGCACCAGCTGAGGCAGCAGGAAGAAATGCGACTTTTTCCACAAACTGACTATGATGGGGTCCTTCTTGGGATGGCAGAGTCGTCCCTTTTGTCGTCCGCAATCTATAATGTGTGCAGGCTCTGACAAATCAGGAATATCAATTCATCTCTATGAACTAAGAACATAAGAACATGCTATACTGGGTCAGCCCAGCATTCTGTTTCCAACAGCGGCCAATCCAGGCTACAAGTACCTGGCAAGTACCCAAACACTAAGTCTATCCCATGCTACTGATGCTAGTAATAGCAGTGGCTATTTTCTAAGTCAACTTAATTAATAGCAGGTAATGGACTTCTCCTCCAAGAACTTATCCAATCCTTTTTTAAACACAGCTATACTAACTGCACTAACCACATCCTCTGGCAACAAATTCCAGAGTTTAATTGTGCGCTAAGTGAAAAATAACTTTCTCCGATTAGTTTTAAATGTGCCACATGCTAACTTCATGGAGTGCCCCCTAGTCCTTCTATTATCTGAAAGAGTAAATAACCGATTCACATTTATCCGTTCCAGACCTCTCATGATTTTAAACACCTCTATCATATCCCCCCTCAGCCGTCTCTTCTCCAAAGTGAACAGCCCTAACCTCTTTAGTCTTTCCTCATAGGGGAGCTGTTCCATTCCCCTTATTTTGGTAGCCCTTCTCTGTACCTTCTCCATCGCAACTATATGTTTTTTGAGATGTGGCGACCAGAATTGTACACAGTATTCAAGGTGCGGTCTCACCATGGAGCGATACAGAGGCATTATGACATTTTCCATTTTATTCAAAATTCCCTTTCTAATAATTCCCAACATTCTGTTTGTTTTTTTTGACTGCCGCAGCACACTGAACCGACGATTTCAATGTGTTATCCACTATGACACCTAGATCTCTTTCCTGGGTGGTAGCTCCTAATATGGAACCTAACATTGTGTAACTATAGCATGGGTTATTTTTCCCTATATGCACCACCTTGCACTTATCCACATTAAATTTTATCTGCCATTTCGATGCCCAATTTTCCAATCTCACAAAGTCCACCTGCAATTTATCACAATCTGCTTGTGATTTAACTACTCTGAACAATTTTGTATCATCTGCAAATTTGATTACCTCACTCATCGTATTCCTTTCCAGATCATTTATATATATACTAGCCGTTAAGCCCGTTAAAACGGGCGAGATTCCATCCTTCAGACCGGCACGGTTAGAGCCGCTCTGTTCTCCACAACTTCCCTTTTCCTTCCATCCCCTCCCACCTCCTCCACAACCCCTTCCTTCTCCCAGCCCTCCTCCACCACTCTTTTTTCTCTTCTCCAGAACTTTTTACCCTTCCCACTTGTTCAGTCAAATCCTCTTCCCTTTTCCTTCCCCTCTCACCTTCCCTTTCCTTCCCCTTCTTCCCTCTCCCTCAGCCCTCCTCCACTCCCTTTTTCTGTACTCCACAACTTTACCCTCCCCACTTACATCCTCTTCCTTCCCCTCCCACCTCCTCCACAACCCCTTCCCTCTCCCCTCAGCCCTCCTCCACTCCCTTTTTCTGTACTCCCCAACTTTACCCTCCCCACTTACATCCTCTTCCTTCCCCTCCCACCCCCTCCACATCTCCTTCCCTCTCCCAGCCCTCCTCCACTCTTTTTTCTCTTCTTCAGAACTTCTTACCCTTCCCACTTGTTCAGTCATATACTCTTCCCTTTTCTTCCCCTTCTCCCCTCTCCCTCAGCCCCCCTCCACTCCCTCTTTTTCTCTACTCCACTTTACCCTTCCCACTTACTCACATCCTCTTCCTTCCATCCCTTCTCATCTTCCCTTTCCTTCCCCTCCCACCTCAACCCCTTCCCTCTCCCTCAGCCCTCCTCCACTCCCTTTTTCTGTACTCCTCAACTTTACTCTCCCCACTTACATCCTCTTCCTTCCCCTCCCACTTCCTCCACAACCCTGTCCCTCTCCCTCAGCCCTCCTCCACTCCGTCTTCTTCTCTCTGGCCCGTCTGACACTTAACCGCCGCCGCTGCTCCTCCATTGGAGGTCTCCGGGGGGGTCTCTCTCTCTCGCGTGGGGAGAAGCAGTGGCGGCGGCACAGACACAGAAATGGGAGGTCTCCGGGGATCTCTTTCGCGCGCGCGCACCGCTCCACCGGGCTCGGTGATGAGGCGCGCGCGAGACAGAGACTCCCGGCGACCTCCCATTTCTGTATCTGTGCCGCCGCTGCTTCTCCCCGTGCGCGAGAGAGAGAGACCCCCCCGGAGACCTTCTGTGCTGCCGCCGCCGCCGCTTCCAAGACAGCCGTCCGCTGGGCTCCCCTCTGACTGACGTGTTCTCACGCATGCGCAGTAGAGCTGCTCTCTACTGCGCATTTGCAGCACGTCGGTCCAAGCCCATTTATATGGTAGATTGAAAAGCAAGGGTCCCAGTACAGATCACTGAGGCACTCCACTGCCCACCCTCCTCCACTGAGAAAATTATCCATTTAATCTTACTCTCTGTTTCCTGTCTTTTAACCAGTTTGTAATCCATGAAAGGACATCTCCACCTATCCCATGACATTTTACTTTTCTAGAAGCCTCTCATGAGGAACTTTGTCAAACACCTTCTGAAAATCCAAATACACTACATGTTTATTAATCTCTTCAAAAAAGTGAAGCAGATTTATAAGGCAAGTCTTGCCTTGGGTAAAGCCATGCTGAATTTGTTCCATTAAACCATGTCTTTCTATATGTTCTGTGATTTTGATCTTTAGAACACTTTTCACTATTTTTCCTGGCACTGAAGTCAGGCTAACTGGTCTGTAGTTTCCCAGATTGCCCCTGGAGTCCTTTTTAAATATTGGGATTACATTAGCCACCCTCCAGTCTTCAGGTACAATGGATGTTTTAAATGATAGGTTATAAATTTTTACTATTAGATCTGAAATTTCATTTTTGAGTTCCTTCAGAACCCTGGGATGTATACCATCTGGTCCCTAGAATAGACATATGGTCCTTTCCTTCAGAGGTAACTCCCCCTTTTTCTTTTTTTTAATTTTATATTAATGCAATTTTAAAATTATTTCAAGAACAAATCTTGTACAGAAAAAAGAGAATACCTTAAAAACAAAACAGATACTGTTTTATACACAATATCATGGCTAAAAGACAGGAAACAGAGAGTAGGATTAAATGGGCAATTTTCTCAGTGGAAGGGAGTGGACAGTGGAGTGCCTCAGGGATCTGTATTGGGACCCTTACTGTTCAATATATTTATAAATGATCTGGAAAGAAATACGACGAGTGAGATAATCAAATTTGCAGATGACACAAAATTGTTCAGAGTAGTTAAATCACAAGCAGATTGTGATAAATTGCAGGAAGACCTTGTGAGACTGGAAAATTGGGCATCCAAATGGCAGATGAAATTTAATGTGGATAAGTGCAAGGTGATGCATGTAGGGAAAAATAACCCATGCTATAATTACACAATGTTGGGTTCTATATTAGGTGCTACAACCCAAGAAAGAGATCTAGGCGTCATAGTGGATAACACATTGAAATCATCGGTTCAGTGTGCTGCGGCAGTCAAAAAAGTAAACAGAATGTTGGGAATTATTAGAAAGGGAATAGTAAATAAAATGGAAAATGTCATAATGCCTCTGTATCGCTCCATGGTGAGACCGCACCTTGAATACTGTGTACAATTCTGGTCGCCGCATCTCAAAAAAGATATAATTGCGATGGAGAAGGTACAGAGAAGGGCTACCAAAATGATAAGGGGAATGGAACAGCTCCCCTATGAGGAAAGACTAAAGAGGTTAGGACTTTTCAGCTTGGAGAAGAGACGACTGAGGGGGGATATGATAGAGGTGTTTAAAATCATGAGAGGTCTAGAACAGGTAGATGTGAATCAGTTATTTACTCTTTCGGATAATAGAAAGACTAGGGGGCACTCCATGAAGTTAGCTTGGGGCACATTTAAAACTAATCGGAGAAAGTTCTTTTTACTCAACGCACAATTAAACTCTGGAATTTGTTGCAGAGGATGTGGTTAGTACAGTTAGTATAGCTGTGTTTAAAAAAGGATTGGATAAGTTCTTGGAGGAGAACTCCATTACCTGCTATTAAGTTCACTTAGGGGTAGATTTAAAAAATTTGCGCGATCGCGTACTTTTGTTTGCGCACCAGGTGCGAACAAAAGTACGCTGGATTTTATAAGATACGCGCGTAGCCACGCGTATCTTATAAAATCCGGGGTCGGCGTGCACAAGGGGGTGCACATTTGTGCAACCTGCGCGCGCCGAGCCCAGCGCGCGCTGCCTGTTCCCTCCGAGGCCGCTCCGATTTTGGAGCGGCCTCGGAGGGAACTTTCCTTCGCCCTCCCCCCACCTTCCCCTCTCTTCCGCTACCTAACCCACCCCCCCGGCCCTATCTAAACCCCCCCCTTTACTTCTGTTGCACGATTTACGCCTGCTAAAAGCAGACGTAAATCTGCGCGCGCCAGCGGGCTGCTGGCGCGCCATCACCCGACCCGGGGGCTGGTCCGGAGGCCTCGACCACGCGCATCATTTCGGGAATGCCCCCTCCCCGCCCCTTTTACGAAGCCCCGGGACTTGTGCGCGCCGGCGGCCTATGCAAAATAGGCGCGCCGGCGCGCGCAGGGCATTTAAAATCCGCCCCTTAGAGAATAGCCACTGCCATTAGCAATGGTAACATGGAATAGACTTAGCTCTTGGGTACTTGCCAGGTTCTTATGGCCTGGATTGGCCACTGTTGGAAACAGGATGCTGGGCTTGATGGACCCTTGGTCTGACCCAGTATGGCATTTTCTTATGTTTCTTATCATCCTGAAACTTAAGCAAAGAAAGAACCTTTTATTGTTTCTCTTCTTGAGATCCATAAAAAGGGGGCGGATCTTTACCAAACCTAAAGAAAAGATAATACTTAATAATTCAAGAAATATTCGGATTACAGAGACTCTAATTACTTATGAGAGACTGGGAGCCTCTTCACGAGGTACTTCATTTGTTGCTACTGGAATCTTACTCACTAAGAATTGAGTTAACTGGGGTGGATCAAAAAAGACATAAGTATTTTGCAAATATTTTACCACACATTTGCATGGAAATTTAAGGAAATATCTTGCCCCAATTAGTAACACCTGAGGTCTCAAAAATAAAAATGTTTTCCTCCTCTTCTGTGTCTCACGGGTCAGGTCAGGAAAGGCTCTGACCAAAAGACCAAGAAATCTTTCATTCCTGTGTTTTATACTCAATCTTAACAGCCTATCCCTGTCTGACTCTGAGGCAAAAGTCACTATTAATGTTGGCGGAACAGCCATTTCTGTATCTGATGTCTCCAAAAGTGCTGTTATATTGAGAGGTTGATCAATCACAGGTGCCACGGTCTCTGATTCACCTCCTTGGTTTACTGCCTCTACTCTAGGCTTCGATAAATAAAATGATTTCAGTATCATTGGACTTTGATCTGCTGAAATTTTCAATATTTCAGACATATATTTATTAAAAACTTCCCTTGATGATCTCATTGGTAATTGAGGAAAGTTTATATATCTTAATTTTCGACTCTTTGCATAGTTCTCTAAATTTTCTATCTTTTGAACAACAGTCTTGTTATCTCTTATAAGCATTGATTGCGTTTGCTGAATCATTTTTATCTCAGTCCGAATAGTAGCAGTTTGTTGTTCTAATTCCACATTTGACTTCTCATACACTTCCAGTTTCTTTTCATGCCTTCTCAATTGTTCCGTTACTGGTGTTAACTGCTGTAATATGTTAGTTCTCATCTCGTTTATGGCTTCCCACAAAGTCTCAAAAGAAAAGACTCAGGTCTTACCATAGATGGTATTTCTATCATGGGGAAAGAGACAGCAGCGACTGAAGTTTCTCCTCCTGAGGATCCTCTTCCATCACTGCTTTGCCCCAGGTCTTCTATGGGGCTAGATGCTGCCATTGGCGTCACTCCAGACCTCGCTGAGAGAAATCCCTGCACACTTCGGTCCGGGGTATCTTCTCCTGGATATGGCGCTTCTCTCCCGGCAGCTGGGTTAAGCGGTGGGGTCCTCTCTGCGGGACTCAAAGATGATATGGAGCCAAGCAGAGAGGGGAGCTCAGATTCCCCTCCCCCGCTCTGCAACGGCTGGTCTCCCACTGTTCTGACGCTGCGTGTGACATGGGCGTCCATCGGGCCGGTCGGAGCACTCGTCGAAGGCTCAGCGGGGTAAGGAGTCCTCGGCTTGCGCTTCCTTCCCATAACCATGGTAAAAGTTTCGCAAGAAAACAAATTATTTTAGAATCACACGAGGACGCTCTGAACACAACTACTCATCCGGTGGCCATCTTGGATCCGCCCCCCAACTCCCCCTTTTTCCAAGCTATTGCCCATGCTATCTGGAGAGAAAGCAGAGTTGCTTACCTGTAACAGGTGTTCTCCTAGGACAGCAAGATGTTAGTCCTTACACATAAGTGACATCATCGGATGGAGCCCAACACGGAACTTTAATCTCAAAGAATCTAGAGTTTTCAAAATGCCCTACTGAACTGTAGTCATCACCCTGCCCCCTAGGCAGAGTCCCTCAATCCATAATATAGCTAACCCATGGAGAAACCAACTACCAGGGGAGATGGGCAGGTTTTGTGAGGATTAACATCCTGCTGTCCTAGTAGAACACCTGTTACTGGTAAGCAACTCTGCTTTCTCCAAAGACAAGCAGGATGGTAGTCCTCATACATGGGTGAAGCCCTAGCTGTAGGCTGTCCGAGGACAAAGTGGGAAACCCCTCAGTGCTTCTGCACTATCCATCTCCCTTTTGCCTGTCAGGCAGCTGACTCTCAAGGGGTCCTCTCTTTCCCATGACATTCCAGCTAGAAATCAGAGGGAATGAGAAGACAAGGAGACAGACCGCTGGACTGCCGGGGTAAGTCCAAGTCACTAAATGGTATATCCAAACTCAAAGTGAATAACTCACTGCCAAGTCCAGTAGGGAGTTATCCACTGAGACAGAGCCCTCAGGCTGCTTGGAACAGCTAAACTGAGAATGAATTCCCCAGGGAAGAAATCCAGAGACAATCCACTAAGACACAGGAAAGCCAGGTTATCACTAGTGCAACCCGTCGAACAGGATTTCTATACTGTCCTGAAAACCTGAAGGGCACTAGGGCTGGGCCAGGGCAATCTCGGAACAGATTACCAAGCATCTGGCAAAGGTATTTAATACCCCAGCCATGAGTGCAAATACTTCCCAAGGAAGCACACGGTTCAGTAATAAAACAATCGTTGCATGAATCAGGACTCCCCTGTCCGCAAACAGGGTTATCTCCAAAATAGGGAAGTACAGCTTACAAGCCACTGCAACCAAGCCACTGCAACCAAGAGCAGCACCTGTGTTGCGGGGTCCCTCATCCCCCAACTCCCTTAGCCATGGATATGGCGAGAGGTTGAAAGGCATATTCTCCCATTAGAGGGACTAGAACCCTCCTCACTGAAGCAGGGTCCTGCAGGCGAGAATGACTGGCCACAACAGCCCTTTGAGCTCAGCAGGCATCAAGGTGACACCTGGATGGGAGAGACCCTTAAGGTTCACCTGGGAGCTACTCTGGAGAGGCTCCCTCATGAAATAGACTTGCTGAGCCTTAGAATGACCTAAGAAGAGTGCTACCACTCGACCGGCTCTCAGAGCTTGTGAGGAACCGAGAGCAACCGCCAGTAGAAGCCATGAAATCTCTTCTCCAGGAAAACAGAGAACGAGGGACCCTCCTCGTAGGGATGGACAATCGAGCATCCAGAAGGGTTCCCATAAGGGAACCTGGTCGAGTCTCCCCGCCTTGAAGGAAGAGGAGCAATGGGAATTGGGCCCTCCCGATCCCGAAAACCTTCAATTCTTCTGAAGAGAGTTGAGGTTCAATCACTGAGGTTCAGAAGTGACCAATCCACCACTGGCAACTACCCTCAAAAGGGAGGGCACAGTAATCAAAGAGGAGCCCCAAAAAAACAGTCCATCGATTGCCGCTGTGTTTCCCTGGCCCTGGCCACCCAGGCGATGCTCCAATTCAAGAATTGAGACTCTGGCTCATACATAAACATCACAAGAGACAAACATGTGGCATAAACTATACTGGACAATAACAGTTCATTACCAAAGGATTACTTTTATATTACATGTGCACGAAATTAAATTCACAGTAAACATTTATGTAAATGCGAAGGGCCACGACACGGCTGTGTTTCACATCAAGCTGCATCAGGGGGACCAGAAATTTCTCAAATCTATAAAATAAATAAAAATATTATACAGTTACTGTGCAGGTCAGTGACCACAAAATTGAAAATGTATATCTTAATGTTAACACCAATTAAAGAGGAGAACCAGAACACAAGAAATTGTGAACTGAAACTACAAAGCAGGTAGGGTGGGACAAATTGAAGGTATAAGGTATGGAAAATCAGTAAAGCTATATGGGGAGGGAGGGGATGGGTGGGGGGCAAGGGAGGGGAAGGGGGGGAAAGGGGAGGAGGGAAGAGGAAGGAAGAGGAGGGAAGGGACAGGAGGGGAGAGGAGGGGAAGTGGGAGGGATCAGGGTGATAAGCTACCATCAAGAACTTAAACAAATAAACCTAAGACCTGTAGGCAAGACTCAAAAAACTCACGAAACTCCGGAGATGCGTTCGCTCGTAAAACTCACTTGTACGTTGTACGAAGAACAATGTATTTATTAACAGCCTCATCCGAGCCAACTTGAGAGGCCACTCCAGTGCCACTAGCAGCATCCTCCCTGGGTGAGTCTCTATGAGTCACAAAGACGTGTCCGATGAGGGGCCAGGGAGGAAACACATACAGCAAGATTCCCATCTACCACGGGCACACCAGTGGTAGATTCCCATCTACCACGGGCACACCTCTGGCCCAACTCCCCATCTGCGACTGAAGAATCGGGCCACTTTGGCATTGCAGCACGTCGCTAAAAGGTCTAAATTGGGGGATCGCCCCACCTGTTGCAAATGAGATCCCAGGCCTCTGAGGACAACTCCCGTTCTCCCAGTTCTAACTGCTGCCTGTTGAGGAAACCTGCTTGCACATTATCCACTCCTACAACATGAGATACTGTTATTCCCTCAAGGAATCACTCCACACCACCCAAGAAAAGAGCTGTTGGGCCTCCAGAGCCACAATGTGACTCTTCATTCCTCCTTGACAATTGATGTACACCACAGTTGTCGCATTGTTGGAGAATATTCTCATCATCTGACTCTTGATCCAAGGCAGGATTGCCTCCAATTCTCTTCGGCTCACCCTTGTTTCTAGGCAGTTGATAGACAAGGATGCCTCTGCTGGCATCTAAAGACCTTGGGCCATCGGCCCCTAACAAACCACCCCCCAACCCTTGAGGCTGGTGGTCTATAGTCACCACCACCCAGTCCGGAGTCTCCAGATCCACCACCTTTTCCAAGTTGTGGAACAAGAGGCACCACGAGAGACTGGACCTGGAGTCCCCCCCAAAGTGGCAAAGGCAGCTGATACTCTTCTGACAACAGATTCCACCTGGACAAGAGCACCTTCTGCAAGGTCCGCATGTGAGCAAAAGCCCATGGCACCACATCCAATGTGGTCGCCATGAAACCCAGAGCCTGCAAATAATCCCAGACTTTAGGCAGTGGCAGTCATAATAGACATGTCACTTACCTTTCTGAGTATCGAACCACGCTCCCAGATATTCTAGTGATTGGGTTGGAACCAGATGACTTTTTTGTCAGGTTTATCACCCAACCCAGCGATCACAATTTGCCCATAAACTGCTGAAATGCCGACCGCCAATACTCTTCTATCTAGTCATTCAGATATGGGTGAACCAGAATTCCCTCTTGTCTTAGGGTTCCACCACCACAACCGACACCTTCATGAATGTTCATAGTGCCATGGCCAGCCCTAATGGGAGAGCCTGGAACTGGAAGTGCTGCTCCAGGACCATGAACCTCAGAAATGTCTGATGATCCACCCAAATGGGAATATTAAGGTAGGCCTCCATTAGATTTAGCTAACCTCTATGGACCACCACTATCACTTGGTGCAATGTTTCCATGCAAAAAAGCAGAACCCGCAAGGCCATGTTGACCTTCTGCAGATCTAAACTGGGTCAAGATGTGCCCTGCTTTTTTGGGAACCATGAAATAAATTGAGTACCTTCTCCATCCTTGCTCGGACAGAGGCACTGGAACAATTGCGTCCAACCTTAGGCAACCCTCTGCAGAGTATCCCGCGCTGCTTCTAGCTTGCTTTGAGATAAACAATGGAACTCTAGAAAGGCCTCCCTAATGGGGCGTGAAAATTCTAAGATGTGACCATCTGTTACCACCTCCAGGACCCATTGGTCCGAGGTAACCTTGGCCCATTCTCCGTAGAAGCGGGCTAATCCCCCATAGCCTCCACAGAGGAATGGACCACCCTGGCTTCATTGTGCTGACTTTCCTTCTCCAGGTGAGGAGAAGGGTCTGTGGGCACCCTGAAAGAACAGTTGTCTTTCTGAAGATTGCTTCTGTCCTGATGAAGAGGAATTCTTGCCTGAATGAAAACATCTTGTATCCTGAAAATAGGAATGGGGAGGGACCGGAAGGCTCATCTGCATACTGCTCCCAGAATCCCCCGGGAGAGGAGTCAGAAGTCACCGCAAGCGATCCAGGGATTGACGTCCATAGCCCCAGCATCCAGAGGCCCTGCCCCCTTTGCAGTAGAGGAGGACCGGAAGGCTCATCTGCATACTGCTCCCAGCATCCTCTGGGAGAGGAGTCAGAAGTCACCGCAAGTGATCCAGAGATTGACGTCCATAGCCTCAGCTTCCAGAGGCCCTGCCACCTTTGCAGTAGAGGAGGACCGGAAGGCTCATCTGCATACTGCTCACAGCATCCCCCGGGAGAGGAGTCAGAAGTCACAGCAAGCGATCCAGGGATTGACATCCATAGCCCCAGCTTCCAGAGGCTGCGCCCCCTTTGTGGTAGAGGAGGACCGGAAGCGCGCACGGTTACAAACCCTACCATTAACTGAGTGAAGATTAATTTAATGGTGGTTAAAGAGGATTGGTAAGTATAGTTTTCAGAAAATTTTGGGCTTATAAAAGTTTGGTGAAAGGTGAAATTAAGGGATATATTTATTTTTTATTTATTTAAGGTTTTTATATACCGGCATTCATGATAAAATCATATCATGCTGGTTTACATTAAAACAGTGGTGCATAGAAAGAAAAAACAAACTGGAACTGTAGTGCGGAAGAAATTAGTTACAAAAAACAGGGATGCTTAGACTGGGAGAGGAAGGAAAAAGAAAAGGTTAATAGCATTTTAAATATTTACAATGAACAGTTAAATGAGCTGGTTGTATTATAGAACTTGAATATATTATATTATATATAATATAGTATTATAGAACTTGAATATTCTTTAGAGTTTGTTTGTGTCTGAGGTAATAAGCAAGCCAGAGATAGTTAATTCTAGTGTCTGTCTTTCCCACCCACTCAACCCTTGATTTTTAGGCACGAGACACTTTCTCATTCAGGATCTTATCTAAATCATACTATTGTACCAGCCCTTATTGAAACTTTAATCATCCCCTTGTAGTTCACTAGCTGATTAATTAGTAAATTCACCTGTAAATTTAAACTACTCTCATTCCAACTCCATTAGTATCCTAAACTTAACTAGGAACTCAATAAAAATAAGATGAAGGCAGCAGTCCAGCAGCAAGAGGGGGGCTTTCCAGTCTTTTGCATTGAGTGTCACATGAATGATTTTTTACCCGCCGGTGAGAGATTGTATGTGTGCACTCAGTGCAAAGAGCTCCTGGCTCTCAGGGAATGCGTCCGATCTCTGGAGGCTAGAGTAGCAGACTTGGAGGAGCAGAGGGAGACAGAGAGGTACATTGATGAGACCTTCAGGGACATAGTAGCCATGTCCCAAATCCAGTCTGGCAGCCCTAGGGCTGCCTTGGATCAGAAACGCCTCCCAGTAGGAGAACATCACCCTGGTGTAGCAGGAAGTGATCCTGTAGCAGGACCTGCTCTCCAGGTGATGTATTGTCCTCTCGCACTGAGGACAAGTCGCCCAGGGCTACTGCCCAGGAGGGAAGGGTTAGGCCAGCCATCATAGTTGGTGATTCAATTATTAGAAATGTGGATAGCAGGGTGGCTGGTGGACGTGAGGACCGCCTGGTAACTTGTCTGCCGGGTGCAAAGGTGGCAGACCTCACGCGTCACCTAGACAGGATTATAGACAGTGCTGGGGAGGAGCCGGCTGTCGTGGTACATGTGGGCACCAATGACATAGGAAAATGTGGGAGAGAGGTTCTGGAAGCCAAATTTAGGATTTTAGGTGGGAAGCTAAAATCCAGAGCCTCCAGGGTGGCATTCTCTGAAATGCTTCCTGTTCCACGTACAGGGCCCCAGAGGCAGGCAGAGCTCCAGAGTTTCAATGCGTGGATGAGACGATGGTGCAGGGAAGAGGGATTCAGCTTTGTAAGGAACTGGGGAAACCTTTGGGGAAAGGGGAGACTTTTCCGAAAGGATGGGCTCCACCTTAACCAGAGTGGAACCAAGCTGCTGGCACTAATTTTCAAAAAGGAGATAGAGCAGCTTTTAAACTAGAACAAGGGGGAAAGCCGACAGTCACTCAGCAGTACATGGTTCGGAGAAATGTATCCTTGAAGGATACTAATGAAACAGGAGAGTTAGGGCATCCCAACAGAGAGGTTCCATTAAAAGCAAACATAGTCCATATGCCTATATGTAAAAAATCACCAAAGCTAATGATTTCCGAATTATCCCAAACAACTGAAAAGCAGGTTGTTAAAACAAAAAACACACTTTGAAATGTCTGTATGCCAATGCCAGAAGTCTAAGAAGTAAGATGGAGAGTTAGTGTGTATAGCAGCAAATGATGAGATTGACATAATTGGCATCACAGAAACTTGGTGGAAGCAGGATAACCAATGGGACAGTGCTTTATCAGGGTAAAAACTATATCGCAATGATAGGGAGGATCAACTTGGCAGGGGTGTGGCACTTTATGTCCAGGAGGGTATAGAGTCCAACAGGATAAAGATCTTACAAGAGACTAAATGCTCAGTGGAATCTATATGGGTAGAAATCCCATGTGTGTTGGGTAAGAGTATAGTGATAGGAGTATACTACCGTCCACGTGGACAAAATAGTCAGACAGATGATGAAATGCTAAGAGAAATCAGGGAAGCAAACCAATTTGGCAGTGCAATAATAAGGGGAGATTTCAATTACCCCAATATTGACTGGGTAAATGTAATATCAGGACTTGCTAGAGACATAATGTTCCTGGATGTAATAAATGATTGCTTCATGGAGCAATTGGTTCAGGAACCAACAAGAGAGGGAGCTATTTTAGATTTAATTCTTAGTGGAACACAGGATTTGGTGAGAGAGGTAATGGTGGTGGGGCCACTTGGCAACAGTGATCATAACATGATCAAATTTAAACGAATAACTGGAAGGGGGACAATAAGTAAATCTGCAGCTCTAACACTAAACTTTTAATGGGAAACTTTGATAAAATGAGGAAAATAGTTAGAAAAAAACTGAAAGGTGCAGCGGCAAAGGTTAAAATGTTCAACAGGCTTGGACATTGTTTAAAAATACAATCCTAGAGGCGCAGTCCATATGTATTCCACGCATTAAGAAAGGTGGAAGGAAGGCAAAACGATTTTCGTCATGGTTAAAAGATGAGGTGAAAGAGGCTATTTTAGCCAAAAAAAACATCCTTCAAAAATTGGAAGAAGGACCCATCTGAAGAAAATAGGATAAAGCATAAGCATTGTCAAGTTAAGTGTAAAACAGTGATAAGACAGGCGAAGAGAGAATTTGAAACGAAGTTGGCCATAGAGGCAAAAACTCATAATAAAAACTTTTTAAAATATATCCAAAGCAAGAAACCTGTGAGGGAGTCGGTTGGACCATTAGATGATTGAGGGGTTAAAGGGGCTCTTTGGGAAGATAAGGCCATTGAAGAAAAACTAAATGAATTCTTTGCTTCCGTGTTTACTAATGAGGATGTTGGGGAGATACCAGTTCCGGAGATGGTTTTCAGGGGTGATGAGTCAGATGAACTGAACGAAATCACTGTGAACCTGGAAGATTCATAGGCCAGATTGACAAACTAAAGAGTAGCAAATCACCTGTACCGGATGGTATTCATCCTAGGGTACTGAAGGAACTCAAAAATTAAATTTCTGATCTATTCGTTAAAATTTGTAACCTATCATTAAAATCATCCATTGTACCTGAAGACTGGAGGGTGGCCAATGTAACCCCAAAATTTAAAAAAGGATCCAGGGGTGATCCAGGTAACTATAGACCAGTGAGCCTAACTTCAGTGCCGGGAAAAATAGTGGGAACTATTCTCAAGATCAAAATCGTAGAGCATATAGAAAGACATGATTTAATGGAACACATTCAAAACGGATTTATCCAAGGGAAGTCTTGCCTAACAAATCTGCTTCATTTTTTTGAAGGGGTTAATAAACATGTGGATAAAGGTGAACTGGTAGATGTAGTGTATTTGGATTTTCAGAAGGCCGTTTGACAAAGTCCCTCATGAGAGGCTTCTACGAAAACTAAAAAGTCATGGGATAGGAGGTGATGTCCTTTCGTGGATTACAAACTGGTTAAAAGACAGGAAACAGAGAGTAGGATTAAATGGTCAATTTTCTCAGTGGAAAAGGGTAAACAGTGGAATGCCTCAGGGATCTGTACTTGGAACGGTGCTTTTCAATATATATATAAATGATCTGGAAAGGAATACGACGAGTGAGGTTATCAAATTTGTGGATGATTTTATTTTATTTTTTTATTTAAAAACTTTTCTATACCGTTGCTAAGTTAAATACCGTCGCAACGGTTTACATGTAGGCACATATTTAATGTAGGTAAAAGTGTACTATAGTACATTCTAACAGGTGCCGTCAAAGGTTCGGTTACAATATATCATTAGACATAGTCATTTAGCGATGTAGTTCATGACCAATTGTACCAAGGTACTTACATCGGTAGTTTTATTACACATAGTATTATAATTATGGTTTATTGTGGTGTAGAGTTCATAGACTAATCTACTGTATAGTCCTAAGGACTGTATGATACAAAATTATTCAGAGTAGTTAAATCACAAGCAGACTGTGATACATTACAGGAGGACCTTGCAAGACTGGAAGATTGGGCATCCAAATGCAGATGAAATTTAATGTGGACAAGTGCAAGGTGTTGCATATAGGGAAAAATAACCCTTGCTGTAGTTACACAATGTTAGGTTCTATATTAGGAGCTACCACCCAGGAAAAAGATCTAGGCATCATAGTGGATAATACTTTAAAATCGTTGGCTCAGTGTGCTGCAGCAGTCAAAAAAGCAAACAGAATGTTAGGAATTATTATTATTATTAATAAAATGGAAAATGTCATAATGCCTCTATATTGATCCATGATGAGACCACACCTTGAATACTGTGTACAATTCTGGTTGCCACATCTCAAAAAAGATATAGTTGCGATGGAAAAGGTACAGAGAAGGGCAACCAAAATGATATTTATTTATTTAGTGCTTTTTTATACCGGCATTCATGATACAATCACATCATGCTGGTTTACAGGAAACAGGGGGAATGATAACTTAGAACAATCAACAGGTGATGAGAAGCAAAGAAGTAAAAAAGTTACAATAAAACAGGGGAAGTTGGAACTAGGGGAGGAAGAAGAGAAGAAGGAATAATTTAACCAATAACAATGAGAGGAATAAATTATTTAAATAGTGCTGACAGGTAACTTATAGGTGGTTGTAGTCTGTATAGTGAGAAAGTTAGGAGAGTCGGTTAGGATCGGGAAAGGCTTGTCTAAATAACCATGTCTTTAGCCTTTTTCTGAATGTTAGTAAGCATGGTTCCTGTCTGAGGTTAGGGGGAATGGTATTCCATATAGATGGTCCCGCTGTGGAAAAGGCCCATTCTCTGAATGATTGATGGTTTGTAACTTTTGTTTGGGGGACGTGTAGGGATCCTCTGTATGCTTCTCTGATTGGTCTGGATGAGGAGTGTAGTCTGAGCGGGATTTGAAGGCTAAGGGGGGCTTGAGAATAGATGGTTTTATGGATGATGTTGATGGACCTGTGGAGGATTCTGAAGTGTATTGGGAGCCAGTGTAAATTTTTGAGAATGGGGGAGATGTGATCTCTTCTTCTGGTGTTTGACAGAATTCTGGCGGCTGCGTTTTGTAGCATCTGAAGAGGTTTAATGGAAGAAGACCTAGCAAGATAGAGTTGCAGTAGTCTACCTTGGAGAATATTTTAGCTTGTAGGACAGTTCTGAAGTCTTGAAAGTGAAGGAGTGGTTTAATTCTTTTCAGTACCTGTAGTTTGTAGAAGCCGTCCTTGGTAGTACGGTTGATGAATGTTTTTAAACTTAAGTGGTTGTCGATTAAGACTCCTAGGTCTCTTGCTTGAGAGACAAAGATGTTGGATGTTGTACTTTGTGTAGTATAACTGTTTTCCGGTGAAATGAGGAGGAGTTCAGTCTTTGCTGAATTTAAAATCAGGTTTAAACTGGAGTGGAGGAAGTTGATCTCTTGTCGGCAGGATTCCCAGTACTCGAGTGTTTTTGTAATTGATTCTTTGATGGGGATCAATATTTGCACGTCATCAGCATAAAGGAAGTGTTTTAGTTGAAGGTTGGTTAACAGCTGGGAAAGAGGAAGTAGATAGATGTTGAAGAGGGTGGGGGAAAGAGAGGAACCTTGCGGAACTCCTAGTGAGGAATTGCAGCGAGGGGATTCTTTATTGTTTATTTTGACCTTGTACCCTCTGTTACTAAGGAAGGTTTTGATCCAAGTAAATGCAGTTCCTGTTATTCTGATGTCCGTCAGTCGGTTAAGGAGGATGGAGTGGTTGACGGTGTCGAAAGCCGCAGACAGGTCCAGGAGAATTAGTAAGAAGGATTGTCCTTTGTCCAGGCCCATGATCATATGGTCTGTCAGCGAAATGAGGAGGGATTCGGTACTTAATGCCTTACGAAACCCGTATTGGGTGGGGTGCAGTATTTTATGATTTTCAAGTTAATCGGAAAGTTGCGAGTTGACTAATTTTTCCATTATCTTGGCTATAAAAGGAAGATTGGAAATAGGGCGGAAGTTGTTGGGGTCGTTTGGATCCAAATTTGGTTTCTTTAGAAGAAGTTTAAGAGATGCCAGTTTTAGGGCGTCTGGGAAGATTCCCTGAACTAAAGAGCAGTTTATGATATCAGCCAGGGTTTTGGAGATGGTGTCCGGTATTAGCAGGAGAAGTTTTGTAGGGATTTGGTCGAATGGATGGGAGGACCGTTTCAATTTCTTCAATAGAGATTGGATCTCTGAAGCAGTGGTGGGTTCAAACGATTCAAGAGATATTTTTTTGTTTGTTAGAAGATATGGGCTGGTAGTAGAAGAGGGGCTAGGGGGCAGCTGAGTTAAAAGGTTGGATATTTTGTTTTGGAAGAAAAGCGACAGCTCATCGGCTTTGGATTGTGCCTGATTGTAGGGGATCGTTGGGGCGTTGGTTTGTGTTAGTTCGGATACGTATGAGAATAATGCTTTAGCGTCGAAGATAATGTCGTGGATCTTGTGAGCGTAGTAATCCCTTTTTGATCTTAAGGTAGAGTTCCTGTAGTGGTGGTGGAGAGCAAATTTGTATACGGATAGTGTGCTTGGGCAAGGTGTTTTGCGCCATTCGCTTTCTTTCTTTCTGAGGGATTGTTTGAGTTCTCGGAGTTCGTTGGTGAACCACGGTTGTCTTTTGGGGAGTTAGGGTTACGTTTTTTTGATGAAAGTGGACATAATTTATTTGCTACTGTCTCTGTGATGTTGCTCCAGGAAAGTAGGGCAGCGTTGGGATCTGAAAGGTCAATGTGCGGCAGTTCATTGATAAAGGGGATGGAACAGCTCCCCTATGAGGAAAGGCTGAAAAGGTTAGGGCTGTTCAACTTGGAGAAGAGACGGCTGAGGGGGGATATGATAGAGGTCTTTAAGATCATGAGAGGTCTTGAACGAGTAGATGTGACTCGGTTATTTACACTTTCGAATAATAGAAGGACTAGGGGGCATTCCATAAAGTTAGCAAGTAGCACATTTAAGACTAATCTGAGAAAATTCTTTTTCACTCAACGCACAATAAAGCTCTGGAATTTGTTGCCAGAGGATGTGGTTAGTGCAGTTAGTGTAGCTGGGTTCAAAAAAGGTTTGGATAAGTTCTTGGAGGAGAAGTCCATTAACGGCTATTAATCAAGTTTACTTAGATATTAGCCACTGCTATTAATTGCATCATTAGCATGGGATCTTCTTAGTGTTTGGATAATTGCCAGGTTCTTGTGGCCTGGTTTGGCCTCTGTTGGAAACAGGATGCTGGGCTTGATGGACCCTTGGTCTGACTCAGCATGGCAATTTCTTATGTTCTCTTCTTGCCACTCTTTTTATCCTCAGGCAACCTATTCCCTTTTCACTCCACCAAAGCTTTTCATTTGCTAGTCCAGATCCTCCCCCAATAGTAGTTTTCCTTTAAAAGGGAGATTACACAGCTGGGACATGGACCACATGTTTGCTGACCAGTTTCATAACCACAAAAGCCTGCAAGCCAAAACCATGCTTCAGGCTGATGTACGAACCAATTTATACAGCACATCCGCCACGAAAGCCACTCAGGCATCCAAGAGCGCTGACTGCATGGAGCTGCTAGTTTTTTGTGGAACCCTGCTCTTGAGCCTTCTGCACCCAGCATAAACAGACCGCTGCCCGGAGATTCAATGCAGACACCTCAGTATTCTCTGCCTCCATCTGCTGGTAGGGCAAAGCGATAGCCAAAGTCAGAAGAATGCTAGGCTGTATATTTTTATTTATTTATATTTTTATATTTTGCTTTTCAGCATTCACTGTGTACATTGGATTACATTCAAGTACTATAGGTATTTCCCTTACAATCCAATTTTGTACCTGAGACAACGGAGGATAAAGGGACTTGCCCAAGGTCCCAAAGAGTGACAGCGGGATTTAAACCCTGGTTTCCAGGGTCCTAGCCCTCTGTTCTTACCACTAGGCTACTCCTCCACTCCTATAGAGAGAGGAATATCTAGTAAGAAAAGGGAAGTGATAATTCCCTTGTACAGGTCCTTGGTGAAGCCTCACCTGGAGCACTGTGTTCAGTTCTGGAGACCTATTCTCAAAAGGGACAGAGACAGGATGGAGGCGGTCCAGAAAAGGGTGACCAAAATGGTGGGTGGTATCCATCAAATGCCTTATGAGGAGAGGTTGAAGAACTTGAATATGTGTACCCTGGAGGAGAGGAGGAGCAGGGGTGATATGATACAGACCTTCAGATACTTGAAAAATTTTAATGATCCATGATCAACAACAGACCTTTTCCATTGGAAACAATTTAGTAGAACTAGGGGTCATGATTTGAAACTCCAGTGAGGAAGATTTAGAACCAATGTCAGAAAATATTTCTTCATGGAGAGGGTGGTGGATGCCTGGAATGACCTTCCGGAGGTAGAGCTAAAGACTAAAACCATGAAGGATTTCAAGTGGGCATGGGATAAACACTGTGGATCAATAAAGGCTAGAGGATGGGACTGAATGAAAAAACGCATGGGGGTAGTGGGCCTGGGGGTAACCTGTACAGAGCGGCAGTTGCTACCCTTAATGGAAACATGGAGTAACCTGCACGGGCAGCATTTACTACTATGGGAGGCTTGCTGGGCAGACTGGATGGATCATTTGGTCTTTTTCTGCCATCATAACTATACAAGGATGAGGGAACACTCCATGAAGATAGCAAGTAGTACATTTAAAACAAATCAGAGATAATTCTTGTTCACTCAATGCACAACTACGCTCTGGAATTCATTGCCAGAGAATGTGGTTAAGGAAGTTATTGGAGAAATTATATACCTGATAATTTCATTTTCCTTAGTGTAGACAAATGGACTCAGACCGGTGGGTTATGTGCTCCTCTGCTAGCAGATGGGAGACGGAGTCAGATTTCAAAGCTGACGTCACCCTAGATATACCCCTGCACTGACCTCACTTCCTCAGTATCCTCCTCGAAAAGCCATTGTGGATATATATTTGGCATAACTTGGTTATATTTATTAAACTTCGTTAACTGATTCAACTGATTTCAAAATCTGGAGACCGCCAGTGCATTCAACTAAGTCAACGCCGACACCAGACTAACTGTGGGTGTCTTGAACGGGTAGATGTGAATCGGTTATTTACTCTTTCGGATAATAGAAAGACTAGGGGGCACTCCATGAAGTTAACATGGGACACATTTAAAACTAATCGGAGAAAGTTCTTTTTTACTCAACGCACAATTAAACTCTGGAATTTGTTGCCAGAGGATGTGGTTAGTGCAGTTAGTATAGCTGTGTTTAAAAAAGGATTGAATAAGTTCTTGGAGGAGAAGTCCATTACCTGCTATTAAGTTCACTTAGAGAATAGCCACTGCCATTAGCAATGGTAACATGGAATAGACTTAGTTTTTGGGTACTTGCCAGGTTCTTATGGCCTGGATTGGCCACTGTTGGAAACAGGATGCTGGGCTTGATGGACCCTAGGTCTGACCCAGTATGGCATTTTCTTATGTTCTTAAAGGTAGGCAACGGCTTACCCGTATTTGTTTAGTCTCGAGGTTCGCTTTCCCAGGTCCACCTTCTCTGGGGGCAGCTGTGGGCGGGATGCTGAGTCCATCTGTCTACATTAAGGAAAACGAAATTATCAGGTAAGTAATTTCTCCATTTCCTAGTGTGTAGCCAGATGGACTCAGACCAGTGGGACAAACAAAAGCTACTCCCAGACCGGGTGGGAGGCTGCCCGTGGCCCACTTAGTACTGCCCTTGCGAAGATTGCGTCTTCTCGGGCCTAAACATCCAGGTGGTAGAACCTGGAGAAGGTGTGTAGGGAGGACCACTTCGCCGCTCAACAGATCTCGGCAGGCGATAGCAGTTTGGTTTCTGCCCACGATACTGCTTGGGCCCTAGTAGAATGGGCCTTAACCTGCAGTGGTAAGGGCTTCCCTGCCTCTATGTAGGCTGCCTTGATTACTTCTTTGATCCAGCGGGCTATGGTTGCCCGCGAGGCCGCTTCTCCTTGTTTCTTCCCGCTGTGAAGGATGAACAAGCGATCTGTTTTGCGCATCGGTTCCGATCTTTCTAGGTATGGCTCCAGGAGTCTACCGACATTTAGGTGGTGAAGAAGGCATGAGTCTTCAGAGTCCTTATGTTTATCAGGAGATGGTAGGGAGATGGCATGGTTTGAATGAAACTCGGAAACCACTTTCGGTAGGAAGGAGGGAATGGTGCGCAGCTGTATGGTTCCAGGAGTGAACCTAAGAAAGGGTTCCCGGCAGGATAGTGCCTGTAGTTCGGAGATACGACGAGCTGAACATATTGCCACCAGGAATACTGTCTTTAATGATAAGAGGCATAGTGACAGACTGCGTGTGGTCTGAAAGATGTCCCCGCTAGGAAGTCTAATGCCAGATTGAGGTTCCATAGGGGCACCGGCCACTTTAGGGGTGGCCGAAGTTGCTTAACCCCTTTTAGGAAACAGGTCAAATCCAGATGAGCTGCTAGACAGATACCATTCACTTTGGTTCTGAAGCAGGACAGGGCGGTTACTTGGACCTTAAGGGAGTTGAGAGACAGCCACAGCCACCATAATTTTGGAGAATGTTCTGGGGGCAGTTGCTAGGCCGATGGGTAGCGCTCAGAACTGGTAATGGTGACCCAGTATCGCAAAGCGTAGAAAACGTTGATGCTCTTAATGGACTGGAATGTGAAGGTTGTTGCGGTCTCCACCGCTTCCCCCTTACTAGCTGTAATCAGGGCTCACCTCCGAGGCCGGGAACGCCGCCTCCGCGGCTCTGCTGAGTATTCAGGGCGTCCGCCATTGCTGGGCCGTCTCGCTGCCGCCCCGCGCGCATGCGCGTTATGGACGTACGCTCACCGGAAGCCTGACCCCGCCTGAGCTGGCCACGCCACGCCCCAAGCCCGATATAACCGGCGTTCCTCAGTCCTCTCATTGCCTTGCAACGAGGGTCGCTACAGTGTGTAGTTCTTAGTTGCACTTCCGTTGTACTGCTTCAGCCACCGACCTCTGCTCGTTCCTGACTCTGCTTCTGCCTGCCACCAGCCACCGACCTCTGCTCGTTCCTGACTCTGCTTCTGCCTGCCGCCAGCCACCGACCTCTGCTCGTTCCTGACTCTGCTTCTGCCTGCCACCAGCCACCGACCTCTGCTCGTTCCTGACTCTGCCGCTGCCTGCCGCCTGCTTCAGTCCACGGCTCTCCAGCCGCAGCTACAGCGCCCCTGTCCTCCGGACAGCGCCCTACGCAGGCCTGGGCTGGAACTACTGCCAGACTGTCTTGGGTCCTGATACCTTCTACTTCCTGCCAGGCTCTGGCCTACTCGCTGCTGGCTCTCCTATTGCACCCTGCAAGTTCCATTCAAGACATTACTGACTCTGACCCTGCTCCCGCTTGCTCTGTGCTCCCTGGCCTATTGGCTCTTGCTACTGGACTCTGTGCTTACTCCTTGCCCGGGCCTTCCTAGAGAGACTGACACTGTGCCTAAGTCCCAAGGGACTGGGACCCTACGGGCTCCTCCTGGGGGGTTCCGGTTCCCGGGTGAAGAGCTTATCAGCACTCCCAAGTCCCAAGGTTCTGGGACCCTACGGGCTCCTCCTGGGGGGTTCCTGGTTCCCAGGTGAAGATCTGTGCCTGTGGCTCCGCCTCCCGAGCTACTCTACCCAGGGTGGTTCGGCTCAAGGGTCCACTCTCGAACCGCAGCTTCCCAGACTGCAACAAAGGTAGGCTTCAGAGATGTCCCGGGAGGTCAGGAACTCCCCCTGGTTGTACTGTTATTATTACGGAGCGAAGGGTCTCCATGTGGAAGTGTAGTATCCGCAGATGACAGTTGAAGTTCTTGAGGTCCAAGATGGGCCAGAATGATCCTTCCTTCTTGGGAACGATAAAATAGATGGAATAGCCCCCCGTATTTTGTTGAGGCACAGGAACCGGAGTTATTGCCTTCAGACTGAGTAATCTTGTCAGAGTGGCTGCCACTGCCAGTCTCTTGGTATGGAAGTGGCAGGGTGACATCATAAGCTTGTCCTGAGGAATGTTGCGGAACTCCAGAGAGTAACCTTCTTGAATAATGTTTAGCACCCATTTGTCTGACATGATCTCGAACCATCTTTGGTAAAAGAGGGAAAGTCGACCTCCTATTTCCTCTTCCCATGGATGGATTGGCCCCTTCTCATTGGGAAGAATAGCTGGAGCCTGCCCCTGGGCCTGTTCCTCTCTTGGTCTGTCAGTTCTGAAAGGACAGAGGCCTTCCGGAAGGACGAGATGCTTGGAACTGTGAGTTTCTTTTTTTTTTTTTTAATTTAATCTTTATTAGGTTTTCAATCACTCTTACATGATTAATAATTTTCCTTAACAAATCAAAGTAAATAAATGTGCAATACATATACTCACAAATAAATTTCCACAAAATTATACAATTATTGCACTATTTAAAATATAATGGGAGCCTTATGACCATAAACATTTAGGAAATATTTTAAATATGGAGATTAGGAGGACACATTACTTTTTCTAACCTACTGTAGTTGCTGAGGCTTGATTCAATTTTTCAAACTCTTTATCTCTTATAAATTTCTCCATATGTTCAGGCAACGAAAAAATGAACTTGTTTCCTTGGTAATTAACAAAACATCGGCAGGGGAACTTTAAATAAAAAGTTGCCCCTAACTCTAATGTTTTAGTTTTCATCATTAAGAACTGTTTCCTACGGGCTTGTGTAGCCTTGGAAACATCAGGAAAAGTATATACTTTTTGGCCACAAAATAACATTTCTCGATTTTTTAGAGACTTCTCAAAAATTAACTCCTTATCCCTTTCCTGAACAAAAGAGACAAACAAAGTTGTCCTTTTGTTTATTATATCTAAGGAACTGTGAGTTTCTGTAGGGTCTAAAGCGTTGAGAGCCTCTGCCCCTGGCTCTTCTAGGCGAGGGGGCGCTGGGATCTTTTACCCCTGTCTTCCGGTAGCCGAGACAATTGAGATTCGCTGGCTAACTTTTCCAACTCGCTTCCGAATAGGATAAATCCTTTAAAGGGCATTCTCATGAGATTTGCTTTAGAGGTCGCGTCAGCAGACCAATTTTTCAGCCATAACTTGTGGATTTGAGGTGTTGGAGTGGATTCTTGGGTACTGCGGTGATGGCCACTCCCACGGGGAGGAGCCCCGTGAGGAACCGCAGTACTAGGCTAGACTCTATACACGCAGACACAGAGAAGTTGTATTTATTGTACAGCTTGATGGCACTGCCCGGGGAGCGAGTAGCAGTAGAGGTAACCCAGAGAAGCAGTCTAGGGATCCTCAGCAGGGGAGACCAGTCTCACACTTGAGTAGATGGTAGGCAGCGTGGTGTAGCAGGGACAGGTCCCGGATGTAGAGCGGAGCGCTGAAGCTGAAGACAGACTGGGAGGGTTAGTACTCACTGGAGCAGAAGCTGTAGTTGAAGGTCCAGTCAGGCAGAAGTTGCTCAGTAGCAGGCACCAGATTAGGGAGAGCAGGCCCAGGATAGGTACCTGAAATAGAGCAGAAGGGCCCCCAAGGAGTGGTTACCCAGGTTAGAAAGAATACCCCGAAGGGCAGAGAGAGCTTCCTGTAGCAGCTGGAAGTGGCAGAGCAGCTTAGACCGGAGGCAGTCCAATCCTTGCTAACTCAGTTTGTTAGCAAACGAAGGGCAGGCTAAATACCAGGATGTGATGACGTCACTCGGAGGGGACGCCCCCGAGGTTCCCGCCATGACGTGGATATAGATGTGGGTGGCGTGCGCACCCTAGGAGGCCCTCAGGAAAATCATGGCGAACACCGTCGCCATTGCCGATACGGGGACGCCAGAGAGAGCGGCATGAAGACGCGGCAGCAGCCATCTTCCCAAGGGTTGAGGAGAGAGAAGGAAGAAAGGTGAGGCACAGAGGTCGAAGCCGTCTGAGACCAACGACAGTTATGCAACATAACTGTCTTCTGGCTGCCACTACCGAGGCTACTCCTCTGGCTGAGGTACGCACTAGGTCTGAGCTTGCGTCCGTCAGGTAGGCTGCTGCAGGTTCCATTGTCTCGCCAGTATATGTTCCAGAGATATTTGCCTCTCTCTCGAGAGGAGCAAGCACGAACATGCCACCAGTGCACAGCAGGAAGCAATCTGCAGTGTCATTGCTGTTGCACCGAAGGCCTGCTTAAGGATGGACTTCAATCTTCTGTCCTGAGTGTCCTTCAAAGCAGCCCCTCCCTCAATGGGAATGGTTGTTTGCTTTGAGACAGTGCAGACCATGGCGTCCACTTTTGGAAAGCGCAGGCGTTCCTTGGCCGCTGGTTCCAGAGGGTATAAGGCTTCCAAGGCTCGACCTCCTTTAAAGCTGGCCTCTGGGGCATCCCACTCCAGGTCAATCAGTTCCTGGATGGCTTCCATCATCGTGAATGGATGGCTTCCATCATCATGAATGGGGTTCTTCTTTGGTTCCGCCATAGGGTCCGTGCCTGAAATACCCAGAGTCTTCAGAGTCTGGGAAACAAGGGCTGGTAATTCATCCTTGTGGAAGAAATGAAGCATGGTTCGATATGGTTCCAGGCCTGAAGGGATTTCTCCTTCTTCCAGGGAGCCGTCATCATCATCTGAGGTATCCGGGTCCCTGTCAGGGAGACTCTTAGTTAGGCAAGGCATTCGAGTAAGGCCGGGAGGATTTTGTGCTTCCAGCAAGGGTTGAGGATGTGTTGCAGCCGGGGCTGATTGTGCCTGTACAAAGGCTTGCAGCCCCTGGAAAACTTCTAACCAGGAGAAGGTCCCTGGGTCTATGTTAATCCCAGGGGGAGTCGGAGTAGGGGCCCCTGAGGTGCCCTCCTGTGGAGAAATCATCTCGGAGTTGCATAGGTCCGTGGAGCTATCGTATGTAGTGGTTCCAGACCCGTCCTCAGACAGGCCTGGGCTTCTTCACAGAGCTGACACAGGCAGGACTCCAGTTCAGGCTGTGTGTCTCTTATGTGGCAGGCTGTACAAAGAAAATGCCTTCTGGCCTTTTTGGACGCCGGTGCCATTGAATCTAGGTTTGGGTGCACAAGTAATTAGCTTTACTGCGCGTGAGAATTGTGCGCGGCCATAGTTATGCACATGGAGTGCGTTCTGGTGTGCGCGCGGCTAACTTGTGCACACAGCTCAGTTGTGTGCACGGCCCAGTTGTACGCACGGCTCCGAGTTGTGCGCACCGCTGTGCACGCAGCTATGCGCACGACTGTATGGGATGCACACAAGTTATGCGCATCAGCCGCTGGATTGCCCTGCACGTACCACCGAGAAGGAAAGAAGGCGCCAACGACCCTCGTGTGCAAGATGACGCCCCCCCCCGGGGATCTCCACGTGTGTGGACCCTTGCACCGGATCGGGGCCTAGCCAAGCTAAGGCTGCTCAACCTGATCGGTGCTTCCTCTTAACTCGCTAGAAGAAGAATCGGTATGGCGATTCGAGCTCTGGAGACCAGAGACCTGATTTTAAAGTTTCCTTCTTACCTGGTCTTGGTGCTTACCCCTTGTGTGTTGGATGGTCTACAGCTGCTGGAGGAGAGGATTTTACCTTCACTGCCACGCTCGGATGTGCACCCGCTGCCTTTCAGACACTCTGGGGGCTAAGTCCACGCCGGGAACCGGCTGCCAGACCAAGGCACTCCTCTGAGGGATATCGGAGATCACCTCAGGAATTCTCAACTGGGGGAGGGACCCTTAGGTATCACCACAGGAGAGCGGGGCTTGGTCTTCTTAAGGTAAATTTATCTTCTTGTTGAAGTTTTCCTAACACTGTGCTAGTGTGTGGGATAGTGTCCGCATCTGCTAGGAGATGGAGAGATACTGAGGAAGTGAGGTCAGTGCAAGGGTATATCTAGGGTGATGTCAGCTTTGAAATCTGACTCTGTCTCCCATCTGCTAGCAGAGGAGTATATAACCCACTGGTCTGAGTCCATCTGGCTACACGCTAGGAAATGTAGCTGGGTTTAAAAAAGGTTTGTTAAGTTCCTGGAGAAAAAGTCCATAAACCACTAATAATCAATAGTGAATAGCCACTGCTTGTTGCCGGCTATAGGAGCAAGGGATCTGGCTTTAGCATTCTTCTGGCTTTAGCGATAGCTAAAGCCAGAAGAATGCTGGGCTGCATAGAGAGAGGAATATCGAGTAAGAAAAGGGAAGTGATTATCCCCTTGTACAGGTCCTTGGTGAGGCCTCACCTGGAATACTGTGTTCAGTTCTGGAGACCATATCTCCGAAGAGACAGAGACAAGATGGAGGCGGTCCAGAGAAGGGTGACCAAAAAGGTGGAGGGTCTTCATCGAATGACTTATGAGGAGAGATTGAAGAATCTAAATATGTACACCCTGGAGGAAAGGAGGAGCAGAGGTGATATGATACAGACTTTCAGATACTTGAAAGGTTTTAATGATCCAAAGACAACGACAAACCTATTCTGTCGGAAACAAATCAGCAGAACCAGGGGTCACGATTTGAAGCTCCAGGGAGGAAGACTAAGAACCAATGTCAGGAAGTATTTCTTCACGGAGAGGGTGGTGGATGCCTGGAATGCCCTTCCGGAGGAAGTGGTAAAGACCAGAAGTGTGAAAGACTTCAAAGGGGCGTGGGATAAACACTGTGGATCCATAAAGTCTAGAGGACGTAAATGAATGTGGGGAAAAAAAAGATTTGCATTCAGGGAGTAGCTTGCTTTTTATGGCAGTTACTACCCCAAATCAGATAAGCCTGATACTTCACTTTCAATGCATATCCAGCATAGCTCTCTGCTTCAACGGCAGGGGAGGAAGTCTTCAAGCATATCCAGCATAGCTCTCTGCTTCAACTGCAGGGGAGGAAGTCTTCAAGCATATCCAGCATAGCTCTCTGCTTCAACAGCAGGGGAGGAAGTCTTCAAGCATATCCAGCATAGCTCTCTGCTTCAACGGCAGGGGAGGAAGTCTTCAAGCATATCCAGCATAGCTCTCTGCTTCAACGGCAGGGGAGAAATTCCTCAAGCATATCCAGCATAGCTCTCTGCTTCAAAGGCAGGGGAGAAAGTCTTCAAGCATATCCAGCATAGCTCTCTGCTTCAACGGCAGGGGAGAAAGTCTTCAAGCATATCCAGCATAGCTCTCTGCTTCAACGGCAGGGGAGAAAGTCTTCAAGCATATCCAGCATAGCTCTCTGCTTCAAGGGCAGGGGAGAAAGTCTTCAAGCATATCCAGCATAGCTCTCTGCTTCAACGGCAGGGGAGAAAGTCTTCAAGCATATCCAGCATAGCTCTCTGCTTCAACGGCAGGGGAGAAAGTCTGACACTTCAAGCATTTCCAGCATAGCTCTCTGCTTCAACGGCAGGGGAGAAAGACTGACACTTCAAGCATTTCCAGCATAGCTCTCTGCTTCAACGGCAGGGGAGAAAGACTGACACTTCAAGCATTTCCAACATAGCTCTCTGCTTCAACGGCAGGGGAGAAAGACTGACACTTCAAGCATTTCCAGCATAGCTCTCTGCTTCAACGGCAGGGGAGAAAGACTGTGTTACGACCATGGCTGCTATGCAGCCGCCTCACCACCAGAGGTCCCCCACGAGCATGCTCTTCTGGCTGGCCCACTCCTTCCTTCCTGTCTACTCTATGTCCCAGACTCTCCTGTCTAGTAGTTCCATCGGTGCTTCGGCATCGAGCTCGCCTGGGCTCCCTGCTCTAGCCTTCCGTGCTTGTGTATCTGGCCTACGGGCCTTCTGTGTGTGTGTGGCCTACGGGCCTTCTGACCTGCCTTGCCTTGCTATTGTGTATCTGGCCTACGGGCCTTCTGTGTGTGTGTGTGGCCTACGGGCCTTCTGACCTGCCTTGCCTTGCTATTGTGTATCTGGCCTACGGGCCTTCTGTGTGTGTGTGGCCTACGGGCCTTCTGACCTGCCTTGCCTTGCTATTGTGTATCTGGCCTACGGGTCTTCTGTGTGTGTGTGGCCTACGGGCCTTCTGACCTGCCTTGCCTTGCTATTGTGTATCTGGCCTATGGGCCTTCTGTGTGTGTGTGGCCTACGGGCCTTCTGACCTGCCTTGCCTTGCTATTGTGTATCTGGCCTTCGGGCCTTCTGTGTGTGTGTGGCCTACGGGCCTTCTGATCTGCCTTGCCTTGCTATTGTGTGTCTGGCCTACGGGCCCCTGCCTACTGTGTGTGTGTGGCCTACGGGCCCTCTGCCTACTGTGTGTGTGTGGCCTACGGGCCCTCTGCCTACTGTGTGTGTGCGGCCTACGGGCCCTCTGCCTACTGTGTGTGTGCGGCCTATGGACCTCTGCCTATTGTGTGTGTGTGGCCTTCGGGCTCTCTGCCTGCTGTCTGTGGCCTACGGGCTTTCTCTGCTCTGCTGCCTTCGGGCTTATGTGTTTCATGTTCAATGTTAGTGCTGTCCTGGTTTGTCTGTTCAGTTCTCTGTTAGTCTTGTTTCCTCAAACCAGTCACTTATACCTCCAGCCATTATCACTCTTACCTACACGCTGCCTGAATTCATCCTTACCAGCACCCAGTTCCAGTTTCCTGTACACCTTTACCTACATTCACGCTCACACATACCTCCATGCTGTTCCAGTATTCAAGTTCACCCTTACCTTCATGCATCTGGTATCAGGTATCTCCAGCCAGTATTAGACTCAGTCTGCCTATTCCACCTTCCCACTTGCCCATAGGGTTTACTCATGCCTGCCTGCACCAGTCAGCATCTAGACTCTTCTGCAGTCCTGCCTTTCTCCACCCTGAGACACCCCTGTTAGTGGTGTTCACGACTCCTGACCGGAGCCCATTCGTAACAGACTGTCACTTCAAGCATTTCCAGCATTCTCTCTGCTTCAACGGCAGGGGAGAAAGACTGTCACTTCACTTTCAATGCATATCCAGCATAGCTCTCTGCTTCAACGGCAGGGGGAATGAAGAAAAGTGGATCTATATACAGACAACCAACAAGGATTGAATTACATAGTCGGGGTAAACAAGCATCGGTGTAGCTTGCTTATTGCAGCGGTTACTACCCCTAACTAATTAAGCTAGATATTTCATTTAGATGCAGCTCCAACACTGCTCTCTACATTAATGGTGAGGGTGGAAGGGTAATAGAACCAAAAGGTTACTAAGAGCCAAGAGAAACAGATAAGTATGAAAAAAAAGAGTGTGAAACTTGCTGGGCAGACTGGATGGGCTGTTTGGTCTTCTTCTGCCGCCATTTCTATGTTTCTATAAGTTTAGGTACTTGCAAGGTACTTGGGACTTGGATTGGCCACTGTTGGAAACAGAATACTTGGCTTGATGGACCCTTGGTTTGACCCAGTATGGTATATCTTTTGTTCTTCTGCCGAGAAGCTATTAAGCCCATTTTAGGAATGCCCAGAGGAAAACAATGTTCATCCAGTTCCCTTCTGCTCAGTCAGTTGGAATATTATCCTTCCCTGATGTGCATGAATAAGATTCTATACAATAATTTTTCTGCCCACAAAAGAGAAAAACAACATTCATCCAGTTCCCTTTAACCCTGAGTCGAGAATTCTGCTCAGTTGGTTGGAATATTATCCTTTCCTGTTGTGCATGAATGAGATTTTATATAATAAGGTTTCTGCCCACAGTAACAGTCTGCTGATCTCTTCTAGTATCCCCCAACTCCTCATGCCTCTTCATATATTTAAATGCATTACAAGTACAAAGTTGTTGGATCAGATCATCACCATTTTTCTTCAGCACATGATCTTAAAAAACTCGAGTCAGGTGCTCTACAGTGGTCGACCGTGATGGACGTGTGAAAGTTGAGCTTCTTCCCCCTGATTCGTGTTAGCACTGCTTGCCTCTCCCTCTGCTAACTGCCTCGGTGTTGCGCCCGTCGGTCGCAGACGGCTGCGATCTCTCATGCTCACCTCTCTTTTCCCTGCACCGTTAATCATTGGGAGAATGGCAGCCTCCACTAACCAATGCCGACTTCCCCGGCGTCCCCGGGACAGTGTGGGCACTGCCGACTGCCATCTTACTTCCAGCATCACTTAGGAGCGTGCGCAGGGCCTCCTTATGTATATGTCATGGCGGGAATCTCCCGATTACGTCAGCACCGCTAGTGTATTTATACTGACTGGCCCATTGCTAAGACGAGTTAGCAAGGAGTTCTCTCGCTTGTTAAATCCACTCTAATTTGGATCTTCTGTTCCAGACTACTCCTGGCATTCGGACGCTCTGAGTACCTGCTCCTTGGGGGCTCTTCCGCGTCTTGGCTATCCGCTCCTTGGAGGGCCCTCCTGCCTAGGACTTCCGGACCCGCTCCTCGGGTTTATCTACTGGGAATTCCTTGTGTGAGTACATTCTCCAACTTTTATCAACCTCACTGAAGAATCACGGTGTACTCCATCCTCCGGGCCACTACCATTCTTCAGCCTGTCTACATTGCTCATCCCGTGCCTCAGGATATTGCTTCATCTATACACAGCCTACAGCCTGGTTCCTGTATCACTGACTTCTGCTTCCTTGGCATCTAAAGTACAGTTTCCTCAGCATACCCCCTGCTGCGGGCCACTACCGGATCTGCACTCAGAGGTAATTCCATCAGCCTGCATGAATCTCCTGGTGTACCCCACGCTGCGGGCCACTACCGGAGCTTGTATCTACATTCTCATCTTGGCTACTGTATTTGCTCAAAGACTGTGTTTATTACATTTCCTGCTCCTCGGGTGATGTCCTATTCTTCTCCCTAATAAAGTCTCTTTCACAGCTGTGTCCTATGTCGCTGAGACCATGCCTACCGACGGTGAGGCCCACGGGGCTCCTCCCTGTGGGCGGAGACATCTCTCACCTCGGCCTGGGGTTCACAACTTCATCAAAACCTTAACACTCGGACCCCAAAGAGGCTTTCCTTGTTGCCTGCTTTCAGCCATCCCGGCCCTGGACTATCTGCCATGCCGCTTCCCCCCTTCGGCTGCTGACCCCGCCTCCAGCCTGACGTCATCAAGGGCGCTGAGGGAGTCATAAGCACAAGCATCAGGCCGGGACAAGATTCTCTGCCTCAACACTGATTGCCTCTCCCTCTGCTGACTGCCTCAGACCCCAAAGAGGATTTCCTTGTTGCCTGCCTTCAGCCATCCCGGCCCTGGACTAGTTGCCGTGCCGCTTCCCCCCTCAGCTGCTGACCCCACCTCCAGCCTGACGTCATCAAGGGCACCGAGGGTGTCATAAGCACGAGCATCGAGCCGTAGGCGCCGCGTGCCAAAGGAGTGTGACAAAGGGGCATGCCCCTTTGTGCGAACCCCAGTGCTCAAACTGTAATTTTTATACTCTTTAATCTCCAGGGTTTCCGAACATGCCTGCCAGTTTGATTCTAGTCTGCTTCGGTAACAGCATTTACAAGACATAAAGTAGCATTCACAAGACTTGCAAGTCCTCAAGATACAAAGTAAGAAATGGCCGTGAGCGCTCTTTCATCAACATTCCTCATAATAATACTACTTTTTACAGTAACTGCATTCTATTGACTTTCTTATTGTTTAATGCTCAATCTGTTGCAAAAACGATTCTGACAATTACTGACCTCCTTGAGGACTCAAAACCAGATTTCACTGCTATAACGGAAATCTGGATGAAGAACTCTGATACAGTTTTAATTAATCATATAGGCAACACAAACTATATAAACTTTTCAGTACCTAGGCTGAAAGAAAAGGGAGGAGGACTAATGCTTATCGCAAAGAAAGATTTGCATTTAAAACTGATGTCTACAAATATTTCTCCACCATATGAAATTGCATTATTTGAATCTGTTAATCTACAAACTTGCTTGCTCTACTGTCCTCCAGGACTGTTGGACCATAATTGCTCCCCCATAATAGAGTTTCTCACTGCCAATGTAAAATTAAACAAACCTTCTATTGTCTTAGGAGATTTCAATATTCATATGGATTCTATACCTTTGAAACTGTGATTGATTCATTTACTGCCTTAGGTTTAAAATAGATTATTACTGGACCAACTCATAAAGCAGGGCACACTTTGGACCTCATAGTTATCAACACCAATACCTGAACGGTATCAGCCACGAACCAAACACTGGTCCATGGTCTGACCACTTTTTGATTCAATCCTCTATTAAACTCAAAACTAGCCCAACCTTAATAGACACTAATTCCATAACCTTTTCTTATCGTCCTTCGTTTAACCTCAGTGACCTTCAAGATAAGATTCAAACCGATATACAAAACATTGATTTTTCAGTTAGTGAACACACCACAAACTCTTGGTTCAACATAACTAACTCTGTTGCAGAAAACATAAATCCCATAGTTACAAAAACGTTAAAAGATCCCCATCGTTACAATCCGTGGTACAATACCAAAATCAGAAGTGCCAAAAGCGAACTTAGAAAAAAGAAAAATTATGGAGAAAACACAAAACCATCCCTTCTCTTACAGCATATAGGTCCTATCTAACATATTACAAAAGACTCATCAATAATACAAAAACGGATTTTTACGCAAACAAAATTAATGAATTCAGTCATATCCCTAGGGCCTTATTCTATATAGTCCAGAAACTCGCCAAAAAGACAAGTGATGACAAATCCCCTTTACCTGAAAAAAGATGTAAAGAAAGTGTACAATTTTTTAGTGATAAAATCACTAACTTAACTCCTGGAAAGCAAAATGTGGATGTTGAATCTATCAACATAGGCAAGAAAGAAATTTCTTCCTGGTCCAATTTTGAGCTAGCCTCATAGTTAGAAATACAATCCATGATCAACAACATGAATCCTGCAAATCACCCACTAGACAGCATTCCTATTCAAATGTTAAAATCAATTAAATCAGTAATTATCAGCCCCATTGTGGAAATAATTAATTTATCCCTCTCTGAAGGCCATTTTCCCAATATTCTGAAATTTGCTGTAATCAAACCTATCTTAAAAAAAATACATCCTTGACCCAGATATTCTCATAAATTACCGACCTAGCTCCAATTTATCGTTCCTAGCAAAACATCTAGAGAAAGTTGTACAAAAGCAACTGACCGAACATCTTGACAAAAACAATATACTATATCCATCAGATTCAGAAAACACTTCAGTACTGAAACCCTTCTTCTCACATTAACTGATACTGTCCTAAGGGGCTTTGACAATGGAGAAAACTATCTACTGGTCTTGTTAGAACTATCCGCCGCCTTCAACACAGTAAACCATTCCATTCTTCTCAACCACTTAATAGAAATCGGACTTGCAAATAACACACTTCAATGGTTCTCATCCTATCTCACTTGTTAACAATTTCCATGTTTATTATTGTTCAATGTTTTGATAAAGGAAAAGCTTGATTTCCTGCATTTTTTGTGGAATGTAAACCGATGTGATATGTAAAATTGAACACCGGTATATTAAATAAATAAATAAATAAATATCTCTCAAATCGTAACTTGCAGGTAGAAAAAGTCCATCTTAAAACCGGTGTTCCACAAGACTCCTTACGTTCTTCTACATTATTTAACATTTACATGCTTTACACCCCTCTGTCATTTACTTGCTGGTCTTGGTCTTACACACTACATATATGCCAATGATATACAGATATTAATTCCAATTCAAAACTCTCTTGATATGACCTATAAAAAAAAATGCCATGTACTTATCCATCATCAAACAGCTCCTGACACATATGAGACTCATATTAAACATTGATAAAACAGAAATCATAATGCTCGATAGAAAAATGAACCTTACTCCCTTGCCACCATTGAAACTTGAAGATCAACAATCCGAAATTTCCCCAGTACCATACGCACATGACCTTGGAGTAATCATAGATAGCGAATTAAACCTTAAAACTCATATCTCAGCTAAAATTAAAGAGGGTTATCATAAACTTTTAACCCTGAGATGACTAAAGCCTTTTCTAAACCCTTCCGATTTTAGAACAGTACTGCAACTTCTTATATTTGCTAACATTGACTATTGTAACTCGTTCTTCCTTGGCTTACCTCTATCTACAATTCATCCCCTACAAATTCTACAGAATTCAGCAGCCAGAATTCTAACCGGTACCAAGAAACATTAACAATCACTCCAATTTTAATATCCCTACATTGGCTGCCCATAAAGTTTAGAATCGAGTACAGAGTTTTATCCATTCTACATAAGATCATTCATGAGGCTCAGACTGACTGGCTAAACGCAGTTATCAAACTCCACACACCCCAACGAAACCTACGATAAGAAAACAAAGATTTATTAACTATTCCATCTGTACGATCTGCACAGCTCTCCCAAGTAAGAGAACGTGTGATTTCATTAGTGAGCCCAAAGATATGGAATTCACTTCCCGTCGAAATACGGCTACTACCAAGTCTAAAGATATTCAAAAAGGGTGTTAAGACCTGGCTATTTATGAAGGCACACCAAGATCCCAAATAATTCACTTACCCTCCTACTTAGACCTCACACACTATGGGGCGGATTTTAAAAGGAGCGCGAATAGCCTACTTTTGTTTGCGCTCCAGGCGCAAACAAAAGTACGCTGGATTTTAGTAGATACGCGCGGAGCCGCGCGTATCTGCTAAAAACCTGGATCGGCGCGCGCAAGGCTATGGATTTTGTATAGCCGGCGCGCGCCGAGCCGCGCAGCCTACCCCCGTTCCCTCCAAGGCCGCTCCGAAATCGGAGCGGCCTCGGAGGGAACTTTCCTTTGCCCTCCCCTCACCTTCCCCTCCCTTCCCCTACCTAACCCACCCGCCCGGCCCTGTCTAAACCCCCCCCTTACCTTTGTCGGGGGATTTACGCCTCCCAGAGGGAGGCGTAAATCCCCGCGCGCCAGCGGGCCTCTTGCGCGCCGGGCCACGACCTGGGGGCGGGTACGGAGGGCGCGGCCACGCCCCCGGACCGCCCCGGGCCGTAGCCACGCCCCCGTACCCGCCCCCAAAACGCTGCCAACACGCCCCCGAAACGCCGCGACGACCGGGCCCGCCCCCGACACGCCCCCCTCGGAGAACCCCGGGACTTACGCGAGTCCCGGGGCTCTGCGCGCGCCGGTAGGCCTATGTAAAATAGGCTTCCCGGCGCGCAGGGCCCTGCTCGCCTAAATCCGCCCGGTTTTGGGCGGATTTACGCAAGCAGGGCTCTTAAAATCCGCCCCTATCTTTATTATAAAATGCTCTTAATAACTATTACCCTTTTATTATGTTTTATTACTTTAATTAGTTCTTAATGATTGTTATTAATATTTGCTTTTTCCTATTTTATTATTGGTTTTTTTATCACGCATTTTATTTATGTTCTTATATATTGTATATTTCTTTTAACATCTTGTAAACCATTGTGATGGCTTCACCGAATGATGGCATATAAAATCAGTAAATATATAAATAAATAACTAAACATCACTTTTTCACTTGCTACAGTGCTATCTTTTGGTCATTTCTCAGCCTGTTGGTCCTCCACAAGTCCCGATGACAACAAAATGCTAAACTGCAGACCTGAAGCACTGGGTTGCGCGCACAAATCTACGCCCTCGCGTAGGTTTAAAAATCTGGCCCTAAGTCTATTCCATGCTACTGTTGCCAGTAATGGCAGCAGCTATTTTCTAAGTCAACTTAATTAATAGCAGATAATGGACCTCTCCTCCAAGAACTTATCCAATCCTTTTTTAAACACAGCTACATTAACTGCACTAACCATATCCTCTGGCAACAAATTCCAGAGTTTAATTGTGCGTTGAGTGAAAAAGAACTTTCTCCGATTAGTTTTAAATGTGCCACATGCTAACTTCATGGAGTGCCCCCTTGTCTTTGTATTATGTGAAAGAGTAAATAACTGCTTCACATTAACCTGTTCTAGATCTCTCATGATTTTAAACACCTCTATCATATCCACCCTCAGCAGTCTCTTCTCCAAGCTGAAAAGTCCTAACCTCTTTAGTCTTTACTCATAGGGGAGCTGTTACATTCCCTTTATCATTTTGGTCACCCTTCTCTGTATCTTCTCCATCGCAACTATATCTTTTTTAAGATGCAGTGACCAGAATTGTACATAGTATTCAAGGTGCGGTCTCACCATGGAGTGATACAGAGGCATTATGACATTTTCTGTTTTACTCACCATTCTCTTTCTAATAATTCCCAACATTCTGTTTGCTTTTTGGACTGCTGCAACTCACTGAACCGATGATTTCAATGTGCTATCCACTATGATGCCTAGATCTCTTTCTTGGGTGGTAACTCCTAATATGGAACCTAACATTGTATAACTATAGCATGGGTTATTTTTCTCTATATGCATCAACTTGCACTTATCCACATTAAATTTCGTCTGCCATTTGGATGCCCAATTTTCCAGTCTCAGAAGGTCTTCCTGCAATTTATCACAATCTCCTTGTGATTTAACTACTCTTAACAATTTTGTATCATCTGCAAATTTGATTACCTCACTTGTCGTATTTCTTTCCAGATCATTTATAAATATATTGAAAAGTACGGGCCCCAATACAGATCCCTGAGGCACTCCACTGCCCACTCCCTTCCACTGAGAAAATTGTCCATTTAATCCTACTCTCTGTTTCCTGTCTTTTAGCCAGTTTGTAATCCATGAAAGGACATTGCCACCTATCCCATGACTTTTTACTTTTCCTAGAAGCCTCTCATGGAGAACTTTGTTGAACGCCTTCTGAAAATCCAAATATACTACATCTACCAGTTCACCTTTATCTACATGATTATTAACTCCTTCAAAAAAGTGAAGCAAATTTGTGAAGCAAGACTTGCCTTGAGTAAAGCCATGCTGACTTTGTTCCACTATTTTTCCTGGCATTGAAGTCAGGCATACAGGTCTGTAGTTTCCCGGATCGCCCCTGAAGCCCTTTTTAAATATTGGGGTTATATTAGCCACCCTCCAGTCATCATGTACAATGGATGATTTTAATGATAGGTTACAAATTTTTACTAATAGGTCTGAAATTTCATTTTTGAGTTCCTTCAGAAACCTGGGGTGTAATGTTGTGTTCGTGCCTGTTCTTGCTCTCGCTCCACCCTCTCTACCTCTGAGGTGACTCTCTTTAGGTCTGATAGACAGATGCTGCCGAGGCTTCTCCTCGCCGTTTCTTCCTGGCGTCCCTGGGCTAGCCTGAAGCTGCGGATCCGCCATGGTCCAGATGACGTAGGGCGCATGTGCGCGCTCCGAAGTTTGTACCAGCAAGGGCGCGAACCTCGGGGGCGTCCCCCCGTAGTGACATCATCTACTTCCAACATAAAAGGTCTTTGCTTACGCTTGCGGATTGAGTTAGGAAGGGGTTTGATTGCTGGGATCATTCCGACCCGCTTCATCCTCCGCTGCTCTGCCTCTTCGAACTTACCAGGGGTACCTGCTCCTTGGGGCCCTGCTCTCTCCTCTTGTTTTCAGATTGCTAAGATGGGATCTGGTACTCGCTCCTCGAGGGGCTACGTCCCTGAACGCTCAGAAGACTCCCTACTGCCTAGAAGCGATCGCAGACGTGAACATTGTGAGGTTCCTTTCCAGTCGCATATAGGAACCAGTACTCGCTCCTCGAGGGCCCATGCTCCTAGAACTGAAGACTCTCTTCTGTCTATGACGCTATCGCAGGTATGGAGATCGTGAGTTATTACAGATTGCAAATAGGAACCGGTACTCGCTCCTCGAGGGTCTATATTCCTAAAACCTTATGAAGACTCACTTCTATTTCAGAAGCTATTTCATATACAGATATTGTGAGTTCGTATTACAGTCTGCCTAGAGACCATTCCAGAGATAATTAACTGTAAGTTACCATCACTCTCTCAGAACTGTTCCTGGAACCAGGTACTCGCTCCTTGAGGGCCTTACTCTCTCCAGCTACTGAGCTTTATTATAATCTATGTGAGTGTATCACATCTGGTTATGTATCCAGCATACCCTGTCTACTCACTATCTATGAGTCTCTCTCTACAGCTCAGCTAACCGGGAGATTGCAGTTCCAGGATCTGAGGGACTTCAGTCCTGCTGAGCACATCAGCTCACTACTGCCACCTCTGGTGGTTCTACTACCTGTCTGTGTCTTGTCTCCATACTCCAGCCTAGTCGGTGGTCCCTCTCTTGATATCCTCTTGAGGGCGCTGTCATCTGCCATCGACCCAAGGATTCACCATTCTACATTAAGAGTGCTCATCTCTCACACTTCAAGAGCTGAATACAACAAGCTGCTACCTTACAGCCTTTTTTTGTTATCTCATTGTTAATCTCTCTTTTGCCTCCTCTACATTCCAAGTTGCATTTTATCCCTGTTTTATTGTAACTGCTACCTTATTCTTCTATCACATGTTAATGTTTTTAAGTTATTAAGTATTTATTCTGTTGTCACACCTTGTTATTTGTAAACCGGCATGATGCGACTCCCATCGCGAATGCCGGTATATAAGAAATTTAAATAAATAAATAAATAAATACAGTCTACCCTCAGCTGTTGCTAATATCTTCTTCCTCAGGAACTGTATCATAACCATTTGCTACTTCTTAGCAGGAACCATACAGAAGGCCTACACCTCCCTCGAGGGAGACTCTCGTATATCAGGTTGCCACTCTATACAGAGATTCATAACAGATACTATTTCCTCCTGTCTGGAAGAACAGATCTTGATGGTTGCTGACCTCTCCTCTCTGGGGAGCAATTCCATAGCAGCTCCTATTACAGATTGCTATGCAGCAGTCCTAACCTATAACAGACTGTTAACTCCTAGCAGACATTCTAACAGATTGATCATTCCGCCTCCTGGCGGGGTAAGCCATAACAGACTGCTAACCCCTTTAACCCCTCAATCATCTAACAGTCCAACTGACTCCATCACAGGCTTTCTGCTTTGGATATATTTTTTAAAGTTTTTACTGTGAGTTTTTGCCTCTACGGCCAACTTCTTTTCAAATTCTCTCTTAGCCTGTCTAATCAATGTTTTACATTTAACTTGCCAACGCTTATGCATTATCCTATTTTCTGTTGAATCCTTCTTCCAATTTTTGAATGAAGATCTTTTGGCTAAAATAGCTTCTTTCACCTCCCCTTTTAACCATGCCGGTGATCGTTTTGTCTTCTTTCCACCTTTCTTAATGTGTGGAATACATCTGGACTGTGCTTCTAGAATGGTATTTTTTTAACAAAGGCGGGGCCAGTGATGTGCAAGCCTAGGAAGGCCCGACATCATAGTGGGAGGCAGCGGCGTCCATGCCATCATGTGGAGTCCAGATGAACGCAGCAGTGTAAACTGGCCCACGCAGCGAGCAGACCCTGGGAGAGCAGGAGAGCAGTGTAAGACATGAGTACTCACGGTTGCAGCCGTCTGCAACCGACAGGTATAACAGCAAAATTACGTGGTCTGAACATGCACCTATCTAGTTGGATATTAGTTTTCAGGATTTGAATGGCAATCAACACTTTTGGCAGCTGAATTAAAGTCTTTTAAAAAATGAGCAATATTCTAAGTCTATAGGGGAAAAGATAAAAGAATATTTCTTATTGCATGCTTCTTCCTCTATTTTCCAAGGGGTAATATGGGATTGTTCAAAGGCAGTCGCGAGAGGTATGCTGATTTCCTTTGCTCCCTATAGTAAGAAGGAACGGGAACTTAAGAGATCCCAATTGATGGCTAAATTAGAGCAGTTGCCCCAAACTCATAAGCAGTCACAATCCAAATCTATATTTAGGAAATTATTGATAGCTCGTTCGGAGTTACAATCATTGGATGAAGCCCATCTAATCCATCAGCTGGAGCTTACTAAGCAAGCATTTTTCGAGGGAGGAAATAAAGCTGGACATTATCAGGCTAGGAAATTAAGAGTGCTGCAAGCTCAGAGCTCTATAGCTAAAGTTAAGATTGTAAGTGGGGAAATGGTTAATAGGACAGCAGATATTAGGGATTGTTTTTCCAAGTTTTATGCTGCATTGTATAGTTCTGCAGGCAATATCACAGATAGCAACATTGTTCAATATCTTGACACAGTTTCCTTGCCCTCTCTCTCTAATGAACAACAACAGTATGTAGATAGACCAATTAGCCCCTGTGAGGTTACACAAACCATTATCAGGCCAATACAGTAAAGCGCGGCAGAAGAAGACCAAACGGCCATCAAGTCTGCCCAGCAAGCTACGCACTTTATCCATTTTTTTTTCCTTTTTCTCTCTCCCACCTGTTACTATTGGCTTCCAGTACCCTCCAGCCCTAATTCCCCTCCACCCTACCACCAATTTAGAGAGCAGCTCCGTATCTGCATCCAAGTGACATCCAGCTCAATTAGGGGTAGCAACCACTGGACCTTTAGAGGAGCCAGGTTCGGGCAAACTTTCCCCCAGCCCCTGCTCACCTGCCCTGGCCGCATCCATGGGTGCCGGTCTCCGGAGCAGCCCCAGTCCTCTCTCCCCTCCTCCCTGGGGCAGCCAGCGGCGAGAGCGAGAGTGGCTTCAGCAGCCCGGGGCGGATCAGGCGCTCCCCATGCGAGGCGGCTTCCAGTAGCCCCCGCCGGCGAGGGTGCATGAATGCACGCCGTGACCTGAGCGCCCCGCTGGAGTAGGGGAGAGAGGACTGGGGCTGCTGAAAGCATGCAGTAAGTTTACTTTTGTTACAATTTCTATTTGCTTTAATAACATGTTGAGTCGATTTTCGCCCTGCGCCTTGCTTCGGGAGGGGGGGGGGGGAGAGAGGACTGGCAATCCCCGATGCCCGAGCATAGGAGAACCAGGCCCGAGCGTAGGAGAACCAGGCCACACCATGTTACTCGCTTGCTTCAACCCACCCACTTATTTGACCGGAGCCTGCCTATTGCTGTCACATCCCTCTAACACCAGGGTCAGGGTAGGTGGTAAATTAGCGGGTTAAAGACACAGCAAAACAGTTGGTTAAAAAGGCGATAATCGGGCCGCACGTTACTGTATGGGAGGGAATAGCTAATCCCTTCCGTTTGGGCATCTCACTGTTTTATGTAAACCGGAGTGATTTGTATCCGATGCAAGAACTTCGGTATATAAAAATGAAAAATAATAATAATAATAATAATAATCCGATCGTTTACATATCATATACATGCCGCAGGCGGAAAGGGTTACCCGTTGATTTAAAGAACCGGTAAGGATGGGTTAAAAGGGACAGTGAATCGCGGGTTGGACTTACGCAGCCAAATTGTGGGTACAAAGCGGGTTAGAAGCAGGGTAACCACGGCCATGCTTTACTGTATCGGCCTGTTTGTAACCCTTTTTTAAAATACTTTCCTTATTGCTATAAGCGTTTAATAAATAAATAAATAAATAAATAAATAAATAAATAAATAAGTCAGTCAGTCAGTCATATGAGCTCCCTCAGTATCCGATGAGATTCATCCCAGGATACTGAGGGAGCTCAGAGACATGCTGGCGGGACCGCTAGATCCCTAGAAACAGGAGTGGTGCCGAGTGATTGAAGAAGAGTGGTGGTGGTCCCGCTTACAAGAGTGGGAGCAGAGAGGAGGCTGGACTATAGGTCGGTTAGCCTCACCTCGCTGGTGGGAAAATTAATGGAGACGCTGCTGAAAGAGAGAATAGTGAACTATCTACAGTTGGGAGAATTGCTGGACCAGAGGCAGCATGGATTCACCAGGGGAAGATCCTGTCAGACAAATCTGATTGACTTTTTCGACTGGGTGACTAGGAAGTTGGATCAAAGAAGAGCACTCAACCTCATCTACTTAGATTTCAGCAAGGCTTTTGATATGGTCCCACACAGGAGGCTGGTGAATAAAATGAAAAGCTTAGGAGTGAGTAATGAGGTGGTGGCCTGGATTGCAAACTGATTGACAGACAGAAGACAATGTGTGATGATAAATGGAACTCTCTCTGAAGAGAGAGCGGTGTTAAGTGGAGTGCCGCAAGGATCGGTGTTGGGACCGGTCCTGTTCAATATCTATGTGAGCGACATAGCGGACGGGATAGAAGGTAAGGTTTGTCTGTTTGCGGATGACACTAAGATCTGCAACAGAGTGGACACGCCGGAAGGAGTGGAGAGAATGAGACGGGATTTAAAGAAGCTGGAAGAGTGGTCAAAGATATGGCAGCTGAGATTCAATGCCAAGAAGTGCAGAGTCATGCATATGGGGTGTGGAAATCCGGAAGAACTGTATTCGATGGGGGGTGAAGGGCTGATGTGCCTGGAGCAGGAGAGAGACCTTGGGGTGATAGTGTCTAATGAAATGATCTGAATTCGGCGAAACAATGTGACAAGGCGATAGCTAAAGCCAGAAGAATGCTGGGCTGCATAGAGAGAGGAATATCTAGTAAGAAAAGGGAAGTGATGATCCCCTTGTACAGGTCCTTGGTGAGGCCTCACCTGGAGGAATGCGCTCAGTTCTGGAGACCGTATCTCTGAAGAGACATAGACAGGATGGAGGTGGTCCAGAGAAGGGCGACAAAAAAGGTGGAGGGGCTTCATCGAATGACTTATGAGGAGAGATTGAAAAATCTAAATATGTACACCCTGGAGGAAAGGAGGAGCAGAGGTGATATGATACAGACTTTCAGATACTTGAAAGGTTTTAATGATCCAAAGATAACGACAAACCTTTTCCACTGGAAAAATATCAGCAGGGAGGAAGACTCAGAACCAATGTCAGGAAGTATTTCTTCACGGAGAGGGTGGTGGATGCCTGGAATGACCTTCTGGAGGAAGTGGTGAAGACCAAAACTGTAAAGGACTTCAAAGGGGCGTAGGATAAACTCTGTGGATCCATAAAGTCTAGAGGATGTGAATGAAGAGTGGGTGGCTCACGGGAACGATGGCTACTACCTGGTGATAATACCCTTATTCAATAAACATACACACGGTTAATACGACTCCAACATTGCTCTAAGCTTCAGCGGCAATGAGGAAATGTGGAAAAAAGGATTTGCATTCACAAAAAAGTGGGGAGTAGCTTGCTTGTTACGGTGGTTGCTACCCCAAACCAAATAAGCTAATACTTCACTTTCAATGCATGATACTTCACTTTCTATGCATATCCAGCATAGCTCTCTGCTTCAATGGCAGGGGAGAAAGTCTGACATTTCACACATATCCAGCATAGCTCTTTGCTTCAACGGCAAGGGAAGAAGTTTGACACTTCACGCATATCCAGCATAGCCCTCTGCTTCAACGGCAGGGGAGCAAGACTGATACTTCACTTTCAATGCAAAGCCAGCATAGCTCTCTGCTTCAATGGCAGGGGGGAATGAAGAAATGTGGATCTATATTCAGGCAACAATCAACAAGGACTGAATTACATAGTCTGGATAAACAGATAAGCATGGGTGTAGCTTGCTTATTGCGATGGTTAATACCCCTAACTAATTAAGCTATTTCACTTAGATGCAGTTCCAACACTGCTCTCTACATTAATGGTGGGGGTGGAAGGGAAATAGAATAAAAAAGGTTACTAAGAGCCAAGAGAAACATAAGTATGTGAGAGAAAAAAAAAGTGCAAAAGCTTGCTGGGCAGACTGGATGGGCCGTTTGGTCTTCTTCTGCCGTTATTTCTATGTTTCTATGTAAGTCAGTCTTCCAGGCATAGAAAGGAAATATCTCCCTGGTCTCTGAGCACAGACCAGTCCAAACAGAAGTGCTCTGATCTTGGTGGAGGTCTTCTTGTAAGGCAAAGCGTAGGAACATCTGGTGTTACTCCATTATTGGGACATGCACGTATGTGTCTTGCAAACCCAGTGAATAGTGATGGTCTCCTAGCCTTCACTTCCTTCAAATGGACTGATAAAAACCCCACCTTGGAATGTTTGTTTTGGACAAATAAATTTAAATTATTTAAGTCTAAACACCGCTGACACAATGATGTGTTCTGGATATGTGCCTTGAACACTTTGTTGTGTTGGTGCAGATGGTGATGACCAGTCCACTAAGGGTTGCAGCTTTCTGGAATCCTGAAGACTGAATGTGAGGAAACTGGGAGTGACCAAAATCCAACTGTGTGTCCATGCTGGAACATGTCTAGTACCCCCCTGTCCTGAGTAGAGATCATCCAAGTTTCCCTAACATTTTCAACAAACAAACGTGCTGAATGGGACTCGTCTGGGCAGGAGCTTTGCTTGTTGCTAGATAAGGTCAGATTCTACTTTCTAAATCTCGGTTGGAATGACCTTTGAGATGAGAAGAAAAAACCCAGTTATCTTTAGCCAAATTTTCAGCTGAAACTAACTGGTTAGGTTTTTGGCCGAAAATTCACATAAATCTAGACAGCAAACATATTATTGGTTAAATTTAGAATTGCTATTTGTGTAGCTGAGGTTGTACACACCTAAACATAACGCTGAAAATCAGCACAAACCAAATAAGGCCTGCCACGGGAATGCTCCTGGAGCTACTCCCTTATTTTGCCCAGCTATATTTGGCCGGGCAGTAGAGAAAAAGTTTGAAAAGCTGATGTTTAACCATCTAATTCTTACATGCTTACCATGCTTACAAAGGATCACTTCAAGTACCTCCAGCCAAAACTACCAGACACATCACGCTTAGAGATCGGGCCTTCTCCACAGCTGGTCCAACTTTATGGAACTCCATTCCCCCGGATCTTAGAATGGAACCCAGCATCTCAACATTCAAGAAAAGACTCAAGACTTGGCTGTTCACGCAGGCCTTTCCTAACTCCAACATTACTTAACTCCCTTCAATCAACATACTTCGCTAGTAATAGCATTAATAGCCACCCCTTATAATGTTATTATATATATATATAATTATCTGATCTTCATTTTCCTTCTTACTCCAAGTTATTGTTTCCCTGTTACATGTAACTGCTTTTCTGCACTATTGTTCAAATTGTAAAGTTTATTTTAATTGCACCCCTGTTTCTTGTGAACCTGCATGATGGGACTATCGTCTTGAATGTTGGTATATAAAAAAACTTAAATAAATAAATAAATAAATACATTCAGTTTTTTCCAGACAAGGTGGTCCTTCAGACTCATCCCAAGTTCCTTCCTAAAGTGGTTTCTCAATTTCACCTCCAACAGTCCATCACATTGCCCACCTTCTTGCCGCCTCCTCATGTGACGCTAGAGCCTGAGAGACTGCATACACTGAACTGTGTTCCTGCTCTAACTAGGCTGCCAGTCCTCAAGCAAACAATTTCTCGTTGGCTTACTTCTTGTATATGCTTCTGCTACTCCTCTTTTACTGCCTCTTCTCTAGGCTGTGTCACGATACACCAAATCCTTGCTTGGGCTACTGCTACTGCTTTCCTGAACTCTGCTCCTCTTTTTGACATTTGTACAGTGGCTACATGGTCCTCTGTCCACACCTTTGCCTGCCACTACTGACTTGACAGGGACTCTACTTCTGATTCCCACTTTGGCACTGCTGTCCTTCATATTCTCTCATGAGTCTGTCATTTCAGCAGTGTTTTCTTCTCCCTTTCGACTTGTTCCTCAGCTACGGAGTCCCATCAGTGTGACTGATGTCCCACTTGTCCACATCAAAAGAGAAGTTTCTCACCTGTAACAAGTGTTTTCCATAGAGAGCAGAACAATCAATCACACGTTCCTGCCCTCTTCCCCTACAGCATGCTGTTCTTAGTTAGGCTTTTGGCTGTTTGGTTTGGTTGATGTTTCTGTTCTTGTTCTCAGCTATTCTAGTGACTGAATTGGGAAGAGGAGAGAACGTGCAATGGCTATTGATGCCGACTTACTGCGCATGTGCGGGAAGCTTCATGAAGATTCAGCTACAGATCAGACCTGATTTAACACCGCCGGATGACATAATCCATCAGTGTTACCGACTGTCCAGCTGTCCACAAAAAACACTTGTTATGGGTGTGCAACTTCGCTTTACATGCCAAGCCCTAGTGCCCTCTAGTGTCAGCTGCACTTTACTGAGTGTGTCTGAGCATTACACTTGTGCCCTCTAGTGCTTGACTTACTCTTCTGGCTAAAGGAGAGCAGTGCCCTCAAGTGTGAAGCAGTGCCCTCAAGTTCCAGCCTCATTCTTGGTTAAGGAAGAGCATGTGCAGAAAAAATTACCTCAATGTAGATGTAGTGCTGGCTTTCTGCGATGCAGTGGATGTAAGCATTGTAGATGGAGCACTCACATGAACCTGCGGACCAGCGATCCACAGACCGCAACACCTGTGCAAGAGAGGGGGAGAAAGCCTAAGAATTCACAGACTAAAGATATCAGAAACTATCGACCATCTTAATGCATCCTGCCCATGAGGAGCCCCGCCTCCTTGCTCCACTCAAACAATTCTGCCATGCTGCACAAATGGAATATTTGTAATAATCAAAATAAATTTCTTGCACTTACCTGCACATTAGTTGTCTGTGCCCCGGGGATTGAAAAAGGCAGTTGATCAGCAGTGGTGTGGGACTTGGGGAGCAGATAAGGATATGCTGGTCCATAATATTTAGCCTTTACAGTCTATGAAAGAAATGTGAAACACTGACAAGTTATTATTTGTATAGTGCTACAAGGCATTTTACAGAGACATATAAGAGAGGGTCCCTGCTCCTTACAGCTTACAATCTAGTCAAGACAGACAGACAGACAAAAACAAAAAAAAAAGGTTTTGAGACAAAAGAATAACCTCCCAGTAACTAGAAGGTTTCATCCATCCTTGAAGCACTGTCACAGAAAGCAGAGTTGCTTACCTGTAACAGGTGTTCTCCTAGGACAGCAAGATGTTAGTCCTTACACATGAGTGACATCATCAGATTGAGTCCGGCACAGAAAACGTTTGTCAAAGTGGATAAGTGCCAGGTGATGCATATAGGGAAAAATAACCCATGCTATAATTACACAATGTTAGGTTCCATATTGTCAAATGCCTTCTGAAAATCCAAGTATACTACATCTACAGGTTCACCTTTATCCACATGTTTATTAACTCCTTCAAAAAAGTGAAGCAGATTTGTGAGGCAAGACTTGACTTGGGTAAAGCCATGCTGACTTTGTTCCATTAAACCATGTCTTTCTATATGTTCTGTGATTTTGATGTTTAGAACACTTTCCACTATTTTTCCTGGCACTGAAGTCAGGCTAACCGGTCTGCAATTTCCCGGATCTCTCCTGGAGCCCTTTTTAAATATGGGGGTTACATTAGCTATCCTCCAGTCTTCAGGTACAATGGATGATTTTAATGATAGGTTACAAATTTTTACTAATAGGTCTGAAATTTCATTTTTTAGTTCCTTCTGCTTGTAGGCCGTGTCAAGGCGCACTCAGTTAGGGCCATGGCAGCATCGGTGGCGCACTTTCGTGCAGTCTCCATTGCTGAGATTTGCAAGGCTGCGATGTGGAGCTGCCTGCACACGTTCTCTGCTCATTACTGTTTGGACAAGGATGGTTGACATGACAGTACCTTTGGCCAGTCTGTCCTTCATAATCTGTTCCAATGCTGCCTCCCATTCTCACCCTCAGCAATTCTGTTGTGCACGTTGGCATGTGGTTAAGGGCTGTTGGTCCTGTTATTGCCAGGGGCAGCCTGTAACTTGGTATTCTCCCATCTGTGAGGACTACCACCTGCTTGTCCTAGGAGAAAGCAGAGTTGCTTACCTGTAACAGGTGTTCTCCTAGGGCAGTAGGATATTAGTCCTCAGGAAACCCGCCCACCACCCTGTGGAATTGGGTTCTCTGTCTGTTATTTTATTTTTTGTTCATCTTTTTTCGCTAGGATACGAGACTGAAGAGGGACCCCGCATGGCCACATGGATAGTGGCATGCTGGGTATGCTCAGTATGCCAGTCAAAGTTTCTAGAAACTAAGAACATAAGAAAATGCCATACTGGGTCAGACCAAAGGTCCATCAAGCCCAGGATCCTGTTTCCAACAGTGGCCAATCCAGGCCATAAGAACCTGGCAAGTACCCAAAAACAAAGTCTATTCCATGTTACCATTGCTAATGGCAGTGGCTATTCTCTAAGTGAACTTAATAGCAGGAAATGGACTTCTCCAAGAACTTATCCAATCCTTTTTTAAACACAGCTATACTAACTGCACTAACCACATCCTCTGGCAACAAATTCCAGAGCTTTATTGTGCGTTGAGTGAAAAAGAATTTTCTCCAATTATTTTTAAATGTGCTATATGCTAACTTCATGGAGTGCCCCCTAGTCCTTCTATTATTTGAAAGTGTAAATAAGCGAGTCACATCCTCTCGTTCAAGACCTCTCATGATCTTAAAGACCTCTATCATATCCCCCCTCAGCTGTCTCTTCTCCAAGCTGAACAGCCCTAACTCTTCAGCCTTTCCTCATAGGGGAGCTGTTCCATCCCCTTTATCATTTTGGTTGCCCTTCTCTGTAACTTCTCCATCGCAATTATATCTTTTTTGAGATGTGGCGACCAGAATTGTACACAGTATTCAAGGTGCGGTCTCATGGAGCGATATAGAGGCATTATGACATTTTCCGTTCTATTAACCATTCCTTTCCTAATAATTCCTAACATTCTGTTTGCTTTTTTGACTGCTGCAGCACACTGAGCCGATGATTTTAAAGTATTATCCACTATGATGCCTAGATCTTTTTCCTGGGTGGTAGCTCCTAATATGGAACCTAACCGTGTAACTACAGCAAGGGTTATTTTTCCTTATATGACCATCAATTGGTCACAAAAAAAGAAACAACCTTGGTTCTCCCCAGAACTGAAACTGATGAAGCTAGACCTCAGACACAAAGAAGGCTTATGGCGTAATAACCCCAACACCACAACTCTATCTGATTACAAACGTACCCTTCATTTCTACAAGATCTCTATTCTACAGATAAAAAAAAAATTCTATGCTAGCAGAATCCACGACATACAATACGATGCCAGGGCCCTGTTTTCCTTCGTATCCCAACTCACAAAACCTTCTGCCCCTACTATCCCAGATGAACAGGCTCAATCAAAAGCCAATGAACTAGCACGCTTCTTCCAAGATAAAATCACAAACACACTGGCACTTCTTCCCACCAACCCAATGAACCCAGCTCTAGACTCCAATCCCACCCATCATCCCAGAGCCACCTTCGACTCCTTCGAACCTACAACCACCTTGGAGATAGAATCAACCCTTAAAAAAATGAAACCATCCAGCCATCCGATGGACCACATCCCTACTAAACTTCTGCTCCTCATACCCAGCACCATCTCGAGAGCACTGACCAACTTCATAAACTGTTCCCTAACTCAAGGAAACTACCCAGATGAGCTAAAATCTGCATCTCTCAAACCCCTCTTGAAGAAACATAACTTGGATACAAAAGAACTCTCCAATTACAGACCTATATCCAACCTTCCGTTTCTAGCAAAGCTCACAGAGAAAATTGTGAACACACAACTCTCTGACTACCTCGAGGAACATAACATACTATACCCCTCACAGTACGGTTTCCGGAAATCCTCCAGCACAGAAACCCTCCTCATCTTCCTATCAGACCACATCCTTCTGGGTCTTGACAAAGGGCTTTCATACCTACTGGTCCTCCTAGATATCTCAGCAGCTTTCGATACGGTAAACCATGCCATTCTTCTAAACCGTTTATCTGACATTGGAATCGCTGGACTCGCCCTCAGATGGTTCAACTCTTTCCTCAAAAATAGAAGCTACAAGGTTAGAGTCAACAACAGAGAATCACCAACTTATAAAGCAACACTAGGCGTCCCACAAGGCTCTTCTCTATCCCCTACCCTCTTCAATATCTGCTTACTGCCCCTCTGCCATCTGCTCACAAACCTTAAACTAACACATTACCTCTATGCAGATGATGTGCAGATATTGATCCCTATAAAAGATTCTCTGCCAAAAACACTCGACTACTGGGAAAATTGCCTGAAGTCCATAAAAAGCCTCCTCTCTAGCCTGAACCTGGTTCTAAACGCATCCAAGACGGAAATCCTTCTTATCTCCCCTGAACACTCCACCAACACCGACATTACAGCTCTGGACTCTCAAACTAGAGATTTAGGAATTATACTAGACAATCATCTGAATCTAAAGAAATCAATTAATAATATCACCAAGGACTGTTTCTATAAGCTTCAAGTTTTAAAAAGAATCAAAGAATCAAACCCCTTTTCCACTTTCAGGACTTTAGAACCATCCTTCAATCCACGTTATTTTCGAAAACAGACTACTGCAATGCCTTACTCCTGGGGCTCCCCATTTCAGCCACAAAACCTATACAAATGCTCCAGAACGCAGCAGCTAGAATCCTAACCAATACCAACCGCCGTGCTCACATTACCCCCATCCTTCGAAACCTGCATTGGCTGCCAATAAAATATAGAATTCTATATAAAGCTCTCACTATAATCCACAAATCTATTCACCAACAGCTCACACTAGACCTTCAGAACCCTCTCAAACACCACTCGTCCGAAAGACCCATCAGAGAAGCTTATAAAGGGACCCTTCAAGTCCCACCTTCAAAACACACCCGTCTAAAAACCACCAAAGAACGTTCCTTCTCCACAGCAGGCCCTGTCCTCTGGAACAGACTTCCGACTGACCTAAGACTGGAACCTTGCCTTCATACCTTTGGAAGACAACTGAAGACGTGGCTTTTCCTCCAAGCCTTCCCCTAGTCAAAATGTCACTTCGGACTCAGCCTAAGGAATGAGATAATTACCAATCTCATAACCAGTTATATATTATTTATTTGTTGCTAATTTCCGCTCTACCTTTCTTCCTGGCTTCTCTAGCCCCCAAGTTCAATGCCCTTGTTTTATGTAACTTTGCTTGATTCAGCCTTCTTGTTTTTGGTTACTCTTGTTTATCCCCTAAGTTCCATGTAAACCGGCCTGATGTGAATTCTATTCGTGAAGTCCGGTATAGAAATATATATTAAATAAATAAATAAAATATGCAACACCTTACACTTGTCCACAATAAATTTCATCTGCCATTTGGATGCCCAATCTTCCAGTCTTGCAAGGTCCTCCTGTAATGTATCACAGTCTGCTTGTGATTTAACTACTCTGAATAATTTTGTATCATCCGCAAATTTGATAAGCTCACTCGTCGTATTCCTTTCCAGATCATTTATATATATATTGAAAAGCACCTTTTTTTAAAACCTTTTTTTTTTTTCTTCAATGTTTATTATACTCGGACATATAAACAGAGTAAACATTTTAACATAACCGTTGATAAAATCTAACAGTATATGAACAAAAATCAACATATATGTATGAGGAAGGTTTGAAGGAATCCATATACTAGAAAAAGCAGACCTAGAAGAGTCCGACGTGGTGGACCCCATCTTCCATGCACCTGGTAAGGCCTAGAGAATATATACCATACAATACTGTCTAATAAAACATAAAACTTCCTTTTCCATTTACTAAAACATGAAGAAAATACCCATGCAAACACATATGTATGTGGCCTTATTGTTAACGTATTGGGTCCCTTAGCCTGTTATGTCCAAATACATATGTTTTCCTTATCATCCCCAAATCCCCAAATCTCTTACTCTTCCATCCCAACCCCCCCCCCCCCCCCCCACCCTGGGGCACAGTATATATTTTGGTATGGTACTGAAAAGAGGTAAGAAATGACAGCTGAATCAAACAGTCAACATGTTGTTGTGTGTGGAAATGGTAAGTAGAAAGAGTGGCAAACGTTTAATTTCCGTTTTCCTGAAGCTCCAATCCAAAAACAGTACACTTCCAGGATACACATTGCCGACACTAAGGTCAATCTGAGTTCCGGCTTGCGACCTGAACTTTGTCTTCTCATGAACACTCACTAGGGTTTAGAAGGGCTGGTTGGAGAAATGTTAAGAATGGAGCCCACACTTGTTCAACTTCCACCTTCGTGGAAGGTTGTTGGCGATGTAAATAGAGTTCATGGGAACACAGCCGAAGCATATGTTTAAACCAATAATCCCACACCGGGCCTTTGGTTTCCATCCAGCACGCTAAAATCGCCTTCTTTCCCAACACCGCGGCTTTTACCAAGAATACTCTTAGCCATTTAAACGTTGGGCCCTTTGCCAAGCCTTCTGACCTTACCCCAAACAGCCATAAGTGCGGTTCCAGCGGTATGGGTCCCTGCCAAATGGACATGCAAAAGCCCTGTATGTCAGACCAAAAGGCTTGTATGACAGGGCAGTCCCAAAATACATGGAAATAGGTCCCCGGCGCTAGCCCACATTTTCACGCCCTGCTCACTCAGCCCCTCCTCCACCCTGACGATTCTTCCCTCTAACGTGTCTAGCCTCGGACCAAATTCAGAGATCGTGGCTTTTACCTCTGCCAGTTGCTGTTGTATCCCTGCTAATTTAATGTACAGCGTGGTCTCCAGGGTGGCCTGCAGAACTTCCACTGTTAACGGGGTAGGTTGTGACGGACCTGGTTCTCCCGCGCCGGTCGCCATCTTGGAATCCGCGGTTTTTCCCTTCTCCTTGTCTTTATCTCGTTTTCCGCCTCTGGAGGCCATAGATTGTGGGGATTTGTGCATAAAATGGACAATCGACATTCGCCAACCACTGGCCTTTGTCCAACTTACTTTTTCGCCGGCTTTTTGAGCCTATTTCGGTAGCGGTATGGCTGTGGCACCCGGAGCTACGGGTGAGCGCGTCTTCCCTAGCTCATCACCACACGTGACCCCCAAAACCTTTTTTAAACCCAGCTACACTAACTGCACTAACCACATCCCCTAGCAACAAATTCAGAGTTTAATTGTGTGTTGAGTGAAAAAGAATTTTCTCAGATTAGTTTTAAATGTGCTATATGCTAACTTCATGGAGTGCCCCCTAGTTCTTCTATTATCCGAAAAAGTAAATAACCGATTCACATTTACCCGTTCTAGACCTCTCATGATTTTAAAGACCTCTATGATATCCCCCCTCAGCCATCTCTTCTCAAAACTGAACAGCCCTATCCCTTTAGTCTTTCCTCATAGGGGAGCAGTTCCATCCCCTTTATCAATCTGGTCGCCCTTCTCTGTACCTTCTCCATTGCAACTATATCTTTCTTGAGATGCAGCGACCAGAATTGTACACAGTATTCAAGGTGCAGTCTCACCCTCTAAGCGGACTGATCGCAAGTGAACCAACGATGCTGCCATGGCCAGACCAAGTGCACTTTCACATGGCCCACCAGAGTCAAGCCCATCCACTAGCCAAATGGATAGCATCTGTTTGTCAATGGCAGCCCCAGCTTATTCTGATCAAAGTAAACAAAAGGTTGGGTGGATCTTTATGGGCTTCTGTTTGCTCTAGATAAAAGGCCAAGGCTCTCCTCAGATCAAACTGTGCAGGGCTTGTTCACCTTGGCAAGCATGTAGCCTGGGGAAAAATATTGGAAGGACAATTTACCAACACCTCCACAGGCGGGAACTTAGGGTGCATATACGCAAGACCATCCTATCATGAAAAAAAGTTGTGTAAGATGGATAAGTCACTAAGGCCTGAAGCTCACTGACCCTGTGCACTGAAGTAACCGCCAACAAAAATCTGACCTTCAAGATCAGGTACTTCAGGACACAGGAGTGCAGAGGCTCAAAGGGAGCTTTCATCAGCTGGGACAAAACTACGTTCAGATCCCATGGTACAGCAGCAAGTCTGATGGGAGGCAAATGAAGCAGACCCTGCATGAAACGTACAACTGAAGGCTGTTCAGAGATGGGCTTACCTTCTACCTGGTAATGGTATGCGTCAATCACACTAAGGTGTAACCGACCTAGTTGGTTTGAAGGCCAGCTTCTAAGAGGTATAAAAGGTAGTCAAGCAATTTTTGTGTGGAGCAGGAGAAAGAATAGGAAAATTGCTAATTTTCGTTCCTGTAGTACCACGGATCAATCCAGGACAGCTGGGTTTTGCCTCCCCACCAGCAGATGGAGACAGAACAAGACTTCGCGGACTCTGTCCTATACCCCTGAGGTGCCACCTAGTGTCTGCCAGTATTATACTGTACCCAAGCAGAAATAAAGATATAAAAACCAGAACTGCCAACTAGAAAAGCTACCTCCCCCCGAAGAGCAGAGGATATGAAACACTGCAAAAACCGCATGAATCAAAGAAAACATGCCGAAACGGAGCCCTAAAGAGGGACAGTCAATAAAACTTGCAGAGAGGTTGACCAGCCACCAGCCGAGTGGACGCTCCATCTTCTCCCTGGGCGGGCGTCTAGACTGATCCGTGGTACTGCAGGAACGAAAATTAGCACGTAAGAACCAATTTTCCTTTCCCTGTACGTACCCGGGTCAGTCCAGGACAGCTGGGATGTACCAAAGCTTTCTCAACCAGGGTGGGACTGAGAGAGTCCTACTCGGAGCACACTGGCCCCAAAAGAACCGGGCTCTGGAGCCCTGACATCAAGCGATAATGCCTTGCAAAGGTATGCGGAGACTGCCAGGTAGCCGCCCTACAAATTTCCTTTGGCGACACCTGCTGACACTCCGCCCAAGAAGTCGACTGCGACTGAGTGGAATGAGCCTTAAGACCAGACGGAATCGGCCGACCCTGTACCAGGTAAGCCGAGGCTATCGCCTCCTTCAACCAACGTGCAATCGTGGACTTAGAAGCCTTCTGCCCTTTTCTGGGCCCACTCCACAGTATGAAAAGGTGATCCGAGAGCCGAAAACTGTTCGACACTTCCAAGTAGCGCAATAGAACCCTCTTCACGTCCAACTTCTGCAAATCTCTAGTCTCTGGAGAAGAAGAGTCCACCCCCGCAAAGGAAGGGAGCTCCACGGACTGGTTCAAATGAAAGGATACCACCTTCGGGAGAAAGGAAGAAACGGTTCTCAAGGAGACCCCTGCCTCGGAAATCCTCAAGAAAGGCTCCCTGCACGATAAAGTCTGTAGCTCGGATACCCGTCTTGCGGAAGAAACAGCCACCAGAAAAACCACCTTCAAAGTAAGATCCTTCAAGGTCGCATGTCGCAAGGGCTCGGAAGGGGCAGAACAAAGCGCTCTCAGCACCAAGTTCAACCTCCATGATGGGTAAGGACTCCGGACCAGAGGACGAAGATGCTTAGTGCCTCGTAAGAAATGAACCACATCCGGGTGAGAGGCTAGCGCAATCCCCTGCACCTTCCCTCGAAAACTGCCCAGAGCTGCCACCTGCACCCACAGCGAACTGAATGCCAAACCCTTGGCTAGGCCTGCCTGTAAGAAATCCAGGACTTCCGGAATAGACGCCCTGGCGGGCTGTACATGGTGGTCGATACACCAGGACTCAAACACTCCCCAAACTCGAACATACGCCAAAGAAGTTTTACGGGAATGTAAGAGCATGGTCACCACCGCATCCGAGTAACCCTTACTCCTCAACCGGCGCCTTTCATAAGCCATGCCGCTAGACAAAAGCGATCTGCCTCTGTGAAACAGACGGGCCCCTGCCGCGTTGGAGACGGATGAAACCTTAGTGAACCGTCCACTGTCAGATTCAAGAGGTCTGTAAACCACGGGCGCCTCGGCCACACCGGGGCCACGAGAATCACTCTTCCGGTGTGCCCCTCGATGCGGCGTAGGACCTTTCCCCACCAATGGCCATGGGGGAAACACATACAACAGAATGCCTTTGGGCCAGGGGAGGACCAGGGCGTCGACCCCTTCCGCCCCTAGTTCTCGTCGCCGGCTGAAGAACCGAGGAGCCTTGGCATTGCCATCAGATCCATGGCCGGTCTGGACCACCGGTCACACAGAAGACAAAAGGTGTCGTCGGAGAGTTCCCACTCCCTGGGATCCAGTTGGTGAAGACTGAGGAAATCCGCTTGGGCATTGTCCACGCCAGCAATGTGAGACGCCGCTATCCGGTAAAGATGCTGCTCCACCCAGAGGAACAAGAACTGGGCTTCTGCTGCCACTGGACGGCTCCTGGTGCCGCCCTGACAATTGATGTAGGCTACCGTCGTCGCATCGTCAGAGAGCACCCTCACCGATCTGCCCTCCACCAGCGGGAGGAGGGCTTGGAGTGCTAAGCGAACCGCTCTGGTCTCCAATCGATTGATCGACCAGGAGGCTTCCTGCCTGGTCCATTGACCCTGGACCGCAGTATCTCGACATACCGCTCCCCACCCGGAGAGGCTGGCATCCGAGGTCACTACAATCCAACAGGGAGTCTCCAAGTCCATCCCCTGAATCAAGTTGTGCGGTGAAAGCCACCATTGAAGATTGGAACTCACCTCCCCCGAAAGGGGCAGGACAATGTGGAAAAGCTGCGAGCGAGGATTCCAGCGGGACAACAAAGCTGACTGAAGAGGACGCATTTGTGCAAACGCCCACGGCACGAGGTCGATGGTCGAGACCATGGAGCCCAGGAACTGCAAATAATCCCAGGCTGTGGGTTGACCAAGAGATTGGAAATCCGCCACTTGTGCCGTGAGCTTCAAGATCCTTTCTTCCGTCAGAAATACCTTTCCTAAGGCAGTATCGAAGCGAGCCCCCAGGAACTCCAAGGTCTGAGAGGGGGCCAGATGACTCTTCTCGGGGTTGACCACCCATCCTAAGGAATCCAACATCCAGAGAACACGCGTCACCGCAGCTCTGCAGAGGCTTTCCGACTTTGCTCGAATTAGCCAATCGTCCAGGTAGGGATGGACCAGAACCCCCTCCTGTCGCAAGGCGGCCGCAACCACCACCATCACCCTTGGTGAATACCTTGGGCGCCGTCGCAAGACCGAATGGGAGGGCGCAGAACTGAAAATGGTGCCCCAGGACCGCAAACTGCAGGTACCTCTGATGATCTGGACGTATGGGGATGTGGAAGTACGCCTCCATCAGGTCCAGCGATGCCAAGAACTCCCCCTTGTGCACTGACGCTGACAGATCGAAGCGTTTCCATCCGAAAACGGGGTACCCTCAGAGCGTGATTTACCCGCTTCAAATCGAGGATGGGACAAAATGTCCCGTCCTTTTTTGGTACCACAAAGTAGATAGAGTAGCGCCCATGTCTTAACTGCTTTGCGGGCACTGGAACTATGGCCCCTAGATCTTGCAGGCGCTGCAGGGTGACTTGCAGCTCTTGGCGCTTCAGGTTGTACATGCAAGGGGACACTATGTAATGGTCCTTGACTGGCTGAGCAAAATCTAAGGAGTAGCCTTGCTCTATTATGTCGATGACCCATTGATCGGAGGTCAGTTGGGCCCACGCCTCCCGGAAACGAATTAATCTTCCCCCGATGCTTGGAACGGAAGGGTGGGCCGGCCTCACTTCATTGCGCAGTCTTGGAGCCCCCATGGGACTGGGGAGCACCGTCCCTGGCTGGGCGACGGCCCCGAAAGGACTGGTTCCAAGAAGCATGGCGGGGCACGCTCTGACGATATGACGACCCAGTGGACCGGGAAGACCGGAAACGATGATTCCCCCGGAATCGAGTTCGCTGAAGAAAGGAACTTTTGGACTGAGGTCTATCCTCCGGCAACCTGTGGACCTTATTCTCACCCAGAGACTTGATCATGTCCTCCAGCTATTGCCCAAAAAGGAGCTTCCCCTTGAATGGCAAGGAACTCAGCTGCGCTTTAGAAGACGTATCTGCCGCCCAGTGCCTTAGCTATAGGAGCCTGCGGGCGGACACCGCTGAAACCATCGTCCGAGCAGACGTCCTCAGGAGATCATATAGGGCATCTGCGCAGTATGCCACTGCCGCTTCCAGCCGACTAGCTCGAACCGCTGCCGCGCCGGACAGGTCTGACTCAGCCTGCCAATCCTGAACCCAGCGGAGACAAGCTCTATGGACAAAGCTGCTACACATCGCTGCCCGGACCCCGAGGGCCGACACCTCAAAGATCTTCTTCAGCTGCAGTTCCAGTTTACGATCCTGCAGGTCCTTCAATGCAGTGCCCCCTGTCACCGGAATGGTGGTCCTTTTGGTGACTGTGGCAACCGCGGAATCAATCTTGGGAAGTCTGAGGAGTTCCAAAGTGTCCTCCGGGAGCGGATACAATTTGTCCATCGCCCGTCCGACCTTCAAGCCAAGATCTGGATTGTCCCACTCTTTGAATAACAAATCCGTGACCGACAAATGAAAGGGAAAAGAATGAGCCGGACCTCGCAGACCCACCATGACAGGGTCCATAGCACCAAACCTGGAATCCTCAGGTGGGACTTCAATAGCGAGCTCCCCCAGAATGAGGGGTATCAGCAGTCCCAGCTCATCTCTTAGAAACAGGCGCACCACTTTGGGATCATCACCCTCCACCGCCAGGACACCCCCCCCGGTTTGGATGGCTGAGGGTGTAGATCCGGATCCTCCTCCTGCCCGGCCCCTGGAGCCGATGGAGGTGCTGGATCGTCATCCGACGAGTCTGTCTGAGAAGACTCCATCAGCTGGGACTGAGACCGGAGAGGGCGCTTCGCTTTGGGGGCATCCCCGCCCACAGACAGCCTGGAGCGTTTTCGTGAAGAAGACTCCCGCGGCAACTTGGAGCGCGACCTCTTCTCCGACTTGCGAGCCTTGAAGAACTTGTGCAGCATCTTGACAAATTGTGAGGAGAATGAAGAAGACAAATCCTCAGACTCTGGATCTTGGCCCTCTTCCGAAAAATCCCCCTCATGGACATCCGGAACTGCGCCCCCACCAAGAGCAGCCAGCCTCGGGGAAAGTGGAGGAGGAGAGGACCCCTCTCCCAGAACCTCCAGTGCTGCTCTTTCCTGGAACTGGAAAGTTTTTAATAAAGCCTCCAATCCAGCACTCAGCTGGAAAGGATCAGAGTTCTTCCCCCCACGATCCAGTCTCCTAGGCTCCCGACGCAGCCTGGAGCTTTCCTTAGGAGCCCTGTTATGAAAATCCTGCGATGGGCCCCCCCCACCAGAGAGACAGGACGTACAGACTCCAGCGCGGGAAATCCGCGCACGCGCACTGCCACAGGCAGAGCAGGCCACACCATGCAGCATATCCCCGGGCTCAATTTTTAGGCTCCCCGAAAAAAGAACCGCGGTGATCGGACCAATTTCCCGGTCGAACAACGGGCCGAAAAAGCGACGAAAACGCATCCAAAAGCAGCAAAAATGGAGCGAGCACCAGGCCAGATGATCCTCACACCCCAAGGCAAGTTTCCTAAACCTTTTTAAATTTCATTTTTTAAATTTTTTTTTTACCTTGACGAAGTCAGGCTGGCTGAGGGTGAGAGAGCCGAGACCCCCGGCATCACCCTTTGCCACGGCAGTTGTAGGGTCCCCAACCCTCTGCTCTACAGCCTCGAGTACCAGGGGGGATGGTCCCACCAGGACCTGACAACCCCTGGGAGGCTAGACGCTGCTTTCGCTGACTTTCCTTCTTCTTCCTTACTTTTTTTTTTTTTTTCAAAATTTAAAGTAACCCTAACAAAGTTCCCCTGACAAAAAAACACCACCGCTAAGCTACGAGAAGCAGAAACTACCCCTAACTTAGCACCTCTAAGAGACACTAAGCTTTGCACCTCCACCATCTGCTGGAGACAGAAGAGTACTGTCCTATACCTCAGAGGTATAGGACAGAGACCGCAAAGTCTTGTTCTGTCTCCATCTGCTGGTGGGGAGGCAAAACCCAGCTGTCCTGGACTGATCCGGGTATGTACAGGGAACTAGGCCTTGTGCTCACACCACATAGCAAATCTTCTCCACTAGTGTGGTCTTGCATATTTACACTAAGCTCCTGCCTAAGGTGGTGTTGAAATTCCATCTTAACAGGGAATGAGCGAGAAAGAAAACTTAGAAAAACGTCAAAAAAACTACCTAGGAACACTCTTGGGAAGACCGCAGGACCACGGGTCGAACAGTGAGCACAAGTTACTTATTTACTATTCAGCAATTGTCCACTAATAAGTTAATTTGATTAATCTGTTCTATGTAAACCTCTAAATGAAGCGATAGTTCTTGTTCCTTGTAAACAGATAGTTCTCTGTTCTATGTAAACCGCTAAATGAAGCGATAGTTCTTGTTCCTTGTAAACCGGGGTGTTATGTATATTATACAGGAACTTCCGGTATATAAATCCTATAAATAAATAATAATAATAAAGTACATGAGAAAAAATTGCAAAAGAGCAAAAAATCTATGAAGAAAAAGAGAAAGAAGAAACTCCTACTATGACCACTGTGCTCCACAGAAAAAGAGAGACTGAAAGGACTCCGCATGGTTTAATGCATGCCATAGGCATGCTCAGTGAGGCTCAGTCAAAGTTCTAGAAACTTTGACAAACGTTTTCCTTGCTGGGCTCCACTGGACAATGTCACCCATGTGTGAGGACTGCCATCCTGCTTGTCCTTGGAGAAACACTGTCCCATCACTCCCAATGACAGGAGGTTACACACTAACCCTGAATACTGTCCCCAGTATTCCCAATGATGTAAAGGTTACATCCTCCTGCTGAAGCACTGTCCCAACATTCCCATGGTATGGAAGTTACATTTCCCCTCCTCATCCCCTGATAAAGTACTGTTTCAGCACTATCCTAAAATTCCCAATGATAGGGCTTCAGTCCCTCCCTCATAAAATGATTTCCAATGGAGTCATGACAGAAGATTTTCCAAATTTCTCATGTTAAGGGGTTACACTCTCCTCCTAAAATATTATCCTAATACTTCTGGTGATTGTGGGAATGCCTTTCCCCTGAAATATTGCACCAGTACTCCTATATAAGGGGTTCCACTCTCACCTAACTACTGAAACCTCAGAAAACTTTCTCAGCAGTTCCACTGTGCAGGCACTGACCTTGGTGATGTTCCAACGCTGGACGAAGTGCCTCGCCACATCTCGAGCTCCCTTGCCATGAATCACCACCCCTATATCCCTCCATGGCATTCGAGGATTTTTGAATCTGTCAATGAAATCTGACACCAAATTGAAAATGTCAATAGCACTGGAAGAACAAAAGGGTGAGTGTGTGGGGGTAGCTATGGAAAAAAAATGGTTTTGTTTCACAATTCCCTCAAAATCTTCACATGCTCAGCAAGCACATAACTGTGGCAATGCATTCGGGCTCCAGGGAGGGGGAGAGCTTTGATTTGACATGGGGTGAGCATCAGAGCCATCCCTGCAGTACTGAAAGTTTCAGTGATGGAGGAAAGTGATCTACCAGTCAGAAACCTGGTCATCGTCCTCAGGAATGCCCTCCTCTTTTTAAAGGATCTAGATCTTCAGGTACATTAGATAACAAGCTGTCCATGATAGGTCAGGTACTGTGGATTTTAGCTGAATAAAGAGGGAAGGGTTGGATGGCCTCTCAAGGTTCCTTCCAGTCCTATTTTTCCATGATTCTAGAAGAACACCCAAGAAGAATAGCCTAGTGGTTAGAGCAGTGAGCTACGAAAAGAAAATTATTCCTTACCTGCTAATTTTCGTTCTGTAGTGCCATGGATCAGTCCAGACGGTGGGTTATGTCCCCCGTCCAGCAGATGGAGTCAGAACAGACTTCGAGGGCGTAACCACATAAACCAGTACACCCTCTGCTGGAGCTCAGTATAACGTATAGCAAAGCCCGATTAGACCAAGAACAGTCTGGATCAAGTTACTTAACCATGAATTAAACGGAGATAACAATAAACAGCCAACTAGCGGCAAAACGGCCAACTTGTAGGGAGCTGTGAACATAGATAAGAAAATTGAGAAATACAGGAGACATCTACAGTAAGCAAACCCGAGCAGGAGCAGAGATCCCAGAGTGGTGGGCGTCTGGACTGATCCATGGTACTACAGGAACGAAAATTAGCAGGTAAGGAATAATTTTCTTTTCCCTGTACGTACCAGGATCAGTCCAGACAGTGGGATGTACCCAAGCTTCCCTAAACCGGGTGGGCCCCTGAAAACCCTGCTCACAGAACCTGGGCGCCAAAGTGCCCAGTGGCTGACGTCGCCAGGTGTAGTCGATAATGTCTCGAGAAAGTGTGCAGCGACTTCCATGTTGCTGCCCGGCAAATTTCCTGAGAGGAGACGGAGCAAACTTCCGCCCAGGACGCAGCCTGCAAGCGAGTCGAGTGAGCCATGACGCCGCGGGGCGGAATCCGTCCTGCTCCAATGTAAGAGGCGGAAATGGCGTCCTTTAACCATCGAACGATCGTCGTCTTCGAGGCCTGTGACCCCTTCTTCGGACCCGAACAGAGCACGAACAGATGATCGGAGACCCGGAAATCATTAGTAACCTCCAGGTAGCGGAGCAACGCGCACTTCACGTCCAAATGACGAAGGGACCTTGGTTCGTCGGGACCAAAGGCCGGAAGTTCCACCGTCTGATTCAAATGGAAAGACGAGACCACCTTCGGGAGTCTCCCTTCGCACGAAGGGAGACTCCCGAATCCGTGAATCGGAGATAAGGCTCCCTGCAGGACAATGCTTGAAGCTCCGAGATGCGCCGTGCTGAACAGATGGCTACGAGGAAAACCGTCTTGAGGGTGAGATCCTTAAGAGTCGCTCCGCGGATCGGTTCGAAGGGCGAACCTGACAAGGCACGAAGCACAAGGTTGAGACTCCAGGAGGGACAGGGATCCCTTACCGGGGGTCGTATGTGCTTGACACCCTTGAGGAAACGTGCGATGTCCGGTTGAAGAAGGAGAGATCCGTCCCTTTGTACAAGGGAATTCAGGGCCGCCACCTGGACCCGAAGGGAATTATATGCGAGCCCCTTATCCAGGACATCTTGAAGGAACTGGAGGATCAATGGCACCGACGCCTCCGTGGACCGAGCCCCTTGATTAGAACACCAGATCTCGAAGACCCTCCAGACTCGGACGTAAGCAACCGAAGTGGAGGATTTGCGGGCCCGCAGCATAGTCGAGACTACCGCCTCCGGGTAGCCTCTGCGTCGGAGGCGGCGCCGTTCAAAAGCCATGCCGCAAGACAGAAGAGTTCTGCCTGCTCAAAATATACCGGGCCCTGGTGTAACAGACGAGGAAGATGTCCCAGTCAGACTGGACCGTCTACCGCCAACTGTAGAAGGTCTGCAAACCAAGGCCGACGTGGCCACTCTGGGGTGACGAGAATCACGGCTCCCTGATGACTTTCTATTCTGCGAAGAATCTTGCCCACCAAGGGCCAGGGAGGAAAGACGTAGAGCAGACGGTGTGCCGGCCACGGAAGGACTAGGGCATCTACTCCTTCCGCGCCGCACTCTCTCCTGCGACTGAAGAAGCGGGGGACCTTGGTGTTGAGGGACGTCGCCATCAGATCCAAGTGCGGCGCACCCCATCGGCAGACCAGAAGACGCATCGCTTCGTCTGAGAGAGACCATTCTCCGGGATCCAGTTGTTGACGACTCAGGTAGTCCGCCTGAATGTTGTCCACCCCAGCGATGTGTGAGGCCGCAATCCGGACGAGATGGAACTCCGCCCACTCCATCAGGAGCGTCGACTCGAGCGAGACATGCTTGCTCCTTGTCCCTCCTTGTCGATTGATGTAGGCCACGGTGGTGGCGTTGTCTGAGAGAATCCGTACCTCTCTGTTCCGCACCAAAGGAAGGAAACAGTGGAGCGCCAGACGTACTGCCCTGGTTTCCAGGCGGTTGATTGGCCACGTGGCTTCTACTGGTGACCACGTCCCCTGCGTGGTGCTTCGATCGCAGACGGCGCCCTATCCCACGAGGCTGGCATCGGTGGTGACTACCACCCAATTGGGCACCTCGAGGGAGAAGCCGCGAGCCAGGTTCGACGGAGCCAACCACCAATCCAGACTGTCCCTGGCGGTTGGTGGAAGTGGTAGGATAGTTTGATAATCCTGAGATACTGGTTTCCATCGGGAGAGGAGAGCCGCCTGCAGGGGATGCAGATGCGCAAATGCCCAGGGCACCATGTCGATGGTGGAAGCCATCACGCCCAACAGCTGAAGATAATCCCAGGAGGTGGGTTCCGGCAACGCAGAAAACCGACGTACATGTTCCCGCAATGATTGAGCCTTGTCCGGGCGTAAGAACACCTTGCCCTGATGCGTGTCGAAGCTGGCCCCCAAGAAGTCCAAGCGTTGCGAGGGCACGAGGGAGCTCTTGGAGAAGTTCACCACCCAGCCCAGGGAGCGGAGAACCTGGACGACCCTGGATACCGAGGACTGCCCATGGCTGAAGGACTTCGCACGAATCAGCCAGTCATCCAGATAGGGATGTACAAGGATGCCCTCCTTCCTTAGGGCCGCCGCCACTACAACCATGATCTTGGTGAATGTACGAGGTGCGGTCGCCAAGCCGAACGGGAGTGCCTTGAATTGGAAGTGCTGACCCAAGACCTTGAAGCGGAGAAATCGGCGGTGAGCCGGAAGGATGGGAATGTGCAGGTAGGCTTCCGGCAAATCTAGGGAGGCAAGAAACTCTCCCTGGTGTACCACCGCAATCACTGAGCGAAGCGTCTCCATGCGGAACCGACTGACTCGCAGTGACTTGTTGACCTCCTTCAGATCCAGGATGGGCCGAAAGGAACCATCCTTCTTGGGCACGACGAAGTAGATGGAATAGTGGCCCAAGCCCACCTCGCCGAAGGGGACGGGAGAAATGGCTCCTATGCTCTGCAACCGATCCAGGGTTTGTTGCACTGCCGCTCTCTTGAGGTCCGAGCCGCAGGGGGAGAAGAGAAACCGGTCCCTCGGAGGGCGGACAAACTCCAAGGCGTAGCCGTTCTTTATAGTGTCCAAGACTCACTGGTCTGCGGAGATAAGCACTCACTCCTAGTAGAAATCCGCCAGCCGACCCCCGATCCTGGAAGTGGGGGAGTGGGCGACTCTGGCATCATTGGGTAGACTTTGGTGGAGGGTTTCCCTGCCCCGATCCATCAAACGTGGATCTACGCCCACGAAAGGACCGCGGCCAGGACTGGGATCTGGAGGAGGCTGTCCGAGACCCAGACTGCCTGTAAGACCTGTAGAGCCGCTGCGCTCTGGCCCTGGTTCTGGCAGAGGCAAAGGACCGTGAAGGACGTTGTCTATCCTCGGGAAGCCAGTGGACTGCGTTCTCCCCCAGGGACTTGATGATTTGATCCAAATCCTCTCCAAAAAGAAACTTGCCCCGGAAAGGAAGAGAGCCCAGGCTCGACTTGGAGGAGGCATCCGCCGCCCAGTTGCGCAGCCACAGTAGCCGCCGAGCCGCTACTACCGATACCATGGACCGTGCCAGCACTCGGAAGAGGTCGTACAGAGCATCAGCCCCATAGGCTATGGCGGATTCCAGGCGATCCGCCTGGGCGGTCTCTTCAGGCGGCAGATCCTGGGAAGTGAGGAGTTGCTGACCCCAACGAAGACTGGCCCTTTGCACAAGCGAGCTACACATGACAGCCCGCATACCCAGGGTGGAAACTTCAAAAACCCTTTTGAGGAAGATTTCCAGCTTACGGTCCTGTGTATCCCGCAGGGCCGCGCCGCCCGTGACCGGAATCGTCGTCCTCTTGGTAACAGCCGATACTGACGAGTCCACCTTGGGAACCTTAATGAGTTCCAGGAAATCCTCAGGCAGGGGATACAATTTTTCCATGGCACGTGTGACCTTCAGAGATGCTTCAGGAGCGTCCCACTCCCTGGTGAGGAGCTGCAGAAAGGAATCATGGATGGGGAAGGCCCGAGCTCTAGGACGGAGGGCGGCGAGGACCGGATCCCCCTTCTTGGATGAAGTGGTGACGGCGGGAGTAACTGGGGCTGGCGGATCTGGCAGATCTGGCGGAGGATCAAGATCCAGCTCCAAGAGGATCTGAGGAATAAGGTCATCCAGCTCCTCTCTTTGGAAAATCCTGAGCGCTCGTGGGTCGTCACCCTTGGACTGAGCGTCCGGCTGCGCAGGATCCGGTGGGTCCAGGGAGACACCCCCCGATGGTGCAGCTGCTCCCGTACCCCCCAGGGTAGTCCGTATCCGAGGCAGCAATCCAGGGGCCCCCGACACCGAACCCACCAGGTCAGGGGGCGAAACATGAAGAGCCGTAGAGACCCTAGGCGTCTTGGACGGCGGGGGGCCCGGGGGCAGATACGCGCCATGCATCAGGAGAATAAACTCCGGCGAGAACCGCAGCATGCTGGGAGGGGGAACCTCTGAGGACCCCTGGTCGGTCAGTCCCCCCTCCGGGGATAAATTCGGAGGCGAAACCTCCCGAAAATCCCTCTGCTCCTGTGCCGAGTCTGAGGCAGCATTGTGCTGCAAATGCAAAATGGCCGCTGTTCCCGCCAATGGAGGCGAAGTGGCCAGCCCGCGCCGCCCGGGCTGCGGGGAGGGGAGGAAAGAGAAGGTGCTGAGTGGCTGCGAGGTGCCTTCCCCACCGGGGAGGCACCGAGCACAAATCCCCTCCCGCGAGATCCTAGAACCCGGCTCGCCGCAGGCCGCACACTGGGACAGCCGCGGCATGGAGAACGCCGGGGAAGAGGAAGAAAAAACCACGGAGGGGGGCCCAGAGCGCGAAACGAGTGCCACGGGGGGGCCGGAACGGCCTGCGCTGCCCGCCAAAGAGGTCCCTGAACGCGGTGGAATTACCCTCCCAACCGCAGCGACTCCGAAGAAAACTTGCCTCGGGACCGTGGGACGAAGCCGCTAACGCGGAGAGGCCGGCACCACCGGCTTCCACGAGGCACCTGCGCTCAAGAAACCTGCAAGAAAATATAAAGAATCCTGCAAAGGAAGAAAACCATCACTTACCCCGGCCAGGGAAGGAGGAGGAATCGACAGAGAAGGAGGCAGAACAGACCTCAGCCACACCTCCCCAAAAATTGAACTTACTTTTTTTTTTTACTTTTAAAACTTGATCCAAAATGTGAGGGAGTGACAGGAGAGAAAAGAGAAATAGAAGAACCTAAGGCCCTGTCACCCTGGGGAAGCCGCTGGTTCCCCAACTCTCATCTGCTGGAGTCAGAAAGATACTGGGCTCCAGCAGAGGGTGTACTGGTTTATGTGGTTACGCCCTCGAAGTCTGTTCTGACTCCATCTGCTGGACGGGGGACATAACCCACCGTCTGGACTGATCCTGGTACGTACAGGGAACCAGGAGATCAGGGTTCGAGTCCCGCTGTCGCTCCTTGTGACCTTGGGCAAGTCACTTTACCCTCCATTGCCTCAGGTACAAAACTTAGATTGTAAGCCCTCTGGGGATAGGGAAATACCTCCAGTACCTGAATGTAAACCGATGTGATATCTCAGATCGAATGTCGGTATATAAAAACAATAAATAAATAAAAGATCTCTTCCAGCCCTAACTTTCTCTATTTCAGATAACTTCCTGAGGTACCTTCAAGCTCTAACCTTCTACAAATTCTATGACTCAAAGACAAACCAATCTTTCAACATCACCATCAAATCTTTTGAATAGTTTGGGCACACATTTTAAGAAGCAGAATCACTCAGAGGAAAAAAGGGAGGCTGACATACTCACCCTCAAAAGGCTTGTCCAGTTGCACCCAGTCTTTAAAGATGAGATTACTGTAATCCTTCCCCAGCCAGAGCTGCTGGTTCTGCTCCAGGCCTGAGAGGGTACTGTGGTCCTCACTGCGACTGCCAGGCTGGTGAAATACAAACCAATGCAGGTACTGTCACTTCAGGCTCTGCAGAAGCAAAGGGGAGAGAGAGAGAGAAAAAGAGAAAGATGGAGAATGGAGATAGACGGACACAGACAGAAGAACAGGGGATGAACCAGGAGCAGGTCGCAGGCAAAAGAGATAAGAAGCAAAGTAAGGACTACATTCTGTTGAAGTCTAGTGAACTGCAGGAGGAGGGAGGAGGAGGAGGGGGCCATTACAGACTTAGCAAGGGACAGCAAAGCCAGATTAAGTTTTAATCCTTTCACTAATACTTAATCTCACTGTGGCCAGCTCTAATCCCTGGCTCTGCACTGGCTCTCTGTGTAACCTCTGGTGAATCACTATCTCCCTATGCCTCAGTTTTAGCGGTTCATGGAACTAACAATTGGTTTGCTCAAGACCAGAAGTCCATCAGATATGAACTTCTTCTGCCTAATAGCTCTCTCTATATAGTAACTCAGAGGAGATGAGAACATAAGAACATAAGAAATTACCATACTGGGTCCCATACTGGGTCAGACCAAGGGTCCATCAAGCCCAGCATCCTTCTAACAGTGGCCAATCCAAGCTAAAAGTACTTGTCAAGTACCCAAACACTAAGTAGATCCCATGCTACTGTTGCCAGTATTAGCAGTGGTTATTCTCCGTCGGTCCCTGTGACATAGTGAGGGCAAACACGATCGGCGCCATTTTGAGTACTGGCATCCGACAGCCGGAGAGCAGGAGGTCGCTCCCGGACCCCCGCTGGACTTTTGGCAAGTCTTGTGGGGGTCAGGAGGGTCCCCCAAGACTTGCCAAAAGTCCCTGGGGGTCCAGCGGGGGTCCGGGAGCGATCTCCTTCACTCGGGCCGTCGGCTGCCAGTAAGCAAAATGGCGCCGTTAGCCTTTGCCCTTACTATGTCACAGGGGCCGACCGTCGGTCCCTGTGACATAGTGAGGGCAAAGGCAATCGACGCCATTTTGAAACCAGTCCAGCACCGAGGGTATGAGTGCAGGGGATGGATCCTGGACCCCCCGCTAGACCACCAGGTACATGTAAAAGGTTTTGGGGGGTGGGGGAAGCAAAGGGGTCATTTGTAAAGGGTCGGGGTGGGTTTTTTTTATCGGGCCATCGGCGCCATTTTTATTAATGGCAGCCGATGGCCCGAAAGCGGGAGATCGCTCCCGGGACTCCCAGTAGATCACCAGGTATTTCTAAAAGGTTTTGGGGGGGTTCGGGAGGGTGGGGGAAGGTAAGGGATTAGTTTTAAAGGGTCGGGGTGGGTTTAGGAGGAGTTTTGGTGTGCCGGTTTTCCCGCCCTCCCCCCAAATAACTCCCGTTAGTGGACACTAACCCCATTAACGATTTTTAACGATAAATCAGGGGAATTTCTATTGTTTCACGCACGCTAACGATTTTTGACGATTTAAAAAATATCTGACGATTTTTTTAAATCGTCAAAAAACGATTCACATCCCTACCGCGGACTGCACCGTGCAGTCCAACTCCTCTTAGAAGACCAGAGTGGCCAGGACTGATGGAGGGGGATGAGGCGTCACTGGCTCTACCTCGGGTCACCAAGGTGGCGCAGTGCCCTGCATCGATGTCGGTGCGCTTATCCTCAGGCATCCCATTCCCCTTAGATTTCCCCAAATCGTCCCCAAAGAGAAGCTTCCATTTGAAAGGGAGATTACACAAATGAGACTTCGACCATATGTCTGCTGACCAATTGCGCAGCCACAAAAGCCTGTGGGCCATCACTGCCAAGAACATACTCTGGCTGACATGCAAACCAAACCATAGAACGCATCGGCTACATAAGCAATCCCAGCCTCCAAATGAGCTGACTGCAGGGCATCATCTCCTGTCAAAGCCGGATCCTGTGCTTTCTGCACTTCACACAGACAGGCCCTCTGCATCAAACTGGAACAAATGGTGGTCCAAAGACTCAGCGTGGAGACCTCAAACATCTGCTTTAGGTGAATCTCCAACTTGCGGTCCTGCACATCCTTCAAAACAGCAGCCCCTGCCACCAGGATGGTTGTCTTTTAAGTGACTGCTGACACTGCAGCATCCACCTTCGGTACCCGCAGTATCTCCAAAGTCTCCTCCATCAGGGGCTATAGTTTCCCAACTTCCTGATCTTCTTAGGTAAAGGAAAGGCACTCAGGAGGGAGTCCCTCAGCCCATCCAGGAATGGACTCACCCCCTCACTATCCGACTTCTCCTGAGTCACTTTCACCCCCAATTCCTCCAAGACCTGCTGCGTCCGTCGGTCTCAGACGGCTTCATCCTACTTACCTCACCTCTTTATTCGTTTTCTCCACCAGCCTCGGGAAGATGGTGACCGCCGCGTTTGCTAGCCGCACCCTCCGGTGTCCCCAGAACAGCTATAGCGGGGCATTTCGCCATGATGCACCTGAGGGCCTCCTAGGGTGCATGCGTACGTGCTACCCATGTCTTTATTCCGGCAATGGCGCGACCCTCGGGGGCGCTCCCCTCGACTGACATCACGCCATTCGGGTATTTAACCTGCCCTAATTGCTGACTGAGTTAGCAAAGGATTGGATTCGTCCAGTCTAAGCTGCTCTGCCGCTTTCTGCTGCGCTGGAAGCTCTCTCTACCCTTCGGGGTTCTGCCAACTTGGGTACCTGCTCCTCGGGGGCCCTATGCTTCTTTCTAGGTACCTATCCAGTATCCAGGTACTCGCTCCTCGAGGGCCTGTGTCATTTACCTTGGTGCCTGCTTACTACTCACTCCTATCCACTGGAAACGCTACTATTGCAGCTACAAGAGTTGTGAGTAATCTAATATCTACCAGTCTGTGTCACCTACAGCTCTACATAGGGAACCGCTCCTCGGGGTCCTATGCTTATCTCCAGGTGCCTGTCCAGTATCCAGGTACTGGCTCCTCGAGGGCCTGTGATGTCTACCCTGGTGCCTGCTAACTATTTCTTTCTACCTGCTGGGAACTCTATTATTGTAGCTACAAATGTTGTGAGTAATCTATATCTATCAGTCTGTCTTGCCTATAGCTCCTCATTGGAAACCAACATCAGAGCCCTACACCACCATTGTGGGACAGGTCTCTTCAGCCGAGGACCCCAGACTGCTGCTGCAAGAATCTACTCACTACTGCCACCTCTGGTGACTACTTCAAGCTGCATAATAAAACTTATCTCTGTGTTTGTGCATTCTGAGTCTAGCCTGGTACTATAGTTCCTCACGGGGCTCCTCCCCGTGGGAGTGGCCATCACTGTAGCACCCAAGAATCCACCCTAACATTTTATTTATAATGGATTTTTATATACCGCGGCACATTTGCAACATCACCTCGGTTTACAGTAAAACATAATACAGCAACAGGCTTTACATATAACACTGAACAGATAACAGAAGGCAACAGGCAACAGAAGGTAACAGGCATAACAAAAATCCATAAATTAATAGGAGCTTCATATTAATACTTAAGTCTAAACAGTAACAAGGAAATGAAAATAAATGCATATCAACAATAGAGAAGAGCAGAACTTTGATATAGCTGGGGCGGGTGAGTAAATGGAGAGGGAATTGCAGGGGAGAAACTCTTGAGAAGTGGGATAAGTGCCAGAATGAAAGAAAACCTCAAAACCATAACAGATTGCTAACTCCATGGATTCGGCTCAGCTCACCACATTGCAGGCCATTCCAGGCCTGGCCCAGACAATCTCCGAACAGCAGAACTCACTGGATAGCTTGACTGTGGCCTTTAATCTACTGCACTCACAGAAGAACGCTTCTACCACCACAGGTAAAGAAGTAACACCGCTAGAAGTGACAGTTAAGACTGTTGTACCTCTCTCCGCTCCTACTCGCTTCTCAGGGGAAGTTTGGAGATGTAGAGGATTAACAACCAATGCTGTGTGCATTTTGCCCTGCAACCTAATCATTTTCCCACAGCCTATACCAAGACCATGTATATCCTGTCTTATCTGGACGAAAGAGCACTGGCTTGGGCCTCGCCGCTGTGGGAGCATGATGATCCCATCCTGAGGGACCTCATCGGGTTCTTGGAACTGTTCAAATCTGTATTTGATGACCCTGCCCGGTACACAACTACAGGATCTACATTGGTTCATCTGAAACAAAGTAATAAACCTTTACTGACTTCGCCATAGAATTCAAGACTTTGACTTCAGAGCTACATTGGGACGTGAGATGCCTGAAGACGCTCTTCTTTGAAGGCCTGAACTCCCGGCTAAAAGACGAACTGGTGGCTCGCGAGATGCCTGAGACCTTGGAGGACCTGATGAAGTTGGCTACAAGGATTGATCACTGACTTCGGGCTAAGGTTCAAGAGGTCAAGAGCCCCAGGAGTCCTAGCCTGGGAGAAACTCGAGTCAAATCAGTATCTAAGCCTATTTAGCCTAAACCTGCTGCTGGCGAAGAAGAACCAATGCAACTAGGCCGCACTCACCTGACTCCCAAAGAGAGAAGAACACAAAAAAGATTGGGCCTCTGTATGTATTGTGGACAAGCTGGCCATGCTGTACAAACATGCCCTATCTGTCCGGGAAACGGGCAGACCTAAGTCTGTGGGAGGACTCTTCTTAGGTCTAACTGCACCCTCTCCTCCACTCTCTCTTCCAGTCTCCTTGATATGCGGACCGCTTGAATACCAGACTCTTGCCTTAGTGGACTCTGGGGCAGGAGGAAACTTTATATTAAAACGTCTAGTGGAACATCTGCGGATCCCCACCACTACCATGACTTCTCCGCTATTGTTATCCTCTATCCATGGAGAGCCTTTACCGGGTGAAGTAACCCTACTTACTGATCCAGTAAGTTTAAGGACAGGCGCTCTTCATACAGAGACTATTTCCTTCTCTCTACTAGAGAAGGCTATGCACCCCCTAGTGCTTGGGTTACCGTAGCTGCAGAAGCATATGCCTCAATTTAACTGGGCTACTCTGGAGCTTTCATGCTGGTGTCCAGATTGCCATGGGAAGTGCCTCATGGAAGTTTCTCCAATACCTTGCATGCCAACAACCCCGTTGTTGCCTGGGTTGCCGCCTCAATACGCATCTTTTCAAGATGTATTTTCTAAAGAAGCTGCTGATGTATTGCCTCCACATAGATCATATGACTGCGTAATCAATTTGAAACTGAACACTGAACCACCTAAAGGAAGGGTCTACCCCCTCTCTGTGGTAGAAAATAAAGCGATGTCTGAATACATCCAAGAAAATCTTCAAAAAGGTTTCATAAGACCATCCAAGTCTTTTGCAGGTGCAGGCTTTTTCTTTGTGGGGAAGAAGGACAGAATCTTTCGTCCATGTATTGATTATCATGGTCTAAACGAGATCACGGTCAAAGACCGCTATCCCTTACCACTCATCTCAGAGCTATTCGACAGACTACAGGGAGCCAAGATATTCTCCAAGCTTGATCTTAAAGGAGCATATAACCTTGTTCACATTTGCTCAGGCGACGAATGGGAGACAGCTTTTAACACACGGGATGGACACTTTGAAAACCTGGTGATGCCCTTCGGCCTGTGCAACGCCCCGGCTGTCTTCCAAAACATGATGAACAACATCCTGCATGATCTACTCTACCAATGTGTAGTTGTTGTTGTAATTAGTGAGGTTTGGGTGGACCCTTGGACACTGTGGCAGCTGACCACGCCCACGGGGGGAAGTCCCGTGAGGGGCCACAGGTCAGGCTCAGCTTAGGACACACAAATACAGAGATTGATCTTTTATTAGACAATGTGGTGAAGCCACCAGAGGTGGCAGTGGTGAGCAGCAGAAGTAGCCTGGCTGGGCTAGTATCCCTCAGGCGCTAGAACAGCGACTCCTCCGGTAGCATTGCTGTAGTGGAAAGAACTGAGAATAATGAGTACAGTGGAATACGCACAAAGCCCCAGTATGGAGAACCCCAGGACAGGGAGAGCAGGCCCTCGAGGAGCGAGTACCTGATCCCTGAGAGCTGAGAGGCTTGAAGGTAATGTACTCACACAGTGGTTCCACGTAGGAGATGGCACTAGGGCTGGAACGGAGGCAGGCCCTCGAGGAGCGAATACCTGGGTCCAGGGAACAGCTCTGAGGTGAAGATGGTAGTACTCACTGGTGTTGAAGATAGTGAATCCTTCCAGGCAGAAGAGAAGGTAGGAGCAGGCAGTGAGTCAGGGAACATGGGCCCTCGAGGAGCGAGTACCAGTTTCCTGATAGCGACCTGAAAAGCACGTGAGGCCCCGAGGAGCGGGGACCCCGTTAGCATTAAGAGTCCAATGGAGATTGGAGAGGCAGAGTAGCTGGGTACCGAAAGCGAATCCCATCCATAAGATTCCCCTTGCTAACTCAAAGGCTAGCAAACATCGTAGGCTTTAAATATCCGGGCAGCGTGATGTCATCACAGGGGGACGCCGCTGAGGTTCTCGCCAAGTAGGAAAGAAGAGTGAGGGCCGCGCGGCATGTGCACCCTAAGGTACCAGCGGAGCTTGGCGGGAGGCAGCACCCAAGCCGGTCCGGGGACGCCAGAGAGGACGGCAGGCAGACGCCACGGCAGCCAGGCGTCCATCCATAGTGAGAGGAGGTGCAAAGAAAGAAAGGTAGGCGGAGTGAAGCCGTCGGGAAGGGACAGTTGCAACAGTACCCCCCTTCAAAGGGTGATCTCCTCTGTGGGTACTAGGTTTTGGTTTCCAAGGATGCGAGAGATGAAACTGATGGAGCATCTCTTTGTCAAGGATATTAGCCAGAGGCTCCCAAGAATTTTCTTCGGGGCCAAAACCTTCCCATGAGAGAAGGTATTCCCAGGTTTTGCCTTGTTTGCGGACATCAAGAATGGCTTCGACCTTGTATTCTAGGTCATCTTCTGCATTGATAGGAGATGGTTTCTGAGATTTGGAAGAGAATTCACTGATGATGAGTGGGTTCAGAAGTGAAACATGAAAAGCGTTATGGATGTTCAATCCAGGTGGTAACTTCAGACTGTAGGTAACATTGCCAAGACGTCGGAGAATTGGAAATGGTCCAACATAGCGAGGAGCAAATCAAGAGGAGGGTAACTTCAGTCTAAGGTGCTTAGTGGATAGCCAGACTTTGTCACCAGGTTGAAAGACAGGCGCTTTGGAATGATGAGCATCATAAAACCTTTTGGCTCGATCACTCGCTTTAAGTAGCATTGTTTTCGTCTGAGTCCATAATTGATGGATTTCTTCAGCAGTGGATTGAACTGCTGGGGACGTCACTGAGAGCTTCAGTGGAAGTGGCGGTGATGGTGAACGTCCATATACCACTTCAAATGGTGTTGATCCAGTTGATGTTGCTGGATGAGAATTAATGGCGAATTCAGCCCATGGTAACAGTTCGGCCCAGTTATTCTGATGGCAATTCACGTAGGCCTGAATGAACTGTTTCAGGGTCCTATTCATTCGTTCTGTTTGGCCATTAGATTGAGGATGATAGGCAGATGTATAATCTACAGAGATGTCAAAGAGTTTGCATAGGGCCTTCCAGAATCTTGCCGTGAACTGTGATCCTCGATCCGAGACTACGTGCTTCGGTAGGCTGTGGAGGCGAAAGATATGGACTATGAAGAGCTTCGCAAGTTCCGAGGCTGAGGGTAAGCCAGGTAGTGCCACGAAGTAGGCCATCTTGCTGAAGCGGTCGACTGTGACCCAGATGGTATTCATACCTTCAGAAAGAGGTAGATCAACTACAAAATCAGTAGTGATATGCATCCAGGGCTGTTCCGGAGTTAGAAGCAGTTGCAGCAATCCCCACGGTTGGCCAGAAGTAGGTTTGTGCTTGGCACAGTTGGCACAAGATGCCACATAGGAGAGTGTATCTTCCTTGATAGTTGGCCACCAATAATACTTCTGGCGCTTCAGCAGGGTACGGCGTTGACCAGGATGGCCAGCCAGCTTGGAATTGTGCGCCCAACTGAGCACTTTCTTTCTGAGATGCTTTGGCACGATGGTTTTACCAGCAGGCACAGAATGAGTAGCCGCTAAGACGATTCTCTTCGGGTCGGTTATGTGCTGCGGCTCTTCCGGAATATCCTCCAAGAGAAAGGAGTGTGATAGGGCATCAGCTCTGGTATTCTTGTCTCCGAGGCGATATTTGAGCACGAAGTCAAAGTGGTTGAAAAATAAGAACCATCTAGCTTGTCTATGGTTAAGACGTTGCGCATGGCGGAGATTCTCTAGATTCTTATGGTCTGTAAACACGGTAATTTGATGTTGAGCACCTTCGAGCCAAGGCCGCCATTCCTCGAATGCCAACTTAATAGCCAGGAGCTCTTTGTCACCAATCCCATAATTCTTCTCTGCCGGAGAGAAACGTTGTGAGAAGAAAGGGCAGGGACGTAAGGACTTGGAATCTCCAGACTGGCTCAGAACAGCCCCCACACTGACGTCAGAGGCGTCAACCTCTACGATGAATGGCTTGTTAGGGTCTGGATGACATAGGCATGGTTCTGTGGAAAAGGCAGTCTTTAAATCTTCGAACGTGGAAATGGCCTCCGCAGACCATTTAGAAGCATTGGCCCCTTTCCGGGTCATAGCAGTCAAGGGCACCGTTAAAGAATAAAGCTTCTATAGTAATTGATGAACCCCAAAAATTGTCTCAGGGCCTTCAGGCTGGTAGGTTGGGACCAATTCTTGATACTTTCTAATTTTGGGGGATCCATCTGGAAGCCATCTTTAGACACAATGTACAAAAGAAAAGGCACGGAGTCTTTATGGAATTCGCACTTGGATAGCTTGGCGTAGATTCGGTATTCTCAGAGTCTTAGTAGAACTTGCTTGACGTCTTCTAGATGAGTGGATAGATTCTGAGAAAATATCAGAATATCATCTAGGTACAGTACAACACTCTTGTAGTGTCGTAGTGTACCTAGATGACATTCACCAGAGGCAGGCAGAGCTCCGGAGTCTCAATGCGTGGATGAGACGATGGTGCAAGGAAGAGGGATTCAGTTTTGTTAGGAACTGGGGAACCTTTTGGGGAAGGGGGAGTCTCTTCTGAAGGGATGGGCTCCACCTTAACCAGGGTGGAACCAGACTGCTGGCGCTAACCTTTAAAAAGGAGATAGAGCAGCTTTTAAACTAGAACAAAGGGGAAAGCCGACAGTCGCTCAGCAGCGCATGGTTCGAAGAGAGGTATCTTTAAAGGATACTAATGATGCATTAGAATTAGTGCATCCCGACAGTGAGGTTCCAATAATTAGAAAAGTAGTCCAAGTGCCTGTAACTAAAAACTCACCTGAGCTAAAAAATTCTAACTTATCCCTATCAATTAAAAAGCAGAATAAAAATACAAACAAAAAACAAAGTTTGAAATGTTTGTATGCTAATGCCAGAAGTCTAAGAAGTAAGATGGGAGAATTAGAATGTATAGCAGTAAATGATGACATAGACTTAATTGGCATCTCAGAGACATGGTGGAAAGAGGATAACCAATGGGACAGTGCTATACCGGGGTACAAATTATATCGCAATGACAGAGAGGAGCAGTCGGGAGGAGGTGTGGCGCTTTATGTCCGGGATGGCATAGAGTCTAACAGGATAAACATCCTGCATGAGACTAAATACAAAATTGAATCTTTATGGGTAGAAATCCCTTGTGTGTCAGGGAAGACTACAGTGATAGGGGTATACTACCGTCCACTTGGTCAAGATGGTGAGATGGACAGTGAAATGCTAAGAGAAATTAGGGAAGCTAACCAAATTGGTAGTGCAGTAATAATGGGAGACTTCAATTACCCCAATATAGACTGGGTAAATGTATCATCGGGTCACGCTAGAGAGATAACGTTCCTGGATGGAATAAATGATAGCTTTATGGAGCAATTGGTTCAGGAACCGACGAGAGAGGGAGCAATTTTAGATCTAATTCTCAGTGGAGCACAGGACTTGGTGAGAGAGGTAACGGTGGTGGGGCCGTTTGGCAATAGTGATCATAATATGATCAAATTTGATTTAATGACTGGAAAAGGAACAGTGTGCAAATCCAAGGCTCTCGTGCTAAACTTTCAAAAGGGAAACTTTGATAAAATGAGAAAAATTGTTAGAAAAAAACTGAAAGGAGCAGCTACAAAAGTAAAAAATGTCCAAGAGGCATGGTCATTGTTAAAAAATACCATTCTAGAAGCACAGTCCAGATGTATTCCACACATTAAGAAAGGTGGAAAGAAGGCAAAACGATTACCGGCATGGTTAAAAGGGGAGGTGAAAGAAGCTATTTTAGCCAAAAGATCTTCATTCAAAAATTGGAAGAAGGATCCAACAGAAGAAAATAGGATAAAGCATAAACATTGGCAAGTTAAATGTAAGACATTGATAAGACAGGCTAAGAGAGAATTTGAAAAGAAGTTGGCTGTAGAGGCAAAAACTCACAGTAAAAACGTTTTAAAATATATCCGAAGCAGAAAGCCTGTGAAGGAGTCAGTTGGACCGTTAGATGATCGAGGGGTTAAAGGGGCACTTAGAGAAGATAAGGCCATCGCGGAAAGATTAAATGATTTCTTTGCTTCGGTGTTTACTGAAGAGGATGTTGGGGAGGTACCCGTAATGGAGAAGGTTTTCATGGGTAATGATTCAGATGGACTGAATCAAATCACGGTGAACCTAGAAGATGTGGTAGGCCTGATTGACAAACTGAAGAGTAGTAAATCACCTGGACTGGATGGTATACACCCCAGAGTACTGAAGGAACTAAAAAATGAAATTTCAGACCTATTAGTAAAAATTTGTAACTTATCATTAAAATCATCCATTGTACCTGAAGACTGAAGGATAGCAAATGTAACCCCAATATTTAAAAAGGGCTCCAGGGGCGATCCGGGAAACTACAGACCGGTTAGCCTGACTTCAGTGCCAGGAAAAATAGTGGAAAGTGTTCTAAACATCAAAATCACAGAACATATAGAAAGACATGGTTTAATGGAACAAAGTCAGCATGGCTTTACCCAGGGCAAGTCTTGCCTCACAAATCTGCTTCACTTTTTTGAAGGAGTTAATAAACATGTGGATAAAGGTGAACCGGTAGATATAGTATACTTGGATTTTCAGAAGGCGTTTGACAAAGTTCCTCATGAGAGGCTTCTAGGAAAAGTAAAAAGTCATGGGATAGGTGGCGATGTCCTTTCGTGGATTGCAAACTGGCTAAAAGACAGGAAACAGAGAGTAGGATTAAATGGGCAATTTTCTCAGTGGAAGGGAGTGGACAGTGGAGTGCCTCAGGGATCTGTATTGGGACCCTTACTGTTCAATATATTTATAAATGATCTGGAAAGAAATACGACGAGTGAGATAATCAAATTTGCAGATGACACAAAATTGTTCAGAGTAGTTAAATCACAAGCAGATTGTGATAAATTGCAGGAAGACCTTGTGAGACTGGAAAATTGGGCATCCAAATGGCAGATGACATTTAATGTGGATAAGTGCAAGGTGATGCATATAGGGAAAAATAACCCATGCTATAATTACACAATGTTGGGTTCCATATTAGGTGCTACAACCCAAGAAAGAGATCTAGGTGTCATAGTGGATAACACATTGAAATCGTCGGTGCAGTGTGCTGCGGCAGTCAAAAAAGCAAACAGAATGTTGGGAATTATTAGAAAAGGAATGATGAATAAAACGGAAAATGTCATAATGCCTCTGTATCGCTCCATGATGAGACCGCACCTTGAATACTGTGTACAATTCTGGTCGCCGCATCTCAAAAAAGATATAATTGCGATGGAGAAGGTACAGAGAAGGGCTACCAAAATGATAAGGGGAATGGAACAACTCCCCTATGAGGAAAGACTAAAGAGGTTAGGACTTTTCAGCTTGTAGAAGAGACGACTGAGGGGGGATATGATAGAGGTGTTTAAAATCATGAAAGGTCTAGAACGGGTAGATGTGAATCGGTTATTTACTCTTTCGCATAGTAGAAAGACTAGGGGGCACTCCATGAAGTTAGCATGGGGCACATTTAAAACTAATCGGAGAAAGTTCTTTTTTACTCAACGCACAATTAAACTCTGGAATTTGTTGCCAGAGAATGTGGTTCGTGCAGTTAGTATAGCTGTGTTTAAAAAAGGATTGGATAAGTTCTTGGAGGAGAAGTCCATTACCTGCTATTAAGTTCACTTAGAGAATAGCCACTGCCATTAGCAATGGTAACATAGAATAGACTTAGTTTTTGGGTACTTGCCAGGTTCTTATGGCCTGGATTGGCCACTGTTGGAAACAGGATGCTGGGCTTGATGGACCCTTGGTCTGACCCAGTATGGCATTTTCTTATGTTCTTATGTACAACAAATCCCACAGAATGACATTCATCATGTTCTGGAACACAGCAGGTGCGTTGCACAGGCCGAAGGGCATTACTAAGTACTCAAAATGACCGTCTCGAGTGTTGAAAGCCGTTCTCCACTCGTCACCACTGCGAATCCGAACTAAGTTGTAGGCCCCCTTCAAGTCAAGTTTCGAAAATATCTTGGCCCCCTGAAGCCGGTCAAACAGCTGTGAGATTAAAGGCAGGGGGTAACGGTCTTTAATCATAATCTCGTTCAGACCTCGATAGTCGATACAAGGACGTAAGGTTTCGTCCTTCTTCCCCACAAAGAAGAATCCTGCGCCGGCTGGCGACTTTGAAGGTCTAATGAAACCTTTCTGTAAATTCTCCTCGATGTACTCGGACATAGCCTTATTCTCTATTGCAGAGAGTGGATAGACATGTCCTTTAAGAGGTTCAGTGTTGGTTTCAGCCGAATGGCACAGTCATAAGATCTGTGTGGAGGAAGGATGTCAGCAGCTTCTTTGGAAAACACATCACTGAATGATGCGTATTGAGGCGGCAGTCCTGCCATCACTGGAGTTGTAGGCATGAATAGAACAGGAGAAACTTCCTTGAGGCAACTGCCATGACAACCTGGGCCCCAGCAGGAGAGCTCCAAGGAGGACCAGTTGAATTGAGGCTGATGCAACTGCAACCAGGGTAACCCCAGAACGATAGGGTGCATGGCCTTTTCTAACACAAAGAAGGGAATTGTCTCCGTATGGAGGGCTCCGGTGCGAAGAGTCACTGGTTCGGTGCAACAAATCACATCACCGGGCAAAGGCTCTCCATGGATGGATGACAAGAGTAGTGGAGCTTCTAAAGTAACGAGGGGAATCCTCAAATGTTCCACTAGGCATTGAAGTATAAAGGTGCCTCCTGCCCCTGAATCCACAAGGGCAAGAGTTTGGATTGTAGATGGTCCACAAGTCAGGGAGACTGGTAGAGAGAGCTGAGGAGAAGGCGTGGTAAGGCCTAAGAACAGTCCATTTTCCGGATGAATAGGGCATGTTGGGACATCGTGACCAGCTTGTCCACAGTACATACATAGGCCATGCCTCTTCCGAAGTCTTCTCTCTTTAGAAGTCAAATGACTGCGAGCAAGTTGCATCGGTTCTTCTCCGCTGGCAACAGGTATTGCTGGAACCATCCGAAGTGCAAGTTTAGCACGAGTCTCCTTCTGAACCGGCCCTTTAGTAGGCTTGAGTTCTTTCACCTTATCATGAAGCCGGTGGTCAATTCTAGTAGCCAAAGCCACTAGTTCATCCAGCGAGCCAGGTGGCTTACGAGCGGCAAGCTTGTCTTTCAAGCAGGTATTCAGACCTCTGAAGAAGAGAGTTTTCAGGCATCTAGGTTCCCAGCATAATTCTATAGCAAGAGTCTTCAACTCTATTGCAAAACCAGCCAGTGGTTGGTTGCCTTGCTTCAGGTCTACCAGGTCAGAACCAGCAACAGTCACCCGAGCAGGATCATCAAAAACAGATTTAAATAATTCTAGAAATCCATCAATATCCTGCAGGATTGGATCCTTACGTTCCCACAGCGTTGAAGCCCAAGACAAGGCCCTTCCATCAAGATAAGATAGAATATAAGTAGTCTTGGCGTAGGCTGTGGGGAAGTGTGCAGGCTGCAATGCAAAATGCATGCAGCATTGGTTTAGGAAACCTCTAGTTCTTTGAATCTCTCCAGAGAAACGAACTGGAGCAGCCAGAGGTACTATAGTCTTTTTTTTTTAATTCTTTATTTATTAGTTTTAAACTTACAAAACCATAAATTTTGCAAATAAGAAAAATGACAAATAGAATGCAATGAAGAAAAATACTTGAGTTATACAACTCTAATATAAAGGAAATAATATTAATATTCCATAAGTCTTAAAGTATAAATCAATATACAATGTGTACCACACACTAATAGGATCCGATATTACAGAGAGTGCAATAGTAAATAAATTTATTCCCTTAAAGAAAAAAAGCGACATCTATCCACCACTATTTTTACATATCGATTGGGGAAGATGTAAGGGGGGGTTTTAGACATAAGAAAATCATTTAACTGCTGGAAAGTGAAGAATATGTTAACTTCTACTCCTTTCTTTAAAATACATTTACAAGGAAATTTTAGTTTAAAGGAATAACCCAAAGCAATTGCCTGTTGGCGAAGGGTTAAAAATTCCCTTCGCCTTCCCTGAGTAATAGGAGACAGATCGGGAAAGATCTTTACATTTTCCCCAAGAAAAGGAGTAGGAAATTTCATGAAATAATTTTTCATAATTAGTTGAACATCTGATAATGATATCAATGAAACTAATAACGTAGATCCATTACTTCTGCTGCAGTGTTTTCCAAAAAGTCAGTTAAATTTTCTTGTAAATTTACTCTGTTTGGTGTAGAGGATACATTTGGTAGAAAGAAGCATTTATTTACATTTGGCAATTTTTCTTCTTGAAAACCCAAAACTTCCTTCAGAAACCTCTTTAGAGATATATAAGGGTTTTCTCCTAAGACACGGGGAAAATTTAGTATCCTTATATTTAAGTGTCTGGAGGCATTTTCTAGTGCTTCTATCCTTCTTGCAGTAAATTGATTATCCTTAACAACTGCGGCCTTAAACCTGAGATTGTCCTGCTCCTTTTCTTCTAATTTATCAATTCTCTTTGAGACCAAATCAAACTTCTGTTGAATTTCCAGCGATTTTTGGGTCCCTTGAGAAGCCAGCAATTCCACTTTCTCATTAACTTGATTTATTACAGACGCTACCCCCACCATCAAATCCCACAACGCAGCATTTGTCACAGTCTCTGGACGTTCTGGGATTTTTAGGGGTATAACAGCTGGGGAAGTTACCCGAGGTAGTGGCAGGAAGATATCCGCAGGACTTACCCCAGCTGCCCCTTCACCCTGGCCGATTTCTGCTGTTCCGAAGGTGAGGTTCCCTTCTCCCGGGATGACTGAGCTGGTTACCGGTGCTGTAGGCACTGCAGTCGACGCTGACGATGGCGTCTCTGCTTGTAACCCGGAAGAAGATTCTCCTTTCGGCGCATCAAGTTGAAACAACCGACCAGCTTCCTGCTTCGGTGCTGCCCTCAGCTCGGGACTCAGGCTAGTCTCCTCCGGAGCGGATTCCTCTCTCTGCCGGATCCGCTCCAAGGTCTCCTCAACTCCTGGAGATAATGTGGTGGAGGAGGTAAGGAAGCGAGTAATCTCTTGATAAGCTACCGAGGTTAATGGGGGAGTCGAGGGATATACCCTGACTTTCCCCTTCCTCTTCGGTGGCATAATAAATGTAATGCAGCAATATCTTCAACAGGAAAATAAAGAGCTACTCGGAGCCTGCTCCTACTGTGTCGCCATCTTGGATCTGCCAGTACTATAGTCTTTATAGTCACTTCAGGTAACTGACCTTCATTACTGGAAGTAGCGCCTTGCATCTTCTGTGCTTGTAGCTGATGAAACGCTGAAGTGAGTTTCTCCAATGCATCTTGTAGTTCAGCAGTGCGTAGGGCCAGGCCTGGAATGGCCTGCAAGGCATTGAGCTGTGCCGGATCCATGGAGTTAGCAATCTGTTGTGATTAGTGAAGTTTGGGTGGACCCTTGGACACTGTGGCAGCTGACCATGCCCACGGGGGGAAGTCCCGTGAGGGGCCACAGGTCAGGCTCAGCTTAGGACACACAAACACAGAGATTGATCTTTTATTAGACAATGTGGTGAAGCCACCAGAGGTGGCAGTGGTGAGCAGCAGAAGTAGCCCGGCTGGGCTAGTATTCCTCAGGCGCTGGAACAGCGACTCCTCCGGTAGCATTGCTGTAGTGGAAAGAACTGCGAATAATGAGTACAGTGGAATAGGCACAAAGCCCCAGTATGAAGAACCCCAGGATAGGAAGAGCAGGCCCTCGAGGAGCGAGTACCTGATCCCTGAGAGCTGAGAGGCTTGAAGGTAATGTACTCACACAGCGGGTCCACGTAGGAGATGGCACTAGGGCTGGAACAGAGGCAGGCCCTCGAAGAGCGAGTACCTGGGTCCAGGGAACAGCTCTGAGATGAAGATGGTAGTGCTCACTGGTGTTGAAGATAGCGAATCCTTCCAGGCAGAAGAGAAGGTAGGAGCAGGCAGCGAGTCAGGGAACATGGGCCCTCGAGGAGCGAGTACCCCGTTAGCATTAAGAGTCCAATGGAGATTGGAGAGGCAGAGTAGCTGGGTACAGAGAGCGAATCCGTAAGATTCAAAGGCTGCAAACATCGTAGGCTTTAAATATCCGGGCAGCGTGATGTCATCACAGGGGGACGCCGCTGAGGTTCACGCCAAGTAGGAAATAAGTGAGGGCCGTGGGGCACGCACGCCCTAAGGTACCAGCGGAGCATGGCGGGAGGCAGCGCCCAAGCCGGTCCGGGGACGCCGGAGAGGACGGCAGGCAGACGCCGCGGCAGCCAGGTGTCCTTCTATAGCGAGAGAAGGTGCAAAGAAAGAAAGGTAGGCTGAGTGAAGCCGTCGGGAAGGGACGGTTGCAACAGTTATATACCTAGACGATATCTTGATTTTCTCTCAAGACCTGACTACTCACAAGGAGGATGTCAAGAGGGTTCTACAGAGACTGCGGGAGAATCATCTATACACTAAGCTGTCCAAATGTGAATTCCACAAGGAATCTGTACCTTTCTTGGGGTACATAGTGTCAAATCAAGGGTTCCAGATGGATCCTCAAAAGCTTGAGAGCATTCAGAAATGGACTCAACCCACTGGTCTAAAGGCTCTTAGATGATTTCTGAGATTTACTAACTACTACAGAACCTTAAGAATTACTCCTCACTGACTGTGCCATTAACAGCTCTAACAAAGAAAGGTGCCAATGTTGCCAATTGGTCTATGGATGCTGTCACCACTTTTCAAAAGCTGAAGAACACTTTCTCTAGCAAGCCATGCCTCCAGCATCCGGATCCCGCACACCCCTTCATTGAGGAGGTTGATGCCTCAGATGTTGGCGTAGGGGCTGTGCTAAGTCAAACCAGAGACTCCAAGATCCTGCATCCCTGTTCCTTTTTCTCCAGACGCTTCACGCTGGCAGAAAGGAATTACGGCATTGGAGATAAAGAATTACTGGCGAAGCTATAGAAATACTACTGGTGGCCATCCATGAAAGAATATACCTTTGCCTATGTAGCGGCCTGTGCTAATTGTGCCAGACAGAAACCTCCGCCCGGACATCCTTGGGGCCTGCTTCAACCCTTGCCAGTACCAGATGAGCCCTGGACTCACATCGTCAGGGACTTCGTGATGAACTTAACCACCCTCTGGAGGAAACAATACCATCTGGGTAACAGTGGATCGTTTCTCAAAGATGGCTCACTTTGTGGCTCTTCCTGGTTTACCAACTACCAGTGAACTTGCGAAACTTTTCATCAGCCACATTTTCTGCCTGCACGGCATGCCTAAACACATCGTCTCAGATAGAGGTGTACAATTCACAGCCAAATTCTGGAAGGCTTTGTGCAAGAACTTCGATATTTCTCTCGACTTCACCTCATCATACCATCCTCAGTCAAATGGTCGAACTGAGAGGATGAACCGTAACCTCAAACAGTTCCTCCATGCCTACGTTGGTTCACGTCAGAATGACTGGGCTGAACTGTTACCGTGGGCCGAGTTCACCATCAACTCCCATCCAGCTACATCAACTGGATCAACACCTTTCGAAGTGGTATATGGGCGACTACATTCACCACTTTTGCCACTTCCGCTATCTGTGTCGTCCCCGGCAGCTCAATCTACTGCCAACAAGATTCAACATCTTTGGAAGAAGACCAAGGAGATGCTCCCTAAAGCTGGACTTCGAGTTAAAAAGGGCTATGATGCTCATCACAACAAGGCTCATGACTTCAAGCCTGGTGATAAAGTCTGGCTATCTACTAAGCACCTCAGACTCAAGCTACCTTCAGCTCACTTCGCTCCACGTTATGTCGGACCTTTTCCCATCCTCCGACGTCTGGGCAACTTCTCCTACAGTCTCCGACTTCCCCCAGCAATGAAGATTCATAACGCGTTTCATGTCTCTTTACTGAAACCGCTCAACCTTAACAAATTCAGCACCAGGACACCGGATCTCCCTCCTGTTGACGCAGAAGAGGACATTGAGTACAAAGTAGATGCAATACTTGATGTAAGGAAGAGAGGCAGAATTTGGGAATATCTCCTGTCATGGGAGGGCTATGGACCAGAAAATAACTCATGGGAACCTATGGCTAATATCATGGACAAGGAGATGCTGAACCAGTATCATTGTTCACATCCTCGGAAACCAAGACCAGGTAGGGGGTCTGGAGGATGCCCTTTCAAGGAGGGTACTGTTGCGTCCATCGGTCTCAGACGGCTTCGTCCTACTTGCCTCACCTCTTTATTCACTTTCTCCACTAGCCTCGAGAAGATGGCGACCGCCACGTCTGCTAGCCGCACCCTCCGGCGTCCCTGGAACTGCTATGGCGGGGCATTCCGCCATGATGCACCTGAGGGCCTCCTAGGGTGCACGCATGCACGCTACCCACGTCTTTATTCCAACATTGGAGCAACACTCGGGGGCGTTCCCCTCAACTGACGTCACGCCTGACGTCACGACTGACTTTGAGTTAGCAAAGGATTGGATTCGTCCGGTCTAAGCTGCTCTGCCGCTTCCTGCTGCCGCTGGAAGCTCTCTCTACTCTTCGGGGTTCTGCTAACTTGGGTACCCGCTCCTCGGGGGCCCTATGCTTCTTTCTAGGTACCTATCCAGTATCCAGGTACTCGCTCCTCGAGGGCCTGTGTCATCTACCTTAGTGCCTGCTTACCACTCGCTCCTATCCGCTGGAAACTCTACTATTGCAGCTACAAGAGTTGTGAGTAATCTAGTATCTACTAGTCTGTCACCTACAGCTCCGCATAGGGAACCACTCCTCGGGGTCCTATGCTTATCTCCAGGTGCCTATCCAGTATCCAGGTACTCGCTCCTCAAGGGCCTGTGTTGTCTACCCTGGTGCCTGATATTTCTTTCTACCTGCTGGGAACTCTATTATCGCAGCTGCAAGAGTTGTGAGTAATCTATATCTATCAATCTGTCTTGCCTACAGCTCCTCATTGGAAACCAGCATCGGAGCCCTACACCACCATTGTGGGACGGGTCTCCTCAACCGAGGACCCCAGACTGTTGCTGCAAGAATCTACTCACTACTGCCACCTCTGGCGACTACTTCAAGCTGCATAAAGCAAAATTGCTTACCTTGTAATAGGTGTTATCCCAGGACAGCAGGATGTAGTCCTCAAATATGGGTGACATCATCAGATGGAGTCCTGGTACAGAAAACATCTGTCAAGAGTTTCTAGAAACGTTTGGCTGGCACTGTGGGTCTACTGAGCATGCCCAGCATGCCATGATATTCTCAGCCACAGGGGTCTCCCTTCAGTCTCGTTTGTAGCAATATGCGTGAGCTAAAAAAATAAAATAATAAAAACGTATCGGACCCAACTCCGCGGGGAGGTGGGTGGGTTCTGTGAGGACTACATCCTGCTGTCCTGGGATAACACCTATTACAAGGTAAGCAATTTTGCTTTATCCCAGGACAAGCAGGATGATAGTCCTCACATATGGGTGATTAGCAAGCTACAGGCTGAGTCATTCTTATATTATACCAACAGCATATAACTTGTGCAACAAGCACAACAACTGGTGTACTGCTGGAAAAAATGAGGCAGCCTGAAAATCACAGCAGGACGGATGTCGAAGGAGTTAGAATTATACTGGAAATAAGTTCTTTAAGACAGATTGTCCAAAGGCTGAATCTTGTCATCCTTCTTTGTCCAGACAATAAAGAGCTGCAAAGGTGTGAAGGGAACTCCATGTTGCAGCTTTACATATGTCCAGAATGGGCACTGAACGATAGTGTGCTACTGATGTGGACATAGCCCTCACTGAATGTGCTTTTACTCGCCCCTGGAGAGGAATGTTTGCTTTTTCATAACAGAATTCAATACAATCTGCTAGCCAGCTGTAGAGATTCTGTTATCCTACCGCATCTCCTGGTTTATTTTTATCGAAAGAAACAAAGAGTTGGGTGGATTTCCTATGGACCGCTGTGCGATTCAGTTAAAAAGCTAGTGCACGTTTACAGTCCAATGTATGTAAAACTCTCTCTCCCTGGTGAGAGTGAGGTCTTGGAAAGAAAGTAGGCAAGACTATTTTCTGATTTATATGAAAGTCTGTTACCACTTTTGGTAGGAATTTGGGGTGAGTGCGAAGGACTACTCTGTCATGCAGGAGCCTTGTGTAGGGTGCGTATGTGACGAGAGCTTGCAACTCACTGACCCTTCTAGCCGATGTAATAGCCACCAAGAAAAGCACTTTCCATGTAAGGAATTTTTCTTCACAAGAGTGTAGAGGCTCAAACGGTGAGCGCATGAGCCTTGTTAGTACTAAATTCAGGTCCCATTCAGTGACCGGTGGTCGAATGGGAGGCTTAAGAAGAAGTAAGCCCCTCATGAACCTACTTACTAGGGGTTGTGCTGTTATTGGTGCATCCCCTATTCCCTTGTGGTATGCCGCTATGGCGCTTAGGTGTACCCTTACAGAGGATGTCTGGAGACCAGAATCCGACAGGTGGTATAAGTAATCTAGTAAAGAAGAAGTGGGGCAGGAGAAGGGTTCTATACCCTTTTGTGTGCACTATTTTGTAAATCTAGTCCACTTAAAGTGGTAGGATTTACGTGTGGAAGGCTTTCGTGAAGCTACTAGAACTTGAGCGACTTGTGTTGAAAGATTAAGTGGTTGCAGAATTAAGCTTTCAACATCCAAGCTGTTAGGGCAAGAGTTGTCAGGTTGGGATGACGCAACTTGCCCTGATTCTGAGTGATGAGAGTGGGCTCTGAGCCCAGGCGGATTGGTGGTGAGATCGAGAGGTCGAGGAGTATGGAAAACCATACTTGTCGAGGCCAGTTCGGGGCTATGAGGATCATTGTCCGTTTGTCCTGTTGTAGCTTCACGAGAGTTTTGGATATGAGCGGGATCGGAGGATACGCATATAGAAGACCTGTGTTCCAGGGACGAGAAAATGCGTCCTTGGGGACTGTTTGTCGACGACTGTGGAGGGAGCAGAACTTTTCCACTTTGTGGTTCAGTTTGGACGCAAAGAGATCTATAGGTGGGCGACCCCAGCGTTGAAAGATTTTGCTCGCTACACGTGGGTCCAGCGACCTTTTGTGGGGATTGACATGTCGACTGAGATCGTCTGCTAGGATGTTCTTGATGCCCGCCAGGTAAGATGCTCGGAGATGTATGGAATGCTCCAGAGCCCAAGCCCAAATCTGCACTGCTTCCTGGCAGAGCAGATAAGAGCCTGTGCCTCCCTGTTTGTTTATATACCACATTGCTACTGTGTTGTCTGTTTGTAACAGCACCATCTTGTTTGAGAGGCAGTCTTTAAAGGCATAAAGGGCATATCTCATCACTCGAAGTTCCAAGAAGTTTATCTGATACTGTTTTTCGAGCGTAGTCCACGTCCCTTGTATTTGAAGGTTGTTGACGTGAGCTCCCCATCCCATCTTTGCTCGGGGCTGCCGCTGACACTTCTACCGCTGCTGCTGCTGCACGTTGGAGGGAGGCCTGCACGATCGGCGCCCAGACCCGTCGGGGTAAGGCCTTTTAATCTCTTCCCCCCGGCGAGCCTGGAACGCGATCGCACAGCAAACACCACCTACCATCGGTCGTTCAGCCTGAAAACACGCCCCACAGTATCTTCAGCCAATAAGGAAAGGAGAGGGACTTTTAAATTTTAATCCCCTCTGGCGCCGCGCGCCAGCGTCGCGCACCAAAGGATCGCAACAAAGGGGCCTGCCCCTTTGTGCGCCCCTTCATGCAGTCACTGAGGGCAATCACTACTCTAATTTATCTTGGCCTTTCTTGCTTTCTCTCTACTCCAGACTCCTTTAGAACTCCACTACTCGGTTTCTCTCACCTCCTCTTACCTACGCTCAAAATGCACGCTTTCAACATCCCCATTATTTACAATCACCAGAGAATTAAAGAGAAAATACTTCAATTTCACACCTACCAGCAGAAAAGGCTAATCCCTATCATTATTTCTCCTATCACACAATTCCTTGGGCTCTCCCTTTTTACCCTATCCCTTTTCAATGCACAATCTCTCTCAAAAAAATCTCATATACTCAATGATTTTCTCTTAGAGACCAATCCTGACATCTGTGCCATCACAGAGACTTGGTTAAAATCCACAGACTCTTGAGGCCCAGTTCACACAAGCTACCACGCAGGTGATCCGAGACTTTTTTCTTGATAATGTCGGGTCTGTCCCCTCTCCGGTCACTGTTTGGGATTCCTTTAAATCTTTCATTAGGGGGCACTTTATTTCTCGCTCCTCCTATGTTAAAAAGCGGAAAGAGCAGGCTTGCTCACGATTAAAAGCCAGACTTGCGGATCTAACTGCGCAGCACAGCAAGTCTGGGTCTCCACGACTGCGTTCTCAGCTTACTCACACCCGGGAGGAATTACACAGACTCGAGCTAGATCATATTACGCACGCATTAAATCTCACCAGGCAACATCACTTTGAGGGCGGTAACAAGGCAGGTAGGATTCTGGCCCACCAGCTTAAAAAACAATCATTCCAAAATCACATTCTTAAAATAAAGAATGACCAGGGTCAGATCGAAACGTCTGCCTCGGCCATTGCGCGACAATTTTTACACTTCTATCGGCAGTTGTATTCGGCTGAATCCCACATTCAGTCGGTAAATATTGGCCAGTATCTGCGAGATCTCCCCCTTCCTAGACTTCATCAGGATATGCATGACAGACTCAACGCGGAAATCACAACTCCTGAGATTCTTGAGGTTATTAAAACTCTCAAGGTCGGCAAGGCTCCGGGACCCGATGGCCTTACAGCTACTTTTTATAAATCCTTTAGGTCAGTTCTGGCCCCACATCTCCAAAGTCATTTCAATCACTTGCGTAATGGGGGAACGTTACATTCAACTTCTAACACCGCAGGCATTACTATTATTGCTAAACCTGGAAGGGATCCCTCCTTGTGCGCTTCCTATCGCCCGATTTCCTTAATTAATTTGGATTTAAAAATCTTGGCAAAGATTCTGGCCGATAGGATTAATACTTTCATTCCACATATTATACACCCAGACCAGGCCGGCTTTATCCCAGGCAGAATGGCCAGCGACAATGTTCGCAAAATTATCAACATTATTTGGGGGGCTCTGCAAAGACGGGATGTACATCATCTCCTCCTGGCCATAGATGCAGAGAAGGCCTTTGACATGGTTCATTGGCCTTTTCTCTTTCAAGCATTACAGGAGATGGGATTTGGCTCCTTTTTCCGCAACTGGATCCAAGCCCTTTATCACAACCCTCTGGCACGCATAAAAATCAATGGTAGCTACACCGCCCCGTTTCCGGTGCAGAGAGGGACTAGACAAGGCTGCCCATTGTCACCCCTCCTTTTTGCAATTTTTCTCGAACCCCTAGACATTTCCATCCGCCGCAACCCACAGGTGCAGGGATTCATTACATCTACCTGCGAGCCCAAGTTGTCACTTTTTGCTGACGACATTCTCTTCACTATTGGTAATCCCGTGGGTTCCCTGCCTGCCCTCGAGTCTGAGCTAGCCCGTTTTAGTGCCCTTTCAGGATTCAAGATCAACTGGGAGAAGTCCGAGATTCTAAATCTCTCCTGCCCCCAAGATATAGTAGGTCAATTGCAGCAAGCTCATGCATTTAGATGGGCGCCCTCCAAACTTAAGTATTTAGGGGTGTATCTGAGTAATAATGTATGTGACTTGTATAATCTTAATTATGCTCCTCTTATTAAGAAAATAGATGTTGACTTGGAGAACTGGGGCTCTCTTCCGCTCACGTGGCTCGGACGACTTGCTACCATCAAGATGAACTTGCTGCCCCGGTTCCTGTACCTTTTTCAGACACTACCAATTCCACTGAGTCGAATCACGCTACTTCAATGGCAACGGAAGCTGCTCCGTTTCTTGTGGCGCCGCCGCCCTCCTCGTGTGGCGCAGTCTGTCCTCTACCAGCCGAAACTACAAGGTGGTCTGGGCCTTCCCAATCTGAGATGGTATTATGCAGCTGCCCAGCTCAGGCCCCTCATTGACTGGCACTGTGCTCGTGCCACAAAGCCGTGGGTCGCTTTGGAACAATCGTGGATTGCGCCGGTCCCCTTGGCCTCCCTTCTCTGGCAACCTATCTCGTCCTGGCGACCGATGATACAGCTTCCACCCTGCACCAGGCACACGTATAACATCTGGAAGCAGTGGAGAACCCGACTGGTGGGCCGGTATGAATATTTCCCTCTTACTTATTTATTCCACAACACCCAGTTTCCGGCAGGTCTACCTACCAAGGCCTATGGACTTTGGCAAGCGGGAGGACTTCTCTGCCTGTATCATGTCATGCACCAGGGTCGACTGGCCTCCTTCGACATCCTTCGAGAGCGATTCCACCTACCAGCTACGGAATTTCTTGCCTACATGCAACTCCGCCATTTTATCTCCCATGTTCAATCTAGGGGGCTCCTGGCTCCCTCACGCTCTCTTTTTGAGGGATACTGTGTTTCGCCTACTGCAATTGGTGGCCTTATCTCCAAAATTTACCAGCAACTACTACAGCGCCCGTTCACTAAACACACTCACATGACAGCTTGGGAAGCTGACCTCCAGCGGCCTCTATCGGAGGAGGCTTGGGAATCTATCTTTTCCAACATATCCCGTGGCAATGTGTCCACCCGCATTGTAGAAGCCAACTACAAGACTTTATATCGCTGGCACCTGACGCCGATGAAGCTACATCGCTGCTACCCGCAAATGGACCGTTACTGTTGGCGGAACTGTCACCAAGAGGGCACATTTCTACACATGTGGTGGACGTGTGCTTTTATTCGTCCTCTTTGGACCTATGTATCACGGCTTCTATCAGACCTGCTTCAGTCTCCCTGTTTGCTCACCATGGAGCAGGCATTGCTCTTTGCTCCCTGCGACTCTTTACCTTTGCACGCTCAGACTCTTGTGCAACAGTTGTGCACGGCGACTAAAATGGAAATTGCTTACCGATGGAAAAGGCCACATCCGCCCACGTCAGACGAATTGCTCAAACGTCTAGATAACGTATGCCTTCTTTATAGACTCACGGCACTGAAACACCACCGACTTTCTAAATTTCTTCAAATCTGGGACCCCTATATTTCATGGAGATCCTTATCTTTCACGGTTGTTTAAAAGTGACATCAAGCACTGTTTTCTTTTGCCTCTACTTATTCATCATTCATTTTGCCTCTATTTATTCATCATTTATCTACCCTACGTTCAGCTCCTGAGTTGTTGTTGACTGGAGTGATGCTAGTCTACTCACGTTTATAGATGATTCTTTGGACTTTTCATGGCATGTTGGGGGGTGGGGGGACTGGGACATGTATGCAAAGTTTGCTGTTGTTCTTGCACCACTGCTTGTTTATGTTTATTCTGTGTATTACGGCAAATAAAAATTATAAATTAAAAAAAAAAAAAAAATCCACAGACTCAGTAATCATTAACCAACTCCCCACACAATCATATGACCTCTTCTCGATTCCCAGACCGAAGAAAAGAGGTGGTGGCCTGTTACTTGCAGCTATGAAAGGCCTAAAAATAACCTTACAACACTCAAGCCTAATTGCTAATATAGAATGTGCATACTTCAAATCAAAAGAACTACAAATATGCCTAATCTACGCTCCACCCAGAATTCTTGATGCTGAGCCATCTCCCATCATTGAATACATTGCCAAACACATCAACTATGTCTCTCCTGCTTTAATAATGGGTGACTTCAATCTTCACGTAGACTCGGCTATACGCTCTCACAACTGTGAAATTTTCTTATCTTCGCTTCAGAACATGGGTTTCATACAGATCATTAACAACCCAACTCATAAAGCAGGCCACACCTTGGACTTGATTTTCATTAATGAAGGTATCTCTCTCGCATCTTCTCCGACATGTAATCCAGTTCCCTGGTCGGACCACCAAATTATTACCACAGCCCTTGAGATAGCAAACACTCTTCCCCCATCCTTCCCTAAAACCACGGTTCATTTCAGAAAACCATGTTCCACAGAAGTCCTAACTAATCATCTTGAAAAGGAACTACCTCAGCTAGACCTCTCAAATGCGAACTCTGCCATCAATTCTTGGCATTCTATTATCAACAAAGTCGCAGACCAAACCTGCCCCCTTACCACTAAGGTGATTCACAAGGCCCAAGACAACAGAAAACCTTGGTTCACGCCTGAACTGAAAGCTATCAAACTACACCTCAGAAATAAAGAACATATTTGGCGTAGAAATCTGTCTCCCTCAACTTTAGCAAGCTACAAGTCCACCCTCAATACCTACAGGAACTCCATTTTCAAAACTAAGAGAGAATTTTTTGCAAAAAAATTTCACCACTTCATTTTCGATTCTAAAGCTCTTTTTTCATACATCTCGGCCCTCACAAAACCATTGCCACCATCTATTCCTGATGACCACGCTCTCATCAAAGCTAATGAATTGGCCAACTTCTTCGAAAACAAAATTACTAATCTCACCAAACAGTTTACTACAACCAACCCTCCTAACCCTCATCATACGACACCATTACCACAGACGACTGCCAGGTTAGACTCCTTTGAAACCACCTCCTCTCTTGAAGTGAAAAATATTTTGAAAAAACTTAAACCCTCATCTCATCCTCTAGATTCCATCCCATCAAACCTCCTCATTTCTATTCCAAAAACCATTGCCAAGCCCATAGCAAAAATCATCAACTGTTCGTTAACCCAAGGACTAGTTTCCGATTCTCTAAAACAAGCCATTTTGAAACCTCTCCTAAAAAAACCCAACCTATCAACTACTGACCCAGCAAATTTCCGCCCCATTGCCAACCTGCCTTTCATCGCCAAGATCATGGAGAAAATAGTTAATAAACAACTCACAGAATTCCTGGAGGATCACAAGATTCTATCACCATCACAATATGGTTTTCGTAAATCTCTAAACACGGAATCACTTCTGATCTCGCTCACCGACTCCATCATTGTGAACATGGACAAAAAACAATCGCACCTCCTGATTCTACTTGATCTTTCGGCTGCCTTTGATACAGTCAACCATTCAATTCTGCTTGACAGACTCATGGATATTGGCATATCGGGCTCTGCCTTGGACTGGTTCCGTTCCTTCCTTCATAATAGATCATTCAAGGTGAAAATCAATAATAATCAATCACATTCAATCAGTTCCAAATTGGGTGTTCCACAAGGCTCTGCCCTTTCACCAACCCTCTTCAACATTTATCTACTTCCTCTCTGCCTCCTCCTCACCAAGATGAAAATCAAGCATTACATATACGCAGATGATATCCAAATTATCATCCCCATCAAGGAGTCTTTACGAAAAACCATCATCTTTTGGGACAGTTGCTTCCAGGAAATCAGCTCTCTCCTCTTTAAGATTAACCTAGTCATCAACAAAGACAAGACGGAATTCCTAATCATCTCTCATGATGCAAATCTCTTTATTAGAGAAACAACCTTTCACCCAATGCTCAACCTCAGGTTGATAACCACTCTCTTCCTACCTTCCCTTCAACAATACCTGATAACTTCAAAAATTCTTCGTACATAAGAGATTTAGGCACCCTCTTGGACAACCAGTTCAACTTTAAAAGATTTGTTAACAATACAACTAAAGAATGCTTTTTCAAATTACAAGTCCTTAAAAAACTTAAACTCCTTCTACACTTCTATGATTTCCGTTTGGTTCTTCAATCAATCTTACTCACTAAAATCGATTACTGTAACTCTTTGTTGCTCGGATTCCCTGCTGTAACTATAAAGCCACTACAGATGTTACAGAACTCAGCTGCCAGGATTTTGACAAACACAAAAAAGAGGGATCACATTACTCCAATCCTTTACCACCTCCACTGGCTCCCCATCAAATATAGAATTATCTACAAAGTGCTAACCATCATGCACAAAAACCTACACAATCTTGCCCCACTCGATCTCACTTTCCAGGTTCGCCCTAAATATTCCACCAGACCTTTGAGAAGAGAATACCTAGGTACCCTCTTCGTCCCTCAAGCTAAAACATCTCTAAGAAAAAGGGCCTTTTCTACCACTGGTCCCTCTAACTGGAACACTCTCCCTCCTGACCTCCGACAAGAGACTTGCCCAATCTCCTTTAAGAAAAAACTTAAAACTTGGTTATTCAAGCTTGCTTTTCCAGAACCCTCTTGTTAGCTTAAAGCCTTCTCTACATCTCTCACTACACTTCTCTGTTTATTTCTCTCTCTCATATGGTTTGATCTGTTATTAGTCTCTCTCATTTATTCAGGTTTATTTATTCAGTCCCTCTGAAGAATCCCTCAGTCACTCTTTTGACTTTTCCTTTTATTTTATTTATTTATTTTTATTTTTATTTTATTTATTTTTATTTTTATTTCATTCCTTTTTTTTTTCTTCCGCTATTCTCCACTCCTTTTTCTACATATCTTCTTAGTTCCTTCTCCCTAACTAAGCCTAGTACAAGCACAACACATTTTGAATTATTCATTTGTTAGACTTTTATTACTTATGACCTTCATTACTATGTAATCCAATTCTTATTTACCTTGATTACTATGTAATTTAAATTGTATACTTAGTTTTTCTTCTCTTTGACTGTTACTTAAAGTTGCTTAAATGTTTATTGTTCCATGTAATGCCGTCAGGCAAGTTTTTGTTCTTTGTAAACCGGTTTGATTTGCATCTAATGTAGGAAGATCGGTATAAAAAAACAAAAAATAAATAAAATAAATCTGTAATTAGGATGACTTGTGGATTTGCCTGTTGGAATGGGAGACCAACTTTCAACGCTGTTTGATTTGTCCACCAGTGGAGCGACAGACGTAACTGGTCGGTGATTTGAATTGTGTACAACAGTGGTTGGAAAGCTTGTAGCCATTGAGATTTCAAAGTCCATTGAGTTCTTCTCATGGCTAACTTCGCCATAGGAGGGACATGTACTGTCGAGGCCATATGTCCTAGTAGTACTAGAATTTGATGGGCGGATGCGAAATGGTGATGAATCATAATGTTTGCCAGTCGTGCCAAATTGTCTGCACGGTCGCTTGGAAGGGAAGCTTTCGCCACTGTGGTGTTGAGGTCTGCTCCAATGAATGTGAGGAGTTGAGACAGCTCGACGTGGGATTTTGGATAATTGATGAGGAATCCCAGAAGGTGCAAGAGTGTTATTATGGTTTTCAAGGCAGAGAGAGCTCCCTGCCTGGATGTACTTCTGATTAGCCAATCGTCTAGGTATGGAAAAAACATGAATGCTGTTTTTTCTTAAATGTGCAGCCACTACTGCTAGGCATTTCGTAAACACTCGAGGAGCAGAGGCCAATCCGAATGGCAGGTCTCGGTACTAGTAATGATTCTTTCCCACTATGAATCGTAGATATTTGGGATGTTGTGTGGAAATTGGTATGTGCGCATAAGCGTCTTGAAGGTCCAGAGAACAGAGCCAATCTCCCTTTTGAAGTAATGGAAGGATGGTTCCCAGAGATACCATCCAAAATTTTTCTTTGTGTAGAAATTTGTTGAGATTTCGGAGGTCTAAGATAGGGCAAAGGCCGCCTGTTTTCTTTGGAATGAGGAACTAGCAGGAGTAGAACCCCTTGCCTTGTTGAGACCGGGGAACTGGTTCGATGGCCCTGGCAGTCAGCAAAGTAGAGAGTTCTACTTGAAGTTGAGATGTGAAGAGAATGTTTGACCAAAGTGGAATGGGAGGAGAATGTGGGGGTATCGTATTGAATTTTAGGCGATATCCCCGATGTAGTATGGCTAATACCCATTGATCTTTTGTGATGAGACTCCATTGGTGTTGGAAGTAATGAAGTCAACCTCCGACTGGTAGGGAGGGCATAGGGTTGAGAAAGAGGCTGCTGTTCTCTTGGCATGGTTCAAAAACCCTCCGCTGGTCCAGTTTGGGGTGATGACTGGGTCTTTTGTGGCTTCGGTTGACGTGGACATCCTCTCTGTGAGGGACGGTATGGACGTGCTGAAGAGGTAGGAGGGTAATACCTTCTTGGTCTGTAGAAGGGTCTGCTCGAGTCTCTGCGTGATGGACGTCTTAGGGAAGATGTCTGATCTGCTGGCAATTTTGATAGCTGACGGAGAGTCTCATGATGGTCTTTCAGCTGAGATACCGTAGCTTGTAACTTTTCTCCAAAAATATTGTCTCCAACACAAGGGAGATCTGCAAGCAGTTCTTGAACTTCCTGCCTAAGGTCAGAAGCCTTAAGCCAGGCCCATCTTCTCGCACTTATTGCAGAGGCAGACAAACGAGTTGATGTTTCGAAGACATCATAGGCTGCTCTCACCTCATGTTTGCCAGATTCTAATCCCTTGTCAACTAATGTAGCTAAAGGTAGTTGATGCTGCTGTGGGAGGTTGTCCACAATACCCTGTACTTGTTTCCATATGTTCTGTTGGTACTGTGTCATGTATAGCTGGTATGCCGCAATACGTGCTACCAGCATGGACCCTTGATAGACCTTCTTCCCTAAGGTGCCCAAGAATCATTGCTCCTTTCCTGGTGAGACAGAAGAATGAGGTTTGTGTTTCTGAGCCTTCTTCTGAGCGGATTCTACCACTATCGAATGGTGAGGTAGTTGGGGCTTCTGGTATCCTGGAGCATGTTGCACTAGATGTATCAATAGGCTGAAATGTAAATTCTAATGTATCAATAGGCTGAAATGTAAATATTGTGCTGTTCAATTTCTCCCCTTCCATCCCAAGTTTATTTTCCTTGTTTTTTGTAACTTTCCCTCTCCCTTTTCTGATTCACTGTATTTAAAGTTCAAGGTTCTTATTGAAAATATTGTTTTTTACGTTACGTTATGCTTTACACTCCTTGTTATTTGTAAACCGGGTTGATGTGATGCCTATCATGAAACTCGGTATAACAAAAACAATAAATAAATAAATAAATAAATAGATAAGTGGCATCTGTTCTCAGAGTCACTGCAGGGACTGAGCAGGGGTGTTCCCACATTCGTTGTTGCAATTCCAAGAGGACTTGATGGATTGGGATAGCCATGATTTCCTTCGGTGCATCCACAAACTGCAGTACTTCTAGAGCCTTATGTCTAGTATCCTCCTCTGTGACTAATTCAAATGGAATTGTATCTGCCATTTCTTTGATAAAATTTGTAAATGACAAATCTTCTGGAAGGGATTTCTTTCTCTCCTCTGGTGGAGAGGGCTCTGATGACAGTTCCTCTGACTCAGTGCCCGTGTCAACATCCTTCCAAGGTGTATATTGAGGATGATAAGGGGAGTCAATGTCTTCTGGCAGGACATGATGCTTTGATTTAAACACAGCCTTTGTTGGGATGTGTTGTGGCATCGTTGGAAGTGAGGGCATTGATGGGGAATCGATGGGCCTCGATGGCATCAATGGAAATCGATGCCTTGTATCCCCCGATGGACCTGGATGGATTGGCATCGATGTGTCCTTGAAAGGCATTGAGAGTGTCTTCGGGACTCGATGTCGATGGAACCCCGATGGTTCTGGGGCAGAATCGGAGTCTCTGCCGTCATCCTCCGATGATCTGGGAGCCGGAATGGCTGGAGTCATCGGTGGGGGTATCGGCATCGATGGCATCGATGGCTGCGTCGATGGAGTCGGTGCCGTCGGTGTTGGCGGAAAAACTTGTAATAAGGCATCGAGTCTATTCAGCAAAGGCTGAAAAATCGACTGCTCCAATGCCGATGTTGGTGTCTGTGCTGGCACCGATGGCACTGTCAGAGGCTGTAGGTTCTTCAGAGCCTCAACGACGGCCTGTTGGACTAAAGTAGTCACTTCTTCCCTTGAAATCGGGGCAGTCTCCACTGCCACTGGGGAAGGCATCGCTGGCGCTATTGGCACTTCCACGATAATTCGTGGTGGCACTTCCTCTGACACTGAGCCCAGTGGAGAGCGCCGCGATTCTTCGTGTACGGTCGGTGGAGTTGGCTCTAGTACACGGACTTTCTTGGGCATCGGCTCAATGGATTTCGATCCTGACATCGATGGTTTACCATCCGCTGGGTCGATGGCGATGCCGCTTTTTCTCCCGATGACTTTTCGATGTTGAAGACGATGCTATCGATGATATCGACGGTGCCGGTGACGGATGGTCGTTGGTCCATGTTTCACCTCGATGTTTGGTTACCGAGGGAGGAGTTATTCTTGGGGACAACGTCGACGATGACGATGGAATCTTTTTGAATAATTCTTTCATCTTATCCAAACGGGCACGCCTGTCCTTCGGTGTCATCTGGGCACAGGTTGAGCAAGTCCGGACATCGTGGCCTGATCCCAGGCAGAGAACACATACATAATGTGGGTCTGTTATGGGCATAGTCCGGTTGCAATCCAGACATTTTTTAAACCCCGATGCCATGATAAAGTTATGGCCTAATAACGGTCGATGACCGGCGGGAATTGACAGTAGGATGATCGGAATCGATCAAAAAACTATCTGAAAAATGTACTCACCGAGACTATGTCGAAGGGAGACCCAATTATGAGAAAATTGTGACTGAGAATGTGAAAAGAAAAGATTTTCTTCTCTGAGAAAATGTGAGGAAATTCTTTTTCCAGAGCTCCTGAACTGCTTTGCTACAGCAAGGCGGAAAAAAAGAGACTGAAGGGAGACCCCTATGGCTGAGAATATCATGGCATGCTGGGCATGCTCAGTAGGCCCACAGTGCCAGCCAAAAGTTTCTAGAAACTCTTGACAGACGTTTTCCGTACCAGGGCTCCATCTGATGATGTCACCCATATGTGAGGACTATCATCCTGCTTGTCCTGGGATAATAAATCTTATCTCTGTGTTTCTGCATTCTGAGTCTAGCCTGGTACTAAAGTTCCTCACGGGGCTCCTCCCTGTGGGAGTGGCCATCACTGTAGCACCCAAGAATCCACCCAAACACCTCAAAACTATAACAAGACCAGGGGAATAAAAGGGCATAATTCCACCTTCTTAAATAAACAGACAACTCGAGGATCATCCCCCTCGTCAGCGTCTGGAACCACCCTCTGTTGGTCCAAATGGACATCTTGCGGATCATCCATGAAGTCCACCCCATCCCTGGGGTCCACCTCCAACTCCACCCGACGCAATCCCAGGTGATGCAGTAGGTCCCCAGACCCACCTGTGGCCCTCTTAGGCTTCTTCGGCGCAGACAGGAGAGGCCTGACTCTCACCTGTTTTCCCTTTGCCCCCTTCCTTGCCAGGAAGGCTTTATGCATCAAGAGGATAAATTTTGGCAAAAATTCCTCAAGGCCATCCATCCCCTGCTTCAGGCTGTCGTCATTGTCCCCCCCCCCCCCCCCCCCCCCGCCATCAGAGTCCCCGTGAACCACAGGAGAAAACGGGGGAGGGGAATCTCTGGGTTCCCTAGTTAAAAATGACTCCTGCCAGTGGCCCTCCGCGGACCCTCGGCTGCCAACACTGACGTCCACCCCAAAGGGCGGGAAATCCACTTCCCCTGGTGTGCCCCCGCCGATGAACCCTCCTCTCCCGAAGCACAACCAGGACAGAGGGAGCAAGAATTTGAGCATGCAGATTCCAGCCCACACGTGCGGCACACTTCTCTGCCCGGTTCAGGCACCCTACCATGTGCTCCTGCACCCATGGCCTGCAAACACCGCCGGCCTCAGTTGCCACTCTAGTGCATGCAATTTTTTTTAGCCACTCCGCCATTTCCCGCAGCGGGAAAAATCAGCCAGGCACCGCCGTGCTGTTCCCCACCCCAGACACATGTGGACCAACGCAGTAGTTACCTTCTGTCTGCCAAGATCTGCAGCCCTCAATGCCGTAACTTCTGCCCCCCAGTAACCAGCTGTTTGCCTTTCTGCTCCTTTCTTTCTTTGTCATTTTTTTTTAGCTTTAAAATCACAGATACAAAGGCAAAAGACACACACAGGGGTACTACCCTGATTCCAGAGCCTTGCAGGTCCTGAGGGAACCAATCCCCTGGCTTTCAGGACTCCCGGCACAATGTGGGCGAGCACAAGAAGGGGTTCCCAACCCCCCGGACACCTGGCTCAACCTGAGGGATGGTCCACCAAGGAGACTAACACCTCAGGGAGCTTCCTCCGAAATTCTCCTACTTCAATTTCTCTCTTTCTCTTTCCTAATCTCAGATTCCAGGGTTGCACCTCTACCATCTGCTGGAGTTAGAGAAATACTGAGGGGACTGCAGGTGGCACTCTCGGTTATGTAGCAGTGCCTCAAAGTTTTGTTTCTCTGACTCCATCTGTTGGTAGGGAGGCAAAACCCATTTGTCAGAACTGATCTGGGTATGTGCAGGAATGAAAACTTAAGCAAAATGCTGAAAAACCTTACCTAGAGAACTAAGAGGATTGAAACCTCGGGCTCACTGACAGAAGTTAAGACAAGCAAGCAAAATGCACAAAAACTTGCCCAAAACTTGAGAAAAAAAATAAGTGAGAAAGGTTCACCAACTATGACAGAAAAAAGAGAGACTAAAGGGATCCCAAATGGATGCGTGATATAATGGAATGCTATGGGCACACTCAGTAGGCTCACTTAAAATTCTGGAAACGTGTACATAGTTTTTTCATGGCAGGCTTCATCAAAGGATGCCACCCATATCTGAAGGCTGCCATCCTGCTTGTCCTTGGAGAAAAGGCAGTTAATACAGCTGAGTTTAAAAGGGTATGAACAAGATCATGGAGGAAAAGTACATAAAAAGTTATTAATCAGGTAGTGATGGGGAAACAACTGCTTATCCCTGGACATAAGCAGCATGGAATTTATCTATTATATATGATCCTGTGATCTGGTTTGGCCACTGTTGGAAACAGGATATTGGCCTTGATGGATCCTTGGTCTGACCCAGTATGGCAGTTCTTATGGTACAACTCTTTTCCCCCAGACCCTTGAAATGACCACTCCTCTCTCTTACCTCCATCTTCATTGACGGATTCTTGGGATTACTGGCTCCCAGGTCAGTGAGCTGGTAGTCATGATTATCCCAGCGACCATAGGCCAGGTCCAGGCCACCCAGAAAGGCCACTGACTGGTCAATGACCACCATCTTCTCATGGTGGGCCCAGAGGAAGACATTGGAGGATACATGGTCTGGGTGCCGCATTACCTGCAGCCATGGAAACACGACAACCATCAGGCAGATCACAGACACCCAAATAGGGTTACCAAATATGCTACTGCATTTTCAGTTTCCTGCTCACCTTGATATTGGGGTGCAGAAGTATCAGCGCCCGTTTGCTGTACCCACTGTTGATGCCCAGGGCTAGCTCCACCTCCTTGAAGAGGAGGACACAGATGCGCACTCCCTGCTCCTATGGAAGAGATAAGAACAGAAGAAGAATGGGAGCAGAATGCAACAAGGATCTCGCTCAGCCATATGCAATTCAAAAGAGAACTTCTGAACTCTGAATCTCCTCTCCAACAGGATATCAAAGAGCAGGAGACCATGTTCTCCTCTACATCTAATGCAAATTTCTGGGCGTCCCAGCAGGATCTCAAGTGTAGGAGACTATATCCTCCACTATATCTAATACAAATTTCTAGGAGTCCCTGACAATGAAGGGATCAATTAGTGCACACTGAAGTGAATAAATGAATACCAAGGTTGTTTTAGATACTTTTGCAGCTAACTAGGGGCAAGTATTTTCCTGACCTGAATTAGCCAGATAACATTACCCGGCTAAAGCTGATATTCAGTATTAGCTGGGTAAATTTAAACCATGCCCAGGATCACCCACGCCCTCCCGCTTTTTTATCCAGTTGTTTTAACCATGTAATGATGTGCACGACTAAAACTGCTGCTCGGCAGGGAGGGAAATTTAAACATCAGGGTTTGTGCAGCTACGTCTCAACCTTAGCCGGACAAATCCTTTTGGATATTGACCTCTGTATCTTTATTTTCAGTTCTTTTTTTTTTTTTTAATTAATTACAAGAACAATTTTCAGAAGTTATATACCCAGGTAAAAGTACTGTCTGAAAATCCCCTCCCGACATGGTTAACAAGGCATTCCTGGGGACATGTAGGTCAAGGGAGCAAAATAACACATATAGACTGCATTTATCAAAGAAATATGTGTTCTTGTTTTGTAACAATTACCAGCCAAGTAAGCAGGTGCAAGAGTCTGTGGGTAATTTTCCCCAGAGCAATTTGAAAGGAAACGTAGGCATGTACTTTCTGACTGAGAACTACTGAAAGGCCCATGATGATAGTGGCATCACTCACTTTGTGGGCAGTTTAAGAACATAAGAAATTGCCATGCTGGGTCAGACCAAGTGTCCATCAAGCCCAGCATCCTGTTTCCAACAGAGGCCAAACCAGGCCACAAGAACCTGTCAATTACCCAAACACCAAAAAGATCCCATGTTACTGATGCAATTAATAGCAGTGGACTTCTCCAAGAACTTATCCAAACCTTTTTTGAACCCAGCTACACTAACTGCACTAACCACATCCTCTGGCAACAAATTTCAGAGTTTAATTGTGCATTGAGTGAAACATTTTCTCCGATTAGTCTTAAATGTGCTACTTGCTAACTTCATGGAAAGCCCCCTGGTGCTTCTATTATCCAAAAGTGTAAATAACCGATTCACATCTACTCGTTCAAGACCTCTCATGACCTTAAAGACCTCTATCATATCCCCCCTCAGCCGTCTCCTCTCAAAGCTGAACAGCCCTAACATCTTAAGCCTTTCCTCATGGGGGAACATAAGAAGATAAGAAATTGCCATGCTGGGTCAGACCAAGGATCCATCAAGCCCAGCATCCTGTTTCCAACAGAGGTCAAACCAGGCCACAAGAACCTGGCAATTACTCAAACACCAAGAAGATCCCATGCTACCGATGCAATTAATAGCAGTGGCTATTCCCTAAGTAAACTTGATTAATAGCCGTTAATGGACTTCTCCTCCAAGAACTTATCCAAACCTTTTTTGAACCCAGCTACACCAAGGGGCAGATTTTCAAAGGGATACGCACGTAACCCCCGAAAAGCTGCCCCTTCCACCCCCTGCGCGCGCCGAGCCTATGTTGCATAGGTTCGGCGGCGCACGCAAGCCCCGGGACGCGCGTAAGTCCCGGGGGTTTCCTGGGGGCGTGCCAGGGGCGTGTCACGGCCGGTGCGTCATCTGGGGGTGTTCCGGGGCGGGGCCGCGGGCGTGGTTCTGGCCTGGGGGCATTTCGGGGGCGTGGCCGAGGCCTCCAAAACTGCTCCCAAGCCGGGGAATCGCGCGCCGGCAACCGATCGGCGCAGGTATAACTTTTATAATAAAGGTGGTGGGGGGGTTTAGATAGGGCTGGGGGGTGGGTTAAGTAGGGGAAGGGAGGGGAAGGTGGGGGGAGGCGGAAGGAAAGTTCCCTCCGAGGCCGCTCCGAAATCAGCTCGGCGCACGCAGGCTACCGATTTTGCGCAGCGTTGCGCATGCCGCCCCGGATTTTAAAAGATAACGCGCGGCTACGCACAAATCTATTCAAATCCGGCGTACTCTTGTTTGCGCCGGGTGCGCGAACAAAAGTACGCGAGTGCGTATTTTTTTAAAAATCTGCCCCTAACTGCAAATTTCAGAACTTAATTGTGCGTTGAGTGAAAAAGAATTTTCTCTGATTAGTCTTAAATGTGCTACTTGCTAGCTTCATGGAATACCCCCTAGTCCTTCTATTATTTGAAAGTATAAATAACCGATTCACATCTACTCGTTCAAAACCTCTCATTATCTTAAAGCCCTCTATCATATCCCCTCTCAGCCGTCTCTTCTCCAAGCTGAAAAGCCCTAACCTCTTCAGCCTTTCCTCATAAGGGAGCTGTTTCATCCCCTTTATCATTTTGGCTGCCCTTCTCTGTACCTTCTCCATCGCAACTATATCTTTCTTGAGATGAGGCGACCAGAATTGTACACAGTATTCAAGGTGCGGTCTGCAACATAGAGAGATACACAGGCATTATGATATTTTCCATTTTATTAACCATTCCCTTCCTAATAACTCCAACACTCTGTTTGCTTTTTTGACTGCTGCAGCACACTGAGCCGATGATTTTAAAGTATTATCCACTATGATGCCTAGATCTTTTTCCTGGGTGGTAGCACCTAATATGGAACCTAACATCATGTAACTACAGCAAGAGTTATTTTTCCCTATATGCAACACCTTGCACTTATCCACATTAAATTTCATCTGCCATTTGGATGCCCAATCTTCCAGTCTTGCAAGGTCCTCCTGTAATGTATCACAATCTGCTTGTGATTTAACCACTCTGAATAATTTTGTATCGTCCACAAATTTGATAACCTCACTCGTCTTATTCCTTTCCAGATCATTCATATATATATTGAAAAGCACCGGTCCAAGTACAGATCCCTGAGGCACTCCACTGTTTACCCTTTTCCACTGAGAAAATTGACCATTTAATCCTAGTCTCTGTTTCCTCTCTTTTAACCAGTTTGTAATCCACGAAAGGACATTGCCTCCTATCCCATGACCTTTCAGTTTTCTTAGAAGCCTCTCATGAGGGACTTTGTCAAACGCCTTCTGAAAATCCAAATACACTACATCTACTGGTTCACCTTTATCCCATGTTTATTAACCCCTTCAAAAAAATGAAGATTTGTTAGGCAAGATTTCCAGTGTTTTGCGGGTTTCCGGTGTTTTGTGGGTACCGGGGACTGAGAGGACCCTTCACCCCCCGAAATGCAGGCAGAACAAAATCGGACGTGGCTTAAACGCACTGGGACCACACAGCATGCATGGTACACCAAGCCGTGAACCGTAACCCTACCAGTGGGACAAGAAACAGCCTCTGCCGAGCCTAAATGCCACTGAACTTAAATGCCACTGAAACCTGGGAAACAGACACAAGCCCATCCCGTGCAGAGGGAGGCAAGCCTTCGCCCTGGAGCCTTACCGCTTAAGCTGCTCCTTTGTTCAACTTTTTTTTTTTATAAACTTTAATCACAACAGCAAAAGGCTCCCTTCTCCTAAAGCTGAAACAGAGATGTCCAGCTCAGCTCAGCGAAAAATAACAAAGTAGAGACACCCAAAGGAAAGGAGCAGCGAGGGAACAAAACCCCACAAACCTGAGCCAAAATCCGCCTAAACAGCCTCAGGAAGGGGAGGGATCTGGACCACAAGATTTATACCCCACGGACCCAAAAAGGAGCGAGGGAACAAAAAGGTCACCGACCTCCTGCTCGTCCACCTCGATCAAACAGGGAAAGGATCCCTTTGGGATCCTAATCCCTGGGAGTAATGCTCACAAGAAAAAAGAAGAAATAAAAGAACTTAACCGACTGTAAAACTGCAAGTTTTTGCACCAGCCACTATCTGCTGGAGACAGAGAAATACTGAAGAACTGCAGGAGGCATCAGTGTCAGTTAAACTTTCTCTGTCTCCATATGCTGGCAAGGATGCATAAATCCAGGAGTCTGGACTGATCTGGGTACATATAGGGAACTCGCCATCAGACTCCATCATAATACTGCAAGGCAGGGCGTTGCACCTTTACAGAGGGCATGGGAATGGGAAGTTTTGTGTGTGCATGTAAGAGAGACAGCGCATGGGAGTGGAAAGCGTGTCTCTGTGTGTCATGATAGAGAGAGACTGGTCAGGGAGGTGACTGGTATGTGAGAGAGAGAGACTAGACTTGGAGTGTGACTAGGGTATGAGAGACAGAGATTGGTTATGGGCCCTAAGGAAGAGGATCATGAGTGCAGGGCTTCAGCAGCCACTCCTGCTTCTGGTGTGTGTTGCTGGCCTGCAAGGTAAAGGATTAGAAGAGCTGCTGGAGAGGGTAAGTGAAGGTGATTGACTGCCGTTTCAATTATACTTATTATTATATGATGTATCTGCTGTTTTGAAATATTGGTGTTTGGAGACTTGTTAATGTTTATTACTTTTTAATTATTGGAGGTTATGCAAACCATCAGATGTTTTGAAATATGTATTCTGTTTATTAGTATAGTTTTGCAATTGTTCTAATAGGAGATGAACTGGTGTTTAGGGCCTGGTTTAATATTTGTAGTGTTGCCTTTTCAAAGGTAGGGTTGATACTGTTTGAGGGCGCATCATAAGGCAGGTGTAATTTTGTGCGGATTATTGCAGATCCTGGGACTTTGTTAGGTGCTGTATTTCTCTTTCCATTTCTCCAGTTTTGCACTGCCTGTAATTGCTTTTTTTTTTATGCATTTTCAAAAAAATACACAAGAATACATTTGTGAAAGAAAATTGAGACTACAAGATACAAAAAAGAAAAAGGAAAATAAATATTCATAACAATATTAATCTATGAGTCTCAATAAAATTAAAAGGAAAAGAAGGGAGACAAGATCAATGGAGCGGTACTCAAAAAAGAAAAGAAATTAAACAAACAGGAAAAAAAGCAGAGATTAACTGGCTCAATGCATACAAAAGCCAATCAAACAAATATCAACGGGAGACAAGGTGAACATCAAGATATAATCTTAACTGTGCGGAATCAAAGAATATAAATCTAGAATTCAAATGTGTGAAAATACATTTACAAGGATAGCGCAGAAGAAATTTTTCCCCAAGAAAAATTGCCTCTTGTCGCATCCGTACAGACTGCCAAAGAATACAGATGTTCTATGGCAAAAAAACACTGCATTGATGGAAGTCTCCAGAAATTCTGTTAAATTCAAAGTTGGCTGATTAATAGAAGCTCTGTTATTCATATCCAGCATAGATTCACTTTTACTATGAAGGTCGGTATAAAAAACTGTTAAATAAAATAAATAAATAAATAAATAAATTCACGCATATCCAGCATAGCTTTCACGCATATCCAGCATAGCTCTCTGCTTCAACGGCAGGGGAGAAAGTCTGATACTTCACTTTCAATGCATATCCAGCATAGCTTTCTGATTCAATGGCAGGGGGAATGAAGAAAAGTGGATCTATATACAGACAACAACCAACAAGGACTGAATTACATAGACTGGGTAAACAAATAAGCATGGGTGTAGCTTGCTTATTTTGGCGGTTACTACCCCTAACTAACAGGCCGATACAGTAAAGCGCGGCCGCAGTTACCCCGTTTCTAACCCGCTTTGGACGCACAATTTGGACACGTAAGGCGAACCCGCGATTCAGTATCCGGTTTTACGCGTCTTTACCGCTTCTTGAAATCGACGCGTATCCCTTTCTGCCGGCGGCATGTATATGATATGTTAATGATCGGATTAGCTATTCCCTCTGATACAGTAACGTGCGCCCCGATTATCTCCTTTTTAAACCAGCTATTTTGCCGCGTCTTTAACCTTCTAATTTACCGCCTACCCTTACCCTGGCGTTAGTGTGGTCTTCAGTCAGCTTCCCGCTGCCTTGAGCCGAATCTTCGCCCCCTCTGGATCCCTCCTTCAACCTTCTCTGCAGGCGACAAACCCCCACTGCAAGGAGAGGGGAGCTGGAGAACCCGAAAGCCTTCCCTTCTCCTCCCCAAGCGTGGCAGAGCAGTTTAGCAGGGAAGTCGCGGCATCCGTTCATGTGAAAATACTTAAACCCTGTCCTAAGTGCCTGGCCGGGTCCATACAGGAAACCCTATTATTTACTATATTTAAAGTATTTATGCTACTCACCCTCTAGTTCTTTGGAGGGCCACAGGGATTCCTAGTTGTTGCTGCTCAAGGCTTAAGGCAGCGGGAGGTTGCGGCGTCCCTTCATGAAGCTAGAGTGTTTCCTTGAACCAGCGAGATAAGCCGCGAGCTCCTGCTGTCTTGAGCGCCTGGCTGGGCCAGCCAGGCGCTCAAGGCAGCAGGAGAAACGAGACGAAGCTAGAGTGTCTCCTTGAACCAGCAAGATGAGCTGCGACCTCCCGCTGCCTTGAGCGCCTGGCTGGGCGCCCAAGCAGCTTGGGCGCCCAGCCAGGCGCTCATGGCAGCGGAAGAAAAGAGATGAAGCTAGAGTGTCTCCTTGAACCAGCGAGGTGAGCCGCGACCTCCCGCTGCCTTGAGCGCCTGGCTGGGCGCCCATTGGATTCGCCCGTGTCGGTGGGCTGAGTAGGGCGCCCTGAGGGACAGTGCCATCGTCTTCCTTACCAGCCCTCTTCTCTGATGTCTCTGCCTGTTTCCCTGATGTTGGCTCCCGATGTTGCCTTAATATTTGTTCCTAATCCGGTTCCTGATGTTCCTGCTTGCTTCAGACTGCCAGGAGTGCAGTATCCCGCCTCGACTGCCAGGAGTGCAGTATCCCACCTCGACTGCCAGGAGTGCAGTATCCCGCCTCGACTGCCAGGAGTGCAGTACCCTGCTTCTTCCCTGCGCTCTCCCATTCTCAGCATGGTCCGCGACCAGCCTCCCTGGGCTGAGTAGGGCGTGTAATGGGACAGGGTGGTCCGCGACCAGCCCAAGGGGTCCGCCCGTGTCGGTGGGCTGAGTAGGGCGCCCTGAGGGACAGTGCCAATGTCTTGCTTCAGCCCTCGTCTATGATGTCTTTGCTTCAGCCCTCGTCTATGACGTCTTCAGTGTTCTAAGGACTCTGTCAGCCCTCGTCTATGATGTCCTTGCTTCAGCCCTTGTCTATGATGTCCTTGCTTCAGCCCTCATCTATGATGTCTTGCTTCAGCTCTCGTCTATGATGTCTTGCTTCAGCCCTCGTCTATGATGTCTTTGCTTCAGCCCTCGTCTATGACGTCTTCAGTGTTCTAAGGACTCTGTCTGCCCTCGTCCTCTGTCCGGCCTGCCGCCCAATGCCGTTATCCAGCGGCAGGTCCGAAAGGGCTTGGAACAGTCGGAGGACTGTTCATCAATCAACACTGCGTTGTTGGTTGCCATGGGCGTGCAGGTCCGGCTGAGGGCCAGACTCTGTTCCTTATTCCTGCTTCAGTACCTGCCTGGCTCTCCATGCTGGCATTGGCTCACCTCCCACGGTGTGGCTTGGGGCTCCTCCCTGGGTCTTGCCGTGGCTCAAGGGCTCACTCTACCTGCTCTAGAGGCGACCGCGCTCCTCGCGCCTGCAACAGAGCCCGAAGGTCTCCAAACCCTCGGCCCATCAGCGGCATGGTGGACGTGCTCGTAACAATATGTGAATATATAACAAATTGTATTTCTGCTGTGAAATATGATGGCCTAACTCTCAACCTTACAAAGGTTGACCTGTGGTTAAGCAGACAATCTCCTCCTTGTGATTTACCTAACATCACTGTGGATGGTCTTGCACTTGCCTTTGCTATTACTATTCATGACTTGGGTGTTCTTTTACATCCTGCCCTAATCCTTAAGCCCCCACCTGAGACCAGTAGTCCAGGTGGCTTTTTTCAAGCTACCCCCCTTCACCTTCTGAAAAGGAAAATTGGTTCTTACCTGCTAATTTTCGTTCTTGTAGTACCAAGGATCAGTCCAGACCGCTGGGTTGTATCTCCCTTCCAGCAGATGGAGTCGCAAGTGGCACACTGGTGTGCCACTTGCGATCCTTCAGTATAATCCATACCATAGCAGAATGAAAAATATCATAACCTTTAACATAAGAACCAATGGCTATATCAAACCACTTGAGAAAAAAGTGAACTGCATAATGTGGAACTTATGTACATGGAGGGAGCATGTCTGTAAGCAACTTGAATGCTACCTCGTTGAGAATATTCTGCAAAAGGAAAATGATACCAAGTGGACTCTCCAGACTCCAAGGGCGGGTGTCTGGACTGATCCTTGGTATTACAGGAATGAAAATTAGCAGGTAAGAACCAATTTTCCTTTCCTTGTACGTACCAGGATCAATGGAGTGGGACCTGGAGAATCCCGCTCGGAGAACATTGCTGCCAAAGCAGTCGACATCCGGGTCCCAGATGTCCAAACGGTAATGCCTCGCATGTAAAGATTTCCAGGTGGCTGCCCTGCAAATCTCCTGTGGCGAGACAAATTGACTTTCTGCCCAAGACGCCGCCTGAGACCTGATTGAATGCGCCCTTAGACCCTCCAGTACTGAACGCCCAAACCCGATGTAAGTCGAGGATATGGCATCCTTCAGCCACCTGGCAATGGTAGACTTAGAAGCTTTCTGTCCTTTCTTAGGGCCCACCATAAGACAAACAGGTGATCAGACAATCGAAAGGCATTGGTAACTTATGTAATTCGCAAGCCTGAGGCGAATCACGATCCAAATAAGTAAACACAGGTAACTCCACTGTCTAATTCAAATGAAACCCCGAGACTACCTTCAGCAGAAAGGAGGGTACTGTTTAAAGGGAAATTCCTGAATCCGAAATCCGGAGAAAGGGCTCCCGACAGGACAACGCTTGAAGCTCCGATATGCATCTAGCCGACGTGATAGCCACCAAGAAAATCGCCTTGAGAATCAGGTCTTTCAAGGTAGCCCGCTTTATAGGCTCGAAGGTAAGACCACACAAGCCTCGGAGAACCAGGTTCAAACTCCACGAAAGACAGACCTGTCTAACCGGAGGATGCAGATGCTTCGCGCCCTTCAAAAAGCGTGACACATCCGGATGAGTTGCGAGAGACGCCATAAATCTTTCCCCCGCAAACATTCAAGGGCCGCCACCTGCACCCGAAGAGAACTGCATGCTAACCCTTTCTTCAGTCACTCCTGCAAGAACAATAGAATCTGTACAATGGAAGCACATCACCAGGACACATTCACCCCGCCACACCAGGGGTCAAACATCTTCCAGACCTGAACATAAGCAAGAGAAGTGGATTTCTTGCGTGCCTGCAGGAGGGTTAAAATAACTGTATCAGGGTAGCCTCTTTTCCTCGACTGTCACCTCTCATAAGCCAGGCTGCTAGACAAAAGCGATCGATTGAAAATACTGGACCTTGTCGAAGAAGATTCGATAGATGATGGAGTTGAAGCAGGCCGTCAACCATCAGATTGACCAGATCCGCGAACCACGGGTGCCGCAGCCATTCCGGCGCTACGAGAATCACTGGCCCCGTGTGCATCTCTATGCACCTTAGAACCTTGCCCACCAAGGGCCAGGGAGGAAACACATAAAGCAGGATGTCGCGAGGCCACAGGAGGATGAGGGAATCGACCCCTTCCGACCTGTGCTCCCTTCGGCGACTGAAAAACCGTGCCGCCTTTGCATTTCTCTGGGTCACCATCAAGTCCAGGCGAGGCATGCCCCACCGACGAGCCAGGAGGCCCATGGCTTCCTCGGACAACTCCCACTCTCCAGGATCCAGTCGCTGACAACTGAGAAAATCCGCCTGAACGTTGTCGACTCCGGCTATGTGAGAAGCCGCCAGACGGACTAAATGGTGCTCCACCCAAACCATCAGTCGGTCGGCCTCTGCAGCTACGGGATGACTCTTGGTACCCCCCAGACGACTGATGTAAGCCACTGCTGTTGCACCGTCCAACAACACCAGCACGGACCGACGGCGAACCAAAGGAAGAAAATGGCGCAACGCCAGAAGCACCACCCTGGTTTCCAAGCGATTGATGGACCATTTCGCCTGTTGCCCCGTCCAACTGCCCTGGGATTGACAAACCGCTCCCCAACCGGAGAGGCTGGCATCCGTCATCACTATCACCCATTGAGGTTCCTCCAGGTCCATACCGTGCTGCAGGTGGGCCGGAATCAACCACTACTGAAGACTGGATCGGGCAGGTTCCAAGAGCGGCAATCGGATCTGGAACTCTTCCGACTTTGGATCCCAACGAGAAAGCAACACTCTTTGCAAAGGCCTCATTTGGGCAAAGGCCCAAGGGACTAGTTCCAGAGTAGATGCCATAGAACCAAGTATTTATTTATTTATTTATTTAAAACCTTTTATATACCGACATCCGTTTGCACATCGCATCGGTTTACAAGTAACTTAATAACTTTAGGCGAAGCCTTTACATTGAACAGTAACTGTGGTATTAGGAAACAAAAACAACTAAATAAATATGGCTATAATTTACAAGGAGCAGGCACCTCTGGAGGGGGTACTGCTTAGGTGAATGGGAGGGAAAAGGATATTTACACAAAGTTTAATAGAGATTGAGAATGGCATAATATAATGCTATTTGACAAATAATAAGTGGAATTACATTGGGAGCAGAAGGAAAGGGGGGGAAGTAGAGAAGAGTAAGCACGAAAGGAAGATAGGGTGAGAGATGGGCGGAGGGGGACGAGGGAGGAAGGATCAGATAACATTCGGAGAGAGGTTCATGTAGGAAGGATAGGCTTGTAGGAACAACCAAGTTTTTAGTTTTTTTTTTAAATTTAGGGGTAGAGGATTCAGTACGAAGGTCTGGTGGCATGGAGTTCCAAAGGGTGGGACCGGCTAGGGAAAAGGCTCTGTTTATTGTGGAGGTGAGTTTTGTCGATTTGATAGAGGGGGTACGGAGTGTTCCTTGGTGTACGGAACGAGATGGTCGAGTGGATGTGCGTAGAAGTAAGGGAGGGTTGAGCCAGTCAGAGTTTTCATTATTGATGCTTTTGTGGATGAGTGAGAGAGTCTTGAAAAGGATACGGGATTGTATAGGCAGCCAGTGGAGTTCGATCAGGGTGGGTGTGATCACAACATCCTCCTAAACCGACTCTCAGACATAGGAATTACAGGCTCAGCCCTCAGATGGTTCGAATCTTTCCTCAGTAATAGAGGCTATAAGGTAAAAATTAAAAACATGGAATCACCTCATACTAATGCTCCTTTTGGCGTCCCCCAGGGCTCCTCCCTATCACCCACCCTGTTTAATATCTACATTCTCCCCCTCTGCCACCTACTTTCAAACCTCAAACTCAAATTTTATATTTACGCAGATGACCTTCAAATTTTAATCCCTATATCCAAATCATTGGACTCAACACTCAAGTTATGGAACGCTCATCTACAAACTATAAACCACTACTTATCCAGCCTCAACCTTGTGCTCAACACTTCTAAAACCGAACTCTTACTAATTACTCCAGAAGGTAGTCCCATACTTCTCCAATCACAAAATATTCCACATATATCACACGCCAGAGATCTTGGAGTCTTAATCGACAGTCACCTTAACCTAAAGCATTTTATAAAACACACTACTAAGGAGTGCTTTTACAAGTTACAAGTACTCAAAAAACTCAAACCGCTCCTATTCCACTACGATTTCAGATCCGTCCTCCAAGCCATTCTGTTCTCTAAGATCGACTATTGCAACTCCATCCTGCATGGTCTTCCAGCCTCTACCATTAAACCGCTCCAGCTGCTACAAAATGCAGCGGCAAGGATTTTGACAAATACCAATCGGAGAGAGCATATTTCTCCTATTCTAAAAGATCTCCACTGGCTCCCAGTAAACTTCCGGATCCTCCATAAATCTCTCACAATCATTCATAAAAATATCCACCATCAAACCCCGCTTGATCTGTCTCATCCTCTCAGACTGCACTCGACAGCCAGGCCTTTAAGGGATGCTTACAAGGGATCTTTACACGTTCCTACAATCAAATTAGTGCACCACGCAAACATCAGAGACCGGTCATTCTCTACAGCAGGCCCTTCCATGTGGAACGCCATGCCTCCGGACCTCAGACTGGAGACTTGTCTAACAACTTTTAAAAAGAAACTAAAGACATGGCTGTTCAGCCAAGCCTTCCCCACCACAAACTCCATTGCCTGATCTAGAATTGTTCACCACACATCTCTGTAAACAAAACTTTTCCAAATTTCTCATGCCTAATATCCATTAAAGAGAGGTTGGCTCCTAGCCCCCTCCACTGTATATAGTATTTATTCTATTTTATTGCACTTTATATATTTATTGCTCCGTTCACCCCTTCTTTATTTTCCTACTCCAAGTTAAGGCTTCCTTGTTATAATGTAACTGTATGCTCTGTATCTCTTGTTGATTGGTTAATTGTATATTCTACTTAGTTCATTGTAAACCGAATTGATTTGATTTGTATCAAGAAATTCGGTATATAAAAGCCTTAATAAATAAATAAAAATGTGGTCATGTTTTTTGGAGTTGGTGAGGATGCGTGCTGAAGCATTCTGTAGGAGTTGTAAAGGTTTGGTATATGATGCAGGGAGGCCAAGGAAGAGAGCATTACAGTAGTCAATCTTGGAGAAGATGATAGATTGCAGTACTGTATGAAAGTCAGTAAAGTAAAGTAGAGGTCTGAGTTTTTTGATGGTTTGAATTTTGAAGTAGCAGTCACTTATTATAGATTTAATGAAGGGTTTGAAAGAGAGCTGATTGTCTATAAGGACACCCAGATTACGGGTATGGGCGGGGAAGGTAGTGCTAGTGTAAGCGGGGGGTATGGGGGGTAGAGGACGTTTGGTAGAGATGATGAGGAGTTCAGTTTTTTGGGGGTTAAGGGCAAGGTGCATGTCTGTAAGGAGTTGGTTGATAGCAGTAAGGCATGATTCCCAGTTTTGAAGAGCAGTTTCGAGTGAGTCAGTAAAAGGGAAAAGAATTTGAACATCGTCTGCGTATATGAAATGTTTGAAGCCAAGATTAGTGAGGAGGGTTGTGAGGGGCAGCATGTAAATGTTGAAAAGGGTGGACGAGAGGGATGAGCCCTGGGGGACACCTTGGTTGAGGCTGATAGGGTCAGATTCCTTGTTATCAGAGGAAACTGTGTAGTGACGATTTTGTAGGTACGATTTGATCCAGGATAGAGCGGTATCGGAGATTCCAATGTTGCTGAGGATGTTGATTAGTATAGTGTGATTCACGGTATCAAGGGCAGCAGAGATGTCTAGCATGGCAAGGAGAAATGAGCATCCTGTATCGCAACCATTGATGATGGTGTCAGTTAGGGAGAGGAGTAGCTTTTCGGTGCTCAAATATTTTCGGAAGCCGTATTGGGAGGGAGGAAGAATGTTGTGTTGTTCAAGGTAGTCAGATAGGCGAGAGTTGACTAATTTTTCTAAAATTTTGGAAAGGAAAGGGATTACCTGCAAGTAATCCCACACTAGGGAAAACGGTAGGAACAATAGCCGACGAACCTGTGCCACCAGCTTGGTGGCCCGCTCCTCTGTGAGGAAGACCTTGCCTATTGCCGTATCGAACCGAGCCCCAAGGAAATTCAGAACCTGGGACGGAATCCACCCAAGAGATTGTAGCCGGCGGAGCACTGACTGAACAGCCGCTTTGCATAGTTCCTCCGACTTCACCCGGATCAGCCAATCATCCAGGTAGGGATGTACCAAAATCCCCTCCTTCCGTAGCACCGCCGCTACAACCACCATCACCTTGGTGAATACGTGGGGAGCTGTGGCCAATCCGAATGGAAGGGCCACAGGAACTGGTAATTCTTGCCTAAAGTCATGAACCTGAGGTACCGGCGATACCGCTCGTTGATCCCTTCATGAAGGTAGGCCTTGTCAAGTCTAAAGAAACCAAAAATTCGCCCGAGTGGATGGCCGCAATGACCGAGCGGAGGGTCTCCATGTGAAAACAAGGCACCCAGAATGCCTTGTTCACTTTCTTGAGATCCAAAATTGGGCGAAAGGAGCTCTCCTTCTTGGGGACCACGAAATATATGGAATATCTGCAGGTTCCGATCTCCCCCTGAGGGACCGGAACTATGGCCCACAGGGCTTCCAGCCGATGCAGAGTCTGAGTTACCGCCACTCGCTTAGCATGAGACCCGCAGAGTGACATCAAAAACAGGTTCTGCAACGGGTAAGCAAAATCCAAAGCGTAACCGTGTTTGATGATGCCTAGCATCTACTGGTCCGACGTAATCTTGATCCATTCCTCGAGAAAGAGAGAGAGAGGTGGCCGCCTATCACAGGGACCGAGGAGTGGGCCAGCACACCTTCATTGGGAGGATGTACCCCCGGAAGATCCCTGAGGACCCCGATCTCGGGGAGGCCTGCGGCCTTGAAAGGAAGAAGGCCAAGCCTGCGATCTCTGAAACAGTTGCCGGGACGTAAATGAAGAAGAGAAGGCCCTGCCCTGGTGGCGAGCCGAACCAAAGGTCCTAGGAGTTCTAGGCTTGTCCTCTGGTAACTTGTACACTTTGTTTTCGCCTAGGGCCTCTAGGTCCTCTCCGAACAAGAATTTCCCCTTAAATGGAAAATTGCCCAACTGAGTCTTGGAGGAAACATCGGCCGACCAGTTGCGTAGCCACAGGAGCCTTCTGGCCAAAACCGCAGACGCCATATTGCGCGACGACGCCCGCAGAAGATCATACAAGGCATCTGCTATATAAGCCACCGCTGCCTCCATACTATCAGCTTGCTCAGCTTCCGCCGGAGGCAACTGTTGCGTGGTAAGCATCTGCCGTACCCATCTCAGGGTTGCCCTTTGCATGAGGCTACTGCACACCAATGCCCGAATGCATAAGGCCGAGACCTCAAAGATGCGCTTGAGAAGGACCTCCAATTTCCAATCCTGAAGATCCTTAAGGGCGGTTGCCCCTGCCACCAGGATGGTTGTACGCTTGGTGACAGCCGAGACTGCCGTGTCCACTTTGGGTACCTTAAGGACTGCTAAGGTGTTGCCCGGTAAAGGGTAAAGCTTTTCCATAGCACGTCCCACCCGGATGCTGGCCTTGGGAGTCTCCCATTCCCGTGTCACCAGCTGCATCAACATCAGATGAAACGGAAAGGCCTTCGGAGGAGCTTTAAGTCCTGAGAGAACCGGATCCTCTTTGGAGACCTCAGCGCTAGGTTGCGGTGCCTCAATATCCAGCTCCTCCAGCACTTTGGGAATCAGATGCTCCAGCTCTTCTTTATGAAACTGCCTAAGAACCCTGGGATCATCCCCCTCCACTGGGGCGGCCTCATCAATGTCCCCGTCTCCATTCCCAAGGAGAAGGTCCTGCGCCCCAGGACCCAGTGGATTTGGAGCTGAAAACCCCGAGGGATTAATGGCATTCCAGCCAGACTGCCCCCTAGAGGTATCCAAACCCCCTGATGGCCTAGGAACCCTGGGTGGAGGAGGTACCGGCTCCTGCAACTCAGCTTCCGCTTCTAAAAAAGCTTTGTGCATTAGAAACACAAACTTAGAAGAAAAGGACTGCTGTCTCTTTAAGGCCCCAGGAGAGGGGCCGTATCGGGAGAGGCAGGTTCTAGGTCGGCAGGCCGCACAGGGCTCAAATTAGGAGGTGACAGTGTAGGAGGGATCTCCCCTCCCGCTGCAGCCAGCTCCTCTTCCTCCCCTTGTGGGGAAGGCAAAATGGTCGCCATTCCCGCGTTAGACAGGGATGGCCCGTCCCGAGAACGGCGGGAGTGCAACCCTGCATCCGCCCCCACGAACATGCTGACAGGCTTCCCCTGGCACTCCCCGATAGTCCTTCACCACCGAGGAGATATCTAGCACAGAGGCCATCGCAGGACAGCCAACGGACCGGCTCTCCGCAAGCGGAGCATGAGGCACCCCGCGGCATGCAGAAGGTAAGGTCAGCAATCCGGCGCCAAAAATGCCACTCCGGAGCCCCTGGAACCTGTACGGCAATAATTTAAACCTCTAAGGTTTCTCTTTTTTTTGAAAGGCTGTCAACCAGGGGAAAACCGGCAACCCTGGGACCACTAACACTGCAGGGCACACCCGAGGAATACGTACTTCTCAGGGTGAAGGCAGGAGAGGACCGGCCCACCGGTGAATCTCCTCACTTACCAGTCGGCGGGGCGTCCCACCCCAGCCTAGCCTCTACCAAGGTGACTTGGGAGGCGTATCCAACTTCAGCAAAGAACAGAAGTAACTAACTTTAATCTTCTTTTTTTTTTTTAATTAGCTTGATGTAGCCAAGGAATCCTTCAGAAAGAACAGGCTTTCTGGTAAATTTAAGTCAAAAAAACCCTTTCTTCTTCTTTTTTTTTTTTTTATAGGATCAGGACCACATGTTCTGTCACCCTCATCTGCTAGAGTCAGAGAAAATACTGAAGGATCGCAGGTGGCACACCAATGTAAAAGGGGGTGCTTTTCAGTTTTTTTCTCTGACTCCATCTGCTGGAAGGGAGACACAACCCAGCAGTCTGGACTGATCCTGGTATGTACAGGGAATTTCTCTTGCTTGCTTCTGATTTCAGAATTGTAGTCCAGGTGTTCACCCTGTTTACTTTAGATTATTGTAATTCTCTATACATTGGCTTGCCACAGTAGATGTTGGGGGCTCTTCGACTGCTGCAGAATGCAGCCACTCATCTAATTTCTTTCCCAGCACAAATGCTCTCAGGAGACATAAAAGAGTCCTTCCTGCAAGCTCCTACACAGCTTGGCAAAGAAACATTGACTCATATGCCAGCTCTAAGTCAACAGGAAGGAACGCATGACTGCCACCCTTTCTCACAGGTCTATCCAGTAAAGTGCGGCCGCGTTTACCCCGCTCCTAACCCGCATTCTACTCACTTTCCGGCCGCGTTAGCCCTTCCTGCGATCCCGAATCCCCTTTAACCTACCCTTACCGCGTCCTAAAATCCCCGGGCAACCCCTTCCGCACACAGCATGTATATTGCATGCAAACGAGCGAAAAGAAAATTATTTCTTACCTGCTAATTTTCGTTCCTGTAGTACTAAGGATCAGTCCAGACTGTGGGTTATGCTCCCAGTCCAGCAGGTGGAGTCAGAAGCAAAAATTAGAAGGGGTTCTATATGATGTGTCCCCCTGTGCCTCAATCCTCAGTAACTAGACTTAAAAAGCCAAAGAGAAGAGACGGAGGGATCAAGAATAACAATTGTTCAACCATAATGAACGAAGATTAAAACTAATAACAAACAACCTACAAAAGGAACTTGTTCAACTGAACTGTGTAAACAGAAAAACCCCTGGAGCCCCAGGGGGAGTTTATAAGAAGCAGAAAGAATAGGAGTGACGAGCAGAGGCTTATCCCAAAAACAACCCTTAAATGCTAGGGAGGGCGTCTGGACTGATCCTTAGTACTACAGGAACGAAAATTAGCAGGTAAGAAATAATTTTCTTTTCCCTGTACGTACAAGGATCAGTCCAGACTGTGGGATGTACCAAAGCTTCCCTACTCCGGGTGGGCCGATACCAGCCCTGCTCTCAAGACACTATCTCCAAAGGAACCGAAACCCGGAGCCCGAACATCTAAACGATAGTGTCTAGAGAAAGTATGTAGAGATTTCCAGGTGGCCGCTCTACAAATTTCTTGAGCAGACACCAAAGAACTTTCTGCCCAGGACGCAGCCTGCGCCCGGAGGGAATGTGCCTTAACACCCAGAGGTGGTTGGCGCCCTTTCCCTATATATGCAGCAGCAATCGCACCTTTCAACCATCGAGCAATGGTTGTCTTAGAAGCCATCTGACCCCTCCTGGGGCCTGACCATAGAACAAAAAGATGATCCGTGAGACGAAAATCATTGGTAGATTCCAAGTACTGCATGAGACATCTTTTAACATCCAGACTACGCAGCTGTCTGGAATCCGACACGGAGAAAGAAGGGAGTTCTACCGACTGATTCAAGTGGAAAGAAGAAACCACCTTTGGAAGAAAAGAGGGAACAGTCCTTAGGGAAATACCGTCCTCTGAAAAACGGAGGTAAGGTTCTCGGCAAGACAAAGCTTGGAGTTCCGAAATACGACGAGCTGAACTTATGGCTACCAAAAAGACAGACTTGAGAGTGAGGTCTTTGATGGTGGCTGCGCGTAAAGGCTCGAACGGAGGTCCTACAAGAGCCTCGAGAACCAAATTGAGACTCCAAGAGGGACATGGCGATCTGGAAGGAGGATTCAATTGTCGTACACCCCTAAGAAAACGGAGTATATTTGGATGAGAAGAGAGTGAAGAAATCATTCCCGTCTGCAACAACGCTCCCAACGCTGCTACCTGTACCCTAAGGGAGTTATATGCAAGACCCATGTCAAGGCCAGCTTGAAGGAAAGCTAAGACTTGAACTACCGAGGCATTAGTCGGTACAATGTCACGACCAACACACCAATCCTCAAAAACTTTCCAAACTCTGATATAAGTGACCGAGGTGAAAGTCTTTCTAGATCGCAACAGAGTGGAAATAACCGCCTCCGGATATCCTTGATGTCTCAATTTGCGCCTCTCAAAAGCCAGGCCGCAAGACAGAAGCGATCTGCCTCTTCTAAAAATATGGGACCCTGTTTGAGAAGACGAGGAAGATGACTGAGACGTATCGGCCCTTCGCGAACTAGAAGAAGTAGATCCGCGAACCATGGTCTCCTTGGCCATTCCGGGGCTACCAGAATTACCGGTCCTGGGTGAACTTCTATGCGACGAAGCACCCGTCCCACTAGGGGCCACGGGGGAAAGACATACAGAAGAATCTGCCTGGGCCACGGGAGGACCAGAGCATCTACCCCTTCTGCCCCGTGCTCTCGTCTGCGGCTGAAGAAACGAGTGGCCTTTGTGTTCTTGGCTGTGGCCATGAGATCTACGTGGGGGGGACCCCAACGATCTTCTATGAGAATCATCGCTTCTCTGGAGAGCTCCCACTCTCCCGGATCCAGACGTTGTCGGCTGAGAAAATCCGCCTGAACATTGTCTATGCCTGCGATGTGAGAGACAGCTATTCGAGACAAGTGTTGTTCCGCCCACTGCATTAGCCTTTCCACTTCCCACGCAACCAGGTGACTCCTCGTACCTCCCTGACGGTTGATGTAAGATACCGTGGTTGCATTGTCCGAGAGAATCCTGACTGCTCTTTGACGAACAAGAGGAAGGAAACCCTGTAAGGCAAGGCGAACGGCCCTTGTCTCCAACTGGTTGATGGACCACTGACTTTGCTCGTGTGTCCAAATTCCTTGAATGGAGCTCGACTGGCATACCGCCCCCCAACCCGTGAGGCTGGCATCCGTAGTGACTACTAACCAATCCGGTGTCTCCAAGGATACTCCCTGGGCCAGATTGTGAGGATCCAACCACCAAAGGAGACTGAGTCGAGCTGCCGGTGGAATTGGAAGAACCGCACTGTACTGTTGAGATGTCGGCTTCCAACGGGATAGCAGAGCCTTCTGTAGAGGCCGAAGATGCGCAAAGGCCCATGGAACTAGATCGATCGTGGAGGCCATAGTCCCCAGTACTTGTAGATAATCCCAGGCTGTTGGAACTTGAAGAGTCAAGAAACAAGAGACCTGTTCTCTCAATGTCTGCGCTCGCTCTGGACGTAAGAACACTTTCCCCTCTTTCGTGTTGAAGTGAGCGCCCAGAAAATCCAACGAATGAGATGGAGTAAGACGGCTTTTGTCGTAGTTGATTATCCAGCCCAGGGACTGAAGCAGTGACACTACTCTTTCTACTGCAAGGATCCCCTGTCTTCGGGACTTTGCCCGAATAAGCCAGTCGTCGAGATATGGGTGAACCAGAATTCCTTCCCGACGAAGGGCCGCTGCGACTACAACCATAATTTTTGTAAAAACTCGAGGAGCTGTGGCTAGACCAAAAGGTAGCGCCTTGAATTGGAAATGCTGCCCCAGGATTTTGAAGCGGAGATAGCGTTGAAAGTCCGGATGGATCGGAATATGGAGGTACGCCTCCGTTAAATCCAGAGAAGCAAGAAATTCTCCTCGATGGACCGCTGCTAACACCGACCTGAGCGTTTCCATGCGGAAACGAGGTACCCTGAGTGCCCTGTTGACGGTCTTGAGGTCTAGAATGGGTCGGAAAGATCCCTCCTTTTTGGGAACCACAAAATAAATGGAGTAATGACCTCGACCCAGCTCGGTGACGGACACTGGTCTTATCGCTCCTAAAGCCCGCAGACGCTGAAGAGTCTGACGGATGGCTTGCTGCTTGTGGAGAGAACCGCAAGGCGAGAAGAGAAATCTGTCTCTGGGGGCGTAGACAAAATCCAACGCGTAACCTTGACTTAGGATGTCCAGAACCCACTGGTCCGACGTGATGTGAGCCCACTCCCTGTAAAAGAGGGAGAGCCGGCCCCCCACCCGCGGGGTCAGCTCATGGGCTAATTTGGCATCATTGCAATTGTTTAGGGGCTGAGCGAGAGGCTGTAGCCTCTTTGCCCGTTCGTCGACCTCGAAAGGACCGATTCCAGCCTTGAGAGCGATAAGAAGGAGTCCTTGAAGCTGGTTGTTGTCTGTTTGTTCGAGCGCGACGCTGATTCCGAGATCGGTTTCTGGAAAAACTAAAAGATCTAGCTGAACGAGGTCTGTCCTCTGGAAGCTTATGCACCGCATTCTCATTCAGGGACTTGATTATCTGGTCCAAATCCTCTCCAAAAAGGAACTTTCCCTTAAAAGGCAAAGAACCCAGACGTGTCTTGGAGGAGGAATCCGCCGACCAGTTGCGGAGCCAGAGAAGACGGCGGGCCGAAACTGCTGCAACCATTGACCGAGAGAGAACTCTAAGAAGGTCATAAAGTGCATCCGCACCATAGGCTATCACAGACTCTAACCTATCTGCCTGTTGAGCTTCAGAAGTAGGGAGATCCTGCGAGGTGAGTAGTTGTTGAATCCAACGTAAGCCAGCCCTCTGCGCAAGAGCAGTGCAGATAGCCGCACGCACTCTGAGAGCCGAGACCTCAAAAATTCTCTTCAGAAAAACCTCCAACTTCCTATCCTGTAGATCCCTCAGGGCTGTTCCGCCCGTTACAGGGATGGTGGTGCTTTTAGTGACCGCAGAGACCGCAGAATCCACTGCCGGTACTTTTAGGAGGTCCAGAAAATCCCCCGGAAGAGGATATAATTTTTCCATAGCTCTGCTGACCCTGAGGGAGGCCTCTGGAGTATCCCATTCCCTAGAAATCAGTTGTAAAAAACTGGGGTGTGTAGGGAAAGCTTTTGCCATAGGTCGAAGCCCCGCAAGGAGGGGGTCTCCCTTCTTAATTTTAGGGTCTGAAGGTGTTGGATCCGGGGGAGGGTCAATGTCCATTTCCTGGAGAATATGCGGAATAAGACCCTCCAATTCCTCTAGTTGGAAGATGCGAAGTACCCGTGGATCATCACCTTCAACCTGTACTGAAAGAGTAGGATCATCTCCCAATTGGTCCTGAATCACATCTCCCTGTGGAATAACAGGAGAGATCCGTGGTGGACCCGCGGGAGGCTTGGGAGGTATCGGAGTAGAATCTATGAGGTGGTCCCCGCCCTGTGCCGAAGGTCCCCCTGATGAGGGATCCAAACGTGGAATCTTGACAGGGGGAGGACCCCAGGGCGCACCCAAGGGCTGACCGCAGCTCTGTAAGAAAGCACGATGCATTAAAACAACAAATTCCGGAGAAAAACCTGGCAGTCCTGGAGCCAGTCCCCCCAGGGGTTCCACTAACGAAGATTGATTACCTGAGCTTACCGTGGGTGTCAAAACGGCTGCTTGTCGAGAAACTGGGTCCCCCCGTTCCTCACAATCAGAAGCGCCCGTTTCCTCTTCAGAGAATAAAATGGCCGCCGTTCCCGCGCTCAGCGGGAACGGGGCTTGCCGCTGACAAGAAGTGCCGTCTTCAACTTGGAGTCCTGTGCCTTCCCCCGATGGTGTGCCAACTTTTTCAGAAGGTTTGCAGCTAGAGCACAGCCCCTCGGCAGAGAGGCGGCTCACTAAACGCCCGCAGGAAGCACAAGACGACGACCGAGACATGAGGGAGGAGTCACTTCCTTTGGGGAGGCAGGAACCAGACAGCGCGGCAGAGACCTGTAAAAGGTACTAGGGATTAGCGAAAAAACGCTAAATCACCCTCCCTCCTCCTACCGACCAAAGCACTGCCGGGGAAAGGACCTCCCAGAAGGCGGCAGCCCCGCGGAATGGCGCGTCGCGGAGCTGCAGGTAGGAAACACGACGGACCCGGGAGGGAGGTGGCGAAAACTGACAGGAAAATTTCATTAAAAACGCCGCCCTCCAGTGCCACCAGAAGGGGCAAGAGGTGGAAACCACTGTTTCTGAAATAAAAATTTAAACACTTACCCCAAATAAGAGAGAAGAATAAAAAAGGTAAAGTGAACAGAAACAGTAAGTCAAACAAAGTCCTGTCAAGTACCAGACAAGAGTCTGAAATAAAGTCTATAACTACTTAAATTTTTTTTTTTTTTTTTATATTCTTAATCTCTCAAAAGAAACAGGAAAAAGGCCTAAAACCTAAAGAACCTGTGCTGGGGACTGTACAGTCCCCTGCTCACACCTGCTGGAGTCAGAAGATACTGAGGATTGAGGCACAGGGGGACACGTCATATAGAACCCCCTCTAATTTTTGCTTCTGACTCCACCTGCTGGACTGGGAGCATAACCCACAGTCTGGACTGATCCTTGTACGTACAGGGAATTAGCTATTCCCTAGCATCCCGTAACCCGCGCCCCGACTATCGCTATCTTTCCCTGCTGTTTTGTCGCGCGTTTAACCTGCTAACTTACCGCCTACCCTTACCCCTGCGGTAGAGGCAGGGGTAAGGGTAGGCGGCAAGCTTTCCCCCAGCCCCCGCTCACCTGCCCCGGCCGCGATCATGGGTGCCGGTCTCCGGGGCAGCCCCAGTCCTCTCCCCTCCTCCCGAAGCAAAAAAAAAAAGCGAAAAAAACGTTCTAAATTGCACTGCAAAAAGTAAGTCGCTTCGCCGCTTCGTACTGCCAGCCCCTTCTTCCCTCCTCCCGGAGCAAGGCTGCTTTTCGCACCCTGCTTCGGGAGGAGGGAAGAAGAGACACTGACAGTGTGAAGCGGCGAAGCAACTTACTTTTTGCAGCCCCCATCAGACCTCTCCTGCCTCCCGCTGCGCGACTTACTTTTTTTGCAGCCCTCCGGCCATCAGCAGGAACGGATCGTGGCTCCCCTGCCTCCCGGCGAAGATGGACGCCTGCACGGGGGAAAGCGGCCCCTGTGCGTGCAATTGGCCGCTCAAGACGTGACGTCACATGCCGTGACGCCAAACGTTGTGACGTCACGTCTTGAGCGGCCAATTGCACGCACAGGGGCCGCTTTCCCCCGTGCAGGCGTCCATCTTCCCCCGGGAGGCAGGGGAGCCACGATCCGTTCCTGCTGATGGCCGGAGGGCTGCAAAAAAAGTAAGTCGCGCAGCGGGAGGCAGGAGAGGTCCGATGGGGGCTGCAAAAAGTAAGTTGCTTCGCCGCTTCACACTGTCAGTGTCTCTTCTTCCCTCCTCCCGAAGCAGGGCGCGAAAAGCAGCCTTGCTCCGGGAGGAGGGAAGAAGAGACACTGACAGTGTGAAGCGGCGAAGCGACTTACTTTTTGCAGGCGTCCATCTTCGTGAGCAGCTGGAGGCAGGAGAGGTCGTCTGATGTCCGGAGGGGGGTGCAAAAAGTAAGTCGCTTCGCCGCTTCGTACTGCCAGTCCCTTCTCCCCTCCTCCCGGAGCAAGGCTGCTTTTCGCGCCCTGCTTCGGGAGGAGGGGAGGGGGGACTGGCAGTCCCGACTTCCTGGTATCTGTCATTTCAAATGACATTTGAAATGACAGATACCAGCGTGGCGTGAAGCGTTAGGCCCGTGCACCCAGGATACTGTATAGGCGCTCTATCCATTAAAATGGGTTGCGCGGGCCTAACGCTTCACGGACCCTTCTTAGACGCGGTTTACATTTGCATGAAATTATAGTTCAGGATCGAGCGGTAGGTGAGCTGCACTGTGCGTGCGGCAACCGCGGGTGCGCCGGGCACTAACGCAGCTCTTCCTACCACTCGGTACTGGATAGACCTATCAGCTGGCAGGGAGATCAGGACTTTGCCACAGATTCAGGGGTTCAGTGTTTATGTTCTGTCCTGTGCTAATCTGCTGTGCATTACAGTGCATGTTCGCCCCACGGATCAGGGGTAAAATAACCCTGGAATTATAGGAACTGCATCACCCTGTGTGCGAGTCTGCGCCTTCTGCCACAATGGGCATATCTTTATCTGCATTTTTGTGGAGGCATCCTGGGATTAAGTCAGACAAAGGGAGGCAACACCACTCATAATTTTGCATTTTTAAACCTACACGAGTTGCGTTTTGGTCAAAAAAAAAAAAGTACCTCACCCATGCATCCTTGGGCGAGTTACTTTTCCTTTGAAAATTGGTGCAAAACCCACAGATAAAAGTATCCACAGAGTTTGCATCAAAATTGGCCCCTACATGTCCTGGTATTTTTCCTCAGATGTTACTTACAGCCTTTCTCTTCAGTAGGATGTCCAGTCTCCAGTCATCGCTCTTTGCTGGGCGAATCATATGAACCTCTGGACTCAGCCTGGTTTAGCAGGGAAATAAAAAAGGAAAAACACAAGTTTATGGCACATTAAACAAGTATGAAAGGTCTGGGGAAAGTTAACTGAAAGTTAAAGAGTAAGTGGAGGTTACACAGCTACACGAGAAGGCAGCTTTAGAGCAGAGATTTCCAAACCTCCAGTCAGGTTTTCAGGATATTGACAATGAATACGCGTGAGATAAAACGTGCGTGCTATGGAGGCAGTGCATGCAAATTTATTTCATGCATATTCATGGTGGATATCCTGAAAAACCAACTGGCTGGTGGTCCTCCAGGACAGGTTTGGGAACCACGGTTTTAGAGAACACCAGAGGTTCCTCAATTCCAACCTCCATTGGAATTCCTGACAGCTGGAAATCCCCAGAGAGCCACTTGGCATCAAGATCTGTGCGCCTTGGGCCAATTCTGCAGCCCAGTGAAAGATTTTAGTGATGGGGTGGGGGGTGGTCATCAGAGACGGGCTGAGCCAGTCCTGGGTTTAACCCCAGTGCTTCTGCGAGTCTTCTGGTCCTAGGGGTCCCTGAGCAGCAGCTCCAAGGGGGTAAAACCAGGACTGGCTCAATGTATGCCTGATGCCTTGGACTCAGCTTGGTTGAAGGATCAGAGGAGGTTTGGGCAAATTCTACTTAACTGTAAAGATTCATACAGGGAAGCAGCAAACTGAAACCTGAGACAACACTAACCACCAGTCTGTGATAAAAATCTCTTCTTTCGCTTGGACCAGGGCTTCAGCCACTGCGGCAAAATATCCAGAGCCATTCACAAACCTAAGGGGGAGAAAGAGAGCTCCTTACACTTAAGAGGATAGGTATAGTATAGGCAGCAACAGTGCACATACATACATACACTTAGGAAACAGCCACAGACACACATTGCCCCACACAGACCAAAGACAGCATAGGCAGTGCACACACACTTTCCCATCACAAACTAGCAAAGAGAGCAAGACTGAAGTGCACTGTGCATGACTTTGAGTACTTCACTCAGTGCTATATTAGCAGAGGGTACTGCAAACAGGAGTGAGTTGTGTTGGCAGAGATATGTGGGTAGGAGGTCTCAGTCCTGGAATGCAGGCCCCCCCCCCCCTCCCCCCGGGCTGCAGAGCAAAAGTGAGGTATACTGGCAGAGCTGTGTGCACTCGCCATGTGCACATTTAGGGCTCAGCACTGGAGTAGTGGGTTGGCGGGATGTGCATGGCAGGAGTGAGGTACATTGGCAGAGCTGTGTGTTAATGTGTGTGCATGCACCATGTGCACATTTAGGGCTCAGCACTGGAGTAGTGGGTTGGCGGGATGTGCATGGCAGGAGTGAGGTACATTGGCAGAGCTGTGTGTTAATGTGTGTGCATGCACCATGTGCACATTTAGGGCTCAGCACTGGAGTAGTGGGTTGGCGGGATGTGCATGGCAGGAGTGAGGTACATTGGCAGAGCTGTGTGTTAATGTGTGTGCATGCACCATGTGCACATTTAGGGCTCAGCACTAGAGTAGTGGGTTGGCGGGATGTGCATGGCAGGAGTGAGGTACATTGGCAGAGCTGTGTGTTAATGTGTGTGCATGCACCATGTGCACATTTAGGGCTCAGCACTGGAGTAGTGGGTTGGCGGGATGTGCATGGCAGGAGTGAGGTACATTGGCAGAGCTGTGTGTTAATGTGTGTGCATGCACCATGTGCACATTTAGGGCTCAGCACTGGAGTAGTGGGTTGGCGGGATGTGCATGGCAGGACTGAGGTACATTGGCAGAGCTGTGTGTTAATGTGTGTGCATGCACCATGTGCACATTTAGGGCTCAGCACTGGAATAGTGGGTTGGCGGGATGTGCATGGCAGGAGTGAGGTACATTGGCAGAGCTGTGTGTTAATGTGTGTGCATGCACCATGTGCACATTTAGGGCTCAGCACTGGAGTAGTGGGTTGGCGGGATGTGCATGGCAGGAGTGAGGTACATTGGCAGAGCTGTGTGTTAATGTGTATGCATGCACCATGTGCACATTTAGGGCTCAGCACTGGAATAGTGGGTTGGCGGGATGTGCATGGCAGGAGTGAGGTACATTGGCAGAGCTGTGTGCACGTGCCATATGCACATACAGGGCTCTATTGGAATAGTCGATTGAGGGGATATGCAAGGAAGGAGTGAGATACATTGGCAGAGCTGTGGATGAGCACAGTCCCTCAATACCTGCAAGCATTCAGGACTGCAAGGGTCTCACCATTTTGCAAGGGTTTCCTCTCTTATAGGAGCAAAGGACTCGTTGCGATGCATCTTCATGAAGTCACTGCCCTCTTTGTATGCCAGGTCACTAATCTGCTGACCACACCAGCGAGCCTGACGGTAACTGCTGAACTTCAGGACCAGCGTCCTGGAATTGAAGGGAGCATAGGACAAGAAAATCTTTAGAGACCCTGCCCCATTCCTCCTTACTGCACGCAGTCTGCTTCACAAATCTATGGACCTAGCTATATGCAACCCCAGAGCAGAAGAGCAACAGGAGCTGAGATAACAGAACTTCAAAAAATCAAAATTGTTTAGTAAAAAGGAAGTTCTAGAACATGGGGATGGGATAAAACCCTGGAGATTGATATTCAGAGTGCAGGCAAATGAGTAAAGTTATGCACGTAACTTTTCTTACATATTCAGTGGGACAGACACGTGCAAGTCTGCTGCTGAATATACCCAGATAAAGTTGCATGCAGAACTTTACTCAGATAACTTTAGGACTGCTATTTTTCCAACCAGACTTATATGCGTAACTTTAGCAGAAGAGTGCTCAGAGTAGGCACTCGCTGGCCTCTGAATGCCTCCTTTTATCCAGATAAATGTGTGTGCCCAAAATGTATGCTGTCAATGGGTTGGGGGGGGGGGGAGATATTCAAATCTTGGTTTTTATGTGGGAAACTCCAAAGATTACCCACACAAAGCTTTTGAATATCAACCTCCTGGAAGGACAGACTCTGGAAATATTTCCTCATGGTGAGAGTAGTGGCTGCATGAAACCACCTCCCATAGCAGAAGCAAGGGCAAAAACAGAAGACCTGTGACAGGGAAGCCTTAATGGTCGGAGAGCAAGCAGTAAAGCTTGAAATGGGCATATCAGATACTCAACAGTGGAGGCACGAGAAGTAAAACCTGGGACAGGGCATAGAGGCTCCTCAGCACTGGATCCTCTATGCAATACAAATGGGAAGACTCTTACGGCTGTTTGCTGGTGCCATTGCGGCGGTAGGCGTGCGTCTGAATGGCTCGCACTCAAAAGGGCTATGTGCACAAAGAGTAAGTGCTGCAGAAGGAAGCGCCGCAAGGTGTGTGCCAAACTAAGCATGCGAGCAGTTAAAAACTTGCAGGAGGTGTGCATGCTGTATAGAATTACCATCCCTGAGACCCAGACAAAATATATTCTGTGCAATAAAAAAGGTAAAAACAATTTTCAAGTACATTTGAAACAAAAAGTCTGTGAGGGAGTCGATTGGGTTTTTATGTGATTATAATGGGAAACAAGGAAAAAGCAGAAAAATTAAATGAATTCTTTGCTTCTGACTTTACTGAGGAGGATGTTAGGGTCATACCCTTTTTTACTCAACACACAATTAAACTCTGGAATTTGTTGCCAGAGGATGTGGTTAGTGCAGTTAGTATAGTTGTGTTTAAAAAAGGATTGGATAAGTTCTTGGAAGAAAAGTCCATTACCTGCCATTAAGTTCACTTAGAGAATAGCCACTGCCATTATTTATTTATTTATTTATTTATTTAAAGTTTTTGTATACCGACATTCGTTGGGAGATACATCACATCGGTTTCCATGGAACAAAAACATTAGCAACGGTAACATGGAATAGACTTAGTTTTTGGGTACTTGCCAGGTTCTTATGGCCTGGATTGGCCACTGTTGGAAACAGGATGCTGGGCTTGATGGACCCTTGGTCTGACCCTGTATGGCATGTTCTTATGTTCTTATGTTCACTGTAGAGTGAGGGATAAAACCCGGGACGGGCAAACATTAGTGGGGAGTTCCTAATTCCCTAAGAAAAATAGGAAAATTGGTTCTTACCTGCTAACTTTCATTCCTGAAGTACCATAGATCAGTCCAGACAAGTGGGGTTTTGCATCCCTACCAGCAGATGGAGGGAAAGAACTAAAACTTTGAGGCAATGCTACATAACCGAGAGTGCCATCTGCAGTCCCTCAGAATTCACCTGTACCCAAACCAACTAGAGAGTAACAACAACACAACAACTCCCTAAATGAGGGTGAACACCAAACCCAAGGGTTGGAGTCCCCCAAACAGAAAAACCAGAAATCAACCCAAAGGGCTAACCACAATCTGGCTAACTTCTTTAGGTTCTATATACATACATCCTGACAGTTCTTCCCAGCAAGCATGCCAAAACACAGACTTGCCGTAATGGTCTTGAGAAAATTAAGAGGCTGGGTCTCTGGACTGATCTGTGGTACTTCAAGAATGAAAATTAGCAGATAAGAACCAATTTTTCTTTCCTGTTCGTATCCCAGATTAGTCCAGACAAGTGGGATGTACCAAAGCACCCCTACACTGGGCGGGCCCGTGAACGACCTCTTCTCAACAGCTTTCGCCAAAGGTCGGCTCTCCTGGATCCTGAACATCTAAACAGTAATGGAGAGATAAAGTGTGAAGAGAAGACAACATCACCTCTCTACAAATCTCCTGCGGCGACACTGACTCTCAGCCCATGATGCTGTCTGCACTCTAGTAGAGTGTGCACACAACCCCTCTGGAATTCTTCTCCTCTTACAAAGGTAGGCCGAATCAATAGCTTCCTTCAGCCAACGCACTATTGTGCCCTTGGAGGCCTTGCATCCTTTTCTGGCACCTCTAAACAATACAAAGAAATGATCCGACCACCAAAAGCTGTTGGTGACCCTTAGATAACACAACAGTACCCAATGCACATCCAAGAAATGGAGCTCTTTTGCCTCCGGTGACTCAGCAGATCAATTCGGAAAGGCAGGAGCTCCACCGTATAATTCAGGTGAAACGAAGATACCACCTTAGGTAGGAACGAGGGTTCCATGTGCAAAGACACCCCCTCATCCAAAATCTTCAGAAACGGTTCCCTACAGGACAAAGTCTGCAGCTCTGAGATCTTTCTGGACGAACAAATTTCCACCTTCTGAATAAACAAATTGCCACCAAAAATACCATCTTCAGCATGAGATCCTTTAACGACGCCATCCTCAATGGCTCAAACAGAGGCCCACAAAATACCCGCAAGACCAAGCTTAAATTCCACTCCGGACACATTCTGCACATCAGCAGCCACAAATGCTTGACCCCCCTTCAAAAATCTCACAACATCTGAATGAGAGGCCAACGACCTTTTTCCTGGAGTCTACCCCAAGGCTGCCACCTGAACCTGCAAGGAATTGTAAACTAAGGCCTTGGAAATCACGGGCTCAGAGTATCCTTTTTCTTGCAAACACCTGCTCTCAAAAGCCAAGCCTCGAGACAAAAGTGATCCGCCCAATCGAGAAAATATGGCTTTGCCTTAACAGCCCCTGCAAATGATCCAATCTCAGGGACCCATGTTTGTGAGCTGAAATAGATCTGTGAATCACGGACAACATAGTCATTCCAGCGCCACCAGTACCACCTGACCCAGATGCCTCTCGATGCACCTTAACACTCAATATTAATGGCCACGGAGGGAACATGAACAGCAGGATCCCTGTCAACCATGGAAGAACCAGAGCGTCAATGCCAAGGCAGCCTTGGCATTGCTCCTTGATGCCATCAAATCCAGATGGAGACTGCCCCAACAAGACTGGATAAGGCCAAAGGTCTCCTTTGACAGCTCCCATTATCCCAGGTCCAACTGTTGCCTGCTGAGATACTCCGCTTGCACATTGTCCATTCCCGCAACATGTGAAGCGGCTATCTCCTGCAAATGTCACTCCACCCAGGCAAAAAGGTCCTGGTCTTCTTGGGCAATAGCACAACTCTTCGTTTCCCCTTCCCGATTGATATAAGCCACCGTTGTTTCATTGTCTGAAAGCACTCTGACCATTTGACCTCGAACTTGAGAGAAGGGCGACCAAAATGATAAAGGGAATGGAACAGCTCCCCTATGAGGAAAGACTAAAGAGGTTAGGACTTTTCAGCTTGGAGAAGAGACGGCTGAGGGGGGAATATGATAGAGGTGTTTAAAATCATGAGAGGTCTAGAACGGGTAGATGTGAATCGGTTTTTTACTCTTTCGGATAATAGAAAGACTAGGGGACACTCCATGAAGTTAGCATGTGGCACATTTAAAACTAATCGGAGAAAGTTCTTTTTCACTCAACGCACAATTAAACTCTGGAATTTGTTGCCAGAAGATGTGGTTAGTGCAGTTAGTATAGCTGTGTTTAAAAAAGGATTGGATAAGTTCTTGGAGAAGAAGTCCATTACCTGCTATTAATTAAGTTGACTTAGATAATAACCACTGCTATTACTAGCAACGGTAACATGGAATAGACTTAGTTTTTGGGCACTTGCCAGGTTCTTATGGCCTGGATTGGCCACTGTTGGAAACAGGATGCTGGGCTTGATGGACACTTGGTTTGATCCAGTATGGCATTTTCTTATGTTCTTATCAATTCCACCAACGCCCTGCACACCTCTCTCACTCTCAAAAGACTGATAGACCAGGATACATCTACTGGCGACCATCAGTTCTTGCCAGACCCCCCGCCCCCCCTCCTCAACTCTTGAGGTTGGCATCTGTGGTCCCTAAAACCCAGTCCAGAACTTCCAGGCCCATCCCTTTCTCCAAATTGGACCGACACAGCCATGATGTGAGACTGGACCTGGAAGTACCTTGCAGTAGTAAAGGCCAATGAAACTCCTCTGACAATGGATTCTAACGTGACAGCAATGCCCCCTGTAGAGGGCGCATGTGGGCAAAGGTCCATGGCACCAAATTCAACATAGATGCCATTGAACCCAGGACCTAAAGATAATCCCAAGCCCTGAACAGTGGCATCCACAAAATCCATACCACCTGGGATTGTAACTTCTGAATCCTCTCCGAGATGAGAAACACTCTGCTGAGCTGAGAAGCGAAGTTTGCACCCAAGTATTCCAGCATCTGGATAGAGCTCAGATGACTCTTCGCCAAATTCACCAGCCAGCTCAAGGACCGCAACATATCCATCACAGTGCGCACAGACTGCCAGCATAACTCCTCTTATTTCCCTCAGAAAAGCTAGTTGACCAGATATGTATGAACTAGGATCACCTCCCTCCAGAGAACCGCTGTCACCACCACCATCACCTTTGTGAATGTGCAAGGTACAGTCACCAAACCGAGTGGAAGGGCCTGAAACTGGTAATGTTGCCCCAGAACCATAAACAAAGAAACTTTTGATGTTCTTTCTGAATGGGTATGTGCAACTAGGCTTCTGTCAAGTCCAGCGAGGACAAAAAAACTCCACTCAACGAACTGCCACTATCACCGTCTGCAACATTTCCATATGGAAAACGGGGAACTCACAGTGTCACATTCAACTTTGCAGATCGAGGATGGGATTTTATTTTTATTTTTATTTATTGGGTCTTATATACCATCACTCGGATCCCATCACAACGGTTCACAGCAATAAATACATTATAAACAATAAAAACAATCAAATAAAATACATATAAAACTTAAAAAATTGCAGCAAGTAACCATGTTTCATAATCCTAAAAATACATCAAAACTCCTGTTCACTTCATCTCCTTTCATCTGAAATAAGCCACTGTGTAACTCTAAAATACCTAAAACCTAAAACAATAAAATGGGAATGTTAATACATAAAACAGTAAAAAATAAAGGTTCCTTCCTTTTTTGGCACCACAAAGTAAATTGAGTATCTCCCGCGACCGCGCTCCCTGGCCGCCACCAGTACCATTATGCCAGCAACTAAAAGTAACACAACGTGTCCTGAATCGCTGCTTGCTTGCCTCAGGCACCGCAATGAGACACCACGAAACCTTCCGTGATGGGGAGAGAAAATTCAAAAGCGAGCCGTCCCTTATTACCTCTAGGACCCATTGGTCTGAGGTAATCCTGGTCCACTCTTCGTAAAACTTGATAGACAGCTTTCCATCATCATCTCGAGAGAGTGGACCAGCCTTGCTTTATTATGAAGCCTTACCACTGCCAGCCCCCTGGCCGGAGCTCTCTCTGGGAAGTCTATGGGCGTCTCAAAACTATTGCTGCCTACTGGACCCCAAAGACAGAGCAGAACCCTTATTGGGATGAAACCGCCGCTTCTCCTGAAACCTAGAGTGAGGCTGAAAAGATTTCCTGACTGTCTTCTTATCCTCCAGCAGCTTATTCCCTTTAGAGTCCCCCAAAACCTTCATCAATTGTTTCAGGTCCTCCCCCAACAACAATTTTCCTTTAAAGGGAAGATTTCAGAGCCGAGACTTGGACTGCATATCAGCTGACCAATTTCACAACCATAGCAGACTTCTCGCCATGACTGCTGCAACCATATTCCTGGCCAAAGTCCAGATCAAGTCAAAAACTGCATCTCTTCATCACATTTATTTATGTTCATTGTTGTATTCATTGCACCCCTGTTTTTATGTAAACCGACATGATGTGAATGCTTCATGAATGCCGGTATAAAAAAACCTTAAATAAATAAATAAATAAATAAATAAAAACACATTAGCCACATATGCGATCCCGGCCTCCACCTGAGCTGCCTGGCTATTAACACCAGCATCTGCTGAAGACAATCCTGAGACTTCTGAACCCAGCATAAATAGGCCCCCTGCATCAGACTTCCACAGATCGCCACTCGTAGGCTCAGCGCCGAGATTTAAAAAATTCTCTCCAGATGAATCTCTAACTTACGGTCCTGCGCATCCTTTAATGCTGCCAAACCCCCAATCCGAATGATCGTCTTCTTAGTGACCACCGAGACCGAAGCATCCACCTTCAGCAATACCTGCAGCTGCAGGATATCCTCAGTGAGAGGATACAACTTTGCTATAGCTCTAGCCACTTTGAGGCCCGCCTTTAAGAACATAAGTACATAAGAAATTGCCATGCTGGGTCAGACCACAGGTCCATCAAGCCCAGCTTCCTGTTTCCAACAGAGGCCAAACCAGGCTACAAGTACCTGGCAATTACCCAAACACTAAGAAGATTCCATGCTACTGATGCCAGTAATAGCAGAGGCCATTCCCTAAGTCAACTTGATTAAAAGCAGTTAATGGACTTCTCCTCCAAGAACTTATCCAAACCTTTTTTAAACCCAGCTACACTAACTGCACTAACCACAATCTCTGGCAACAAATTCCAGAGCTTAATTGTGCGTTGAGTGAAAAAAAAGTCTCCGATTAGTCTTAAATGTGCTACTTGCTAACTTCAAGGAATGTTCCCTAGTCCTATTATCCAAAAGTGTAAATAATTGATTCACATCTACTCGTACAAGACCTCTCAAGATTTTAACGACCTCTATAATATCCCCCCTCAGCCATCTCTTCTCCAAGCTGAACAGTCCTAACCTCTTTAGTCTTTCCTCATAGGGGAGCTGTTCCATCTCCTTTATCATTTTGGTCACCCTTCTCTGTACCTTCTCCAGTGCAACTATATCTTTTTTGAGATGAGATGACCAGAACTGTACACAGTACTCAAGGTGAGGTCTCACCATGGAGTGATACAGAGGCATTATGACATTTTCCGTTTTATAAACGATTCCCTTCCTAATAATTCCTAACATTCTGTTTGCTTTTTGACTGCTGCAGCACACTGAGCCGACGATTTCAATGTATTATCCACTATGATGCCTAGATCTTTTTCCTGGGTGGTAGCTCCTAATATGGAACCTAACATCGTGTGACTACAGCAAGGGTTATTGTTAGCTAAGTGTGTGGAAAAGGTAGTTCTGTTGCACTGGTGGTGGACCCTTGGCCTGAGGTGGGGTTGACGCTACCCGTACAGCAAGCCCCACGGGTCCCCACTGTCGGCAGGTGGAGCAGACTAGGAGACGGAGGCCAACTGGAGCTTCGCCAATACCAGCCCACATTCCCCGCAGGTTGAGCCCTTGTGTGCTGGGGCCGGCTGGTCTTAGGCGGGCCTCCGTAAGATGACTCCCAGTGAATGTTGTAGCAGGTAGCCAGGGACCAGCAGAGGTATCGGAGGGACCAAAGCAGGCCTGGACGAGGCAGGGATCCAGAGGCCCAGGCGCCAAGGATGGGCCAGAGACAAGAACAAGTGACGCCTGGGCAGCAGAAGGCCGGAGCCTGAAAAGGACAAGGCCAAGTCCAAGGAGATACCAGAGATGAAGTCGGGAACAGGCTGGAGTCAGGGCAGGTGGCAAAGCTAGTCGAGTACAGTGGAGCGAGAGCCAAGGACAGAAATCAGTCCTGAGCGAAGTCCAACAATGCAAGGGTCAAAGTCAGTAATCAGTCCTGAGCATAGTTCCAACGAAGCGAGGGTCAAAGCCAGTTATCAGTCCTGAGCGTGGTCCAAACGTAGCAGAGGTCAAAGCCAGCAGACAGTCCAAGCAAGGCTAGGGAGGAACCAGGAATGGACTCAAGAACTGGAACCAAGAACGAAGTCATGAACTAGGACGAGCAATGAGCACACAACAAACTTGGAGACCTGTTGCCAAGGCAAGGAATGAGTGGCGGGCCCTGCCTTAAGTAACAGGGCCCGATGATGTCATCATTCGGAACCGCGGGTGGGATTCCCACCGCGGCACCTTTAAAGGTGGAAGAAGCGCGTGCGCGTGCCTAGGAGGAAGCAGGCTGCTGGATGGCGGCGTCTCCCCGCAGCCCACGTGGGGAGACCCACCGGGAACTGGAGGAGTCCGTGGAAGAACAGGAAGAGCCAGAGGAGCCCGCAGAGGGACAGAGAGAGGCCGAGGAGGCAGCATGGGTGCGGGAGCGCAAGCGGCTAGTCACCGCCACCAAGGAGGACAGGCCGGGTCCGGGAGCAGGCACCGGAGGTGAGTAGGCCCAGTCGAGGGCCTGCTGCAATGGGGACAAGCAACAGTACCCCCCCTTTTACACCCCACTCTGGGAAGCCTGGGTTTGCCCAGATGGGCACGATGAAACCGGAGGAGGAGTCCCTTGTCAGAATATTATTTGCTGGCTCCCATGAGTTCTCTTAGGGGCCATAGCCCTCCCAGGATAAAAGGTACTCCAGACTTCTGCGGGCATCTAGTACGTCACAGACTCGATAGACCGTATCAGTCTCGGAAGCAATTTGGGTAGGTTCAGGGGACTTACGAGATGGCCAGGAGAGTACCAGCGCTTTAAGCAGGGAGACGTGGAATGCATTGTGTACATGCTGGCCCAATACGTCAGGTAACCGGAAATGGTCGAATAAATCAAGGTGCAAACCTCTGTGAAGGAAGCTTAAATCGGATGTATCGGGTACTTAGCCAAACCTTTTGGCCTGGCTGGAACTCTGGTGCTGGTCGATGCTGGGTGTCCGTGGATTTCTTAGCTCGTGCCACAGCCTGGTGCAGACGGAGGTTAGTCTGGGTCCAAAGTGCCTGGAGAGCGTCCACCATGGCCTGGGCTGCAGGTGAAGGTACCGAGAGAGGAATCAGTAGAGGGAACCGGGGTTGTCTGCCATACACGAGTGAAAATGGAGAAACTCCGGTAGCTGCTGCAATGTGGGAATTATGGGAGAATTCCACCCAGGGAAGTAATTCCGCCCAGTTGTCCTGTTGGTCATTGGAATAGGCGCGGAGGAAGCGCTTGAGTGAGCGGTTCGTCCGCTCAGCCTGGCCATTGGCCTGAAGATGGTACGCTGAAGTCAGGCTGATGGTGATCCCACATGTCTTGCATAGGGAGTGCCAATAGCGGGCGATGAACTGAGGGCCCCTATCAGAGGCAATATCCATGGGCAGACCATGCAGGTGAAAGACGTGTACGAAGAAGAGACATGTTAGCTCCGGGGCTGATGGTAAAGCAGGCAAAAGAACAAAATGGGCCATTTTGGAGAATCAGTCCACGATGTCCCAGATGACCATATTCCCCTTGGAAGCTGGAAGGTCCACCACAAAGTCTGTGGTCAAGTGGATCCATGGCTCTTTGGATGCAGGCAGTGGCTGGAGGAGTCCCCAAGGTTGACCTACTGGTGGCTTCTGTTGGGCATATGTTAGGCAAGAGTCCACGTAGGCACGAGTATCGGCAGATATGGTGAGCCACCAGTAATAATGCTGGAGGAGTGACAGAGTTCGGGCACGTTCCGGGTGACCAGCGAATTTAGAATTGTGCGCCCAGCACAAGACCTTCTCTCGGAGCCAGTGAGGTATCACGGTCTTTCCGGCTGGAACAGTGACGGCAAACAGACAGATGTGAGCAGGATCTATAACATAGCACGGCTCGTTTTGGGTGTCTTCAGGCTCAAAGGAGTGGGATAAGGCGTCCGTTTGGAGGTTCTTCTCCGCCGCATGATAGTGTAGCTCAAAGTTAAATCGGGAGAAGAATAATGCCCAGCGAGCCTGGCGAGCGTTGAGACACTGGGCATGTCGGAGATGCTCAAGATTTTTATGATAGGTAAATATCGTGAATTTGAACTGAGTGCCCTTCAACCAGGGGCGCCACTCTTCGAGGGCGAGCTTGATAGCGAGCAGTTCCCTGTCCCCTATGCTGTAATTCTGCTCAGCGGGGGAGAACTTGCAGGAGTAGAATGAGCAAGGATGGAGGACTCCTTGGGTCGAGTGCTGACTCAGAACTGCCCCGGCCCCTATGGCAGGGGTGGTTTGGATCCGGGTGGCACAGGCAAGGACCTGAAAGGAAGGCGTCCTTTAGGCTCTGGAAGGTAGCGATGGCTTCGGGAGACCAGTTCTTGGTATCGCTGCCTTTACGGGTCATGGCCATGAGGGATTCTGCCAACAGGGAGTAGTTTGCTATGAAGTGGCAATAGTAGTTAGTGAATCCTAAGAATCTTTGGAGTGCCCGGAGGCCCATAGGCCAGGGCCAGTCTTGGATGCCCTTTAACTTGCTGGGATACATCGTGAAGCTTCGTTGGCAGATGATATAGCCTAGGAAAGGCAAGCTTGATCTTTCAAAAAGACATTTATCAAGCTTGGCGAACAAGTGGTTCTCCCGTAGGTACTGGAGTACCATGCGGACATTGGCACGGTGAGTGGTCAGATCTTTTGAGAAGATGAGGATGTCGTCTAAGTACGCGACGACCTTAGTGTACAGAAGGTCGCGGAAGATTTCATTTATCATGCGTTGGAATACCGCAGGGGCATTACAGAGTCCAAATGGCATTACGAGATATTCGTAGTGTCCGTCTTTGGTATTGAATGCTGTTTTCCAGACGTCTTCAGGACTCACAGAGAAGGCTCTCCGAGGAGCGGATAGCCCTGAGTGCAGCAAGGCCCCTGAGGAGCGGGTACCTTAGTAACTCAGTCTGGAACAGTGAGGCGAATCGTCTCTGAGGAAAGGAATTGAGCAAGATTGAATCCTTGCTAACTCGTAGGTAGGAAAGTCCGGTAGGCTTATGTTGGATTCGTGGACCCTTGGGCCGATCGGAACCAGAGGGTGAGCCGCTGAGTGAGGTGACAGCGGTGGTCCCGACCAGGAGGCGGCAAGGACGGAGTTGTGGGTGGCCGGAGGAAGATCCTAGGAAGCCCTATGCGACCAAGGGCCTTGGCAAGGAAGGATGAAACTGTGGAGCTGGCACAGTGGTGAGAAGATCTTCGCCCTGGAAGCCGATCCTCCCCCGAGAGGAGCTCGTAGGAGTTCGGCCGCTGGGACTTAGGAGATTCACCCTGGAAGCCGGAGTCCCCCCAGGAGGAGCCCGTAGGGACCCGGCCGCTGGGACTTAGGAGGGCCCGCGGGGGCTGAGTCGGACGGAGTCCAAGGTCGTCGCTCACCAGTCCAGAGTCGCGTACCAGAGAATCGTCGCTTGCCAGTCCAGGATCAGAAGCCAATGGATCGCTGTAAGCCAAACCGGGGTCAGAGGCCAGAGAGTCGTCGTAAGCCAGTCCAGGGTCAGAAGCCAGAGGAATCACCGTAAGCCGCACCGGGGTCAGAAGCCAGAGAGTCGTCGTAAGCCAGTCCTGGGTCAGAAGCCAAGGAAACACCGTAAGCCAGTCCAGGATCAGGAACCACAGGAGACCGAGACGACACTGGAACGCAGCAACTGGAGACAGGAAAACCTGGGAACCTCGTTGCAAGGCAAAGTGCTTCTGGACTGCAGGGCTTAAATAGCCCTGCAGCGTCTGACGTCATCCCCAGGGAGGAACTGGCTTTTCCCGCTCTGGGCCCTTTAAGAACAGGGCAGGAACGCGCGCGCGTGCCTAGGGGGGCGGAGCCAGCCGCGGGGAACACCGGCAGAGCGAGGGAGGCTGAAGCGCGGTGCCTGAGAGCCCTGCAGGCCCGGGAGAGGTGACCACGTGCCGGGGACGCCGCGGCCGAGATCCCTGCTGCCCCGGGGAACGGGAAACGGTCCCGGGACCGCGGCGGGGTGAGTGCCGATCCCGGGGCCATCCCGGGATCGCAACAGTACCCCCCTCCTACGCCCCCTCCCGGGGGGTCGCGGCTTATCTGGATGTGCCACATGAAATTGGCGAAGGAGATCTTTATCCAGAATGTGGGCGGAGGGTTCCCACGAGTTCTCCTCAGGACCGTATCCTTCCCAGGAGAGAAGATATTCCCAGCGATGACGACGGAGCCGAACATCTAACACCTCCTTAACCGTGTACGTGGCCCCGGGATCAGAAGCGACATCGGAGGGCTCCGGAGGCAGGGGTCGAAAGCGAGAGAGGACCACCGGCTTGAGGAGGGAAACATGGAAGACATCATGTATCCGAAGAGTAGATGGAAGACGTAAGCGGTAGGAAACCGCTCCAACTCGTTCGGCCACCCGGAAGGGTCCAATGTATCGGGGCGCTAGCCTCATGGAAGGAGTCTGAAGCTGAATGTTCTTGGTACTCAGCCATACCTTAGATCCAGGCAGGAACACTGGAGCGGGTCACCGAGACCTATCCGCGTAAGCCTTGAACCGTGCGGCGGTGCGGTGAAGTTTCTCTTGTGTGGCGTGCCAAAGCTGATGAATCTGGCTGGCCGTCAGTTGCGCCGCTGGTGAGGAGGTAGACACTGGTAACGGTAGGGGAGGTTTGGGAACCTTCCCATAAACCAACTGGAAGGGAGACTGTAGCGTGGCCAAGTGTCGATGGCGATTGTAAGAGAACTCGGCCCACGGAAGAAGAGTGACCCAGTTGTCCTGCTGCTCCCCTACAAAGGCTCGGAGGAATGTTTTCAGAGTTCTATTCGTGCGTTCAACTTGACCGTTGCCCTGGGGTTGAAATGCCGTGGTTAAGTCCAGCTGAACCCCAAATTTCTTGCAGAGCGCTCGCCAATATTTTGCCGTGAATTGGGGCCCTCGGTCCGAGGCAATATGTAGAGGCAAACCATGCAGTCGGAAGACATGCTGGATAAACAGTTCAGCCAATTCCGGAGCCGTGGGTAACTTGGCAAGTGGCACAAAATGGGCCATTTTCGAGAAGCGGTCAACAGTGACCCAAACCACAGTCTTACCCTGGGACGGAGGCAAGTCTACCACGAAATCTGTGGAGATGTGAGTCCATGGTTCCGTGGGTACAGGGAGTGGCTGGAGGAGACCCCAGGGGCTGCCTGGTAATGGCTTCTGCTGTGCACACGTGGGACTGGACGTATAGGCGAACATCCTCCTTCACCCGTGGCCACCAATAGAATTCGGTTAGTAGCTCAAGAGTCCGGGCAATCCCGGGATGGCCCGCCGTCAGGGAGTCGTGTGCCCAAGCTAGGACCTTCTTTCTCGAGCGTACGGGAACTACTGTCTTCCCCGCGGGTGCAAGTTCGGTGGCAGACAATTGGACCTTCGCCGGATCCAGAATGTATTGAGGGGTTTCAGAGGTGTCCTCACTTTCAGTGGTGCGTGACAGGGCGTCTGCCCTAATATTCTTGGCCGCCGGTCGGTACCGAAGGGAGAAATTGAACCGGCTGAAAAAGAGGGACCAGCGTGCCTGCCGGGGATTGAGCCTTTGCGCATGGGATAAATACTCCAAATTTTTGTGGTCCGTGTAAACTATGATTGGATGTTGAGCCCCCTCCAGCCACTGGCGCCATTCCTCAAAGGCTAGTTTGATGGCAAGTAGTTCCTTGTCCCCGATACCGTAGTTCTTCTCGGCGGGTGAAAACTTCCGGGAGAAGTAGGAACATGGCCGAGCTTTACCGTCCTTGGAGGTCTGGGACAGGACGGCCCCAACGGCCACATTGGAGGCATCCACCTCCACTATAAACAGGCATACGGGATCCGGGTGTCGGAGACAGGTGTCCTGAAGGAAGGCCTCCTTAAGATCCTGGAAGGCCTGCACGGCGGTTGGAGTCCAGTTCCGGGCATCGGCGCCCTTGCGTGTAAGGGCCGTTAGGGGCGCCACCAGGGTGGAGTACTGCGGGATAAAGTGGCGGTAAAAGTTGGCGAAGCCTAAGAAACGCTGGAGCGCTTTTACTCCCATCGGTTGTGGCCAGTTCCGGATAGCGGCGACCTTTTCAGGATCCATGCGGAAGCCGGTGGAGGAGACGATGTACCCCAGGAAGGGCAAAGATTCCTCCTCGAACTGGCATTTCTCCAGCTTGGCATACAGCCGGTTCTCCCTTAGCCTTAGCAAAACCTGGCGCACATGTTGACGGTGTTCCTCAAGGTCCCGGGAGTATATTAACACATCGTCCAGGTAGACAATGACTGAAGTGTACAGGAGGTCGCGAAGTACCTCGTTCATTAGATTTTGGAACACGGCTGGGGCGTTACAGAGACTGAATGGCATGACGAGGTACTCGTAATGACCGTCCCTGGTATTAAAGGCGGTCTTCCACTCGTCTCCCGGTCGGATCCGTACAAGGTTGTACGCCCCTCTAAGATCTAGCTTGGTGAAGATGCGGGCCCCTTGCAGACGATCCAGGAGTTCCGGAATCAGGGGCAACGGATAGCGATCTCGTCGGGTGATCTGGTTCAGGCCCCGGTAATCGATACAGGGCCGAAGAGACCCATCCTTTTTGGCCACAAAAAAGAAGCCGGCTCCTGCCGGGGAATTGGATGGTCTTATAAACCCTCGGTCTAGATTCTCCTTAATGTAGGCAGACATGGCCTTAGTTTCTGGCAGGGACAGAGGGTAAACTCTTCCGCGAGGTGGCGTGGTATCCGGCAGCAAGTCAATCGCACAATCGAAGGGGCGATGTTCAGGTAGTAATTCAGCCTTCTCTTTAGAGAAGACATCCCGGAAGGCCTGGTACTGTGGTGGCACCATCAGCGGGGCTGCCAGAAGCGGAAGCGTCTGTAGCGGCTGAGCAGGAAGGCAGCGATGGAAGCAGGCTGACCCCCATGACGTGATCTGAAGCGAGTCCCAGTCTATCACTGGGGAATGTTGCCGTAGCCAGGGCAGTCCCAGGATGAGCGGGTGAATGGATTTCTCGAGGATGAGAAAAGAGATCTCTTCCTTATGAAGGAGCCCGACCTGAAGCTGGAGAAGGTGCGTACGAGTGGTAATGGTCCCTGGGAGAGGAACCCCCTGGATGGACGATACCCGCAAAGGTGGTTCCTGAGGCAAGACCTCGAGCTGTAGTTGTTGTACCAGATCTCGGAGGATAAAATTCCCCCCAGACCCGGAGTCGAGCAGTGCCAGGGTATCGAATCCTCCTCCAGGAAGACAGAGTTTCGCCGGGACGGTACATGGGGAGTTCGGAGAGGCACTGCCTAGAATCAACTCCCCACTAGACTCTAGGTTCGGGCGTTTCCCGGACGCTCTGTGCAGCGAGCCAGAAAGTGCCCCTTACCACCGCAGTAGAGACATAACCCCTGTGAGCGTCGACGCCTCCGTTCTTCGGCGGAGAGAGGACCTCGGCCCAATTGCATGGGTTCTTCAGGCGGGAGGGCAGCTGCCGTAGGTGGAGAGGCTCGGACCCGAGGTGGCGTGGTTCGACGAGCGGCCAGTGCCTGGACGGGCCTTCGTTCCCGGAAGCGGCGCTGGATGCGTCGGTCCACTCGTCCGGCCAGCTATATGAGCTCTTGGAGGTCATCCGGAAGGTCCCGGGCCGCGAGTTCGTCCTGGAGCCGTGGGGAAAGGCCCTCCAGGAATATTCCATGTAAGCTATCCTCCCCCCAGGCCAGTTCAGATCCAAGGGTCTGGAACTCCATAGCGTATTCCTCTAGGGGGCGATTGCCTTGTCTCAGCTGGAGTAGTTCTGAGGCAGCCGTGGAGGCGTGAGACGGTTCGTCGAAAATTCTCCGGAAAGCCTTGACGAACTGTACGAGGTTATTCAATCGGGAATCCTGGTGCTCCCAAAGAGAGGAGGCCCAAGCCAGGGGTCTGCCATCCAGGAGAGAAATAATGTAGGTCATCTTGACCCGGTCGGTGGAGAATTGCGCAGGCAGAAGATCAAAGCGGATATAGCATTGGTTGAGGAAACCCCGACACGCCTTCGGATCTCCAGAATACCGGGGCGGTGGTGGCATCTGTACCGGGGCAGAGGAGCCCGTACTGGCCTGAGACGAGGATGCTGCGGAGCGGGCTGCGGAGGGCCCCTCAACCCGATCCGCCAGGCGTTGAACGGTTGACATCAAGGTATCGAGGCAAGTCTGTTGTTGTTGCAGTTTCTGGGCTATGCCCGGAATAGCCTTGAGGCCGGCAAGGTCCGCGGGTCCATGGCCTTGCAATCTGTTGGATTCGTGGACCCTTGGGCCGATCGGAACCAGAGGGTGAGCCGCTGAGTGAGGTGGCAGCGGTGGTCCCGACCAGGAGGCGGCAAGGACGGAGTTGTGGGTGGCCGGAGGAAGAACCTAGGAAGCCCTATGTGACCAAGGGCCTTGGCAAGGAAGGATGAAACGGTGGAGCTGGCACAGTGGTGAGAAGATCTTCGCCCTGGAAGCCGATCCTCCCCCGAGAGGAGCTCGTAGGAGTTCGGCCGCTGGGACTTAGGAGATTCACCCTGGAAGCCGGAGTCCCCCCAGGAGGAGCCCGTAGGGACCCGGCCGCTGGGACTTAGGAGGGCCCGCGGGGGCTGAGTCGGACGGAGTCCAAGGTCGTCGCTCACCAGTCCAGAGTCGTGTACCAGAGAATCGTCGCTTGCCAGTCCAGGATCAGAAGCCAATGGATCGCTGTAAGCCAAACCAGGGTCAGAGGCCAGAGTCGTCGTAAGCCAGTCCAGGGTCAGAAGCCAGAGGAATCACCGTAAGCCGCACCGGGGTCAGAAGCCAGAGAGTCGTCGTAAGCCAGTCCGGGGTCAGAAGCCAAGGAAACACTGTAAGCCAGTCCGGGATCAGGAACCACAGGAGACCGAGACGACACTGGAACGCAGCAACTGGAGACAGGAAAACCTGGGAACCTCGTTGCAAGGCAAAGTGCTTCTGGACTGCAGGGCTTAAATAGCCCTGCAGCATCTGACGTCATCCCCAGGGAGGAACTGGCTTTTCCCGCGCTGGGCCCTTTAAGAACAGGGCAGGAACGCGCGCGCGCGCGCGCCTAGGGGGGCGGAGCCAGCCGCGGGGAACGCCGGCAGAGCGAGGGAGGCTGAAGCGCGGTGCCTGAGGGCCCTGCAGGCCCGGGAGAGGTGACCACGCACCGGGGACGCCGCAGCCGAGATCCCTGCTGCCCCGGGGAACGGGAAACGGACCCGGTACCGCGGCGGGGTGAGTGCCGATCCCGGGGCCGTCCCGGGATCGCAACAGCTTAAGTACACGTAGGCAGTGACATCATGCAGAGGTGACGCCCCCAAGGTTCCCGCCATGACGTGGATAAGACGAGGGTAGGCGCGCGCATGCCCTAAGTTACACCAGATTCAAGATGGCGACCGGGATCGCCCACGCTGTCCCGGGATCGTCAGGGAGGTCGGCATGCAGAAGCAGAGGTGGCCATCTTTGCCAGAATCGGAGCTATAGGGCAAAATGAGGTGAGGAGCAAAGGTCGCAGCCGTCTGCAACCAACAGGCGCAACAAAGTGCCTCTTTCTTCCTGCTATTGAGGAGGGAATGTGGTCTGACAACCGATGGGGTCTACTGGCTGCTCAAAGTGGGGGAGGAATGCCCACCAGCTAAGTGGCAAGGGAAACGACAAGGTCAGTTCTTTGGTGGTGATGTCTTTGGGGGAGGGGGTACAGCAAAACATAAATCACTAACATAGAATGGGAAGAAAATCAGGCCCCTGGCTCAGGGGATCCTGGCAGGCAGTACCTGGAGAAGTTCTCAATACGGACCCCGTACTTGGCCTCAGTTGCCTTCTTGCCCATCTGGATGTTGAATCCCGGGTCAAATAGGAGAACAAAAGAGATGATCCCAGTCTCAGGCTTCAGGTAGAGCAGGAAGGAATCCTTTACTACTAACCACCTACAGGGGAGGAGCGGGAGGGGTGAGGGAAGGGAACACATATGTCAGTGACATGGGACAAGGAGCACACACGTGATAGTAACATTGGATGGGAAGCACATGTGCAGTGGTAACAAGATGATGGGAGCATGAGGAAGCACATTCTTTACACAGAATACGGGAGCACCAGTAGTAATATCATGGGACAAGGGGCATTAACAGCAATAACACAGGCATATTAACGACAATGTACAGGACAAAAAGGATCAATAACAGCAGGTACACACAGCAGGAGGTACTGGACAGGAAGAATTAATTGCAGTAACAAAGGACAAAGGAGTATTACCTGTAGTTACAGAGAAGATTTAACAGCAGTAACAATGAATGTTGCCCAGTGCTTCATTACCATTCTCTTGTGCTAGGGATCCTCTGTGTTTATGCCATGCTTTTTTGAAGTCTGACACTGTCCTTGTCATCATCACCTCCTTCAGGAGGATATTCTAGGCATCTGTGAAAAATGCCTCCTCACATTCTTCCTGAATCTATCCCTTGGAGCTTTATATTGTGACTCCTAGTTCTACAACTTCCTTTCCATTAAAAAAAAACCTGAGCATCCTGTGCATTAATACCTTTCAGGTATTTAAATGTCTCATCTCTTTTTTATGGGATACCAAAATGTCAATCGATGAGCACCAAATCAATTTAGGAAGGATTATTACAATAATCGTGAAATAGCCCAAAACGAATCCTTCGTGTTGCATATATGACTTCTCTGAAATAAGATTCCTTAATTCTCAAAAATAGAGTATGATAGTTCAAACGTTGTGAGGCAAAAAATATTTATGGAAGGAGAGGAACGTTTCATATACAATGATCATAAATCCCCAACAGGGTGATACTGACTCTCAATTTAATCATCAACGAACCTCCTCCAACCAAAGTATGTAGTGAATGTGCAAACGTTTTTTCAAAAATGAAATTTTCTGTGTATATCTTTTAAAACATTAATCATTTCACTTATTTATGAAGGTGAAGTAAATCACTCCAAAATTCCAAATATTTTTTTTTTAAAATTTTTTTTGAATAAACACTCCTCGCAGCTTGATGACTGATCCCAATAAAGGGTATAAAGCAATGCTTTCAAGACAACCTAGATCGGCATGCTAGATGGACTCTGAAGGCTTAAAAAAGCTTTTTTAAGCCTTCAGAGTCCATCTAGCATACCGATCTAGGTTGTCTTGAAAGCATTGCTTTATACCCTTTATTGGGATCAGTCATCAAGCTGCGAGGAGTGTTTATTAAAAAACATTTTTTAAAAAAAAATATTTGGAATTTTGGAGTGATTTACTTCACCTTCATAAATAAGTGAAATGATTAATGTTTTAAAAGATATACACAGAAAATTTCATTTTTGAAAAAACGTTTGCACATTCACTACATACTTTGGTTGGAGGAGGTTCGTTGATGATTAAATTGAGAGTCAATATCACCCTGTTGGGGATTTATGATCATTGTATATGAAACGTTCCTCTCCTTCCATAAATATTTTTTGCCTCACAACGTTTGAACTATCATACTCTATTTTTGAGAATTAAGGAATCTTATTTCAGAGAAGTCATATATGCAACACGAAGGATTCGTTTTGGGCTATTTCATCTCTTTTTTAAACATTAAGAAGTTCCTTCAGTCTCATCTCATAGGGTTCTGGTACAAACCCTGCACCATTTCAATTGCCCTTCTCTGGACTGTCTCTAGTCTCTCTATATCCTTTCTGAGATATGGCCTCCAGAAATGTACACATGAGGCCTCACCAGTCACCTGTAAAGAAGCATTATAAGAAAATTATTCCTTACCTGCTAATTTTCGTTCCTGTAGTACCATGGATCAGTCCAGACCGTGGGTTATGTCCCCAGTCCAGCAGATGGAGTCAGCACAAGCTTCGAGGGGGCGTTACCCTATATACCACTACCCCCTCTGCAGGAGTTCAGTATCGAGTATATCAAAGCCCGAGTAGAAAACCCCCTCTGGATCAAGTTTGTATGAACAGTCAATGCATAACAATTGCAAAACTCAACAATTAACGGTAGACATCCTACCAACTTGTAGGGAGCTGTGAAAACATTGAAAAGTAAAAACTGTGAAGCACAGAACATTGTGATAAGGGACGTAGAGTAGAGTCGAGCAGGAAAAAGGTCCCAAACGCGGTGGGCGTCTGGACTGATCCATGGTACTACAGGAACGAAAATTAGCAGGTAAGGAATAATTTTCTTTTCCCTGTACGTACCTGGATCAGTCCAGACTGTGGGATGTACCCAAGCTTCCCTAAATCGGGTGGGGTCCTGCGAGGCCTGCTCGGAGAACCTGCTTGCCAAAATGTCCCGAGACTGAAGAGGCGAGGTGCAGGCGATAGTGCCTCGAGAACATGTGTAACGATTTCCAGGTAGCTGCTCTACAGATTTCCTGAGTAGAGACCGAGCGAGCCTCCGCCCAGGAAGCCGCCTGAGAACGTGTAGAATGAGCTACAATGCCGGGTGGGGGAGTCCGCCCCGCCCCAATGTAGGAAGCGGCAATGCCCGCCTTCAGCCATCTTGCAATGGTCGCCTTCGAGGCCTGAGACCCCTTCTTGGGACCGGACCAAAGCACGAAGAGATGGTCAGAAATCCGAAACTCATTGGTAGCCTCCAGATAGAGACGCAGAGTACGCCTGACATCCAAGAGTCGGAGAGCCTTCGGCTCGGAGGAAGAGAAGGACGGCAGTTCCACCGTCTGGTTCACATGGAATGCAGAGACCACTTTCGGAAGGAAAGAGGGAACGGTGCGAAGCGACACTCCAGAGTCGGAGAAACGCAGATAAGGCTCTCTACACGACAGAGCCTGCAGCTCCGAAATGCGGCGAGCGGAACAGATGGCCACCAGGAATACCGTCTTGAGGGTGAGATCTTTGATCGTTGCACTGCGCAGTGGCTCGAACGGTGGTCCCGACAGGGAGCGAAGCACAAGGTTGAGACTCCAGGAGGGACAAGGGTCCCGTAACGGAGGCCGTAAATGCTTGACACCCTTGAGGAAACGAGCAATGTCCGGGTGCTGTAGCAGAGAGCCCCCGTCGCGCAACAGCGAACCCAAGGCGGCCACCTGCACCCGTAGGGAATTATAGGTGAGCCCTTTGTCCACCACCGCCTTTAAGAACTGAAGGATCTGAGGAACAGAAGCCTTAGTGGGTCTCGTGTCCTGGCTGGCACACCACAGCTCGAACACCTTCCAGACTCTAACATAGGCCACTGACGTCGATGTCTTATGTGCCCGTAGCAGCGTGGATACTACCGCCTCCGGGTAGCCCCGGCGCCGGAGGCGGCGCCTCTCAAAAGCCAGGCCGCAAGACAGAAGAGTTCTGCCTGATCGAAAAATACCGGACCCTGACGTAAGAGACGAGGGAGGTGCCCCAGTCTGATTGGCCCGTCGATCACCAGCTGTAGCAGGTCCGCGAACCAGGGCCTCTTGGGCCATTCCGGGGCGACGAAAATCACGGTTCCCTGATGGCTTTCTATTCTGCGGAGCATCCTGCCCACCAGGGGCCACGGCGGAAATGCGTAGAGTAGAAGATGTGGCGGCCACGGAAGAGCCAGAGCATCCACTCCCTCCGCGCCGTGCTCTCTCCGGCGACTGAAGAAGCGTGGAGCCTTGGCGTTGAGAGCAGAGGCCATCAGATCCAAGTGGGGGGCTCCCCACCGATGGACGAGTAGTTGCATCGCGTCCTCGGACAGAGACCACTCTCCGGGGTCCAGCAGTTGGCGACTGAGGAAGTCCGCCTGAACGTTGTCCACTCCGGCGATGTGCGAGGCCGCTAGCCGGACGAGATGACGCTCTGCCCATTGCATCAGCAGCGCCGCCTCTAGCGCGACCTGCCGGCTGCGCGTGCCGCCTTGGCGTTTGATGTAGGCCACGGTGGTAGCGTTGTCCGATAGGATTCTGACCTCCCGGTTCCGAAGAAGCGGCAGGAAATGTCGCAGAGCTAGCCTGACCGCCCTGGTTTCCAGACGGTTGATGGACCACTTCGCCTCCAGCGCGGACCACGTCCCCTGCGTAGCGCTTCGATCGCAGACTGCTCCCCAACCCACTAGACTGGCATCGGTGGTTACCACCACCCAATTTGGCAGATCGAGAGACACGCCGTGGGCCAGGTTTGACGGATCCAACCACCAGCCCAGACTGTCCCTGGCCTTCTGCGGAAGCGGGAGGATCATCTGGTAGTCCTGCGAAATCGGTTTCCAACGGGAGAGGAGCGCCCACTGCAAGGGCCTGAGATGCGCAAACGCCCAAGGGACCATGTCGATGGTGGAGCCCATCACCCCCAGGAGCTGGAGGTAGTCCCAGGAAGTGGGATCTTGTAACGCAGAGAACCGCTGTACATGATCCCGCAAAGAGTGCGCCTTGTCCTGACGCAGAAAGACTTTGCCCAGCCGGGTGTCGAAGGTCGCCCCCAAAATATCCAAGCGCTGCGAGGGTACGAGGGAGCTCTTGGAGAAGTTCACTACCCATCCCGCCACAACTACCATGATCTTGGTAAAGGTACGCGGTGCCGTCGCCAATCCGAACGGGAGAGCTATGAACTGGAAGTGCTGGTCCAGGATCTTGAACCGGAGGAGACGGTGATGATCCGGGCGGATGGGAATGTGCAGGTAGGCCTCCGTGAGATCCAGGGAGGCGAGGAACTCCCCCCGATGTACCGCCGCAATCACAGACCGCAGCGTTTCCATGCGAAACCGGACCACTCGGAGGGACTTGTTGACTTCCTTTAGGTCCAGGATGGGCCGGAAGGAACCGTCCTTCTTTGGCACTACGAAGTAGATGGAATAGTGGCCCGAGCCCACCTCTCCGAAGGGCACGGGTGCGATAGCGCCTATCTCCTGAAGTCTGTCCAGTGTCGACTGCACCGCCCTTCTCTTGAGCGCCGAGCCACAGGGGGAGAAAATGAACCTTGTCTGCAGGGGACGGACAACTTCCAATGCGTAGCCGTGTTCTATGGTGTCCAAGACCCACTGGTCCGAGGTGATCTGCGCCCACTCCTTGTAGAAAAACGCCAGCCGACCCCCATTTCTGGGAACGGCGGAGTGGGCGAGCCTGACATCATTGTGAGGCCTTAGGAGAGGGGTTACCTGCTCCGGGGGCGGTGCGCGCGGGCCTCCGTCCGCGAAAGGACCGCGACCAGGTCTGTGACCTGGAGGCGGCGGGTCTAGAGCCCGATGGCCTGTAGCTCCTGTAGCGCCGCTGCGCCCTGGCTCTGGTCCGGGAAGAGGCATACGCTCTAGAAGGACGATATCTATCCTCCGGCAGACGATGAACAGCGTTTTCCCCCAGAGACTTGATGATCTGATCCAGATCCTCCCCGAAGAGGAACTTACCTCTGAATGGAAGGGAGCCCAGACTCGACTTGGAGGACGTATCCGCTGCCCAGTTGCGAAGCCACAGCAGGCGCCGTGCCGCCACTACCGACACCATGGATCTTGCCAGGACCCGAAACAGGTCGTACGAGGCATCCGCCCCGTACGCCACCGCCGCTTCTAGCCTATCCGCCTGGGCGGCCTCATCGGCAGGCAGGTCCTGCGACGTGAGAAGCTGTTGTACCCAGAGAAGACTAGCTCGCTGAGCAAGCGAACTGCACATCACCGCCCGCATACCCAGGGCGGAGACCTCGAAGACCCTTTTGAGAAAGACTTCCAACTTGCGATCCTGCGTGTCCCGCAAGGCCGCTCCTCCCGTCACAGGTATAGTCGTCCTCTTCGTGACTGCCGACACTGCGGAGTCCACTTTTGGAGCCTTGATGAGTTCCAGGAAATCCTCAGGCAGTGGATACAGCTTCTCCATGGCACGGCTGACCTTCAGGGAAGCCTCCGGTGTATCCCATTCCCTAGTGAGAAGTTGTAGGAACGACTCGTGAATGGGAAAAGCCCGAGCCCTCGGTCGAAGGGCCGCCAAGACCGGATCACCCTTCTTTGAAGATGTTACGACAGCGGGAGTCACTGGAGCGGGCGGGTCCGGGGGCGGATCCAGGTCCAATTCCTGTATGATCTGTGGAATGAGATCGTCTAGCTCTTCCCTCTGAAAGAGGCGTAGGGTACGCGGGTCATCCCCCTCAGTCGTTCCGTCCCCTTGCCCCAAATCAGGAATCACAGGGCCGTGTGCGGCCAGGACCGCAGCCACCCCCGCAGCAGCGGGGGTCAGACGGACCCGGGGGGGGGGACCGGAGGGGCCCCCGTCACCACCGGGTCAGGGGGATTCGGTGTTGGAGGTGCAATCCTGGGCATCTTTGCCGGGGGAGGCCCCGCGGGAGTTTCCAATCCTTGTAGGTAGGCAGTGTGCATAAGCAAAATAAACTCCGGGGAAAACCCCGGCCTGCCCGGGGGGGCCTCGGAGGAAGGAGGTTCTGATGTTCCCTGGGCCTGAGAGCCTTGCTGTGGCAACAAAATTGGGGGAAAAATGTCTGCAAGATCATTGTCCCCCTGCGCTGCCTGCGTTTCCTCAGCGCGCTGAGAATTTAAAATGGCCGCCGTTCCCGCCATAACTGGTGGAGTGGCCGGCCCCCGCCGCCCGGGCAACGCCGAAAAAAATGAAAATTCGCGGAGGGACTGCGAGGTGCCTTCCCCCCCCCGGGAAGGTACCGTGCGCAGATGCCCTCGCGGGAAATCCGGGACCCCGGCTCGCCGCAGGCCGAACAGTGCGACGGCCGCGGCATCGGGTCTCCCGGCAAAAATAAAAATTAAGAGCCTCGGGGGGGGCCAAGAGCACGGGGAATAGTCACGGGGGGGCCCGGTCGGCCTGCGCTGCCCGCTGTCCCAGAGCGCAAGTAGGTGCTGCGGGGGGGCCTGCTCGGCCGCGCTGCCCATTCGATTAGTCCCTCCCTGCCAGTTCCAGCAGCCCACGTGGTTCGCAACTGCCCGGGGAAGAGGGAACACCGCGGAGAGGCCGGCCCCACCGGCTTCCGCGAGGCACCACACTGAGGAGGCTGAAAAGGAAACTGTACAAAATACCCAAAACAAAACTTACCCCCCGGACCAAGAACCAAGCACGCAGGAGACAGCACAGAAGCAGAAGAGAGTCAAAGCCACGCCTCCCCAAAAATTGACAGCTTTCTTTTTTTTTTTGTTTAAAACTTGATCCAAATTGCTAGAAATCAGACAGAAATCAGAAGAAAAGAAGGCAGAAGAAAAGAATCCCTGCCAGATTGGGGAAACTCCGATTCCCCTCCTCGCATCTGCTGGAGTCAGAAGATACTGAACTCCTGCAGAGGGGGTAGTGGTATATAGGGTAACGCCCCCTCGAAGCTTGTGCTGACTCCATCTGCTGGACTGGGGACATAACCACGGTCTGGACTGATCCAGGTACGTACAGGGAATACCTCTCTTTTCTACTGGTTATGCTTCTCCCTAAGTATCCTCCTGGCTCTGGCCACCACCTTATCACACTGCACTATCTTGAAATCATCTGACACTATCACGCCTAGATCCTTCTCCTGGTCAGTACAATCAGCTCTTCACCATCTACTGCATATGGCTGGCTCCCATTGATTTCTATATCCCACAGGCATGACTCTGCAGCATTGTATCTTAACTGCCACTCCTCAAGCTATCTTTTTGCTCAAAGAGTACATGTCCCATCCCGACACGGTCCGCGTTTCAAAACAAATGTTTCTGCATTGGAGGGTGACTTCATTATGATGAATTACATCTTTAAGCAGTGTTGGGATGGGACGTGTACTCTTTGAGCAAAAATATAAGTTTTTATATGCAACCAAAAGACTTTGAAAAAATTATACAATGTGCCAGATGATTATTTATAAGACAATGAAGGTCTCAGTCCTGGTAGCGTCTATTATGATGGCATAATTGAACATATATTGGTATCTGGGAAAGTGTTTTCTTTTAGTATATTTTGTAGTTTCCATTGGGTTTCACACTGTCTTGCATGTGAAGGAAATAACCAGTTTGATCACTTAATCTACCAGTTTGCCCAGTCTATCTCTAGGTCATCAAGACCCCTCTGATTCTTTAGCCTGCACTCCCTGCAGTTTACGCACACCCTTCGCCCAGTCAGTATTTGGCTATAATGAGTTTTTTTCAGACTTACACCTAAACAAGAGCAGAAGTAAATATGCATAGGTAACAGCCTGACTGATTTAAAATCAGGATTTACGCATGTAAATGTTGGCCCCGACAAACAAGAGCAGAAGTAAATATGTGCAGGTAACAACCTGATGGGTTTAAAATCGGGATTTATGCCTGTAAATGTTGGCCCCGTCCTGAAATGCTCCTGACAAACAAGAGCAGAAGTAAAATATGTGCAGGTAACAGCCACATGGAGCCTCCATCTGCTGGCAGGGGAGCACAATCCATTGGTCCTGAGTCCATTTGGCTACACACTAGGAAATCAGGATTTACGCCTGATGTTGGCCCCACCCTGGAACACCTCTGACCACCCCTAATCTGCCCCTTTTTATCACGCGTTCCGTTGCACGTGCACATAATTTGTCGGTTTTAAAATACGAGTTGTTCACACTCGGCCTTTTAACACAAGCGACTCTTAAAATTTACCCCTAAGGGAACACAGAGAAGTTCTGGCAGCTCTGCTGGTGACCTTTTCAATGCTTCTTTAGAGTCAGGCATGGTTCCAGATGACTGGAGACAAGCAAATGTGGTTCCTATTCACAAAAGTAGAAGTAAGGAGAGGCTGAGAACTACAGGCCGGTTAGTCTGATCTTCGTGGTGAGTAAATAAATTAAATTGCTGCCAAAACAGAGGATAATGCAGTTTCTGGAATCTAATGAGGCCGCATGGTTTTACCAGAGGTAGGTCTTAGACAAATCTGATTTAATTTTTTTCACTGAGTGACTACAGAGTTGGGTCAGAGTAAATGTAGTGCACTTGGATTTCAGTAAGGTCTGTGACACAGTTCTGCATAGGCGACTTATAAATACATTGAGCGTTCTTGATATGGGCCCTGGGTTAGAAATTGGTGGAGTGGTAGGTGAGAAAGGTTAGTGGTAAATGACATTCACTGCAAGGAGAGGGACATGATTAGCGGTAAGCCACTGGGATCAGTCCTTGGACATTTCTGCGAGTAACACTGCAGAAGGATTGTCAGAAAAGGTTTGTCTTTTTGCCATTCATACCAAAATTTGTAACAGGGTAGATAGCCAGGAAAATATGAGGAAGGATCTAGCAAAGCTCAAGGAATGGTCTAGGGTCTGATAGCTAAGATTTAATGCTAAAAATTGCAGAGTTATGCATTTGGGTTGCAAAAACCCAAAAGGAGAGATATAGAGGTGAAATTCTTCTAAGCACAACGGTGAAATCTGGGGGTGATCGTACCCAATAATCTTAAGATGGCCAAACAGATAGGTAAGGCAACAGCAAAAGCCAGAAAGATGCTTGGCTGCACACAGAGAGGAATGGTCAGCAAAAAAGGGAGGTGATATTGTCTCTGTACAGTCCCTGGTGAGACCTCACCTGGAATACTGTGTACAATTCTAGAGACCACACTTTCAAAAGGATATAAACTGTTTGGAGTCTGTCCAATGGTTGCTACTAAAATGGTCAGTGGCCTTTGTTCTAAAGCATATGGGGACAGACTTAAAGATACCCTAAAGGAAAAACAGGATGGGGGAATTATGAAAGAGACATTTAAATTCCTCTAATTTTCCATGCAGAGGAGGCGAGCCTTTTTCAAAGGAAAGGAGGCTCTAGAACAAGGGATCTGGGATAAAGGTGAAAGAGGATAGACTCAAAAGTAATCTAAGGAAATATATGTAGCGAACTATACGGTCACGGATCACGCTACCAGTAAGTCCTGGGTTCTCCTGTGTCACTTAGATCAATGCAGGATAGTTTAAAGGGGAGGCACCATTCAAATATAGCCCCTCCCTTTGAGGGGTCTGGAGTGGCCATCCCCCTGGGAAAGGTTTTATAGCAGTGCTCTGGCTAGAGCTCTGGGGCAGTGTGAGTTGATTTTTGGAGTTAGTGGAAGCAGAGAGGAGCATTTGCCTTAATTTAGATGTTTGGGCCTGCTCTGAAATCTTCAAACTGTGCTGATAGTCCTAACGGGTCAGGGATCTGCCTTTCCTATCTACTACCTGGTGGGTAAGGTTTGCATCCTGGGAGTATTTTGGCCTTAAAAAGACTTTACTTTGTAAGAAGCCTGGCAAGACCTATGTACCACCTGACTCAGGGAACAGGGAACCCTGCTTTTGGGGCTGCACAGGTGAGAGAAGACCTGAGGTGAGCTGGTGCAGGACATTCCGGTGTTACTTCATTATTGGAAAAAAATATTATTTGTAAAATATCTGGGAGAAAGTGTTTGGCTGCCCTTTTTCTTGCCCGTCCGAAGGATATCAGAGCTTCTGTTCCAGTGGGATTCCTCCCACAAGGAATCCAAACAACAAGAGAATCTAAGAGAACAACGAACTGTGAGTAACAACATGATAGCACTGAGGACACCACCCAGTGTTTCTACTACCCTGGGGAGAGAAATAATTTAGCTCTCTGTGCAGAGACAATAGCATTATATTTTTGCCAGTTTGGAAGGGGTGATCTAAGGGATACCCTGCCCACATGAGGACTCTATTCCAAGTCCTGGAGGGTAGAAGTTTAACTGGCTCTGGTGCCAGAAATTCCTTTTTTTTTAATTCTTTATTTATGGTTATTTAACGTTTTACACAGGAAATCCTAACAAACTTATCCTTTATCCTTCAATTTTTCAAGAAAATATATGAATTAAGTAGTAAACATAAAATAAACATTTCAATCTCTCATAACCTTAATTCTTTAAACAGGCAAATTCAGGGGATCCATGATCCATAAGAACAAACCATTAAGGAAAAAGAGAAAAAGCAAATTAAGGAGGATTTGAAACATTACTTATTGCCCTGGACTAGCTGGGGTACATTAGCCTCAGATCTATTATTTTCCAGGAAATAACGTAACTGAGAAACCTCAAAAAATATATAACGAGCATTGTCTATATTTAGAACACATTTGCATGGGTATCGAATTGTAATTCTAGCACCTAGCTGCCTGGCCTCTTGACATAATTCAAGCATCTGTTTCCTACGAATTTGTATAGGTTTTGTGATGTCTGGATAGATACATATCTTTTGTCCCATATATAACTTTTCCCTATTACGAAGAAAAAGTTTCAGTATAAGGTCTCTATCTGTTGGAAATACAAAAGAGATCAACAATGTTCCACGATAGTTTATTTGTTCTTCTATAGACGTTTCCAAAAATGCTGTAAGGTCTAATTCGTTGTCCTGAGGGGGGTTAGCCAGCACTGTATACTCTTCCTTGTTCTTAGACACATAGTAGATATTTGAAATTGGCGGAATGGCCTCTTGAGGTATTTGAAGAATCTCAATAATATATTTTCTAAATTGATCTTTCAGAGGAACCAACTTTATATGAGGAAAGTTCAATACCCTCAGATTCAGATATCTTTGGGCATTTTCCATATTTTCTGGTGCCACAAATTCCTGCACAGACTGAAGAAGAGATTGTAAAAGTAAAAGACTTTGTGATGCTGTGGATTAAGTTGTTGTGCCACTCTACATAACTTTGCAATATTAAAGACTTTATTTTGGATACTAGCAGAGTGGCTCCAGTGGTTTTATTTGGCACATTAAGCACACATTGGGACGCACAGATATCCCTCTCCCGAGGTCTTGGAAGTAAGCTTTCCCACCCCACTCAACAAAGAATCCAGGCCCTGGAAGTAAGAGACTGTGTTTCAAGCTAGCCTGGTAAGGTTCCAGCCCCAAAGAGCAAAATAAATACTTTTATGGCCCTACCTGTGCACCGGAGTAGGGTTACATATTTATTTACAGAAAGGGTAGTGAATGCATGGAACAGTCTCCCCGTGGAGATGGAAGTGAAAAGGATAGTACCTGAATTCAAGAAAGCATGGGATAAACACAGATGATTTCTTTGGGAACGGTAAGGATTATAAAGGAAAATTGGTTCTTAGCTGCTAATTTTCGTTCCTGTAGTACCACAGATCAATCCAGACTCCTGGGTTTTGCTTCCCTTCCAGCAGATGGAGACAGAGAAACTTTTACTGACACTGCTACTTAACCACACATGCTACCTGTAGTTCCTCAGTATTAATCTATACCCAAGCAAATTACAACAAATTTCAAAAATGTCCAAACTTTCCAGAACCTACAAAATATGAAAAATATTCTCTGCTATAAAAACAGAATGAGTGGGTAACTCTCCCCTCAATAGAAAGGGCGGGTTCTGGACTGATCTGTGGTACTACAGGAATGAAAATTAGCGGGTAAGAACCAATTTTTCTTTCCCTGTATGTACCCAGATCAGTCCTGCTCACAGAACACTTTCACCAAAAGATGGTGAACCTGTACCTCCCACATCAGACGACAGTGTCTTACAAACGTATGTAGTGACTTCCAAGTTGCCGCTCTGCAAATCTCCTGTGGAGAACAAGCTGTGCCTCCGTCCACGAGGCTGCCCGAGAACGTGTAGAATGCACACGCAATCCCTCCAGAACCGGATGACCATGAACAATTTAAGTGGAACCAATAGCAATAGTAGCCTTAGAAGCCTGAAAGCCCCTCTTCGGACTGCTCCACAGAACGAAAAGTTGATCTGACCTCCTGAAGTCATGTTACCTTGAGATATCTCAATAAAGCTCTTCTTACATCTAACAATTTAAGCTCCCTCGCATGAGGAGTGGACGCGTCCACCACAGGAAAGGCTGGGAGCTCCACTGTCTGATTCACGTGAAACACCGAAACCACTTTCAGCAAAAAAGAAGGTACTGTCCTCAATGAGACCCCCCCAAATTCAAAATCTGAAGGAATGGGTCATGATATGACAGTTCCTGCAACTCAGAAATCGTCCTAGCCAAACATATGGCTACCAGAAAAACAACCTTACGAGTCAAGGCCTTCAGCGTCGCTCTCTGGAGTAGTTCAAAAGGAGCCTCACATAACCCCCTGAGGACAAGATTAAGATTCCAGGATGGACAAACCCGTCGAAGTGGAGGACGCAAATTATTTGTCTCCCTAAGGAACCGAATAACATCCGGATGTGCAGAAACAGAGGACACGAAGACAACCTAGAGCTTCCACTTCAACTTTTAAGGGAGCTAAGAGACAAGCCTTTGGCGAAACCTTCTTGCAGGAAGGACAAAATGTCAGAGACTGACGACCTGAGAGGGCGAACACCTTTAGCGGAGCACCAGGACTCAAAAACCAACCGAACCCCCAGATATTCTAGGGACAGCATCGGTAACAGGCAACGCTACATTCACTACCCAACCTAGCACCCTGATAAGCCAGTCATCCAGATACGGATGCACCAAAATCCCTTCCTTCTGGAGCACTACTGCTGCCACCACCATCACCTTGGTGAAGGTGCGTGGTGCCATGGCCAATCTGAAAGAAATGGCCTTAAACTGAAAATGTTGTCCCAGAATCATGATATTATGTTTCTGTGAACCCAATGATAGAAAGCCAGCCTTACCTGAGCCCCAGCCAAGGTTGGATGCAGAAGAGAAGGGTAAAGATGCTGATTCAGTCCCGGTCGTAGGCAAGCAGCAAGCAAAAGAAATCCAAAGTCCAATCCGGGTCAAAAACAGGCAGCAGGCAAGAGGAATCCAAGGCAATCCGGGTCACAGGCAAGGGTAATTCCAGAAGAAAAACAGCACCAGCACAAGCAAGCCTGTAGCCGAGGCAAAGTTTGTGTCTGGAAGCCAGGTTTAAATAGCCCATTTCCCGAGCTAGCGCTGGGACCGTCAGGAGGCGTGCCGACGTGCTGAGGGGAGCGGAGCCAAGGTGCTGTGTGGGTCGACCATGATGTCGCTGCTACTTCGTGCTGCTCCGGTGTTTTGCAGGGTAAACCCAATTCGCCGTGGTAACAGTACCTCCCTGCAAGGCCCTCTCCCCTGTCTTTTTGGTCTGGGTTAGGAGGGAAACATAAATGAAAGTCACGGATTAGCTGGGGGGCCTGAATATTGCTGGCTGGTTCCCAGTAGTTCTCTTCCGGCCCATAGTTTTTCCATGCAATTAAATATTTAAGTGTCTGTCCCTTGCATCTAGCGCCCAGAATCTCCTGAACTTCATATTGCGTATCCTTCTCCACTATCGTGGGTGACAGCTGCTTGGGTTTCCTAGACAGCCAAGACAAGACTGCTGGTTTGAGAAAAGATATGTGGAATACATCATGAATTTGCAGGGTTGGAGGTAATTGTAACTTATAGGTGACCTCCCCAATCTGTCTCTCCACTGGGAATGGTCCCATAAAACGAGGGGCGAATTTAAGGGAAGGCAAGCGTAATCTGAAGTTACCAGTACTCGGCCAGACCAGTTCTCCTGGGTGCAACTGAGGAGCCAGTCTTTGTTTTTTAACAGCTTGCCTTTTGGCTTTGACTGCTGTTTGTTGCAGTAGGATCCGCATGTCCTCCCATAGCTTCTTTAAGTTTTGGGTAGCCAGATCTACCGCAGGGCAAGTTAATGATGAGGCAAGAGGCAACGGTATCTGCGGATGCCATCCAAAGACCAGACAGAAGGGGGACGAGCCCGTAGCCTGAGTGACATGGTTGTTGTGAGATATTTCTGCCCAAGGACCAGTCATCTTGTCGTTGGGTGATGTAACTGCGCAGGAAAGTCTTGAGTGACTGGTTAGTGTGTTCCGCCAGTCCATTGGTCTGCGAGTGGTAAGTGGAAGAAAAGTCAAGTTGTATTCCAAATTTGCTACACAGATTCCTCCAGAAGCTAGCAGTGAATTGGACTCCTCTATCCAATATAATAAGCTGGGGAAGTCCGTGAATCCGAAAGATGTGTTGGAGAAATAGACGAGCTAATTCAGGTGCTCATAGCTTCTGTTGGGTAAGCCAGGTAAGGCTATAGGTAAGCCAGGAGGCTTACTGGCTATGGGTAAGCTAGGAGGCGGAATGAAAGGGGATATTTTAGAAAATCGGTCGACCACGACCCAGACAGTGTTATTTCCATCAGATAACTTCTTAATCTCTGATTTATCTTGTTTGTACTTCTTTATCTTCTTCAACTGTTCCTTAGATGTAACTAGTATTGTTATTATTTCTAACCAGCTCAATTGTTCATGTGTAAAGCACCGTTGCTATATGTTAAGTTAATTGTAAACCGATGTGATGTTACTAAATGAATGTCGGTATATAAAAGCTACAAATAAATAAATAGGGGTAGATCTGTAATAAAATCAGTTGCATTGTGAGTCCATGGCTTGTCAGGTATGGGCAAGGGTTGTAACAAACCACAGGGTTGAGTTCGGAGACTTTTGTGTGAAGCGCACGTAGGACAGGATTCTACAAATCTTTTGGAGTCTTCTCTCCATTGAGGCCACCTGTTGCGGTCCCAACCGCCCCTCTCATGTTCGGGCTCAGGCCCGCTTACCGTCGCTTCAGCTCCTTCAGGAATCCACTTGAATCCAGGCTCGACAGGGCCGCCGCCCGAGGAGTCCCCACGAGGAAGACGCCATTACAGGCCTACCCTTGCTTGGCCCCGCGCGCGCGAGAAGGGTTCTCTTAAGCGCACAGCACCCGGAAGCCCGGCTCCGCCTCGCCTGCTGACGTCACGCCCTGCTCCAGATTTAACCGGCGTCCAGTCCCCCACTAGACGCCTTGCAACGAGGTTTCCTGCTGACTAGTTGCTTCCTGTTCCTGTTCTTACTTGCTGCTCTCGTTGTCTCCTGGTTCCTGATCCCGGTTTGCTTCACGGACTTCTCGCCAGCCTGCTGCCTGCCTTGACCCCGGTTTGCTTCACGGACTTCTCGCTAGCCTGCTGCCTGCCTTGATCCCGGTTTGCCTCACGGACTTCTCGCCAGCCTGCTGCCTGCCTTGATCCCGGTTTGCCTCACGGACTTCTCGCTAGCCTGCTGACTGCCCTGATCCCGGTTACCTTACGGACCTCTTTGCCAGCCAGTCGCCTGCCTTGGTCCCGGTCCGCCACGGACTTCTGCGCCGGTCACCCGTCACTCCTGCTCCCGGGTAGTCTCGCGGCCAGCTCGACTACCCACCGCCTGCTGTGGCTCCGGCCTGCTTCGCGGCCAATCCGCCTACCCGCAGCCGGTTCAGACCCCACCTTCTTCAGTGACCCACCTGCTAGCCAGCCCTCTCCCTTTCCACTGGCAGCCATCCCTGAACTTTCTGACCTCTCTGGACTATCTTGAACTGTGCTAGTCCCAAGGGCCTGGGTCCCTACGGGCCCCTCCCGGGGGGATTCCAGGCTCCAGGTGTTCCTGCCAAGCTCTGACTCCGCCTCCCGGCCTGCTCTGTGTGTAGCTGCAGGTCGGCCCAAGGGTCCACCTCTTGCTTGCCCACTGCCCAGTCTTAACACCACCAATAGTGACGACTGATGAGTTCTCTGGTACGTTGATGTCCCGGGTGGCCTGCCACATGAGAATCATGAGTCCAACGTAGAACTCTCCCCCAGGAGTTTGGGAACAACAATCTTACCAATGGGGACAGTAAAGGTGGCGGCAATCATAATCCGGACTGGATCGATAATATGACAAGGTGCTTCTGGGATATCATCGAAGAGAAAGCTTCATAACAGGGCATCCGCTTGTTGATTCTTCTCCACTGGTCCAAAGAGTAGTTTAGAGTCAAATTGATTACTCTGGGGGCAAGATGACCGCCAGATATGACGCGGAGGACGCAGGCTCCTGTTGTCCTTTACCTAATAACTATTTTTTGGAGGAAAAATGCCTCATACAAAGAGGAAGGGAAAAGTCCGGGGAGCATTTTCAGGCTTACCCGAGACAGACCCTTCACAAAGACGCATCAAGGGCTTCTTCGCGGGTGCAACACAAACACCGGAGGGGCTGGTCGCTGGGGGGACGACAGAGGAGTGAACGCTATCCCCTCTGACCCTCGATGTTACACTGAGCCCCGGCGAGCCGATTAGACCGGTGCACCCTGTACAAGCCAATGAGTCTCCCGGAACAACAGAAGCTATGAGCGAACTGCATCAGAGGCTCAGGAAAGAAGAACGATTGGTAATTGGCCCCGAGGTAGAAGGAAGCAGCTCCCCGGGAAGCAGAGACAACAGTCTTGTGCAGAAGCAGATTTCCTCAGGAGAAGGGAATCTAATGAAGGTTGTAAAAACATCAACAGCTATACAACAACCGGAGACCTCTGGGGAGGTGAGAGAAGGCCAATCAGACCAGGTGACTTTAAGTATTAATCTTGGCCAGCCTGAAAATATTACATTGGGAAATGTTTGGTCTGCTTTAAAAGCAATAGAAACATCATTGAAATCCTTAGCAAGTATAACTACAGAAGTAAAAAATCAAACTGTGGTCACTAACAGGCTAATTGATACATTTAATACAAAGATTGAAAACCACGAAGAAAGAATATCTAAAGTTGAAACTCTGCAGCAAAATATTGTTAAATCGGAATTGGCTTTAGAAAAAAGAATGGAGAAAATGGAAAACACCCTGAGAATTTTAAACTTAAGGGTGATTATCTTTCCGGTTATCAGGAGGATCTCACCGACTGAATTATTTAAAACATACATGAAAGAGATCTTGAAAATACCTGAATCTATTTTACCAGGCTGTACAAAGGTATATTATCTGCCTCAAAGAGAGAATGACGGAAAAGAGGAGAGAAGGAACAGTTTGGGGCAGATTTTAAAACCTGCGCGCGGGCACAAATTTGTTCGCTCAACCTGGCGCGAATAAATCTACGCCCGATTTTATAACATGCATGCGCAGCCGCGCGCATGTTATAAAATCCAGGGTCGGCGCGCACAAGAGGGTGCACAATTGTGCGACTTGCGTGCGCCGAGCCGCGCAGCCTGCCTCCGTTCCCTCCACCCCCCGCACCTTCCCCTCCCTAACCCGCCCCCCAGCCCTACCTAGAACCCTACCTTACCTTTGTTGAAGTTACGCGCGCCGGCCAACGGCCGGCTCGCGATCCCAGGCACAGCAGCAAATGGCCGCTGTGCCTGGAGGCTCAGGCCACACCCCTCCCCACCCCGGACCGCCCATTCCCCGCCCCTTTTTGCAAGCCCCGGGACATAAGTGCGTCCCGGGGCTTGTGCGCGCCGCTGAGCCTATGCAAAATAGGCTCGGCGCGCATAGGGGGGGGTTTAAGGGTTATGCGCATAACTTACGCGCGTAACCCTTTTAAAATCCGCCCCTTTGGATACTTCAGAACTTTTGGATTTATCTATAGATTCAGAGATTAAAGAAAGAAAGCCTGTGCTGATTACATTTGCAACAAGCTATGTCCATTAGTAACTAAGAAATCTCTCCCTAACCCATCCAAAAGACAACCATGGTTCACCAATAAACTAAGGAAACTTAAACAAAATCTAAGACAGAAAGAGAGCAAATGGCATAAAGCCCCGTGTGCCAGCAATTTGGCCTCCTACAAATCCACCCTACATCAATACAAGACCTCCATGACGAGAACCAAAAGGGACTTCTACGCGTCCAAGATGCATGACCTGGTCTTTGACGCCAAAGCCCTTTTTGCCTATGTATCGAATCTCACACAAATCAACCCCCAGGAGATTCCCTGTAACTTGGCACAATCCAAAGCAGATGAACTCGCTCACCACTTCCAAACCAAAATCCTCAACCTTCTGAATCAGCTGCCCTCCAGCACTGCTTCCACCTCGGTTCCACATCATCCCCCCTCCACAAATACATGCTTTGAAGCATTCGAACCCATTTCCACCTCGGAGATTCAAGTCGTTCTAAGGAAAATGAAACCTTCCTATCACCCAGCGGATCATATTCCCTCTAAACATCTCTTAACCATCCCTGACTTAATTTCCAAATCTCTGGCAGACATAATAAACTGCTCTCTCTCCCAAGGATCCTACCCAGATGAACTCAAATTGGCCTCCCTCAAACCTCTCCTCAAGAAACCAAATCTGGACCCGAAAGACCCCAACAATTTCCGCCCGATCGCCAACCTTCCCTTCATAGCCAAGATTATGGAGAAGTTAGTGAATACTCAAATTTCAGATTACATCGAAGACAAAAAATTCCTTTTCCCCTCTCAATATGGGTTCCGCAAAGCATTGAGCACGGAATCTCTACTCATCTCCCTAACTGACTACCTCATCATGGGCCTTGACAAAGGTCAATCCTTCTTATTGATCCTTTTGGACCTCTCAGCTGCTTTCGATACGGTCAACCATTCTATCCTTCTAAACATGCTTGCTTCCATTGGCATCACGGGCACTGCACTCACTTGGTTTAAAACTTTTCTCAGTAATAGAGGCTACAAGGTTAAGGTCCAGAACAAAGAATCATCACACTATGACTCGCCAGTAGGAGTCCCTCAAGGTTCCTCTTTGTCCCCTACACTCTTCAATATATACCTTCTGCCGCTTTGCCAGCTTCTCACCAACCTTAATCTAAAACATTTCCTCTACGCAGATGATATTCAGATATTGATCCCCATTAAAGATACCTATTCGAAAGCACTGGATCACTGGGAAAACTGCTTACAAGAAATCAAACACCTCCTCTCCAGTCTAAACCTAGTGTTAAACTCCTCCAAAACGGAACTCCTACTCATATCTCCTGAGAACAGCTGTACTACATCTACTCAACATACCATTCCACCAACTACACAAGTGAGAGACTTAGGAGTGATTATTGACAATCACATGAATTTGAAAGCTACCATCAACAGAACTACCAAAGACTGTTTCTACAAACTCCAAGTGCTGAAAAGGATAAGACCACTCTTCCACACGCAAGATTTCAGATCAATTCTTCAAGCAATTATCTTCTCAAAGTTAGATTATTGTAATTCAATCTTTCTAGGGCTCCCTTCCTCTTACACCAAACCGCTTCAGATGGTACAAAATGCAGCAGCACGAATTCTAACAAACACTAGGAGGAGAGACCACATCACCCCAATCCTAAAAAACCTCCATTGGCTGCCAATACATTTTAGAATCATCTACAAGTCCATTTACATTATATACAAAATCATCCACCAACACACCCCAATTGACCTACAAATCCCGCTCCGATTACATTACTCCTCAAGACCGACAAGAGAAGCATACAAAGGAACACTCCAGGTCCCACCCAACAAAACCACCAAACACATCTCTTCAAGGGATCGAGCCCTCTCAACAGCCGGTTCCCACTTATGGAACTCCATTCCCCCCGATCTGAGACAGGAGCCCTGCCTCCCTACCTTCAGGAAAAGACTTAAGACCTGGCTCTTTAAGCAAGCATTCCCGGACCCTACCTAATCCCTCTTTTATCGTCATATCTAACTCAGTCTTCCTAGCTCCAAGAATGTATAACCATCCTTTCTGAAGTCATTCTTTCCTTTCATGTCTCTCTTCGTCCAGTTCAATATGCCTTGTTATATGTAACTGTTTTTCTCTGCACTTAAGTTATAGTTTGAAGTTATTGTACACCCCTGTTCAGATGTAAACCAGCATGATGTGATTGTATCACGAATGCCGGTATATAAAAAACCTGAAGTACCCAAGTAAATGCTGTGTTAGATACCTGAATAATAATTATGTTTTTTTCAAACCAGAACAGCTCAGGGATTTTCTGATTGGTCACTCACATAGTACCCCAAGAGAAGAATCGATTAAATGAAGATATGTTGTCCGCCTATCAGATACTTATTTTTGAGATAAATATTGTATAGTGCTCATATGTTCTTTTACCCCTGTTTTGCTTAAATTTACGTATATATAACCAATATTATATATAATTTATTTGTTGTAATTGATTATTGAAAAAGTATATACTGGGCTATGTATATCGCGTTCTTTTGAGTAAATATTACATGTAAATTTGTGAAATTTGAAAATTTAAAAAAAAAAAAAAAAAGTTAAATCGACTAAAAAATAAAGTCCATCCGGCTTGCCGAGGATTTAGGCGCTGAGCATGCGAGAGATAAGCTAAGTTCTTGTGATCTGTATAAATGGTGATCGTATATTTCGCCCCCTCTAATAAATGTCACCACTCCTCAAGGGCTAACTTAATAACCAACAGTTCCCGGTCATCGGTGGCATAATTCTTCTCTGTCGAAGAAAATCTTTTAGAGAAATATGCACAAGTGGCAAGGTTCCCCTCCTCCAGTCGTTGTAGAAGGATAGTGCCAACCCCAAGGCGGATGCATCTACCTCTAAAATAAAGGGTTTTGTTGGGTCTGGCCGTCGTAGACAGGGATCTTTAATAAATTCTTCTTTTAGGTGTTGAAAGGCTTGGATGGCCTCTGGGCCCCAGTTACGAACATCGGCTCCTTTTTTGGTCACTTGGGGGGCACTTCTAAGGTTGAGTAGCCAGAGATAACTTGTCGATAATAATTTGAAAACCCCCAAGAATCGCTGTAAGGCCTTGAGAGCTATTGGTTGAGGCCAGTCCAGGATTGCTTTGATCTTCTCTGGATCCATTTGTAATCCAGTCTGAGAAATAATGTAGCCCAGAAAGGGAAGTTCTTGCTTATAGAACATACATTTTTCTAACTTGGCGAATAACTTGTTCTCCCAGAGTCGTTGAAGAACCTGTCATACATGAAGAAGGTGTTGGTCAATGGATTTAGAAAAGATGAGGATGTCATCTAGATATACGATAATGTGTGAATAAAGAAGGTCCTGAAAAATATCATTAACCATGGCCTGAAAAACTGCAGGTGCATTACATAAGCCAAAAGGCATGACTAAATATTCGTAATGTCCATCACGAGAAGTAAAGTCCGTTTTCCACTCATCCCCTTCTCGAATCCGCATGAGGTTATAGGCACCTCACAAGTCCAACTAAGTAAAAATCTGTGCTCCTTTGAGTCTGTCAAACATCTCGGTGAAGAGTGGAATGGGATAACAATTTTTCTGAGTGATGGCATTCAGACCACGATAATCAATGCAGGGGTGTAGAGAGCCGGCTCTTTTTTTGACAAATAAGAACCTGGCCCCTGCTGGAGAAGGAGGGCCTGATAAAATCCTGATCCAGGTTTTCTTGAATATATAGGTTCATGGCTTGTGTTTCTGGTTCCGACAGTTCTTATACTCTGCCTCGAGGGGGAATTTTCCCCAGAAGCAATTCAATGCTGCAATCATAGTCACGATGTGGTGGGAGTGTCTCCGCTTATTGCTTGCTGAATACATCTGCAAAATCCATAAATTTACTTGGTAGTCCGGCCAGAATAGGTTCCGTCACAGGGATTTTGCGAAGAAGGGGTTTTATGGAGAGTAAACAGCTGCAGTGACACTTGGAACTCCATTTTGCCAGCTGCAGGGTATCCCAGTCTATTTGGGATTGATGTAATCTTAACCATGGTAAACCTAGGATGACTTGGTTTACTGATGATGGTAAAACATAGAAGGAGATAGCTTCTTGATGCAGGATTCCCGTGGTCATGGTGACTGGTCCAGTGATACGTGAGATCCTGTCCAGTAAAGGTGTTATTGTTTGTAAGGTTTTGGGTGGACCCTTGGACACTGTGGCAGCTGACCACGCCACGGGTGGGAAGTTCTGTGAGGGGCCACAGGTCAGGCTCAGCTTTGGGACACACAACACAGAGTTATATCTTTTATTAGACAGATTTGAGAAGCCACCAGAGGTGGCAGTAGTGAGTAGAGATGAAGCCCGGCTGGGCTAGGGTTCCTCAGGATACTGGAACAGCAATTCCCTCTATGGCTGTGCTGTAGTGGAGAAAACTGAGATAATGAGTACAGTGGAGCATACACAGAGTTCTGGTATAGAGCCTCATTGGTAAAGTTACTCATACAGCAGTTTCTCCCGGAAGGTGACACAGAAGCTGGAATAGAGGCAGGCCCTCGAGGAGCAAGTACCTGGTTCCAGGAAACAGCTCTGAGGAATTAAAGTTGGTAACTCACTGATGATGTAGGCAGCGGTTTCTTCCAAGCAGAAGAGCAAGTCAGGGAACATGGGCCCTCGAGGAGCGAGTACCGGTTCCTGATAGCGACCTGAAAGAAATGAGAGAGGCCCCCCGAGGAGCGGGTAACCCGTTAGAATAAAGTCCAAAGTTGGAGTGGCAGAGTAGCTAGGTACGGAGAGCGAATCCCATCCGTAAGGAGATCCCATTCCTTGCTAACTTGAAGAGCTATCAAAAAGTGTAGGCTTTTGTATCGGGGATGCGTGACGTCATCACAGAGGGACACCCTTGAGGTTCGCGCCAAAGAGAGAATAAGAAGCAGGGCTGCACGGCGCACGCGCCCTATGATACCTGGACAACATGGCGGGATGTAGCGCCCAAGCCGGACCAAGGACGCCGGAAAGGACAGCAGGCAGACGCCGCGGCAGCCAGACGTCCATTAACCGCGAGAGGAGTCGCAAAAAAAGGTAAGGTGGGCGGAGTGGAGACATAGGGCAGCGACAGTCGTAACAAGAGGTTGCCCAGAAACTGAGGAAATGGTAAGGGGAGCTTTAAGTGGTTCCACAGGAATTTGGTAGTAATGGATTAATCGCTCCTCAATGAAATTCCCGGCTGCCCCAGTATCCAAAAAGGCCTGCAGGTGAACGGGGCCTTTGCAGATGGAGACAGTCACGGGAACCAGTATCTGCAAAGAGGAAATCGTGTGACCTAGGCAGGCCTCTCCCACAAATCCTAGGTCCGAGAGTTTCCCGACTTTTGAGGACAATGCTTAGCATAATGACCAGTGCCTGCAAAGTAGAGGCATAAATTTTGCTGTCATCGTCCTTGTCGTTCCTCGGGAGAGATCCTGAAACTGTCGATCTATAGGGGCTCTTCTACGGAGGTAGATAACTCTTGAGTTCTGGAAGGAATGAGGGGATGCTTAAATGATGGTGTCAATTGGGGTGGACAGTGAGCAGCTATCCTTTCTCGTGAATATTCCTGAAACCGAAGGTCTAGGCGAATGGCTAGGCGGATAAGATCCTCAAGGGAGTCCGGTGGGTCTCTAGAAGCCAAGTCATCCTTTATGGAGTCTGAAAGTCCTTGACGGAAAATGGCACAAGGCTCTCCTCTCCCAAACATAGTTCAGCAGCCAGGGTGTGGAATTGCACTGCATATTCGTCCACGGAACGGGGTCCCTGGCGGATTTGAAGCAAGTCATAGGTCGCAGAGGCCGATCGTCCTAGTTCGTCGAACACCAAACGAAAGTCCTTGAGGAAGTGGTCCAAATTATTCAATAGTGAGTCATCTCGCTCCCATAATGGGGAGGCCCATACCAATGCTGATCCTTCTAAGAGAGAGAGGATGAAGGTAATTTTGGTTTTATCAGAGGGAAACAGAGGGGTTTGTAATGAAAAGTGCATTTTGCATTGATTTATGAACCCACGGCAGAGCTTTGGATATCCATTGAAGCGGGGAGGAGGAGGTAATCGCAGCACAGAGCTGGGTGATGTGGGAGTGGAAGGTACCGGAGAGGCGGCTATCACCAATGCATCCATCCAAGCCGCTAGCCTCTCTAAGACTCATGTTACTTGATCCAACACTCCCTGTTGCAGTTGAACCCATGTAGCTAGTCCTGGAATGGTCTGCAAGGCTGTCAAATCTACCAGGTCCATGACCTTGGCTATCTGTTATGTTTCTGTGAAACCAATGATAGAAAGACAGTCTTACCTGAGCCCCAGCCAAGGTCGCATGCTGAAGAGAAGGGTAAAGATGCCAATCCAGCCTGGGTCGTAGGTAGGCAGAAAGCAAGAGAATCCAAGACAATGCGGGCAGTAGGCAGGCAACAAGCAAAAGAAATCCAAAGTCCAGTCTGGGTCAAAGGTATGCAGCAGGCAAGAAGAATCCAAGGCAATCCAGGTCGTAGGCAAAGGTAACTCCAGCAGAAAGACAACACCAGCACAAGCAAGCCTGTAGCCGAGGCAAAGTCTGTGTCTGGAAGCCGGGTTTAAATAACCCGTTTCCCGCGCTAGTGTGGGGACCGTCGGGATGTGCGCCGACGTGCCGAGGGGGGCAGAGCCAAGGTGCCACACGGGTCGGCCGACGTCGCTGCTGCTTCGTGCTGCTCCAGTATTTTGCAGGGAAAGCCCAATTCGCTGTAGTAACACATGAATCACAGGAAATTTATTTTATTTAGAAACTTTTATATACCGGTATTAGTGGGGACATCATACATTTGAACAAAAGGCTTGAAAATCATGTTAACAGGGAGAGTGAACCGGGACGGGGATAACAAGGAGCAGCGTGGAAAGAGAGATTAACAAAACAGGAACAAGCATAAGTTAACCGTATAATTAGCTCCTTAATATAAGGAAATTGCCATCACCATGAGGCGGTGCAGGGATGGGGTGGAGGGGTGATCTATTCTGGAGGGGCAATCTATTCTGGATAAGCTTGTTTGAATAGTAGCGTTTTTAGTTTCTTTTTAAATTTGAATAAACATGGTTCGAGGCGCATGTGTACAGGGAGGGAGTTCCAGAGAGTGGGGCCTGCAATAGAGAGGGCATGATCGCGAGTGGAGGAGAGGTGGGCTGTTTTCAGTGAGGGAACATGTAGTGTGCCCATGTTGGTGGATCTGGTGGGACGAGTGGACTGTGGGATATTGAAGGGGATGTCAAGCCAATTGGAGTTGTGGGCGTGGATGGATTTGTGTATTATGGTCAGGGTTTTGTAGTGAATGCGAGAGAGAATGGGGAGCCAGTGTAGGTCTTTGAGGATGGGGGTAATGTTTTCGTATGTACATGTGTTATGAAATGCTGCGAAGCTTGATGAATGGGGATGTGCAGATAGGTTTCTGTTAGATCCAGATATGCCAGAAACTCTCCTTTGTGAACCGCTGCAATCACTGATCTTAGGGTTTCCATTCTGAAACGCGGAACCTTGAGTGCTGCATTTACTTTCTTCAAATCTAAAATCAGGAGGAAAGTCCCCTCTTTCTTTGGAACCACAAAGTAAATGGAATATCTTCCTCTGCGAAGTGTTATGTTTTGGTATGGATGTGAACCCTGGGCTGAGGTGAGAGGTGACTCCGCCCACAGGGAGGAGCCCTGTGGGCCTCACCATCGGTTAGGCTCAGTCTCAGAAGCTAGGACACAGCTGTAGATTGACTTTATTAGGAAGTAGAGAGAGAGAGAGCATAACCCGAGGAGCAAGGAATGAAGTAAAGCTATAATTCATGAGCATAACCAGTGGAGTTCTTGAGCAAAGGATATTACCAGGGTGATACTTCTGTTGTAAGGATCTGGTAGTGGCCCACGGAGCAGGGTACGCAAGACGGTCTTCTCAACAGTGAAGTAAATACCTCAGAGGTGCAGCTCCGGTAGTGGCCCGCAGTGTGGGGTACACCTATGATGATGGAACGATGCTGATGGTGTTGAGGTAGTCTGGGGTCCTGGAGCTCAGCTGGTACGTGAGAGTGAAGCGACAAGATCCTACAGTGCAGGATCGGTTGTAGTGACTCCTGCTGGTGAGAACGCGGTAGTGGCCCGAGGCTGGGGTACACCGTGGGAATCCAGCAAGGTGAGATGGATGTGAGGCGAAGTAGTACTCAAGAGGAATGGTTCCAGAGAACAAGGCAGGAAGGCCCTCCGAGCAGCGGATAGCCCAGGAATGTGGAAGAGCCTCCGAGGAGGTACTCAGAGCATTCGCCAGCGAGGCAGGAACCAGAAGTCCAAGGAGAAGTGGATTCAGCAATGAGAGGAACTCCTTGCTAACTCGTCTGTGAGTAGGGCCAGTTGACTTAAGTACAGCGAGGCAGTGACGTCATGCGGTGGGGACGCCCCCGAGGTTCCCGCCATGATGTGTACTAAAGACGGCCTGTGCGCGCACGCGCTTAGGTAACTCCAGGAACAAGATGGCAGTCGGGATCCCCCACACCGTCCTGGGAACGCCAGGGAGGTTGGCGTTCGCTGGCGGAGCTGTCATTATTCCAATGATTGATGAAGCAGCAAGAAAAGAGGTGAGCATGAGAGGTCGCAGCTGTCTGTGACCGACGGGCGCAACAGTACCCCCCTTCTTAGGGCCTCTCCCCGGGGGTTTCGGTTTCCGAGGATGGGAAACGTGGAATTGCCGGATCAACTCCTTGTCAAGGATGTTGCTTGCTGGCTCCCAACTGTTCTCCTCTGGTCCAAATCCTTCCCAGGATATGAGGTACTCCCATCACCTACCATGCTTTCTCACATCCAGTATATCCTCGACCTGATAGGTGATGTCCTCTTCAGCAGTAACAGGCTGAGGTTCAGGTGTCTTTTTTGAGAATTCCGAGAGGATAAGAAGCTTCAGGAGGGAAATGTGGAAAGCATTATGGATGCGCAGAGAAGAAGGTAGCTCTAGACTGTAAGTCACGGGACCCAGGCGGCGAAGGACTGAAAACGGCCCTATAAATCTGGGCGCAAATCAAGCAGAGGGCAATTTGAAGCAGATGAAGCGGGTACTGAGCCATACTGTTATGCTCTCCTCCTCCAGAGGGGAGGAGTTAGCAATCTGTTGTCACTCATCCCACCAGGAGGGCGGAGTTAGCAATCTGTTCTGCTTTTCTCCTGAAAGGGGGAGGAGTAGCAATCTGTCATGATCTGCTCCTCCAGAGGGAAGGAGCTAGCTATCTGTAGAGCTTACCCCACCAGGAGGGCGAAGTTAGTAATCTGTTAGCGAACTGCTGTTAGATGCTCCTGTAAGGGAAGGAGGTAGCAATCTGTTATGGATCAACTCCCCAGGGAAGAGGAGTTGGCAATCTGTTCAATGATACTCTTCTGAGGAGAGGAGCTAACAATAGGTATATTGTACTTCACTACTGAGATAGCAATCTATCATGCCGCCGCTACGGAGTAGCAATCTGTTATATATAGGCCGCTGGCAAGTCCCATAGAAAGAGAAGGTAGCTATCTATATAATACTTCCGTGAGCGGTGTTAGTGGTCGGTAGTGGTTGGCTCCTACAGTGATAGTAGTGTAAGAAATGACCACTTGGAGGAAATGGTGAATCCCTGGGCTGATGGCAAATGACAGCGCCCACAGGAGGAGATCCTGAGAGGAACCACTGGCTAGGCTAGAATATGAAATAAACACAATAGTTCTTTATTAGGCTGGAAGCTGGACCACCAGAGGTGGCAGTAGTGAGTCGATGTGTTCGGCAGGGCTGAAGTCCTTCTGATACTGGAATATAATCTCTGGGTTGCTGAGCTGTAGAGAGAGACTAGAAGTAGTGAGTAGACAGGGTATACTGGATACAAGATGGTACACTCACAATAGTAGATGTCTGCAATGGTCTCTATGCCACAGAGAGTCTTCAGTACATTCAGGAACAGGAGCCGTAGGCGAGCACTGGTTTCTCTAAACAGTCTGTGATAAGAACTCACAATAGCTGAATATGATATGGCTTCTAAAGTAGAAGAGTCTGTAAAGGATTCTAGGAACATGGGCCCTTGTGGAGCGAGTACCGGTTCCTATCTGCAATCTTATTTTTTTTATTTATTTATTTAGGGTTTTTATATACCGGCATTCGAGAACGCAGTCCCATCATGCTGGTTCACATTAAAACAAGTGTGCATCGTAAACAAAACTAAAACAATGGTGCGGAAAAAGGCAGTTACAAATAACAGGGAGATTAGAACTTGGCAGAGAGAGAAGAGAAAGGACAGGTTATTAATTCAAACATGTAACGATAGTGTAAAATAATATAAAATTCAAACAAGAAGGTTTGTCATGGTGTATGTGAAGGTAAGGATTGGCGTGGAAGGTAGATCAGTTTGAGTCCGGGAATGCTTGTGTGAATATCCATGTCTTTAGTCTTTTTTTGAAGGTTGAGATGCATGTTTCAAGTCTGAGGTTTGAAGGGATAGAGTTCCATAACGGTGGAATGGCTGTAGAGATTGCCCAATCTCTTAGTGTGATGTGTCTGGTAGATTTGGACGGTGGTACCTGTAGCGATCCTTTGTATGCATCTCTTGTTGGTCTTGTTGAATTATGTAGTTGGAGAGGGATCTGTATGTCGATGGGAGCCAGTAGGTGGATATTTTTGTATGTGGTAAGGATGGCCTTGTAAATAATTCTAAAGTGTATAGGTAACCAATGGAGGCTCTTTAGGATGGGGGTTATGTGATCCCTTCTCCTGGAGTTTGTCAGTATTCGTGCAGCTGTATTTTGTACCATCTGAAGCGGTTTAGTATAAGAAGCGGGAAGACCAAGTAGGATGGTGTTACAATAGTCTAATTTTGAAAAAATGATTGCTTGCAGGATGGTTCTGAAATCTTGGGCATGGAAAAGAGGTCTAATTCTTTTCAGCACCTGTAGTTGGTAGAAGCAGTCTTTGGTTGTTTTGTTAATGGTGGCTTTGAAATTCAGGCGATTGTCAATTAGGACTCCTAGGTCTCTCACTTGTGTGATTGTTGGTGTGTCTTGTGTTGGTGAAAAGGTGCTGTTCTCAGAGGTGATGAGCAGGAGTTCAGTTTTGCCGGAATTTAGTACCAGGTTTAGGCTGGTGAGGAGGAGTTGAATTTTTTGAAGGCAATATAATATCTTGCCAATATAACTCTCGATCTGCGTACCTGAGATAACGTCTTGGACGGAAGGGAGTCTTCAGAGCTATAGGAATGTAGGCCCTTATGGAGCAAGTACCGATTCCTGTCTACAATAGAACTCACTGTGTTCACGTCTGCGATCGCTTCCAGGCAATGAGGAGTCTTCTGAGTATTCCGGCAATCTGAAATCAAGAAGAGAGCGGAGCCCCCGTGGAGCGGGTACTCCTGATAAGTTTGAAAAGGCCGAGCAGTGGAGAAGGATTCCCCTCGCTGATTCGGATCGTTGTTGCAAGTATCGTGGACTGCCGAAGCAAGTCCTGTTGGAGTTCCTTGCTAACTTGTTAGAGGTTAGCAAACAAAGACCTTTTAAAGTGGAAATGGATGACGTCACTACGGGGGGACGCCCCCAAGGTTCGCGCCCTTGCTGGTACAAAGTCTGGAGTGCACACCCTTCCGTCATCAGGAACATGACGGATCCGTAGCGTCAAGTCAGCCCGGGGACACCGGGACCAAGAGGCAGGGAGAAGCCGCGGCTGCATCTGTCCGTCAGAGCCGAAGGGAGTTGCTCCCAAGGTAGAGAGGGTGGAGCGAGGGGCAAGAAGAGGCACGAACGCAACACACACCTTGTCTCCTAGTTGGAACTGTGGAGCTGCTTGGTGGTGTGCATCATAGAACCTATTGGCCTTTTGTCCAACCTTTCGAAGAAGATCCTTAGTGTGCTGCCAAAGTTGATGCAATTCCTGTGCCAAAGCCTCGGCTACTGGAGATGAAACAGACAATGGCACCGGTAAAGGAGGTAGAGGTTGACATCCATAGACGAGTTGAAAAGGTGATGACCCTGTGGAAGCTGATGGATGAGAGTTTAAAGTGAATTCGACCCATGGAAGCAGTTCAGACCAATCACTTTGCCTGGAATTGACGTAGGCTCGGAGAAACCGCTTAAGCGTGTGATTCGTTCTTTCCATCTGCCCATTTGCCTGTGGATGGTAAGCGCTGGTGAAATCCAGTGAAATGTCGAATTTTCTGCAGAGAGCCTTCCAAAACTTTGTGGTGAATTGGACCCCTCTGTCAGAGGGGTTATATCTCGGTAAGCCATGGAGGCGGAAGCTTTGACGGATAAACAGCTTGGCCAGTTCTGGAGCGGAAGGTAATCCAGGAAGCGCCACGAAATGGGCCATTTTAGAAAAACGGTCAATTGTGATCCAGATGGTTTTATTGCCATCGGATTTAGGCAGGTCAACAATGAAATCCGTGGCTATGTGCATCCACGGTTCACTTGGGAGTGGGTAGAGACTGAAGAAGTCCCCAGGGACGACCAGGTGGTTGTTTCTGTCTCACGCAAGTAGGACACGACTCCACGTAGGCCCGAACATATTTTTTCATGGAGGGCCACCAGTAATATCTTTGTAAAGTGGCCAAGGTGCGGGATTGTCCAGGATGTCCTTCGAGCAGTACGTCATGGGCCCATCTGGGTAGCTTCTTTCGGAGTGTCTGGGGAACCACCATCTTCCTGGCTGGGTCCGTGTGCGTAGCAGAGAGAAGTGTGCGTAGCAGAGAGAAGTGAATTAGTGAATTCACTAATACATTTAAAGGAACTTAGACACATTCCTACTCCCATAGCAACCTAAAACTTAACTACGAACTGATCAAAATTGAGATGAAGGCAGCAGTCCAGCAGCAAGAGGGGGGCTTCCCAGTCTTTTGCATCGAGTGTCACATGTATGATTTTTTACCCACCGGTGAGAAGTTGTACATGTGCATGCGATGCAAAGAGCTCCTGGCTCTCAGAGAACGAGTCCGATCTCTGGAGGCTAGAGTGGCAGACCTGGAGGAGCTGAGGGAGACAGAGAGGTATATAGATGAGACCTTCAGGGACATAGTAGTCCAGTCCCAACTTCAGACTGGCAGCCCTGGTGCTGCCTTGGAGGAAGAAGGTCTCATAATGGGAGAGCACCAACCAGATGTAGCAGGAAAGGATCCTGTAGCAAGGACCTGCTCTCTAGGTGATGCATTGTCCTTTCGCACTGAGGATATCTCCCCAAGGCCTACTGCCCTAGGAGGGAAGGGTTAGGTCGGCCGTCATAGTTGGTGATTCGATTATTAGGAATGTAGATAGCTGGGTGGCGGGTGGGCGTGAGGATCACCTGGTAACATGCCTACCTGGTGCGAAGGTGGCGGACCTCACGCGTCACCTAGATAGGATTTTAGACAGTGCTGGGGAGGAGCCGGCTGTCGTGGTACACGTGGGCACCAACGACATAGGATAATGTTGGAGGGAGGTTCTGGAAGCCAAATTTAGGCTCTTAGGTAGAAAGATTAAATCCAGAACCTCCAGGGTAGCATTCTCTGAAATGCTCCCTGTTCCACGCGCAGGTCACCAGAGGCAGGCAGAGCTCCGGAGTCTCAATGTGTGGATGAGACGATGGTGCAAGGAAGAGGGATTCAGTTTTGTTAGGAACTGGGGAACCTTTTGGGGAAGGGGGAGTCTCTTCCGAAGGGATGGGCTCCACCTTAACCAGGGTGGAACCAGACTGCTGGCGCTAACCTTTAAAAAGGAGATAGAGCAGCTTTTAAACTAGAACAAAGGGGAAAGCCGACAGTCGCTCAGCAGCGCATGGTTCGGAGAGATGTATCTTTAAAGGATACTAATGATGCATTAGAATTAGGGCATCCCGACAGTGAGGTTCCAATAATTAGAAAAGTAGTCCAAGTGCCTGTAACTAAAAACTCACCTGAGCTAAAAAATTCTAACTTATCCCTATCAATTAAAAAGCAGAATAAAAATACAAACAAAAAACAAAGTTTGAAATGTTTGTATGCTAATGCCAGAAGTCTAAGAAGTAAGATGGGAGAATTAGAATGTATAGCAGTAAATGATGACATAGACTTAATTGGCATCTCAGAGACATGGTGGAAAGAGGATAACCAATGGGACAGTGCTATACCGGGGTACAAATTATATCGCAATGACAGAGAGGAGCAGTCGGGAGGAGGTGTGACGCTTTATGTCCGGGATGGCATAGAGTCCAACAGGATAAACATCCTGCATGAGACTAAATACAAAATTGAATCTTTATGGGTAGAAATCCCTTGTGTATCAGGGAAGACTACAGTGATAGGGGTATACTACCGTCCACCTGGTCAAGATGGTGAGATGGACAGTGAAATGCTAAGAGAAATTAGGGAAGCTAACCAAATTGGTAGTGCAGTAATAATGGGAGACTTCAATTACCCCAATATAGACTGGGTAAATGTATCATCGGGTCACGCTAGAGAGATAACGTTCCTGGATGGAATAAATGATAGCTTTATGGAGCAATTGGTTCAGGAACCGACGAGAGAGGGAGCAATTTTAGATCTAATTCTCAGTGGAGCACAGGACTTGGTGAGAGAGGTAACGGTGGTGGGGCCGCTTGGCAATAGTGATCATAATATGATCAAATTTGATTTAATGACTGGAAAAGGAACAGTGTGCAAATCCAAGGCTCTCGTGCTAAACTTTCAAAAGGGAAACTTTGATAAAATGAGAAAAATTGTTAGAAAAAAACTGAAAGGAGCAGCTACAAAAGTAAAAAATGTCCAAGAGGCGTGGTCATTGTTAAAAAATACCATTCTAGAAGCACAGTCCAGATGTATTCCACACATTAAGAAAGGTGGAAAGAAGGCAAAACGATTACCGGCATGGTTAAAAGGGGAGGTGAAAGAAGCTATTTTAGCCAAAAGATCTTCATTCAAAAATTGGAAGAAGGATCCAACAGAAGAAAATAGGATAAAGCATAAACATTGGCAAGTTAAATGTAAGACATTGATAAGACAGGCTAAGAGAGAATTTGAAAAGAAGTTGGCTGTAGAGGCAAAAACTCACAGTAAAAACTTTTTTAAATATATCTGAAGCAGAAAGCCTGTGAGGGAGTCAGTTGGACCGTTAGATGATCGAGGGGTTAAAGGGGCACTTAGAGAAGATAAGGCCATCGCGGAAAGATTAAATGATTTCTTTGCTTCGGTGTTTACTGAAGAGGATGTTGGGGAGGTACCCGTAATGGAGAAGGTTTTCATGGGTAATGATTCAGATGGACTGAATCAAATCACGGTGAACCTAGAAGATGTGGTAGGCCTGATTGACAAACTGAAGAGTAGTAAATCACCTGGACCGGATGGTATACACCCCAGAGTTCTGAAGGAACTAAAAAATGAAATTTCAGACCTATTAGTAAAAATTTGTAACTTATCATTAAAATCATCCATTGTACCTGAAGACTGGAGGATAGCAAATGTAACCCCAATATTTAAAAAGGGCTCCAGGGGCGATCCGGGAAACTACAGACCGGTTAGCCTGACTTCAGTGCCAGGAAAAATAGTGGAAAGTGTTCTAAACATCAAAATCACAGAACATATAGAAAGACATGGTTTAATGGAACAAAGTCAGCATGGCTTTACCCAGGGCAAGTCTTGCCTCACAAATCTGCTTCACTTTTTTGAAGGAGTTAATAAACATGTGGATAAAGGTGAACCGGTAGATATAGTATACTTGGATTTTCAGAAGGCGTTTGACAAAGTTCCTCATGAGAGGCTTAAAAGTAAAAAGTCATGGGATAGGTGGCGATGTCCTTTCGTGGATTGCAAACTGGCTAAAAGACAGGAAACAGAGAGTAGGATTAAATGGGCAATTTTCTCAGTGGAAGGGAGTGGACAGTGGAGTGCCTCAGGGATCTGTATTGGGACCCTTACTGTTCAATATATTTATAAATGATCTGGAAAGAAATACAACGAGTGAGATAGTCAAATTTGCAGATGACACAAAATTGTTCAGAGTAGTTAAATCACAAGCAGATTGTGATAAATTGCAGGAAGACCTTGTGAGACTGGAAAATTGGGCATCCAAATGGCAGATGAAATTTAATGTGGATAAGTGCAAGGTGATGCATATAGGGAAAAATAACCCATGCTATAATTACATGATGTTGGGTTCCATATTAGGTGCTACAACCCAAGAAAGAGATCTAGGTGTCATAGTGGATAACACATTGAAATCGTCGGTTCAGTGTGCTGCGGCAGTCAAAAAAGCAAACAGAATGTTGGGAATTATTAGAAAAGGAATGATGAATAAAACGGAAAATGTCATAATGCCTCTGTATCGCTCCATGGTGAGACCGCACCTTGAATACTGTGTACAATTCTGGTCGCCGCATCTCAAAAAAGATATAATTGCGATGGAGAAGGTACAGAGAAGGGCTACCAAAATGATAAGGGGAATGGAACAACTCCCCTATGAGGAAAGACTAAAGAGGTTAGGACTTTTCAGCTTGGAGAAGAGACGACTGAGGGGGGATATGATAGAGGTGTTTAAAATCATGAGAGGTCTAGAACGGGTAGATGTGAATCGGTTATTTACTCTTTCGGATAGTAGAAAGACTAGGGGACACTCCATGAAGTTAGCATGGGGCACATTTAAAACTAATCGGAGAAAGTTCTTTTTTACTCAACGCACAATTAAACTCTGGAATTTGTTGCCAGAGAATGTGATTCGTGCAGTTAGTATAGCTGTGTTTAAAAAAGGATTGGATAAGTTCTTGGAGGAGAAGTCCATTACCTGCTATTAAGTTCACTTAGAGAATAGCCACTGCCATTAGCAATGGTTACATGGAATAGACTTAGTTTTTGGGTACTTGCCAGGTTCTTATGGCCTGGATTGGCCACTGTTGGAAACAGGATGCTGGGCTTGATGGACCCTTGGTCTGACCCAGTATGGCATTTTCTTATGTTCTTATGTTCTTATGGTCTATGATATGGTGCGGAGTGTCAGGCACATCTTCTGTGGAGAAGGAGCTGGATAAGGCATCTGCGCAAGTGTTCTTGTCCGCAGGGCGATACTTCAGGAGGAAGTCAAATCGGTTAAAAAAACAATGACCATTGGGCCTGTCGATGATTCAGGCGTTGCGCCTGGCGCAAGTATTCGAGGTTTTTGTGGTCGGTGTAAACCATGATTTGATGTTGAGCACCTTTGAGCCAAGGTCGCCACTCCTCAAACGCCAATTTAATTGCTAGGAGCTCCTTGTCTCCTATTTCGTAGTTTCGCTTGGCTGGAGAGAAACACCGTGAGAAGAAGGAACAGGGCTATAGAGTATGGCTATCAGCATGTTGGCTAAGGACTGCTCCAACCCCGACGTCAGAGGCATCGACTTCGACAATGAAAGGTCGCTGAGGGTCTGGATTGCATAGAAGAGGTTCTTTAAGGAATGCCTTTTTGAGTTGTTGAAAGGCGCTCAAGGCTTCTGATGACCATTACGAAGGGTTAGCTCCTTTTCACGTCATGGCAGTAAGAGGTGCGGTCAATGTAGAGTAGTCATGAATGAATTATCGGTAGTAGTTGGTGAATCTGAGAAATCTTCTCAGGGCTTTAAGGCCAATAGGCTGAGGCTAGTCTCGAATACTCTGGGTCTTGTGTGGGTCCATTTGAAACCCCTGCCTGGACACTACGTAGCCTAGAAAGGGAACGGAATCTTGATGGAACGAGCATTTCTCTAATTTGGCATAAAGGTGATGGTCTCTCAATCCCTGGAGAACCTTAATTACATCCAATTGGTGGTCCTGGAGGTTCTGGGAAAAGACCAGAATGTCGTCAAGATAAACAACTACGCAGGTGTAAAGCATGTCCCTGAAGATTTAAACATAGAAACATAGAAATGATGGCAGAAAAAGACCAATCAGCCCATCCAGTCTGCCCAGCAAGCTTCCACACTTATTTTCCCATACTTATCTGTTTCACCAACCACCAAGATCAGGGCCCTCGTTGGTAATCGTTTGACTCAAATTTCCTGCCATCCCCTGTCATTGATGCAGAAAGCAATGTTGGAGCCGCATCAAAGGTGAGCATAAGCCTTGTGGTTAAGGGCAGTAACCCCTGCATCAAGCAAGTTACCCCGATGCTTATTTACCCAGACTGCACAGATTGATGCCTTGTTGGATGTTGTCTGAATGTAAATCCTGTTTTCCACATTTCCCCCTACCGTTGAAGCAGAAAGCAACGCTGTATATGCTTTCAAAGTGATGTATCAGACTTAATTGGTTTAGGGTAGTAACTGCCATAATAAGCAGCTACTCCCATGCTTATTTGTTTACCCAGATTGTGAAGTTCAGTACTTGTTGGTTGTTGTCTGAAACATGTCATTCATCATGTTTTGAAACACGGCCGAGGCGTTGCAAAGACCAAAGGGTATGACTAAATATTCAAAATGGCCGTCGCGGGTATTAAATGCTGTCTGCCATTCATCGCCCGAGCATATATGGACCAAATTGTATGCCCCTCTGAGGTCCAACATTGTGAATATTTTGGCTCCTTGGAGCCTGTCAAAAAGTTTGGATCAATGGCAATGGATAACGGTCCTTCATACTGATCTCGTTCAGGCCACGGTAGTCTATACATAGGTGAAGGGAGCCGTCCTTCTTGCCCACAAAAAAGAACCTTGCCCCAGCAGGAGACTTAGAAGGTCTGATGAAACCCTTCACCAAATTATCTTGGATGTAAGAAGACATAGCCTTGGTTTCTGAGAGAGAAAGTGGGTATACCCTTCCTGTGGGAGGCTCAGTATTAGATTGATGGCACAGTCAAAGGATCGGTGAGGTGGCAAAGTGTCTGCTGCTTTCTTGGAGAATACATCTTGATAAGCGGAATACTGTGGAGGTAGACCCGAAAGAGAGGTAGTAGTGGTCATGCATGGCATATGCATTACCATCTCAAGACATCTCCCATGGCATGACTCTCCCCAGTGGGATAGTTGCAGAGTGCTCCAGTCAAATTGAGGTGTATGTAATTGTAGCCATGGTAATCCAAGTACCACCGGATGAATCGCTTTATCTAGGACTAGAAATGAGATAGTCTCCATGTGGAGGGATCCTGTGTGGAGACGGCTAGGTTGCGTGGAAAATGAGACCTCACCAGGTAATGGCTCGCCATGGATAGAAGACAAGAGTAGCGGTGTCAGTGTCCGGACTGTGGGGATTCGTAGGTGCTCCACGAGTTGTCTGAGTATAAAATTCCCACCGGCACCGGAATCCACTAGAGCTAATGTGTGAAACTCGAGAGCCTCTGAGTTAATAGAGACTGGAAGGGTCAGTGGAGGAGATGGCGATGTTAAGACCTAGGAGGAGTCCTCCAGCAGATCCTAGGTCTGCAAGTTTCCCGGACAGATAGGACAGGTGGATACAGCATGACCAGGTTGGCCACAGTACATGCAGAAGCCTTGTCTTCTCCGGTAATGCCTTTCTTTAGCTGATAGGTGACTGCGGCCCAGCCGCATGGGTTCTTCTTCCTCCATGCACGGTTCTGGCGCAGTCTGGGCAACTGACGGAGGACGAGAGCAAGAGACCTCCGATAGTATCTTCTTGGACCCTTTAAGCTCCTGTGACCGTTCGCGTAGACGTCGCTCAATACGTCCGGCTAGGTCAATGAGGGAGTCCGGGTTATCAGGAAGCTCACATGCTGCCAATTCATCTTTGATGCGAAAGTTAAGGCCTTCCAGGAAAATGGCCCGCAGGCAACCCAGGTCCCAATGGAGTTCCGAAGACAGGGTTTTAAACTCAATAACTTAGTCAAAGGTATGGTACCTTGTTGGAGATGCAGAAGTGCAGATCCAGCAACAATCTTGTGATTGGGATTGTCAAATACTGAACGAAAGAGAGCAAGGAAGCCAGTCAAATCTTTAAGTATTGGATCATTATGCTCCCAAAGAGGTGATGCCCAGGCTAGGGGTTTCCTGTCTAATAGAGACAGTATATACGTAGTTTTGGACACTACATCCGAAAAGTAAGTAGGTTGCAGTGAAAAGTGCATACAGCACTGATTCAGAAAGCCTCTACATAACAGGGGATCTTTTGTAAAACATGTAGGTGCAGGCAATGGTGTAGAGTGCCGTATAGACAACGCCTGTGAAGTAGTGGAAGATTTGTCAGGCATCGAGGCGGGGTCCAGCCAAGAATTCAAATGGTTGAAGGCGTTGGCTAAATTCTCCAGTGTCCTCTTGCTCGGAGAGTCGTTGGGCCAGGCCAGGGATGGCATGGAGGGCTGAGAGCTGAGAGCTGAGCCGGGTCCATGGAGTTAGCAATCTGTTATGTTTTGGTATGGATGTGAACCCTGGGCCGAGGTGAGAGGTGACTCCGCCCTCAGGGAGGAGCCCTGTGGGCCTCACCGTCGGTTAGGCTCAGTCTCAGAAGCTAGGACACAGCTGTAGATAGACTTTATTAGGAAGGAGAGAGAGAGAGAGCATAACCCGAGGAGCGAGGAATGCAGTAAAGGTATAGTTCGTGAGCAGAACCCGTGGAGTGGGTAATGCAGTCAAGTACTGTTCTTGAGCAAAGGATATTCCCAGGGTGATACTTCTGTTGTAAGGATCTGGTTGTGGCCAGAGGAGCGGGGTATGCCAGATAGTCTTCTCAATAGTGAAGTAAATACCTCAGAGGTGTAGCTCAGTAGTGGCCCGCAGTGCAGGGTACACCGAAGATGATGGTATGAAGCTGATGGTGTTGAGGTAGTCTGGGGTCTTGGAGCTCAGCTAGTACTTGAGAGTGAAGCGAAAAGATCCTGCAGCGCAGGATAGGTTGTAGTGACTCCTGCTAGTGAGAACGCGGTAGTGGCCCGAGGCACGGGGTACACCGCGGGAATCCAGCAAGGTGAGATGGATGTGAAGCGAAGTAGTACTCACGATGAATGGTTCCAGAGAACAAGGCAGGAAGGCCCTCCAAGGAGCGGTTAGCCCAGGAACGCGGAAGAGCCCCCGAGGAGCAAGTGAAACAGTGAAGCAGGAACCGGAAGTCCAAGGAGAAGCAGATTCAACAATGAGAGGAACTCCTTGCTAACTCGTCTGTGAGTAGGGCCAGGGCTTAAGTACAGTGAGGCAGTGACATCATGCGGAGGGAACGCCCCCGAGGTTCCCACCATGGCGTGTACTAAAGACAGCCCATGCGTGCACGCGCTTAGGTAACTCCAGGACAAGATGGCGGTCGGGATCGCCCATGCCATCCCGGGACGCCAGGGAGGTCGGCGTTAGCTGGCAGAGGCCACCATTCTTCCAATGATTGCCGAAGCAGCAAGAAAAAAGGTGAGCATGAGAGGTCGCAGCTGTCTGTGACCGACGGGCACAACATGAAGCTCTCTGCAAGGAACTGGAATCGCCACCCTCAGGAGACACAGACGGTCTAGTGTCTCTCGAACTGCTACTTGTTTGTCCAAGGAGCTGCACGGGGAAATTAGAAACAAATCGTGGGTAGGACGAGCAAATTCTAAAACATAACCTTCCTTTACCATGCTGAGAACCCACTGGTCCTGAGTAATACTGGTCCACTCCACATAAAACCTATAATTGGAACGAAGGAGTGGACCAGCCTCGCCTCACTGCGAAGACAACACTGGAAGCACTCCCCCCAGCGGCACCTCGGAATGGCCTTCGAGCATTGAAAGGATTGACCCCCAGGCTGCCCCCGAAGAGAAAACTGCCTTTGGGGCCCGGACGCAGGTCTTGACGGCCAAGACCTCCTATCTCGCCGATAATGGGAACACACCAGAAAAAAACCTCTTGCCCTTAGGTTTATCCTCCGGCAACCTAAGGACTTTATTATCCTCAAGAGACTGCATCAACTGCTCAAGATCCTCCCCAAATAAGAGTCGACCATTGAAAGGCGGACGTCTCCCTTGGCCCTTCTCACCTTTAACCCAGAATCGGGAGCTCCTCATTCCGCTTCCACCAGCTTCTGCACCAACTTATAATACAGGAAGGCCATGGGGGGCCCCGCATCCCAACTAGGACTGGATCCGCCCCATCCAAGTCAGAGTCCTCCTGTGGGATCTTAACCCCAAGAACCTGAAAAGCCAGAGGCAGCAAGGCATCAAGTTCTTCCTTTCTAAAAAGGCATACTACTTTCGGGTCATCCCCTTCGGGGACCGGGACTACCAGATCATCCCCTTGACTTGCACCTCCAGCCATCAGAACTACCGGATCCACTTGAATATCCTGGTCCTGAGCCTCCTCTGCCCCCACAGGAGCCTCGACAGACTCATCAGACTCTTCCCCCCTGGGCCAGAACCCGAGGGGGGACCCAATAACCTCTGGACCGGAGCGACCCGTTTTCTCACAGAATTAATGTTTTGGGTCAATCGTGCGCCTCTCCGTAGGCTGGGCCAGGAGGGACCGCGAATCCCTGGCAGCATAAGCTACCTGCTGCTTGGCCAGGTAAGCCTCATGCAGCAGCAGCACAAAGTCTGCAGAAAAAGGCCTAAAAGCTCCAGTCTCCACAGGGAAAGAACCAGAAGCTGACAGCATGGGGCTCCCTTCCTCTACAAAGTCCCCCTAATCACAGCCGGAGACAAACATAGAAACATAGAAATGACGGCAGAAGAAGACCAAATGGCCCATCCAATCTGCCCAGCAAGTTTTGTACTTTTTTTTTTCTCTCATACTTATCTGTTTCTCATGGCTCTTAGTAACCTTTTGATTCTATTTCCCTTCCATCCCCACCATTAATGTAGAGAGCAGTGATGGAGCTGCATCTAAGTGAAATACAAACATGAGGAGTATCTAACTGAAATACAAACATGGAGGAGCATCCCCCTCTCCACCCCAGCAGCAGCACTGGAAAGGCCGAATATGAATCCAAGATGGCCGCCATTCCCATGCTGATCAGGAAAGGATCAGCATCCTGGCCAGCATCCCCAAGCGACGGCAGAATGGCAGCAGAGAACCCCCGATGTTGCTCTACAGCTGGTGGATGATTGGATGAGCCCTTCCTGCCTTCTGAACACCCAACGCAAAGACCTAGCCTACTAAGCCGCGACTACGTGGAGCTGCACGAGTGGCATGCAGAGCCACAGCCCATCAGAAAACGGAGAGAAACTGCCCAAGCAACCAGCAGTAAAATCGCAAAGCAAAAAAAAAACAAAACAAAAAGAAAACAAACCTACTTCAGCTGCTCAATACTGAGGAGCAAGCCACCCACATAGCAGAACTGTGAAACTGCCTTCAGTTCCTTGTCTTTCTTTTTTTTTTTTTTTTAACTTTACTGAAAATTCACTAACTGAGAAAAAAAGCCTATAAAAAAGAATCGGCTGTCTCAGATCAAAAGCCTTCTTGGAGCCTGCAGCCGCCTAAGCGGCCTCGTGAAGGGAAGGGATCTGGACCACCAGATTTACACCCCATGGGCCAAGCACACCCAAGGGTCACCACCCCTGGCTTACCCACCTCAACTGGACAGGAAAGAACCCCTTAGGATTTTAAAAAAAAAAACCTGGGAGGAAGGCTCAAAAGGAAAAAAAAACTGTCTCAGTTGTAAAACTGCAGGTTTTGCACCCATCTACCATCTGCTGGAGACAGAGAAAAACTGAGGAACTGCAGGTAGCACGTGTGATTAAGTAGCAGTGTCAGTAAAACTTTATCTGTCTCAATCTGCTGGAAGGGAGGCAAAAACCAAGAGTCTGGCCTGATCTGGGTACGTACAGGGAAAGATGAGTAGTTGGTATCATTGGACAGACTAGATAGGCCATTCGGTCTTTTTCTACTGTTGTGCTTCTATGTTTCTAAGTAATTCTCTATTCACTGAATAAAAGAAATCCATGAGATTTGTTTGACATAACCTGCCTATGGTAAAACTGTGCTGCCTCAGATCCTGCAATCCACTGGACTGTAATCCACTATCATTTACTTCAGAAGAGTCTCCATCATTCTTCCCACCACCAAGGTAAGGGCCTGTAGTTTCCAACCACCTCCCTGTACCACTTTTATGAAGAGAGACCACATCCACCCTTCTCCAATCCTGTGGGACCATGGCCAGTTCCAAAGATCTACTGAACAAAACCTTCAGTGGTCTCGCCAGCACATCTCCAAACTCCTTTAATATCTTAGGATACATCTCATCCGGCCCCATGGCTCTGTCCACTTTCAGTTGACAAACAGCAGTAACAGAGGATGGGGTGTTTTACTGCAGTAGCACAGTACAAGGGCATATTAATAGCAGAAGCATAGGATGGGAAGTATTTATGGCAGGGATTCATCTGCAGGGTCTTGAAGTGCCACACACCTTTTTGACCATCGATAGCATATCTGGTGCCGGCCAGCACAGCTCAGTCCTTGGATCCGGTGACCTCCAGAACGCTTCAGGATCATCCCCTCCCTGCAAACAGGGGAAAAGGAGGTTATGAAACCGACAGGACATGGAAGCAGCACAACCCCAGCAGCACATTCACACAACCCAGTCACCAAAAAACAATTTCACAACCTCAAAGCATCCCTAAAAAAAAGTATTTGACAAGGATATCGACGTCCATAATTCAGACATAATTCGGATAGCAAAATTAACTGAATAAATTTATCCGCTTACCTTTAAGAGAGCTTTTTGGCCGACCAGGTTTAGTCGCTAAATCATCCAGCTACTCTGAATACTGGAGTTAGTTGGTTAACTGCTAACTCAACTCCTCTCTGTTATGCCCCCGGAACACCATTAACTTATCCAGCTAAATTCTAGCAGCCTAATTTATTAGATGGCTAGATTTAGCAAGATATGTGCCAAAATATTTATTTACCCAGCTAACTTATGAGTTAACTGGCTAAATGCCAGCTCATATCTGCTCAGAAAACTGGTTTTAAAAAAATGTTTTACTCAATTACTGCAGCATGGAACTGGATGAATAACTGAATAAAGACCTCAGCGGAAGAGAGAGCAGCACACAGACAACCCAAATTATAAATGCAGTATGAATAGCTGAAGAGAGACTTCAGGAGATCAGGGGAGGAAAAACAGTGTCCTGAGACCCAAAAGTATCAAGGCAGCAGATACTGGAGAGGAAACAGAAGCCCCTAAGACTTCCAAGAGTCTGAATACAGCACAAGCAGCTGAAGATGGATCTCAAGGGAGAATGTTTTACAAAACAAGCTATAAGGCAACAATAAAAGCTTCACATTTTTCTGCAGAGAAATCAGAGTTGCTTACCTATAACAGGTGTTCTCCGAGGACAGCAGGATGTTAGTGTGACATAATCTGATGCAGCCGGCACAAAACTTTGATCTCAAAGAATGTAGAACTTTCAAACATGCAGCTGTAGTCATCACCCTGCCCCTTAGGCAGAGTCCCTCAGTCTATGATATAGCTAATACATGGAGAAACCAACTCACAGGGGAGGTGGGCTGGTTTTGTGAGGACTAACATCCTGCTGTCCTCAGAGAACACCTGTTACAGATAAACAACTCTGCTTTCTCCGAGGACAAGCAGGATGGTAGTCCTCACACATGGGTGAATCCCTAGCTGTCCGAGCAGGACAAAGTGGGAAACTGCACAGTGCACAAGCACTACCCGTATCCATTTTGCCTGTGTGGCAGCTGACCCTCAAGGGCTCCAGGCTGGAGAAGAGTTGGGTTTCACAAAGAAAAAACATAGAGATGACTGAGACACAAAATCCTCATGCGTAGCAGGGGCGACTAAGGCAGAGGAGTGATGCGAGTGCGAGTATAGGCATACTCTGCATCACGGAGGAATTACAAGCAGGGTGTCAGATCAGTAACCCTGACAATGAAGTAGGCCTAGAACCTCCTGGGTATAGGAAAAAGCCTAGAGATGTAAAAGAGAAGGACTCCTGAACGAAGACCGCACAGTTTCCTTTGGTGTTAAAAGACAACCGAAAGCCCAACTGGGGCCTGAGAACTCCCCAGAAAGAAACTGCTGTCCACTGACATCTGAAGGACAAAATGTCTCTGCAGAAGTGTGCCCATGTGTGACTGATAGGCACAATGGGCAGAAAACCCAAGTAATGCTTAGAGAATAATCAGCAACAATTGCCGGGCTTAAGACAGACCCTGATGGTGAAGCATCAGACCTAGCTGACCATGCAGGACAGCGTCAAGAGTTTCAGGGGATGAACAGCAACCCCTGAATAGATTACTAGACCAACTCCCTAGAAGGGAGACAAATTAGGCCTGAAGCTCACCCACCCTGTACCCTGTGTCAAGGGCAGGGCTATCCATCCTGTCTATAGGATTGCTCAGATGAACAGAAAGGCACTCTGGGCAACCTAGTGAAGAGAAAAAAGCTAAAGGCAGTATAGGTCAGAGCCTGGTGAAAATATAGGGAAAATGTGGTGTATCTTTCCCTGCAGGTATACACTAAGAAATACCATGAATGTCTTAGCTTTTCCTCCCCTCCCCCCAATATCCCAACTGGAAGTCAGAGAGAGTGGGAACACTAGGAGGCAGATCGCTGGACTGCCAGGGTAAGTACAAGTCGCTAGATGGTATATTTATTTTATTTATTTATTTATTTATTTAACATTTTTCTATACCGACATTCGCACGAGACATCACATCGGTTTCCAGATAACAGCAAATTCAGCCAACAGGGCTTTACATTGTAAACTGATATTATAACTGGGGGGGAGGGAAGGGATGGGAAAGGGTAGGGCAGTAACTTGGAACTATTTGAGTAAGCTGGGATAAGTGGCGGGGAATAGGGGGATTATTTACAAAGAGGCAGGAGTTAAGTACATTCTATGTGCATTCTATTATATACATTCAATATACAAGGCGAGGGAGAGGTAGGGGGCTAAGCCAGGAAAGGATGGGAGGGGAGGGGGTTGCTGGGGGGAGGGGGTGGGGGGGAGGAGTCTGGGTGTGATGTTGGGTGGAATGGAGAGGGGGTGAAGGGGGGGGGGGGAAGTGAACTGGGCTGTTAGATTAAGAGTATGCGTGCGTGAACAGCCAAGTTTTAAGTTTCTGTCTAAATTTCTTTGGACAGATCTCAAGGCGTAGACTGGTGGGCATTGAGTTCCATAGCTTGGGACCAGCTAAGGAGATGGAGCGTTGTTTGGTGGAGGCGAGGTGGGATAATTTGGGTGATTCCAGTAGGGAGTTACCCACCGAGATAGAGCCCTCAGCCTGCTTGGAACAGCTGAGACTGAGAGCGAATTCCCCACAGAAGAAATACAGAAATACTCCACTAAGAGACAGGAAGCTGGGTTGCAGCAAGTAAAACACTTGTCAAACAGGATTTCTTCACCGGCCCGGAAAACCTAAAGGTACCAGGGCAGGGCCAGGATGATCTTAGAACAGATTGCCAAGCATCTGGCTTAGGTATTAATACCCCAGCCATGACTGCAAATACTTCCCCCAAGGAAGCACGCAGTCCAGTAATGGAACAATCGTTGCATGAAACAGGTCTCCCCCATCCGCAGACAGAGTTATCTCTAAAATGGGGATGTATAGCTTGCAAGTCTCAGCAACCAAGAGCAGCACCTCTGTTGCAGAGTCCCTTGTCCCCCAACTCCCTCTGCCATGGATATGGTGATAGATCGAAGGGTATACTTGCCAATTAGACTAGGACCCTCCTCACTGAGGTAGAGTTCTGCAGATGAGAATGACTGGCCAGAACGACCCATTGAACTCAGCAGGTATCAAGGTGATTCCCGGACAGGAGAAACCCTTAAGGTTCACCTGGGAGCTACTCTGGAAAGGCTCCCTCGCAAAATGGACCTGCTGTGCCTTAAAATGACCTAAGAAAAGCATTACCACTCGATCAGCTCTCGGAGCTTATGAGGAACCGAGATGAATTGTCAGTCAGAAGTGGTGACATCCCTTCCCCAGGAAAAAAGAATGAGGGACACCCCTTGTGGGGGTGGACAATCGGGTATCCAGAGTGGAATCTATAAGGGTTGCCCTGGAATCCAGTCGAATCTCCCCTTCTTGAAGAAAGAGGAGTAATGGGAATCGATGCCTCCTGATCCTAAAAACCTTTCACCTCTCCCGTTGAGAGTCGAGTTACAATCACTGATCACTGAGGTTCAGAAGCGACCAATCCAGGCAGCTACCTTCAAATGGGGTAGGTCACAGTAATCAATGGAGCCTCAGCATGTCTAACGATTGCTGCTGCTGTTCTCTGGCCCTGGCCTCCCAGGAGATGCACCGATTCAAAAAAATCAAGGCTCTGGCTCAGAGATAAACATGCCAGGGACGAAACCTCAGAGGCATTCCCATAAAAGAGGTTTGTGTAACGGGAGGGGTCGAAAGACATATTCCTCTTCCAAGGAAGGAGAAATCTCCTGACGCTACCCTCCCGGTATCTACTCCCTTAAGGTTTGATCAGGAATGCAGTCCTAGGACAGTCCTGTGGCTGTGGTGCACAATCTGTTGTGTTCGTCACAAGGGAAACACACACAAATACATCCATACAGCAGAGGATAACTGGAAAAAAGAGCCGTCCGCTGTAAAAACACGATGACCAGTGGTATCCATTTGCTGGAGTAGGTGGCAACGTGCTGCCAAAAGGCAAATAATAGTGTGTGATGACACATTCCCTTGCCAGTGCTCCCCAGCACTTTGCAGTGTAGAACTGACGAGGAGACTGAGACCATGACATGAGGATAGCAGAACCCTGGCTTGGCTGAGAACTGCACAGACAGGAAGAATGCCGCCTGCCATCTTCTGAGGCGCTTGAAGTAGATGCCTTGCCATACCCGACCACGTATCCTGTGCTCCACTGTCCCAGTGAAGTGCATAGGAACAGTGTGACGACTGAGTCCCCAGTACCACTGAGGCTCTGGAAAAGGTATGGTGGTGGGTGGCATTCTATGGAGTCGCCCCCTCCAGTACCTGATAACACTCCAAGAGATTGAAAACAGCCCTTGGAACTGCATCAGGAATGGCTGACCGCCATTTCCCTCATGGAATGACAGCAGCGAAGTCCATAGCAACCGACAGTGCCCATGGTGCTCTGCGGTCTTTCATGCGGCAAGTGACTGAGTCCAGTGGCGTCGGCGCCCGTAGAGCCCACAGTGCTTTCACACTCACTAACGATGAATCACATCCAGGGCACAAGATGACACTGCACCCAGGGCTTTGACTACATCAACAGCCCGGCGCCACCAATAGAGACCCCGTGCCTGAAGGCATTGATGGACCGGCGGTACCAAGGATGCCAGCGGCAGTTGCAGGCAGAAGCTCTGCAGCCCCGACACAGCCTCACATGCCTTATCAGTGCCCAGAGGAACCAATGAATTCCAGCGCCATCGACTGTTCCCCTCAGCTCACCTATCCATCTGAGGACATAGATGCTGTGAGCTTGATGGTGTCTTTCGCCAGCGGCTATGGTTGACGATAGCCTCACTAGCAACTCATTAATACCAATGGTGCATGAATCCAAGCGGAGTCTCCGATGCCTCCCAACCCCAGTGGCTCAGGGCCCCCAAGAACATTGGCATCCATGGTGCCCGATAGCCAGAGGTGTTGTGTCCGTCGGTTCCCGATGCCCTCTCTCCGCCCTCTTTACCTCTTTGGCGCCTCCCTCTTCGCCCGCGGGAAGATTGGCTGCCGCGGCGTTCTTCTGCCGAAGTCCTCCGGTGTCCCCGGACCGGCTGGAAGCTGCAAACCGCCATGTTTCCTGGAGGCCTAGGGGCGCGCACGCGGCCCCGACTGAAGTACCGGTGATGGCGCGAACCTCGGGGGCGTCCCCCGAAGATGACGTCACCCGCGACGGATATATAAGGTCTTAGAATTTGCTAACAGATTGAGTTATCAAGGGTTACTCTACCTAAGCTACTCTGCCTCCTCGGACTTAATAGGGGTACCCGCTCCTCGGGGGCCTCGCTCTCTCCTTTGTTTTTCAGGTGACAGTCTGGAACCGGTACTTGCTCCTTGAGGGCCCTCGTTCCCAGACTTACTCGGTACTCTCTTCTGCCTGGAAGTCATCACTGCCAACTACATCAGTGAGTTACCATCGCTCTCTCAGAGCTTTCCCTGGAACCAGGTACTCGCTCCTCGAGGGCCTATACATTCCAGCTCCTGGGCTTCTATGAGACATTGTGTGAGTGTTATCATCTGGTTCAGTACATATACTTTGCATACCCTGCCTACTCACTATATTTCAGTTTCTCTACAGCTCAGCCTCCAGGGATCGCTGTTCCAGTATCTGAGGGACTACAGCCCAGCCGGGCATTCCAGCTCACTACTGCCACCTCTGGTGGTTCAGTATACTGTCTAATAAAAGAACTAGTGTGTGTCTGTCTCCATACTCTGAGCCTGACCGGTGGTCCCTCTCGGGATCTTCCCCCGGGTGCGTGGTCATCTGCCACCGGTCCAAGGATCCACCCACAACTCTCCTAAATAACAACAGATTGCTAATCCCAAGCAGACTGTTAACTCCGAACTGAACAGGAGGCCAGTGATGGGACAGCACAATGCCCCTCAGTGCTCCATTGGGACATTGCCAAGGCACCTCGAGGACACCAGACCACTATGCTGGTATGCCTCGGCATACCAGGGTGCCTTGAGTAACGGGCGACCCTGGTTCTTGATCCATTCAAGGCTGAAGTCCCTGCTGCTCAAGGGCTTCAGTGGCACTTGAGGGCTCCCAAGAGCCCCGTGGTTGACAGCCTCAGGGACAACTAGGGCCCGATAGCCTCCATGGTGGCCCTGCACCTTGATGGCATAGAGGGCATCGATGGTATTGGGGCAGCTCCACATCGAGATGGCAACAAAGCCACACACCATGTGTTCCCAAGGGCGGCCGTGGCATCAAGGCTATGCCCGTCAACGGCATCGGAGGAGGTCACTCATGCACCTCGATGGCACTGGGGATGGCCACTCATGCATCTCAATAGGATCAAGGACACCCATTGCACCGAGGCATCTATGGCATGGAATGGAGCAGAGGGATCCATGGCATGGAATGGAGCCAAGGCATCCATGATATTGATGGGTCTGCCCAGGCTCTCAGTGACACCAGTGCCTCGAGTCCACAAATGCGTATAGCACAGAAGGCCCTTACAGCATCAAGAGCGATCACACACTCCAATAGCTTCTAGGGCATCCTAGCACCTCGACAGTGTCAATGGTGATCATGGCGCTCAATGGAAGTCCTCTTCCCCGATGCGGTCCTGACTTCGATGCGTCAGATTAACAGTGTGTGCTGGTCACAGGAGTGCTCAGGCAACTGTTACTGGGCATGGCACCGAAGGTGCAGCAGCAAGCTGCTTGCCCAGGCTCCTGCATGCCCTCTCTCCCAGGGAGATTGCACTGCCATTACCAACAAGCAGGAGGGGAGGCTACTTCATCCAGGGCTCCTGCCCATGGAGACTACTTCCTTTGCATATGGGGGGGATGAGTTCTCCCCCCCCCCCCCCAGGAACGGTATGGTCCTCAATAGGAAAATAGGTTCTTACCAGCTAATTTTCATTCCTGTTTTTTTTTTTTTTAATTAATACTTTTATTAACTTTCAATAGAACAAAACTATTACAATAGCAATATGAATACAGAATACTTCCCCAAGCCCCCTCTATGTAGAGGAGCTCTAGTCGTTCTGTTATAGAATCCCCCAGAATAAAAGATGAGTTCTTACTCACACACCCGAATAATCTCATACCCTATGTCTACTCCCACCCCTGTTGTCCAAGAACAGCGAAGCTCTTAATCTAACAACAGATTACATTTGAGAGATATATTCCACAAACGATTTCCATGATGCACGAAAGGAGGCCATTCTCCCATATTTAGCAGCTGTTAGGGAGGCCAGCCGATAATATAAATGTAATTTATCTATGACCTCCGGCATCTTCGGTACCTGATCAGTTTTCCACTTTACTGCTATCAATGTGCGAGCAGCTATAAAGGTATGAGAACAGAAGTGCTGCTGGGATTTGTGAAGGGCATCTGGGAACACATGTAGCAAGGCCATTTTGGCGGACACCTGAAGAGGCACATGAAACAGGTCACTCAGCCAGGCAAATAGACGTTCCCAAAAGGTTTGAATTTCTGGACAGGCCCACCATATATGGAAATAAGTACCTCTACTTCCACATTTGCACCAGCAGGAATCCGAAGCAGTCGGGTATATCCTATGGATTTTATCTGGGGTGAAGTACCATCTGTATATCATTTTATAACAATTTTCACGTAGGCCTGCGGAAATTGAACATTTCCTAGCAAAATATAATATGGCCTCCCAGAATTGCGGGCTCAATTGCTCCCCCAAGTCCGATGCCCACTGCCGCTCAAATGCCTTTGTTTCCTGGCTAACTGGAAAAAGGGCTTGATATATTTTAGAAATGGGACCCTTCAGTCTGTCACTATATTGCACCAATGACTCAAACAGCGAGCGACTGGGTCGTAACTCTTTAGTACGTTGTATAGACTGAATAAAGTGAACTACTTGAGCATACGCCAAGAAATCTTTTGAACGAAAAGGGGAGATATCCATTAGACCCTGCAAAGATAAGATCGACCCTTGGGACATCAGTTGACCCACTGTGGTGATACCCGCATTCCGCCAAACTTCCAACTGTGAAATATGTCTATTGTAGAGAAGAGAAGTTTGGTAGAAGTAGTTATAGGCCCCGACTAATTGCCTGCTGCTTTGCTTCCAAATATTCAGAGTAACCTGTAATGACCATGTTATGTCCTTAACTGTCCGCCATGTGCCTCTGGGCTGCCAAAATATGGCCCGCAAGGCCATAAGACCTAAAATAGCTTGTTCAATCGTCACCCATTGTTTAATTTCCACATTGCGGTGAATGTCAAGTACAGCCCGCAATTGAGCTGCCCTATAGTACCATAAAAGATTAGGAACTCCCAATCCCCCCTGCGACTTTGGAAGATATAAAACCTGACGCGCAATTCGGGGAGGGCGTCTGCGCCAAATAAAATCGAATATCCTTTTTTGCCAGCGGCGGAGCATAATCATAGAGATCTCCACTGGTAAGGCAGAAAACAAATAAAGAAATTTGGGCAGGATTGTCATTTTAGTGATAGCTATTCTTCCCAACCATGAGAAGGTGCGCCTGTTCCATCGACTCATATCCAACGTTAAGTTATCTAGCAGTGGTGTATAATTTAAGTGATACAGATCAGTTAGCCTAGCTGATAAATGAACCCCCAGATACTTTATGTGGGATTTTGCCCATTTGTACGGAAACGTGCTGCGAATGGTTTGCATTTCTACCGGACTCAAGGTCACGCCAAGTAGCTCAGACTTAGAAAAGTTCACTTTAAGTCCTGCTACTTTGCCAAATTGTTGTAGCTCCCGTGTGACCCCCTCCAGGGATGGCATTGGATTAGTTAAAGTCAAAAGGATATCATCAGCAAACAAAGATGCCTTGTACTCTTCAGGCCCCAATCTGACTCCGTGTATATCCCTAGCTTTTCTGATCCAGGTTACTAAGGGTTCAAGGTACAATGCAAATAGCAATGGGGAGAGAGGACACCCCTGTCTGGTACACCTTCTAATAGGGAAGGCAGTACCATATCCGCCATTCACCTTAACCCTGGCCGTGGGGTTGTCATATAACTGTTGTAACCATTGCAAAAAGAAAGGCCCCAAATCCATGTGTTTTAAAGTGGAAAAAAGAAAGAGCCAATGCACTAAGTCAAAGGCTTTTTCTGCGTCTAGTGATAATAATACCGCAGGGGTCTGAGTTTTCCTAGCCCACCATATGAAATCACTGACCTTCCTGATATTATCTGCCGCCATGCGCTGTGGGATAAATCCTACCTGATCGCTATGTACAAGCTGCGCAAGAAATCTATTAAGCCGCAGGGCAAGGACGCGTGCCAGGATTTTAAGATCCATATTGATTAGCGATATGGGCCTATAAGAGCCGCATTGGGCCGGATCTCGACCAGGTTTAGGAATAACAGTAATGCCAGCTGTATTGTTGTGGGGTCCTATGCCTTTTCCTTCCCGGAGATTATTAAAATACTGGGCTAAAGGTTCTACCACCGAGGATGCACATTTTTTATAGTATACCCCTGAAAGCCCATCTAGTCCGGGTGCTTTGCCCGATTTCAGGGATTTAATCACCATCTCAATCTCAGTAGGCAGGATTGGTGCGTCCAGGCTCTGTCGTTGCTCATGGGTCAGTCTTGGCAAATCTAACTCGTGCAAATACACCGTTATGTCAGGCAATTGTATGGAGCCCTCAGACTGATACAGGGTCTGAAAGAACTCTGTAAAAATGTTACATATTCCCGCCGAGGCGGTAAGGATCTCTCCTGCTGAATTTTTGATTTTGGGAATATTAGTTTGGGAGGTCCGCGCCCGAAGTTGACAAGCTAAAAAACAGCCTGCCTTGTTCCCACCCTCATAGTATTTTTGCCGTAGAGAGTCCAAAGCATAGAGTATCTGCTTATTATCAAGTTGTGCTAATTCATCTTTGAGGGCAAGTATCTTCTGATAGCATTGCTTAGAATGAGTTTTCATATGGACTTGGGATAGGGCTGAGATTTTGCCAAGTAAAGCTAGACGCACCCCCTGCTCCTGGCGTTTACATGCAGTAGCCCTAGCAATCAGAATCCCTCTGGCCACAGCTTTGGAGCATTCCCACGTAGTATTAGGGGATACCTCCCCACCGGAATTCAAGTTAAAATATTCCTGCATCTGAACGTTCAGCCCCTGAGCAAAATCTGTGTCCTGTAATAGGGACTCGTTCAGCCTCCAGAACCGACTTCCCGAGTCTCCATCCACCAGGTCCACCTCCAATGTTATGGGAGCATGATCGGACCAAGTGATGGCCTCTATAGCTGACCCCCCGACCTGGTTCCCCATTAGCTTATCAATCAAAAAATAATCTATGCGTGAGTAACTTTCATGAGGTGCAGAATAAAAAGTGTATGATCTAGACCTGGGATATCGGCTCCGCCAGATGTCTACTAAATTCCAGTCTGAGATAAGATTTCGTAGTGCCTTTCTACTGGACCCTGCCAACTGAGAATGAGGTTTAGAGGTATCTATATCAGGCCTAATCGAGACATTAAGGTCACCTCCCAAGATAATTGGTCCATCCGCATGCAGGGCCAGCGCTCTATGTAGTTCCTTCCAAAAGGGCCCAGAATCTCTGGTAGGAGCATAGACCGCCACCAGCGTGATTTTCTTCGAACCAATCTGGATATTTAAAATAAGATACTGCCCCTGCGGGTCAGCAACATGGGACAGGTGCTCAAATACCAAATGTTTTGAAATCAAAATCCCTGTTCCTGTATATTTAGCTTCTGGCCCACGTGCGGCTAAAAAAGAATATGGGAATTCTCTAAACTGCAGCAGCCGCTCATGTTTGCGCTTCAGATGCGTTTCTTGAATGAATGCAATGTCTGCTTTTTGATGTAATAACTCGCTGCGGAGGAGAGAACGTTTTCTGGGAGTGTTTAGGCCTTTAACATTAAGCGAGATTAATCTAACCATTATCAATCAAAAGGACAACCATCGCTGTGGGTGCATTTGGGGTGTCCTGTAGCAAGTCAAATGTACCTTGGGTTTTATCTGGGTAATGAGAATGCATCATCACATCAAAGTTGTAGACAAAAATTAAACGGTATCTAGCAACTAGAAAAGGGTTGAACAGGATTACTGATACTTCACTTTCAATGCATATACAGCATAGTTCTCTGATTCAACGGCAGGGGAGAAGAAAAACCGATACTTCACACATCCAGCAGAGCTCTCTGCTTCAACGGCAGGGGAGAAAATGAGGGTTCGCACTCACAAAACGGGGAGTAGCTGGCTTGTTACGGCAGTTACTACCCCAAACCAAATGTGCCTGATACTTCACTTTCGATGCACATCCAGCATGGCTCTCTGCTTCAACAGCTTGGGAGAAGACTGATACTTCACGCGTATCCAGCATAGCTCCCTGCTTCAACGGCAGGGAAGAAGAAAAACAACCAATAAGGGCTGTATAACATAGGCTGGGTAAAACAAATAAGCATGGGTGTAGCTTGCTTATTGCGGCGGCTACTACCCCGAACTAATCAAGCTAGATATTTCACTTGGATGCAGCTCCATCACTGCTCTCTACATTAAAACTGGGGGTGGAAGGGAAATAGAACCAATGAGCTAAGAGAAACAGATAAGTATGAGAGAAAAAATGTGTGAAGCTTGCTGGGCAGACTGGATGGGCCATTTGGTCTTCTTCTGCCGTCATTTCTATGTTTCTATTATGTTTCTATGATTTTGAGCTCCCCTACCTCCCTCGCCTTCCCCAAAAAAGATTCGCTCACCGTTTTCCGCGAATCTAGCCCCTGGGGGGGGGGTTACCTGATGTGCCTCGCTGGCGGCACACAACTCCGTCCCCTCCCCTCCTCTTCCACCCCCACTGGCCCCAAACATACCAAAAGTTAACACAACACTTCCCTGTTATATAACTTATCTACCAATACCCTATGAATAAAACTGTTTTCAGCAGTAGTGAACATCCTATTACAAGGAAACCTTTAAAGTTTAAGCTAAATATGAAGTCCTTTCTGCAGTATAGTCTCTGTCGTTCTGTGTTCCATCAATGGAAGAAGTCGAACTCCTTCAGCCATTCTCAGGAACGAGATTCCTGGAACCCATTGGATGTCTACGCAGATGTCCGCGTCCCAGTCCCTGTCGTCTCCACCGCAGGTCTGCATCGGACCTGCATCTGAGGCGCGGGTCAGGAGGCTGTGGCAAAATCAAAGCGGATACCAGCTTGAGTGAAGCATTCAGCCGCCTCTGCAAGGGTTTTAACCCTATACGAGATACCTTGATGTTGGAAAATCAGCGCAAAGGGGAAAGCCCATCTGTAGCGAATCTCTTCGCGATGAAGTACCGTCGTCGCCTCTCGTAATAAGAATCTCTTTTGCAGTGTAGCAGGCGCCAAATCATTATAGATGGTAATGTCCTGGTTATTCCACTTCCATTGCGGGTGAGCTCGCGCCATTTTCACAATCTGCTCTTTTTGTTGAAAATGAAAAAACTTAATGATAATGTCCCTGGGCTGATTGTTTCGTTTAGGCCCCAGCGCTCTGTGCGCCCATTCCAGATCCACCTTCAGAACACCTCCGGGATCCTCTACTGGAGTTCCGAAACTGGTCCAAAGATCTTGGCAAATAGTTATCGCCATCTGCATACTGTCAGCATATTGTTCTTCTTCTGGAACTCCTCTAATGCGGATATTGGACCTCCGGGAGCGATTTTCAAGATCTTCTACTTTATCGCCCAGCGCTTCGAGTTCTGTGGCAAATTGTTTTGCTTGAGTGGACATAGCCTCCATCTGCACACTATGTCCGTCCGCCCTTCCATCTAATTCGTCCACGCGGGAGCCCAAAGAGGCAATGTCTTCTTTCATATTTTCCATGCAAGCTAATATTTCGGCTTTGTGGTTTCGCATTTCCGACCGCAATTCAATAAACCAGCCTTGCATTTCGTCCCTCGTAGGAAAATTGGAAGTAGAGTCTCCCGGGCCTCCGCGCTCCTTCCTGCTGCCTCCTCATCATCATTGCCAAGGCCTTGGGATGTGGTCGGAATCACTAGGCTTTCTGCCATAGGCTCTTCTGCTAACTTGCTAAAGGCAAATTGTTTTAAATCTGCTGCTTTCCTACGGGCCGCCATCTCGCCCACTGACGACTTGAGGCTGGCTCTAAGTAGTATCAGTATACTGGCGAGGATGCTTAATAGGGATTTCACTTAAAAGCAATTCACTGGAAGTTGTTTAAGAAGTAGATTTCCTGGGGTCCAGCGGGAGTAGCCTAAATAACAATTTAATGAGGGGACATAATCAGCCCCACAGGCTGCTATAGCATAGCCGCTTCCATCAGCACCCCCCCCTCACGGATCGCGTCTTAAAGACTCATGAGAAAGCTGATCTTTCTTGCTTGATCCTCTGACTGGTCCGTTCCTTCATACACATCCTCTAATTGTGAAAGAGGGATGTTATTGTGATTACAGCTTTGTATACTTATGAGAGTGCCGCTTCCTGGGACTCCCCGGCCTTGGTAAGCTGGGTCAATGGCAAATGTGTGTAGAAACTATCCACAGCTGTTTGTTAATGCAGATGCGCGCTGGTGCCACGCCGTTCACCTCTGCCACTCGTTGGTCAGACTGCGATATAATCCATGTGGTGACTAGTGCCAGGGGAGGCCAGGGGCGGCCGGGTATAAACCCTTTATCCTAAATATTGTCCCAGGTTGGGGGGCTCTGCGCTACAGGAGCTTGCGCCGGTGTCAAAGTTGTTTCTGTAGGCCCCCTGCCAATCCTTGTTCCCGACTCCCCGCTCAAATAGTTACACCATAAACGGCTGCTAAAGAGAGGGTGCGGTCTGGGCTATAGTCTCACTCAGCTTCTGTGGCTGCTCTTACTTGCCCTTCGATTTGTGAGCTCACTGTGATACTGTCTGTGCAGGGAGATCTGAAAACTCCGGTCAAGGGCTCCCTCTTCCCATGTACTGGTCAACAGCCAGGTAAAAGTGGCTACTTTCCCTTTCCCTATGTCCACGCTGGGTATCACGCTGCTAAAATGGCTGCCACTGACTACAAACAGCGCAAAAAACTTTCCTGCCCTTATGGTTCCCCCGCTGCTGTCCAAGCCCCGCAACTACAATGCAGAATAGGCTCCTCCACTCCAGATCAAACTAGCCCGGCTGCGGGATTTTTTATGAATGTTAAATTTATCGATCTTCTCTGGGCTCTGCTTGCTGTCGGTCGGAGGCACGGCAGACTCAGTGAGGAAAGTTTCGGCATTATCTCCGTTTCTTAACTGTTGTGCACTTTTGTTGCAGCCCTGTGAATCCGCTCGCCACTGTCCTCGTGCTTTTGCGTGCTTAATTAGCTTGTCGGCAGCTGGTGGTCTATTACTAGTCCAGGGGGAGGGAGGGGGGAGGGGCACAGCACGCTCACCCAGCACCTGGCTTTCTAAGGTTCCCGCTGAGTTACCAGAACTTAATGGCCATGTAAGTCGCGTTATGTGAAGTCTACAAGTTACCCTCTATTTGTGTTCCATCTTCGTGCTGTTTATTATTTATACTATGGAAGTTTCGCCGGTGCGTTTTCTGGCACTCCTTCTCCCGCCCGATGTTATTCTAAACAAAATGGCGGGTGCAGCAGCCGGCAGTCCCGTTTGTCTTCGCGGGCAAAAGGTACCTTTTTCGCCTCGATTCCGGTTCGTTTTAAACAGTTTTCTTGCCCCCAGCACGCTGTCTCCAGAATTGCTGCTAGTCCCCCACTCAGGCGATGTTTTTGTGGGGTGAATTTGCAAAAGAAGTCGTTAGCTAAACGGAGCTCCGGATTCAGGCTGCCATCTCGTAACGCGGCGAACAGCGCCCCCCTCATTTTCATTCCTGTTTTACCACAAATCAGTCCAAACTCCTGGGTTTTGCCTCCCTGCTAGCAGATGGAGACAGAGAAAATTTCACTGACACTGTACATAACCTATTGTGTCACGTGCGGTCCCTCAGGATTGACCGGTACCCAAGCCAAGATGACAGCAACCTTAAATTACTATGCAAATTTCTAAGCAAACTCGCTCTCCTCCAATGAGCCGGGAGATGGTGAAGTTGCCCAAAAAGACAATGGAAAACTCGTTTCCCAAATTTAACATAAGTGATCAGCATTGAAAAATCCCCATCATCTTGCACTATATACAAAGCAACAGTGCGAGCAGTGGACTCTCCCCGCAATAAATGGGTGGGTCTCTGGACTCATCTGTGGTACTACAGGAACAAAAATTAGCAAGTAAGAACCAATTTTCCTTTACTTGTAAGTACCTAGATCAGTCCAGACTCCTAGGAAGTACCTAAGCTCCCATTAACTCGGGTGGGACCTGGAGAGTTCCGTTCGTAGAACATTCTAACTAAGGCACAAGGAAGCCGGATCCCCCATATCCAAGCGATATGTGCAATGACTTCCTAGTAACTGCCCAGCAAATATCATGCAGAGATGCCTGTTGTGACTTAGCCCAGGAAGTCACCTGAGAACAGATCACGTGTGCCACTAAACTCCCCGGCAGCGGGTGCCCTTTAAAAATGTAAGTCAACTCGATTGCTTCCTTCAGCCACCACACATTTGTAGCCTTAGACGACTTATTTCCCTTATTACTCCATAGAACAAAAAGGTTATGCGATCTACGGAAATCATAAGTGATCTTTAGATACTTCAATAATGCATGCCTCCAATCTAAGAGCCTATGCTCCCCCGTGTGAGGCATAGAGGCATCCAAATCCATAAAAGCTGGAAGCTCTACTGTCTAACTAAGATGGAACACCAAGACTATCTCAGGCAGAAAAGAAGGCACCATGCATAAAGATACCCCCGAATCAGACATCTGTAGGACGGGATCTCAACATGACAGTGCTTGGAGCTCCAAAATTCTCCTGGCTGAACAAATAGCCACCAAGAAAACCACTTTAAGAATCAAATCTTTAACCATAGCTCTCTTTAGTTTATTTATTTATTTCAAGTTTTTATAGACCGACATTCGTTGGGAACATCACATCGGTTTACATGGAACTCAATGTAGCGAACAGAAGGCTTTACATGGAACTGAAATCAAACCAGAGTACAACTAATTTAGAAACTGTAACTTTAGATAACATTGACTAGGAGTATAAAAAGGCACAAAATTACAATGGAACAACTGTATAGCGATTATCTTAGAGCAAGTGAACAAACATATATTTACATTAGGTAACATATATTTACATTTATTTATTTATTTATTTATAAACTTTTCTATACCGTAGCTAAGTTATATACCATCACAACGGTTTACAAATAGGCACATAGACTAAGGGAAGTAAATGTAGGATATCGTACATTCTAACAGGTGCCAATAAAGTTCGGTTACAATTTCATAAATAAAATCATTATTTGAGTAATGTTGGTCAAGTCCAGGTGTATTATTGAGTTACTATCGCTTTGAAATATTACTTCTTAAATGTAGGATTGAGTAAATTCATTCTCATCTGCATTACCCTGTACTTTCATTCTCTACCCTCCACACTCTTTAGTGAAGGCTTTTTTAAAGAGCCATGTTTTTAGATTTTTCTTAAACGTTTTGAGATTATTCTGTAATCTGAGTTCGGGGGGCATCGTGTTCCATAGTATGGGCCCAGCCAATGATAAAGCCCTTTCTCTCACTTGGGTTAATTTTGCTGACTTTACTGAAGGGATTGTTAGTAGTGCTTTGTTTGCTGAGCGGAGGTTTCTTTGTGGAACGTGTACTCGTAAGGCTGTGTTTAGCCAGTCTGCTTCTTTATCATATATTAGTTAAGGCTTTGTATTTTATCCTGTATTCGATGGGTAACCAATGTAAGTCTGCTAGAGTTTCGGTTATATGGTCCCTCCTCTTTTTTCCCGTTAGTATTCTGGCTGCAGTATTTTGAAGTATCTGGAGTGGTCTTATCGATGTGCTTGGGAGTCCTAGTAAGAGTGCGTTGCAGTAGTCAGTGCTAGAAAAGATAAGTGTTTGCAATACTGTTCTGAAGTGGGCAGGTGTGAGTAATGGTTTCAATCTTCTGAGGACCATAAGTTTTGCGTAGCCTTCTCTTACTTTTATAGATATGTATTGCTTCAGGTTGATTTCTGGGTCCATTATTACTCCCAGATTCCTTACTTTTTCGGCTAGCTCAATTTTTTGGTTATTTCTTAGGGTTATCGGTGTTTGAATGATTTTAGTATGTTTTCTCTCAAGGTGAAGGAATTCAGTTTTGTCAATGTTGATAACCAGTTCCATCTGGTTTAGTAGTTGTTTAATTATGTCTAGGTACATGTTAGCTAGACTTAATGTTTTTTCAATTGTGTCGTCTATTGGTAGAATTAATTGAATGTCGTCTGCGTAAATGTAATGTATTATCCCTAGGCCTGCCAGCAGATGACATAAGGGTAGCATATATATGTTAAAGAGGGTAGCAGACAGTGCTGAACCCTGAGGTACTCCTGTTTCAAGTTTAAATTTTTCTGATAATGTGTTTTTTATCTGGACTTGAAAGAACCTGTTGTTTAGGTAGGATCTGAACCAGTTTATTGTTTTGTCACATAATCCAATTTCTTCAAGTCTTTTTAGTACTATTTTGTGGTTTACTGTATCAAAGGCTGCAGATAAGTCGAGCATTATAAGGATATAATGTTTACTGTTATCAAAACCTCTTAGTATGTTGTCTGTTAGTGAGAGAAGTAATGTCTCAGTGCTGTAGTGTTTTCGGAAGCCGTGTTGTGAAGGGTATAGTATGTTATTATTGTCTAGGTGTTCAGCTAGCTGTTTCTGTACTGTTTTCTCTATTAATTTAGCTAATAATCGGGTCGATACTCTAAGGCCGCGGTAGAAACAATGTGGCAGTGTCAGGCGCACCCTCGTTCCCCGCACGCACAGTTCTCTTCACCTACCGCTCTATACTCTCTTCTAATTGCATGCAAATGCATGCCGCGGCTGCGAAGCCTTAGGCAAGCGTTAGGCCCGCGCAACCCATTTTACTGTATAGAGCGCCTATACAGTATCCTGGGTTCGCGGGCCTAACGCTTCACGGCCGCGCTGGTATCTGTCATTTCAAATGTCATTTCAAATGACATTTGAAATGACAGGTACCAGGAAGTGGACAGTTATGTTCCCCGATGCTCGGCAAACTATCCCCCAGCCCCCGCTCACCTGCCCTGGCCCCGTCCGGTCTCTGGTGCAGCCCCAGTCCTGTCTCCTCCTCCCGAAGCAAAAAAAACAAAACAAAACTGAAAAAGTAGCAAGGCTCGGGCCTGCTACGATAGTCCCTTCTCCCTTCTCCTCTCCTCCCGATTTCAGCGCTCAAGGTGGCCGGGTGGGCGTGCATTCATCCAGGCAGAGGGAGCCGGCGGCGAAAGCGGCCTCCGGCTCCCTCTGCCTGGATGAATGCACGGCCCCCGCCGGCAGCGAATGAATGCCCGTGCGATTTTGGCGCTCAAGGCAGTCACATGACGTGACGTCACGCCTTGAGCGCCGAAATCGCACGGGCATTCATTCGCCGCCGGCGGGGGCCGTGCATTCATCCAGGCAGAGGGAGCCGGAGGCCGCTTTCGCCGCCGGCTCCCTCTGCCTGGATGAATGCACGCCCACCCGGCCGCCTTGAGCGCCGAAATCGGGAGGAGAGGAGAAGGGAGAAGGGAATACCGTAGCAGGCCCGAGCCTTGCTACTTTTTCGGGTTTTTTTTTTTTTTTGCTTCGGGAGGAGGGGACAGGACTGGGGCTGCACCGGAGACCGGACGGGGCCAGGGCAGGTAAGCAATGTTTTTACACTTTTTTTACACCATTTTTTACACTTTATTCCCGTTTACATTTTCGAACACCACACTAACACCACACTAACACCAAGTAGAGGGTAGCGGTAAACTAACAGGTTAAGGACGCGGCAAAATAGCGGGTTACAAAGGAGATAATCTGAGCGTGCGTCACAGTATCGGAGGGGAATAGCTAATTCCTTCATTATACAGCTAATTCGTTCATTTACATATCATATACATGCTGCGTGCGGAAAGGGTTATGCGTCTGTTTTAAGAAGCGCTAAGGACGCGTGAAACTGGAGACTGTATCGCTGAATCGCCTTACGCGTCCGAATTGTGCGCTCCCAGCACGTTACAGACGGGAAATCTTCAACCGCACGTTACAGTATCGACCTGTATGGGAGGTTTGAGACTGGGCGGTAGTTAATGAGGATTAATGGGTCACTGTTTTTCTTTTTGATGATTGGCTTAATGATTGCCCCTTTTAGTGTATCTGGCATTAATCCTTCAGTTAGGGATAGGTTTATGATATTAGTTAGTGTTGGGGTTATTACATTGGTAATCTTTTTTATCTCAGTTGTTGGTATTGTATCGATTTTGTGTGGAGCAGGGTTTATATTTTTTTATCATTGATTCAACTTCTTGTTCTGATATTTCTATAAATGAGGACCATATGTTAACATCTCTTTTTTGCATTACGATTGCTTGTTTGCTGTTTTTTGGGAGTTTGTTTCTTAGGTTTAATATTTTGTCACTAAAAAATTTAGCTAATTCATTGCATTTTGATTCAGGAAGACTTTGAGGTGATTCTTGTTTGTCATTTGTGAGATTCGTTACTATGGAGAATAAGGTTCTTGGGTTATTGGCAAACTTTTCTATTTTATTGGAATAGTATTCTTCTTTAGTATTAAGGATCAGTTGTTTGTAGAAAGCTAGATGTTTCCTGAATTTGGTTAGGTTTTCAGTTGTTTTGTGTTTTCTCCAGTTTTTTCCAAATTTTCTGAGCTTTCTTTTTGCATCTTTTATTTTTGCATTATGCCAGTGGTTATTTTGTTTTGTTTCTTTGATAGTTATTGTTTTGATGGGGTTTATTTCATCGGCTATTTTTTTAGTTGAGTCTAACCAGAGTTCCGTAGCTGAGTTACAATCATTAAGTGTTATGTCTTTTAGTTCTTCTTCTAATTTGTCCTTTAGTTCATCGTTGTTATAGGGTGGTCGATATTTAAATTCTATGGGATTATGAGTTTGTATGGTTTGAGGATTGAGAATATTAATATTGGACTGAATAAGGAGGTGGTCAGACCAATGAATTTGTGTGTAGCTTGTTGCTAAGTGTTCTAGATAGTTGCTATTTATGAATGTTAGATCAAGTGAGTGTCCGGCTCTGTGTGTTGGTTTATCGGTTATTAGTGAAAACCCTAGTGCTGTCATGGCATCCATTAGTGTCTGGCATGTGTTAGAAAGGGGTTGGATATCCATGTGTAGATTAAAGTCACCTAACACTATGGTAGGTTTAGAGGTGTTTAGATGTGTTGTCAGAAACTCGATTAGTGGTGACATATTTAGCTCTAGTAAACTGGGAGGGCAGTATATAAGGCATATTTGTATATTGTTAGTGCTGAAGATGGCAATTTCAAGGTTAGGTGGAGGTATTATTGGGATTAGTTTACATTTAAAAGCTTTTTCGATAATTAGTAGTAGGCTGCCTCCACGTTTATTTATCCTTGGGATTGAGAATACCTCATAATTCTTGTGTGCTATTTGATTTTTTAAGACTACATCAGATTTTTTTAACCATGATTCAGTAATTGCAACGAAGTTGGGTTTATTGTCATACAGTAGGTTGGAGATGATTGGGAATTTTTTAGTGATTGATTGAGCATTAACTAAGATGAATGTTAACATTAGTAAGTTATTTAGAGTTAGGGTGTTAGATTTGGTGGTTCTTATCTGTACCATTAGGTAGCGATTATCTTAAAACAAGTGAACAGAGATGTGAACCAAGATTTCAGGTAACAAATGTGTTGCAGTGAGGGAAGGTGGCATTTAAATATGAGAATTGTGTTAAATGAGTGTTATGTTGTAGAGATATCAGCAGGTGGGGAGAGGGAAGAGAATAATTGAGGGGATTTCAGTTATAGAAAATTATAGTAGGGTAAGGTATGTTGACATTTTGAAGGGGGTGTCAAGTATAGGCCTGTCTGAATAGCCATGTCTTTAGTTTCTGTTTCAATTTTTTGGGCAGAGTTCTTGTCGAAGGTCGGTTGGCATGGTGTTCCATAGGGCTGGGCCGGCAATGGATAAGGCATGTTCTTTAGTGGTGGTGAGGTGGGTGAGGTTTGGTGATGGCGTGTGTAGTGTTGCCATGTATTGAGTTCTGGTGGGTCTTGAGGGAGTGCAAAGTCTTAAGGAATCATTGAACCATTGCATATCATGATTATGTAGGGATTTGTGGATGATGGCAAGGGTCTTGTAGTGGATCCGGGATGATACTGGGAGCCAGTGAAGATCCTTTAAAATTGGGGTAATGTGTTCATTTTTGCGGGTGCTGGTAAGAATCCGGCGGCGGCATTTTGGAGTAGCTGGAGGGGGTAGGTTGCGTTTTTTGGGAGGCCTAGGAGGATGGAGTTGCAGTAGTCTATTTTTGATAAAATAGTAGACTGGATTACTGTACGGACGTCGTTAAGGTGTAGGAATGGTTTGAGTTTCTTTAGGATGTGTAATTTGAAAAAGCTTTCTTTTATTGTGGAGTTTATACATTTTTTTAAGTTGATTTGGTTGTCGAGTATGACTCCAAGGTCTTGTACATGTTGCGAAAAGGAGATGGGGTGGGGGGTTGCTAGTGATGTGCTATGTGGAAATTATCATGAGTTCTGTTTTGGATGCGTTGAGGGCAAGGTTGAGGTTAGTAAGGAGGCTGTTGATTGATGTGAGTGCTGCCTCCCATGTGTTAAGGGCTTTATCTATGGTATCGGTCACGGGTATGAGGATTTGAACATCGTCTGCATATATGAAGTGCGGAAGATCGAGTTCGGAGAGGAGGTAGCAGAGAGGTAGTAGGTATATGTTGAATAGGGTGGAAGACAGAGAGGATCCTTATGGTACACCTCGTGATAGGTCAATAGCCTTGGATTCGCTGTTGCCTGTCGTTAAGGTAGGATTTGAACCATTGACGTGGGATTCCGCTGATGCCAATTTCTGTGAGTCTATCAATTAGGATGTCGTGGCTGATGGTATCGAAAGCGGAGGATATATCTAGTAGTGCCAGGATGTATGAATGTCCTTTGTCCAAGCCTTTGAGGAGGTAATCTGTTAGTGAGATAAGGAGAGTCTCAGTACTGTGATATTTGCGGAATCAACATTGGGATGGGAAAAGAATGTGATGCTTATCTAGGTAGTCCAATAGTTGCAAATTCACTGTTTTTTCGAGGATTTTAGCAATGAAGAGTAGGTTAGAGATTGGGCAATAGTTAGCTAGTTCAGTAGGGTCAAGTTTTGGTTTCTTAAGTATGGGTTTAACTATGGCTAGTTTGAGAGATTTTGCTACTAAGCCGAGGATAATGGATCGGTTGATAATGTTGGCTATGGGTTCTTATATTATATTAGAGATGGAGAGTAAGGATTTCGTGGGAATTGCATCTAATGTGTGTGAGGATGGTCTCATTTTCCTTAGAATGGATTCAACTTCAGAGGAAGCTGTGGTCTCAAAAGTATTTAGTTCAGCATTAGGTGGTTTGGGAAGGGTTCTGGTGGAAGAGGGTGTGGTAGGGAAGCGCGTTATAAGTTTGGTGATTTTGTCGTGGAAGTATGATGCTAAGTCTTCACATTTAGCTTCGGTATTTTTGTCAGATGAAAGAGTAGGTGATGTTTTTGTTAGCGCTGAGAAATATTCGAAAAGGGCACGGGCATTAAATTGTAACATGAATTCTCAAGGTATAGAAGTCTCGTTTGGTTTTGTTTATATATAGTCTCGTTTGGTTTTCTTTATAGGGAGGATTTGTATGTTGCAAGATGTGTGGCAGAAGATTCTTTGCGCCATCTTCTTTCATGGTTTCTCAGGTTGTGTTTCATCTTTTTTAATTCTGGAGTGTAACATGGGTTTTTTTGTTATGATAAGGGCTTATTTCTTTGGTTTGTAACGGGCACAGATTGTTAGCAATGACGCTGGTGAGGTGATTCTACGATGAGAGGATGGAGTCAGGTTTGGTGAGGTCTAGTTTGTCGACATCTTTGGATAGGGCTAAGATTAAGTCTTCCTTGGTGCATGGCTTTCTGAATTGGATAGTGTTTCTTGAGCGTGACGAAGTGTTGTTTATGGAGCAGGTTGTTCTGATGAGAAAGTGGTCAGACCAGGAGCCAGGTGTAAAAGAGGGAGGCTCAGGAAGGATTAGGAAATTTATAAAAATTAAATCTAGGGAGCGGCTTGCTTTGTGGGTAAAAACATAAGAACATAAGAAATTATCATGCTGGGTCAGACCAAGGGTCCATCAAGCCCAGCTTCCTGTTTCAAACAGAGGCCAAACCAGGCTACAAGAACCTGGCAAGTACCCAAACACTAAGAAGATCTCATGCCACTGATGCAATTAATAGCAGTGGCTATTCCCTAAGTTAATTTGATTAATAGCCGTTAATGGACTTCTCCTCCAAGAACTTATCCAAACCTTTTTTGAACCCAGCTACACTAACTGCACTAACCACATCCTCTGGCAACAAATTCCAGAGCTTTATTGTGCGTTGAGTGAAAAACAATTTTCTCCAATTAGTCTTAAATGTGCTACTTGCTAACTTCATGGAATGCCCCCAACTCCTTCTATTATTCGAAAGTGTAAATAACCGATTCACATCTACTCTTCAAGACCTCTCATGACCTTAAAGACCTCTAACATATCCCCCCTCAGCCGTTTCTTCTCCAAGCTGAACAGCCCTAACCTCTTCAGCCTTTCCTCATAGGGGAGCTGTTCCATCCCCTTTATCATTTTTGGTTGCCCTTCTTTGTACCTTCTCCATCGCAACTATATCTTTTTTAGATGCGACGACCATACTTGTACACAGTATTCCAGGTGCGGTCTCACCATGGAGCGATATAGAGGCATTATGACATTTTCCGTTTCATTAACCATTCCCTTCCTAATAATTCCTAACATTCTGTTTGCTTTTTTGACTGCTGCAGCACACTGAGCCGACGATTTTAAAGTATTATCCACTATGATGCCTAGATCTTTTTCCTGGGTGGTAGCTCCTAATATGGAACCTAACATCGTCTAACTACAGCAAGGGTTTTTTTTCCCTATATGCAACACCTTGCACTTATCCACATTAAATTTCATCTGCCATTTGGATGCCCAATCTTCCAGTCTTGCAAGGTCTTCCTATAATATATCGCTTGTGATTTAACTACTATGAATAATTTTGTATCATCCGCAAATTTGATAACCTCACTCTTCGTATTCCTTTCCAGATCATTTATATATATATTGAAAAGCACCAGTCCAAGTACAGATCCCTGAGGCACTCCACTGTTTAACCTTTTCCACTGAGAAAATTCACCATTTAATCCTACTCTCTGTTTCCTGTCTTTTAATCAGTTTGTAGTCCACGAAAGGACATCGCCTCCTATCCCATGACTTGTTAGTTTTCTTAGAAGCCTCTCATGAGGGACTTTGTCAAACGCCTTCTGAAAATCCAAATACACTATGGGGCGGATTTTAAAAGGCCCCCGCGCGCCAGCGCGCCTATTTTGCATAGGCCGCCGGCGAGCGTAAAGCCCCGGGACGCGCGTAAGTCCCGGGGCTTTCGAAAAGGGGTGGGAGGGGGTGTGTCTGGGGGCATTCCCGAAACGACGTGGCGTTTCGGGGGCGTGCCCCGGCGTTTCGGGGGCGGGCCCGGGGGTGTGGTGCCGGCCCGGGGGCGTGGTCGAGGCCTCCGGACCAGCCCCCTGGACCGGAGGACGGAGCGGGGCTGCCGGCGACGCGCGCAAAGTTAAGGGGGGGGTTTAGATAGGGCCGGGGGGGTGGGTTAGGTAGGGGAAGGGAGGGGAAGGTGGGGGGAGGGCGAAGAAAAGTTCCCTCCGAGGCCGCTCCGATTTCGGAGCGGCCTCGGAGGGAACTTGCAGCTCGCGCTGGGCTCGGCGCGCACAGGTTGCACAAATGTGCACCCCCTTGCGCGCGCCGACCCCGGATTTTATAAGATACGCGCGGCTAAGCGCGTATCTTACAAAATCCAGCATACTTTTGTTCGCGCCTGGTGCGCGAACAAAAGTACGCGCTCGCGTGTTTTTTAAAAATCTGCCCCTATATCTACTGGTTCACCTTTATCCACATGTTTATTAACCCCTTCAAAAAAATGAAGCAGATTTGTTAGGCAAGACTTCCCTTGGGTAAATCCATGTTGACTATGTTCCATTAAACCATGTCTTTCTATATGCTCTACAATTTTGATCTTGAGAATAGTTTCCACTATTTTTCCCGGCACTAAAGTCAGGCTCACTGGTCTATAGTTACCCGGATCGCCCCTGGAGCCTTTTTTAAATGTTAGGGTTACATATGCCACCCTCCAGTCTTCAGGTACAATGGATGATTTTAATGATAGGTTACAAATTTTAACTAATAGATCAGAAATTTCATTTTTTAGTTCCTTCAGTACCCTAGGATGCATACCATCCGGTCCAGGTGATTTGCTACTCTTTAGTTTGTCGATCTGGCCTACTATATCTTCCAGGTTCACAGTGATTTTGTTCAGTTCGTATGAATTGTCACCCCTGAAAACCATCTCCGGAACTGGTATCTCCCCAACATCCTCATTAGTAAACACGGAAGCAAAGAATTAATTTAGTCTTTCTGCAATGGCCTTATCTTCCCCAAGAGCCCCTTTAACCCCTCTGTCATCTAATGGTCCAACCGACTCCCTCACAGGTTTCTTGCTTCGGATATATTTTAAAAAGTTTTTATTATGAGCTTTTGCCTCTATGGCCAACTTCAATTCAAATTCTCTCTTTGCCTGTCTTATCAATGTTTTACACTTAACTTGACAATGCTTATGTTTTATCCTATTTTCTTCAGATGGATCCTTCTTCCAATTTTTGAAGGATGTTTTTTTCGCTAAAATAGCCTCTTTCACCTCACCTTTTAACCATGATGGTAATCGTTTTGCCTTCCTTCCACCTTTCTTAATGTGTAGAATACATATGGACTGCGCCTCTAAGATTGTATTTTTAAACAATGTCCATGCCTCTTGAACACTTTTAACCTTTGCAGCTGCAGCTTTCAGTTTTTTTCTAACTTTTTTCCTCATTTGATCAAAGTTTCCCTTTTGAAAGTTTAGTGTTAGAGCTGCAGATTTACGTATTGTCCCCCTTCCAGTTATTAGTTTAAATTTGATCATGTTATGATCACTGTTGCCAAGTGGCCCCACCACCATTACCTCTCTCACCAAATCCTGTGTTCCACTAAGAATTAAATCTAAAATAGCTCCCTCTCTTGTTGGTTCCTGAACCAATTGTTCCATGAAGCAGTCATTTATTACATCCAGGAACTTTATGTCTCTAGCAAGTCCTGATGTTACATTTACCCGGTCAATATTGGGGTAATTGAAATCTCCCATTATTATTGCACTGCCAAATTGGTTAGCTTCCCTGATTTCTCTAAGCATTTCATCATCTGTCTGACCACTTTGTCCAGGTGGACGGTAGTATACTCCTATCATTATACTCTTACCCAACACACATAGGATTTCTACCCATATAGATTCTACTGAGCATTTAGTCTCTTGTATGATCTTTATCTGTTGGACTCTATACCCTCCCGGACATAAAGTGCCACACCCCCACCAAGTTGATCCTCCCTATCATTGCGATATAATTTGTACCCTGATATAGCACTGTCCCATTGGTTATGCTCCTTCCACCAAGTCTCCGTGATGCCAATTATGTCAATCTCATCATTTACTGCTATACACTCCAACTCTCCCATCTTATTTCTTAGACTTCTGGCACTGGCATACAGACATTTCAAAGTGTGTTTTTTGTTTGTATTAACAACCTGCTTTTCAGTTGTTAGGGATAATTTGGAAATCATTAGCTTCGGTGATTTTTTACATATAGGCACATGGACTATGTTTGCTTTTAATGGAACCTCTCTGTTGGGATGCCCTAACTGTCCTGTTTCATTAGTATCCTTCAAGGATACATTTCTCCGAACCATGCACTGCTGAGTGACTGTCGGCTTTCCCCCTTTTTCTAGTTTAAAAGCTGCTCTATCTCCTTTTTGAAAGTTAGTGCCAGCAGCTTGGTTCCACTCTGGTTAAGGTGGAGCCCATCCTTTCGGAAAAGTCTCCCCTTTCCCCAAAGGTTTCCCCAGTTCCTATTAAAGCTGAATCCCTCTTCCCTGCACCATCATCTCATCCACGCATTGAAACTCTGGAGCTCTGCCTGCCTCTGGGGACCTGCACGTGGAACAGGAAGCGTTTCAGAGAATGCCACCCTAGAGGTTCTGGATTTCAGCTTCCTACCTAAAATCCTAAATTTGGCTTCCAGAACATCTCTCCCACATTTTCCTATGTCGCTGGTGCCCACATGTACCATGACAGCCGGCTCCTCCCCAGCACTGTCTATAATCCTATCTAGGTGACGCGTGAGGTCTGCCACCTTCGCACCAGGCAGGCAAGTTAGCAGGGGGTCCTCACGTCCACCAGCCACCCTGCTACCTACATTTCTAATAATCGAATCACCAACTATGATGGCCAGCCTAACCCTTCCCTCCTGGAAAGTAGCCCTGGGAGACTTGTTCTCAGTGCAAGAGGACAATACATCACCTGGAATGCAGGTCCTTGCTACAGGATCACTTCTTGCTACACCAGGGTGATGTTCTCCTACTGGGAGACCTTTCTGATCCAAGGCAGCACTGGGGCTGCCAGACTGGATTTGGGACTTGGCTGCTATGTCCCTGAAGGTCTCATCAATGTACCTCTCTGTCTGCCTCAGCTCCTCCAAGTCTGCTACTCTAGCCTCCAGAGATCGGACTAGTTGCCTGAGAGCCAGGAGCTCTTTGCACCGAGTGCACACATACAATCTCTCACTGGCGGGAAAAAAATCATACATGTGACACTCAATGCAAAAGACTGGAAAGCCCCCCTCTTGCTGCTGGACTGCTGCCTTCATCTTAGTTTTATTGAGTTCCTAGTTAAGTTTACGATACTAAGGGAGTTGGAATGAGAGTACTTTAAATTTACAGGTGAATTTACTAATTAATCAGCTAGTGTCCTACAAGGGGATGATTAAACTTTCAATAAGGGTTGGTACAATAGTATGATTTAGATAAGACCCTGGTTGATTTTTAATCAGAAAGTGTCTTGTTCCTAAAATTCAAGGATTGAGTGTGTGGGAAAGACAGACACTAGAATTAACTATCTCTGGCTTGCTTATTACCTCAGACACTCACAAACTCTAAAGAACATATTCCTTAATTTCAGCTTTCACCAAACTTTTATAAGCTCAAAAATTTCTGAAAACTATACTTACCGATCCTCTTTAACCACCTATAAATTAATCTACACTCAGTTAATGGAAGGGTTTGAGATTCGCGCGCCTGGAGCTGTGGACGTCAATCCCTGGATCGCTTGTGGTGACCTCTGGATTCCTCTCCCGGGGGATGCTGGGAGCAGTATGCAGATGAGCCTTCCGGTCCTCCTCTACTGCAAAGGGTGCGGGGCCTCTGGAAGCTGGGGCTGTGGACGTCAATCCCTGGATCACGTGCGGTGACCTCTGGACTCCTCTCCCGGGGGATGCTGGGAGTATGCAGATGAGCCTTCCGTCCTTCTCTACTGCAAAGGGTGCGGGGCCTCTGGAAGCTGGGGCTGTGGACGTCAATCCCTGGATCGCTTGCTGTGACCTCTGGCCTCCTCTCCCGGGGGATGCTGGGAGCAGTATGCAGATGAGCCTTCCGTCCTTCTCTACTGCAAAGGGTGCGAGGCCTCTGAAAGCTGGGGCTGTGGAATTCAATCCCTGGATCGCTTGCGGTGACCTCTGGACTCCTCTCCCGGGGGATGCTGGGAGCAGTATGCAGATGAGCCTTCTGGTCCTCCTCTACTGCAAAGGGTGCAGGGTAGGTTTGGTTATGATCTGTTTGAGGCCCATTGCGTTGAAGACAGCCAGGAGAGAGTCACAGCTGGTAGAAAGTGGTGCTGCATCTACGTGGAGATTGAAGTCTCCAAGGATTATGGTGGGGGAGTCTATGTTTATGTTTTTGGTTATAAATTCAATAAGGGGGGATACATTTTTTTTCCAGCAGGCCTGAGGGGGAGTATACTAGGCAAATTTGCAGTTTAGGAGATTTGAATAGCCCAATTTCAAGTTTGGGATGGGTGTTGGCAGATTGAGGTAGTAGTTTAAGTTCAGTTTTTGCAGCGAGTAGGAGGCTTCCACCTTTTTTTTTTGTGTTTTGGTATAGAGAAGATATCGTATGTCTTGTTTGGGAGTTGGTTTAATAGGACTGAGTCCGTATCTTTGAGCCATGTCTCAGTTATGGCACATATATCAGGTTTTACATCCAGAAGGATGTCAGCAAGTATGGGTGTTTTTTTGATTATTGATTGCGAGTTGAAAAGCATGAGGGTGAATGCTGTGAGGCCAATGAGTTGAGTAAATGGGATAAGAGTGATAGGTAATAATGATCAGGGTTGTAAGCATGGGTGGGTAAGGTGGGAAGTGTTATGCTTAGGATTGTAGTATTTGAGGATGGGTATTTGGTGGAACAGCATGTTTAAGGAAGTGGAGGGTATTGATTGTCAGTGGAGCAATGAGGTTTGTTGTTTTAGGAGGAGATTGTTGAGAGGAAATGAAGGCTGGAAGAAGGGAGGAGGAAGCAAGTCTGAGGTGAGAGGTGCCTTGAGGGAAGAGGTACTTACTTGTAGAGTGAACCAGTTTGAGATGATTTTGCTGTCCTCTGCCTCTTGGCTCTTCTTTGGTGTGTTAGGGTCAGGACAGGAACAGCATTAAAGAAGCAGCAGAAAGGGGCACACTAAGGGGCAGGCCCCTTAGTGGCGAGATGCCTGGCGCGAGACGCCGGAGGCCTGCTTCCTACTTTTAAAGGTCCTCCTGGACCGATGTGATGTGCGCCGGGGGGGGGGGCGTTCCGCTCGTCGTGTGCAGGTTGGGTCGGGTGAAGGTAGGCTACGGGCTTGGCTCGGGCTGGGCTGGGCTCGGACCCCGTCAAGCCGGTCGGACTCGGAACGGGACGGAGGCCGCAGTGCAAGAGGAAGTTGTTCAAACCGAGCCTCACACAATCCTCTAAGAACAGAACCAACGTCCCAAACTTTCAAGAAAAGCCTAAAGACATGGCTCTTCCAAAAAGCCTTTGCATCAATAAGTTGACGCCAATCAAAACCACCCAACAGTCACAAACACTGAAAATGAATATAGTCCTTTCCTGTAAAATAGCAATGTTATCTCCCTTCTGATATCTTATGATTAATCCTTTAACGACAAAAGTTCCTTAACCTATGTTAATTTCATTTAATGTCCCACTATCGCCTTTTAATTTCCTGTTAACTTGTTTTGTTCAGTTAAAGTTTTACCTTTGTTCAACTAAAGTTAATTCTAAGTTCTACTGTATGAAACAATAGGAAAACATTTAAGTTTCCAGCACCATCCACGTTGTCTGTAAACCGATGTGTTATGCCAAATCGAATGTTGGTATATAAAAATAAATAAATAAATAAACAGATTCAGATTCCAAGATGGACAAATCTTCCGCACCTGAGGACGCAAGTTCTTAGCTCCCTGAAGGAACCATATAATATCTGAATGTGCAGATACCCTTGCACCTTACTTTGGAGACAACCCAGTTCACTACCTGGACTCTCAGTTAAAGGCAAGCTCTTGACCAGAACCTTTCTGTAGAAAAGCTAAAATATGCTAAACCATAGCCTGAACAGACTGAGGCTGCACTCCGTCAATAGCAGACCAGGACTCAAAGATCCTGTCAAATTTGCACATACGTCAAGGATGTAGAAGATCGCCTAGCCTGCCATAAGGTGGAAATAACCACTTTGGAATATCTCCTTCATCTCAGATGTCTCCTCTCAGAAGTGAAGCCTCGAGAGAGAAGTGAACCACCTGACCCAAAAATATTGGGCCCTGGTGGAAAACAGTTGACCAATGTCTGAACCTCAGGGGCCCATTTATGGCCATGTTGATCAGATCTGCGAAGTATGGTCGATGTGGCCATTCTGGAGCTACCACGATCACATTACCTGGATGTTTCTCTATCCGCTGTATTCCCTTGTCCACCAGAGGCCATAGAAGAGAAGACAAAGAAGAATCCCTCAAGCCTTTGGCAACACCAGAGCTCCGATTCCTTTGTACCATGTACTGTTCAGTGGCTGTAAAGCGCAGTTGCGTACCTGTAACAGGTGTTCTCCTAGGACAGCAGGATGTTAGTCCTTACAAGTGTGTGACATAATTTGAGGGAGCCTGGCATGGAAAACGTTTGTCAAAGTTTCTAGAAACTTTGACCAGCACACTGAGCTTGCACACTGAGCTTGCCCAGCATCCACGCGAGGTCCCCCTTTGGTCTCATAACAGAGAAAAAATATGAGTGAAAAAATAAAACAACAAACCAGAAGGAGAATCCAACTCTGTGAGGTGGTGGGCAGGAATTCTGAGGACTAACATCCTGCTGTCCTAGGAGAACACCTGTTACAAGTAAGCAACTGCGCTTTCTCCAAGGACAAGCAGGATGGTAGTCCTCACAAGTGGGTGAGTACCAAGCTCCAGGCTATGTTACTGAAAAAGGTGCCAACGGGCACAATAACTGCAGTGTTGTTGGTTGGTAGGGGACTGTCTAGCTCCCACCAGCGGCACAAGGCCGGAAGAGTTGGGTTCAGGTCTGGAAGAGATTGCACAGAATGGATTGACCAAAGGCACTGTCCTGACGCCCATCCTTGTCCAAGCAGTAGTGGGCTGCAAATGTGTGAAGAGAACACCACATGGCAGCCTGGCAAATTTTGACGATGGGGACTGCTCGCAAATGAGCCACAGATATCGCCATGGCCCACACAGAGTGAGCTTTAACTCTGCCAGCCAGCGGATGGCCAGCCTGCACATAGCAGAACGTGATGCAATCCGCCAGCCAGTTGGATAAGGTCTGTTTACCCACCGCCACTCTCAGCCTGTTTATATTAAATGACACAAAGAGCTGAGTGGACTACCTGGGACTGGCTGTGCGATCTAAATAGAAAGCCAAGGCCCTCTTGCAGTCCAGAATGTGAAGAGCCCATTCCCTGAGTGGGAATGAGTTCTGGGAAAGAAGGTGGGTAAAACAATAGACTGATTGAGGTGGAAATCAGTTACCACCTTAGACAGAAACTTAGGGTGTATATGCAAGACCACACAATCATGAAAGAACCTCGTTTATGGTGGGTACATGACCAAGGCCTGAAGCTCACTGACACTACAAGCCGAAGTAATCGCCACCAGGAATATAACTTTCCAGGTGAGGAACTTCATGTCGCAGGAACGTAGCGGTTCAAAGGGAGGACACATGAGCCATGCCAGGACAATGTTGAAGTCCCAGAACGCAACAGGAGGTTGAAGAGGGGGCTGCAGCTAGAGCAGGCCCCTCATAAAATGACTTACTAAAGGCTGCACCGATATGGGTGTGCCAGCGATGAGATGGACCTTGTCTGAGCTGGTTTGGAGCCAAGACTCCAAATGTGCGATCACAGAGACGTGGCTGAAGCCGACAGACACAGTCTTAATAAATCAACTTCCCACCCAGATATATGACGTCTTTTCAATACCTCGACAAAAGAAAAAAGGAGGAGGACTTCTCTTAGCAGCCAAAAAGATCTTAATCTCACCCAACAACCCATCAATTCATCATCTAAACTGGAGGCAGGCCTGTTCAAATCAAAAACTCTCCAGATCCTCCTCATTTACGCCCCCCCTGGGTTGTTAAACCTTGATGTATCGCCTTTAGTGGAAATTATAGCTAAATACTTGACCTTGGATACTCCTTCCATCATCCTTGGGGACTTTAATCTACACATTGACGTCAGGCCTCAATCATCTAATTGTGAAGCTCTCCTTTCCTCACTCTCAGCTATGGGCTTTACCCAAATTATCACCCAACCCACTCATAAAGGGGGTCACACCCTTGATCTTATCTTCACAAATAATTACCTCATACAACTCTCATCCCCTTCCTACCTTCCAGTACCATGGTCAGACCACTTTATGATCACCTCCACTTTTAAAATGACGACAGGATCTCTTGCACCCCTGCCACCAACAACACTGCACTATAGGAAATCTTGTCCTTCAGAAGCCCTTGACAATTCTCTATGCAAAGAACTACCCAACTTGGATCTTTCGAACCCTAATGCAGCTATACTTTCTTGGCAAAATATCACTGAAACCATAGCAAATAATCTATGCCCTCTATCATCAAAGAATTTCAATCCATCTCAGAAACATAAACAACCATGGTTCTCTTTGGAGCTTCGCACATTAAAACAAAGCCTAAGACAGAAGGAAAAGAAATGGCGGAACTCCCCCAATCCTCAATCTCTAGCCATCTACAAAGCAGCTCTCCATCATTACAGAACCATGACACTGCGAACCAAAAAAGACTTTTACGCCCACCGTATCCATGATATGTTCTTCGATGCAAAGGCCCTTTTCGCTTATGTTTCAGACCTCACTAAGATTACTTCAGCACCAATTTCTGATGATATAGCCCAATCAAAGGCCAATGAACTGGCCATCTTCTTCCAGAGTAAAATTGCTAATACCTTGGCTAAATTACCCTCCAATCCTATCACACCTTCTTTAGATCCCCTCTACCGCCCTAACTCATTCACAACATTGGAAACATTCTAACCCACCTATTCTACAGAGGTGGAAACTATCCTCAAAAGAATGAAACCCTCCTCACATCCACAAGATTATATCCCATCTAAATTACTGCTTCTAATACCAGACTCCATCTCCAAATACCTAGCAGACATTATTAACTGCTCATTTTCACAAGGTATCTTCCCAGACACTCTCAAACTAGCAACTCTCAAACCTATCCTCAAAAAACCAAACTTGGACCCAGATGATCTAAAAAATTATCGACCAATATCTAATTTGCCTTTTATAGCCAAAATCATGGAGAAAGTAGTAAATAATCAACTATCAAATTACTTGGAGGAAAATAATATCCTTCATCCTTCACAATATGGATTTCGGAAAGAACATAGTACGGAATCACTCCTCATATCACTCCTTGATCAAGTATACCTGGGATTTGACAAAGGATGCTCCTTCCTGCTTGCACTCCTTGATATCTCCGCAGCTTTCGATACAGTCAACCATGCTATATTATTAAACCGGCTATCCGACATAGGAATCTCAGGATCTGTCTTCAGATGGTTCGACTCATTCCTCAGTAATCGAGGTTATAAGGTTAAAATCAATAATATGGAATCTCCTTATACCAATTCCCCACATGGAGTCCCCCAGGGCTCCTCTCTATCTCCCACTCTATTTAATATTTATCTCCTCCCTCTTTGTCATTTCCTCTCGTCGCTAAATTTGAAATTCTACGTATACGCAGACGATGTCCAAGTTTTGATTCCTATAACAGGCTCTTTGGACTCAGCAATCAAATTATGGGAATCTCACCTTCAAACTATTAACCATCTCCTTACTAGCCTCAACCTGGTGTTAAATACTGCTAAGACTGAAATCCTGCTTATCACCCCTGAAAATAGTCTACACTTACAACAATTGCACACTATCTCCCACATCACTCATGCTAGAGATCTTGGAGTTATTATTGACAACCATCTGAGCTTAAAGAAATTTATAAATTATACTATAAAAGAATGCTTCTACAAGTTACAGGTGCTTAAAAAACTCAAGCCTCTCCTATATCACCATGACTTCAGGACTGTACTCCAAGCAATCCTGTTCTCTAAGGTCGATTATTGTAACTCGATCCTACAAGGTCTACCAGCTGTTACATTAAAACCTCTGCAACTACTCCAAAACGCAGCTGCAAGGATTTTGACCAACACTAAGCGCAGAGATCACATCACGCCCATTTTAAAAGTCCTACATTGGCTTCCAGTTAATTTTAGAATTGTTCACAAATTCCTCACCATTATTCATAAAAACATCCACCACCAGACTCCACTAGACCTACTACACCCTCTCAAATTACACTCTTCAGCTAGACCTTTGAGAGATGCCTATAAGGGATCCCTTCATGTTCCCCCAATCAAATTGGTACAAAGATTATCTATCAGGGACCGGGCCTTTTCAACAGCAGGCCCCACTATTTGGAATACACTACCCCCAGACCTCCGACAGGAAACCTGCCTCATAAATTTTAAAAAGAAACTGAAGACTTGGCTTTTCAGTAGAGCCTTTCCTGTCTCCTAGACTATATCCTACTAAGATATTTTTCAATCAGCTGTACTTCAATAACTAGCAGAATGTCATATAATCATGTTATAATGCTAGAATTATTCTCCTGAGGTTGGCTTCAAGCCCCTTCTCTCTGTTATATCTCTCTACTTTGATTATCTGTCTCTTCATTTCCAATTCCTAGTTACTCACCCTTGTTATAATATAACTTTTTACCTTCTGCTCACAATCTGTCTCCTCTTTTGAGGTTTGACTAGTTACTGTTAATGTACTATCGTTCTATGTAAACCGAGTTGATTTGATCTGTATCAAGAAAATCGGTATATAAAATCCCTAAATAAATAAATAAATAAATAAATAAGACTCAAAAAGGTGCCATAAGTAGTCCAACAGCTGGGGAAGGGGGCATGAGAATGGAACCAAGCCCTGCCCTGCACACCAGATGGAGAATCTCCTCCATCTCAAGCTGTTGGACCTTTCTGGTGGAAGGTTTCCTAGAAGCCAGCAGCACCTGAGAGACACTGTCCAAGAGGGCCATGGGCTGAAGGTCTAGGTGCTCAACATCCAAGCCATCAGGGCCAGCACCCGGAGGTTCTGATGATGCAGGGTGCCCTGGTTCTGAGTGATCAGATCAGGCACAGTCTCCAGCCGGATGAGGGGGCCTGATCGACAGGTCCCGCAGTAGAGGGAACAAGCCCTGTCGAGGCCAAAAGGCGCCATGAGAATCATGGTCCCTCTGTCCTGTTGAAGTTTCAGCAGGGTATTCAGGAGGAACGGGAGAGGAGGGTACGCATACAGCAGATCTTTCCCCCAGTGGAGGAAGAAGGCATTGTAGGCAAGATGCCCACCCCCCAACAATAGGGAGCAGAACCTGCTCACCTTGTTATTGTGTGGGGAGGCGAAGAGGTCCACATCTGGTGTCCCCCATCGACAAAACAGTGTGCCCACTACCTCTGGGCTGAGGGACCATTCATGCAGCTGGAAGGAGCGACTCAGTCAGACTGCCAGCATGTTCTGAGTCTCTGGCAGGTGTGTTGCTCGCAATGACATCCCCTACAACAGGGCCCAGGTCCAGACCTGTATCTCCTCATGACAGAGGAGGAATGAGCCCGTGCTGCCCTGTTTGTTGATATGCCACATTGCCACCTGGTTGTCCATCTGGATCAGGATTGCTCTCTGCGACAATCGGTCTTTGAACGCCCATAGGGCATAACAGATCGCCCGAAGCTACAGAAAGTTTATTTGACAGCGGGCTTTGTGAGCAGTCCAGAAGCCCTGTGTATGAAGACCATCCACATGGGCACCCCAGCCCTGAGGAGAAACATCGGTAGTGAGGATCACTTGAGGAGGAGCAGATTGAAAAGGAATCCCCAGCTTCAGGTTGGAGAGGTGTTCCCACCAGGATAGAGACGTCCACAGAGGTTCTATGATAAGGAAGGACCCACAAAGCAAAGCGGTAGTCGGTCTAGGGTAGCCATGAATGTGAAGAAAACAGAAAAGCAAGACCGATGCCTTGGAAAGAAGATTTATTCAATAGAACGGAACCCTCCCGACTCTGGCCGAGTTTCGCCCTTACGGCTGCATCAGGGGCTCTACAAAATACAATAAATATAGACTTTAATAGTAATAAAATCAACCCAATAAAATAAATAAAGTTAAATGAATTACATAATATTGAGGAATAGTCAATGAGAAACTCTGTATCTCAAAGTAAATGAACAAAGGAGACGACAAGTTGAATGTTAAAATAAAGAACAGAGAAGAAAAAACAATATGGGGGTAATTTTCAAAGGAGTTACGCGCATAAATGTAACTACTATTGTAGCAATTTTCAAAAGCTATTTACTCACGTAAAGTGCACTTATGCGAATAAATCCTATGGACGATTCAATGGCATATATTGTAGCAATTTTCAAAAGCCCACTTACTCGAGTAAAGTGCATTTACATGCGTAAAACCCAGATTTACGCATGTAAATGCTTTTTAAAATCTGGCCCCATATGAGTAAGCATTACCTTCAATTTGAATAATATCTAGAGTATGTACTCAGGCACAATGTGTAATTTCTGGAGGTATCCACTAAAAATAGAGATGGGAAATTTTCTTTTAACATTTTTTCTTCTCTGTTCTTTATTTTAACATTCAACTTGTCGTCTCCTATGCTCATTTACTTTGAGATACAGAGTTTCTCATTGACTATTCCTCAATATTATGTAATTCATTTTCCTTTATTTTATTGGGTTGATTTTATTACTATTAAAGTCTATATTGTATTTTGTAGAGCCCCTGATGCAGCCGTAAGGGCAAAACTCGGCCAGAGTCGGGCGGGTTCTGTTCTATTGAATAATCTTCTTTCCAAGGCATCGGTCTTGCTTTTCTGTTTTCTTCACAGAGGTTCTGTTACTGCAATGTAAGTCTCGAGGTCCTGAGAGGCCTGTTGCAACTGTGACCGCAAGGTCCATTGAGCCCTCCGTATGCACAAATGGGCAAGAGGGGTAACATAGATGGAAGCCACTATGTAGTCCAGCAAACAGAGCAAAAGATGGGCAGTCACCTGCTGGCTGCTGTGGACGGTGGCTGCCAGTGAGGAAAGGAAAAGAGCCCAATCGCATGGCAAGAATGCCTTCACTCGCACTGTGTTCAGTCTGGCACCTATGAAGTCCAGCTGAGGAGACGGGCAAAGGTGAGACTTTGGGTAGTTGATCACGAACCCTGTGATCCTTCAAGGAAGTGGAGAGAGGAGTAGCGAGGGAGGCGTATCAAGGGGCTCCCCGCGATCTCTGGGTGTCGATGACTGCGACACTGAAGTGAATGGAGCAGACTTGGAAGAACCAAAAAGCTTCTCCATCTTATCAAGATGCACACGACTGCCCTTGGGGGTCATCTGATCACACAAGTGACACCCCCGGATGTCATGCGAGGACCCCAGGCAGAGGATACAGACCTAATGCGGATCCTTGATGCACATGGTCCGTGGGCACTGGGGCAACGGCAAAAACCGGATGATTACAGATGCTTCCCTGGGCGTCCCTCTTTCTGCCGCGATCCTTTCTCAATCTCTCTCCTCCTCCACTGCAGGGGCTTGTGCGGTCGGCACAGCCCAGTTGGGGCAAGAGCCTGCTCACCCCTCCCTTCTGTGAGCCAGCAGTGAACAGTGAACCGGGAAATTAAGAGAAAAAAAGGGAGAAGAGGGCTCAGAAACCTGCAAAATAAAGAGAAGCAGCAGGACCACGTGGTGAGTGATACTGCTCCCACCCCCAACCCAGCCGGTCTAGCCCAGCACTGTTTTCAGGCATTTAAATTACAGACGCTTCCCTGGGCGTCCCTCTTTCTGCCGCAATCCTTTCTCAATCTCTCTCCTCCTCCACTGCAGGGGCTTGTGCGGTCGGCACAGCCCAGTCGGGGCAAGAGCCCGCTCACCCCTCCCTTCTGTGAGCCAGCAGTGAACGGTGAACCGGGAAATTAAGAGAAAAAAAGGGAGAAGAGGGCTCAGAAACCTGCAAAATAAAGAGAAGCAGCAGGACCACGTGGTGAGTGATACTGCTCCCACCCCCAACCCAGCCGGTCTAGCCCAGCACTGTTTTCAGGCATTTAAATTACAGACGCTTCCCTGGGCGTCCCTCTTTCTGCCGCGATCCTTTCTCAATCTCTCTCCTCCTCCACTGCAGGGGCTTGTGTGGTCGGCACAGCCCAGTCGGGGCAAGAGCCCGCTCACCCCTCCCTTCTGTGAGCCAGCAGTGAACGGTGAACCGGGAAATTAAGAGAAAAAAAGGGAGAAGAGGGCTCAGAAACCTGCAAAATAAAGAGAAGCAGCAGGACCACGTGGTGAGTGATACTGCTCCCACCCCCAACCCAGCCGGTCTAGCCCAGCACTGTTTTCAGGCCCTTAAATTACAGACGCTCCCCAGGGCGTCGCTCACCCGAAGGAGCGCGACCTAAGGGGCCTGCCCCTTAGTGTGCCCCTTCGTGCAGACTATACTCCTCTTTACAGTCACTTCAACCCATTCCTCCTATGACACTGCAGGGCCCTCAGGCAGCTACAAACCATCACTTCAGCTCCACGTACCCCTGCAAGCAAACCTTGGCGGCGTTTCACTCCTCTTCTACCATACCCACACGGGGCCAACTCTAATCAGCCAACAATACAACAATACAACAGTTTTTCAACGGTCTTTCATCAGCAGCCCAGGAAGACTTTCTCCCTTCCCATTCTTATCCAATTCTCTAACATCCTCCACCTGCCACCTCTTTACCCCCTCATTCCAGTCTACCACTCTTGCCAAACCGACCTCCCAGAATGCATCCAGTTTTTACAATCCCGATTCTTCATCACTGCCTACCATTGATAGGAAAATCAACAAGGCAAGCACAACACCGCAACCTAAAATCCCTCACTCCAATGCTGATTACACCGATCACCCAACTTCTAGGCCTCACCCTATTTTCGCTATCATTATTCTTAATGATTCTTAACAATTACATTCTTAACAATAACATTCTTAACAATAACAAAACTGAGATCCTAATCATCAATCAAGACATCAACATCAAACTTCTAAACCCAGCTGACCTACTCAACTCATCCACTCCCATATTAAATCACTCACCACATGTTCGAGATCTAGGTATCATGCTAGACAATCAGCTCAATTTTAAAAAATTCATAAGCACAACCACCAAAGACTGTTTTTATAAGTTACAAGTCTTAAAAAAATTGAAGCCTCTTCTTTATTTCAATGATTTTCGGATGGTCCTACAAGCCATTATTCTATCAAAAGTCGACTATTGCAATTCGCTTCTCTTTGGCCTTCCATATTCATCCATCAAACCCCTCCAAATGCTACAGAACTCTGCAGCCAGAATCCTTACCAATACGAATAAAAGAGATCACATCACCCCCATTCTCAAGCTCCTCCACTGGCTGCCTATAAAGCAAAGGATCCTATATAAAGTACTCACCGTAATTCATAAATCCATTCACAATATCTCTCCTCTTCAATTATGTAACCAACTACGCCCTCACTCCTCCTCTAGACCCATCAGAGGAGCATATAAAGGCACACTCTATGTACCTTCAACAAAATCCTCGCATTACAAACGTGCCATATCTACAGCAGGCCCCATTCAATGGAATGCGCTCCCACCAGACATTCGGCTTGAGCTCTGCCACTCTTCATTCAAAAAAAAACTTAAAACCTGGCTCTTTAGCCAAGCTTTTCCAGGACCATGATCATCATTTTTTCCCCTCCAACCAGCAAGAGCATATCTTCTTCACAAACCCCCATTTTCCATACCACTACCTACTTCGGTATCTAATCTCTTGCTGCAGGACACTTGAGACTTTCTCACTTATACGTTATAATTTTTATGCTCAATAAGACCTGTCAACTTAATTGTTTAAGTCTTTTTCTTTTCTTTCCTTTATCTTTTGGTCATCAATGTTACAACGTTATTGTTAAATTTTGAACTTATGTACTCTGTTCCAAGTTTCATAACCTTGTTCTATGTAATGCCTTTTGGCAATTTTCATGTTCTGTTTCAATGTAAACCGATGTGATCTTTATTTCATATATGAACACCGGTATATAAAAATCTAAAAATAAATAAATAAATAAATAAATTATTCAACGCACAATCTCTAACCAAGAAATCACTGATTCTCGCCGACTATCTCTCCGACGCTAAGCCCAATATATGCGCAATAACTGAAACATGGCTTAAAGACTCAGACACAGCCATAATAAACCAACTACCGACGCTGACATATGACATCTTCTCACTCACCAGACAGAAAAAAAGGGGAGGCGGAATTCTTTTAGCAACTAAAAAAAACTTAAGATTCTCTCAACACCCAGTCAACTCATACTCCAAACTAGAAATTGGCTTTTTGACTTCAGACCATCTTCAAATTCTACTTGTCTACGCTCCCCCGGGCCTCCTGGAAACAGTTGCATCTCCTATGGTGGAAATAGTCTCAACTATCCTAGGTGATTTTAACCTGCATGTAGAGAATCCCACTCTTACTTCCAGCTGTGAAGCCTTTCTCACAGCCCTCTCAGGATTGGGATTCAAACAGATAGTGAACAAACCGACACACAAAGCCGGTCACACTCTGGACCTTATCTTTGTTAACAAAGACATCTATCCTGCATCGCTCCTCAATTGCAAGAAAGTACCTTGGTCAGAGCACACTCTTATTTCGACCTCATTCTCACTGAAAGAATCCAGCACCCCCCACGTTCCTTCACCCACATTTCTTTACAGAAAATCTTGCTCCTCAGAAGACCTTAAGAACCTCCTGACCGCTCAACTTCCCCTTTAGACCTCACTGACCCGAACACGGCTCTCTGCTCTTGGAACAAAATTACAGAAGATATAGCCAACAAGCTCTGCCCACTATCTACAAAAAGGGCACACTCAAATGCTTCCAAAAGACAATCTTGGTTCACCAATGAACTTAGAAGGCTAAAACAATGCTTAAGGCAGAAAGAGAGCAAATGGCGCAAAGCCCCATGTGCCAGCACACTCTCCGCCTACAAATCTACACTACACCAATACAAGTCCTCTACTCTAAAATCAAAAAGAGACTTTTACGCCTCCAAGATCCATAACCTGGTCTTCGATGCCAAAGCACTCTTTGCCTACGTATCTAGCCTTACCCAAATCAACCCCCTGGAAGTTCCTAGCAACCTAGCACAAGCTAAAGCGGAAGAACTAGCTCTATTTTTCCAAAACAAAATTGCCAGCCTTCTAACACAGCTGCCCTCCAATACCACCTCATACTCGACTTCTTTTAATCTCTACTTCAAAAGCACCCGTCTTGAAGCTTTCGATCCCATCTCCTCCACTGAGATACAAGTAGCACTAAGGAGAATGAAACCTTCCTCTCATCCTATGGATCACATTCCTACGAAACTCCTCTTGACAATTCCAGACTCCATTTCCAAAATTCTGGCGGACATCATTAATTGTTCTCTCTCCCAAGGACTCTACCCAGAGGACCTTAAATTGGCTTCTCTCAAACCACTCCTAAAAAAACCCAATCTGGATCCTAAAGACCCAAATAACTTCCGCCCGATCGCCAACCTGCCCTTCATAGCAAAACTCATGGAAAAATTAGTGAACACTCAACTTTCAGACTACTTAGAAGATAATAATCTCCTGTTCCCCTCCCAACATGGGTTCCGCAAAGCCTTTAGCACAGAATCACTCCTCATTTCCCTGACAGACTACCTCATCTTGGGCCTCGACAAAGGACAATCATTTCTACTGATTCTACTGGACCTCTCGGCAGCGTCTGACACTGTCAATCACTCCATCCTCATAAATCAGTTGGCGGCAATAGGAATTACTGGCGCCGCACTTAATTGGTTCAAAACTTCTCTCAACAACAGAGGCTACAAGGTTAAAATCCAAAACAAAGAATCATCACGTTACAATTCAACCGTAGGAGTCCCACAGGGTTCCTCTCTGTCCCCTACGCTCTTTAACATCTATCTCTTACCGCTATGCCAGCTCCTCTCCAGCCTCAATCTAAAACATTTTCTATATGCGGACGATATTCAGATAATAATCCCTGTTAAAAACACATACTTGAAAACACTAGATCACTGGGAAAACTGCCACCAACAAATCAAACTCCTCCTCACTAGTCTAAACTTAGTATTAAATTCCTCCAAAACCGAACTCCTGCTCATCTCTCCCGAGAACAGTAACATCACTTCCACTCACCCTGGCATCCCACAATCCACGCAACTGAGAGACCTTGGAGTTTTAATTGACAATCGGATGAATTTGAAAGCTTCTATCAACAAAACTACCAAAGACTGTTTTCACAAACTCCAAGTCTTAAAAAGGATAAGACCTCTCTTTCACTTGCAGGACTTTAGAACAATCCTTCAGGCATTAGTTTTCTCAAAGTTAGACTATTGCAATTCTATCCTACTAGGTCTCCCTTCCTCCTATACCAAACCGCTTCAGATGGTACAAAATGCGGCAGCACGAATATTAACAAACACCAGAAGAAGAGATCACATCTCCCCTATCCTAAAAAGCCTTCATTGGCTGCCAGTGCACTTCAGAATTCTCTACAAATCCATCTCCGTTATCTACAAAATCATTCATCAACATACTTCTATCGACCTGCAAATTCCTCTCCTCTTACACAATTCTTCAAGACCTACCAGAGACGCATATAGAGGTTCACTCCAGGTTCCTCCAACCAAAGCCACTAGACATATTACCTTGAGAGATCGGGCCCTCTCTACCGCCGGTCCCCCTTTATGGAATTCCATCCCCCCAGACCTAAGACAGGAACCCTGCCTCCCAACCTTCAGGAAGAGACTTAAGACTTGGCTCTTCAAACAAGCTTTCCCGGACTCCAGCTAATGTCCTTCAACTTCAAGTTCTATAACACAACCAGCTCATTTAACTGTTCGTTGTAAATATTTAAAATGCTATTAACCTTTTCTTTTTCCTTCCTCTCCCAGTTTAAGCATCCCTGTTTTTTGTAACTGCTTTCTTCCGCACTACAGTTCCAGTTTGTTTTTTCTTTCTATGCACCACTGTTTTAATGTAAACCAGCATGATGTGATTTTATCATGAATGCCGGTATATAAAAACCTTAAATAAATAAATAAATAAATAAATAAATGATGCCATAAAAACTATCCACAATCTAACAATTCTGCTCCTGTGGCTCAAATATTATTATCTTTTATTATATGGAGGATATGGATGACCATCATATGTGTCTTATCACTGGCTCATAATTGAAGCCTATAGTGACACTAAGACCTGGTATGTGTGGTGCGACAGGCTATGAATATTCAATGAAGCCTTAAAGCACAATATCCAGTTTAATCATCGGTCATTCCTCACCCCAAGATTTTTCATATAGGCTCAAGATCGCTTGGCTGTATAGAATATAAGATAGTGCACAAATCAAATCATAAAGTGCACTTATCTGAGTCCTGAAGTAGATCCTCCTACTCTGCAGGGTGTCGGAGTGTGCAGCACTCCTTCTTCAGGGAGCTTCAGGATATCTTGAATGGACGGCTTAAGCTTTCATTAGCCTGATTGCTGAGGACTCGCTAAGAGTCTCTTACGTGCTTTTGACAGCTTCAATGAAAGCTTAAGCCGTCCATTCAAGATATCCTGAAGCTCCCTGAAGAAGGAGTGTTGCACACTCCGAAACCCTGCAGAGTAGGAGGATCTACTTCAGGATCTTAAAGGAGCTTACAACTTGGTGTGTATTCGTGAAGGAGACGAATGGAAGACTGCTTTTAACACCCATGATGGACACTTCGAATATCTCGTCATGCCCTTCAGGTTGAATAACGCACCTGCAGTCTTTCAAAATATGATGAACGACATCTTACGGGACTTACTTTATCAATGTGTAGTGGTATATCTCGATGTCTGCATGAGTACCACCTATACGCAAAGCTTGAAAAGTACGAATTCCACAAGGAGTCTGTACCCTTCCTGGGGTATATTGTTTCTAAGAATGGGTTTCAGATGGACCCCAAGAAATCAGAAAGTATCCGGGACTGGCCCCAACCTACGGATCTGAAGGTTCTGTGCCGCTTTTTGGGCTTCACCAATTACTATCGATCCTTCATTAAAAACTACTCTTCATTGACAGTCCCTCTAACTGCTATGACCAAGAAGGGAGCCAATCCCGCCAATTGGTCTCCAGAAGCCATATCAGCCTTTCTGACGCTCAAAGAGGCTTTTCAAAAGAAGCCATGCCTCCGCCATCCTGACCCACATCGTCCATTCATCGTCAAGATCGATGCATCAGATGTTGGTGTGGGAGTGGTTTTAAGCCAGTATAGTGAATCTAATGTGCTCCATCCTTGCTTCTTCTTTTCAAGGCTGTTCTCGCCTGCCGAAAGATATTATGTAATCAGGGACAAAGAGCTCTCGCAATCAAGCTGGCCTTCGAAGAATGGCGTCCTTTCCTGGAAGGCGCACAACTCCAAATAGTAGTATACACCAATCACAAAAATTTGGAGTACCTCAGACATGCTTAACGACTCAATCACCATCAAGCAAGATGGTCCCTGTTCTTTAACAGATTCGATTTCCTGCTGAAATATTGTCCTGCTGATGCCTTGTCTCGATCCTTCTCCCCTCAGGATGTGCCAGATGAACCCCGTCACATCATTGACCCCGGTAGAGTGGTTCTTGCAGCCACTCATACGGTACCCGCCGGGAAGACGGTGGTGGCCAGAAATCTAAGGAAAAAGCTGTTCAAGTGGGCACACGATTCCCGTCTGGCAGGCCATCCAGGACAGAGTCGTACCCTGGCTATGTTACAACGGTACTATTGGTGGCCAACCATGAAAAAGGTTGTACAAGCTTATGTGGGTTCCTGTGCTGTCTGTGCCAAGCAGAAACCTCCAGCCAGGCGTCATTGGGGTTTGTTACAACCTCTACCATCGCCGGATGAACCCTGGACACATATAGCAACCGACTTCGTGGTAGACCTGCCACAGTCCAATGGAAACAACACCATTTGGGTCACAGTTGACCGCTTCTCCAAAATGGCACATTTTGTAGCGTTATCAGGATTACCCTCTGCTACAGAATTAGCAAACTCTTCATTAAATACATCTTTCACCTTCATGGGATGCCTAAGCATATCCTATATGACAGAAGAGTACAATTTACGGCAAAGTTTTGGAGAGCTCTATGTCAAAAATTTGATATCGCCTTGGATTTAACCTCCACTTACCATCCTCAGTCTAATGGTTAAACTGAGAAAATGAATAGGACACTAAAACAATTTCTACATTCCTACATCAAGTCCCGACAGAACGATTGGACTGAATTATTGCCTTGGGCAGAATTTGCCATCAACTCACATCCTGCTACTTCTACGGGGTCTTCTCCCTTCCAGTTCATTTACGGACAACAACCACTGCCTCCTCTGCCAATTCCGTTATCAGTGGCTTCTCCTGCCGCACAGACCACTGCAGCAGAGCAATATCAACTATGGAAGAAAACAAAGGAGTTACTACTCAAAGCAGGACAGAAGGCAAAAAGAACCTACGATGCCCATCATCGAAAGGCACCTCAATTTCAGCCTGGAGACAATGTCTGGTTAAGTACCAAGTATCTTCACCTAAAACTTCCATCCGCACGTTTTGCTCCTCACTATGTTGGACCCTTTGTTATCCTTCGGCGATTAGGGAATCTGACGTACAGTTTGAAATTACCTCCTTCACTGAAGATCCACAAATCATTCCATGTCTCTCTGTTAAAACCACTGATGCTCTCCGAGTTCTCCAAAAAGACACCAGAACCTACCAGTCTGGACACTGACAACAACATCGAATATGCCGTGGATGACATCTTGGACGTCCGTAAGAGAGGTAAGACATGGGAGTATCTCATCTCCTGGGAGAACTATGGACCAGAGGAGAACTCATGGGAACCGCTGGCCAACATCACTGATAAAGACACGGTACGTCAATTCCATCTGGCACACCCGCGGAAACCCACACCACCTGGAAGAGGTCTTGGAAGGGGCCCTTTGAAGGGGGGTACTGTTGCGTTCGTAGGTCGCAGACGGCTGCGACTGCTCTGCCTTACTTCTTTTCTTCCCTTTTCCTCCTCCTTGGGCAAGATGGCTGCCTCCGGTGCCGAGTGCCGAAACCCTCGGTGTCTCCAACTCAGCATGGGCGTTCCAGTACGCCATTCTCCTTCCCGTGGCCTCCTAGGGCGCATGCGCACATGTTGCCTACGCTCAAATACACGTCATGGCGGGAACCTCGGGGGTGTTCCCACTGCATGACGTCAATACCTCCGGGTATTTTAAGCCTCCACAAATGCTACCACCTTGAGTTAGCAAGGACTTCGGTTCAAGATTCTCTGACCACTCTAAGCTGCTCGCTTAGATGCTTCGCTACCCTCCAGGGATCTCGCTCCTCACGAAGCTCTAGACACCCGCTCCTCGGGGGTCTCTCGCTTCTTACTTCCCTTCGGGGTTTTCTTCTAAGACAACCGCTCCTCAGGGGTCTTTCTCTCTTCTCCTTACAGGATTGGACTATCAGGTACTCGCTCCTCGAGGGCCTACCGGTCTGTGTATCCTGCACCTCGGACCTTCGGTCCCACCATGCTCATCACCAGGAAGACGCCTGCACTATGCTCCTGTGAGTACCGCTACGATCCGGTGCTCCAACTCCACCCACCGGGCTTGGCGTTGCCTGCACCGAGGGTTGCTAGCTATCTAGGACATCTGGGTGAGATTTCTACATCTGAGACTGTTGAACGTATAGGCACCTTGCGGACATCAGTGCCTTATCTTCCTGCATCCTCTCACCTATCTTGAGAAGTACAATAAATGCTTTCCATCTCCTGTGTCTGCTCTCTGAGATCAGCCTATCGCTGTGGTTCCCCACAGGGCCCTCCCCGTGGGAGGAGTCATCTCCTCAGCGACCAAGGGTCCACAATGCGCCAAACACAACAGCCAGAGTTTGTAAGAGATCTAAATGGCTTGTTGATAGGTTCACCAACCATCCTAGAGTCTTCAAGCGCATCGGTACCTTTTGTACTGATTGACAACAGAGGTCATCTGATTTCACATGAATGAGCCAGTCATCCAGAAATGGATACACCAACACATCTTCCTTTAGCAATGCGGCCAACCTCAGCACCATTACCTTGATGAAGGTACATGGAGCCATTGCCAGCCGAAGGGAAGGGCTAGAAACTGAAAATGTTCCCTTAGGACCATGAACCTCCGGAATCTCTGGTGCTCCAGCCTGGTGGCAATGTTCAAAATGCCTCTATCAAGGCGAGAGATGCTAAGAAGTGTCCCTTGTGTACTGCTGCTATGACGGACCTCACAAGTTGGACCTCAGAGTTTACCTTCTTTAAATCCAATATTTCTTGAATTGGATAGTGAAGGAAAAGAAACAGGACATTTAACTTAAAATTGACCTCCAACCACAAACTCAGCAAGATATCTCTGTGAAAAAAGAAAAAATCTGAGCGGAGTCCGAAGCCGCTCTCAATCATGCCTGAATGTAATCTGCTTTCAAGTGCTGAAAAAAGTGTGAAAAGTGGAACATAAAAATCTAAATAAAATAAATAAATAAATATTTTCTCCCTCTTCTAGAGGTGAGAATGTCAATTCTCCATTGGAATCCTCCGACGTCTCATATTCCACACCCCCTTGAACATTACTAGGGACAGCTTCCCTGCAGAATTTGCCCACCGTGACTGACAAATGGGAGGCCCGAGCACGTGATCCCTAAACAGTAGGTTGCTTCGCTTTGCTGGGCACCTCTGCAGACAGGTCTGCAGGCCCTGGAAACATTCCACGCAGGAGGAGGAGGATGGATATATACCGGAGCCCATCGGTCCAAACTGCTCTCTCCCTCTCTCATGGAAGCTTCTGCCCTCGAGAACAAGGCAGAAGGAGAACTGACCATTGCCTCGCCTCCGACTCCACTCCCCTCCAGAGGCACTAGAGGCCGAGGAAATGTCCCAACATCGGCAAAAGCTATAGTAGTCAAAATGCTTTGAGCTTCTAAACAGCGCTGACACAAACGAAGAGAGAGGACTGAATTGCTATCAGATGGCAATCCTCACAGATAGTAAGGCGCTCGGACCTGGTTGTCCCCAACGCCAAACTCTCCTGAACTTCAGCTCTAGGTGACCTCCTGTGCGCACCCCAGTGCCAACCGGGTGTACACACATACCCCTCCAGGAAGTGTGCAAATATGCTAAGTCTAGGTCGCGGCCTTACATGCACAAGTACCTGCGCAAATACATGCTCAAGTACCTGCACAAATATGTGCTCAAGTATAGGTCACAAGCGTGCGTGCTTAAATCTAGGCCGCGCCCTTATGCACGCAGATCCCTGCGCATGCAACCGCCATGCGGCGAGAATGCACGCACACACCTACACACGCGGGAAAAGAACCGCTGCCATGGACTACCACATGGCTAAGTAAAGCCTGCCTGCACTTTCAGCACATTTAGGCCCGGATCTGTTTAACATCCGGCACCAAAAATCATCGGCCTGAAGAGCTTCTCAACAGCTTAGGCCTCTTGACTGGTCAAGAATCCATGAAGACTGGGGCCAAGAGCCAGCATCCCGCTAAACACACTTTGCGCATAAGCATATTAAAACCAGCAGTAGACCTCTACCAGAATCAGAGACTCCTCCTCAGTGCAAGTGCCTCTCTGCACCTCTGTGGGGCAAGGAACTGCCGGCAATAGTTAAGGAGGCGATTCCCCTGCCTCTCCCGCCGATGCTGCTAGGGAATTGAAAATGGCTGCTGTTTCCACGCTGAGGGGGGAAGCCTCAGCGCTAGACCCCGTCACCTGCAAGGCTTGTTCTACCGGTGCGGTCATGCTCGACGCAGATCCCCAAACGCCATGCCGCATGCACACGCTGTTCCTTACCGCACCTGCAGCACCACCAGCACCTCAATGGCAAGCAGGAGAACAGTCCTCGGCGCCAACACCTGGTCTCCTCCACACGCAGAGAAGCTGCTGAAAAAACTCATCGCTGAGCTCCCTGAGCTGCTAAGGTGCTTCCCCCCTGGAACTGCGCTGCTGTACAGATTCCTCTGTCTAGTTCCTTGTTTTCTTTTTTTTTTCTCTCTGAGAACAAATAAAGATACATAGAAACCAATACTTTCCTTTGGTGCAGAGGTTCAGGTTCCAGGAGCGCAGGCCACATGGCAGATAAGAAAAGAGCCAGACCACTGGGTATATCCATAAGAATATAAGATCCGTCTCCTTTCGCCAAACTTTAGCAACCCAGGCTAGGACAAACTGTATAAAAGAGATACTTCCCTGCTCCACTGGGCTTGCAATGCAGAACTGTCAGCAGATTCAACCGCTGTCTCACAGATGATGAGGGATCTGGACCACCAGATGTCCATCCCACAGACGTCCAGACCAAGCTATTAGAAGGGTCACCAACCCCCTGCTCATTCACCTCAAACCAGGGGGGGATGGCCCCACCAGGAACTCACAAACCCCTGGGAGGATCCAGAAATTTTGTCTTTTAATCTTTTTTTTTTCTTTCTCTCCAGACTGCAGGTTTTACACCATCTACCACATACTGGAGACAGAGAAATACCGAGGGACTGCAGGTGGCACACTGGGTTTGTACAATGTCAGTGAAACTTTCTCTGTCTCCATCTGCTGGCAGGGAGGCAAAACCCAGAAGTCTGGACTGATCTGGGTACATACGGGGAACACTTTTTTTTGTTTGTTTTTTAAAGGAAGAAATAGTCACTGTGCAGAGTCTACATATATATATATTTTTTTTTAATTTTTTTTTTTATTAAAGGAAGAAATAGATTCTGCACAGTGACTAAAGTTAGCAGACAGAGGAAAGAGGAAATAGAGAAAGAAAAGGAAATTACAGTGAGGTAAAGGAAAGAAAACAGCTGCAGCTCTAGAAAAAAATCACTTACAAAAACTGTAGAGAAAGAGAGAAAAACTGAACACACGGCTCCACAAAAAAAAAAAGAGACTGAGGGACTCTGCCTAAGGGGCAGGGTGATGACTACAGCTGCACATGCTTAGTAGGGCATGTTTGAAAGTTCTAGATTCTTTGAGATCAAAGTTCCTTGCCAGGCTCCATCTGATGATGTCACCCATGTGTGAGGACTACCATCCTGCTTGTCCTCAGAGAATCTGTGAAAATATAAGAAAGGAAACAGCTGTGCACAAAAAAATATAAAAAGGAATGGAGAGCTAAGGATAAGAACAGAAGGGAGCAGCCTAAAGTATCACTACAACTTTAAATTCTACCCAATAATGCGTGAAATGTGTTCTGTGGCCTGGAGGTTAAAGTTCAGGCTTCTACCCTCCCTCCCCCAGCATTGGCAGAGCCCTCCATGAGTTCTGTTATTCCTGGCAGCAGCTACAGAGGCCAAGACAAAGGAGCTAGAGAGCCACCCCCAGCTGCCCTCCATTACCCCAAACAAGATGAAGAAATGAAAAACAATTTAAAAAAAATCTTCAGCAGAGGAATCTGGGAGGCCAAAGAAAGCATCCCAAAGTAAAGGAGGAAAATCAACAAAATAAATCACAGTTAAAGACTGTGGGAGGCCAAAGCTGCCCCCAAACCAAAGTAAACTACAGCAAATGATTCTGGAAGGCCCAAATCTGTCCCACAATTAAAGGAGAAAAACAAAAAAATGCAAAGGATTCTGGGAGGCCCAAAGTTGCCCCAAACTCAAAGAGAAAAAAGCACAATGAACTGCAGGGGAGGATTCTAGAAATCCAAAACTATCACAATTTAATAGAGGGAAAAAACCCACAAAAGATGCTGCCTTCTTAGCCTTGTGGCAGGGGCAGGCAGGGTGAGGTAGACGCCATAGTGACGTTCTGAGAGAGGCATTTTTTGCTGCCTCAAAATTATATTCCCTGAAGCGACCGCCTCACCCTGCCTCATTATAGAACCACCTCTGGCTATGGTATTGTGTTTGCTTGCATGAACAATAAAAGTTTCTGTTTCACTAAATCACATCCAGCCTCTTCTGTGAGTAAATGGCCAATGCCCATGACAGGAGGGTTGCCATCTCACCCTAAGTTGATTTGTCTTAATTTTGCCCCTTCCAGGCTTTATTCATCACTGCTTACTACTCAAGATCCTCTGTATCCCTTCTAGGCTTTAACCCGTGGCTCCTCCACTGCTGAGAATCCTCTGTGCCTGCCCAAGGCAGTAGAAGCACAAGGAAGGAGGGGGGCATAGAAGTGTAAGTACGAGAAAGAAAAGTGGAGTGGAAGCACGAGAATGGAGGGAAGCGCGAGGCAAGAAGGGAAGATGGGGGAGTTGAAGTATGGAAGCATTTGGGGTGGTGGATTGAAGGTGCAGGAAGTGAGAGGAAGTGACAGATTGATCCTGCGGATGTTGACGGTTTGCCAGTTGTTATACTGTCAACGTAATGGTTCTGTTAGGTTGCCACACCTGGCTCAGCCGATCCCTGGGGACCTGAAGCCAACTGGTCACTCAATTAAAATATAAAATGAGAGGAAAGCCAAGTGAACTCACATGCCCTTGGGTCCAAGGTCAGGGATGAAGGAGAGCTGGCTCACATCCAGGAACTCCATCTGAAAAGAGAAAGGAGGGGAGCCTGCTCAGAGCCATTGCCATCCTCTCACATACTTGTTGGTAAGTTCTGGCCCAAAAATTAACTTACTTTTTAAAAATCTCTCTGTTCTCTTTAAATTCCCCTTCAGAGAAAGGAAAATTGGTTCTTACCTGCTAATTTTCATTCCAGTAGTACCACGCATCAGTCCAGACTCCTGGGTTTATTCATCCCTGCCAGCAGATGGAGACGGAGAAAGTTTCGCTGACACTGTTTCATAATTCCTGGTGCCACCTGCAGTTCCTTAGTATTGATCTGTACCCAAGCACAAACACTTGCAAAACTTGTAAAACCTTGAAAAAAGTCTTTCAATGAGCCTTTATTCCATAACCTTAAAAATCTGTACCAATAAGGTTACAGCTGAGTGGACGACTCTCCACCTCCAAAGATCGGGCGGGTTCTGGACTGATCCGTGGTACTACAGGAACGAAGATTAGCAGGTAAGAACCAATTTTCCTTTCCCTGTATGTACCCGGATCAGTCCAGACTCCTGGGATGTACAAAGCTCCCTACTTAGGGTGGGACCTAGAGAGTCCTGCTCACAAGACACTCTCGCCAAAAGACCAAGACTCCAGATTCCCTACATCTAGATGGTAGTGCCTTGCAAAAGTATGCAGCGACTTCCAAGTCACCACCCTACAAATTTCCTGTGGTTAAACCAACTGGGCCTCTGCCCACAAGGCAGCCTGAGAATGTGTAGAGTGAGCCCTCAATCTTCAGGCACCTGACGGCCTTTGAGAATGTATGCCAACCCAATAGCCTCCTTAAGCCACTTCACAATGGTAGCTTTGGAAGCCTGGGTACCTTTCTTCGCACCACTCCATAAAATGAACAGATGATCAAATCTCCTAAAATCATTTGTTACCTTGAGATACCTCAGCAAAGGCCCACGGACGTTCAACAGCCTAAGCTCCCACACATGAGGTGCAGAAGCATCCAATTCTGGGAAAGCCAGGCGCTCCACCATTTCATTAACATGAAAAGCCGATACCACCTTAGGAAGAAACGAGGGAACTGTCCGCAAGGACGTTTCTGAGTCTGAGATCTGAAGGAATGGATCGTGGCACGATAAAACCTGCAACTCAGAGATTCTCCTCACAGAACAAATGGCTACCAGGAAAAAAATCTTCAAGGTCAAATCCTTAAGAGTCACTCTGTGGAGAGATTCAAAAGGTGGCTCACACAAACCTCGGAGAACAAGTTGAAGATTCCAGGATGGGCGCAAATTCTTAACCCCCCGAAGAAATCGAACCTCATCGGGGCAGCTATCTGTACTCTGAGGGAGTTGAAAGCTAAGCCTTTGATCAAACCTTCTTGAAGGAAAGATAAAACCTGAGACACCAAAGACCATAAGGCCTGTACCCCGTTAGTTATACACCATGCCTCAAAGACCTGCCAGACTCGGATATACGACAATGATGTCAACATCCATCTAGTTTGCAGAAGAGTAGTTATGACCGCCTCTGGGTACCCTCTTCATCTCAAATGCAGCCTCTCAAAAGCCAGGCCACTAGACAAAAGCGATCTAACTGAAAATATGGGGCCCTGCCGAAGAAGACAAGGAAGATGACTGAAGCATAACAGTCCGTCCACTGCCATATTGACCAGATCCGTGAACTACGGCCGACGAGGCCACTCCAGAGCTACCAACACCACTTTTCCCGGGTGTTTCTCTATCTGATGCAACACTTTGCCTATCAGAGGCCAAGGGGGAAATATGTAAAGAAGAATCCCCCCAATGCCATGGTATTACCAGAGCATCGACCCCTTTGGCCCTGTACTCTTTCTTCGACTGAAAAAAATAGATGCCTTTGCATTGAGATGCGTTGTCATTAGATCCACATGGAGACAGCCATGTGGATCTAGGAGAGTGGGAGTTGTCCTAGATAGAGCGTTGTGCGACTTAGAAAATCCAATTGGATGTTTTCGACCCCTGCAATATGAGACGCCGCTATCTGAATCAAGTGCTGCTCCGCCCAAAGAATTAACTCCTGAGCCTCCTGGGCCACCACATGACTCTTGGTTCCTCCTTGCTGATTGATATATGCCACGGTCATCGCATTGTCCGACAAGACCCTCACCGAGCTACCTTGAATCAAAGGTAGAAAAACAAGCAACGCTAACCTAAGAACATAAGAACATAAGAAAATGCCATACTGGGTCAGACCAAGGGTCCATCAAGCCCAGCATCCTGTTTCCAACAGTGGCCAATCCAGGCCATAAGAACCTGGCAAGTACCCAAAACCTAAGACTATTCCATGTTACCATTGCTAATGGCAGAGGCTATTCTCTAAGTGAACTTAATAGCAGGTAATGGACTTCTCCTCCAAGAGCTTATCCAATCCTTTTTTAAACACAGCTATACTAACTGCACTAACCACATCCTCTGGCAACAAATTCCAGAGTTTAATTGTGCGCTAACCAATTCCTAATGGAATTGCTTAACGCAGTTTAATTGTGTGCTAACCAATTCCTAATGGAATTGGTTAACGCAGTTTAATTGTGCGTGAACCAATTCCTAATGGAATTGGTTAACCATACATAACATAACGCTAACGCTAACGGAATTGGTTAACCACACATAACATAGCTAACACAAAAAAAAGTCAGAACACATAACCCCTGTTCTGAAGAGCCTTCACTGGCTACCAGTCGAACAAAGAATAAAGTTCAAAACCTTAACAATCCTACACAACGCGATTTACAGACCAGATAACACAATCCTCGATAACATGCTCCAAACACACAAACTGCAACGCACGACAAGAACCTCAAGCAAACTGCTCCTAGCCATACCCTCTCTTCCATCAGCTAAACACTCCAACACTAGGAACAGAGCCTTCTCCATTGCGGGACCAAAAGCATGGAATTCCCTACCTGACTACCTAAGTTCACTCAGAGACATAAAATCCTTCAAAAAGGAACTCAAAACATGGATTTTCAGACAGACCTTCACAGATGATGTTGGCTAAGCATACATCAACACACACACAAAAGACTCACTGACGTTACCCTGTTTTTCATAGAATTTATGCATCAGCACTCGTTTACACCCCGATTAGGCAATAATTATACATAGTTAGACATGTTTAGCCTAAATTTTCTTCGATGTTTCCGTTACAGCTAGTTATCATGATACCCATTTATATTGTTCGTTGCTGTATCAAATGGTTACCCATTTATATTGTTCTCTGTCTGTATCAAGTTGTTATACTGTAAACCGGAGTGAAGGCAGATTGCTATATTTCGGTATATAAAAGACTTTAAATAAATAAATAAATAAATAAATAAATAACCATTGTCGGTTATATAATTACAATCTCAAGACCACTATAGAGATCGTTTAAACTCTGTAACTCACCGACAAGGACAATAATTATTTATTTATTTATTCACAGGCTGATGATACTATATATATATTCACAGGCTTTTAAAATTAGTATTCATAGGTTCATCTAGCGTCGATATTCGCTTTTTTCCAGTGATAACATAATTCGGATTATGTACCATGACCCACCCCCACGTTACTTAAAAAATGTTGATATAAATTATATAAGTTGAATCAATTCTTGTTGACCATTAACCTGTTTGATTTCAGTTGCTTCCAAAATGTATTAAGTTGTATCTGTAAACCGGAGTGAAGGCAGCTAGCTAAACTTCGGTATAGAAAAGCATTTAAATAAATAAATAAATAAATAAATAAATAAATTAAAATAAAATAAAATAAATAACCACACTGCTCTGGTCTCTAATCGAATGATAGACCGAGAGGCTTCTTCCACCAACAAAACACCCTGGGCTGATTGTTGCTGTCATACTGCTCCCCAACCAGAAAGGTTGGCAAGGTAATTTGTAACCTATCATTAAAACCATCCATTGTACCTGAATAATGGAGGGTGGCCAATGTAACCCCAATATTTAAAAAAGGCTCCAAGGGCGATCCGGGTAACTATAGACCAGTGAGCCTAACTTCAGTGCTGGGAAAAATAGTGGAAACTATTCGCAAGATTCTCAGACATCTGTGCCATCACAGAGACCTGGCTAAAAGCTACTGACTCAGTCCTAATAAATCAACTCCCCACCCAGGCCTATGACTTCCTCTCTATACCCAGGTGCAAAAAAAGAGGAGGAGGGTTGCTCCTTGCAGCCAAAAAAGGGCTAGGCCTGACCCTGCAGATCACCAATACCCTATCCAACCTGGAATTTGCTCTCTTCAACTCAAAACACCTGCTAATCGGTTTAATTTACGCCCCCCCTGGAATACTAGAGGCAGGCCCACCCCCGATCATTGAACTAGCCGCAAAACACCTCAATTCCGGAAAACCAGCTATCCTGATGGGAGACTTCAACCTCCACGTGGATGTGCAACCGCGCTTCACCAACTGCGAAACCCTACTCTCCTCCCTCAGCCATATGGGCTTTAGACAAATTGTTAACAAACCCACCCATAAAGCAGGTCACACGTTAGACCTTATCTTCATAAATGAAGGAATATCGTCTCACACCAACCCAACATGCCTACCGGTACCATGGACAGACCACCGAATCATCTCTTCGGTGCTAGAGATCAAGGAGCACCCTCCGCAAGCAACACACTCAATCTCAGTATCTTCAGGAAACCTTGCACCGGAGAACTCCTCAGCTCACATCTATCCAAGGAAATAGCTCACCTGGACCTTTCGGACATCAACACTGCCACAACATCGTGGATCAACATTAGCAGATATCGGTATCTCCGGATCAGCCCACAGTTGGTTCAAGTCCTTCCTCTGCAATAGAACCTTCAAAGTTAAAATCAATAATAAAGAATCGCCCTTAACAAAATCCACTCTTGGTGTACCACAAGGATCCTCCCTATCTCCAACCCTCTTTAATATCTACCTCCTCCCCCTCTGCTAATTGCTAACTGATCTTAATTTAATTCATTATCTGTACGCAGACGACGTGCAGATACTAATCCCTATTACAGAATCTATCTCAAAAGCGCTCACCCACTGGAATAACTGCCTTTTATCTATCACCAGCCTCCTCAATAGATTAAACTTGGTCTTTAATGCCTCGAAGACGGAGCTCCTCCTCATCTCCTCAAACGAAGAAAACATTCCCCCATCATCCCCACACAACTCCTACATCACCCATAAGCATGTGAGAGACCTTGGGGTACTTCTAGATAATCGACTAAACCTAAAGAAAATGGTCAACACCACATCCAAAGACTGCTTTTATAGACTCCAGGTTCTAAAACGACTCAAACCACTACTATTTTTCCAAGACTTCAGGACAGTCCTCCAAGCGTTGCTATTTTCCAAGATAGACTACTGCAGTGCCCTTTTCCTTGGCCTCCCCAAATCTACCACCAAACCACTGCAGATGATACAAAATGCCGCAGCGAGACTACTGACCAACACCAGCCGTGGAGATCACATTTCACCCATCCTCAGAAACTTACATTGGTTACCAGTGAATTTTAGAATCCTTTACAAATCAATCACCCTAATACACAAATCCATCCATCATCAACTCCTACTCGACCTCGAAATCCCCTTCAAACTACACTCCTCCAACAGACCAATTAGAGATATTCACAAAGGTACTCTGAATTTCCCCCCAACTAAAGCCACACGCCTTTCCTCGACCAAAGACCGAGCGTTTTCAATAGCAGGACCATCTATTTGGAATAACATCCCTTCAAGCCTCAGATTAGAACCCTGCCTCTTAATGTTCAGGAAAAAACTCAAGACGTGGCTCTTTCACCAAGCCTTCTCCGATCCTCCAGACAATCACTAGTTGCCGTTCACTCTCTCCTGGACGAATGGTCTTTTTTCCTCTCGAAGATGGACTCTGGCACTTCCAGGTTAAAGCACCTTATGCTTTAACCCATATTCTTTTGTATTATGTTACTATTACTTCCTGCCTTTACCTGCTTTCAGCTATTTAAGCTTCCAAGTTTCTACTCCTTGTTAAATGTAACTTTGCCTTATCCACCTCTATTGTTAATTACTTTATTTATTGCTTCAGTTATACCCTTGTTCTATGTAAACCGATCCGATATGGTTATTACTATGAAGGTTGGTATAAAAAAGTGTTAAATAAATAAATAAATACATAAATTACCAACAAGGTGGCAGATCAAGTGTGCCCCATGACCACAAAAACTCTCAATCCGGACAAAGACAACAAGAAACCTTGGTTCACCCCTAAGCTGAAATCACTCAAACAGGAGCTCAGAGGTAAGGAGCATAAGTGGCAGAAAAGCCCCTCCACAACAACCCTCCTAGCCTATAAATCTTGTCTAAACTCATACAGTAATGACATTAACAGAACCAAGAAAGAATTCTTCTCCAAAAAGATACACCACTTCATCTTGACTCAAGAGCTCTGTTCTCCTACGTATCAGCCCTCACAAAACCAGCTACGCCCATCATACCAGACGAACAAGCTACCAACAAAGCCAAATAACTGGCGGACTATTTCGAGAGAAAAATCACCACACTTGTCGCCCCCCCCCCTCAAAGGATCCTCTCATCATCCGAATTACTCATTCACCTCCAGTGCTCAACTTTTGCACTCAACTACCCAACAACTTAACGCAACCCCAGCTGCTCTTGCTACCTTCGAGCCAACGTCCGCCTTAGAAATAGAGATCATCATCAAGAAGATGAAACCCTCGTCTCATCCTTTAGACCACATTCCATCCAATCTGCTGCTCTCCATCCCTAACATCACTGCCAAACCTGTAGCAGACATCATAAACCGCTCTCTCTCACAAGGCTAAGTCCCAGACCAATTCAAGATGGCAATGCTCAAGCCCCTCCTCAAAAAACCCAATCTTCCTCCCGTAGACCCAGCCAACTTCAGACCCATAGCTAACTTACCAATGATCGCCAAAATCATGGAGAAAGTCGTAAACAGACAACTATCTGAATTCATAGACGAAAATGACATCCTTACCGCAAACCAATTCGGATTCCGTAAGTCCCGAAACACCGAATCTCTATTAGCCTCACTATCAGACACCATCCTCCTTAATCTGGAAAAAGGTCAACCGTTCCTACTCGCACTACTGGATCTCTCCTCAGCGTTTGACACCGTGAATCACTCTTGCCTCCTTCAGCGTCTAGCTGACATTGGCATCTCTGGTTCGGCGTTTGATTGGTTCAAATCTTTCCTTGAAAACAGGTCCTACAAGGTCAAGATAAATAGCAAAGAGTCTAACCCTATCAGCTCAAAGTTGGGGGTACCTCAAGGATCATCCCTCTCACCCACTCTTTTCAATATTTATCTTCTCCCACTCTGTCAACTACTAACCAACCTCAAGCTAACACACTTCCTATACGCGGATGACATACAAATACTCATCCCTATAGCGGAATCTTTCCACAAAACTTGGTCGTACTGGACCAACTGCCTTTCAGCAATCAACAACCTACTCTCCAGCCTCAACCTTGTATTAAACACCAACAAAACTGAAATCCTCCTGATAGCTCCAGAAAACTACATCCCGTTCATCCCTCCAACCTCTAGCCAACGTTCTACCACCTCAATTGACCTCACCTCGCAAGTAAGAGACCTGGGTGTGCTACTAGAAAACCGACTCAACCTCAGCAAGTTCATAAACAACACTACAAAAGAATGCTTCTTTAAATTGCAGGTATTAAAAAGATTAAAACCACTTTTACACTTCCGAGACTTCCGCCTGGTACTACAATCCATCATCCTCCCGAAACTGGATTATTGCAACTCTCTCCTCCTGGGCCTTCCTGCTAACACCATCAAACCACTTCAGATGGCCCAGAACGCGACTGCCAGAATCCTCACAAACACCAACAAAAGGGAACATATCACCCCCATCCTACAGCACCTTCACTGGCTGCCAATTAAATACAGGATTCACTTTAAAGCCCTTATGATGATACACAAGGCCCTGCACAACATCTCCCCTCTCAACCTAACTTTTCAACTGCAGCAGCACATCACTAAGAGACCGATTAGAAGTGCATACAAGAACATGCTACTCACCCAGCCGGCAAAAACCTCACTGAGGAAACGCGCTCTTTCCACTGCAGGTCCCCCACTCTGGAATTCGCTCCCTCCGGACCTGCGCCAAGAACCCTGCTCTATCACATTCAAAAAGAAGCTAAAGACTTGGCTTTTCACCCAAGCATTCCTGGAGAACTAAGACCTGAGGAATACTATGACACTATAGTCCCCGGTCCCCTTTCTCCCCTGTACATATGTTTCAGAGTATTACCATATATCAGTTATATTACGTCTTTTATTTTTCTTTAAGTTAGCTATTGTTATTTGTTTCAATGTATTCCGCCCCCGAGGCGACAGTTTTAGTTCCTTGTAAACCGGTGTGATATGTATTTTATACAGGAACATCGGTATATAAAAATAAATAAATAAATAAATAAATAAATAAATAAGATCAAAATCATAGAGCATATAGAAAGCCATGATTTAATGGAACACAGTCAACACGGATTTACCCAAGGGAAGTCTTTATTTATTTATTTATTTATTTATTTATTTTTTACATAGTTTTATTGATTTTATAAAAATTCAAATGTAAACAACATTTTACATATCAAAACCTCAATTGATAGCATTACTACCCTGTAGGAGTGTCTTGTTAACAGAAACCTGCAATAAGTCCAACATGTAATATTACTGAGAAACAAATGAGTCCGCGAGGATGATTAGCATCAGTTGAAGCCTTGGCGCCAGTTAGATCCTTTGAGTCGATTAAGTCATTTAAGTCATTTGAATCCTCTCCTTTTTCTCCCCCCCAGTCACCCCCCCCCCCCCCGCTGTATCTTCTTTTACAATCTACAATTACATCTCCATGCACAAGTACAAGTATTCTCTCTTTGTGTTCCGTACAGACAACACTTGAAGTTGAGAAGCAACCTATATTGACATAGAAGCAAGTATGATTGGATTAACTTATGTTAACTCAAGTTGACCCAGTAAATGCCAAAATGTAAGATAGACGAAAATATATTGTTAGGGTGTGGCAAGATCCCCAAAGAAAATACCCAGCCTGGGATGGTTTGCCCATATCGGAGAAGAACCATAAAGCTGAGAGCGGATAGAGAGCAAATAGGGAGCAAAACAGGTACAAAAGCTAAATCAATACTGTGTATGAAATTTATAGTTACTACGAGCGTTTAGAAATTAGAATTGGGGATTTGGATGGAGATAGGTAAAGTCTCACGCATTATTCTTGACCCTCCGCAGGTTCCAGGCAATCAATATGATGAACTACTTCAGTGGGTTGACTTTGCAGATAGGCAGACCATAGTTCTTTCGTAGACTTTCTTTTCTGGGCATTCAAAGATCTAGCGGTCATATGCTCAAACGTAGCTATCTGTAAAAGCTTCCTGTTCCAATGAGGAAGACTTGGAGGATCGGTAGATATCCAATTGCTTACAATTATGTGTTTAGCAGTAACGCCCGCCTTGTCTATGAATAATAATTGCGAGTGCGTTAAATTAAGGTGTATACCGTGGTTAAAACCAAACAACCATAACATAGGGTCAATTGGAAGGCTACAATTACACACCTGTGAGCAGTTACTTATAACATCCATCCAAAACTTCTTAACCTTAATACAGGTCCAAAAACAATGTAAATAATCACCTTCTTCAATGTTACATTTTAGGCAAAGAGGAGATGTGACAATCCCCATCTTAAAGGCCATAGTGCTAGCACAGTATAATTGCCAGATAAATTTGAATTGTAATTCCCTCAGAGTGGCATTTTCGGTTATTTTTCCACTTTTAAGTAGGTATTGTTTGATTTTTGTTGTTGTTAAGGAAATCTCTGGGTATTTAGACCACTTGCTCAACACTTCTTCGTACGCTGTGGTGTTTAGATAGGAGTGCTAAAGTTTGGAAAAGACCGAACAGGAATATTTCACTGTAGGTCGAGAGCAAAGCAGCACTTCCAGGAAGGGCTGATGACATGAAGAGAGTGTATTCGGGTGAGTGTGCCCAATATAGTGTCTAAGTTGGAGGTAAGCATAAAAATCTTCCCTTGGAATGCCGTATTGATCCTGTAACTCTTGAAAACAATACATCGTGTTTGATTCTCTGGGAAAGAGTTGTGACACCCTTACTAACCCTCTTTGAGCCCATGTCTGAAAAACTGATTGACCTCTGCCTGGCAAAAATTGTGGATTGTCACATATTTCTGTTAAGATGGTTGAACTCCCTGGGGCACCCAATTTGCCACATAAATACGACCATGCCTGTCTACTTGAGTGAAGGATTAAATATCCTTTACAAGTCTGAGGTATTTGGTGTGATTTTAATTGTAAGAGTGTCGGCAATGAATAATGGCTAAGCCAACTTCGGATGGAAGCTGAAGGAGAGAAGTATTCCGTGCCTAGCGTCCAATCTCTGATATGTCTCATCATGCAAACTAGGTTATAGTCACGAAAATTAGGACACGCTAGTCCTCCATTAGCTGGTCGGAGTTGTAGGAACCCCAAAGCAAGCCGTGATTTTTTCCCCCGCCATATGAATCTCCGTAAATTTTTATTTATTAAGCCCAGATCCCGATCTTTTAACTATATTGGGAGCATTTGGAGAAGGTATAACCACCGGGGTAGTTCCACCATCTTAAATAAATGTATTCTCCCTATTAGAGAAAGAGGGAGAGAAATCCAACTAGTGACTCATTTTTCCATTTTTTGGAGCATTGGTTTTACATTTACATCATAGATAGCCATGATAGAACTAGGAACAAATATTTAATTTGCTTATTGGCCCATTTAAGGGGGAAAGCTGAGCCCCACGAGGTCTGCAAATCCCCATAAATTTCCAATGCTTCCAATTTGTCTGCATTAATTTTTAGGCCGGAGAAAGTTCCATACCATTTCTGATAGTTCAAAACTAAGGGTAACGATTGTTGTGGGCGTGTTAGATAAATGAGAATATCGTCAGCAAAAGCTTCCACCTTGAACGTGGGGCCCACCTGTGTGAGACCTGTAATTGAAGTGTCCTCAAAGATAATGCGTAATAGAGGGCCTATTGCCATAATGTATAATAGAGGTGATAGAGGACATCCTTGCCGGACCCCTCTTTGTGGCATGAAGGCTTGAGAGGTATGTCCATTCGCTAATATGTGGGATGTTGGTGCGTGGTAGAGAAGGGAAATATAAGTAATGAGATTACCATGAAGACCATATCTCCCCAAAACCGAGAAAAGATAACCCCATGAAACCCGATCGAAAGCTTTCTCGGAGTCAAAGCTCACTGCCATGGATGGAATTTTATATTTCTGACAGTAGGCAATGGCAGTAACCAGTTTAGCTATGTGCGAACTAGCAGATCGCTCCTTAACAAACCCAACTTGGTGTGGGGAAATCAAATAGGGCAGTACCACACTGAGTCTTTTCGCTAGTATATTGGTTAGTAGCTTTAGGTCGCAATTTAATAACGAAATTGGTCGGTAAGAAGCTGGTAAAGTATGGTCCTTTCCCGGTTTTGGCAGTATAGTTATGTATGCCTGGTTAAACAGTGTTGGAAATTCCCTTTTTACTAAGGCGCCTTGATAAAAAGAACACAACGCCTCAGTGGAGTTATCACCCAAAATCTTATAGTAATCGTAGGTGAACCCATCGGGTCCCGGGGCTTTACCCGATTTACAAGTTTTGACTGCAGTGTGAACTTCCGATTCAGTAATGGGCGAATTCAGGAAATCCAAATGTGAGGGGGAAATTTGTGGAATGTCAAGCTTCTCAAAGAAGGAAGCTTCTTCGTTGCTCCCCCCAGTTCTATCCTCAGTATATAGGTTTTCATAAAATTGTTTTAGCACTTCACAAATATCATCCCCTTTGACTGCCCAAGTGCCTTGTGGTGTTTTCAGCTTTTCTATATATGTTTTACTGTGCCTCAGTTTCACAAGTTTCGCCAACAGTTTCCCTGACTTATTTCCATATTTAAAATAAGTGTGCTCTTTGAACTGGTAATCTTTCAGGGATTTTTGGTGTAAATAGGATTGTAGAGAACTGAGGACTACGTGGTATTGATCAAAATTGGCTGGTGACGGGTGACTGATCAAAACTTCTTTAGCCTTTTTTAAATCAGCATCTAATGAAATGATCTTTGCATGTATTTGTTTATTCCTACTTCTCACATAAGAGATAATTTCTCCCCTCATGACCACCTTACCAGTTTCCCAAAATAAAGTAGAGTCATTCTTATGTTGGTCATTTATTTCTTGAAATTAAGATGTAATCAATCCGTGAGAGAGTGCCATGAGCTTTGGAGACATGTGTGTAATCGCGGGCATCGCTATTGAGAACTCTCCAAAAATCCAGAAGTTGAAGGTCCTGGCATAATTGACTGATACTCGATTTGGGAGACTTCCTGACAGTATTCCTCATGGGGGAGGTACGGTCCATTAAGTAATCGTGAACACAATTGAAATCCCCCATGATGAACGTCCCCCTCTTCCCATGAGCCAACAGCAGATTGGCCAGTGATATAAAAAATTTAGGGTCCGGGGCATTTGAACCGTAAATATTACATATGGTAACTTCTTTTCCATTTAGCTTGCCTATAATGATGATGTACCTGCCTTCTGGGTCAGAAAGTTCATATATTAATTGAAAGGACATACTTTTGTGTAAGAGGATAGCCACCCCTGCTTTCTTCCCCACAGCAGGGGAGAAGAAGTCCTTGGTAATTCTATTCCATGATCAGTGGGCATTGTCTATATTTGTAAGGTCCAGTTTTTCAAGTTCCGGTGTGAGGGCAAGGACTAGATCTTCTTGAGAGCATGGTTTCCTATAGTGGATGAGGTTGCTTTGTTTTTTGTTGGGCTGAGGGGCTTTAATGAAGGTAAGCTTGGCAGAAATGAGCAAGTGGTCAGACCATGGGACTGGGGTGCAGGAGGGGGATTCGGTGGTGTTTATGTGGGAGTTAGTGAATAATAAATCTAATGTATGACCAGCCTTATGTGTGGGGTTGGTTATTTGTTGGGTAAATCCCAATGCTGTGATAGCTGATAGGAAGGCTTCACAGGGAGGAGAGGGGGGAATGTGGTCAACATGGAGATTGAAATCTCCTAAGATGATGGCAGGGACATCCATGTCTATACTCTCTGCGATGAACTCAATTAGGGGGGAAGCGTTTCTGTTAAGGAGATCGGGTGGAGTGTAAACGAGGCAGACTTGAAGCTGTGGAGATTTGAAGAACCCAATTTCGAAAGTATGCGGTAGGTTGACCGTCTGAGGGACAAGTCTTGCCTAACAAACCGTCTGAGGGACAAGTCTTGCCTAACAAATCTGCTTCATTTTTTTGAAGGGGTTAATAAACATGTGGATAAAGGTGAACCGGTAGATATAATATATTTGGATTTTCAGAAGGCGTTTGACAAAGTCCCTCATGAGAGGCTTCTACGAAAACTAAAAAGTCATGGGATAGGAGGTGATGTCCTTTCGTGGATTACAAACTGGTTAAAAGACAGGAAACAGAGAGTAGGATTAAATGGTCAATTTTCTCAGTGGAAAAGGGTAAACAGTGGAGTGCCTCAGGGATCTGTACTTGGACCGGTGCTTTTCAATATATATATAAATGATCTGGAAAGGAATACGATGAGTGAGGTTATCAAATTTGCGGATGCTACAAAATTATTCAGAGTAGTTAAATCACAAGCAGACTGAGATACATTACAGGAGGACTTTGCAAGACTAGAAGATTGGGCATCCAAATGGCAGATGAAATTTAATGTGGACAAGTGCAAGGTGTTGCATATAGGGAAAAATAACCCTTGCTGTAGTTACAAGATGTTAGGTTCTATATTAGGAGCTACCACCCAGAAAAAAGATCTAGGCATCATAGTGGATAATACTTTAAAATCGTCGGCTCAGTGTGCTGCAGCAGTCAAAAAAGCAAACAGAATATTAGGAATTATTAGGAAGGGAATGGTTAATAAAACAGAAAATGTCATAATGCCTCTATATCGCTCCTTGGTGAGACCGCACCTTGAATACTGTGTACAATTCTGGTCGCCACTTCTCAAAAAAGATATAGTTGTGATGGAGAAGGTACAGAGAAGGGCAACAAAAATGATAAAGGGGATGGAACAGCTCCCCTATGAGGAAAGGCTGAAGAGGTTAGGGCTTTTCAGCTTGGAGAAGAGACGGCTGAGGGGGGATATGACAGAGGTCTTTAAGATCATGAGAGGTCTTGAACGAGTAGATGTGACTCGGTTATTTACACTTTCGAATAATAGAAGGACTAGGGGGCATTCCATGAAGTTAGCAAGTAGCACATTTAAGACTAATCAGAGAAAATTCTTTTTCACTCAGCGCACAATAAAGCTCTGGAATTTGTTGCCAGAGGATGTGGTTAGTGCAGTTAGTCTAGCTGGGTTCAAAAAAGGTTTGGATAAGTTCTTGGAGAAGTCCATTAACGGCTGTTAATCAAGTTTACTTAGGGGTAGATTTTCAAACCGCGCGATTTGGCCTACTTTTGCTGGCGCATCAGGCGCAAGCAAAAGTACGCTGGATTTTAGTAGATACGCGCGGAGCCGCACATATCCGCTAAAATCCGGGATCGGCGCGCGCAAGGCTATGGATTCTGCAAAGCCGGCGCGCACCAAGCCGCACAGCCTACCTCCGTTCCCTCCGAGGCCGCTCCGAAATCGGAGCGGCCTCGGAGGGAACTTTCTTTTGCCCTCCCCTCACTTTCCCCTCCCTTCCCCTACCTAACCCACACGCCCGGCCCTGTCTAAACCCCATCCTTACCTTTGTCGGGGGATTTACGCTTCCCAGAGGGAGGCGTAAATCCCCGAGCGCCAGTGGGCAGCTAGCACGCCGGGACGTGACCTGGGGGCGGGTACGGAGGGCGCGGCCACGCCCCCGGACCGCCCCGGGCCGTAACCACGCCCCCGGACCCGCCCCCAAAACGCTGCCGACACGCCCCCTAAATGCCGCGACGGCCGGGCCCGCCCCCGACACGCCCCCCACGCCCACCTCGGAGAACCCCGGGTCTCGCATAAGTCTCACTGGCGCGCAGGGCCCTGCTCGCCTAAATCCGCCCGGATTTGGGCGGATGTAGGCGAGCAGGGCCCTTAAAATCCGCCCCTTAGGGAATAGCCATCGCTATTAATTGCATCAGTAGCATGGGATCTTCTTAGTGTTTGGATAATTGCCAGGTTCTTGTGGACTGGTTTGGCCTCTGTTGGAAACAGGATGCTGGGCTTGATGGACCCTTGGTCTGACCCAGCATGGCAATTTCTTAGAGAAGATAAGGCCATCGCGGAAAGATTAAATGATTTCTTTGCTTCGGTGTTTACTGAAGAGGATGTTGGGGAGGTACCCGTAATGGAGAAGGTTTTCATGGGTAATGATTCAGATGGACTGAATCAAATCACGGTGAACCTAGAAGATGTGGTAGGCCTGATTGACAAACTGAAGAGTAGTAAATCACCTGGACCGGATGGTATACAGCCCAGAGTTCTGAAGGAACTAAAAAATGAAATTTCAGACCTATTAGTAAAAATTTGTAACCTTTCATTAAAATCATCCATTGTACCTGAAGACTGGAGGATAGCAAATGTAACCCCAATATTTAAAAAGGGCTCCAGGGGCAATCCGGGAAACTACAGACTGGTTAGCCTGACTTCAATGCCAGGAAAAATAGTGGAAAGTGTTCTAAACATCAAAATCACAGAACATATAGAAAGACATGGTTTAATGGAACAAAGTCAGCATGGCTTTACCCAGGGCAAGTCTTGCCTCACAAATCTGCTTCACTTTTTTGAAGGAGTTAATAAACATGTGGATAAAGGTGAACCAGTAGATATAGTATACTTGGTTTTTCAGAAGGCGTTTGACAAAGTTCCTTATGAGAGGCTTCTAGGAAAAGTAAAAAGTCATGGGATAGGTGGCGATGTCCTTTCGTGGATTGCAAACTGGCTAAAAGACAGGAAACAGAGAGTAGGATTAAATGGGCAATTTTCTCAGTGGAAGGGAGTGGACAGTGGAGTGCCTCAGGGATCTATATTGGGACCCTTACTTTTCAATATATTTATAAATGATCTGGAAAGAAATACGATGAGTGAGATAATCAAATCTGCAGATGTCACAAAATTGTTCAGAGTAGTTAAATCACAAGCAGATTGTGATAAATTGCAGGAAGACCTTGTGAGACTGGAAAATTGGGCATCCAAATGGCAGATGAAATTTAATGTGGATAAGTGCAAGGTGATGCATATAGGGAAAAATAACCCATGCTATAATTACACAATGTTGGGTTCCATATTAGGTGCTACAACCCAAGAAAGAGATCTAGGTGTCATAGTGGATAACACATTGAAATCATCGGTACAGTGTGCTGCGGCAGTCAAAAAATCAAACAGAATGTTGGGAATTATTAGAAAGGGAATGGTGAATAAAACGGAAAATGTCATAATGCCTCTGTATCGCTCCATGGTGAGACCGCACCTTGAATACTGTGTACAATTCTGGTCGCCGCATCTCAAAAAAGATATAATTGCGATGGAGAAGGTACAGAGAAGGGTTACCAAAATGATAAGGGGAATGGAACAACTCCCCTATGAGGAAAGACTAAAGAGGTTAGGACTTTTCAACTTGGAGAAGAGATGACTGAGGGGGGATATGATAGAGGTGTTTAAAATCATGAGAGGTCTAGAACAGGTAGATGTGAATCGGTTATTTACTCTTTCGGATAGTAGAAAGACTAGGGGGCACTCCATGAAGTTAGCATGGGGCACATTTAAAACTAATCGGAGAAAGTTCTTTTTTACTCAACGCACAATTAAACTCTGGAATTTGTTGCCAGAGGATGTGGTTAGTGCAGTTAGTATAGCTGTGTTTAAAAAAGGATTGGATAAGTTCTTGGAGGAGAAGTCCATTAGCTGGTATTAAGTTCACTTAGAGAATAGCCACTGCCATTAGCAATGGTTACATGGAATAGACTTAGTTTTTGGGTACTTGCCAGGTCTTATGGCCTGGATTGGCCACTTTGGAAACAGGATGCTGGGCTTGATGGACCCTTGGTCTGACCCAGTATGGCATTTTCTTATGTTCTTATGTTCTTAATAATAATTACCAAATCCGGGACCTCCAGATCAACCCCACGGGCCAGACTGGACGACGGCAGCCACCAAGCCAGACTGTCCCACATATGATCACTGAGCGAGACGGGCATATGAAACTCCTCTGACAACGGATTCCACTGTGCCAACAGCTCTCTGTAGCGGTCTCATTTGCGCAAAAGCCCACGGCACCAATTCCAGCATTGAGGCCATCGAGCTGAGAATCTGCAAAAAATCCCAACCTCTGGGAGCCTGCAAAGCCAACAGATTCCGGACTTGCATCTGTAACTTGCAAGCTCTCTCCTCCAAGAGGAACACCTTGCCCTTCAGCATGTCACACCGAGTCCCCAAATAGTCTAGGGTCTGAGACGGGATCAGCTGGCTCTTCACCAAATTTGCCACCCAGCCTAGAGATTCTAGGGTGGTGATTACCTCCTGCATCACTGCATGACAAGTGACTTCCAACTTTGCTCTGATGAGCCAATCATCTAGATAAGGGTGCACCAGGACCCGCTTGCACCGCAAACCCGCCACCACCATCACCATTACCTTGGTGAATGTGCGGGGTGCCGTGGGCAGCCCAAAGGGGAGAGCCTGAAACTGGAAATGCTGACCCAGTACAATGAACCTCAGGAATCGCTGGTGATCTGGACGAATGGGGATACGTAGGTAGGCCTCCATCAGATCCAAAGAAGCCAGGAACTCGTCCTTACTCACCACTGTGATTACTGACCTCAGAGTTTCCATCCAAAACCTTGGGACCTTTAGCACCACATTTACCCATTTTAAATCCGGAATGGGGAGAAAAGAGACTTCTTTCTTTGGAACTACGAAGTAGATGGAATATCGACCTTTGCCTCGTTCGCTCTGTGGAACCAGAACGACCACTCCTAAGGCCTGTAACCTGTCTAAAGTCCCCCGGACTACCCAATGCTTTTCCAGTGACCCGCAGGGGGAAACTAGAAACAAGTCGCATACGGGCCGAGCAAATGCTAATGCGTAACCGTCTCTTATAACGCTGAGTGATCTTGGTCCACTCTCCGTAAAATCGTGCTAGACGACCCCTATAAAAGGAACAGCGGAGTGGACCAGCCTCGCCTCATTGTGAGGATTTGGCTCCAGCGGCCCCACTATTGGAGGAAGCTCTGAATGGCCATCAACCACCTCGAAAGGACTGCCCCCAGGACTGATCTCGAGAAGAGAACTGCTTTTGCGAGGCTGGGGCTCCTCTTGCCTGATGCAACCTAATATCCCGATGCAACCGAGATTGAAAAGCCACTTGCCCTTAGGTTTATCCTCCGGCAATTTATGCACCTTATTCTCACCCAGGTCCTTCATCAAATGCTCCAGATCCTCACCAAACAAGAGGCACACCTTAAAAGGCAGAGAGCCTAAACGAGACTTAGACGAAACATCCGCTGACCAGTTGCATAACCACAATAACTGCCTGGCTGAAACCGCGGAACCCATAATACGGGAGGAAGTTCTGACCAAGTCATACAAGGCATCTGCCATGTAAGCAAACGACGCATCCAAGCTCTCTGCTTTATCCACTTCGACACCCGAATTTGCCTGCCCATCCTGAAGCTGTTGAACCCAGCACAGGTAAGCCCTTTGCACAAAGCTGGAGCAGATAGCCACCCGCAGACTTAGGGCCGATACCTCAAAAATCCTTTTTAGCTGAATTTCCAATGTCCGGTCTTGAACATTTATTCATTTATTTTTTATTTAGTGCTTTTTTATACCAGCATTCATGATACAGATCATATCATGTCGGTTTACAAGGAACCAGGGTTATAACCTTAACATTAACATAGTGAAGAAAGGCAAAAGTTACAATGAAACAAGGGTAATGTAACTGGGGGAAGAAGAAGCAGAGCAAAAATAACTCGTTAACTATAACAATTATGACTAAATGTAACTCGATGATTATAACAATTATTTACAGTGTGCGGAAAGTTCGGCAATGATAGCTAGGGCGGATCGGTGCTTAGGGAAAGGCCTGTTTAAATAACCAAGACTTAAGCCTTTTTCTAAATGTCAACAGGCAGGGTTCCTGTCTGAGCTCAGGGGGAATAGCATTCCATATGGTTGGTCCCGCTGTAGAGAAGGCCCATTCTCTAGTGGCTAAATGATTGCTAAATAGTGGCTAAATGATGACATCCTTCAACGCTGGAGAACCTGCAACCGGGATACTCATCTTCTTTGTGACCGCCGAAACCACAGCATCCACCTTTGGAAGAGAAAAGAGATCCAACATCTGTTCCAGGAAGGGTTAGAGCTTAGCCATCGTCCTTCCCACTTTCAAGCCAGAGTCTGGCGTTTCCCATTCTTCATCCACCATCTTTTTCACCGACTTATATAGGGAAAAGCTCGTGGGGGAGCTCGAAGCCCATCCAGACCCGGATCTGCACCTACCAAATTGGAGTCTTCCTGAGGGAGTTTCAGCCCTAGTTCCTCCAAAACCTGAGGAATCAAAGGGCCTTCCAGAACAAGTGGATCACTTTAGGGTCAACACCCTCCAAAACTGAAAGATTGTTACTTCAAACTTAAGACATTAAAAAATCTCATACCTCTACTCCACCTTTGTGACTTCCGGACAGTACTGCAAGCCACTATTCTTTCCAAAATAGACTATTGTAATTCACTCCTACTTGGTCTACCCAAAGCCTCCATTAAACCCCTACAACTCCTTCAAAACGCAACAGCCAGAATACTTACCAACTCACGCAAATTCGACCACATCACACCCATTCTGAAAGAACTACATTGGCTCCCCATCCACCACCGTATTATTTTATTTATTTATTTATTTAACATCTTTTATATACCGTCCCTCAGAATCTATCGGAACGGTTCACAATAACAATTAACATATCATATATAAAATTAATTAACATACAATATAAAACTTACGACTAAACTTTTCCAGCTAAAATTACTAATTAAAATGTTATAAAATGTAGCTCCTATCCTACGACACTCCAGATTCTTCTTCAGTGTGTAAAATATATCTAAAATCCTAATAAAATTCTAAAATAAAGTTTGATTCAGATTCTACCTCATCCCCCTTTCTGCTTTAATACATCTAGCATGTCTAAAATTGACACCTACTATAATTAAAATAAAATCTCAGTATAGACTAAATAACCACTATCTACTTTAAATATACTCTTCAGCCTCCTTAAGACTGATTTGATCTCAGTATCTTCAACAGTAAATTGACTTATTCTGTATAAGCTTTAGTAAAGAACCAGGTCTTAAGTTTCCGTTTAAACTTTTTAAAGTTTGGTTCTAGTCTCAGCGGAGCTGGGAGTGAGTTCCATATTCCTGGGCCAGCCATCGATAGCGCTCTTTCTCTGACCTGATTAAGATGTGCTGACTGAACTGTTGGTAGGGAAAGCAAGCCCTTATTTGCTGAACGCAGATTCCTTTGGGGGACATGTAATTTAATGGCTGCGTTCAGCCAATCTACCTGTTCTGCAAAAATTAATTTATGCAGAATATACATGGCCTTGAATTTAATGCGGTACTCTATTGGCAGCCAGTGTAATCTAATCAGTATAGGTGTAATGTGTTCATTCTTCCTTACCCCCGTCAAGACTCTGGCTGCCGCATTCTGCAATACCTGCAATGGTCGAATAGTGGATGCAGGCAGTCCCAACAAGAGGGAGTTACAATAATCCAGGCTTCCAAAGATAAGGGTCTGTAATATTGTGTGAAAATCGTTTGTCTCCAATAATGGCTTTAATCTTCTTAACATCAATAATTTTGCATAACCCTCTCTCACTTTTGCAAGGATATGCTTTTTTACATTCAAAGCACTCACCATCATACATAAAACACTCCACAATCAGAACTTGCCCTGGATGAAAGACCGCATATACTTCCACACATCTAATAGACCCACTAGTCATCACATAAAGGCACTCTCCACACCCCCTCTCCAAAACAACTGCACCTCCTCTCCACCAAAAACTGAGCCATATCCATTGCTGGTCCTTACGCCTGGAACTCCATGCCACCCAAACTCAGACTTGAGCAATGCGCACAGAAATTTAAAAAAAAACTCAAAACATGGCTATTCAAGGAAGCCTACCCTTAAACTGCCGCATCCCTTCCCGTGCATCCCATTCCCCCTTGACCATCTTCAGTTACCACCTCCTGCCCACCCTTTCTCCCGCCCTCCTACCTCAGCTAAGTTGCACAAAACTATCGAACTCCCTTCTCACTCAGGCAAGTGCCGCAGATATTCATTTCGTAAGACAATGTCGCATTACTTGTAAATAGTTCTCTCATATTACTTCTCGTTATATGCTCTGTTTAATTTGATAACTTATTATTTATGCCTATTTGCTTTGCTTTTCTGTATATTACTTCCTCAAGTCCCAGTTTTTCTGCTCCTTGTTTATTGTAACTGCCTTCACATCTTAGCCTCTCCCTTGTTTGATGTAAACCGGCATGATGTCCCTGATGAATGTCGGTAAAGAAAAGCCTTAAATAAATAAATAAATAAATAAATCTAGATCATCTCCTTGAGGTACGCCAATGTCATCAGGATCAATAACCTGATCCTGCGACAAGGCCTCCTGCGTCCCAGGTCCCCCTGAGACCCAACCGAGTTATCTGAGTCTGTCTCAGCAAACCCAGGACGCCACGAACGCTGTCCCAGCAGAGAGTTCCAACATCGGGATTGCTCAGGCCCCGGAGCACTCTCTGATCTTCTAGAGGGTGAGACTGGCTACCTAAACCTGCCTGCTGAGCTAAATGTGCTTCATGCAGCAGGAGAACAAAATCAGCAGAAAAGGCCTGAGGAGCCTGAGAGAGCTGTGAGGGAGCAGACTCTACGGATGCAGGCACTGGCAGATCTAAGCGCAATGCCTCATCTGCCTGCCCACCCACCCCCAGACCCTCTACCGTGATTGGGCAGGCCGGAGAAAGATGCGGAGGCAAATCTCCCCCATCGTTCGTCTAAACAGACCGCACTGCCGGGGCAGCCAAAATGGCCACTGTTCCGTCGGAGGAAATCGGAGGCTTGCCGCGGTCCGCACATCGGCGCTTCACAGAAACCCTCAGGGGAGAGCCCAAACGACAGTTCCTGCCTCTCGCGGTCATCAGAGCCTCTGACGGACCCTCTCTCCCCGAAACGCAGGCTGCACATAAACTAAAGCGGCTGAGCTGCAATGATCCTGCACCACATGTGCAGCAAACAGAGCCGCAAACCATGCTGAAACTGGCAGGAAAACTCCCCTGCCGAGCCCTGAACAAACACGTGAATGAAAGCAAAAAATGGAGCCTGCATACCCGCCAGGAATGGCAGGTGACACCAGGGATTATGAAACAGTGTCAGTGAAACTTTCTCTGTCTCCATCTGCTGGCAGAGATGAATAAACCCAGGAGTCTGGACTGATCTGGGTACGTACAGGGAAAGAAGTGTTTTGTAATATTTCACCTCTGGTCGGGCCGCAGGGCTGTCCTAAAGTTAGCCGGGTATTTTTAGCGGTGCAACTAGCTGGCTAACTAGCCAAGCCACAGCATGGCTGAAACCGGACATCTACAAGTCCATAAATAAATTGGAGGTAAAACCAGGTCTAGCTCAGCCTATCCCTGTGGATATGAGGCCAAATTGTGATCCTAAATTTACAAGCACTGGACCGAAACACAGAGCAAACCGTAAGGAGAAGTTTCTGTCCTTGCTTGAAGACAACCTTAAAATTCTGCTAGATTTAAGCACTTGCTAATCTCGATGCTGGAATAAAATGAAGTATTTAGCAGTTGTAACACTACACTGTGCACTCATCTCACAGTAGCAGTGGCAGGAACAGACCATGGGAGCATGGGGTGAGGAGCAGATGTCTTTGCTGTGTCCCCTGCTAAGCAAAGCTCAGCTAGTCAGCAGCACTTCTCAGGGCAGTGAAGGGCTGAGATTCCAGCTTTCATGCCCAAGGCAGCTGCTTCAGGCCTCTGAAGGGAAGCAGATCTTACCATCGCATGGTAGTTCCTGTAGAAAGCCTTTGTTAGCAGCACGTTGAGGTATTCCTCCAAATATTTCTGCAAAAAAAAAAAAGTATTAAATTAAAAGAAAAAGATAAACAGATAAATGTTTACTGATGTGGCCTCTCTCCCAGTTCCTGTCTGCCCCTGAGGCTGATTCTGTTAGTGACATCACAGAGCTGTGACACCTGCAGATCCAGGTTAAAATCTCACCACTACCACCAATCTCACTGTGCTGAGAGCAAAGAACGGCAATGCCTGACTGCTTTGTACCTGTTTGCTAGCAGTGTGTCTGGTGGAATCACTGGTGCTCTGGGGTAGAGATGGCATCTCTGAGGATGTTGGCTCTGTCTGCAAACGATGAACAGAAAACCTGTGCCACAGAATCCGGAAGAACAAGGGGTTAGTATAGCAGAGAGAGAGTATGTTGTCATTCACCTCCTGATACAATGACATCACCTCCTTAAATAACTCTTCCCTGTGTCATTCACCGCCACCCACCCACCCCCCACCCCCCCCCCCAAGACTTCAATGGCATCACCCTTTTAAATCTCTCTTCCTCACCTCATTCTCCTACCCTCTCATGCAAAAGAGTAAATGTTAGTCTGTGTTACCGGGCAAGGGGGTTGAGGGGCAGGAAGCTCATGAAGATTTTGTGGCGCAGAAGGTCCCGGTGCAGTTCCTGGAAGTTTTTGAATTTCTTCTTAACCGTCCAAGTGAAATCACCATGAGTAAAGCGCACACAATACAGTACGCTGGTTCTCACCTGCATGAGACAGAAAACAGAGTTAGGGTACGGATTCACCGTGAGCGAGTGCCACCCATAGGGACCTACCACAAGTTTACACTACCAGCAAGGGCTCACCATGAGAGAGTGTGCCACCTGCAGGAACTCGCCATGAGGGAGCACTTCCTATTCAACGAGTAGGAACTGGAAAGATATTTCCATTCAAGGAACTTATATTTAGAGAACCAAAGAGGGAGGCAACCAAAATCCTACAAGTGGTCAAAGCTGCTCTGGCTGTCAGCTGGGATATAACCTTAGCAATGTGGACAGGAATAACAGGGTAGACTAGATGGGCCAGCTGTTCTCTTATTTGTCATCTAGCACACTATGCTATGTCTCTTCATGTCAAAAGGTCAGCATAAAGGAAAATTTGTTCTTACCTGATAATTTTCATTCCTGTTGTACCACAGATCAGTCCAGAGAAGTGGGTTTTGCATCCCTACCAGCAGATGGAGGCAGAGAACAAAATCTTTTCAGACACTGCTACATAACCAAGAGTGCCTCCTGCAGTTCCTCAGAATTGACCTGTACCCAAGCCAAGATTTATTTATTTATTTATTTATTTATTTAAGGTTTTTATATACCGGCAATCATGAAAAACATATCTTGCTGGTTTACATAAAACAGGAGTGCAGTAGATACATCAAACTGGAACTGTGGTGACCGAAGGTCCAAACTAACAAATCCCAATAAATTCTGGGCGAGCAGAGACTTAAAGTTGGAGCCCCCTAAAACTAGGAACCCTTGTCTCTAACAAAGAATATATTATCCTATATATACTTTTAGTCATTCTGCATCTGTTTACATATTGTCTCAGCAACATCCAGAAGCAAGGAAGTCTTTCGAAAGAAGGGGGTGGGTCTCTGGACTGATTTTCCATTCCTGTTTGTACCCCAGATCAGTCCAGATAAGTGGGATGTACCCAAGCTCCCTTATACTGGACGGGAACCCGAAAGACTCACACATAGTGTTACGTCGGCTGGCCGCAGAGCCTGCAACCGGCCTTCCTTACCCGGCATTGTGCTGCCTCGCCAGGGGTGGGCCCCGGCTCTCCGATGATGCGGACGGGGTGCCTCCAGCACTGTGCTCTTCTTCGTGGCCCTGCTCGCCGCCAGTGGGCCTTGGAACGCGGTGGAGGCGCCGCAGCCATCTGCTCTTTGCATCTGGTCCCCGAGGCGCGCGCGCGTGCTTCTCTTGTTCATTTAAAGGGCCTGCGGCAGGCTAGGGCTGCCGGTCCTTTCCATTGTTGTTATCAGCCTGGGACTATTTAAGGCAAGCTCTGACAGTCAGAGCTTACTTTGGCAACAGGTCTCCACGCTAGTCGTGTGCTTCGTTGTTCGTCCTTGTTCCTGACTTCATTCCTGGTTCCTGTTCCTGAATCCGTTCCTGCTTCCTACCTAGCCTTTGCCTTGGACTGACTACTGGCTTTGACCCTTGCTTCGTTGGACCACGCTCAGCATTGATTACTGGCTTTCACCCTTGCTTCGTTGGACCACACTCAGCATTGATTACTGGCTTTGACCCTTGCTTCGTTGGACTACGCTCAGGACTGATTTCTGGCTTCGACCACTGTACCCTACCCAGACTCTGCCTTGGACACCCTCCTTGGGATCATCCATGCAGAGCCCCGCCTAAGAACAGCTGGCCCCAGTACCCAAGGGCTCAACCTGCGGGGAACAAGGGAAGATATTGGCAAAGATCCAGTTGGACTCCGCTTCCCGTTCAGCTCCGCCTCCCGATGGTGGGGACCCCTGGGGTCTCCCCCCACTGGCAGCGCCAACTCCACCTGGGGCCAACAATTCACCTCCGAAACACGTAGTACATTTTCTCCAAAAGACCCCTGCACATCCAGGCGGTAATGCTTGGTAAAAGTGTGAAGAGAAGATCATGTTGCTGCCCGACAGATCTCTTGTGGAGATATCAACTGACACTCCACCCAGGAGGTTGCCTGCGCCCTTGTGGAATGTGCCCTCAACCCTTCCGGCACCGATTTACCCTTACAGATGTAAGCTGTAGTTATCGCTTCTTTCAGCCATTTAGCAATTGTGCACTTGGAAGCTTTATTTCCATTCTTTGCTCCACTAAACAAAACAAAATGATGATCTGATCTCTGAAACGGATGTGTAACCTTAAGGTACCACAACAGAATCCGCCACACATCCAATAAGTGCAACTCTTTTGCCACAGAAGTGTCCCAAGAAAACTTCGAAAAGGCCAGAAGCTCAACCATCTGGTTAAGATGGAAAGGATGAAACCACTTTTGGCAGAAAGGAAGGTACCGTGTGCAATGACACCCCATCCTCTGAAAACCTTAAAAAAGATCTCTACACGACAATGCATGTAGCTCAGAAATCCTCCTATCGGAATAGATAGCAACCAGAGAAACAGACTTCAAGATTAGGTCCTTTAAAGATGCCCTCCTGATCGGTTCAAATGGAGGGCCACACAGAACTCTGAGAACTAGGTTAAGGCTCCAAGCCGGGCACACCTTATGGACTGGAGGACGCAAGTGCTTAGCTCCTTTCAGAAAACACACCACATCTGGATGGGCCGCCAACGTCTTTCCCCTTACCTTATCTCTAAGACACCCTAAGGTTGCCACTTGCACCCGGAGGGAATTATAGGCTAAGACAGACCACTCTGTAAGAAGGATAAAACATGCAGGATAACTACCTTCAAAGGTTACAAGTTATTCTGTAAACACTAGGATTTGAATACTCTCCACACCTGGACATATGCCAGAGAAGTAGACGTCCTCCTTGTCTGAAGCAAACTGGCAGTCACAGGTTCCGGTAATCCCTTCATGGGGAGCCGCCGCCTTTCAAAACCCAGGCCACTAGACAGAAGTGATCCGCCTGGTCTGAAAATATGGGTCCCTGATGCAATAACCCCGGCAGATGTGCTAAGCGCACAGGACCATCTACCGCTAGATAAACCAGATCCACAAACCACGGCGAGGCGGCCACTCGGGTGCCACTACAATAACCCTGGCCAGATGTGTTAGAACTCATGGGTTAGTGGACCCTTGGCCCGAGGTGAGAGATGGTACCACTCACCAGGAAGAGCCCCACTGGGCCTCACTGTCGGGAGGCGAGGTCAGCAGCAATAGATGACACAGCCCAGAGATTACAGAGAGAGGGATGTGGATACAATTGCCAGAATAGGTCCCCCTAGTGGTGAGGAGCTGGGCAGACCCCGAGGCATGGGGATGCAGGCTGAGTATGGAGGAGTACAGAGAGAAAGCATCCTCAGGGTGGAGCCACAGAGAGCATCAGCACAGGAGGTATGACATAGGCTTACCCGAGGAGCGGGGAAGCCCAGGGGTCTCTGGCAATGAGAGAGAGAGAACTACCCTGAGGAGCGGGAGAATGCGGTTCAGTCTCTGAGATACAGCAGGGTGCTATCCCGAGGAGCGGGGAGCAAGGTGTAGTCACTGGGATACTCAAGGCGCTACCCCGAGGAGCGGGGAAGCGCGGCACAATCACAAGATACACTATGAGTGCCCCGAGGAGCGGGGGGCGCGACACAGTCACAAATAAAAGGCAATGGCCCGCGGCGCAGGGTACACCTCCGTAGGTCTCCATGAAGCAGAGTAGTGAAGCAATGGCCCATAGGACGGGGTACACCTCCAGTGGTCTCCACGAAGCAGAGTAGTGAGGCAATGGCCCGCTGGATGGGGTACACCTCCGATGTTCTCCACGAGCCAGAGTAGGAAGGCAGTGGCCCGCAGGGCGGGGCACACCTCCATAGGTCTCCACGAAGCAGAGTAGGAAGGCAGTGGCCCACAGAGCGGGCTACACTTACGTAGAGTCTTCACAAGGCGGAGTGGTTCCGGGAGCAACCCTGATGAGCAGGGGAGCTGGTAGGCAGAATCCAAGGCGCAGGGCCCCCCCCGAGGAGCAGATAGCCGGAGACAGGAGCAGGGCCTCCGAGGAGTGGGTACCCGAGAGTGTCTAACTCCAGAAAGAGCAGGAACCAGGAACCAACGTCCGTAGAGAGATCAGCAGGATTCAGCAAGGAAGGAACTCGTTGCCAAGTCAATTACGGCCAGGCCCCGATGGAGCTTAAGAGTCCAGGGTTAGTGATATCATCAAGGGGAGACGCCCCTGAGGTTCCCGCCCTGGTGTCCATAAGAGGGGCCATGTAGCGCATGCCTAGGGAGGCCCGGAAGAGACATGGCGGTCGGTGGCGTCTTTGCCACCCCGGGGAGTCCTGGAACGGAGAAATGAGTGACAGAAGCAGCTGGCCACAGACGCGAGTTTCCCCAAGGGAGAAAGAAAGGCAGAACACGCAGTGAGTAATAGCGGTCGCAGCCATCTGCAACTGATGGTCATAACAGTACCCCCCCCCCTCTTATGGCTCCCCCCCCCCCCCCAAGGGTTTGGGTTTTCTCGGATGTGAGGCATGGAACTGCCTAATTAGATCCTTGTCAAAGATGTTCGCCACAGGTTCCCAGCTGTTTTCTTGGGGCCCAAAGCCCTCCCACGACAGGAGATATTCCCACTTCTTTCCACGCTTCCTGACATCCAAGACATCTTGCACTTGATAGGTAACATCTGCCTCAATTGACAGAGGTTGGGGTTCAGGCGGTTTTTTTGAGAAGTCAGAGAGCACTAGCGAAACATGGAAAACATTGTGGATTTTGAGAGATGAAGGCAGATGAAGACTGTAGGTAACTGGACCCAGCCGGCGAAGCACAGGAAAAGTCCCACTGTATCTGGGGGCGAACCGGGCCGAAGGCAGTATAAGACGGATAAACCGAGTACTGAGCCACACTTTGTCTCCTGGATTAAATTACAGAACTTCCCGATGATGAGCGTCATAGAACTTTTTGGATCTTAGTGTTGACCCAGAGTCGATGCAACTCCTGCGCGGTGGCCTATGCCGCTGGGGATGGCACTGAAAGTGAGAGCGGCAGAGGAAGCAGCAGTTGGCGTCCATAAACCACCTGGAAGGGTGAAGAATTGTTTACATATTCTTTAAAACGGTTAATTGTAAAATCTGTTATTAATATATTCATGCTGTTTAATTTTGTATAAACTGTTTTATGTAAAGCCTGTTGCTAAAATTAATGTCTGTAAACTGAGGTGATGTATCTTTATACGTACCGCGGTATATAAGAATCTTGAAATAAATAAATAAGACCCAGTGGACACGCACTGGTGGGAATTCAGAGCAAACTCCGCCCACGGCAAAAGGTTGGACAGTCATTCTGCCATGAATTTACATAAGCTCGAAGGAACTGTTTTAAGGTCCTGTTTGTTCTTTCCGTCTGACCATTGGCTTGGAGATGATAAGCCGAAGTGAGATCCAGTGTGATGTCAAACCTTTTGCAGAGGGATTTCCAAAACCGGGCGGTGAATTGTACTCACCAATTGGAGAGAATGTGTCTGGAGGCGGAAGATATGGCGGATGAACAAACTGGCTAGCTCCGGGGCTGAAGGAAGATCAGATAGTGCCACAAAGAGAGCAATTTTCGAAAAACATCCACGGTGACCCAAATTGTGTTATTGCCACTTAAAGGAGGAAGGTCCACAATGAAATCCGTGGCTATGTGCATCCATGGATCACTGGGCACAGGAAGTGGTTGTAGGAGACCCCAAGGACGACCCACCAGGGGCTTATAACGGGTGCATGTAGGGCAAGACTAAATGTAGGCTTGTGTGTCTTTCTTCATGGTGCGCCACCAATAAAACTGTTGGAGAGCGGAAAGGGTTCTAGACTGTCTTGGTAGCCTGCTGTTAGGGAGTCAGGAGCCCAGCGGAGCATCTTCCGTCGAAGTTGTCGGGGAACAACAGTTTTCCCAGGTGGCACAGTGACCATGATACCTCTTCTGTTGACCACTGACCCTGGGCTGATCATCCTTGGCAAATTGGTCCCCATCCTTTGAGGCTGGCGTCTGTAGTCATGACTACCCAGTCGGGTACCTCCAGGTCCAATAACTCTCTCCAGATTGGTCTGAGACAGCCACCAGGAAAGACTGAACCTGGTGTCCCCCTGAAGCGGTAAAGGAAGCTGAAATTCCTCTAAAAGTGGATTCCAATGGGATAAACAGAGCCTTCTACAGGGGCTGCATGTGAGCAAAGGCCCATGGAACTAACTCCAGCATAGAAGCCATAGAACCCATGACCTGTAAATAGTCCCAGACTCTGGGAACCGCAAGTTGCAGAAGCCGAAGCACCTGACTGCAACTTGACCACTCTTTCCGCGGTCAGAAAAACCTTCCCTATCCAGGTATCAAACCGAAATCCCAGATATTCCAAAGACTAGGGCGGCTCCAAGTGACTCTTTGCCAGATTTGTTGCCCAGCCCAATGAGTCCAGGAGCTGCATAACCCATCGAACTAAACGATGACACTCCACTTCCGATTTTGCCCTGATGAACCAATTGTCCAGGTACGGATGGCCCAGAATTCCCTCTCTCCAGAGAGCAGCTGCCACCACTACCATCACCTTTGTGAATGTCCATGGAGCAGTCACTAATCCAAAGGGGAGCGTCCAAAATTGTAAATATTCCCCTAGAACCATGAACCTCAGGAACCTCTGGTGATTGACCCTTATGGGAATGTGGAGATAGGCTTCTGTCAGATCTAATGACACCAGAAACTCCCCTTTGTGCACCGCTGCTTTCACAGTTCGCAAGATTTCCATCCAAAAATGCGGCACCCGGAGAGCAATATTGACCTTCTGAAGATTGAGAATGGGCCAAAAAGTCCCCTCTTTCTTGGGAACCATGAAATAAACTGAGTACTTTCCCTGTCTCCTCTCCTGAGAGGGCACAGTAACTGCAACCTCTGTAAAGCGTCCCACACTGCTTCCCACTTGGAGCTGGGGACACAGTGGGAGATCACAAAGGCGTCCCTGAGCAGCCGAGAAAATTCTAAGGCATAGCCATCTCTCACCACCTCCAGTACCCAATGGTCTAACATGATTCTGGCCCACTCCTCATAAAAAAAAGGGACAGCCTCCCTCCGATAACTGCTGGGGAGGAGTGGACCAGCTTGCCTTCAGGAGCCAATTTTACCTCCACCTCCTCACTGGGAGCCTCCGTCCCTGGGAGGCCAACTTTGTGCTCAAAAGGACTGCTACCTACCCGAGCCCTGCTTCTGAGTTGGAAGCACAGAACTTCTGCTAGACCGAAATCTCCTTGAATCTTGAAAACAAGCACGTGGTGGAAAAGACTTCTTAGTGATCTTCTTGTCCTTGGGCAATTTATTTCCTTTCGACTTCCCTGACTCCACCAACTGCTTCATCAGCTGCTCTAAATCCTCTCTGAACAGTAGCCTGCCTCTGAAGGAGAGGTCAACCACATATCCACGGACCAGTTTCGCAACCACAGTAGCCTTCGCACTGCAACATCTGAAACCATATTTCTGGCTGAGATTCGAACCAAATCATACAGGGCATCGACCACATAGGTTACTCCCACTTCCAAGCGGGAAGCCTGAGCAGCCTCACACAATGTCCCCATCACCTTCTCATGGGCTTTCTGAACCCAACACAAGCAGGCCTTTGAATCAAGCTTCCACAGACTGCTGCCTGAAGGCTTAACGCCAAAACCTCAAACAGCCTCTTCAACACAATTTCCAGTTTTCGATCCTGGATATCCTTCAGAGCGTCCGAGCCTGCCACAGGAATGATTGTCTTCTTGGTTACTTCTGACACGGACACATCCACCTTAAGAATCGTCCACAACTCCAACACATGCTCCGGCAAAGGATATAACTTAGTCATTGCCCTGGCTACTTTGAGGCCTGCTTCAGGAGGCTTCCAATCCCAATCCACCAACTTCTTCACCTTCTTATGTAAGGGAAAGGCCTTAATTGGATCCTGAAGCTTATCCAGGACTGGGTTCACTCCCTCATTGTCAGAGTCCTCTTGTGTGACCTTGATCCACAATTCTTCCAGGACCTGGGGATCTAGTGGCCGCAGCTCCTCCTTACGGAACATCCTGACCACCCGAGAATCATCCCCTTCGACAATTGGGATGCCATCGGAATCCTGCACTGGATCTCCCAAGGTGGTCCCAGGGTCCTTGCCCGGATGCACCAGACCCCCTGCAGTTAATCAGGCTCATCCGCGACATCCGTGTTCCCACCTTCATCAGCGGTCTGTACGAAATCAAGAGGCCACAGGATCCCTCCTGATCCTGTCTGCTCCTCCTCCCTAGGCTTCTTATTCCCATGAGCCTTCCTGAGAAGTGGCCACTTGGATCCCGCCTCCTTTTTGGCCAAATAGGCTCTGTGGAGAAGTGGGACAAAATCCATGGATAATTCATCTGAATCAGGACAACCCTGATCCTGAACAGCATCCCCCTAGGCCCCCTCACCCTCCCTGCCTCTTACAGGGTCCTGATCCACAGAAAAAAGCAGGGGAGGGGAGTCCCAAGGCCCTCCACGTGGAGCCTGGCTCCTACCACGAGGAGTTAAAATGGCCACCGTTCCTTCTGGCTTCCCCGAGACCTCTTGTACTGGTCCCAATGACCTCAAGGTACCGGTTCCCAGTGAGCTCCCCAGAGATCCCAGCCCCCCCCCCCCCCCCCACCCCCGAGATGCAATGGAGGCAAAATGCGGTCACGCTGAGGCGCACCCTCTTGGCTCCACAGCCGCTGCAAACTTTACCGCACAGTGCGGGAGGTGCCATGCCAGCGAAAACAGGCCTAAAAATAGCCCCTGCCTGAAAAAAATGTCTGCAGCTCTGTCCAATGCTGACCAAGCACCTGGCCCCACTAACCACGCCAATTCGGTCCTGCTCACCTGCAACTGCCTCCCGGCAGCAAAACAGCTATCAGCCACCCAAGCACTGCCTCAGCTTGTTCCTCTTATTTTTTTTTAACTAACTTAAAGGAACAGTCACACCAAAACTAATAAGGGAAAATAAAATAAAATACTTCACTGCTTCTGGTAGAAAGGCTGTGCATTGATGGTGGCAGGGACCCAGAGGGGAGAGGGAACCAGAACCACTGGCTATCACCCCCCTGAAGACAAGGGCCAAGCTAGCACAGGGACCACCAACCCCCCCCCCCCCTACTCACCCTGCTCCATCTGAGGAATGACCCATGAAGGAACCTAACACCTTGGGGAGCTGTCCACATGGGAATCTTCTTTTTTTTTCTTTCCTTTTCTTTCCTAGTAACTCCAGACTGCAGTGTTTGCACCTCAAACAGGGTTTGCTGGAGAAATGCTGAGGGACTGCAGGTGCACACTCGGTTATGCAGCAGTGCCTCAAGGTTTTTTGTTCTCTGCCTGTATCTGCTGGTAGGGATGCAAAACCCATTTGTCTGGACTGATCTGGTGTACAAACAGGGATAACTTTTTTTTTTTTATCTCTGATGGCATATTAATATGGACAGACACGAGAAACCCACTTATGAACTAGAAGATTAAAGCCAAAAAGAAGGTCTGCATTCAGATTCCAATAAGCAGAACACTAAATGTGTTGTGCAGCCTCCCTCCTCCTCACCCCCCACTTTCATTCTCTTGCCTGAGATGAGGGGGTGGCATATCCTCGACATTCTTCATACACAAATAAAGTCTTTACTATAACAAAACTTCAAGAGATAATTGGGCATTTACGTAGGGAAGAATCGGTACTCTCAGGATCTCTTTAATCTGTGTAGCTGGTTCTCAAATGACTTTGTTAAAGGAACACCTTGTACCTGGAAATCCCGTGTGCTGCACCTCTGCAGAACATACTCCTCTCCTCTCTAAGCATTTTCTTGGCACTTCTCTCCTCTCTTGTTTGTAGCGTCAGGCTGGAATCAGCTTACACTGACTAGATAAATCAGCCTCTTCCTCTCTCTCTCCCTCTCTTAGAATTGCAGGAGATTGCTGTAAGTTTCCACTTCTCTCCTGACCACACTGAATGGAACCCTACTTCTTTCCCCTTCCTGAAAGTGTTCCTCTTATCCTCAGCCTGAAAACGCTTGGATGGAAAGCTTCTGCCTTCCTTTCCCACCCTGACTCCCTTGGAGGAGGCTCCCAGACTCTTGCCTCCGAGTCTGCAGCTGCTCCCTTCACAGAGAGGATAACTTTCAAACAAATGCACGTAGTGATGTATATGTGCATTTTGTAAATACGCATATCCATGCCCCAGAAAATGCGCACATTTGCAGGCTTACGCACAAATGTGCTAAAACCCCGTATTTCGATGCAGTGAACATGCAGACCTTTCCTACCTATTTTAAAAATATACGTGTGTATATTTTATTTGCGCAAGTCCTGATTTACAAGCTTAAATTGGGGTCTTTTAAAACATGCACAAATAAATGAAATTAACTGGTTCACGAATTAGCCCACCACCCTGTTATGCGTGCCGGCCGCAGCAGACCCGCGGCTCGGCCCCCTCACCTCTCTCAAGTAAATCCAGTGCCTGGTCCCTCGTCTCTGGTGGTAGTGGGCCTCCATCTTTCAAGATGAACTAACGAAAGCCACCTTTATTTTGTCTCTTCTCGAAGGGAAGGCGCTGGCTTGGGCTTCACCCTTCTGGGAGAGATCGGACTCCCTCCTACAGGAACTGTCTCGATTCGTGGCCATGTCCCAGTGGACATTTGAGGATCCTGGGTGGCATGCCGTGGCAAGCACTAACTTGCTACACCTCCGACCAGGCTCCGTCCTCGGGCCACCCCTGGTGCCTCTGGCTCGGTTGCAGATCCTGGTGCCTCCAGTTCAGCTGAACCTGGTGCTCCGCGTCCGGCCTTCCCACGCAGCCCACGGAGAGATGCCGCTGCTCAGCACCGTGCCCCACTGTGCTTTAAGTAGGGCCCGCGGCGGGAACCGAGCCGTGGCCCACCTAAGTTCAGCCGGCCCCTGTATCCAAAAGCTCAACCCGCGGGGAACGAAGGCTGGTACTGGTGAAGCGCCAGCCGGCCTCCGTCCATCAGCCCACTCCGCCTGCCAATGGTGGGGACCCGTAGGACCCTTCCTGTGGGTTGTGACAACCCCACCTCAGTCCAAGGGTCCACCTCCCATTGCAGAGGCCATGGACTTGGAGGAGTCGCGTGCTCTCCAGGCTATCCCTGGCCTGGCTTCAAAGGTACAAGAACAGCAATAGTTTCTCGAGGCACTGGCTTCCTCTCTTGAGCGTCTACATGCCCGACTTGATACCCTATCCAGTACCGGCTTCTCCTCATCAACAGCCGGCTCCTTCCACTCCTAAAGCCTTGCTGGCCCTACCAGCTCCACTTCATTTCAATGGTGATTCTAAGCTCTGCAGAGGATTTAGCAACCAATGTTACATGCAGTTTGCTCCCTCCAACAGGAACTATCTCGATTCGTGGCCGTGTTCCGGTGAACCTTTGATGATCCTGGGTGGCATGCCGTGGCAAGCACTAACTTGCTACACTTCCGACAAGGCCAAAGAAGCATATTTGATTAATCAATCAAATTCCGGACCTTAGCTTCAGAACTCGCTTGGCAGGAAGCGAGCTATCTACCTGGATGGACTCTCCCTGCAGCTGAAGGATGAACTGGCAGCTTGGGAGCTCCCCTCCTCTCTTGATGATCTTATTGATCTAACTGGCCAAATTGATCATCATCTCCAAGAGCGTCACCGGGAGAATCGGATGCCCAAAAAGCCCTCTCGGGTTCGCTCCCGTTCACCACCAGCCATCGGCTCTGCCTCCAGTAGGGACCCTATTGTGGCCAAGATGGAAGAACCCATGCTGTTGGGCCGTGGGCGGCTGTCCATGGAAGAGCGCCTCCGGCGGAGACAAACAGGCCTGTGTCTGTACTGTGGAGCCCCTGGCCATCACCTACAGGTCTGCCCAGTCCATCCGGGAAACTTCCCGCCTAAGTTCAGTTGGGGTTCTAAACTTGGGCGCAACATCACCGGCCCCTCAGTCATCCATGCCTGTCACTTTAATCTGGGACTCCCGGTCCTTTCCAGTTCTTGCTCTGGTGGATTCTGGAGCAGGAGGCAATTTTATCCTCAAGAATCTGGTTCAACCTCTGGGTATAAAAACCCATCCTCTTGAGACCTCCTTGTGCATTGCTTCCATTTATGGAGAACCGTTACCTGGTCGTATTTCCTTGACCACAGAGCCAGTTCAACTCCATACTGGTGCCCTTCATACTAAAGAAATTGAACTATTGGTACTAGAGAAATCCAGTCACCCAGTAGTCTTAGGACTACCTTGGCTCCAACATCACTCCCCTCAATTCGATTGTGGGTCGCTCCAGCTGGTGGAATGGGGTTCCACCTGCCATCAGACTTATCTACACAAAGTGGTGCCACTACCCGTGATTCCTTTGGCAACCACCTCCTCAGGCATACCTGCTCCCTATGCAGACTTTGAAGATGTGTTTTCAAAGCAAAAGGCGGACCTTCTACCACCTTTTCGGAGGTTTGATTGTCCCATCGAATTTCTGCCTGAGACTACACTTCCCCGAGGGCATACTTATCCTCTTTCCCTTCCTGAGACCAAGGCCATGATGGAGTACATAACCGTGCGAAGGGGTTCATTCATCCCTTTACATCACCTGCCGGTGCAGGATTCTTATTCGTTACGAAAAAAGATGGATCTCTAAGGCCGTGTATCGATTACTGCGGCCTAAATGCGATTACCTGCAAAGACAAGTATCCCTTGCCCCTAATCTCTGAACTATTTGACCGAATACATGGAGCCTCTATATTCACCAAGTTGGATCTACGCGGAGCTTACAACTTGGTGCGTATTTGCCCTGATAACATCTGGAAGACCGCTTTCAACACCAGAGACGGGCATTACGAATATTTGGTGATGCCCTTCGGCCTCTGTAATGCGCCTGCAGTATTCCAACCAATGATTAACGAAATTTTCAGAGACCTATTATACATTAAGGCTGTGGCATCCAAGGATCTGGCTATGCACTGCACTGATGTTCGCACAGTTCTTCAAGTCTCCGTGAAAATCACCTGTTCGCAAAACTGGATAAATGCTTGTTATGTTCTTTGAACGAGAAGTGGGCCCTTGGGTTGTGGAGAGTGGAGACTCTGCCCACAGGGAGGAGCCATGTGGGCCCTTACCACAACAGGCAAGGTCTAAGGAGTAAAGGACAACAGAGGAATAACTATATTAAACAGCTGATGGTGATCCAAGGAGCGGATCAATGGAGTCAGTCCAGATAGTAGACCGCAGTGCAGAGTGGTCCGGTGAATACCTTCTCTAGGCGTAACTTGTGCTGGCAATTCCAGTAGTGGTCCGCAGCACGGGGTAGGCCGGAAGCCAATGGCGTGCACAAGACAGAGGGGATCCGGAAGTGGCCCGCAAGCGGGTTAACCTGAGAATCCGTGCCACAAAGTTAGTAGAGCAGGTTCTGTACTCACACCAGTACTGTAGACGTAGATGGAAGATCAGGCACCGAGGAGGTCCAGCAGAGGAACAGCGAGGGTCGTTCAGGAATGATGAAGGACTCACTGGAATGAGAGAGAGAGAAATGGCTCTCCGAGGAGAGGATAGCATGAGTGCGGCAAGGCCCCCAAGGACACACAGAGGGACGAAGTCCCAGGATGGCGGAAATAGCAGGAAGGAATCCTTGCTAACTCATATAGCAAGAGGTCAGCTGAGTTTAAGTATGGTAGGCGGGTGACGTGGTTAATAAGAGGGCAGGCGCGCACATGCGTGCCTTAGATGAACCCGTATGTAAGATGGCTGCCAGGAGTGCCCACGCCGTCCCGAGCACGCCATGAGGGTCGGAGTGTGGAAGCGGAGGCCGCCATTCTCCCCAAACTCGGAGCTGCATATAAAAAGGAAGTGAGCAGCAAAGGTCGCAGCTGCCTGCGACTGATGGGAGAACAGTACCCTCCTAGGGGGTTTCGGCGCAAGATGGAAGCGATGTAGCATCTCTTTGTCCAGTATGTTGGCAACTGGTTCCCAGCTGTTTTCCTCCGGTCCATATCCTTCCCAAGAAATGAGGTACTCCCAGTGCTTTCCTCTTCTACGGACATCCAGTATGTCATCCAACTTGTATACAATGTCATCCTCAGCATCAACGGGTTGTGGATCAGGAATCTTCTGAGAGAACTCCGAAAGGATAAGTGGTTTCAGGAGTGAAACGTGGAAGACGTTGTGTATTTTCATTGAGGGTGGCAACCTCAAGCTGTAAGTCAAAGGTCCCAAACAACAGAGAACAGTGATGGGTCCAATGTATCGCGGAGCGAATCGAACCGAAGGTAGCTTGAGCCGGATATATTTGGTATTGAGCCTTACCTTATCTCCTAGCTTAAACTGGGGAGCCGCTTGATGATGAGCATCATAGAATCTTTTAGCCCGTTGCCCAGCCTTCTGTAGAAGGTCTGAGTCCAGAGTTGATGAATCTCATCAGCAGTAGCTTGAGCAGCAGGTGTTGTACCAGTCAATGGTAAGGGAAGTCATGGAAGAGGCTGACGGCCATACACAATTTGAAATGGCGTGTATCCTGTAGCGGACCCCGGATGCGAATTCAAGGCAAACTCAGCCCAGGGTAGAAGTTCTGCCCAATCATTCTGCCTAGAGTTGACATAGGCGCGGATGAACTGATTAAGGGTTCTGTTCATTCTCTCCGTTTGTCCATTAGATTGGGGATGATAGGCAGAAGTCAAATCCAAAGAGATATCCAATTTTCGACACAGTGCCCTCCAGAACTTGGCGGTGAACTGGAAACCTCTGTCTGATACGATGTGTTTTGGCATCCCATGTAAACGAAAAATATGCTGCACAAATAGTTTGGCTAGTTCTGAGGCAGATGGCAGTCCCGGAAGAGCAACGAAGTGCGCCATTTTCGAGAACTGGTCCATGGTAACCCATATCGTATTGTTCCTATCAGAAGGAGGCAGATCGACCATGAAGTCGGTTGCTATGTGCATCCAAGGTACATCAGGAATGGGCAAAGGTTGAAGCAGGCACCAAGGATGACCGGCCGGAGGCTTTTGCCTGGCGCAGGAGGTGCAGGATTCCACGTACGCTTGCATGTTTTTTATCATAGACGGCCACCAATTAAATCGCTGTAGGGTAGCAAGGGTACGGGCTTGTCCTGGGTGGCCTGCTCGATGGGCCCTGTTCTTTTCCAGGTTTAACTTTGAACTTCGCTATCATCCAGCGGAGAAAAATCTCTGGGCAGACGCCCTATCATGTTCCTTCGAACCTGAAGATACCCCGGAAGAACCCGGTCACATCATTGACCCAGTTTGTATTTGTCTGTCAGCACCTCGCCCATTTCCCACTGGGAAGACTGTTGTGCCCCGTCGACTCTGTGAAAGAGTCCTCCGGTGGGCACATGACTCTAAGTTTGCTGGTCACCCAGGGCAAGCGCGAACTCTAGCGCTGCTCCAGTGGTTCTTTTGGTGGCCCACTATGGTCTCTGACGCTAAAGCATATGTCGATTCCTGCAACACTTGTGCTCAACAAAACCCCCCAGTCGGTCAACCTTGGGGTCTGTTCCAACCACTTCCAGCTCCTGAAGAACCGTGGACACATCTCTCCACGGATTTCATCGTGGACTTACCTCCATCTAAGGGTCACACGGTCATATGGGTAACTATAGATCGATTTTCTAAATTGGCCCATTTTGTTCCACTACCGGACCTACCATCTGCTCCCGAATTGTCTTGCCTGTTCTTTCTTCACATATTTCGACTACATGGCTTGCCCAAGAACATTGTCTCCAACAGGGTTCCACAATTTGTTGCCCGAAACTGGTGCGCTCTTTGTAGTAAACTTGGCATCAACATCAGTTTAACAACAGCGTACCATCCACAAGCCAATGGACAAGCTGAGTGTATGAACCGCTTCTTAAAATCATTTCTCTGAGCCTATATAAACGACCGTCAAGACAATTGGTCCAAACTCCTTCCTTAGGCTCAGTTTTCCCACAACTCCCATATTGCCATTGCTACAGGTATGTCACCCTTTTCCATCATCTATGGGAAGCAACCACGACCACCGTTGCCCATACCGTTATCGGTACCCTCTTCTGCTGCGCAAGCTACGGCTGATGCCCTCAAGGCACTCTGGAATCAGACGAACCTCCACTTACGTCAAGCCGCATCCCGGGCCAAGAAGTCTGCGGACAGCCATCGACGCTCGGCTCCTGAGTTCCTTCCTGGCCAAAAAGTCTGGCTGAGCACTCGGTATATTCGGCTTAAGATACCTTCCCAAAGGTTTGCACCAAGGTATATTGGACTTTTCCAATCATTCGTCGTATTGGACCAGTTACATACCAGCTCCGATTGCCACCTACATTGGGAATCCACAATACGTTTCATGTATCTCTCCTGAAGCCAGTGGTCCTATCCTGGCCTTCGCGAAAAGCTCCTGAACCACCTCCATGAAGTCCTTGATGTTCGCCATAGGGGCCACCAGTGGGAATACCTCATTTCCTGGGAGGGTTACGGCCGCGAAGAAAATTCGTGGGAGCCAGCTCGTAACATCCTGGATAAAACCCTCCTCCTTCAATTTCATTGTGCCCATCCGGGCAAACCCAGACCTCCAAGGGGGGGTGTGAAAAGGGGGGGTACTGTTACGTGTGCCAGCCGCGGCAGACCCGTGGCTCGGCCCCCTCACCTCTCTCAAGTAAATCCAGTGCCTGGTCCCTCGTCTGGTGGCAGTGGGCCGCCGGCTCCGTCCTCAGACCACCCCTGGTGCCTCTGGCTCGGCTGCAGATCCTGGTGCCTCCGGTTCAGCTACTGATCCTGGTGCTCCACGTCAGGCCTTCCCACGCGGCCCACGGAGAGATGCCGCTACTCAGCACTGCGCCCCTCCCTAGGCACACGCGCGCATCACTGTGCTTTAAGTAGGGCCCATGGTGAGAACCGAGCTGCGGCCCCGGATGATGACGTCAGCAGAGTTCCGGTATTTAAGCCCGGGCTCCACTCCCTAGGATTGCCTTTGCAACAGGTCTCTTTGCTGGTCGAGTACTCGTTGCCTCTTAGAGAGTCTCCTCATTCCTGGTTCCTGATCTTTGTTGACTCCTGTTCCTGGTTTCCTCATTCCTGTGTTCCTGATCCTCAACGTATCCTCGGATTGCCTTCTTTAGACCCGGACCTCTGCATTGCCTGATTACTCTGTTGCCTCTCTCCAGACCCGGACCTCTGCATTGCCTGACTACGTTCTTGACTCTCTCCTTGTCCAAACCTCAGTTTTGCTTGCCACTGCTTCCAGATTGCCGCCGGCCCTGACTCCAGCTTGCCTTACAACGCCTCTTCAGTCTACGTCCTGGACTTGGCCTATTCAGGCTTTGGCCTGTTCTTGCTTGGGCGCCCCCTGTCTGACTTTGGTTCCATTGGCGACCGGGTCTCTGGGACTCCGCCTCGTCCAGTACAAACTCCTTCTCTCCTCTGTTGCCGCCTCTGGGCTGACCTCGATCCTTCCATCGACGACGACGTACGGAGGCCCACCTAAGTCCAGCCGGCCCCAGTACCCAAAGGCTCAACCCACGGGGAACGAGGGCTGGTATTGGTGAAGCGCCAGCCGGGCTTCGTCCATCAACCCACTCCACCTGCCGATGGTGGGGACCCGTAGGACCCTTCCTGCGGGATGCGTCAACCCCACCTCGGCCCAAGGGTTCACCTCCAGCGCAACACACCCAGCTTCTCTCTATGTCAACGAGACCCTCCTAGTTCTTCAGCCTCAACTACCCTCCCAGTTGGCCCAGACCTCCCACTCAACTGATAATTTATTTATTTATTTATTTATTTATTTAAAAACTTTTATATACCGGTATTAGTATGCATACATCATACCGGTTTACAATGTAACTTAAAAGGCAGAAATTACAATGAACAGGGAGGGCGAACAAGGAGGAGTATACAAAGAGCAGGAGGAGGAGGAATTAAAGCAATAAATAAAACTGCAACGGACTATTTACAGGAATATACAAGGCGTAGGCAAGATACTTGCGGAAGTCAGTGTATTTAATCAGGGTAGGCTTGTCGGAAGAGCCATGTTTTAAGTTTTTTTCTGAACTTGGCGTAACATGGCTCTAGCCTGAGAGTGGTAGGGAGGGCGTTCCATTGTTTAGGGCCTGCAATGGATAGTGCACGGTCCCTAGTAGAGGAGAGGTGGGCTTTTTTCAAAGGGGGAATGGAGAGGGTGCCTTTGTTGACAGTGCGAGTGGGTCGTTCAGTGCGTATAGGACGAAAGGGTTCATCCAACCAATTGGAATTGTGCGAGTGGATGGATAATACATAATAAACACAATAATATCATTACACAGGATAATTAGCAGGTGTAAAAGTAGGCAAGTAAGTTGGCAAATATGTGCATGCAAATGTAAAAATACACACATATTTTTTACTTTTCTAAAATATCAATTATGCGAGTAGCGGCTACTTATGCACATAAAGGCTAATTTTTACACGCATAACATTTGGAAAATTCACCAGTAAGGCTACAAATCCCCTCTAGTTAATATCCCATTATAGCACACTCTAAAAGTATGCTCTTAGAAATGGATTATTTCTATAAAAAAGACTTGTATTACGGACACCTATATTAGTGGAAAATCTAAGCGTATACTCAAGTGCGTGGGTGGTAAGAAGGAGAAGAGTTAACATATCCCATGATAGGTCACTGTATTAAAGAACATAGGGTGGGAAAGGATGGAGGAGAGAATGTGCACAAGGGTCTTGTTAGGATTCATGGGTTTAGTGGACCCTTGGCCCGAGGTGAGTGTTGTTACAGCCTGAGGGGAGGAGACCCACAGGTCCTCACTGTTGGGAGGCATGGTCAGCAGTAGTAGGAGACACAACTGTAGTATAGAGTAGTAACAGAGTCTCTGGTATGACGACGTAGGAGCTACCCCTAGGAGAAGGGGAGTAGAGTCAGTCCTAGCAGCAGTGACATAGGCTGCCCCGAGGAGCGGGGAAGTAGGAGCAAAGAGTAGTAATGGAGACTGCCCTGAGAAGCGAGGAAGCAGGAGCAAAGTCACTTGAGTAAAGATGTAGACGCTGCCCCGAGGAGTGGGGAGGCGTGCAGCAGGTTGCTGATGTAGCGACGTAGGCCCTACCAAGGAGCGGGGAAGAGTGGAGCAAGTCACTGATGTGGACTGTTGCGATCCCGGGCCGCCCCCGGGACCGCCTCTTACCCCATCGCAGTTCCCCTCCAGTTTCGCCGCATCTTCAGGCTCCCCCGAGCCGCGGTCGGGCCATGCAGGCCCCGAGAACGGCGCTCCCACGCCGCGCTGGCTGCCGGCGTTCTCCGCGGCTAGGCCCCGAGTCTTAAAGGGCCCAGCGCGGGAACTCACAGCACTGCCTCCTGGATGACGTCAGACGCTCAGGGTATTTAAACCCTGCACCGAGATCCTCTCCTTGCCTTGCAACGAGGTTCCCAGGTTTTCCTGTATCCAGTTGCTGCGTTCCTGCTTCTTTGTCTCCTGCTTGGCTCCTGACCCCGGATTGGCTTGCGTTGATTCTTGGCTTCTGACCCCGGACTGGCTTACGGTAATTCTCTGGCTTCTGACCCCGGACCGGCTTACGTTGATTCTCTGGCTTCTGACCCCGGACCGGCTTACGTTGATTCTCTGGCTCCTGATCTTGGACTGGCTTACGGTGATCCATTGGTTCCCGACTCTGGACTGGTGAGCGACAACTCTTCGGCACTCAACCTTGGACTTCTTCTGACCAGGCCCCCTCGGGCCCTCCTAAGTCCCAGCGGCCGGGTTCCTACGGGCTCCTCCTGGGGGGACTCCGGCTTCCAGGGTGAATCTCCTAAGTCCCAGCGGCCGAACTCCTACGAGCTCCTCTCAGGGGAGGATCAGCTTCCAGGGCGAAGATCTTCTCACCACAGTGCCACCGCCACCATCTCCTGCTTCCTCGCCAAAGCCCTTGGTCGCATAGGGCTCCCAGGGTTCCACCTTCGGCCAGCCACCAGCCTGTCCTTGCCGCCTCCCGACCGGGGCCACTGCTGCAACCATCTTCAGCACTCCATCCTCTGGCTCCGACCGGCCCAAGGGTCCACGAATCCAACATGGACGTGGCTGCCCTGAGGAGCGGGAAGTTGCTGGTGTAGAGGCGTAGGCACAGCCCCAAGGAGCGGGGAAGTGTGGAGTAAGTAACTGGTGTAGAGACGTAGGCACAGGCGTAGACATGGCCTCAAGGAGCGGGGAAGTATGGAGCAAGAGTCTCTGTAAGGTAGTTCCAGGGCGTCCCTGAGGAGTGGGGAAGCCAACAGGCAGGACCTCTGGAGAGGCGCAGGAACCACCCCGAGGTGCGGGGAGGTCTGGGGACAAGTCTCCCGTGAAGCACACACAGGCCTCTGAGGAGCGGGTACCTGAGCCAAAGCCCAGGAACTGAGGTAGAGATCCAAGCAGGAACAGACGTCCGGGCAGACAGGCACAAGCACCGGTAGTGAAGGAACTCGTTGCCAAGTCGATTAGTGCAGGCCCAGGGCGGTGCTTATGAATCTCGGCTGGTGATGTCATCAATAGGAGACACCCCTGAGGTTCCTGCCATAGCGTCCTTAAAGGTAAACTCAGTGGCACATGCACGCACCTAGGAAGGCCCGGAGGAGGCATGGAGGTCGGCGGCTTCCCAGCCGCCATGAGCAGTCCCAGGAGATAGACGGCATACGTCGGGAGCGGCTAGCCACAACCGTGAGTTCACCCGGAGAGGAGAGCAGGGCAGCACATGACATGAGTTGGGTCAGCCACGTTCACGGTCATCACAGTACCCCCCTTCCTAGGGCCCCCCCGGGGTTTGGGTTTTTGAGGATGTGTGGCATGGAACTGCTTGATGAGATCCTTATCAAGGATATTGGTGGCAGGCTCCCAGCTGTTCTCTTCCGGACCAAAACCCTCCCAAGACAGGAGGTACTCCCACATTTTTCAACATTTCCTCACATCAAGGACATCTTGAACTTGGTATGTCACGTTTGCCTCTGATGACACTGGTTGAGGAGCAGGCGGTTTCTTAGAGAAGTTGGACAATACCAAGGGTTTCAACAATGAAATGTGGAAGGCGCTGTGGATTTTGAGAGAGGAGGGCAACTGGAGTTTGTAGGTGACCGGACCCAACCGACAGAGCACCGTAAAAGGGCCAATGTATCTGGGAGCAAAGTGAAAGGGCCAATGTATCTGGGAGCAAAGTGAGCCACTGGAGAAGGTACAGAGAAGGGCAACCAAAATGATAAAGTGGATGGAACAGCTTCCCTATGAGGAAAGGCTGAAGAGGTTAGGGCTGTTCAGCTTGGAGAAGAGACGGCTGAGGGGGGATATGATAGAGGTCTTTAAGATCATGAGAGGTCTTGAACGAATAGATGTAACTCGGTTATTTTCACTTTCGAATAATAAAAGGACTAGGAAGCATTCCATGAAGTTAGCAAGTAGCACATTTAAGACTAATCGGAGAAAATTCTTTTTCACTCAACGCACAATAAAGCTCTGGAATTTGTTGCCAGAGGATGTGGTTAGTGCAGTTAGTCTAGCTGGGTTCAAAAAAGGTTTGGATAAGTTCTTGGAGGAGAAGTCCATTAATGGCTATTAATCAATTTTACTTAGGGAATAGCCACTGCTATTAATTGCATCAGTAGCATGGGATCTTCTTAGTGTTTGGGTAATTGCCAGGTTCTTGTGGCCTGGTTTTGGCCTCTGTTAGAAACAGGATGCTGGGCATGATGGACCCTTTGTCTGACCCAGCATGGCAATTTCTTATGTTCTTATGTTCTTTTGGCAGTTTGAGTCAGATAAACCGGGAGCTGAGCCACACTTTGTTGCCCGGTTTAAACTGGGGAGCTTCATGATAGTGCGCATCAAAGAATTTCTTTGACATTTGGGCTGTTTGTTGAAGTAGCTGCTTCGTGGTATTTCACAATTGATGCAGTTACTGGGTGGTCGACTGGGCTGCTGGGGAAGGAATGGATAGTGGAAGCGGAAGCGGTGGCAGAGGCTGACGTCCGTAAACCACTTGGAATGGGGATGAGCCAGTGGATGCGGACTGATGAGAATTTAGGGCAATTTCTGCCCAAGGAAGAAGGTCAACCCAATCATTCTATCGTAGATTCATGTATGCCCATAGAAATTGTTTCAAGGTCCTGTTGGTTCTCTCTGTTTGTTCATTGGCTTTGGGGTGATAAGCGGAAGTGAAATCCAAGGAGATGTCAAACTTTTTGCAGAGAGATCTCCAAAACCGAGCAGTAAATTAGAATCCATGGTCCAAGAGGATATGTTTAGGAAGCCTGTGGAGATGGAAGACATTGCAGATAAACAATTTCGCCAGCTGCGGTATCGAAGAAAGTCCAGGTAGAGCCACAAAACGGGCCATCTTTGAAAAACGGTCGACAGTGACCCAAATGATGATGTTACCACCGGAGGAAGGAAGATCCACGATGAAATCTGTCGCAATATGGGTCCATGGCTCACTCGGAACGGGCAGCAGTTTCAAGAATCCCCACGTATGCTCCACCGGAGGCTTATGGTGGATGCAGGTGGGACAGGACTCGACATAGGCCTGTGTGTCTTTCTTCATGGTAGGCCACCAGTAGAACTGCTGGAGAGTGGAGAGCGTTCTAGACTGCCCTGGGTGTCCAGAAGTCAGGGAGTCGTGAGCCCAACGGAGAACCTTCTGGCACAATTGACGAGGGACTACCATCTTCCCAGATGGCACCGGAAAGGTGGCAGAAAGGTGGAGCTTGGCGGGGTCAATTATGTGCCATGGAGTGTCGGAAACATACTCTGGAATGAAGGACCTGGAGAGAGCATCGGCTCGGCAATTTTTGTTGGTTGGTCAGTAGAGCAGAAAGAAATTGAAGCAAGCAGAAAAGAGAGCCCAACGGGCCTGGCGATGGTTTAGGCACTGAGCATGGTGTAAATACTTGAGATTTTTGTGGTCAGTATACACTGTGATCTGGTGTTGGGCTCCTTCGAGCCAGGGGCGCCATTCTTCAAAGGCTAACTTGACAGCTAGCAATTCCTTATCCCTGATCGCATAGTTCCATTCCGCTGGGGGAAAGCATTGGGAATAAAAGGAGCACGGATGTAAGGTATGGGTGGTTGAGTATAGACTTAGAACCACTCCTACTCCCACATCGGAGGCCTCAACCTTGATGATGAATGGTCGCCTGGGATCCGGAGAAAGGCGGTCTTGAGATCCTGGAAGGCGGTCATGGCTTCAGGCGACCACAGAGAAGAGTTGGCCCCCTTGCGAGTCATGGCTGAAAGTGGTGCAGTCAGTGTGGAATAATGGTGAACAAACAACCAATAGAAATTGGCAAAGCCAAGGAATCTCTGTAAGGACTTGAGGCCCGTGGTTTGAGGCCAGTCGCGAATACTTTTCAACTTCTGGGGATCCATTCTGAAACCTTGACTGTAAACCACGTAGCCCAGGAAAGGAACAGTCTCCTGCTTGAAAGAACACTTTTCAAGCTTGGCATAGAGCTAATTATCTTGTAGATGCTGGAGGACGCAAGCGATGTCATGGCAAAGCCTCTGTAAGTCCTTGGAGAACACCAAGATGTCGTCAAGGTACACCACCACGCATTGGTACAACATATCCCTGAAGACCTTATTCATCAAATTCTGGAATACCGCAGAGGCATTGCAAAGGCCAAATGGCATCACAAGGTATTCAAAGTGACTGGCTAGGGTATTAAACGCAGTCTTCCATTCATCGCCTTTGCGGATACGCACCAAATTATAGGCACCTCTGAGGTCCAATTTGGAGAAGATCTTAGCTCCTTGAAGTCTGTCAAAGAGATCCGAAATCAAAGGCAGAGGGTAGCGATCTTTTAGGGTGATCTCATTCAGACCCCAGTTGTCGATGCAGGGGCGGAGAGACCCTGCTTTTTTCCCTACAAAGAAAAATCCCGCTCCAGTGGGAGACTTGGAGGGTCGAATGAAGCCTTTTGCCAGGTTCTCGCAGATGTATTCCGACATGGCCTGAGTCTCTGTAAGTGTAAGTTCGGGGGCAAGGTATTTGCAGCCTTTTTAGAGAACATGTCAGCAAATGATATGTGTTGCGGAAGAAGACCGGGAGGTGAAAGGAAGAGGTCAGGCAAGGCAGAGGCAAGACAGACTCCAGACAGTTGGTGTGGCAGGCAGAGCCCCAACGGGAGAGTTTTAAGGTGGCCCAGTCAAACTGCGGGGTATGCTGCTGTAATCCCGGTAGTCCTAGCACCACTGGATATATGACTTTCTCCAGAATGTGTAGGAAATGGATTCCACGTGCAGTGGCGCCATGCGGAGCTGGATAAGAGCAGTAGTGTGAGTGACCTCACCAGGTACAGGTTCTCCGTGGATGGATGAGAGAAGAAAACGTACTGGGGAGCGGATGGCGGGAATTTGGAAATGCTCAGTCAATTGTTTAAGATAAAGTTGCCACCAGCCCCCGAGTCCACTAAGGCCAGGGTATGGAACTCCTGGTTATTTAATTTGATAGAGACAGGTAGCATCAACGGAGGAGAAGGCGAAGTCAGGCCTAGGAGCAGTCCTCCTGCTGAACCTAGGCCCGGGAGTTTCCCGGACAGACTGGATATGTGGCTATGGCATGTCCAGGTTGACCGCAGAATGGGGCGGATTTTAAAAGGCGCGCGAATAAAACTTTCCTTTGCCCTCCCCTCACCTTCCCCTCCCTTCCCCTACCTAACCCACCCGCCCGGCCCTGTCTAAACCCCCCCCCTTACCTTTGTCGGGGGATTTACGCCTCCCGGAGGGAGGCGTAAATCCCCGCGCGCCAGCGGGCCTCCTGCGCGCCGGGCCGCGACCAGGGGGCGGGTACGGAGGGCGCAGCCACGCCCCCGGACCGCCCCGGGCCATAGCCACGCCCCCGTACCCGCCCCCAAAACACTGCCGACACGACCCCGAAACGCCGCGACGACCGGGCCCGCCCCCGACATGCCCCCGACACGCCTCCCTCGGAGAACCCCGGGACTTACGCGAGTCCCGGGGCTCTGCGCGCGCCGGGAGGCCTATGTAAAATAGGCTTCCAGGCGCGCAGGGCCCTGCTCGCGTAAATCCGCCCGGTTTTGGGCGGATTTACGCGAGCAGGGCTCTGAAAATCCACCCCTATAAGTATAAGCAATCTCCCAAGGAACGATTACTGGCAGCGGCATCGTTCCTTGGGAGAGAGTCTGCTCTGGCCCATCTGCATAGGCTCATCATCCGTTTTGCCATTTCATCTGCCATTTGGATGCCCAATTTTCCAGTCTCACAAGGTCTTCCTGCAATTTATCACAATCTGCTTGTGATTTAACTACTCTGAACAATTTTGTGCCATCTGCAAATTTGATTATCTCACTCGTCGTATTTCTTTCCAGATCATTTATAAATATATTGAAAAGTAAGTGTCCCAATACAGATCCCTGAGGCACTCCACTGTCCACTCCCTTCCACTGAGAAAATTGTCCATTTAATCCTACTCTCTGTTTCCTGTCTTTTAGCCAGTTTGCAATCCATGAAAGGACATCGCCATCTATCCCATGACTTTTTACTTTTCCTAGAAGCCTCTCATGAGGAACTTTGTCAAACACCTTCTGAAAATCCAAGTATACTATATCTACCGGTTCACCTTTATCCACATGTTTATTAACTCCTTCAAAAAAGTGAAGCAGATTTGTGAGGCAAGACTTGCCCTGGGTAAAGCCATGCTGACTTTGTTCCATTAAACCATGTCTTTCTATATGTTCTGTGATTTTGATGTTTAGAACACTTTCCACTATTTTTCCTGGCACTGAAGTCAGGCTAACCGGTCTGTAGTTTCCCGGATCGCCCCTGGAGCCCTTTTTAAATATTGGGGTTACATTTGCTATCCTCCAGTCTTCAGGTACAATGGATGGTTTTAATGATAAGTTACAAATTTTTACTAATAGGTCTGAAATTTCATTTTTTCGTTCCTTCAGAACTCTGGGGTGTATACCATCTGGTCCGGGTGATGGAGCAGAATAGGGCCAAAAACCGAGGCAGGTCATGTAGGACCGGGTCAGCACGCTCCCAGAGGGGTGACACACAGGCCAAGGCCTTACCATCCAGGAGGGAAAGGATGTATGTAGTCTTGGTAATCACATCTGGGAAATAAGCTGGTTGTAGGCAGAAGTGCATATTACACTGATTTAGGAACCCTCTGCATATAAGAGGATTCCCAGAAAAATGTGGAGGTGGCACGGTAGGCGGAGGAACCGGCATAGAGGTGGAAGAGGTGAGTTTGGGAGACGTCAAAGTAGTAATCACTGCAGCGTCCAAACGAGTGCTCAAGTTATCAATAGCTGTTGCAAGTGCTTCCAGGAACATTTGTTGCTCACTGATTTTTTGTGCCAGGCCAGGGATGACCTGGATAGCTGAGACCTCTGCCGGGTCCATGGACTGCGGGGAAGCAGAAGCAAAGTCACTCGAGAAAAGATGTAGCACTGTCCTGAGTAGCGGGGAGGCGTGCAGCAGGTTGCTGATGAAGCGACATAGGCCCTACCCCAAGGAGCGAGGAAGAGTGGAGCAAGTCGCTGACGTGGAGACATAGGCACTGCCCCAGGAAGCGGGAAGTACAAATCAATTTGCTGGTGTAGAGGCGTAGGCACTGCCCCAAGGAGCAGGGAAGTGCAAGGCAAGTTGCTGGTGTAGAGACGTAGGCACTGCCCTGAGGACCGGGGAAGTGTGGAGTATCTGGTGTAGAGATGTAGGCACCCCGAGAAGCAGGGAAGTGTGGAGCAAGAGTCTCTGTAAGGTAGTTCCAGGAGCGGGGAAGCCAACAGGCAGGACCTCTGGAGAGGCAGGAACCACCCCGAGGAGCGGGGAGGTCTGGAGACAAGTCTCCCGTGAAGCGCACACAAGCCCCCCGAGGAGTGGGTACCCGATCCAGAGACCAGGAACCGAGGTAGAGATCCAAGCAGGAACAGACGTCTGGGCAGACAGGCACAAGCACCAGTAGCGAAGGAACTCGTTGCCAAGTCGATTAGTGCAGGCCCAGGGCGGTGCTTATGAATCCCGGCTGGTGATGTCATCAATAGGACTCTCCCCTGAGGTTCCTGCCATAGCATCCTTAAAGGTAGACTCAGAGGCACGTGCGCATGCCTAGGAAGGCCCAGAGGAGGCATGGAGGTCAGCGGCTTCCCAGCCACCATGAGCAGTCCCGGGAGATAGATGGCATACGTCGGGAGCGGCTAGCCATAGCCATGAGTTTACCCGGAGAGGAGAGCAGGGCAGCACATGATGTGAGTTGGGTCGGCCACGGCCAACGGTCATAACAGGTCTGCATTAGAGAAGGGTAAGAGCCCTCTGGGAGAAGCAAGAGATTGAAGGATTTGCCGTAGAGAAAAGGCATTTCTGGATTTTCTCTTATGATGCTGTTGGCCCTAAGGAAACTTGATTACCAGCCTTTTTTTTTTTAAATTAAAATCAGTTGTCTTTACTGCTGATTTTACATCCTGCAACTTTTAAACAGAGAGAGATTTAAACTATCAGGGCAAACATTTTCTTCATCTCTTGAGAAAGGAGTGTGAAGATCCAGACAGCATCTGGACTTTCTGTTTCCATGCAGCAGGAGTTTTCGGTATGATGAAAGAAAATATTACTCGATCAGACACCCTGTTTTGAGTGTAAAGCCAGGATGGACTCAGTTGGTCCCTGCTGACCTGAAGCCATCTGGGGATCCTCATAGGGGAAATAACTGCCTTTCAAGTTTCTGCCCCATCTCTATCAGTGACAAATTTAAGTTTTCTATCATCCCTAGGCAATGCTGGTGCCGTTCCCCCTCCCTTCCCCCCACTCCCCACCATACAGTAAGCTAAGCAACAAAGAAAAGATGGTCTAAGGCCCAGTCTCACAGTTTCTTGTGGCAACTCAGGGGTAGATTCTGCAACAAAAATTAGAAGATGCTGATGCACATTAGCAAACATTTCTATCTTTTATATTATAAAAATAAAACAGTTTCCCAAACTTGCTTGCATCTGTATAATTTATTTTAACTGGGTGAGGAAAAGAGATCTCAAGTATCAGCACAGGAAGGAGATCTCAGGAATGGGGAAGGGAGGGTGAAAGGACCAAGGATGGGCAGAGGAGAGGGAGGAGGATCAGGACTGTGACAGGGGAGGAGAGAGAAGAGGAGAAAATAACAAGGATATTGAGGATGGGGGGAGATTATAAGGAAGGATCAGGAATCTGGGATGGGGAAGAAGGCAGAAGAAAGCAAGAGAGAAATCAGAAGAGAAAGGATTAGGGGAGAGGGGGAGAGGGAGGTTCCAGCATCTGAGAAGGGAGAGGTAGGAATGAAGGGAGGTTCTAGGATCTGGAGGATAGATCAAGGGAGGGAGAATCGGAATCGGAACTGTAGTGGGGAAGGGAAGACAGGAGGTGACCCTACTGCACCCCCTTGCATTCCCATATCCATTCTATCAGACCTTTCCTTCTCTCTCTCACATACATACACATATACCCATCTTAGCCTCCCAAAAATGATTTATCTTTTTTCTGCGTAATCCAGGTTTATCGCCCTCCCCTCCTGTCCCTAAATTACAAGACAGAAGGGGCTGGGTTAGAGAGCTGAGTGGCTTTTCTTTACACTGCTTTCTCTCCTCCATTCTCGGGCTGGTGCAGGAAGCAGGGGGCTGTTCAGTGCAACCGAGTCAGCAAATCTTCAGCAGGTCTGCCGCCCCCCCCCCCCCCCTTCCCTCTACTTTTGCTGCCCCAGGCACAAGCCTAGTGTCATCTGGGAAATCCAGCCCTGCTCTCAGAGTCCTACCCTGCCTCTTCTGTATGAGCCATTGCTCCTCACCTTTGACCCGCTAGTGTAGCGTTCGGCTCCCTCCATGTGGGCTGTGACGGGCACCCCTTTGAGAAAGACCTGACCCTGTTGCTTCAGGGGCTTTGGGTTGTAGACCACCAAGAATGGGCTCAGCTGGTTGGCTGCAAAAGACAAAAAAGGTTACGGATCTCAAGATGGGTGTCCCTCAGCAAGGCTCTAACTCCTACCCCCCTCCCCCCCCCCCCCCCCCAGGGCAGACACTCTTCTTGCAAAGGTTACTGGATCCAGTTCCTGCTTGGAAATATTTCCCCCTAACACTGAGGGTCAACAGCAAAGCGGGGATTAGAAATGAGGTACAGGGAGATAAAGTGATTCACTCAAGGTCACAGATGGAACGAGCAATCGAGCCCAGGAATAGACATGAGGCACAGACCCAAAAACCACCCAGCCTCCAGATTAAAGAACCAAAACCTTAAATAACACCAAAGGCTACTGCTTACCGAAGTTGGATGCACAGCAATCAGAATGACTTGGATGGAAGGCAGCCAACATAATCGAAAATCAGATAAGCCCACACAGTACATGCCTGTCAAACTTTCTTCCTTGGGGGGTTCTTCCAGATCCAATCATCATATAGGAATTCCCCTCCAGTGTGGGAGAGGATGGTATAAAGATATCTTGGGAGCATAAGCCCCATATCGGATAATATTGCATGTAGACCATTCCCCCAGCAGGATGTAAGAGAGGTGGAGGATACAAACCATTACAGGTTTAGACCAAATGAAAGAAGACTCACACCAGATGTCTGTTCCCTCCCACACTCATGACACCCCATGTTTAGGGTGGGTTAGGTGTCAGTTGTGCAAGTAGATGGGCCTAGTGACATGACACCATGAATGCCTAAGCTAAAAGCACCATATGCACAGGATTACATGAAGAGAATACTTCAAAACACCTGTCTGTAAGGTTCAGTAAACAGGGCTGGAGTTGCACATGTGAGTAAGTGTAGACTGTGCTATGGCAGCTGCTTTTCATATGGACATCAACCGAGCCAGGTCAAGCCAAAGGAGCTGATGTAGTCCTGATATGCCCCCCACTGCATGTAGAGAGATGTACTTCTGAGTTCCCTAAGGACCAGATCCCAACCTGGCCCTCAAGGCCCACTTGGTCTGGTTTCCCAGATAAACACAATAAATATACACAAAGATTACTTTGTAGACAAAAAGGAAGTACAGCTGTGGAGCTGAAGAGGAGGGGAAGCAGGGCAGAGTGTGAATTCTCTCCCCCAGACACATACTGTCATACTCTCTTTACCCTCTTCCTCTTCCTTATTCCAGTGATCCTACATCTCCAGTGCTCCACCCTCAGCCATCCTTCGCTCGATTAGCAATGGAGGGCAAAGAATGGATGGGAACTGAGCACTGCTGGGGGCTGGGATGCAGGATTACCGGGGTAAGGAAGAGGAAAAAGGTCATGAGAGAGCTCCTGATCTGCCTCCAGATCAGTCCAGATGCATGGGGCTTTCTTCCTTATCAGCAGATGGAGACAGAGAAGAAAAGCTTTACTGACTCGTGGTACCACCTGCAGACCCTCAGTATGCCTTCTCTGTCTCCAGCAGATGGAAGAACTGTAAAAACTGCAGCAGAGAAAATGGAGAAATAAAGAAATGAAAAAGAACATCAAATTGCTCCCAGGGGTACTAGGTTCTAGGAAAGGCCATCCCCCTTGGGGGAATATGGTGAGCAAGGGGTCAGTGACCCTTATTTGTCTGGGCCCGAGTGCTGAGAGGCAACTGATAACCAGGGGACTGGTTCCTTGATTTTCCTTATGCTGCTCTCTCTCCCTGGCTGAAGGGTGCACAAAGACATCAACAGGTAAGTATTCCCTTTTAAGTTTTTTCTTTTTTGCTTTTAGTTTTGGTGGTGGGCAATATAAGTTTAAAAAAAAAAAGTCAACTGGCAAGATAGGCCTGTCCGCCGCGAGCACTTGGAGGGGAGTCAGCTGTGTTTAGTGCAGGGAAAGCAGAGGGATCAGCTGACCATGACCATGGGGTTGATTTCCCTGCCAGGACCAAGTGCAAGGGAGCCTGTGATGGCAGCTGCCGCTGAGCCCAGGAAACATAAATCATGCGGCTAGAAGAAGGTGCACCTCAGGTCTTCAGGTCTGTCCGGAGAGTGTCAGGATGGCGAGAAGGGCCTTTAGACATCATCAAAAGATTGTTTCGGAGAGAAGAGGGCTGGCCCGAGCTGCTGATACTGCTGGCGCTACACTTCCCTGTAGTGCAAGATCTGAAGTCATTTTAGAGGCTGTACACAGTGCAGGAAAAATTGGGGGAGGAGCATGCTTTTTCTCCATCATTGTACAGGCCTCACAGTTCCCAAGAGGGCTCTGATGAGGGTGAGGATTCCCCAGGGACAGCTTCAGACTCGGAAGAGGCTTTTCCTACTGAATGTGTGCTCTTAATGCACAAAGCCTTTCTGGCAAGAAATCAGAAAAGCATTCCTGCTCTCCCAGCCTTCCTCGCCCGACTAAAATTCACGAAGTTTCTCCTGGAAAGGATATGGGGTCCTCCCGTCCTTTAGGCAATAAATGGCTACCTAAACTGGGATTGGAGTCAGGGGATGAGGACAAGTGGAAATTCCTGTGGTGAAAGGGAATGACTCCAAGGTAGCCCATCTCTTCTGCAAGGAGTAGTTAATTCCCATGATTTCCCAGACTCTGAAAGAACTTGGGATTAAGGAAGTGCAGGAAGAATCCAAGTATGAGGAAGAGGTGTTGCGACGTCTCCACTCCGCCCACCTTACCTCTTTGGCGACTCCCTCTTTGGTTGTTGGAAGTTTGGCTGCCGCGGCGTCATTTTGCCAACCTCCTCCGGTGTCCCCGGACCGGCTAGATGCTGCCTTCCGCCATGTTCTCCTGAGGCCTAAGGGCGCGTGCGCGGCGCAGCCCCAACTCAAGTACCAGCTGTGGCGCGAACCTCAAGGGCGTACCCCTGAGATGATGTCATTATCGCCAGATATTTAAGGTCTCTTGTTTTGCTAGCTAATCAAGTTAGCAAAGGTTACTACAGGGTTTCCTACCTAGCTGCCTCCAGGTATCGCTGCGGATGGGATTCGCTTTCTGCTTACCTTGCTACTCTGCCTCCTCGGACTTTACCAGGGGTACCCGCTCCTCGGGGGCCTCGCGCTCTCTCTTGCTTTTCAGGTCGCAGTCTGGAACCGGTACTCGCTCCTTAAGGGCCCACGTTCCCGGACCTGCTACTGAATATAACTTCTGCCAGGAAGTCACCACTGCCTACAACACCAGTGAGTTACCATCTCTCTCTCAGAGCTTTCCCTGGAGCCAGGTACTCGCTCCTCGAGGGCCTACTTCATTCCAGCTCCTGGACTGTTCCAAGGGACTATTGTGTGAGTGTTACCATCCAGGTTCTGTTCCTGAACTCTGCATACTCTGCCTACTCACTATCTCATTTTCTCTACAGCTCAGCCATCCTGGGATCGCTGTTCCAGTGCCTGAGGGACTACAACTCAGCCGGGCTCTTCCAGCTCACTACTGCCACCTCTGGTGGTTCTCTAAAACAGTTTAATAAAAGAACTAGTGTGTGTCTGTCTCCCACCTCTGAGCCTGACCGGTGGTCCCTCTCGGGATCTTCCCCCGTGGGCGTGGTCATCTGCCACCGGCCCAAGGATCCACCCACAATTATCACAAATAATAACAAAAGGATCCTATCATGGAAGGGCTTCAGGGACTGGCTAGGGTCTTCCCTTTCCACCGCATGGTTTTTAGGGAGTGGGATACCATTTAAAAGTCAGCAGAGCAAAGGAGAAACTTTATCTAATGCTGGAGGACATGGAGTTGTTGAAGCTGCCCCAAGTGGACACATTAGTTTCTGGAGTAACCAAAAAGACTACTATTCCAGTAGTGGGAATCACAGTGCTAAAGGATGCTCAGGACCATAAGATGGAGATTCATCTTAAGAGGATGTTTAAGGTCTCAGCCTTGGGCATGCAAGTGGCTGTGTGCAGTCACTTCTTGGTGCAGTCCTGCTTGTGACAGGTTCAGCAGTTGCAGGTGAAGAGGGCCACACTATCATCCAAGCAGGCAGAGTGATTGGAGTCTGCAGTAGCCTATATTGCGAATGTTTTGTATGATCTACTTGCACATTTTGGCCAGAAATATGTCAGCAGTTTCAGTCAGGAGGCTCTTATGGCTGTGCAACTGGGCAGCAGATGTGTGGTCCAAGTTGCAGCTGGGCAGCCTTCCTTTCAAAGCAAACTTTTCTTTGGAGAAGGGCTTGAGGAGCTGCTAAACCACTTGGGTGAATCTAAGGGACATAGGTTGCTGGAAGATAAGCCCAAGGGGAATAGGAAGAATTTGCCAGGAAGACAATTTGGACCACACATCTACCTCCATGAGGCCAGATGATTCCAGCTGGGCAGCTGGGATCTACCTCCCAGAGGCAGGAGTATAGCAAGCCGCAGCCTTTTTGGGGTACCTGAGAAAACTCCGGTTTGGGTTCTGGAGGATCAATAGCTCATAATGAAACAAACTTTGCCCACTCTTCCCCAAAGGTGATAGAAGGACAGTTGGACCTCTTTTACAATGAGTGGACCATAACGACAGGCCAGTGAATCCTGACAGTGATAAGAGAGCCTTAGAATTTGCTCATCCAGTATGTAAAGCCTACATGGCCTCCCCATGCATATCCAGCGGCAAGAAGGCCATGATCTGAGTGATGCTAGATCAGCTTCTAAAGCTAGATGCGATAGTTCCTATATCTCAAGGGGAGTGAGGGCAGGGCAGGAATTCCATTTATTTTGTAGTCCCAAAAAAGGAAGGCACATATCGGCCCATTCTAGACCTGAACAAGGTGAATGCAGCCCTGCAAATAGAAACACTGCGCTCGGTCATAGCGGCAGTCAGGAAGGGAGAGTTTCTGGCCTCCCTCGATCTCACGGAAGCGTATTTACACATTCCCATACGTGAAGATTACCAAAAGTTCCTTCACTTTGCGGTGCTGGGGGGGAGCATTTTCAGTTTGGGGCACTCCCATATGGTCTTGCAATGGTACCTCACACATTCACAAAGGTGATGGTGGTGGAAGCTGTCACCATCTGATGAGAGGAATGAAAACAAGGATTAGCCTTTGGCTAATCCTTGTTTTCATTCCTCACAGCTTTGTTAGACCGATTTCCTTCTTGTTTTTGGGACCATCTGATGAGAGGGCATTCTGGTACATCCTTATCTGGACAACTGGCTCATTCGAGCAAAATCAGAGGTTGTCATCGTTCAGTCCAACTGGTGATGCAGAGGTTGCAATCTCACAGGCCGATACAGTACAGTGCGCTCCGGCAGAGTGCACTGTTAATCCACGATTGGACGCTCGTTTTCGACGCGCTAGCTTTACCCCTTATTCAGTAAGGGATTGAAAATGAGCGTCCAACCCCCCCCCCCCCCCCCGAACCTAACAGCGCCCGCAACATGCAAATACATATTGATGGCCCTATTAGGTAATCTTTCGCAATTCAGAAAGGAAAATGTGCAGCCAAGCCACACATTTTACTTTCTGAAATTAGCGCCTACCCAAAGATAGGCGCTAATTCTCAGGGCACCGGGAAAGGGCACAGAAAAGCAGTAAAGACTGCTTTTCTGTGCACCCTCCGACTTAATATCATGGCGATATTAAGTCAGAGGTCCCGAAAGTTACAAAAAGTTAAAAAAAAAAAAAATTTAAGTCAGCCCACGGCTCGCGGGGTTGAAAACCAGACGCTCAATTTTGCTGGCGTCCGGTTTCCGAACCCGTGGCTGTCAGCAGGTTTGAGAACCGACGCCGGCAAAATTAAGCGTCAGCTGTCAAACCTGCTGACAGCTGCCGCTCCTGTCCAAAAAGAGGCCCTAGGGACGCGCTAGTGTCCCTAGCGCCTCTTTTTACCTCTTTTTACCGCCGGCCCTAATTTTAATACTGAATCGCGCGCAGGAGAGTGGCCTGTGCGCGCGCCGGGAGAGCGGGCGTTTGCCTACTCTCCCGCGGACTTTACTGTATCAGCCCGTGAGTTGGGTGATCAATCTGTCAAAAAAAGTCTTGATTCTGTCCCAGTCTCTGAAATATCTAGGGGCGCATTTCGATACAAAGATAGGCAAGGTATGTCTCAAGACAGAAAGGATACTGAAGCTGCAGGCGCAGGTTTGCAGTTTGTTGCATTTTCAAATGCCCAGTCTGGGATTATTTGCAGGTCTGGGATCTATGGCATCTACTCTAGATCCTGGTGTTTGCACATATGCGTCCTCTCCAGAGGACTCTGCAATCATGCTAGAATCCTCAATTGGAGAATTTTCAACTCCACTTGTCAATGCAGGTCCAGTCTCTCATTGTAGCTTTCTCGGGACAAATTAGAACTGAATGTGGAACTGGAGGTCCAAGATTGGGTAGTGGTAACTACCAATGCCAGCTTGATGGGATTGGGGGGCCATCTGTCAGTGTCAAACAGTGCAGAGGCAATGGTCAACGGAGAAGGCATCATGGTCCATCAATCGTTTGGAGACTTGGGTAATCAGGAATGTGGTGCTCTGTTTTCTTTCAAGACTACACAATCATGCAAACAAGGATCTTCTCCGACAATGTGATGGCAGTGGCACACATCATATGCAAAGGTGGGACCAAAAGTCTAATGCATCTGTTTCAATGGGCAGAACTGCATCTGTTAACCCCGGCAGCATCCCATGTGGCCAAAGTGGAAAATGTTCAAGCGGATTTCCTAAGCAGGCATAAGCTGGACTCCAGAGAATGGGAGTTGCCGAGCAAGGTGATCAATGTAAGCCTTCCTCAGCTAGACTTGATGGCATTGAGGAGGAACACCAAAGTGGGAGCAGATGGTTTCTATACTCTCATTCAGCCATGGCCAGGTGGGATTCCGAAATACATGTTTCACCCTTGGCTGCTGATCGACAGGATTCTAAGGCGAACCAAGGCTCATCCAGGGAAGGTTATCCTGGGAGCACTGGAGTGGCCAAGACAAGCTTGGTCTGCATGCCTGATAAATCTGGTAGCAGGTTCAGGGATCTGAACTTGATAAATCTGGTAGCAGGTTCAGGGATCTTTGCAGGGCCACTGCACCAAGATCCGTTTTCTTGGATCAAGCAAATCGCTTATGTCTCATCGCTTAGCTTTTGAGAGAAATCAGTTACCAACTGAAAGTATATTCAGAAGAGGACTGTTTGCAGTCTGGGAGCTGCGGATCGAGAGTGGACCCTTGAGCCGAACCACCCTGGGTAGAGTAGCTCGGGAGGCGGAGCCACAGGCACAGATCTTCACCCGGAAACCAGGAACCCCCCAGGAGGAGCCCGTAGGGTCCTGGTGCCTTGGGACTCGGAGACACACGTAGGGATCTTCACCCGGGAACTGGGAACCCCCCAGGAGGAGCCCGTAGGGTTCCAGAACCTTGGGACTTGGGAGTGCTGATAAGCTCTTCACCCGGGAACCGGAACCCCCAGGAGGGAGCCCGTAGGGTCCCAGTCCCTTGGGACTTATGCACAGTGTCAGTCTCTCTAGGAAGGCCCGGGCAAGGAGTAGGCCACAGAGCCCAGCAGCAAGAGCCAATAGGCCAGGGAGCACAGAGCAAGCAGGAGCAGGGTCAGAGTCAGTAAATGTCTTGAATGGAACTGGCGGGTGCAATATGGAAGCCAGCAGCAAGTAGGCTTGAGCCAGGCAGGAACGAGAAGGTAACAAGGCCCAAGACAGTCTGGCAGCAGTTCCAGCCCAGGCCTGCGAAGGACGCTGTCAGGAGGACAGGAGCGCAGCAGCTGCGGCAGACAGAAGCAGAGTCAGGAACGAGCAGAGGTCGGTGGCTGGCGGCAGGCAGAAGCAGAGTCAGGAACGAGCAGAGGTCGGTGGCTGGCGGCAGGCAGAAGCAGAGTCAGGAACGAGCAGAGGTCGGTGGCTGGCGGCAGGCAGAAGCAGAGTCAGGAACGAGCAGAGGTCGGTGGCTGGCGGCAGGCAGAAGCAGAGTCAGGAACGAGCAGAGGTCGGTAGCTGAAGCAGAACAACGGAAGTGCAACTAGAACTACACACTGTAGCGACCCTCTGTTGCAAGGCAATGAGAGGACTGAGGAACGCCGGTTATATCTGGCTTGTGGCGTGGCGTGGCCAGCTCAGGCGGGGTCAGGCTTCCGGTGAGCGTACGTCCATAACGCGCGTCCCCGCGTGCGCGCGGGGCGGCAGCGAAACGGCCCAGCAATGGCGGACGCCCTGAATACTCAGCAGAGCCGCGGAGGCGGCGTTCCCGGCCTCGGAGGTGAGCCCTGATACAGCTAGTAAGGGGGAAGCGGTGGAGAGACCGCAACAGTATCCCCCCCCTTTACAGCCCCTCTTGAGAGGGACCGGGTTTTTCAGGATGAGCTTGGTGAAACTGACGCAGGAGATCCTTATCCAAGATATTCCGGCTGGGCTCCCAGGTGTTATCTTCGTCACCACATCCTTCCCATGCCAGCAAGTACTCCCATCGGCGATTATGAAATCGAATGTCCAGGACGTCCTGTACCTGGTACTTTGGGTCCTCATCAACGGTGGTGGTAACAGGATCCGGAGGTGCGGGGTGATACCGGGAAAGAACCACTGGTTTGAGTAAGGAGGCATGGAAGACGTTGTGTACCTTAAACGAAGAGGGTAACCGAAGTCGGTAAGATACCAGTCCTATTCGCTCAGCCACTCGGAAGGGACCGCAGAACTTCGGTGCGAATCGCCGTGAAGGTAGACGAAGGTGCAGGTTTCGGGTGCTGAGCCAGACTTTGTCTCCTGGCTGGAATACAGGTGCAGGTCGACGATGGCGATCGACCGTCTGTTTGGCCCTGGCAGTGGCTTGTAGGATCTGTTTTCGGGTTGCGTGCCACAAGGTCTGGAGTTGCTGGGCTGTAACTTGAGCAGCAGGAGAGGCACTGGGAGCCTCTAGCGGAAGTGGTGGTCGTAGGGGTTTTCCATATACGAGATGGAATGGAGATTTGCCCATGGCAGCATGAACCTGGTTGTTATAGGCAAATTCAGCCCAGGGTAGAAGCTCGGCCCAGTTATCCTGTCTTTCATTAATGAAGGCCCTTAGGTAAGCTTTAAGGGTCCGGTTCATTCTTTCAGTCTGTCCATTGCTTTGTGGATGGAATGCCGTAGAAAAGCTAAGCTTCACTTGAAAACACTTGCAGAGAGCTCTCCAGTAGCGAGCCACAAATTGCGAACCTCTGTCAGAAACAATGTCCTGTGGAAGGCCATGGAGCCTGAACACATGTTGGGTGAACAGGAGGGCCAATTCTGGTGCAGTGGGAAGCTTGGGTAGAGGAACCATGTGGACCATCTTGGAAAAACGGTCAACCGTGACCCATACAACCGTGTGTCCTTGAGAGGGAGGCAGGTCCACGATAAAGTCCGTGGCTATATGGGTCCACGGTTCGGTCGGAACCGGAAGCGGGTGTAACAGGCCAAAAGGAGAACCAGGGCTGGGTTTCTGGCGAACGCAGGTGGGGCAAGAAGCCACATAAGAGGCGACATCACGCCGAATGGTAGGCCACGTAGTACCGGTTAATCAGTTCCAACGTCCTGTCACGTCCGGCATGTCCTCCAACCAAGGAATCATGGGCCCATCGTAGTGCTGTCAACCGGTCCCGGCGAGAGAGCGCCGTGCGGTCCTGCGAAACAGTAGTCAGAGCAGAGAGCCGAATCTTGGAGGGATCCAGTATGAACTGCGGAGAGTCAACCTCCTCTTCGGCACAGGTGGCACGAGACAGGGCGTCAGCCCGGATATTCTTAGCCGCCGGACGATATTGCACTATGAAATCAAATCGACTGAAGAACAGGGCCCATCGTGCCTGACAGGGGTTCAGTCGTTGAGCCTGAGTCAGAAACTCTAGGTTTTTATGATCCGTGTAAACGGTGGTTGTATGTAAGGAGCCCTCAAGCCACTGCCGCCATTCTTCGAGGGCGAGCTTGATTGCCAGCAGCTCCTTATCCCCTATGGAATAGTTGATCCCTGCGGGTGAGAACTTCCGGGAGTAATAAGAGCACGGAACGAGTTGCCCAGAGTCGGAGTGCTGGCTGAGAACAGCTCCTACAGCGATGCTGGACGCATCGACCTCCACGATGAATGGCCACGCCGGATCTGGGTGACGGAGACAGACCTCTGAGAGGAAGGCTTCCTTGAGATCAGAGAAGGCATTGATGGCCGTCTCAGGCCAATGCTTGACGTCAGCCCCTTTCCGGGTCAAGGCGGTAAGGGGAGCCACACGGTGAGAGTATCTGGGAATAAAATGTCTGTAAAAGTTTGCAAACCCCAGGAAGCGCTGGAGGGCTTTAAGACCTGAGGGTTGAGGCCATTTAGTAATGGCGGCTACCTTCTCCGGGTCCATGCGAAAACCGGTAGCAGATATAATATATCCCAAGAAGGGTAGAGAGTCCGCCTCAAACACACATTTCTCCAGCTTGGCATATAGGTGATTCTCTCGTAGAGCCTGAAGGACCTGACAGACATGTTGATGGTGGGAGTTCAAATCCTTAGAGTAAATAAGGACGTCGTCCAAATAGACAATTACATGGGAGTGAAGCATCTCTCGGAGGACCTCGTTCATGAGGTGCTGGAAGACGGCGGGGGCGTTACAAAGCCCAAAGGGCATTACGAGGTATTCGTAATGCCCATCACGTGTGTTGAACGCCGTCTTCCATTCGTCTCCCGGTCGGATGCGTACGAGGTTATAAGCCCCTCTCAGGTCCAACTTGGTAAAGATGCGGGCACCCTGAAGACGGTCCAGTAGTTCAGGGATGAGTGGCAGCGGGTAGCGGTTCCGCTTAGTAATAGCGTTGAGACCACGGTAGTCAATGCATGGTCGTAGTGACCCATCCTTCTTGCCCACAAAAAAGAATCCCGCTCCTGCCGGGGAGCGGGACGGACGAATGAATCCTTTGGCTAAGTTCTCAGAGATGTATTGAGACATCTCTTTGGTCTCTGGGAGAGAGAGGGGATACACCCGGCCGCGAGGTGGCGTAGAGCCAGGAACCAGATCAATGGGACAGTCGAAGGGCCTATGTTCCGGAAGAATGTCTGCCAACTCTTTGGAAAAGACGTCCTGATATCCTTGATAAGCTTTGGGCAAAAGGGGCGTGGAGCAGAGATGCAGAGTGCTGGGAGGATGAGGAAGCTTCAGGCACCGGTCAAAGCAGGCAGGACCCCAACTAACCAACTGGAAGTCATCCCATTTGATGACGGGTGAGTGTTGGCGAAGCCAGGGCAGTCCCAACACTAAGGGATGCACGGCTCTCTCCAGAACGAGTAGAGAAATCTCCTCAGTGTGAAATAGCCCCGTCTGCAGGGTAACGGGCTTCGTAGAGCAGGAGATATGTCCAGGCAACAAAGTCCCTCGTATCGAGGAAATGCGTAAGGGGGGATTCTTACGCTCGGTGGGCAAACCCAATTGGTTCACCAGTTCTGCCACAATGAAGTTCCCCTCGGCCCTGAATCAATAAAGGCCCGAATCTGGACCTCCCCACCGGGGTACTTGAGGGTTACTGGCAGAGTGCAGAGAGGAGTGGATCCGGTAGCGCCTAGGTGTAGCTCCTCGGTATAACCTAGGCACGACCGTTTCCCGGACGCTCGGTGCAAGACGACAGGTAATGTCCTTTACCACCGCAGTATAGGCAGAGGCCTAACGAGCGCCGACGGCTCCTCTCGTCTGGAGTAAGTGGTGACCTGCCCAGCTGCATGGGTTCGGAGGTTGAGTTAACTGCAGGGGAATGCCTCTGCTGAGAAGGCCTGCAGGAGACACGTGACCGACTCCTACTACTAGACCGAATCTCTCTATCACGCTGTTGGAGCCGGCGGTCAACCTTGCCTGCAATATCCATTAGGTCATTTAACTCCTTAGGAATCTCTCACCCCGCCAGTTCATCTTTAATCCGGCCAGCCAGACCTTCAAGAAAAATCCCTTTTAAACAGTCATCTTGCCAATCCAGCTCCATAGCCAAGGTCCTGAAGTGGATGATGTACTCAGCCACAGGGCGTGTGCCCTGTCGGAGATGCAGAAGCTCAGAGGCTGCTGTAGACCGCCGCACGGTGTCATCAAAAGCCAGACGGAACTGGAGGAGGAACTCCTGGAGATCCTGTAACAGAGGGTCAGAGCGTTCCCACAAAGGTGATGCCCATTCTAGGGCCTTGCCATCCAGTAGAGAAAAAATATATACCACTTTACTTGCCTCTGTGGGAAACTGGTTGGGTAACAGGGTGAACCGTATTTGGTATTGGTTCAGGAACCCGCGGCAGGTTTTACTGTCTCCCGCATACCTGCTGGGAGCTGGCAACTGGGTATTGGATGCGGCGCCAGATACAGAAGACCTTGGGCGAGTAGAAGCCTCTAGGCGGGAGGCTAGTTGCTCCACGGTGGCAGCAAGTGTGTCGATGCATAGTTGCTGCTGTTGCAGGCGTTGCACCATCCCAGGGATCGCCTGCAAGCTGGGAGACTCTGCCGAGTCCATGGCCTTGCAATCTGTTGCAGTCTGGGAGCTGCGGTTCGAGAGTGGACCCTTGAGCCGAACCACCCTGGGTAGAGTAGCTCGGGAGGCGGAGCCACAGGCACAGATCTTCACCCGGGAACCAGGAACCCCCCAGGAGGAGCCCGTAGGGTCCTGGAGCCTTGGGACTTAGGAGACACACGTAGGGATCTTCACCCGGGAACTGGGAACCCCCCAGGAGGAGCCCGTAGGGTCCCAGAACCTTGGGACTTGGGAGTGCTGATAAGCTCTTCACCCGGGAACCGGAACCCCCCAGGAGGAGCCCGTAGGGTCCCAGTCCCTTGGGACTTATGCACAGTGTCAGTCTCTCTAGGAAGGCCCGGGCAAGGAGTAGGCACAGAGTCCAGCAGCAAGAGCCAATAGGCCAGGGAGCACAGAGCAAGCGGGAGCAGGGTCAGAGTCAGTAATGTCTTGAATGGAACTGGCAGGGTGCAAAATGGAAGCCAGCAGCGAGTAGGCCTGAGCCAGGCAGGAACGAGAAGGTAACAAGGCCCAAGACGGTCTGGCAGCAGTTCCAGCCCAGGCCTGCGAAGGACGCTGTCAGGAGGACAGGAGCACAGCAGCTGCGGCAGACAGAAGCAGAGTCAGGAACGAGCAGAGGTCGGTAGCTGAAGCAGAACAACGGAAGTGCAACTAAGAACTACACACTGTAGCGACCCTCGTTGCAAGGCAATGAGAGGACTGAGGAACGCCGGTTATATCGGGCTTGGGGCGTGGTGTGGCCAGCTCAGGCGGGGTCAGGCTTCCGGTGAGCGTACGTCCATAACGCGCGTCCCCGCGTGCGCGCGGGGCGGCAGCGAGACGGCCCAGCAATGGCGGACGCCCTGAATACTCAGCAGAGCCGCGGAGGCGGCGTTCCCGGCCTCGGAGGTGAGCCCTGATTACAGCTAGTAAGGGGGAAGCGGTGGAGACCGCAACAAGGACATTGCAATCTTACTTTAGGCCAGGAGACCCTCTTCAGGCCAGGTGTGGAAGGTGTTTGAGGCTTGGTGTCTCGAAGAGGGTATTTCCCCTTTTAGGGCATCAGTTCAAATTCTTGCCTTTTTACAGCAAGGGCTGCAGAAAGAGCTGGCATTTAATTCTTTATGAGTAAAAGTGGATGCCTTAAGCTGCTACTGTGGTAAACTTCAGGGGTTATTCCTGTCCTTACATCTAGATGTGGTGAGATTTCTCAAAAGTATTAAGCATTTGCATCCTCTGATGTGACCGACTGTTCCTCTGTGGAATCTTAATTTGGTTTTGAAGATACTTTGAGGCCTCCTTTTGAACCTTTGAGGAAGGCGTCCTTGAAGGATGTTATGCTGAAGGCAGTTTTTCTGGTGATAATTTGTTCTGCTAGGCATATTTCGGAACTTCAAGCATTATCCTGTAAGGACCCTTTCCTTCAGATTTCTGAGCAACTGGTGTCTTTGTACACAGTTCCTTCAATTTTGCCAAAGGTAGTATCTTTGTTTCTCTTAGGTCAGATGGTGGAGTTGCCCGATTTTTGAGACTTGGAGATTTCTTCTCCTCATGCTAGGAAGCTTCACTTGTTGAATGTGTGTAGAATTCTTCTAAGCTATTTGAAGGGTGCCAACAGTTTCCGGCGGTAGGATCATTTGTTTGTACTGCTCAGTGGATTCAGTAAGGGACACAAGGCTTCTAAAGAAACCACTGCTCGATGGCTAAAAAGGCTATTGCCTATTGTAAAGACCATTCGATTCCTAAGGGACTGAAAACTCATTCCACCAGGGCCCAGGTGGCTTCCTGGGTGGAGTGTCAGTGTCGCCCCAGGAGTGTCAAGTGGCAACATGGTCCTCACTGCACACCGAAACAAAGCATTACAAGCTAGATGCTTGGGCCCCAGATTCAGCCAGTTTTGAGAGCGAGTCTTTCGGGTTCACACCCAGTATAACAGAGCTTGGGTACATCCCATGCATCTGGACTGATCTGGGGGACAATCAGGGAAGGAAAATTGGTTCTTATCTGCTAATTTTTGTTCCTGGAGTCCCACAGATCACCCTGTTTAGAAAGACTGCTCTACTCTGGTTTTAAATAAAGCAGAAGTCTGCTTAGGTTTCGGGTTTCCTCTATAGACTATTGGGCCCCAATTGGGAATTTACTGTTTGTTCCCCTGCTCAGTCGGAAGTGGGAGATTGTTCTGGTTCTATAGTTTTTGTGCTTGGATACAATACATACTGCAGGTGGCACACTAGCTTAATTACCACGAATCAGTAAAACTTTTCTTCTCTGTCTCAATCTGCTGGTAAGAACATAAGAACATAAGACATTGCCATGCTGGGTCAGACCAAGGGTCCATCAAGCCCAACATCCTGTTTCCAACAGAGGCCAAACCAGGCCACAAGAACCTGGCAATTACCCAAACACTAAGAAGATCCCATGCTACTGATGCAATTAATAGCAGTGGCTATTCCCTAAGTAAACTTGATTAATAGCCATTAATGGCTTTCTCCTCCAAGAACTTATCCAAACCTTTTTTGAACCCAGCTACACTAACTGCACTAACCACATCCTCTGGCAACAAAATCCATGCATTTGGACTGATCCTTGGTACTCCAGGAATGACATTTAGCAGGTAAGAACCTATTTTCCTATCTGCACACACCATAGACACAAATTAGCTACAAGAGCCTTAAATAATCACTGCCCTAAGAAAAGGCTGCACAAGTCCCAGCATGCAGTGGGGCACAGCTAGGACTGTGCCAGGCACCCAGCCTCTTTAAGTTGATCTGGATGAGCTGGCAGCCCTAACTCTTGGGATGAATCCCAGATAGGTTGCAGGACCCCTCCTATGGCTCGTGAATCATGCCAAGCTATGCATGTAGGATCCAGCCATGGTTGGTCTACCACAAACCCTGAGTGGGCCACCTCCCTCTAGCTAGTCTGTGCCAGTCTACAGGTTGTAGCCTCTCCTCACTAATCTGCTCAATGGCACTTTATCTTTCCCTTCTTAGTCTAGGACCCATGTTTTTTCTCTCATAGGCTACTTCGTCTACCTCATTTCAACAAATAGGTGAATAAAGTCTTGGTTTTGCCCTACTGCATGTATGGATTTATAATTCTCTAGCAAAAAGGGGTCCAATGCTGCAAGCAGGACAGAGCATTCAGGAAATGTCAGTTCTGGGCCTGTAGCATAACAGGGCAGCTGCAGACTTGTACGTAGGCCCTTGCTGTGGAAGAACTGGATGGTTCTCATCTCACAACAGATCAGCTAAAAAGGCTGGCTTTTGCCAGACTGCATGCATAGATTTAGCTTTAGTGCATGCATAGATTTATAGTTCTGATTTTCCCCCTACAAAAAGCAGAACTACATGCATGCAATCTGGCAAAAACTAGAACTGAACCAGCCTGCTCAATTGACCTGGATTTAGTTGGCAACCTTAACCCCCATCCTCTGCTCTTCCCATTCCATCGCTCCATCACCCCTGCTTGCCTGCTTTCTAGTATACCTTATTGCATCCTCCCACTAGCGTTGAATGCATTCTCCTAGATCATGCCTTAGGGTTGTCATTCACCTCAGTTCAACTGTACAGATTTCTTCCTGCAGCCACAACATGGGAATCCCTTTTCCATGCTGCTGGGTTCCACTGTACAGCTTCTGCCAATTCCCACATGCTTCTCTCCAGTGGATATCAAACAGTGCCTTCAGCCTTTTCTTACTGATCAGCTCTGGTCGCTGGAAGAATTGCCTATTTATCACTGCATCAAAGGCAAGGTTTCCCAAACATTTGAGGTCCCCACACCCAGTCGGGTTTTAGGCTATCCACAATGACTATACACAAGATAAAAACTTGCATATTCATTGATCTAAGGAAAACAGAACTACAAGTCCATAGTTGCAATGGGGCAACACCAAGTCTGGAGGTATTGAGTCACCATATTCTATAGTCACATCATTTAAAGAATAAGAATTGACCAGAAAATAACATGTCACCCTAAACAGCATTGGATGGACTGGATGGGCCATTCTGGTCTTTATCTACCATCATTTGCTATTTTACTGTGTCTTTAAATACAATTTAGTCAGAAATCTGATGTCATAAGAACATAAGAAGTTGCTATACTAGATCAGAACAAAGATCTATCAAGCCCAGCATCCTGTTTCCACCAGTGGCCAATCCACATTACAAGCACCTGGCAGGATCCCAAATAGTACTTAGATCCCATGCTGCTAACACTCAGGGATAAGCAGTGGCTTTCCCCAAGTTTATATGGATAGCGACAATTTATGGATATCTCCTCCAGGAACTTGTCTAAACCACTACTCTAAATGTCTTTATTAGATCCTCTGCCAATTAAATCAGAGCTTAATTGTGCAATGAATGAAAAATAATTTTCCCTGCTTTGTTTTAAAACATGCTACTTACTAACGGCACCATTTTGTGGCCATACCACAGATTGTAATTTATCCTTTCAAGGTGATGTTATTTTTAATATTTACAACTTTGAAATTTCCAATAAGAGAGACAACTCTGTGATAAGTCATTCCTCATAAATCCCATATAGTTTATGGACAACACAGCAAACAAAAGAGGTCACCCCAGGGCTGGAACATGTGACCTTCTAGTCTGGAAATAGTCATGCTATTTCCTGCTGGCCATGCTATCTTTATTCCCACTCAAGCACAGTTCTTCTCTCTCACCACTATAGGGTGACATCACACTGCACATGAGCTGCACTTCTGTAATGCTGTAAATACAATGGGTGGGGGAAGGGGGCTACAGGCTGACCCAGTACTTATTTTATCCCCTTATTGCATGCTGGGACTTGTAGTTCTTATTTTTCTAATGGAAATCAGAACCACAAATGTCCCTGCAACCAGGACTGGATCAGCCTATCCTATAGAATAAAAAAAGTGTATGTTAGTTCAGCTAGTGACATCAGTTCATAAAAGCCAGGTTTCTTTACATTCATCATCCTCGTATCTTAAGTTGTCCAGTTCATCCCTATCCTCAATGTCCAAGATGGCAGGATCTAGCTGCTTGGGGAGCAGTGAGCTGTCAGAGCCCTCTGGGCCTTCTGGGCCCTGCATCCTTCCAGGACAGGTGCCAGCCAGAACTATCGGTGCCTACCTGCCAGGGAAAGAGAGAAACAAGGAGCAGGATGTTGGTTATCAGCTACAAAGACTTCTCAGGAATCTGAGTGGGCAAGACAACAGAGGCTGCATCCTGGGTACCACCAAAGCAGTAAATAACATTTGTAAAAAAATTCACTCATTTGAACATTTTACTGATAAGTTATAATTGGTTTTTTTAATCTTTTGAATCTGGTTCCCAGATCATAACTCCCATAAGCCTCCCCAGGAGCAGCTTATTAGAAAGAAAATTACAAGTAACCTCACACATTCACTGATTCTGATTGGCACATAAAGACTATGATGTCACATATGTAGCCCCCTCCCACGCCCCTGAAAACCAATGCAGCTCCCAGGTTCATTCCAAACTGGTGGTGGGGACTTTATCCTAGGCCCCAGGGTTCAGGACTTGGCCCCAGTCTTAAAGAATCACCCTCACATGGTTATTTGCATTCCAACAAAGAAATTAGTTTATGGTAAACACAAGGCTACAATACTGACCAGTTGATATAACCATCAAACCTCCCCTAACCCTCCCCACCTCCCACTATCAGCAGAATACCTTTTATGATTCGTTTATATTCTCTGATAATGTCATCTTTTGATCATTCTGTTCTAACAAGAGGAAGGGAGTGCTAGGTAGTCAAGAAATGTATTTAGTTCAATGAAAAGTGATCACCTTATATATTTTTGCTCTTTGTTAACTTTTCAGTTTGCGTCAATATGCCTCTCAGCCATCAAATGGCTTTATTTTAATAAGCTAGCATAAACGTAAAGAAGACAGAGGTTATGCATTGAAAAAAATTCCAGCAAGGCAGATGCAGTTAATTTATTTTTGAAGGCCATGAGACCTTAGAAAACAAGTGAAACGCCTCTGAGTTATTTTAGACTCGTGTCCGACAATGCGGGCACACATTAATGCCGCTGTAAAAGCAAATTTCTTTCAATTGTGGATGTTATGCCAACTAAGACCATTGCTAGCATTTCAAGAGTTTCATGCAGTACTTCAAACATGGTTATTCTATTGGAATTCCCTGTGTCTTGGGGTTTCTAATCTTCGAGCACCCCAGATTAGCCAAAATGCAGCAGCTCACATTTTGACAGGTTTAGACATGAGAGAGCATATTACTCTGATTCTCAGGAGACTTCATTGCTTCCTGTAGTCTGGAGGATTAAATATAAAGTCAGCATGCTAATAAACAAATCACTGGGGAATATTGATTCTCCCTGGATTAGCTCTATCCTCTCGATCTACAATCCTGCTCATGTCTTAAGGTCATCACAGTCTTGCTTACTTGATATTCCTTCTCTAAAGGTAGCAGAGACCAGGTTAAAAGACAGGAAACAGAGAGTAGGACTAAATGGTCAATTTTCTCAGTGGAAAAGGGTAAACAGTGGAGTGCCTCAGGGATCTGTACTTGGACCGGTGCTTTTCAATATATATATCAATGATCTGGAAAGGAATACAATGAGTGACGTTATCAAATTTGCAGATGATACAAAATTATTCAGAGTAGTTAAATCACAAGCAGACTGTGATACATTACAGGAGGACCTTGCAAGACTGGAAGATTGGGCATCCAAATGGCAGATGAAATTTAATGTGGACAAGTGCAAGGTGATGCATATAGGGAAAAATAACCCTAGCTGTAGTTACACGATGTTAGGTTCCATATTAGGAGCTACCACCCAAGAAAGAGATCTAGGCGTCATAGTAGATAATACATTGAAATCGTCAGCTCAGTGTGCTGCAGCAGTCAAAAAAGCAAATAAAATGTTAGGAATTATTAGGAAGGGAATGGTTAATAAAACGGAAAATGTCATAATGCCCTCTATATCGCTCCATGGTGAGACCACACCTTGAATACTGTGTACAATTCTGGTCGCCGTATCTCAAAAAAGATATAGTTGCAATGGAGAAGGTACAGAGAAGGGCAACCAAAATGATAAAGGGGATGGAACAGCTCCCCTATGAGGAAAGGCTGAAGAGGTTAGGGCTGTTCAGCTTGGAGAAGAGACGGCTGAGGGGGGATATCATAGAGGTCTTTAAGATCATGAGAGGTCTTGAACGAGTAGATGTGACTCGGTTATTTACACTTTCGAATAATAGAAGGACTAGGGGGCATTCCATGAAGTTAGCAAGTAGCACATTTAAGACTAATCGGAGAAAATTCTTTTTCACTCAACGCACAATAAATCTCTGGAATTTGTTGCCAGAGGATGTGGTTAGTGCAGTTAGTGTAGCTGGGTTCAAAAAAGGTTTGGATAAGTTCTTGGAAGAGAAGTCCATTAACTGCTATTAATCAAGTTTACTTAGGGAATAGTCACTGCTATTAATTGCATCAGTAGCATGGGATCTTCTAGGTGTTTGGGTAATTGCCAGGTTCTTGTGGCCTGGTTTGGCCTCTGTTGGAAACAGGATGCTGGGCTTGATGGACCCTTGGTCTGACCCAGCATGGCAATTTCTTATGTTCTTATGTTCTTTGCTGTTTCTGGACTGATTTATTGGCATAACTTGCCAAAGCAATTGAGGTTACTATCTTGTAATAAAACTTTCACGAAACTGCTTTAAACATATTTATTCCAATTAGCCTTTTGCATCGGAAATTACAGAAATGTAGCTTTCCATGCATTCAAGTGAAGCAACATGGCTGCCACACTACTTTATCCAAGCTGATATAAACCGTGGCACCTAGAAGATGAATCCAGTCAGGACAATGAAGCTTATGATCAGTTCCTAAACACTGCAAAGTCCCTTCCAGCTGCAATGACTGCTGTGAGGAAAGGGCTCTAGGCCAGTCTTTGGTCCTGTATTCCAAAAATGGCCTTCTACTCTATCCCTTGGTGTCCCTGAAGGATGGGTAAGTACTGAATGGCACTAGGGATGTGAATCGTTTTTTGACGATTTAAAATATCGTCCGATATATTTTAAATTGTCAAAATCGTTAGAGTTGATATTTAATAGGAATTCCCCCGATTTATCGTCAAAAATCGTAAATCGGGGGAAGGGGGAGGGGAAGGGGAATGGCGCCGGCCATATTGCCGTATGGCAAAATGGCGCCGGCCATATGGCCGGCGCCATTTTTCATTACGGCAACACGATTCGAGTGCAGGAGGTCGTTCCCGGACCCCCGCTGGACTTTTGGCAAGTCTTGTGGGGGTCAGGAGGCCCCCCCAAGCTGGCCAAAAGTCCCTGGGGGTCCAGCGGGGGTCCGGGAGCGATCTCCTACGCTCGTGACGTCGGGGGATAGGAACCAAAATGGCGCCGGCGCTACCTTTGCCCTGTCATATGACAGGGCAAAGGTAGCGCCGGTGGCATTTGTATCAACTCACCCATGGCCCGAGAGTGGAAGATCACAACGGGACCCCCCCACTGGACCCCAGGTAATTTAAGACATTTGGGGGGGGGTTCGGGAGGGTGGGGGATTTATTTTAAAGGGTCGGGGTGGGTTTTAGGGATGTTTTAGTGTGCCGGTTTTCCCGCCCTCCCTGATTTACATGATATTTAAAGAAACAAAACCGCGACGATTCGATTCCCTCCCCCCCCAGCCGAAATCGATCGTTAAGACGATCGATCACACGATACACATCTCTAAATGGCACTATCTCTTCCAATTCCCAAGAAGGTTTCTGGCATCTAATTCAAAAACTGGCCTATTTCACATAACACTCTTCTCTCTCCAACAGGTCAGATGTGGTTTCCAGACCCTGTTCTGGAATAATAATTGAAGACAAGAACAGTAATGGAATCCAAAAGGACATGAGACAAACAGAGGATCCCTGCTGGCTAGAGAACTGAAATGAAGATATGGAGTAGCTTTTTTTTTCTATTATACCTAAAGTGTAAGGGACAGCGAAAGCCCTTCGTGCTATGGTGCAGCTGATGCTGCCCTGCGAATAGGCCCACGAGGTCTGCTCCAACAGCTGAAGAACACACTTTGACATGAGCCAGGCTAAGGCTTCACCTAAATCAGCCACCTGCAGGTTGGGCCTTTGGGTTCTGGCGGCCACAGGACTTAGGAGATTGAAGGGGCAAGGAAGAGACACCAGAGGCAGTCCAAGAGTCAAGGCTGGTGGCAGACAAGGCGTGGTCCAAGTTCGAGGCTAAGGTCAGGTCCAGGTGGCAAGCAAGAGGTAGATCTAAGACCAAGGCTGAGATCAGAACCGAAAAGACTGGCCAAGACAGACAGGACACAGAGGGTCAGACAGGACAGGTCAGATAAGACAAGGCATGGCAAGACTCTGAAGTCAAGAGTAAGACAACAGACAACACAAGGAAACAAAGATAGGGCAAAGCTGAAAAGCAGGCTGGATGAGGCAAGACTGGAATGCTAGGCAAGGGACCTGTTGCTGAGGCACTGGTAAGGCGTCCGAAGGATCCTTATCTGGAAAGGGCCTGCTGGCATTATCAGTGGGTGCCACGGGGATTCTCTCACCATGAGCCCTTTAAACCTGAGTGTTGCGTGCACACCACAAGGAAGCCATGGTCAAGGCGTCCCTCGCCACTACGGCGGCAGTCAGCATCGTGGTAAGTGAAGCTGCTTGTGGGACCGTCCTGTGAGCAGCAAAACGTAACAAAGTTTTCCATTTCTGAGTAACCTGCACAAGAGCGGCAGTTACTATTAACCCTAATAAACTTGCTGGGCAGACTAGATAGACCATTTTGGTTTTTATCTGTCATCATTCGCCATGTTACTATGTAAACTCATACCAGCCAAAAGTAAAACAGAAAATAGGAACTCTGCACCTCAGCCTACTTCCCAATTCCTTATCCTCCCGACCAGGGACACAAGCCTCAAATTCTAGTCTGCAGCCTCTCCCTAACACACATCCCACCACCACCTTGCTGCATGCATGCTTTCTCAAAGCTCTTACTCCTCTCTTGAAAAATCTCTGGATCAGAATCTAAAACAGAGGAACATGTAATAAGATGGCAGATAACAACCACAGAGCCATTCACTCTGCTCATCCTCGTCGCATGCTCAGCTTTATAGTCCCTTCCTCTCTCTCTTAGATACTCTGTGCTTGTTCCATGTTTTAATTCTGATAATCTCCTCATCCATTACCTTCACAGGGAGGCAGTTTCATGCTTCCACTGCCTTTTCTGGAAAGAAATATTTCCTTATTACTCCTGAGCCTACACCCTTTCGCACTTATCCCATGATCCCCTCATGCCAAAGCCTGGGGGATGCTCAAGGAATGGTATCATCCCACTACCTACTCCAGCCAATTGCAATATGTCCTCCTGATGAGGCCCATGCTCCCGAGCAGGGATCCCGATACATATCAGAAGCAATTTTCAAAGGGATTTCCCCTACCTCCCCCCCCCCCTCGCCCCCAGGTAAACTGCTGTTTATTTTATTTATTTATTTATTTAAACATTTTTCTATACCGTCGTTAAGTTAAATACCATCACAACGGTTTACAGAAGGGCACGATAAAGAGAAATATGGGTGGTATAGATTACAAATTACTCGTGTGCCATCATAGTACGGTAACAATTTAAAATAATAAACTAGGTGTGTAAGTTAAACCTGATTGTTAGGAACAAATTAGGCAGTTTGATTTTAACATTAATATGCTTATGTAGGTTACTAAAAACTTCTAGCTTGGTGCATCCTTATCGCTCAACTATTTTTCTCCTTTTCTTTATCTTTATAAAATGCTTGTTTATCGGCTGAGAAAGCCCCTTTGCACATTGTCCCAGCCCTCCATGGGTTAAACTGTGCATGCTGCCAACAATGCTAGGAAAGGGATTGGTGCAAGGATTTTGCTTTGAAATCTGTGTGCCTGCTTTCTACCCCTTTGCACTTACAATGTATGCAGGCTAAAGACTCCCTGCTGGCACTGGCCCACAACCAGCTGACTGGAAATTACCCTCATTATGACATTATATACTGCAGGAACCAATGAGTTGTCATTCAGCATGAGGTCATCAGTAGCAATATTCTAAATGTAGAAGCTCCCAGGGGCTCTGGGAAGTGCTGCTGTACATGTACTCAGCAAATACTACGCATCTCATAGGGCCTGCAGCTTCCTTTTAAGGATTCCTTCTCTTCCGATGTCAAAACTAATCTGTGAAAACAAAAAAAATCTTACCATAAGAAGAGTCCTCTTACCCTCTGCAGAGGGTAAAAATCAGGGCCATCGCAAGGGATGGACAAGCAGGGCGACCGCTTCTGAGTCAATTGGCGAGTCTGTGAACACACTAGCCTGAGAGGGAAGGAGAGGGCTGAAAGCAATCCTTACCCTGGGCATCATATTGTCCAGCATGTGCCTTAATAAAACTAAACCTTTCACTCCCTGAGACACTGTTGACTTATTTTCTTATTTTAGAAACAAACATTGGCATAATAATCACATGCTGACACACAGGAGCAGTGGCATTGAAACAAAATACTGTTGAGACACACCCAAGCCATTTAATCACATAAACAGGGAGCATTACTCAAATTACTAAGGCTACAGTAGTGGGCATGTCCACCTCATCCTCTGCCTATGCTAGAGGAATCCAAGGAGCATTAGGTCAGATAAACACCTTAACAGCCAATGCTCTCCTGTTACTCTCTTAGTGCCCCTCAGCACTGCTCCTTTGAGTCTGAGTGCAGCCCAAGGTCAGGCACCCTCCGTAACATCCAATATGATCCTGTTACTCTCCTCTCAGCACTGCTCTCTGGAGTTGGTCTACAGCACCAGGTTATGTTGGGGCAGAGTTGGAGTGAATCTATGAGGTCCATATTCAGTAGGTCGGTTAATGGAGAAGTTATCCAGCTAAAGTCGGTCCCTCGCTCCCAGCGATGAAGAAAAAGGTATTGGTGGGGATGGGGTGCGGGAGCAATGATTTTTCCTAGTGGGAAGTGGAAGGGAAGAGGCATGCTGAGGTCTTTTTAATGGAAATATCGGGATGGGGGCCCGGCTTCCAAAATGGGGCAAATCTCTCCAATTTTTTATTTTTTTTTTTTAATTAAATTTCAAATTTTACAGACAGCAATAGCATGTCACAGAAAACACAGGAATAATATGGAGATTTAGAAATATTGTCATAGTTACAGAGAAAAAAAAAGGCAACAGAAACTCCACTTCCTGAATTACAATGAAATAAAGGGGAGAATCATAGCAAACAGAGCAATATACAATATTCCATATAAAAGAAAAGGAAAGAGGGGGGATTGCAGATTAATGTAATCAGTAGCTAAGACTTGGCTAGTTTCACCAGAAGGCCGGTAGGAATCCAAAAAAAACCCTAACTGAGAAGGTTCAAAAAATATGTATCTAGTATTATTAATTTTCATTACACATTTACAAGGAAATCTTAGAGCTATCTGAGCACAAGGACATAGAGCAAGAAACTTTTTCCGATGCTGCTCTGTTGCTCTAGAAAAATCCGGATATATCCAAACTTTTTGGCCCAGATATTGGGAATTTCTATTTCGAAGAAAGATTCTGAGAATATTATCTCGATCAGAAGACAAAACAAAATTAATCAATAAAGTTCCCCTTTTTTCTATCTCAGCCTCTGCAGATGTTTCCAAAAACTCAGAAAGATTTAAAGATGGGGGCGCAGGTCAAACAGAAGTAACAGAAGTAGGAATTTCACCTTCTCGCTTAGTTTCTGTGAGGAAATAAACCTTAGGTATAGGTGGTAATGCATCTCATGTAGGTAGTTTCTAAATTGTTCCCTTGGAGAGATCAATTTACATTTTGGAAAATTTAACACCCTCAAGTTTAAATATCTTGATAAATTCTCCATGTTTTCCACTCTTAGTTATGGCAAGTTCCCCCTGCATTAAGCCACTCTGAACAGATTGTATTTGAGAAATTTTAGAATCCAATTCTTCTATTTTGGATGAATGTAAAGCAATAACAGGATTTAAGGTGTTAAATTGAACTTGAGTGTCCTTTAAGACTGTAGTGAGAGATATAATGCAGCTTTCTAGCAGGGAAATACTGTTCCAAAGAGAGTCCAAGGATACAACATTGGGTTCAACCAGAAAAGACTTTGAAGTAAAAGTTACCAGTGAGGTTAATTGAGGATTCCCATCACAGCTCTGGGCAGCTTCCATAATCTCTCTCCCAACTAAGGTGGTTTGCTCTATAGACCATTAAATCAGGAGATATTCCTTCCATCCACGGGATAGAGGTCCAAATTCTACCGCTGGTAACAGGCAACGCTGAATTAGCTGTATGACCCGCCTCGATAGCTGCTACGTCTGAAGACGCCGTCCATCCAGGGAGCACACTCAGTCTCTCAGCTACAGCGTGTAATGGTGGTGGAGTCGCCGGGGCTTAAAGAAGTTTCTCCCAAGAGCGACAGAGTTTGCTCTACAGTGGGGCCTTCCGGAGTCATGGAATCCACTGCTGAGCAGAAGCCCGCAATACTTGTCTGCACCAAGGTGGGTCTAAGAGGGGCCGAGGCTCCCTCCATTACCCGGCCTTTCCTCTTAGTATGTGGCATTGAAGAAATAATTTACAAAGATGAGCTGTTCGGGAGCTCCAGCCTCCACATCCAGCCCTCACGGAGCCATCTTGATTCTCCCATCTCTCCAATTTAAAAAGGTTTGGGGTGCGGGGGTTAGGATAAAATGTATGAATTGACTTATGCTTTGGGAAGGGAGGGAGGGAGGAGATGGGGCACTACTTAGCTACATATCTTTTCAAGGTCTCATAACTTTAGACCTGCTCTGAAGTTATCTGGCTAACATAGCCAGACGTACCCGATATTCAGCTAGGTTAGCTGGATATCTCAGCCCTTCCCCAGAAAGCCCATAAAACACACCTTTTTTATTTGGCTAAATATATCCGGGTAGGCCATTTAGATGGATAACTGTTACATTATCCGTCTAAATGGCTTTTGAATATGGAACTTTAGGCCAGCGATTCTCAACAGATGTGTCGCCAAGCACCAGCTGGTGTGTCGCGGCTCCCGGTGTCCCACAGACCCAGTTATACTTCCCTTTACCTTTTTCCTGCCCCCGCAGGCCAATGAGAAGCCTCCTCCCTTCTTCCTACCCCCGCGGGCCAATTGGAAGCCTCCTCCCTTCTTCCTGCCCCCGCGAGCCAACTGGAAGAAGGGAGGAGGCTTACGATTGGCCCACGGGGGCAGGAAGAAGGGGGCATCTCATAGCCCGGGGTGGGGTGATTTGAGGGGAGCTGGGAGGAGTGGCAGTGTCTAGGCCCGTGGCGGCGAAGAAGCCCGACCCTGTCGAAGCAAGGCCGCCATGGGCTGGAAGTGCTGAAATTAAACACAGCGGTGAACCACAAAGAAAAGAGGCCAGCCGCGCCAGGATTCACCGCTTCCAAAGCGGCAGAGAACCATGATAGAGTAGGGATTCCCCAAACCAGCAGTGAGTCGCAAGCACGAAGAGGCCAGTTGCTCCGGGGATTCCCCCCAATGCAACAGTGAGCATGGCAAAGCCGCGATTAAAGTAAAAGTGGCACTCAGCCATGCTGCTTACAGATGGGGCAACTGGAGCTCCCAGCGGCCGTAAAAGCAGGCAGATGGGAGGCCGTGGGAGCCTAGGGATATCCTGACAGCCAGAAGAAAGGCCTGACTGCCATGGCATATTTTTCTAAAATAAATGTTTGCTGCTTCGGTGCGGCTGAGAAGGCAGCGGCAGCCCTGGGAAATCTGCCACTGTGAAATTAAAGGGGAACACAGCATTGGGGCTCTAAGCAAAGTGTGTGTGAGAGAAGAGAGAGACTGGGCAGGGAGGTGACTGGGGTGTGTATGAGAGATAGAGACTGGGCAGGGAGTTGACTGGGGTGTGTGTGAGAGACAGAGACTGGGCAGGGAGGTGACTGGGGTGTGTGTGAGAGACAGAGACTGGGCAGGGAGGTGACTGGGGTGCGTGTGAGAGACAGAGACTGGACAAGGAGGTGACTGGGGTATGTGTGAGAGTCAGAGACTAGGCAGGGAGGTGACTGGGGTGTGTATGAGAGATAGATACTGGGAAGGGAGTTGACAGGGGGGGTGTGTGTGTGTGTGTGTGAGAGAGACAGAGACTGGGCAGGGAGTTGACTGGGGTGTGTTTGAGAGATAGAGACTGGGCAGGGAGTTGACTGGGGTGTGTGTGAGAGATAGAGTGGGCAGGGAGGTGACTGGGGTGTTTGTGAAAGACAGAGACTGGACGTAGGGTTTAATTGGGGTGGGGATGTGTGTGTGTGTGTGTGTGTGTGCGCGCGCGTGTGTATGAGTGACTTACTTATTGTGGGCCCTAAAGGAGAGGACTGTGAGGATAGAGCTTCAGCAGCCGCTCAAGGGAAAGGAGTAGGAGAGTTGCTGGAGAGGGTAAGTAAAGGTGGCATTTTAAGTTTATTTTTCTTGATTGACTGCCATTTTAATTATTGAGTATTATGTGATGTGTCTGCTATTTTGAAATATTTTATTGATATTTGGACAATTTTTAATAATTTTTATGAGTTTTAATTGTTTGACCTTATTCTGTTCATCAGCTATTTTGTAAAATTTATTAATATAGCTTTACAATTATTTCTGTGTGGGGGATCTATAGCAGATTGGTTTGTTCTGTTTTCCTAATAGGAGGTGTTTAGGGCCTGGTTAAATATTTGTAGTATTGCCTTTTCATAGATAGGGTTGTTACTGTTTGAGTGTGTCCCATAATGCAGGTGTAACTTTGTGCAGCTTATTGCATATTGCAGATCCTGGGACTGTCAGACCGATACAGTAAAAATTGCAGGAGAGTGGGCGCGCACACAGGCCACTCTCCTGTGCGTGCGATTCAGAAAAAAAATTTATTCAAATTAGGGCCCACGGTTAAAAGAGATGCTAGGGACACTAGCGCGTCCCTAGCGCCTCTTTTTGGACAGGAGCGGCAGCTGTCACCGGGTCTGACAGCCGACGCTCAATTTTGCCGGCGTCGGTTCTCAAACCTGCTGACAGCCACGGGTTCGGAAACCGGACGCCGGCAAAACCGAGCGTCCGGTTTTCAACCTGCGAGCTGCGGGCCGATTTTCAATTTTTTATTTATTTTTTTTTATTTTAAACTTTTGGGAACTCCGACTTAATGTCGCCATGATATTAAGTCGGAGGGTGTACAGAAAAGCAGTTTTTACTGCTTTTCTGTACACTTTCCCGGTGCTGAGAGAAATTAATGCCTACCTTTGGGTAGGCGCTAATTTCTGAAAGTAAAATGTGCAGCTTACCCAGTAAGGTACCTTCTTATGTTATTATAAGATAGCCACTAGATCAAGCAAAGAAAAAAATTTCATCATGCAGAATGGCTAAATTTAACTGTCCAGTTTTACCAACCACCTAGACTTAGGTGCATAACAAGTGCACAGCCCCAGAGGTCTTCCCGCAGCCAGGGAAGGACTTCAGCCAGCTAGTGCAGTTTTCTGTACCAATTCTGAATGCACTACTTGAAAAAAACAAATCTAGTCAGCTCCATTTAAGATATTTTTAAACCAGTTTGGATGCAGCTGAAGCAGTGCTTAAGCCAGCCTGCTAAAACATGCTGTTTTAAGTCCTCTGGCTCCAGCTATTGCCCCCCCCCCCCCCTTTGATTATGCAGAGGTGCTGCTGTGTCTCGGCCTCTGTGCAATGAGTGAGGTGTCACCATATGTATTATTTATAAGCTGCACTCAGATTGCAAAGCCCAGGATTAGATATCTAGTGTACAGCTGCTGCAGCGAGTGATGTGTTGTGGAGTTACTGGTACAACCCCCTCCATGGAGCCACAGCCAGCTCAAAGAGAAAGATGAAGTCATGGAGGCTCCTTCGCCTCCTCTCTCTCTGGGTGGGGACAGGAGCTTCTTTGCTCTCTGCAGTGCCGAGGTTCCCAGGCTCTGTTCTTATTTCTGAGGGGTGCAGACAAAGCGACACACGTCAGCAAGAATCATCCTCGGGCTGAAAGACAATGCTTTGCTGGCGCCTGGGAAGACACCACGGAAAGGCAAGAAAGAGTCTCAGAGCTTGACAGGGAGGAAGGAAAAAGGAGGGCGTGAGGGCAGGAGAGAATCATCCTTCTTCTTCTTTACTTTGTAATTCTTTCCTTTCACTACTTTGTGTATCGCTTTGGCAACACATGGACAAATTGTCTCAGGCTGGGGAAAGTTTCTTGAATCCCACTCTGCCACACAGGCACGGGGAAGAAGGAACCAGAGACTGAAGAGGGATGCGAAGAGACACAGAAAGAGAGAAACAGACAGCGAGCATGCACAGATGGACATTAGCAGAGAAGCGAGAGAATGATAGCCAGCATGGAGATTAGACTAAAGTGTAGATAGGGACACAGAAAATCTCCTACGTTAGGGCATTGTTCCGCTGCGGTGTGCCACAGGCTTCCTGTTCCAGTTCCTCATCTCCGGCTGGCAGGGCCCTTCCATTCAGGCATTCCCCGAGCTTCCCTCACTGAGATATTGTTTCCAGCACAGCCAGTCACCCTCCCTTCCTTGACTCAGCCCAGGGCAGAGAGCCAGGTGTGAGATGAATGGCAAGTCCCACCCAACCCACACCTGGCTGCGCTCCAAGGCTGCAGCATCAACGAGAGATGGGGGCGGGACGTGAAAATCCAAGAACAGCAGGGCTAGGGCAGATGTAGTCTTGAGAAGTGCTGCAAGTAGGGAGTGAGACCCGGTCCCTCACACGTGCTTGTAGTACACTACAGGCAGAAACCTTCACATGCAGCTGTAGTCCTGAGGCACGCTACAGTACTGGGAAGTGCTGCAGGTAGGGAGCAAGGACACTGCAGGGAGTGAGACTCTGTCCCTCACATGTGCTTGTAGTACACTACAGGCAGAAACCTTCACGTGCAGCTGTAGTGCTGAAGAGAGCTCCAGGGGATGTGGGACCCTCACATGTGGCCAGGATTGGTGCAAGGGCATGAGGCGACCCAGGCAAACCATACAGCCTTGTGCCTCCAGCCCACCCTCCCCACACAGTTAAAAAATATGCATTTATAATACACTTTACATCAAAAGGTATATCCAAAGCACTGTTTTCTGTGATTAAAATATCACAGAAAACAACATGCTATCATATTTACATGCACTGCTATGGTCCCAATCAGAAAACTCTGCAGAAAAACAAATTTTAAAAACCCCAAAAAGAAGCTTTGGAACCCATCTGGTATTAGCGCAGTTGCTTACCTGTAACAGGTGTTCTGCTAGGACAGCAGGATTTTATTTATTTATTTATTTAACAGTTTTTTATACCGACCTTCATAGTAAATAACCATATCGGATCGGTTTACATTTAACAAAGGAAAACTGGGGTAACAATTCTGGTAAACAATAGATAACAATAGAAAGGAATAAGTCAAAGTTACAATCAACAAGGAATAGAACACATGTGGGTAACATCATCCGATGGAGCCTGGCACAGAAAACTATTGTCAAAGTTTCTAGAAACTTTGGCCAGCAGACTGAGCATGCCCAACCAACTACAATCCACATGTCCACGTGAGGTCCCCCCTTCAGTCTCGTAACATAGCAATGCTGACGAGCGAAAAATAAAATAACAAACCTAAGCTGAACCCAACATCGTGGGGAGACAGGCAGGATTTCTGAGGACTAAGATCCTGCTGTCCTAGGAGAACACCTGTTACAGGTAAGCAACTGCACTTTCTCCTAGGACAAGCAGGATGGTAGTCTTCATGTGTGGGTGAGTACAGAGCTCCAGATCGCACCTTTCAAGCAGAGAGACCAAGAGTGGCCGAACAAGGTGCCAACGGACACAACATAACTGCGGCGCTGTAGGAAGAAACAGGAAGCGGTCTGGTCCTACAAGGAGCATGAATAAAGAGAGCTGGGTTCAAGTCTGGAACAGGTTATGCAGGACAGCCTGACCGAAGGCACTGTCCTGATGGTTATCCCTGTCAAGGCAGTAATAAGCTGTGAGCGTGTGGAGGGAACACCAGGTCGCAGCCCGGCAAATTTCCACGATGGGAAACGTACCCATATGGGCCATCGACGCTGCCATGGCCCACACAGAGTGAGCCTTCACTCTGCCAGCCAGCTGGAGGCCTCCCTGTGCATAGCAAAAGGCAATACAATCCGCCAGCCAGTTCGATAGGATTTGCTTACCCACCACTGCCCCAGCCTGTTGGATTCAAAAGACACAAAGAGCTGGGTGGACTGTCTGTGGCTCACTCTGTGGTCTAGGTAAAAAGCCAGTGCCCATTTACAGTCCAGGTATGGAGAGCATGTTACGCTGGGTGGGAATGTGGCCTCAGAAAGAAGGCGGGTAGAATGATTAACTGATTGATGTGGAAATCAGTCACCACCTTGGGTGATGTGTACGCAGGACCACATGGTCGTGGAAGAACTTCGTGTATGGTGCATACCTAACCAGGGCCTAAAGTCGCTGACCTTGCGAACGGAAGCGATCGCCATCAGGAATATGACATTCCAGGTGAGGAACCTCAGACCACAGGGGCTCAAAGAGAGGCCGCATCAGTCTCATCAAGACCACGATGAGGTTCCAGGACTCTGCCAGAGGCCGAAGAGGGGGCTTCAATTGGCGAAGAGCTCGCATGAAATGGCCAACTAGGGGCTGGACCAAAACAGGTGTGCCAGCGACACCTTGGTGGTACGCACTGACAGGCTGAGGTGTACTCTGATGGAACTGGTCTATAACCCAGACTCAGACAGGTGCCACAGATACTCCAACCTATGCCCTCCGCACCAGATGGAAAAGCGTTTCCATTTTGAACTGTAAGACTTCCTGGTCGAAGGTTTCCAAGATTTGATTAGGACCCGAGAAACACAGTCCGAAAGTTGTAATGGCTGGAGGATCATGCGCTCAACATCCAAGCCGTGAGAGCTAGCACCCAGATGTTTGGGTGGCGCAGGGTGCCCTGGTCCTGTGATGAGGTCGGGCACCATCCCAAACAGGATGGGCGCACGCACGGACAGGTCCTGGAGGAGTGGAAACTAAACCTGCTGAGGCCAGGAGAGTGCCACAAGAATCATGGACCCCCTGAAGCTTCGACAGAATCTTTGAGAGGAGCAGGAGAGGTGGGCATGCATATAGGAGGCCCTGCCCCCAGTGAAGGGAGAAGGCATCGCGTGCCGGATGGCTGTTCCCTGCTATGAGGGAGCAGAATCTGTTCACCTTGTGATTGAGAGGGGAGGCAAACAGGTCCACATCCGGCACACCCCAGCGGCGGAATAATTCAGCCACCACCGCAGGGTTGAGGGACCGCTCATATGGCTAGAAGGACTGGCTGAGGCGGTCTGCCACTGTGTTGAGGTGACCTGGCAGATAGGTTGCCCGCAGATACATCCCTTGGCAGAGGGCCCAGTTCAAAATCGCACTGCCTCCTGGCAGAGGAGGAACAAGCTTGTGCCACACTGTTTGTTGATATACCACATCGTGAACTGGTTGTCCATCCTGATCAGAACTTCTTTGGACGACAACTGATCCCGAAACACCTACAAGGCGTACCATATCGCCCGAAGCTCCAGAAAATTTATCTGGCAACGTGCTTCCGCGGCAGTCCAGAGGCCCTGAGTGTGCAGGCTGTCTATGTGGGCTCCCCACCCCTGAGGAGGAGCATAAGTGAGAGTGACCTGGGGTGGCACAGGTTGGAAGGGAAGTCCACGTTCCAGATTGAGGAAGGCTTCCACTAAGTCAAGGCTAGCTTGAGAGGGTCTGTGACCGTGATCAGAGCCTCCAGATCCTGGGATGCCTGCTGCCACTGAGACAACAAGGCCCAGTGAGGGGGTCCTCATGCGGAGGCGGACTAGGGGTGTCACATGGATAGAGGCTGCCATGTGGCCCAGCAGGCAGAGTAGGAGACAGGCCTACACCCTTTCACTGTTGTGGATGAGGGTGGCCAGTGAGGAAAGGGCAACCGCTCATCCTTAGGCAAGAAAGCTTTCACTTGTGCCATGTCCAACCTGGCTAGGCGGACACGGCACAAGTTACCTTGCCGCCAGTGAAAGGCTCATGGCTGAGGTTTGCTGGGGTGCTGGTTGGGGTCTGGGGGCCCGCTGTTGGCAGGGACAACCCCTAGAACTGGTCCGGGGTTTGCAGTCTGAGCGGCCGGAGGGTAATATTTCTGCTACTAGTAGAAGGGCTTATAAGAGCCTTGCCTGGAGGATTTCCTGGCTGAGGATGGCCCTTCTGAGGGACTAGTGGATAGCTGCTGAAGGGTGTCATGATGGTCCTTCAGCTGTGCCATCGCATCCCGGACCCTGTCCCTGACAGGCAAGCCTATCCTAAAGAGATCGGGGCAGTTCCAATCCGGAGGTCAGAGGACCTGAGCCAAGCCATCCGTCTGGCGCTAAGCGGGCTGCAGTTTCAAAAACCTCATAGGCGGAGAACACCTCATGTTTCCCTGCTTCCAGACCCAGTGAGGTAATGGTGGCAAGCGCTTCCTGCTGCTACTAGGGAAGGCATTCTGCAAAATCTTGGACTCGCTTCCAGAGATTGAGGTTATATTGAGTCATGTAAAGTTGGTAAGCCGCAATGTGGGCGACCAGCATGGCACCTTGGAAGATCTTTCTCCCTATGTCGTCAAGTTCCCTATGCTCACGTCCTGGAGGAGTGGAGTCATGGGTGTGGGAGCGCTGGGCCTTTTTTCAGAGTGGACTCCACTACCACCGACTGGTGGGGGAGCTGCCTCCTTTCGAATCCCAGGGCCTGTTGCACCAGGTAGGTGGCATCGGCCTTTCTGTTTACTGGGGAGATGGAAATGGGGTGCTCCCACATGCAGAGAAGTTCCTTAAAGATGTCGTGGATCGGAACTGCCACGATCTCTTTAGGAGCATCAATGAACTTGAGCATCTCCAGCATCTTGTGGCGCGCATCCTCTTCCCTAAGGAGCTGAAAGGGTATGGCCTCAGCCACAGCCTTAACAAAACCCACAAACAACAGGTTCTCAGGCGGTGACCGGCACCGCTCCTTTGGGGGTGATGGCTCTGAGAGAGGGTCACCAGGAGTACTCTGAGGACAAATCTGTGGAGTCATCACCCCAAGGATCACAAGGACCCTCTTCCTCACTTGGGCGAGGACGCCTGGGCTCCGAGGGGCGCAGGGGCACCGATAGATCCCCTGGCATCGAGGGGCACATCAGCTGTGGTAAGTTGGAAGGGCTCAGGGAACCGTGGACGAGGGTACCCGGTCCCAGAGGCTCCATCCTCCTCAGAGAACCCAGGAATCATGATCGCTCCAGTGGAGGGCATTGGTGGCCAGCATTGGTGACAGCCCCTCATGCACCGGCTGCATTGGTAGGGCACCTAGGACGGCCAGAAGCTCCAGCAAGGATGCCAACATTGATGGAAGAGACTTGGTCACCGGCAAGGGGGCTGGAGGTGCCGGTATCAATGCCTTGCAGCCGCTTGAGCACCGCCGACTGCACCCTGTGGTCCAACTCCTCCTGGAAGTCCTGAATGGTTAGGACTGATGGAGGGGGGACGAGGAGTCACCGGCTCATCCTCGGGTCCCCGAGGTGGCATGGCATCCTGCACCAGTATCAGTGGGGAACGCCTTAGGCTACCGGGGGCACCAAAGGATGGGGCCTCCAGTGGCCGGTGCCACTTCGATTACGGCTCGGCAGCTGCCAATGCCACTCCTGAACCAGAACAGTGTCGGGATGGTGACCAGTGCCAATGCTTCTGGGATAGTTTCCGATGCTTGGTCCAGTCTTTCCCGGCACCAAGGAGGTCAATGACCCCGAGGTCTGGGGAGGGGAGAGACCACAGAGGATCGATTTTCCTCTCCCCGATCCTTGCGGTGGAAATCAAAGGGACCGTGAGTGTCAGAGACTGTGACGGCTCCCCCAGATTCTTGGGCATCGAAGCAACAGACGCAGGAATGGAGGATAAGTTTCTCCATTTTGTCGAGGTGCGCACAACTCCCTTTGGGTGTCATCTGATCACACAGATGACATCCACCCCCCATCGTGCATTGCCCCCAAGCACCGATGAAAACCAGTGGACGCCATGAAAAAAACCCACCATGCGGTCGATGGCCAACGGGCACCGGGAGGAGGAGAGTTGGGAATCGACCGCAAGATTGACCAAAAGTTGAAAAGAACCTTCTGTACCGGGAGGGCACCGATCGCAAAGGGGGACCCGACAAGGATTAGAGAAAAGCTTGAAGAAATTTGAGAAAAAGTGGAGCTCCACAGACCACGAGGCAACTGCACCGTGGAAAAGAAGAGACTGAAGGGGGCCCTCTCATGAATGAGCAGATAGTAGCAGGCTGGGTATGCTCAGTCTGCTGGCCAAAGTTTCTAGAAACTTTGACGAAATTTTTCCGTGCCAGGCTCCATCAGATGACGTGACCCACATGTGAGGACTACCATCCTGCTTGTCCTAGGAGAACTGTTGTAACATATATTGGGTGTGGGCTTGGCACTCAAAGCCATGAGTAAATTGAATTACAGTTACAGTATAGTAAACCTCCTATACCAAAATAGCACCAATTACCAGAATTCAAACAGTAATAACCTCACATGCCTGCCTTCATCTCCCCTGTCACCCCCCATGTTATTATTGCATCCTCTGCTAGTTTGTACATAATGCTACCTTGCATATGTATTATGCACATTACTAGTTCACTACCTTTGCTCTGTATTTTCTGTTCACTTGTTAGTTACTTCCTGTCCTTTTTTTCACCCTCTCTCCACAGAGCATTTTGATTCCTCTCTGCTCCCCGTCCCCTACCCTTGTTATATTGTATTTTCTCTTCAGTTTTATGTAAACCGATATGATGTACCCTTGAATATCGGTATAGAAAAGCTAATAAATAAATAAATAAATAAATAAATAACCATACCTATTGTAGAGACCTCCAGGTCTCCACTAAATGGCCTAGATCCCTGCCATAGGCATTTTGCAGCTCAGAGGGAGAGACCATTTCTTTACAGCACCTCCCCCCTTGAGGTTGGCTGTGAATGGTATCTCCTTAATCCACTTACAGAGTGTAGCCATTTTGAGTTGGCTTCTGGAGAGTAAAGCACCAGTTTTGGAGCAGAGTAGTTTTTTTTTACTGAGATTGCTGCAGTGCACCCCTTATCTGTCAAGGTCTGCCTGCAATTTTTGTAAAGAGAGACTTTGATTGTATTTTGGGCCATTTTCTCAGAGGGTGCTGGGGTGATATGCTGCTCACATTTTGCTGAGTAACAAGCCCCACATCCAGCAGCAAGAAGACCTATGTGTTATTTGCCCTGAAGTGGAAGGGCAGCAGTGACTCATCATCTAAAGAGAGTTTGGGACTTTGAAAGTGTTGGGCTCTTTTTGGCTTGTGAGGAGGTTTTGTGCCACCCCTCCTAAATTAGCCTGTTTTGGGTTTTTTTGTTTTGAGTACAGACCTTTCCTCCACAGAAGCCACCCTAAGAGCTGTCCGATGAGCAGAAGAGACAAGACCTTTGGAGACCATCATTAGGATCTTCACTTTTGGGACACAGGAGACAGGCTAGGGCAGAAGGAGACTTGTGTGGATTTCAGGTGGGGTTATGATACAAAGGGGATTTCCCACCCACATAGGGATACCTCAGAACAATTGGGATTTTTCATATCTGCTCACTCCCTGAGAGAGATACGATATAGCCCAGGACCTGATGCTGAGTACACATAACACCGTCATGTTAGCCAAACTAATTCACCATAGCTTGTCTTAGGGCACCCAGCAAGTATTGTATATGGTAACTAAGTTTTATCTAGGCATTCATTAACCCTCTTGATTAAATGTCTCATATCTCTTCAGATCTTGCCCAATGTGATTGTATCTCATTTATTAAGTCTTATGTATCTCATTTACTAACTGTTCATCCTTTTGGCTCAATCAAGCCCTAACTGTTCATTGTTATTTAATGTTTTCATAGTTTACTTGGTGTTTCATGTTCTATGTAACGCTCTCATGCGAGGTTATTGTTCATTGTAAACCGGTTTGATTTGTATCCCATGCAAGAAGATCGGTATATAAAAGTTAAATAAATAAATAAAATACACATACACAGAGGAAAGGGTCCACTTTGTAACTATCCCAGTGAAAGCACACATGTAAAGAGGTTAGTGTTTAAGTGATTGAAATTCCCGAGTACACACACACCTATTATGTAAACCTAAAACATGTACCATTTTTACTGCTGCCAGCATGGAAAACGGGCGGGGTCAACTGGTGTCCAAAGGCCTCACCGGCACATTCGCCAGTTGCCTGACAATTCAGAGGAGGAGGAGGAGACGAAGGAAAGGCCACCCATCAGGGAAGAACAGCAGCAGCCATCAGCCAGGCTGGAGGAGGAGCAAGAGCAGGGACCTGGTCTGGATTCACCACAAGATTAACTGGCAGGTGGCCACATGAAAAGGAGGAAGCTGCTGAAGAACCGCAGGTACAGGCTCGACCAGAGGAGTAGCTCCTGTTACAACTGAATGCCTAGGGCCAGGAGGATGTGGGTGCGCTCCACAACCTCCTTAGTGGCCATTCACAAAGAAGGGCAGGCAATGAGAGAGGAAATACAGGGCCATCACCAGCTGCTGGAGGCCCAGACTGCTGTCTGGATGGAGCTATTTGAACGCATGCCCCCTTGCCAGTCACAGCCACCACTAGCTCCACCATCTGCACCTTCAGCACCTGCCAGACCCTCCTTCAGCTACCTTCCAGAGCAGCCAGATCCTGCACCCTCTGAAGGTAGTATAAGGAGCAAAAGGCCTCCACTGTGGAGGAGCTATCACCAAGGGAAACCGAAGGCAAAAAGAGGCCCAAAGCAGCAATACTTTTTTTTAATGTTCAGCACATCTATAATCACATGTAAATAAATGCACTTTCACCACCAAAAATATCTTCATATCAGACTGTTCCTTTTCTCTAAAGCCTGCCTTGTGGTGATGTATCTCTTGCAATTTCTCCTGCCTGAGCTCTTGATCCTCCTCCTCTTTCCCTTCATCTGTATTCTCATCCTGTCCCTCTTGAAGAGGCATGTGTCTGTTTTGGCCAACTTATGTAGCACATAGCAGGCCAGGAAGATCTCACAGACTTTAGGTGAGTCATAGAGGAGGCATCTCCCAGATCTGTCCAGACAGAAGTGTGTTGAGTAGGACGAAGGTTCTCTCGATGACTGCTCTAGTCAGCCATTGGGTCCCATTGGATCGCACTTCTGCGGTGCTCTGTGTGATGGCCAGAGCGTTCATGAGCCAGGTTTTGAGTAGACCGTCTCTATCACCTGTAAGGGAGAAGCCAGAGGAGAATGTTAGGACAGGCTTTGAGATTGGACTGCACATTAGGGGATTAGGCTGGGTCAGAGCTGTCCTCCTGGGCAGGCAGGCCAACTAGAGATGTAGGAGACCGTCAGAAGAGGTAAGTTGTGATGTGATGTTAGCAATGGATGCATTGCTACCTAGTAGCCAGGCCCCGGTGATGCATCCTTCCTGGAAGTAGTCATGAATTCCTGAATGGGAGAGGATGTAGGCATCGCAAGTGGATCCAGGAAACTTGGACATGACATCCAGGATGAGGCCCTTAGCATCACAGACCACTTGCATATTGAGGAAGTGTAAGCCCTTGCAGTTGTGGTAGGTGTTATCTCCCCCTGGTGCCCTTATAAGGATGAGTGTGCAATCGATAGCCCTCAGGATGGAGGCAAGGTGTGCCACTTGATAGAAATCCTGCACAATTTGTTCTTGCTGCTGTCTGTTCTAAGATGAGGACATATACAGGCGTATTCTCCTGAGCAAGGCAGCCAGAATCTCTGATTAATGCACATGGAGGTGGAAGATGGCTGATGCCAGTCATGACCCCAAGAGGAGTTTGGAACGTGCCAGTAGCAAAAGAGGATAAGGCAGTGGTGATCTTAAGATGTGTGGGAAAGGCATGGCCCTTCTGGCTGCTGGGTTGTAAGTCCAGTTCTAACTGCTGGTAAAGTTACTGTATAGTTTCCTTATTAAACCTGACAGATCTAAAAACGGAGTCTGTCCTGTGTGTGGGATACCTCCTTGCCCTCTTCCTCTCTCTCCTCTCCACCTTAAAGCCATGAGTACCCATATGGTGATTAGAGTCATTTTGAAAGGAAAGTGTGACCCAGAGTCTCACACCCCCTCAATGTGTGGCTGCTACTCCCCCTCCAAACCCTACAGCCCTTAAGATCCCCATTTGCTGCAATTTGTTCCTCTAAGGCCAGTCGAATGCAGGAGGTTGCAAGTAGCAACGTGATTGGCTCGGTCTATCCCTGGTACTCTGGACAGCATTCACCATGTGACCCTGGCTGTCCCTGATCCCACAATGAAGGGTAAGGTTTTCCCAGTGTCCCCCAATGAGTCACAGCCAGCACTAAAGGTCCTCCCTCTCACCCACTGACAGTTCCTGCTTCCACTCGGCAGGAGAAGGTGGCCTGGCAAATGCAAAGTGGCTAATCAAAAATCCCTCTGGTGGCACTGCATGTAAACCTGCTGAAGCAAATTCGCGTGCTTACGTGCGTGCACGTCAGCACATAGGTCAGTTTTAAAATACCTCATTACATGCGTAAATATAGTCATACCCAAACCACACTTCTTTCTTACATACACGCATTGCTCACACAAGTGCATACTTGCATGTACTTTGCAGTTTTTAAAAGACGCATTGCTAACGCTTAGCCCATATACAGCATACCTGGGCATTTTTTGCATAAGCAACGCTTTTAAAATTTACCTCTTAGGTTCATGCTGCATTTGGACTTTGAGAGTCTCTGGATGCTGTTGTGTCTTCACCTAGTCCTGCTCACGATGCTGCTAGCCCTCTCTCAGAGTCTCTCATTAGCAGTTCATGCCATGTTCATATTTTGGGTGTCCCTTCCTTCTTTCAGCTGTCTGTCTGCTGTGTACAGGCTTGGAGTGTCTCAGGTTGTTGCCGTCTCATCCCTAAGGTCTCTTTTTAGCTTTCAAACATTTCTTTCACCTCCAGAATTAAATTCAGGTCACAGCAGGAGGGGGAATATACTGTAAGTGCCTTGGATTTCTTCTCTCTGTGTATGAAGGCTGTTAATTAATATTGTTTATTTTTGGATTTCAGTAGTATTTTAAATGATGTGTATGTGAGAAAAAGATATGGAAATTAGACAAGGAAGGAGACCAGAAGGAAGAGCCATTACAAACAGCCTCACAGCCAGTGGTGATTTTCTGCCAGCTTATGTCAGGTTGCCAACTTGGAACCTTTTTGAACTCAAAAGTTGAGTTACTCTAACATCAGGATAAATCCATAGTTTCTGCCCATAGAACAAAAGCATTCTATTATGAAAGAAAAACCTGAGAACATTATTTCTATCTGACAAAAAGGCAAAAGATACTAATAAAGTTCCTCTTTTAGAAATCTCTGTCCCTCCAAGATGGCTGCCGTATAGAATGGACGCATATAACCTTGTTCCGTGGTATTTTTGAAGTTGCCTTATTTCCTATTACTTTTTGCTTGTGAAATGCCTCATACAAAAAGGAAGGCAAAAGTAAGATCTTCTCTTACCTCAATGCCGAATTTCGACGCTAGACAGTCGCAAATCGAGTCGTTGTTTGGCGGAACCATGCGCCAGATACAGGTGGGAGGAGCCGCGGGAGGCCTCGACGCAGAGCAGACGCTGAGCTCCCAGGTAGAGGAAACATCCCTCAGGCCCGGTGCGCCGACTACCCCGGAACCACCGTCAGGAAGTTTCTACAACCCAGGAGAAGTATCAGCTGAATGGTTGGAGGAACAAACGGCCTCACAAAGAGCTATAGCCCCGAAAAGGGATGTGGGAACATTGTCTCCTTCGGAGAGATGGGGACCCTATGGAAGCAGGGAAAGCTGAACCAAGAGGGTACGTATTATTTGCAACCTGCCTTTGGTTAAACCTCAAATAATAACAGATGCAATATGGAAGGTACTTGTTTCTATGGACAAATCTCGTTCTGTGGCGATCAAAAAAAGCAAACAATGTTAGGAATTATTAGGAAGGGAATGGCAAATAAAACGATGGATGTCATACTACCTCTGTATCGCTCCATGGTGAGACCAAATTTTAAAAACTGTGTGCAATTCTGGTCGCTGCATCTCAAAAAAGATTATAGTTGTACTGGAGAAGTGCAGAGAAGGGCAACCAAAATAAGGGACATGGAATGGCTCCCCTATGAGGAAAAGCTAAAGATGTTAAGGCTGTTCACTTTGAAGAAGAGACGACTGAGGGAGGATATGATAGAGGTCTACAAAATAATGAAAGGACTTGAAACAAGTTAATGTAAATTGGTTATTTACTCTCTCAGATAATAGGACTAGGGGGCACTCCATGAAGTTAGCAAGTAGCTCATTTAAAACAAATTGAAGAAAATTATTTTTTGCTCAGCACATAGTTAAGCTCTGGAATTCATTGCCAGAGGATGTGGTTACAGCAGTTAGTGTAGCTGGATTTAAAAATGTTTGGATAAATTCCTAGAGGAAAAATCCATAAACTATTATGGTAATTAATAAGCAATAGTAGCTTGGGATTTATTTAATGTTTGGGTACTTGCCAGGTACTTGTGACTTGGATTGGCCACTGTTGGACACAGGATACTGGACTTGATGGACCCTTGGTCTGACCCAGTATGGCATATCTTATGTTCTTATGTTCCCCTTCCCCCTCAGGCCTCCAAAACATTCCATTTGCCTCCTTCACACACTTCCCTTGCCTTACTTAGTTTTCTCACCTCCTACCCCCTCACGCACCCCCCCCCCCCCCCCACCCTATACCTACACCCGCCTACCTCAAATATCCACCAGCCTTCCCCGTGACCACCATCATGCTCTCTCACCCAATCCCTATCATCAACCGCTTGTACCACAAGCATAGGAAACCTCTAGATAACCCTCACTCCCCATGCCAACGAAATTTACTCTCCATCATGCTCTCCCCACTCACTCAGTTTCTTGGCCTAACAACCTTCACCCTACTACTCTGCAACTCTCAAGCCATCTAAAAAAAAATGCCCATTATCAACGACATCCTTCTCGACTCTAATCCTGACATATTCGCCCTCACCGAAACTTGGCTTAAGGAAACAGACACTGTCCTACTGAATCAACTACCCAAACACACACCTATGACATATTCTCAACACCTCGACCAAAAAGAAGAGGAGGTGGCCTCCTCCTAGCAGCAAAAAAAGAGCTCAAATTTTCATCGCTTATTCAAGTCCTCCCTCTCTCAAATTTGTCTCATATACGCTCCCCCGGGTGTCCTTGACAACAATCCCTCACCCCTCATTGAATTTCTAATGCAAAACGTTGATCTTGATAGCCCCGCCATCATCCTTGGGGATTTCAACCTCCACGTGGACGCCTCCACCTGCACATCCTCCTGCAAAGCCTTCCTCTCCTCCCTCTATGCCATGGCTTTCACCCAAACAGTCAACACTCCCACCCATAGAGCTGGTCACACCCTTGATTTAATTTTCATCAATTACCACATCCAACTCAACGCTGCCCCTTCCTGCACTCATATACCCTGGTCTGACCACACACTTCTCACAACCCCCCTCCTGATGAACTACAGTCACCCCAATCCTCCCCCCCCCCCAAACTATTCACTTCAGGAAACCATGCAGCAGAGACTACCTTATCTCAGCCCTCTCCCACAGCTTAAATAAACTTGACTGCACCGACACGGACACGGCCCTCACATCCTGGAATGGGATCACCTCTAGCGTTGCAAACTCCTTATGCCCCCTCATCACAAAAACCCTTAACACTTCTAAAAACTCGAAAAAGAAAAACCCTGGTACACTACCGATCTCAAGACACTTAAAAATGCCCCACATAAATACCGGACTGCTATCCTCAAAACCAAAAAACACTTTTATGCAAATAGAATACACGATCTCCAATTTAATGCCAAGGCCTTTTCACTTACGTTGCCGAGCTCACCAAGCCACCTATTACTAGTCCGACCGAATCTGACACTCAAACTAAAATGTGATAAACTTTCCCTCCACTTCAATGAAAAAGTCTCAAAACTCGTACGTTTTCCCCCTTCAACCCCCCCCCTTCCAGTTCTCCCGCTACCACCTCACAGACCCCATTTAATGCCTTCGAACTGACCTCATCAATAGAAATAGAAAACATACTCAAAAAAATGAGACCAGCCTGACACCCCACTGACACATTGCCTACCAAAGCCCTGCTATCCATCCCCAGCACCATAGCAAAACCCATTGCCGATATCATCAACTCTTCACTCTCCTCGGGAATTATTCCCGATCCCCTCAAGCAAGCTACCATCAGACCCCTACTTAAGAAGCCTAGCCTCGACCCCAATGACCTCTCCAACTTCCGTCCCATCTCCAACCTTCCATTTCTATCCAAAGTACTTGAATAAAATAGACCATGGGTAGATTCTTGAGGCTGATTTCCATCAGGATCTTCTTCAGCTTGTGGCAAATAAATATGCCTTTGTTATTACTGACATCGCTGCTGCTGGAATTTTAAGAACTCGAGAGATATAGTTCTTTAACAATGAAAAGGAGAAATCAATTTTATAACAGGAAAATTTAAAATCCTTAAATTAAGGCTTCTCAGGGAGTTTTCTATGTTCTCAAGCTTCTTAGAATAGATCTGTTCAGATTGAATCAGGGCTTGTTGAACTTTTTCAACCGAAACAAGCCGAGTATCCATAGCCTCCAGTTTAGTCCCATAGGAAGAAATCAAATTTGCATTTGTCAAAACAAGATGATTAGTATCGAGAGTAGCTTTACTTAAAGAAGAAATAGAAGTTTCAAGAGATATCAAAGGATTCCATACGACTTCAAAGGTGATCAGGAGGTTTAACAAGCCCCCTTTCTTTTTTTTTTTTTAAGACTGGGATGTTCAACCCTGCAACACTTCCATTCAATGCAGTGCCTTCGCCTGACTCACCCAGTGGGGACAATATCAGGGCCATGGCTGGGAAACCTGCCGCTTCAATTGACACTGATACAGGGCTCTCCTCTCCAGCATTAACCAGAGTCGCCTTTGCGGCCGATGAAACAAGGTTTCCAGCTACATCCACTGCTGCTCACTCCAAATTCAGAGCTCCACAACTCACCTCAAAAAAGGCCAATGAGAGGTCCAAAATCGCAGACAGGCCACGGTGAGGGGGAGATGATGTGATCAGTGCTCCAGGGCTAAGGGAGATCTCTTCAGCTAGCAGGGGCAGCGTTCACTCATCGGCTAACCCCACAGCGGCTGATGCTCCCACCGGACTCATAGCTGGCATTGCTGAAAAGAACCCCTCAATCCGGGGCTGATGTAAATCTAGCGATGGAGAACTAGTAATGTTTTCCCTCAGCTTTGCATGAGGCATTATAAAACAAATTAAGTCCAAAAATAGGTAATTCAGAAAGGAGAGCTCTTACAGCGTTCCTCATTCGTCGGCCATCTTGATCTCTTCAGTGTTAGGAATTTTGGGTAAGTAGTAATTTCTCATTTATTAGCGTTTAGACAGGTGGATCCAGAACAAGTGGGATGTACCAAAGCTACTCCCAAACAGGGCAGGAGGCTGCCCGCGGTCCAGTCAAAACTGTACGCACAAAAGCTGCGTCCTCCCAGAACTGCACATCCAGACGATAATACCTGGAAAGAGTATGTAAGGAGGACCACGCTGCAGCACGCAAATGTAGATGGGAGACAACAATCTAACCTCCGCCCATGACACTGCCTGAGCCCTAGTGGAATGAGCCCTAACCTGACTAGGCAACAGCTACTCCGCAACCACACACGCAGTCATGACTACCTCCTTAATCCAGCAAGTTATTGAAGCCCGTGAAGCCGGCTCACCCTGTTCACTTCCAAAGTGGAGGATAAACAGGTGATCCATCTTCCTGAGAGGTTTAGAAACCTCCGGATACCTCACAATATGTTTCTTGACATCCAAGGGCCGCAACAGGCATTATTCCTCTGCATTTCTCTCCCTATCCAGAGCTGGCAGGGAAATTTATTTATTTATTTATTTATTTAAATGATTTTATATACCGACAGCCGTTTGCACATCGTGTCGGTTTACAAGTAACTTACAACAAAATATATATTGGCATTGCCTTTACAAAGAACAGTGCAAGATAAACGCAGTAACAGAGCAAACTACTAGATAAATTGGGGGGGAGGGATGCAGGTTAGGCGAGACAAAGGAGGGGGCAGGGGGAGGGTGAGACAATGACACAGAGGGATAGGTTATGTACAGGGTTTAGAGGAGTATTTGTTATGTACATTGGTTATATACAAAATTGTATAAGTGCGAAAACAACAGTCGTTGAAGTGAGGTTAGATGCAAGGTTATACAACATGACATTCTTTATATACAAGAGGTTAAGTGAAACATTTGTAGTTCCTTATTGGTTTTTTCGGTGGGGGGGAGAAAAACAGGGGGGGAGGGTTAGAGGGGGTAGGTGTTAGAATGTAGGTCCTGAGCGGGGGGTGTTGGTAAGTGGTGATGAAAGGGTTTGAGTGTTAGTAAGTGATGATGATTGGGGGTATGCTTGGAGGAAGAGCCAGGTTTTGAGTTTCTTTTTGAAAGTGGGTGTGGAGGTTTCGGTGCGTAGGTCAAGAGGCATAGAGTTCCAAAGGGTGGGGCCTGCGAGGGAAAGGGCTCTGTTGGTGGTGGAGATGAGTCTCGTAGATTTAATGGAGGGAGAAATTAGAGTTCCACGGAGTAAGGAACGGGTAGGTCTTGTGGAGGTGCGAGGGAGGAAGGGTGGGTTTAACCAGTTGTAATGTTCATTAGTAATACTTTTGTGAATGAGGGTAAGGGTCTTGTAGATAATTCGTGAGTGAATAGGGAGCCAGTGGAGATCAATGAGGGTGGGAGTGATGTGGTCTTTCTTATTAACATTAGTGAGGATGCGTGCGGTAGCGTTTTGAAGGAGTTGTAAAGGTTTGATGTGGGTAGCAGGGAGTCCAAGTAGGAGAGCATTGCAGTAATCAATCTTCGAAAAAATTATAGATTGGAGAACTGTATGGAAATCAGAGAAATAGAGAAGGGGTTTGAGTTTTTTTGAGGGTTTGTAATTTGAAGTAGCAGCTGCTAAGGATAGATTTGATATATGGTTTGAAAGTGAGTTGGTTATCAAGTATAACGCCCAGGGTTTCTAGTGTCAGGGGGAAAGTTGGTGGAATGGAAGGTAGAGGGAATGGGTATTGATGCATGTCTAGAGGAGATGAAAAGGAGTTCAGTTTTTTGAGGATTGAGGGCTAGGTGCATGTCAGTGAGGAGCTGGTTTATCGAGGCAAGCATAGTATCCCAGTTTTGGAGTGCGGTGAGGAAGGAGTTTGTGAAGGGGATGAGGATTTGCACATCATCCGCATAGATGAAGTGTGTAACACCAAGGTTGGAGAGGAGGTTTGTAAGGGGGAGCATGTAAATGTTAAATAGCGTGGAAGAGAGGGAGGATCCTTGGGGAACGCCACAGTTGAGATTAACAGGGGGGGGGGATGTAAAGTTGTCGGTGAGGACTGTGTAAGTACGGTTTTGGAGGTAAGACTTAATCCAGGAAAGAGCAGTACCTGAGATTCCTATACTGATGAGGGTGTTGATGAGGATGTTATGATTAACGGTATCGAAAGTGGCGGAAATATCTAGCATGGCAATGAGGTAGGAGTTACCAGCATCCATTCCTTTGATGATGGTATCTGTAAGGGAGAGGAGTAGGGATTCCGTGCTGAGATGTTTTCGGAAACCATATTGTGTTGGTAGGAGTATGTTGGATTGTTCAAGGTGGTCAGAGAGGCGGGAGTTTACTAGTTTCTCAATGACTTTGGAGAGAAAAGGGAGATTGGAGATGGGACGGAGGTTAGATAGATTGGAGGGATCAAGGGAGGGTTTTTTTTAGGATGGGCTTGACCACAGCTTGTTTCAGGGAGTTTGGGACCAAGCCGTGTTCAAGAGAACAGTTCACTATTTTGGAAAGTGAAGTGGCTATGGTTTTAGGAATAGCGAGTAGAAGTTTGGTGGGAATAGTTTCCGAGGGATGGGAGGAAGGTCTCATCTTTTTTAAGATGTTCTCTATTTCTAGGGTTGAGGAGGGTTCAAACGATGAGAGGATGGTGGGTGTGTGTGGGGTGGGGGGGGGGGTTATGCTGTTGGTAATGGGGATATTTTTGGTATTAGGGGTAAATTTGGCAGTGATGTTGGAAATTTTGTTCTTAAAGAAAAGGGCAATTTCATTGCATCGGGTCTGTGTGGAAGGAACTTGTGGTGGAGACACGTTGGGTTTGGTAAGATTTGAGACCAAGGTAAATAGGGCCTTGGGGTTGAACTGGAGGTGGTGAATTTTCTTGGCATAGTATTCTTTTTTTGTTTTTTGAATGGCGTTTCTATATGCATGCATAAGTTGGTAGTAGGTGGTTTTTGTGGCAGGAGTGGGGTGTTTGCGCCAGTGTCTTTCAGCTGCTCTGAGTTGGATTTTTTTGGGTTTTGAGTGTGTGGGTGTACCAGGGTTTTTTGGATGATTTGGTTTGTGTAATTGTTTTTTGAATGATTGGACATAGATTGTTTGCAATATTTAGGGTAGTCTCTGCCCAGGAGATTATGGCACTATCTGCTGTCTCCAGGTCAATGTGATTTGGGATGTTGGCGCAGGCCGTTTCAAGGGCGTCTAGGGGGCAGGTTTTGCGGAATTGGAAGGATTTAGGCTGAGAAAGAGAGGAGGGGGATGGGGTTTGTAGAGTGAGGGTTGTATTGATGATGGAGTGGTCAGACCAGGGGACAGGGAGGCATGCGGGGGAGTGGATGACTTTGATGAGTGAGTTAGTGAAGATAAGGTCAAGGGTATGACCGGCTTTGTGGGTTGGGGAGTGAATAATTTGTGTGAATCCCATCGCGTCTAAGGATGAGATGAAGGCTTCGCATGGTGGGGATTGTGGTGTGGAGTCGACATGAAGGTTAAAATCGCCAAGGAGTATCGTGGGGATGTCGGGAGAGAGGGAGATGGTGAGGAATTCAATGAGGGGGGAGGGGTCTTTTTCTAGTAGACCAGGAGGGGTATAGATAAGGCAGATTTTTAGGGATTGCGATTTGAAGAGGCCTACTTCGTATTGTTTGGGAATATTGCAGGTTTGTGGGGTGAGCTTGAATTCTCTCTTAGCTATAAGGAGTAAGCCTCCTCCTCTTTTCTTTTTGCGGGGGATAGAGAAAATGTCATAGGTTTCAGAAGGTAGTTGGTTAATGAGAGGGGTGTCACAGGGTTTAAACTAGGTTTCAGTTACCGCAAAAATTTCTGGTTTGGTGTCAGTTAAGATATCATGAAGAAGGTGTGTTTTTTGTTTCAGGGATTGGGCGTTAATGAGTAGAAGAGAGATGAGGGAGAGGGTGAGGGCTTGCGTGGTGGGAGATAAGGGGATGGGGGTCAGATGCCTTTTTAGAGCGTTGTGCGGGCTGCAATGGGGGGGGATAGTTTTGAGGGGTGTCTGAATAGATAGTTGGGGGGACAGAGGAAGGAGTGTGGAGGCATTGTGGGGTGGAGGGCTAGCAGAGATATAGTGGGGCGAAAAACAATTATGAGATGCAGACACCGTAATGCAATTGAACAGAGTAAGTTATGAGATGTAGACACCGTAATGCAATTGAATAGAGTAAGTTATGAGATGCAGGCACCGTAGTACAATTCTTCAGAGAAAGTCATGAGAAACAGACACACTTACGTAAGATACAATTGATGTGATAGTACAGTGTGTTGAAAGGAATTATCTGGAGGAGGGCAGAGATTAGAGGGCGGTCTATGGCCTGCCTTTAGTGGGCGCAGTCCTCTTATGGCGGATTCTTGTCTCAGGAGTGGCGGGTGCGACGGCTCCTGACCTCGACGGGAAAATGCCGGCCTCGTGGATCTGTAGGGACCTCGGAAGACAGGCGGGATTAGCGGACGGAGTACTCAGGCAGGTGTAGGGAGGTAGAAGGGAGGCTTGAAGGAGGCGCACGAAGGGGCGCACAAAGGGGCGGGCCCCTTTGTCGCGCACCTTCGGCGCGCAACACCGATGGGGGCGTCTCAGATTTAAATCCCCCGCTTACCGCTGACGTGGAGGTAAGTATATCCAATCGGCTGCTGCTGCGTCTGGGAGGAGGCGGAGTGGAGGGACCGGTCGCATGGCCGGCGCTGGAGCCCCGGAGGCGAGTGCTGTGCGTTTAATTTGGGCCTTGCCCCGACGGGCTTCAGCGCCGGATGCGCAGGCCTAGCAGCAGATTCTGTGGAGAAGCAGCGTGGCGAGGATCGCGGCAGAAAGGACGCCGATGGGGGCGTCTCAGATTTAAATCCCCCGCTTACCGCTGACGTGGAGGTAAGTATATCCAATCAGCTGCTGCTGCGTCTGGGAGGAGGCGGAGTGGAGGGACCGGTCGCGTGGCCGGCGCTGGAGCCCCGGAGGCGAGTGCTGTGCATTTAATTTGGGCCTTGCCCCGACGGGCTTCAGCGCCGGATGTGCAGGCCTAGCAGCAGATTCTGTGGAGAAGCAGCGTGGCGAGAATCGTGGCAGAAAGGAGGAGCAGCGTGGCGAGGATCGCGACAGAAAGGAAATGGACTGATTCAAGTGAAAATCTGAAACTACTTTTGTCAAAAAGGAAGGAACAGTATATGCAGCTGTATCTCCCCCGGAGTCACTTGAAGGAATGGCTCCCAGCAAGACAAGACCTGCAGCTTGGAAACTCTACATGCAGAACAAATTGCCACAAGAAACACAGTTTTCAAGGTCAGAAACCACAAGGAAGCTTACACAACGATCAAAAAGTAGGGCCCGCTAAGAATTCCAAAACCAGATTAAGATTCCACAAGGGCACGGGCAACCACAAGGGAGGACGAAGAAGATATTGCACTCCTTTCAAGAAACCAACAAGGGTCCATCATTCACCCAACCCCTGAAACAGGCAAAAGCCGCTACTTGTACCTTTAAGGAATTAAGGGTCAACCCTTTATTCAATCCATTCTGCAAAAATTCCAAAATGAGCGGGATCTTAATCTTCACACCAAGCTTCAAACACTCGCCAACTCGCACATAAGCCAAGGAAGTGAAAAACTTTCTTGCTTGCAGTAAGATAGCAATCACTGCAATAGAATATCCACGCTTCAGCAAGCGAGCCCTCTCAAGGGCCATACCATAAAACAAAATCAAGTTGGTTCTTCGTGAAGAACAGTCCCCTGTTGCACCTGACCTTTGGCTTGTTTCACCGTACTGCTTGTTCGCTGCCTGTCCGTACTCCTGGTCTGCTCACGGCTTCCTCTGACTTCCGCCTGCCTCAACCCGGACTTCCTGATGCTGCCTTGCCTTCTCCTTGGACTCAACGTGAGAAGATCCGCACCTAAGTCTTGCTGGCCCCAACAACCAAGAGCTCAACCTGAGGGGAACGAGGGCTGGTATAGGTGAAGCTCCAGCTGGGTCTTCTCCACCAGTACTGCCTCCTGGCAACGAGGACCACTGGGGGCTGTCCCTTGGTGGTGGTTCCAAGTCTTGTCCTGGTTCAAGGGTCCACACAACCAACAGGTTGCCAAGGCCAAGGACCCGGCGGACTTGAGCAGCCTCCAAGCCATTCCAGGATTGGTTCAGTGACTTCAGCAGCAGCAACAGTGCTTGGACGTCCTGGCAGCCACAGTAGAGCTTCTGGCCAACAGACTGGACTCAGCACCGATGCCCGGTGTCTCTCCACCAGCAGCAGCACCGGCTCCTGCCATTTCCTTCCACTTTCCGACACCTTCCCGCTATGCTGGGGACCCGAGCAGTGTCGTGGCTTCTTGAACCACTGTTTTATGCACTTTTCCTTGTAACCAGCACAGTTTACTAGTGACTAGGTCAAGACCACCATCAACCTGTCGCTGCTCAACAGCAAGGCTCTGGCATGGGCCTCCCCCCATGGGAAAGCAGAGACTCCCTACTTGTGGACCTCCCCCGCTTTGTTCAGACCTTTAAACAGGTCTTTGATGAGCCTGGCCGGCAGTCTGCGGACGCCTCGGACCTCCTTCACTTCCGTCAGGGGTCTCGCTCCTTGGTGGACTAAGCCGTTGAGTTCTGCACCCTGGCGTCGGAGCTAGGCTGGCGAACTGATAGCCTTCATAGCATTTTCCTAGGATTAGCTTCCAGAATCAAAGATGAGCTATCCTCCTGGGTTCTTGTGGCCTGGTTTGGCCTCTGTTGGAAACAGGATGCTGGGCTTGATGGACCCTTGGTCTGACCCAGCATAGCAATTTCTTATGTTCTTAATCGACCCGCTGCCTACAGCACTGCTTCCGGGAACTAAAGCCCAGGTGCAGGACCGTATCCATGGCACCATCCTTCTCTCAGCCCCTGGCTCCGCCATCACCCCTTGATACAGCACCCTCTCAGGGTGACGAACCCATTCAGGTCGGCCACAGACATCTCATGCCGGAGGAAAGGCAGCGGTGCAGGACCTTAGGGATTTGTCTCTATTGTGCCAGTAAGGGCCAAATGCTGGCCCAGTGTCCCGAGAGACCGGGAAACTCCAGAGCCTAGATGTAAAGAGGGCGATGACCCTAGGCTGAGTAAATCCTTCTCCCTAATGCACCGCTCCGGTAACTCTCGTTTACCCCAACGGCTCCTTCCCTACATTGGCCTTCACTGACTCCGGGGCCAGGGGGAATTTTATCCTGTTGGACCTCATCAAGCAACCACAGAACATAAGAACATGCCATACTGGGTCAGACCAAGGGTCCATCAAGCCCAGCATCCTGTTTCCAAGAGTGGCCAATCCAGGTCATAAGAACCTGGCAAGTACCCAAAAACTATATCTATTCCATGTTACCATTGATAGTAATAGCAGTGGCTATTTTCTAAGTCCACTTAATTTATAGCAGGTAATGGACTTCTCCTCCAAGAACTTATCCAATCCTTTTTTTAAAACACAGCTATACTAACTGCACTAACCACATCTTCTGGCAACAAATTCCAGAGTTTAATTGTGCATTGAGTAAAAAAGAACTTTCTCCGATTAGTTTTAAATGTGCCACATGCTAACTTCATGGAGTGCCCCCTAGTCTTTCTATTATCCGAAAGAGTAAATAACCGATACACATCTACCCGTTCTAGACCTCTCATGATTTTAAACACCTCTATCATATCCCCCCTCAGCCGTCTCTTCTCCAAGCTGAAAAGTCCTAACCTCTTTAGTCTTTCCTCATAGGGGAGCTGTTCCATTCCCCTTATTTTGGTAGCCCTTCTCTGTACCTTCTCCATCGCAATTATATCTTTTTTGAGATGCGGCGACCAGAATTGTACACAGTATTCAAGGTATGGTCTCACCATGGAGCGATACAGAGGCATTATGACATTTTCCGTTTTATTCACCATTCCCTTTCTAATAATTCCCAACATTCTGTTTGCTTTTTTGACTGCCGCAGCACACTGAACCAATGATTTCAATGTGTTATCCACTATGATGCCTAGATCTCTTTCTTGGGTTGAAGCACCTAATATGGAACCTAACATTGTGTACGTATAGCATGGGTTATTTTTCCCTATATGCATCACCTTGCACTTATCCACATTAAATTTCATCTGCCATTTCGATGCCCACTGTTCCCAGGATGCCACCACTGGTGATTTCTTCTATTCGTAGAAACCCGTTACCAGGTAGGGTCACCCACGTCACTGCCCGGTGAGGCTCCGCACTGGGATTTTCCACGAAGAAGAGATTTCGTTCTTTGGAGAAGGACATTCACCCGGTGGTACTGGGACTCCCGTGGCTTTCCCCGCATTGACTGGGAGACACTGCAGCTCGCCTCCTGGGGACCCAATTGCTATTCTACCTGTCTCCATGACTTACCCCGGCCTAGACTCCTGCTTGCCACGATCTCGCCAGCCCTGCCAGCCCAGTATGCGGATTTCGTGGACGTATTCTCTAAGAAGAAGGCAGAGGCACTCCCTGAGCACTGCCCGTTTCACTGCACCATTGACCTCCTGCCAGACACCATGCCCCCCCCCCTCGAGGCCGGGTGTACCTACTGTCTCTTCCTGAGACCCAGGCTATGTCACAGTATATCCGCGAGAACCTGGAGAGAGGTGCTTCATCCGCCCTTCCACCTCACCAGCGGGCGTCAGATTCTTCTTTGTGGCGAAGAAGGACAGTACTTTGAGACCTTGCATTGACTAGAGAGGCCTAAATGCCATCAGGCGCAGAGACCGGAACCCACTTTTTCTCTCATCCTGGAACTGCTGGACCACCTCCAGGGAGCAAAGATTTTCAATAAGTTGGACCTCCGCGGGGCCAATAGGAAGGCGGGGTGGGTAATGCAGGAAGTGGTCCCATATATGGCTTCTACATAGTGCAGAAGGCTTGGTAATTAAGTAATACAAACTCTGAGGAAAATAATTCCACTGTGCCTACCAGCGGAACACCCTTGGAGCACTTTGCCCCCTCCTGGCCTAACCTTCACCCTCTGCTTCCCAAATGAGGAAATCTCAGAATGAAGCCTACACAGGAAGCCATCCAAATGAGACACCCCAGTCCCCAGCATCCTAGCTGCCCCCGAGGGCCCTCCAGAATCTCTTTGCTTTTCCCCCAAGAGTCTAGAAGGAAGATAAGGTGAAAGGTGAAAGAGCAGGGCAGGGAGCAAAACTAGAATGAGAAAAAGAGTCTAGCCCTACTCTACCACAGTGCTGGACCCTTAACCCTTAGGGGTACAGGGAGGAAGCCAGCGAGGAGCTCAGCCTAGAGAGAGATTTTTTTCTTCTCTCTGTGACCAGGCTACCACTGGGGGAAGTAGTCTCTAAGGACAGCTGTCCCAGGAGCCAATAGGCTCAACCAAGGACAAGACCTAACTAGGAGCCTGGGAGCAGACTATAGATCATCTTCACTAGTCTCAAACTGCTGGAGACAGACTCCTTGCAACTGCCTGAGACCACAGTTCTCTTGTAGCCAGATGTGATGTCACAAGGGAGAAAAGGATGTGTTCTCTGTCTCAGACAGCTGTGAAAGAGGGAAATCCCATAGGTTTTTTGTTATAATGTAAACTAAAATGATTTGTAACTTGTTACAAGAATATCGGTATATAAAAGAGCCCTAAATAAATAAGTAAATAAATAAATGTAAGGGCTGGTCTAGAAGGAAGATAAGGAAATCTACATATATGAAGTCTCCAAAGTATGTATGTCTGTTTCATGGGCCTTCTTGTAATCTGTGGAATGTCTCTAGCCTTGGGCCCAGCTGTTCTTAATATACTTTGTCTGTGTTTTGGTACTGCATAATTTATGGGTACTTTATATTCTGCCATCAAAACTTTTAATACAGGGATTATACTGGGTGCTGTTCACTGGGTCCGTATTCAGTCAAAAGGGGAGGACCCCAGGCATTTGCTGGTCTGTATAAATCCCGTTCCATTGTTGACCATGCTACTTCTTGACCAGCCATCACCTAGGACACCAGGATCACCATCCAAGCTCAACTAGTCTGCTCAGCCTATTCTGTCCTTTGAAAGCTGAAAAGTCTTGAATTTAACACTGTTTTCTCACATTCCTATATGAACTGGACAATTTTCCTATGTTTTGTTTTTTTTTAATTTTTGGGAATGTGTAAACATCGGCAAAGATATAAATCATGAGGAAAAATATTCATCCTAATAAACTCAATCCCACCTTCTGTAGTCAGTGAGAATACACTCCACCTAGGAAGAACTGCATTAATCTGAGTATTTTTTTTTCATATTTCTTTATTGGTATTTTCATAAATAACATGAACAACATATCCAACAACTAGATCATGGAACAGACTATCTCCTTTTAGAAAAGCGGATACAAATACAGACACAAGTACATCCCATCCCCCCCCCATCTCCAGTGTCTCCTGCCAACAAATTTAAGTCAACTGTGTCCTATTGATCCAGTCGTTGTAGGTCGAGATGATTCCACATACTCTAGGTTCAGGCATTTATTAAAAAGGTCCTCCTGGAATTTGGGAGTTCTGCCCAGTAACTACTCCAAATGGAGGCACTCGTCTGCTGAACCTTTGGTGACTTAGGTTTAGCCGACATATGTTCATATAGGAACAGTGTATATAGACAAGCCTTCCAGTGTTCTGTCATCGGCCGTTTGGATGAAATCCATTGTGTGTTATCGTTTGAAGCGATATTGTCAAAGCCTTTTCCAGGAAGTCTCAATTCGGTTCTATGAGAGTCACCAAGCTAGGTCCAAAAATCCGAAATAGACAAAGCTTAGAGTCCCTGGGTATCTGCTTGTGCAAAATCCTAAGTCCGTCAGAACTTCTTCCCAGTATTGTCTTATCAAGGTACATTCCCATACACGTGGAAAAAGGTTCCTCTTGCAGTGTGGCATTTCAAACAAAGATCAGAGTCACACAATTTGGCTGCATTTATCCATACTCGTGGTATATACGTACAATGAAGCATTTTAAACCCAACATCTTTCAAGGTTACATTTTCTGAAACTGTTGCGCATCGTTTAATAACTTGGGAGATCTTTGCACAAGTTAGTGTGATACCTGTCTGCTTTATCCACTTATTCTGTATGGCAAGTATTACGCTGCTGAGAATCTAGAACATGAGTTGGACTTACTTCCCCTGGGTTTAAATAACCCCTGTATACTATTATATTTAGGGAAATCCTGGTCATATACCAATATTGATTGAGCATAAATGTCTAGCTTGCAGATAGGCATAAAAGTCTTTTGATGGTATCCCGTACGTCGTTTGAAGGTCAGTAAATCCTTTTACAGTAGTAAAGCCCTCCTCAAGGAGATGGTGTATGCATCTTAGCCCCATAAGGGCCCACTTGGAAAAGACTGGCGAGTCCAAGCCCGCTGTGAATTGGGGATTACCCCCCCAAGGAAAGGACCGGGGTAAGAAGTCCCCTCATACATAATTTCCCATTACACAGGAATGTCCATGCTCGTCTCCCTGAGTTTATAAGCAGGCTATGTTTAAACCGGTGTGGGATTTCACCTCCTGGGATTTGTATCAGGTTTTCTGGTTTGTACAGGTGCATCCAGTCCAGAGTAAATTGAAGGGGGATACAATAATGTGTACCATTAACCCAATCATATATGTGTCTAAGGACACATGCAAGGTTATAGTCTCGCCAGTTTGGACAGGAGAGCCCCCCGTGTATGCGATCCACCATCAGCGATGAGAGAGGTAATCTGGCTTTATGTTTGCCCCATATCAAGGTTCGGGAATGAGCGACTTATCCTTGTAAGATCATAGTTTGTCAACCAAATTGGGAACTACTGCAAAACAAAGCCAGCAGGGTAGCTCCATCATTTTGAGTAGAAATATTCTACCGGTTAGTGATAAAGGTAAAGATGCCCAAGACTAATTTATGCTCCATAGTTTTGAGTAAATAGTCTATGTTAGTTCTGTATAAAGTAGATATGTCCCTGGGGATACGTACCCCTAAATAGCGCATTTCCTTGGCTACCCATCTTAATGGAAAACTTCTCTTCCATTCCCTTTGTACGGAGGGGCCCAACGCTAATGCTTCCAATTTCTCAGTATTAATCTTCAATCCTGCAAATGCCCCAAATTGAGTTTGACGGAGGAGGACTTTATGCAAGGATTGTTGAGGGTCTAAGAGGAATACTAGCACATCATCAGCGAACGCTGAGACTTTGAAGCATTGTCTACCTCACGTGAACCCATGAAATCGATGGATCCTCCTCTAATTTACGAAGTAAGGAGTCTATAGAGCAGCGGTTCTCAACCGGTGTGTCGCGACACCCTAGTGTGTCGCCAAGCACCGGCTGCTGTGTCGCGTGTTCCTGGTCTCTCCTGCTGCTCTTTCTTCCCTGCTGCCGTTGCCGCTGGGCTATCAGCACGTTCAAGCCCAGCGGGAACGGCAGCGGCGCTAAAAGAAGCTGTGGTACTTGTGGCTGGGCCTTTTCTTCTTCCCGCGCCCCCCCCCCCCCCCGGTGACCCGGAACAGGAAGTGATACACGGTGCGCGGGAAGGAGAAAGAGCCGGCCCGTGCCGCGTGATAAAGTAGCAGCGGCAGCAGCAGCATCATCGCCCCCGGGCAATCGAAGCAGCCGGTAATCGAGAAAGGAGAGAGCAGCAGGAGCCTCCCGCGGTCGATGGAATTCTTCGCCGAGGCTCTGCTAACTTTACTTAAGACAACTCTTGTGGGGGGGGGGGGTGGGAGGGAGAGAACTGGAGTTGGCGGGATGCGCTCGTGGTCATTCCCTGCATGCACGCGCACCGCTGCTCCGTCTCGGGACTCGGCAGCGGCTTTGTGACCTAACAGATCCGTTCTTCCTGATGGCCGGATGGCTGGAAAAAAAAGTAAGTCGCGCAGCGGGAGGCAGGAGAGGCCCGATCGGGGCTGCAAAAAGTAAGTTGCTTCGCCGCTTCACACCGTCAGTGTCTCTTCTTCCCTCCTCCCGAAGCAGGGCGCGAAAAGCAGCCTTGCTCCGGGAGGAGGGAAGAAGAGACACTTTTTTTTTTTTTGCTTCGGGAGGAGGGGAGAGGACTGGGGCTGCCCCGGAGACCGGCACCCATGATCGCGGCCGGGGCAGGTGAGCGGGGGCTGGGGGAAAGCTTGCCACTTACCCTTACCCCTGCCTCTACAGCAGGGGTAAGGGTAGGCGGTAAGTTAGCAGGTTAAACGCGCGACAAAACGGCAGGGAAAGATAGCGATAGTCGGGGCGCGGGTTACGGGATGCTAGGGAATAGCTAATTCGCTCGTTTGCATGCAATATACATGCCGCGTGCAGAAGGGGTTGCCCGGGGATTTTAGGACGCGGTAGGAGAAGGTTAAAGGGGATTCGGGATCGCAGGAAGGGATAACGCGGCCGGAAAGTGAGTAGAACGCGGCTTAGGAGCAGGGTAAACGCGGCCGCACTTTACAGGATAGACCTGTATGTGAGAGAAAGAGCATGGGAGTGGGAAGCCTGTGTGTGTGTGCATGCATGAGAGCGAGAGACTGGTTGGTAAGGTGAAGGGATGTGTGAGAGAAAGAGACTGGTGTGTGTGAATATGAGAGAAAGAATCAGGTCTATCCTGAAAAGTGCGGCCGCGTTTACCCTGCTCCTAAGCCGCGTTCTACTCACTTTCCAGCCGCGTTATCCCTTCCTGCGATCCCGAATCCCCTTTAACCTACCCCTACCGCGTCCTAAAATCCCCAGCCAACCCCTTCCGCACGCGGCATGTATATTGCATGCAAACGAGCGAATTAGCTATTCCCTAGCATCCCGTAACCCGCGCCCCGACTATCACTATCTTTCCCTGCCGTTTTGTCGCACGTTTAACCTGCTAACTTACCGCCTACCCTTACCCCTGCGGTAGAGGCAAGGGTAAGGGTAGGAGGTAAGCTTTCCCCCAGCCCCCGCTCAGGGGTGCCGGTCTCCGGGGCAGCCCCAGTCCTCTCCCCTCCTCCCGAAGCAAAAAAAAAAAAAAAGCGAAAAAAACGTAAAAGCAAAAAGTAAGTCGCTTCGCCGCTTCACACTGTCAGTCTCTTCTTCCCTCCTCCCGGAGCAAGGCTGCTTTTCGCGCCCTGCTTCGGGAGGAGGGAAGAGACTGACAGTGTGAAGCGGCGAAGCCCCGATCGGACCTCTCCTGCCTCCAGCTGCACGACTTACTTTTTTTTCCAGCCGTCCAAGTCGTGCAGCGGGAGGCAGGAGAGGTCCGATCGGGGCTTCGCCGCTTCACACTGTCAGTCTCTTCCCTCCTCCCGAAGCAGGGCGCGAAAAGCAGCCTTGCTCCGGGAGGAGGGAAGAAGAGACTGACAGTGTGAAGCGGCGAAGCGACTTACTTTTTGCAGGCGTCCATCTTCGCGAGCAGCTGGAGGCAGGAGAGGTCCGCCGATGTCCGGAGGGGGGTGCAAAAAGTAAGTCGCTTCGCCGCTTCGTACTGCCAGTCCCTTCTCCCCTCCTCCCGGAGCAAGGCTGCTTTTCGCGCCCTGCTTCGGGGGGGGGGGGGGGGACGACTGGTATCTGTCATTTCAAATGACATTTGAAATGACAGATACCAGCGTGGCGTGAAGCGTTAGGCCCGCGCACCCAGGATACTGTATAGGCGCTCTATCCAGTAAAATGGGTTGCGCGGGCCTAACACTTCACGGGCCCTTCTTAGACGTGGTTTACATTTGCATAAAATTATTGTTCAGGATCGAGCGGTAGGTGAGCTGCACTGTGCGTGCAGCAACCGGGGGTGCGCCGGGCACTAACGCAGCTCTTCCTACCGCTCGGTACTGGATAGACCTGAATGTGATTCAGGGAATGAGAAGCCTGTGCAGTGGAGAGCGAGCATGGAAATGAGAGAGAGACTGGTGTGTGTGTATGTATGTGTATGTAACAGAGAGAAAGTGATTATGGGAATGAGAAGCCTGTGCATGTGAAGAGAGTGAGAATGGGAGTGAGAAACCTGGGTGTGTGTGAGACACAGCATGGGAGTGAGAAGCCTGTATAACTGAAAGAACATGGGAGTGGGAAGCCTGTGTGTGTGTATGCATGAGAGAGATCAGGTGACTGGTGTGTGTGTGTGTGCGTGTGTATGAGAGAGAAAGAAAGTGATTATGGGAATGAGAAGCCTGTGCATGTGGAGAGAACAAGCATGGGAGTGAGAGACTGGTGAGTGTGTGTGAGACAGAGAAAATGATTATGAGAGTGAGAAGCCCGTATATGTAAGTAGAACACAGGAGTGGGAAGCCTGTGTGTGTGTATGGCATGAGAGAAACTGTTCAGGAAGGTGACTGATGTGTGTGTCAAAGACTGGGAGATGATTAGTGTGTGAGAGACAGAAACTGGTCATGGGGGCATGACTGGTATGGTGTGTGTGTGTGTGAGAGACATGGGCATTAAGGAAGAGGACCATGAGTATAGAGCTTAGCCTCTACTGCTGCTTCTGCTGTGTGTTACAGCCTGCATGGAAGAGGAGTAGGAGAGCTGCTGGAGGGGGTAAGTAAAGGTGGCTTTTTAAGTTTATTTTTCTTGATTGACTGCCATTTTAATTATTTAATATTATGTGATGTGTCTGCTTTTTTTGAAATATTTTATTGGTGTTTGGAGAATTTTTTAATAGTTTTTATGAGTTTTTAATTGTTGGATGTTATTCTGTTCATAGCTGTTTAGAAACATTTATTCTGCTTATTAGTATAGTTTTACAATTATTTCTGTGTGGGGATCTATAGCTGCTTGCTAGTTCTGTTTTCCTAATAAGAGGTGTATTGGTTTTTAGGGCCTGATTTAATATTTATAGTGTTGCCTTTTCATAGATAGGGTTGCTCCTATTTGAGTGTATTCCATAATACAGGTGTAAATGTGTGCGGATTAGTTTATGTGCATTACTACAGATCCTGGGAGTATGTTAGGTCGGTTCTGTGTCTGTTACCGAGATGAAATATTTTACTAGCATGTAAGAGTTTTATCAGTCTTCTTAGTTGTGTTTTCTCAAGAGGACATGCATTGGTGGTAAACTGCTGTCTTTTCATAAGTAGGGCTATTGAGCCTGGAAGTAGAAGGAGTTTGAGTTGCTGTTACTGAGATGACACCAGAACCAGAATATCTTTTTTGTAGGGTGAGTTGTATGGGGAATGTCATAATTCTGCTTTACATCCATTATTGTGGGTCAGGGGGGTTCCCGTGGATGCAAACTGTACTTTTACATCTAGCCCCGTGACGATCATGGGTCAGTGTGTCACGCATGTGAGAACCATCTGTCAGGTGTGTCCCGACAGAAAAAAGGTTGAGAACCACTGCTATAGAGAGTATATACAACAGCGGGGAAAGAGGGCAGCCCTGTCTAGTCCCATGGAACTATGAAAAGTCCTCTGATACCTGACCATTCGCCAGTATCGCCGATTTTGGGCTATGGTAGAGCATGGAAATATTCTGAAGTATTTCTCCAGGGAAGCCATATCTTTCTAGGACCAAAAATAAGTACGGCCAGAATACGCTATCGAATGCCTTTTCGGAATCGAAGCCCACTACCATAGCCTCCACACCGTTCTGTTGGCATTCCTCCATTGAAATAATCAGTTTTGTTATGTTAGAACTGATAGCCCTCCCTTTAACAAAACCGACTTGATTGCCTGTAATGATGGCAGGAAACACCCTACCCAGACGGTCTGACAAAACTTTTGCGAACAATTTTGTCTCAAAATTGAGAAGCGATATTGGTCTGTAGGCTGCTGGGGATGATAAACCCTTACCAGGTTTCTCGAGGACAGTAATGAAAGCCCTGGTTACCGCTTCTGGGAACAGACGCTTTTGTTGTGCCCCCTGGAAGAACTGGAGAAGATCCTCTGAGGCATGGTTAATCAAGATTTTGTAATATTCTGCGCTCATGCCATCTGGCCCTGGCACTTTGTTTCGCTTACTACTTTTAATGACAGAGAGGAGCTCGGTAAGCATAAGCGGCGAGTTTAGCCTCTCCAACTGTTCGCCTGAGATAGTGGGAAATGTGAAGACCTTTAAAGAATTCTTCTTCCTGCTTCGCCCCCCCCCCCCCCCCCCAAGCCTATCTTCCGTGTAAAGGGATTGGTAGAATCTCCTGAACTCGGCACAGATATCCTTACTGTTAGTGATGGGCTTGCCCTGGGCATCCTTCAGTTTATCTATATACGTTTTCCCTCTTTGCAACTTAACCATGTTAGCCAGTAGTCGCCCCGCCTTATTTCCAAAGCGGAATAACCAGTGTGCTCCCCTCTGCAAAGACTGCTGGGCCCGTGTGTGCAAAAGGGAGTTTAAAGTCTGTAGCAGTTCCCTGTATGTCCTTTGATTCTGGCTAGAGTTACATTGGGCTAGATGTATTTTCGCTTGGCCCAACTGTGTTTCCAATTCAATAATATTCTTATGCATGGCCTTGGACTTTGCAATCAAATAGGAAGTAATTTCCCGCCTCATGACTACTTTACTTGTTTCCCAGTACAACTGTGGGTCTACTTTATGTTTGTAGTTATGACTTTCAAATTCCCGCCATCTATCTTGGAGGTACAATATAAATTGTTTGTCCTCTGCAAGGTGGACCGGGAATTTCCATAATGTGGCCAAGGGTGCATCAGACTCTGACCTGTCATCTACCCAAATCAGCGCATGGTCTGAAATTTGGATAGTCCCAATTTCTGCACGCTTTACCCTAGGAAATAATCTATCCGCCACCAAAATGTAATCTGAGACATCGTTGCATGTGCCCGTGAGACATGTGTGTAATCACGTTCGGTAGGGTGAAGACGCCGCCAAATATCAACCAGATGAAGTTTCCTATATAGGAACGCAATATCACGATCCTGAGGGCCTCCTGTCGGAGTTAATGACTGTGATTTATCAAGGCTCGGCTTATGTACAAAATTAAAGTCACCTAGTAGTATGAGAGGCCCACTCAGAACCAGTAGTATGATATTAACTAGCATTTGAAAGAATGAGTGTGTGTATGCATTGGGAGCATACCCTGAACATAAAGTAACCTCCCGGCCTTGTAGACTACCAATAATGATGAGAATCCACCCCTCAGAATCTGAGAGTTGTTTCAGATAAAAACGGAGTCTCTTATGAATGAGAATCGCAATACCCGCCTTTCTTCCTACCACCGGGTTATAAAAGCATTGTCCCACCCAACTTCTGTTAAGTTTCTTACTTTCCCCTTCTGATAAATGTGTTTCTTGCATCCCAACCACATCAGCATGGTGCCTTTGTAAAGCACTTAGGATCTTTTGTGGCTTGATTGGCGACCCCAATCCCCTTACATTCCAGGAACAGTATCGTAGATGACCTATTTTACTGATGGCATACACATATAAAGCTTTAGATTCTCATTTTCACAGTAGCTGCGGAGCCCCCCAGCCTGGACTCGCAGCCGCTGAAATCCCCAACCTTCCTGATGGAAAACATTAGCAAGTAGGACTGTGGCTACATCAAGATCACTGTAATAGAGAGAAACACCCTTTATCTTTCCCCTGATTCCTTCAGCCTCCCTCCCTTCCCAACCCTCTTGAATAATCCCCCCCCGTGGTATGATATCCCCAATCTGCCATACCACCCCAAATATCCCTATGATCCCAAATCTTCAAATTGCCCCTAGAAATGGGGTAATATTTTATTTTTATTTATTTATTTAGGTTTCTTCTATACCAGCATTCATGAGCAGATCACATCATGCCGGTTTACATTAGAACAGGGGGTGCATAGAACGATAAAACTTTAACTGGTGCATAAGGGTTGCAGTTACATTTAAACAAGGTAATAGAACTGTTAGAAGATCAGTAATAGATGCGTTCGGGAGCTGCCCCCCACAGTCTGATAATCTAGCTGACCCATGAAAACAGTAAGCGTATCATAACATTATTATATATGTGAATCTGCACGCCTCAAACAATACCTGGCAGTAAACATTATAAGGTAAAACAGTGACTACAGCAGGCTGAAAAGCTACCTGCTCTCGTCGGGGTCTAACTTGTCCCGGTAGCCAAAACCAACCAGCTACAGATTATCCCATGCAGCTTTCATCTTTGCGCCTCCAGGCTAGCGATCCAGTCTGCCACTTTATCTGGTGCATCAAAAGTGAATACCTTGGGAGATCACGTGATGCAGTGAGCCTAGCGAGACGTTCTCTCTCGCAGCTCCGGGTGCTGGCCCACCAACGCCGATAAATTGACCTGAAATCGCACCAAATTTTAAAAAAACAGCGGGATCCTCGGGGAGCTGAAGAACAGAGGAACGCGATTCACACTTTGTGTTGGCTGGCCATGACATCAAAACCGCCGCGAAAAGAAAAAGCGAAGCTGCCCGGAGCGGACCCTAAAATGGCGGACAGCAGGCGGCTCTTGGAAGGTGCGAGTCTGGATGAAGACGCGGTAACGCGCCTGACTGCAGCTGTCGTGGCGGCGCTTGAAAATAAGTTTGACAACATAAATGAAAATTTTAGTGTTGTTAAAGAAACGCTGGGGGACATCGGCAAAAGAATTGATATAGCTGAAGGCAGAATATCGGCGGTAGAAGAAGATCACCAGAACCTGACTGCACGAGTACTAGCCCTGGAATCCTCAGCCAAGATGGTGGAGGAGAAACTGGAGGACCTGGAAAACAGAGCACGCCGGAATAACTTAAAATTTCTGGGGATCCCAGAAGACGTGCAGGACGGTGAGCTCTCAACCTTTTTGGCCAACTGGCTACCAGGTGCGCTAACTTTGCCTACATTGGAGGGGAAATTAGAAGTGGAGCGGGCGTATCGACTGGGACCGCGAAGGGAGACGGAAAAACGCCTGAGGCTGGTCACTGCCAGGTTTCTGAATTGGGCACAGAGAGCAACAATTCTCACCGCATTTCAGAAACAGAGGGATCTACCATACAAGGATCACAAAGTTGTCATTTTCCAGGACTTTTCAGTGGCGGTGGCAGCCAAGAGGCGGCGATTTTCAGTGGTGTGTAATGATTTATATAACCAAAATGTCCCCTTCGTTCTACAATTCCCTGCTCTGTTGAAGGTCTGGCGAGATGGTAAAGTGCTCTCTTTTGAGACACCGGACAAAGCAACGGAATGGATGAACGAACACTTGGGTCATCGCTGATAAGTGTGAGTGATAGCGATGTGCGAGATAGGTGAAGGATGCTGTCTAGCTGCCATGGGACAGATGGTTATCCATGCTATAGTGGCAGGTGATACAGAGTGCTTTCCAACGATTACCATCCCCCCGAGATGTAAAGAGGACACTTGGGCCTAGGGGGGCAGAATTATGCGCATTATATGAATGTTGTTAATTCTTATTGATGGTTTACATGCTGTTCCTAACCGGATTTACTTGTAGGGGAGGGCCAGCACCCGAATGCATTTTATACGGATCTCCAGCCCGAGTTCTAACGGGCAATGTGTCGAGGGGGAGAAAGTTTATTGGGAGGGGGATGGGTAAGGGGGGGGCTGGTTGCTTGGGTGGGTATGTTGGTTTGAGTGGGTGGGAAGGTAGATCTCAAGCAGGGACGGAGGGGATGGAACTGCATTTTCCTAAAGGCGAAGGGCAAATGATTCAAGCTCGGGAATCATGGGCCCGACAGAACTCAATGTATCTTGAATATTATGCAACCTATTTAATTACAGGATAGGTAAAGTCCGTTATATTTCCTGGAATGTGGGAGGCTTGGGTACGCCTATTAAGAGGCAGAAGGTGCTTAGTGCACTCCAAAGACGTAAGGTGGGGATAGCGGGAATTCAAGAAACGCATCTGACGGCAACGGAAAGCTAAAAATTGAAGAGACAGTGGGTTCACCAGTGCTATTTCACTCCAGTGGTAGGGCATAAGGCAGGAGTAGCTATATTGATACACAAAACTGTTCCATTTGAGCTAGTCCAGCAGGTTGCAGATAAGCAGGGCAGATATATTATTTTAGTGGGCAAAATACAAGGCAAAGAAATTACGGTATGCAATATTTACGCTCCCAATGCGTACACGCATTCCTTTTTTCAGGAAGTGGTTGGGCAGCTCCTTCCTATCATGAAAGGCTCATTGGTTTTGATGGGGGACTTTAACTGTGTTCACAATCCCCAGTTGGATAAATCACGCCCCCAAACGGTATCTCACGATTTTTTGGCTAAAGGTATCTCGTACCTATGTACGGAGCTAGGTCTGAAAGATATTTGGAGAACACTGAACCCGACAGCGAGGGACTATACCCACGTTTCGAGAGCACATGCTACTCTGTCCCGTATTGACTATCTGTTGATTTCAAATGGGCTATTCTATAAAGCGCAGCAGGTGCATATAGGACCGATAGAAATATCCGACCATGCTCAAATATGGTTGGATCTAGGAGATGGGTTGGCAGACGGGGGGGGGCTAAAATGTGGCGGTTTCCTAGTCACCTAAGTGCGGATAAGAATTTTCAGGAGTTTCTATACGGGAAATGGAAGGAATATGAACATCATAATAGCGGACATAAAAATGATCCCGGGCTATACTGGGCTATCAGTAAAGCGGTAATGCGGGGTGAAATCCTATTTAATAGCGAAATCTAAGGCAATGGTTAAAACCATACTGCTGTTGGAAGGCAAATTACAAGCTGCCAAAACCCAGCTAGCCCAACGGAAAACGCCACAATACCAAAGGGAGTACAATGATATCCTTCGTACTTTAAATGCTCTGTTACATGAGAGGGCTCAGAGGATGTTGCAGATGGGAGCTCATAGGTTCTTTCACTATGGGAATAAGGCAGGACGGCTATTGGCCAACATGGTGCGTATGACCCAGGGTCGTACTGTCATAGATAAACTGAAAGGGAATACTGGACAGCCCCTGGTAGATGGGAAGGAAATATGTGCTGAATTCCGAAGATTATATGAATCTCTATATACAGAGGATAGGCAAGGGGGGGCGCCTCAGGAGGAAGACTTCTTTAAAGGTCTGCACATCCCTCAAATTACAGAGGACCAACTGACCGTTTTGAATAGCCCCATTAGCATTCTGGAACTGAGGGGGGCCATTCTGACTAGTAAGAATGATAAGGCACCTGGCCCTGACGGCATGAGTGCGGAATATTATAAGCTCCTGATAAATCACGCCACTGGGGACCTCCTTAATTTTTATCAGGATGCTCAGAGGCGGGGCCAATTCCCAGCAGACACTACTAAGGCATACATAACGGTACTAGAGAAACCCGGAAAGGACCTCTCCTCTCCGGCCACATACAGGCCAATTTCATTGTTAAATGTGGAGGCCAAATTGTTTGCTAAAATTATAGCTGATAGGTTAAGTATGGTATTCCCTAGTATCATCACTGATAACCAAGTAAGATTTGTCAAGGGACGTGCTATCAGTAGGAATATGACTAAGCTAGTTGTGGCTATGGAGGAATGTCAAAAACGAAACGAGGCGGCGATGTTGGTAGGCTTCGACTCTGAGAAAGCCTTTGATAGGGTTTCTTGGGAGTACTTGTTCTCAGTGCTCATGAGGTATGGTTTTAAAGGAGAGATACTAGCCAATATAAAAATGTTATACCATAACCCCCAAACTGCGATAATGGCGAATGGTCAAATCTCAATGGACTTTAGCTTACATAGAGGGACCAGACAGGGATGTCCGCTCTCGCCACTTTTGTATGTTCTATCTATTGATCCCCTATTACGTAAAATGGTTGAGGATCCACACATACAGGGCTTCACTTGGGGTGCACAAGAGTTCAAGGTATCGGCTTTCGCAGATGACGTGCTAGTTTTTCTGACATCCCCGCAGGGCTCGTTAGAGAGAGTACTGTAGCATCAGACCTTATTTGGGTCTTTTGCAGGTTTAAAAATCAATGTAGAAAAGTCGGAGGCCCTAGACCTCAGCCCAGTAGTAAAAAGAGACTGGATGGGTGTGTTTCCCTTACGTTGGGTGGGACACAATATGAGGTATCTAGGGATTCAACTGACGAGAGTTCCAACTAAGTTATATGAGGCTAATATTCGGCCCTTACTGACCCGTATGATGAGTAAACTAAATCTATGGGAAACCTTACCTTTGTCTATCACAGGTCGTCTAAGTCTTCTTAAAATTTTGGAGTTGCCTAGGTGGTTGTATGTCCTGCAACAACTACCACTGTGGATTAAGCCAACCGATATTACATGCATAGAAAGGCGGTTAAGAAAATACTTATGGGGGGGCCGGAAAGCCAGATTGTCTCTTGGTATTTTAAAACTGAGCAAGAAACAGGGTGGTCTGACATGCCCAAGTTGGAGGGACTACAACTTAGCTTGTTTGCTACGGCATATTCAAGACTGGCTGACGGGCCTGGAGAAATACTCCCCGCTTTCCTTTTTATTGGAATGGATGGCTCCTTATAGGCCAGACGCTCTCATGCAAATTGAGAGCCCTCAGATACCAGCTCGCTTTCGTCACCATTTGATAATTATGTCTAGCTGGAAAGCATGGCGCTATCTTTGTCTCTCAAAACTGCGCATGGAAAAAGGTGTCCCCTTATATATAAAACCCTGAGAGGTAATCCACAATTCCCTGCGGGGTTAGACAGTGAGATCTTCCGGCAATGGCAGAGGAAAGGGTTACAAAGGGTCCACCAGTTCCTTATGCCAGTGGGGGGACATATCCTGAGCTTTCAAGAACTACAAGACCAATATAGGCTCCCAAAACATGATTTTTATGCGTACTTGCAGGTACGACACTATATACAAACGATGCATGGGCAACATAGGATGGAGGAGCATTGGAAGGGTTTTCAGGATATATTCGTGATACCACACCAAAGAGGTAGAGCACATTCGTGTGCTCATTTCTCTAGAGCACTACGAGAGTTACCTGATGTTTCAGCATATCTAGCTATACAAAATAAATGGGTAATGCATGCTAATATTTACTTGTCACAAGAAGATATAGCCCAGTTGTTGGTTAACTATACTAAAGTGACAGAAAATGTAATATTGCGGGAGCTGGGGTATAAAATCATACACTATTTATATATTTCTCAAGATAGACTATTTGCGGCGCGAATGTGTGAATCGGATGTATGTATAAAATGTCAAGCAGCTAAGGGCACATATTTTCATTCCTTATGGGAATGTCCTCAAGTTGCTATATTCTGGGGGGAGGTTCTGGATGAGCGGGACCAGATCTTGAATGTACTAGTACCTAGAACCCCACAAGTATGCATCTTGCGTTTAGTCAAGGATAACCTTGTACATCTGTCAGATCCAGAGCATATATTTTTACAGAAAGCGTTACTCATTGCAGCCCAAACGCTTATGCACCAATGGATTTCCAAACAAAGACATACGAGAGATCAATGGAAGGCGCGCTTGGAAAAGTTGTTGACACATGAGCTGTTAACGGCTAACACGCAAAAACTGGGAATGCAAACGACTTGCCAAGCAATATGGAACTGTTTTTGGTGGTCACTTTCTGCACCTAAAAGGGACCTCATTACCAGAGCTACTACCTATACTTATCGGGATTCAAATGAACAGACGAGGAACACGCACTCCTAATTGCTGCTCACCTGAAGATGGAGGAGGGCAGTTACTGCTTGAGATGAGGAAGAGTCAAAGGGGGGGGGGGAGAAGGAGGGTGTTGTGAAACTGTACATGTTTCGGTTGATGTTGTGAAATGTTCTACTGCAAAACTTAATAAAGAAAGGTTATAAAAAAAAAAAAAAAGTGAATACTTTTCCTTCCTTCCAGATTTTTAATGTTGCTGGGAACTGAAGGACGAATCTAATGTTTTTATTGAACAGTTCGTTGCAGGCAGGAGAGAACTGCTTTCTTTTGGCCGCCACGGACACAGAGAAATCTTGAAAAAAATCACAATTTTGTGATTCTGATACTTAAAGTCCTTGGACTTACGAAATGGAGATAAAATCACAGGGGTAAATCTTCAAAAATACGCGATCGCGTACTTTTGTTCGCACACCAGGCGCGAACAAAAGTACGCTGGATTTGGCGTGCACAAGGGGGTGCACATTTGTGCAACCTGCGCGCGCCGAGCCCAGCGCGAGCTGCGTGTTCCCTCCGAGGCCGCTCCAATTTCAGAGCGGCCTCAGAGGGAACTTTCCTTCGCCCTCCCCCCACCTTCCCCTCCCTAACCCACCCCCCCGGCCCTATCTAACCCCCCCCCCCTAACTTTGCACGCGGCGAATGGCAGCCCCGCTCCGTCCTCCAGTTCCGAGGGCTGGTCCGGAGGCCTCGACCACGCCCCCGGGCCAGCGCCACGCCCCCGGGCCCACCCCCGAAACGCTGCGGCACGCCCCCTCCCGCCCCTTTTCGAAAGCCCCGGGACTTACGCGCGTCCCGGGGCTTTACGTGCGCCGGCGGCCTATGCAAAATAGGCGCGCGCGGGCCTTTTAAAATCCGCCCCACAGAGCACTGGGCCCAATCCATGAATCGGGCGATTACCAGCCTGGGCCTACGATCCGTGTCTCTCCTCGGGCCCAGCCTTTGTGCCCGCTCTATTGTTAGTTTCCCTTGCAGTTCTGGGAGATGCAATTCGCTCGGTAGCCATTCCGCCAGAATAGATTTTAATTCAGCCTCCGGGATGGCCTCCGGTAGGCCGAGAAACTTGAGATTATTACGGCGGGCACAATTCTCGAGGTCTTCCATTTTACTCTCTGCCACCTACAGAGATTTCTCCACCTCTGTAAGCCACCCGCTTAACACCACGTTCCAAGCCTGATCAGCCTGCGGTATTGAGCAATTTTTGTCCAAATCGCTGTTGTTTAGCACCGATATTTAGGGTTTAGTGCAGGGCAGCTCCCGGAGCTCCGCGAGACACATCTCTCTCGGATCACCGCATCACGTGACCTCCTTGATCTGAGTATTTAGCAACTGGTAATTGTTTTTATATATGTCCCTATGTAACTGATCCTGCGAATCATAGGTATATAAATTTTTCCCCCTTGGTTTTACACCTGAAGGGGCTTGGTCTGGCCTAGCCTAGCTTGTTGTGGCTCCTAGAAGTTGAGATATTTTATCTGGCTTAATTTTATGGCAAGATATTTCTCCACTTTCTATTATAAGCATTTCAAAAACCCAGGTAATGCAAGGAGGGGTGGATGACTTGCCCTTGATCAGGATATAATAGTACATCAAAAGCATACAAAGAGAATAAGGAGAACTTATTGACATTGATGTCAACTGTTTCAGAACATTCAATGTTGGTAAATCTCCTTTCATACCCAACAATAGAGGTAGTAAGGTCTGTGAGTTGGCTTGAAATATTTTTGAATTTTTTTGAATATATTTTTGAATTTTGAATTTTTGAACATAGACCCCGACGAGAGCAGGCAGTTTTTCAGCCTGCTGTAGTCACTGTTTTACCTTATAATGTTTACTGCCAGGTATCGTTTGAGGCGTGCAGGTTCACGCCTCAAATAGCAAAAGGTTGAAAGAGCACACCCTTGCATGGTACCCTCTTGAGATTCCTTCCAGCCAATTTTCCATGATTCTTGAGGGCTTTCTGAGGTCCCTTCCAGCCTTCTTTGTAAATCTAGATGACCTTGAGATCTCTTCCCGCACTGTCTTTCCATAATTTTCATTGATATTTTTAGATCCCTTCCAGCCCAATTTTTATCAGATTCTCAGATGCCTTGGTTGCTGAGACACAAGATAACCCTCTTCTCTTTCCCTCCAACTGTTAACAGGACTTTAAATACAGACCATGCGATCATGTGACGCTCGGTAAGGGACAGATATAGCCTTGCCTTCTCAGCTCCCGATTTGGCCATCCTGCCCCATCCACCACAGTGATAGTGTTTGACTACGTCATTACAGCGGTATCTTTTTCAAGGGGTCATATCGACCCGTACCGGGAAAAAAGACAGAGAGAGGGATAGGCTGTGGCCTACCGAAGCACCGTCGGATGATGACACCGGACCAACAGAGGTCCCTGTCCCCGCGAAATGGGCAGACATCGAGATTGCTGTCGTGGAGGCTTTGGAGCCCGAAATTCAAAAATATTTCAAGCCAACTCACAGACCTTACTACCTCTATTGTTGGGAATGAAAGGAGATTTACCGACATTGAACAGAGAGTGTCCGATGTTCACGATGGCCTCACTACTTCACAAACCAAACTGGTGGCACTAAAAAAAGCTATTGCCCTGCACACAGACCGGCTGGAAGATCTTGAGAACCGGTCCCGGAGGTCAAACTGCCAGAGTTGCTGGACAAACGTGAGTTACCCACGCTGCTTGAAAAATGGCTCACACAAGTGCTGAACATTTCCCAAGCGCGAGGACCCTTGCGGATCGAGCGCGCCCAAAGATTAGGCCAGAAACACAGTCAGCAAGAACGCCCACGGGTAATCGCAAAAATCCTTAATTTTTCCTATAAATCCGAAATTTTGCAAGCAGTACGTGCAGGGAAGAATCTCCTGTACAACAACAAGAAAATATTAGTATTTCAGGACTTATCCATGGCCCTCTCTGCTCAGCGACGCGAGCTCTCCCCATTTTGTGCTAAACTGCACACGCTGGATCTACATGCCATGATTGTCTATCCGTAAACCAGGAGGCCCGTAAACCAGGAGGTCTATTCGTAAACCAGGAGGCCCGCACTGGTTTACGAATGTGGGAGAGCTCCAGAACTTTATCACACACTGGCTGGACCCTCATCTAGCCCATGAGGGGGATCAGGTGCAAGCAATGGCTGAGTGAGCCATGATACCCGCGATTACTTGTGGAGGGGGAAGAAAGTGAGATTCATGTGTCTTTCAGTTTAATTTTTTGTGCCTGAAATCTCCGTCCCTCCAAGTTTCAGTACTGACCCGGAGTATTAACCTGGACTTTGTTCTGTTTTTTGGACATAACCTACAGAGACCTCCTCAGTTGTAATTTTTTCTCTTTTGGGTCTCTATGATATACCCTGGAACTGGCTTGGAGGGACAGTTTGTGGTTTGGATGTTGTTGTTCTCTTTACAGATATTTGTTAACTGTGGACTGGGTTGGGGGGGGGGGGGGGGGGGGAGGGAGCCGATAGTGTCTAGAGTGTTCTCAGTTAATGGGGTTTAGTAAGGAGGGGAGGTTGGATTCAAGGGGGGGGAAGATTTGGATTATGCTGTGTCCATGTTTTTTAAGCAGTATACCATTGGCTGCTGTTGGCAGGCTCGGCCTTGGGGGGTGGTCTAGGCTGGGAGGACCATTCCCTTTTGTTCTGAGTATGAAACATCACTTCTGTAGCCCAGGGGTTATGCCGGATGGTTAGCCGTGGACCCCATATTTTCTCCTGGAACGTCTGTGGTATTAATTCTTCCATCAAGCGGTCCAAGATACTTCATGCTTTAAAAAAGAAGTCAGTAGATTTGGCTTTTCTGCAAGAAACCCATCTGACAGATCTAGAACATGCCAAGTTGTATCGAGAGTGGGTGGGATCCGTGCATTATGCCTCAGGCAATTCTAGGTCAGCGGGGGTGGCCATTTTAAATCAGAAACATTTATTACAGTTAAAGAGGAAATTAAAGACCCCCAAGGACGCTATTGGATTTTGGTGGTAGAATTTAATCATACTACACTAATTTTGTGCAATATATATGCCCCGAATATTTACAGTGCGCCCTTTTTTCAGACTATTCACAGATTGCTTCTCTCATATGTTGATCAGGCGGTAGTAATTGGAGATTTCAATGCGGCACGGGACCCACTGTGGGATAAGTCCTCTGTCACCTCCAGGGAGGGTACTTACAGTAGAGGGATCCGGTTACTGGAAAACTCGTTACATTTGATGGATGCCTGGAGAATGTTGCATCCTTTAGACAGAGAGTACACACACCTCTCCAGCCACACATTCTAGGCTGGACTATTTATTGGTAAGTGCCCATTATTTTTCCAAAATTTCAGAGGCTGGGATTGGGGACATCATCATTTCAGATCACGCACTGATCTGGCTCGAGCTCACGAGGGCTCCTCAGATGTCTGCAACACATAACTGGTGTTATCCCTATTTTCTAACGGAGGATGTCAAGTTTCAGGAACATATCCGGGAAAAGTGGGTGGTTTTTTCCAAATTGAATGCCCAGCACAGTGAGGATCCAATCTTGTTCTGGAATACGTCTAAGGCAGTGCTCTGGGTTGACCTTTCCTTTTTGGCTCACCGTAAGAAAACGCTTGATAAGCGTTTACTATCCCTTAGCACCCAGCTCCAGAGAGCGAAGCATGTTCTGATTAGTAGTAACACCCGGGAACATAGAGAATCTTACCTTTCCCTACAAACGGCGATTAATTCCCTCCTGCACCTGCACGCTAAGAAAAGCCTTCAATTTTACCAGTTCAAACTCTACCGGTTTGGGAATAAAGCAGGGAAAATGATGGCCAATTTGATCAAAGCATCACGGGGATCCCGCTATATCCCCGCTCTCAGGGCACCTGGGGGGCCAAATTGTTAATGACACCCCCTCTATTTTGAAATCCTTTCATAAATACTACGCTGGGCTGTACACTTCTGAAGGCTGGAGCCAAGAAAAGTGGGACCAATTCTGCGACCGCCTCACTCTCCCTCATTTTACGGTTGACCAAGTTCGGCGTTTAAATGAGCCGATTTCGGAAGATGAGGTGCGCTGGGTCATCAGACAATCACACAGACTAAAGGCTCCCGGGCCGGATGGCTACAGTTCAGAATTTTATAAATGCCTCTTAGATCCTCTTGCACAGTTTCTCCCACAAGTGTTTAATGCATTGATTCAGACGGGGGCATTCCCACAACATGGAAATGTGGCTCATGTTACCCTAATCCCTAATCCGGGTAAATATCCTCTACAACCCGCCTCTTATCGCCCCATATCTCTGCTGAACGTGGATCATAAGCTCTTGGCCAAGATCCTGGCAGATAGACTAGCGAGCATTTTGCCATCCTTGATCAAACCAGGGCAAGTAGGCTTTGTTCGGAAACGTTATGCTCTCACTAACACTCACCTAGTGACCACAGCTATGGCACTCTGCACTCAGATGGACATCCCATATTTAGTGGTTAGTTTCAACGCCGAAAAAGCCTTCAATAGGGTGGAGTGGGGTTATATGTTTCATGTGCTCAGTCTTATGGGACTGGATGGCTCCTTTTACAAGGTGATCCAGTTACTTTACCAGAACCAGACTGCCTCCATCTTAGTTAACGGCTCCCAGTCGGACCCCTTTCCAGTTTCCAGAGGCACTCGTCAAGGACACCCGCTGTCACCTCTCCTCTTTCTCCTTAAATTAGAGCACATGTTGTTGGCTATTCAAGAAGAGAGAGATTACGAGGCATACAATTGCATTCCCGCACCCAGATCTTCAAATACGCATTTGCAGATGATATTTTAGTCTTTCTTACGGACCCTCAGCGTTCGCTTGCTGCATTGCTGGCTTTGTTTAACTCCTTTGGGGCCTTTTCGGGCTTGCGGCTCAATTAGGACAAATCAGAAGCTTTGGTTTTCCCGGAGGCCCTTAAGGAGAGGTGGGAGGGGGTTTTCCCACTGCGCTGAGCTGCCGGCTCCATTAAATACTTAGGCATACATCTGTCCACGGATCTGGCAGGCATCTGTGGTCTTAATATACTGGCTCAGTCTTACTCAGGACAAGATCCGGACGTGGCAGGGCTTACCTTTATCTCTAGGGGTCTTACAAAATGTCCCGCTTTTACTCAGAAACCATGATATTGTGCGCTTAGATAAACTACTTCGCCTCCTTTTGTGGCAGGGAAAAAAAAGGCTTGAGTGTCACTCCTTTGGTTGAAAAAGAAATGGGGAGCGGGAGGTATGAGGGTCCCGGATATGGCCAGGTACAATGTGGCGGCAAATCTTCGCTTGGTGAGGGACTGGATACTGGGAGAATCCACCTGTGTGAATATTTTGGCTGAGAACACACTGGTGGCCTCGCTGGACCTGCGCTTTGTCCTTCAAGCTCCCCTGACGGCCTTACCCCCGTCATTAATACATAATCCATTGATCATGCCGATTCGGAGGGCATGGACATTCTAACTAAGCAACTGCAATTGCCTAGAATTTGTTCTTACCTCATGCCAATTGTGGAAAACCTGGCCTTCACCCGACGGGAAACTACTCCCCTTCGCTAACTTGAAAACGCTCTATGGTTTAACAGATGTACACTTGTTTGCATATCTGCAAATACAGCATTATGTACATTCTCTGCCGGAAACTGCTCGACCACCGTCGAATTTTCATGCCTTAGATACTTTTTTCAATTTAAAAGGCAGCGGTCCCTATCCTTATCGGCTTATTACAAAGGGTTGTCCCACTGTTACTAGACATATATCGCACCATAGTGGAACGTTGGAATCAGGACGGACTTCCTGGTGACTGTAGAGGCTTTTTCCACTTGCATGAAACATATTGCACACACTACTGGCAATATGTATTTTAGGGACATGCAATATAAATTCCTTCAAAGGGCTTATATCGCCCCCCTAATTGCTTATCATGCTGTCCCATGCCTTTTGGGCCTGCTCCTCTATTCATAAGTTTTGGGGAAAGATTGTGGGTTATGTGGGGGTCCCTTTTAAATATTCAAGTTCCATTATTCCCACACTTGATGTTATTTGACAGTCTTCCTCCGCTGCCTTTACATGGTGTGAGGCCTCCTGTTTTTCAAAAAGGTGTATGTGGTTGGGGAAAAAAGTAATTTTACTGTATTGGAGGGGGAGGGGGAGGGAGATGCCCCCCCCCCTTCTTTTTGGGTCTGGCGAATGATGCAGATGGCCAATTTGGCTTCGAGAGCTTCACTACAACGTCTTGTTGATATGGGACTCTTACCTGCAAGCCTTACCACACCGTTCCCGGAGTCTGGTTCTTAATAATTGAATTATCCGAGTCGGAAGCATGATCAGCGATTGGTACTACCACGGACGTATATACGAGACTTTAACAGATTTACCAGGACACACAGTTTCTGCCACACAAAAAGGGTGGGGGGGGGGGAGATAAACAGGAGGGTGTAAGAGGGGAAAAGGGGGGGGGGGGCGGCAGGAAAGGGGCATGAGAGGGGGGAGTGGGTGGGAGGAAAGGTCTATGTTTAAAATTCTGCCTATGTATTATCGCTTGTTACCTGGGGCTGCAAAAGAAAACAGGCACCTCAGGTTCTGTTTATTTCTGACAAACTGTTCCTTTTCAATAAAAAAAAAGTTTTGTACTAAATACAGACCATGCAAGTGAGAAAAAAAAAAGTCTTGATGAGTGTACTCACGGAACAGATGAGAGGGCGACAATCATACCCTCCTTCAGCAGCAAACTTGGCACATAGCCACTTGATCAGGTTGAGGATAACATCCAGTTATCAGGGAGCAGATAACACAGAAAGCATCCGTGCCACAGTCAGCCACACTTCAGCAAGCAAGCAAGCAAAACTTTGGCTGCCGTTCTCAGGGTGGGTGGGTCCGTGCGTCACGAGGACGTACCGGCCGCCCATGGCAGCGGAGGTGGGGCAGAAGGCTCCGTGCAGCTCCGCCCTGCCTCCTAACCCCCGCAGAAAAAAAAAGGCTCGATTTAGATCCAGGGTTGTTGTGTTTTGTTTTGGTTTGGGTTTTTTGCGGGGCGGGAATTTGAGATCGTGCAGATTTTTCTCACTACCCCTGCGCGAGCGGGGGGCCTTCACACCACACTCACTTCCAGGAGGGGATCCGCCCCTCAGAGACGTAGCCGTTTGCACACCTGCCAGCCAATCCCGGGGGACGGGGGGGGGGAGGGGCAAGACTTTAAATGACCCTGACCAGAGGTATGCTGGGATTTTTAGTCCTGCGCAAATTGATACAAATTTGGGATCCTAGCAGCTTTAGAGATAGGGGGGAGTTGAAAAGAATAGTTTATAGCTAGGATACGTGGAAACACATTCAGACAAAGAAAAACACAGCTACTCGCACACATAATTATGCATATATGCCCGCATAGATACTCATTTACACATAGATGCGCACACTCGTATATACACAGATACATGCGCACTCACATAGTGACAGACGCACATACACATGCCTCACAAGTCTGCAGCATTCCCTGCCAATCCTGACCCCCATATCAGGGACAACTCCTCATTTGAACCCTGGTATGATTTTGTGGATTTCTGCACTCCTTTACCATGAGAAACGGGGACCTGGGGATCTGGTAGGCAATTCTGAAAGAAAATTAAACACATAGCTTTTCTTTTGGATAATTCCCTTACAGGAATACCGGTGGCAAGTGTACTTGCAGATTTTTCTATAGGCGGAAGAAAGGGAGAGCAAGTATGCATTCAGATTTGAAAACTACATTCTTCAAGTGTACTCTACTCCTCTAACCTAAACATGACCCCCAGAATATGCCTTTTAATGCAGAGTAGTAATTTTCTATTTAAAAAAAAAAAAAAAAAAAAAGGTACCGGTTTGTAGGCAGTGGTGGTCTTCACCATCCACTCTAGCTCCAATGGGGAAAAGGAAGCAAATTTTAAAAGGTCTCTGGTCAGGGACTTGCCATGACCTAGCAGAAAATCACCATTCAATGCATCTAAAAGTACATGGGAAACCCTCCTCCCCACCCCCCACCACTGTTGTTAGCCGGAGGCACACAGGGCTCATCCCCTGAATCTATTAGCTAGTGCTAATAGGGATGAGAGAATATAAGAGGAGACGATTTATAATGAAATAATTGAGAGAGAGTGAGACAGTTAATATGCAGATAATGGATAGAGGGTGATGCGCGGAGTTGGGAGAGAAGGGAGCCACATAGCAGGAAAATGATGGGGGGAGCAATCCAGTGACAAGGAGATGGAGGGGGAGAGGAGCAATAGAGAGGCAACTTGGGGAAGTGACATATTGGGACAGTTAAAAATGGAGGATGAGAGATAGGAGTGAATGAAAATGAGGGATAAGATCCAGGTGTGAAGGACAGAAAGTGTGAAGTGATGCTAATTGTAAGGGAGAGATTAAGAAGTAGAGGAGAGAGAAATGAAGGAAAATTACATGAAAGGGAAAAAGAGATGTCAAGAGAGGAAAGGAAGTGATAAAGACAGGAGAGAGAGAGAAAAGTAAAATGAGAAGGACAGCCCAGTAAAGGAGTTAGAAGACAGAGTAGGAAATTGGGAAAAAGAGACAGACCAATGCAAAATAAACTCCATTCAGATAACAAAGGTAGAAAAATAAAGGATTTTATTTTCAGTCTATTGACTGCAATATGTAGAACAGTGATTTAGTAGCTGAATGGCTCCTGGAACAAACTGGATTCCTGCAGACTGTCATGGTTTTTATTTGATCAATGTAAGTATTATACAAAAATGTTATACATGAGTTATGGAGACCACAGAGGTGAAGAAGGTGTGTGAGGTGACATCTCAAGAAAGGACCTGTAACATGCCACTGACCACGATCAGCATCCTGTACTCATGCTTCTGTTCTAACCCTGTCTCCCAGCATCCTGCTCCTCTGCTGCATCCTACTGATCTGAGTAAGGGCCCATGGTAACTCTCCAGCTTTTTAGGGCCAGTGCCCAGGATTTCCTGTGGCACAGACAGAAGAATCAGTACCTCTCTAACATATAAGGAACCAAATTGAGATTTTAGAACTGTGAATGAGACAGCTAATTTAGCTAGAAATCTAGTGACTTTTTCACAGCTCTAAAAATTCATTGGGCTCCCTTCTTACAGAGCATACCGTATCTGGAAGCAGATATGCAAGAGAGTGAGACTTCCTCTGGCAGGAATGGGGCAGGAAAATACAAGAGCTTGAAACCTCCTTTGGCTAGAGTGCCATGCTGGCTGGTCCTGCCCTCTCTCCCTTTGCTTCAAACCCTCACTCCTCAGAACAAGCTCAGCTGGTTCAGTCCACCCCTGTTCCCCGCCCCCACTTCCCTCTGGTAATCTGATGATATCACAGCCAAGCTCTCTCTGCTAGAAGGGAAAGAACAAATCACAGCAAAACAAAATCAAAAGCTAGAACTGCAGCTAATAATCATTTTATGACAGACTGTCAGCAACAGAAAAACAGAAGACAAGGAGAGGGTGTTTTATCTTCATTCTTTTTTTTTTTTTTTTTTTGCTGTGCTGCTGGTAGTCAGGGGAAGTTCTTTGCCATGCTTGTAAGGCCTCTGTGTGAGCTGACAGGGCAGATCTCAGAAATGGGCAATGCAGTGGGCCATGGACACAGTGAGTGCCCTGAAGAAGGAGGAGGAAGTGTAAAGGTGGCTGCTGCAGGCTGGGTATGGGCTAGCAGCAAGTGCAGAACTGTACATGTAGTGCCCTTGTGTAGTCAGTCCAGGTGAAGGGGGCACTCGCTAACTGAACACATGAGCAGTAGTAGTAGAAGTGTGTGTAAGCATGTGTCTGAGAGAATGCATCTGTGTCTGAGCATGTCTAAGAAAGTGTGTGTGATGGAGAGAATGTGAATATGTGTGTATCATTTCTGAGAAAACAAGAGAATGCATAAGAGTGTGATCCACCCCTCTTTCCCTACCAATCTTAGGCTCAGCAGCTATTTATTTAGAAATTTTATGTACTATCTTTCCATGTAATGATCACAACGGTTTACAATGTGACATTCAGTTATAGCTTAACAAACAAACAAAGATTGATGCTCATACCACTACACAACAACATGGTTTTAGCTACTTTTTACCCAATCCGGAGAATTTTCACTGTGGATCTAGTGACTTTCTTCAAGTAGGAATTAGCAGCACTGAAGTTCACTTCTCTGGGCAGTGCCTCTTTCTTCAATCCTCTGTGTCTGGTTCTTGGTAGTTCTGATTATGAGCATTAACTCATCCTCCATGTCTTTCAGTCACCTTTCTCATACAATTTTAGCTATATTGTTGAATTTAAGAATTTTATGCACTTTTACTGTATTTTATAATATTTGATTTGTATTTTATGACAAGATAGATGTGTATTCTATGACATGATAATTTTTAAGTATTTTATTGTTTTATCTGTTTTAGTTTCATTCCTACTATTTATTTTATGTTGTTCTGTAAACCGATGTGATATATTTCTTGAACATCGGTATATAAAAACAAATAAATAAATAAATACTGTTTTGAGACCCAGCCTGCTGCCTGCCCTGCTCCTTGCTTGTCTCCTGTTTCTGAACATGCTCCGCCTGCCTCGATCTTGTCTGCCTGACCACATCTCTGCCTCACAATTCTGTAGTGGGCCTTGATCCTGTCTGTCCCAGGGTCCACTCTTCCAAGCCTGTGACAGGACCTCTGTGCTTTCAAAAGCTCATGTACAATATTTTTAGATAATAATAGAAACAAACAAACAAATCATGGAGAGTGAACACAAATTTAGTGAAAGTATAAGTTTTTATTCACGAACTTGTAAGTACGGGTTTCTCACACCCCCACGTGCTCAAGCAGTACATTTTATACACTTATTCTTGCTTTTGCAAGCCCCATTTTTCCCCCTCCCTTTTCCCTTGTGTATGTGCAAATTCCCTTGCCCAATAAAATACTGTTCATGATGCCTTTGTCTTCGTGCAGTTTAGGGTTTTCTATGCCAAAGTCCTTGCTAAAGCCAGGTATGGGGAGGGATACAGTCTTATCTCTGTTTGCCTCTTTCCAACTGCTAAAGAAGTAACATTCCTCTGTCTGACGATCCCTTGTTCACATGATCCCTCCCCTGTCTGTACTATATGTGCTACTCTCAGCAGATTGTGGTTTCTAATGTGTTCTTATGCATTATTGTTGCCAAGTAAGGAAGCGAATTGGGGGGGGGGGGGGTGTTGCTGGTTTCTCTTGTAAGTTGCTTGCATGCAGCTGAGACTTTATTAAAGAAGAGAGAGAGCAGAACCCGAGGAACGGGGTACTGTGGTTAGAGTGTAGATTCTCTGTAGTGGAGCAATTACCTCTGATGAGCAGATCCGGTAGTGACTGTTACGATCCCGGTCACTAGCACAGTGACCGGGCTCTTACCTTCGGCGCGGGCGCCGCATGGTCCCAGGTTCCGGGCCTCCAAAGCCGCGTGGAAGCGGCGTCTCCACAAGGGAGACGCCGCCGAAGACTCCGCCCCTCAGCAGGGGAACGCGCGCGCGTGAGGAACCCCGTTTTGAGCGTCCAGCACCCGGATGTGCTGGGATGCCCCTGAGTGACGTCACTCACCGGCGGGGCATTTAAACAAGTGCCGGAGTTCCCCAAATCGCCTTACAACGCGGTCACTCTTCGGAGCCTTAGTTGCTGTTCCTGCTCGTCTGGTTCCTGATCCTTGCTGCTCGTTCCTGGACCTTGCCTGCCTGCCTGACTTCTGGACTCGTCCTGCTTGCTTCCTGATCTCTGGTTGCCTTGACCCCGGTTCCTGTCTTGTTTCTGCCTGCCTGCTGCCTGCCCTGATCCTGGTTCGTGACTTCGTTTCTGCTTGCCTGCTGCCTGCCCTGACTCTGGTTCGTTTCTTCTCTTCAGCCCGCCTGCCACCTGCCAGGATTCCAGTCCATGCTTTCGCAGTCTGGCCTCGTCGCTCCTTTCGCCTAAGTCCCAGCGGTCCGGGTCCCTACGGGCTTCTCCTGGGGGGACCTCGGGCTTCCAGGGCGAAGACTCCTAAGTCCTAGCGACCCGGGCTCCCACAGCTCCTCTGGAGGGGTCACGGGTTTCCAGGTGAAACTCCAGCTCGTCCAGCGGTATTCTGCCTCCCGACTGACTCACGCCGGTCGGCCCAAGGATCCACTTCCGGATATCTGCAGTTGTAACAGTTTGCAAGGCCATGGATCCGGCGGACCTCGCTGGTCTCCAGGCCATTCCGGGCCTCGCTCAGCGATTGGTACAACAGCAGCAGGTTCTAGATTCGTTGGTAGCCACGGTGGAGCGTATGGCTACTCGTATGGATGCCGAACCTCCCGCGCCAGCACCGGTACCGGTGGTTGCTCCGGTCGTTACGCTTCAGACGCCTACGCAACTTCCGGCTTCCTCCAGATACGCGGGGGATTCCAAGGTGTGTCGCGGATTTCTAAATCAGTGCTTCGTGCGTTTTGCCTTGTTACCGAATCAATTCCCTACTGACTCCGTCAAAGTGGCCTACATCTTTTCTCTGTTGGATGGGAAGGCACTCAATTGGGCATCACCAATGTGGGAGAAGAATGACGCCACACTTACTAGCCTTGATAACTTCGTAGCAATTTTAAAGCAGCCTTCGACGAGCCCGCCTGCCAGACCTCGGCGACTTCCGAGTTGCTATAACTTTGACAGGGAACACGTACCTTGTCTGAGTACGCATTGGAATTTCGCATGCTGGCATTGGAGGTAGGATGGCGGGATGACGCACTGCGTGGCATTTTCCTGGAAGGTCTCGCAGGCCGAATCAAAGACGAATTGGCCGCAAGGGATCTTCCAGAGGATCTTAACACGGTCATAGAACTCGCAGGGCGCATTGACCGACGCCTTCAACAGAGAGCAAAGGAGGTGCGTCCTCAACGGCGTCTAGCATCTCTAGCTCCGGTTTTCTCGAAGCCATTGGCACCAAGTTCCCGATCTACCGGGGCTTCCTCCGAAGCGTCCACTGAGGAACCCATGCAACTGGGAAGAACGTCCCTGTCTGAGGAAGAGAGACGCCACCGCTGCACCCAAGGTCTCTGCCTATACTGCGGTGGAAAGGGGCACTTCCTTTCACAATGTAAAGAGCGGCCAGGAAACGCGCACGCCTAGGGGTATTTGAGGAGTGTCTCCTGGGCTGTTTTAATGCTGCTCCTCAATGTACGGTACCGATAACTCTGAAATTCCCTGGAGGGACCTTTGAGACGTGGGCTCTCATTGACTCCGGGGCCGGAGGGAACTTTATCACTCTTGAACTTGTCCAGAAACTTCAGTTAGCCACGCAACCACGTGACCCACCATTACGGGTTACGTCCATTCAAGGAACACCTTTGCCTGGGAGTATTTCTGTTTCCACGATTCCTCTCACCCTTCAGACCGGGTTGTTGCATCACGAGACTATTTCCTTCCTGGTCCTGGAGAAGTCAGTATACCCAGTAGTTCTCGGCCTGCCTTGGCTGCAATTACACTCTCCAGTAATTCGATGGGATGAATTACAAATTACACAATGGAGTTCGCGTTGTTTCCACTCTTGTATCAAGACTGAAGTGGTCCAACCTATTTCATTGGCACACTTTGGGCCCGTTCTTCCAAGCCCTTACAGGGATTACACCGATGTCTTTTCCAAGGAAAGAACGGAACTACTACCTCAACACCGCCCTTTCGATTGCGCCATCGAACTCCTTCCTGGTAAGGTGCCACCTCGAGGCAGAGTGTATCCGTTATCTCAGCCCGAAACTAAGGCCATGTCCGAGTACATCAAGGAAAACCTCGCCAAAGGATTCATACGGCCGTCCAAGTCACCTGCTGGGGCCGGGTTCTTTTTTGTAGCGAAAAAGGACGGGTCGCTGAGGCCCTGCATTGATTATAGAGGCCTGAACACAATTACCAGAAAGAACCGCTACCCGTTGCCCTTGATTCCGGAGCTACTGGATAGACTTCAAGGGGCTCGTGTGTTCACTAAACTGGACTTACGTGGGGCCTATAATCTGGTTCGGATCCGTCCCGGGGATGAATGGAAAACCGCGTTCAACACCCGGGACGGTCACTATGAATACCTGGTCATGCCGTTCGGCTTGTGTAATGCCCCTGCTGTGTTCCAGCATCTCATGAATGAGATTCTCCGCGAACTACTAAATTCTTGTGTCATAGTGTATCTGGACGATGTTCTTATCTTCTCTCGAGATTTGGATACGCATCGTCTCCAGGTTCGCCAGGTACTTCAGATTCTTCGGGAGCAACATTTGTACGCGAAACTCGAAAAATGTTTATTCGATCAGGACTCTTTGCCCTTTTTGGGTTACATTATTTCAGCCACCGGATTCAACATGGACCCCGAGAAGGTGTCCGCTATCAAAAAGTGGCCTCAGCCGGTCGGGCTAAAGGCTCTGCAACACTTCCTGGGGTTCGCAAACTTTTACAGGCACTTCATACCTGGTTACTCGCGACTGGTGGCGCCACTGACGGCATTAACAAGAAAGGGAGCTGATACTCGACACTGGCCTTCCGAGGCCTGTAAAGCGTTTCTGGATCTGAAAGAGGCTTTCCTGCTGAAGACCTGTTTGCATCACCCGGACCCGTCTCGGCCCTTCATTGTAGAAGTGGATGCTTCTAGTGTGGCCGTAGGAGCTGTACTTTCTCAGTACTCTAACACCGGGAGACTGCTTCCGTGTTCCTATTTGTCCAAGAAATTTACTCCTGCAGAAAACAATTACGGAATCGGCGATAAGGAACTCTTGGCCATCAAGCTGGCTTTCGAAGAATGGAGGCAGTGGCTTGAGGGGGCTCAACATCAGGTCATTGTGTATACCGACCATAAGAATCTGGAGTTTCTCTCACAGGCACAACGCCTTAACCCCAGCCAAGCTCGGTGGTCATTGTTCTTTAGTCGATTTGATTTTATTCTTAAATACCGCCCTGCTTCTAAAAATGTACGAGCCGACGCTCTATCTCGAAACACCATCTTCGAGGAGAGAGAGGACGCTCCTCAGTATATCATTGATCCAGCAAGAGTTTGCCTAGCAAGTACCACGGTGACCTCCCAGGGTAAAGTGGTAGTTCCTCGACGTGACCGAAGAAAAGTACTAGTCTGGGCTCATGACTCCCTCACGGGGGGTCACGCCGGTCTGGATAGGACATTAACTTTAATAAATCGATACTACTGGTGGCCTCGAGTACGCCAAGATGTGCGGGAATATGTTACATCCTGTCCAGTATGTGCCAGGCAGAAACCGCGCATAGGGAAGCCATGGGGACTTTTGCAAACCTTACCGATACCCACCCAGCCATGGACTCACATTGCCACGGACTTCGTGGTGGACCTGCCACCGTCTGAAGGGAACACTGTGATCTGGGTCACGGTGGATCGGTTCTCCAAGATGGTTCATCTGGTACCCCTGCCTAAACTCCCATCTGCACCTGAACTGGCATTGCTCTTTATACAGCATATCTTTCGCGCTCATGGACTTCCACAAAGTATTGTCTCCGATCGAGGTCCCCAGTTTACAGCCCGCTACTGGCGCGCCCTTTGTAAAAAATTTGGAGTACAATTAAATCTTTCCACCGCGTTTCATCCCCAGAGCAATGGGCAGACGGAACGAATGAATCGTTCTCTCAAGGCTTACCTGCGCAGTTTCATTTCTGAAAGGAGAGACAATTGGGTTTCTCTTCTGCCCTGGGCAGAATTCGCCTACAATAATCACACTCACTCCGTGACAGGACAGTCACCGTTCCAGACTGTCTTCGGTTCTCATCTCAGACCACCGGTTACAGTTCAGGTGGAGGTTCCTTCTCCTTCGGTCCAGACAGTAGCCCAGCAACTCCAACGATTATGGAAGATCCTGCAGCATCGACTCTCTGGGGCCGCACAGAAGGCACGAAGGAAAGCAGATCGTCATCGAAGCGCCGCGCCTAACTTGTTGCCTGGTACTAAGGTATGGTTGAGCACTAAGAATCTTCACTTTCCGGGTCGTTCCCGAAAATTGGCTCCCTGGTTCTGTGGACCTTTTGCTGTGGCAGAACGTATAGGTTTGGTGTCCTATAGACTCCGTCTCCCTTCATCTTTGCGCATTCACAACGTGTTCCATGTGTCGTTGCTGAAGCCAGTGGTGTTCTCTCGTTTCCATCGGATTGCTCCTGACACACTCTCAGCCGCATCTTCAGAAGATCCTGTGTACCAGGTACGGGAGATAAGAGATGTGCGGTTTCGCAACCGCCGCTGGGAGTACTTACTGGCCTGGGAGGGATGTGGTCCTGAAGAGGATTCATGGGAGCCTGCACGGAACATATTGGATAAGTCTCTACTGTCTCAGTATCATCAGGACAACCCCGGTAAGCCCGGTCCTCTGAGGAGGGGGCGTAAGGGGGGGGGTACTGTTACGATCCCGGTCACTAGCGCAGTGACCGGGCTCTTACCTTCGGCGCGGGCGCTGCATGGTCCCGGGTTCCGGGCCTCCAAAGCCGCGTGGCAGCGGCGTCTCCACGAGGGAGACGCCGCCGAAGACTCCGCCCCTCAGCAGGGGAACGCGCGCGCGTGAGGAACCCCGTTTTGAGCGTCCAGCACCCGGATGTGCTGGGACGCCCCTGAGTGACGTCACTCACCGGTGGGGCATTTAAACAAGCGCTGGAGTTCCCCAAATCGCCTTGCAACGCGGTCACTCTTCGGAGCCTTAGTTGCTGTTCCTGCTCGTCTGGTTCCTGATCCTTGCTGCTCGTTCCTGGACCTTGCCTGCCTGCCTGACTTCTGGACTCGTCCTGCTTGCTTCCTGATCTCTGGTTGCCTTGACCCCGGTTCCTGTCTTGTTTCTGCCTGCCTGCTGCCTGCCCTGATCCTGGTTCGTGACTTCGTTTCTGCTTGCCTGCTGCCTGCCCTGACTCTGGTCCGTGACTTCGTTTCTGCTTGCCTGCTGCCTGCCCTGACCCTGGTTCGTGACTTCGTTTCTGCTTGCCTGCTGCCTGCCCAGACTCCGGTTCGTTTCTTCTCTTCAGCCCGCCTGCCACCTGCCAGGATTCCAGTCCATGCTTTCGCGGTCTGGCCTCGTCGCTCCTTTCGCCTAAGTCCCAGCGGTCCGGGTCCCTACGGGCTTCTCCTGAGGGGACCTCAGGCTTCCAGGGCGAAGATTCCTAAGTCCTAGCGACCCGGGCTCCCACAGCTCCTCTGGAGGGGTCACGGGTTTCCAGGTGAAACTCCAGCTCGTCCAGCGGTATTCTGCCTCCCGACTGACTCACGCCAGTCGGCCCAAGGATCCACTTCCGGATTTCTGCAGTCGTAACAGTGACCGGCAGCGCGGGGTATGCCGAGGATGACTGTACGAGGTGGTGATACTGAGATAGTTAGAGGTACAGTGGCTCAGAGAGGACCTGAAGAAGTAGAGGCAGCAATCTGCAGCGCAGAGAATGGTAAAGTGAATCCCGCTGAGAGAGAGACAATAGTGGCCCGAGGTACAGGGTACACCGCAGGAAATCCCAGCAAGACTTGGTAGAGTAGAAGTACTCACGAGATGTGGTTCCAAAGGAAGTCCTGAGAAGTAGAACAAACCAGAGTTCAAAGGCAGGAAGGCCCTCTGAGGAGCGGACAGCCTGGGAACGTGGAAGAGCCCCCGAGGAGCGGGCACTCAGAACGTTTCCCTCAACAAGCCAGGAACTGGAACCGATAGTCCAAATAGGGTGGATTCAGCAACGAGGAAACTCCTTGCTAACTTGTCAGTGTATCGGGCTGGTCTGCCTAAGTACAGCAGGCGAGACTATGTCATCCGGAGGGGATGCCTCCGAGGTTCCCGCCATGACGTGTACATAGCTGGCCCATGCGCGCGCGTGCCTATGTGACTCCGAAGCAAGATCGCTGTCGGCGGCACCCATGCTGTCCCAGCAACGCCAGGGAGGTCGGCGGTGACTAGCGGAAGCCGCCACTTGTCCCAGTTTACATGGTGTAGCAAAAAAAGAGGTAAGCATGAGAGGTCACAGTCTGCAACCGACAGGCACAACAGTACCCCGCTTCTAAGGGCCCCTCCTCGGGGGTATCGGTTTCCTACGATGGGAAACGTGGAATTGCTGGATCAACCCCTTGTCGAGGATGTTGCTTGTAAGCTCCCAACTATTCTCCTTGGGACCAAATCCTTCCCTGGATATAAGGTACTTCCAGCGCTTTCCGTGTTTTCTCACATCTAGTATATCCTCGACCTGATAGGTGATGTTAAGAACATAAGAAAATGCCATACTGGGTCAGACCAAGGGTCCATCAAGCCCAGCATCCTGTTTCCAACAGTGGCCAATCCAGGCCATAAGAACCTGGCAAGTACCCAAAAACTAAGTCTATTCCATGTTACCATTGCTAATGGCAGTGGCTATTCTCTAAGGGGCGGATTTTCATACTCCGCGAATAGGCCTACTTTTGTTTGCGCTCCAGGCGCAAACAAAAGTACGCTGGATTTTAGTAGATACGCGCGGAGCCGCGCGTATCTGCTAAAAACCTGGATCGGCGCGCGCAAGGCTATCGATTTTGTATAGCCGGTGCGCGCCTAAATCCCCGCGCGTCAGCGGGCTTCCTGCGCGCCGGGACGCGACCTGGGGGCGGGTCCGGAGGGCGCGGCCACGCCCCCGGGCCGCCCCGGGCCGTAGCCACGCCCCCGGACCCGCCCCCGGAACGCTCCCGACACGCCCCAAAAACGCCGCGTGGTTCGGGCCCCCCCCGACACGCCCCCTCCGAAAACCCCGGGACTTACGCGAGTCCCGGGGCTCTGTGCGCGCCGGTAGGCCTATGTAAAATAGGCTTACCGGCGCGCAGGGCCCTGCTCGCCTAAATCCGCCCTGTTTTGGGCGGATTTAGGCGAGCAGGGCTCTGAAAATCCGCCACTAAGTGAACTTAATAGCAGGTAATGGACTTCTCCTCCAAGAACTTATCCAATCCTTTTTTGAACACAGCTATACTAACTGCACTAACCACATCCTCTAGCAACAAATTCCAGAGTTTAATTGTGCGTTGAGTAAAAAAGAACTTTCTCCGATTAGTTTTAAATGTGCCCCATGCTAACTTCATGGAGTGCCCCCTAGTCTTTCTACTATCCGAAAGAGTAAATAACTGATTCACATCTACCTGTTCTAGACCTCTCATGATTTTAAACATCTCTATCATATCCCCCCTCAGTCGTCTCTTCTCCAAGCTGAAAAGTCCTAACCTCTTTAGTCTTTCCTCATAGGGGAGTTGTTCCATTCCCCTTATCATTTTGGTAGCCCTTCTCTGTACCTTCTCCATCGCAATTATATCTTTTTTGAGATGCGGCGACCAGAATTGTACACTGTATTCAAGGTGCGGTCTCACCATGGAGCGATACAGAGGCATTATAACATTTTCTGTTTTATTCACCATTCCCTTTCTAATAATTCCCAACATTCTGTTTGCTTTTTTGACTGCTGCAGCACACTGAACCGACAATTTCAATGTGTTATCCACTATGACACCTAGATCTCTTGGGTTGTAGCACCTAATATGGAACCCAACATTGTGGATCCATGAAAGGACATCGCCACCTATCCCATGACCTTTTACTTTTCCTAGAAGCTTCTCATGAGGAACTTTGTCAAATGCCTTCTGAAAATCCAATCCTCAGCAGTAAGAGGCTGTAGTTCAGGTGTCTTCTTTGAGAATTCTGATAATACGAGAGGCTTGAGAAGGGGGATGTGGAAGACGTTGTGGATGCGCAGAGAGGCAGATAACTGTAGACTGTAGGTGACGGGACCCAAGCGGCAAAGTACTGCGTAAGGCCCAATGTACCTAGGTGCAAATCGGACAGAAGGTAGCTTTAGGCGGATGAAGCGGGTACTGAGCCATACCTTGTCTCCAGGTTGAAGTTGTGGAGTGGCTCGGTGAGGAGCGTCGTAGAATCTTTTGGCTTTCTGTCCAGCCTTCTGCAGAAGTTCATTGGTGTGCTGCCAGAGTTGGTGAAGTTCTTGTGCCGACACCTAGGCTGCTGGAGATGGTACCGACAGTGGAACCAGTAGAGGAGGTAACGGTTGTCGCCCATAGACAAGTTGAAAGGGTGATGACCCTGTGGATGCTGATGGATTGGAATTTAATGCAAATTCGGCCCACGGAAGCAGCTCGGACCAATCGCTTTGCCTGGAATTCACATAGGCTCGGAGGAATTGTTTTAATGTTTGATTTGTCCTTTCAGTTTGTCCGTTTGCCTGTGGTGGTAAGCGCTTGTGAAATCCAGAGAAATGTCAAATTTCCTGCATAGAGCCTTCCAAAAAGTAGCTGTGAATTGGATCCCCACTGTCGGAGAGAATGTGTCTTGGTAGGCCATGGAGACAGAAGACATGGCGTATAAAAAGTTTTGCCAATTCTGGAGCTGACGGTAATCCGGGTAGCTCCACAAAATGAGCCATATTGGAAAAACGGTCAATTGTGACCCAGATGGTGTTATTGCCATCGGACTTAGGCAGGTAAACTATGAAGTCCATGGCAATATGTGTCCACTGTTCAGTTGGAGCGGGTAGTGGTTGAAGAAGTCCCCAAGGGCGCAACCCGGTGGTGGTTTCTGTCTAGCACAGGTAGGACATGAATCCATGTAGGCCTGAACATTCTTTTTCATGGAGAGCCACCAGTAACACCTCTGTAGAGTAGCTAAGTGTTGCGACTGTCGGTCTGCAACGGCTTTGCCCCGCCTACCTTACTCTTCTTGCGGCTCCTCCCGCTCACCTCGGAATACTGGCTGCCACGGCGTCTGTCTGCCGTCTTCTCCAGCGTCCCCGGACCAGCTGTGGTGCTGTTTCCCGCCATGTTCCTGCAAGGTACCATAGGGAGTGTGTGCGCACGCCGCCCTCATCTTTATTTCCTCGTTGGCGCGAACCTCAGAGGCGTCCCCCTGAGATGACGTCACGCTGCCCGGATATTTAAGCCTACCACTTTTTTTTTTTTTAATTTATGATTTTAATCAGAAATATAAAACATAAACAATCAGATTGGTTACAACTATGGCGTATACAAAGCCAGCATGTCGACAATAGAATTGTAACAATACATATAGAACGTTAGTTATCCACATTGGATGAGAAAAAAGTGTTATATCAGGCCGTATCAACTGTCTTTCTTATCTTGCAGACACCCCCCCCCCCCCCCCCCCCATCCTGGAGATCTCTGTTCAAGACTCCCAGTCACTTCAATGGGAAGCTTGCAAAACATACAATGCTGTATACTCTTGGTCGCAAAAAGAGAGCGACAGTGCTTCAACAAAAGGCAGAAAATTATAATGACAACTCACTTAATAAACCATCAAAATTGAAACCTTTGTTACAAGTGTCTGAGTTTTTTAAATCTTCCCACCCGTCCCCACCCTTTTTCCCCCTTGCAAATCTGAGCTACTATCCAATTTTATATTCACATAATACCCCTGTCTGTATTGGTGTCTCCATGTACTAGACATACTTATGCACCTTATTGAATATGTGTCTCTCCCTTCCATAGCAGCCAGCATCACCATCGCAACTCAAATTTGGCTAATTGTTTCCGCCTAATAGCGGTGAGTTTATTCAGATAACATACAGTTTTCAAGCGCTGTGTAACCCTATCTAAGGTGGGAATCTATTCTGATTTCCAATAGCATGCTAGTTCCATACGTGCCGCTAAGAGTGCTTGTTGTAAAAAGTACTCTTCTGTACTAGAGTGTGTATCCCTGGGTGCATGGAGCATAAAAACCGCCGGGTCCTTAGTTACTGTACAGCCCATTATACCTGAGATCAATTGTGTCACAGTATCCCAAAATTTCCTCACTGTAGGGCATGTCCACCATATATGTAAAAAGGTACCTATCTCACCACATCGCCGCCAGCACTGCTCAGAAACTTGAGGGTAAAAGCGATGTAGCTTCGAGGGTGTAAGATACCATCTATACAACATTTTATACCCATGTTCTACTATCGAGGAAGCAATTGAGCACCTATTTATAGCCCCCAAGATGCTTGCCCATTGGGTGGCCGTTAGGGTACACCCTAAGTCTTTTTCCCAGTCCTGGATATGGGCCGGCTGAGTAGTTAATTCTTCATTTAAAAGGGTGTAAATCCGAGAGATCACCTTTGTAAGTGTGCCCGCTGCGTCACAAAAACCCTCAAATAGGGTTTTACCTTTCCGAAGATCTGTGATCCTTGCCTTTTGGGATATATAATGATGCAGTTGGCAATAAAAGAAATATGTATTATTGGGCAGATCATATTTCAACTTCAACTGGAAAAGTCCACAGACGTCCCTGATTCCAGACATGTTCTAAGCGTGTACACCCTTGCTTCTCCCAACTCTTAGCCGCAGCACACTCCATACCCGGAGGGAGCCCTTGGTTACCTGAAATAGGAGTTCTCATGTATACCTCTCTGTTTCCCGTCAGAGATGTTTTCCACTTGTCCCACATGTGTAATGTATGTAATATGGTCGGAGGGCAGATTGCTGGCAATTTCCTATGCTGTCTCGGTAACCAGGCAAGTGTGTCTAAACGATTTCCCGACACAAGATCTGTTTCCAACTTGACCCACCTCTTATCTGAACTCTGACGGTGCCAATCCAACAGTGACCGCAACTGTGATGCCACATAATACCACTGAAGACATGGCAGTCCAAGACCTCCTCTGCTCTTAGGTAGGAACAAAACCCTTCTACTCACTCTTGGGGGTCTCCTTTTCCAAATAAACTGAAAAAGCTTTTTTTGCCATCCCCGAATCACCCCGGGTGATACAGTGATAGGTAGAGTCTGGAATAAATATCCCAATCTGGGTAAGATGTTCATTTTAACCATGGCCACTCTACCTAGCCATGACAAGTTCCCCCTTTCCCAGTTCTGCAGGTCTGCCATAATTTCCCCCCAAATACCCTCATAATTGTGTTGGTACAATTTATCAAATTCTGGGCCAAGTCGTACACCTAAATATTTCAAAGTAGAGTGAACCAATTTAAATTTAAATGGGTGTTTCTTGTTCACGCTGTGGAAGTGTTCATCCGTATGTGTCACATTTAGTAGTTCAGATTTATCAACATTTAACTGGTAACCAGATACTGCACTGAATTTTTGAAATTCCTGTACCAAGGGCGGTAATGAGCTATCTGGTTGTGCTACAGTAAACAAGACATCGTCTGCAAACATAGAAAGCTTATACTCCTGGGTTCCAACTTTCATACCTTGAATCTCTGGGGTAGATCTAATTTTGGCCGCTAGAGGTTCCAAATATAGCGCAAACAACAAAGGGGATAAAGGGCATCCCTGCCTAGTGCCGCGTGCTATCTCAAATGGCTTAGTGTATCCCCCATTTACCTTGATGCATGCACTAGGTTTGTGATAAAGTTTACGAATCCAAGATGTGAACTGCCCCCCCAGCCCCACCTTGTACAGCACTGCAAGTTAAACTTGTTAAACTTGTTCGATGTAAAGCGCCGCCACAGGCACTAGTTTCTTGTTTCGCTGTGAACCGATGTGATATCATTGATGAATGTCGGTATATAAAACCGTTAAATAAATAAATAAATAAAAAATAAATAAATAAGTAGTCCCAGTGTACAAGGTCGAAGGCTTTCTCTGCATCTACAGTCAACAACACTAATGGTGTTGCCGATACCTGGGCCTGCCATATTAAGTTCACTACCCTTCGTACGTTATCTGCTGCCAACCTGCCCGGTATAAAGCCAGCCTGTTTGGTCTGAATGAATCAAATGTGTGGCGACTGAGCCCAAACATTTTGCCAAGATTTTAGCTAGTATTTTTAGATCTAGATTAATGAGGGAGATGGGTCTATATGAACCACAAATCGTCGCATCCCTCCCGGGTTTAGCCAGGATAGTAATGCCCGCCCTATTAGCTGCTGTGGTAAATTGACCATCTCCCAACAAGTGGTTGAAAGCAGCTTGTAAAGGGGCTGCGATCTGCGCGCTGAATCTCCTATAGAAACCTGCAGAAAATCCATCTATTCCTGGGGATTTACCCACTTTCAGTTCCTTAAGGGCCTCCTGAACTTCCACTATAGAGATATCCTTATTCAAACGAGCCTGTTGGAGAGTGTCTAGCTGAGGCAGGTTTATATCTGCCAAATAAGACTCTATCTCATTGGCAGAGATATCTTCCCGCTTGGAGTAAAGTTGTTGATAAAATTGCATAAATCTTTCTCTAATTCTTTCATTCTCTGTTAACACTTCCCCCTGGGCACCCTGGATCTTTAAAATTTGATTTTGGGTGGCTCTGGCTTTCAATTTCCTGGCAAGGAGACGGCTCGCCTTATTGCCCCCTTCAAAAAATTTCTGTTTCACCTGATCTAAATGGAAAATTGTTTCTTTATGGGAAAGATCCTTCAATGCAGCCCTCAGAGTTTCCAATTGTTTGCCTATTAATGTGTCAGGACACCTTTTGTGCCGTATCTCCAGCCTACCAATCTGCTGCAATAATTCCACCCTTTGTTTATTTTCTGCCCTGTGCAAGTGTGACGCGCGAGCTATCAATTTTCCTCGGACTACAGCCTTAAGACACTCCCAAACCGTGGTAGCAGCCACATCATCTGTGGTGTTTTCACTTAAGTACAGGACAATCTCCGACTCCAATTCCTTACAAAAGGAGACATCATCAAGTATGCTTTCATTAAGTTTCCAAAAACGATCCCCTGAAGGAACCCCTAACCCCTTTACCTTTAGCCACGTAGCCGCATGATCTGACCATGTGATAGGCTCAATTCCTGTATTTTGTACATAATTGATTAATGCTTTATCCACCAGTAGGTAGTCGATCCTGGAGTATGATTGATGTACCTTAGAATAGAAGGTGTAGTTTTTCTCCCCTGTATGAAACAACCTCCATGCATCAATCAAATTCCAATTCTTCAACAATCCTTTGAAGCTCTTCCTATGTGCACTACCAGCGGCCCCCTTGCTACTGCTAGAGTCCAGGAATGGCTTATCTGGTGAGGTTAAAATCGCCCCCTAGTATGAGGTAGCCATCTGCCCATTGCTGGAGCACCCCAGAAACTTTGTGTAAGAAAGGCCCCTGACCCTGATTAGGTGCATAAATATTCATTAAAGTGTAACAGGCGGACCCCATTTTAAACTTAATTAGAATATAACGACCTTCGGGATCCCTGATTACAGATAACACATCAATTATCATATCCTTAGCAAAGAGCACCCCAACTCCCCCATATTTATTATCCTTTGTGGCAGCCGCAAAGTATTGCGTAGGGTATTGTGGGGAGGCCATGAGCTTCTCATATCTCTTTTTTAGATGCGTTTCCTGACATAATAGTATATCAACCTTTGCCCTACCAAGGTCCTGAAATAGATTTTTCCTCTTATAGTAAGAATTCAGCCCTTTTACATTCCAGAATAAAACGTTTAGATCACTCATCTTAATACAGTATGTAATTTATAGGACTGCCACCCCTTAAATAGCCACATCGTTCACAGGCGCAATCTATATTTCCTGCAATGACATCATATTCCATAGTACAGCCAAATATTCCCAAAGTGGTACAATGCCATATCCCTCTCAAGCTCCTAGACTTGCAAAGCCCCCCCAGTCCCATCCCCCCCTTCCCTCCCCTTTCTCCTTGATTCCATTGCTGGATGTGAGGACTAACGTCACCTCCCATACCTGACCACCAGTGTGAAACCTTTCTCCCCACTCTTGAATTTTACCTTGCGGTTAATTGAATATTTACCCCTTCTTTTTAATATCTATCAAAGTAGAAGCCTTGCCGGGCTGCTTATTTTTCCCAGTTAAACTCTAACAGCCTGGGTCAGGTTACCCGGTACCTGTTTACCCTTGCATGTTAGAAAGAGCACACACCGTGCAACATGTTACTATGTCTCTCGTAATGCCCCGCTCAGTCCTGGTTGGTTGTATGTGCAGTAACTTCCCCTGACTGTCTACGGAGCCGCTTGCCACCAGACTGCACTCGTTGCCATCTTTGAGTTCTATCGTTTGGATGTTGTTGAGACATCGGCTTTGGTATTCCATCTGGCTGGTTCATCATGCCGGCTGCACAAAGTAGAGATATTGCTTCTTCTACTTTCTGGACTCTGGTATGCACTCCCTGAATAGTGATCAGTAGTCCAAATGGAAAAAGCCATCTATATTTGTAGTTGTTTTCTCGCAGTACCTGCAGCACTTCACGAAATTCTCTTTGCCTGCGGATAGTGATAGGAGATAAATCCTGAAAAATTTCAATTTTCTTCCCATGCCATTGAAAATCAGGTGAATTCCTAGCCTGCCGCAATACTCTTTCTTTGAGTTTATAATTATGGAAGCACACCACCACATCTCGTGGTACATTTCCTTTGGGTTTGGCTAGTGCTCTATGTGCTCTGTCCAATATAATCTGCGGTAGTGATTTATCCGGAGTTGTTTGTCATCACCAAGAAGAAGGCTGCAAATTTCCATTATGGTTTTTTCACAGTCAACATAGGGCTCTCCTTCAGGAATCCCCCTAAACCTTAAGTTCCCTCTCCAGGATCTATTCTCCAAATCCTCTAGCCATGCTTGTTGTTCCTCAGCCTTTTGCTGGATTTTTGTTAGCTCCTGTTGTGTCTCCATTGAAGCCTGTTCCTGTTCTCCCATCTGGGTCTCCAAAATGTCCACCCGGGCTCCCAGGTCAGCATATTCTCGCCGCATATCTGCCGCTAAGGTTTGTATCTCTTCTCAGAGGGTGCCCATCCCCTCCTTAATTTCACTGAACCAGTTTTGAAAATCGGCTTTAGAAATCGCCGAATCGATCGCGACTCCTGGCGATTCTGCCCGCATCAGACCCCCTGGAGAATCCGGCCTCTGCTCTGCTGCTGCCTCGTGGACTGTGCGGCCTGCCCGAAATTCCTCCGGAGCCGCTGTGAAGGAGAACTGTTTCAGATCCACAATTATTTTGCGAACCGACATGCTTTCTCTGTTCCTGTGCTCAATCGCTATTCTGAGAGCCCGAATCGAGTGGTTTAGCTGCTGATTTGGGGTTTTTTTTCACTCGGTGGGGATCTGAGCTCAGACTTCACACCGCGATCAGCTCGGTGATGTCACTTCCTCTAAGCCTACCACTTTTGCTAGCTAATCGAGTTAGCAACCTTCCCGGATTATTACGGATGGGATTCGCTCTCCGTACCGAAGCTACTCTGCCACTCCAGCGTTTATCTGGAACTCTTATCGCTAACGGGGTACCCGCTCCTCGGGGGCCTCTTCTGCTTCTTTCAGGTGCTATCAGGAAACCGGTACTCGCTCCTCGAGGGCCCATGTTCCCTGAGTCGCTGCCTGCATCTACAACCATTTCTACTTGGAAGACTTCACTAACAGTTTCCATCTGTGAGTACAACTACCATCTATTCCACAGTACTGCTTCCCTGGAACCAGGTACTCGCTCCTCGAGGGCCTGCCCTCTGTTCCAGTGCCAGACCTCTCGTCTAGTGGAATCGCTGTGTGAGTACAATACCACTGAGTCTCCCTGCTCTAAAGGGATCAGGTACTCGCTCCTCGAGGGCCTGCTCTCCCTGTCTCGGAGCTTCTCCTATTCTACCTGAGACTCTGTATGTTTCTCACTGTGTACTCATAACTCAGTCTCTTTCCACTACAGCACAGTCAAGTAGAAGATTCGCTGTTCCAGCGTCCTGTGGGATACCTGCCCAGCCGGGCTCAACATATACTACTCACTACTGCCACCTCTGGTGGTTTTCAAAACTGTTTAAATAAAGATTCAATTTGTGTTTGTGTGTCCAGAGTCTAGCCTGACAACGTGGTCCCTCATGGGACTGCCCCTCGTGGGCATGGTCAGCTGCCACAATGTCCAAGGATCCACCCAAACATCTATAACCATAACAGTTTGCTAACTCCATGGATCTGGCTCAGCTCAATGCCTTGCAGGCCATTCCAGGCCTGGCCCTGCGCATTGCTGAACAACAAGACACATTGGAGAAACTCACTACTGCGTTTCATCAGCTGCACGCACAGAAGAATCAAGGCTCTATTTCCAGTAATGAAGCTCAGTTACCTGAAGTAACTGTAAAGACTACTGTGCCTCTTGCCGCTCCAGTTCATTTCTCTGGAGAGATTCAAAGAACTAGAGGCTTTTTGCATTACAACCCTCTCACTTCCCTACAGCCTACACCAAGACTACTTACATTCTATCTTATCTTGATGGAAGGGCCTTGTCTTGGGCTTCCGCACTATGGGGCGGATTTTAAAAGGCGCGCGAATAGCCTACTTTTGTTTGCGCTCCAGGCGCAAACAAAAGTACGCTGGATTTTAGTAGATACGCGCGGAGCCGCGCGTATCCGCTAAAAACCTGGATCGGCGCGCGCAAGGCTATCGATTTTGTATAGCCGGCGCGCGCCGAGCCGCGCAGCCTACCCCCGTTCCCTCCAAGGCCGCTCCGAAATCGGAGCGGCCTCGGAGGGAACTTTCCTTTGCCCTCCCCTCACCTTCCCCTCCCTTCCCCTACCTAACCCACCCACCCGGCCCTGTCTAAAACCCCCCCTTACCTTTGTCGGGGGATTTACGCCTCCCGGAGGGAGGCGTAAATCCCCGCGCGCGAGCGGGCCTCCTGCGCGCCGGGCCGCGACCTGGGGGCGGGTACGGAGGGCGCGGCCACGCCCCCGGACCGCCCCGGGCCGTAGCCACGCCCCCGTACCCGCCCCCAAAACGCTGCCGACATGCCCCCGAAACGCCGCGACGGCCGGGCCCACCCCCCAACACGCCCCCGACACGCCCCCCTCGGAGAACCCCGGGACTTACGCGAGTCCCGGGGCTCTGCGCGCGCCGGGAGGCCTATGTAAAATAGGCTTTCCGGTGCGCAGGGCCCTGCTCGCGTAAATCCGCCCGGTTTTGGGCGGATTTACGCGAGCAGGGCTCTGAAAATCCGCCCCTCTGGGAACACAAGATCCTATACTCCAGGATATTTATTTATTTATTTATTTATTTATTTATTTATTTATTTAATTTAATACATTTATATACCGTTTCACCAAATGCATGAAATGACCGACGCGGTTTACAATATTTTTCAAAATAAAAATTAAGAATCAAAAGAATAAAATTACATTAAAACATCATGATCAATATCAACAGAAATAAAAATAGAAGTAACTTTAACAATTAATTTATAAAAATAGAAAAGTAGAACATAGCAATTTACAGAAACCTAATTGGTTATAAGAACAGTCTAACCTAATTGGTTATAAGAATAGTCTAAGCAGTATCTAAATTTCCAAAAGCTTCTTTGAAGAAGTGGGTTTTTAGAGCTTTTTTAAATTCTTTTTTATTGTGAATTTGTCTTAAGGGATCAGGTAGGGCATTCCACATTATAGGTCCCGCAACAGAAAAAGCTCTTTGCCTGGTGACATTTAGGACGGCCTTTTTTACTGAGGGGACTTCCAGAAGGTTTTTTTCCTGTCGATCTAAGATCCCTAGAGGGTTTATATATTCTAAGTTCAGAACAGAGCCAAATAGAGTCAAAGTTATTTAATAATGAGTGAATAAGGGTAAGAATTTTATATTTTATTCGATATTTTACTGGCAACCAATGTAACTTCTGTAAAACTGGAGAAATATGTTGTCTCATGGGTGTTGCTGTAAGTAATCTAGCAGCGGAATTTTGAATAAATTGAAGTGGCTAAATAGAGGATTCGGGTAAGCCTAAATATAAACCATTATAATAGTCTATGCCGGAAAGAATTAAAGCTTGCAAGACTGATCTAAAGACATTGAAGAATAATAAAGGTCTTAGTCTTTTTAACACATGTAATTTGAAAAATGAATTTTTCATAACCTTAGAGATGTGTTGTGAAAGTGATAAATTTGAATCGATCCAGACTCCCAGGTTCTGGGCAATTTTGGTGATTTGGATAATGTCTTTACCCAAATTAATATTTGCAGGAGGAGCATTATTAGAATTCGATATAAAGCTCAGTAGCAAAATTTCTGTTTTCTTTTTGTTAAGTTTTAAACGGTTATGAGCCATCCATTTTTCTATGGTACTTATGTATAACTGCACCATGGACAATGTTTCTGACCAGGAAGATTTATATGGTACAAAGAGTTGGATATCATCAGCATAGATTTTGTACTGTACATTTAATGATGAAAGAATATGACACAAAGGAAGCAGATAGATATTGAATAATATAGGTGATAAAGAAGAACCTTGAGGTACACCAGTAGATTGGGAGTAATGATAAGAGAAGTGAGAACCTATGTTAATTTGACAGTGACGATTTGCAAGAAAACTTTTAAACCAGTTCAATACAGTGGAACGAATTCCTATATATTGTAAAATGGATAGTAAAATTTTATGATCCAAAGTGTCAAATGCTGCTGAGATATCCAAAAAAATCACCAAATAGTCTGTGTAGGGGTCAAAACCTCTTAAAAACGTATCGAATGATGAAAGAAGAGTTTCCGTGGAATAGCCCTTACGAAATCCGTGTTGATTTGGGTTTAAAATACTGTGTTCATTCAGATAATCTTTTAGCTGGAATAAAACAACGGATTCCAAAGTTTTTGCTAAAGATGATAAAGAGGTTATAGGTCTCAGACTTGAAAACTCTAAGAATGATTGAGAGTTATTCTTTAATATAGGCAATACTGAGGTTTGTTTTAGCTTATCAGGGAATTTTCCCAACTTCAATGATTGGTTAAGAGTTTGGCATATAAAATCAGGATAATTCTCAATGATGCTCTTAAACAACGAACCTGGGCAAGAATTAAAAGGTGAATTTGAAATTTTTTGTTTAGTAACAATTTTTTGTATAATGTCAGAAGAAATTGCCTGAAACTCAGACCATTCAGAATTAAAGGCTTTCTGTTCATAATTGGGATATGATAAATTAATTACTAAATTCTTGAGTTATTGTTTCAATTGACAGAATTATGGATTTGTTCAAATCCGTTTTGATGATCCTGCCCAACAAACTGCTGCTGGTTCTGCTTTGGTGACAGGGCATCAGCTCTGGTATTCTTGTCTCCGGGTCGGTATTTGAGCACGAAGTCAAAGCGATTAAAAAACAAGGACCATCTGGCTTGTCTGTGGTTAAGACGTTGCACATGACGGAGATACTCTAGATTCTTGTGGTCCGTGAATACGGTAATTTGATGTTGGGCGCCTTCAAGCCAAGGCTGCCATTCCTCGAATGCCAGTTTAATAGCCAGGAGCTCTTTATCTCCGATCCCATAGTTCTTTTCTGCAGGAGAAAAACGTCACAAGAAGAAAGAGCAGGGATGTAAGGCCTTAGAATCTCCGGTTTGGCTTAACACGGCCCCTACTCCAACATCTGAAGCATCAACCTCCACGATGAAGGGTATATTGGAGTCCGGGTGACGTAGACATGGCTCAGTGGAAAAGGCAGTCTTTAATTCCTCGAATGCGGAAATGGCCTCTGCAGACCATTTAGAAGCATTGGCCCCTTTCTGTGTCATTGCAGTTAAGGGCACAGTTATAAAGCTTCTATAGTAATTTGTGAACCCCAAAAATCGTCTCAGGGCCTTCAGACTGGTTGGTTGAGACCAATTCTTGATACTCTCTAATTTTTGGGGGTCCATCCAGAAGCCTTGTTTTGATACGATATAGCCAAGGAAAGCCACTGAATCTTTATGAAATTCGTACTTTGACAGCTTGGCGTAGAGGCAGTGTTCTCGAAGTCTCAGTAATACTTGCTTGACATCTGCTAGATGAGTTGGCATATCCTGTGAGAATATCAGGATATCATCTAGGTAAACAACAACACTTTTATACAACAGGTCCCGCAGAATGTCGTTCATCATGTTCTGAAACACAGCAGGAGCGTTGCACAGGCCGAAGGGCATCACCAAATATTCAAAATGGCCATCTTGAGTGTTGAAGGCTGTTTTCCACTCATCGCCATCGTGGATGCGAACCAAGTTATAGGCTCCCTTTAGGTCAGGTTTCAAGAATATCTTGGCTCCTTGAAGTCGATCAAACAGCTCTGAGATCAGAGGTAAGGGGTATCGGTCTTTAATCCTGGCCGGACGCCCCAGGATGCATTGCAAGGCCGGAGGCGCTGGTGGACGCCCGAGGTCGGGGCTGGAGGCCCACCACTGCCAGTGACGAAGAGCTGGGTCCTGCAGACTGTGCAGCAAGGTACGAGGGACGCACCATGGGGTTGTTGCGGGCGGCGAGCGTAACAAATCCCTTGTGAATTGGGAAGGGTATAGTGACTTCAGTGCTGGTTAAAATAGTGGAAACTATTCTAAAGATCAAAATCGTAGAGCATATAGAAAGAGATGGTTTAATGGAACACATGGATTTACCCAAGGGAAATCTTGCCTAACAAATCTGCTTCAGTTTTTTGAAGGGGTTAATAAACATGTGGATAAAGGTGAACCAGCAGATGTAGTATATTTGGATTTTCAGAAGGCATTTGACAAATTCATGGGATAGGAGGCGATGTCCTTTCGTGGATTACACACTGGTTAAAAGACAGGAAACAGAGAATTGGATTAAATGGTCAATTTTCTCAGTGGAAAAGGGTAAGCAGTGGAGTACCTCAGGGATCTGTACTTGGACTGGTGCTTTTCAATATATATATATATATATATATAAATGATCTCGAAAAGAGTACGACAAGTGAGGTTATCAAATTTGCGGACGATACAAAATTATTCAGAGTGGTTAAATCACAAGTGGATTGTGATACATTACAGAAGGACCTTGCAAGATTGGAAGACTGGGCATTCAAATGGCAGGTGAAATTTAATGTGGATAAGTGCAAGGTGTTGCATATAGGGAAAAATAACCCTTGCTGTAGTTACACGATGTTAGGTTCCATATTAGGAGCTACCACCCAGGAAAAAGATCTAGGCATCATAGTGCTTAATACTTTAAAATCATCAGCTCAGTGTGTTGCAGCAGTCAAAAAAGCAAACAGAATGTTAGGAATTATTAGGAAGGGAATGGTTACTAAAACGGAAAATGTCATAATGCCTCTGTATCGCTCCATGGTGAGACTGCACCTTGAATATTGTGTAGCAGTAAAGAAAGGGTGGAGATCGGTATGTATGAGAAAAACCTTTATTGGAACTTGCCCGACTCTGGCCGAGTTTCGCTCTTATTTGAAGAGCTGCCTCAGGTGCTACTACAATTTAAATTAAAACACACATATATGTCAAACTAGTGCATGAACATTAAAGAAAAAAATTATATAAAAACAAAACATTAGACCATTAAAACAAGCAATGACTCACAAATACATTTATTTATTTATTTGTTTTTATATACCGATATTCGATTTTACATAAGAACATAAGAAAATGCCATACTGGGTCAGACCAGGGGTCCATCAAGCCCAGCATCCTGTTTCCAACAGTGGCCAATCCAGGCCATAAGAACCTGGCAAGTACCCAAAAACTAAGTCTATTCCATGTTACCATTGCTAATGGCAGTGGCTATTCTCTAAGTGAACTTAATAGAGGTAATGGACTTCTCCTCCAAGAACTCATCCAATCCATTTTTAAACACCGCTGTACTAACTGCACTAACCACATCCTCTGGCAACAAATTCCAGAGTTTAATTGTGCATTGAGTAAAAAAGAACTTTCTCCGATTAGTTTTAAATGTGCCCCATGCTAACTTCATGGAGTGCCCCCTAGTCTTTCTATTATCCGAAAGAGTAAATAACCGATTCACATCTACCCACTTTAGACCTCTCATAATTTTAAACATCTCTATCATATCCCCCCTCAGCCGTCTCTTCTCCAAGATGAAAAGTCCTAACCTCTTTAGTATTTCCTCATAGGGGAGCTGTTCCATTCCCCTTATTTTGGTAGCCCTTCTCTGTACCTTCTCCATCGCAATTATATCTTTTTTGAGATGCGGCGACCAGAATTGTACACAGTATTCAAGGTGTAGTCTCATCATGGAGCGATACAGAGGTATTATGACATTTTCTGTTTTATTCACCATTCCCTTTCTAATAATTCCCAACATTCTGTTTGCTTTTTTGACTGCCGCAGCACACTGAACCGAAGACTTCAATGTGTTATCCACTATGATGCCTAGATCTCTTTCTTGGGTTGTAGCACCTAATTTGGAACCCAACATTGTGTAATTATAGCATGGGTTATTTTTCCCTATATGCATCACCTTGCACTTATCCACATTAAATTTCATCTGCCAATTGGATGCCCAATTTTCCAGTCTCACAAGGTCTTCCTGCAATTTAAGACTTCTTCTCTGATTCATCAGTCTTCCTTAACTCATGCATATCTCGCATTTTTTGCACATCTACATGGTCTATGTTCCCTCATATCTCAATTTAGTCTACCCCTTTAATTTTTCTAGATATTTATTCTCGCTTTAAACATGCCGAACATTTACCCACGTCCTGTTGACGAGTTATTATTATTATTATCTATGTAATATTTAATTCTATTATTTATACCTATATGCTATATGCTATATGTTATACGCTATATGTTAAGAAACGCTGTTCAATGTAACGCCTTTTTTGCGAAAGTTTTGTTATATGTAAACCGACCTGATTCGATACTTGTATTGAGAATGTCGGTATATAAAAATCCGAAATAAATAAATAAATAAATGTATTACAATCTGCTTGTGATTTAACTACTCTGAACAATTTTGTGTCATCTGCAAATTTGATTATCTCACTCGTTGTATTTCTTTCCAGATCATTTATAAATATATTGAAAAGTAAGGGTCCCAATACAGATCCCTGAGGCACTCCACTGTCCACTCCCTTCCACTGAGAAAATTGTCCATTTAATCCTACTCTCTGTTTCCTGTCTTTTAGCCAGTTTGCAATCCACGAAAGGACATCGCCACCTATCCCATGACTTTTTACTTTTCCTAGAAGCCTCTCATGAGGAACTTTGTCAAACGCCTTCTGAAAATCCAAGTACACTACATCTACCGGTTCACCTTTATCCACATGTTTATTAACTCCTTCAAAAAAGTGAAGCAGATTTGTGAGGCAAGACTTGCCTTGGGTAAAGCCATGCTGACTTTGTTCCATTAAGCCATGTCTTTCTATATGTTCTGTGATTTTGATGTTTAGAACACTTTCTACTATTTTTCCTGGCACTGAAGTCAGGCTACCGGTCTGTAGTTTCCCGGATCGCCCCTGGAGCCCTTTTTAAATATTGCGTTTACATTTGCTATCCTCCAGTCTTCAGGTACAATGGATGATTTTAATGATAGGTTACAAATTTTACTAATAGGTCTGAAATTTCATTTTTTAGTTCCTTCAGAACTCTTGGGTGTATACCATCTGGTCCAGGTGATTTACTACTCTTCAGTTTGTAAAACTTTTTCCATTGGAAAAATTCAGTAGAACTAGGGGTTATGATTTGAAACTCCAGGGAGGAAGATTCAAAACCAATGTCAGGAAGTATTTCTTCACGGAGAGGGTTGTGGATGCCTAGAATGCCCTTCCAGAGGAAGTGGTGAAGACTAAAACTGTGAAGGTTTTCAAAGGGGCATGGGATAAACACTGTGGATCCATAAAGGCTATAGGATGGGAATGAAGAATGAAGCTGGAATGGTGGCTACTACCTGGTGATTACTACCCTTACTCAATAAACCTTCACACGGTTAATGCAACTCCAACATTGCTCTCCACTTCAATGACAAGGGGAAATGTGGAAAAGAGGATTTGCATTCAGACAAGAACCAACACACAGTCTGGGTAAACAAATAAGCATGGGGGTAGCTTGCTTATTGCGGTGATTACTACCCTAAACCAATTAGGCTGCCCTATAAAAAGGCTCTTCAGACTCTTCAACCTTGCCTCAGCAAGGTCTCCTGGTTCCTGTCTTGTCCTGGTTCCAGTATCAAGTCTTACTGAAACCTTCAGTCCTGTTCCAGTTGTCAGCTCCGCTTCAGAATTCAGCCTATTCCGGTCTTCTGCCTATGCTAAAGTTGTCAGCCTCGGCTTTTGCCTTCTCAAGTCTTCAGCTTTAGCATCGTGAAGTTGATAATACCAGGGGGTGAGGGAGAGAAAAGGAAAGAGAAAGTGATGCTGCACGGGGTATAGGGGAAAGAAAAGGAAAGAGAAGGTGATGATGCATGTGGTAGAAGGGAGAGAAAAGGGAAGAGAGGGTGATGATGCATGTGGTAGAAGGGAGAGAAAAGGGAAGAGAGGGTGATGATGCAGGGGGAGAGGGATGGGAGGAGAAGGTGATGATTCCAGAAGTGGTGAGGAAGGAAATGGAAGGGAAGAGAAGGTGATGTTCCCAAGAGTGATGGAGAGAAGATGAGGCTTGCAGTAGTGAAGGGAGAGGGAAGAGAAAAGGTGATGACATTTATTTATTTATGTATTTATTTGACGATTTTTATATACCGACATTCGTTAGAAACATCACATCGGTTTCCATAAAACAATAAAGCAGCCGACATGGCTTTACAGTGAAACTGATGATAAAACTGGGGAGAGGGGGTGGGGAAATAAGGTAGGGGTAGAGTTAGAATTAATAATTGGATATTATGTACAATCATTAAATGCTAAAGGACGTTATGTACATTCATTAAATGGCAGTATGTACAATAGGAAAAGTGAGGGTAAGTACATTTGTAACTGAGTGAACATTCTGTGCAAGGATTAAGCAAGAGGTTTGGAAGTTATGGGCGGCTGGGGAGGGTGGAGGGTGAGTGAAGCGAAGGTGATGATGCCAGGGGTTAGGGGGGAGGAAGAAAAGAGAATGATGATGCCAGGGGGGTGGGGGATAGGGAAGATGCTGGTGTGCTGTGATGAAGTGAAGCTCAATGCCAGGTGTGCCATGACACAAGGTTGGGAACCACTGTCCTGTAGTGTAGTCAGGATGTTGGATTTGTGGCTGAGGGATTAAGACACTGGGCTAGAAATCCATTGAGGTCTCCCTGCACAGGCTTGAATTCTGCCAACAACCATTCTAAATTTCTCTTCTTCCTAGGCAAGGACAGATTTCTATTATTTTTCTCCTAGCAACCCTGGCGCAGGCCATCCAGGCTTAAGCTCCATAGCCCCTGCATCCACAGACCCCGCACATCACCCTTTACTATATATTTTCAACAATAGATTTGATACACTATCAGGGAATTATTTCAAAACAAGAGTCAATAAAATGTGTAGCCAGGTATTTCTAGTAGGTTACATGTAGTGTTTTGAGGGTCACTTACAGACAAATTGAAAATAAGCCAATAGCCTAAAGGTGTTTTAGATTAGTTTAACAGCATTCAGTAGTCCAGCAGCAAGGGAAGGGGGGGGGGGGGGACACACACCAATCTTTTGCACTGAGTGTCACATGGTGCGGGGCAGGTGAAATTACCAAGGGGGCCAGGGCATGGGGGAGGGTCTCCCTTGGAGTCTGGCCTGTTTGGTGATTTCTAATGCTGGGGAAGTGTGGGGAGCAGGAGTCAGGGGTCCCAAAGGAGTGTCAGCTATATTATCACAGTCACTCTCTCCTAACCTCTCCCCTCCTTGGCATCAGTACTTTCTCTTTCCTTCCCTCTCCCCTCTCCCCCCACACCCCCAGCTTCCTAGCAAATTCACTTATCTGGTATTGCTTCTTTCTTCTGTGCCTGTTTCCCTCTGTAATCAGGACTACATGGGGCCAGCAGAACTTGTAAGACTACAGGGTTGCCCATGCCATTTTAACTGCGGAGAAGAACTAGCAGAGGGGAAAACAGAAGCAGCAGCAGCAGATAAGCGCTGCTCTTTGACTCTCCTTGCTGGCAGGAGGATATTCTGCTCTGCAGGCCAGTTGTTGGGAAAAGAGAAACAGAAGGCTGTCACAGCACACCAGGGCTACCGCACACCGGTTGGGAAATGTTGCTCTAGGAGCTATGTTTGCAGGCAACTCACCCCAACTAATAGAAGTAAATTGTCCTATATTCATTTCCTTCCTGGATCTCATCCCTCTGACTGTTCTCTCCCTTTAGATTTCAGAAGGCAAAGATCCCTGCCCCACTAAAGTGACCATGGCCTCAATGTCTGTCATCAGACTGTGAACTCCACGGAGCAGGGACCGTCTTCTTTTCTATGTCCATTCAGCCCTGCATATACCTTTAATAGCACTATATAAATGGTTAGTAGTAGAGGTGGTACAGTCAGCTGGCATGAGAATGACCTTTAGTTATACATATTCAAATGAACTAAAATGGCAGCCACAGTATTTTATTAATGTCCCTTGAAAGGCAGGACACTAGATGTCAGTGTAATGCAGCATCGAGGGTCTTTATGGATATTTCTAAATGCATCCAAGCAAATTAGAACTGTGCAGCTGATAGAGAAAGCAATCACTTCTTATTTAGATGGCAGGCACCTAACAGACAGGCTGAGCTAGGCCTGTCTGTTAGGTGCCTGCCATCTAAATAGGTGCCTGCCAAAAAAGCAGGAAATGCAAGTCTACAGACTTGCATTTCCTGCTTTTTTTTAATATGCACTGAAAATAAAAGTCTAAAGGAGTCACTGGGAAGAAAACCAAGACTTATCCACCTTGTATCCCAATAACCCGTGTCCTAACTGATCATCCCCTAACACAACAGACCATAGTGCACAGAGGAAAATTGAGGAATGCATATATAGACATGGATAAAAATCGGAGTTCCTGGAAAAATTATAAAGACAAATCATTTTAAGAAATAAAAGTTTTATTCAATAGTAAAAAATGTTATATTATAGTGTTATGTTTATCTAACAGCACTATTTAAAGGGTCATGGTTGTGAGCTCCTGTGCTGTGGCATGGTTGACGCATCTTAATAGGTGAGCCCACTAAGCCCACGCCAACAGCTGGTGGACATACTGTTCACCTATACCAGGCTCGTTCCCTGCAGGTTGGGTTCCAAGGGACGATAGAGTTTAGATGAGGGTCCTGTAAGGAGCAGTCAGACAAAGTTGAGGTCAGGACAGGTAGAGAGCAAGTGTGTCAAGGTCCAGGCCTAGGTCGGGGCAGGTGGAAATCAGGTAGTGCCGAGGTCCAGGACAAGGTCGGGGCAGACAGAGATCAGGCAGGGTCAAGGTCCAAGCTGAGGTCAGGGCAGTCAGCAGTCCAGAAGATTAGTCAGAATCCGAGGTCAGGGTCAGAACCAGAAGTCAAGTAGAAATGTACAGACGAGACAAGGTCTAGTAGAGACTAAGACACAGCAGAAACAAGCAGGGCAAGGTACTAAGAGGTTAGATAAGGAAACAGAAGTGGTCAGACAAGACAACAGCAAGGCAGGACAAGGCAAGGTGGCAAGGTAACACGAGGCAAGACAAGACAAAGCACGGAGACAGCAAGCAACAAGGACCTGTTGCTGAGGAAAGGTTTGTAGTGTGGCTGGAGTTTAAATACCCAGCCCTGTGACATTATCACTGGGCACCAGCAGACATGTTTCTGGCCGCAGGAACTTCAAGTGTTGGCACTTGCATGTGCGCACACATAGGGAAGCCCAGGGGAATGGTGGCATCTCGGTCACGTTGGCAGCATTTTGAGCTAAGTGCAGCTGGTCATGGGATATCCCATACCGGCCAAAATATTACAGAGCCCCCCTCCTAAGCCCCCTCCCCAAAACCCTAGGCTTAGGCTTATGTGATAAGAGGCAATGGAATACTTGAGTGAGACGGGGAGCTTGGACATCAGAAGCTGGTACCCAAGAGTTATGTCAGGGCCAAATCCCTTCCAGGAGATGAGATAGTAGAGCTTGCTTTGGATGCATTTGGAGTCGAGGATCTCCTGAAATTGTACTCTGTGTTGGAACTCGTGGACCCTTGGGCCGGTCGGAACGAGTGATGGAATGCTGCGGAGGACCCCAGCAAAAGGTCCCGACCGGGAGGCGGCTCGACGGACCTGGGTATGCTTGATTGCCGGAACAAGATGGAGTCCTATGCGACCAAGGACTCGTCGATGGCCAGGAAGCTGGACAGCGTTGGGCCCTGTAGTGAGAGGACACTTCACCCTGGAGACCGGCGCTCCCCCGAGAGGAGCTCGTAGGAGCCCGGCCGCTGGGACTTTTGGAGATTCGCCCTGGAAGCCGGAGCCCCCCCAGGAGGAGCCCGTAGGGACCCAGCCGCTGGGACTTAGGAGAATCTTTGGGCCAGCGGACACAGGAACCACGGGGCGGTGAAGATCCAAGACGGAGTCCAGGAATGGAACAAGTCGAAGAACCAAGTCGGAGTCGAGGACAGAGCCGGGTCAAGCCAGAGGTCAGAAGTCGTACCAGAGCCAAGGGGCAATCCAGGAGCAGAGTCGGGGGCGAACCGGGTCAAGCCAAAGGTCAGAGGTCGTACCAGAGCCAAGTGGACAATCCAGAAGCAGAGTCGGGGACGGAAGCAGGTCAGGAAGGAGAGCGGTCAGTAGGCAAACCGGGTCAGAGCGAGGCTGAAGAAACAGGAACGCAGCAACTGAAGACAGGAACCCTGTGAACCTCGTTGCAAGGCAGGGAACGTTGTAACTGCAGGGCTTAAATAGCCCTGCAGCGTCTGACGTCATCAGCCGGGTATCAGAATCTCCCGCGCTGGCCCCTTTAAATGCAGAGCCCTAGTGCGCGCGCGCGCGGCTAGGGGGCAGGGCCAGCCGCGGGAGGATGCCGGCTGCTACTTCGGCGTGGAAGCGCCGTGCCCGGGGCCTGCACGGCCTGAATGAAGCTCGAGGAGGGCTGGGACCGGGTCGGAGGTAGGCGGCGGTCCCGGGGCCGACCCGGGATCGCAACAGTACCCCCTCTCCTGCGCCCCCTCCCCGGGGGTTTCGGCCTATCTGGGTGACCCAGATGGAACTGGCGGAGGAGGTCCTTATCCAGGATATGTGAGGCGGGCTCCCAGGAGTTCTCCTCGGGCCCGTAACCCTCCCAGGAGAGCAGGTATTCCCAGCGACGGCGGCGGACCCGAACGTCCAGGACCTCTTTTACCGTATACGTGTCCTCAGGGTCAGCAGCGGTGGTACTGGGCTCCGGAGGCCGAGCCTGGAATCGGGAAAGGACCACCAGTTTGAGTAAGGAAACGTGGAAGACATCATGTATCTTAAGAGTGGAGGGTAAGCGTAGCCTGTAGGACACCGCCCCAATACGTTCGGCCACGATGAAGGGACCAATATAGCGGGGTGCTAGCCTCATGGAAGGTGTGCGCAGCCGAATGTTTTTGGTACTCAGCCATACCTTGGTCCCTGGTAGGAAAACTGGAGCAGGTCGCCGGGTTCTATCTGCATATTCCTTGGATCGAGCGGCCGTCTGCCGAAGTTTCTCCTGAGTGGAGCGCCAGAGGTGATGTAGCTGGTTAGCCGTAAGTTGCGCTGCCGGAGACGAGTCCGTCAAAGGCAACGGCAGAGGGGGTTTGGGAGTCCTCCCATACACCATCTGGAATGGGGACTGTAGAGTAGCGGAGTGTTTGTGGCGATTGTACGAAAACTCCGCCCAGGGTAAGAGAGTGACCCAGTTATCCTGCAAGTCACTGACGAAGGCTCGGAGGAAGGTCTTCAGAGTTCAGTTGGTGCGTTCGACCTGGCCATTGCTCTGGGGGTGAAAAGCGGTGGTCAAGTTCAATTGTACACCAAATTTCTTGCAAAGAGTCCGCCAGTATTTTGCCGTAAATTGAGGGCCCCTGTCCGAAGTAATGTGCAGAGGTAATCCATGGAGTCGAAAGATATGTTGGATGAATAGATCGGCCAGTTCAGGAGCTGTGGGTAGTTTCGCAAGGGGCACGAAGCGTGCCATTTTTGAGAACCGGTCGACGGTGATCCAGACCACGGTCTTTCCCTCTGACGGAGGTAATTCCACTATAAAATCTGTGGATACGTGGGTCCATGGTTCCATAGGAATGGGAAGCGGCTGGAGGAGGCCCCAGGGGCGGCCTGGCAGCGGTTTCTGTCGGGCGCATGTGGCGCAAGACCGGACGTAGAGTCGAACATCCTCCTTGACCCGTGGCCACCAGTAGAATTCGGTTAAGAGCTCCAGAGTCTGGGCCATCCCTGGATGGCCGGCGGTTAACGAATTGTGGGCCCATGCTAGCACCTTCCTTCTCGAGCGAGCTGGAACCACCGTCTTCCCTGCGGGTGCCACTTCGGATGCGGCCACGAGAACCTTGGCTGGGTCCAGAATGTATTGGGGAGGTTCAATGGTGTCGTCCGTCTCGGTGTTACCGGAGAGGGCGTCTGCCCTGATGTTCTTGGCTACCGGCCTGTAGTGGAGCGAGAAATTAAACCGGCTAACGAAGAGGGACCAGCGCGCCTGCCGGGGATTGAGACGCTGGGCACGGCACAGATACTCCAAATTCTTGTGGTCCGTATAGACTATTATAGGGTGCTGATCTCCCTCCAGCCATTGGCGCCACTCCTCAAAAGCCAGTTTGATGGCGAGCAATTCTTTGTCCCCGATACCGTAATTCTTTTCTGCGGGGGAAAATTTACGCGAGAAGTATGAGCAGGGTAGGAGTTTGCCGTTTTTGGAAGATTGGGCAAGCACGGCCCCTACCGCCACATCGGAGGCGTCGACCTCCACAACGAATTGATTCCGGGGGTCCGGGTGTCGGAGGCAAGTATCATGCAGGAATGCTTTCTTAAGGTCTTGGAAGGCCTGTACAGCGGCAGGTGACCATCTCCGGGCGTCAGCGCCCCTCCGGGTAAGGGCCGTTAACGGGGCTACCAGACTGGAATAATGCGGGATGAACTGCCGGTAGAAGTTCGCGAAGCCCAAGAAGCGTTGTAGGGCCTTGACCCCCACCGGTTGCGGCCAATTACTGATGGCAGTGACCTTACCCGGATCCATATGGAAGCCTGTGGACGAGACGATGTACCCTAGGAAGGGTAAAGACTCCTGCTCAAACTGGCTTTTTTCCAATTTGGCGTATAGCCGGTTTTCCCTCAATTTCTGGAGCACTTGGCAAACATGTCGACGATGCGTTTTCAGGTCTCAGGAGTATATCAGGACGTCGTCGAGGTAAACTATTACTGAGGTATGCAGTAAGTCTCGAAGTACCTCATTCATGAGGTTCTGGAATACAGCTGGGGCATTACAAAGGCCGAACGGCATGACGAGGTACTCATAATGGCTGTCCCGGGTGTTGAAGGCGGTCTTCCACTCGTCCCCCGGACGGTCCTTACCAGATTGTAGGCCCCTCTAAGGTCCAGCTTAGTAAATATTTTGGCTCCTTGAAGACGGTCCAGGAGTTCGGGAATCAGGGGCAGAGGATAACGATCCCGTCGGGTGATACGATTCAGGCCCCTGTAATCGATGCAGGGCCGAAGAGATCCGTCCTTCTTCCCCACGAAGAAGAACCCGGCCCCAGCCGGGGAATTCGAGGGCCTGATGAACCCCCGCTCTAGGTTCTCCTTGATATATGTGGACATGGCCTGGGTCTCTGGAAGGGACAGCGGGTACACTCGACCGCGAGGTGGCGTGGTGCCCGGCAGTAAGTTAATCGCGCAGTCGAAGGGCCGGTGTTCAGGGAGTAACTCGGCCTTCTCCCTGGAGAAGACATCTCGGAAGGCATGGTACTGAGGCGGCACTGTTAAGTGGGTCGTCAGGAGCGGAAGCGTGAGTTGGGAGCGAGCCGGAAGACACTGATGGAAGCAAGTAATTCCCCAAGAGGTGATCTGAAGGGACTCCCAATCTATCACGGGTGAATGTTTTCTCAGCCAGGGCAGGCCTAGGATGACCGGATGAATAGATTTTTCTAAGACGAGGAAGGAAATCTCCTCAGTATGGAGAGCTCCGACCTGGAGTGTGAAGGAGCGAGTCCGGGTGGAAATAATCCCTGGAAGCGGGGTCTCCTGAATGGAGGATACCCGTACAGGTGGCTCCTGCGGCTGGATCTCCAGTTGGAGCTCCTGCACCAGATCTTGGAGAATAAAGTTCCCCCTGGACCCGGAGTCGAGCAGGGCTAAAGTGTCAAAACCCCCCTCCGGGAGACACAACCTTACCGGAACGGTACATGGGGAGTTAGAGGAGGAACTGCCTAGAATCAACTCCCCGCTAGACTCTAGGTTCGGGCGTTTCCCGGGCGCTCAGTGCAACGGGCCAGGAAGTGACCCTTGCCCCCACAGTAGAGGCACAGGCCCTGGGAGCGACGCCGACGCCGCTCCTCTAGTGAAAGAGGTCCTCGGCCCAACTGCATGGGCTCTTCACCCCGAGCACTAGACGGAGCAGGAGGAGGCGGCCTGACACGGGGTGGTGTGGACCGAGAGCTGGTCTGTCCCTGCGTGGTTCTTCGTTCCCGAAAACGACGTTGAATACGCCGGTCCACACGACCTGCCAAATCAATCAGCTCGTTGAGATCGTCCGGAAGGTCTCGAGCCGCCAATTCGTCTTGGAGACATGGAGAGAGCCCCTCTAGGAATATCCCATGCAGACTATCCGCTCGCCAACCCAATTCGGTGGCCAGGGTCTGGAACTCCATGGCGTACTCTTCCAGGGGGCGATTTCCCTGCCGTAACTGAAGGAGTTCAGAGGCGGCCGTGGAGGCATGGGACGGCTCGTCGAAGACTCTGCGGAAAGATTGGACAAACTGCACCAGATTATTCAGACGAGGATCCTGGCGTTCCCAGAGAGACGAAGCCCAGGCTAAGGGTCTCCCATCCAGGAGGGAAATGATGTAGTTTGTCTTGACATGGTCTGCGGGAAACTGCGCGGGCAACAGATTGAAGCGAATGTAACACTGGTTGAGGAAACCCTGACATGACTTGGCGTCCCCAGAATACCGTGATGGAGCAGGCATCTGTACAGGTACGAGTGGTCCGGAATCAGGCTGCGACGTGGACGCCGAAGAACTGGCAGCGGAGGCTTCTTCGACACGGTCTGCTAGGCGTTGTACAGTTGACATCAGGGTGTCGAGACAGGCCTGTTGCTGCTGTAGCTTCTGGGCAATGCCCGGGATGGCTTTCAAACCTGCGAGATCCGCCGGGTCCATGGCCTTGCAACTTGTTGGAACTCGTGGACCCTTGGGCCGGTCGGAACGAGTGATGGAATGCTGCGGAGGACCCCAGCAAAAGGTCCCGACCGGGAGGCGGCTTGACGGACCTGGGTATGCTTGATTGCCGGAACAAGATGGAGTCCTATGCGACCAAGGACTCGTCGATGGCCAGGAAGCTGGACAGCGTTGGGCCCTGTAGTGAGAGGACACTTCACCCTGGAGACCGGCGCTCCCCCGAGAGGAGCTCGTAGGAGCCCGGCCGCTGGGACTTTTGGAAATTCGCCCTGGAAGCCGGAGCCCCCCCAGGAGGAGCCCGTAGGGACCCAGCCGCTGGGACTTAGGAGAATCTTCGGGCCAGCGGACACAGGAACCATGGGGCGGTGAAGATCCAAGACGGAGTCCAGGAATGGAACAAGTCGAAGAACCAAGTCGGAGTCGAGGACGGAGCCGGGTCAAGCCAGAGGTCAGAAGTCATACCAGAGCCAAGGGGCAATCCAGGAGCAGAGTCAGGGGCGAACCGGGTCAAGCCAAAGGTCAGAGGTCGAACCAGAGCCAAGTGGACAATCCAGAAGCAGAGTCGGGGACGGAAGCAGGTCAGGAAGGAGAGCGGTCAGTAGGCAAACCGGGTCGGAGCTAGGCTGAAGAAACAGGAACGCAGCAACTGAAGACAGGAACCCTGTGAACCTCGTTGCAAGGCAGGGAATGTTGTAACTGCAGGGCTTAAATAGCCCTGCAGCGTCTGACGTCATCAGCCGGGTATCAGAATCTCCCGCGCTGGCCCCTTTAAATGCAGAGCCCTAGTGCGCGCGCGCGGCTAGGGGGCGGGGCCAGCCGCGGGAGGACGCTGGCTGCTACTTCGGCGCGGAAGCGCCGTGCCCGGGGCCTGCACGGCCCGAACGAAGCTCGAGGAGGGCTGGGACCGGGTCGGAGGTAGGCGGCGGTCCCGGGGCCGACCCGGGATCGCAACACTCTGTGTCCTCCTCCAAGGTCAACTCCATTGGTTTAGGAAGATAATGTGTGAGCCAAGTCAAAAGTAGAGGCTTGAGGAGAGATACGTGGAAACTACTGTGGACCTTGAGGGTAGGTGGCAGTTTCAATTGATCTGCCACTAGTCCAATCTGTCGAGTGACTGGAAATGGGCCAACGAAATTGGGTGAAAACTTCATAGATAGATTCTGTAGCCACAGATTGCGGTTATTTAGCCATAGCAAATCTCTGGGTTTAAGCTGAGGTGCTGGCTGGCACCTTTTGTTAGCTTGCTTTTTGTATTTTTCAGCAGCCGAGGTGAGAAATTGGGGTTTTTGCCACAACTTTTCAAGATCTTGGCTCACAATCAGGTCGATACTGTAACGTGCGGTTGAAGATTTCCCATCTGTAACGTGCTGGGAGCGCACAATTCGGACGCGTAAGGCGATCCAGCGATACAGTCTCCAGTTTCACGCGTCCTTAGCGCTTCTTAAAACAGACGCATAACCTTTTCCGCACGCAGCATGTATATGATATGTAAATGAACGAATTAGCTGTATAATGAAGGAATTAGCTATTCCCCTCCGATACTGTAACGTGCGCCCCGACTATCGCTGCCATTTTGCCCCGCGTTTAACCTGCTAACTTACCGCCTACCCCTACCCCTGCGTTAGAGGCAGGGGTAAGGGTAGGCGGCAAGCTTTCCCCCAGCCCCCTCTCACCTGCCCTGGCCGCGTCCATGGATGCTGGCCTCCGGGGCAGCCCCAGTCCTCCCCCTCCTCCCGAAGAAAAAAAAAAGCGAAAAAAAAAGTTGCGAGAGAGAGAGAGAGAGGGGAGAGGACGGAAATCCTACGCTCAGCGACTTACTTTTGCAGCCCCCCTCCTCCGGACATCGTGGTTTCCCCCGTGCCAGTTCCCCCTCCCCTCCTCCCGAAGCAGGGCGCGAAAAGCAGCCTTGCTCCTGGAGGAAGGAAGAAGGGACTGGCAGTGTAAAGCGGCGAAGCGACTTACTTTTTGCAGCCCCTTCCGGACATCGGACGACCTCTCCTGCCTCCAGCTGCTCGCAAAGATGGACGCCTGCATGGCCGCTGAAGACGTGACGTCTCGACGTTTGGCGTCAGGCATGTGACGTCACGTCTTCAGCGGCCGTGCAGGCGTCCATCTTCGCGAGCAGCTGGAGGCAGGAGAGGTCGTCCGATGTCCGGAGGGGGGTGCAAAAAGTAAGTCGCTTCGCCGCTTTACACTGCCAGTCCCTTCTTCCCTCCTCCCGGAGCAAGGCTGCTTTTCGCGCCCTGCTTCGGGAGGAGGGAAGAAGGGACTGGCAGTGTAAAGCGACGAAGCGACTCACCTTTTGCAGCACCTTCCGGACATCGGACGACCTCTCCTGCTGCTCGCGAAGATGGACTCCTGCACGGCCGCTGAAGACGTGACGTCACATGCCTGACGCCAAACGTCGTGACGTCACGTCTTCAGCGGCCGTGCAGGCGTCCATCTTTGCGAGCAGCTGGAGGCAGGAGAGGTCGTCCGATGTCCGGAGGGGGCTGCAAAAGTAAGTCGCTTCGCGCTTTTCGTGCCCTGCTTCGGGAGGAGGGGAAGGGGAACTGGCACGGGGGAAGCCACGATGTCCGGAGGGGGGCTGCAAAAGTAAGTCGCCGAGCGTAGGATTGCCGTCCTCTCCCCTCTCTCTCTCGCAACTTTTTTTTTCACTTTTTTTTTGCTTCGGGAGGAGGGGAGAGGGGACGGCAATCCCGACTTCCTGGTATCTGTCATTTCAAATGACATTTGAAATGACAGATACCAGTGTGGCCGTGAAGCGTTAGGCCCGAGCACCCAGGTTACTGTATAGGCGCTCTATACAGTAAAATGGGTTGCGCGGGCCTAACGCTTCCCTAACGCTTCGCAGCCGCGGCATGCATTTGCATGCAATTAGAAGAGAGTATCGAGCGGTAGGTGAAGAGAACTGTGCGTGCGGGGAACGAGGGTGCGCCAGGCACTGCCGCACTCTTTTTACCGCGGCCTTAGAGTATCGACCTGAATGTCAGCTGCGGGACATGGGAGTATTACCAGTATAGTCTGCCACATAGGATCTGTAAGGGCGATTACCCCCATGGAGTCTCCGATATGATTCTCAACCCACCTTTCCCCCCCTCCCACTCTTCGATCTCTCCGCCCCTCTGATCCCCTGCCCCCCCCTCCAAACCTCTAGCCCCTTGACCACCCCCTCCCTTTTAGCACCAACCCCATCTCTATTAATCAGTTGCCCTGTACAGACAGTACCACCCCTTAAAACACTGCTTTGGTTTGATCACCTACTAATTGATTGAAAAACTGCTTGTTCGTTCGTCCCTTGTTTGTTGATCACCTACCAAGTCGTTCACCTAGTCATTATTTTACTTTGCTAGTTTTCTTCTCTATAGTAGCGCTATGTTAAGCTATTTCCATTTCTTACAGTTGTCCTGAATTCATCACTTTGTTTTATGTAACTTTTTTCTCCTATATCGTTGGTTTCCCTTGTTTTGCTATAAACCGGTATGATAAGATATTTATCTTGAGTATCGGTATATTAAAAGATTTTAAATAAATAAATAAATAAATAGATAAATAAATTGTTATGGCAAAATTCTGTGCAAAGAAGGAGAGATGCCAAATCATCCTGTTGTTCATTCACACAAGTCCTTAGGAACCCCCTTGAGGATTTGATTCATTCTTTCCTTCTGCCTATTACTTTTTGGATGGTATGCTAGGAGAAATCCAATGAAATTCCAAATTTCTTGCACAGGTCTCCAGAACCTTGTCATAATAGGCACTCCTTAGTCAGAGAGAATGTGTTCAGATAAGCTATGGATTTGAAAGACATGCTGAAAAAAGAGACAAGCCAGTTCTGGAGACAAAGGGAGTCCAGGGAGAGGTATAAAATGAGCCATTTTTGAGAACCGCTCTACCCCAACTGAAATGGTAATACGGCCATTAGAGATAGGAAGGTCAGTCTTTTTATTTGATTTATTTATTTAAAATTTCTTATATAGCGCTAACTACAATGAATGTTCAAAGCGGTTCACAAAATTCACATACGCCAGTCCCCTTGCCCAGCCTGTCCTGACTCACGCCCACGAAATAACATCTCTCCAGCAGTCCCCAGTCCAGCAAATACCCCTACACCATCCAATCTAGCTCCCTGCACCCCTCCAAAAAGCACACTGCCTCCCTGATGTGACAAAACTCCATCTACCCAGGCAGCCTACTCCCTGCCACAGCAGCTCCTCCCCAAGACAATGTCTGATGATAGCAGCCCCACCCACACAGGCACTCCCTGGGAACAGGGAACAGGTAAGCGCTCATCCCGATCTGCGCTAAGGCCCCACCCCTGCCGAAACCTAAGCCCTTGACCTGCCCCACAATGCCAATACAAAGTCGTTCAACCCCAGTTCCCCAAATGAAACCTCCTCACTGAAGCCGTTCACCATCTCCTGGACAGCCGATATCTGCAAACAAGACTGCATGCACGCAGCCACCAACAGTCCTACCACCACAGCCCGATTCTGGCCTTTCTCCTCTCCAGAATCACCATCGCTGATCATCACCACCTCCTCCGATTCCAACTCAAGGTCCTCATATTCTCCCTGACTGGACGGAGTTCCGCTAGCTCTCACCGACCACCGCACCATCTTGACACGTAACAGTGATCCCAGATGCAGCTCGCCGCAGGAATTAAAACAGGCAAGTGGCCTTTTTTCACCTCCTGCCTCACTTGCCCCCAAACTCCTCCCTTTTTTCCTTGATTCTTAGCTCTCAATCAGCCTGTTCAGACTGCCTTGCTTATTTTTTATTTTCCCGCCATTTCTCTAACCTGTCTTGTCAGTCTGTGCTGACAAGACATCCCCTCCAATGGCCCCCTCCGTCCCTGAGTCACCTGAGGACGAGCCTAGTACCAACATTATTTTGGGCAGCCAGGCACTCCATCCTGCCCATCCTTCCAATTTGCTTAAATGGAATTAACAAGAAAACCGAAAAAGAAAAAGGAACAAATACAATTCTTAAAAAATTATCCTTATAGACCATAAAAGCTGTAAAATGTGTAGCAGGAAAACAAATTTGAGATCAAGGAAATGGATTTTCTTTACCTGTAATGTTCATATTAAGAATTTACCTTGCTCCAATCTTTCTACCCTCCTGTGGAATAAACTTTTAATTGTATTTGGAGTAATAGAGAAGTGGAGTAATCAATGGAAAATAATAATCATAAAATAAAATCCTCCTGACGCAACACTGTGATAAAGGGATCCACTGTGATAATAACCTGATAAAATAAAATCCTCCTTACCTTGCCACTGTAATAAGGGGAGAAGAATCTGTAAAAAAACACAAGGGTGGGGGAGAAAGAGCATAAGGAAGGATGAGTGTGAGGGAAGCAGGAATAGGGGAATGATGATGCCTTACACCATTTGTGTCCCTCTTTGTAATATCTTAGGGAGTTATTTTCCAACTTGTGTTATGATGTTTTCGCATACATTAAGCTAGGTTGTGAGAACAACCTAGCTTAACTGACACAAATTTCATCTTTGTGTGAGTTTCCTCACTCTGAAGGACATCAAATCTTCACAAGAGTGCACTATTCTGTTCGTACGTCTCACTTTGAATGTCAAAGTGGCCCCTAACCCCTACATTACTACCTAAACCTCACCTCAAGTTACTAAGTGGGCCTCCTACAGTAGCATAAATAGCTGCTTGCTATGGTGCCACTCCCAGAGGCTCTCTCCCCCCGCCCCCACCCCTCCTCAGTGGGTATAGGTAGGAAATGCCCCTCATTTAAATATTGTATCGTGGGCTGAACGGGCATTTAACACTGAGCGCTCATTTTCCGCGCATCTTTATTGTATCGGCCTGAAAGCACATGCCCTGTTTTTGTTTAAGAAGGACACAGCATTGATAGTTGTAGGAAATAGTATGGCTGTAAAATTGTGCACAGATAGATGTGAAACAAAGTTATTGAAAGCACTGACACTGTGTTGTTTGCTATGAGCTCCTCTTTAATTGTTGCCCCTCTGATGCCCCTGCCCTGTACAAATCTAAAGTATGCGCAGTCCCTAGCATGGCCTCTGTTAAGACACAAAATGGCGCAAAACAATGCTAAAACAGAGGCACCCCTCGGGTGGAAAGAAGGCAGAGGAAGAGGAATTTTGTAAGAAATTGTACTTTATTTTTGTATTTATAGGCTTTTGATTTTTTGAAGGTGTTTGACTCGCTGTGAAATTATGACTGTGACAGGACCCTGCATTAGTCACTCAGTTCTGAACTATGGCGGGGGGGAAGGTTAGGGTTTTCCTGGGAGCTGGAGAGTGAAGAAAAGTTACAACTGCGAATTCATGGACTCTTTTTCTCCTCTTCCCTCTGCCAGCCATAGTCGCTGGAAATGAAAATGTTTAATAAACTGTAGTGTTTGTCTTATGAAGCTTCTCCTTTCTACTTTAATGGTATTACCAGTACTTATGTCTAAAGCAGTGGTGCTCAACCTTTTTCCCATCATGATGTAACCGTCTCTTTTTAGTCAGTAAGGAGGTCCAGACAACTGATCCGTAAAGATAGACTTTTATTGCCAGCAAGATGCAGCTAAGACAAAGGCTCAGTACAACTGCATGCCCCTCCCCTCCAGGAGCAGACTCTTATGCACTTTACAGTTCTTATCTTTTACACATGCGTTCTAAGCATTGCTGAGCAAGCATATTCCGGCTGAAGGGGCTACTGACCCCCTCCCTAGACACCCTGGAACTTTCGTGAAACTTCTCCCATGTTCTGCAGGAGAGGCTGCTGGGACTTGCAGTTCTGGAAAGGAATTCGCGAGTCTGCAGTAATACAGCCCATCACATAATACATCCATTGTTCTAATCTAGGTTACAGCAGTGAAAGCTTATCAGAGAATAAGAACAGCGAAGCCAAAAAATGAAAATGTGCTGACAGAGAGTTTCTCAATGTCCTAATTACAGCTGTATTGCAGACTGTAAGTAAACCCGTCATGAAGCAGGGAATTCTGGTACATGAAGTCCTTTGTCAGGTTGAAGCGTTCAGACCCCTTCATTCCCCCCTTTGATACTTATCATTCTTTATGAAAAGTATCACACCATTACAACGCAACTGTGGAGCTGAAAGAAACAGAAACAAGAAAAATTAGCAATTTGAGTTCTCAGGGGGCCCTAATTTCCCAAACAGTCCGATGGTTTCTTCACGGGTTTGAGACGGATGGGCCCTATTGGCTCCACCCCCCTTTGTAGCCCGAACTTGTCATGTATGGGAAGATGGCCCAGGATAAAACATGAGGATGGTTAAACAGGTTCTATAGGCTCAGAGGAATACATGTACAGTGACAGAAGCTGCGTGGCTGTTTTGCGTTCAGCAATGTCCTTCATCACCTGACGAAGGCGGTTTGAGCAAGAAAGGAATAATTCAGGGTCCTAAAAGACAAAACAGAATTAAACTGGCTGGGATAACAAACAAGCTCTTAAATCCACCGATCATGGAAAACCAACCACGGAATCCATTGGTCCAGTCCCAAGCACTATTCCACTGCTGGACAGGGACGTGTGCCATCTTGACCATGCGATCAGTGATGTCTTGGATAACCTTGTTTTGGTCATCTACCTGTAAACAACAATTGGAGAGGTTAAATGTTCCACAAACCCTCCTTCCTGGGCCAGAGGATAATCTAAAACCAATCTATTCTGGTACACTGCAGTCATAATTTTGGTATTTTGTTTTGCCCAGAGTTTAAGAGCGAAAGCAGTCGTTGGTGATGAGCTCCAGGACTGCCTGAAGCCTGATGATTCGATGCAATTAATACTGCTTGGAAGGGTTCCCGAGTTGCCCCTTTTTGCTGCTTCATCTGCTCTCTGATTTCCTTGACAATAGGGTTTGATTTCCTGGTGTGTGCTTTGCAATGCATTACAGCCACCTTGCGAGGTAGCCAAACTGCGTCTAGTAATTCACGTACTTCTGATGCATTGTTCAATTGTTTTCCCTCTATAATGCTCCATGCACTTGAATTGTAAGGAAGGCTTATTTAGAGTCTGTATAGATATTTACAGTTTGTCCTTCTGCCAACTGCAGAGCTCGAGTAAGGGCAATTAGTTCAGCTTTTTGTGCAGACGTTCCTGGGGGAAGAGGTTGAGCCTCAACGATTTCATCTTCGGATACAACAGCATATCCAGCAGAACGTATCTCATGAATGATTTGGCTGCTCCCATCAGTGAATAAAGTCCAAGCTCCTTGCCAGGGTTGATCCCTCAGGTCTGGTCTACTGGAATGTATTGTAGTCATGACTTCTTCACAATCATGGGCAACTGGTTCAGGTGCCGGCATAAGAGTGGCCGGGTTCAAGTTTTTGCTGTCTTGTATTTGAATTTCAGGTGTTTCACACAGTAAGGCTTAATACTTGACGAGACGTGAATTAGTCATCCATTTTGGTCCATGGGTCTCTAGCAGTCCTTGAATGGTGTGGGGAGTTGTTACGTTCAGAGTTTGACCAAAAGTTAGCTTAACAGCTTCGGGTATCAGTAGACATGCAGCAGCAATGCTTTGAAGGCAACCAGGCCATCCTTTTGCAACATTGTCCATTCCTTTTGACAGATATGCAACAGGTCGTTCCCATGAGCCTAAGGTTTGAGTCAATACCCCTATGGCCATGCCTTTTTTCTCGTCGACGAATAGATGGAATGGTTTCATCACATCTGGCAATCCTAAGGCAGGTGGTTCAATTAAGGCTTCTTTTAGTTGACGTAAGCTTGCCAGTTCGTTTCCTTCCCATTGGAAGGGTTGAGATTCTGCCTCTTTACCCCGCAGCTTGTCGTACAGGGGTTGGGCAATAACTGCATAGTTAGCAATCCACAGCCTACAGTATCCTGCAGCTCCAAGGAACGCTCGGAGCTCTTTCTTGCAAGTGGGTACAGGTTGATCTCTTATAGAACTGGTGCGAGAAACTCCCAGACAACGGGTTCCTCCACGTATTTGGAAGCCTAAATACTCTACTTCCAATTCACAGATTTGCGCTTTCTTTTTACTTGCACGATACCCTTTTGAGTACAACGTCTTTAGCAGCTGAAGAGTGGATACCGCACATTCGAGGTACGTCTCTCGAAACAACAGAAGGTCATCCACGTATTGTATGACTGGCCCATACTTTACTTGATACATCTTTAAGTCTTTTGCCAGTTGCTCACCGAACAGCGTAGGTGAGTGCCTAAACCCTTGAGGCAACCGAGTCCATGTGTACTGCTGCTTTACTCCAGTATCTGCATTTTCCCATGTGAAAGCAAAAATCTTTTGACATTCCTCCGCCACCGGGACGGAGAAGAAGGCATCTTTGAGATCAATGACACTGTACCACTTTGATGCAGGGGAAACTTGAGCCAAGATTGAATACGGATTTGGGACGAGGGCTACTAGATCTGCTACTTGACTATTCACTTTTCTTAAGTCTTGTACTGGTCGATAGTCATTAGAACCAGGTTTCTTTACGGGCAACAAAGGAGTGTTCCAAGCAGATCGGATTCGTTGGAGAATGCCCAAGTCGTACAGTCTCTGCAGATGTATCTCAATTCCTTGTCTGGCCATATATGGAATGGGGTATTGAGGTTGATTGATCACCTGTGCATTCTGTTTCATTTTGATCCAAACAGGGGTAGCATCGATGGCTATTCCCCCTGGATTCTGCTCGGACCATACTTTAGGCACGCTATCCATCAGTTGTCTTCATTTTTGTTGAGGGGGGTGTTGTTTTCATATCGATGTTCGATGGTTCGTTCGACTATGGGAAGATGTAGTCTCCATTCTTCTTGGAGGGGACAGATGAGTATCACTGGATGGTCCCCGAAGGAGGCTTTAACTTCCCCTCTTGGTTGAAATCTCAATGTGGTCTGAGGCTTACACAGCAGGTTCCATCCGATAAGGGATACCATGGTCCCGCCTACTTGTATAGTTCATTCTTTCTGCAGAGGGGCAGTGAGTACCTGACCTGAGGCACCCACTATAGAAACAGTCTCTTTCGTCAGGGGGGCCGATTGGTGCAGTCATGACAGATCGTTGGCCTCTGAGTCCAACAGGCCCCTGATTTTTGTTGTGTTACCTCGTGGATCTCCACCAGAGGGTCAGTGGGGATTCTTCCCTCCCGGTCTCTTCAGGCTGTATGCTCCTTGTCGCCTCCCCCGCCATCTGCCAGTGGGGGTTGTCCGATCTCCTTCCTCCTCGGCCCCTTTGTGTCGGTGCAGGTCCATTTTTGTCGTTAGTATTCACTGCAGGGCTCCCGTATTTCTTTTGCCATTCTTCACAGTCTCTCTTCCAATGGCCTTCATTTTTGCAGTACGCACACTGATTCTTTCCCAAAGGGGGTCTTGTTCCCCCTCCTCTTCGCGGTCTGCCATTGTCTTGGCTCCTTCCCGTCCGCGTGTCCTTGAGAGCGGCGGCTAACAGTCACTTTCTCCTTCATGTCTCTACTTGCTTCTCTCTTTTCTCTTCCACTTCTCTATTTCCACATACCTGGTCTGCTATAGCTTTTAACTGGCTGAGGCTCATGCCCTCAAAGCCTTCGGCCTTCTGCAGCTTCTTTCGGATGTCGGGTCTCTATTATTAAGTTCCTGGTTGCAGGGACGGGCCCTTTTCTTCTCTTCCTGATCCCTGTTCCCATACATCTCAAAATACGATGAGTCATTAGTGAGAAGTTCCAACACTGCTTGTAGTCGGATAATACGATTTAACATATAGATTGGAGTTCTATATCCATAAGAACCATCTTCAGCCCAAGTGGCAGGGCCAGAAGCTGCAAAACATTGCTTCCTTCATACTTGTAAGTTTGGCATTGGGTTAATTCAATAAAGTCAACCTGGATCTGCAGGCAAGGATCCAGGGGGGGGCGCTTTAGGTGTGCAGGAGTGATGATCAAACCCTTGGAAGCCTTGTATCAATTACATTGCAAACACTAAGAACATATGGTAATAGCCAGAGCCCAGCCCCCACCAGTGGTCAAAGAACATAATTGCAATATATATATATATATATATGTGTGTGTGTGTGTGTGGGCCACTACTTTATCATTTGGGCCGACTCATATTTGCTCTTGTTCCTAATCTTGCATAGTGGCCCCTTCTCTTGCCCACAACTTCCAATAATCCTTATCTTGCGCCTGCCACTGAATCAAAATTTTTAATATTCTTTGTTTTCTCCGGGTTTTTTTTTTTTTTTTTTTACAAACGGCATCCTGTAATTCTCACAGTCAGCGCTGCACATGCTTGGCTGTCTTATCTTGCCAGTTCCTTAAAACAGGGAGTAGCTCTGCATATTTAACTACTGCTAGCCAAAGAAGCAACAAGAAAAACTTTAACAAAGAACCCATTCTTAATCATTTCTCTAAATTTCCCAGAGACAGCTTCAAAATAAACTGTGTCAGCAAAAGGGAGTTCATACTTTATCATGCGTTCCAATGTAACTTTTAAATAACAGATAATATATAGGAGACAAGTAAGAACAATAATTAACATGGTATTAGAGAATAGAAAGATAAGCATAGGGAGGACACTGGGATAGAAGATATGAGAAAACTGAAAGCTTCTGATTAACGTCAGCATTGAAACGCACAGCCATATTGAATGCACTACGCACTGGCTCAACGTCTTTTTTTTTTTTTTTTTTTCCTCTGGCTCGATTCCCTCCTCTCTCCTGTAATTATCTCTGCCGTTAACCCTTAACTGCCATCAAGTTCTAAACTTCAACACCAGTAAATGCATTCTCCAGTAATCAAATCAGTATTTTAACTTAACACTGTACATTAATTTGTTGTATAGTAGTCTTGTGCAGCATCTGTAAACCAAAATCTCTTCTTATTAGGGTTTAAAACAATTAAAACAATTAAAAAAATCCCTGGTACATGTGCTTGCAATTCACAGATAGCAGTTACATACATTACAATCCTTAATTAATAATGGGGACTTCCAGTTCCCCATTTTGTGCGCCTGAGCCACCATTACGAGGGCGGCTCCCTCCACTAACTTCTTTGCCCACGACGGAGGATTTTCAATAACTGCAATCCAAGCAGTTATGTACGGTATATCCTCAGGGCAACCCGGATTCCCTTCTTCACTAACTATTTTCTGGACCCTCGTGGCCGTTTGGAAATCGAAAGTTCCTACCGGAGGCCAATTTACACACAAACTGGGCCACCTATGGGTGCATCGTTGAATCATTCCGGGTTTAGTACATTTATGTCTATCGAACACTTCCCTATAGTGTTCCGTCATGGCTTTTAGCGGAGTTGAATAGCCCCCTCCCATTAGGATAGAATCACAGACAAAGGAGGGAAGGGAAGACGGATAGGTAAGGGGTCCGTACCCGTCAGACACAAAAGGGTCACAATCGCCCCGACTAGGACGCGGTCAGCCCGGCCTAGAACTGCGAGGCCATTCACTCTCTTTCACACAACAAGAAACCTATTCCCACTATCGTATGCGTTACTTCTTTTTCCTCTTTTTATGCGCGTGGCTTTCGGAATGCAATTCCTACCAAACCACCGCTTGGGGTGTGATCAAAGCCCCCTCGGTCCCCTCACGGATGGACCGGTTATTTGCTACTCTTTTAGCTATTCTTCACTTTTCCCATCATTCCCATAATACTCGCCTGCAGGGTTCTTCCGAACGTCATGAAAGCCTTCTTCCCGGATCACCAGCCCAAAGGTCTCAGAGGATCTCCGTGGAATGACCCCCTCAGATACCTGATCACTGAACTCAGCGGTGGCCACTCACCAGGCAAGTCTGGGGGATCACTCCGCCACAAAATCCCCTGGACCAACTGGGGGGCTAAAATAGCGTCCCCGGTACCTCCTGGCTGAGGCTCGCCAAATGTAACCGTCTCTTTTTAGTCAGTAAGGAGGTCCAGACAACTGATCCGTAAAGATAGACTTTTATTGCCAGCAAGATGCAGCTAAGACAAAGGCTCAGTACAACTGCATGCCCCTCCCCTCCAGGAGCAGACTCTTATGCACTTTACAGTTCTTATCTTTTACACATGCGTTCTAAGCATTGCTGAGCAAGCATATTCCGGCTGAAGGAGCTACTGACCCCCTCCCTAGACACCCTGGAACTTTCGTGAAACTTCTCCCATGTTCTGCAGGAGAGGCTGCTGGGACTTGCAGTTCTGGAAAGGAATTCGCGAGTCTGCAGTAATACAGCCCATCACATAATACATCCATTGTTCTAATCTAGGTTACAGCAGTGAAAGCTTATCAGAGAATAAGAACAGCGAAGCCAAAAAATGAAAATGTGCAATGTGCTGACAGAGAGTTTCTCAATGTCCTAATTACAGCTGTATTGCAGACTGTAAGTAAACCCGTCATGAAGCAGGGAATTCTGGTACATGAAGTCCTTTGTCAGGTTGAAGCGTTCAGACCCCTTCAATGACACACTGACAGACCACGCTCACATGTGTGACATACTGCTCATTACAATTCACGGAAATAAAAAATAAAGGTCCGGTAATTATTTTTATTGTTAAGAATGACACAAGGAAAAGATACATATTCTGTCTGAACAGAAATTGCATAAATAGTAAACATCCCACACCAAAACAGCACCAATTTCCAGCACTTAACAGTAACCACCTTACCTAAGAAAAGGCAACACTGAAAATATTACACCAGGCCTTTAGACACCAATACACCTCCTATTAGGAAAACGGACCAAGTCAGGCTGCTATAGAGCCCTACACAGAAACTACACGCCAGCAGAAAACTCACCTGAATCACATGTGCTGACCCTCACCTAACAAAGAATTAAGAGACCATAAAGCATAACTAGAAACATGCAGACAAAAACTGAACTGGAAACCAAAATTAGCCAGAGATACTTATGCGGTGTAACAAAGGAAAAAGAGAAACTTCATCAGTCCTCAAAACAAATTTATTTATTTAATTTATTTATTTGCTTTTATATACCGACATTCGATCGAGATATCACATTGGTTTACATATAACTGAGTGAATAGGGCAGGTTCTGCCTTATTTTACATTGTCAATCAACAATTTATAAATGATTCCTGAAATAGAAGAGCGGTGGGAAGCTCATGGAGACCTCATATATTAAATGCCCAAAAGTTAGGCTAATGAGAGCTTATAATGGCGTAAGCTTGTCTTTATTTATAATCATCGGTCTCGATGAGCACATTTGAGAGGGCGCCATATAAAGTATAGCTGCCCCAATTATGCACTTAGAGTCAATTGTACTATGATATTGTACTTAACTTGCGAATTTTAATCTCCGGCATCGAGGTCCAAATGCTACTGAAGTTGATGGTAAAAGTGGAAGAAACCGACTTTAATCCGACACGCCGTGTTTCGGAGGAAACCTCCTTCCTCAGGGGGTCGGGTGCCACTGTTACCTGCTTTTGTCACAGACCGGAGATGCTTGCCACTGTTAAGAATAAAATAGATACAAGAGAACAAGTGCATGATGAAAAACCCACCGCAAGGAGAAGATGGCAGTGACAATGGAAAGAACACTTACTATATGTGAAGCGTTGACTCAGTTTGTCACGCCCGAAGGCGTCTCTATATGATTCTGCAGGTAAAACAATGCATAATCAAGTACTGAAACCTTACGTTAGGTGTTTTGAACCGGGAAACCTTGCACATATATATATTACCTCGTCGCGATGCTGGAGTCGCTCGCTGGACCGTGTGTATACTATCGGCAGCGAAAGACGTCTGAACGCTAACCTTTAAAGACAAAAAAGGCGCCAAAGGTATGGGTGTGTCCAAATAAGGGCACATACGGAGATTTAAGGAAGGCCTACCCGTGGGTCAATTTTTCCGCATCCGCAGGATTTGTTCCGATCAGCAAGATTTCCTATATCAAAGTGCAATCCTTAGTGATAGGTTCATGGAGAGGGGATACCCAACAGCTACAATCAAAAGGGCTTTCAAAAGAGCCAAGTTTTCTCCTCGAGATTCCCTATTACAATATAGGAGTCGTAAACAGATGTCACAAACAGTATGTGTATTAGAACATACGGATCTTACACAACAAATTCGGCAGTCCATTCAGCGTAATTGGCATGTCCTGAGTCCACATCACATCTTCCGTTCTCCACCCATGTTTGCTTACAGCAGAGGGGTTAATATTAAACAACAAGTGGTACGCGCCACCCAACATTTGGATATCACTCCCGGCCCCCCGGGTCAGACACAGTGCGGAAATTGCAGTTTTTGTACCCTAGCCATCACTGGTGTTGAATGGCAAGACCCTAATACCCAGATTCGAATTACACGGCGACAAGCCGTCCACTGCAACTCTGATTTTGTGGTATATGGACTCATTTGCCCTTGCCAAAAAATTTATGTGGGTAGAACTACACGTAAAATTAAAGTCCGGCTAATTGAACACCGTAGCCGCATCAAGAACTTAGACGTCAAGGCCCCCATGGTACAACATTGTGTCACCCATCAACATAAATTTGAACAATTCCAGTGGCTGATTATTGAACAAATCACACAATCATGGAGGGGGGGAGACAGACTCTCCACGTTGAATTTGAAGGAACACCAATGGATCTATCGTTTACAATCTGTGGAACCGCAGGGCCTCAACGAGAAAATAGAGTGGTACACTCTTATTTAGCCTTTGCCTATATTGATTGCCTTTCTTTGTGTTCCCCCCCCCCTCCCCCTTTAGAAATGGCGGACAGTGACGACATTATCCATATAAGGATAGGTTTGGGTATATCCCCGGCAAACTGTTTCCAAGATGGCTCCCTCCTACGTCATTTCCCTTTTATGGACAGTCGCGCTATGGGGATTCCCCCATTTAAAAATTCTTTTAATATGGCTGCCGATGTCGTCAAATCCCTTTCATCATCCATACAAGGATAGGTTGGGGTATATTTTCGGTCAACTGTTTTCAAGATGGCCTCTTTTTACGTCAATTCCCTTTCATGGATAGTCGCGTTAGGGGGAATCCCTTAATTTAAATTTTTTCAAAATGGCTGCCGATATCGTCACTTCCCTTTTATGGACAGCCCTTGTTCCAAAATGGCCTCGACTGTGACGTATGTGCCCTTATTTGGACACACCCATACCTTTGGCGCCTTTTTTGTCTTTAAAGGTTAGCGTTCAGACGTCTCTCGCTGCCGATAGTATACACACGGTCCAGCGAGCGACTCCAGCATCGCGACGAGGTAATATATATATGTGCAAGGTTTCCCGGTTCAAAACACCTAACGTAAGGTTTCAGTACTTGATTATGCATTGTTTTACCTGCAAAATCATATAGAGACGCCTTCGGGCGCGACAAACTGAGTCAACGCTTCACATATAGTAAGTGTTCTTTCCATTGTCACTGCCATCTTCTCCTTGCGGTGGGTTTTTCATCATGCACTTGTTCTCTTGTATCTATTTTATTCTTAACAGTGGCAAGCATCTCCGGTCTGTGACAAAAGCAGGTAACAGTGGCACCCGACCCCCTGAGGAAGGAGGTTTCCTCCGAAACACGGCGTGTCGGATTAAAGTCGGTTTCTTCCACTTTTACCATCAACTTCAGTAGCATTTGGACCTCGATGCCGGAGATTAAAATTCGCAAGTTAAGTACAATATCATAGTACAATTGACTCTAAGTGCATAATTGGGGCAGCTATACTTTATATGGCGCCCTCTCAAATGTGCTCATCGAGACCGATGATTATAAATAAAGACAAGCTTACGCCATTATAAGCTCTCATTAGCCTAACTTTTGGGCATTTAATATATGAGGTCTCCATGAGCTTCCCACCGCTCTTCTATTTCAGGAATCATTTATAAATTGTTGATGTCATTTATTTCCTGATATTTGTGGATCCATTCTTATTTTACATTGTAACATGTTAACTTGTCTAGGAACTAAAGAGATGAGTATATATTTTAACATTTATAAGATATTAAAGTAATAGCAATTCAAAGTAACATTTATAATGTATTAATATAAATACGGACTTACATCGTAAGGAGGTATTTTGTAATTTATAACAATTTACATTGCAATGGGGTAACTAGAGTTAGGAGTGGAGAGAAATATAAATCAAGAAATATAAAATCAATAGTAAAACCATACTAACAAAAAGAACTGTTCAAAACAGCTGATGAATGGAATATCCAATAATTAAAAACTCATATCAAAAATTTCTAGATACCAATAAAATATTTCAAAATAGCAGATACAAAGACCCAATAATGAAAAATAATGATAAAAAAATGCTTTGCTCTGCAGACCAGGGAACATTCCAGGTGCCCTGAGATTGTTTTGAATTGGCAGGAGGAGGGATGGTTTGCTTGGAACTTTCTCCTCTCTCTGTCAATCACACACATATACACATGCTCTCTCACTTACATAGGCTTTCAATCACAAACATATATACATGCTTTTTCACTCTCTCTTATATAGGCTCTTAATCACATATTTACACACATGCTGTCTGTCTTTTCACACTACTTACACACACAGAAGCTTTCAATCACACACTTACATACATGCTGTCTCTCTCACACACATAGACTCTCATTCACACATATTCACACACATTCACACACTCTCAATCACACCACACATACTCTCTTTCACACAAGCAGGTTTTCAATCACATACTTACACATACAGGCTCTCAGTCACCCACTTACATGCTTGCGGTCTCACACACACACACACACACACACAGGATCTCAAATACATATGCTTGCTCACTCACTCACTCTCTCCCCCTGCAAACTAGTGACAGGAGCAGCCTCCTCACTTCCAGCCCTCACGGCCTCGAGAAAGGACTCCCATCTGCCAAGGGGGCGAAACCTCCTCCTCTTTTGCTCTGCGCTGCGCTGCTCTTCTTCAGACCACACCTCTCTTCTTTGGGCCAATGCTGCATACACTAGCATGGTCTCTTCTTTCCGCACTCGCGGTCGCTGCACACCACTTTCTCTTCCATGCCGCTGAGAGCAGGAAGAAGAGACCGTGCTGGTGCCGGTGATTCCAGCTCTCCTGCCATGTTCCGCCCGGCTATCAGCATTTTAAGCCCAGGTGAAGGATGAGTTCCTATTTCTCAGGGGCAGGGGAGCAGCTGGCTCAGCAGGGGACTGGGAAGTGCAGCGACACATCTGCATGTGCTTGGCGATACAGTGGTGTGTCGTGACACATCGGTTGAGAACTGCTTGGCTAAAGCACTACTAGATGTAAACCGTTATGATGGCAAAACCGAATGACGGTACATACAACTTGATAAATAAATAAATAAATGTATGCAGCTCTGTACAAATTCACATGAGGCAGTCCCTTCTCAATAGAGTTTATAATCTATTCAAGACTGACAAGCAGGACAGATAGGGTGTTTCATTTATTATGAGAAATGTAGTGCCCATATCTATATGCCGATGACGTACAGATCATCATCCCCATCAATGATTCACTTTCTAATGCCAGGAAAACCTGGGATTCAGCACTTGCTGAAATAAAAAATCTACTCATGGAAAACTTTCTTGCAATCAACACAAACAAGACTGAACTCCTCATCATAACGCCAAACAAGAACACCACCTCTAACAATTCACCTTCATCTAACTCAACATCAGACCATTCTAATTTGAAGCATGTCCGGCTTGTCCGCAGCCTTGGGGTCATGATCGACAATCACTTTTCCTTGAAAAACTTCATCTCGACTACAATTAAGAGTGGCTTCTTTAAGTTACAAACACTGAAAAGAATTAAACCGCTATTACATTCACAGGACTTCCGGACTGTGTTACAAGCCACAATTCTACCAAAAATTGATTACTGTAACGCACTACTCCTGGGTCTCCCAAAAAAACAAAATTCAACCATTACAGATGTTGCAGAATGCGGCTGCTCGATTAATTACTAACACTCGACGACATGAACACATCACACCAGCGCTCATGTTCCTTCATTGGCTTCCTGTATCCCACAGAATAACTTTTAAAGTACTCTCACTCATCCACAAATCAATCCACAACCAAGAGATGCAATGGTTTTCTGATCAGTTTATATTTTGCACATCCAACAGACCAATTATTTATTTATTTATTTATTTATTTATTTATTTATTTATTTAAAGGTTTTATATACCGGAGGTTCCTGTATAATATACATATCACCCCGGTTTACAAGGAACGGTAACTATCGCTTCATTTAGCGGTTTACATTGAACATGTTAAAAACGAAGTAACAAATACTTAAACATGAAAACAGAAAACTATCGCTTCATATAGCGATTTACATTGAGAGGTTAAACGAAAGTGACAAATTAGAGTATCTTACTAAGCAGCTCATAAACATGCGAGTTAATAAATAGCCTGGTAATATGTTTGTCAACATGAAAATATGTATATATGATTATATCAAGTATCCTAAAAAAAATGGTAATATGGAAGTACAATTCAAAAATTTATCTCCTTGGTGAGTTATATGCTAGGGGCTGTGGAAAGTGCAAATAGACATGGTAAAGTCATTCTTCCTGCTCCTAACTCCTAGAAATATTCACCAAGCTAAATTAGCCGCTCATCCTCTAAAACACATTAAACACGTATCCACTAGAGACAGATCATTCTCCATAGCTGGTATCAATATCTGGAACAATATGCCTTTGGACCTGCGTCTGGAATCCTGCCACAAAACTTTCAAACAAAACCTCAAAACATGGTTGTTTGAACAAGCCTTCTCACAATGATCAACATCTTAACTGAAATTCAACCATCCTGTATTATTAATATTACTTATCTGCTCCATTACTTATTATAAATTTTAACCATCCTGTATTATTATTATTACTTATCTGCTCCATGTGTCTCTTCTTCCCATATGTTATCCATGTGTCTACATTTTGTTCTCCATGTGTCGCTTCTCCCCATATGTTTTTTCTCCTTCTGTGTATCACTACCCCCTAGATTATTTAATTGCCGCTTATTGACTATAATGGGACTTTGGATTTTCTTTGACAGTTAAATGCGCCTGCGTAATTTTTGAATATTAATATATTATGGTTATTATACTCAACGAAGTTAGCATGTTACACTGGAAACCCGTTATATTTGTAAAGCCTGTAGCCGTTTTATGTTCTACTGTTTAACCTGTTATATGTAAAGCCTGTTGCTAATTTATTGTTTCACTGTGAACCGATGTATGATTATATGTACCGCGGTATATAAGAATCTATAAATAAATAAATAAATAAATAAGATAAGGGAGCCCTGACTGACGTGCCGCAAATGCGCAGTAGAGAGCAACTCTACCGCGCATGCGCGGGCAGCACGTCGGCCAGAGCGGAGCGTGCCCGAAAAAAAAAAGGCGCCTGCTCCTTAGGAGCAGGAGCGGTGGCGACGAGCAGGAGCGGGAGGAGCAGTAGCCACGGCGACAATGACGACGACAATGACGACGACAACAAGCAGGAGCGGGAGGAGCGGCGGCGGCGATGCATGCGAGGGAGGGAGGAGCAGTAGCGGCGGCGGCGCGCACGCGAGGGAGGGACACCCCCCTGTCTGCTGGGTGTGGATGACTGAAAGGGGAGGGGATTGAGAGAGGGGGAGTGAGTGAGGGGAGGAAGGAGAGAGTGAGCTGAGAGGAGGGAGGAGAGAGTGGGGGAGGGGGGTGAGAGTGAGGTGAGGACAGGGAGGGAGATGAGAGTGAGGTGGGGGGAGGGAGGGAGGTGAGAGTGAGGTGGGAGGGAGGAGAGAGTGGGGGGAGGAGGGGAGGAAGGAGAGAGTGAGCTGAGAGGAGGGAGGAGAGAGTGGGGGAGGGGGTGAGAGTGAGGTGAGGAGAGGGAGGGAGGTGAGAGTGAGGTGGGGGAGGGAGGAGAGAGTGGGGGGAGGAGAGAGTGAGGTGGAGGGGGGGAGGGAGACTAGAGGGGGGAGGAAGTGGGAAGGAAATGGACCGAAAATTTTTTTTTAAATGTAGCCCATTGTTACGGGCTTAACGGCTAGTAACCGTATATTTTACAACACTTCCTAACTGCAACACCTTGAGAGGCTTCTCAACAAGAGATTTGGTGCATTTAAGAGAGTCCTTCTCCTTCTGGTTTTTATTACAGTGGCCTTGTAAAACAACTACATTGCTTGTTGCTGCTGAGAGAGGGCACAGAGGAGGGCTTGGAGTCATGGAGGGTCAGAGGGGAGCCATAGGAAAAGGTAAGGAAATACAGGGGAGGGAAGAAAGGGGCAGAAAATGGCTACAAGGGAAGGAGGGCAAAGAAAGGGAGGGGGCACGGGGAGAAAAGGGAGCAAGACAGACGGGGAGAAAGACTGAGAATTATTTCACAAGTATGGAAGTGGGATTGGGAATGAAAAATTGAGTAGAAAGGAGAGGGATGAGGGATGAGGAGGGAAGGGAGAGAGCCAGAGGGGTCATTGGAGATGGACGTGGGAGTGAGATGCCAGAAGTGGAAAGTTGGCATGGCATGATGGATGAAGAAGATGGGGTAAGGAGTGAGAGGTAAAAAATAGAGGAGATGCAAAAGAATGAGAAGTGTGAAGTGGTGAGGGATGGAAGAGATAGGGAGAAGTGATATGGAAAGTAGAAAGAAAAGTAGTGAAAAGAAGAATGGCAAGTTTTCAGGAGAAGCCAGAAGATTAAAGCAGAGAACACTACAAAGTGGAGAAAAAAAGGTAAAAATGTTTCAATATTTCAATTGAAATAGCCGATTATGTGACTTTGGAAAGTGTTTTATTATATTATGTGTATTTTTAAAATTCTGATGGTGGTAGTGGTTTACCCTTCTAACCTCCTGTAAGTTGGGGAGGAAGATGCGTGAGGATGGCGTGTTGTGCACACTGTATCTTGCTTTTCTTCTCTGCACCTCCTCCCATCTCCCTTGCATTACAATTTCTTCTAAAAGCTGGCATGACCCATGTGGCAAAGAGCAAAATTGCCTTCTGCAGTACCAAACTGGCACGCTCTTCCCAAGTGTAGACACTTGGGTCAGCAGTAAAAATACTCTTAAATGATACCTTCTTAACTCCTTCTCTTAATGGTTGCGAATCCATTCCTCTGCGATGACACGGCTTCTCCTCAGGTCCTTTCTAGGTGAAAGACACCTCTTTCTCTGAATATCCAAAAATCCGAGTCCCTAGGCCCTAAGGTTCTTAGTCTGTAAACACAGACAAAAACATCTTACTCAAAAGGGAAACCAAATGAGAGAAAGGAAGAGTGGGGAAGCCCAAACTCCAACCCCTACCGCCTAATCTCTGTGTACCTGCCCATGATTTTGGTTCACTCCTTCTGGTTAGGAATCCTAGGATTCCCTACTTAGAGAAAGAGATATAAGAAAAGAAAATGTGTGTCGGATGTTACGCGCGCTGCCCGCGGCAGCCCTGCGGTGTAGCTCTATCATCTTTCTAAACTGATTCCAGCCTCTAGCTTCCCGTCGCTGGCAGTGGTGGGCCGCCAGCCCCGACCTCGGGCTCCCGCCAGCGCCTCTGGCCCTGCCGCCTTGCCTGGGACCTCCAGCCAGGATACCTCCATTCGTCGGGCCTCTCCACACGGTCCGCAGAGAGACGCCGCCACCAGTGCCACGCTCCTCCCTAGACACACCCACATCAGTAATTCTTTTAAAGGTCCCACGGCGGGAACCTGGCCTCAGACCCGGATGCTGACGTCAAATCCTTCAGCGTATAAGAGCTTAGGCCTCCCTCTATAGCGTTGCCTTTGCAACAGGTCTCCTTGTACTCTGGGTACTTGTTGCCTCCGTGGATTACCTAGTCCTGAGTTCCTGTCTGATTCCTGGTTCCTGCGTCCTTCATTTGTCTCGTCTGTATCTTGGACTGACTTCCTGGTTTTGACCACTGCTTCGCCTGACCTCGCCTACCTTCTCCAAGCCTGACCACTGCTACACCGGACCTCGCCTGTCTTCTCCGTGCCTTGACCATTGTTTCACCGGTCCAAGCCTGCCTTCCCTGTGCCTTGACCATTGCTTCATCTGACCACGCCTGCCTTCTCCGTGCCCTGACCATTGCTACGAATTACTACGCTATAGACTTTCCTGAGTCCAGAGTTGTTCGTTGCTTACTACAACTCCTTTTTTTTTTTAATTTTTTGTTTTTAAACATAATACAAGCATCCACTTGTTTAAGAAATCTCTTAAGTACAGTAAAGAATAATATACTTATACATTAGCATTTCTATATAACTATAAAATAATCTGTACTTAATAACAATAAAAGAAAAATGGGAGAGCTATGGAAATAAGGAGCGATAAATCTTGTCAGAAATATTTACGGATTTCTTTAAAACGTCCTGAATTTATCCCCCACCTTATATTTCTACATACACACCGGAGCAGCAAGATTAACTGGGGTTGGAGTGAGTATCCAAAAATGATCTTAATTGTAATGGATCAAAAAACACATATCTCTGCTCCCCAAGAGAGACACAACATTTAAAAGAAAATTGTAATTAAAAAATTGCTCCTTTTTGAAGGACTTCCTCCCTCATATTTAGAAATTATTTTCTTCTCATTGTGTTTGTTTTACTAAGTCCAGGTAACACCATATTTTCTGACCGAAAAATAAAACTTGGTTATTTCGGAAATATTGCTTAAAGACATTGTTCTTGTCCATTAAGAAGGCAAACCAGACTAATAGCGGTCTCCGTTGGGAGACTACCATCTCCTGAGAGGACTGAAGTAAGGTGGTTAAATCTGGCAATACCTGATCTTCCATGTTTTCTTGATTTGCTTCACTGGGGTACAGATAGTACACCTTTGTAATAACAGGCTTAATTTCTTCAGGTATCTTTAAAACCTGAGAGATATACAACTTAAACAAATCCACAAGTGGAATATTTCTAAGCACTGGAAAATTTATAAATCTTAAATTGTGTGCCCTTAGGCTATTTTCTATCTTTTCCAGTCTCTTAGTCGTCTCGCATTCACTCTGAACCAAATTTGACTGAATTTTTTCCACTTCAGTAATCCGATCTTCTATTTTTCCCAATTTAGCTTTTTGGAGAACCAGTTCAGTTGCATTTTATTTCACTTGGCTTTTAACATCTCACACCTCTCTTGTTAACCCCAGTATAGCCTTCTCAAGGGATTGAAGGGCTAACCAAATTGTAGAAAGGGTTATTTCCTCTTTAGGGAGCAAAGAGACTTGCTTGCAAATTTCTTGGTTCTCAGCCTCCCTTCCCCCACTTGCTGCTTCACCGATGCCATTGCCAGCTCCTGACAACCCAAGCATTACAGCAAACTCCAGCCCTGCTCCTTCATTTCCTCCACTGGGGTCTGTATTCGCTTGCTCCGAGATGGTAAGTCCACAAGGTATTTTCATTTGCACCGCCGCTTCTGCCTCACCTCGGAAATCCCCCAAGGGGCTAACAAAGTCCTGCTGCCTCTGTCCTTCGCCACGGCCTGGCGGTGTCGGTCTCCTTGGTGATCCGGGGCTCAAAGATATTTCGGTCTGAGGGGAGAGCCCTCGCTCCTCGGCTAACCCCTCTGCGACCCGATCTCCCGGTGTTAGTGGGGGAAGCGTTGCGAAGAAGCTACCTATCCGAGGTTAAGATGCTTCCATTGGTGTGGAGGAACTTTCTCCACACCGGTCCCGGGCTTTCCATTTGGTATGTGGCATACTGGAAATAGTTAGAGAGAAAAAATTGGGAGCTTCTCGCAAACGCGTCTGTTCAGGACGCTATTTTGAAAGCTCTCCCTGCTTACTACAACTCCTACCAGCCGCCAGCCTTGATTCTAGCCTGACAGTGACACCTCTGTCCCTATCCTCTGGACGTGGACTACTAAGACCCTGGCCTTTCCTTGCCTGGGCACCTTCAGTCTCTCCTCATTCCTTGATGCCTGAGTTTCCATACCGAATCCCATCCGGGATAGAACTATGCCATCTTCCAGCTGCTGTCTCTGGGCTGAACTGCTTTCTACCATTAGAAAGCAAGCCTAAGTCCTGCCAGCCCCAGCACCAAAAGGCTCACCCCGAGGGGAACGTGGGCTAGTATAGGTGAAGTTCCAGTGGCCTCTAGCTTCAGCCAACTCCACCTGCTGATGGTGGGGATCCACAGGTTCTCACCTGCCCTCCAGGCCATCCCAGGCCTGGCAAACAAGGTGCAAGAACAGCAGCAGTTCCTTGAGGAACAGGCCTCCTCCATGGACCGTCTTCATGCCCGGGTCGATGCTTTCTTCAATGACTTGGCACCTCCTTCTTCATAGCCACCGACATCATCGCCACGAGCCCTGTTGGCACTTCCAACAGGGCTCGTGGAAGTGCCAACAGCCCTATTGGAAGTGCCAACAGGGCTGTTGGCACTTCCAACAGCCCTGTTGGAAGTGTTGGAAGCTCTGCAGAGGGTTTATAAACCAATGCTAAATGCAATTTGCTCTGCAGCCCTCTTTCTTCCAAGATGACTTAACGAAAGTCACATTTATCCTATCTCGTCTTGAAGGGAAAGCCCTGGCCTGGGCTTCCCCCCTCTGGGAACGCTCAGACTCCTTGTTAAAGGAACTGGCTCAATTTGTGGCTGTCTTCAGATGGACTTTTGATGACCCAGGGCGGCATGCTGTAGCAAGCACCAATTTACTCCACCTTCGTCAAGGACAACAAAGCCTCTTTGATTACACTATTGAGTTTCAGACTTTGGCTACTGAGCTTGCTTGGCAAGAAGGTTGCCTTCGAGCTATCTACCTGGATGGTCTCTTCTCACAATTAAAAGATGAGCTGGCAGCACGGGAGCTCCCTTCCTCTTTGGAGGACCTTATAGATTTGACAGGCCGAATTGACCACTGTCTTCAAGAGCGTCACTGGGAGAATGGGATACCCAAGAGACCCTCGTGGGTTCGCTCTCACTCACCACCCTCACCACCCTATACAGTTGGGTTGAGGGTGACTGACACCGGAAGAGCGCCTCCAGTTAAGACAAATCGGCTTGTGTCTGTATTGCGGAGCACCAGGCCACCATCAACAAAATTGTCCCATCTGCCTGGGGAAACTCCTGGGCCCGAGTTCAGTAGGGGTCCTGAACTTGGGTGCAACTTCTCCGGCCCCTCAACTTTCAGTTCCAGTCACACTAATTTGGGATTCCCGGGCCTTCCCGGTTCTTGCTCTGGTGGCTTCCAGAGCAGGAGGTAATTTCATTCTTAAAGATCTTGTGCAACTCTTGGGTATAAAAACCCATTCGCTTGACCCTTCCTTGTGTATCGCTTCTATATACGGAGAGCTGCTTCCCAGCCGTATCTCTTTGACCATGGAACCTGTCCAGTTATGTACAGGGGCCTTACATCTTGAGGAACTTGAATTACTAGTATTGGATAAGTCTATCCATCCCATAGTGCTTGGTCTTCCCTGGCTACAGAAGCATTCTCCTCAATTCAGCTTGGCCTCACTACAATTGGTAGAGTGGAGTCCAGCCTGTCATCAGTCCTGTCTCCAGAAAATGACTCTATCACCTCCTCTGGCATACCTGCTCTATACGCCGCCTAGGAGGATGTATTTTCTAAACAGAAGGCTGATCTTCTCCCACCTATCCAATTGATCTCCTTCCTGGAACCACACTTCCTCGCAGATGCACCTATCCTTTGTCATTGCCTGAGACAAAGGCTATGACTGAATACATTTGGGAGAATTTAGCAAAAGGATTTATTCATCCATCTACATCACCCACTGGAGCGGGATTCTTTTTTCGTGACCAAGAAAGACTTGACACTTAGGCCATGTATTGTCTACCGCAGTCTAAATGCCATCACCCTTACGGATAAATATCCCTTACCACTGATTTCTGAATTGTTCGACCATCTCCAAGTTGCCTCCATCTTCACGAAGCTGGATCTATGCAGGGCATATAACTTGGTGAGAATTCGCCCCGAGGACATTTGGAAAACCGCCTTTACTACTAGAGACAGTCACTACGAATACTTGGTGATGCCTTTTGGCCTTTCTAACACACCTGCTGAATTCCAGCGAATGATGAAGAAAATCTTTAGGGATTTATTGTACACCAAAGTCATGATTTATTTAGATGATATTCTTATTTTTTCAAAAGATCTTGGCACCCATCGTGCCGATGTACGAATGGTACTACAAAGCCTCCGTGAACATCATTTGTTTGCAAAATTGGACAAGTGTCTATTCGAGAAGTCCAGTCTGCCATTCCTTGGCTACATAATCTCTCCACAAGGCTTCTCTATGGACCCTGATAAACTGAGGGCAATCCAGGATTGGCCGCAGCCAGTGGGCCTTAAAGCACTCCAGTGCTCTCTGGGATTTCTCAATTACTATCGCCACTTCATCCCATATTACTCAACACTGGCTGCTCCTCTGACGGCCTTAACCCAGAAAGGCCAAAACACATGGAACTGGTTGCCCGAGGCCATAGCCGCCTTCCACTGTTTGAAACAGGGGATCCTGTTTACGTCATCCCAATCCAACTCGTCCGTTCCTAGTCAAGGTGGACGCCTCCGCCACTGGGGCTGGGGCTGTCCTAAGTCAACACACCACTTCTGGTACCACAGTTCCGTGTTCCTTTTATTCCCGAAAATTTTCATCGGCAGAGCAAAACTACAGTATCGAGAGCCGCGAGCTGCTCACCATAAAGCTGGCTCTCGAAGAGTGGCGTCCGTGGCTTGAGGGTGCAAACATAAATTTACGGTGTTCACTGATCATAAAAACTTGGAACATCTAAGCCAAGCACAGCATCTCAACGCCCGTCAAGCCTGATGGGCCTTATTTTTCTCAAGATTTGATTTTGAGCTCCGATATCACCCTGCTGAAAAGAATCTACAGGCAGACGCCATATCCCTGTCTTTTGAACCTGAAGCATTTCTGAAGAGCCTTCTCATATCATCAACCCAGCTTGTATCTCTTTGTCTGCCACTCATCCAGTTCCTACTGGGAAAACAGTAGTGCTCCGACGACTCCAAGAAAGAGTTTCCGTTGGGCACCCAATTCCAAGTTTGCCAGTCATCCAGGACAAGTGTGAACCGTGGCACTGCTTCAGTGGTTCTTCTGATGGCCTACTTTAGTCTCCAACACAAAGACGTATGTCGAATCCTATGTTTATGCACAGCAAAAACCCCCTGACGGGCAAACTTGGGGGCTTCTACAACTGCTTCCAGCACCCGAAGAACCGTGGACTCATTTGTCTATGGATTTCATCATGGATCTGCCTCCCTCTAAGGGTAATACCGTAATATAAGAACATAAGAACATAAGAAATTGCCATGCTGGGTCAGACCAAGGGTCCATCAAGCCCAGCACCCTGTTTCCAACAGAGGCCAAACCAGGCCACAAGAACCTGGCAATTACCCAAACACTAAGAAGATCCCATGCTACTGACGCAATTAATAGCAGAGGCTATTCCCTAAGTAAACTTGATTAATAGCCGTTAATGGACTTCTCCTCCAAGAACTTATCCAAACCTTTTTTGAACCCAGCTACACTAACTGCACTAACCACATCCTCTAGCAACAAATTCCAGAGCTTTATTGTGCGTTGAGTGAAAAAGAATTTTCTCCGATTAGTCTTCAATGTGCTACTTGCTAACTTCATGGAATGACCCCTAGTCCTTCTATTATTCAAAAGTGTAAATAATCGAGTTACATCTACTCGTTCAAGACCTCTCATGATCTTAAAGACCTCTATCATATCCCCCCTCAGCCGTCTCTTCTCCAAGCTGAACAGCCCTAACCTCTTCAGCCTTTCCTCATAGGGGAGCTGTTCCATCCCCTTTATCATTTTGGTTGCCCTTCTCTGTACCTTCTCCATCACAACTATATCTTTTTTGAGATGCGGCGACCAGAATTGTACACAGTATTCAAGGTGCGGTCTCACCAAGGAGCGATATAGAGGCATTATGACATTTTCCGTTTTATTAACCATTCCCTTCCTAATAATTCCTAACATTCTGTTTGCTTTTTTGACTGCTGCAGCACACTGAGCCAACGATTTTAAAGTATTATCCACTATGATGCCTAGATCTTTTTCCTGGGTGGTACCTCCTAATACGGAATCTACCATCGTGTAACTACAGCAAGGGTTATTTTTCCCTATATGCAACACCTTGCACTTGTCCTCATTAAATTTCATCTGCCATTTGGCTGCCCAATCTTCCAGTCTTGCAAGGTTCTCCTGTAATGTATCACAGTCTGCTTGTGATTTAACTACTCTGAATAATTTTGTATCATCCGCAAATTTGATAACCTCACTCGTCATATTCCTTTCCAGATCATTTATATATATATATATATATATATATATATATATATATATATATATATATATATTGAAAAGCACTGGTCCAAGTACAGATCCCTGAAGCACTCCACTGTTTACCCTTTTCCACTGAGAAAATTGACCATTTAATCCTACTCTCTGTTTCCTGTCTTTTAACCAGTTTGTAATCCACGAAAGAACATCGCCTCCTATCCCATGACTTTTTAGTTTTCGTAGAAGCCTCTCATGAGGGACTTTGTCAAATGCCTTCTGAAAATCCAAATACACTACATCTACCGGTTCACCTTTATCCACATGTTTATTAACCCCTTCAAAAAAATGAAGCAGATTTGTTAGGCAAGTCTTACCTTGGGTAAATCCATGTTGACTGTGTTCCATTAAATCATGCTCTACGATTTTGGTCTTGAGAATAGTTTCCACTATTTTTCCCGGCACTGATGTCAGGCTCACTGGTCTATAGTTACCTGAATCGCCCTGGAGCCTTTTTTAAATATTGGGGTTACATTGGCCACCCTCCAGTCTTCAGGTACAATGGATGATTTTAATGACATTTATTTATTTATTTTATTTATTTAGGCATTTTTATATACCGAAACATATTGTGTACACTTCATGTCGGTTTACATTGTATCTGTGGACCGTCTTTAATGACGTGTCCTAAAAAGCATTAAAACAAATAAATAACCCTATAAATAGTAAAAACATCTAAAATTCTTCTAAATTTAATTTTTACAAAATAATAAAATACATAAAATTCATTCAATATCAAATTGGTTGTAAAATAGGGTTTATAATAGACATTCTTTGTAATAGTCTAGATTCACAGGGGGAGTCTCAAGAGAAGTCATACTACTTTGTTGAACGCCTGTGCGAACAACCATGTTTTTAGCTGTTTCTTAAAAGGTTGTATGCTCGCCTCTAAATGTATATCCAGTGGAAGAGAGTTCCACAGTTTTGGGCCAGCTATAGAGAGGACCCTTCCTCTGACTGCATTAAGATGTGCTGATTTGGGAGATGGAACTGGGAGAAGTGCTTTACCTAGGGACCTCAAATTACGAGGATGTGAAGAGTTGCATTTAGCCATTCGTTATTATTGCCATAGATGGTTTTATGAATAAGGGTCAAACATTTGTATTCGATTCGAGAATGGATAGGGAGCCAGTGAAGGCTCATCAAGATTGGGGTGATATGATCACATTTTTTGGAATTGGTTAACAGACGCGCGGCAGCATTCTGCAAGAGTTGCAAAGGGCGAATAGATATTAGCGGTAAGCCCCAAAAAAGGGCATTACAATAATCCAACTTTGATAATAACAGAGCTTGGAGCACTGTTCGAAAATCATTATAATTTAACAAAGCTTTTAATTTCCTTAAGATTTGTAATTTATGAAAGCTGTCTTTAATTATGGTCTTTATAAATGCCTTTAGGTGAAGTTCGCTATCTAATATAGCACCAAGACTCTTGACTTCATGTCTAATATTTAAAGAAGATGGATTTTAGCTAATTTCTAATGAAATTTTTTCAGTAACCTTATTACAAATATATAGAATCTCTGTTTTTGTGTCATTGAGGGAAAGTGACATGTGAGTGAGTAGTTGTTTAATGGAACTGGAATAAATATCCCACAATTTCAATGTATTATTTAACAAATCTTTGATTGGGAGAAGTATCTGGACATCATCAGCAAATATATAGCTTACAAATTTTAACTAATAGATCAGAAATTTCATTTTTTAGTTCCTTCAGTACCCTAGGATGCAAACCATCTGGTCCAGGTGATTTGCTACTCTTTAGTTTGTCAATCTGGCCTACTACATCTTCCAGGTTCACAGTGATTTCGTTCAGTTCATCTGAACTCATCACCCCTGAAAACCATCTCCGTAACTGGTATCTCCCCAACATCCTCATTAGTAAACACGGAGGCAAAGAATTCATTTAGTCTTTCTGCAATGGCCTTATCTTCCATAAGAGCCCCTTTAACCCCTCGGTCATCTAATGGTCCAACCGACTCCCTCACAGGTTTCTTGCTTTGAATATATTTAAAAATCACCATAGACCGTTTTTCAAAAATGGCCCATTTTGTAACTCTTCCGGGCCTACCGTCTACACCAGAGCTAGCACGACTATTTTTTCATCATGTGTTTAGACTGTATAGCTTACCCGTGGATACTGTTTCAGATCAAGGTCCTCAATTCGTCACCAGGTATTGGCACTCTCTCTGCCGAAAATTCAAAATTAAAATCAGCCTTACGACCACCTATCATCCCCAAGCCAACGGGCAAGCTGAACAGATGAACTGCTCCTTGAAGGCATTCCTGCGTGCTTACATCAATGACCGACAAGATAACTGGTCGGTCCTCTTTCCCACAACTCTCACATCACCACAGCTACTGGAACATCTCCATTCTCCATTGTCTATGAGAAACAACCTCGACCACTATTACCCATACCTCTCTCCATGCCGTCTTCTGCGGCACAGGCTACTGTGAACACCCTTAAGACACTATGGGAACAGACAAATCTTCACTTGCGCCAGACCACTTCCCGGGCCAAGAAAACTGCTGACAGTCAGAGCCGCTCAGCCCCTGAATTCCTTTCTGGCCAGAAAGTCTGGTTAAGTACCAAGTATATTAGACTCTGAATTCCTTCACAGAGATTTGTTCCAAGGTTTATTGGACCATTCCTGATCACCTGACGCATCGGACCTGTTACATACCAGCTTCAGCTGCCTCCTTCTTTGGGCATACATAATACATTCCATGTATCATTAATAAAGCTTGTAGTATTATCTTGGACTACTGTGAAGGTTCCTGAGCCACCTCCATTGGTGGCAGAAACCAACACAATGCACAAAGTCCATGAAGTCCTAGATGTCCGACGTAGGGGCCACCAATGAGAGTACCTCCTTTTTTGGGAGGGTTACGGACCCGAGCAAAATTCATGGGAGCCTGCTCGTAACATCCTGGACAAGACCCTCCTCTTCAACTTCCATCGTGCCCATCTGGGCAAACCCTGACCTTCAGGAGGGGGGCATAAAGGCGGGGTATTGTTACACGCACCGCCCGCAGCAGCCCTGCCTCTAGCTCCCCGTTGCTGGTGGCGGTGGGCCGCCAGCCCCGACCTCGGGTTCCCACCATCACCTCTGGCCCTGCCGCCTTGCCTGGGACCTCCAGCCAGGATATCTCCGTTCATCGGGCCTCTCCACACGGTCCGTGGAGAGATGCTGCTACCAGCGCCACGCTCCTCCCTAGGCGCGCGTGTGCATCAGTAATTCTTTTAAAGGGCCCGCAGTGGGAACCTGGCCGCGGACCTGGATGCTGACGTCAGAACCTTCAGTGTATAAAAGCTTAGGCCTTGCTCTATAGTGTTGCCTTTGCAACAGGTCTCCTCGTAATCTGAGTACTCGTTGCCTCCGTGGATTACCTATTCCTGTCTGATTCCTGGTTCCTGCGTCCTTCGTTTGTCTCGTCTGTATGTTGGATTGACTTCCTGTTTTTGACCACTGCTACGCCTGACTTCGCCTGCCTTCTCCAAGCCTGACCACTGCTATGCCTGACCTTGCCGGCCTTCTCCAAGCCTGACTACTGTTATGCCTGACCTTGCCTGTCTTCTCCAAGCCTGACCACTGCTATGCCTGACCATGCCTGCCTTCTCCGTGCCCTGACCATTGCTACGAATGACTATGCTATAGACTTTCCTGAGTCCAGAGTTCTTCGTTGCTTACTACAACTTCTACCAGCTGCCAGCCTTGATTCTAGCCTGACAGTGACGCCTCTGTCCTTATCCTCTGGACGTGGACAACTAAGGCCCTGGCCTTACCTTGCTTGGGCACCTTCAGTCTCTCCTCATTCCTTGGTGCCTGAGTTTCCGTACTGAATCCCATCTGGGATAGAACTACGCCATCTACTGGCTGCTGTCTCTGGGCTAAACTGCTTTCTACCATTAGTTAACCTCGAGGCCTGCCTAAGACCTGCTGGCCCTGGCACCCAAAGGCTCAACCCAAGGGGAACGTGGGATGGTATAGGTGAAGCTCCAGTGGCCTCTAGCTTAGCCCACTCCACCTGCTGACGGTGGGGACCTGCAGGTTCTCACCTACGGGTTGCGTGAACCCCACCTCAGCCCAAGAGTCCACCTCCAGCGCAACATAGGGGGAGGGAAATGGAAGAGGGAAAGTATATAAGAACATAAGAACTTACCATACTGGGTCAGACCAAGGGTCCATCTAGCCCAGTATCCTGTCTCCAACAGAGGCCAATCCAAGTCATAAGTACCTGGCAAGTACCCAAACATTAAATGAATAGATCTCAATCAACTAATCCTTATCGATTAATAACAGTTTATGAACTTCTGCTCTAGGAATTTATCCAAACCTTTTTTAAACCCAGTTACACTGACTGCCATAACCACATCTCTGGCAATGAATTCCATAGCCTGAGAGAAAAATATTTTTCTCCGATTTGTTTTAAATGAGCTAATTGCTAACTTCATGGAGTGCCTCCTAATCCTTGTATTATCTGAAAGCGTAAATAACCGATTCATATTTAACTGTTCAAATCCTTTCATGATTTTGTAGAACTCTATCATATCCCCCCTCAGCCGTCTCTTCTCCAAGCTGAACAGTCCTAACCTCTTTAGCCTTTCCTCATAGGGGAGTCGTTCCATCCCCTTTATCATTTTGGTCGCCCTTCTCTGTACTTTCTCCAGTGCAATTTTTTTTTTTTTGAGATACAGCGACCAGAACTGCATACCCTCCCCTGTCCACAACAATCCACATATAATCTCAGGATGACCTCAACTGAAAAGTTCCCAGGTATGGTTGATGACCTGCCATTAAGATTCATTAGGGGACATAATGTAATGACCAGTACAGAGCAGGAGGATTAAACCTCTTGCAAAAAAATAAAAAAAATTGTAGGCCCAAGCCACTGTAACAAAGGTTCAAGCCCAAGGCCCTTTGCTGGCCCAAAGCTGGTAAAGAATTGCCATGCTGGGTTATATCACTGGTTGATCGAGATCTGCATCCTGTCTCTGACATAGGTCAATCTGAGCCTCTTGGAAGTACCCGAAAAATCCCTTCCCAAAAGTAAGAAGTAGAAATCCTTGTGCTTGTCTAGCTAACATAGAAACATAGAAGTGATGGCAGAAGAAGACCAAACGGCCCATCCAGTCTGCCCAGCAAGCTTTCACACCTATTTGTTTTCATAATCTATTACTCTGACCGCTGAGGTCAGGGCCCTTATTGGTAACTTTTTGGTTCCAGTTCCCTTCCACCCCCACCATCGATGCAGACAGCAGTGCTGGAGCTGCATCTAAGTGAAGCATCTAGCTAATTGGTTTGGGGTAGTAACCGCCGTAATAAGCAAGCTACTCCCGTTTGTTTACCCTGCATGTGCAATTCAGCCATTGTTGGTTGTCTGAATAAAAATCATCTATATTTAATTCCCTCTGTTGCTGAAGCAGTGAGCTGCGCTGGATACTTATTCCAAGTCAAGTATCATGCTTAATTGATTCGGGGTAGTAGCCACCATAACAAGCAGGCTACACCCATGCTTATTTCTTTACCCAGACTATGTAATTCATTCCTTGTTGGTTAATGCTGAATATAAATAATCTTTTCTTCATTTTCCCTGCCGTTGAAGGAGAGAGCTATGCTGGATGTGCATTGAAAGTGAAGTATCAGGCTTATTTGATTTGGGGTAGTAACTGCCGTAACAAGCAAGCTACTCCCCTGCTTTTTTGTAGATGCAAATCCTTTTTTCCACATTTCCTCTTGCCGTTGAAGCATAGAACAATATTGGAGTCGCATTAAATGTGTGTATGTTTATTAAATAAGGATATTAATCTTCAGGTAGTAGCCGTCATTCCCGCAAGCAAGCCACCCCTTGCCTCTTCTCTTCATTCACATCCTCTAGACTTTATGGATCCACAATGTTTATCCCACGCCCCTTTGAAATCCTTCACATCCACCACCCTCTCCGTGAAGAAATACTTCCTGACATTGGTTCTGAGTCTTCCTCCCTGGAGTTTTAAATCATGACCCCTGGTTCTGCTGATTTTTTTGCAACGGAAAAGGTTTGTCATTGTCTTTGGATCATTAAAACCTTTCAAGTATCTGAAAGTTTGAATCATATCACTCCTGCTCCTCCTTTCCTCCAGGGTGTACATATTTAGATTCTTCAATCTCTCCTCATAAGTCATTCTATGAAGACCTTCCACCTTTTTGGTCACCCTTCTCTGGACCGCCTCCATCCTGTCTCTGTCCCTTCGGAGATACGGTCTCCAGAACTGAACAGAGTACTCCAGGTGAGGCCTCACCAAGGACCTGAACAAGGGTATTATCACTTCCCTTTTCTTACTCGATATTCCTCTCTCTATGCAGCCCAGCATTCTTCTGGCTTTAGCTATCGCCTTGTCACATTGTTTTGCCGACTTCAGATCATTAGAGACTATCACCCCAAGGTCTCTCTCCTGCTCTCTCCTGCTCCGTACATATCAGCCCTACTCCCCCCATCGAATACAGTTCTTTCGGATTTCCACTCCCCATGTGCATGACTCTGCACTTCTTGGCATTGAATCTCAGTTGCCATATCTTCGACCATTCTTCCAGCTTCCTTAAATCCCGTCTCATTCTCTCCACTCCTTCCGGCGTGTCCACTCTGTTGCAGATCTTAGTGTCATCCGCAAAAAGACAAACCTTACCTTCTATCCCGTCCGCAATGTCGCTCACAAAGATATTGAACAGGACCGGTCCCAACGCCGATCCCTGCGGCACTCTCTCTTCAGAGTAAGTTCCATTTACCATCACACATTGTTTTCTGTCCGTCAACCAGTTTGCAATCCAGGTCACCACCTCGGCACTCACTCCTAAGCTTCTTATTTTATTCACCAGTCTCCTGTGCGGGACTGTATCAAAAGCCTTGCTGAAATCTAAGTAGATGACATCGAGCGCTCTTCCTTGATCCAATTCCTTAGTTACCCAGTCAAAAAAGTCAATCAGATTTGTCTGACAGGATCTTCCCCTGGTGAATCCATGCTGCCTCTGGTCCAGAAATTCTCGCGACTGTAGATAGTTCACTTTTCTTTCTTTCTTTTTTTTTTGTTTTTAACCTTTTTTTTTTTATTGTCACTTTCAAAAATAACATTCACATCCGTAATCATATTAGAAATACGAAATAGATACATTGGAACTTGAACACGTTAACACTATGATGCGGAAAGTACGATAATTATTAAATTACCTAACAATACCAATAAAGCATTGTTTCAGAAAGCTCTATTCGAGCAATGTATACCTCCCCTTCCCCCACCCTCACCGGATACACAATGGTGAAACAAATTAGGATAAAAAGATCACTTATATAGACTATTAAAGTACTGAAAGGACAAGTAAGGAAGGTTGTTAGGAATTAACCTGCGTAGGACTTCACACTATGTCTGATCTGTTGACTCCTCTGTCAATTGTGCCTGTAACCATTTACAATAGGGTGCCCAAATTTTAGTAAAAGGAACTAAACGATCGTGATGTACTGCTGTTAGTCTGCCTAATTGATAATAATCATGTAATCTATGTTGTATGTTAACCAATCTGGGAGTATGTATATGTTTCCATTGCTTTGCTACTTCTGCCCTTGCCGCAATAAAGATCTGCAGCATAAAACGTTGTGTCTCTTGATTGTGTCCGAGAACTGGTAATCCCAGCAATGCGTGCCATGCTTGTATGTCTATTTCAGTGTTCAAAACTTGGGATATCCAGCGCTTCACCGTATCCCAATTTGCAATTACTTTGGGGCACTTCCACCAGATATGGTAGTATGTTCCAGCCTCCCCACATCCCCTCCAACACTGCTCGGAAATTGAAGAATTAATTCTATGTAATGACATTGGAGTATAGTGCCAGCGATATAATAATTTATAACAATTCTCCTGAAGCCCAGCCGACATAGAGCATTTATAAGCATTCACATAGATAATATCCCAATCCTTATCAGCAAGGGGCTGCTGGAAGTCAACTTCCCAACGTGATCGATATATGTGTTCCTTAACAAGTTTACTATTTAGAAGATCATATATTTTGGAGATTATTCCCCGCATAGAAGAGGCGTGTTTGCAAAAATTTTCAAAAAGAGTGCCTATCACTCTCAACGACCCATTCCGCAGACTTTTGTGTATAAAGTGGTAGACCTTCGCATATAGTAAGAAATCCCCCCTAGCTGCAGGGAAGAGGTCATCCAACTGTACTCTAGTTAACAATTCCCCCTGACGATGTACATGCTCTACTCTTGTAATTCCTGACTGGGCCCATCTATGTTGGGTAAGATAATAGGCCGAGATGGGTGTCACCGTGTTGGTGAACAGGTATGTCATAGGAGAATATGACTCCGGTCCAGTCAGAATAGTCTTCCACCGGCGCCACACCATCAGTGTAGTATTTAAGGCAAACGGCATATAAGAAATAGATCCCCACGTCAAGGGTGGTTGCCAAGGCAAAGCACATATCGGAAAGGTCCCCAGCATAACCTGTTCCAATTTTACCCACTGTGGGATGTCAGAAGTGCTGTGCTAGAGCCCTTAATTGTGCTGTGCTAGAGCCCTTAATTGTGCTGCACCATAGTACCACAGGATATTGGAAACCTGCAGGCCTCCCCGGACCTTGGGCTGATATAAGATAGTTCTAGCCACTCGAGGTGGACGTTTGCGCCAAATAAACCCACATAGAATTTGTTGCCATTTTTTCAATACCACAGCTGGTATAAGGATTGGAATGGTTGTAAAAAAATACAAAAATCGAGGTAGGATATTCATCTTAATGATGGCCATCCTTCCTAACCATGAGTGAGTGTGTTGTAGCCATGATGATAGATTTTTGGTGACTGAGGTAAGAAGTGGTGTGTAATTCAAGGTGTATAGCTGTTTAGTGTGTTGGCCTATGTGGACTCCTAAATACTTAAGCGAAGTTTCAGCCCATACAAAAGGAAACCTTGTTCTAAGTGATTGCACAACCTGTGGGGGCAAGGTTAAATTCAAGATTTCAGATTTTTCATAGTTCACTTTCATACCCGAGACTGCTGTGAATTTTTGCAGTTCAGTCATCACCCCCTGAAGCGAACGCTCTGGGTCAGTGAGTGTGAGCCTTACGTCATCCGCAAAAAGAGATATCTTAAAATGATACCCATTCTTGTATATCCCTTGAATGTCCGCCGCCCCCCTTATTCTGGTGGTAAAAGGTTCAAGGACGAGAGCAAACAGCAAGGGGGACAGCGGTCATCCCTGCCTGGTTCCCCGTTGAATGTCAAAGGGCTGTCCATAGCTTCCATTGGCCTTGACCCGTGCCAAAGGGTGTTCATATAGCTTAAGCAACCATGTGAGAAAAGAAGAACCAAATGCCATGGTTCTTAAGGTTTGAAATAAAAACTGCCAATGGACAAGATCAAAAGCCTTTTCGGCATCCAGTGCAAGCAGAATCACCGGAGTATGATCATGATGAACAAGATCTATAATGTCCACTATTCTACGTACATTGTCTGCTGCTAATCGTCCTGGCACAAATCCTACTTGATCGTTATGGACCAATCCCGGGAGTACCCCATTAAGCCTTGCAGCCAATACTTTGGCCAGGATTTTGAGGTCGATATTAATTAGGGAGATTGGTCTATAAGAGCTACACTTGATTGGATCTCTGCCTGGCTTAGCTAACACCGTAATACCAGCTGTGTTGGCATCCTTTGTGAAGGAAGCTCCCTCTAGAAGCGAGTTAAAAGCTTCAGTTAAGGGGTCTGCTAACAATTTAGCAAATTTACGATAGTAAGTACCCGAATATCCATCCAATCCTGGTGCCTTGCCAGGTTTCAGCGTTTTAATAGCTGCGAGGACTTCCGTAATCTCAATGGGTTTATCTAGGAATGCCTGTTGGGCTTCTGTAAGTGATGGCAAGGACACCGATTGCAGATAAGAGGCGATGCTACCAGGCTGTATTGCAGCATCAGGCGAGTATAGTTGGGCATAAAAATCTGTAAAGGTTTGCCGTATTTCGGCGGAGGTGGTTACGATCTGACCTGAGCTGGACAATAATTTGGCCACTATAGTATGCGCCCGCGCAGAACGCAACTGGTTTGCCAAATATTTTCCAGCTTTATTGCCCCCCTCAAAATATTGTTGTTTTAAAAGCATGAGATGGTGGCTTATAGCCGTATCTTCTATGGCCCTCAACCTGTCCTTAACCCTCAAGATTTTCTGGTAGAGCGCAGGCGAATTGCTAATGCTGTGGCGTTGTGTCAATTGTGTCAGCTCCCTGAGCAACAGTACCCGCTGCGCCTCCCTCTGCTTGTTGCAATGGGCTGCACGGGCTATACATTGGCCACGTATAACTGCTTTGGAACATTCCCAAACTGTTAAAGGCGATAAGTCATCAGTCTGATTTTCTCTAAAATATGTGGCAATGGAGTCCTCAAGCCTAGATACAAAAGACGGATCTTTAAGAAGAGCATCATTAAGTCTCCAGGGACGAAATCCCTGATCAATATCTTGGAAGAGACACTCCACCCAAATCGGTGCATGGTCGGACCATGTAATATTGTCAATGTCCACCCGCTTAACCCGATTCTGGAAATGTGTCGAGATAAAGAAATAATCAATTCTGGAATATGTACAGTGCGGGTTGGAGTAGAAAGTATAGGAACGGGAGTGTGGGTATCGACTTCGCCAAATGTCTACTACACTCCATTTAGCCATAAAGGTTTCCCACTTTTGCCCAACAGCTGTGATGGTCTGTTTGCCCGAGGAGGAATCCATAGCTGGATTAATTACAAAATTAAAATCTCCCCCAATAATGAGTACCCCCTCAGCATGCTTCTGCAGTACATCATCTAGCTCCTGTATGAAAGACTGTTGCCTAGTATTCGGAAAGTACACATTGAGGAGCGTGAACACCTGTTTACCCATTTTAAGTTTAAGCAGGACATATCTACCCTGAGGGTCAATTCGACTCTAGTGGCTCATCCGCCACTAGAGTCGAAGAAAGAAGAATGCCTACCCCTGCATATTTTTGACATTTTGTACTAGCTGCCCAGTGTGTTGTAGGGTATTGTGGAAATACTAATAAACGTTGATGGTGTTTGCGAACATGTGTTTCTTGAACAAACACAATTTCCGCATTTTGCCTTTGGAGTTCCCTTCTGAGGAGTATGCGTTTTCTGGGCGTGTTAAGGCCTTTTACATTAAGTGAGCTAACTTTAATCGCCATTCATCTGATATGAAATGGCAGTAGTATTTTGTGACCGGAACCCCCGCCCAGGCGGGGAGCAGTATAAAGCGTGCACAGATCTGCCCAGAGCACTGCCGTGTGAAAGCAAGCTACTTTCCCGCCTTCCCAGTCTTGACCTTATAGTGAGACTATACCCATTATATCCGGAGTGTTCCCCTTTGGTCCTAGGGTATCCCCTTTCCATCTGACAGGATACCAGCCTCTGGAGGGGTAGTAGCCCTCTACACATAACGGACCACTCCCATCACATCCACCCCACCGAGCCTCTAAAGAATAAACAAAAACCGTTCAGTAACTGTAAACCAGCATTGCAACTAGCAATTGAAAAAATGAACCCCCATGTAACCTGTTTGCATTATAAACATATGAAACCTGGCACATCAGCTTCCCTATAGTTAGGGAGCGGACTCCCCTGCCACAGCTTAGTGCCCCTCTGGTGAACCAAGGGAAAACCCAAAGTTTAAGACTCAGGCCGTCCCTGATCAGCCCTGATCAGCAAGTAGGGAACGCCTGGAGTCAGGTTGTCTACGAAGCCTCTTGCCGCCTTTTTCTGCCCGTTGCCATCGAGGAGCTGAATCTATCGGTGGTTGAGCCGCCGCCATTTTGGATACTGGTAGTGGAATTTTAAGTTGTGCCTTCGTAAATGCCTCCGCCGCCTCTTCCAGCGTGGTAATTTTATAGGATATGCCTTGATGTTGAAAAACAATTCCAAAAGGAAAAGTCCATTGGTATCTAAGTTCATTAGCTCGCAGGCCCGCCGTGACGTCGCGGAGTTCATAACGCTTTTTGAGAGTAGCCGGAGATAAATCCTGATAAATGGACAGTGTAATATTATTCCATTTAATATCTTTCAGGCGCCTCGCTATATTGTATATCTTTTCTTTCACGGGGAAGCTAGTAAAGCACAGAACGATATCTCTGGGCCTCTGTTCCCTTCGGGGCCCTAGAGCTCTGTGTGCCCTTTCAAAGCTGATCTCCGGCAACGCAGTCTCTGGCACTGGATCCGCTGAGTGTGCTGTGTCCTGTGAAAGCAAGTGCTGACATATTTGTAATGCCACCTCCCTGGCATTCTCGTAATCTGGGGTGTCCGGTACCCCCCTTATCCGTAGATTGTTCCTCCGGCTCCGATTTTCAAGATCCTCCATTTTGTCTTGTAATGCCTGCAACTCCGAAGTTGTAGCTGCGTGTGCAGTATGTAAGCGGTTAATGGCGTCCCCATGGCTATTTGTGCGGGTTTCCATCTCATCTACCCGGTTCCCAAGCGCTGCCAGATCCTCCCTGAGGTCTGCTACTGACGCCATAATGTCCATCTTATTCTGCCTCATGTCAGCACGTATCTCCAGGAACCACTGCCTCGCCTTGTCTCTTGTTAGAAGCGCTGCAGCTGTCCCCTTTTCTGTGAGGCAAACTGCTCCTTCGCCTTCCACTGCAGCCGCGATTACCTCCTGTGCCGGGCCCTCGCGGTCGGCACCATCTTGTCCTGCTTCCTCCGTTCCCTTCCCGTAGGAGAACTGACGGAGATCAGTCGGTTTGCGCTTCGATGCCATTTTCACGGCGGAGGAAACGCTTCCCTTGCTCTTGCAGGCTATTTGCAGAAGAAAGAACAGGGTTTCTGAGCGAAATCGCTGCTGTTTTAGGCTCGGGGAGAGCGGAGCTCTGCAGCTATGCGTCCGTCAGCATCGATGGGTTAGAGCACCCCCCACCACTTTTCTTTCTTTCAACAGTGATTCCATTACTTTTCCCACCACCGAGGTGAGGCTAACCGGTCTGTAGTTACCAGCCTCCTCTCTGTTCCCACTCTTGTGAAGCGGGATCACCACCGCTCTTCTCCAATCACTCGGCATCACTCCCTTTTCTAGGGATCTATTGAACAGGTCACACAGCGGACCCGCCAGCACATCTCTGAACCTCAGTATCCTGGGATGAACCTCATCAGGCCCCATGGTTTTGTCCACTTTCAGTTTCCCCAGCTCTTCCCATACATTCTCTACTGTAAATGAAGTTACATCTACTCCATTCCCCTCCAGTTTTTTGTTAACTAGCGACGGTCCTTCTCCAGGGTTCTCTTTAGTGAACACCGAACTGAAGTATTTGTTTAATATTTCTGCCATTTCTTCGTCTCTCTCTTTGGACTTATCTCCTTTCACTGATGTATCTGAAAAATGTTTTGTCACCTCTTTACCTCTTTGGCAATCCTTTCTTCCGCTTGACTATTTGCCGTCTTGATTACTTTCTTTGTCTCCCTCAGTTCTACCAGATATTCTTCCTTGTGCTCCTCCCTTTGGGATCTTTTATATTTCTTGAACGCTGTTCTTTTAGCCTTTATTTTGTCAGCCACCTCCTTTGGGAACCAGATAGGTTTCATTTTTCTTTTGCTTTTCTTTACTTTTCTAACATATAGATTAGTTGCCTTGATAATTGCTCCTTTTAGTTTGGTCCACTGTTGATCCACATCTCTCTCGTTCTCCCAGCCTTTTAGTTCTTCCTCCAGGTACTTCCCCATTTCATCAAAGTCCGTGTTTTTGAACTGCAAAACTTGGGTCTTTGTGCTTCTTTTCCGTATCCTTTTTGTGATATTAAACCATACCGTTTGATGATCACTGCTGCTGAGGTGGGCACCCACCTGGACATCAGAGACATTATCTCTGTTAGTGAGCTGAGCACTAAGTCGAGTATAGCTCCTTCTCTCGTGGGTTCCATTAATAAGTATTAATGGACCTAATCTCCAGAAACTTGTCCAAATCTTTTTTAAACCCAACTATGCTATTATGTTCAACCTTATCCTCCAGCCAAAATATGAAAAAGTGGAATATAAATAAAAGAAACAAACTCCACAGCTTGATTGTGCATTGACTGTTAGTTTCATGGAGTATTGCCTAGTGCTAGTACTATTTGAAAGGATAAATAACCATTCCCAGTACTGCATCAAGATTTTATAAAGCTCTATTATATCCCCTCTCATTCTTCTCTTTAAGCTGAAGAGCCCTAACCTATTTAGCCTTTTTTAAATCAGGGAGCTATTCCATCCCCTTTATCATTTTTGTTGCCCTTTCCTGTACCTGTTCTAATTACACTATATCTTTCATGAGATGTGGCACAAGAACTGCACACAGTACTCAAGGTGTGGTCACATCATAGTTCTATACAGGGGCACTATGACATTTTCCATTTTATTCTCCTGTCACTCCTTTATTTATTTACTGATTTTATATACCGTCATTTGGTGCAGCCATCACAACGGTTTACAACAGCAATAAAATTACAATGAAATAACTCAAATCCCATTTATACAAAATAAAATAAAATATTAAAATTAAAATTATTAAGATAAAATAACATAACTTAATATCAGTACAATAAATATAAAATACAATAAGATTATACTTGAGAGCCTAAAAGCGAGGAAGAACAGTAGTTAGTGAAATGAGTATAATTTCAAAATAAAATGAAATGGATCTTAAGAACATTAAAAGCAGAGAATAAGACATAGAAGTGTCTCAATGGGAATCATTAAAACCTTCAATGGGAATCATTAAAATCATTAAAACCTTAATAAAAAGACTGAATAATTGCTAACATTCTAGTTGCCATACATTGAGCTGAGGATTTCAATCTATTGTCCATAATGACTAAGATCTTTATCCTGGATGTTGACTCCTACTGTGGAGCCCAGGTTTTGAATGCTTGTTCAGTACTGCACAGGTCCAAGCATCAATGCTCCTCCAGCACTAAACTCTAGTTACAGAGCAACATCTGCTGATAAGAGAAGGCTATCAGCAGCTGTGTTTGTGCTAAGTAAGTTTACCAGGGGCTGGAGCTCCAGCAAGATTACTTCACCCTGTTAATAAATACCAGGGTGGTCAGTCTCACACTCTAGCAGCACCAGGGGAAAGAACAAAAGGTAAAACAGCAATTTGCATAATGTCTTTCCTCATTAGCAGGAGCAGAATGTCTTGAGGCAAGGCTTGAGAAAAAGAAGGGATTTCTCCCCAGCCTGAGGCAGCAGAAAGTGAGGGAACTGGAGAGAGAGAGCTGGGGGAGACAGAGGGGAAGGAAACACACACAGAGTAGGAAAAAAAAAAGGAGAGAGGAGGTAAAGAGGAAAAGATGGCGAGGGAAAAAGACAGAGAAATCATTTAGAAAGCGTACGACAGGCCCTTAGCCATGGGTCTGACCGATTGGCTGCCACTGAATTTCTCCTGGAGAAGAGAGTCCCAGGTTAACCTCCTGCATAAAAGTCACTCACTAAAAGCGGTCTCTGCAGAATCCCGGGTAGTGCTGAGAGGTGCATGGCCCATAGGCATGGAAGAGAATGAGAGAGAGGTGGGAGGGGAGACGGAAAGCACCACGGGCAGCTTGGAAAAGGAATTCCATGAGTGGGTGGCGAACATCGGAGGGAGAGAGAGATTCCTCTTCATCGGAGAGGCCATGGCTCAGAGGTCCCAGGCAGAATGTTTCTCTGAGCTCTCCAACAGGCTGTTTGGGGATGCAGAAGGATATTCTGCAGGAAGGTCTGAGCCTACTTCAAAGAATGAGAGGAACTTAGAGGAGGAAGACGCAACTACTAGCAAGGTGGGGGTATTACCTATGGATCATTCCCTTATTCCAGAGTCTGCAGTCTTCCCAGCCATGGATGAAAAATCACACATAGCTCATTCATCTCTTCAAGAATCTGGACCCTTCCCAGCCACAGCAAACCTATCACATTTGACTCACACATGTTTTTCAGAGCTGGGACCCTTCCCAACCACAGAGGAGGAATCAGTTGTGACTTGTTCATCTGTTCCAGAGTCTGGATCCTTCCCAGTCACAGAAGGGACATTACATGTGGTTAGAACACCTGTTCCAGAGCCTAATGGGTACCCATCCATGGAGGAGGCATCACATGTGGCATATCAGCCAGCTCCAAGCTCCCGAGCTTTGTCTTTCTCAGCCATCCTCTTGGTTTTCAATATCTGGTTTGTAAATGAGGTGAGAAACAAGGCATCAATCAGGGAGATCCTCAAGGATGTGCAGCTAAGGTCAAAGGAGGCTGCCCCAGTCGTGGTGGGCATTGTATACTGTGAGGAGAAGGCTCCAAAAGAAGAGGAAGAGCAGGCCCAACAGAAGCTTGGATACTACCTGAGAGAGACCTTTTCCTCAAGGAGAAGGGGCAGTGGCAACTACAGCAGCATCTGCTGCTATGTGAGAACCAAACCCAAGTCTGTCCTGGGTGTGCGAAGGTGTATATATGAGGCACTGGTGGACAAAGTAAGAGGTAAGGGTCAGTTTTAAAAATCATATGGATAGGGCACAGTCCTCTTGTTTTTCCATTTCCCACTACCACCACCTCCAGTGCTCCATAGGCTGCTGGTCTTTACCCAGGGTCTAGTCCTGTATACCCCCATCTAGGCATCTGCCCTTCCACTCTGCTTCCTTTCCCTACAAACAATAATGCTCTAGCACCTCTCCCATCCTGCATCAGATTTCACTGCTCCACAGCTGTATCATTGATTGATTTATTTAAAGTGCTTAGATATCACCTGTACCAAAGGCCCCAGGTGGTGGACGTAAAAACATTCATGATAAATTACAATAAGCATTAAAATATCTGTAATAAATAACAGACATAAAAATCAGATATAAAATATAAAACGTAGTACATGATATAGCGATCTCAAAAGGTAACTCAGAAGGGCAACAAGAATATTAGGAATATGTTTGTCTGAATAAGAATGGTTTAAAAAGTGAGTTAAAAGTCTTTGCATCTCCATTGGAAGGGAGTTGCAATGGATGGGTGCTGCCACCGAGAAGGCTCTTTCCCTTGTCTCAATCAAATGGGCAAATTTGACAGAGGGAACATCTAGCAGGCCCCTCTGTCTTGATCCTTGTTTATTTATTAATTGTTTTTATATACTGCCACATCAAACTGGGGTTCACTGCAGTTTACAAGGTACATGAAATGCTATAGGTATACAAAATAGAACAATACAGTATAAATAAGTAGGTGTAGTATGAGTCGGTATACAATATAAATCAACATAGAGTTACTGCTTGAGACACTGATCCCACTTTTGAGGTGGGATCAGTGTGGAGGCAGAGGTCAGCATGATAGGGGAGACTGCTGGTTTATAAGAAGGTGTCTGGAAAGGCAGATCTAAATAGTCAGGCCTTGCAATATTTCCTGAAATCTAGGTAGTCTGTGATGGCGCTTATGTGCTATGAGATGGCAGTCTACAGTTTTGGACCCAGGCAGAAGGCCCTGTTGTTAGTTTTGGACAGTTTAGCCTGAGTTATAGATGGGATGATCAGAGAGATTTATCTGGGGGTATCTAAGGCCAGCTAACATGATCAGACAGTTTCAATCCTATCAGTATGCATGCTGCTGTGTTTTGGACAACCTATCGCTGAGACATTTGTCATCTTTGTAGGCTTGTGTATAGTGAGTTGCAATAATCAATCTTGAAGTGATCACAGTTAAACATAGAACATTTACAGCAGATAAAGACCATACAGCTCATCACATTTCCTCTTCAGCCTTATAGTCCTTTCCTACCCAATACTCCTCATCCCATGACCTCTTATTCCAGAGCCTCTGTTTTGTTGAAAAAGATTCTTCACCTGTGCATTTATTTCATGGAGTTATTTAAATGTCTCTATCATAGCTCCCCTTTCTTCTAGGGTACACATATTTGGATCTTAATCTGTCCCCATATGCTTTATGCTGAAGACGGTTGACCATTTTAGTAACTGCCATCTGGACTGACTCTATTCAGTTTATATCCTTTTGGAGGTGTACACAATACTCTAAATGAGGTCTCACCAGAGGCTTTTATGGCTACTTTTTCCTACTGTACACCCAAGCATCCTTCTGGATTTTGCCAGACCATTGGATATTATCATCACCAGATCCTGCTCTTGCTTTGTGCACAGAATAACTTCACCCCTTATACTGTACTGCTCCCTTAAATTTAAGTTCAATCAGACTTAATACACTGCCTTTCCAAAACTCAAAGCAGCTTTTGTAACCTAAATGCATAACCCTGTATGTTTAGTATTTCTCAGGGAAGGCAGAGAATATTGTGATGCCATCAAGTATTTTTAAAACTGCCTTGCTTTTTGGTTAATGCCTGTGGTCACCAGCTGGCTCCATTTCTTGATTAAATTCTTAAAGGGTACAAACATCTCTAATATTTAATGAAGGACTTATTACAGAGGAATTCATATAATGAACGTTGTCATAGCCATGTGCAGATTTTTCTACCAAAGTAGGAAATGAGACATGAAATGTTCACACATTGCCTTGTTCTTTGTTGCAGAATTGTTGGAAATTAAAGCCCTGGGCAAACGCTACACTATTTCAAAATTATTTTTCCCTAAGGGTGCCCAATGTTTTAATCCAGCCCAAAGATTTTCTCAGTTGCAGGCAGGATGAGAGGGGCTGTTGATGCTGCTAGGGTTCTTCTCTCCCTACCCCCAGTCCCTGCATGCATTAACTTGCTGGAAATTCTCCACTGCAGAAATATTACTTCTTGGTGGTAGGTGACAAGAAAGAGTGAGTGTGAGCCATATTCTGCCTGTCATCTGGAGGGTGTACACTGCAAGTACTAAAAAGGGCATTAGCAGTAAATTTGAGAGACTGGGATCATCCCCGACAGGCTTATGAATGGGGTTCATTCCTGTCAAGGTATGAGCAAAATAGTCCCATTTGGAGAAGACTGCCACTGGGAGTCTGGGCAGTCTGAGCCTGTAATTCTCAGGGGAAAATAGAGATATTTGAGAGAAAGGAGGGCTCCAGAGTATGAGTTTGCATAGAAAAATCTTTTTTTTTGTTGCTTTCTTTTCTATTTTCTTTTTTCCTTTTTCTGTATTTTTTTGTACACTCTAATTCAATTTAGCATGATTTAGTGCATGCTAAAATGCGAGAAGCAAAATTAAACTAGGATTCATTGTTTTTGTGTTATTTTGAATGGAAACAACATAGAAAAAATATATATTATTCCCCTATCATTTTCCATGAACAGCACATCCTCACTCAATGTGGGTGGAAGGAGAGCAGCGTATGTGTAATACATTTGGGAGTGGAAGGAGGCTTGAACTATCTTCAATGAGGGAAATAGGAGGACATTGAGTGTTAAGGAGATTTGCTTCCAGAGAGAATTAGAGATTTTACTATAGAAGTGAGGTCACAAATTTATTAAACTTTCTTCAGCCTGTTTGTTCCTTGACTTTATTTGAAACCTGATCTGAGTGCTGTAAATATCCTTCAGTCATCTAATCAACTATCAGAAAAGAAGTTGGAAATCACATTGCTCCTCAGTGTAATTTTTGGATGCAAAAGACTATGGTTATTATCAGTGCTGTTTACAGAGAAGAAAAAGGGGCTTGTAGTGGGATCAATGTAAAAGGGCTTTGAAGCTACGCTTCCCCTCACAGAGAGCCCTGGAACTCCGATGTGTAATGCTATCCATGGAGAAAATGAGAGCAGATAGGGTCCATCTCTCTTTCTGTATGCCCCTGGGTTCAGTCTATTGGAGCCATCCCTGCCTAGCGGTTATACTTGCAATCTCAACAAGGGCTTAATCTTTTCTTTTTTTAAACATAAGAACATAAGAAATTGCCATGCTGGGTCAGACCAAGGGTCCATCAAGCCCAGCATCCTGTTTCCAACAGAGGCCAAACCAGGCCACAAGAACCTGGCAATTACCCAAACACTAAGAAGATCCCATGCTACTGATGCAATTAATAGCAGTGGCTATTCCCTAAGTAAACTTGATTAATGGATGTTAATGGACTTCTCCTCCAAGAACTTATCCAAACCTTTTTTGAACCCAGCTACACTAACTGCACTAACCACATGCTCTGGCAACAAATTCCAGAACTTTATTGTGCGTTGAGTGAAAAAGAATTTTCTCCGATTAGTCTTAAATGTGTTACTTGATAATTTCATGGAATGCCCCCTAGTCCTTCTATTATTCGAAAGTGTAAATAACCGAGTCACATCTACTTGTTCAAGACCTCTCATGATCTTAAAGACTTCTATCATATCCCCCCTCAGCCATCTCTTCTCCAAGCTGAACAGCCCTAACCTCTTCAGCCTTTCCTCATAGGGAAGCTGTTCCATCCACTTTATCATTTTGGTTGCCCTTCTCTGTACCTTCTCCATCTCAACTATATCTTTTTTGAGATGCGGCGACCAGAATTGTACACAGTATTCAAGGTGCGGTCTCACCATGGAGCGATATAGAGACATTATGACATTTTCCGTTTTATTAACCATTCCCTTCCTAATAATTCCTAACATTCTGTTTGCTTTTTTGACTGCTGCAGCACACTGAGCCGATGATTTTAAAGTATTATCCACTATGATGCCTAGATCTTTTTCCTGGGTGGTAGTTCCTAATATGGAACCTAACATCTTGTAACTACAGCAAGGGTTATTTTTCCCTTATGCAATACCTTGCACTTGTCCACATTAAATTTCATCTGCCATTTGGATGCCCAATCTTCCAGGCTTACAAGGTCCTCCTTGTAATGCATCACAATCCGCTTGTGATTTAACTACTCTGAATAATTTTGTATCATCTGCAAATTTGATAACCTCACTCGTCGTATTCCTTTCCAGATCATTTATATATATATTTAAAATCACCGATCCAAGTACAGATCCCTGAGGCACTCCACTGTTTACCCTTTTTCACTGAAAAAATTGACCATTTAATCCTACTCTCTGTTTCCTGTCTTTTAACCAGTTTGTAATCCACAAAAGGACATCGCCTCCTATCCCATGACTTTTTAGTTTTCTTAGAAGCCTCTCATGAGGGACATTGTCAAACGCCTTCTGAAAATCCAAATACACTACATCTACCAGTTCACCTTTATCCACATGTTTATTAACCCCTTCAAAAAAATGAAGCAGATTTGTTAGGCAAGACTTCCCTTGGGTAAATCCATGTTGACTGTGTTCCATTAAACCATGTCTTTCTATACGTTCTACGATTTTGATCTTGAGAATAGTTTCCACTATTTTTCCCGGCACTGAGGTCAGGCTCACTGGTGGTCTATAGTTACCCGGATTGCCCCTGGTGCCTTTTCTAAATATTGGGGTTACATTGGCCACACTCCAGTCTTCAGGTACAATGGATGATTTTAATGATAGGTTACAAATTTTTACTAACAGGTCTGAAATTTCATTTTTTAGTTCCTTCAGTACCCTAGGATGCATACCATCCAGTCAAGGTGATTTGCCACTCTTTAGTTTGTCAATCTGGCCCCAGAGAAAACTGATAGCATAGATCACTTCTTGTACCCCCCTCCCCTACAATAGATAGGAAGAGCAGAGCTGGAGAACCATAAAAGCAGCAGACTCTGTTTAACACACAGTCAATGGGAATGTGCTAGAGTGGCTGGAGAAGTTGAGGCAAGCTAGAGTCGCAGAAAGGTAGGGAGTGAGCCAGGAGGAAGTGCTTGTGCAGTGTTAGTGAGGCTTTTGTCTGAAGTGACTGGACTGAACTCTGAGAGGGGCAGATGGATATGGAACCTATGAGTCTCCTGGAGAATGGGATTGGGGAATGGCAGGGTCTGTTGCATGCTGGGGAAGGGCTGGCAGCAAGCAAGAGCTTTATATAATGATGTGGCAATGCTGAGGTGGAGGGCACTCACTGACTGGCTAGTTTTAAAAGGAACACGCATATCGGTGAAATCTTAAGAGGCTGCTCAAGTAAATGTCCTGAGCGTATTTCCGCTAGGACTTTAGCGGTTTCTATGCGCGTATGCAGGCGGATTTTGAAACATGCTTGCGTGAGCGCTAAACCAGTTTTTCAAATTAGTCCACCAGTTTGTCCAGTTGAAATTGAGGTCTTCAAGATCCCTCTATTTCTTCATCCTTTAAGCCTCCCACTTGACCCCGAACCTTCACGCTATGCTGAAAGCCCTAAAACCTGAGATCTCTAGACTTGCTCCTCAGGGGCCGGCAGAGCTTAGGTGAGGGTCCTGTAAGGAGCAGTCAGACAAAGTCAAGTAGTAACCTGAGGTCAAGGCAGGCAGCGAGCAAGTGGTGTCAAGGTCCAGGCCAAGGTCAGGGCAAGCAGAGATCAGTCAGTGCCAAAGTCCAAGCTGAGATCAGGGAGGAGGCAGTCCAGAAGAGTAGTCAGTCTGGAACCAGGCTCAGAACCAAAAGTCATACAGAGATGGACAGATGAGACAAGGGGCAAGGCACTGGGGACCAAGACACGACAGGAACAAGCAGGGAAGAGCAAGGCACGAAGAGGTTAGGCAAGGAAACAGCAAGTCAAGGCAACAACAAGGCAAAATGAGGAAAGCTACAGGAGGCAAGACAAGGCAATGGATGGAGACAGCAAGCAACACACATTGCAAGAGCAGGAGGACCTGTTGCTGAGGCAAAGCTTGTAGCTCAGCCGGGATTTAAATACCCAGCTGCATGACATCATCACTGGGCACCAGCAGATGTGTTTCCCACCACGGGACCTTCAAGTGTAGGGAGGTGTAAGCAGAACTGAATTTTTAGGGGAGCCCAAGGTTAACATGGGTGGGCAGACGTCATATAGGTTTGAGCCTTACTAGTTGTACTCTTATTGATAAATAATGCACCTGACAATGAATTTCTAAGAAGACTCCAAGGGCTCCAGGGGCGATCCAGGAAACTACAGACCGGTTAGCCTGACTTCAGTGCCAGGGAAAATAGTGGAAAGTGTTCTAAACATCAAAATCACAGAACATATAGAAAGACATGGTTTAATGGAACAAAGTCAGCATGGCTTTACCCAAGGCAAGTCTTGCCTCACAAATCTGCTTCACTTTTTTGAAGGAGTTAATAAACATGTGGATAAAGGTGAACCGGTAGATGTAGTATACTTGGATTTTCAGAAGGCGTTTGACAAAGTTCCTCATGAGAGGCTTCTAGGAAAAGTAAAAAGTCATGGGATAGGTGGTGATGTCCTTTCGTGGATTGCAAACTGGTAAAAAGACAGGAAACAGAGAGTAGGATTAAATGGACAATTTTCTCAGTGGAAGGGAGTTGGCAGTGGAGTGACTCAGGGATCTGTATTGGGACCCTTACTTTTCAATATATTTATAAATGATCTGGAAAGAAATACGACGAGTGAGATAATCAAATTTGCAGATGACACAAAATTGTTCAGAGAAGTTAAATCACAAGCAGATTGTGATAAATTGCAGGAAGACCTTGTGAGACTGGAAAATTGGGCATCCAAATGGCAGATGAAATTTAATGTGGATAAATGCAAGGTGATGCATATAGGGAAAAATAACCCATGCTATAATTACACAATGTTGGGTTCCATATTAGGTGCTACAACCCAAGAAGGAGATCTAGGCGTCATAGTGGATAACACATTGAAATCGTCGGTTCAGTGTGCTGCGGCAGTCGAAAAAGCAAACAGAATGTTGGGAATTATTAGAAAGGGAATGATGAATAAAACCGAAAATGTCATAATGCCTCTGTATCGCTCCATGGTGAGACCACACCTTGAATAATGTGTACAATTCTGGTCGCCGCATCTCAAAAAAGATATAATTGCGATGGAGACGGTAAAGAGAAGGGCTACCAAAATGATAAGGGGAATGGAACAGCTCCCCTATGAGGAAAGACTAAACAGGTTAGGACTTTTCAGCTTGGAGAAGAGACGGCTGAGGGGGGATATGATAGAGATGTTTAAAATTATGGGAGGTCTAAAATGGGTAGATGTGAATCGGTTATTTACTCTTTCGGATAATAGAAAGACTAGGGGGCACTCCATGAAGTTAGCATGGGGCACATTTAAAACTAATCGGAGAAAGTTTTTTTAACTCAACGCACAATTAAACTCTGGAATTTGTTGCCAGAGGATGTGGTTAGTGCAGTTAGTACAGCTGTGTTTAAAAAAGGATTGGATAAGTTCTTGGAGGAGAAGTCCATTACCTGCTATTAAGGTCACTTAGAGAATAGCCACTGCCATTAGCAATGGTAACATGGAATAGACTTAGCTTTTGGGTACTTGCCAGGTTCTTATGGCCTGGATTGGCCACTGTTGGAAACAGGATGCTGTGCTTGATGGACCCTTGGTCTGACCCAGTATGGCATTTTCTTATGTTCTTATGACTGTAACAGCCAATATGCATCATGAGTGACACTTTAAAATATTTTAATTCAATTGTTTCAAGCACTTACCAGAATTAAAAATAGCTTATCGATCTGTATTAATTTATTTTATATGTATTGTTATGGAGTCTCAGTTTAGTGGACCCTTGGGCCGACCTGCAGGAAACTGGGAAAGGTGGTCAATGTCTCTAGTATGTGGCAGGCCGGGAGGCAGATGTTCAGGCAGGACGTAGAGGTGCTCTTCACCCTGGAAGCTGGTACTCCCCCGGGAGGAGCCCATAGGAGCCCAACCGGTCCAGGTGATTTACTACTCTTCAGTTTGTCAATCAAGCCTACCACATCTTCCAGGTTTACTGTAATTTGGTTCTGTTGATCAGAATCATCACCCATGAAAACCTTCTCCGGAATGGATATCTCTCCAACATCCTCTTCAGTAAACACTGAAGCAAAGAAATTGTTTAATCTTTCTGCGATGGCTTTATCTTCTCTTTGTGTCCCTTTAACCCCTTGATAATCCAACAGTCCAGCCAACTCCCTTGCAGGCTATCTGCTTCGGATATATTTTTAAAAGTTTTATTGTGAGTTTTTGCCTCTAAGGCCAAACTCTTCTCAAATTTTCTCTTAGCCTGTCTTATAAATGTCTTACATTTAACTTGTCGATGCTTATGCTTTATCTTATTTTCTTCTGAAGGATCCTTCTTCCACCTCACCTTTTAACCGTGCCGGTAATCATTTTGCCTTCCTTCCACCTTTCTTAATGCATAGAATACATCTGGTCTGTGCTTTTGGATGTGTCCACACCTGTTGCATACTTTTTACTTTAGTAGCTACACCTTTCAGTTTTTTTCTATTTTTCTCATTTTCTCAAAGTTTTCGTTTTGAAAGTTTAGCGCTAGAGCCGTGGATTTACATACTGTCCTCCTAGTCATTAATTCAAATTTGATCATATTATGGCCACTATTGCCAAGCAGCCCCACCACCATTACCACTCTCACCAAATCCTGTGCTCCTCTGAGAATTAGATCTAAAATTGCTCCCTCTCTCTTCGGTTCCTGAACCAATTGCTCCATAAAACTTTCTTTTATTCCATCTCCCTGATGTTTCACTTACCCAGTCAACATTGGGGTAATTGAAATCTCCTATTATTACTGCACTACCAGTTTGGTTAGCTTCCCTAATTTCTCTTAGCATTTCACTGTCCATCTCACCATTTTGGTAAGGTGGGTAGTAGTATACTATTCTCTTCCCCAACACACAAGGGATTTCTACCCATAAAGATTTGATTGTGCATTTAGACTCATACACAATCCTGTTGGTCTCTATGCCATCCCAGACATAAAGTGCTACACCGCCTCCCGGGTGCTCCTCTCTGTCATTGCGATATAATTTATACCCCGGTATAGCACTGTCCCATTAGAAATCCTCCTTCCACCATGCCTCTGATATGCCAATTAAGTCTATGTCATCATTCACTGCTGTACACTCTAATTCTCTCATCTTACTTCTTAGACTTCTGGCATTAGCATACAAACATTTCAAAGTGTGTTTTTTGTTTTTATTTTCATTCTGCTTTTTAATTGATAGGGATAAATTGGAACCTTTTAGCTCAGGTGAATTTTTAATTACAGGCACTTGGACTACTTTTGTTATTATTGGAACCTCACTGTTGGGATGCCCTAACTCTAATGCTTCATTACTATCCTTTGGAGATACCTCTCTCCGAACCATGCGCTGCTGAGCAACTGTCAGCTTTCCCCTTTGTTCTAGTTTAAAAGCTGCTCTATCTCCTTTTTAAAGGTTAGCGACAGCAGCCTGGTTCCACCCTGGTTAAGGTGGTGCCCATCCCTTCGGAAGAGACTCCCCCTTCCCGAAAAAGGTTCCCCAGTTCCTTACAAAACTGAAATCCTCTTCCTTGCACCATTGTCTCATCCACACATTGAGACTCCGGAGCTCTGCCTGTCTCTGGGGACCTGCGCATGGAACAGGAAGCATTTCAGAGAATGCTACTCTGGAGGTTCTGGATTTAAGCTTTCTACCTAAAAGCCTAAATTTGGCTTCCAGAACCTCCCTCTCACATTTTCCTATATCGCTGGTGCCCACTTGTACCACTCAGCCGGCTCCTCCCCAGCACTGTCTAAAATTGTATCTAGGTGACGCATGAGGGCCTCCACCTTTGCACCAGGTAGGCATGTTACCAAGTGATCCTCATGACCACCAGCCACCCTGCTATCTACATTCCTAATAAATGAATCACCAACTATGATGGCTGACCTGACCCTTCCCTCCTTGGCAGAAGCCCTATGAGAAACATCAGATCCAATCACATAATAACACAAATATCAATGTTGTAACGTTCGTGGACACTTGGGCCGGCTAGAGGGTGGTGATGCAACCCTGGAGGAATCCCCACAGCGGAGTCATAGCCGGGAGGCGGACTTGAAGCTGATATCTGAGAGAGTCTTCACCACTGGAAGCCCGCGGTCCCCCTGGGAGGAACCCATGAGGACCCGAGCCGCTTGGACTTAGCAGCGGTCTCCAGAGGACGAAGGTCAAGAAGAACTCCAGATCAGGGCGGGCTGCAGAGATGCCAGAAGTAGAATCAAGCCAAGGGTCAGGGCAGGCGGCGGACAGCGGAAGCCAAGGAAGAGCCAAAGTCAGGAACCAAGAAGATGATCCGAAGTCAAAGCCAGAAGACAAGCAGGGGTCAGGAGCCAGGAAGACAATCTGAAGTCAAAGCCAGAAGACAAGCTGGGGTCAGGAACCAGGAAGACGATCCAAAGTCAAAGCCAGAAGACAAGCCGGGGTCAGGAACCAGGAAGACAATCCGAAGTCAAAGTCAGAAGACAAGCAGGGGTCAGGAGCCAGGAGGAAGATCCGAAGTCAAAGCCGGAAGACAAGCCGGGATCAGGAACCAGGAAGACAATTCGAAGTCAAAGCCAGAAGACAAGCCGGTGTCAGGAGCCAGGAAGACACAGGAACAAGATGAAGACAGCAACTAGCCAACCTCAGAGAGGGAACCTCGTTGCAAGGCAAGGAAAGGGAGTTTAAGCAGGGTTTAAATACCTGGGAGGTATCTGACGATGCATACAATGCATACAATTACAGTACCAGCACCTAAATCAACCCTTTAAACTCTCTCATATCCCGGTTTCCGCTATTATTAGGTATTACTCTGCTCTATCATGTATGTAAATTTTGAGTATATCAAGTATGTAAACCTTGTTTTATTGTGTATGTAAATTTGTAAACCACTTAGACGGACATGTAAGTGATCCCATGTGCGGTATATAAAAAACTTTTAAATAAAATAAATAAAATAAAATCACATCAGTGAGATGGGTTTTCCTGCGCTGGTCCCCTTAAAAAGATCAGCCCCAGCGTGCACGCGCATCTAGTGGGAAGGGCTAGGAGCAAGGAAGACGTGCAGGAGCTCGGTGGTGTCTCCCTTGTGGAGACGCCGCCGCGGAGAGGCCTGATTGAGGCCTGTAACGAGCGGAGGGCCGTCGGGGAACACCCCGGAGCTGGACTGGAGGGAGGTAAGAACCCAGCCGTGGAGTCCCGCGGCTGGGAATCATAACAGTACCCCCCTCTTACGCCCCCTTCCTGGGGGCCTTGGTTTTGCAGGATGGTCTAAGTGGAACTGGCAAAGAAGGGTTCTATCCAGGATGTTGGAGGCTGGCTCCCAAGTATTCTCCTTGGGGCCATACCCCTCCCAGGAGAGAACATACTCCCATCTTCTATGAAGGAACTGGACATCCAAGACTTCCTTCACTTGATAGATGATGTCTTGTTCAGCTGCCGGTTTGGCAGGGTCCGGGGGTTTGTCGTGGAAGACTGATAGGATCAAAGGCTTGAGTAAAGACACATGGAAGACATTGTGAATCTTTAGTGTGGATGGGAGGTGTAGACGGTAGGAGACAGCGCCCACTCGCTCCGCTACGGCAAATGGGCCGATACACCTAGGAACCAAGCGCATGGAGGGGGTCCATAGTCGAATGTTCATGGTGCTCAGCCACACCTTATCTCCAGGGTGAAATACAGGAGCAGGACGTCGCAGTCTGTCCACATGTTTCTTTGAGGTAGCAGCAGTCTGCCGTAATTTCTCCTGAGTGGACTTCCAAAGCTCACGTAACTGTTGGGCTGTGAGTTGCGCGGCAGGAGATGGAACAATCAGAGGCAAGGGCAAGGGAGGTCTGAGTTGTTTCCCATAGACCAACTGGAAAAGGGACCTATTGGTGGCAGAGTGTCGATGGTGGTTATAGGAAAATTCTGCCCACGGCAGTAAAGCCACCCAGTCGTTTTGTTGGTCCCCTACAAAGGCTCGAAGGAATGCTTTCAAGGTTCAGTTCATGCGTTCTGCTTGGCCATTGCCTTGTGGGTGAAAGGCCTTGGTGAAGTCTAGTTGGACCCCAAACTTCTTGCAGAGTGCTCTCCAGTATTTGACCATGAACTGCGAACCTCTGACCGAGGTGACATGGAAGGGGAGTCCGTGTAGATGAAAGATGTGCCGACCGCGCCTGAACTTGTGCAACTCTTCACGAGTTGCACAAGTTCAGGCGCGGTCGGCAATTTGATAAGAGGCACAAAGTGAGCCATTTTCGAAAATCTGTCAACTGTGACCCATATCACGGTTTTCTCTTCTGACGGCGGCAAGTCCACTATGAAATCCGTGGAGAGATGAGTCCATGGCTCTGTTGGGATGGGTAATGGCTGGAGGAGCCCCCAGGGATGACCGGGCAGGGGTTTTTCCTGAGCACAAGTAGGACAGGAATTGACATATAGATGCACGTCTTTCTTTACTTGAGGCCACCAATAGTATTCAGTCAATAGTTCCAAGGTCCAGGTGACTCCAGAATGTCCAGCGGTGAGTGAGAGAGTTGTGGGCCCACGACAATACTTTCTTGCACAGGTGAGCAGGCACTACCATCTTGCCTATGGGGGCTACCTCTGAAGCTGCAAGGAGGACCTTGGCAGGGTCTAAGATGTATTGGGGGCGGATTGGAGGTATCTTCAGTCTCTGCAGTGCGGGAGAGGGCATCGGCCCGAACATTCTTAAATGCTGATCTGTAGCGGAGGAGAAGTTTGAACCAGCTGAAAAACAGGGACCAACGAGCTTGCCGTGGGTTGAGGCATTGAGCCCGACACAGAAACTCTAGTTTCTTGTGGCCAGTATAAACAAGAACAGGATGTTGGGACCCTTCCAACCACTGACACCATTCTTCAAATGCCAGCTTAATGGCAAACAGCTCCTTGTCCCCGATACCGTAATTCTTTTCAGTGAGTGAGAACTTCCGAGAGAAATAGGAGCATGGTAACGATTTACCTCTACTGGATATTTGGCTTAGGACCGCTTCTACTGCATGGTCGGATGCGTCCACCTCCACAACAAACTAACTTTGTGGGTCTGGGTGATGGAGACATATGTCCCAAAGAAAGGCTCTCTTCAGCTCCTGAAAGGCATCTTGCGCCGCCTGAGACCAATTTCTGTTATCTGCTCCTTTTTTGGTAAGGGCAGTGAGCGGAGCCACAATCTGGGAGTAATGCGGTATAAACTGGCTGTAAAAGTTAGCAAACCCAAGGAAGCGTTGAAGAGCCTTAACCCCCATTGGGCGAAGCCAATCCTTAATAGCTGCTACTTTATCTGGATCCATGTGGAAGCCCGTGGAGGATACAATGTATCCAAGAAATGGCAGGGATTCGTGTTCGAACTGGCACTTCTCCAATTTGGCAAAAAGACGGTTGTCTCGAAGTTTTGTGCACTTGTCGAACGTGCAAGCGGTGAGTGGCCAGATCCTTAGAATAAATCAGTACATCATCTAGATATACTATAACGGAAGTGTGCAACATATCCCTTAACACCTCATTCATTAGGTTTTGAAAAACTGCTGGGGCATTACATAAGCCAAGCGGCATGACCAGATACTCGTAATGGCCGTGTCTCGTGTTGAAGGTGGTTTTCCACTCATCACCTGGTCGTATCCTTACTAGGTTGTACACGCCCCGAAGGTCCAATTTGGAGAAAATCTGGGCTCCTTGCAGTCGGTCTAGGAGTTCCGGAATCAGCGGCAAGAGGTACCTGTCTCGTCTCGTCTCGTAATGGCGTTGAGACCGCGATAGTCGATACAGGGCCTAAGGGATCCATCCTTCTTCGCCACAAAAAAGAATCCGGCTCTGGCCGGAGATTTGGAGGGTAGGATGAAGCCATGATCTAAGTTTTCTTGAATATAGCTAGACATAGCCCGGGTTTCCGGAAGTGATAAAGAGTATATGCACCCTCTGGGAGGTACCTGGCAACAAGTCTATGGCACAATCGAAGGGCCAGTGCTCTGGGAGGAGTTCGGCTTTTTCTTTAGAGAAAACGTCCATGTAGTCCCGGTAGGCTTGGGGTATAGACACCGAGGCGGTCAAGAGCGGAACACAGGGCTGTGAGACTGTAGCCAGGCAGGAGTCAAAACAGGAGGAACTCCAAGATGCGATTGAAGAGTATCCCAGTGGATAACTGGGGAATGCTTCTGGAGCCAGGGTAGGCCCAAGACTATCGGATGAATGGCCCTCTCCAATATAAGAAATGATATTTCTTCGGTGTGCAGGAGGCCGGTGTGGAGGGTTAAGGGCTTAGTGGTGGTAGCAATACTCCCCGGGAGGGGGGTTCCCTGGATAGAAGAAGATCCTTATCTTCTATCGTTGTACCTGTGTGAATTTAATAACTTTTCCTTTCTCTTCCTTCTCAGCCAAGTTCTTATCACCCTGTTATATGTAACTGCCTTTTCAACACCATTGTTATAGTTATGTTTACTATGCACCCCTGTTTTATGTGAACCAGCACGATGTGACTGCTGTCTCGAATGCCGGTATATAAAAATCTGAAATAAATAAATAAAATAAATAAATAAGAAACTCTGAGCGGAGGGTGAAGAGGCTGCACGGCAAGCTGTAATTGCTGGACAAGGTCATAGAGAATAAAGTTCCCTCCGGCTCCGGAGTCAACAAATGCCAATGTATGGAATCCGACCCCCTGTTCTTAGTTCTCCCCCTCCCCTCCCCCTGTTATTTGTATTTTCTACCTATTGTTATTATGTAAACCGATATGATGTGTATTTTAATGTCGGTATAGAAAAGCTGTTAAATAAAAATAAATAAAAATAAATGTAGCGAAGGAACCGCCAGGATATTCTAAAGTCACCGGTACAGTGCATTGGGGAGTGATATTCGCATTTCCTAGGGTCAGCTCCCCGATGAGACCTAGGACCTGGCGTTTCCTGGCTGTTCCCCACATTGAGCCAAGAAGTGCCCCTTGTTGCCGCAAATATAAACAGAGGCCTAGAGAACATCAGCGTCTTCTTTCCTCCTGGGAAAGGGGACCTCGCCCAACTGCATGGGCTCCACCCCTTGGCTGCCTGAAGGCTTAGGAGAGGATGCCATTGGCAGGGAAATTGCAGGTGTTAAGTTTGTCAGTCTTCGGTAGGGGTGTGCATCCGTTTTCCACGTATTTGTAATCCGCAACTTATTTTTTGCAATCTGAAAAATACGTGGGGAGGTGAAACGCATCGTGACTCCCCACGTATTCAACAGATATCCGTTGTTTTCGGCCTCCTAAATAAACATTTAAACCCCCCACCCTCCTGACCCCCCCAAGACTTACCAAAACTCCCTGGTGGTCCAGCGGGGAGTCAGGAAGCCATCCCTGCACTCGTTTGCGGTTTCCTCACGGCGCCGATAGCCTGTGTCACAGGGGCTGCCGGTGCCATTGGTCAGCCCCTGTCACATGGTCACCGGTGCCATCTTGTGCTCCTACCACGTGACAGGTAGGTCATGTGGCAGGAGGTCGCTCCGGGACCCTCGTTGGACCCAACCGGAACTTTTGGCCAGCTTGGGGGGGCCCCCTGACCCCCACAAGACTTACCAAAAGTCCAGCGGGGGTGCGGGAGCGACCTCCTTTCACGCCGTCCGTCCGATCGCAATACTCAAAATGGCGGCGATCGCCGTCATAGTGAGGGGAAAGGCGATCGGCGCCATTTCTCGCTCCTACCAACAAGGGCCGACCGCGAGGCCTCACCGATCGCATCCCGGCCCGCCCGATAGCCATCAACATGCGACCTCACCCAATCACCAGCTAGTCGCACCAGTGACCTCAGCAGGCCCACGACCAACAGGGGATTTAAATCCATCGCTGTCCTCAGGCGCCCTCTTCAAGCGGGATTCGCCGAAATCGACGGTCGTCCCCCTTCATCGTCGTCCAAGTAGGAGCTGGGAGAAAAGGGCCGTGCGGCCAGCGCAGGAGCCCATCGGGGTAAGGCCCCCTAAATTTCTCACCCCTACCATCGAGGCCCCCCCCCGCCGACCACGAGGCCTCGCCGATTGCATCCCGGCCCGCCCGATAGCCACCAACACGCGACCTCACCCAATCACCAGCTAGTCGCGCCGGTGACCTCAGCAGGCCCGTGACCAACAGGGGATTTAAATCCATCGCTGTCCTCGGGTGTCGTGCGCCTTTGGCGCGCGACAAAGGAACCTGCCCCTTTGTGCGCCCCTTCGTGCTGCCCCTTAGTGCTACCCAGAACTCCTGCCTTTCAATTATAGTATGGTTTCTCTGTCAACTTCCGGCTCTAACCCATAGGCCCCCATTGGCAACTCACTCCTTCCAACACCTCAATTTTTCTACCCCTTTCTCAACTCTCCCTTACATCTCAATACCTCACGATGCGCACCTTTGCTATTCCCACAATCCACACACATTTCGCAAGTCGGCCTAAACCCTCTACTCTCCCCTTTCTCCGACAACAGAGGCTAATTCCAATCATGATTTCACCGATCACTCAAATACTCAGCCTTTCACTATTCTCATTAACTCTCTTTAATGCCCAATCTCTCTCCAAAAAAATGCACATCCTTAATGACTATCTGGTAGACGTTATGCCAAACATATGTGCAATCACTGAAACCTGGCTGAAACCCACAGATACTGTACTAATTAACCAGCTCCCCACTCAATTATATGACTTCCTCTCTATTCCCAGACTCAAAAAAAAGAGGAGGAGGGCTTCTTTTAGCTGCAAAGAAAAGTCTAGGACTAACTCTGAAACTATCAAATTCTACTTCCAACCTTGAATTAGCTTTCTTCAATTCAGATTATCTTCAAATCGGATTAATCTACGTTCCTCCAGAAAGATTAGAATCTGACCCTTCACCCATCATTGAATTCATCGCTAAACACTTCAACGCCGACAAGCCAGCCATAATGATGGGAGACTTTAACCTGCATGTGGACGTCTCACCACAATCCCACAACTGCGAAATTTTACTCTCCTCACTCAGCCACATGGGTTTTAGACAAATTGTCAACAGCCCGACTCACAAAGCGGGCCACACATTGGACCTTATCTTCATAAATGAAGGCATCTCTCTATCCACCGACCCTACATGCTCACCAGTTCCTTGGTCAGACCATCAAATCATATCCACTGTTCTGGAGATTAAAGAACACCCACCCCATTCACTTCCCAAAACTACAGTCCAATTCAGGAAACCCTGCTCCACATACCACCTCAGCACTCAGCTTTCTAAGAAATTAGCCCAACTCGACCTCTCAGATGCAACCGCAGCGACCTCTTCCTGGATCAGCATCACCAACAAAGTTGCAGAACAAACCTGCCCTATAATCACCAAAGTACTACATCCTTCACTGGACAACAGGAAACCTTGGTTCACACCTGAACTGAAGTCCCTCAAGCAAGACCTAAGAAGTAAGAAACATAGATGGTGAAAAAACCCTTCCACTTTGACTCTATTGGCCTACAAATCCCTCCTAAATACCTATAGGAACACCATCCACAGAATAAAGAAAGATTTTTTCTAAAAAAAAATCCATCATTTCATGTTTGATTCCAAAGCTCTGTTTTATTACGTCAAAGCTCTGTTTTCTTACGTCTCAGCTCTCACCAAACCATCATCCCGGACGACCTAGCTTCTCACAAAGCCACAGAACTGGCCAAATACTTCAAGAATAAGATCATCAACCTTACCGCACCTCTTGCCACATCCAATTCCCCGCCGCCTCTCCTGCCCGCTAACTCGCTACAACAAAACTCAACCCTTTCTTTGAGTTTACATCATCACTTGAAATAGAAAATATCCTAAAGAAACTTAAACCTTCCTCACATCCATCAGACCCAATTCCTCCTAACCTTCTCTTCGCCATCCCGAACATCATCGCCAAGCCTATCACAGAAATCATTAATTGCTCTCTAGCTCAAGGGCTAGTTCCAGACCAACTAAAGCTTGCAATTCTTAAACCCCTACTCAAAAAACCCACCTTGTCGACAACGGATCCAGCTAACTTCCGTCCCATTGCGAACTTGCCATTGATTGCCAAACTTATGGAAAAAATAGTCAACAAGCAACTTTCAGAATATCTGGATGAAAACAATATTCTTGCTCCATCTCAGTTCGGATTCTGCAAAACACTAAACACAGAATCACTCCTAACATCCCTCTCGGACACCATCCTCCTAAACTTAGATCTTTCAGTGGCCTTTGACACCGTGACCCACACAATTCTAGTAGAGCGTCTTGAAGACATAGGCATCAAGGGAACGATGCTCAGCTGGTTCAAATCCTTTCTAGACAACAGGTTTTTCAAGGTCAGGATCAACAACAAAGAATCGCACCCAGTCAGATCCAACCTGGGAGTCCCCCAGGGGTCATCCCTTTCACCTACCCTATTCAACATTTACCTTCTCCCTCTCTGCCATCTACTAACAAACCTAAAGCTTACTCACTTCCCCTTTGCGGACGACGTCCAGATTCTCATCCTGATTTCAGAATCCCTACAAAAAACATGGTCCTTCTGGATGAACTGCCTTCAATCAATCAACCTACTCCTCTCCAGCCTCAACCTCCTAAATACCAATAAGATGGAGATTCTCATCATATCTCAAGATGATAACAACGTTCTGCTCAATTCGCCAAGTCCTTCCCAATTTGCCAAAACAAACATAAATCACTCACCATATGTGAGAGATTTAGGCGTTCTACTGGATAACCAGCTAAATCTAAAAAAATTCATAAACAATACCACAAAAAAATGCTTTTTCAAACTGCAGGTATTAAGAAATCTAAAACCTCTCCTTCACCTCAGATATTTCTGTTTGGTACTTCAATCTATCATCCTGTCTAAAATTGACTATTGTAACTCCCTTCTTCTCGGTCTCCCTTCTAACACCACTAAACCCCTGCAGATGGTTCAGAACGCCACCGCCAGGATCCTTACCAATGCCAGTAAAAGAGAACATATCACTCCCATCCTTCAGAACCTCCACTGGTTACCCATCAAATCCAGAATTCTATTTAAAGTACTCATGATGATCCACAAGGCCATCCATAACATCTCCCCCCTCAACCTAAGCATCCAACTACGTCCCCTCACTTCGGATAGACCTATCAGAAGAGCATACAAAGGCACACTGTATGCCCCCCCCCCCAACTCACTCCTCCTTAAGCAAGCGCACCCTATCCACAGCTGGCCCTCCGCTTTGGAATGCACTCCCCCCGGATTTACACCTTGAACCTTGCCTGTCATTATTCAAAAAGAAACTTAAAACTTGGCTTTTCAGTCAAGCCTTCTCAGAATGACATCTCTGACTTCTCTGACAAGCCTTCTCAGTCGTTGTGAACGTTTTAACGTGGCAGTTAATTGTTTCGCATGTTCTCTATAGTTAATAAAAGTATTCATAGTCAACCTGAAGTGAAGATATTTATATTTATCTAATTTTCGTTTGTTTTTATTTACTTGTATTCTCACGTTACTTGTATCGCCCTCAGGTGTCTTTTCAGTTTATATGTAAACAGGTGTGATTTGTATTTTATACAGGAGCGTCGGTATAAAAAAGTTAAAAATAAATAAATAAATAAATACATAAATATAGCAAGGTTCTATATATTTATTTATTTTGCAGGGGTTTGGCAGTGAAGGGAATTTGTTTTGCTGTCACTGAGGTGACACCTGAATTTGAAATTTTTTTTTGCATGTCCTAGTTCTGTTCTTCAGCTGTTGCAAATCGTTTTATGATGATTATTATGATTATTGCTGGTTTATTGTAATTTTAGGAATTTTAGGAAAGAGGATTCATAAAAGAATATATTGATATTTGTTTTATTATGTTATTGGATCTGATGTTTTTGTTAAGTATTCTTTACTTTTTATATGATATTAACTGCAATAAATATAAAATAAATGAATACAGATTAATAAGGCATTTTTAATATTGCTAAGTGCTTGAAGTAATTGAATTAAAATATTTTAAAATATTACTCATGCATGATGGCTGTTGCAGACTACTCAGAAATCCATTGTAGGGTGCATACTAAGGCATTATTTATTGATAAGAGTACAACTAGTAGGGCCTAGATCTGTATGTCTACTGCCCACTCATGTTAACCTTGGGCTACTCCACTGTCCTTGCTTACATCTGTTTGTCTGTATCAGCTTAAGGCAGAGGAACACTGAAGCCCAAATTCCCCAGGAAGCACAGCTAGCCAAAACTCTATCCAAAGGGCCAGGGATGCATTTAGTGCAGTATAACTCATTCCTAGGCCTAAGGGTTAGCTTCCCCCAGAGACATATACCTGGCTTATGCTTTGCAACATCCAGCACTGGGAGTTTATTAAATGTGGCCATGGAATCTTCTTAAATGGCTCCGACAAATTTGATTCCTTTCAAACTGAGAAACTCTGGCTTTTGTTTTTACCCCCTTTTACTATTTTTAATTTGTTTTTGCCCTATAGGGTGCACCCTAATTCAGAGCGACTGTTCAAAGTTTATGAAGCAATTAAAGTTTAGCAGATTCAAAGTATAACTGTTTCCTTCCAAAATTGTTCTGCTTCAATACTGTTATATGTTGCATTTACTCCTTTTATTGTTCTAATTATTATGCACTTGGACCTGGTACTGGGAAATATTTTACTATTAATTAGCCTGCTATGTTTGGGACCAGTATATCAACTATCTAATAACTTTCATTTAGATATTATGACCTGCTTTATAACGGGTTCTCATTAAACATAATTACAGTGCTAGTGATTGTGTGTTGATTGTGTGATACACATTACCTTGGCAAAAGAAAAGGGGCACTCAGGCCATGGTAACTGGGATTCAGAAATACTGTCTCAACCCCCACCCCCACCAGGTTAGGAATCCGTAGAGGTATCTGTTCCTTCTAAGGTGATTCCCCCCTCCCTTAGCCTTGGGGAAAAACAAAATACCTCACAGAGAGGTCACACTTTCATCAGGTATCTAATACTTTTTAGGTGGGAGCAGCAGTATCTTAGGAAGAAGAGGAAGCATCAGAACCAGAGGGAGGGGAAGGAGAGAGGGAGGGAACAGTATTGAAGGTATAAGAGGGGAAAGAGCATCTGAGTCAGAGGAACAGGTTGAGAGGGTGAAGCTGTATCAGAGGGAAAGGGGGAGGGGAGGATGCAGTATAAGGGAGGGAGCAGTGGTATTGGAGGAGAGGGGCATCGGAGGCAGAGCACGGGAGTGAAAGGGGGGCATCGGAAGGTTAGAAGACCCCAATCATGTGTTCCATTGCTAAGATTCTCTGTTTCTTTGCAGGTCCTGAATCTGATAATTTTGTAAAAAGCAAGAGTGGGAGCCAGAGCAATGGAGAGGAAAAGGTCTCAAAAACAGCAACAGCAGCAGCAGCAGGAGACTCTGAAGATCTTAGCAGTGCATTCAGGGCCCTGGTGGCCCAGCTGGGAGGAAAACAACATTTTCTCATAGTGGGGAGGATCTGCCCATCCTTGCAGAGTGTGGACAAGGTCAAAATATTCCGGGAGTTGGCCCAGGAGATCTTTGATAACGATATAACTGTCCCAGAGCCAAGGCAAATGCAAGTTGCTTCTAGAAGGAGTACACTAGGCAAAGGAGAGATCTGGAAGCCCCAGCACTGTACCCAGTTCCAGAAACCTCAGGCCTTCCCCTTCCCAGCTTTCCTTTTGGTCTTCAACCTCCAGTTTGTGAATGAGAAAAGGAACAGCGTGCTGCTGAGGGAGATCCTGCAGGATGTAAAGGAGAGGGTGTTGGGGGCCACCCCAGTTGTGGTTGGTATTATCTACTGCAAAGAAGAGGCTCCGAAGGAAGAGGCTGAAAAGGCCAAACAGAGGCTTGAACAATGCCTGAGGGAGATCTTCCCCTCACAGAGTGGAGGCATCAGCAATAGGAACCCCATCAGGGTCTGCTGCTATGTGAGAAACAGACCCAGTTCCATCCTGGGGGTCCAGAGCTGTATATGTGAGGCGCTGAGGGACATGAGCAAAAAAGGACTGGAGTTGCTTGATATGATCATTCCACGTGATACAAAGAGCTCTGATGCAATGACAGCCCACAGTGCAGAGACGCCCTGCAATAAAATGAACTCCCTCACACGAGAGAGGAAGCAATTTTAGATCTAATTCTCAATGGAGCACAGGATTTGGTGAGAGAGGTAACGGTGGTGGGGCCACTTGGCAATAATGATTATAATATGATCAACTTTGAATTAATGACTGGAAGAGGAACAATATGCAAATCCATGGCTCTCATGCTAAACTTTCAAAAGGGAAACTTTGATAAAATGAGAAAAATTGTTAGAAAAAACTGAAAGGAGCAGCTACAAAAAGTAAAAAATGTGCAAGAGGCTTGGTCATTGTTAAAAAATACCATTCTAGCAGCACAGTCCAGATGTATTCCACACATTAAGAAAGGTGGAAAGAAGGCAAAACGATTACCAGAATGGTTACAAGGGGAGGTAAAAGAAGCTATTTTACTCAAAAGATCTTCATTCAAAAATTGGAAGAAAGATCCAACAGAAGAAAATAGGATGATGCATAAACGTTGGCAAGTTAAATGTAAGACATTGATAAGACAGGCTAAGAGAGAATTTGAAAAGAAGTTGGCCATATAGGCAAAAACTCACAGTAAAAACCTTTTTAAATATATCCGAAGCAGAAAGCCGGTAAGGGAGTCAATTGGACCGTTAGATGACTGAGGGGTTAAAGGGGCACTTAGAGAAGTTAAGGCCATTGCGGAAAGATTAAATGATTTCTTTGCTTCAGTGTTTACTGAAGAGGATGTTACCCTCTTCAGTAAACACTGAATCATTACCCATGAGGTAATGATTCAGTCCCCCAGAGTTCTGAAGGAACTAAAAAATGATATTTCAGACCTATTAGTAAAAATTTGTAACCTATCATTAAAATCATCCATTGTACCTGAAGACTGGAGGATAGAAAATGTAACCCCAATATTTAAAAAGGGCTCCAGGGGCGATCCGGGAAACTACAGAGCGGTTAGCCTGACTTCAGTGCCAGGAAAAATAGTGCAAAGTGTTCTAAACATCAAAATCACAGAACATATAGAAAGACATGGTTTAATGGAACAAAGTCAGCATGGTTTACCCAAGGCAAGTCTTGCCTCAGAAATCTGCTTCACTTTTTTGAAGGAGTTAATAAACATGTGGATAAAGGTGAACCGGTAGATGTAGTATACTTGGATTTTCAGAAGGCGTTTTGAAAAAGTTCCTCATGAGAGGCTTCTAGGAAAAGTAAAAAGTCATGGGATAGGTGGTGATGACCTTTCGTGGATTGCAAACTGGCTAAAAGTCAGGAAACAGAGAGTAGGATTAAATGGACAATTTTCTCCATGGAAGGGAGTAGGCAGTGGAGTGCCTCAGGGATCTGTATTGGGACCCTTACTTTTCAATATATTTATAAATGATCTGGAAAGAAATATGACGAGTGAGATAATCAATTTTGCAGATGATACAAAATTGTTGGGTACTTGCCAGGTTCTTATGGCCTATATTGGCAGATTGTGATAAATTGCAGGAAAACCTTGTGAGACTGGAAAATTGGGCATCAAAATGGCAGTTAGTATAGCTGTGTTTGAAAAAGGATTGGATAAGTTCTTGGAGGAGAAGTCCATTACCTGCTATTAAGTTCACTTAGGGGCGGATTTTCAGAGCCCTGCTCGCGTAAATCCGCCCAAAACCGGGCGGATTTACGCGAGCAGGGCCCTGCGCGCCGGGAAGCCTATTTTACATAGGCCTCCCGGCGCGCGCAGAGCCCCGGGACTCGCGTAAGTCCCGGGGTTTTCGGAGTGGGCGTGTCGGGAGGCGTTCGCGCTCGTCTGAAAATCTACCCCACAGAGAATAGCCACTGCCATTAGCAATGGTAACATGGAATAGACTTAGTTTTTGGGTAATTGCCAGGTTCTTATGGCCTGGATTGGCCACTGTTGGAAACAGGATGCTGGGCTTGATGGACCCTTGGTCTGACCCAGTATGGCATTTTCTTATGTTTTTATGTTCTTATGGATAAGTGCAAGGTGATGCATATAGAGAAAAATAACCCATGCTATAGTTACACAATGTTAGGTTCCATATTAGGTGCTACAACCCAAGAAAGAGATCTAGGCATCATAGTGGATAACACATTGAAATCGTCAGTTCAGTGTGCTGCGGCAGTCAAAAAAAGCAAGCAGAATGTTGGGAATTATTAGAAAGGGAATGGTGAATAAAACGGAAAATGACATAATGCTTCTGTATCGCTCCATAGTGAGACCGCACCTTGAATACTGTGTACAATTCTGGTCGCCGCATCTCAAAAAAGATATAATTGCAATGGAGAAGGTACAGAGAAGGGCTACCAAAATGATAAGGGGAATGGAACAGCTCCCCTATGAGGAAAGACTAAAGAGGTTAGGACTTTTCAGCTTGGAGAAGAGACGGCTGAGGGGGGATATGATAGAGGTGTTTAAAATCATGAGAGGTCTAGAACAGGTAGATGTGAATCGGTTATTTACTCTTTCGGATAATAGAAAGACTAGGGGGCACTCCATGAAGTTAGCATGTGGCACATTTAAAACTAATCAGAGAAAGTTCTTTTTTACTCAACGCACAATTAAACTCTGGAATTTGTTGCCAGAGGATGTGGTTAGTGCAGTTAGTATAGCTGTGTTTAGAAAAGGATTGGATAAGTTCTTGGAGGAGAAGTCCATTACCTGCTATTAATTAAGTTGACTTAGAAAATAGCCACTGCTATTACTAGCAACGGTAACATGGAATAGACTTAGTTTTTGGGTACTTGCCAGGTTCTTATGGCCTGGATTGGCCACTGTTGGAAACAGGATGCTGGTCTTGTTGGACCCTTGGTCTGACCCAGTATGGTATGTTCTTATGTTCTTAATGTTGCGATCCCCCCTGCTGCTGCGCTGCAGGAGGTCTCTTACCTTCCTCCAGAGGCCGCTCTGAAGCCTGGGCCTCGCCTGCGCATCATCCAGGACTTGCTCCAGGGCCTGAGAGGCCTAGCTGTGCCTGTGGCTTGCATGCCTCAGCGTTTGGACTTCCTGTTGGGCGACGCCCTTCCCTAGGGGCTGGCCCGCAGCTCTCTACCCTAGTTATAGGACCAGCGGTGGGCGGTCCTGGCAAGCTCCTCCCAGGGAGTTGCCTTCTACCTCCAGTATTTAAGGACTTTCTGTTCACTGTGTCTTTGCCTTCGGATCGGGCTCTACAGTAGTCTGTAACCCTGCCGATCCAGGTCCCTCCGTGGCTCCGACTCCTGCTTGTTGTCAGCCTGCCTTGACTCCGGTCCGTGACTCCGACTCCTGCTTGTCTTCAGCCTGCCTTGACTCCGGTCCGTGACTCCGACTCCTGCTTGTCTTCAGCCTGCCTTGACTCCGGTCCGTGACTCCGACTCCTGCTTGTCTTCAGCCTGCCTTGACTCCGGTCCGTGACTCCGACTCCTGCTTGTCTTCAGCCTGCCTTGACTCCGGTCCGTGACTCCGACTCCTGCTTGTCTTCAGCCTGCCTTGACTCCGGTCCGTGACTCCGACTCCTGCTTGTCTTCGGCCTTGGATCTGAGCATTACAGTCGCCTGTAACCTAGCCGATCCAGGTCCTCCATGTTTGATGGCGCCTTGTCCTGTCTCTGCTTGCTGTTCCTGATGTCCAGTGTCTCTGCCTTGATGTCTGTCTCTGACCCTGCCTAGATGTTTGTTCCTGTGCCTGCCAGCCGTAAGGGCTTCGGATGTGAGTTTCCCAGCATCGGAGTCCTGTTCGCCTGGGTCTTCCCCGCGCCCTCCTTCTCAGCGTGGTCCGCGACCAGCCTTCCTAGGCTGTGTAGGGCGCGTCTTGGACAGGGTGGTCCGCGACTCAGTCCCACGGGCGGGCTGAGTAGGGCGCCCTGATGGACAGTGCAATGTTCCCGTCCAGCCTTGTCTTCAGTGTCTGCTTCAGCCCTTGTCCGGATGTCTTCCTGTCTCTGCCTTGACCTGGTTCCTGAGCCTTCTGTCCTGTTGGGCCCTGGAGTGGCCAACAGGAGGGATTCGTCCCACGGGCTCTTGAGCTTCTGCCAGCCGAGGGGGCTTCGGATGTGAGTATCCCAGCATCGGAGTTCCTGCTCGCCTGGACCTTTCCTGTGTCTCGCTTCAGCCCTTGTCCTGATGTCTTCGTCTTGCTTCAGCCTGCTTCTGCCCCGTTTGATGTCTTCTGTTTAAGGACTCTGGCTGCCCTCACCTCTGTCTGGCCTGCTGCCCATTGCCGTTCCCTGCGGCAGGTCCGAAAGGGCCGGGAACAGTCGGAGGACCGTTCATTAGTCAACTTCCCCGTGTTGGCTACCATGGGCATGCAGGTCCGGCTGAGGGTCGGACTCCCTGCTTCTGTTCCTGCCTGCCTGGCTCACCATGCCTGCTCAGCTCACCTCCCACGGTGTGGCCTTGGGCTCCTCCTGGGGTCCTGCCGTGGCCCAAGGGCTCACCACCCGCCCGAGACGACCGCGCCCGCGCGCGCTCGTAACACTTAAAGCTTTGATACAGCAACCTCCCCAGTACAGTGGTTTCCTGATACTGAATCAGAGCCTTAATTCAGATCAGACCCTTCCTCCTCAGCCAGTGTTTGTGGGGGAGGCACTAATTGGATTTGGATTGCCAGAGTCTCATGTGCTTTGCTAACTGAATCATTTTTGAGCTGGGATCTTCATGAACCAGAGCCTTGCCAGCTAAAGTTAAGTGCAAATTTGTTTGGTTATTATCTGTGCTTAGAACTAGATCTGCAAGCCCTAATGGAGGAGGCAGATTTGGACGTTGTTGCTGTCCCAGAGACATGGTTCACGGAATCGCATGATTGGGATACGGCAATACCAGGCTATAACTTGTTAATGAAGGACAGAGAGGATAGGAAAGGGGGAGGAGTGGCTCTTTATGTCAGAAACAATATCCAAGCATCTGAGCTGCAAGGAAGATGGGGCAATGAAGAAGCTTAATGGGCCAACCTAAAAAAAGATGGGGCATCCATTTTTATTGGAGTGGTTTACAGGCCTCCAAACCAAAAGGAAGAGCTGGACAGAGATCTGGTTGAAAACATCCAAAAGATGGGAAAGAAGAGAGAAGTGGTGATCGTTGGAGACTTTAATTTGCCAGATGTAGACTGGAGAATCCCATCTGCAGAATCTAACAATAGTAAAGAAATAGTGGATGTCCTGCAAGGAGCTTTGTTCAAACAAATGGTAATGGAACCCACAAGAGAGAGGGTTATACTCGATTTAGTGCTCATTAATGGAGATAATGTCTCTGATGTCCAGGTGGGCGCCCACCTCAGCACCAGTGATCATCATGCGGTATGGTTTAATATCACAAAAAAGATACGGAAAAGAAGCACAATGACCCAGGTTTTGCAGTTCAAAAACACAGACTTTGATGAAATGGGGAAGTACCTGGAGGAAGAACTAGTAGGCTGGGAGAACGAGAGAGATGTGGAACAACTGTGGACCAAACTAAAAGGAGCAATTACCAAGGCAACTAATCTATATGTTAGAAAAGTAAAGAAAAGCAAAAGAAAAATGAAACCTATCTGGTTCCCAAAGGAGGTGGCTGACAAAATAAAGGCTAAAAGAACAGCGTTCAAGAAATATAAAAGATCCCAAAGGGAGGAGCACAAGGAAGAATATCTGGTAGAACTGAGGGAGACAAAGAAAGTAATCAAGACGGCAAATAGTCAAGCGGAAGAAAGGATTGCCAAAGAGGTAAAGAGGTGACAAAACATTTTTCAGATACATCAGTGAAAGGAGATAAGTCCAAAGCGGTATAGTAAAACTGAAAGATGAAAAGGATCAATGTGTGGAGAGAGATGAAGAAATGGCAGAAATATTAAACAAATACTTCCATTCAGTGTTCACTAAAGAGGACCCTGGAGAAGGACCGTCGTAGTTAACAAGAAACTGGAGGGGAATGGAGTAGATGTAACTCCATTTACAGTAGAGAATGTATGGGAAGAGCTGGGGAAACTGAAAGTGGACAAAACCATGGGGCCTGATGAGGTTCATCCCAGGATACTGAGGTTCAGAGATGTGCTGGCGGGTCCGCTGTGTGACCTGTTCAATAGATCCCTAGAAACGGGAGTGATGCCGAGTGATTGGAGAAGAGCGGTGGTGGTCCCCCTTCACAAGAGTGGGAACAGAGAAGAGGCTGGTAACTACAGACCGGTCAGCCTCCGGGAAAAGTAATGGAGTCACTGTTGAAAGAAAGAATGGTGAACTATCTACAGTCGGGAGAATTGCTGGACCAGAGGCAGCATGGATTCACCAGGGGAAGATCCTGTCAGACAAATCTGATTGACTTTTTTGACTGGGTAAACAAGGAATTGGAACAAGGAAGAGCGCTCAATGTCATCTACTTGGATTTCAGCAAGGCTTTTGATACGGTCCCATACAGGAGACTGGTGAATAAAATGAGAAGCTTAGGAGTGAGTGCTGAGGTGGTAGCCTGGATTGCAAACTGGTTGACGGACAGAAGACAATGTGTGATGGTAAATGGAACTTACTCTGAAGAGAGAGCAGTGTTAAGCGGAGTGCCGCAGGGATCGATGTTGGGACCGGTCCTGTTCAATATCTTTGTGAGTGACATTGCGACGGGATAGAAGGTAAGGTTTGTCTTTTTGCGGATGATACTAAGATCTGCAACAGAGTGGACATGCCGGAAGGAGTAGAGAGAATGAGATGGGATTTAAGGAAGCTGGAAGAGTGGAGAAGGGCTGATATGTACGGAGCAGGAGAGAGACCTTGGGGTAATAGTGTCTAATGATCTGAAGTCGACAAAACAATGTGACAAGGCGATAGCTAAAGCCAGAAGAATGCTGGGCTGCATAGAGAGCGGAATATCGAGTAAGAAAAGGGAAGTGATAATCCCCTTATACAGGTCCTTGGTGAGGCCTCACCTGGAGTACTGTGTTCAGTTCTGGAGACCGTATCTCCGAAGGGACAAAGACAGGATGGAGGCGGTCCAGAGAAGGGCAACCAAAAAGGTGGAGGGTCTTCATCGAATGACTTATGAGGAGAGATTGAAGAATCTAAATATGTACACCCTGGAGGAGAGGAGGAGCAGGGGTGATTTGATTCAAACTTTCAGATACTTGAAAGGTTTTAATGATCCAAAGACAATGAGAAACCTTTTCCGTTGCAAAAAAATCAGCAGAACCAGGGGTCACGATTTAAATCTCCAGGGAGGAAGACTCAGAACCAATGTCGGGAAATATTTCTTCACGGAGAGGGTGGTGGATGCCTGGAATGCCCTTCCGTAGGAAGTGGTGAAGACCAAAACTGTGAAGGATTTCAAAGGGGCGTGGGATAAACACTGTGGATCCATAAAGTCTAGAGGATGTGAATGAAGAGAAGAGGCTCGAGGATGGCTTGCTTGCCAGAATGACAGCTACTACCTGGTAGTGATGTGAATCGATTTTTGACGATTTAAAATATCGTCCGATATATTTTAAATCGTCAAAAAATCGTTAGGGCCACGATACAATACCAATTCCCCCGATTTATCGTTAAAAAATCGTAAATCGGGGGAAGGGGGAGGGCAGGAAAACCGGCACACTAAAACCCCCTAAAACCCACCCCCGACCCTTTAAATTAAAACCCCCACCCCCCCCGAACCCCCCCCCAAATGCTTTAAATTACCTGGGGATCCGGCGGTGGTCCAGAACGGCGGCGGTCCGGAACGGCCCCCTCAATAGGAATCGTGTTGTCTTCAGCCGGCGCCATTTTTCAAAATGGCCGCCGCAAAATGGCGGCGGCCATAGACCAAATGATTCGACGGAGGAGGTCGTTCCGGACCCCCGCTGGACTTTTGGCAAGTCTTGTGGGGGTCAGGAGGCCCCCCCAAGCTGGCCAAAAGTTTCCTGAGAGTCCAGCGGGGTTCCGGGAGCGATTTCTTGCCGCGAATCGTTTTCGTACGGAAAATGGCGCTGGCAGGAGATCGACTGCAGGAGGTCGTTCAGCGGAGGTCCGGAACCCTCGCTGAACGACCTCCTGCAGTCGATCTCCTGCCGGAGCCATTTTCCGTACGAAAACGATTCGCGGCAAGAAATCGCTCCCGGAACCCTGCTGGACTCCCAGGAAACTTTTGGCCAGCTTGGGGGGGCCTCCTGACCCCCACAAGACTTGCCAAAAGTCCAGCGGGGGTCCGGAACGACCTCCTCCATCGAATCGTTTTGGTCTATGGCCGCCGCCATTTTGCGGTGGCCATTTTGAAAAATGGCGCCGGCTGAAGACAACACGATCCTATTGAGGGGGCCGTTCCGGACCGCCGCCATTCTGGACCACCGCCGGATCCCCAGGTAATTTAAAGCATTTGGGGGGGTTCGGGAGGGTGGGAGATTTAATTTAAAGGGTCGGGGTGGGTTTTAGGGGGGTTTAGTGTGCCGGCTCACGATTTTAACGATTTTTCACGATAGTTTACACACCCAAACGGCAACAATACTATTCCCTCACCCTCCCAGCCGAAATCGATCGTTAAGACGATCGAGGACACGATTCACATCTCTACTACCTGGAGATTAATATCCTTATTCAATAAACATACACACAGTTAATGCGACTCCAACATTGCTCTCTGCTTGAACGGCAAGAGGAAATGTGGAAAAAAAGATTTGCATCCTCAAAAAAGCAGGGGAGTAGCTTGCTTGTTACGGCGGTTACTGCCCCAAACCAAATAAGCCTGATACTTCACTTTCAATGCAAATCCAGCATAGCTCTCTACTTCAATGGCAGGGAGAATGGAGAATGAAGAAAAGACAATTTATATTCAGACAACAACTAACAAGGAATGAAATACGTAGTCTGGGTAAACAAATAAGCATGGGTGTAGCTTGCTTATTACGGCGGTTACTACCCCGAATCAATTAAGCCTGATACTTCACTTGGAATACATATCCAACGCAGTTCACTGCTTCAACGGCAGGGGGGAATGAAATAAAGAGGATTTATATTCAGACAACCAACAAGGACTGAATTGCACAGGCAGGGTAAACAAGCGTGGGAGTAGCTTGCTTATTACGGCGGTTACTACCCCAAACCAATTAGCTAGTTACTTCACTTAGATGCAGCTCCAGCACTGCTCTCTACATCATTGGTGGGGGTGGAAGGGAATTGGAACCAAAAAGTTACCAATAAGGGCCCTGACTTCAGCGGTCAGAGTAACAGATAAGTATGAAAACAATTAGGTCTGAAAGCTTGCTGGGCAGACTGGATGGGCCATTTGGTCTTCTTCTGCCATCACTTCTATGTTTCTATGTTTCTAGAAGAGTTACAAAAACACTCTGCTCTTCTACAGAATTACTCTTCCAGTCTTCCATGGCAGAGATTAATAAAGTAATACTTTTTATACAGAATCGGTTTTACATATCTATAACAGAGATGGTCCCTGAAAGCAGGAAATTGGCAGATCTGAAGATGTCAGTAGAAAAGGACCACTCAATCTGCCCATTTGGATCTGCCTATGTTAGATGTCAGTATAGTTATAGGGTGATACTATAGCAAGAACATAATACCATGCTGGGTCAAACCAAGATCCATTGAGCCCAGCATTCTGTCTCTGACAGCGGCCAGTCCAGCCACAAGTATACGTCAGATCCGTAATAGTTCATCTAGTTCTTGTATCTCACTCCCAGGGATAAGCACTGGCTTTCCCAAGGCTATCTGGCTAATAACTATTTATGGACTTTTCCTTCAGGAACTTGTCCATTCTTCTTTTGAACCCCACTATGAGGGTCATTTATCAAAATGTGTTAGGGCGTTATCGCACTCATTAGGACCCTAACGCCTATGATAACGGCATAACCCATGTGATAAATACCGCATCATGAAATGCGCATGCAAATTTAAAATTAGTAGTCAAGTGGGAGGAGTAAATGGAAATAAGGCTGGTTAACACTGTGTGCAATACCAGAACACACACTATTGCAGGATTTAATGCTGAAAATAACTACACCTTTTTTCTGTCCGTTATACCTGCGATAGCTGTGTGTTATGGGATTTATCACAAATCCAAGTTTGGGGGGGGGGGGGGTGGAGGGGGAGAGAGAGAGAGAGAGTGCCTCTGTGGAGGCTCACTTGTATTTAAACTTTTTATACTATTGAAGAGGGGGCATTATGAACTCAGGGTGAGGTTTGTGGGGTGGGGTGGGTTCTGGGGGGGCAGTTTTATATTCAGAGTCATATATACAAATAGAACAGTTACCACCAGTAAAGATTTAATGTGATTTGGAGGGATGAAAGGTAAAAGAAAAGTAGATTTGTACGATTTACTATCTACCTACCTTGATTGCAGCTGAGCATCAAGCTACGTAGAGAGAACATGGTACAAATCTACTTTTCTTTTACCTTTCATCCCTCCAAATCACATTAAATCTTTACTGGTGGTAACTGTTCTATGACTGTGTACGTATGACTGTGCATGTAAAACTGCACCCCGGAAGCCCATCCCATCCCAGAAACCTCACCCCGAGTTACTAGTGGCCCCTCTTACAGTGGTGTAATTTAACTCTCTCTCTCTCTTTCTCTCTTTGAATGACTCAAAACAACTTTGTGTTATCTGCAAATTTGGTCACCTCATTTGTCGTTCCTTTCTCCAGATCATTTATGAATATGCTAAATAGCATACCAGACACCAGGGGATTCCACTAATGACCTTTCTCCATTTGGAAAACTGACCATTTATTCCTACCCTCTGTTTTCTGTATTTTATCCAGTTGCCAAACCACAATAGGACACTGCCTCTGATTCCATGACCTCCCAATTTCCTGAGGAGTCCCTCATGTCAAATGCCTTCTGAAAATCCAAATACACTGTCTCAACCAGCTCACCTTTGTCCACATGTCCACATGTTTATTTACACCCTCAAAAAAATCTAGTAAATTGGTAAGGCAAGACTTCCCTTTGCAAAACCCATATTGACTTTACTCCATTTAAACCATATCCATTTATGTGGTCAGTAATTTTGTTCTTAAGAACTTCGGCTATTTTGCCTGGCACATTGTCAGGTTCACTGGGTTATTGTTTCCCAGATAAGCCCTGGAGCCTTTTTTAAAAATTGGCATCACCATCTTCTGGTACCGTGGCTGATTTAAATGATAGATTGCAAATCACCAGAAACAGGTCTGCAATTTCATTTTTTTATTTCCTTTAGAACTCTGGAATGAATACCTTGCGGTCCTGGTGATTGTTTATTCTTTAGCCTATCAATCTGAGCTGTTATGTCCTCCAGTTTCACAGTGATTCATCTAATTGCTCAGAGTCATAACTATCAAAAACTATTTCTGGTGTTGGTATGAAACTGACATCCTCCTCGGTAAAGACAGAGGCAAAGAATTCATTTTGTTCTTCTGCTATCTTATTGTCCTCCCTGACCACCCCTTTTACCCCTTGATCATCTAGTGGCCCAACAGGCAACTGACTCCCTCACAGACTTTTTGCTTCAAATGTACTGGAAAAAGCTTTTATAACTTGTTTTTACCTCTGTGGCAAACTTTGTTTCAAATTCTCTTTTAGCCTGCTTAATTACGGTTTTACATCTAAGTTTCCAGTGCTTATGCTCTTCCCTATTTTCCTCAGCTGGGTCTGCTTTTTATATTTTGGCTTTAATTGCTTCTTTCACCCCTCTATTAAACCATGCTGGCAGCCATTGGTTTTTCTTTCAACTTTTTTATATCACGGAATACATTTTGTCTGGGCCTCAAGGATGGGTAAGTTTAAACAGTGCCCCACGCTAGGCCTAAGTCAGGCTAGGATATAAGCAGACCCCTTCACCTTATGCTTGTAATCAGTCACCTAGTAAATATCATAAAGCCTGCCAATTTCCTTTGGAAGAATTATCACTAGTAACAGTGTTATTACTTCAAGGCCATTCAACAAGTACTTTATAAAATGTGGAGATTTGAAAACCATCTGCACCCTCTATCAGCATGATATAACAAATTGATCATTCACAAAGACTTGCTCAAGGACAGAGATAGGTAAAAGACCCTGTAGCATGGAGAGGGAGCCAGTAGAGATCTGTTTACAGCCCCGGTCGCTAGCAGGGCGACCGAGTCCTTACCTGCCCCGCGGGTCCCTCCCAGCGCCGCGAGCCGCACGATCCGGGGCCGGCCTGGCCGCATGGCAGCGGCGTCTCCACAAGGGAGACGCCCGGTGAGGCCCAACGGAAGCTCCTCCCCCTGCAGGGGAACGGCGCGCGCGCGAGGGCAGGCCTTTTAGAGGTCCAGCACCAGGAAGTGCTGAATCACTCTCCTCCTGACGTCAGCCCCGGCGGGGGATTTAAACCTGCAGCACCTCTTCCTGCTTTGCCTTGCATCGCAGTCGCTCCTTGGAGTGTTAGTTGTTGTTCCTTTGTTCCTGATCCTGTGTACCGGTTCCAGCGTTCCTGCTTCGTCTTTTCTGATTTCTACCTGCCTTGATCCTGGTTTGTCTTCACGGTTCTGACTTCTGCTGCCTGCCCAGATCCTGGTTTGTCTTCCCGGTTCTGACTTTTGCTGCCTGCCCAGACTCTGGTTCATCTTCAAGGTTCTGACTTCTGCTGCCTGCCCCGACTCTGGTTCGTCTTCACGGTTCTGACTTCTGCTGCCTGTCCCGACCACGGTCCGCTCCTGGTTTTCCTCCATGCCAGCGTTTCTCCTAAGTCCCAGCGGTCCGGGTCCCTACGGGCTCCTCCTGGGGGGACCTCGGACTTCCAGGGCGAAGCCACCTAAGGCCTAGCGACCCGGGCCTCAACAGCTCCTCTGGTGGGGTCACGGGTTTCCAGGTGAAGATCCATCTCTCGCTGTGCGTGTCTGCCTCCAGGCCATCTCTCTTCGACGGTCGGCCTAAGGATCCACTTCCGGACGTAACAGTTTGCAAGGCCATGGATCCGGCAGACCTCGCCAGCTTGCAGGCTATCCCCGGACTTGCCCAGCATCTGGTGCAACAACAGCAGGTACTGGATTCATTGGTTGCCACCGTGGAACGCTTGGCTACTCGCATGGACGCCGAACCCCCTGCACTGGTTCCAGCACCTGTACCGGCACCTGTGGTGACGCTTCACTCTCCCACGCAGCTTCCGGCTCCATCACGCTTCGCCGGGGATTCCAAGGCCTGTCGCGGCTTCCTGAATCAATGCTTCGTGCGATTCGCCTTGCTGCCCAATCAGTTCCCATCGGATGGCGTTAAGGTGGCCTATATCTTTTCGCTGCTGGATGGGCGAGCATTGAACTGGGCGTCTCCAATGTGGGAAAAGAATGACCCTGCTCTGAGTGACTTGAACAGATTTGTGGAGGAATTCAAGTCGGCTTTCGATGAGCCCGCACGCCAGACCTCGGCGACCTCGGAGCTGCTCCAGCTCTGGCAGGGAACACGAACCCTAGCCGATTACGCTTTGGAATTCCGAACGCTTGCCCTAGAGGTTGGTTGGCGAGACGATGCCCTCCGAGGTGTTTTCTTGGAAGGTCTGGCAGCTAGGATTAAGGATGAGCTGGCCGCTCGCGACCTCCCAGAGGACCTTAATTCTCTCATCGAGGTGGCAGGGAGCATTTATCCACGTCTGCAACAAAGAGCTAAAGAAGGGCGTCCTTCCCGTCGTATGGCTCCACTGCCATCAACCTTCTCCAGACCTTCGAGTTCAGGTTCCCGTAGCACCGGTACTTCTGCAGAGAACTCCACGGAGGAACCCATGCAACTCGGGAGGTCCGCTTTGTCGCCAGAGGAAAGGCAACGCCGCCACGATCTGAAGCTATGTCTTTACTGCGGAGGTAAAGGTCATTTCCTGGCTCAGTGCAAAGAGCGGGCGGAAAACTCCCGCGCCTAGGAGTATACGAAGAGTGTTCCCTAGGCTGTCTAAACGCAGCTCCTCAATGTACTGTACCTATAACTTTGAAATACCCGGGTGGTTCCTTCAAGACGAGAGCCCTCATCGATTCTGGGGCTGGAGGGAATTTTATCACTAAGGATTTGGTGCAACAGCTTCAGCTCTCCACGCAACTTTGCGAACCACCTTTACGGGTTACCTCGATCCATGGTACACCCCTGTCCGGCAGTATTTCTACTGTTACTACGCCACTCACCCTCCAAACTGGCTTGCTTCATACGGAGAAAATTTCTTTTCTAATTTTGGAGAAGTCTGTACACCCAGTGGTCCTCGGGTTGCCCTGGCTCCAGCAACACTCCCCCGAGATCCGGTGGGCCGATTTACAAATCACCCGATGGAGTCCTCAGTGTTTCCGCTCCTGCATCCAGTCCCTGAGGGGGCAACACGTTCCGTTGGCACATACAGAGACTGGACCTCGACTTCCACTCCCGTACGAAGATTTCGCCGATGTGTTTTCTAAAGAAAAGGCGGAACTTTTACCTCAACATCGCCTCTTTGATTGTGCAATTGAGCTGCTTCCTGGTTCCACCCCTCCGCGGGGAAGAGTGTATCCGTTGTCTCAACCCGAGACTCGGGCCATGTCGGAGTACATTACCGAGAACCTCGCTAAAGGTTTTATCCGTCCCTCGAAGTCCCCCGCAGGGGCAGGCTTCTTCTTTGTCGCTAAGAAGGACGGGTCCTTAAGGCCATGTATAGATTATCGTGGTCTCAATGCCATAACCAGGAAGAATCATTACCCCCTGCCTTTAATTCCTGAGCTACTAGACAAACTCCAGGGCGCACAAATATTTACTAAGTTGGGGCAGTCCTTTCTCAAAATTCTACTTCTGGTCATCTCCTACCTTGCTCCTATTTCTCCAAAAAGTTCACACCAGCCGAGAGCAACTATGGAATAGGAGACAAGGAGTTGCTGGCGATCAAATTAGCTCTGGAAGAGTGGAGACAATGGTTGGAGGGTTCACTTCACCCTGTTACGGTCTACACAGACCATAAAAATTTGGAATTCCTGAATCAAGCCCAACGACTCAGTCCTAGACAAGCACGATGGTCGCTTTTCTTCAGCCGGTTCGACTTCATCCTCAAGTACCGTCCAGCTTCAAAAAATGTCCGGGCAGATGCCTTGTCCCGCAACGACATACAAGAAGGTAAAGAAGATGCGCCGCAACACATCATCGATCCCGCCAAGATCCAGTTAGCCAGCACCCCGTGTCCTCTCAAGGGAGAGTAGTTGTTCCTCGCAGAGACCGCAGGAGGGTCCTCGGGTGGGCCCATGACTCTCTCTCCGGGGGCCACACCGGCAGAGAGAGAACGCTTGATCTTCTAAACCGCTATTACTGGTGGCCCAAGGTACGTCAAGACGTACGCTTGTACGTGGACTCCTGTCCAGTATGTGCTAGACAAAAGCCCCTCTGTGGCCGACCATGGGGTTTGTTACAACCGCTACCCATACCCACCGAACCGTGGACTCATATTGCCACAGATTTTGTAGTGGATTTACCGCCATCCGAGGGTAAAACGGTGATTTGGGTCACAGTGGATCGTTTCTCTAAAATGGTTCATCTAGTGCCTCTTCCTAAGCTCCCTTCGGCACCTGAACTGGCGCTTCTATTCACACAACACATCTTTCGGGCCCACGGCCTTCCACAGAGCATCGTATCTGACAGGGGCCCTCAATTCACCGCTCGATTCTGGCGAGCCATCTGTAAAAAATTTGGAGTACAGTTGAATCTGTCCACGGCATTCCATCCACAGAGTAATGGTCAGACGGAGCGGATGAACAGATCTCTGAAAACCTTCCTCCGAAGCTTCATCTCCGAGAAAGGGAACAACTGGGTTTCTCTTCTTCCTTGGGCCGAGTTTGCCTATAATAATCATACTCACTCAGTTACTGGACAAACACCTTTTCAAACTGTATTTGGACGCCACCCGAAGCCACCAGTTCCTATTCCGGTCACTGTTCCCTCTCCGGCAGCACTGACGGTAGCCCATCAGATTCACCGTCTCTGGAAAACTATTCAACAACGACTTATTTTATCCGCAGAGAAGGCACAAAAATGTGCCAACCGTCATCGACTTCCAGCGCCAGTATTCCTACCTGGTACCAAGGTCTGGTTGAGTACCAAAAATCTCCACCTGCCGGGTCGCTCTCGAAAATTGGCATCCAAATACTGTGGTCCGTTCCAAATAGCGGAGCGAATAGGCTTGGTATCCTATAGACTGCGACTCCCTACGTCTCTCCGCATACACAACGTGTTCCACGTATCACTGCTGAAGCCGGTGGTGTTCTCACGCTTCCATCAACCTACAACTGATGCAGTATCATCCTCCTCTACTGAGGAACCCACCTATCAGGTACGGGAAGTACTGGACGTGCGTTTCCACGCCCGCCGCTGGGAGTATCTTCTGGCTTGGGAGGGATGCGGTCCCGAAGAGAATTCTTGGGAGCCAGCCCGGAATATTTTGGACAAATCGCTGTTGCTTCAATTTCATCAGGACAACCCCGGAAAGCCAGGACCCCTGCGGAGGGGGCGTAAGAGAGGGGGTACTGTTACAGCCCCGGTCGCTAGCAGGGCGACCGGGTCCTTACCTGCCCCGCGGGTCCCTCCCCAGCGCCGCAAGCCGCACGATCTGGGGCCGGCCTGGCCGCATGGCAGCGGCGTCTCCACGAGGGAGACGCCGGTGAGGCCCAACAGAAGCTCCTCCCCCTGCAGGGGAACGCGCGCGCGCGCAAGGGCAGGCCTTTTAGAGGTCCAGCACCAGGAAGTGCTGAATCACTCTCCTCCTGACGTCAGCCCCGGTGGGGGATTTAAACCTGCAGCACCTCTTCCTGCTTTGCCTTGCATCGCGATCGCTCCTTGGAGTGTTAGTTGCTGTTCCTGTGTTCCTGATCCTGTGTACCGGTTCCAGCGTTCCTGCTTCGTCTTTTCTGATTTCTACCTGCCTTGATCCTGGTTTGTCTTCACGGTTCTGACTTCTGCTGCCTGCCCAGATCCTGGTTTGTCTTCACGGTTCTGACTTCTGCTGCCTGCCCAGACTCTGGTTCGTCTTCACGGTTCTGACTTCTGCTGCCTGTCCCGACCATGGTCCGCTCCTGGTTTTCCTCCACGCCAGCGTTTCTCCTAAGTCCCAGCGGTCCGGGTCCTTACGGGCTCCTCCTGGGGGGACCTCTGACTTCCAGGACGAAGCCACCTAAGGCCTAGCGACCCGGGCCTCAACAGCTCCTCTGGTGGGGTCACGGGTTTCCAGGTGAAGATCCATCTCTCGCTGTGCGTGTCTGCCTCCCGGCCATCTCTCTTCGACGGTCGGCCTAAGGATCCACTTCCGGACGTAACAGAGATCTTTTAATCCAAATTAAATTTAATTTGTTGTTTGGATACCCACTCTGGCAAAATCCTGTAATTTCTCACAATCCACTTGTGATTTATCAACTTGAAATACTTTTGTTTTGTCTGCAAATTTGATCATCTCACTTATTCTCTTTTCCAGATCATTTATAAATATGTTAATGAGCACTGGTCCCAGTACCAATCCCTGAAGCACTCCACCATTTTTCTTCCTCCACTGAGAAACCTGACCATCTAATCCTGTTTTGTCACACTCAACAGCTCGCGGGACAACCTTGCAAGCCGCCTCTCTTACCCCTGACACTGCCAGCCTTGGAAGCTCCCCAATGTGGTGCCGATGGCCTCAGACAGGCCGCACAACAGGACACCACCATTACAGTCCGCTCCTGATGACTGCTCTAGGTGTGCATGTGCCCGATGTACCCAGAGTTAAAGGGCCACGGCGGGAAATGGCCATGGCGCTACCAGATGACATCACAGCGCCTCAGCAGCAGGTCCCCTGGACTTGTGTTCTAGTGCGTGTTACTATTCTATGGTGCTTGTCTCTTCTCTTGCCTGTTCCTTTTCCATACCTTTGTGTGTTGCCTCGTCCGTGCTTTGTCTAGTTGTTCCTTGTTCTCCTCTGCCTTGCCTTCCCTTGTCCCCCTGGTGGTCTGTCTTTGCTTGTTTCATCCGTTGTTCCTTGTCCCCCTTGGCCTGACTTCCTGAACTTTGTCTTCAGTTTTGGACTTGATCCTGCTGTAGCCCCAAACTCTGGCCTGTCTTCCATCTTTGCTGTCTGCCGCTTGCCCAGACCTACACCTCACCTTGGACTCACCTCAAGTCTGCCGGCCACCAGAACCCAAGGGCTCAACCTGTGGGGAAGGCAGTTGGTATAAGCAAAGCTCCAGTTGGTCCCGTCTCTGGGCTTCTCCGCTTGCTGAAGGTGTGGGCCTAGCGGGCATGCCCACTAGGCAGTGCCAACCACACCTTGGCACTAGGGTTCCACATCCCCATCAAGTCTTACATGTTTCATATCTTTTAACCAGTTCACAAGCCACAATAGGAGCTTGCCTCCGATCGCATGACTATTTAATTTCCTGAGGAATCTCTCATGAGGGACTTTGTCAAATGTCTTCTGAAAATCCAGATACACTATATTCACTGGCTCACCATAAGCCACATTTATTAACCCCCTTCAAAACAATGAGGCAAGACTTCCTTTGGAATAAATGTAACGAAATAGCACACTATTTCAGGGACAAAATAACAAACCTAAAAGCAAAAATCCCAAATTCAACAAAACAGGAAATTAAAATGCAGACTAGAGATGTGACACAATGGTCCACGTTTGATGAAATATCCAGTATCGAAGTTGAATCCCTGCTAAAAAAAATTAAATTCAGCACCACATAAATTCCTACCATAGACATAACGAAGGATCAATCCCAGACATACTTAAAGGTGCAATAATCAAGCCAGTATTAAAGAAAAAAAACAGTGACCCAAATATACTAACTACAGACCAGTCTCAAACCTATCCCTACTTGCTAAAGTGATAGAAAAAACAGTACAAAAACAACTAGCCGAACATCTTGACAATAATAGCATACTGTACCCCTCACAACATGGCTTTAGAAAACACTATAGTACCGAAACATTACTAACCTCTCTAACTGATAATGTACTACGAGGATTCGATAATGGGAAACACTACATCATGATACTATTGGACCTATCGGCAGCATTTGACACAGTAAACCATAACATACTGCTAAAACGATTAGAAGAAATTGGTCTACAGAACAAGACATTGAAATGGTTCAGATCATACCTAAATGATAGATTTTTCCAAGTACAGATTAAAAACAAAATATCAGACAGAATTGAGCTAAAAACAGGAGTACCCCAGGGATCCAAACTTTCGGCGACACTATTTAGCATCTACATGCTGCCTCTATGCCACCTCCTAGCTGGAATAGGCATCATACACTACATATACGCTGACGATATTCAACTAATATTACCCGTAGAGGAAACAATTGATAAGACATTAAACCTAGCAATGATGTACCTAGGTTTTTTCCTATTAATCATTGAAAAGGACAAGATCCAGATCACACAACATATACCTTATATTATGAATACATGTTACTGATAAATGTTCTGGCACATTGTTAGTAAGAGTTCAGCCAAATATATATGTACGTGCCTCATAGTAAACCGTTGTGATGGTGCTTTACTAAACGACGGTATAGAAAAGATTTTAAATTAAATAAATAAATAAATAAATACATGTTAGCTGTATCCCATTAAGCCATGTCAATCTATGTATTCGGTAATTTTATTCTTTAGACTAGGTTCTACATTTTTTCTCAGCAGTGATGTCAAGCTCACAGGTCTATAGTTTCCCGGATCACCCCTGCAACCCTTTTTAAAGATGGGTGTTACATTAGCCACCCTCCTTTCTTCAAAACAGCGCTACACAGTTATAGACTCACTCCCCTAAAACACAAACGAGACTACTACGCGAAGAAAATACATGAATATAGATTAAACCCCAAAGTACCCTTTTCCTTTGTTTCTGGTCTTACCAAATCTATCCCATCCACCACCTCTATCTCCGACTCAACCTCCAAAATGTGAGGAACTCGCTACTTACTTCCAGAGTAAAATCGCCACTCTCCTCTAGATTCTCCACCTCGACTAACCCCTCTCCCCCCTCCCTCCCCCCACCTCCTGCTTCCTCCCACCCTACAATGGATGCTCTTGACCTCACTTCATCCAAAGAAATTGAAAACATCCTCAAAAAACTTAAGCCTGCCTCCCACCCTAGTGACACTATTCCCCCCAAAGCCCTCCTAGCAGTCCCCAAAACCATTGCCAGTGCTCTAGCTGACATCATTAACTGCTCCCTCTCAAACGGCTCCGTCCCTGACTCACTCAAGCATGCTGTAGTCAAACCCCTCTTAAAGAAGCCCACCCTAGACCCAAAAGATCCGTCCAACTTCTGCCCCATTTCCAACCTCCCTCTCATAGCCAAGCTTTTGGAAAAGGTCGTTAATTCTCAACTCATGGAATATCTTGAAAACCACGAGATCCTCCATGCATCTCAGTTCGGCTTTCGCAAGCATCTTAACACAGAATCACTACTCCTCACCCTTTCCGACCACCTTCTCAGAGGCATGGGCCAAGGACACAGCTACATTCTTGCCCTCTTAGACATATCCTCGGCCTTTGACACCATCAGCCACAACCTCCTCCTCGCCCGCCTAGAAAGCATAGGCATCTCTGGCCTTGCTCTAGCCTGGTTCAAGTCCTACTTATCAAAAAGAAAATTCTCTGTTAAAATAGGAGACTCCATATCTGCCTCTCACCCCTTGCTACAGGGAGTCCCACAGAGCTCATCACTCTCCTCCACCCTTTTCAACCTCTACCTTACTCCGCTATGCCATCTCCTCACTGATCTCAATCTAAAGTTCTTCCTTTATGCCGACGATGTTCAGATCATTATACCAATTCACAACTTGATCTCTGATGCTCTAAACCACTGGGAAAGCTGCTTGGCATCCATCAGCACCCTGCTAACCAACCTCCATCTGGCACTCAATACCAATAAAACCGAACTCTTGCTTATCTCCTCCCACTCTCCTTCCCCTCACCCATATTTTATAAAAAAGCGCGAGTGCGTACTTTTGTTTGCGCACCAGGCTCGCACATCTTATAAAATCCGGGGTCGGCGCACGCAAGGGAGCGCACATTTGTGCAACTTTCGCGCGCCGAGCCCTGCACGCGCTGCCCGTTCCCGAAATCAGAGCGGCCTCGGAGAGAACTTTCCTTCCGCCTCCCCCCACCTTCCATTCCCTTCCCCTACCTAACCCAACCCCCAGCCCTATCTACACCCCCCCACACCTTTATTCCCAAAGTTACGCCTGCGGGCTGGCTGCCGGCGCGCCAGGTTCCGGTCTGGGGGCTGGTCCGGAGGCCGTGGCCTTGCTCCCCGGAACGCCCCTGGGCTGGAACTACGCCCGCGGTCATGCCCCCAGATGACACGCCGCTGTGACACGCCCCCTGACACGCCCCGACACGCCCCCCAGGGCCCCGGGACTTACGCGCGTCCAGGGGCTTGCGCATGCCGCCGAGCTGGTGCGTGCAGGGGGGTTTGGGGTAGGTTTTCGGGGGTTACGTGCGTAACCTATGTGCGTAACCCTTTGAAAATCTACCCCTAAGTAGATCCCATGTTACTGATGCCAGTAATAGTAGTGGCTATTCCCCAAGTCAACTCAATTAATAGCAGTTAATGGACTTCTCCTCCAAGAACTTATCCAAATTTTTTTAAACCCAGCTATACTAACTGCACTAACCACATCCTCTGGCAAGAAATTCCAGAGCTTAATTGTGCATTCAGTAAAAAATAATTTTCTCCGATTAGTTTTAAATGTGCTCTCTCTCTCAAAATAAACTTATTTTTTTGGGTTACCAAACATTTACAAGGGTATTTTAAAAAGAAAGTAGCTTTTAATGCAAGTACACTCTGTCCTAACATAAGAATTGTTTCCTCCGAGACTGTGTTGCAAAGGAAATGTCTGGAAAAACCCAGACTTTCTTTCCACAAAAGAGGAAATCCTTATTAACAAAATATTTACAAAAAATCTTATCTTTGTCTCTCTTTATAGAAAATGGTATCATCCAAAAATCTTCCTATTTTAATGCTTCCAAGTTAGTATTTTTAAACAATGTGTACACCTGATGTAACGGCTTAACCTTTGCAGCCGCACCTTTTAGGTTTTTAAAAATATTGAATTTATTTAATATGAAACTATGTTACAGTATTTGATGGCACCTGTTTAATATAACTCAATACATTTAAGTTTGAAATTATGTGCCTTATTGTGAACCGTTGTGATGGCAACTAGCTTAACGACGGTATAGAAAAGATTTTAAATAAATAAAATAAATAAATAAAATATTTTCTTTATTTTATCATATTTTGTATCATAGGTCCCCTTTCCCTTCTTTCTTCTAGATAGTTTAGCTCATAGAAACATGGAAATGTAACAGCAGAAAAAGGCCAAGCAGCCTATCTAGTTTAGTCATCCACCCCAGCTCTACAATCCCCACCACTCCCTCAGAGATCATCTGTGCTTATCCCAATCTTTCTTGAATTCAGATACTGTTTGTCTATACCAACGTGTAGAAACGTCCAAGAGTTTCTGTATCTTTGCACTTTAACTCACCGTATCTCGTTCTTTTACTACTCTAGAATAATATATTATAAGTTGTTTTTTAGTATTATAGAATTATATGTATTATAAGTTCCCCGTATGCTAACATATAGTTGTTTTACTGTTCTTTTCCCTCATATAATTGTTTACTGTTCTTTGTAAGGGCTCTGCCTAATTTTTCCAAGGCTTTGCCTAATTGTTATTGGTTACATGTAAATCGATACGATGTGCAAACGGCTATCGGTATAGAAGAATTTCTAAATAAATAAATAAATATACCACATCCACTGGGATGCTGTTCTAATCATCCACCATCCTCTTTGTAAAGAAATAATTCCTTAGATTCCTCCTGAGTCCACCTTATTTCACCCTCATTCCATGACACTTTGTTCTAGTGCCTCATTTCCTTTGGAAGAGGCCTGCTTCCTGTACATGAAAACCTTAGAGGTATTTAAATGTCTTTATCATATCTCCCCTATCCCTCCTTTTCTCTAGAGTATACATGTTTATATCTTTAAGTCTGTCACCATATGTTGTATAATAAAGACCACTGACCACTATGAGGATCTATTGCTGAATTCACCTCTGGCTGGCATCTAGCCCTGTGAGCCATGTGCATTACCTATTCAGTCCTTCTAGCTCTGTGCCCCTCACTCTCTCTCAACGGCCATCTTGTTTCTTGTCTACACATGCATTTATACCCAGGCCTTTTGTCAGTCAGTTGCCAGAGCTTGATCCTACTTACTGGTCCTTATACTCTGGCTTTGTTTTTGTTATCTGAATCCAGACGATTTTATTCCCTCCATTTCATGCCTTGCTGGCCACCAGCATCTGAGGGATCAACCGGAGGGGAAAGTGGTTGGTATAAGCATGGGTATGCCTTCTCTGTTTTCATTTCTGTCTGCCTGGTTTTGCCTCTCCAGACATCTGGACATTTATTCCTAGAGCAACCCACAGATGAATGCCGTCACACCAGACTCTGGACCGATTCCATCCAATTTATATCCTTTAGAAGGTGCAATCTCCAGAATTGTTGTTATGACTAGCCAGTCACGGGGCTGTCCCGTGATTGGCCGCATTCACACCCAGGATCCACCAATGCAACACTGCCACCATGATGACTCTAGACTCCCCATAGGTGAGCATGCATGATGCATGCCTAGTCTTAAAGGCCTCGCAATAGGAACCTCTTAGACTGGTGCTTACCGATGACATCTGTGATGGCTCACCGTCCGTGAGGCCTCGAGCGCCGCTCTTCTGTCTCCAGTCCTGAGTCGCCACCGGTTGCCCCGGTCCCTGGAGTTTGATGTGTTCACGTAACTCCCTGAGTCCGTGCCTCTGCTGGCCCTGGTTTTGCTGGGCTTCTGGGTTCCCTTCGGGCGGGGTTGGGGGTAAGCAGTCCCCCCAATCCCTAGAGACAACACAGAGAGAGGGATAGTTCCTTCAAAGCAGTTTAATAAGTTACAAGTGGATGCATTACATGGGGTCTGTCCCCTCCCCCTCCAGCCCTCTGGTTCCCTTACAAGCAGTGCTAGTTCAGAGCAATCATTTACCTCCTCTGCTCAGCACTATTACAAGCCCCACCACCACAGGCCCCTTTAGAGTAAAGATTATACTTCACCCCTCCACCTGGATTACTCAGTATCCATGCATGAACTGGAGGACTCCTCTATCCCTGAACCTACCTCCATCTCCTCCTCCTCTGACTCCGAAAAGCTGGGTTTTTGTGGCCAGTTCCACCAAGGGGGCACGCCCTCTTCCTCCACCTCCATGGACTCATCGGTGTCTGTCTCATTAACGTCTATGCCTGCCACCTGTTCACCTTCAGGCTTTCCTCCCCTGTCTGGTGGTGTCTCAGGGAAGCTGGGATTCGTAGTTCTTCTCCTCTTCCCCTGCGCCCCCTGCTGTCTGGCTCTGGTACTCTTGTTGCTCTTATGGTAGCTTGTCAGCTCCTGCCTGCGGCCGGGCTGCGCTACATCACACATCACACAGCTGGGAATTTGAACCCCAGCTACACAATGAATGATGTCTTTGTAACAGGTACTCCTACCTTTGGTAGTACTCATTGTGCCTCATCCTTCCAAGCTGCCCTGCCTTGTCTCATCCAGCCTGCCAAGCCTCGTCAGATCCACCCCTGCCTGCCTTCCAGCCTGCTGTACTATGTCAATCCCTCCTGCCTAACTCCTGTCTTCTAAATGGATTGAACTCTGGATCAGACCCCTTGCCTGAACATTGACTATTCTTGCTTGTCGTCTGCCTTTGACCCTTGCCTGGCCCTGGACTGTGACAGTCCAGGGCCAGGCAAGGGTCATCACCATTCTCTGAGAGACACTCGCCTAAGTCCTGGTGGCCCATGGAACCCAAGGGCTCTACCTGCAGGAAAAGGAACTGGTGAAAGGTGAAGTTCTAGACCAGTCTTCCTCTAGAGCAGTGGTTCTCAACCTTTTTTTGGCTGGAACACTCCTGACAGATGGTTCTCACATGCGTGATACACTGAACATGTGTCCATCATGGGGCTAAATGTAAACATGCACTCTGCATCCACAGGAATCCCCTCAACCCCCAGCAATGAGTACAGAGCAGATCTAGGACATTACCCTGTACAACTTGCCATACAAAAAAATATATTCTGGTTCTGATAACATCCCAGGAAAATCAAAACAAACTCCTTTTACTACCAGGCAAAATAGCCTTCCTTATGAAAAGACAATAATTTACCACTAATACATATCCTATTGAGAAAACACAATAAATAAGGTTGATACAAATGCCAACATGCTAGTTAAATACCGCACCTTGGTCACACACCCTTCACCAAGTACAGAAAAAACACAAATTATAAATATGGAGACAGAAACTGGAATGGAAAACCAAAAAAGCCACTCTGCATGCAGTGCGAACCTGGAGAAATGGAAAGAAAATATAGCACCTAACAGACTCTCAGGATTTGCAATAATGCACACAAACTAACCCGCACAAAGTTACACCTGTATTATGGAACACACTAAAACAGATGTACCTACAAATGTCGGTAAAAAAAACCTTGCAATAAATAAATAAATAAATAAAGTAACAATCCTATCTAAGAAATACAACTATTAAACCAGGCCCTAAACACTAATACATTTCCTATTGGGAAAACAGAATAAGCCAAGCTGCTATAGAGCCCCACACAGAAATAATTGTAAAGCTATACTAAAAATGTTACAAAACAGCTGCTGAACAGAATAATATCCAACAATTAAAAACTCATAAAAATTATTAAAACATGTTCAAATATCAATAAAATATTTCAAAACAGCAGACATCACATAATACCCAATAATTAAAATGGCAGTCAATCAAGAAAAATAAATTTAAAAAGCCACCTTTACTTACCCTCTCCAGCAACTCTCCTACTCCTTTCCCTTCCAGGCCAATAGCACTCACCAGAAGCAGCAAGGGCTGCTGAAGCTCTGTCCTCACAGTCCTCTTCCTTAGTGCCTGCAACCAGTCACTCACACACATACCTCCAATTAGACCCCACGACCAATCTTGGTCTCTCTCACACCAGTCATCTTCCTGACCAGTCTCTCTCTCACATACGCACACTAGTCATCTTCCTGACCAGTCTCTCTCTCAATCACACTCATGGTCTCTTATATACAAGCTTTCGATCACACACAAATGCTCTTGCACCCATTCACACCAGCTCTCACCCAGGCTTCCATTCACACCCACACACACAAGCTCTCACCCATGCATTCATTCACACACACACACACAAGCTCTCACCCAGGCATTCATTCACACCCACAGACACAAGCTCTCACCCAGGCATCCATTCACACCCACAGACACAAGCTCTTACTCAAGCATCCATTCACACCCACACACACAAGCTCTCACCCATGCATTCATTCACACACACACACACAAGCTCTCACCCAGGCATTCATTCACACCCACAGACACAAGCTCTTACTCAAGCATCCATTCACACCCACACACACAAGCTCTCACCCAGGCTTCCATTCACACCCACACACACAAGTTCTCACCCAAGCACCCATTCACACCAGCTCTCACCCTGGCACACACACACACACACACACACACAAGCTCTCACCCATGCATCCATTCACACCCACAAACACAAGCTCTTACCCAGGCTTCCATTCACATCCACAAGCTCTCACCCAAGCACCCATTCACACCCACAAACACAAGCTCTTACTCAAGCATCCATTCACACCCCCACACACAAGCTCTCACCTAGGCTTCCATTCACACCCACACACATAAGAACTCACCCAAGCACCCATTCACACCAGCTCTCACCCTGGCATCCATTCACACCCACACACACAAGCTCTCACCCAGGCTCTAACCCAAGCACCCATTCACACCAGCTCTCACCCAGGCTTCCATTCACACCCACATACCCAAGCACCCATTCACACACAGACACACCAGCTCTCACCCAAGCACTCATTCACACACAGACACACCAGCTCTCACCCAGGCACTCATTCACACACAGACATACAAGCTCTCACCCAGGCACTCATTCACACACAGACATACAAGCTCTCACCCAGGCACTCATTCACACACAGACACACCAGCTCTCACACAGGCACACATTCACACACAGACACACAAGCTCTCACCCGGGCACTCATTCACACCCACACACACAAACTCTCACCCAGGCACTCATTCACACACAGACACATAAGCTCTCAACCAGGCACCCATTCACACACAGACACACCAGCTCTCACCCAGGCACTCATTCACACCCACCACACCAGTTCTCACCCAGGCACTCATTCTCACACAGACACACCAGCTCTCAGCCAGGCACTCATTCACACACAGACACATCCACTCTCACCCAGGTACTCATTCACACACAGACACACCCGCTCTCACCAAAAACGTATTCTTTCTTCACTGCAGGGTTGGGCTCCAGTTCCTCCACGGCTTTACTCTGGCGGGCCTTCTTTTTGCGCCACCATGGGAATGGTCTCCCGTGGTGGCCTCGGTCGGGGTTGGGTTTCCTCTTTGCCGCCATAGGCTGTGGCGGCCTTGCTTCGTCGGGGTCGGGTTTCCTCTTCGCCGCCACAGGGATGGGCTCCCGTGGTAGCCTCGGTTGGGGTCGGGTTTCCTCTTTGCCGCCACGGGTTATGGCGGCCTTGCTTCGTCGGAGTTCAAAACTGCTATTTCTCTCATCCCATCCCTGGGCGAGGTGATGCCTGCCTCACTGGCCAATCAAAGGCTTCCGCCCTTCTTCCTACTCCCACTGGTAGGTAGAAGGGAGGAGGTTTCCGATTGGCCTGTGCGGGGACAGGCAGAATGAAGGAGGCTTCCCATTGAGCAATGGGGGTAGGAAGAAAGGAGGCTTCCAATTGGCCCGCGGGGGCTGGAAAAAGAGAAAAGGGAAGTGCAACAGGCAGTGGGACACTGGGAGATGTGACACACCTGCCGGTGTTTGGCGACACACTAGTGTGTCGTGACACACCAGTTGAGAAGCGCTGTAGAAGACAGCTAGGCATATGCCTATATTGTGCCAGTTGAGGATACTTTGCATTCCAGTGTTCTAAGAAATTAGAAAACTCTCGGGCCTAGGCCACCCTAGGCCGAACACTCTCCTGGTTCATGTCTCCCTCTCCACAGAGCACTGCCAGCTTCAATAAAGCCTTCCTTGACTCTGGAGCAGGCAAGAACATCATTGACAAGGCTCTTGTTCACCAACATAGATTCCAACAATGTTTTTTTAGAGAACTCAGTCACTTCCCTGTTCAGAGGCCCTCTCCTAGGCCTCCTCACGGAGATGATTATTCTGCTTACACTCCAGACTGGTCTTCTCCATAGGGAGACCATCTCCTTTCATGTTATACCCAGGGCTGTGAATCACATCATCCTAGGCTTTCCTAGCTCCAGCTGATTGTTTGGGACTCCCTGGTGCTGGCACATTGGGAACCAACCTGCGCTACCACTTTTCTGACTACAGTTCAGCCACCACCCATCTTGATGCTTGCCGTGACTATGCCAGGACTGCTGCCCCAGTACACTGCATATGAGGATGTCTTCTCTGAGCAACAGGCAGAAACCCTATCCCCATATCAGTCCTATGATTGTGCCATAGACCTTCTGCCAGACAAGTGCCCCGGTGGGGAAGGGTGTATCCCCTAGCAATTCCCGAGACTGTACATCAAGGAAAATCTGGAAAAGGGGTTTATCCAGCCCTCATCTTCTCTAGCTGGAGCTGTATTTTTTGTAGGCAAGAAAGACAATTCTCTCAGGCCCTTTATCAACTACAGGGGCCTAAATGCCATCACGAAAAAGAATCATTATTCTTTGCCACTCATCTCAGAACATTTTGATCACCTACAAAGGGCAACATTTTCACCAAGTTGGACCTGCAGGGAGCAACAAACCTTATATGCATTCACGAAGGACACAAATGGAAGACCGCATTCAACGTACATATAATGTAATGAGTGACCCCTTATACCGATAATATTACATAAGAAATTGCCATGCTGGATCAGACCAAGGGTCCATCAAGCCCAGCATCCATAAATGCTATAAGACAGGCTAAGAGAGAATTTGAAAAGAAGTTGGCTGTAGAGGCAAAAACTCACAGTAAAAACTTTTTTAAATATATCCGAAGCAGAAAGCCTGTGAGGGAGTCAGTTGGACTGTTAGATGATCGAGGGGTTAAAGGGGCACTTAGAGAAGGCAAGGCACTTAGAGAAGACAAAGGGGGAGGAGGAATAGCCTAGTGGTTAGAGCAGTGGACTATAAACCAGAAGACCAAGGTTCAAGTCCCGCTGTTACTCCTTGTGACCTTGGGCAAGTCACTTTACCCTCCATTGCCTCAGGTACAAAAACTTAGATTGTAAGCTCTCTGGGGATAGAGAAATACCTACAGTACCTGAATGTAAACTGGTGTGATATCTCAATTGAGATGAATGTCAGCATATAAAAATAATAAATAAATAAAATAAAAGGCCATCGCAGAAAGATTAAATGATTTCTTTGCTTCGGTGTTTACTGAAGAGGATTTTGGGGAGGTACCCGTAATGGAGAAGGTTTTCATGGGTAATGATTCAGATGGACTGAATCAAATCACGGTGAACTTAGAAGATGTGGTAGGCCTGATTGACAAACTGAAGAGTTCTGAAGGAAATAAAAAATGAAATTTCAGACCTATTAGTAAAAATTTGTAACTTATCATTAAAATCATCCATTGTACCTGAAGATTGGAGGATAGCAAATGTAAACGCAATATTTAAAAAGGGCTCCAGGGGCGATCCGGGAAACTACAGACCGGTTAGCCTGACTTCAGTGCCAGGAAAAATAGTGCAAAGTGTTCTAAACATCAAAATCACAGAACATATAGAAAGACATGGTTTAATGGAACAAAGTCAGCATGGCTTTACCCAGGCAAGTCTTGCCTCAGAAATCTGCTTCACTTTTGAAGGAGTTAATAAACATGTGGATAAAGGTGAACTGGTAGATATAGTATACTTGGATTTTTCAGAAGGCGTTTGACAAAGTTCCTCATGAGAGGCTTCTAGGGAAAAGTAAAAAGTCATGGGATAGGTGGCGATGTCCTTTTCGTGGATTGCAAACTGGCTAAAAGACAGGAACAGAGAGTAGGATTAAATGGACAATTTTCTCAGTGGAAGGGAGTGGACAGTGGAGTGCCTCAGGGATCTGTATTGGGACTCTACTTTTCAATATATTTATAAATGATCTGGAAAGAAATACGACGAGTGAGATAATCAAATTTGCAGATAACATAAAAATTGTTCAGAGTAGTTAAATCACAAGCAGACAAGAACATAAGAAAATGCCATACTGGGGTCAGACCAAAGGTCCATCAAGCCCAGCATCCTGTTTCCAACAGGGCCAATCCAGGCCATAAGAACCTGGCAAGTACCCCAAAAACTAAGTCTATTCCATGTAACCATTGCTAATGGCAGTGGCTATTTTCTAAGTGATAAATTGCAGGAAGACCTTGTGAGACTGGAAAATTGGGCATCCAAATGGCAGATGAAATTTAATGTGGATAAGTGCAAGGTGATGTATATAGGGAAAAATAACCCATGCTATAATTACACAATGTTGGGTTCCATATTAGGTGCTACAACCCAAGAAAGAGATCTAGGTGTCATAGTGGATAACACATTGAAATCGTCGGTACAGTGTGCTGCGGCAGTCAAAAAAGCAAACAGAATGTTGGGAATTATTAGAAAGGGAATGGTGAATAAAACGGAAAATGTCATAATGCCTCTGTATCGCTCCATGGTGAGACCGCACCTTGAATACTGTGTACAATTCTGGTCACAGCATGTCAAAAAAGATATAATTGCGATGGAGAAGGTACAGAGAAGGGCTACCAAAATGATAAGGGGAATGGAACAACTCCCCTATGAGGAAAGACTAAAGATGTTAGGACTTTTCAGCTTGGAGAAGAGACGACTGAGGGGGGATATGATAGAGGTGTTTAAAATCATGAGAGGTCTAGAACGGATAGATGTAAATCTGTTATTTACTCTTTTGGATAGTAGAAAGACTAGGGGCACTCCATGAAGTTAGCATGGGGCACATTTACAACTAATCGGAGAAAGTTCTTTTTTACTCAACGCACAATTAAACTCTGGAATTTGTTGCCAGAGGATGTGGTTAGTGCAGTTAGTATAGCTGTGTTTAAAAAAGGATTGGATAAGTTCTTGGAGGAGAAGTCCATTACCTGCTATTAAGTTCACTTAGAGAATAGCCACTGCCATTAGCAGTGGCTATTCTCTATAGAATAGACTAAGTCTATAGAATAGACTAAGGGGCGGATTTCATACTCCGCCCCTTAGATTTTCATACTCTATAGACTTAGTCTATAGAATAGACTTAGGGGCGGATTTTCATACTCCGCGAATAGGCCTACTTTTGTTTGCGCTCCAGGCGCAAACAAAAGTACGCTGGATTTTAGTAGATACGCGCGGAGGAGCCGCGGGCCTCTTGCGTGCCGGGCCGCGACCTGGGGGCGGGTATGGAGGGCGCGGCCACGCCCCCGGACCGCCCCGGGCCGTAGCCACGCCCCCGTACCCGCCCCCAAAACGCTGCCGACACGCCCCGAAAACGCCGCGACGACCGGGCCCGCCCCCGACACGCCCCCCTTGGAGAACCCCGGGACTACGCGAGTCCCGGGGCTCTGCGCGCACCGGTAGGCCTATGTAAAATAGGGCGCACTGGCGCGCAGGGCCCTGCTCGCGTAAATCCGGGCGGATTTACGCGAGCAGGGCTCTTAAAATCCGCCCCTTCGTTTTTGGGTACTTGCCAGGTTCTTGTGGCCTGGACTGGCCACTGTTGGAAATGCTGGGCTTGGCCACTGCTGGATTGGCCACTGTTGGATGCTGGGCTTGATGGACCCTTGGTCTGACCCAGTATGGCATTTTCTTATGTTCTTATAAAAAAACACTGAAAAATGTATCGGTTACATATTTATTTGAAAAAATACATATCACAATATCGGCAGAGTACAAAACAAATCACATCGATACACTAAAGCATTAAAAACCTTAATCACAACATTCATACCACATTCTCACACTTCCATACTAGACATATATAAAATGTAATTCACAAAAAATACAATTTTCAAGAAATACAATTCTCAGAAATTTGGCATTGTTTGCCCAATATTCATGATATTTTCCTGATACTCAACGGTTCTTCATATACTCTCAGTATTCTCAAAACATTCCCCTCTCAATTTTCAAAATCCTGGGTGTATATTCTTAGTTTTCACAAATGTTCCCCTCTCAGTTTTCAAAAAACTTACCGTTTCTCTCAATGTTTAATGATCTCTATGTATTCTTAGTTTTCTCTCTCAATTTGAAAAGGACTTCCCAATTTGCAAAAGGCTTCCCAAATTGCAAAAGGACTTCATTTGGTTATTTCTCTGATAGACTGTATTCAACACCAAAGATAGGCACTACAATTATTTAATTATGCCTTTCTACCTATGCAGCACTCCCGCAGTATTACAGAAAATGGTGAACGAAATATTCCAGGACATCTTGTATTCCTATGTGGTAGTATATTTTTATGATATCTTCATCTACTCCTAATCTCTGGACCAACACCAGAAGCACGTTAAACAGGTGCTGCAGAGACTACAGGAACATCACCTCTACACAAATTGGAGAAATGTCTCTTTGAACACGAACATCTTCCCTTCTTGGGTTATATCATCTCCTGGACCAGCTTCCACATGAATCCTGTGAAACAAAAAGCCATCCTAGACTGGCCTCAGCTGGTGGGCCTTCGGGCATTGCAGCATTTTCTAGGATTCGCAAATTACTAAAGACAGTTCATATCTGGTTACTCCACACTTGTGGCGCCACTTACCATTAACAAAAAGGGTGTGAATATTTGACACTGGTCAGAAAAAGCCATTAATGCCTTCTAGGCCCTCAAGGAGGCATTCTCCCAAGGACCTTGCCTACTGCACCCAGATTCTGATCAACCCTTGTACTAGAGGTAGATGCTTCTACCCTCGGGGTAGAGGCAATCCTCAGTCAACCCAACAATCAAGGGTCCCTCCTGCCTTGCTCCTTTTTCTTCAGGAAGTTCTTCTCGGCAGACAGGAATTATACGATCAGGGATCTGGAGCTCCTTGCAGTAAAACTGCCACTGGACGAATGGCTTCATCTCCTAGAAGGAGCCAAGCACTGGATCATGAATTTCATCGATCATAAAAACCTGGAGTGCCTTCAGCAAACGCAACTGCTCAACCCAAGACAGGCCAGATATCTCTCTTCTTCAATCGGTTTGATTTTGAGCTTTGCTACCGACCAGCAGCCAAGAATCTGAGGGAAGATGCTGTTTCCCACTCCTTCCAGATGGAGAATATATTAGATCTCCCTCAACACATATAGAGCCAGCGAAAATCCTTGCCACTAAGGCTACACCTGTACCCCCTGGGAAGATGATAGTGTTAGGAACCCCGGCTGTGCTGGCCTGCGACCGGGTCCCGAGTCAGTGGCCAGTTGAAGGCCTGGCTCTGCCACCACTACTCCTGGCCACCGACTCTGCCTGCGGCCTGCTCTTGCGGCGCCCCAAATGCTGCCAATTCCAGCTCCTCGTGGTTTCCTCTCTAGGCGTGCATGCACGCCAAATCACGGGATTTAAAGGGTCAGAGGCAGGAAACTTCCCCGCAGCCTGGGCTGATGAAGTCAGGCTAGACAGGTATTTAAACCCTGCCTTTCTGCTTCCAATTCGCCTCAGCAACGGGTCCTGCTCTCCTGAGAGTGTGAGTTGTCTGCATTCCTGATCTCTGTGTTCCCAACTCTGCCTTGCTTTGTTCCTAATCCTTGGTTCCAGCGTTCCTATTCCTTGCCTCCAGTTCCTGTCTTGCTCCTTGTCTCTTGGATTGCTTTCTCGGTTTTGACTCCTTGCCTGGTAATTGTCTCTGCTTGACCTTCACCTGCCCCGACTCCTTGCCTGGTACTTGACTCTGCTTGATCTCCATCTGCGCTGACTCCCTGCCTGCTACTTGACTCTGCTAATCTCCGCCTGCCCTGACTCCCTGCCTGGTACTCGACTCTGCTTGATCGCCGCCGGCCTCTATTCCTGAACTCCTCCGATGCTGCCTCTATCCTCTCCTACTGGTTCCATGCCTGGGAAGACCCGCGCCTAAGTCCTGCTGGCCCCTGTACCCAAGGAGACCTGCGCCTAAGTCCTGCTGGCCCCTGTACCCAAGGCTCAACCTGCGGGGAACGAGGGCTGCTATAGGTGAAGGTCCTGTTGGGTCTTCTCTCCCAGAATCACCGCCTGACGACGAGGACGAGGAGAAGGTGTTAAAATGGACTAACAACTCGCACTTAGCAGGACCCCTGGAATTGCCTGTACTCTAAAGCTCTTCCTGCACCACTACTGGCCCCAAGTGAGGACTAACATAAAGAACTATATGGAATCCTGCCCTACCTGTGCACAAGATGTTATAGTTTTGGATATGTGGGCCCTGGGCCGAGGTGAGAGGTGACACTAACCACAGGGAGGAGCCCCATGGGTCTCACCATTGGTAGGTGGAGTCTCAGCTAGGATGGGCACAGCTATGGAAAAAGTCTTTATTGTACAGGAAAAGAGAAGCACTACCCAAGGAGCGGGAGGTGCAGAGAGAAAGTAGCATCTGAGATGGGAGATTCCCAGGCTGGATAGCTCAGACGTAAATATCTGGTGAAGGTCTGAGGAGCGGGGTTCACCATAGTAGTCTCTCGGGAGTGATGACGTAGTAGAACAGAATACTCTGTAGAAATTACCCTCAGCGAGGGTGACTGTAGATTCCACGATATGATGGTAATGTCAAGGAATCCGTAGAAGAGTCGAGGTAGTTGCTTGCTGCACAGGGTACACCGAGGTGGTTCCTGAGGAGTGGATATGGTAGTGGCCCGAGGCACGGGGTACACTGCAGCGATTCCACAATAGCAGTTCAAGAGTAATCCGTGAAGTCAGGGTACTTACTGATTGGAAGTTCCAGGCGAGATCCCAAGGATAGGGAATAGCCACAGTTCAAGGTAGAAGGCCCTCCGAGGAGCAGATAGCCAGAGACGAGGTAGGGTCCCCAAGAAGCGGTTACCCACGGCATCTCACCTGAAGTACAGATACTGGAACGGAAGTCCGTTGCAAGAGAAGTGGATTCAGCGAAGTGGGAAGTCCTTGCTAACTCGTTGATAGGCAGGGCCAGCTGGCTTAAGTACAGCTGAGTGTAGACGTCATCCAGAGGGGACGCCCTCAAGGTTTCCACCATGTTGTGCTTAAAGCTGACCCATGTGTGCTCGCTCCTAAGTGGTTTTGGAGACAAGATGGTGATTGGCAATGCCTATGCTGTCCCAGGAACGCCAGGGATTTTGACAATAACTTGCAGAAGCTGCCATGTTCCCCAATGGAGTCAGAGATGAGAAAAAAGAAGTGAGCATAAGTAGTCGCAGCAATCTGCTACTGACGGGCATAACACAAGACCTCTTGTGCCTGACCATAGGGGTTGTTACAGCCTTTGCCAGCCCCAAGGAACCCTGGACCCACTTGTCCACTGATTTTATTATGTACCTTCCTCTCTTGGCTATACTACGATATGGGTCATGGTGGATAGATTCTCCAAATTGGCTCATTTCTCTCTCACCCTGGCTTGCCCTCTGCTCCTGAATTAGCCTGTCTCTTCATACAGCATGTCATCCACCTGCATGGGCTACTCTCCCATATCCTGTCAGATAGAGGTGTCCAGTTCACAGCTCGTTACTGGAAGGGGCTCTGCAAGAAATCTGGAGTTACACTGGACTTCACCAGAGCCTACCACCCACAAGGGAATGGGCAAACTGAAGAAGTAATCAAGTTCTCAAGACCTTCCTCAGGTTGTACTTCAATGACAGACAAGGCAGTTGGACCATCCTTTTTCCATAGGCCAAATTCTCACAAAATAACCATGTAAATGGTTCCACTGGCTCATCGTCATTCCAAGTTGTCTACAGCAAGCACCCTCAGGTGTCCTTTCCTCTTCCTCTTCCATTGTCCTGTCCAGCAGTCCATGTCACATCGCAGGATCTCCAAAACCTCTGGCAAATGAACAAACAACTAATAATCAAGGCAGCAAACCAATCCAAAATACAAGCAGATAAAAAACTTAGACCAGGTCCACACTTCAATCTAGGGGATCTTGTAAGGCTAAGCATGCAGAACTTATGCCTCTGAATACCCTCTGTCGGACTGATAGCCAGATTCATTGGTCCTTTCCCCGTCCAGCAATAGGTAGGGCCTGTCATGTACCGCACTCTAAGACTACACAACGTATTCCATGTATCATTGCTGAAACCACTGGTCCTCTTCTAGCCATCACAAAGACCATCCAAACCCACTGAAACAATCTCCGAAGCTGATACCACTTATGAGGTGCAAAATATTTTAGACGCCCAGAAATGAAACAAACTGGAGTACCTCGAATCATGGAAGGAGTCATGCCTCTAATCTGCAAGACCCCCAAGAGATTCCCTAAGAAACCCAAGCCCAGAACTCTGAGGGAGGGCGTAAGAGAGGGGGTACTGTTATGTTTAGCCAGTCACGAGGTCATCATGTGACCGTCCGCACTCACCCCAGGGACTTGCCAGCAACAAGAACTCTGCTGCCATGATGACTCAAGGCTCCCCATAGGCGCGCATGCACAGCTCATCATGCTCATCATGTCTCATCTATTCAACCTGTCCTGCCTCATCTCATCTAACCTCTATGTCTCATCTCATCCAGTCTGCCTTGCCTTGTCAGATCCACCCCTGCCTGTCTTCCAGCCTGCCCTGCTGTGTCAGTCCCTCCTGCCTTATTCCTGTCTTCTGTATGTTCTGACCTCTGGATCTGATGTCTTGCCTGTACATTGATTGTTCTTGCCGCTGCCTGCCTCTGATCCTTGCCTGGCCATGGGCTTTCACTGTCACCATTCTCTGAGAGACTCTTGCCTCCCAGTCCCTAGAAATCAATGGTTCAATCCACGGGGAAAAGGGCTGGTAAAGGTGAAGTCCTAGACCAGTCTTTCTCCAGAGAACCTCCACCGGCTGTTGGTATGGGCCTACAAGGTTTGTGCCATAGGCTGCATCAACCACACCACAGCAGCAAGGATTCACCCTCATTACAATTGTACATAGTATTCCAAATAAGGGATCACCAGGGATTTATACAATGGCAATATCACCTCTTCCTCTGTTGACCATTCCTCTCCCTATAAGAACATAAGAACATAAGAAATTGCCATGCTGGGACAGACCAAGGGTCCATCAAGCCCAGCATCCTGTTTCCAACAGAGGCCAAAAACCAGGCCACAAGAACCTGGCAATTACCCAAACACCAAGAAGAACCCATGCTACTGATGCAATTAATAGCAGTGGTTATTCCCTAAGTATAATTGATTAATAGCCATTAATGGACTTCTCCTCCAAGAACTTATCCAAACCTTCTTTGAACCCAGCTACACCAACTGCACTAACTACCTTCTCTGGCAACAAATTCCAGAGCTTTATTGTGCGTTGAGTGAAAAAGAATTTTCTCCGATTAGTCTTAAATGTGCTACTTGCTAACTTCATGGAATGCCCCCTAGTCCTTCTATTATTCGAAAGTGTAAATAACCGAGTCACATCTACTCGTTCAAGACCTCCCATGATCTTAAAGACCTCTATCATATCCCCCCTCAGCCGTCTCTTCTCCAAGCTGAACAGCCCTAACCTCTTCAGCCTTTCCTCATAGGGGAGCTGTTCCATCCCCTTTATCATTTTGGTTGCCCTTCTCTGTACCTTCTCCATCGCAACTATATCTTTTTTGAGATGCGGCGACCAGAATTGTACACAGTATTCAAGGTGCAGTCTCACCATGGAGCGATACAGAGGCATTATGACATTTTCCGTTCTATTAACCATTCCCTTCCTAATAATTCCTAACATTCTATTTGCTTTTTTGACTGCTGCAGCACACTGAGCCGACGATTTTAAAGTATTATCCACTATGATGCCTAGATCTTTTTCCTGGGTGGTAGCTCCTAACATGGAACCTAACATCGTGTAACTACAGCAAGGGTTATTTTTCCCTATGTGCATCACCTTGCACTTGTCCACATTAAATTTCATCTGCCATTTGGATGCCCAATCTTCCAGTCTTGCAAGGGTCCACCCAAGCATCTTCCCAGTTTTTGCTGTCACCTTATCCACCTGTTTGGCCACCTTGAGATCATCAGATATCATCTCCACATCTCGCTCTTATTTCATATGTTGAAGAATTTCACCTCCTATACAGTACTACTTCCTTGGGGGTAGATTTTCAAAAAACGCGAATAGGCGTACTTTTGCTGGCGCATCAGGCGCCAGCAAAAGTACGCTGGATTTTAGTAGATACGCGCGGAGCCGCGCGTATCCACTAAAATCCTGGATCGGCGCGCGCAAGGCTATGAATTCTGTATAGCCGGCGCGCGCCGAGCTGCGCAGCCTACCCCCGTTCCCTCCAAGGCCGCTCCGAAATCGGAGCGGCCTTGGAGGGAATCCTCTAACACCCTCCCCTCACCTTCCCCTCCCTTCCTCTACCTAACCCACCGCCCTGTCTACACCCCCCCCTTACCTTTCTCTGGGGATTTACGCCTCCCGGAGGGAGAAGTAAATCCCCGCGTGCCAGCGGGCCTGTTGCGCGCCGGGACGCGACCTGGTGGCGGGTACGGAGGGCGCAACCACGCCCCCGGACCGCCCCGGGCCGTAGTCACGCCCCCGTACCCGCTCCCAAAACGCTGCCGACACGCCCCCTAAACGCCGCGACGACCGGGCCCGCCCCCGACACGCCCCCCTCGGAGAACCCCGGGACTTACGCGAGTCCCGGGGCTCTGCGCGCGCCGGTGAGCCTATGTAAAATAGGCTCACCGGCGCGCAGGGCCCTGCTCGCCTAAATCCGCCCGGTTTTGGGCGGATTTAGGCGAGCAGGGCTCTGAAAATCCGCCCCTTGGGGTTTTGCAACCCAAATGCATTATTCTGCATTTTTTAGCATTAAATCTTAACTGCCAGACTCTAGACCATTGCTCAAGCTTTGCTAGAACCTCCTCATGTTTCCACATCTTCCTGGTATCATTTGCAAAAACAAAAAATAACTAAAACTCCAAAATGTGATCCAGTTCTCCTAAATGAAATGCTCTGCAATCAATTGTTTATTTATCTTTATTTTCACAAAATCATTTTTATAAAAATGCTAGTAAGAAAAGACTTCAAAAACCTTACTAGCGCTGCTCATGAGCCAAGGTTCAGTTCATATCACCAGTCAGAAAAAACCTATAATTTCTGAAAGACAATTTAAAGTCCTCTTATTTTCCCAATTATGGGGCAGATTTTGAAACATACGTGCGGGCGTACATTTGTGTGCGCAACCTGGCACGCACAAATGTTCGCCCGATTTTATAACATGAGCGTGCAGCCATGTGCATGTTATAAAATCAGGGGTCGGCGCGAGCAAGGGGGTGCACACTAGTGCAAATTGCGAGCACTGAGCCCTCGGGGAGCCTCGCTGGCTTTCCCTGTTCCCCTCCCTGTCCCGCCTCCCAGCCCTAAAGAAACCCCCCCCCCCGTACCTTTGTTTTGATTATTCCTGCCGGCCGACTGCCATTGTGCCAGAGTCCTCAGCCATGCCCGGACCACCTAGTCACACCCCCGGACCGTCTGCCCCGCCCCATCCCACCCCCTGCCTGCCCATTCAGAAAAGCCCCGGGACATACGCGCATCCCGGGGCTTTATGCGCGCCGCTGGGCCTTTTGAAAATAGGCCCGGTGCACATAACCCTCCTATGAGAGTAAAGGGAGGAGGAATAGCCTAGTGGTTAGAACAGTGGGCTATAAACCAAGAGAGCAGGGTTTGAGTCCTACTGTTACTCCTTGTGACCTTGGGCAAGTCACTTTACTCTCCATTGCCTCAGGTACAAAAAGTTAGACTGTAAGCTCTCTGGGGATAGGGAAATACCTACAGTACCTGAATGTAAGCTAATGTTATATCTCAGATCAAATGTTGGTATATATAAAAAAAAATAATAATAATATCTAAATAAAGCCTTGAAAATCTGCCCCTAAATTTTCATAACCAAAAATAATTATCTTGAAAGAAGCCACCAATGAATGAGGTCTGATGTGACAAGCATTTCACCTATTGGCTGCATTAGGGTTTGATTCAACAGTCGATACAAAAGAAAATCCTTTATAAAATACAGTCCATTATGACTATATTCAAATATAAACACACACGCTATGAGAAAGCTTGCAGCAACTCGCATTTAAATAGTGACCAAACGCTTACCTGGCGTCTTCCAAATGAAGCACACAAACTCAGAGAGTGCATTTAAACACAAACTGAAACAAAGCACCAACCAATCATAACATGCACCCCACACAAATTCTCACCATCTCAGACTCAACTAATCACAGCGTCCCCGTATTACAAATTTTCTTTGCTAATTTAAAAGGAATTCTAAGTCAACCAATCACAGCATCTCCTTTCTGCAATCCCGATTTGACAAACTACGATAAGAACATAAGAACATAAGAAAATGCCATACTGGGTTAGACCAAGGGTCCATCAAGCCCAGCATCCTGTTTCCAACAGTGGCCAATCCAGGCCATAAGAACCTGGCAAGTACCCAAAAACTAAGTCTTTTCCATGTAACCATTGCCAATGGCAGTGGCTATTCTCTAAGTGAACTTAATAGCAGGTAATAGACTTCTCCTCCAAGAACTTATCCAATCCTTTTTTAAACACAGCTATATTAACTGCACTAACCACATCCTCCGGCAACAAATTCCAGAGTCTAATTGTGCGTTGAGTAAAAAAGAACTTTCTACGATTAGTTTTAAATGTGCCCCATGCTAACTTCATGGAGTGCCCCCTAGTCTTTCTACTATCCGAAAGAGTAAATAACCGATTCACATCTACCCGTTCTAGACCTCTCATGATTTTAAACACCTCTATCATATCCCCCCTCAGTCGTCTCTTCTCCAAGCTGAAAAGTCCTAATCTCTTTAGTCTTTCCTCATAGGGGAGTTGTTCCATTCCCCTTATCATTTTGGTAGCCCTTCTCTGTACCTTCTCCATCGCAATTATATCTTTTTTTGAGATGCGGCGACCAGAATTGTACACAGTATTCAAGGTGCGGTCTCACCATGGAGCGATACAGAGGCATTATGACATTTTCCGTTTTATTCACCATTCCCTTTCTAATAATTCCCAACATTCTGTTTGCTTTTTTGACTGCCGCAGCACACTGTACCGACGATTTCAATGTGTTATCCACTATGACACCTAGATCTCTTTCTTGGGTTGTAGCACCTAATATGGAACCCAACATTGTGTAATTATAGCATGGGTTATTTTTCCCTATATGCATCACCTTGCACTTATCCACATTAAATTTCATCTGCCATTTGGATGCCCAATTTTCCAGTCTTACAAGGTCTTCCTGTGAACAATTTTGTGTCATCTGCAAATTTGATTATCTCACTCGTCGTATTTCTTTCCAGGGGTCACGATTTGAAGCTCCAGGGAGGAAGATTCAGAACCAATGTCAGGAAGTATTTCTTCACGGAGAGGGTGGTGGATGCCTGGAATGCCCTTCCGGAGGATGTGGTGAAGACCAGAATTGTGAGGGACTTCAAAGGGGCGTGGGATAAACACTGTGGATCCATAAAGTCAAGAGGCTGCCAATGAAGAGTGGGTGACTCGCCAGAATGATGGCTACTGCCTGGAGTCAATACCCTTATTAAATAAACATACACATGCTTACTGTGACTCCAACATCGCTCTAAGCTTCAACAGCAAGAGGAAATGTGGAAAAAAGGATTCGCAGTCACAAAGAGGGGAGTAGCTGGCTTGTTACGGTGGTTACTACCCCAAATCAAATAAGCCTGATACTTCACTTTCAATGCATATACAGCATAGTTCTCTGATTCAACGGCAGGGGAGAAGAAAAACTGATACTTCACACATCCAGCAGAGCTCTCTGCTTCAACAGCAGGGGAGAAGAAAAGAGGGTTCGCACTCACAAAGCGGAGAGTAGCTGGCTTGTTACGGCGGTTACTACCCCAAACCAAATGTGCCTGATACTTCACTTTCGATGCACATCCAGCATGGCTCTCTGCTTCAACAGCATGGGAGAAGACTGATACTTCACGCATATCCAACATAGCTCCCTGCTTCAACGGCAGGGGAGAAGAAAAACAACCAATAAGGGCTGTATAACATAGTCTGGGTAAAACAAATAAGCATGGGTGTAGCTTGCTTATTGCGGCGGCTACTACCCCTAACTAATCAAGCTAGATATTTCACTTGGATGCAGCACCATCACTGCTCTCTACATTAAAGGTGGGGGTGGAAGGGAAATAGAACCAAGAGCTAAGAGAAACAGATAAGTATGAGAGAAAAAATGTGTGAAGCTTGCTGGGCAGACTGGATGGGCCATTTGGTCTTCTTCTGCCGTCATTTCTATGTTTCTATATTTATAAATATATTGAAAAGTAAGGGTGCCAATACAGATCCCTGAGGCACTCCACTGTCCACTCCCTTCCACTGAGAAAATTGCCCATTTAATCCTACTCTCTGTTTCCTGTCTTTTAGCCAGTTTGCAATCCATGAAAGGACATCGCCACCTATCCCATGACTTTTTACTTTTCCTAGAAGCCTCTCATGAGGAACTTTGTCAAACGCCTTCTGAAAATCCAAGTATACTATATCTACCGGTTCACCTTTATCCACATGTTTATTAACTCCTTCAAAAAAGTGAAGCAGATTTGTGAGGCAAGACTTGCCCTGGGTAAAGCCATGCTGACTTTGTTCCATTAAACCATGTCTTTCTATATGTTCTGTGATTTTGATGTTTAGAACACTTTCCACTATTTTTCCTGGCACTGAAGTCAGGCTAACCAGTCTGAAGTTTCCCGGATTGCCCCTGGAGCCCTTTTTAAATATTGGGGTTACATTTGCTATCCTCCAGTCTTCAGGTACAATGGATGATTTTAATGATAAGTTATCTGGTCCAGGTGATTTACTACTCTTCAGTTTGTCAATCAGGCCTACCACATCTTCTAGGTTCACCGTGATTTGATTCAGTCCATCTAAATCATTACCCATGAAAACCTTCTCCATTACGGGTACCTCCCCATCATCCTCTTCAGTAAACACCAAAGCAAAGAAATCATTTAATCTTTCCGCGATTGCCTTATCTTCTCTAAGTGCCCCTTTAACCCCTCGATCATCTAACGGTCCAACTGACTCCCTCACAAGCTTTCTGCTTCGGATATATTTAAAAAAGATTTTACTGTGAGTTTTTGCCTCTACAGCCAACTTCTTTTCAAATTCTCTCTTAGCCTGTCTTATCAATGTCTTACATTTAACTTGCCAATGTTTATGCTTTATCCTATTTTCTTCTGTTGGATCCTTCTTCCAATTTTTGAATGAAGATCTTTTGGCTAAAATAGCTTCTTTCACCTCCCCTTTTAACCATGCCGGTAATTGTTTTGCCTTCTTTCCACCTTTCTTAATGTGTGGAATACATCTGGACTGTGCTTCTAGACTGGTATTTTTTAACAATGACCACGCCTCTTGGACATTTTTTACTTTTGTAGCTGCTCCTTTCAGTTTTTTTCTAACAATTTTTCTCATTTTATCAAAGTTTCCCTTTTGAAAGTTTAGCACAAGAGCCTTGGATTTGCACACTGTTCCTTTTCCAGTCATTAAATCAAATTTGATCATATTATGATCACTATTGCCAAGCGGCCCCACCACCGTTACCTCTCTCACCAAGTCCTGTGCTCCACTGAGAATTAGATCTAAAATTGCTCCCTCTCTCGTCGGTTCCTGAACCAATTGCTCCATAAAGCTATCATTTTTTCCATCCAGGAACGTTATCTCTCTAGTGTGACCCGATGATACATTTACCCAGTCTATATTGGGGTAATTGAAGTCTCCCATTATTACTGCACTACCAATTTGGTTAGCCTCCCTAATTTCTCTTAGCATTTCACTGTCCATCTCACCATCTTGACCAGATGGACGGTAGTATACCCCTATCACTATAGTCTTCCCCGACACACAAGGGATTTCTACCCATAAAGATTCAATTTTGTATTTAGTCTCATGCAGGATGTTTATCCTGTTGGACTCTATGCCATTTGCTAGAGTCCCTCATTTCTGTAAACATTTCTGTAAACAATTTCTGTAAACAATTCATATCCAATGATAAGCACAAAAGAACAAGCAATCTGAATCAAACAGTGCATCAAAAGGCTGATCCATGTATATCTACTATCATTCATAGCACACACACACTCTTCAGTCATACACATGAGTATATGGCCTCCCCATCCCTCCTTTCCCATATCTGTTGAACAAACTTTCACTCCCAGATCTTCTCATAGTTCTGTACATAACTGTCATGGAGCCTTTGTTTCCGACCCTAACTACCTTTCCTTTGGTTTTACACTAAGGGACTCTATCATCTTTTGGAGACCATTCCTCAAGTTTTCTGTCCATGGGTTCTGGGATTGGTCCCGCTCAGGCTATAGAGCTTGGTGTCTGATCATGAACAGTGTGTTTGAGTGCATCTTATTTTGAGAAAAGAAGGAGAGTAGTTGTTGGGAAACCTAAGTAGGTCCCTTTCCTGCTATAGTGAGAAATTTAGACCTTGCCGGTGCCCTCCTGTTTATGAGGGGTCGTAGAATGAGCAAGAAGAATCTGAAGAGTGGATTTTTTTTTATTTTGTTGAGAGTAGGTTCTATGTTTGACCTGCTCCCATTCTGGAAGGGCTTCTACCCCTGAAGTGGGATGAGGCTGCTATGCTTTGCACCCAGTCCCTACTTCTTGCGAAAGTGGGGTTAGCAGTGTCCCCCTAGTAAGAACTGATTTTGGAGAGCAGTATTTTCGGGTTTTGCCTGTGAAAGGGAGGGAAATTTTCCCCACCACCATCTCCCTGCCCTTGGAGAAGTGTTTGGGGGGGGGGGTTTCTCCCCCCCCCCCCCTTGGGAAAAGATTCTAGACACTGACTCAGAAGCTGAGAAAAAGAGAGGGAACTTATGTCACTTGGAATTTTCATTACTCTTTGTATTTTGATGCTTTTCCTATTTTTTTTAAGTTACAGTAAATTTTATTTTGAACACCACTCCAAACCTTTGTATGTTTTTCCAATATGAGAGCCCCTTCCATGAGTACTGTGGGAAAGCTAACTGAGAGAGGTGAAAACTTGCAAGTGGATTCCCCAACCCCTGCATTCCTTGGTCCCAGGAGGATAAGCCTTATCCCCATCGAGAGAATCCACGCCCCAGAGTTTGAAAGAACTGGTGCAAGAAAGAGCTGGGACTTAGCCCTGGGACTGAGTGCGTCCCCTCCACCAATTGGGCCCTAACACTGAAGTGGGAGGCTCTATAACTATGAGTCTGTCTATGCTGACTACGTGGCCCCTTCTAAATCACCACCTTTCTTTCCCCCAAATTGTGAATCTTTGTATTGCTCTTAATCTCTGATCCAGTTCACAAAATTAAACTCCACTCGATGATCATATTCAAGCCATCAGTTTCCAAAGATCTTAATCTGAATTTCCAGCGCTGTTCTAAACATCTAAGCATCCCCTCTTGGATGGATTTTAACTTGATCAATGACTCAGACACATAAACATTAAAAAACGTGGTGTTGGATACAGTGCATATCTGACTAATGAAATGAACAAAACTTCAGCACATGAGCAGCTCTGTAAAGGTTTTTGAAATCCTTTCCTCCTAACATTTTTATAAAAAAGTTTTAGTGAAAATAAAAATTAAAAAAATGATTGCATGCAGAGCACTCCGTTGGGGAGAACTGGATCACATTTTGGAGATGTATTTATATTTTGTGGTCATACTTGATTTCACTACCTCTTATTGTGTTTCGACTTATCTGCAAAAAGACAAACATTTCCAGATAGTGCAATATCGCTTATGAAAATGTCCTTCAGGCTTTCTGTGTATGGCTTGTTGCGCAGCCAAACACAGAACTTTCTCTACCTTGTAAATACTTTTTGTAGATGTAATCTCCAAATCTGAACACAGTACTCATAGTTCTAGCACACCAATGATGATAAACTAACAGGCCTGTAGTTTTCCTCTTCCTAATTATTCCTATATTTGTAGAGAAATATTAAATCTGCTGTTCTCCAATCTCCTGAAACCACTCCTGTTTCAAGAGAAAAGTTGAAGAGAGTTGTGAGGAGTATAGTCAGTACTTCCATTAGCAACTTCATTTATTTATTTAATAATCTTATATTCTGCAGATTTCAGTAATATCATTATGAATTACACAATTACATTCATAGTATAATAACACATACATAATACAAAAACAAAAAGAACATTAAAAAATACTGTATATAAAATATAATAAAATGCAATAAAATAAAATTGTTACAGTTCAGGCTGCTATGCGACCTCCCCTCCACCAGGGAACCCCAGCGAGCCCTGCTTGAAATTGTACTCTTCAGCACATCTCTGGTTTTTGGCCTCTGCCTGTTGTACTACCTCAGGTCCACTAGGGGATTGCCATGAGCACATCCCTCAGGCTGTCCAGGCCCTTCTCTCCTGCCTGTACCACACCCAGACTCTTACCCTACTTAACCCTGCCTGTCCTTTCCCTCAATGCTTTGGCATCGAGTGTTGTTCCACTCCTTGCTCTAGCCACCTCTACCTTGCGGCCTTCAAAGGCCTTTCCTTGGTTCTCTGAGTGGTCTCTAGGCCTTCTGATTACTGTTTTGCCTTGTTTTGGTCTATGGCCTTTAGGCCACCTGACCTTGGTCTTTCCCTGCCTTGTTTTGTGGCTATCCGGCCTTCTGTCTTCAGCTTTGCTCTGTGGCCTGCAGGCCTTCTAATCCTCCATTGCCTTGCGGCCTGCTCCAGGCCTTTCATTGCTTCTGGGCTTCTGGCCTCACCTAGCCCAGAGGCCTCCCTAGGTCTCTTCTTTAATTCTAGGCTTCTCTCTGCCTTGTCTCTCAAGGCCTTCCTTGTTGTTGCCTTCTGGCTTTGTGCTTTATGTTCTGTGTTTGTCCTGTCCATTTCTGTTCTGTCTGAGTCCTGCTTTCCAGTCTGTCCCTGAGTTCCTGAAGTCACCTTTACTCCTACACACCTCCAGTGTTCCAATTCACTCTTACCTCCACGCAGCTCCAGTGTGTTCCAGTTCACTCTTACCTCCACGCAGCTCCAGTGTGTTCCAGGTGCAGCTGCAAAGGTTAAAAGTGTTCAACAGGCTTGGACATTGTTTAAAAATACAATCCTAGAGGCGCAGTCCATATGTATTCCACGCATTAAGAAAGGTGGAAGGAAGGCAAAAGGATTACCATCATGGTTAAAAGGTGAGGTGAAAGAGGCGATTTTAGCCAAAAAAAATCCTTCAAAAATTGGAAGAAGGATCCATCCGAAGAAAATAGGATAAAACATAAGCATTGTCAAGGTAAGTGTAAAACATTGATAAGACAGGCTAAGAGAGAATTTGAAATGAAGTTGGCCATAGAGGCAAAATCTCATAATAAAAACTTTTTTAAATATATCCAAAGCAAGAAACCTGTGAGGGAGTTGGTTCGACCATTAGATGACAGAGGGGTTAAAGGGGCTCTTAGGGAAGATAAGGCCATTGCAGAAAGACTAAATGAATTCTTTGCCTCCGTGTTTACTAATGAGGATGTTGGGGAGATACCAGTTCGAGAGATGGTTTTCAGGGGTGATGAGTCAGACAAACTGAACGAAATCACTGTGAACCTGGAAGATGTAGTAGGCCAGATTGACAAACTAAAGAGTAGCAAATCACCTGGACCGGATGGTATGCATCCTAGGGTTCTGAAGGAACTAAAAAATGAAATTTCTGATCTATTAATTAAAATTTGTAACCCGAGTGAGGTTATCAAATTTGCGGATGATACAAAATTATTCAGAGTAGTTAAATCTCAAGTAGACTGTGATACATTACAGGAGGACCTTGCAAGACTGGAAGATTGGGCATCCAAATGGCAGATGAAATTTAATGTGGACAAGTGCAAGGTGTTGCATATAGGGAAAAATAACCCTTGCTGTAGTTACAAGATGTTGGGTTCCATATTAGGAGCTACCACCCAGGAAAAAGATCTAGGTATCATAGTGGATAATACTTTAAAATCGTCGGCTCAGTGTGCTGCAGCAGTCAAAAAAGCAAATAGAATGTTAGGAATTATTAGGAAGGGAATGGTTAATAGAATGGAAAATGTCATAATGCCTCTGTATCGCTCCATGGTGAGACCACACCTTGAATACTGTGTACAATTCTGGTCGCCGCATCTCAAAAAAGATATAGTTGCGATGGAGAAGGTACAGAGAAGGGCAACCAAAATGATAAAGGGGATGGAACAGCTCCCCTATGAGGAAAGGCTGAAGAGGTTAGGGCTGTTCAGCTTGGAGAAGAGACGGCTGAGGGGGGATATGATAGAAGTCTTTAAGATCATGAGAGGTCTTGAACGAGTAGATGTAAATCGGTTATTTACACTTTCGAATAATAGAAGGACTAGTGGGCATTCCATGAAGTTAGCAAGTAGCACATTTAAGACTAATCGGAGAAATTTCTTTTTCACTCAACACACAATAAAGCTCTGGAATTTGTTGCCAGAGGATGTGGTTAGTGCAGTTAGTGTAGCTGGGTTCAAAAAAGGTTTGGATAAGTTCTTGGAGGAGAAGTCCATTAATGGCTATTAATCAATTATACTTAGGGAATAGCCACTGCTATTAATTGCATCAGTAGCATGGGTTCTTCTTAGTGTTTGGGTAATTGCCAGGTTCTTGTGGCCTGGTTTGGCCTCTGTTGGAAACAGGATGCTGGGCTTGATGGACCCTTGATCTGACCCAGCATGGCAATTTCTTATTTTCTTATGTTCTTACTCTTTCTCCATGCAGCTCGAGTGTATTCCTGTGTTCCAGTTCACTCTTTTCTCCATTCAGCTCCAGTCTGTTAATGTGTACCAATGCACTCTTACTCCAGACAGCTCCATTGTGTTCCAGTTCACTCCTTCTCCACGCAGCTCTAGTGTGTTCCAGTTCACTCTTACCTCCACGCAGCTCCAGTGTGTTCCAGTTCACTCTTACCTCCATGCAGCTCCAGTGTGTTCCAGTTCACTCTTACCTCCACGCAGCTCCAGTGTGTTCCCGTTCACTCTTACCTCCACGCAGCTCCAGTGTGTTCCGGTTCACTCTTACCTCCATTCAGCTCCAGTCTGTTAATGTGTTCCAATGCACTCTTACTCCACGTAGCTCCAGCCCAGCCTGCATTCAATTCCTGAGCTTCACTCCAGCCTGCACTCCGTTCCTCAGCTTCAGCCCTGCCTGTCTGCCCTCTTGGCCTGTACCACTCTGGAGGTGGTGTCCACCCTTCCCCGCTCCGAACCCACAACAACAATGCAGGTGCAACAAAGTCATCCCAGCTTCAGGACATATATAATATCACTAAAGATTTATTCAAAAGCCTGATTAAGCAACAAAGCTTTCACTTTCTTTCTAAATGCTAAGAGGTCCATATTTAAAGACATTTAGCCAGATAACTTATGAGATATCCTGCAAAATGCTGACTTTTGAATATTTTGAATAATTTAGCTGGATAATGTAGAGGTGTTCTGGGACAAAGTTAAGTTAACTGGATAGTTGTCCAGCTAACTCCGATATTCAGAGGTAGCCAGCTAACACTGCTGTTTTTGGTAGGTTCGAGGGTGAGAAGAGAGCGTGACTGAGAGTGGGAGAGGGAGAAAATGAAATTGCCAGTGAGCATTGGTATGGGTGTTAGGGTGCTTTGAAAAGGTTTTCCTCTGAAGCTGTCATCACTGCACTGTGAAAATTACACTCATTAGACTTGTAGAATTATTGAAGCTAAAGTAAGCTTAACATATGTTCACACTTACAGCAGTGCAGCAGCCCTTTTGCAGAAGGCCTTAATGATGGATGTCCAGACCCAGGAGAGCGAGAAGGAGTGAAAGCAGCAGCAGCAGCCACAGACTCAGGAGGCACTGCAGGCACTGCAATCCCCAGGTTCACCCAGCCCACTCAATGTGTCCCTCAACATCTCTGGCTTCATGAAGCAGCCTAGTCAGGAATGGGAGCCAATAGATTCTGCACAACCTCGAACTAACACACCACAGCGCCAGCCTAAAGCCCTCGGCAGAAGCAGCCCAGAATTTCTGTCATTTCACATTTGGAGGCCCAAATTTCTGCACTCCACACCACCATAACAGCACCATCACTAGGAGTCAAATATCCATTGAGAGACCTCACTGCACAATGTTAATATCCATAAAGAGACATCACTGCACAATGTAAATAAGTTACCTCTGTAAATTTTTACGCTACTATCCTTATTTCCTTCCTCTCCCAGTTCTACAACCTTGTTTTATTGTAACTTTTGCTTCCGTTGCACTTGTTAAAAGAACAGTTTTTGCACCCCCTGTTATATGTAAACCGGCATGATATGATCTTATCATGAATGCCGGTATAGAAAAACCTTAAATAAATAAATAAAAAATAAATTAACAACATCCCTGCCACCAACAGATGTGTCCATGCATGAGCAGCTGGACCAGTTGGAAAGAAGGCATGGGGTATACCTCCAACACATACGGGTAGAGCTAGTGCACCTCAGGAGGGTGGTGAACAGGCAGAGCCAGGACCTGTGAGATCAGACTGCCACAGATACGCAGGGTGTTACAATGCTAGCTGCATCAATCAATATTATGACCAATGTGCTGACACAGATCCTTCAAAGGATGCCTGAGCAACCATCTGAATCTTCCCCAGAATCACTGGAGTCCACGCCCCACAGCAGTCCCTTGGCTGACAGATGCCCGAGGGGTAGGCCCCTAAAAGACATGCCCTCCCCAAGTGGCAAGCCATGATGTGGCAAAGGGCCATGAAGCATCAAAGGTGGATTCATCAAATGCCAAATAAGAAGGGTTGTACCAAAAATCCTGGGTGGGCCCCTCTACAGAGTTCCTGTGTCAGCTAGATGTGCTGGGTCTGTCTTCACCACAGAGTTCCTGTGCCAGCAAGCAGAAGGGATGGTCTACTGTGAGCCATTGTGGTTCTGCATCCTAACTCTAAAGCCTTCCTCGATGCTTTTCCATATTCCATCCTCCTTGATGCAGCCTCCAATCATGGTCCAGCTGCTGCCTCTTCTCATTATGTCTCATCTCCTGCTCCTGATGCTGGTGTCTCATCTCATCTCAAGCTGCTGTTGCCTCCAAGATGCTGTGTTTCATCTCATCTCAGCTCATGCTGCTACTACCTCCATGCTGCTGTGTCTATTCCTGGGCCTCCTGACTCCATGCTACTGTGTCTTCTCCTGGGCCTCCTGCCTCCATGCTGCTGGGTCTTTTCCTGGTCCTACTGCCTTCTTGCTGAACTCTGCTGCCTAGGATCTTAGGCTGTCCTCTTGAGTGACTCTATCAACATGGACTGTCTGAGGCCTTCACTTAAACTCTGCTGCCTTGGCCCTTAGGCTGTTCCCTTGAGTGCACTCTTTCAACACGGACTGTCTGGGGCCTTTTCCTACCCATCACATAGCTTTGCTAATAAAATGGTCACTGGTTTGAAAAATAGAATTCCTGGTTGGCTGCTTTCATTATGTAATTTTTGTGTTAACAATTCACTAGGTACAAGGTTTGCCCTCTATATGACCTTGCATGCTAGAATGCCCTTGCACATTTCAACTAGTGTTGGAGTCATTTCTTGTTACTTTTGCTGAGGATGTATATAGAGGTTAGATGCATGGATTCAGAGTTTTCACCCAGTCACAGACTAGTTTGAAGGCCAACCTCTGAGTAAACTCCTATTTACTGTCTTGCATTGTGAAATGTTTACGAACAGGCAAGAGTCTGTTTATATAGTTATCCCACTAAGTCTCTGATGAGAAAGCTAGCAATTAACTTATACTAACGCCTGAGAGAGAAAGTGGAGGCCACGCAACTGTGCCTGAAATTTGATAAGAACTCAGAGGGAAGGAACGCCACTGTTTCCACAAGCATTTTGTAGTGTATAAGGAGAGATAGTGAGAGAGAGAGAGAGAGAGAGAAAGAGGGAAGAGAGCCCTGGACATGATGGTACAGGCTGATCCTTTGGAAATGTAAGCTTCTTATAGCTATGTAGCAATTGCTAGTATCTACCATTACATCTTCTGTGTAATTTGATTTTATTTGTTCTATCCTCCTATTGCTCAAATAAACTCACTTTCCTAAATGCCTGAAACTGTGTTGTACTGAATCCAAATTTGTGAGTGGCTCTTTGTGTTGGGAATTAGCTCCTGGGTTCAAGCCCCCATGTAGAATCCCAGTAATTGTGTGTGGCTATCTGTAAAGGGAATAAGTTCCTGGGTTCAAGCCCCTAGGTATAATCCCAGTAATTGTGTATGTTTATATGGGATAAGGTCCTCAGGTAGCCCCCAGCATAAACATCAGTGAGATTAGCCCCCCCCCCCCCCTCTCGTCAGAGCCACTGGGCAGAATACCAGTGTGCACGGTCTAATCCTGTAACAACTAGCCACTTATCTAACAGGCAAGACCATATGAGCTAGGCCATACAAGTGAATGCTCAGTGTATGCTCCTAAGAAGACAGCAAAAGTCATTACTAGGGACCTTCAATATTAGCTGTGTTACCTTCTTCACACTGCATATTGTTAGCTAACTCCTAATTACGTGAGATGGACAGTAGCTAGCTGGCAAACACAGTATATTGTGTACATGTAGAGCTTGTGTGATGTTAAGGGGAAGTTAGAGTCATCATCACACAAGACTAGATCTTCAGTCTCCTTGTGTCATGTCTCAAAGGCTATCTGTACCCAACCCAGGGCGAGCGGAACCACTAGGTGAGCTAGGTCTGTGCCTAGAATGCCGATATTTAGGGGGGGCACTGCCGCTGCTCGCAACCAATTCAGGTGGCATAAATTTGAAAGGGCAAAAAGTACCCCTTCAAAATTCTGCCCAGCCCACGCCTCACACTGCCTCCCCCCATCGTGCCACCCTCTCGATGCTCCTGGGGCCTCGGCTGCCACTAACCAAAATGGCGCCGGTGGCCTTTAGCCCCTACCATGTGACAGGGGCCAACCAATGGCACCGGTAGCCCCTGTCATATGGTAGGGACTGAAGGCCACCGGCGTCATTTTGATTAGTGGCAGCCGATGACCCAGGAGTGGCAGATCACTCCCGGGCTCCCCGCTGGATCAGGTGTTTTGAGAGGGTTTTTTGGGGGGTGGGGGAGTGGCGGCATGTGGTCCCTGCCCCTGGAGTCAGGGCTGCGACCGGGGTTGGGGCTGGGGGTGGCACAACGGGGACAGCGGGGGGGAGGACGGGATGGCACAAGGCTGAAGGTGCCTAGGGCGCCCAATCCCCTTGCACCGGCCCTGACCCAACCATTTGTAGCTTTCACACTAAACCAAATATGAAGTCTGCTTGCTGATTGTTGGAACAGAGTGTCAGTTGCTGAGTGAAAACTAGGGAGGAGGAGTGAGGGAATATTATCATGTCGAGAATGTCCACAGGCCAACAGCAGAGGCCTAGAGGGCTGCTGCTGCTTGGGACCAGGCAGACTTCCACAGACTGGCTGGCACCCCTGTACTGGCATGGCTTGGGAATCTTTATAATATGTGTAAGGTAAGAATGACTTTGCAGGTAGCATCCAGATCCCGAAGCAACCCACTACAGGGATGGCAGTCAGTCTGTGGAAGTCTGCCTGGTCCCAAGCAGTAGCAGCCTTCTATGCCCTCTGCTCTTCACCTGTGGACATTCTCAACAAGACACTACTCCCTCACTCCTCCTCCCTAGTTGTTACACAGCAGCTGGCACTCTGTTCCAACAGTCAGCAAGAACACAGCAGTGTCAAAGGGAAAGGTTGGTTAGTATGCAAGTGAAGCACCGAAAGTGCAAAACAAAACCTGTCCCCCTAGATTCTGCAAAAAATAAAGGATCCGCAAATTACAGGAAGTCAGTAGTGAAACTACAATATATAAATTCTGAGACACATGTAAAGTGGGACAAGAAGCTTTCAATGGCACGAGATCTTCTTTTAATCATTGGTCTCAGTGGGCTGTTTTTAGAAGACGCTTCCTTATCAGAAGCTGTCAGTGTGCACTTAAAGTCTATGAGTACTTAGAAAAGGGTTGCTTCGATGTCTGAAGTTAACCCAGAAGATGTACTTATCTTGCAGCTTGTATCCGTTGATGAGCCTTGAAATAATGTTGGCAGAATGGATAAGTCCGATGTAGTTCCGACACTAAGTGTTTCAGAGAGAAACCTTGAACTCAAGGCCCCTGTTGTGCAGCACTGTGCCACCCACCAAACTCTGGGTAGCCTGCACATCCTCAAATAACTGGACTATAAGTTCCACTCCAAGTACTAGGTGGAAAAGCCTCTGTGATGGTGATTGCATAGTGTGTATTACAGGCAAATGTCAACTAATATGCACATAAGACTGAATATTTGATGTATCACGCTGGCAACTTTTACATCTCCACCCCTCTTTCAATGCTAGGTATAAACAGAGGACTAGAGGAAATTTTAGAGTACAAGGCATGAGGCCATTCATACTGCAGCCCATATGGTCAACAATCAGAGGTACCCCTTCTCAAGAGTGGAAGGACTTGATCACTGCGGTCCAAAAGCAGTGTGCACAAAATGAATTCACACACACTGCCTGTTCTGGGATATGGATTTCTGTGGTAGGGAAGGACCTCTGAGTGCAACAGCACTCCCAGACACAGAGATTGACAGAGGCTAACACAGCATGTCACTCACCCTGACACACTTATCTTTTAAGTATATTCAATATTCAAATATGCCTAGTATATGCCCCTCCAAACCTTCTTGAACAAAATCCTTCACCTCTCATCGAATACATTACAGTCAACCTGAACTCAGACACTCCTACCATCATCCTAGGTGACTTTAACCTACACGTAGACGACACCAACCCCTAGTCATCCTGTGAAGCCCTACTTAACTCATTGAATGCAATAGGCTTCCAGCAACTCATTAACACCCCCACACATAAAGCGGGACATTCTCTCGACCTGATATTCATTAACGCCCCTATCCACGCACCCCAACCCCCATTCTGCACACCCGTTCCATGGTCTGATCACCCGTTCCATGGTCTGAACACAGCTATACTAACTGCACGAACCACATTCTCTGGCAACAAATTCCAGAGTTTAATTGTGCGTTGAGTAAAAAAGAACTTTCTCTGATTAGTTTTAAATGTGCCCCATGCTAACTTCATGGAGTGCCCCCTAGTCTTTCTACTATCCGAAAGAGTAAATAACCGATTCACATCTACCCGTTCTAGACCTCTCATGATTTTAAACACCTCTATCATGACATATCCCCCCTCAGTCGTCTCTTCTCCAAGCTGAAAAGTCCTAACCTCTTTAGTCTTTCCTCATAGGGGAGTTGTTCCATTTCCTTTATCATTTTGGTAGCCCTTCTCTGTACCTTCTCCATCGCAATTATATCTTTTTTGAGATGCGGCGACCAGAATTGTACACAGTATTCAAGGTGCGGTCTCACCATGGAGCGATACAGAGGCATTATGACATTTTCCGTTTTATTCATCATTCCTTTTCTAATAATTCCCAACATTCTGTTTGCTTTTTTGACTGCCGCAGCACACTGCACCGACAATTTCAATGTGTTATCCACTATGACACCTAGATCTCTTTCTTGGGTTGTAGCACCTAATATGGAACCCAACATTGTGTAATTATAGCATGGGTTATTTTTCCCTATATGCATCACCTTGCACTTATCCACATTAAATTTCATCTGCCATTTGGATGCCCAATTTTCCAGTCTCACAAGGTCTTCCTGCAATTTATCACAATCTGCTTGTGATTTAACTACTCTGAACAATTTTGTGTCATCTGCAAATTTGATTATCTCACTCGTCGTATTTCTTTCCAGATCATTTATAAATATATTGAACAGTAAGGGTCCCAATACAGATCCCTGAGGCACTCGACTGTCCACTCCCTTCCACTGAGAAAATTGCCCATTTAATCCTACTCTGTTTCCTGTCTTTTAGCCAGTTTGCAATCCATGAAAGGACATCGCCACCTATCCCATGACTTTTTACTTTTCCTAGAAGCCTCTCATGAGGAAGTTTGTCAAACGCCTTCTGAAAATCCAAGTATACTATATCTACCGGTTCACCTTTATCCACATGTTTATTAACTCCTTCAAAAAAGTGAAGCAGATTTGTGAGGCAAGACTTGCCCTGGGTAAAGCCATGCTGACTTTGTTCCATTAAACCATGTCTTTCTATATGTTCTGTGATTTTGATGTTTAGAACACTTTCCACTATTTTTCCTGGCACTGAAGTCAGGCTAACCGGTCTGTAGTTTCCCGGATCGCCCCTGGAGCCCTTTTTAAATATTGGGGTTACATTTGCTATCCTCCAGTCTTCAGGTACAATGGATGATTTTAATGATAAGTTACAAATTTTTACTAATAGGTCTGAAATTTCATTTTTTAGTTCCTTCAGAACTCTGGGGTGTATACCATCCGGTCCAGGTGATTTACTACTCTTCAGTTTGTCAATCAGGCCTACCACATCTTCTAGGTTCACCGTGATTTGATTCAGTCCATCTGAATCATTACCCATGAAAACCTTCTCCATTACGGGTACCTCCCCAACATCCTCTTCAGTAAACACCGAAGCAAAGAAATCATTTAATCTTTCCGCGATGGCCTTATCTTCTCTAAGTGCCCCTTTAACCCCTCGATCATCTAATGGTCCAACTGACTCCCTCACAGGCTTTCTGCTTCGGATATATTTAAAAAAGTTTTTACTGTGAGTTTTTGCCTCTACAGCCAACTTCTTTTCAAATTCTCTTTTAGCCTGTCTTGTCAATGTCTTACATTTAACTTGCCAATGTTTATGCTTTATCCTATTTTCTTCTGTTGGATCCTTCTTCCAATTTTTGAATGAAGATCTTTTGGCTAAAATAGCTTCTTTCACCTCCCCTTTTAACCATGCCAGTAATCATTTTGCCTTCTTTCCACCTTTCTTAATGTGTGGAATACATCTGGACTGTGCTTCTAGAATTGTATTTTTTAACAATGACCACGCCTCTTGGACATTTTTTACTTTTGTAGCTGCTCCTTTCAGTTTTTTTCTAACAATTTTTCTCATTTTATCAAAGTTTCCCTTTTGAAAGTTTAGCACGAGAGCCTTGTATTTGCACACTGTTCCTTTTCCAGTCATTAAATCAAATTTGATCATATTATGATCACTATTGCCAAGCGGCCCCACCACTGTTACCTCTCTCACCAAGTCCTGTGCTCCACTGAGAATTAGATCTAAAATTGCTCCCTCTCTCGTCGGATCCTGAACCAATTGCTCCATAAAGCTATCATTTATTCCATCCAGGAACGTTATCTCTCTAGCGTGACCCGATGATACATTTACCCAGTCTATATTGGGGTAATTGAAGTCTTCAAGAACACTGGTGCAAGTAAATCAGTATATTTTCCATCCAATTATAAATCACTGTTTTATTATTGTAAATGTTCCAATATCCTTACTGTGGCAACTCCATACAAAGTAACAGTCAAGAGTTACAGGTCCCCCGACACGGTCCCGTGTTTCGCGGTGGCTGCATCGGGAGGGACCGGATGACATTCAAAATCTGGAATATAACATGAGTAATCAAACATGGAAAAAAGGCTGGCTGCAGGAAAACGGGTTACAGTAAGTAATCACATACCTTGTAGACAATCATCAGGAGCGCGGGCATCCTCTGCATTTGGCAAACATTTAAAGGGCAAAAAAGGCGCGAAAGCTAGCTCTCGCGAGATGCTGAGAGTGACAGAAGGACACCTGTAATCGGGTTAACAAATTAACAAAAACTGATAAAACAGTACCGGTGAATATTCACATGTTTTATAAAACGGGCATCAGGGGAGGCGCTCTCAGCATTAAAAATTTTAAACAAGCAGAAGGACACAGAAGAAACCGTGCTCCCAAGATGCTATAATTGACAGGCAGACACCTATAGAACAACAACAGAGATACTAGTAAAACTGATACCACTCGATATCTTTGTTGAGACCATGGGGGGAAACTGAGTTAAGGGTGAAGATCCAGCGCTGCTCTCTCCGACCTAGCTTGCCTGGAAAATCTCCACCTCGTAAGGGGGGCGAGACCACCTCTAATACAAGGAAGGAGAGGTCAGCGATGGAGTGTCCAGCCTGGATCCAATGCATAACAAGGGGTTCGTCAGTTCTAGATGATCTGATGTTGGAGCAGTGCTCAATTATACGTGTCTTGATCATCCGTGAGGTTTTTCCCACGTAAATAAACGAGCAGGGACAATAAATCACGTAAACAACACCTTTGGTACAGCAATTTGATTGGGAGTATAATTTGAACTCACGTCCAGACCCCGGGTGTTTAAATACTGTCAGTGACTCTGTGTGACTGCACATCGTGCAGCGGCCACAGGGGTTATGACCACCAATGGTGCGTGAGTGGTGTTGCATGGGTGATGAGGATGTATGGACAAGACGATCTCTCAAATTTGTGGCTCTTTTGAAAGTAAAGCGAGGGGGACCATGCATGAAATCAGTGAGAGATAGGGCCGACCAATGCCGTTTAATCATGTTCACAATGGATCTTCCGACAGTGGAGAAGGGGAGAATGCAGTTATGGGAGATATCATCTGACTGTGTGGAGGGACTGAAAAGCCAGTCTCGGTGTGTGTACAAGGCCTGTTTAAAGGCCTTTTTTACAATCCGGGCTGGATATCCCCTTTCGACAAACCGGGTAAACAAGCCGTCTGCTTGGGAAAGAAATTCCATCCGTGAGGAGCAAAAGCGCCGAAGCCTTAGAAATTGCCCCATCGGTATGTTGTCCCGGAGTGCCCGGGGGTGACAACTATTGTAAGCAAGCAGCGTGTTTCGATCAGTGTTCTTGCGAAATAGGGTAGTGTCAAAACGTTCCCCATTCCAGGAAATCGAAATGTCCAAAAAGGATATCTTAGAGGGGTGCATGCAGTGATTGAATTGAATATGGGAATTAATTGAATTCACCCAATCCAAGAACATGAGAAATTGTATGTTAGAACCTGTCCAGATGATAAAAATATCGTCTATGTAGCGAAGCCAGACATGGATGAATTGAGACCAGCTAGACGAGTAGATATAAGCGGTTTCATAATCATCCATGTATAGGCACGCCAAACTGGGCGCCATGGTAGCGCCCATGGCTGTCCCCTTGATCTGTTGGTATATCACATCTTGGAAACGAAAAAAATTTTTAGTCAGTGCAATTTCCGCAAGTTGTACCAAAAACGACGTGGTGACCCTGTGTGGTGGACGTGTATTGAGCACTTTTTCAATAACAGTGAGGGCCTCACTTTGAGGAATGTTTGAGTAAAGTGAAACCACATCCAATGTAATCAAAAAGATGGGCTGAGAAACTTCAATTTCTGATAATAATGTCATAAAGTGGGAGGAGTCCCGGACATAAGATCTGATACGAGGTACCAAAGGTTTCAAAAAAACGTCCACAAATTGGGACAGTGGTTCAAGCAAGGATCCAATGCCGGACACAATGGGGCGACCCGGGGGGTGTGTCAAAGACTTATGTATCTTGGGGAGGGTATAAAACAAAGGCATAACTGGATAGGAGGAAATCAAAAATTTGGCTTCCTTATTGGTGATCATGTGGGAATCAAGGGCTGATTGAACAACAGATTTAATATCCTGAAATAGGGATTCCGTGGGGTCTGATGGAAGGGGAATGTAAAAAGAAGTGTCCCCAAGTTGTCTCAACACCTCCGCTTCATAGTCTAATCTGTCTAGGATTACAATACCACCCCCCTTATCAGCTGGCTTAATGACAATGGTAGTGTCATTGGAAAGATTTCTGAGGGCAGCAGCCTCGTTTTTGGGGAGGTTATGCCGGATATACTGGGGTTGTGAACAGATCATGGCGGCATCTCTGCATACAAGGCGCTCAAAGGCACCCAGGGTGACATCCCCCACCCCAGGGGGAGACCATTTAGACTTAGTGTGCACCACAGATGAATCATACGATGGTGGAGAGTCTTCAAAAAATAGTTTTAGCTTAAGTATACGAAAAAATCGGTGTAGGTGCACCTGAAGATCAAAAGGATCCCCTTTGTGGGTGGGAACAAATGAAAGTCCCCGATGAAGGACGTGTCGTTCAGCCGCGGATAGCTGGCGTGAAGAGAGGTTGAACACAGTTTCTTCCTTTATTGCCAGAGATCCGCCTGGGTCCGGGGGGGCCGAGATGAACGATTCTGAAGGTTGTTCTGCAAAGACGGAGCAGCTCGCTGGCGAAGCTTCGCTGGCGAAGTTAAACGGGCCTTGTACACACACCGAGACTGGCTTTTCAGTCCCTCCACACAGTCAGATGATATCTCCCATAACTGCATTCTCCCCTTCTCCACTGTCGGAAGATCCATTGTGAACATGATTAAACAGCATTGGTCGGCCCTATCTCTCACTGATTTCATGCATGGTCCCCCTCGCTTTACTTTCAAAAGAGCCACAAATTTGAGAGATCGTCTTGTCCATACATCCTCATCACCCATGCAACACCACTCACGCACCATTGGTGGTCATAACCCCTGTGGCCGCTGCACGATGTGCAGTCACACAGAGTCACTGACAGTATTTAAACACCCGGGGTCTGGACGTGAGTTCAAATTATACTCCCAATCAAATTGCTGCACCAAAGGTGTTGTTTACGTGATTTATTGTCCCTGCTCGTTTATTTACGTGGGAAAAACCTCACGGATGATCAAGACACGTATAATTGAGCACTGCTCCAACATCAGATCATCTAGAACTGACGAACCCCTTGTTATGCATTGGATCCAGGCTGGACACTCCATCGCTGACCTCTCCTTCCTTGTATTAGAGGTGGTCTCGCCCCCCTTACGAGGTGGAGATTTTCCAGGCAAGCTAGGTCGGAGAGAGCAGCGCTGGATCTTCACCCTTAACTCAGTTTCCCCCCATGGTCTCAACAAAGATATCGAGTGGTATCAGTTTTACTAGTATCTCTGTTGTTGTTCTATAGGTGTCTGCCTGTCAATTATAGCATCTTGGGAGCACGGTTCTTCTGTGTCCTTCTGCTTGTTTAAAATTTTTAATGCTGAGAGCGCCTCCCCTGATGCCCGTTTTATAAAACATGTGAATATTCACCGGTACTGTTTTATCAGTTTTTGTTAATTTGTTAACCCGATTACAGGTGTCCTTCTGTCACTCTCAGCATCTCGCGAGAGCTAGCTTTCGCGCCTTTTTTGCCCTTTAAATGTTTGCCAAATGCAGAGGATGCCCGCGCTCCTGATGATTGTCTACAAGGTATGTGATTACTTACTGTAACCCGTTTTCCTGCAGCCAGCCTTTTTTCCATGTTTGATTACTCATGTTATATTCCAGATTTTGAATGTCATCCGGTCCCTCCCGATGCAGCCACCGCGAAACACGGGACCGTGTCGGGGGACCTGTAACTCTTGACTGTTACTTTGTATGGAGTTGCCACAGTAAGGATATTGGAACATTTACAATAATAAAACAGTGATTTATAATTGGATGGAAAATATACTGATTTACTTGCACCAGTGTTCTTGAGTACTTGCTTATGTGCAAGTTGTGCTTCTGCTTATGATTGGGTAATTGAAGTCTCCCATTATTACTGCACTACCAATTTGGTTAGCTTCCCTAATTTCTCTTAGCATTTCACTGTCCATCTCACCATCTTGACCAGGTGGACGGTAGTATACCCCTATCACTGTAGTCTTCCCTGACACACAAGGGATTTCTACTAGGGATGTGAATCGTTTTTTAACGATTAAAATTATCGTCCGATAATGTTAATATCGTCTTAAATCGTTATAGAACACAATACAATAGAAATTCTAACGATTTATCGTTAAAAATCGTTAAATCGTGTTAGTGCGCACTAACGGGAGTTAGTGCGCACTAACTCGAGTTAGTGCGCACTAACTGAAAATGATACAAATTGACACTTTCCAGGTCAGTAAAGGTCAGTTAGGAATGAATATGTGTTCCTATTGGCTGGCTGCCCTCTTATCTATTGATGTTAACCAGGTTCCCACTGAGGTGATGGTTGGGGGGATGGGAAATGGAAATGGAAACTCAGGAACACTAACAGAAAATGATACAAATTATTGACACTTTCCAGGTCAGTAAAGGTCAGTTAGGAATGAATATGTATTCCTATTGGCTGGCTGCCCTCTTATCTATTGATGTTACCAAGGTTCCAACTGAGGTGATGGTTGGGGGGATGGGAAATGGAAACTGTTGGTACTTGACAAAAAAAGTAATGTGATCAGTCAATATGACTAGAACCTGTGCCCTATTCCTGATACCAGGGGTGTTGTGATCTTCCTGCACTCAGTGCCCTATCCCTGATACCAGTCTGAGACAGCTCCCTCCCTGCATTACTAGTGAGAGGCTGGCTTCACAGACAGGGGGGAGCTGCCTGACCCTCACTCCTGACTTCCCCCATGTCCCAGCCAGTGAATGGTGTGTGGGTGAGGGGGGGGGAGGATGGTGAAGTCTGAGACAGCTCCCTCCCTGCATTACTAGTGAGAGGCTGGCTTCACAGACAGGGGGGAGCTGCCTGACCCTCACTCCTCCGGGGTATTGTGATCTTCCTGCACACAGTGCCCTATCCCTGATACCAGGGGTGTTGAGATCTTCCTGCACACAGTGCCCTATCCCTATTAATACCAGGAGTGTTGTGATCTTCCTGCACGCAGTGCCCTATCCCTAATACCAGGGCTGTTGTGATCTTCCTGCATGCAGTGCCCTATCCCTGATACCGGGATGTGTGCAAGAAGATCACAACACCCCCGGTATCAGGAATAGGGCACTGTGTGCAGGAAGATCACAACACCCCTGGTATCAGGAATAGGGCACTGTGTGCAGGAAGATCACAACACCCCTGGTATTAGGGATAGGGCACTGTGTGCAGGAAGATCACAACACTCCTGGTATTAATAGGGATAGGGCACTGTGTACATGAAGATCACAACACCCCTGGTGCCAGGGTTAGGGCACTGTGTGCAAGAAGATCACAACACTCCTGGTATTAATAGGGATAGGGCACTGTGTGCAGGAAGATCACAACACCCCTGGTGTCAGGGTTAGGGCACTGTGTGCAGGAAGATCACAACACTCCTGGTATTAATAGGGATAGGGCACTGTGTGCAGGAAGATCACAACACCCCTGGTGCCAGGGTTAGGGCACTGTGTGCAGGAAGATCACAACACTCCTGGTATTAATAGGGATAGGGCACTGTGTGCAGGAAGATCACAACACCCCTGGTGCCAGGGTTAGGGCACTGTGTGCAGGAAGATCACAACACTCCTGGTATTAATAGGGATAGGGCACTGTGTGCAGGAAGATCACAACACCCCTGGTGCCAGGGTTAGGGCACTGTGTGCAGGAAGATCACAACACTCCTGGTATTAATAGGGATAGGGCACTGTGTGCAGGAAGATCACAACACCCCTGGTGCCAGGGTTAGGGCACTGTGTGCAGGAAGATCACAACACTCCTGGTATTAATAGGGATAGGGCACTGTGTGCAGGAAGATCACAACACCCCTGGTGCCAGGGTTAGGGCCCTCTGTGCAGGAAGATCACAACACTCCTGGTATTAATAGGGATAGGGCACTGTGTGCAGGAAGATCACAATACCCCTGGTATCAGGGTTAGGGCACAAGTTCTAGTCACATTGACTGATCACATTACTTGTTTTGTCAAGCTACCAACTGTTTCCATTTCCCATCCCCCATATACTGTCAGTGGGAACCTTGTTAACATGAATAAATAAGAGGGCAGCCAATAGGAATACATATTCATTCCTAAACTGACCTTAACTGACCTGAAAAGTGTCAAATTGTATCATTTTCAGTTAGTGCGCACTAACTCGAGTTAGTGCGCACTAATCGGAAAAAACGATTTTTAACGATTTTTTAACTAAAAAATCGTGCCTAACACGATTTTCTTGCCCTGCCACACGATTTCTATCGTTAAGACGATATGGAACACGATTCACATCCCTAATTTCTACCCATAAAGATTCAATTTTGTATTTAGTCTCATGCAGGATGTTTATCCTGTTGGACTCTATGCCATCCCGGACATAAAGTGCCACACCTCCTCCCGAGTGCTCCTCTCTGTCATTGCAATATAATTTGTACCCCGGTATAGCACTGTCCCATTGGTTATCCTCTTTCCACCATGTCTCTGAGATGCCAATTAAGTCTATGTCATCATTTACTGCTATACATTCTAATTCTCCCATCTTACTTCTTAGACTTCTGGCATTAGCATATAAACATTTCAAAGTTTGTTTTTTGTTTGTATTTTTATTCTGCTTTTTAATTGAAAGGGATAAGTTAGAATTTTTTAGGTCAGGTGAGTTTTTAGTTACAGGCACTTGGACTACTTTTCTAATTATTGGAACCTCACTGTTGGGATGCCCTAATTCTAATGCATCATTAGTATCCTTTAAAGATACCTCTCTCCGAACCATGCGCTGCTGAGCTAGTATAGCTGTGTTTAAAAAAGGATTGGATAAGTTCTTGGAGGAGAAGTCCATTACCTGCTATTAAGTTCACTTAGGGGTAGATTTTCAGAGCCCTGCTCGCCTAAATCCGCGGATTTAGGCGAGCAGGGCCCTGCGCGCCGGGAAGCCTATTTTACATAGGCCTCCCGGCGCGCGCAGAGCCCCGGGACTCACGTAAGTCCCGGGGTTCTCGGAGGGGGGCGTGTCGGGGGCGTGTTGGGGGGCGGGCCCGGTCGGCGCGGCGTTCCGGGGGCGTGTCGGCAGCGTTTTGGGGGCGGGTACGGGGCGTGGCTACGGCCCGGGGGCGTGGCCGCGCCCTCCGTACCCGCCCCCAGGTCGCGGCCCGGCGCGCAGCAGGCCCGCTGGCGCGCGGGGATTTACGTCTCCCTCCGGGAGGCGTAAATCCCCCCGACAAAGGTAAGGGGGGGGGTGTAGATAGGGCCGGGTGGGTGGGTTAGGTAGGGGAAGGGAGGGGAAGGTGAGGGGAGGGCAAAGGAAAGTTCCCTCCGAGGCCGCTCCGATTTCGGCGCGGCCTTGGAGGGAACGGGGGGAGGCAGCGCGGCTCGGCGCGCGCAGGCTATACAAAATCGATAGCCTTGCGCGCGCCGATCCAGGATTTTAGTGGATACGCGCGGCTCCGCGCGTATCTACTAAAATCCAGCGTACTTTTGCTTGAGTCTGATGCGCAAGCAAAAGTAGGCTGATCGCGCTTCTTTTAAAATCTACCCCTTAGAGAATAGCCACTGCCATTAGCAATGGTTACATGGAATAGACTTAGTTTTTGGGTACTTGCCAGGTTCTTGTGGCCTGGATTGGCCACTGTTGGAAACAGGATGCTGGGCTTGATGGACCCTTGGTCTGACCCAGTATGGCATTTTCTTATGTTCTTATGTTCTTATAAAAAAACGCTTACACATAAACACCCCCACTACAACCCCGCCCCCCAAACACAACAAAAGCATCCAATTTAGGAAATCCTGCAATAAGGATGACTTAACCGCCACCCTCCTGGACTCCCTCCACAATTTAGACCTTACCAACCTTGACATAGCCCTTTCATCCTGGACCAGTCTCACAACAAACATAGCTAACAATCTCTGCCCTCTCACTTCCAAGGAAATAAACCACACACAACATGCAAAAAATCCTTGGTACACCCCACTCCTAAAAAAACCTTAAACTCGACCTTAGACTACTTGAAAGAAAATGGCGCAAGAACCCCTCTCCCACCCTTCTTGCTCTATACAGATCCGCCTTTCACCCCTAATGAATAACAATCATCAAGAATAAACGTGACTATTATGCTGCAAAAATACATGACTACCAATATAACCCTAAGGCCCTATTCGCCTACATCACAGAACTTATCAAAACAACCCCCCCCCCCCCTCCATACCAGACAATGACTCCAAAGTCAAAGGCTAAAAACTCGCACAATTCTTTCACAACAAAATAGAGAATCTCCTGCTTCGATTCTCCACCCCTGCCCCCCTAGCATTCCCTATACTTACCAACCAGAACCATGCCATGGACACACTAGACACTACTTCTGCTCTAGAAATCGAAAACACATTTAAAAAGCTCAAACCCTCCTCACACCCCTATAACACCTTACCCTCCAAAGCCCTGTTAGACATCTCAAACATAATCACCAAACCACTAGCGCAAATAATCAACTGCTCTCTCACCCGATACACTAAAACTTGCCATGGTCAAACCTATTCCAAAAAAAACCCAACCTTAACACCTCAGACCTCGCCAACTACTGACCTATCTCCAACCTGCCCCTCCTCGCCAAAGTCATGGAAAAAGTGGTTAACGCCCAACTCTCAGCCTACCTCGAAACTCACAATATACTCGCTCCCAGTGTTGTGAGTGAACAGTTTAGTGGACCCTTAGTCTGACCTATGAGAGACTGGGGAGAGGTGAACTATAGTCTCTGGAGAGTGACAGGTCGGGAGGCGGATACCAGGCAGCAGCTGGAGGTGAGGTTCACCCTGGAAGCTGGTACTCCCCCCCAGGAGGAGCCTGTAGGAGCCCAGCTGCTGGGACTTAGGTGATTCACCCTGGAAGCTGGTACTCCCCCGGTGGGAGCCCATAGGAGCCTGGCCGCTGGGACTTAGGAGATCACGGAAGATGGATCTGGAGCAGGCAGGCAGGGATCAGGAGACAGGCAGGAACTGAAGCAGGTTAGGACTGAAGCAAGCAGGAGCTGAAGCAGAACTGGCTACTGGAACCAGACAGGAACTGAAGCAGGACTGGATACTGGAACCAGACAGGAGCTGAAGCAGGACTGGCTACTGGAACCAGACTGGAGCTGAAGCAGGACTGGCTCTGGAACCAAGCTGGAACTGAAGCAGAACAGGTTACTGCAAGCAAGCCAGACAGAAGCAAGACTTGGGCATGGAGCGAAGCAAGTCTCAGGCAGGAACGGAGTTGCTAACACAATAGCACACTCCGGGGCACTGAACAACAGAGAACCGCAAGGAACCCCATTGCAAGGAAAAGTCCTGGGCTCCGCGGCGGCCTTACATAGGCCATGGCGTCTGACGTCATGGATAGGGCGGAGCTTCCAGTGGTGGGAAACGGCCTTCATAAGCGCGGATCGTGCATGCACGCGCGCCTAGGGAGAAGGCATCCAGGCAGGGTTTCTCGGCGTCGTCCCCTCCCTGGGGATGCCGCGAAACAGGCCGCAGACCCTTGGAGACGGGCCGGGACCAAGGAGGTAATGGCCTAGTCGCGGCTGCCGCAACTGGGACCGCAATAGTATCCCCCCCCTTACGCACCCTCTTAGCAGGCCCGGGTTTACCTGGGTGGTCTTGATGGAAGGCTTTCAATAAGTCCTTATCAAGGATGTTGCAGGCTGGCTCCCATGTGTTGTCCTCGGATCCACAACCTTCCCAGGCGATGAGGTACTCCCAGCGACGTTGATGGAATCTGACATCTAGAACCTCCCGGACTTGGTAGGTGGTGTTTCCTGGCACGGAAGGGTCTGCAGATTCGGGAGCTCGGGGATGGTACCTAGAGAGGATGAGAGGCTTCAAAAGCGATACATGCATCGAGGAGGGTAAATGCAAGTGATAGGAAACAGCTCCTACGCGCTCGGCAAGGCGGAATGGTCCACAGAACCTGGGGGCGAGTCTGTGGGAAGGAATCTGAATTTGTAGATTCTTTGTACTCAGCCAAACACAGTCCCCAGGTAGGTAGACTGGTACTGGCTGACGGTGGCTGTCTGCCCATCTTTTGGCAGCAAGGGCAGCTCTTTGCATCTTCTATTGGATAGACGTCCAGAGGGCAAGTAACTGGCAGAGGGCAGAGAGTTGCACTGCTGGCAGTGCGCTGGGTTCAGGCAAGGGCAAGGGCGGCCGAAGTTGCTTCCCATAGACAGATAAGAAGGGAGATCTTCCTGTAGCAGAGTGTGTATGATTGTTGTATGAAAATTCCGCTCAAGGGAGAAGTTTGGCCCAATTGTCTTGTCTTTCATTTACAAAGGAGCGCAGGAAGGTCTTCATAGTCCGGTTCGTACGTTCAGTCTGCCCGTTACTCTGAGGGTGGAAGGCTAATGAGAAACTCAATTGGATCTTGAAGCGTTTACATAACGCCTTCCAGTAGCGGGCGGTGAATTGTGGTCCTCGGTCTGATACGATGTCCTGGGGAAGACCATGAAGTCGGAACACATGTTGAACAAATAAATTAGCCAAGTCGAGCGCTGAAGGCAATTTTGACAGAGGAACAAAATGTGCCATTTTGGAGAACCGGTCCACAACAACCCAGATGACCGTGTTCCCGTCTGATGCTGGGAGATCCACCACAAAGTCTGTGGAGATGTGCATCCAGGGCTCCACCGGGATAGGCAAGGGATGTAACAACCCTCTAGGTTTCCCGCCAAGCGGTTTTTGCAATGCACACGTAGGGCAGGAGTCGACAAAGAGACGAACATCTTGTCTTACCGTTGGCCACCAATAGAAGCGGTTGAGGAGGTCTAGCGTACCGGTACGGCCCGCATGCCCTCCAGTGAGGGATTCGTGGGCCCATGCCAACATGGCCCTACGAGAGCGGTGTGGGACTACGGTCTTTTCTTCGGAAGACACGGAGGTGGCAGCGAGACACACTTTCTTGGGATCCAAAATGTACTGGGGCATATCAGGGGTTTCCTCAACCTCGGTGGACTGTGACAGGGCATCTGCTCACACATTTTTTGAGCCAGGGCGATATTGTAGCGTGAAGTCAAATCGGTCAAAAAACAAAGACCACTGGGCTTGTCTCGGGTTCAGGCGCTGGGCTTGGCGGAGAAAAGAGAGATTTTTATGATCCGTGTAAATGGTGAAGGGATGATTGGCTCCCTCCAACCACTGCCTCCATTCTTCCAAGGCGAGTTTCACGGTGAGCAGTTCTTTGTCGCCGACTCCGTAATTACTCTCAGCCGGGGAGAACCTCCTGGAGTAAAAGGAACACGGGAGAAGCTGTCCATTGTCGGAGTGCTGGCTCAGCACCGCTCCAACAGCTACATTCAAGGCATCGACCTCAACCACGAATAGCCGACTGGGATCAGGATGGCGGAGGCATGTGTCTTGTAAGAAGGCCTTTTTCAAATCCTCGAAGGCTTGACAGGCTTGGGCAGGCCAGTCCACCACATTGGCTCCCTTCCGGGTGAGCGCAGTCAGAGGAGCCACTATGAATAGCCAGGAATAAAATGCCGATAAAGATTAGCAAAGCCGAGAAAACGTTGCAAAGCCTTGAGACCCCTCGGCTGCGGCCAGTTCCTAATTGCAGCGACTTTCTCCGGATCCATCTGGAAGCCGTCAGCTGAAACAATATACCCCAGGAACGGCAAGGATGTCTTTTCATAGCTGCATTTCTCAAGCTTAGCGTATAGGCTGTGCTCCCTGAGAATTTGGAGCACCTGGCGAACATGCTGGCGTCTGACGTCACGGGAGTAAATCAGGACATCGTCGAGATAGACAATCACACAGACGCTGAGCAAATCCCATAGCACCTCGTTCATCAGGTGTTGGAAGACCGCTGGGGCATTACAAAGGCCAAAGGGCATTACGAGGTATTCGTAATGCCCATCCCGGGTATTGAACGCGGTCTTCCATTCGTCCCTGGGACGGATTCTAACTAAGTTGTAGGCCCCGCGTAGATCCAACTTAGTAAAGACTCTTGAGCCTTTGAGCCGATCAAGTAGTTCATGAATCAACGGAAGAGGGTAGCGGTGCCGTTTGGTAATTGCATTGAGCCCTCAGTAGTCGATACAGGGCCTCAAGGAGCCATCTTTTTTGCTGACGAAAAAGAATCCCGCCCCAGCGGGCGACTTTGACGGGTGAATGAATCCTTTCGCCAAATTCTCAGTGATGTACTCAGACATGGCCCGCGTCTCGGGCAGGGACAAGGGGTACACCCTACCCCAAGGTGGCATAGATCTAGGCAATAAGTCAATAGCGCAGTCATATGGACGGTGCTGCGGAAGAATCTCTGCTTTAGTCTTCGAGAAGACATCCCTGAAGTCCTCGTATGGCGCTGGAGGTCCAAGGGCGGAGTGCAAAAGCAGAAGTGCTGGAGGCTTGGGAACCTTCATACAATGAGAGAGGCAATAGGGACTCCACTTAGTGATTTGCAGAGTATCCCACTGGATCACAGGCAAGGCAGAAGTGCTGGAGGCTTGGGAACCTTCATACAATGAGAGAGGCAATAGGGACTCCACTTAGTGATTTGCAGAGTATCCCACTGGATCACAGGCAAGTGCTTTTGGAGCCACGGCAGCCCTAGCACCATGGGGTGGACAGCCTTTTCGAGAATCAGGAAGGCTATCTCCTCCGAGTGGATCACCCCGGTGCGGACTGTGATGGGAGCAATGGCAGTCAATATGCAACCTGGAAGGAGCATTCCCTGAATAGAGGTAATCCGGAGTGGAACTTCTCGTCTCTGCGTAGGAATCTGCAGTTGAGAGACCAAATCTTGCTGGATAAAATTACCTCCGGCTCCGGAATCCAGGAAGGCGAGGGTTTCCAAGGACCCTCCGGGAAATTCCAAGGTAATGGGTATCATACTCTGAGGAACTGTGGCACAACCTAGGAGGAGCTCCTCCCAACCCCCTAGGTTCTGGAGTTTTCCGCACGCTGCTGGCAGCGTGCCAAGAAATGGCCTTTCGGACCACAGTAAAGGCACAAGCCCAATGAGCGGCGGCATTGTCTCTCCTCAAGGGAGAGCGGTGCACATCCCAACTGCATGGGTTCAGAGGCAGAAACATCAGGACGGGCAGGCCTGGGTGAAGACAGCGGGCATGAGGAACTGCGGGCAGGGCTGTGCTTTGTCGTGCGTAACTCTCGTGCTCACTGTTGCAGGCGGCGATCGATGCGGGCAGCCATGTCAATGAGGGCGTAAATATCTTCCGGGAGATCCCGGGTGGCAATCTCGTCCTTGATGCGCCCTGACAACCCTTCCAACAAGATGGCTTTAGGGCTATCGTCCTGCCAACCTACTTCCTGAGCGAGAGTTCTGAAATCCATTGCATAGTCCGCCAGGGAATGGGATCCTTGGCGAAGCTGTAGCAATTCTGACATGGCTGAGGCCTGGCGGGCGGGTTCATCAAAGGCTTGGCGAAAGTTAGTGACAAACTGCTGTAAGTCGTCCAAGGAGGAGTGGTTACGCTCCCACAGGGGGGAGGCCCACACCAGGGCCTTACCATCAAGCAGGGAGAGAATGTACGCTACTTTGACGGAGTCCATGGGAAACTGCTGGGGCAAAAGCGAGAAGCGCACGAAACACTGGTTCAAGAACCCACAGCAGATCCTAGCATCTCCAGCGTAGTGAGCAGGCGGCAGCAGCTGAGTCACGGGTGAGGCTGCATCCTCGGGTCTCGAACCCACAGCAGGCAAAGAACGGGTATCCATTTGGGCAGCCAATTGCCCAACAGATCCGGCCAGGACATCCAGGTATTGTTGTTGCTGTTATAGCTGCAGAGCCAACCCAGGAAGATCCAGGGATCCTGGTACCTCAGCCGAGTCCATGGCCTTGCAATCTGTTGTGAGTGAATGGTTTAGTGGACCCTTGGTCCGACCTGTGAGAGACTGGGGAGAGGTGTACTATAGCCTCTGGAGAGTGACAGGTCAGGAGGCGGATACCAGGCAGGAACTGGAGGTGAGGTTCACCCTGGAAGCCGGTACTCCCCCGGGAGGAGCCCGTAGGAGCCCAGCCTCTGGGACTTAGGTGATTCACCCTGGAAGCCGGTACTCCCCCAGGAGGAGCCCGTAGGAGCCCGGCCGCTGGGACTTAGGAGATCACGGAAGCTGGAGCTGGAGCAGGCAGGCAGAGATCAGGTGACAGGCAGGAACTGAAGCAGGCTAGGACTGAAGCAAGCAGGAACTGAAGCAGAACTGGCTACTGGAACCAGACAGGAACTGAAGCAGGACTGGCTACTGGAACCAGACTGGAGCTGAAGCAGGACTGGCTCTGGAACCAAGCTGGAACTAAAGCAGAACAGGTTACTGCAAGCAAGCCAGACAGAAGCAAGACTTGGGCATGGAGCGAAGCAAGTCTCAGACAGGAACGGAGTTGCTAACGCAATAGCACACTCCGGGGCACGGAGCAACAGAGAACCGCAAGGAACCCCATTGCAAGGCAAAGTCCTGGGCTCCGCAGCGGCCTTACATAGGCCACGGCGTCTGACGTCATGGATAGGGCGGAGCTTCCAGTGGCAGGAAACGGTCTTCATAAGCGCAGATCGCGCGCACACACCTAGGGAGAAGGCATCCAAGCAGGGCTTCTCGGCGGCGTCCCCCCCCCATGGGGATGCCGCGAAACAGGCCGCAGACCCTCGGAGACAGGCCGGGACCAAGGAGGTAAGGGCCTAGTCGTGGCTGCCACGACAGGGACCGCAACACCCAGTCAATTCGGATTCTGAAAATTCTTGAACATGGAATCCCTCCAGCTCTCCCTTACAGACATTATACTCAAAGGAATTGACCATGGACATTCCTACATTCTTGCCTTACTTGACATCTCAGCAGCCTTTGATACCGTCAACCATGACACCCTAATCAGACGCCTCTCAGAAATTGGTATCACCAGTTCAGCCCTCCTCTGCTTCACCTCATACCTTAAAAATAGTTACTATTTGGTCAAAATTGGAAACTCTGAATCCACACCCACCCAATTTACCCAAGGGGTCCCCCAAGATTCCTCACTCTCTTCCACCCTTTTCAACATCTACCTCCTTCCTCTCTGCCAGCTCCTCACAGTCCTTGGACTCCCACATTTCATTTATGCTGACGATGTCCAATTTCTCATTCCCATCCAAGAATCCCTTTCCAAATCCATCGAAACATGGGAGAACTGCCTTAGCTCAATAAGCCACCTCCTCACCAACCTACACCTCGCCCTGAACACAGCAAAAACCGAACTCATATTCATCTCACAACATAACATCACCAAACACTTGACTGACAAGAATCATCGCTCACCCATTATTTCCTTCCAACCGCATGCACGAAGCCTTGGAGTCACCATTGATAGCCAACTGAATTTTTAAAAATTCATCAACGCTACAATAAAAGACTCTTTCTTCAAACTCCAAACCCTTAAGAAACTTAAACCTCTCTTACACTCCAACGACTTTCATACCGTCCTTCAAGCTACGATCCTTACAAAAATTGACTACTGCAATTCAATACTCCTTGGCCTCCCTGCTTCTTACATCAAAACCCTACAAATACTCAAAAATGCTACAGCTAGAATACTAACCAACACGCGTAGAACTGATCACATAACTCCAGTCCTCAAGGAATTACATTGGCTCCCAGTTTCCACCCGCAGCCTCTAGAAGAACCTATCACAAAAGAGCGTGCCTTTTCCATAGCAGGATGCACCTCGGATGGTTCCAGTAACCCCTGCTGCTGATACAGATGAACCTATGAAACTTGGTCATGGACGCTTGACTTCAAAGGAGAGATTTCGGAAGAAGCGCGGCCTTTGCATGTACTGTGGTCAATCTGGCCATGATATCTCTACATGCTCCATTCGTCCGAAAGGACGGATGGGCCAAAGTCCTACTGGAGGACTATTCTTAGGCCTTACTGCACCCTCTCGTATGCTCTCTCTCCCAGTCTCCTTGACCTACGTACCAGTCATGGTTCGGACTCCTGTTCTGGTGGACTCGGGGGCAGGAGTTTACTTCATTCTCAGACGATTAGTGGAATATTTGAGGATCCACCTCATCAAGTTGAAAGATCCACTACGGTTGTCCTCCATTCATGGAGAGCCCTTACCAGGAGATGTGACTTGCCAAACTGAACCAGTTACTCTCCGCACCGGAGCTCTTCATATGGAATCGCTCTCCTTCTTTGTACTGGAAAAGGCCATGCACCTATCGTCCTGGGGTTACCCTGGTTGCAAGTACACCAACCCCAATTCGACTGGGCATCTTTGGATCTCTCCCACTGGGGCCCAGAATGTCAGGGGAAATGCCTTAAGGAGATATCGCCTATTATAGGCATGCCTGCGACTCCAGCAGTACCGGGACTGCAGCTCCAGTACACCCCCTTCGGGGATATATTTTCCAAAGAAGTAGTTGATATTCTTCCTCCCCTGGAGCCCTGTGACTATGCCATATGACAGAAGTCTAAAACTGAGCCTCAGAAAGGACAGGTACATTTTCTCTCAGCATTTGAGAATAAAGCAATGTCGGAAGACATTGAAGAAAATCTCCAGAAGGACTTTATACGATCATCTGAGTTGCCAGCTGGTGCGGACATTTGCTTGGGGGCAACAGTAGACGATACAATACCCAGTGAATGTTCTGCAGTATCTCAAGACGAAGACGATACACTATTCAGTGAATGTTCTTCAATATCTCAAGATCCTCCTATCATTAATGCAGAAGATGACTTAGAACTCAAGATCAAAGAGATTCTGGATGTTCGTAAAAGAGGCAAGACTTTTGAATACCTTCAAAATTGGGAAGGTTTCGGCCCTGAGGTAATCTCTTGGGAGCCTCAGACCAATATCCTGGGCAAAGAGATGCTTCGTCAGTTCCATCTCACGGTTCCTTCAAAACCTAAGCCTGGTAGCCGAAGAGGAAAGCACCCTTTAAGAGGGGTACTGTTGTGTCCATCAGTTCCTGATGCCCTCTCTCCGCCCTCCTTACCTCTTTGGCGACTCCCTCTTCGACCGCGGGAAGATTGGCTGCCGCGGCGTCTTCATGCCGAAGTTCCCCGGCATCTCTGGACCGACTAGACGCTGCAACCCGCCATGTTTCCTGGAGGCCTAGGGGCGCGCACACGGCGCAACCCCGACTGAAGTACCGGCGATGGCGCGTACCTCAGGGGCGTCCCCCTGAAATGATATCACCCGCGACGGATATATAAGATCTTAGAATTTGCTAACACATCGATTTAGCAAGGAATGGCATGGACTTGCTTTGGATTCCAAGTTACTCTGCCTCCTCGGACTTACCAGGGGTACCCGCTCCTCGGGGGCCTCGCTCTCTCCTTTGTTTTTTCAGGTGACAGTCTGGAACTGGTACTCGCTCCTCGAGGGCCCTTGTTCCCAGACTTGCTCTGTATTCTCTTCTGCCTGGAAGTCATCACTGCCAACTACATCAGTGAGTTACCATCGCTCTCTCAGAGCTTTCCCTGGAACCAGGTACTCATTCCTCGAGGGCCGATTCATTCCAGCTCCTGGGCTTCTATGAGACCATTGTGTGAGTGTTCTATCAAGGTTCCTTACCTGAACTCTGCATACCCTGCCTACTCACTATATTCAGTTTCTCAACAGCTCAGCCATCCAGGGATCGCTGTTCCAGTACCTGAGGGACTACTGCCGGGCACTCCAGCTCACTACTTCCACCTCTGGTGGTTCCTTATATGGTTTAATAAAAGATCTAGTGTGTGTCTGTCTCCAAACTCTGAGCCTGACCCGTGGTCCCTCTCAGGATCTTCCCCCGGGGGGCATGGTCATCTGCCATCGGCCCAAGGATCCACCCACAAATAACCCTATCTGTTTGCTAACTCCTAACAGATTGCTAACTCTAATAACTGTATGGCTGTGACGTTGGAACTCCAGGAGAGTAAGTAGACAAATTTACTACTACCAGCTGCTTTTAGATAGCAGTGGTGTCAGGAGGACTTGAGTGGAAATCCGATGCACATAGTTCAGATGATGGATAGTTGATCCTGGAGGCAACTTTTGTCTAAAGAAGATGGTGAAGTCAATACCGAGGGAAGGCACTCAGTGGGGGTCGTAGCCAGGAGACCCAGAAGATCTTCACCACTGGAAGCCCGAGATCCCCCCGGGAGGAGCCCTTGAGGATCCAAGCTGCTTGGAGTTAAAAGCAGTCACTTGGGGACAAGTGTACGACGAGAATTCCAGAGGACGTGAGTTGAGCAGGAAGTAGGAGCCGGGAGACCCACAGAATCTTCATCACTGGAGACCCGAGATCCCCCGGGAGGAACCCTTGAGGATCCGAGCCACTTGGACTTAGGTGGCGTCTGTGGAAGGCGGGAGTCCGAGGGGAAGTCTGAGGCTAGGCAAGCAGCAGAAAATGAAGACAATCCAGGAGTCGAGATAGGCGGCGAAGCAAGAAGCCAGAGGACGAGCCGAAGTCAGGAGCCAGGAAGACAAGCAGGCAAAAATGAAGCTCAGGATTGCTGCTTCCAGGCTTGCATGGCTAGATGAAGGAAGTCTTTACAGTTTGGTACGAGGATGTGCATCCATGAATACTTCAGGCACTCACAAGTGGTGAAATTGTTCTCAGACTTGATGGTCAGTAGATGTCGCAGTAGCACTTATGCGAGAGACTGTTTTCTGAAGAGGATTGCTTTGATGACTACGAAGGTGAAGTTCCCTTAGGGCTGGGTTACGAAGCCACTCACGACGGATGGAACTTCAAGAGACAGGCTCGAAGACAGCAATGAGTTTCATGGGTATGCAGAGAATCTCCAAACACGGATGGTCAAGTGCGGCCGATGGAGAGCATCCTGGCAGAAGTGAGTCACTAGTAGAAGACACAGGAGTTGGAAAAGGCTCAGATGCCTCATTGAGCTGTATGGAAGGTCTCCTGGGGTGATGAACTGAAGATAACTGCATGGGTTCCTCTGGATCCAAGGAAGTAAGGTTGACTCACCATGTGGTCTCAAGGAAGACAAGGTCTCTTCAGGAAGACGAAGAGCATGGCGGTGCAGGCGTACTGGACCACTGGAAGATAGTAATGCAGTCCTTAGCTTGGCAGCGAGGCTGTATATCAAACCAGATGGCAAGGAATCAGGATCTTCCAATCCGGATTCTGGTGGCTTGGAATGCTGCATGAAGGACGCTAGAGGACTCATGATGGCAAGCTCTGGGTGCAGGATAGCTTGCAATGGTGATCCTGGGTAGGATCCATTTGCATGGAGCGGAAGCTAGATCAAATCATGGATTCAAGGTGATTTGCTGAGAAAAGGTCAAAAGGTGGAACGCAGAAAGGTGACATCTACGAAGAACCGACAAGTAATCCATAGCTGAAGTCTCACTTGCGGACGTGGAGAGAACTTCTGGTTGAAGCTGGCTCCATGGCAAGCACTCGGACAATGCTAGCAGGAGTGAAGTCAGAAGCAAGGAGACGAAGACAGGTCTAGGGTGCAGGCGCCTCCTGCTGGTCATAAGAACCAAAGACCCTAAGTGTTAATGTGGAGCACACTTAAATGGAACATACTCTCTGATGCTTGAGTACTCTGGTCGTTGAAGATACTGGATGCTGGATGTGGAAGCTGAGTGCAGGCGCCTACTGCAGGTCGTATGGAACCCAGGGAGTTGGAACACATCGTAGTGGGAAGAACGGAGATGAATTCTGGAACAGTGGCAGGTGCCTCCTGCTGGTTGTGTAAGTTCCAGGATGAATTGAACTTGAGATGGTCTGGATGCAGGTGCCTCCTGCAGGTCATGGGAACCAGACAGCTGTAGAGAGAGACACAAAGCACAGGGAGAAAAAAACTGGTTAAAGCATAGTGTTAAATGTTCAGGAAACAGAGCAAAATTCTGGGCAAAAATCAAGTGACCAGAAAATCCAGGAACTAAGGTGAAAAATTCTCTGGGCAAAAGCAAGTTGAAGAAAGTCCAGAAACTGGAGTAAAAATTTCCAGGCAAAAATCAAGGCCAAACAAAATGTCCAAAAAACTGGAGCCTGTCACAGGCACAGCTCACCGAGCTCATGGCCTTCGGATACTGTTATGAGCGCAGAGGCGTGGTCGCTTCTGACAGGAGATGTGAGCCCCTGGATCGCCACGCCACATCACTCAGGGAGAAGCCCCGAGAGCGCAGCGAGAGATGAGCAAATGCAAGCACGGGTAAACAAGAAACAGAAGAAGGCTGGAGCAGAGACAAGGAGACTGAAGGTCTGACCCTCTACCGGAGCTGCACACCCCAAGAAGACCAGCAACACAATGTTGGTCAATGAACAGTCCTCTGACCGTTCCAAGCCCTTTTGGACCTGCTGCTGGGAAACGGCAATAGGCGGCAGGCCGGACAGTGGACGAGGGCAGACGGAGACCTTGGAACACGGAAGACTTTGGACGAAGACTCAGGCGAGGGCACTGTAGACGAAGACTCAGGCGAGGACACTGTAGACAAAGACTCAGGCAAAGACATTTGGACAAAGTTTCAGGAGCAAGGTATGGCAGCAGAAAATACAGGAGCAAGATCAAGTACTGGGTTGAGACTGTGACGCAGCGTGCCCTACACAGCCCACCCGCTGGGCTGGTCGCAGGCTCTAGAAGGTGTGGAGTAGATGAGACTGGAACATGGCGAAGATCCCGAAGAGGCCTGTACCGGGGCACGCCCTACACAGCCGCCCATGGCTGGTCACGGACCACGCTGAAACAGAGCAGGTTCAAACAGAGTCTTAGACATTGATGGATGCAATGCAAGGGACTCCAAAGCACACAACAGGATTCAAGCTCAGGATACAAGATGCAAGATTCTCAGACAACACGGGGTTCAAACTTAGGACTCGAGCAGAAGTCTTCTGGAGGCTTGCACTGCGGAGGAGAAGATGCCCTTGTACCATAAGGCGCCCTCACAGCCCGCTCAAGGGCTGGTCATGGACCACGACCATGGCACACCGGGAAAGTGGACATCAAGGAACCAAGGAAATGAAGGCAGAGGCGAAGACAACGGCATCAGGAAGGAACGTCGGACATCAGGAATATGAAGACATCTAGAGACGAAGGAACATCGGACATCAGGAACATCAAGACAGAGGGGCTTCAGGACACTGGGAACATCAAGACAACAGAAGACCAGGACATCGAGGACATCTCTAACATGAAGACGGAGCCGTCAAAGCAGGAGAAGACCACGGAGGACCTGGACCGAAGAAGAGGACATAGACGACTATAGAACCCGATCCGAAGGCCCTGAATAAAGGCAGGCAGGGCCCTTATATAGGGCTGAAGCAGGAAGTAGTGGAGCCCGGGGCATATCCGGCTGCGGGCCCTTTAAATACAGAGAAGAGGCGTGCGCCGGCACCTAGAGGCAGGAAGCAGGAAGAAACAGCACCTCGGACAGCGGCGCCCAGCCGCACGAAGGAACAGGGCCTCGCAGTGACACACTGCCGCGAAGCAGATGAAGCGGAGACGCAGGCAACAGCTGGGATGGCTTCCTGCTGTCCAGAGAGGACCCTGGCATCAGATGCTCTACGCCGCGGAAACAGGTCGGCAGCGGCACTAGGCCGCGAAGAGGAGTGAGTTGCGCGGCCTCCCTGCCGCAAGGCAGGGGATCCTGGCAGCAGCTCCTGCCGCTAAAAAGGAGTCAGCAGCAGAGGCTTAGTGGCAGCACCAGGCCGCGAATGCGGCAGCAGCAGCGGCCTCCTGGCCGCTTGGGTGGTCGGCAGCACAGGTGAGTGGAGAGGCCTGCTCATGGGATGGTTTCCGCGGCAGGAATCGTAACATCTATCCCTTGCCATGCCTTTACATGTAACTGGAAAGATAGATGAGAAGCCCTGGATGCTCCTCAGCCCTTCGTTCTGCAGCATCATTACCTACTCCCTGGAGCTCTGCTTCTTTCACCTTTCAGGGCCGTGTAGTCCTTTCTGATTTGCTCAGTCATACCATTGTTACCTGTATGCATGAGCAGGATGATATAGTAGGCAGAAGGTCTGATGAGTTTTAGCAATCTTTGAATTATGTCTTGGACTTGGAATTCTGGCAGGCCATTTACATCCTTGGATAACATGTCAGGTCTGTAGATGGATCCCTTTGTCACACATGGAAAAGAATCACCAACCAAAGCAATCTGCTATGTTTGGCCAGCCGCACTTTCCAACTTACCCCAGCAACCTCTTGGTATGGCAGGAATGACACCACATATCAACAAGCCTCAGCTTCCAACAAGATACTGACGCCGCCTGAATGCCCCCATACTCCCGATGCAGCTTCGATGCAGCTTTTGGAACCTCCCCAGGATCTCCATAGGCACACATGGCACGCATCATCTCTTAAAGAGCCTGTGGTGGGAAAAGCTCTGCGGCGCTCTTTGATGACATCAGCAAGCCCTAACTATATAAGGGTTCCCTGGACTGCCTAACACTACCTCAGGAATGGTTCTCCTGCATAGAGCAGTGCGTGTTGCTCCTGTGTTCCTGTTGTTTCTGTGTTCTAGTGTTCCAGCCTTGCCTTGCCCAACCCATCTCATACAGCCTTGCCCAGCTCATCTTGTCCAGTGTCTTTTCTCTTGTCCTCATTCATCCTTCAGCCTTATCTCCTGGTACTGACATCTAGCCTTGGACCTGACCAAGCTTGCCTGCAGCCTACCCAGAGTATTGGCCTGTTCCCTGTATTTCCAGTCTGCTGCCTGTCTGGACCTTAGGGACCCACCTAAGTCCCACTGGCCACCAGAACCCAAGGGTTCAACCTGTGGGGGAAGCGGCTGGTATAGGTAACACTCCAGTCTGTCCCGCTTCAGGGAACATTTGCCAACTGTCGGCATAGGCCTCATACGAAGCTGCATCAACTATGCCACAGCACTAACGGCTCACTCTCATGCCATTCATCACACAATCCTTCTCCCTCTTTGTTATGGCTCCTGGAATGCTCTATTTCTTTTCTTCAGTGTATTGCATATTTTTAGTGGATATAGGACCATATATTGATTCTGTAACTGAATTGAAGGGGACTCAGAAGTGGTGTGCTTTCTGTTGTTAAAAGTGGCTTTCTTCCAGTTTTCATGTAAATGTGAAGAACTGTCTTCCTTCTCCTCTGCTTCCTGTCAACCTCTCTAGCTGGGTTTTCATCATGAATGTAAAAGATTTTATATATATTCTGTCAATAAAATCCTGGATAGTAACTCTAAAATGAGTGCATGCCCGCCAATATATATGCACATGTAGGTGCGAGCACATATGCGCTACATGTAGGTGTGAGCACATACGCACACATTATATAAAATATGCCTAGTGAGCATATGCATGCTTCTAATTTTAAGTAGTTACAAGAGGAACAGTTATTCATATATTTTCCTTAGGATTTGTCAGCTTTTACATATGCAAGTGAGCACATTTTATAACATGCTGTTATGCTTTTGTAAGGAAGTGAACCCTGGGCTGAGATAAGAGGTGTCTCCGCCCACAAGGAGGAGCCCTATGAGCCTCACCGTCAGCAGGCTTAGTCCACATAAATAGACGAGAGTGGAGACTACATTTCTGAATTTCAGCACACTACCCCTGAGGCAGCTACTTGGGTAGTGGCGAAACTCGGCCTGAGTCGGACATTTTCACATCTTCACTTCACTTCAATAAATGCGTATAAAAGACATCTGGCATCTATCTTGTTTGTTGATACCACTGTGTTGACTAAGGACAGCACCAACTCCGACGTCCGAAGCATCCACCTCAACAATGAATGGTCGTTGGGGATTTGGATGACATAAACAGAGTTCTTGCATAAACGCCTCTTTGAGTTTCTGAAAGGTGTCAATGGCTTCTGTAGACCATTGAGAGGGATTGGCTCCCTTCCGCGTCATGGCTGTAAGGAGCGCGGTCAAGGTGGAATAGTGATGAATGAAGGACCTGTAATAGTTCGTGAATCTGGGGAATCTTCGCATCGCCTTAAGACCAGTAGGTTGGGGCCAGTCCCGGATACTTTTGGTCTTTTGTGGGTCCATTTGGAATCCCTGGCTGGATACCACATAACCTAGGAATGGAACGGATTCCTGATGGAAAGAACATTTCTCTAATTTGGCATATAGGTGGTTATCCCGAAGTCTATGGAGAACATTGACGACATCTACTTGATGAGTCTCTAGATCTTGAGAGAACACCAGTATGTCGTCGAGATATACTACTACACAGCTGTACAACATGTCCCTGAAGATTTCATTCATCATGTTTTGAAATACAGCTGGGGCATTGCAAATGCCGAAGGGCATGACTAAATATTCATAAGAACATAAGAACATAAGAAAATGCCATACTGGGTCAGACCAAGGGTCCATCAAGCCCAGCATCCTGCTTCCAACAGTGGCCAATCCAGGCCACAAGAACCTGGCAAGTACCCAAAAACTAAGTCCATTCCATGTAACCATTGCTAATGGCAGTGGCTATTCTCTAAGTGAACTTAATAGCAGGTAATGGACTTCTCCTCCAAGAACTTATCCAATCCTTTTTTAAACACAGCTATACTAACTGCACGAACCACATTCTCTGGCAACAAATTCCAGAGTTTAATTGTGCGTTGAGTAAAAAAGAACTTTCTCCGATTAGTTTTAAATGGGCCCCATGCTAACTTCATGGAGTGTCCCCTAGTCCTTCTACTATCCGAAAGAGTAAATAACCGATTCACATCTACCCGTTCTAGACCTCTCATGATTTTAAACACCTCTATCATATCCCCCCTCAGTCGTCTCTTCTCCAAGCTGAAAAGTCCTAACCTCTTTAGTCTTTCCTCATAGGGGAGTTGTTCCATTCCCCTTATCATTTTGGTAGCCCTTCTCTGTACCTTCTCCATTGCAATTATATCTTTTTTGAGATGCGGCGACCAGAATTGTACACAGTATTCAAGGTGCGGTCTCACCATGGAGCGATACAGAGGCATTATGACATTTTCCGTTTTATTCATCATTCCTTTTCTAATAATTCCCAACATTCTGTTTGCTTTTTTGACTGCCGCAGCACACTGAACCGACGATTTCAATGTGTTATCCACTATGACACCTAGATCTCTTTCTTGGGTTGTAGCACCTAATATGGAACCCAACATCGTGTAATTATAGCATGGGTTATTTTTCCCTATATGCATCACCTTGCACTTATCCACATTAAATTTCATCTGCCATTTGGATGCCCAATTTTCCAGTCTCACAAGGTCTTCCTGCAATTTATCACAATCTGCTTGTGATTTAACTACTCTGCACAATTTTGTGTCATCTGCAAATTTGATTATCTCACTCGTCGTATTTCTTTCCAGATCATTTATAAATATATTGAACAGTAAGGGTCCCAATACAGATCCCTGAGGCACTCCATTGTCCACTCCCTTCCACTGAGAAAATTGCCCATTTAATCCTACTCTCTGTTTCCTGTCTTTTAGCCAGTTTGCAATCCACGAAAGGACATCGCCACCTATCCCATGACTTTTTACTTTTCCTAGAAGCCTCTCATGAGGAACTTTGTCAAACGCCTTCTGAAAATCCAAGTATACTATATCTACCGGTTCACCTTTATCCACATGTTTATTAACTCCTTCAAAAAAGTGAAGCAGATTTGTGAGGCAAGACTTGCCCTGGGTAAAGCCATGCTGACTTTGTTCCATTAAACCATGTCTTTCTATATGTTCTGTGATTTTGATGTTTAGAACACTTTCCACTATTTTTCCTGGCACTGAAGTCAGGCTAACCGGTCTGTAGTTTCCCGGATCGCCCCTGGAGCCCTTTTTAAATATTGGGGTTACATTTGCTATCCTCCAGTCTTCAGGTACAATGGATGATTTTAATGATAAGTTACAAATTTTTACTAATAGGTCTGAAATTTCATTTTTTAGTTCCTTCAGAACTCTGGGGTGTATACCATCCGGTCCAGGTGATTTACTACTCTTCAGTTTGTCAATCAGGCCTACCACATCTTCTAGGTTCACCGTGATTTGATTCAGTCCATCTGAATCATTACCCATGAAAACCTTCTCCATTACGGGTACCTCCCCAACATCCTCTTCAGTAAACACCGAAGCAAAGAAATCATTTAATCTTTCCGCGATGGCCTTATCTTCTCTAAGTGCCCCTTTAACCCCTCGATCATCTAACGGTCCAACTGACTCCCTCACAGGCTTTCTGCTTCGGATATATTTAAAAAAGTTTTTACTGTGAGTTTTTGCCTCTACAGCCAACTTCTTTTCAAATTCTCTCTTAGCCTGTCTTATCAATGTCTTACATTTAACTTGCCAATGTTTATGCTTTATCCTATTTTCTTCTGTTGGATCCTTCTTCCAATTTTTGAATGAAGATCTTTTGGCTAAAATAGCTTCTTTCACCTCCCCTTTTAACCATGCCGGTAATCGTTTTGCCTTCTTTCCACATGGCTGTCGCGGGTATTAAATGCTGTCTTCCATTCATCGCCTTGGCATATTTGGGCCAAGTTATTTGCCCCTCTGAGATCCAGCTTTGTGAATACTTTAGCTCCTTGGAGCCGATCAAAGAGTTCAGAGATCAATGGTAATGCGTAGCGGTCCTTCATGGTGATCTCATTTAAGCCGCGGTAGTTTATACATGGGGGGATGAATCCATCCATCCTTCTTACCCACAAACAGAAACCGGCCCCAGCTGGAGATTTAGAAGGCCAAATGAAACCCTTCGCCAAGTTCTCTTCAATATAGGCTGACACAGCCTGAGTCTCAGATAGCGAAAGTGGGTACACACTTCCTCTCGGAGGTTCAGAATTAGGTCCTAAATTGACGGTGCAGTCAAAAGACCAGTGAGGGGGCAGAGTATCTGCTGCTTTCTTAGAGAACACGTCTAGATAGGACGAATATTGCTGAGGTAGGCCCGGAAGGGAGGTGGTAGTGTTCAGGCACAGCATGGGAGTGACCACTTGTAGGCATTTTCCATGGCAATCGCTTCCCCATTGGGATAGTTCCAAAGTGTTCCAATCAAACTGAGGTGAGTGCATATGTAACCATGGTAACCCAAGTACTACCGGGTGTATAGCTTTATCCAAGACCTGGAATGAGATGGTCTCCGAGTGGAGCGACCCCGTGCAGAGATTAATAGGTTCAGTAGAATAAGAGACCTCACCATGGCTCACCATGGTCTCACCATGTATGAATGATAGCAGCAGTGGTGTAGGTGTCCGGACAGTGGGGATTTGTAGGTGGTCTACGAGTTGTCTGAGTATGAAGTTTCCTCTGGCACCGGAGTCTACTAGGGCTAATGTGTGGAACTTGAGAGTATTTGAAATGATGGAGACTGCCAGAGTCAGTGGAGGAGATGGAGAAGTTAGACCTAGGAGGAGTCCTCCAGCGGATCCTAGGTCTGCGAGTTTCCCGGACAGATAGGGCAGGAAGGAACTGCATGGCCAGGTTGCCCACAGTACATGCAGAGGCCTAATCTTTTACGATAACGCCTCTCTTTGGCTGTTAGGTGGCTGCGGGCTAGTTGCATTTGTTCTTCCTCCTCGATACTGTGTATGGAAATGGTCTGCATAACCGGTGCTGGATGAGAGTGCGGAGCTCCTGGTTTCATCTTCTTAGGACTTTTTACCTCTTGCGACCGCTCACACAGACAACAATCAATTCGTCCCACAAGATCAATGAGGGAGTCCAAGGTATCAGGGAGCTCACGGGCTGCTAATTCGTCTTTGATGCGGAAGTTAAGACCTTCCAGAAAAATAGTTCGCAGACAACCCAGGTCCCAAAGTAACTCAGAAGACAAGGTTTTAAACTCAATAACATAATCAGTCAGTTGTTTGTACCTTGTTGTAGGTGTAGAAGAGCAGATCCAGCAATGGTCTTACGAGCGGGGTCGCCAAACACAGAACAAAAGAGGGTGAGGAAGCCCGTCAAATCACTGAGGACGATCATTACACTCCCAGAGAGGTGAAGCCCAGGCCAGGGCTTTCCCGTCTAAAAGAGACAGGATATACATAGTTTTGGACACTATGTCTGGAAAGTAGGTAGGCTGTAAGGAGTAGTGCATACAGCACTGGTTCAGGAAGCCTCTGTATAATTGGGGATCACCTTGAAAATGAGTGGGTGCAGGCAAGGGCACAGAAAGTCTTACAGGTCCAGCAGATGAAGAGGCGATGGCCTTCTCGGACAGAGATGCAGTGTTTAGTCGAGAAATTAGATGATTGAAGGCATTAGCCAGAGCCTCTAATGTCTTTTCTTGCTCAGCCAGATGCTGGGCCAAGCCAGGGATAGCCTAGATGGCAGAGAGCTGAGCCGGGTACATGGAGTTAGCAATCTGTTATGTTTTTGTAAGGAAGTGAACCCTGCGCTGAGATGAGAGGTGTCTCCACCCACAGGGAGGAGCCCTGTGAGCCTCACTGTCAGCAGGCTTAGACTCAGTGGCATGGGACACAGCTAGAAATAGAGTCTTTATTAATAAGGAAGGAAAAGTAATGTCCACAGAGCTGGAGATGTAATAGCATGGTCCAGAGCAATGGGAACTACCCAGAGCGAGACTACAGATGAAAGGACCCAAGTAGTGACCCGCAGAGCGGGGTACACCGGGGATCCCATCTGACGAGTGTAGGCAGCTCACAGATACAGATCCGGTAGTGGCCCACGGAGCAAGGTTCACCGAGGATGTCTGTGCAGTAGATGTTGAAGAACTTGGTAGAGATGCTGGAACCTGGAAGTAGTTCCTGTAGTTGGTGTGTCAATACTCTGTGGCGCAGGAATGCTGAACAGCTTCTACTGAAGGAAGGCGGTAGTGGCCCGAGGTAAGGGTTACACCGCAGGAAGTCCTCAATACAGTTTGTGTAGCAGAAGCCAGTAGAGGTACTCACAAGAGTTGGTTCCAGTGGAGAGAGAGACCTGAGAAGCAGGTCTGGTAGCAGTCAGGCTGGCAGGCCCTCCGAGGAGCAGATAGCCAGGAATGCAGGGGAGCCCCCGAGGAGCGGGTATTCAGAGCATTGAATACCAAAACCAAAGTCAGGAACAGGAACTCCTCGAATAAGGTGGATTCAGCAAGACAAAACTCCTTGCTAATTCGTAGAAGGCAAGGGCTGGTCAGGTTAAATGCAATAGCGAATTGACGTCATCGGGAGGGGACGCCCCCAAGATTCCTGCCATGATGTGTACAAAGGAGGCCCTTGCGTTCCCATGCGCACCTAAGTAATTCCGGATCCAAGATGGCGGTCAACAGCGCCCACGCTGTCCCAGGAACGCCAGAGAGGTCAGTGAGGATCAGCAGAGACCGCCATTCTTCCCAAACGTGATGATGCAGGGAGAAAAGAGGTAAGCATGAGAGGTCGCAGCCGTTTGCAACTGACAGGTGTAACACATCCTCATTAGTAAACACGGAAGCAAAGAATTCATTTAGTCTTTCTGCAATGGCAGTATGTTCCCTAAGAGCCCCTTTAACCCCTCGGTCATCTAATGGTCCAACCGACTCCCTCAAAGGTTTCTTGCTTTGGATATATTTAAAAAAGCTTTTATTATGAGTTTTTGCCTCTATGGCCAACTTCATTTCAAATTCTCTCTTCGCTTGTTTTATCAATGTTTTACACTTAACTTGACAATGCTTATGTTTTATCCTATTTTCTTCAGATGGATCCTTCTTCCAATTTTTGAAGGATGATTTTTTGGCTAAAATAGCCACTTTCACCTCACCTTTTAACCATGACGGTAATCGTTTTGCCTTCCTTCCACCTTTCTTAATGCGTGGAATACATATGGACTGTGCCTCTAGGATTGTATTTTTAAACAAGCCTGTTGAACACTTTTAACCTTTGCCGCTGCACCTTTCAGTTTTTTTCTATTTTCCTCATTTTATCAAAGTTTCCCTTTAAAAGTTTAGTGTTAGAGCTGCAGATTTACTTATTGTCCCCCTTCCAGTTATTCGTTTAAATTTGATCATGTTATGATCACTGTTGCCAAGTGGCCCCACCACCGTTACCTCTCTCACCAAATCCTGTGTTCCACTAAGAATTAAATCTAAAATAGCTCCCTCTCTTGTTGGTTCCTGAACCAATTGCTCCATGAAACAATCATTTATTACATCCAGGAACTTTATATCTCTAGCAAGTCCTGATGTTACATTTACCCAGTCAATATTGGGGTAATTGAAATCTCCCATTATTATTGCACTGCCAAATTGGTTTGCTTCCCTGATTTATTTATTTATTTATTTAGAACTTTTCTATACCGACTTTCCAATAACAGAATTACTGATCAATTCGGTTTACATTCTGAACAATAACAGTGACAAGTAAATGTCTTACAAGGAACAGGTAGAAGTAACTTGGAAATAAATATATGGGGTTAATAACATAAAAGTACATAAAAGTACATGATACAGAGCCTAATGTAGGCAGAGGTAGTAAATCATAGACATAGGGCTGGGTATTGAATTTTGGACTGCCAAGGAGTTGAAGTTGGTTTGAAGTATTCTTTGGGGTATTCTTTGGGGAGTTCAACGAAGTTCTGGAGCTGACCTGAATAGTTCTCTTGTAGGTTGTTTAAAAAATAAAAATAAAAATAGAAATAAAATAAAATAAAAGGGGTCCTTGGCAGTGATAATTCAGCAGGCTGATGTTATGGAAAAGCTTGGTTGAAGAGCCAAGTCTTAAGTCTTTTTTTGAAAATAATGGGGCATTGCACTGATTTGAGTTCTGGCGGGAGAGTGTTCCAGATTTTGGGACCCGCTGAGGAGAATGCTCTTTTACTTAACACTGATTTCATCGGTGGAACCTGGAGGTTGTTTCTGTAGGCTTGTCTCACTGGTCTGGTAGAGGTGTGGAGTTGTAGAGGGATTTTGAGCTCGAGTGGGGCCAAGTTATGTAGTGCTTTGTGTATTGATGAGAGCACTTTGAAAAGTATTCTGAATTTGACGGGCAGCCAGTGAAGGCTTTTTAAGATGGGTGAGATGTGGTCTCTTTTGTTGGTCTTGGTTAGTATCCTTGCCGAAGCGTTTTGCAACATCTGTAATGGTTTTATGGCGTTTGCGGGGAGGCCCAGTAGAAGAGAGTTGCAGTAATCTATTTTCATGAGAATGATTGCTTGTAGAACCAATCGGAAATCTTGAAAATGGAGGAGTGGTCTAAGTCTTTTTAAGACTTGTAATTTGAAGAATCCATCCTTTACGATATTATTGATGAGAGCTCTGTAATCCATTTGGTTATCAAGTATAACTCCAAGATTTCTGACTTGTGGGGGCAATGTTAGTTGAGTGGATAGGTTGGTACAGGGAAGTGTGTAGGTTTCATCTTGAGAAATGAGTAGGTATTCTGTTTTGTTTTGATTAAGGATAAGATTTAGGCTTGAGAGTAAGTTGTTGATGGCTTGTTGGCATGTATTCCAGAAGTCCAGCGTTTTTTGGAGAGATTCAGTAATTGGGATCAGTATCTGGACATCGTCTGCATATAAGTAGTGGATGAGATTTAGGTTGAGAAGGAGTTGAATAAGGTTGGTGAGAGTGAAGATCCTTGTGGGACTCCCAGGTTGCAGGTGACTGGTTGCGATTCCTCCTTGTTGATCTTGACCTTATATTGTCTGTTCTTAAGGAACGATTTGAACCAGTTGAGAGCTATATCTCTAATTCCAATGTCTGATAGACGATCTATTAATGTGTTATGATTGACCGTATCAAACGCTGCTGATAGGTCTAGGAGGATGAGCAGACAAGGATATCTTTTTTCAAGATTCAGTAAGATGGAATCCGTTAAAGAGATTAGGAGGGTTTCTGTGCTTCGGGATTGGCGGAAACCAAACTGGGCTGGAGAGAGAATGTTATTGTTTAGGTATTCTGTTAGTTGTTTATTTGCTACTCGTTCTAAGATTTTAGCGATGAATGGTAGATTAGCTATTGGGCGAAAGTTGGCCGGGATATCTGGTGAAAGATTAGGTTTTTTTAGGAGTGGTTTTATGATTGCCATTTTGAGAGGGTTAGGAACTAGCCCTTGAGATAGGGAGCGATTGATGATTTGTGCAATGGGTTTGGAGATGGTTTTTTTTTTTTTTTTTCTGTTCCTTGTTATCTTTAAACAATTTTATTGGGTTTTCCAAAACAAACAACAATTGTAGGGGAGGGTGGTTTCAGATCCCTCCCCTACCACAATGTCGAACAAGTCCCACCGTCTCCCCCCCCCTCCCCCCACAGTGTATGAGTCACATCAATGAGTTGATAGAGGAGAATGGCCAGTTCGACCAAATAGCAAGGGTCGCCCAGTCCGTTAAGTCGTGTGGCCCTTTAATCGTTCAGCACAAGACTCCGCGCCCAGTGGGATAGTTGTTGAAGATACGGATTCCAGATATTGAGGAAGAGTCGTCGTCACTGAGGAGAGCCGCGCGCCGCCATGCTTTCCATCATCATCAAGGAGTGCATTTGGTTTCTCCAAACCCAAAAAGACGGGGCATCCGGGGAACGCCAAACCAGTAATATGGTTTTCTTCCCCACCAGGCTCGCCTTCTGTAACAACAGGCGTGAACCAGGATCTCGGACTCGGATCGGGGATATGCAACCAAATAAGAACCATAGGGGAGAGACAGGTAGCACTATGTCGAGTATGTCTTCCATATAGGCAATCACCTTACGCCAAAATCTATACACTGTGGGACACGTCCAAAAAACGTGGGAAAGAGTGCCCACAGTACCCTGACACCGGGTGCACATTGGCGATGAGGCAATAGTCAATTGAAAAGCCACCTGAGGAGACACATATGCCCGACTCAAAAATTTAAGTTGCATCTCCCGAAAATACAAGTTGGTCGAGATCCTAGTTATACGCCTAAAACACGTACGTAAAATAAGAACTGTTAAGCAAAAATCCCCATCTCTATTCCATCGAGCCACAAGGCAAGAATGGACATCCACCTCCGTCAGACGTTGCAATGTCTTGTGATAACTGGAAAGGGAGGGGGTGCGAGCACTGGCAAAGTGGAATATGCTGTCCAACGCTTGAAACTGGGTTATACTCTTAGAGGCCTCCGGCAAAGTTTGCATGTAGTGGCGCACTTGCAGGTATGGAAAAACCTGATTACCCCCTAAATGGTAAAGAGTCCGAAAATCAGAGAATGGCATAAAGGTCCCCTCCTGAGTCCACAAGTGGCCCACGCGAGTGACACCCTTGGCCTCCCATCCCTGAAACATGACAGATTGGGAACCCGACGGAAATTCATCATTCCCTCGGAGTGGAAGCAGATAGGCGCAGATCGAAGGGATCTGCAGTAGTTTCGTGAGGCGCGCCCAAGTCTGTCGCAGGGGTTTAATAAGAGCTGTTTGAGTGAGAAACGAAGGAAGGTGGCTGGAGCCCGCCTGCACCACATAAGAGGGGGTCCTAGGAAACATGAGAGCTTGGTCTACTGATATTGGAGCATAGTGTGAGGTATCCAAGAGCCAATTACGTAAGAGCCGCATATTACAAGCCAGATTATAGCGAGCCAGGTCCGGGACTCCCAGGCCCCCCGCCCTCCAGTCGTTCTGCAACCATTTTAAGGGAAGACGAGCTCTTCCGCCTCTCCACAAAAACCTGCGCAATGCGCTGTTCAGGGCAGCAAGGTCCCTCCGTTTGAGCAATAAGGGGAGGTTTTGCAAAAGATACAGCCATTTCGGGAGCAAAATCATCTTAAATAGCGCAACCCGCCCCGCCACCAAAAGCGGCAAGGACCTCCAACGGGCCAGGGTCTCCCGAGTCTGACGCAATAAGCGGGGAATATTGGCCTGATATACTTCTTCCGGGTTTGCAGGAATATAAACCCCCAAATACCGAAGACTGTCACCCGCCCACTGTAAGGGGAACGGGGTTGGCCAGGAGTCCCGCAAGTCCGGTGGATGGGCCAGCACTGAAGACTTGGATTCGTTCAATTTCAGCCCGGAAAATGCCCCAAAGGACCCAATTAAGCGGAGGAGTGGGGGTAATGAAGAATGGGGTTTGGTGATAAAAACTAGCAAGTCATCCGCAAAGGCAACATACTTAAAGATGTCTGGGTCCATACGAACGCCCCGAATCTCCCGAGTGTCATTTATGGCGTGCAATAGGGGCTCTAACTGTAGTAAAAACAACAGGGGGGAGAGAGGACAGCCCTGTCGGGTACCGCGTTCTACGGGGAAGGAATCAGACAGGGCTCCGTTAGCAACGATGCGCGCCATTGGTGCGGAATAAAGAAGCTGAAGAGCCTGGAGAAAGAAACCCTCAAAACCCATTCGGCCTAACACAAAGAAAAGGTACCCCCACTCCACCCTATCAAACGCCTTCTCCGTGTCAAAACTGATGGCCAAGTAAGATTGAGACATCTGGCGGCTCATAGTCATGGCCGTCAGAATTTTTCGGATATTGGCGAGCGCATAGCGCTGGCGGATGAAACCTGCCTGGTTGGCCCCAATCAGTGTTGGCAACTGAGACGCCAGCCTATCCGCCAGTATTTTGGCCAGCAGCTTATGGTCATAATTAAGGAGAGAAATAAGGCGGTATGATTCTGGCAGGAGAGGGTCCCGACCAGCCTTGGGGATTAAAATAATGTGTGCCAAATTAGAATGATCGGGGAAGGACCCCTGGGTCACCAACGCCGAAAACATAGAGGCCAAGGGTTGCGTCACCTGGTCCACCAATGCCTTAAAAAATTCTGCGGTAAAACCATCGGGTCCTGGGGCTTTATGGTTCTTAGAGTGGTGAATGGCAAGGCGCACCTCCGTTTCTGAAATAGGAGCATTTAGCTGTTCCCTCTGGGCTTGCGTCAAACAGGGGAGGGACAAGGACTCGCAAAACCTCTGGCAGCTCTCTGGGTCCCACCCGCCGGAAGCATATAGAGAAGAGTAGTACTCCCGGAAACTTTTAAGAATAGATGGCGTGTCCTTAACCACTGTCGTGTGAGACCTACGCACCGCCGGAATAAACCTACTGGACTGGGAAGATTTAATTAGGTTGGACAGCATCTTCTCCCGCCCTGTTGCTGTGTAGATAAAGTTTGAACTTGTAATAAAGATAACTTTTTTTCGCCCTTTGATGTATGAGGGAGTTAAGAGCGTGTTGATGAGACATGTAAAAGGCTCATGCTTCCTGCGTACGTAACCGAGATAAGCGACCTCGGGCTTGGGTCACCTGGGAGCTTAGCAAGAGGATCCTGCGGTCCAAAGTTTTCCGCCGGTGGGAAACGTAGGAAATTATTTCGCCCCGCAGGACCGCTTTAGCAGTGTTCCAAAATAAAATCGGTTGTGAAACATGATTTTGGTTGTTTGTCACATATTCTTTCCATTTCACCGCAAGAAATTCTTTAAATTTTTCATCTTGGACCAAGAAATATGGGTAACGCCAGATTTTAGGGGCAAAAGAGGAGGGGGACAACCCCATGTCCAACCACACCGGAGCGTGGTCGGAGATGACAATGTGGTCGATACCCGCATCCAAAACCTGGGAAAAAGCATGGGCACTCACAAGAAAGTAATCAATCCGCGAAAAGGAAGCATGAGCTCTAGAGAGATGGGTGAAGTCACACTCCGTGGGGTGCAACGTCCTCCACACATCCAGTAAGTGGAGTTGTGTTTCCAACATATTCGGGCCCTTGCCCCTGCCCGCCTCCCAGGCGCGGCTGTGGGAGGCATCCAAGTGTTGGTCCCTGATAGTGTTAAAGTCACCCCCCACAATTAAGATCTCCGACAGGTAGGGCAACAAGTGGGAATACAAGCTCTGATAAAAACGAGGGTTATAGACATTAGGGGCATACACATTGCAGAACACTACTATTTGATTAAACAATGTGGTAACCAAAATTAAATATCTCCCCTGCGGGTCTTTGATTTCCCTGCTTACAGTGATAGGAAGTTGTTTGCGGAGCAAGATTGCCACCCCCGCCGACTTTGAATTTGCCGACGCATACCGCACTTCCCCCACCCAGGTGCGCCTAAGCTTCTCGTGTTCCTTATCAGTAAGGTGTGTCTCCTGCAAGAACACCACCGCTGGCAATTGCTTATTCAAGAAAGAAAGCACTTTAGCGCGCTTAATTGGAGAATTGAGGCCACATACATTCCACGACACGAGCCGTGTGGTATTACTCATAGCCTAGGGTGAAGTAGGATTTAATGCCACAAAGGAAACTGATGTTGGCAGTGGCGACCCTCCCAGCCGAGGCCCCCACTACCCACCCCTTATCCCAAACCAAGCGAACCCTACTTAAGCGTGCTACTGTTAGCCTGACCCATCCATCCATCCACTGCTGTCTCATACAATCACTCACCCTCCCTCCCACCGTCCCCCAACTCCCTACCCACCCCCCCCCCCCCCCCCCCCCCCCCCCCTCCCCTGAAACTTAGTAACTATCCCTCCCCCCAATCTCCCCTCCCCCATCTCGGTCAACTGACTAGGTCCTCCACCTAAGGAGGCCATGGGGATCCAGTATTGATGTGTCAAGGACCCCACTCTAAGATTATGCAGAACAGTTGCGTTAGTAAAACAAAACAACCTACAACGTGGTTCGTCCCAATTCGGGAAAGACAAGAAATGAACAGTGCGGACCAACAAAAGGTAGGGTTCATCTTCGCAGTTAGTCCCACGCAAAGAGTCAGTTTGTGCGGTTTCGGAGCAAACCGTAGCAAAGACCTGGGAAAAAGAGAAAAAAAGAAACAAAAGCAGAAGCCTGGTCTGTGGTTGCACAGCCATCCGGAGCGATGCCCCGCATCTTCGGTGCTGTCGGTGTCACTCAAGGTATCTGCTGAGAGAGCAACTAGGTCCCAAAAACAGTCCCAGAGAGGTATGCACCACCGTAACAAACCCAAAAGTGGCAGCCAGGGCCCAACACTAGGAGCAGGCCCTCTCCCAGCTGCCTGGGCGGGAAAGACAAATGAAGTTCAACCGCTGTTCACAAGGCCCAAAGGGGCGCAAAAAAAAAAAAAAAAAAACAACCCACCACAGCGCGTGCGAGAGCACTCACTTGTCCATCTTGTCCATAAAGGCTTGCGCCTGCTCCGGAGACTCGAAGACATGCGGTTTGTCCCCCTGCCATATCCGCAGGCGAGCCGGAAACACCAGGGAGAACTTTATACCCTTATTGTGTAGCGTGGTGCAGAGGGGGGTAAAGCTGCGTCGGGCACTCGAAACGGCAGCAGAGAAGTCCTGAAACACCCGTATGGGCTTACCCTGATACTGCAGGTCCAATTTGGTCCGAGTAGCCCGCCAAATTTCTGCCTTGTGCGCCGAATTAAGGATCTTGGCGATCACAAGTCTGGGACGCCCGGAGCCCGCGTTCCGTGTCCCAAGCCAGTGGGCCCGTTCAACAATGAGCTTTCCCTGTAGGCAGGGGAGGGCCAACTCCTCCGGGAGCCAATCTGACAGTAATCGGCAGAGAGACTGATCTGCAACATCCTCGGGGAACCCCAGGAATCTCAGGTTATCCCGCCGGGCACGATTTTCAAGCTCGTCCACTTTACTCTGCAAGGCTTGAATGCTTTTGTCCCGGGCAGCCATGCTTGCCGAACAAGCGGCCGCACCATCTTCCAGCCCCGAGATGCGCGCCTCCGCCTGCTCAAGCCGGGGTTGTAGGGTAGAAAGGTGCTCCCTCACCTCCCCTAATTGCTCAGTAATATGCGCTAACTTCTCGTCCAGCGCCTCATGGATCACTGCTTTGATATCTGCGAGCGTGGCCGCCGTTGGGGAAGCAGGGGCCTCAGTCTCTCCGGCAGACGCCATTTTGGAATCGGGAGCTCTGGTTTTTTCCTTTTCCCTCTTGCCTCCCTTCACGGACATCACCAAGCTCGATCTTTGCAGCGATCGGGTGCCCAACATATGCGGTTTCTCTGGCTGGGTCACGAACCAAATGGAGCCGGTTAGACGCGGTGAAATTTAGCGCGGTGGGTAGAGTGGGTCCCGGAGCTTGCGAGAACACGTCTCACCCGCTCAGCACATCACGTGACCCCCCTTGGAGATGGTTTTAGCGCATGAGATGAGGAGATTGGTGGGAATGGTATCCTGAGGATGTGAGGAAGGTTTGATTTTTTTTAGGATATTTTCTATCTCTAAGGATGAGGTCAATTCGAATTCTCCAAGGCATGACTTTTGTGATGGGAAGGTAATCTGTGGTGTAACTGGCGTATAATTGTTGTTGTTCTTGGACTGTGTTAGTAGGTTTGGGATCTTATTCTTGAAGTAGGTTGCAAGTTCTTCTGCTTTGCTTGCCGCTTTATCGTCTGGTATGGCTGACAATGGAGGTTTGGTGAGGGAAGAGACTAGTGGAAAAAAGCGCTCTGGGGTCAAAGATGAAGTGGTGTATTTTTTGTGAGTAAAAGTCTCTTTTTGCTTGGAGGATGGATGTTCTGTATAGGTGCATCGTGGACTTGAATGTCGAGAGGTTGATGGATGTTGGGTTTTTACGCCAACGTAGTTCTTTTTTTCTGAGTTCCTGTTTTATGGATTTTAGTTTTGGGGTGTACCAGGGTTTTCTGTTGTCTTTGTTTGCTTGAGCAGTTTTGGTGATAGTTGGGCATGTAGAGTCGGCCACGTTTTTGGTGATGTAGTTCCAGGACAATATAGCTGAGTCTGCGTTTGTGAGGTCCAGATTGTTAAGCTCTGCAGATAGGCTGTTGTTGATTGTCTCCTGGCTGCATATTTTCTTGAATTGGATAGTGTTATTTTGCTTTTTTGGGGGGGTAGGTAGGTTTATTTTTAGTACAGTGTTGATCAGCTTATGGTCTGACCAGGGAACTGTGAGGCATGTGGGTTGGGAGGAAGGAGAAAGTTCCTGGTTTATGAAAATGAGGTCCAGCGTGTGACCTGCTTTGTGGGTAGGTTCTTTAATTATTTGATTGAAACCCAAGAAGGTTAGTGCATTTAGGAATGTTTCACAGCTGGGAGAGTGAGGAGATACATCCACGTGGAGATTAAAGTCCCCCAGGAGTATCGCTGGCGTGTCGGTATTGATGTGCTTTGTTATATTTTCTATCAAAGGTGATGGATCGGTTTCAAGGTATCCTGGGGTAGCGTATATAAGACCTATTTGTAGGTGGGTGGATTTGAATACTGCGAATTCCAGGGAATGTGATGATATTGTAGTTTTTAGCTCCATTCCTAGTGTTTTTCTTGCTGCAAGGAGGAGACCCCCTCCTCGTTTTTTGAGTCTAGGAATGGAGAATATGTTGTATGAGTGAGTAGGGAGTTGGTTGATTGTAGCGATGTCTTCTGGTTTTAACCATGTTTCAGTGATTGCAAATAGGTCAGTGTTTGTTTCCAGAAGGTAGTCATGTAGAAGGTGAGTTTTCTTAGTCAAAGACTGTGCGTTCAACAGTGATAAGGTGAAGAGTGAGAGGCCTAGTAGTTGGTTTAAGGGTGAGATGATGATAGGAATGAATCTTTTTTTGTAAAGAATGTGGTGTAGCTTGTTTTTTTGCTGCGAATCTCTTGACATTGTGGATGATGGGGATGGTTGATACAGCCATGTTTGGTTTTGTGAGTGGTAAAGTTTAGCTGGGCTTAATTTAGTGGTGGGCCGTTGAAGTGGTGGTAGAATAGGATAATAATGAACCTGGGGTGTCAATTCTGATTAGAGGTCAGGGAGATAGATCTTAGCTTGCGGTGGGAAAGCAGTAGTACTGGTTGAGATTGAGAGTTGTTCAGTACTTACTGCAGTTGTCCAGTTGTTGAGTTTGTAGGACGGTGTTGATCCAGATGTCTGCGGTGGTCTGCACTCAGGTCTGCACTAAGGGGCGCACAAAGGGGCCAGCCCCTTTGACGTGCTCCTTCAACGCATGGCGTTCGACGCGTGGCGTCTGGGTGGTTTTTGATTTAAAGGGCCGCTAGGCCTCAGCCGATTGGCTGCCTTGCAGCCGTCTGTTGAGTGGCTAGCTGGCTTTCGGCTAGCTGGATTTCTCTTAGCATTTCATCATCTGTCTGACCATTTTGTCCAGGTGGACGGTAGTATACTCCTATCACTATACTCTTACCCAACACACATGGGATTTCTACCCATATAGATCTCCCCATATAGATCTACCCATATAGATCTCTCAGTTGATAGCAGATTTCGAGATTGGAGGTGTTGAACAAAGTGTCGGAGTTGCATATAAGGCAAGAATTCCGCAGCAGTAAGGTTATAGGCCTCCTGAAGTGCATTAAAGGGTAAAAATGATCCTTGTGAGAAAAGGTGAGAAATTTGAGTGATAGCCTGAGTTTTCCAGGTGAGATAAGCAGCCTTGGGGATGCCAGGGGCAAATGACCAATTGTGGAATAAGGATGATTGGTAGAAACAATCCGCTTTCCCCACCAGCTGCCGTTTCCATAGAAGACAAATATTAAGGGTGTGTCTAGTGAGTGGAGACATGGTAGATGTCGGGCCCCAAGTGTTGTTTGGTTGCCATATCAGAGCCACCAGAGGCATATCTGGCAGACAGCTTTGTTCTGTTTCCATGATTTAACATCTGCAGTTCTGTGCCAGTTGAAAATGGGTCGAAGCTGAGCAGCTGCATAATACCAGGTAAGATTTGAAAGTCCCAAGCCACCTTGAGCTTTAGGTTGAAAGAGAGTCACTCTAGCTACCCGAGGGGGTCTGCATTTCCACAGGAAGCAAAGTAGTTTCTTCTGCCACAGTTGGAGCGTTATCTTGCTAATAAGGAGAGGTAATGTTTGAAAGAGATAAAGTAATCGAGGAAGTACATTCATTTTTAATGTTGCCAATCTACCCAACCACGTTAAAGGAAGAGAATTCCACCTGATTAGGTCTTGATCAATACTGTGAAAAAGGAGAGTATAATTAAGTTGAAACAAATCAGATAGATGTTTGCCAAGATATACCCCAAGATATTTAAGCTTAGTAGAAGCCCATTTGAAGGGGTGGGAGGACTGGAGTTGGGAGACCACGTGAGGTGGACAGGAAATATTCAAGACCCTCAATCGCACCCTCACCCCGGCAGACCCCCGCGCCGACCACGAGGCGCCGTCCCCAGACCACGGGCTCCTCCTTCAGCCCTCCCCCCGGCCGGCAGCCACTAAAAAGCAGCGCAGCACCTCCAATGAGAGCAGGGCCAGGAGGCCTTTAAATTACCCGCGGCGACGAAAACTCACCTCTTCAGCGATTTCTTCAGCGGGACGGGACCGTGCGAGGCCTGCGCAGCCGGCGCCGAGACCCACCGGGGTAAGGCCCTCAATCGCACCCTCACCCCGGCAGACCCCCGCGCCGACCACGAGGCGCCGTCCCCGGACCACGGGCTCCTCCTTCAGCCCTCCCCCCGGCCGGCAGCCACTAAAAAGCAGCGCAGCACCGCCAATGAGAGCAGGGCCAGGAGGACTTTAAATTACCCGCGACATCTTGGCGTCGCACGCCGGGCGTCGCACGCCTAAGGAGCACGACAAAGGGGCCTGCCCCTTTGTCTCGCCCCTTCGTCTCGGCCCCGAGAAAGCCACGAACCTTATCCACAGACGAAACTACAGCACAAACAAATGCCAATCAGCCATGGACAAACGGATGTTTCTGACCGGATAAAGCCATAACGCACCGACCACTTTCAAACACCTAAACCAATCCTTTCCAGCTACAATACAACACACCCTTCACAATCTCGCCAGCGTCCATCAACTAAAATCAAATGTCTAACTAGCCCTCACAGAATCCACTCCAGCAGTTCCAGCATCCACTCCAGCTGTTCCAGCATCCATCCTAGCAGATTCCGCACGTATCCGGTCACCTCTAGCAAACCAGCATATAATGACACACAGCCATTCCATCCCCATACTCAAGAGAAAACCCAGAAATAACTCTCCACCAGACCCCATTCAGACACCCAGACAACAAAGACTCATCAACATCATGACATCTCCCATTACACAACTCCTCGGCCTTTCATTATTCACTTTAACCTTATTCAATGCACAGTCACTGTCCAAAAAAATGCACCTTCTAAATGATTACCTAATTGACAACAACCCTGACATATGTGCAATAACTGAAACATGGCTAAAACCCACGGACATATCATTAACAAACCAACTACCTACACAATCCTTCGACCTCTTCTCAATACCTAGACCGAAAAAGAAAGGAGGAGGAATTCTACTTGCTGCAAAAAAACAATTGGGTATAACACTACAACAATCATACTCCACCTCAAAACTTGAATGCTCCATATTCAAATCGCAACATCTACAAATATTCCTCATCTACGCCACACCAGGAACGCTAGAGGCTAACCCCTCCCCTCTAATAGAGATGATAGCCAAACATCTAAATTCAGACAAACCAACCATCATACTGGGAGACTTCAACATTCACGTAGACTCCACCCCTCAATCCACTAACTGCGAAACCTTCCTTACCTCCCTCAGTCACCTTGGATTCACACAAATAATCAGCGGGCCCACTCACAAAGCAGGTCATACATTAGACCTCATATTTATCAACGAGAGCTGGTCCATCCATACAAATCCCACCTGCACGCCTATCCCATGGTCAGACCACCAGCTTATAGACACAACCCTCAAAATGAAAAACACACCTCCTCCAAACATCTCCAAAACCACCATTCATTTCAGGAAACCATGCGCACTGGAGTTACTCAACAAACAATGCTCCAAAGACCTCAAACAAATTGACTTCTCAGACGCCAACACAGCCACCACTTCATGGATCAAACTCACGAACAAAATAGCTGATCAACTCTGCCCAACCTCCTCAAAAGAAATCCAACCGACACGAGACAACAGAAAACCATGGTTCACCCCAGAACTCAAAACCCTGAAACAGAAATTACGAAACAAAGAACAAAGCTGGAGAAACAACCCTTCTCCCACATCCAGACTTGACTACAAAGCCACCCTCAACACCTACAGAAACGCCATACACAAAACAAAAAAGGACTTCTATGCAAAAAGAATTCATAACTTCATCTTCGACTCGAAGGCTTTATTCTCCTACGTCTCATCACTCACCAAACCAACACCACCATCCATTCCAGACCACCTAGCGCTCAGTAAGGCCAACGAACTAGCCACCTACTTCAAAACAAAAATCTCAAACCTCACCCTCTCCCTTACAACCCACCAAACGCTTCCAACACCTCATAGCACATACCAACTCACTCTGAATTCTAGACTAGAGTCATTCGAGCCCACATCAGCCATGGAGATTGAAAACTTACTTAAAAAAATTAAACCATCGGCACATCCCTCGGACCCACTCCCTACTAATTTGCTCACTGCCATCTCTAGCACCGTCGCAAAACCTATTGCAGAAATCATCAATACCTCCTTAGCCATGGGCACAGTTCCTAATCAGCTAAAACTTGCAATCCTCAAACCCCTACTGAAAAAACCAACTGCATCACCCATGGACCCAGCCAACTACAGACCCATTGCAAACCTGCCCCTGATCTCCAAACTGATGGAAAAAGCGGTTAATAAACAACTTTCCGAATACCTCGAGGAGCACAACATTCTTTCCCCGGCACAATATGGTTTTCGCAAATCTCGAAGCACAGAGTCCCTTCTGCTTTCCCTCACTGATAATTTACTTTTGAACCTGGAGAAAAAACAGTCATTCTTACTGGTCCTACTAGACCTATCTTCAGCGTTCGACACGGTAAATCACTCACAACTCCTAGAACAACTATCAAACATAGGAATCAAAGGCACAGCCCTCTGTTGGTTCAAATCGTTCCTATCCAACAGGTTTTACAAGGTCAGAATCAACAACAAGGAATCTGACCCCATCCTATCAGACCAAGGCGTACCACAAGGTTCATCCCTCTCCCCTACCCTGTTCAACATTTACCTCCTCCCCCTCTGCCATTTGCTATCTCAACTCAAGCTTACTCATTACCTCTATGCAGACGACATCCAGATCCTAATCCCCATCACAGAATCAATTCAAAAAACCTTCGTCTACTGGGAGAATTGTCTTAAACCAATTAAACAACTACTCTCCAGCCTAAACCTGATTCTAAACTCCAGCAAAACAGAGCTGCTACTAATCTCACACAACCTGAACAACCACCCACCTAGTCTGGCACAAACCACATCTTTAAACATGGAGCTCTCTGCAGACGTCAGGAATTTAGGTACTTGGCTTGACAATCAACTTAACCTTAAAAAATTCATAAACACAACCACCAAGGACTGCTTCTTTAAACTACAGGTCCTAAAGAAACTAAAGCCACTCCTTCACTTCAATGACTTTCGCCTCGTTCTTCAATCCATTATTTTTTCGAAACTTGATTACTGCAACTCAATCTTACTGGGCCTCCCCTCCAACAGCATCAAACCCCTACAGATGGTACAAAACGCCGCAGCCAGAATCCTAACTAACACTAATAGAAGAGACCATATTACCCCCATCTTGAGCTACCTCCACTGGCTACCCATCAAACAGAGAATCATATATAAAACCTTAACCATTATCCATAAAACAATTCATAACGTCGCACCTATATCTCTACAAACCCAACTTCGCCTACAATCATCGGCCAGACCCATCAGAAGTGCCTACAAAGGCACATTAGTCGCAGTTCCCGCCAAATCAACGTTAAGAAAAAGAGCACTATCCACTGCGGGACCACATCAATGGAATGCGCTCCCACCAGACATAAGACTCGAACCCAATCTACCAGAGTTCAAAAAAAGGTTAAAAACCTGGCTCTTCAGGCAAGCATTCCAATTCCCAGAGTGAAACTAGGCACCTCCTCCTGTCTTTCAGATCCAACCATTGCAAGGTGTCACAAACACATTGACACTCAATTTCATACACGGACTTGATTATTCACAATATCTATTTATTTAAGTCATCCTTTTCATATTATATTATTTAACCGATTACTTGCAGACTATTTACGCTACCAAAGTTCCTTGTAAAACGTGAACACGAATAATGTTATAATAATATTATAGGTTTGTTAAATACTATTGTTACTTTCACTGTTCCTTGTAATAATGTTCAATAGTTGATTGTTATTGTTCTATGTTCTATGTAAAAAACCCCAGTCTAATCTACCAGACCAGGGCAACCTTTTCGTTACTTGTAAACCGGACTGATTTGTATTGCATACAGGAATTCCGGTATATAAAAATTAAAAATAAATAAATAAATCTCTGATTTGTCCCAGTTAATCTAGAATCCAGAAACAGTACTATAGTGGGCAAGCTCCTTTTCATCCCATTTAGAGATATAGAGGGATGGCTAACTGTAAAGAGGATATCGTCTGCAAACAGTGATAATTTATATTGCTGAGAGCAAAGTGAAAAACCAGAGATACTGGGATTACTCCTTGTGTAGGCTAGGGGTTCTAGGAAGATAGCAAAAAGAATTGGGGAGAGCGGGCATACTTGTTGAGTTCCCCTTTGGATTTTAAAGGGAGGTGAGTATTGACCGTTTATTTTGAGACAAGCTGTAGGAGAGTGATAAAGCGCCTGTAACCAGTTCTGGAAGGGAGTCCCAAAGTCCATAATGTTAAGTATGCGAAAGAGAAAAGGCCAATGGACCATATCGAAAGCCTTTTCGGCATCAATGGCTAATAAAATATGGTCCGTGGTTTTTGGGTAATACCTCAGGGATATTTAGGATCTTACGAACGTTGTCACTAGCCATGCGGCCTGGGATGAAGACCACTTGGTCAGCATGAATAATTTGTGCTATGAAGCGATTTAGTCTATCTGCTAAAATTTTAGCAAGTAATTTCAGATCTAAATTGATCAAGGATATAGGCCTATAAGAAGCGCATAAAGCGGGATCCCTGCCTGGTTTAGCGATAATAGTATTGCCTGCTTTATTTGAATCGGGCAATAGTGAGCCCCCTGTATGAAGGAAGTTGAAATGTTTTTGGAGATGAGAAACCAGCAAGGGTCCAAAGGTTTTATAAAATTTTGCCGTTAGACCATCGGGTCCTGGAGCCTTACCCACTTTGAGATTTGTAAAGGCCGAGAAAATTTCTGTGGTTGTGATATCTGCATTAAGCAAATCACGCATGTCACCAGAGAGGCGCAAGAGAGCCACTGATTGTAAGTATTGGTCAATCTCAGTGAGTTGGATATGTGTTTCAGCGGCATATAAATTCTGGTAGAATTTAAGAAATTGTTGTGTTATTGCCGAATTAGTGGAAACTACTTGGCCTTGATCATTTTTTATCTTAAGTATATGATTTTGGTAAGTGAGTTTTTTCAATTGGTGTGATAGAATTTTGCCTGCCTTATTTCCCCCTTCAAAATAGGTTTGGCGAGTTATATTAAGTTGGTACGCTATTTGATCAGACTCCAATCAATGTAGATCTACCCTTGCTTTTGTCAGTTTAGCCAATACACTAGGAGAGCCCGATTGAGTATGTTGAGATGTGAATAGTACGATTTGATCCCTAAGATGAGAGCAGGCTGCATCTTTTTGGCGTTTTACATGGGAGGAGCGGGAGATAAAGTGTCCCCGTATATAAGATTTAAAACAGTCCCATTGTTAGCAAGTTGATAGCACAGTCAAAAGGGTGGTGCTCCGGAAGGAGCTCGGCTTTCTCCTTAGAGAAAACATCAAGGTAGTCTTGATAGTGGGGCGGCAGTACCAACGAAGTCGTCATTGGGGAACTGCAGTCAAACAGGAGTCAAAGCACGAGGGCCCCCAGGATGCCACCTGGAGGGTTTCTCAAAAGATTACGGGAGAGTGCTTCCGCAGCCAAGGTAGCCCCAAGATGACCAGATGCATGGCCTTTTCCAGGATGAGGAATGAAATCTCCTCCACATGCAGGAGCCAGTGCGTAGCGTGAGAAGCTTGGTATGATTAGAGATGGTTCCTGGAAGGAGTCTCCCCTGAATGGAAGACACACGGACGGGGGGCCATTGGGGTTGGACCCCAATCTGGAGTTGTTGGACTAAGTCCTTGAGGATGAAGTTCCCCCCAGCTCCAGAGTCAATCAGGGCTAGCATATCGAACTCCCCTTCGGGAAGGAGTAAGGTCACTGGAACGGTACACGGGGAGGCAGGAGTGGTGTGACCTAGGGTTAGCTCCCTGACTGTCCCTAGGTCCGTGCGTTTCCCTGACGCTCGCCACAGCGGGCAAGGAAATGTCCCTTGCCACCACAATACAGGTATAGACCCTGGGACCGACGTCTTCTCCTATCCTCTTGAGAAATAGGGCCCCGGCCCACCTGCATGGGTTCTGCATCTTGAGCTCCCGGAGAGGCAGAAGGAGAGTGCCCATTTCGGGAAGATGTGGTTCCAGAGCTCCCGGGTCTCTAAGCAGGCTTCCTCTCCAGGAACCAGCGTTGGATACGGTGGTCTACGCGACCATCCAGGTCGATGAGATCATTCAAGTCGTCCGGGAGATCCTTGGCCGCCAACTCATCCTGAAGTCTCGGGGAGAGACCTTCCAGAAAGATGCCGTACAGGCTATCGCTTCCCCAGTTCAACTCGGCAGCAAGAGTCTGAAACTCTACAGCATATTCGGACAATAGCCAGTTACCCTGGCGTAGCTGGAGCAACTCAGATGCAGCTGTAGGTTGGTGGGAGGGCTCATCGAAGATCCGCCAGAAAGTGGAAACAAATTGCACCAGGTTGGCTAGTCAGGAGCCCTGTTGTTCCCAGAGTGAAGAAGCCCATTCCAGTGGTTTCCCATCCAACAAAGAGATTATGTAGCTGGTCTTAATCTGATCCATGGGAAACTGAGCTGGCAAAAGATTGAACTGGATGAAACATTGGTTCAGGAACCCTCGGCATAACTTTGCATCCCCAGAGTACCGCGATGGTGCAGGCAACTGTATGCCATCGGTGCAGGGGACACGGATGAGGTGGCTCCATCCATCCGGTCTGCTAATCTCTGCACGGTCGATATCAGAGAGTCAATGCAGGTTTGTCCTGCTGCAACCTCTGTGTAATACCTGGAATGGCTTTCAGGCTCGCGAGATCCGCCGGGTCCATGGCCTTGCAAACTGTTAGGGAGGTGGACCCTTGGGCTGGCTGAGACTGATGATGTTGCACCTTGGAGACCCACAGTGGATGTCGCAGCCGGGAGGCAGCGCTGAAGAGGTACTCAGAAGAAGGCTTCACCACTGGAAGCCCGAGGTCCCCCCAGGAGGAGCTCGTAGGGACCTGGGCCTCTTGGTCTTAGGTGGATCCTCTGTGACCAAGGATCAGAAAAGCAGCCTACCGAGGTAGTCCGATGGTGAGATGGGGCCCAGGAGGTCAGAAGAGACTTCACCCTTGGAAGCCCGCGGTCCCCCCGGGAGGAGCCCATGAGGATCCGAGCCGCTGGGACTTAGGAGAAACCTCCAGGCGGGAAAAGAACCGGATACCTGCGGAGGCGGAGAGAGATGAAGCCGGAGTCCAGGAACAAGCCAAGGTCGGGAGCCAGAAGTCAGAAGTCTAAGCCAAAACCAGGAATGGAGGCTGAAGCCGGAGTCGATGAACGAAACAAAGTCAGGAACCAGAAGTCAGACGTTGGGAACAAACAGGAACCGGGAAGCAGGAAGCACAACTAGCTACTCCAAAGAGTGAACCTCGTTGCAAGGCGAGGCTCAGCTGTGACTGCTGGGTTTAAATAACCCGGCAGCGTCTGACGTCAGCAAGAAGGCTGACCTAGGTTTCCCGCACTGGCCCCTTTAAATCCAGAGCCCCGGCGCGCGCGTGAGCTTAGGGGGACAGGCCAGCAGCAGATCGTCGACGGCTTCTCCCTCGCAGGGAGAACGCCGCAGCAGGCCGCATTTCGGGCCTGGATGGCCGAAGAGGGATTCCCGCGGCCAGGCTGGGCCGCGAGGTGAGTGGAGGTCCCAGGGCACGGCACGGCACGGGACCGTATCGGTGATTCTACCGAAGAAGCATTGTTTTGGAAGAATTCTCGTATTACCTGTGAGGAGGATTGTATGAAGGAAAGATCCTGGAGGAATGAATCATTCAACCTCCAGAACCGACTACCATAATTGCCCCAGTAAGGTGAATCGATTTCACAGTAGGAGCATGGTCGGACCATGTAATTATTCCCACCTCTGCTGATCGGACAAAATGGTACAATGATTTATCTACTAGAAGATAATCTATTCTAGAATATGAGTTATGTGCCCTGGAGTAGTAGGAATATGAGTGAGAATGCGGATATTTCATCCTCCATGCATCGACCAGGTTATGTGCCGCTAAGAGCTCTTTAAGGGCCTTAGTATGGGCCAGGGCAGTGTGGGAATGGCCTTTAGAAGTATCTAAAGATGGGGAAAGTGTCACATTGAGGTCCCCCCATAAGACTTGCCAAAAGTCCCTGGTGGTCCAGCGGGGGTCCGGGAGCGACCTCCTGCACTCGGGCCGTCGGCTGCCAGTATTCAAAATGGTGCTGATAGCCTTTGCCCTCACTATGTCACAGGGGTGATGGCCCGAGTGCAGGAGGTCGCTCCCGAATATGGCCCTTTACGTTGTGGATTACAAATACGTAGGAAACGAATGCACACCCCTAGTGGATCCTTGATACATCATGTACATTCAAAGACTAAGTGAGAGGCAAAGAGAATGCCCACCCCAGCATACTTAGCCTTTTTGTTAATTTATGAGTAATATTGATTAATATTTATTTATTTATTTAAAATTTTTATATACCGGCATTCATGTTGCAAACACATCATGCCGGTTTACATATAACAGGGGTGTACAGTGAACAATTCAATAACCTATTAGTGTAGAAGGAAGCAGTTACAAATAACAAGGTAATAGAACTGGGAGGAGAGAAGAAAAGGGAGAGAATAACATTAGGTATAGGTATAATATATTTAAAAGATTTCATAAGACTATAATGCCTACTTGAGAGATGGGTCTCCTGGATAAATACTATATCTGGGGATGAAGCTCCCAATTCTTTATAAAAGAAGGACCGTTTTTGCGGGGAGTTAAGTCCTTTAGCATTGATTGAAAAAAATGTTAAAGCCGTCATGACTGATATATTGCTATAGAGGTTAACATATAAAGAAAACCTCCACTCTTATTGGTCAGCAATCTAAGACAGCATTTACCCACTTCGTTAGTTAATAATTCTACCATCAGAGGTGAATAATCAGAAGAAGAGACTGATGTACGTTTCCTGGAGACAACATGCCAGGTCAAATTAAGTTGAAACAGATGGAATTATAGCATTACAGAAGTAAAGCATCAGTAATTTGTACCACTGAGTAAAAGCATGTAACCCCTGGGGATTGAGCATATCCCCTACTGTTCGATTAAAGCCTACTAAACCCTCCATGTAGGCTTGCCCCAACTCCTATGTGGGGGTAGGTGAATGCCACTCACAGGAGGAGAAGCTCTCCACCCTCTCCTATTTTCAATGATATCAACATGAAACTGATTGAACAACAAACATCCAAACAACATCTTAATAATGAAATATACATTGCAAGCTAGAGACTTGAGTGAACAAGAAATATAATACTACATAGCTCAGAATCATAATCTTTTGGTGACCAAGATAATATATAGCTGAACCCTGCTTTTGCCGGTAGATAATAGCTTGCAGAGATTAGGCCGGACCTTGGCTACTGCCTGAGCTTCCAGATTGACAACACAGTCTGCTATTTCTTTTGCTCACATGCTGCCAGGCCGGGAGTGGTATCCGTGGTGTCGGTCCTCTGGGAGCAGCAGCCGATTTCTGTGTACTTGTAAAGCCACATTTAGCAAGTGTTGGCAGCTCTTCGTTGGGGGATATAGCTTTGTAAGTTGTGCCTTCCATCATGAAGGAAATCCCGAATGGGTGTAGCCATCTGTATTTTATATTTTTGGCGCGGAGGAACGTGGTGATTTCCCTAAAAGACTGCCTGCTTTGTAGGGTAGCTGTGGAAAGATCAGGGAAAATGGCAATTTCGCTGCCTTCCCATAACCAAGCGTTATACGCTCTGGCAGCTGAGGCTATCATCTCCTTTACTGAGTAATCGTTAAAACATACGATGATGTCTCTGGTGCGATTAGATTGTGGAGTCTTGAGAGCTCGGTGCGCTCGATCTAATTTTATCTCCGGAGGTACATACGAGTCCGGGTCATGGGTTTCAATGAGCATGTGCTGGCAGAATTTCTGTATCAGGGTAATGCAATTTTCTGGGGTCTCAGTCTCAGGGAATTCTCTGAACTGAAGATTACTCCGGCGAGACCGATTTTCTAGGTCAGCCTGCAACGCTTCGTAGGAGCTTGTGTTAATATTAGTTTGTTCTACCTGGCTATCCAGTCTCCCGTCGATCTCGTCAACTCGGTGCCCCATGCAGGTCAAATCTTCCCGCATCTCCTCTATATGCGTTAGAAGTTCTTGGCGGTATAGCTTAATATCAGCCCGCAAGTTCGCGAACTTGCGGGCTGATTCTTCCCAGGATGGATGATCAGATTCCGGCGCGCCCGATGATTCTGAGCCAGGTTTAAGAGTGTCAGGGCTGTGAGCCCGCGATTTGGAGCCATCTTGGGCCTCAGCTTCGCTATCCATTAAGCCATCTAGCGTGTGCTGAACTTCCTTAGTGAAGGAGAAACGGTGTAAATCGATATTTTCTTTTTAGCTGCCATGGCAGGATACTTAGCTGCCTTTTCAGGGAATTTGTGATTCTTTGCAGTACGGTGGGAGTGTGGATGTTTGCTGATTAGCTCAGAAGTTAAGCGTCCATCACCGCTCATGACGTCACAGTCCCCCCACATCCCACAGTTTACCCAGACCTCTCAACTAGTCAGTTTTTGGCTATAAAGAGTTTTATTCTGATGCTGAAAGTGGGCGTTGTGTGTTCAGCACCCGCTTTCATAACGCGCCCCCAGGCACCTCTCCTGGGGGCATGATGCAATATTTAAATTAGGGCTCGTGCTGTCTAGGAGGCGCTAGGGGCAATTGCTGATTGGTCCCTTTATTGTCACATGTCAGTGAAAGGACCAATCACCTTTCAGAATGCAGTCCTGAAAGGGGATTGGTCAGTGAAAAGACCAATAATATGAAGGAGTGAATAAATTAATATTAAGTACCCGACTCTTTAATATTGATTTATACACTCCTTCTGCTGCTGGTAGTCAGGTTCGGAGAATCGACGCTGAATTTATCAGCATCCATTTTCCTAACCCCTTGTTGCGGGTCTGGCCGTGAGTGCCACGACCAGACCCTTACCTCCGTGCTCCTGGACCTACTCCCACTTCTGGAGGCCTTGTTTGCACCCTATTCGGTGGTGTCCCCACGGGAGCTGCGCCGCCAGGAAGCTTCCCATGGATGCCCTGCTTCTAGGCACGTGCGCGCACCACTTGGACGCTTTTCTAGGCCGTTTCCCGCCAGCGGTGACTCCGCCCAGTTCCTGACATCAGACGCTGCGGCCTTGATAAGCCGGCCGCGGACATTCAGTCTTTGCCTTGCAATGGGATTACCTCCAGGTTCCCTGTTGCGTTGTGCCCCGGAGTGAGCTGCCTTGCTATTCGCTCTGTTCCTGCTTGCCTGCTACAATACCTGCCTGGTTCCTGCTTGCCTGCTACAGTACCTGCTTGGTTCCTGCTTGCCTCTACAGTTCCTGCCTGGTTCCAGTACCCGAGTCCTGCTACAGCTCCTGTCGGGTTCCAGTACCCGAGTCCTGCTACAGTTCCTGCCTGGTTCCAAACCCGAGCCCCGTTACAGTACCGATCTACTGTCCTAGTCTGGTTCCAGTTCCCAGTCCTGACCAACAACCCGCCTAAGTCCCAGCGGCCGGGCTCCTACGGGCTCCTCCCAGGGGGGCTTCGGTTTCCAAGGGTGAAGCCGCCTAAGTCCCAGCGGTTGGGCTTCTATGGGCTCCTCCCGGGGGAGTACCAGCTTCCAGGGTGAAGAGCACCTCTACGTCCTGCCTGAACATCTGCCTCCCGGCCTGCCACATACTAGAGACATTGACCACCTTTCCCAGTCTCCTGCAGGTCGGCCCAAGGGTCCACTATACTGAGACTCCACAACACCCCTGCCAGAGCTTTTTAAAAAATATATATTTTTTAATTTTATAAAGAGTTATTCCTCTCTGGGCAGGCGTTAACTTCTGATAGCTAAAATGTGCGTCCTAGACGCATATTTTGTTTTTGTATAGGGAGTGAATAGCTAATAGCCTCATTCACATGCATTTGCTCCCTTCTTCACATGCACGTACACATGCACTTCCTTCCGCTGATCATCACCTAGACCCCTTGATACTCTATTAATATATATTTATTTATTTTTTTGTTTATTTATTTATATACCGGTGTTCGATTTTACACATCACATCGGTTTACATTCCAACAAAAAATGCAGGAAATCAAGCGTTTCCTTTGTCAATACATTGCACAATAATAAACATGGAAATTGTTAACAAGGGAGATAAAAACATGGGAAAGGTTAACAGTAAGGGTTGCACGAAGGGATGCACAAAGGGGAGTGCCCCTTTGTTGCGCCCCTTCGGTGCGCGGTGCCTGCTGGCTTGATGCCTTTCAACGGTCCAGTTCCATTTGTGATGACGTTGGGGGAGGGGGCGGGTCTCTCAATCATGGCTTTCCCCACGGCATTCTCCTCTCAGCTTCAAAGGTAGTTTTTTTCAATTTTTTTGTCTTTTTTTTTACCTTGGATGTTACAAGGTGTTCAGCACTGCTGGGTAGCCCTCCCCTTCATTAGTGCCTGCTGGCTAATAATCTTAAAGTTGCTTTAATGCCATTAATGTTGTCTCTTGTTGTGTTCTAAGTTATACTGTAAGAAACTATGTTGCTCCTTGTCTCATCCTAAGTTATATTGTAAGATATAATATGAAGTTATATTCTAAACATAAAAAGCCAATGTCTTATTAGAACCACTGTTGCACTGTAAACCGATGTGATATTTCTGATCGAATGTCGGTATATAAAAATAAATAAATAAATGAGCACTATTAGTTTCTCTCCATGTTGAACATGTGTTCTAGAGGCACTAATCTCCTTATTGCATAAGGGGATTAGTTAGCGCCTGTTGTGAACGTGGTCCCTTGGACCGGCTAGAGCGCTGGATGGATCCGCTGGAGGAAGACCTACAGCGGGACTCATAGCGGAAGGTGGCATAGGACCAGGAGACCGGACAGGACCTTCACCTATACTAGCCCTCATTCCCTGCAGGTTGAGTCCTTGGGTACTGGAGCCGGCAGGACTTAGGTGAGGGTCTCCTGGCAACGAAGAATCCAGTGAACAGTCCGGGTCAAGGCAGGCAGAAGCATTGGAGAAACAGAGACAGGCCAAAGGTCATGGCAGGCAGCAATGGTGCAAGACGGAAAACCAGGCCAGAGATTGGGCAGGCTGAAGACTAGCGAAGCCAAAGGACGAGCCAAAGGTCAGGACAAGCAGCAGACAGAGAGTACCAGAAGCCAAGCTGAAGTCAAACCAGGAAAACAAGCCGAAGTAGGAACAGGAGCAGGATCAGGACCAGGGACTCGGGAGCAGGAGCGGAGCAGGAGCAGGATCACAGAGGCAAAAACACAGGAACTGGAGCAGGATCACAGAGTCAGGAACTCAGGAACTGGAGTATGCAGGGACAGCAACTATTTACTTGGAGAGTCGACCTGTTGCCAAGGCAGGGAACAATGATCCAAGCTGGGCTTAAATAGCCCGGGCGTCTGAAGTCATCTTTGGGGGCCGGGCCGAGGTTTCCTGCCACTGCCCCTTTAAATTCTAGCCCGGTGCACATGCGAGCGCTAAGGGGCAGAGCCCGGAGCAGGAAGTCGGTGGCGTCTCCCTTGCGGAGAGAACGCTGCAGGAAAGCCCTGTCGCGGCCCAGAGCCACATGAAGCAGGCAGCAGCGAGAAGCGAAGAGGAGCAGCAGGTGAGGGGGGACCTGGCCATGGCTGCCTGCGGCCAGGGTTCTCAACAGTACCTCTACAACCCACGTCCAACTGCGGGTTATACAGTGCACTGGGCTAAGCGCACTGTATTGCATCGGCCCCAAAGAGAAGTAAACACACATGGGCAACCCTTTGCGCGCCGCGTTCACAGGTCATAAACACGCCGCCCCCCCCCCCCCCCCCCCCCCCCGCAATGCCCCTGACCCACACCCAAATCTATCCATTTTTTACACAAGCAAAGTTATTTGCGCACTGGTACTTAACATTTATTTATTTATTTAGAGGTTCTTATATACCGCGGTATGTATAGATATACATCACCTCGGTTTACAGTAAACAATAAATTAGCAACAGGCTTTACATACAACAGGTTATACAGGAATAAACAAATAACAGCCACAGGCTTTACATAAATAACAGGTTTCAGGGGTACATACTATAACTCCTTTAACATGCTTATTTGTGCTAGTGCTGTTTTCCTGGATGCTCCTCAGCCTGGCCACTTCTTTCTGCAGCTTCTGTACCTACTCCCTGGAATTGCTATTGTTCGTTAGCTGACTGGAATGTGCATGCTACCCTTCCAGCAAATGAATTCAGAATCTGTGGGGAAGCGTCCTGGGCAGGATAACAGCTTCAGCAGGACTCTGAGAGATGTGAGTCAGCCGTGATGACGAGCTTGATAATGCTCCATCTTCTAACCATAATGAGTGTTTGTGTTGAGAGTTCCTTCCTTTGCAATTGTAAGTGGTAGTTGTCACTTCTGTGATTACAGCTACTCAGCTTCTCAGAAATAAAGCCAAAGATTTCTGCAGTAACTCTTTAAAATCCCTTGTCTGCAGTTCTGTGCTTGTTCCTTTGTTGCTTTGCTCCTGTGTCCTGCGGGGACCACATAAAACTTCTTATAGTGCCTTCCCTTCATTAAAGTATAATCGGTTGCACCTATCTGTCTGTCTTAGTCCTATCAGTGGCTGTTATGGATTCTTCCACCTGTAAAAAAAAATTTGTTTGGGGAAACTTTGAGTATTATCTCATAGTGAATGTCTATCACTATGTTCAGTGTATACAACGTAATTCAATAAAGGTATTACCTTCTGGCATGAGATCCAAAACATCCTCTTTTTTATAGAAGCAATCACTATAAAAGTCTATAGCCAGAGAGCAAATGCATTAATCTTATACATAATTAATTCTTCTGAACTGATCATTAAAAGTCAACGCAATTGTGCTCAACTTCATCGGTGCATAACCTCCTCATACAGTAACTGTATATTTTCATGCCTGACATACTCCAGTATAAAGTCCTCAATATTCACTTATATTTTGTTCGGGGTTGGTCCTCCATCATGGAGTACTCAAACATGGTCTTCCTTAGGAGCTGAGAACCAGTCCCTTGCAGGAAAATATCAGCTTGGAGGACTTTTTTCAAAACCGGCCCTGCAGCATTTATTTCAACAGTTCCCAAAAGCACGCCAAACTGACGCTTCATAGGTACATCATGGGACTTGGAGCATGGCAATACTGAGCCAAAAAATCTCCAACATAAATTTCACATTTTTTCCTAAATAACTAAGTAGAAGAACACACCCTAGACCAGAGGTGAGCAAGCATGCCCTCTTCCATCCATGCAATCGGTTGCCATTCACCTGGAAGTCTGGTTACATCTCTCATAATTATATCTTGGATTCCTGGTCTGGTATTAAAGTCTCTTGCCAACCAATCAGCTCTTGAACCAGTTGCCAAGTATTGTGACAACCACACTGCCAGCTAGTGTCAGACACACACATAGGGGTACATTTTAAAACACAGCTCGCGTGCGTACTTTTGTTTGCGCACCAGGCGCGAACAAAAGTACGCCGGATTTTATAAGCTCCGCACGTAACCGCGCGTATCTTATAAAATCCGGGGTTGGTGCGTGCAAGGTGGTGCACATTTGTGCAACTTGCATGCGCCGAGCCCTGTGCACGCTGCCCGTTCCCTCCGAGGCCGCTCCAAAATCGGAGCGGCCTCGGAGGGAACTTTCCTTCCGCCTCCCCCCACCTTCCCCTCCCTTCCCCTACCTAACCCACCCACCCGGCCCTATCTAAACCCCCCCTACCTCTGTTGCACAAGTTACGCCTGCTCAAGGCAGACGTAACTTTGCGCGCGCCGGGCCGGCTGCCGCGCGCCAAGTTCCGGTCCGGGGGCTGGTACGGAGGCCGCGGCAACTCCCCCGGAACGCCCCCGGGCCGAAACCACACCTGCGGCACCACCCCCGGATGACGCGCCGACCACATCACGCCCCCCTGACACGCCCACCCCAAGAAAGCCCCAGGACTTACGCACATCCCGGGGCTTTGCGCGCTCCGGATGCCTATGCAATATAGGCTCTGCGCGCGCAGGGGCGTTTTAAAAGGGTTACGCGCGTACCTTATGCGCGTAACCCTTTTAAAATCCGGCCCATAGTCTCTCCCAGTATTTGGGTGTGACATAGAGAAAGTGTGTGTATGGGTGTCTTTCTGTGTCAGGAAGAAAGACACACATACTCTCACTGAAACACACATTCTGTCACTGTGCTGCTGCCTCTCATATGCTCACACAGTAAGTTCCCCCACTCCAGTACTGCCGCATGATTATCTAAAAGGTTTTTACTTCCCCAGCCTGCAGATGCATTTACCCTCTCCCTTCCCCATTCCTACCCTCACTCCAGGAGACTTGCTGTTTCCATAGCCAGCTGACCCTTTTAGGAGAAAAGCCCAGCCTACAGAAGCCTCCCCAACACTGTATAGGATTAGGTACTTCTTCTTGGCTCATCCCATCCCATTTTGTGACTGTAGCTTGCTTCCACTTCTCCATACTGAAGGAGTCTGAACGCTTCAACCTGACAAAGGACTTCATGTACCAGAATTCCCTGCTTCATGACGGGTTTACTTACAGTCTGCAATACAGCTGTAATTAGGACATTGAGAAACTCTCTGTCAGCACATTGCACATTTTCATTTTTTTGGCTTCGCTGTTCTTATTCTCTGATAAGCTTTCACTGCTGTAACCTAGATTAGAACAATGGATGTATTATGTGATGGGCTGTATTACTGCAGACTCGCGAATTCCTTTCCAGAACTGCAAGTCCCAGCAGCCTCTCCTGCAGAACATGGGAGAAGTTTCACGAAAGTTCCAGGGTGTCTAGGGAGGGGGTCAGTAGCCCCTTCAGCCGGAATATGCTCGCTCAGCAGTGCTTAGAACGCATGTGTAAAAGATAAGAACTGTAAAGTGCATAAGAGTCTGCTCCTGAAGGGGAGGGGCATGCAGTTGTACTGAGCCTTTGTCTTAGCTGCATCTTGCTGGCAATAAAAGTCTATCTTTACGGATCAGTTGTCTGGGCCTCCTTACTGACTAAACCACCATTCCAGTGCATTCCAAATGACTGAGTGCTACAGAGTCTGCTGCTTTGATAGTTCCCCAGGCTCTGCACTGCCTACCTACTCTATTACAGCAGCCCCTAAAACACCAATACACTTGATATTAGGATAACAGAACAAGCCAAGCTAGTTATAAATCCCTACACAGAAACTACATGCTAGCAGAATACATCACTTCATTCACAAATGCAGAACACACAGACCCTCACCAAATACAGAATAAAGAGACAATAAAGTTGAACTAGAAACATACAGACAAAAACTGAATTGGAAACCATAACAAAACAGACTGTAGGCAGTGCAATGATGGAAAAACAGAAACATCACCATTCCTCATTAAACATCAAACAATAAAATCAAGATATATCAACCATCAATCATAATAGTAAAACCATACTCATAAAAAGAATACATATTTCAAAATAGCTGATGAATAGAACATTACATGATTAAAAATATGATTAAAAATATGACATTTTTTTTTGTTTTAATTTTCCAAATATTTGAAAACAGCAGATGCATTAAATATCACCCAATAATTAAAACTAAGGCTAAAAAAATCCCTTGCTCTCCATTCCTGGGAACTTTAAATTCCAGTCATCCTCAGATTGTTATGGATTAGTCAGAGATAGGAGGCATGCACAAACTTTCTCCTCTCTCTTATATATACATACTTTCTAACATATATGCTCATTTTCACACAAACTCCCATATATTTTCTCTCACATACATGCTGACTGGCTCACAAACTCTGGTTCACACACATGTTTGCTATTTTAAATAGTCCTCTTGCTCACACAAATGCTTATTAGCATGCTCGTTCTCTCTTACTCACATACATGTTCACTGGCTCACTTACTCTTGCTCACACACATGCTCTGGAAAACACAGTCAGCCTGACTATTATGCATTGCAACAATGGAAAAACATAAACATTATTCCTCATAAAACATTAAGCAGGGAAGTCAAGCAATATAAAACATCATTCATAATATTAAAACCATACTAAAAAAGAATAAATATGTCCAGCAGGCAACAGCCATCAAACATCCAGTAATTAAAATAACTATTTTTTCTAATATTTCCCAAACACCAAATATTTCAAACAGCAGACACATGAAATAACACCCCAAAATTTAAAATAAAAGGATTAAAAATGTCCAGCTCTCCATACCTGGGTTCTTTTGATTTCCAGTCATTCACAGATTGCTGTGGATTGGGGGAGGGGGCCTCACAATCTTTACTTCTCTCTCCCTCCCCAAAACACACATGCTGTCACATACTCAGGCTCTCTCTCACTTATTTATATGCTGTCACATACACAGGCTCTTTCACTCTCTCTCACAACACATATAGTCTCAGGCTCTCACAGACACATACAGGCACTCTCACTCTGTCATATATACACAGTTTTCTGGAGGAGGAGGTCCAAAGGGCAGTCCAAGTCGGGGCTGACGGCAGACTGGGGAGGCAGAGATGGTCCAGGAGTCGAGGCTGGCGGTGATGGTACTGCGCGAGGAGCCAGGCCGGAGGTCAGGGCAGGCAGCAGGCAGGCCGAGGTCGGAGCTATGAGGACATATCACAATCCAGGCTGCTAGGCACTAGGCAGCCTACCCAACAGCAGAGGTCCTTATGCAACCACACTCACTCCCATCCTAGCCATCCTCTTGATGCTCCCATGATTCAGCAAGGCCAGCCCTGTTTAACCCTCCCTCTCTCACAATTCATGGCCTCTTCATCAAGTCACTTTGGTTCTTTGCATTGGCTCAACTTGTCTAGCTTTCCTGCTGTGTGGCATCTGCCTTGCCCTGTGCCCCCTGTGGCCTTCTGTCTTGCTTATGGCCTTTCTGGCCTCCTTACCCTGCACTGTGGCTCCTAAGCCTTCCTGTCCTGCTCAACACTGCTGTTGGCCCTCAGGCTTTCTAGGACTTCTTTGCCCTGCCTCGGCCTTCAGGCCTTCTGTATTTCTTTATCTTGTCAAGTCTGTGCTGCCTTGTCAAGTCCTGTCTAGTTCTTGTCTTGTCGTGTCTAGTCCTCCCTGTGGCCTCAGTTCCCAGTGAGCCTTCTGTGTCTGTCTCCAATTGTTGACTCTAGTCCCAGGTCTTGCCCTTGTCTCTGGTTCCAGCCTGTACCTCCAGTTCCAGCTATGTCCTCAGTACAACCCTGTTTTTAGGACAGGCTTTGCCTCCTGTTTCAGCCCCTATATGTCTCCAGCTCCTGCCTGCCTTCAGTACCAGCCTATGCTTCCAGTTGCAGCCCCATCTTCCAGTTCCAGCTTGTCTCTGGTTCCTATATCATTGCCTGTCCCTGCATTGTCTCCAGTGCCTGCTCTATTTCTAGTCCCAGGTGGTCTCCAGACATAGCCTAAGTCCTGCTGGCCACCAGAACCCAAGGGCTCAACCTGAGGGAGAGGTGGATGGTCAGGGAAAAGATTCTGTCCAGTCTTGCCTTAGAGTCTGGCCCTGCTCCTGCGGGGCAAATCCCCATCCAGCTGGTTCCCCGCTTTGTGATAGGAACTGTGAAAAGTTTTCCACAAAGAAATGATATTTATTTATTCATTTATCAAGTTTTATATACCGTCATTCGGTTTCGCCATCAAAACGGTTTACAAAAAATACAAAGGTTACAAGGTTAAGGAGGATAACAAGGGTTTCAAAAAGGTTCAAAATCTTGTTAACATAGGGATATCATTTAGAAGTTAGTTGTTCAGTTTTTACATTTCAATTCTTTGTTATAATACATTGTTGTGTTGAGTTTCATTTTTCTTCAGGTTAGATAGGAGGGGGTTGGCATTGTGTTGTTCATTGGGAGAGTTGGTATGCTTTGGTGAACATCCATGTCTTTAGATCTTTTTTGAAGGTTTTTAGGTTTTCTTGAGTTCTGAGTTCGGTTGGGAGGGAGTTCCAGAGTTTTGGGCTACCTAGGGAGATTGCTCTCTTTTGGGTTGAGGTGAGTTGTTTGGAATGAGTAGGTGGTGTCTTTAGGTATCAAGTCTAACAATGTCCACAACATTCAAACACATCTTTAACTTAACTCCAACAAAGGAAAATAAAGGCTGTGGGCAAGTGAGGGCACACACACACTGCTGTGAAGCCCTTCTGTTGTTCGCCTGGATCACAGTGGCACAGTGGAGTTTCTGGTGGTGATGGAATATTTTGTGAGCCCTGTTGCCTTTGCCAAGGGCATAAACAAGGAGGGTCCCCTGCAATCCCGCCTCTCTACCAGATCTATTAAAAAGATGAGTAAACCCACACAGTCTATGCAGAGCCAGCACTTCCTGTTGCGTCTGTCGGAGTCGGACGGCTTCGTCCTTTGTGCCTCACCTCAATTCTCGCTTTCTCCACCAGCCTCGGGACGATGGCTACCGCCGCGTCTGCAAGCCGCATTCCCCGGCATCCCCGGAACGGCTATGGCAAGGCATTCCGCCATGATACTCCTGAGGGCCTCCTAGGCTGCATGCGCCACCCACGTCTTTATTCCAGCTATCGCGCGAACCTCGGGGGCGTCCCTCGCGAGTGACGTGACGCCATCCGGATATTTAGTCTGCCCTTCGTTTGCTGACTGATTGAGTTAGCAAGGATTGGACTCGTCTGGTCTGAGCTGCTCTGCCACTTCCTGCTACCGCTGGAAGCTCTCTCTATCCTCCAGGGTTCTACTAACTTGGGTACCCGCTCCTCGGGGGCTCTATGTTTATTTCAAGGTGCCTATCCAGGAATCCAGGTACTCGCTCCTCGAGGGCCTGCGCTATCTATCTTGGTGCCTGTGAGCTAACTACTTCTGCCTGCTGGGAACTACACCATTACAGCTACAGCATTGTGAGTAACTTAACCTCTGCCAGTCTGTCTCACCTACAGCTCCATATTGAATATCTGCATCGGAGCTCCCTACCCCACCATTGTGGGATGGGTCTCCTCAGCCGAGGACCCCAAGACTGCTGCTTCAAGAATCTACTCACTACTGCCACCTCTGGTGACATCTACAAGCTGTGTAATAAAACCTATCGTCTCTGTTTGTGTGTTCTGAGTCTAGCCTGGTACTGCAGTTCCTCACGGGGCTCCTCCTCATGGGAGTAGCCATCACTGCAGCACCCAAGAATCCACCCAAATACCTCAAAACCATAACAGATTGCTAACTCCATGGATTTGGCTCAGCTCACCGCATTGCAGGCCATTCCGGGCCTGGCCCAGTGAATCTCCGAACAACAGAACTCGCTGGATAACCTGGCTGTTGCCTTTAATCAACTGCACTCACAGATGAATACTTCTACTACCGCAGGTAAAGAAGTGATACCGCCAGAAGTGACGGTTAAAAGTACTGTACCTCGCTCCGCTCCTAGACGCTTCTCAGGGGAAGTTTGGAGATGTAGAGGATTTATCAACCAATGCTGCATGCATTTTGCCCTGCAACCTAACCATTTTCCTACAGCCTATGCCAAGACCACGTATATCCTGTCTTATCTGGATGGAAGACCACTGGCTTGGGCCTCTCCGCTGTGGAAGTGCAATGACCCTATCCTGAATGATCTTACTGGTTTCTTGGATCTGTTCGGATCAGTATTTGATGACCCTGCCCGGATTACGACAACAGGATCTACATTGGTTCATCTGAAGCAAGGTAATAAACCTTTACCAGACTTTGCCATACAATTCAAGACATTGGCTTCAGAGTTACATTTGGACCTGAGATGCCTGAAGACACTTTTCTTTGAAGGCCTGAACTCCCGGCTAAAAGATGAGCTGGCGGCTCGAGAAATGCCTGAGACCTTGGAGGAACTGATGAAGTTGGCTACGAGGATTGATCACCGACTTCGTGATAAAGTTCAAGAGGTCAAGAGCCCCAAAAGACCTAGCCAGGGAGAAACTCAAGTCAAACTGGTATTTATTAATTTATTTAAAATCTTTTCTATACCGTCGTTAAGTTATATACCATCACAACGGTTTACATATAGGTACGTATAGTAATGTTAAAATTGTATAGGGTAATACTTGCTATCAAAGTGTCAGTAAGGTTCCGGTTACAATGTTTCAACAATAAAGAATGTTTGATGAATGTCATAAATATTGTCCATTTATATGAGTAAAAGGTTTACTTTACATGTATAATTCTTTTGTACTGTATATTTTATCAAAAATTAGCGGTGAGGTAATAAAATATCAAAAAATGCACATATCTAACTATGTGCTGTGAGCAGATGTTCTGCTGCCTGCTTTATTTATTTTCCTGTTCTCTGTTCTCTTTGTAAAACGCTTGTTTGAATAGCCAGGTTTTTAAACTTTTTAAAAAAAATTTGAAATTTTTCTGCAATCTGATCTCAAGGGGCATAGTGTTCCAAAGTATTGGTCTTGCTAAGGATAGTGCCCGCTCTCTAACTCTGGTCAGTCTTGCTGTCCTAACTGAAGGGATTGTTAGGAGGGCTTTGTTGGCCAATCTCTGTGGGACATGCTAACGCAGTGCTGTGTTCAGCCACTCAGCTTTATCGTCATTAATTAATTTATGTATTGTGCAAAGTGTTTTGTATTGAATCCTTTATTCTATGGGTAGCCAATGTAAATCTGCTAGTGTTTCAGTAATGTGATCTCTTTTCCTTTTTCCAGTAAGTATTCTTGTGGCAGAGTTTTGAAAATTTGGAGTGGTCTTATAGTTGTGTATGGTAGTCCCAAAAACAATATGTTGCAGTAGTCCATGCTTGCAAATATTGGTGCTTGTAAAACTGATTGAAAGTTTGTTGGTGTTGGTAAAGGTTTTAGCCTCCTGAGGACCGACCATAAGTTTGGCGTAGCCTTCTTTTACTTTCAGTGATACATGTTGTTTAAGGCTGAGTTCCGTGTCAATTATTACACCGAGGTTCCGTATTTTCTCGGCTAGTTCTACTTTCTGATTATTTTTTAGTATAATTGGAGTTTGAATAATCTCAATGTTTTTTCATTCTAAATGTAGGAACTCAATTTTTTCGATATTAATAACTAGTTCCATTTGGTTTAGTAGTTGTTTGATTATGTCTAGGTACATGTTAGCTAGATTTAATGTTTTTTCAATTGAGTCTTCAATGGGTAGAATTAATTGAATGTCATCGGCATATATGTAATGTATGATTCCCAGTCCAGCCAGTAGGTGGCATAAAGGAAGCAGGTAAATTTTAAAGAGTACTGTGGACAGAGCTGATCCCTGTGGTACTCCTGTTTGTAGACTAATTTTTTCTGACATCACGTTTTTAATCTGTACTTGAAAGAATCTGTTACTAAGATAAGATCTGAACCAGGCAATTGTGTTGTTCTGTAGTCATATTTATTCTAGTCTTTTTAATAGTATATCACGATTTACTGTGTCAAAAGCTGATGACAGGTCTAATAATGCAAGAATGTAATGTTTTCCACTATCAAATCCTCTAAGAATATTGTCTGTCAGTGAGAGCAGTAATGTTTCTGTGCTGTAGTGTTTACGGAATCCATGTTGCGAAGGGTACAGTATGTTATTGTTATCTAAATTTTCAGCTAGCTGTTTTTGTACGGTTTTCTCTATTAGTTTTGCAATTAATGGTAAATTTGAAACTGGTCTGTAGTTGCTGAGGATAAGGGGGTCGCTGTTCTTTTTCTTTATAATTGGTTTGATAATTGCCCCTTTAAGTATATTTGGCATTTATCCTTCCTCTAAGGATAAGTTGATGATCTTCGCTAGTATTGGGGAAGCTATATTAGCTAGGTTTTTATGTCCATAGTAGGCAGGTTGTCAATTACATGTGGGGCAGGGTTAACTTTTTTAGCATGGATGCCACTTCAATGTTTGATATCTCCATTTCATGACCATTTCATGATCACCTCCACCCTCAGATCAATGACAAGACCTTCTGCACCCCCTCAGCCCACCACTCTACACTACAGGAAACCCTGTCCATCAGAAGTTCTCTCCTGGCAAAATATCACAGAAACTATAGCCAACAACTTATGCCCACTGTCGACAAAAAATATAAACCCTTCTCAAAAAAACAAGCAGCCATGGTTCTCAAAGGAGCTCCGCGCACAAAAGCAAAGCCTAAGACGGAAAGAAAAGGAATGGAGGAAGAACCCCAACCCTCACTCTCTAACCACATACAAAGCCGCATTCCACCAATACAGAACTGCAACACTACGAACAAAAAGAGATTTCTATGCCCACCGTATCCACGATATGATCTTCGATGTGAAGGCTCTCTTCTAGTATGTATCAGAACTCACCAAAACTGCTTCCCCAACCATCCCTGACGACCTAGCCCAATCAAAAGTGAATGATCTGGCCTTATTCTTAACATGCTGTCTCCAGATCCCCCCCACCCCCCGAACCCATATGTAGGTTTGGAATCCTTTGATCCCACTTACACTATACAGGTGGAAAACCTGATAAAAAGAATGAAACCCTCCACTCATCCTCTAGACCAAATTCCTTCCAAATTCCTGGTTCTCATACCGGAATTTTTCTCTAAACATCTAGCTGACATTATCAACTGCTCCCTCTCACAGGGAATCTTCCCGGATGCTCTCAAACTGCCCACCCTTAAACCCATACTAAAAAAACCGAACCTAGACCCGGACGACCCTAACAACTACCGCCCTATTTCAAATCTGCCGTTTGTAGCCAAGATCATGGAGAAAATCGTAAGTAATCAACTCTCTAATTATCTGGAAGAACATAATATTCTACACCCATCACAATATGGATTCCGAAAAGAACACAGCACCGAAACCCTCCTCATCTCACTCCTAGATCAGGTATACATCGGCATTGACAAAGGACAGTCCTTCCTCCTAGCACTTCTCGATATCTCGGCAGCCTTTGACACCGTAAACTATACTACCCTTCTAAACCGACTATCAGACATAGGAATCGCAGGATCCGCCCTCAGATGGTTCGACTCATTCCTTAGCAATAGAGGCTATAAGGTCAAAATCAATAACAAGGAATCCCCACGCACCAACGCCCCATTCGGAGTCCCTCAGGGCTCCTCCTTATCGCCAACCCTGTTCAATATTTACCTACTCCCTCTTTGTCATTTACTCTCAAACCTAAAACTGAAGTTCTACATATACGCAGACGACGTCCAAAGTTTAATCCCCATATCTAACTCACTGGATTCAGCTCTCAAACTATGGGACTCTCACTTACAAACAATCAACCTTCACCTCTCAAGCCACAACCTGGTGCTTAACACTACCAAGACAGAACTCCTGCTCATCTCCCCAGAAGGCAGTCCCTTCCACCATCAGCTGCACGCTAACACACAAATCTCCCATGTTAGAGACCTTGGAGTCATAATAGATAGTCACCTGAGCCTAAAGCAATTCATAAACCACACTACAAAGGAGTGCTTCTACAAGCTACACGTTCTCAAAAAACTCAAGCCGCTTCTTTTTCATTATGACTTCAGATCTGTTCTCCAAGCCATTCTGTTTTCCAAGGTCGATTACTGCAATTCCATCTTGCAAGATCTTCCTGCTTCTACAATAAAACCCCTCCAGTTGCTCCAAAATGCGGTGGCAAGAATTCTGACGAACACTAATCGGAGAAAGCACATTTCTCCCGTATTAAAAGATCTTCACTGGCTCCCAGTAAACTTTAGGATTCTCCATAAATCACTTACAATTATTCACAAAAGCATTCACCATCAGAACCCTCTTGACCTGCAACAGCCTCTCAAACTTCACTCTGCGACCAGACCCTTAAGGGAAGCTTACAAGGGATCCCTACATGTTCCTCCAATCAAAGTGGTGCACCACTCAAACATCAGAGACCGGGCATTCTCAACAATAGGTCCCTCCATCTGGAACGCCATGCCCCCGGACCTCAGGCAGGAAACCTGTCCACTAACTTTTAAAAAGAAACTCAAAACATGGCTTTTCGGTCGAGCCTTCCCTGTTCCGAGCCCTACAGCTTAACTCAGAATTGTTCTCATCACCTCTGTAAATAAACACTAAATCATACAAATACGTCATGATGAGGCTGGTTTCTCTGCCTCCCTCCCACATCTTCGTTTGTATATAGTAAATTATCTTGATTCTCCCCTCTTTATTTCTTTTCCCCAGTTTATGCGCCCTTGTTATAATGTAACTTTTTGCTCCATCAAATTTTGTCTCTTGTTATTGAACATAAGAAAATGCCATACTGGGTCAGACCAAGGGTCCATCAAGCCCTGTTAATTGCTTAGTTCGATGTAAACCGAGTTGATTTGATTTGTATCAAGAAAGTCGGTATATAAAAGCCTTAAATAAATAAATAAATAAATAAATAAAAGCTCGTCGAACGTAGACCATTGAGTAACGCCTCTTTTCTGCATTTTAATTTCTTGTTTTGTTGAGTTTGTAATTTTGTCATTGAAAAATTGTGCTATTTTATTTATTTATTTATTTGCTTTTCTATACTGATGTTCCTGTAAAATATACATATCACAACGGTTTACATGTAACAACAGCGTTCGCTCAGGGCGATACAAAGAACAGAGGTGGAATATTAACATTGAAACGGATCATAACATAACATAAACCTTATAAAATAATTCAATACAAATCATCTCAGAATGGATGAGATGAGAACTAGATAAAACAATGGAGATAATAAACTGGACTATGGTGACCGCATGGAAAGTTTGCTTGAGAGAGAGGGGTTGCAAGTGAGGAAGATTACATGACCGGGAAGGCTTGACTGAATAGCCATGTTTTAAGTTTCTTTTTGAAAGCAGATGGGCAAGCTTCTTGTCTGAGGTCCAGGGGCAACGCATTCCAATGATGGGGTCCTGCTGTCGATATGGCACGTTTTCTAAGGCAGGTTTTCGTTTGAGGGGCATATAAGGTGTCCCTGTAGGCACTCCTGATTGGTTTAGCGGACGTATGAGGTCTTAGTTGGGTAGATATGTGGAGAGATGTGATATTATTTTTAACTTTATGAATGATCGTGAGGACTTTGAAGAGTATCCTGTATTTGATAGGTAGCCAGTGGAGGCTCTGAAGGGTGGGGGTGATATGTTCCCTATTTTGGTATTGGTAAGGATCCTAGCCACGGAGTTCTGAACCATTTGAAGGGGCTTTATGGAGTTGACCGGGAGACCGAGAAGGGAGTTGCAATAGTCCAATTTTGACATGATGATGGATTGCAGGACTAGTCTGAAGTCCTGGAAGTGAAGTAGTGGTTTTAGGTTTCTTAGGACTTGCAGTTTGAAGAAGCAGTCCTTTGTAGTGGTGTTCACAAAATTCTTTAGGTTAAGCTGTTTATCCAAGATTACGCCTAAGTCTCTCACAAATGGAGCGCTATTGAAAGAAGCGTTGGCTGAGTGGGAAGAGGATGGCAAGATTCGCTGAGTTGCGAGACCATCTTGTGAAATGATTAGAATCTCAGTCTTATTGGTGTTCAAATACATCTTTTCTCTGGTAGGTTCCTGGGAGACTCTGTTTTATCGTTTGTAAGATCTTTAACTATGTTAAATAGTGCTCTAGGATTGTTTGCAAATGTTTCTATTTTTGAGCTGAAATATTGTTTTTTTTGCGTCAAAAATTACTTGTTTGTAGTAAGCTAGATGTTTTCTGAATTTAGTCAAGTTTTCTGTTTTATATTTTTTCCATATTTTTTCTTTTTTTCTAAGATTTCATTTGACTTCTTTTATCTTTTCGTTATGCCAAGGATTTATTTGTTTAGGTTCTTTGATGCGTATCTAAGCCTATACAGTCTGGACCTGTTGCTGGCAAAGAAGAACCAATACAACTAGGCCACAGTCATTTGACCTCTAAAGAGAGAGGAACACGAAAGAGATTGGGACTATGCATGTGTTGTGCACAAGCTGGCCATGCTGTACAAACATGCCCTATATGTCTGGGAAACTGGCAGACCTAAGTCAAGTGGGAGGACTCTTCTTAGGTCTAACTGCACCCTCTTCTCCACTCTCTCTTCCTGTCTCCCTGATATGCGGACCGCTCGAATACCAGACTCTTGCCTTAGTGGACGCTGGGGCAGGAGGAAATTTTATTTTAAAACGTCTAGTGGAACACCTGCGGATCCCCACCACTACCATGACATCTCCGCTGCTGTTACCTTCTATCCATGGAGAGCCCTTACCAGGTGAAGTAACCTTACTTACTGAACCAGTAAGTTTAAGGACTGGTGCTCTTCATACAGAGTCTATTTCCTTCTTTGTGCTAGAGAAGGCCATGCACCCCCTAATACTTGGGTTACCGTGGCTGCAGAAGCATATGCCTCAATTCAACTGGGCTACTCTGGAGCTTTCACATTGGGGTCCAGATTGCCATGGTAAGTGCCTGATGGAAGTTTCTCCAATACCCTGCATGCCAACAACCCCTTTGTTGCCTGGGTTGCTGCCTCTGTATGCATCTTTTCAAGATGTATTTTCCAAAGAAGCCGCTGATGTGTTACCTCCACACAGATCTTATGACTGCGCTATCAATTTGAAACCAAACACTGAAACTCTAGCTATTTCTTTGAATAAATGTTTACAATCCCAAGTTGAAAAAAATGAGGTCATATGTCAAAGATACCACTCAAGTGTTAAATAAGTTGGCCAGTATAGATCAAATAGCAGATTCAACAATTATGATATCCATGGACGTAGTGTCTTTATATACGAATGTAACACAGGAAGTAGCATTAGAAATTATAGCTGAAACATTACATTCCCAAAACATTACTAGGATCCCAGTCTCTTTTTTACTTCAAATTGCTGAATTAGTTTTAAAACATAATTATTTCAAATTTGAAGGCAATTTTTATTTGCAGATCCATGATATCGCTATGGGTTCGTCGGCTGCCCCATCCATAGCCAACTTAGTTATGGATAAGTTAGAACGACAACATATTTACATATCTGTTACGGTTCAGGCCCCGAGCGCTGCGACCAGACCCTTACCTCCGTGCTCCTGGACCTACTCCCGCTTCTGGAGGCCTGGTTTGCGCCCTGTTCGGCGGCGGCCCCATGGGGGCCGCGCCGCCGGGAAGCTTCCCATGGATGCTCTGCTTCTAGGCATGCGCGCGCGCCACTTGGACGCTTTTCTAGGCCGTTTCCCGCCAGTGGCGACTCCGCCCAGTTCCTGACGTCAGACACCTCGGGTTTGATAAGCCAGCCGCGGACATTCCATCTTTGCCTTGCAACGGGTTTACCTCCCGGTTCCCTGTTGCGTTGTGCCCCGGAGACAGCTGCCTTGCTATTTGCTCCGTTCCTACTTGCCTGCCACAGTACCTGCTTGGTTCCTGCTTGCCTGTTACAGTACCTGCCTGGTTCCAGTACCCGACTCCTGCTACAGTTCCTGCCTGGTTCCAGTACCCGAGTACTGCTACAGCTCCTGCCTGGTTCCAGTACCCGAGTCCTGCTTCAGCTCCTGCCTGGTTCCAGTACCCGAGTCCTGCTACAGTTCCTGCCTGATTCCAGAACCCGAGCCCCGTTACAGTACTGATCTACTGTCCTAGTCTGGTTCCAGTTCCCAGTTCTGATCAACAACCCGCCTAAGTCCCAGCGGCCGGGCCCCTACAGGCTCCTCCCGGGAGGGCTTCAGCTTCCAAGGGTGAAGCAGCCTAAGTCCCAGCGGTTGGGCTCCTACGGGCTCCTCCCGGGGGAGTACCAGCTTCCAGGGTGAAGAGCACCTCTACGTCCTGCCTGAACATTTGCCTCCCGGCCTGCCACATACTAGAGACATTGCCCACCTTTCCCAGTCTCCTGAAGGTCGGCCCAAGGGTCCACTAAACTGAGACTCCATAACAGATTTTAAGGACCTACCGCGGCTTTCTGAACCAATGTTTTATACGGTTCTCTCTGTTGTCCCGACAGTTCCCTTCGGATGCGGTGAAAGTGGCATATATCCTGTCCCTGCTTGATGGGAAAGCTTTAATATGGGCTTCTCCCCTTTGGGAAAATAATGATTCCTCACTAACAAACTTACAATTTATCTCGAACTTTCGACAGGCCTTTGAAGAGCCCGCCCGAGTAGCCTCGGCTACCTCTGATCTGCTGCAACTCCGTCAGGCAGATTATGCTATGGAATTCTGGACTTTAGCCCAAGAAGTAGGTTGGCAGGATGGTAGTCTTAAGGCCATCTTCTTGGAGGGTCTCTCCAGACGCATAAAGAATGAGATTGCTGCTCGAGATCTGCCGGAGGACCTCAATGCCTTGATAGAGATGGCTGCCCGCATTGACTGCCGCCTACAACAACGGGCCAAGGAGCAGCGCTCTTCTCGCCACAGTCCTGCTGTTGGGCTGGCGAGACCTGTGTCTTCTCCTAAGACTTCTCGTCCAGATGCTCCCAACTGCGAACCCATGCAGCTGGGACAGGCCCTGCTCTCTGCTGAAGAGAGGCAATGTCACCGTTCGTTGAAATTGTGTTTATATTGTGGTCAGAAGGGCCACTTCTTGGCACGCTGCCAGGAGCGTGCGGAAAATGCCAAGCCTAGGAGGTCGGGAGGAGCTCCTCCTAGGCTGTGCTACAGCTCCTCAATGTACCGTGCCTGTTACCCTGGAATACCCTGGAGGGTCCATTGAGACGATAGCATTCCTGGATTCTGGAGCCGGAGGTAATTTCATCCTGCAGGACTTGGTCTCCCAGTTGCGAATCCCTACGCATAGACAGGTGGTCCCGTTACGAATTACCTCTATCCACGGGATGCTCCTTCCATGACCTGTCCTAATGTCCACGGCACCCATTACTGTCCGTACTGAGGCGATCCATTTGGAGGAGATAGCCTTCCTAGTGTTGGATAAGGCTGTCCACCCTGTGGTGCTAGGGTTGCCGTGGTTACAGAAGCACTTGCCCACGATTCAGTGGGATACTTTACAGATTGTCAAGTGGAGCCCTTTCTGCCTAGCTAATTGTATGAACGTGCCTAAGACTCTCGCACTTCCGTTGATGCACTCTGCCTTATGTCCTCCTGCACCTTATGAGGACTTTATGGACGTATTTTCCAAGACCAAGGCGGAAATCCTTCCGCAGCATCATCCGTATGACTGCGCTATAGACCTGTTACCTGGTACTATGCCCCCCCCCCCCCAGGGAAGGGTGTATCCCTTATCATTACCTGAAACCCGGGCCATGTCCGAGTATTTTTCAGAGAATTTGGCCAAGGGGTTCATTCGTCCGTCCAAGTCGCCTGCAGGGGTAGGCTTCTTCTTTGTCAGCAAGAAGGACGGCTCGCTGAGACCGTGCATAGATTGTCAAGGCCTAAATTCCATTACTAAGCGAGACCATTACCCGCTCCAGTTAATCCCGGAGCTCCTCGATAGGCTCCAGGGAGCGAAGATTTTCACAAAGTTGGACTTACGAGGTGCGTACAACTTTGTCAGAATCCGTCCCGGAGACGAGTGGAAAACCGCTTTTAATACCAGAGATGGGCATTACGAGTATCTTGTGATGCCTTTCGGCTTATGTAATGCTCCGGCGGTGTTCCAGCACCTTATGAATGAGGTGTTACGGGACCTTCTGAACACCTGCGTAATCGTTTTACCTTGACGATGTGTTAGTCTACTCCCAGGACCTGCCTTCACACCATCAGCATGTCCGTCAAGTGCTCCAAATACTTAGGGAGCATGGTCTGTACGCGAAACTGGAAAAATGTAGCTTTGAGAAGACGTCCCTGCCGTTCCTGGGCTACATAATCTCTGCAATAGGCTTTCAAATGGATCCTGAGAAAGTGGCGGCAATTAAGAATTGGCCCCGGCCGAAGGGCCTTAAAGTGTTGCAATGCTTCCTTGGCTTTTCCAATTTCTACCGTCACTTTATCCCTAACTACTCCCGTATTGTGGCCCCGTTGACTGCCCTCACCTGAAACGGGGCCAACACGGTGGATTGGCCTCGAAGGCTTGGCAGGCCCTTAAGGAAGCATTCTTGTTAGACACCTGCCTTCGTCATCCGGATCCTTTGTGGTGGAAGTCGATGCCTCCAATGTGGCCATGGGGGCTGTGCTGAGCCAGTACTCTGATTCTGGACAATTGTTCATATTTCTCGAAGAAATTCTCCCCGGCAGAGAGCAACTACTGTGTTGGTGATAAAGAGTTGCTTGCCGTGAAACTTGCCCTGGAGGAATGGAGACAGTGGTTGGAAGTAGCCAACCATCCGGTTACGATTTACACCGATCACAAAAACTTAGCATTCTTGAAGCAAGCCCAATGCCTGAACCCAAGGCAAGCCCGGTGGTCGCTGTTTTTTGATCGGTTCGACTTTACCTTATGCTATCGACCTGGCTCTAAGAATGTTCAAGCCGACGCACTCTCACGCTCCTCTGAGGTCGAAGAGTCTCCTGACACGCCTCAGTATATTTTGGATCCTGTGAAAGTGAGCCTTGCAGCAACCTTGGTGTCTTCCCAAGGGAAGACCGTCATTCCACGTCGCTCCCGGAGAGCAGTTCTCACTTGGGCCCATGACTCCCTCACTGGGGGCCATGCTGGCTGTAAAGGGACCTTAGACTTGTTGAACCGATTTTACTGGTGGCCGACGGTGAGACAGGACGTCCAAGCTTTTGTGGGCTCGTGCCCTACCTGCGCCATTCAAAAGCCGCTCATCGGGAGGCCCAAGGGCCTGTTGCAACCATTGCCCATCCGGTGGAGCCTTGGACACACATCTCCACTGACTTTGTCGTGGACCTCCCCGTCTCAGGAGGTAATTCGGTCATTTGGGTGACCATAGACTGATTCTCCAAGATGGTGCACTTTGTCCCCTTGCCAAGTTGCCTTCTGCACCTGACCTAGCTAACCTCTTCGCTCAGCATATCTTTAGACTTCCGGTCTCCCGCAGGATATTGTCTCCGATCGAGGACCACAGTTTTACTGTTCAATATTGGAAAGCACTTTGCAAACACTTCAATGTGCAACTTAGTCTTTCGTCTGCGTTCCATCCTCAAAGTAACTGGCAAACGGAACGAACTAGCCGAACCTTGAAGACTTTTCTCTGTTCATTCGTGAATGAACGACAAGATAATTGGGCCAAGCTACTCCCATGGGCGGGGTTCTCGTATAATAAACACACGCATGCTGCTACTGGAAGTTCGCCTTGCCTCGTTGTCTATGGGAAGCAACTTCGACCACCCTTGCCTTCACCTGAACCTAGTGCACTCCCGGCAGTGCAACTTTCAGCCTGCCAGCTTCTTTCCTTGTGGACTTCTATCCAGGGAAAGATCCGTAAAGCCGCCCAGTCCGCCAAGAAATGGGCGGATAGGCATCGTCAGCCAGCACCGATCTTCCTCCCAGGAGACCACGTCTGGCTTAGTAACAAAAATCTACAGCTACGTATTCCATCTCGAAGACTAGCTCCGAGATTCTATGGGCCTTTTCAAGTCACCGAACGAGTGGGAGCAGTCTCATACCGATTACGACTACCCTCCTCCTTGCGCATACATGATGTGTTCCATGGGTCATTGCTGAAGCCTCTTGTTTTATCCAGATACCACTCCCGGGCTCCTGAACCATCAGACCCTTCAGTACCGGATGAGGTTACGTATCAAGTACGTGAGGTCTTGGATGTCCGGTTCCATCAACGCCGCTGGGAGTACTTGCTTGCCTGGGAGGGTTGCGGACCCAAGGATAATTCTTGGGAACCGGCCCGTAACATCCTCGACAAGGACTTATTACGGCAGTTCCATCTGGACCACCCAAGTAAACCCAGACCGGCTAAGAGGGGGCGTAAGAGGGGAGGTACTGTTACGGTTCTGGCCACGAGCGCCGCAACCAGAACCTTACCTCCGTGCTCCTGGACCTACTCCCACTTCTAGAGGCCTGGTTTGCGCCCTGTTTGGTGGTGTTCCCGCGGGGACCGCGCCGCCGGGAAGCTTCCCGTGGATGCCCTGCTTCTAGGTGCACACGTGCGCCACTTGGACGCTTTTCTAGGCCATTTCCCGCTAGCGGTGACTCCGCCCAGTTCCTGACATCAGACGCCGCGGCCTTGATAAGCTGGCCGCGGACATGCCGTCTTTGCCTTGCAACGGGTTTACCTCCCGGTTCCCTGTTGCGTTGTGCCCCGGAGTGAGCTGCCTTGCTATTCGCTCCGTTCCTGCTTGCCTGCCACAGTACCTGCTTGGTTCCTGCTTGCTTGCTACAGTACCTACTTCGTTCCTGCTTGCCTGCTACAGTACCTGCCTGGTTCCAGTACCCGAGTCCTGCTACAGTTCCTGCCTGGTTCCAGTACCCGAGTCCTGCTACAGCTCCTGCCTGGTTCCAGTACCAGAGTCCTGCTTCAGCTCCTGCCTGGTTCCAGAACCCGAGCCCCATTACAGTACTGATCTACTGTCCAAGTCTGGTTCCAGTTCCCAGTCCTGATCAACAACCTGCCTAAGTCCCAGCGGCCGGGCCTCTACAGGCTCCTCCTGGGGGGGCTTCAGCTTCCAAGGGTGAAGCCGCCTAAGTCCCAGCAGTTGGGCTCCTATGGGCTCCTCCCGGGGGAGGCTTCAGCTTCCAAGGGTGAAGCCGCCTAAGTCCCAGCAGTTGGGCTCCTATGGGCTCCTCCCGGGGGAGGCTTGGCAATATATACAATATAGGATTGGCAATATAGACAATATAGGCAATATAGACAACAATATAGGATTGGCAATATAGGACTGACAATATTGGCAATATTGGATTGACAATATAGGATTGGCAATATAGACAATATAGGCAATATAGACGACATTCCCAACACATTGACTATATAGACAACTTACTATTTTTCTAGACATCGGATGAAAAGTCATTGAAAGATTTTTTGAATTGGGCCAACACAATTGATTCACATTTGAAGTTCACTTTTGAGTAGTTGTCATGAAATAAACTTTTTGGATATTTTGATTAAAATAAATGACAATCAACTTAATATAACAATATATCATAAATCTATAGAGCATAATAATTTGTTGAGATTTTTGAGTTTTCATCCGACTGCTTTTAAGAAGGGACTTCCTGTAAGCCAGTTTTTTAGGCTACGGCGAATATGTTCAAATAATCACGAATTCAAAAAACAAGCAGGAGACTTGGCAAGGAGATTTTTTGAAAGAGGATACCCGTACAGCGTAGTTCAGAAAGCATATAAACGTGCTAAGTATTCAGATCAATCTGTTCTTTTGGAATATCAATCTAGAAAAAATGTTTCTTCAGATGTCTGCATCCTACAACACTCAGATAAATCTCATCTAATAGCAAACAGTATAAGATGCCATTGGCACATTCTACAGTTACATTCGAATATTTTTGCAGACTTACCATTATTTTCTTATACAAGAAGTAAAAATATAAAGGATTATGTGGTTCATACATTAATACGTACAAGGGACACTGAAGTAGTGGAAGGATTCCATGACACTTGTGGAGAGTGAGATATGTGTGCACAATCAATTACGGGAACATTATGGCAACATCCTAGTACAGGAGCACAATATAAAAAAAGAACAACAACCAATTGTGAATCAACCAATGTTGTTTATTTAATTCAGTGTCCCTGTCCTTCCATTTACATAGGACGAACAAGCAGACAAGTTAAGGTCCGTTAAGAGAGCATAGAAGTAGGATCATTACTGTCAATATGGAAGCTCCAATGGTAAAATATTGTGTTCAATATTCTCACATGTTTCAGCATTTACAATGGACTGTATTAGATCAAGTGGTATGTTCTGTTGGGTTCGAGGACCCTTGAGCTGGCTAGAACTGATGATGGCACACCATGAGAAGGCCCACAGTGACGTAGCCGGGAGGTGGTTCAAGTCAGGAGACCTGCCAAATCTTCACCACTGGAAGCCCGAGATCCCCCCCCCCCCGGGAGGAGCCCTTGAGGATCTGAGCCGCTTGGACTTATATGCGGTCTCGTGAGGCGAGTACCTGAAGAGTAGTCCAGAAGTATGAAGCAGACGACAGGCTGTGAAGACTCTGGTGGTTTGCGGTGGTATTTGGAGAGAATTGGCGGTTTTAGCAGAGATACGAAGAAGACGTAAATCTTCAAAGAACTGGGGAGATGTAATCGGTACGAGACAATACCAACTCTTTCTGAAACCGTAAAGGGCCCAATGAATTTAGGGGCAAGCCACAAGGAAGGCAAGCAGAGAAGGATATATTTGGTACTTAACCATATCCTATCTTCTGGTTGGAATACTGGAGCTGGACGTGGGACGTGTACCCGTAGTGCAGTGCTTAGCCAGTCTGCTTTTTCATCATGTATAATCAGAACGTCATCCAAATAGACGATGACAGATGAATGGAGCATATCTCGTAGTACTTCGTTCATTAAGTTTTGAAAAACCGCTGGGGCACAGCATAACCCGAACGACATGACGAGGTACTCGTAGTGTCCGTCACGAGTGTTGAATGCGGTTTTCCATTCGTCCCCTGGATGAATCCTCACAAGATTATAGGCCCCGCGGAGATCCAATTTTGTAAACACTTTGGCTCCTTCTAAATGGTCCAAGAGTTCTGGGATAAGCGGCAGCGGGAATCTATCTCTGCGTGTAATGGCATTGAGACCACGGTAATCGATGCAAGGTCTAAGAGAGCCATCTTTCTTGTGACAAAGACGAAAGAACCTTCTCCTGCAGGCAAGTTCGACGGGCGAATGAAGCCACGCTCCAAGTTTTCCTTAACATAGCTTGTGTCTCCGGAAGGGACAAGGGGTAGAACCGCCCTCGAGGTGGTGTGGTCCCAGGCAGGAGATCGATAGCATAATCGAATGGTCGATGTTCTGGCAACAGTGTGCAAGAGGTCAGTAAGGAGAGTCAGGGGTTTTGTGATGGTAGAGATGCTCCCTGGGAGGGGAGTACCATGAATCGAAGAGACTCGGATTGGAGGAAGCTGAGGTTGTACTGAGAGTTGTAATTGCCGAACGAGATCAGCGAGGATGAAATTTCCTCCGGCTTCCGAGTGAACCAAAGCCAACGTGTCAAAAGAGCCATCAGGAAAGTCGAGAGCAACTGGTACGGTACATTGAGGAGCAGAGTTAGTGCTACCTAGGGTCAGCTCCCCAATGACACCTAGGTTCTGGTGTTTTCCAGCCGCTCAACACACTGGGCTAGGAAATGCCCCTTGTTGCCGCAGTATAGGCAAAGACCTAGTGAGCATCGACGTTTCCTCTCTCCTTGAGAAAGAGGGATTCGCCCCAGCTGCATAGGCTCCATCCCTTGGTTGCTTGAAGAAGCGGAGGGGGAGAACAAAGGTCAAGAGAACGTAGGTGCCAGATTAACTGGTCTACGAACTGATTTCCCTTCACAGAACCGCTGTTGGAGTCGGCGGTCGATCCTTCCTGCCAGATCGATCACGCCGTCTAGGTCGTCCGGAAGGTCAAGATGGTGAGACTGACAGTGAAATGCTAAGAGAAATTAGGGAAGCTAACCAAATTGGGTAGTGCGTAATAATGGGAGACTTCAATTACCTCAATATTGACTGGGTAAATGTATCATCGGGACACGCTACAGAGATAAGGTTCTTGGATGGAATAAATGATAGCTTTATGGAGCAATTGGTTCAGGAACTGACAAGAGAGGGAGCAATTTTAGACCTAATTCTCAGTGGAGCACAGGATTTGGTGAGAGAGGTAACGGTGGTGGGGCCGCTTGGCAATAGTGATCATAATATGATCAAATTTGAATTAATGACTGGAAAGGGGACAGTAAGCAAGTCCACGGCTCTCGTGCTAAACTTTCAAAAGGGAAACTTTGATAAAATGAGAAAAATAGTTAGAAAAAAACTGAAAGGAGCAGCCTCAAAAGTAAAAAGTGTGCAAGCGGCGTGGTCATTGTTAAAAAAATACCATCCTAGAAGCACAATCCAGATGTATTCCACACATTAAGAAAGGTGGAAAGCAGGCAAAACAATTACCGGCATGGTTAAAGAAGCTATTTTAGCCAAAAGATCTTCATTCAAAATTGGAAGAAGGATCCAACAGAAGAAAATAGGATAATGCATAAACGTTGGCAAGTTAAATGTAAGACATTGATAAGACAGGCTAAGAGATAATTTGAAAAGAAGTTGGCCGTAGAGGCAAAAACTCACAGTAAAAACTTTTTTATAAATATATGAGAAGCAGAAAGCCTGTGAGGGAGTCAGTTGGACCATTAGATGATCGAGGGGTTAAAGGGGCACTTAGAGAAGATAAGGCCATCGCAGAAAGATTAAATGATTTCTTTTCTTCAGTGTTTACTGAAGAGGATGTTGGGGGGGGTACCCGTACTGGAGAAGGTTTTCATGGGTAATGATTCAGATGGACTGAACCAAATCACAGTGAACCTAGAAGATGTGGTAGACCTGATTGATAAACTGAAGAGTAGTAAATCACCTGGACCAGATGGTATACACCCCAGAGTTCTGAAGGAATTAAAAAATGAAATTTCAGACCTATTAGTAAAAATTTGTAACCTATCATTAAAATCATCCATTGTACCTGAAGACTGGAGGATAGCTAATGTAACCCCCATATTTAAAAAGGGCTCCAGGGGAGATCCAGGAAACTACAGACCGGTTAGCCTGACTTCAGTGCCAGGAAAAATAGTGGAAAGTGTTCTGAACATCAAAATCACAGAACATATAGAAAGACATGGTTTAATGGAACAAAGTCAGCATGGCTTTACCCAAGGCAAGTCTTGCCTCACAAATCTGCTTCACTTTTTTGAAGGAGTTAATAAACATGTGGATAAAAGTGAACCGGTAAATGTAGTGGATTTTCAGAAGGCATTTGACAAAGTTCCTCATGAGAGGCTTCTAGGAAAAGTAAAAAGTCATGGGATAGGTGGTGATGTCCTTTCGTGGATTACAAACTGGCTAAAAGACAGGAAACAGAGAGTAGGATTAAATGGACAATTTTCTCAGTGGAAGGGAGTGGGCAGTGGAGTGAGTACTTCAGGGTTCTGTACTGGGACCCCCCTACTTTTCAATATATTTGTAAATGATCTGGAAAGAAATACGATGAGTGAAGTAATCAAATTTTCAGATGATACAAAATTGTTCAGGGTAGTTAAATCACAAACAGATTGTGATAAATTGCAGGAAGACCTTGTGAGGCTGGAAAATTGGGCATCTAAATGGCAGATGAAATTTAATGTGGACAAGTGCAAGGTGATGCATATAGGGAAAAATAACCCATGCTATAGTTACACAATGTTAGTTTCCATATTAGGTGCTACTACCCAAGAAAGAGACCTAGGCGTAATAGTGGATAACACATTGAAATCGTCGGCTCAGTGTGCTGCGGCACTCAAAAAAGCAAACAGAATGTTGGGAATTATTAGAAAGATGTTTAAGCTCAGGCTGTGGACCCTGGGCCGATGAGCAGATGGAATACCTTGCGGAGGTTCGGTAGGTTCTCTCGTCGGGTTGGCGAGGCCAGAACATAAGAGGAGCGCAGTTGACCCTCGGCTCTGGAGAGGGAGATGACTGCAAACAGATGAAGAGACTAGAAGAGGAGCTGAATCTTCACCCTTGGAAGTCTGTGGTCCCCCCAGGAGGAGCCCTTAGGGATCCAGACCGCTGGGACTTAGGTGGACCCCGAGGGGTCACAGTATCGGTGCAAGGGCTGACTGGAGCTTCACCCTGGAAGTCTGTGGTCCCCCCAGGAGGAGCCCATAGGGACCCAGACCACTGGGACTTAGGCAGGCCCTTGGAGATGGAGTCCAGGAGGGGTCCAAGATCAGGTGTCAGAGAGGCATCGCTTACCAGGCCGAGGTCACACACCGAGGGATCAACGCTTGCCAGTCCGAGGTCACACCAGAGAATTACTGATTGCCAATCCGAGTCACACACCAGAGAAGTACTGAAGCCAATCCAAAGTCAGGAACCGGGAAGACCAAGTCGAAACAGGAACAGGGATCCAAGCTCAAGAACTCACCGAGGTGGGCAGACAAGACAACGCTGGAGGACGTTGCCAAGTCAGAGAATGAGCAGAGGAAGCTCCCTTAAATACTTCCTCTGCTCAGGCTGATCCAGGACAGGTGAGGTTGTTAAAGGGATCAGGCCCCTTTAAATTCGTGAAGGGGGTGCGGCCTCGTGCCTAAAGATGGTGACGGCCATCTTTGATTTCCTCCACGGAGGAAGAACGGCGCGGGGGCAGAGCAGGGACTGCTCTCCCCCCGATGGTCAGGCTGGAGACCCGCGCCGGGGCACCGAGCACCCGGTCAGGGGTTTCCCCGGAGGCTGCCGCGGTGGGTCGCCACCACGGCCGAGGTAGGGGCGCCTGGGCTTAGCCGGGTGGTCTCTGTGGAACTGGTCCAATAGGCTCCGATCCAGGATGTTAGCCAATGGCTCTCAGGAGTTTTCTTCGGGGCCAAAACCCTCCCATGCCAAAAGATACTCCCACCTTTTGCGATGTTTTCTTACGTCCAGGACCTCCCGAACCTGGTAGGTGAGGTAATCTTCGGAGGCGACAGGTTGGGGAGTTGGAGGCGTGCTGGAGGGCCATGATAATACCAGAGGTTTCAGGAGAGAGACGTGCAAGGTATTGTGTATCTTGAGAGATGGAGGGAGGCGAAGTTGATATGAGACTGCACCCACTTGCCGTATGATGGGGAACGGCCCGATGAATCGCGGAGCCAGTCGTGACGATGGCAGCTTCAGACGGATAAATTGCGTACTTAACCAAACCTTTTGGCCCAGTCGGAGAGGAGGGTATGGCCTCCTGCGCTGGTCCGCATACTTCTTAGCTGCCTGACCGGCCTTGATCAGGGCACGCTTCGTGGATAACCAGAGGCGATGCAGCTCTTTAGCCAAGAGCTGGGCTACTGGAGACGTCACTGGTGGGGACAGGCAGTGGCGGTCATGGCTGTTTCCCATAAACTATCTGAAACGGGGAGGATCCTGTTGCCGTGGAGATATGGGAATTTAGCGCAAATTCGGCCCAGGGTAGCAGACTAGCTCAGTCATCTTGTTTCTCGTTGATGTATAGTCAGAGGAATTGTTTCAACGTCTGGTTAGTCCTTTCAGCGAGACCATTGGTCTGAGGATGGTAACCGGACGTATAGTCTAACGTGACATCGAACTTCAAACAAAGGGCCCTCCAAAACCTGGCAGTGAATTGTGGTCCACGATCCGAGAGGGTGCTTTTAGGGAGGTCATGAAGCCTGAAGACATGTTGGACAAACAGCTGAGCCAGTTGCGGAGCAGACGGCAACCCTGGCAATGGCACGAAGTGCGCCATTTTACTAAAACGGTCGATGACCACCCAAATTGCTGTGTTGCCGCTGGACGGTGGCAGGTCTACAATGAAGTCGGTAGCCACATGGGTCCATGGTTCAGAAGGCGCAGGTAGCGGCTGAAGTAGGCCCGGGGTTGAACCGAAGATTCTCTTATGACGGGCGCAGGCCTGACAGGAATCCACGTACGCCCGGACATCCTTGTTGACCTTTGGCCACCAACAATAGCGGCACAGGTTTTGTAGGGTCCGAGATTGTCCTGGGTGACCGGAACAATGGGAGTCGTGAGCCCATGCCAATACTTGTTTCCGCAGGCCTGGCGGAACCAGAGTCTTCCCAGGAGGGATGGTAGTGGTAGCCGACAAAAGGATGCGAGATGGGTCGATGATGAATCGCGGTTCCTCAGAACCTTCCGCTGATTCAAATACCTGTGATAGGGCGTCGGTCTTGGCATTCTTCTCTGCCGGTCTGTAGCGGAGCACAACATTAAACCGGGTAAAAAACAGAGTCCAGCGTGCTTCCGGGGTTGAGTCGTTGTGCTCTGTGCAAGTATTCAAGATTCTTGTGGTCTGTGTAGACGGTGAATTGATGTTGTGCCCCCTCTAGCCAGGGACGCCATTCCTCGAGGGCAACCTTGATCGCCAACAACTCCTTATCACCTATGACGTAATTTCTCTCTGCTGGGGAGAACTGGCGCCCAGACGAAGTTTGGGAGTATCAGATGTCTGACTCAGAACGGCCCCTATGCCTTCCGATGAGGCATCTACCTCAATGATGAAGGGCTGTTGCGGATCTGGATGTCGAAGGCATGGTTGCTGCAGGAACGCCTCCTTGAGGCGATGAAAAGCGGTCTCTGCTCCTGGAGGCCACTCCTTGGGATTCGCGCCTTTCCGGGTCAGGGCCGTCATCGGGGCCACTAAGGTCGCATAGTGGGGAATGAATGAGCGATAATAATTTGCGAACCCCAAGAATCGTTGGAGCGCATTCAGTCCGGACGGCTGGGGCCATTCCCGAATGGCTTGCAGCTTCTGAGGGTCCATACGGAAGCCTTAGTTGGAGATGATATATCCCAAAAAAAGGAAGGGACTCCTTCTCAAAGAGGCACTTTTCCAATTTTGCGTATAGCTGGTGTTCTCGGAGACGTTGAACACCTGGATGACGTGTTTGACAGTGCGTTGTCAGGGAATCCGAAAATACTAAAATATCGTCCAAGTATATTACTACGCACTTGTACAGGAGATCACAGAATATCTCGTTCATGGTGTTCTGGAACACCGCGGGAGCATTACAAAGCCCGAAAGGCATCACTAAATATTCGTAGTGGCCGTCTCGGGTATTGAAGGCCGTCTTCCACTCATCACCTTCTTTAATTCGGATGAGGTTGTAGGGCCCTCGAAGGTCTAATTTGGAAAAGATCCTTGCCCCTTGTAGCCAGTCAAAGAGCTCCGAAATAAGGGGTAACGGGTAACGATCCTTGACAGTAATGGCATTTAAGCCCCGGTAGTCGATACAGGGACGAAGACTCCCATCCTTCTTTGCGACAAAGAAAAAGCCAGCCCCGGCCGGGGATTTGGATTTACGGATGAAGCCCTTATCCAGATTCTCCTTGATATACTCGCTCATAGCCTGCGTCTCCGCGGGTGAGAGGGCGTAGGTGTGACCCCGAGGTGGTTCAGTGCCAGGAAGGAGCTGGATGGTGCAATCGAATTTCCGATGGGGAGGAAGAATCTCTGCCCTTTTCTTCGAGAAAACGTCCGCGTATGCAGCATAAGGGGCTGGCAGGTTTGGAAGACTGGTGGAAGCAATGGGGCAGGATGGTGGAACCACAGAGCGGAGGCAGTTATCGTGACAGCTTGGGCCCCAATGAGCTAGTTGCAAAGTCCTCCAATCGAACTTGGGCTCATGCTCCTGGAGCCAGTGGAGACCTAAGACGATCAGGTGGATGGAGTACTCCAGGACATAGAATGACATCTGTTCCTGATGCAGTACCCCAGCCCGCAGCGGGACAGGAATTGTGGTGTGTGTGACCCGTTCGGGAAGAGGTTTCCCTTGAATCGAGGAAATGACCTCGGGGCAGGGAGACAAACTTGTGGAATCTTTAGATGATCTTTCATAATAAAATTTCCGCCAGCGCCGGAGTCCACTAGGGCTAGCGTGTGGAACTCCCCATCAGTCAAGGTTAATGCCACTGGCAACATTAGTGGAGGTGCGGGTTGCGGTACGGGCCCAGGACGAGACCTCCTTCTGGTCCTAGGCCCGAGAGTTTTCCGGTCATACTGGACAGGCGGGCTATCTGATGGCCTGCCGTGCCGCAATAAAAGCAAAGTCCTTCTCTCGCACGCCGCCGGCCCTCTTGAGGAGACACTCTCCCACGACCCAACTCCATGGGCTCCTCGGCGGGTTCCCGAAGGGCTTCAGATGCACTTTTGGAGGAAGATGGCCTTCTCGCTGGCCTGACTACCGGAAGGCGAAACCACATCCGCCGATCCACTCGATTGGCCAACTCTATCATGCCATTGAGGTCGTCTGGGAGTTCTTTCGCCGCTAGCTCATTCTGCAGGCGCGAGGATAGCCCTTCCAAGAAGATTCCGTGTAAACAATCCTCTCTCCAATTCAGCTCCGCGGCAGGGTGCGGAACTCTGTCGCGTACTCGGCTACGGTCCGAGTACCCTGTTCGTAGTTGAAGTAATTCCGAAACCGCAGTGGGCTTTGCGGACGGGTTCGTCAAAAGTCTGTCAAAAGGCGGGACAGAAACTGACTTAAGTCTTCGAAAACGGGATCCCTTCTCTCCACAGATGAGAGGACCATATCAGGGGCTTTCCGTCGAGTAAAGACATAATGTAGCTGGTTTTGACCAGGTCGCTGGGGAACTGCGCAGGCAACAAGGAAAAATGGACCTGGCACTGGCTGAGGAATCCTCGACACAACTTCGCATCTCCGCATATCAAGAGGGCGCCGGGAGTTGAGTGGGCATTACTGACCCTGGTCATCCCTGGAGCCCTGGACGGTATGAGGCTGGATAGGGTGACCTCCTTGAGCCCCAGGTGGAGACAGAAACGTAGGGTTCGAGGGCCCTAATGCCTTGAGGCGTTGGGTCAGTCCTTGTACCACAGTGACCAGGGCGTCGAGGGTCTGTTGTTGATCCTTCAGGCGTTGGGCCATTCCGGGAATAGCCTGGCGGGCAGATACCTCCGCCGGGTCCATGGACTTGGCAATCTGTTAAGCTCAGGCTTTTGGACCCTTGGGCCGATGAGAGGATGGAATACCTTGCGGAGGTTTCGTAGGTTCTCTCGTCGGGTGGCGAGGCAGAACAAAAGAGGACCACAGTTGACCCTCGGCTCTGGAGGCGGAGACGACTGCAAACAGATGAAGAGACTAGAAGAGGAGCTGAATCTTTCACCCTGGAAGTCTGTGGTCCCCCAGGAGGAGTCCCGTATGGGACCCAGACTGCTGGGAATTAGGTGGACCCTGATGGGTTGCGGTAATCGGTGCAAGGGCTGACTGGAGCTTCACACCTGGAAGTCTGCGGTCCCCCCAGGAGGAGCCCGTAGGGACCCAGACCGCTGGGACTTAGGTCGGGCCCTTGAGACGGAGTCCAGGATGGGTCCAAGATCAATGTGCCAGAGAGTTGTCCCGCTTCCCCAGGGCCGAGGTCACCCAACGCTTGCCAGTCCGGGTCACACCAGAGAATTACTGCGTGCCATCCGAGTCACACACAGAGAAGTACCGAAGCCAATCCAAAGTCAGGAACCAGGAAGACCAAGCCAAAACAGGAACAGGGATCCAAGCTCAAGAACTCACCGAGGTGGGCAAGACAAGAACAACACTGGAGGACGTTGCCAGTCAGAGAATGAGCAAGGAAGCTCCCTTAAATACTTCCTCTGCTCATGCTGATCCAGGACAGGGTGAGGGTTGTTAAAGGGATCAGCCCCCTTAAATTAGGGAAGGGGGTGCGGCCTCATGCCTAAAGATGGCGGTGGCCATCTTTTGATTTCCTCCATCCGCGGAGGAAACTACTGCAGAACGGTGGGGGGCAGAGCAGGGAGGGCTCTCCTTCCCATGGTCAGGCTGGAGACCCACCGCCGGGGCATCGAGCACCCGGTCAGGGGTTTCCCTGGAGGCTGCTGCGGCGGGTCGCCGCTGCAGCCAAGGTAGGGGACCACGGTCGTGGCCTGCCACGGCCGTGGGACACAACAGTACCCCCTTCTTTAGGGTGCCTTCCCGGAGGCCTGGGCTTAGCCGGGTGGTCTCTGTGGAACTGGTCCAATAGGCTCCGATCCAGGATGTTAGCCAATGGCTCCCAGGAGTTTTTTTCAGGGCCAAAACCCTCCCATGCCAACAGATACTCCCCACCTTTTGCGATGTTTTCTTACGGTCCAGGACCTCCCGAACCTGCTAGGTGAGGTCCATCTTCGGAGGCGACAGGTTCGGGAGGTCGAGGCGTGCTGGAGGGCCATGATAATACCAGAGGTTTCAGGAGAGAGACGCGGCCGAGGTAGGGGACCGTGGTCATGGCCTGCCACGGCCGCGAGACACAACAAAAGGGAATGGTGAATAAAACGGAAAATGTCATAATGCCTCTGTATCGTTCCATGGTGAGACCGCACCTTGAATACTGTGTACAATTCTGGTCGCCGCATCTCAAAAAAGATATAGTTGCGATGGAGAAGGTACAGAGAAGGGCAACCAAAATGATAAAGGGAATGGAACAGATCCCCTATGAAGAAAGACTAAAGAGGTTAGGACTTTTCAGCTTGGAGAAGAGATAGCTGAGGGGGGATATGATAGAGGTGTTTAAAATCATGAGAGGTCTAGAACGGGTAGATGTGAATCGTTTTTTTTACTCTTTCGGATAGTAGAAAGACTAGGGGGCACTCCATGAAGTTAGCATGTGGCACATTTAAAACTAATCGGAGAAAGTTCTTTTTCACTCAACGCACAATTAAACTCTGGAATTTGTTGCCAGAGGATGTGGTTAGTGCAGTTAGTATAGCTGTGTTTATAAAAGGATTGGATAAGTTCTTGGAGGAGAAGTCCATTACCTGCTATTAATTAAGTTGACTTAGAAAATAGCCACTACTATTACTAGCAACGGTAACATGGAATAGACTTAGTTTTTGGGTACTTGCCAGGTTCTTATGGCCTGGATTGGCCACTGTTGGAAACAGGATGCTAGGCTTGATGGACCCTTGATCTGACCCAATATGGCATATTCTTATGTTCTTATGTTCTTATGCTAGCTCGTCCTTGAGGCACGAAGACTATCCCTCCAAGAATATACCATGAAGACTGTCTTCCCTCCAGTCCATCTCGGTGGCCAGCATGCAGAATTCAACCGCGTATTCGGCAAGGGAACGGGAGCCCTGGCATAACCATAGAAATTCAGTAACCGCCGTGGATTTCCAGGCAGGTTCATCAAAGATGTGGCAAAATGCGGACATGAACTGTTGCAGATTTCCAAAAATGGGATCATTACGTTCCCATAATGGGGAGGCCCAGGCCAGGGCTCTCCCATCTAACAAAGACATAATATAGCTGGTCTTTACCAGATCCATCGGGAACTGGGTAGGCAGTACAGTGAAGCGTACGTAGCACTGGTTAAGGAACCCAGGGCACTGTTTCGCTTCCCCGGGGTACCTGGGCGGCATTGGTAGTTGCGTGGAGGATGCAGGTCCGAGACTAGGCATTGGAGCTGGAGCAGGAGGTGGTATCGGAGGCGTGGAATCCAAACGGTTCGCCAGCCTTTCTTCTGTCGCCATTAGGACATCTAGGCAATGTTGCTGCTGTTGCAGCCGCTGGGCGATTCCAGGAATGGCCTGCAGGCCGGCTAAGTCCGCCGGGTCCACGGCCTTGCAAACTGTTGGGTTCATGGACTCTTGAGCCAGCTAGAACTGATGATGGCACACCGTGAGAAGGCCCACAGTGACGTTGTAGCCGGGAGGTGGTTCATGTCAGACCTGCCGAATCTTCACCACTAGAAGACCGAAATCCCCCCGGGAGGAGCCCTTGAGGATCGGAGCCACTTGGACTTATGTGCAGTCTCCTGAGGCAAGTACTGAAGAGTAGTCCAGAAGTATGAAGCAGAGGAGAAGCTGGAACCAGGAGATCAACGGGATCTTCACCACTGGAAGCCCGAGGTCCCCCCGGGAGGAGCCCGTGAGGACCCGAGCCGCTTGGACTTAGGCAGGGTATCCTGGATGGAGCAGTCCGGAAGAAGTCAGGCAACAGATGAGCAGGACAAGGAACTAGCCAGGAGTTGGGGCAGGTGGCAGACAGCAGAGACTGAATGAACCAGGATCAAGACAGGCAGCAAGCGGGAATCCAGAGGACGAGCCAAAGTCAGGAGTCAGGAGACGAGCCAAAGTCAGAGGCCAGGAGACGACAAGGAAGGGCTGGAGAAGAAACAAGACAGGAACAGCAACTAGCAAACTCTAAGGAGCTAACCTCACTGCAAGGCGAGGTATGCAGGGAGCAGCTGGGTTTAAATACCCAACTGCGTCTGACGTCATCCCAGGGGCTGGGCTGCGTTTTTCCACCACGGCCCCTTTAAAACCTGAGCCCCTGCATGCGCGCATGCCCAAGGGGCAGGGTTAGCATCAGGAAGTCGGTGACGTCTCCCTCGTGGAGATGCCGCTGCAGAGAGGCCGCGTTGGGGCCTGGTGGTGGCTGGGGAGCACCGCGACTCGGCCGGCGCCGGCAGCCGAGGGGGTAAGGGACCTTCGCGGTCCAGATTTACAGCATGTTCTGAGCGCGGCGGCGACATTCAAACACAGTTAAATCACTGCAAGCAAAAATGGGTATTTAATTTATCTGCACAAAGTCCATCTGGTATGAATGAGGCTGTGGATTGGATGACTCTTATTTGACATCACAAACTTGTAACTTTTTACTATTGGTCGTTGTTTGTTCTGTGAGATCGATCATTGGCTGCTGTGACATCCGTAGGCTAGTTTAAAAACAGCCCGGGTAAAAACAAGATGGAGGATCATACTGGAAATGCTGAAAGATGTGAACGAGTGACAGCAGAAAATTTTGGAACGTATGTATGCTGGGTTAGGGTTAAATGTTGTATTAACAAACCAGCATGTTAAAACAAATGTTTGTTCTTTTTTTATGCAGAACTAAAAGAAATAATATATAGCCCCTGACGACGCATTTAAGAAACACGAGCCGTGTCGGGCAGAATATTATGATCGCTCCCTCAGCGTTTAATCGCTCAATGTGAAACGATAAGTGTTACTAAAAAAATATAAATTTAAAAAATATTGCTACAAAATTAGTGAAACCAAGACCAATGACTATAAAAGGTTAAATAAGACTACATACAATGCTAATCATGTAGTAATAGGTATTATATACCGTTGGAGAAGTGAGAGTATATACTAGGGATGTGAATCGTTTTAGGACGATTAAAATTATCGTCCGATAATTTTAATATCGTCTTAAACCGTTATGGAACACAATACAATACAGATTCTAACGATTTATCGTTATAAATCGTTAGAATCGTGAGCCGGCACACTAAAACCCCCTAAAACCCACCCCCGACCCTTTAAATTAAATCCCCCACCCTCCCGAACCCCCCCCCCCAATAACTTAAATAACCTGCGGGTCCAGCGGCGGTCCGGAACGGCAGCGGTCCGGAACGGGCTCCTGCTCCTGAATCTTGTCGTCTTCAGCCGGCGCCATTTTCCAAAATGGCGCCGAAAAATGGCGGCGGCCATAGACGAAAAAGATTGGACGGCAGGAGGTCCTTCCGGACCCCCGCTGGACTTTTGGCAAGTCTCGTGGGGGTCAGGAGGCCCCCCACAAGCTGGCCAAAAGTTCCTGGAGGTCCAGCGGGGGTCAGGGAGCGATTTCCCGCCGCGAATCGTTTTCGTACGGAAAATGGCGCCGGCAGGAGATCGACTGCAGGAGGTCGTTCAGCGAGGGTTCCGGCGCCTCGCTGAATGACCTCCTGCAGTCGATCTCCTGCCGGCGCCATTTTCCGTACGAAAACGATTCGCGGCGGGAAATCGCTCCCTGACCCCCGCTGGACCTCCAGGAACTTTTGGCCAGCTTGTGGGGGGCCTCCTGACCCCCACGAGGACTTGCCAAAGGTCCAGCGGGGGTCCGGAAGGACCTCCTGCCGTCCAATCTTTTTCGTCTATGGCCGCCGCCATTTTTCGGCGCCATTTTGGAAAATGGCGCCGGCTGAAGACGACAAGATTCAGGAGCAGGAGCCCATTCCGGACCGCTGCCGTTCCGGACCGCTGCTGGACCGCAGGTTATTTAAGTTATTTGGGGGGTGGGGGATTTAATTTAAAGGGTCGGGGGTGGGTTTTAGGGGGTTTTAATGTGCCAGTTTTTCGATTTTTTTCGATTTTTAACGATTTTTAAAGATTTTTCACGATATTTTACCCCCCCAAACGGCAACAATACGATTCCCTCCCCCTCCCAGCCGAAATCGATCGTTAAGACGATCGAGGACACGATTCACATCCCTAGTATATACCCACACAAAAAAAGTTCTCTCACATAATTTATGAGGTCTAGTCTCACAAGCATAAAAGTTTCCAAGCTGCATATGGTGTTTTGTTGATTATGTATTTTATGAAGAATGGCAGTGTTTCTGGTTTTCTATTGTTGCACTGCATATGGAATCTAGTGTTGTGGTTTCCAGTTCAGTTTTTGTTTGCACATTTTTCATTTTTACTTTATTGTCTCTATATTCTATATTCAACGAGCATCTGTCTGTGTTCTGCATGTGTGATCGAACTTGAGGTAGTCTGCCTCTGTGTAGTTTTATGTAGAGTTGTCTAGCAGCTAGGCTTGTTGGGTTTTCTGAATAGGAGATGTATTGGTGTTTTAAAGCCTGGCTTAATATTTACAGTTATATTGCCTTTTCACAGATAGGGTTGTTCAATTTGAATACCAGCGGTTAGTGCTGTTTTAGTATGGAAGGTTTACTATTTTGTAATTCAGTTTACTCATGGCTTTGAGTGGAAAGCTTGCACCCATCATGGTTACAATAAGCCTAATACCATATGGGATCCAAGTGTCTTAAAAAAGACACTTTTAGCAGGGTTTTCTGGTTGACCGATATATATATATGCTGTAAGTGATATTTGTACCTCAGAAGACTATACCTTGAATGTCCCTTTTCATATAAAATCTGTTATTATGAATGCATAATTTTTACTTGTGTGAGGGGTGGACCGAGGGAGATGGTTGAGGTTGGGGCTAGGAGTGGGAGTGGAGGAATAAAGCCTGAACATTTTCCTAGGGCATCTAATACCTTTGCACCAGCACTGGGGACTATGTTCTCCCAGAGGTTGAGAGGGGAAGCCGAGACCTGAGGCTTTGGAGGATGCATGATGGAACCAGACGACTGTTTAAAAAACAAAAAAAACCCAGACAATTAAATTAAGAATTAACTCTCCTACTGGATAGTAAATGATGTTCTGTTGCAGGAATGGGCTCTCGCATTTATGAAAACAGGTAAATAAATATAAATTTGTACATATAATAAACATTAATATAGAAATAAATGTTTAACCTTTCTCCTCATCTCTTTCTCTTTATACAGATTCATCTCATTAAAAAAAAGTTCCTCATAGGTAAGTTTCTCTCTGTACTTTCTCTTTTTCTATTTAAATCTGTTTTAGTTCTGTAAGCTAATAAGAACATAAGAAATTGCCATGCTGGGTCAGACCAAGGGTCCATCAAGTCCAGCATCCTGTTTCCAACAGAGGCTAAACCAGGCCACAAGAACCTGGCAATTACCCAAACACTAAGAAGATCCCCATGCTACTGATGCAATTAATAGCAGTGGCTATTCCCTTTAGTAAACTTGATTAATAGCAGTTAATGGACTTCTCCTCAAGAACTTATCCAAGAACATAAGAACATAAGAAATTGCCATACTGGGTCAGACCAAGGGTCCATCAAGCCCAGCATCCTGTTTCCAAACAGTGGCCAATCCAGGCCATAAGAACCTGGCAAGTACCCAAAAACTAAGTCTATTCATGTTACTGTTGCTAGTAATAGCAGTGGCTATTTTCTAAGTCAACTTAATTAATAGCAGGTAATGGACTTCTCCTCCAAGAACTTATCCAAGAACATAAGAACATAAGAAATTGCCATACTGGGTCAGACCAAGGGTCCATCAAGCCCAGCATCTGTTTCCAACAGTGGCCAATCCAGGCCATAAGAACCTGGCAATTACCCAAAACTAAGTCTATTCCATGTTACTGTTGCTAGTAATAGCAGTGGCTATTTTCTAAGTCAACTTAATTAATAGCAGGTATAGGACTTCTCCTCTAAGAACTTATCCAATCCTTTTTTAACACAGTTACACTAACTGCAATAACCACATCCTCTGACAACAAATTCCAGAGTTTTAATTGTGTGTTGAGTAAAAAGAACTTTCTCCGATTAGTTTTAATGTTGCCAAAAGACACTGGATCTGGCCAATATGTACCTAAATATCATTAAACAGCTTCTCAACCAAATGGAGTTAATTATACACATAGAGAAAACAGAATTCATACATCTAGAAAGAAAACATTTAGAAGTCATTCAGAACCCAATCACACTCAAAAACAGCCAAAGATAGAACTAGCTGAAAAAGTACGAAACCTAGGAGTGATATTCGATACTGAACTAAATATGAAGCAACATATATCCTTTAAAATATGGGAAGGTTACAAAAACTAATGACTCTTAGAAGACTAAAAACCATTGCTAACACCAAACAATTTCCGATCAGTGCTACAAGCATAATTTTTGCGAGCATTGACTATTGTAATGCCATACTACTGGGCTTACCATACACAACAATTAAACCACTCCAGATACTGCAGAACACAGCAGCAAGAATTCTGACAGGAAAAAGTAAAAGAGACCATATCACTAACACCCTCATTGAACTACACTGGTTACCCATTGAGCAGAGAAATACAATACAAGGCACCTATGTAACATACATAAATTAATCCATGACAAAAAACAGATAGGCTAAACACTGAACTTCGAGTACACGTCCTCAATAGGAACCTGAGATCTGCAAACAAAGCACTACTAACTATTCCTTCAGTCAAAACAGCAAGGCTAACACAAGTAAGAGAGAGAGCCCTATCATTATCAGGGCCCTCATTATGGAACCACCATGCCGTTAGAATCAGATTGCAAAAAGACTTCAAACTATTCAGAAAAAGCCTAAAAACATGGCTATTTAAACAAGCATACCACAAAGAGAATGGAGAATAGAAATCCAGGGAATTGTAGAGAGCAATGAGTTTGTACACTAACAAAACACACATAAGCAACACGACTTTGTTTTACTTTTAAGCAGTAACAGATAACATGTAGATTATAATATTGTTAAAACTGTTCTAATAAATCTAAGCATATCTATCTCACTTATCATCCTATAGTTATTATGAAACTTTGTACCGTAACTTACAGGCACCTGTCTAGTTGTTATAATAAACGCATTTAGCAACATAAATTTATGTGCCTCATTGTTAACCGTTGTGACGGCTCCTAGCTTAACGACAATATAGAAAAGAATTTAAATAAATAAAAATTAACTTATTGGTTTCAGTCAGTCTTGAGGGACAGCCTTAGATGCTGCTGTTCTGCCCAAGGGCGGTGGATGGCTGGAATTAGTATGCATGGTTGAGAGGATGTCCTGAGGAGAAGGCGGTGGGGGGTTGTTTGAGGAGGGGAAGTTCCGATAGGAATCTAAAACCTTAACTACCACTATAGGTAAGAATGTCAGACTTTATTGAATTTTCTTTAGGTGTATCCCCTATGTGATAGCACTGGGCTTTTTAAATGCAAATTCCCAAGAAGAGCAAACTGTCCATGTTCATTCAATGTTTAAAAGCTCAATTCTCATGTAGAATACACATATTAAACAAAGTTGAATTCTTTAAATTCTAGTTTTCCTTCATTTATCTCCTTTCAGGCACTTACATCACTTGGTGTTCTCAGCCTCTAGTCCTTCCTTAAAAAGCAAAAACATTTGTTTATTTTTTTTCCTTTTATCTTATTTGATTGTACTTTTCCAATAGAGCCCAAGGGGGTAACAACATAATTAGAACAACAGAAGATTTAAAATTATTTACAGCAATAACACAAACAATAAAAACAAAATGCAATAGAAATCCTAACAAAATCTTTATGAATCTCAAATCAAATAGCTACCTAAACAGTAAATACCTATCTAGATCAATATACAGCAATACACAACACACACACACACACACACCTATATATATATATATATATATATATATATAAAACACTATATTTAAGAGGAAAGTTGCTCCTGCACCTGCATAGCTGGTTTGCAAATAGAGCTCTGTCCCTCACTTTGCCTGCACTATTCAGCTCTGCCCACTCTCCAGCTCAGGCCCATGCACTAATCTGCACATTAACAAACTGCGCACTGGATCTCAATTCACAGTTTTAATACACAGATTAAAATTTCTTTTAACTCCCAAAGCAGTAACCTAATACTATGTGTTGTGGTAACGTGTGTGTTGGTGGATCCTTGGGTGAGGTAGAGATGACCATGCCCATGGGGAGGAGCCCCATGAGGAGCCACAGCACTGGGCTAGACTCTTACTACACAGAGACACAAGATTGTTCTTTTATTAGACAGCTTGAAAAGACCCACCAGCTGGCAGTAGTGAGGCAGTCTGTAGTTGCAGTCTCAGGGACCTCGGTAGAGGGAGCCCTTCTCTCCTAGATGACGTCAGGAGGTTCCGCAGCAGTTTCCCAGCGAGGAGATACTGTGGATGAGATAGACTGAGAAATCAGAGTACTCTCTCGGTGTTAGCTGTTGATATGCGATTCCACCAGTTATGTTGTAGAAGGTAGAGGCACCGAGGCAGGGAGAGCAGGCCCTCGAGGAAGCGAGTATCTGTTCCCTGTAAGGCACCCGAAATAAAGCAGAGGGCCCCCGAAGAGCGGGTACCCAGGTTAATGGCTACCCCGAAGGGCAGAGAGAGAGCTTCCTGCGGCAGCACAGAAGCGGCAGAGTAGTGTAGACAGGAATGGATTCAAGTCCTTGCTAAACTCAACGAGCTAGCAAATCAGTGAAGGTAATATACCCAGATGGCGTGAGGTCAGTATGAGGGAACGCCCTCAAGGTTCGCGCCAAGGTTGGTACAAAGATGTGGGTTGCGCGCACGCACGCACCCGGGGAGGAGCAATGGCGCGCACGCATGCACCTGGGGAGGAGCAATGGCTAACTCTATGGCCAACTTCATTTCAAATTCTCTCTTCGCCTGTCTTATCAATGTTTTACACTTAACTTGACAATGCTTATGTTTTATTCTATTTTCTTCAGATGGATCCTTCTTCCAATTTTTGAAGGATGTTTTTTTGGCTAAAATAGCTTTTTCACCTCACCTTTTAACCATGACGGTAATTGTTTTGCCTTCCTTCCACCTTTCTTAATGTGTGGAATACATATGGACTGCGCCTCTAGGATTGTATTTTTAAACAATGTCCAAGCCTGTTGAACACTTTTAACCTTTGCAGCTGCACCTTTCAGTTTTTTTCTATTTTCCTCATTTTATCAAAGTTTCCCTTTTGAAAGTTTAGTGTTAGAGCTGCAGATTTACTTATTTATTTATTTTATTTATTTATTTATTGTTAACTTTTATATACTGACATTCTTACATCAAATGCAAATCATACCGGTTTACATTAAAACAGAAAAAGCAGGAAATATATTTCCATAGTCTAATACAATGAACATTTATAACAAAAATTGTTAACAAGCCATAAAGGTCCACTCTATTCATCAGCAATGACCAACTGCACCATCAACAACAAACAATCTCCAGTTACTCTGTCTACCTCCACCATACAACCATCACCAACCACACATAGAAAAAGAAACAATGAAGCAAGGCTTACCCATTCTGAAAATACATCTCAGACAGAAGTTGAATCAATACTAAAGAAAATTAAACCAGCTCTACACCCAACAGACACTATGCCCACTAAAATACTTCTATCTTTTCGCACCATTATAGCAAAACCCATAGCAAAGATACTCAACAAATCGATCACTCTGGGCACAGTTCCTTCGCAATTTAAACATGCCATCATAAAACGGACTCTTAAAAAACCAAACCTAGACACCTCAGACACAGCGAACTATCGGCCAGTTTCGAACCTACCCTTCTTATCCAAAATTATGGAAAGAATCAATAAACAACTCCTCCGAATACCTTGACGAACATCAATTACTCTTTCCATCACAATATGGATTCAGAAAGCACCACAGCACCGAAACTCTCCTCCTATCACTATCGGAATCACTCCTAAAAGCCCTAGACTCTGGCCACGTATACATACTTGCCCTTCTGGATATATCTGCTGCCTTTGACACTGTTAATCACAACACACTTATCACACGCCTTTCTGAAATTGGTATTTCTGGCACTGCACTACTCTGGTTCAAATCCTACCTGAGTAACAGGACTTACAGTGTTAAAAGTGGACAATATGAATCTAAACCTAGAAGCCTCACACAAGGAGTACCTCAAGGATCTGCACTTTCGTCAACGCTGTTTAATATTTACCTCACTCCACTATGCCGCCTTCTATCAAAACTAGGATTCCAACACTTTATTTACGCAGATGACGTGCAGATTCTCATACCTATAAAAAACTCTCTTTCAAATGCCTGAACACTTGGAATGCTGCCCCTCACTGAAATAAAAAAACTTCTCACCGACAACTTTCTAGCTATTAATACGAACAAGACTGAACTTCTCTTCATTTCACCTACAAACAATTCTACACTGAACACAACAGTCCTACCCCAAGGCCACCCTCTGGCTGCACAACAAGTCCGCGGTCTTGGCGTTATTTTAGACAACAAGTTTACCTTTAAAAAATTCATTGCTGACACCGTTAAAAACGGATATTTTAAACTTCACACACTAAAGCGTATCAGACCTCTATTACACCCATATGATTTCCGTACAGTACTTCAAGCTACAATTCTATCAAAACTTGACTACTGTAACTCTTTGCTATTAGGACTACCAAAAAACACGTTGCAGCCATTGCAAATGCTTCAAAATGCAGCGGCGCGCATTATCACCAACACGCACCGCCACGATCACATCACTCCAGTGCTTCAATCACTCACTGGCTACCCGTGGCTTCCCGGATCATATACAAATCGATCACTCTAATTCATAAGGCTATCTATAACCAAAACATGCAATGGTTTCCTGAGCACCTGCATTTCAAAAAAACAAACCGTCCAATCAGATCCCAACATCAAGCCAAACTGCCGATCCCTTCACCTAAACTAACCAAACTTACATCCACTAAAGAACGTTCGCTCATCATAGCAGGAACCAAAATGTGGAACAATATGCCCGCTGATCTGCGCCAAGAACCCTGCCACCGAAAATTTAAACAGAGCCTAAAACTTGGCTGTTTAGAAAAGCCTTTCTTTGAAGGATGGGAATCATGCATTTACTTACTTCGCTTCTCAACCTACACAGGACTCCTCTACTCTACTCTGCCTTTCCCTTTTTCCCCCCCTGACTCCCCTCTTCTTCCTTCCCCCCCTTCCCTTACCCTCCTTTTTCCTTACAAATAACTCCCTTCAAGATAAACTTTTGTTAATATTGTTACACATATGTATTTGATATGTATACTCCTAGTTTTTCTGTTTAAATTAGCACTTTGCTTTTTCAACCTATGTTTCATTGTAAAGCCTTTTTTTGGCTGAATTACTGTTTACTGTAAACCGAGGTGATGTGCATTACATACCGCGGTATATAAAAACTATAAGTAAGTAAGTAAATAAATAAATAAATAAATAAATAAATAAAGGTAAGAAATTGGAAAAAAGGTTAATTAACAGAAAAATAAATGAAAGAATTTTAAATGAAGCACAAAGGGTTGCACGAAGGGGTGCATAAAGGGGGAGAGCCCCCTTTGTCGAGCCCCTTTGGCGCGCAACGCCTGGTGGCCCGGCGCCATTTACCAGTTCAGTACGCTGAGCGTGATGACGTCAGGGGGGGCGGATCTCTTTCTTACTGAGCTCTTCATATTTCTTGGTTTCCAGGCGATTTTTCCAATTTTTTTTGTCTTTTTTCTCTCAGGCATTGCCCCTGAAGGTGCCCGATGCTGGTGGGCTGTCCCTCTGCTTCAGTGCCTGGTGGCCCCCTTCCAGTTATTAGTTTAAATTTGATCATGTTATGATCACTGTTGCCAAGTGGCCTCACCACCATAACCTCTCTCACAAAATCCTGTGTTCCTCTAAGAATTAAATCTAAAATAGCTCCCTCTCTTGTTGGTTCCTTTACCAATTGCTCCATGAAGCAATCATTTATTACATCCAGGAACTTTATGTCTCTAGCAAGTCCTGATGTTACATTTACCCAGTCAATATTGGGGTAATTGAAATCTCCCATTATTATTGCACTGCCAAAGTGGTTTGCTTCCCTGATTTCTCTTAGCATTTCATCATCTGTCTGACCATTTTGTCCAGGTGGACGGTATATCACTATACTATCACTATACTCTTACCAACACACATGGGATTTCTTACCCATATAGATCTACTGAGCATTTACTCTCTTGTATGATCTTATCCTGTTGGACTCTATACCCTACCGGACATAAAGTGCCACACCCCCGCCAAGTTGATCCTCCCTATCATTGCGATATAATTTGTACCATGATAAGGCACTGTCCCATTGGTTATCCTCCTTCCACCAAGTTTCTGTGATGCCAATTATGTCAATCTCATCATTTGCTGCTATTACACTCTAACTCTCCCATCTTACTTCTTAGACTTCTGGCATTGGCATACAGACATTTCAAAGTGTGTTTTTTGTTTGTTTTAACAACCTGCTTTTCAGTTGTTTGGGATAATTCGGAAATCATTAGCTTTGGTGATTTTTTTATATATAGGAGTTATGTTCCTGGAATCTGCAAGCTGCAAGCTGTCAAGTGTTCATAAACAGCTAGTCTCCACAACTTATTATTCCAATAAGTAACAGACGGAGTCTCTTCCCTTCATCCAGTAAGCCAATATGGATTGCTTCATCAGTAAAAAGCCTTTTTGTAGAATTGCTTCTGAGTGCACTTTAAAAGCTCCCTCTTGGCATCCATGCCTCCAAATTCTATCCTGTCTTTATCCTTTTTGACAAATGGGCATCAATATTGAACGCAGTACGCCAGGTGAGGCCTCACCAAGGACCTGTACAAGGGTATTGGTTTTTCTTACTGGTTATTCCTCTCTCTATGCACCTCAGCATTCTTCTGGCTTTAGCTATCGCCTTGTCACATTGCTTCGCAGCCTTCAGATCATCAGACACTATCACACCAAGGTCCCTCTCCCGGTCTGTGTTCATTAGTCTTTCACTGCCCATCACATAAAGCATTCTTGGATTGTTACACCCCAGATGCATGATACTGCACTTCTTGGCACTGAATCCCAGCTGCCAAATCTTTGACCACTCTTCAAGCTTTCTTAAATCACTTTTCATTCTCTCTACTCTTTCAGATGTGTCCATTCTGTTGCAGATCTTAGTATCATCCGCAAATAGACAAACTTTAACTTCTATCCCTTCCGCCAGGTCACTCACAGAATTGGTACCAAAACTGATCCTTCTGGCACTCCACTTAACACCGTTCTTTCTTTAGAGTAGGTTGCATTTACCATTACATGCTGTCTCCTGTCAATCAACCAGTTTGCAATCCACGCTACTACCTCCCAAGCTTCTCATTTTGTTCACGAGTATCCTATGTGGGACTGTATCAAAAGCTTTACTAATATCCAAGTAAATCACATTGAGCGCTCTTCCCTAATCCAATTCTCTAGTCACCCAATCAAATAAATTAATCAGATTTGTCTGACAGGACCTCCACCTGGTGAAGCCATGCTCCTTTGGGTCCAGAAACCCACTTGATTGAAGATAGTTCCCTATCCTCTCCTTCAGCAGAGTCTTCATAATTCAATAATTCATTAATTTTCCCACCACCAAGGTAAGGCTAACTGGCCTGTAGTTTCCAGCCTTCTCTCTGCTCCCACTCTTGTGAAGCGGGACCACCAATCTTGTAGCACCAAGGATCTATTAAACAGGTCCTTCAGCACACCTGCCAGCACATCTCTGAGCTCCCTCAGTATCCTTGGATGTACCTCATCCAGCCCCATGGCCTTGTCTACTTTCAGTTTTCCAAGCTCTTCCCATACATTCTCTTCTGTAAATGGAATTTCATCTAATCTACCCCCATCCACAGTCTTGTCAACTAGTGATGGTCCTTCTTCGGGGTCTTCTTTAGTGAAAACCAAACTGAAGTATTTGTTTAATATTTTGGCCATTTCTTTGTCTCTCTCCACACATTGATCTTTGTCACCTTTCAATTTCACTATACAACTTCGGACCTTTCTCCTTTTTCTGAGGTTTTATCACCTCGCTTTTCCTCTTTGGCAATCCTTTCTTCCACCTGACTTTTTAGATTTCTTTCTTCATCTCCCTCAGTTTCCCCAGATATTCTGTTCTGTATTCTTGTTTATGGGATCCTTTATATTTCTTGAACACTGTTCTTTTTGTTTATATTTTATCAGCCACCTCCTTTGAGAACAGATTAGTTTCTTATTTCTCTTATTTTTGTTTACTTTTCTAAAATATGGATTTGTTACCTTTGTAATTGCTCCTTTTAGTTTGACCCACTGTTGTTCCACCTCTCTCATTTTCTCCCAGTCTTCTAGTTCTACCTCCAGGTACGTTACCATTTTGACAATGTCCATATTTTTCAAATTCAAAACTCAGGTCTTCGTGTGACCTCTCTGTATCCTATTTGCAATTTCAAACCATACCATTTGATGATTACTGGTGCTGAGGTGTGTACCCATCTGGACATTAGAGACATTATTCCTGTTAGTGAGCACTAGGTTGAGTATAACTCCCTCCCTTGTGGGTTCCATTACCATTTGTTTGAACAAAGCCCCTTGCAGGGCATCCACTATCTCTTTGCTTCTGGTAGATTCCACTGAAGGGATTCTCCAGTCTATGTCTGGCAGATTAAAATTTCCAACAATCAACACTTCTTCCTTCTTTCCCACCTTTTGGATGTCTTTGATCAGATCTCTGTCTAGTTCTTCTGTTTGAGTCAGAGGCCTATAAACCACGCCAGTAAAAATGGATGCACCATCATCTTTTTTTTAGGATTGCCCATAATGCTTATTCTCTACCCCACATTCCTTGCAGTTCAGTTGCTTGGATATTGTTTTTGACATAAAGATCTATTCCTCCACCTTTTCTGTCCTCTCTGTCCTTCCTTAACAAGTTTTAGCCCGATAAGGCTGTATCCCAGTGTTACTTAGAGGTAGAAAAAGAACTGGTGGGGCACAGGCCTCCTTGAGATTGCATTGAAGGCTGAACCCTTAGGAGAAGCAAGGACTCCAGAAGCATGGAAGCCAGTTGAAACTTGGAAATGCCATCAGTAACAAGTGGAGATTAATTGATGGTTCAAACATAAGACCCCAATTGGAAGATTGCAAGAAGTTGGGGTGCAGGCGCCTCCTGCAGATCATCTGGAATGAAGAGCCCAGAAAGGCTGCAGATGTTGGAAACCATGGAATGCAGATGCCCCTTGCCGGGGGATGATGCCTGTAGGCGGGAGACATGGAGTTTTCAGCTGCATATTGATAACATCCTGGTTGCAGACCGCCTCCTGCAGGTCGTTAAAAAATAACCCAGGGGAAAAAATTCAGATATCTTGGTGAGCTGGAAAAACAAGGTTGAAGGAACCAAAAGCTTGGACAGCTGAGGAAGCCATTAAACCTGGCTGCAGGTGCCTCCTGTCGGTCGTTGAAAAAATTATACCCAGGCCATACAGATACTTCCTAGAACAAGAGTTGTTAGGGTTCAAGCAGATGCAGGCGCCTCCTGTGGGTCGTAGGTAAAAACAAAATCCCAAAAAATGGCTAGCACCTCCAGCAGGTCAAGGGATTTCAAAGGAAAAAAATTGGACAAAAATCTTGGATCAAAAACTCCGGAAGTCCAAAACATGGGCCCATCACAGGAACACTCTCATCGGACATATGGCCTTCGCAATCTGTTACGGGAGCACTAGGGAGTGGTCCCAATTTGGGAGAGAGAGTGTGCCCTTGGGCCATGGCACGATCCCAGAGGAGGACTCGGAGAAGCGCCGAGACAAGCGAGACATATCCGAGCACAGGCGGACAGGCTGAAGACTCGGGGCCCTGACCTCTGCCGAACCTGAATGCACCAGAAGAGACCCAGCAATGTAATGCTGGTCTCTGGGGTACCCCTCTGGCCACTTGATAGCCCTTTCGGATCCACCGCCTGGGAATGGCAGGTGTGACAGGATGGACAGAGGTCAAGGACAGGCAATGACTGTGGAACAAGGACGAAATATAGGCACTTGGAGACTTGGTTGAGATGAGGCACTAGGAGACTTGGACAAGACGAGGCACTTGGAGACTTGGATGAGGCACTTGGGGACTTGGACACTAAGAGGCACTAGGAGACTTGGACGAGATGAGGCACTAGGAGACTTGAATGAGGCACTGGCGAACTTGGATGAGACAAGGCACTAAGAGACTTGGGTAGGCACTGCCCCTCAGGATGCCCCTACCAAAGCCCCCCAGGGCTGGTTGAAGACCACCCTGTCCTGTCCCACTGTGCGCCATACACAACCTGAAGAGGCTGGTCACGGACCATGTGGAGAGCAGGACAAGCGCAGGACTGAAGCTCAGCACTGGAGAGGATTCCGGGCAGCACTTGAAGACAGATATGACCGGAACAAGGCTCCAATGACCAGAACAGGACTCATGGATTCAGGAAACTCAGGATGGTCATCTGGAGGAGGAATCTGCAGCGAGACAAGGCTGGAATACCTGGAGCCAGGAACCGGACAACTGGACACAGGAACTGGAGTACTGGAAAAACTGGAGACGAGGACCAAAGACAGGAACATCTGGAGACAAGGACATCTGGAGACAGGAACGGAGAACTGGAACTACAAGGCACATGACAGACAAGGTCGCAGATTCCAATGAGACCAGGAACCACGGATGCTCCCACAAAGAACACGGACCTTGAAGGAAGCGACGATGGACCTCGGAGCCTCCTGGATGAAGAACTGGAATGGAACATCCAGGAACAGTCAAGCCTCCTTGCAAAGGTGACGAGGAACTGCTGGAGAGACCTTTTATAGGTCTGAAGATAAGACGCCGGGATGATGTCATCAGGTAGGGCTGCGAGGCTTTTCCCCGCCGCAGGCCCTTTCAATAGTGAGGAGAGGCGCAACCACACACCTAAGGAGAAACCAGGACTGGGGACAGAGGTGGCGGTGTTCATACCGAGAACAAGACAGAGCAGGGGACCACGCTGATGGCAAACAGGCCGCGAAGAAGGACTAACAATGGCGGCTCCATGCCGCGGAGGTGGAGGAATGTTGGCAGCCTCTGGGCCGCAAGGGAGGAGCAGCAGCAGCGCTCCCGCCGCAAGATGAGCAGCGGCAGTGGCGGCGGCACTTGGGCCGCAGGCACAGCAGCATCAACGGCAGCCTCCGGGCCACAGTTGGAGAACCATCCTGGCGGCGGCTCCCAGTCACATGGATGACAGGAATGATGGCAGCACCCTGCCAAGGGAGCGAAACGGCAGTCAGCTGCAGGAAGGTGAGAAGCTGCTCGCAGCTAGGCCCCGCGAGCAGAATTGTAACAGTATATAAATATCCATAATATATCGGGCTTGGTAGTGTGTCCGTCAGTGCTTGCGCGTTGTTCCACATTCCCGCCGATAGATGGCGCTATAGTGTGTCCATCAGTGCTCGCGCATGTTTCCCCAGCCCACCGATAGATGGTGCAGGCGGCTCCCTGGCCGCCTTGGAGGCTCAAACACGCCAGAGGTACGAACGACAGCGGACATTGCGGGACAGGCAGAATATAGCAGAGGAGACCCTGGCATGCCACGAACGGAGCGCATCCCACGGCACATGCTCTGTTCGCGGTGAGTATGAAGGCCCGGCACACCGTTCACGGTGAAAAGGGAAGGCCCCAATGTGCCGCGATCGGCGCACCCGGGCCTTAATCTTCACCGCCAACGGAGCGTGTGCCGCGGGACGCGCTCCATTTGCGGCATGCCGGGGGTCTCCGCTACTATTTTCTGCTCAAGGCAAAATGGAAGGCCCCCATGTGCCACGAACAGCGTGCCGGGCCTTCATCTTCGCCGCGAACGGCGCACCAGGCCTTCATCTTCGTCGCGAACGTCGTGGGTCCCGCGGCATGCCGGTGACAGAGAATGTGTGTCAGGGAGTGGAGAGTGAGAGAGAGTAGGAGAGTGTGAGAGAGAGATGGGGGGGATGCCGGTGAGAGAGATGTGTGAGTGAGAGGGGGGGGTGAAAGAGAGCATGGTTGGTGGAGAGGGGGGTGGAGAGGGTGTGAGAGAGAGCATGGGAGGTAAGAGAGGTGGGGGATGCTTGACTGTGGGTTTCAGAAGAGGGCGCCTATAAGAGGGGAGGGGGATGTCGGTGAGAGAGAGAATGTGTGTGTGAGAGAGGAGAGGGGGTGTGGGGGAGTGCGAGAGACAGCTTGGTGGTAAGAGGGGGAGTGCGCGGAAGTTTGAGTGTGGGTTTCAGATGAGGGAGCCTACATGAGGGGATGTGTGTGTATGCCAGAGAGTGAGGAGGCCTGTATGAGGGTGTGTGTATGTAGAAGGGACACTTTTACAGTGAATTTCTAGGGAAATTCTGCTCAAAATATTTATAATTCTGCAACTTTAAGAAATAACTTTTTTCTTTCACTTCCATACAACAGCATATGTGCCAATAAAAAGGCTCGTCACCCGGGCATAGAGCGGGGTACAGTGCAAGTTATATATATGTGTGTGTGTGCAAATTGTTCCTTTCACAACTGATATACCTGCTGTATCTCTGACCAGCTTTTGCACTATAATTATTCATACAGGGGTAGATTTACAAAAAGGGCGCCCTCGCGTACTTTTGTAGGCGCATCAGGGCCAAAAAAAAGGACACGGGATTTTAGTAGATACGCGCGTAGCCGTGCGTATCCGCTAAAATCCTGGATCGGCGCGCGCAAGGCTACCGATTTCGTGTAGCCGGCGCGCGCCGAGCCGCGCAGCCTACCTCCGTTCCCTCCAAGGCCGCTCCGAAATCGGAGCGGCCTAGGAGGGAATTCGCTAACGCCCTCCCCTCACCTTCCCCTCCCTTCCTCTACCTAACCCCGGCCCTGTCTAAACCTCCCCACTACCTTTGTTGGGGGATTTACGCCTCCCAGAGGGAGAAGTAAATCCCCGCGCGCCAGCAGGCCGCTGGCGTGCCTAGACGCAACCCGGGGAAGGTTCCGGAGGGCGCGGCCACGCCCCCGGGCCGAAACCACGCCCCCGGGCCCGCCCCCGAAACGCCGTGTCCCGCTCCGAAAACGGTGCGCCGCTCGGCCCCGCCCCGACACACCCCCGAACGCCCCCCTCGGAAAACCCCGGGACTTACGCGAGTCCCGGGGCTCTGCCGCGCCGGTAGGCCTATTGAACATAGGCGCACGGCGCACAGGGCCCTGCTCGCGTAAAATCCGGGCGGATTTACGCGAGCAGGGCTCTTAAAATCGCACCACACTGAATTGTACCTGTAGTGCACTCAGTCATGCTTTTTGCAAATTGTAGCTATGTATCTGCCATGGGCCTGAAACAAACTTTGGAATTTTGTTGGAAAAGTGTGCCATAAATAAATGACTTAGAGACTGGTAAATGATGGAGCCTTGTGATACACCAGATTTCAACTGCCATACATTGGATTAGGAATTAGCTAAATATACTTTTTGTCATCTGCCATGGAAAAAAGAATTAAGCCAGTTGAAGACTATACTCTCCACACCAGTCCTTTTAAGTCTATTTATCAATGTGTCAAAGGCTGCTGATAAATCTAACAATAGAACAAGAGAGTCATTATCTTATCTAAATCTCTCTTTAAACCATCAAATAAAGTCAACAGATATGTTTCCACACTGTGTCTTGTACTGAAACTGGACAGGAAAATATCTAAAAAAATTATTTGCATCAAAATATTCTTGCAGTTGAGCTACTTCCACATGTTCTATAATATTCCCTAAAAATGATAAATTGGAAACCGGTCTATAATATTCTAAATTACTAGGGTCTACGGATGCCTTCTTTATTTGAGGATGAGCAATCACTGCTTTTAGCACAGGGTGGGATCCTTTCTCCTAGTGAAGCATTATAGTTTAAACCTTTTTATTTGGTAAGTTTCAAAATAGCAGAGCACAGCAATACACTTCCTAACCATCTTCCCCCCCCCCCCCCCCCCCCCCCCCCCTTATATCCCCCATGCATCCTGTCCACTATCACAATTCTATAACTCTCACTGCAAAATAAGCAGCTTCTCATAGGGTTCAAAGGTCAGACATTCTCCAAGGCCAAGCAGAAGGAAAGACACACCTGTTGTTACACAGAAAATCTTTTTTAAGTATGTGAATCTTGCAACTGGTCAATAAAAGGAGTCCAGATTGCTGAAAAATGGCAATAGTCTTTAGCAGTTTTTAGAAACAGCGGTACAAACGACAATAAAACCATGTCAAGTCAACCATGGGGGTCTTTCAACCAATTGAACAGGATGCATTTCTTAGCAATGATAAAAGCTGTAGATGTTAAGAAATTCCCCCCCAAAATATGAATGAACATCTAGGAAAATTATGGTACAGCCTTCCCAATGTGAAGCATTAACTAGCTTGTTACAGGCTCCAATAATCTAGATTTGACTATTTTCAGTAGGGATGATGGGCAAGGATCTACTGGATATGATTGTAGAATTAATTTTTTTCTAGTACACCATCTACTCTATTAGACACTGTATGAAATGAATTGTCACTTGTGGAATTTCATGAATACATGAGCCCTATCCAGCCAAAAAACTGTTGCAGTTATCACAATCCACATTTGGACTATGTCAGGGTACTGAATTAGCCCCATAACCCAGTCTTCAGGACACATCTAACCCATCTGGTTTTCAGGAGATCCACAATGAATATGCATGAGATAGATTTGCATACAATGGAGGCAGTGCCTGCAGATCTATCTCATTCATATTCATTGTGCGTATTCTGTAAACCAGACTGGCCAGGTGTGTCCGAGGACTGGGTTGAGAACCACTGTCCTAACTAATCTAAATGAGTGTTTCTCAATACCTAGCCAGTCAGATTTTCAGGACTGTCACAATGAATATACATGAGATTGATTTGTATCATTGCGTATGCAAATCTATTCATGCATATTTATTATGGATATCCTGAAAACCAGACTGGTTAGGCTCCGGGAGTTTGGTTGGGAAATACTGATCTCAATAATTCTTCCTAATGATTCTGGTGAATGGATAGAGTAGTGGAGAAAAAAATTTCTTTTGACTGTCATAGTGGTAGAACAGAACAGTTTAAAATGAGCATTCCATTCTAGTTTCTCCTCTAGATTCTGAGCCTCCACCAGGATCTTTCAAACTGATGGCCCACACATTTTGTTTTTCTTACATTCTCATCAATCCAGGCGTCAGGACTAAAGGATTTAATAGGTCACAGTTTTTCAAGTGCCATCCAGTTGATAGCATTTCCTGTCTCCTAGGTTTCCTCCATATTTTCATTTGGAATCCCTGTTTACTTAGATGAAAGGTCAGCTGCTACTTTTGATAACTTGGAGGGCGCTCCCTGTGCTAAACCTGCTTGAGGCTGAGGGTTGTTTTTTTGACCAAGCAGTTTCCTCCTACTACTTTGGGCTTCCAGCTCAGTCGGAACCAGGACTGGGGGTCTGGTACCATGAGCCTTCATTCACAACTACCTGGGAAAGTTTCCTCTAATTTAGGTCCACTCCCAACTTACTTGAGCCCCGTTACTGCAGTGAGAGTCCTCAGCTGGGATCCTCCATGTGTCAAGGCTCTTTCCAGAAACCCTGCGATCATGGGTCCTCAGTCCAGCCTCTAGATGTCACTACCAGGGGCTGTGTCCCACTGAAGACAGTTTTTTTCTGCTACCAAAACCTTTGATGTTGAACCCCATTTCAATAGATTTTCTTTTTACTCAATTATTAATGTAAAAAACGTGTAGGCTGTCTTTAAAATGGGAAGAAATTCTACAGCTGCAGAATCATAAGAAGCTATGGGGGTGGGGGAGGGTGAATAAGACCGCAGGGTAACCTATTAAAGCTTTTCTCCTGTGCTGGACTAAGCCTGCCAGGCTGACCCCATCCTGGTTTTCTTGGAGGCAATAGTCCATTGTATGTAGCCTGCAAAAAACAAACAAAAAACAATTCAGAGTGTCTGTTAGCTATTCTAAGCGGAATATAAATGCTTTAAATAAATAACTACATTTTGTATTTATCACTGTAGGCTTCCAGTCATTGATGTCATGATCATATGCAGTGTGTACAGAGGGAGAGAATGCTAGTTGAAATAATTCCATATTTTTGTATGTGTTCACTTTTATTATTTTGTTTTTATATTTTTTATCTTGTCCTGCAGGCAGGGCCAGTGCAAGAGGATTTGGCGCCCTCGGCGAGCCTTCTCCCTTGCGCCCCCCCCCCCCCCCCAGGGTCACGCCGCCACTCTCCGGTCTTGGCCCCGACTCCTACCTCATTCTCGATCACACACCCACCGACTGTGTGATTTTCTGGGTCACGAGAGGGTTGGGCACTGCTTCGCGGCCCGCCAAATCTCCACTCCTCTTTGCCCACCGCTTGCAGCCCCATATGGCTCGCACCCAGTGGCGCACCAAGGGTCTCCGGCGCCCGGGGGCCAATGCATGTGTGTGCCTCTCCAGCATCCCCCCGTAATCCTTCTTGTACTAATGCTTAAGGTCACAGAAAATCAGTGGCGTCTCTAGACAGAAGAATTGTTGGGGGGGAGCCAAAATGACATTTTCTTCATCACACCCACCTCTATAGCATGGATCCTGCTTTCAAATTGGTTATAAAAAAAAGTGTTAATAAAAAAGTCCAAAGGGTCTTCTGCGTAATTTTTAAAAAGCTGGCCAGTTTCACACTATAAAATTATTTGATAGCCTCATTCAACTAATTCTATATGGCTAGGAGAGTGAAGTCTGGAATATATAGGAAGGGACAGAATGTCAATATAAATCCTGCACCTCCAGTTCTGTAAACTCTGTGCATCCACTGAAATTCCCCCAACAATGGAGCTTGGATGTTTCCCTTACAGCTCATGATGCACATCCAGCATGGCTCTCTGCTTCAACAGCATGGGAGAAGACTTATACGTCCACGCATATCCAGCATAGCTCCCTGCTCAACGGCCAGGGGAGAAGAAAAACAACCATAAGGGCTAATAACACAGTCTGGGTAAAACAAATAAGCATGGGTGCAGCTTGCTTATTGCGGCGGGCTATACCCCCTAACGAATCAAGCTAGATATTTCACTTGGATGCAGCTCAATCACTGCTCTCTACATTAAAGGTGGGGGTGGAAGGGAAATAGAACCAAGAGCTAAGAGAAACAGATAAGTATGAGAGAAAATATGTGTGAAAGCTTGCTGGGCAGAACTAGATGGGCCATTTGGTCTTCTTCTGCCGTCATTTCTATGTTTCTATGTTTCTATACTAAAAGATATTTTCAAATTCGGTGTCACCCTCACAAGTAACAGCCAGCACAACACCTTCCACTACCAGGCACTGTTGTGAACACACAAAACCTCGGCAAAAAAGACACTCAAAATCTATACTGCAATCCCATTGTAACATAACAGTAACACCAATGACCCAAACAACAATAACCCTACCTGTGAATAAGCAAGGGTAAATATTACACTGGGTCCTAGAATACCAATACACCACCTACTGAGGAAACAAAAACAAACCCGATTTGCTATAGATCCCTATACAGACACTATATGCTAGCAGAATCTCTCATCATGGTCACACACATGGAGCAGAGACGAGACCCTCACCAAATACAGAATAAAGCCACATAAAGTATAAATAGAAAAGTGCAGACAAAAACTGAACTGTAAAACGCATCATGCCAGACTCTTTACAGTGTAACAATGGAAAACAAAAATGTCACCATTCCTCATGAAACAATCAATAAATCAAGATATATAAATCATGAATATTAATATCATACTAATAAAATAATTTCAAAAAGCTGATGAATAGAATATCCAATAATTAAGAGACTCAAGCAAATTTTGAAACCTTTATCAAAACACCAATAAAATATTTCAAACAGAAGACATCACACACTACCCACTAATTAAAATGGTAGTCAGTCAAGAAAAATGAATTTTAAAAGCCACCTTACTTACCCCTCTCCAGCAGTTCTCCTACTTCTTTCCCTTGCAGGCCACACCAGAAGCAGCAGTAGCTGCTGAAGCTGTCCTCATGGTCCTCTTCCTTAGGGACCACAACCAGTCTCTTCTCTCTCTCTCTCTCTCTCTCTCACACACACACACACACCAATCACACCCTCAAGACCAGTTTCTGGTCTCTCACACACCAATCATCTCCCCAACCAATATCTCTCTCTCACACACAAGCACACCACATACCACCAGTCATCTCCCTGTTCAGTTTCACACATATGTCGCCTCTCTGGCAAGTCTCTCTCAATCACCACAATGCTCTCGCTCCCCTTACTTACACGCAGGATTTCAATCACACAATGCTCTCGCTCCCCTTACTTATACGCAGGATTTCAATCACACACATGCCCTCCTCTCACAGCCACAAGCCAGCCAAAAACATGCTCCATCTCTCTCTCATACACACGCATTGGACTCACACAAGCACCCTCCCTGACTCACATATACACCACACACACACAGAAGCACCATTCCTTTCTCAGGCACACACACACACACACACAGAAGCACCATTTCTTTCTCAGGCACACACACACACACACAGAAGCACCAATTCCTTTCTCCACACACACACAGAAGCACCATTCCTTTCTCACACACACACACAAGCACCATTCCTTTCTCACAAACACAGAAGCACACTGAAGCGCCATTCCTTTCTCACACACACCACCCCCACCCAGAAGCGCCATTCCTTCACACATACACAGAAGTACTCTACCGATCTAAGGCCCCCAGCTGAACAGCTGGTCTCCGGCGGGGGTTATAGCAGCACCGGTGTTCATTTTTTTCGCCGCCGCCGGCCCCAATTTTATTTCTTCAGCCCCCGCTGCTTGGTCTCTAGCGGGGACTGACTAGGCGGCGCCCATCTTCATTTTTTTGGCTCTCGCGGGCTTGGTCTCCCGCGGGGGGCTGTCTGGGAGGCGCCGGGCCGGCCCATCTCTTTTCTTCGGCCTCCGCCGGCCAACGATTTTTATTTCTTCGGCCCCCGCTGCTTGGTCTCTAGCGGGGGCTGACTAGGCCCTTGAATTGATGGAGGTCACTGGGCTGAATGCAGGCTGCACGCGGTCGAGACCACGTGACCAGCTAGACCAGCCCACCGGGGGAAGCCCGATCCCCCGATAGGTCAATCCGCCCCTGCTGGCTGAGCAATCAGATCGGGTCTTGTTGGGGGAGGAGGTCCTATTTTTGGGAGGGCAGGGAGGCGCCATGATAATTAATTAAATCTGTCTTTGGGGCGGGCTGCCGGCAGCGGCTCTTTTATTTTTATCGGGAGGGGGTCGGCGGCTTAATGCAGCTCTTTTATTTTTACCGGGGCAGGCTACGGCTCCCTTAATTTTACCGGGGCAGTGCCGCCCCCGGGAAGCTGGCGCCCTAGGCGACCGCCTAGTTCGCCTAGTGCTTCCGCCGGCCCTACCTGCAGGTCCTATTCAAGGAACCACAGCAGAGGGTAGACCACCCCTCCCCTCTAGAATAAAGCGCTTCCCACCACCTCTCCGACAAAACGTTTTGCAAATTCCAGGAGGGCTTGGCTGCGTAGAAGCACACGTCTTTCATTCCCCCTTCCAAAAAAGGGTTTAGATGCCATCCACCCAGGCTCTTGCAGGAAATAAAATATATTAGCACAGAAAAGAAAAAAACACCGAATAAGCCCCCAAACAGGAAGCAATAGAGCCTAAGAAACAGGCAGGAAGATATATCGACCAAATCTGGCTGGAACAAGTTCTGATGAATCCCTCCCCAGTTCTAGGCCCCTTCGGCTGTGGCTTCTTAGCAGGACAGTAGCAAGGGGATCGCGGGCACTGCTTGTGAAAGTCGCTTTCCGGCGCGAGCTGTCTCACAAGCAGCTTGTGTCACTGGTGCTGTCAGTCTTTCCCTTGCCAGAGCGCCTAACACCCAGACATTTTACGGACTTATTTAGAAAGCGTACTAGGGGTGTCATGTCTGCCTGCTCATATGAGCGTTTGATTAGTTCGAGAGGCTGGAGATCTGACGCCAGCGCCGCCAGACACGGGCATGCTCCTGTGTCTTTAAGAAAGGATCTTCGCTGTCTCGAAGTGTTTGGTGTGATAAGGGCAGGAGGGAATGGGGGAGGCTGCAGCAGGAGGTGAACAGGGGGAGTGTTCAGTCACATGGCTAAAAACTTTGGCACACTTTCTATCTTCAGCAGCAAACTCTGCAGAAGCTGCAGCCACTCTGGGTGTGTGTGTGAGTGAGAGAGAGAGAGAGAGAGAGAGAGAGAGAGAGGCACAGATTGAAAGGGAGAGAGAGCCTGACAACTCACCAAGGGGCCCGGTGTGGGAGGTGCTCGCCAAAGCTCATGCACCACCACATCTTTTTGTTGGTCCTTTAATAGGTCCCAGAGACTCCACGAAAGAAAAAGGGAGATAGTGGTAGAGAGGGAGGCAAGTGTCCCAGGAGAAGCAGATCGACCTTTATTTCAGACAGCCCATCTCCCATATCTGAGAGAGGGGACTTCCAGCCAGGAGCCCGGAGGAAGCCCGGCAGCAGGACCAGACGTTGCCCAGCTGGGACTCCGAGGAGCCTCCAGGTAGGTGGATTCAAGCCAACTTCCTATCTTCCCTCTGAACCTAGCTTGCCAGCTTGTTAAAAGACTGCGTGCAGGATTTTGTTTGCATTTGGCAGGATTCCTTCAGCCTCTTGGTACCACAAGACTTGGCAGGGAGACTGGAGAAAGTTATCTTTCGATGTGTGAACTCCGCCTGGCCCTGGTACCGCACAGTCATGGAAGGAGAAACTACCTTTAATTTTAAGGTTCAGAGTTCAAAAACTTGCATCTTGAGGGCTCTTGAGCAACGGGGGCCAGACTTCCAGCAGAGCTAATCGCAAACCAATTATGAGGGCAGGAGGCCCATGGAGTTGTCTTATTGGGTTTTGAGGTACAGTCAGGGAGAGAAATAAATCTAATTTAACATTTTTTTTCCCTTCCCAAGGACGCACAGTGGATATATCCAGTGGTGTTGGTTCTGCCTCTCAGATTTGGTACAGTGGAGATGGCTCTTTGACACCTCATACATAGCCTTCAGGGGTACAGTGATAAGAGGCATGAAAAGGGGCCTTTCACCAGCTTAATTTAATCTCCTACTTGTAAGGGGATAATCAAGCTCTGGAGTGAATTTCCTGGGGAGGGGATAGGAGTTCTTTCTTTGGAGGTTTTAAAAACAGCTTAGACACACATCTGATGGATCCTATCTGAAAGGAGGGGGTGGACTAGATGATCTCTAGAGGTCCCCTTCCAACCTCATCTTTCTCAAATTTCTAGATGATTCCTGATTCTAGATTTGGATTTAATTAACTCACCTTTCCAAAATTATGCTCAATACAATTTACAATGTATTTATTTTATTTTATTTATATTTTGCTTTTCAGACTCTTCAAATTCAGTGCAGTAGATAGGTCCCTTCAATCTTAAATTTGTACCTGGGGCAATAGATAGAAAAATGACTTGCTCAAGGTCATAATGAGCATTAGTGGGGAGCAGCAGAATTTGAATGCTGGTTTCTCTGGTTCTCAGCCTGTTGCTCTAACTAGGAGCCTACTGCTGAGGTCACTTCCAGGGTTATCTTTTGTGATTTCTAGATGATTTTCCTGAGGTCCCTTGCAGTTTTTTCTCTGATGTAATAAAATGTGAGAGAAAAAAATGTGAGTTAATTTTAGCTCACATTTTCTTTACTCACAGAGTAAAGTCTGAGTTAACTTCTGATGCAGTAAGCTAATGGTATGCAAATACATCAGGAGTTAAAAAAAGGTATGCTAATCTGAAAATGTTCACAGAAGACAGGCTTGGCGGGCATAAAATACAATTTATGCACAGAAGTGCCAAGCAGGGCCAGATCAAAGTCCATCAAGCCCAGCATCTGTCTGCAACCCTGGTCAGCCCAGGACACCAATAGTTTTGATCTAGTTCTTGTATCTCACTCCCAAGGATAAGCGAAGCCTTTCCCAAGGCTCCTGGCTAAAACCATTTATGGACTTTTCCTTCAGGAACGCAATCCTCTTTTGAGTCCCACTATTTTAGTTGCCTTGACGATGTGCTCCGGCAACAGATTCCATAGCTTGATTGTGCTCTGAGGGAGAAAATTACTTCCTACAATTTGTTTTAAATCTGCTGATTGCTAGATTCCCTAGCCCTAGTGTTATTTACAGAGAAATAAATGTTCTCTATTTAGCTGTCTGTCCCACTCATGATTTCATAATCTCACAGCCATAATCTGTTTAGCCCTTTTCCATAAGAGAGCTTTTCACTCCACTTTATCATTGTAGTTGTGCCTCTCTACACGTTTTCTAATTTTACAATGTCTTTTTTTTTTTTTGAGATGGGGTGGCCAGAACGGCACACAATATTCAAGGTGCGGTCACACCATGGATCCATACAAAGGCATTGTGATATTCTCAGTTTTGTTCTCTATTCCTTTCCAAATAATTCCTAACATGCTATTAGCCTTTTTGACCACCCTTGTAATCTGAGTCGAAAATATCAAGGTATTGTCCCAGAAAGACTTCAAGGTCTTTTTCCTGGGTGGGGACTTTTGCTGGGTTGTGAAACCAGCACTGTGTATCTGTAATTGAGATTATTTTTTCCTATGGGCATTACTTTGTACTTCTTCCTATTAAACTCCATCTGCCATTTAGAGGCCCAGTCTTCTAGTCTCTAAAGGTTCTTCTGCGGTTCCTCACAATCTGATGCTATTTTAATGACTCAAAACAATTTTGTGTCACCTGCAGATTTGGTCACCTTACTCAGGTCAATGCAGGTAGCTGAGCGTTAAAACCTTGTGCGCTTGATTTCAGTGCATGGTTTTAATGTTCAGCATAAAGTCTATTAACTGCTATTAATCAAGTTGTCTTAGAGAATAGCCTCTGCTATAACTGGCATCAGTAGCATGGGATCTACTTAGTATTTTGGTACTTGCCAGGTACTTGTAGCCTGGATTGGCCACTGTTAGAAACAGGATGCTGGGTTTGATGGACCCTTGGCCTGACCCAGTATAGCAATTTCTTATGTTCTTATGATGCAGTAATTTAATGCTATGCAAATGCATTGGGAGTAAAACATATGCCTAAACTAAAATGTGTATTTGGCAGAGGTGGAACACACATTTTATCTCAGGAAGGGGGGTGGAGGCAACCCTGAAGGCTATTGAGTAAGTGGCAGCATCTGCCAGATAGCCGGATAAGTCAGTACCCCATCTCAAAAAGATATAGTAGACATAGAAAAATTATAGAGAAGCGCGACTACAGTGATAAAGGAGATGGAAAATCTCTCTTATGGAAAAAGGCTGAACAAATTCTGAAAAAAGTACTTATCTGGCTAAGTAGTGGCTCAGATATGCACTGACTTATCTGGTTATCTGACAGCTGCTTCCTGCTGCCAAATAGATGTATAAATCAGTATTTATGCAACTAATAGGGTCATTCATCACGCATGCGATAAGGTGTTAATTCCAAAATGCATGCAATAATCGTATTATTGCATGGCGCAAATTCAAATTTTTAGAATGGGTGGGATTAATTAAAATGAGGGACAAAATCACACTGTGTGATAGCAAAATATATGCTATCAATGCTGGAAATAACTATACTGGGCTTAGGAGGGGAGAGAGAGAGGGAGAGAGAGAGGGAGAGAGAGAGAGCACCTCTGGGGAAGCTGTCACAGTATTCAACTATTTATATGACTTTCAGGCCGATACAGAACGGTGTGCTCAGCTGAGCACACCGTTTAGCCCCCATTTGGCCACGCGTTTTAGATGCGCTATTATTACCCCTTATACTGTAAGGGTTAATAGCATGTGGAAAGTGCAGGCCAACCCCCTCCCCCGAAACTAATAACGCTCATCACATGCAAATGCATGTTGATGAGCCTATTAGTTATCCCTGCGGGATCCTGAGAGTAAAATGTGCGGCCAAGCCACACATTTTACTCTCAGAAATTAACGCCTGCCCAAGGGCAGGCATTAAGATCTGATCAACCCTGGAAACGTCGGGAAACCGAAGCTGCACTAGCAGGGAGGGAGAGGTGGTGGCTCTGCTTCTCACTGGGAAGGTCGGGGTAGAGAGCTTCATACCCAGTTATTATTTCTAAAATCTTTCAGGCCACTAGTGTCTGCGTGTCGCAGCCAATCCACAAGGGCGCTGTTTAGTCGTGATAAAGGAGGTGATTGGGAGGTTGGTGATACTGCAGAGTCGTATTCCGCTAGAGGCAGAGTGACGTAGGGTGCCGGCTCACCCCGCGACCTGTCCTCCCTGTCCCCTCCCCTTCTTCCGAAGCTTTTATCAGCTCGCATGAGGGTTGTTCAGGAATACAGAGAATGCACTTCAGAAGTAAATGAGTTATGGCTATTCAGCAGCTTCTCTCCAGCCCTGGCACTCAATTAAAAACTTGCTGATTTATCACTTAAGCTGCCTCTTCCACTAATAAGGAGGTGCTAGGGATACACTATTGTCCCTAGCACCTCCTTTTTTATGCGTGGCCTAATTTAAATAAGAATCGCGCGCCCAGGAGAGGTGCCTAGGCGTGTGTCGGGTGAGCGGGCGCTCAACACAAAGTGCCGGCTCTCCCGTGGGTTTTTTTTAATCTGCCTGTTTAGGAGGGACAGTTAATAGCTCGAGGTAAGGTAGTGGTGGTTTAGGGTTTAGAGGCCAGATTTACATGCAATGTGAGACGTACAAACTGCACAGTACACCTCGGTGAAGATTTGACATCATTTGGAGTGAGGAAAGTCTCACAAAGATGAGATTTCTACCATAATCAAGCTAGGCGAGAGAATATTGTCTCTCTCAAATGCAACTTTGTCTTATGTATGTGATAATATATTATAGCATTTTGATGAGTCTAGGGGTAAGTGATTTGTGGTGGCTGACAGCACTTATCCAGAGTGTTCCTGACCTTTTTTTTTTTTTTTAACATTTTTTACTCAATGCACAATTAAACTCTGGAATTTGTTGCCAGAGGATGTGGTTCGTGCAGTTAGTATAGCTGTGTTTAAAAAAGGATTGGATAAGTTCTTGGAGGAGAAGTCCATTACCTGCTATTAAGTTCACTTAGGGGCGGATTTTCAGAGCCCTGCTCACGTAAATCCGCCCAAAACCGGGCGGATTTACGCGAGCAGGGCCCTGCGCGCCGGGAAGCCTATTTTACATAGGCCTCCCGGCGCGCGCAGAGCCCCGGGACTCGCGTAAGTCCCGGGGTTCTCGGAGGGGGGCGTGTCGGGGGCGTGTCGGGGGGGCGGGCCCGGTCGTCGCGGCGTTCCGGGGGCGTGTCGGCAGCGTTTTGGGGGCGGGTACGGGGGCGTGGCTACGGCCCGGGGGCGTGGCCGCGCCCTCCGTACCCGCCCCCAGGTCGCGGCCCGGCGCGCAGCAGGCCCGCTGGCGCGCGGGGATTTACGTCTCCCTCCGGGAGGCGTAAATCCCCCGACAAAGGTAAGGGGGGGCTGTAGACAGGGCCGGGTGGGTGGGTTAGGTAGGGGAAGGGAGGGTAAGGTGAGGGGAGGGCAAAGGAAAGTTCCCTCCGAGGCCGCTCCGATTTCGGAGCGGCCTTGGAGGGAACGGGGGGAGGCAGCGCGGCTCGGCGCGCGCAGGCTATACAAAATCGATAGCCTTGCGCGCGCCGATCCAGGATTTTAGTGGATACGCGCGGCTCCGCGCGTATCTACTAAAATCCAGCGTACTTTTGCTTGAGTCTGATGCGCAAGCAAAAGTAGGCTGATCGCGCTTCTTTTAAAATCTACCCCTTAGAGAATAGCCACTGACATTAGCAATGGTAACATGGAATAGACTTAGTTTTTGGGTACTTGCCAGGTTCTTGTGGCCTGGATTGGTCACTGTTGGAAACAGGATGCTGGGCTTGATGGACCCTTGGTCTGACCCAGTATGGCATTTTCTTATTTTCTTATTTTTCTTATTTTCTTACCTCTCTTTCTATTTTTTTCATAGTGCTAAAAACTTAACTCCAACCTTGACCCAGGAGTTAAGTTTCCAGCACTAAAGAAGGTGCACTGGCCAGATGCAGTCTTTCTTTTTTTTTTTAATTTTTAATTTTCAAAACTTTTACATTTCTCACAAGAAGAACTTTTTTAAGTAATATTGGTATATAATTATGGTAATAACATAAGTTGAAATTACATAGTGATATTGCAAATTATTACAAAATATTAACCATGTACCTCAATTTAGGAAATATAAGGGAGGGCTGAATGTATTACAAGCGAAAAACAACAGCAAAATAGTACTTTAAAATTTAGTAATGACACCGAGAGGGTATGTGGTTATTACATTTTGTTGAACTAGTAGCGGGTGTCCTTCGGGGATGTCCATCCAAAAATGCTCTGAGTTGACTAGTTTCAAAAAATACATATTTTATATTCTGATATTTACATGGGTAGCGTAAATCTAATTTAGCTCCCAATTCTAGTGCCTCAGCTCTCATAGATAAGAAATTTTCCCTCCTAATCTGTGTTGATTTTATCAAATCTGGAAATATCCAGAGATTCTGTCCAAAGAATAATGACTGCCTATCATGAAAAAACAATTTCAAAACATTATTACGATCCATCGGGAAGGCGAATGATACTAATAAAGATCTTCTTTGTGTAATCTCAGCTTCCTGGGATAGCTCCAAAATTCCTGATATATCCAAAGATGTAGATGGTTGTATTAAAAGTTCTTGATCTGCTTAATCTGCTTGTATAGACTGTGGGAGGTAATATATTTTTGTAACAACAGGCATTGCAGACTCAGGAATTTTCAATACTTGTTGAATATACATCTTGAAAAGTTCCAAAGGAGAGATGAGATTAGCCTCTGGAAAATTTAAAATTCTTAAATTATGTGCTCTCAGGGCATTTTCCAATCTTTTTTTGTAAATTAACTCAATCTTAACCAAATTCTGTTGAACTTTCTCCATAGCTGAAATTCGTTGATCCATATCTTCTACTTTTAAATTATATGATGTTATCAAGTTAGTATTAACAAATACTTGATTTTTTGTTTCTATTGCCGCTTGAGACCATGCAGATAGAGATGTTTCAATGGATTTTAATACAGTCCATAGGCCTTCCATAGTCATTGTTTCTGGGCAGCTTCGGCTTAATTCAGTTCCCAGAGCATTAGGTTGAACATTTCCCATACCCACGCTACTGCCTACTCCCAACCTCATACCTTAGTCAGTTATCAACTCAGTAGTTCTCAACACTTCGAGTGGGATTGGATCGATTCCTCCCTCTTTCCTTAGGGAGCTCGTCCCATCTGAGATACAGGGTCCCCCGTCCTCAGCCGGGGACCCCTTCTGTTGCAATTGCCTGGAAACTCCCCACCTAAACTCTGGGGGAGTCTCTGCTGTCACTGGGTTCTTGGTTTCCTCGTAGCTGGGGGGAGCTGGTCTGTTCGGACTGGGCCTGAGCGTGGTATCCAGGGTCAAGGGGGAGGGTGTTCGCTCTTCCACCCTCCCTCCAGCGGCCGCGTCTCTCGGCATCAAAGCCACATTGTTGGTGAAAAATCCCTCGATACGAGGCTGAGAAGGGTCCAGAGAGAGAGAACTTGAAGTCAACCCTCTAGGTTTCGCCTTCCTTTTCGTGTGGGACATTTTTGGGAAAAAGGAGAAAGGAAAAACGCATCTCAGAGGTAAACTGCAACGAGAGGACTCTCACCACGTCTTTCTGCATAGGGGTGCTGCTTTTTGCCCTCATTTGCATGGGATTTCCATGTGAGGGTTCTAAGCAGTGCTTCTGTTTAGGAATGCACATTTTCTGTGTGCAAAACTCCTTGCTGCATTGCCAGTAAGTTTTGCACACAGAAAATGCGCATTCAAGTACAAGCAGAAAGCTGTGTTTGACTGAACGCACCCTTCTACATTGGCCTGACACTTTCCTTTCTCCAGATATGCTAAATAGCACAAGTCCCTGTTATGTTCTGTGTGTTTAGAACTAGGAAGTGGACCCTTAGAGCGTGGCATGAGCTGACTCCACTCACAGGGAAACTACGCCAGTTGAAAGGAGACGTGCATGCAACACTGGTTTAGAAAGCTCCTACACAACAGGGAATCCCCTGAGAAGCGTGTGGGGGCTGGTAAAGGCACTGTAGTATGCCCAGTAACCACCGGGGGTGGTGCATTCATGTCAGAAGTTGTAAAATTACTCAGTCTGGAACTCAGCTGGTTAAAGGCGGTAGCCAAGGTATCGAGAGACCTCTGTTGTTCCGTAATCCATTGGGCCAGACCAGGAATGGCCTATAAGTCTGAGAGCTGAGCCGGGTCCATGGAGTTAGCAATCTGTTATGTTCTGTGTGTTTAGAACTAGGAAGTGGGCCCTTAGGCCGTGGCAAGAGCTGACTCCACCCACAGGAAGGAGCCCAGTGGGGACTCACCACGACAGGCGGGGTCTCAGCAGTGATGGACACCAGAGGCAATAGTTTTATTATACAGCAAGATAACCCGAGGAGCGGGTTAATAGGCTCAATCCTGTAAGCTGGTCTCTCCGGTAGTGGCCCACAGTGCAGGGTACACCGGGGATTACTTTATTTATTTTATTTATTTATTTAAGGTTTTTTTATACCAGCATTCATGAAGAGCTCACATCATGTCGGTTTACATAGAACAGGGGTGCAATGGATATAACAACGAACATAGATTAAACGTGATGAAGAGAAGCAGTTACAATTAACAAGGATTATTGAACTGGGGTGGAGGAATTAGAGAGAGATAGAAGAAGTTAATTATATACAAGTATACAATATATACAAGCTTGTGTAGTTGGTCCCAGTATTGGTCCGCAGCGCGGGGTAACCCAGGGAATAACTTCTCTCGTAGAGACTTGTGCAGGCTGTCTCCGGTAGTGGTCCGCAGAGCGGGGTAGGCCGGAGGCTGGTGGTAGACGTTTGCCCAAAACAGTGTGGATCCGGTAGTGGTCTGCAGAGCGGGGTAACCAGAGAATCCACACAGAGAAGAAGGAGGAAGTAGTAGAGTAGATCCAGTACTCACTCTGAACAGAGTAGCCAGCTGTAATGGTAGGCACCGAGGAGGCCCGAGGTATCTGAGCACTGAAGGGTCGTCTGTGAAAACAGGAAGAGACTCACTGGGTAAAGAAGTGAGGCAAATAGCGATGCCCCTCCGAGGACCGGATAGCCCTGAGTGCTGCAAGGCCCCCGAGGAGTGGGTACCTAGATCACTCAGACAGGAGTGCAGGAACAGCAAAACGAAGTCCCAGAATGGCGGAATTGAGCAGGACCGGAATCCTTGCTAACTCGATGGTATGCTGGCTCGATGAGATTATATACATGTAGGCAGTGACGTCATACGGTGGGGACGCCCCTGAGGTTCTTGCCATGATGTGGTTAAGATGGGGGCAGGCACGCACGTGAATGCCTTAGGTCACCCCAGAAGTAAGATGGCTGCCGGGAGCGCCAGCACCGTCCCGGGAACGCCATGGAGGGCGATGAGTAGAAGCTGAGGCGGCCATCCTCCCTAGACTTGGAGCTGCAAGGTAAAAAGAGGTGAGCAGCAAAGGTCGCAGCCATCTGCGACCGACGGGCGCAACAGTCCTAGTACAGACCCCTAGGGCACTCCACTAAGGACTTTTTTCCATTTGGAAAACTGAACATTTAATCCTAGCCTCTTCCTGTCTTTTATCCATTCATCAATCCACAATAGGACATTGCCTCCTATCCCATGATCTCCCAATTTCCTGAGGAGTCTCTCATAAGGGACTTTGTCAAACGTCTTGTGAAAATCAAAATACACTATATCAACCAGCTCGCCTTTATCCGCCATCAAAAAAAAATCTAGTAAAGGCAAGATTTCCCTTTGCAAAAACCATGTGGACTGTCTCCCATTATACCATGTCTATCTATGGAGTAATGTTATATTATAATATTATTTTTAAGAATAGCTTCTACCATTTTGCCATAACCAAATTTAGGCTCATTGGTCTATAGTTTTTCCAATCACCCTTGGAGCCCTTTTTAAAAACTGGCATCACATTGGTCATCCTCCAGGCATCAGTTAATGTGGCTGTTTTAAATGATTGCAAATCACAAGAAACAGGTCTGTAATTTCATGTTTGATTTCCTTCATAACACTGGGGTGAATACCATCCGGTCCCAGCAATTTGTTATTCTGTCAATCTGATTTATTACATATTTATGCACACAAAACAAAGTTTGTACGCATAAAAAAATTTGTGTACAAAGCATATTCTCAATGTATAAAACATCGTTTATGCGCAGAAAACTTTATTTGTGCACAAATTATATTTTATGCAAATAAATTCAAGGTACTGGACCCCCACATCATTTTGGGTTCAGACCCATAGACTAACATAAGAATATAACATAAGAAGTTGCCATACTGGGTCAAACCAAGGGTCCATCAAGCCTAGTATCCTGTTTCCAATCGTGGCCAATCCAAGTCGCAAGTACTTCACAAGATCCCAAACAGTAAATAGATCCCAAGCTACTATTCTTTGTTTATTAATAGCAGTTTATAGACGTCTCCTCCAGGAACTTATTCAAACCTTTTTTAAACCCAGTAACACTAACTGCCTAAAGCACATTCTCTGGCAATGAATTCCAGAGTTTAATTGTGCATTGTGTGAAAAATAATTTTCTTCGATTAGTTTTAAATGTGCTCACTCCTAACTTCATGAAGTGCCCGCTGGTCCTTCTATTATCTGAGAGAGTAAATAACCGATTCACATTTACCCATGCAAGTCCTTTCATGATTTTTAGACCTATATCATATTGCCCCTCAACCATCTCTTCTCCAAGCTGTACACCCCGAACCTCTTTAGCCTTTCCTTATAGGAAAGCCATTCCATGCCCCTTATTATTTTGGTCACCATTCTCTGTACTTTCTCCAGCGCAACTATATCTTTTTTGAGATGTGGTGACCAGAATTGCACACAGTATTCAAGGTGCGGTGTCACCAAGGAGGCATTATGACATTCTCCATTTTAGTCACCATTCCTTTCCTAATAATTCCTAGCATTCTGTTTGCTTTTTTTGACTGCCACAGCATACTGAGTCATAAGAACATAAGAACATGCTTTACTGGGTCAGACCAAGGGTCCATCAAGCCCAGCATCCTGTTTCCAACAGTGGCCAATCCAGGCCATAAGAACCTGGCAAGTACCCAAAAACTAAGTCTATTCCATGTTACCGTTGCTAGTAATAGCAGTGGTTATTATCTAAGTCAACTTAATTAATAGCAGGTAATGGACTTCTTGTCCAAGAACTTATCCAATCGTTTTTTAAACACAGCTATACTAACTGCACTAACCACATCCTCTGGCAACAAATTCCAGAGTTTAATTGTGCGTTGAGTGAAAAAGAACTTTCTCCGATTAGTTTTAAATGTGCCACAGGCTAACTTCATGGAGTGCCCCCTAGTCTTTCTATTATCCGAAAGAGTAAAAAAACGATTCACATCTACCCGTTCTAGACCTCTCATGATTTTAAAAACCTCTATCATATCCCCCCTCAGTCGTCTCTTCTCCAAGCTGAAAAGTCCTAACCTCTTTAGTCTTTCCTCATAGGGGAGCTGTTCCATTCCCTTTATCATTTTGGTAGCCCTTCTCTGTACCTTCTCCATCGCAATTATATCTTTTTTGAGATGCGGCGACCAGAATTGTACACAATATTCAAGGTGCGGTCTCACCATGGAGCGATACAGAGGCATTATGGCATTTTCCGTTTTATTCACCATTCCCTTTTAATAATTCCCAACATTCTGTTTGCTTTTTTGACTGCCGCAGCACACTGAACAGATGATTTCAATGTATAATCCACTCTGATGCATAAATCTCTTTCCTGGGTGGTATCTCCTAATATGGAACCTAACATTGTGTACCTAGAGCATGGGTTATTTTTCCCAATATGCATCACCTTGCACTTGTCCACATTAAATTTCATCTTCAATTTGGACGTCCTATCTTCCAGTCTCATAAGGTCCTCCTGCAATTTATCACAATCCACTTGAGATTTAATTACTCTGCATAGTTTGTTTCATCCGCAAATTTGATCACCTCACTTGTTGTATCCCTTTCTTGATCATTTATAAATATATTAAAAAGCACAGGTTCAAATAGAGATCCCTGAGGCACTCCACTGTTTACCTTTTTCCACTGTGAAAATAGACCATTTAATCACACTCTGTTTCCTGTCTTTTAACCAGTTTGCAATCCACAAAAGGACATCGCCTCCTAACCCATGACTTTTCAGAGGTCCATATTCAAAAGCCATTTAGGCAGGTAACATTTATTTATTTATTTATTTATTTAAAGTCTCTTTTATACCGATGTTCGTTTGCACATAATAGTTATCCGTCTAAATTCTAGTTGGCTAATAAGATAGGTGGCTAGAATTTAGCTGGATAAATTAGGGCTGGTTCAGGGGCGATACTGGGAGGAGTTGAGTTAGCCAGCTAACTCTGATAGAATTAGCCAGATAACTTAGCTGGCTAAGTCTGGTCGAGTAAAAGAGCTGTCCTAAAGTTAACCGCCTATGGTTAGCCAGCAAACTCATTAAGATATCCAACTATATTCAATAGTGTAGCTGCATGGTGAATATGCTCCAAAGTTAGCCGGATAAGTTTATCTGGCTAACTTTGCTATCCGGACTGTGTCTGAATATAGACCTCTTAGTTTTCTTAGAAGCCTCTCATGAGGGACTTTGTCAAACACCTTCTGAAAATCCAAATGTACTACATCTACTGGTTCACCTTTATCCACATGTTTATTCACCCCTTCAAAAAAATATTGCAGATTTGTGAGGCAAGACTTCCCTTGGGTAAATCCATGCTGGCTGTATCCCATTAAACCATGTCTATGTAAATGTACTGTGATTTTATTCTTTATTATCACGATTTTCCCAGCACTGAAGTCAGACTCACCAGTCTATAGTTTCCTGGATCGCCCTGGAGCTCTTTTTAAATATTGGGTTACAATGGCCACCTTCCAACCTTCAGGTAAAATGGGTGATTTTAATGATAGCTTACAAATTAATTGTAATAGGTCTAAAATTTCATTTTTGAGTTCTTTCAGAATCCTGGGGTGTATGCCATCTGATCCAGGTGATTTACTATTCTTCAGTTTGTCAGTCTGGCCTACTGCATCTTCCAGGTTCACCATGATTTGGTTCAGTTCATTTGAATTGTCACCTTTGAAAACCATCTCCGAAACGGGTGTCTCCCCAACAGCCTCCTCAGTAAACATCGAAACAAAGAATTCATTTAGTCTTTCTGCAATGGATTTATCTTCACTAAGTGCCCCTTTAACCCCTCAAATTTCTAACGGTCCAACCGTCTCCCTCGCAGGCTTCCTACTTGGATATATTTTAAAAAGTTTTTATTATGAGTTTTTGCCTGTATGGCCAACTCCTTTTCAAATTCTCTCTTACTCTGTCTTATTAATGTTTTACATTTAACTTGCCAATACTTATGCTTTTTCTATTTTCTTCAGATGGATCCTTCTTCCAATTTTTGAAGGATTATTTTTTGGCTAAAATAGTCTCTTTCACCTCACCTTTTAACCATGCTGGCAATTGTTTGGCCTTCCTTCCACCTTCTTAATGCGTGGAATACATTTGGACTGTGCTTCTAGGATGGTATTTTTTTAACAGTGTCCATGCCTGTGGCACACTCTTTACATTTGTAGCTGCACTTTTCAGTTTTTTTAAACTATTTTCTCATTTTATCAAAGTTTTCCTTTTGAAAGTTTAGTGATAGAGCCGTGGATTTACTTGTTCTCCCCTTCAAATCATTAATTCAAATTTGATCATATTATGATCACTATTGCCAAGTGGCTCCACCACCATTACCTCTCTTACCAAATCCTGCACTCCATTAAGAATTAGATCTAAAAATCAGATCCTGACCCAATTCATCCATAAAACTGTCATTTATTCCATCCAGGAATTTTATCTCTCTAGTGTGTCCTGATATTACATTTATCCAGTCAATATTGGGGTAATTGAAATCTGCACTACCAATTTGGTTAACTTCCCTAAGTTCTCTTAGCATTTCATCATCCGTCTCATCATTTTGGGCAGATGGATGGTAGTATAGTCCAATTGCTTTACTCTTCTCCAATACACAAGTGATTTCTACCCATAAAGATTCAATTGTGCATTTTGTCTCTTGCAGGATCTTTATCCTGTTGGACTCTATGCCATCCTGGACATAAAGCGCCACCACCCTTACCATGTTGCTGCTCTCTATTATTAAAATATAATTTCTGTGGGGGAAGGGACAACTGGTTTTGCATGGACATAAATCTCTGTACTAACAGAAGCAAGGTCTTTGGACTTGGGCTGAGGAGTAACTAGGTCCTTGGACCAGTAAGCTGATACAGATCGGTAGCCTTCCAGAACTCACTAAGTGATTTTTTAATGATTGTTATATGTTTACTTCAGGTGTTTAATTGCAAAAGTGTCTGCATTAGGCATTTCTTCTTTGGGGCAGGTGACTCATAGTGCATTGCAAGGAGACACCCATAACTACAGATTCATGTGGCCAGTTAAGTAAAAAAGCTAGCTAGCCTTATGTTAGACTGCTTTCTGGTGATATTCTTCTGCATTTTTGTAGTGCAAGCCCTATAATCTCTCTATTTTTCTTGGTAGTCATCTTAACTGGGGGAGAAGCTGTTCAAACTCAATAGCAGACACAGAGTCTGGTGAACAGCCGTGGGCAAGTGTTAACTGTTTAGTTCCCTCCCACCCTCCCCTCTACCCACCCACCCCTGAGTTTGTTCTTCTAATATTGTGTGCCTGGATACATAATTGAAAAGATAATTTGGAAATTTGGTAATTCCTTAGGTGTTCTCCATCAATTCAATTGAGGAAAATGAGGACTATCCAATGTAACAATTGTGGAGCCTTTATTTTGAGGCAAATCATCTGGAAGCTTAGGGCTTGCTCCATTTGTTCAGAACTCTCTTCCATGAAAAAGGAGTTGGCCAAGTTAAAGCTGAATTAGCTGCAATAAAAGTATCAGGAACCACCAAAAAATCCTCTCCCACTTTACAGTATTCAGGAATCGTTTTCCCATTGCCACAGAAAAATCAGAAGCCCAGAAAAAAGGGGTTTACAGTGGGCTCAGTTAGGATAAGACCTGTGACACAAAGACACTCATTCTTCACAATTGTGCAGCCCACATGTCCACCCCCACTTACGCAGAGCATACAAGAACCCAGGAACAACTGGATTATGGTGGGCTCTGGTACAGTAAGGCCTATGATGTGGAGACACTCTATATTAGATAATGAAGAAGCTCTTGCGATAGAGATTGAAGTGGTATCTGAAAAAAAAAAAGAAGAAAGCCAATGCACACAGAAATCCCATAATACAATCAATAACCATAAGAAAAAGCTCATTGTGCTGGGGACTCAAGCATCAGAGGCACTAATTTTGGAACTCTTTTCAAGGGAAACACTATAGTTAAAAGCCTTCCAGGATCATCAGCCAGTAGAAATGCTGTTCAAATAGTCAAGGCGATCAAAAAAGAAAGCAAAGACTCTAAAGTTGATATTATCATACATCTGGGAACCAGTGACCTTGCTAGAAACAGCATCCAAGTGGTACAGAGATATTTCCAGTCTCTGGTGAAGCAGTTTAGTCACATGGTGAAGACTATTGCCTTTTCGAAGTGTTATCTGTTCATGGAAAAGGGAAAGAGAGGCTAAGCCATATAGATAATTTCAATGCATGGCTGAAAAATTGGTGTAAGGAACAAAGTTTTGGATATATTGGAGGCTGGGGCCGTGTATGGAACAGTAAAAGGCTCTATGTCAAAGATGACTTACATCTGTCTGTGGCAGGAAAAGGATCCTAAGAGATAAATTCAAATCCTGTGCCATAAGGCATTTAAACTAGACAACAGGGGTGGCAGAAGGAAATTAGATTGTCACTCCCAAATACAAATACAAAGGAAATGGGTGAAGAGAATAACAAAGGTAATCTGAATAAGACACAAAACAAGTGCAAGAAAAGCAGTAACCTGAACGAGAAAAGCTGTTAAGGTATGAGCACAATGCTTGTGTTCCCAGACCTGTAAGCCCTAATGGTGGAGGCGGACTTGGACATTGTTGCTGTCACAGAGATATGGTTCACAGAATTTATGATTGGGATACGGCCATACCAGGCTATAACTTATGAAGGAAGGACAGAGAGGAAAGAAAATGGGAGGAGTAGCTCTTTATGTCAAAAACTATATCCAAACCACTGAGCTGCAAGGAAGATGGAGTAAAGAAGAAGCATTATGGGCCGTCCTAAAAAAAAAAGATGATGGTGCATCCATTTTTACTGGAGTGGTTTACAGGCCTCCAAATCAAATGGAAGAACTAGACAGAGATCTGGTTGAAGACACCCAAAAGATGGAAAAGAAGGGAGAAGTTGTGATTATTGGAGATTTTAATCTGATGGATATAGACTGGTGGTCCCGCTTCACAAGAGTAGGAGTAGAGAGGAGGCTGGAAACTAAAGGCCGGTTAGCCTCACCTCAGTGGTGGGAAAAGTAATGGAGTTGCTGTTGTAGGAAAGAATAGTGAAATATCTACAGTCAGAATTGCTGGACCAGAGGCAGCATAGATTCACCAGAGGAAGGTCCTGTCAGACAAATCTGATTGATTTTTTGATTGGGTGACTAAGGAATTGAATTGAGGAAGAGTGCTCGATGTGATCTACTTGGATTTCAGCAAAGTTTTTGATACGGTCCCACATAGGGGACTTGTGAATAAAATGAGAAGCTTGGGAGTGAGCACCAAGGTGGTGGCCTGGATTACAAACTGGTTAATGGATAGAAGACAACGTGTGATGGTAAATGGAATCTGCTCTGAAGAGAGTGTGGTATTAAATGGAGTGCTACAAGGATCGGTGTTGGGACCAGTCCTGTTCAATATCTTTGTGAGCGACATTGCGGAAGGGATAGAAGATAAAGTTTGTCTTTTTGCAGATGATACTAAGATCTGAGTGGACCCACTGGAAGGAGTAGAGAGAATGAGACGTGATTTAAGGAAGCTTGAACAGTGGTCAAAGATATGGCAGCTGGAATTCAATGCCAAGAAGTGCAGAGTCATGTATCTGGGGTGTGGTAATCCAAAAGAGCTGTACGTCTTCAAGCATATCCAGCATAGCTCTCTGCTTCAACGGCAGGGGAGAAAGTCTTCAAGCATATCCAGCATAGCTCTCTGCTTCAGCGGCAGGGGAGAAAGACTGACACTTCACTTTCAATGCATATCCAGCATAACTCTCTGCTTCAGCAGCAGGGGGAATGAAGAAAAGTGGATCTATATACAGACAACCAACAAGGATTGAATTACATAGTCGGGGTAAACAAGCATGGGTGTAGCTTGCTTATTGCGGCGGTTACTACCCCTAACTAATTAAGCTAGATATTTCATTTAGATGCAGCTCCAAAACTGCTCTCTACATTAATGGTGGGGGTGGAAGGGTAATAGAACCAAAAGGTTACTAAGAGCCAAGAGAAACAGATAAGTATGAAAAAAAAGAGAGTGTGAAACTTGCTGGGCAGACTGGATGGGCCGTTTGGTCTTCTTCTGCCGTCATTTCTATGTATGTTTCTATGTTTGGAGGGGTGAAGAGCTATTGTGCATGGAGCAAGAGAGGGACCTTGGGGTGATAGTGTCTAGCGATCTGAAGACAGTGAAGCAATGTGACAAGACGATAGCTAAAGCCAGAAAAATGCTGGGCTGCATAGAGAGAGGAATAACCAATAAGAAAAAGGAAGTATAGTCCCCTTGTACAGGTCCTTGGTGAGGCCTCACCTGGAGTATTCTGTTGAGTTCTGGAGACAGTATCTCAAAAGGGACAGAGACAGGATGGAAGTGGTTCAGAGAAGGGTGACAAAAATAGTGGGGGAGGTCTCCATCAAATGACTTATAAGGAGAGGTTGAAGGACCTAAATATGTATACCCTGGAGGAGAGGAGGGGCAGGGGAGATATGATACAGACCTTCAGATACCTGAAAGATTTCAATGATGCACAATCGACAAACCTTTTCCGTTGGAAAGAAATCAGTAGAACGGAAATGAAGAAAAGAGTGCATGGGGGTAACTTGCTGGTGTGGCGGTTACTACCCTTAACCAATAAGTCTTCATACTGTTGATGCAACTCCATTATTGCTCTCTGCTTTTACGGCAGGGGGAAAAGAGGAAAAGGGGAATTAGATTCAGACAGCATTCAACAAGGACATTGGATTTTACGGTCCGGGAAAACAAATAAGCATAGGGGTAATTTGCTGGTGTGGCGGTTATTACCCTTAACCAACATGCCTGATACTTTGGATGCAACTCCAACATTGCTCTCTGCTTCAGTGGCAAGAGGTAACAGGGAATTGGACTCAGACAGCAAGAGGTAACAGGGAGTTGGACCCAGACAGCAACCAACAAGGGCCCTGACTTTGACGGTTTGGGAAACGAATTAAGGGGGTTACTTGTATGGCGCAGCAGATGCTACCATAGGCTTGCTGAACAGACTGGATGGACTGTTTGGTCCTTTTCTGCCATCATTTTATATGTTTCTATAGCACTATCCCATTGGTTATCCTTCTTCCACCACATTTTTGAGATGCCAAGTCTATCTCATCATTTGCTGCTGTACACTCTAACTCTCCCAACTTCTTAGACTTCTGAAATTAGCATACAAACATTTCAAAGTGTTTTTTTTGTTTGCATTTACATTCTGCTTTTCAGTTGGTAAAATTGTAATCTTTTAGCTCAAGTGATTCTTTATGTGGTCTTCTTTTCTTTTTGTTGGAACTGCCCAACTCTAATGCATCATTAGTATCCTTGAAGATACCTCCCTCCCAACCATGCGCTGCTCAGCTACTGTTGGCTTTCCCCTTTTTTCTAGTTTAAAAGCTGCTCTATCTTCTTTTTAAAGGTTAGCACCAGCAGCCTGGTTCCACCCTGGTTAAAGTGGAGCGCGTTTCTCTGGAAAAGACTCCCCCCTTCCCCAAAAGGGTTTCCCAGGTCTTTACAAAACGAAATCCCTCTTCCTTGCATCATTGTCTCATCCACACATTGAGACTCCAAGTATCTTTACTCCAGCTCTGACCAGGAATTAAATTTATTGCGTTAAGAAACCATGATTAAAGTCTATGCATCTCTTTGCATTAGGGAGTAACTGCTAATATCTTCATTAACATAGGATTTAAATGAGCACTCTTTTTTTTCAATACAGAATTCCTTGCTGCACTGAGAATAAAGTCTGTGCACAAAAAGTGCACGCACATTTATAGTAACATAGTATTGATGACATATAAAACTAAATGTTCTATCCTGTCTGCCCAGCAATTTGCTTATAGTAGTGTTGCAACCGTCGCTGCCCGACAGCTTCACTCCACCTACCTTTCTTCTGCGGCGACTCCTGCTCCCTGCGGACGTCTGGCTGCCGCGGCATCTGCCCGCCGTCCTCTCTGGCGTCCCCGGACCGGCTTGGGTGCTGCCTCCTGCCATGCACCCCCAAAGTATTTTCTTTTGGAAGGGTGGCAGGAGTGCATGATGAATGTATTTCTTCCCTGGAGGATGCCCACCATTCACATACACATTCCACTTCCACTATCCCATGCAACCCTCTCTCTCTCTCTCTCTCTCCTCCCCTCCTCTCCCAGTCAGGTGTAGTTCTCTCTCTCCCCTCTCCTCCCAACTCAGGTCCTCTCTCTCTCCCTGTTCTCCCCACTCTGGTGCAATCCAGTGTCCTTCCCCAGCTCTCCTCATCTCTTCTGCCCCTTTTCTCTTCCTCTTTCTCCTAGGCCCCAAAATATTTCCTGCTGCTCTTCTCCTAGTGAGGGGGAGGAGAGGTTTTCTGATGTTTCGCTTCCTGCTCTTTTCCAGCAGCAGGTGTGTTGGCAGGCACTGTGGCACTCCTGCTCCTGTTCAGAGATGGAGATGTTCCCCACGGCCCAGCTTGGCGGCACTGCTGCCTGTCGGTAGGGGTATTCCCTGCTGTCAACTCAGCTGTAGCAGCAGTGTGGGGGGGGGGGGGGGTGTTCTCGTGGCTCTGCCTTGCTGCTTCTGCTCCGTGGCAGTAGAGGATGTTTGCTGGTTCTCACTGGCAGTTGACATCAACTCACCTGAGGCAACCAGCAAGCATACAGTATTTTTCAATCATAGATCATAATGAAGGAAGAAACATTTGTTATCCAAAGAGTTTTATATCTATACCTATATATATATGCATAAGCATAAAGAATGGTGGTGACGCTGCATAATAATTGGCACCCGAGTTTTCTCAGTGATGATTATCAAACAGGTGGCATTTGCATACACCTGAGAGTGCCAGAAATATCAGGATAGGTGCTGATACACCTTTCCTGGTAGGTGCTACCCATAAAGTAAACAGAAGAAAAGGAAGAGACCCACCTAGGTGGTGGCACTTTCCTGCAGGAGGCTTTGAGATTTTGGGCACTATTATATGTATAGGAAATCACTTCTCTTCACAAGATTTCTTTTTTTTTTAAATTTAAATCATTTACATCTAATAAAGTTAAAGAAAACCATGACTGCGCAATATCATGCAAGAATAAATTCAAAAGGCAATTATATATCTGCCAATATGCTTGCTGGTTAGATAGTGCTGGGGAGGAGCCGGCTGACATGGTACATGTGGGCACCAACGACATAGGAAAATGTGGGAGGGAGGTTCTGGAAGCCAAATTTAGGTAGAAAGCTTAAATCCAGAACCTCCAGGGTAGCATTCTCTGAAATGCTCCCTGTTCCACGCGCAGGTCACCAGAGGCAGGCAGAGCTCCTGAGTCTCAATGCGTGGATGAGACAATGGTGCAAGGAAGAGGGATTCAGTTTTGTTAGGAACTGGGGAACCTTTTGGGGAAGGGGAAGTCTCTTCCAAAGGGATGGGCTCCACCTTAACCAGGGTGGAACCAGACTGCTGGCGCTAACCTTTAAAAAGGAGATAGAGCAGCTTTTAAACTAGAACAAAGGGAAAAGCCAACAGTCACTCAGCAGTGCATGGTTCGGAGAGAGGTATCTTCAAAGGATACTAATGATGCATTAGAATTAGGGCATCCCAACAGTGAGGTTCCAATAATAAGAAAAGTAGTCCAAGTGCCTGTAACTAAAAACTCACCTGAGCTAAAAAATTCTAACTTATCCCTATCAATTAAAAAGCAGAATGAAAATACAAACAAAAAACAAACTTTGAAATGTTTGTATGCTAATGCAAGAAGTCTAAGAAGTAAGATGGGAGAATTAGAATGTATAGCAGTGAACAATGACATAGACATAATTGGCATCTCAGAGACATGGTGGAAGGAGGATAACCAATGGGACGGTGCTATACCGGGGTACAAATTATATCGCAATGACAGAGAGGAGCACCCGGGAGGCAGTGTGGTGCTTTATGTCCGGGATGACATAGAGTCCAACAGGATAAGCATCCTGCATGAGACAAAATGCAAAACTGAATATGAGTAGAAATCCCTTGTATGTCGGGGAAGAATATAGTGATAGAAGTATACTACCATCCACCTAGTCAAGATGGTGAGATGGACAGTGAAATGCTAAGAGAAATTAGGGAAGCTAACCAAGTTGGTAGTGCGGTAATAATGGGAGACTTCAATTACCCCAATATTGACTGGGTAAATGTATCATCGGGACACGCTACAGAGATAACATTCCTGGATGGAATAAATGATAGCTTTATGGAGCAATTGGTTCGGGAACCGACGAGAGAGGGAGCAATTTTAGATCTAATTCTCAGTGGAGCACAGGACTTGGTTAGAGAGGTAATGGTGGTGGGGCCGCTTGGCAATAGTGATCATAATATGGTCAAATTTGAATTAATGACTGGAAGAGGACGGGTATGCAAATCCACGGCTATGGTATTAAACTTTCAAAAGGGAAACTTTGATAAAATGAGAAAAATTGTTAGAAAAAAATGAAAGGAGCAGCTACAAAAGTAAAAAATGTGCAAGAGGCGTGGTCATTGTTAAAAAATACCATTCTAGAAGCACAGTCCAGATGTATTCCACACATTAAGAAAGGTGGAAAGAAGGCAAAACGATTACCGGCATGGTTAAAAGGGAGGTGAAAGAAGCTTTTTTAGCCAAAAGATCTTCATTCAAAAATTGGAAGAGGGATCCAACAGAAGAAAATAGGATAATACATAAACATTGGCAAGTTAAATGTAAGACATTGATAAGACAGGCTAAGAGAGAATTCTAAAAGAAGCTGGCCGTAGAGGCAAAAACTCACAGTAAAAACTTTTTAAAATATATCCGAAGCAGAAAGCCTGTGAGGGAGTCAGATGGACCGTTAGATGATCAAGGGATTAAAGGGGCACTTAGAGAAGATATGGCCATCGCGGAAAGATTAAATGATTTCTTTGCTTCGGTGTTTACTGAAGAGGATGTTGGGGAGGTACCCATACTGGAGAAGGTTTTCATGGGCAATGATTCAGATGGACTGAATCAAATCACGGTGAACCTAGAAGATGTGGTAGACCTGATTGACAAACTGAAGAATAGTAAATCACCTGGACCGGATGGTATACACCCCAGAGTTCTGAAAGAACTAAAAAATGAAATTTCAGACCTATTAGTAAAAATTTGTAACCTATCATTAAAATCATCCATTGTACTTGAAGACTGGAGGATAGCTAATGTAACCCCAATATTTAAAAAGGGCTCCAGGGGCGATCCAGGAAACTACAGACCGGTTAGCCTGACTTCAGTGCCAGGAAAAATAGTGGAAAGTGTTCTAAACATCAAAATCACAGAACATACAGAAAGATATGGTTTAATGGAACAAAGTCAGCATGGCTTTACCCAAGGCAAGTCTTGCCTCACAAATCTGCTTCACTTTTTTGAAGGAGTTAATAAACATGTGGATAAAGGTGAACCGGTAGATGTAGTATACTTGGATTTTCAGAAGGCGTTTGACAAAGTTCCTCATGAGAGGCTTCTAGGAAAAGTAAAAAGTCATGGGATAGGTGGTGATGTCATTTCGTGGATTGCAAACTGGCTAAAAGACAGGAAACAGAGAGTAGGATTAAATGGACAATTTTCTCAGTGGAAGAGAGTGGGCAGTGGAGTGCCTCAGGGATCTGTATTGGGACCCGTACTTTTCAATATATTTATAAATGATCTGGAAAGAAATACGACGAGTGAGATAATCAAATTTGCAGATGATACAAAATTGTTCAGAGTAGTTAAATCACAAGCAGATTGTGATAAATTGCAGGAAGACCTTGTAAGACTGGAAAATTGGGCATCGAAATGGCAGATGAAATTTAATGTGGATAAGTGCAAGGTGATGCATATAGGGAAAAATAACCCATGCTATAGTTGTTGTGGAGCGCTAGGAGAGCGATCCGCTTACCAGGAGATATGTTCTTGAGGAACATATCTCCTGGTAAGCAGAACATAGCTCGACCCAGAGGAACTCCAAAGAGGTGCTGCGGTAGGCGAGGCATGCCCGAGCATGGGTTGAACGGGAGCGAGGCTGGACTGAAGACTGGAGATACTGATCCTCCTCCGGACCTCCACGCTTCGGAAGACCAACAATGCAATGGTGGTCTTATGAACAGTCCTCCGACCGTTCCAAGCCCTTTTGGACCTGCCGCAGGGTACGGCAAGAAGCGGCAGGCCAGATGGAGGCCAGGGCAGCGAAGACCGGAACATGGAGATACAGATGAGACTCAGGAACGAGGTACTTGGATGCACAGACGAGTCTTAGGAACAGACGTAGACTCAGGAAATAGGTACTTGGGTGCACAGACGAGACTTGGGTATTCGGACAGTGGCGTGATCCCTCAGGGCACCCTACTCAGCCAGTACTACTGGTCTGGTCACGGACCACCCTGTCCTACATCCGCGGGAGCGGGACCAGCGCAGGAAGGAACGAGGTACTTGACTTTCAGAAGATTCAGGAACAAGGTACTTGGCTTTCAGAAGACTCAGGAACAAGGTACAAGGCTTGCATCATGAAGCGCCCTACTCAGCCCGCCCATGGGGCTGGTCGTGGAGCACGACATTGCTTGCTACAGGGTACCAAGCTTGCAGAAGACTCAGGAACAAGGTACTTGGCTTTCAGAATACTCAGGAACAAGGTACAAGGCTTGCATCATGAAGCGCCCTATTCAGCCCACCCGTGGAGCTGGTCGCGGACCACGACATGGCTTGCCGTGGGGTACCAAGCTTACAGAAGACTCAGGAACGAGGTACAAGGCATTCAGAAGACTCGGGAACGAGGTACAAGGCTTTCAGAAGATTCAGGAGCGAAGTACTTAGCTGTCAGAAGACTCAGGAACGAGGTACAAGGCTTGCATCATGAAGCACCCTACTCAGCCCACCCATGGGGCTGGTCACGGACCACGACATGGCATGCCAGGGGTTCAGGACAACTGGACAGGATCACAACATCAGGATTAGGAGAAACACATCTGGACTGGAACACGGATACTGGATCAGGAGACAGAGCTTAGACTTGGAACACGAACAACAGGCGGACATCAGGACTGGAACAAGCTTACAGGAACAGCAGGCAGACATCTGGATAAGACGAAGAGCTCCAACGAAGAACAGGAAACACAGGCCCTTGAAGAAGTGCTGGACGACTCCTGGAGCAAAGGACAGCAGGATCCCAGGAGTGACCAACTCCTTTCGAAGGCAAAGCTGGAATGGACGCTGAGTCCTTTTGTAGGGCTGAAGAGGGCAACGCCCAGGGAGGGGTCAGCAGGGGGCCACACCTGGCTTGCCCTTGAAGAGGAGGAGAGAGGCGCGCGCCCGTGCCTTAGGAAAGCTGAATGAAGAGAGGTAGGATCGTCGGTGGCGTTCCCAGCCACATGGAAGGCCCAAGGAGAAGCAGGCAGGCAGGCAGCTGGAGCAGCCCTGCCATGGAGCTGAAGGTAAGGAGAGATGGCAGGCTGCAGGAGTGGCTCCCAGCCGTGAAGACATCAGGTAAGAAGCAAAAGAAGGGCTGCAGGGACGGCCTCCCTGCTGGCCAAGGACCCGGGCTGAGGCAGGCACCAGCAGGGACGCCCTCCCTGCCGGCTGAAGACCCCGGCATCGGCTGCAGCACGTCAGAGGAAGGTAGGAGCGGCAGCGGAGAAGCCGGCCGCATGGAGAGCTCCTGGCAGCCCGACCCTGCTGCGCAAGACCGAAGGCAGCCGGGGAGGAGCCCAGCGACGGTGGCAGGCCCGCCGCAAAGGAGAAAGCGTCAGCGGCCCGACTGGCCGCGTGAAGGTAAGAGCCTGCCCGCTCTCCTCGTGGGCAGGATCGCAACAATAGTTACACAATGTTAGGTTCCATATTAGGTGCTACAACCCAAGAAAGAGATCTAGGCGTCATAGTGGATAACACATTGAAATCATCAATTCAGTGTGCTGCGGCAGTCAAAAAAGCAAACAGAATAAGAAAATGCCATACTGGGTCAGACCAAGGGTCCATCAAGCCCAGCATCCTGCTTCCAACAGTGGCCAATCCAGGCCACAAGAACCTGGCAAGTACCCAAAAAACTAAGTCTATTCCATGTTACCATTGCTAATGGCAGTGGACTATTCTCTAGGTGAACTTACATAGCAGGTAATGGACTTCTCCTCCAAGAAACTTATCCAATCCTTTTTTAAACACAGCTATATTAACTGCCACTAACCACATCCTCTGGCAACAAATTCCAGAGTTTAATTGTGCGTTGAGTAAAAAAGAACTTCTCCGATTAGTTTTTAAATGTGCCCCATGCTAACTTCATGGAGTGCCCCCTAGTCTTTCTACTATCCGAAAGAGTAAATAACCAATTCACATCTACCCGTTCTAGACCTCTCATGATTTTAAACACCTCTATCATATCCTCCCTCAGCCGTCTCTTCTCCAAGCTGAAAAGTCCTAACCTCTTTCGTCTTTCCTCATAGGGAAGCTGTTCCATTCCCCTTATCATTTTGGTAGCCTTTCTCTGTACCTTCTCCATCGCAATTATATCTTTTTTGAGATGCGGTGACCAGAATTGTACACAGTATTCAAGGTGCGGTCTCACCATGGAGCGATACACAGGCATTATGACATTTTCCGTTTTATTCACCATTCCCTTTCTAATAATTCCCAACATTCTGTTTGCTTTTTTGACTGTTTGCTTTTTTGAATGTGGGAATTATTAGGAGCGGATGGAGCAAAGCTCCCTGGTGTTGAAATAGAAGATCTGGACGATTGGGAAGCCAAATTGGCGGCTCGATCGATAGGCGTAAAAGGTAGCTGTACCATGGCTGTCTGGGCCAAGCTGGAGCAATTAGAATTAGTTGATTTCTGTCCTCTAAGCATTTTTGAATCGTCCTGGTGATGAGTGGAATTGGTGGAAAAGCACATAGGAGAGTGGATTTCCATGGAATGAGGAACGCATCTTGAGCGATCCGTAGTTGACTGGGATGGATTGGAGCAGAATCGGGGAAGTGAGTGTTGTCCTCCATGGCAAAGAGATCTATGGACGGAACCACCCCACTGAGCGAAGATTTCTTGAGCTATCTGGGAATTGAGAGCCCATTCGTGTGGATGGAAAATTCGACTCAGTCTGTCTGCTCTGGTGTTGGCTACTCCCGGAAGGTACATGGCGTGTAGATGTATGGAATGACAATGAGCATGATGGAAGATCTGGAGGGTTTCCTTGCAGAGGGACCAGGAACTGGATCCTCCTTGTTTGTTATATAAAACATTGCTACTTGGTTGTCTGTGTAGATCATCATGCTTCGACCTTGGAGGTGGTTTGAAAGGTCTGAAGGGCATTGCGCATCGCCTTGAAGTTCTAATAAATTTATCTGAAGTGTTTGTTCCCATACTGACCGTAGGCCCTGTGTTTCGAACAGGTTGAGATGGACTCCCCAACCTTTGCGAGATGCATCGGTGGTTAGGACTGCATTGTGACAGAGGATTGAACAGCGCTCCCTTGTTCAGTGTGGGTTTTAGAAGCCACCACTTGATATCTTGCTTCATCTGAGATGTTAGCGATAGACGTTTGCTCAATGGTTGTGAATGTTGTTTCCACTGGCATTTCAGACCCCATTGTAAGTGTCGTATGAGAAGTCTTGTGTTGGGGACAGTGAAAATTGCTGCCGCCATATGACCTAAGACTTGTAAGACGTCTCAAGCCGTCAGCCGACTGGTTGCATGCAGGGAACGCAGAAGTCGACACATCTCATGTTTCCTGTTGTCTGGAAGATACGCTCTGGTGCGCATAGTTTACAAACGAGCTCCGATAAACTGTAGAATTTGAGTAGGTTTCAGCATTGATTTCTGAAAATTGATTACTAGTCCCAATTTCTGCAGACAAGTGATTACTGTTTGAAGGTGTTGCAGGAGAAGGGTTGGAGTTGAGGCCACTATTAGCCAATCGTCCAGGTATGGAAAGATTGTCAACCCTTGTTGTCGAAGGTAGGCCACCACCACCACCATGCATTTGGTGAAAACTCTGGGTGCCGACAATAGGCCAAATGGAAGAACTTTGTATTAGTAATGCTGAAGTTTGTATTGAAAACAAAGGTATTGCCAAGAAGAAGGGTGGATTGGGATCTTTCAGATCTATGGAGCACATCTAATTGTTGAGTTGTAAGAGGGGAAGGATTGATTTCAATGATACCATTTTGGATTTTCCTTGACTAATAATTTGTTCAGTTCTCGAAGATCCAGAATTGGACGAAGGCCCCCCAGACTTCTTGGGTATGAGGAAATATGGGGAGTAAAAGCCCTTGAAACGGGCCATCAGAGGAATTTGTCGGATTGCCCATTGGTTCTGAAGTAGGGCTATTTCTTGAGCGATCTGGGGATGACATGTTTTTGGTGCTCTCAGGGCAGAACAAGGCAGAATAAGACAGAATCAGCTTGGTTATGAATTGAAGTTGGTAACCATGTTTCACAATGTCGAGTACCCATTGGTCTGACATTTTAAAGGTAAATCCTCACAAATTTATACTCAAACTACTGGGGTCCCACAGGGGTCTTCTTTGTCACCAGTATTGTTTAACATTTATCTTCTCCCGCTGTGTCAGTTATCCACATTGGATGTCCAATTTAAGATTTATGTGGATGATATACAACTTTTCGTCCCTATAAATCATCCTGGGTTGAGACCATCTCACTGTGTAAGCTCTATGTAAAGACAATTGAGCAATGGTTAAGCCATAGTCGGCTTAAGCTTAATTCCAAAAAAACAGAACTTCTTCTTTTAAGTGTGATTGATAACCCTACAAACTGTCCACCATCTTCAGTCACACTAGGTAACGAGGTTATTGAAGTTAAAAGAGTAGCTCGCAACCTAGGAATACAATTAGACACTAACCTATCTTTAGCACATCATGTCTCTCATTTAGTTAAGAATTCATTCTTTAAACTGCATACCTTAAAAAGATTAAAACAACTTCTATTCAAATCTGATTTTCAAACGGTTCTTCAATCTCTCATCTTTTCTGGTTTGGACTATTGTAACAGACTCTTTTTGGGTTTACCTGACTCCACTTTAAAACCTTTACAACAGATTCAAAACTCTGCTGCTTGATTACTGACAGGATCGCCTATGAGACATCATATTTCCCCCATTTTGTTCAGTTTGCATTGGCTCCCTATCAAATTTCGGGTGAAATACAAAGTATTATTGTTAATCCATTCATTAATACATGATCCGGACTCAACTTGGCTTTGTACTACATTGCGGTTATACAAACCAACTAGAAACCTTAGATCTGCTGCCAAGTATTTACTTGATGTTCCTACAGTTAGGCTGGCCAGATTAAATATAACCAGAGAGAGAGCTTTTTCGGTGGCAGGACCTTTACTTTGGAACTTGCTCCCTAATACATTAAGACTAATCACAATGAATTTAAGAAGGCAGTAAAAACTTACCTATTTAAGATGGCTTTTGCAGGACATGATGGAATGAATCCATAATTCCAAAGAGTTATATACCATTTGTGGCTACTTAACAATCCCATTTACCTTTGCTTTTACTGCGGCTAACCATGTGTTATGGAGTCTCAGTTTAGTGGACCCTTGGGCCGACCTGCAGGAGACTGGGAAAGGTGGTCAATGTCTCTAGTATGTGGCAGGCCGGGAGGCAGATGTTCAGGCAGGACGTAGAGGTTCTCTTCACCCTGGAAGCTGGTACTCCCCCGGGAGGAGCCCGTAGGAGCCCAGCCGCTGGGACTTAGGCGGCTTCACCCTTGGAAGCCGAAACCCCCCCGGGAGGAGCCCATAGGGGCCCGGCAGCTGGGACCTAGGCAGGTTGTTGGTCAGGACTGGGAACTGGAACCAGACTAGGACAGTAGATCGGTACTGTAACGGGGCTCGGTTACTGGAACCAGACAGGAGCTGTAGCAGGACTCGGGAACTGGAACCAGGCAGGAACTGTAGCAGGACTTGGGTACTGGAACCAGGCAGGTACTGTAGCAGGCAAGCAGGAACCAAGCAGGTACTGTAGCAGACAAGCAGGAACGCTCGCGGCCAGAACCGTAACAGTACCTCCCCTCTACGCCCCCTCTTAGCCAGTCCGGGTTTGCTTGGGTGGTCCAGATGGAACTGCCGTAATAAGTCCTTGTTGAGGATGTTACAGGCAGGTTCCCAAGAAATATCCTCGGGTCCGCAACCCTCCCAGGCAAGCAAGTACTCCCAGCGGCATTGATGGAACCGGACATCCAAGACCTTACGTACTTGATATGTAACCTCGTCCGGTACTGAAGGGTCCGATGGTTCAGGTGCCCGGGAGTGGTATCTGGATAAAACAAGAGGCTTCAGCAATGACACATGGAACATGTCATGTATGCGCATGGAGGAGGGTAGGCGTAATCGGTATGAGACTGCTCCCACTCGTTCGGCGACTCGAAAAGGCCCACAGAATCTCGGAGCTAGTCTTCGAGACGGAATACGTAGCTGTAGATTTTTGGTACTAAGCCAGATGCGGTCTCCTGGGAGGAAGATGGGTGCTGGCTGACGATGCCTATCTGCCCATTTCTTGGCAGACTGGGCGGCTTTACGGATCTTTCCCTGGATAGACGTCCACAAGGAAAGAAGCTGGTGGGCTGAAAGTTGCACTGCTGGGAGTGCACTAGGTTCAGGTGAAGGCAAGGGCGGTCGAAGTTGCTTCCCATAGATGAGGAAAGGCGAACTTCCAGTAGCAGCATGCATGTGATTATTAAACGAGAACTCCGCCCACGGGAGTAGCTTGGCCCAATTATCTTGTCGTTTTTTCACGAATGAACGGAGAAAAGTCTTCAAGGTTCAGTTAGTTCGTTCCGTTTGCCCATTACTTTGAGAATGGAACGCAGACGAAAGACTAAGTTGCACATTGAAGCGTTTGCAAAGTGCTTTCCAATACCGAGCAGTAAACTGTGGTCCTCGATCGGAGACGATATCCTGCGGGAGACTGTGAAGTCTAAAGATATGCTGAGCGAAGAGGTTAGCTAGGTCAGTGCAGAAGGCAACTTTGGCAAGGGGACAAAGTGCGCCATCTTGGAGAATCGGTCTACGGTCACCCAAATGACCGAATTACCTCCTGAGACGGGGAGGTCCACAACAAAGTTGGTGGAGATGTGTGTCCAAGACTCCACCGGGATGGGCAATGGTTGCAACAGGCCCCTGGGCCTCCCGATGAGCGGCTTTTGAATGGCGCAGGTAGGGCACGAGCCCTCAAAAGCTTGGACGTCCTGTCTCACTGTCGGCCACCAGTAGAATCGGTTCAACAAGTCTAAGGTCCCTTTAGAAACATAAAAACATAGAAACATAGAAATGACGGCAGAAGAAGACCAAACGGCCCATCCAGTCTGCCCAGCAAGCTACGCAGTTTATCCATTTTTTTTTTTATCTTTCCCCCCCCCCCCCTTTTTCTCCCTCCCACCCGTCACTATTGGCTTCCAGCACCCTCCGGCCCCAATTCCCTTCCACCCCTCCACCAATGCAGAGAGCAGCACCGTATCCGCATCCCAGTGAACATCCAGCTCAATCAGGGGTAGCAACCGCCACATCCCTGCCCCATACTCTTACCCACCTCTGTTTTGTTTGTTTGTTGTTGTTTTTTTTGTTGTTGTTTTGTTTATTTGGTTTTGTTTTGTTTTTTGGAGATGGCAGCCCTCCATCCTTCCGCTCCGTGAAGGTGGAATACAAACCACTGGCCACTGGCATCCCGCTCCGTGGCTCCTGCCGCTCCGTGCAGTGTTTTGCTGCCTGAAGGTGGAACACCAACTACTGGCCACTGGCATCCCGCTCCGTGAATGCCTCTGTGGCTACTGCCGCTCCGTGCAGTGTTTTACCGCCTCCTCTATATTTACGCCCACTAGACTTGATGGATCCACAGTGTTTATCCCACGCCCCTTTGAAGTCTTTCACAGTTTTAGACTTCACCACTTCCTCCGGAAGGGCATTCCAGGCATCCACCACCCTTTCCATGAAGAAATACTTCCTGACATTGGTTCTTAGTCTTCCTCCTTGGAGCCTCAGCTCGTGACCTCTGGTTCTGCTGATTTTTTTCCGACGGAAAAGGTTTGTCGTTGTCTTTGGATCATTAAAGTTTTTCAAGTATCTGAAAGTCTGAATCATATCACCCCTGCTCCTCCTTTCCTCCAGGGTGTACATATTTAGATTCTTCAATCTCTCCTCGTATGTCATCCGATGAAGATCCTCCACCTTCTTGGTCGCCCTTCTCTGTACCGCTTCCATCTTGTCTTTGTCTCTTTGTAGATACGGTCTCCAGAAATGAACACAGTACTCCAGGTGAGGCCTCACCAAGGACCTGTACAAGGGAATAATCACTTCCCTTTTCTTACTCGATATTCCTCTCTCTATGCAGCCCAGCATTCTTCTGGCTTTTGCTATCGCCTTGTCGCATTGTTTCGCAGACTTCATATCATTAGACACTATTACCCCAAGATCCCTCTCCTACTCCGTGCACATCAGCATTACCCCCCCCCCATCGAATACAGTTCATTTGGATTTCCACTCCCCATATGCATGACTTTGCACTTCTTGGCATTGAATCTCAGCTGCCATATCTTCGACCACTCTTCCTGTTTCCTTAAATCCCGTCTCATTCTCTCCACTCCTTCCGGCGTGTCCACTCTGTTGCAGATCTTAGTGTCATCCGCAAAAAGACAAACCTTACCTTCTATCCCATCCGCAATGTCGCTCACAAAGATATTGAACAGGACCGGTCCCAAAACCGATCCTTGCGATACACCACTTAAAACCGCTCTCTCTTCAGAGAAAGTTCCGTTTACCATCACACATTGTCTTCTGTCTGTCAACCAATTTGCAATCCAGGTCACCACCTCGGCACTCACTCCTAAGCTTCTCGTTTTATTCACCAGTCTCCTGTGCGGAACCGTATCAAAAGCTTTGCTGAAATCCAAGTAGATGACATCGAGCGCTCTTCCTCGATCCAATTCCTTGGTTACCCAGTCAAAAAAGTCAATCAGATTTGTCTGACAGGATCTTCCCCTGGTGAATCCATGTTGCCTCTGGTCCATCAATTCTCCTGACTGTAGATAGTTCACTATTCTCTCTTTCAGCAGTGACTCCATTACTTTTCCCACTACCGAAGTGAGGCTAACCGGTCTGTAGTTGCCAGCCTCCTCCCTGTTCCCACTCTTGTCGCATCAAAGCACTCTTATGTTCAATTATGCGAGTCTTTAACACCCTTTTGGTTTTACCAATATACAGTAGCGGACATGGACACCACAAACCATATACTACTCCTTTAGATTGACAGCTCGTGAGAGACTTAAACGAGACTTAAAACGAAACTTAAAACGAAACGTGTGTATTGCCATATTCACCTCAGATTTATTTAGTTCAGAACATTATTAAAAAATATTGGCATGTGGTTAGTTTACACACTGAGCTACAAGAATTTCCCCGCTTGCATTTAAGCGGGGTAAAAATCTAAGGGACCTTATGGTTCATTCCGATTTTTCTGATGAAATCTCAGTTAATTGGAGGCACGATGTTGAGCCTAAGGTCACTTTCCATGCGATCGATGCAGTGTTTGTCATCAATCCTTTTCTGGAGAATTTCTTCCGTTTTTTGGCCATGGCAAGTTTCGTTTTAAGTCTCGCATAATTGAACATAAGAGTGCTTTGATGCGACAACGTTTGGAGGCGCCTGTGGTACAGCATTGTCTACAATGTGATCACTCTTTTGAAGTATTGCAATTTGCAGTCATTGAACAGCTGACACCCAGTAGTAGAGGAGGAGATTTTGACAATTATCTTTTGCGGAGAGAGCAGAAATGGATATATTATTTTGACACTGTCGCCCCTAAGGGTTTGAATAGAGAAATAGATTGGTTTGTTTTTTGAACAAACAGTGAGAAGTGGTATGTTAATACATTGTTTCTTTTCACAATTTGATAAAGCAACAAATTGATTGCTTTATGGAAGCGGGGGATATATAGTTCTTCGTGTGTTCTGTTAATTACTATTTTCAATCCACAAGCTGTATGAGACAATTAATTGCTTTGTCCTATGGTAGTATGGGATTTGTAGTTTTCTGAATACTTTTGGCAATTACTATTTCCGGTGATGTGAACAACGGAAGTAGGCTTTAAAAGCAGGTTACGCCTGAGTGGTTTGAAGACGCTGTGGCACCATTTTTGAACAAGAGCGGTGAGACATTGTTTGTCCGGGTAAGTTTTTCTGCTGAGTATGAGAGGTGTGTGGATAATTTTTGGATAGATAAAATGGATAAACTGTGGTTATTTAGGCAGGAATAAGGTTAGATGCACTTTTAATTCTTTTTTGTCTGTTTTTAAGGATATTGAAGAATATTGGCTGTGTCAAGCAACGAGCACTGTGAAATGATCCCCTGAAGAAGATTGTTTTACAATCGAAACGTGATTCATGTCGGGAATAATTTGATCTACATTTCACGTTGACTTGGCTAAGTATTCTTTTATAGAAGATTTATGGTTAAAACAGAGTGAAAAGTGAGAAGTATAAAGTTTTTCATACTGGTATACCTTTCTTAGGGGTGTTTTGAATGAAGTTTAGTGATAAGTTATTTTTTTGAATAAAGTTCAGATTAGGGATAGGCAATATGACAATAAATGATTAAAAAGGAATTACACTCTGCTTTACAAGCTGATTGAAGCTTGCGGCCCATTGTGAGGCGAGAGGCTGCAGATGTAAAACTTTTAAAGCAAAGACTGTTTATGATATTGTCATTTGCCAATTAAGTGGGTTTGAGATTGATATTGGACATTGATCCTTTTCCCTCTCTTTTGTGAATTTCTGATTATATTAGAGAGGTGTTCTGCTTCGTTGGTCACGAGACATACATAATATAAATAATAATAAATAATAATAGATTAAAATATCATAAAACAAACACCATTAAATATATTTACTTATGGTGTTTGTTTTATGATATTTTAATCTATTATTATTTATTATTATTTATATTATTATATTATGTATGTCTGACACACATTTTACCTGTTTCAAGTTTATATGTATGTGTGTGATTTTATTTGTTATAATAGCCCCTGAGGCAGCTCTTTGAGCGAAACTCGGCCAGAGTCAGGCAAGCTTCAATAAAATCCTGTTTACAACCGATCCATCTACTTGTGTTTGTTGCTGACATCCACCTTGGATCGATTACCGGTTTGCTTTCTTGGACCCTCCAAGAAGATGGCCTTAAGACTACCATCCTGCCAACCTACTTCTTGGGCTAAAGTCCGGAATTCCATAGCATAATCTGCCGAGGAGCAAGCCCCCTGACGGAGTTGCAGCAGATCAGAGGTAGCCGAGGCTACTCGGGCGGGCTCATCAAAGGCCTGTTGAAAGTTCGAGATAAATTGTTGTAAGTTCGTTAGTGAGGAATCATTTTCCCAAAGGGGAGAAACCCATATTAAGTCTTTCCCATCAAGCAGGGACAGGATATACGCCACTTTCACCGCATCCGAAGGGAACTGTCGGGGCAACAGAGAGAACCGTATAAAACATTGGTTCAGGAAGCTGTGGCAGGTCCTTAAATCACCAGCGTAACGAGAGGTTGCCGGCAGCTGAGTCACTGAAGAGTCTTGACCCTCGGGTGCTGGTTGTGGGGCAGACGAGGCCCTGGCATCCAATCGGGCCGATAACTCCCCCTACCGAACCAGTAAGGACCTCGAGGTACTGTTGTAGATACTACAGCTACTGGGCCAACCCTGGCAGGTCTAAGGGGACAGGCGCATCCGCCGAGACCATGGCCTTGCAATCTTTTATGGAGTCTCAGTTTAGTGGACCCTTGGGCCGACCTGCAGGAGACTGGGAAAGGTGGTCAATGTCTCTAGTATGTGGCAGGCCGGGAGGCAGATGTTCAGGCAGGACGTAGAGGTGCTTTTCACCCTGGAAGCTGGTACTCCCCCGGGAGGAGCCCGTAGGAGCCCAACCGCTGGGACTTAGGCGGCTTCACCCTTGGAAGCCGAAACTGCCCCCCCGGGAGGAGCCCGTAGGGGCCCGGCCACTGGGACTTAGGCGGGTTGTTGGTCAGGACTGGGAACTGGAACCAGACTAGGACAGTAGATCGGTACTGTAATGGGGCTCGGGTTCTGGAACCAGGCAGGAGCTATAGCAGGACTCGGGTACTGGAACCAGGCAGGAGCTTTAGCAGGACTCGGGTACTGGAACCAGACAGGAACTGTAGCAGGACTCAGGTACTGGAACCAGGCAGGAACTGTAGCAGGACTCGGGTACTGGAACCAGGCAGGTACTGTAGCAGGCAAGCAGGAACCAAGCAGGTACTGTAGCAGGCAAGCAGGAATGGAGCAAATAGCAAGGCAGCTCACTCCGGGGCACAACGCAACAGGGAACCTGGAGGTAAACCCGTTGCAAGGCAAAGACTGAATGTCCGCGGCTGGCTTATCAAGGCTGTGGCGTCTGACGTCAGGAACTGGGCTGAGTCCCTGCTGGCGGGAAACGGCCTAGAAAAGCGTCCAAGTGGCGCGCACGCCTAGAAGCAGGGCGTCCATGGGAAGCTTCCCAGTGGTGCGGCCCCCGCGGGGACGCCACTGAACAGGGCGCAAACCAGGCCTCCAGAAGCGGGAGTAGGTCCAGGAGCACGGAGGTAAGGGTCTGGTCACGGCGCTTGCGGCCAGAACCGTAACACCATGTGAAAATCTTTAGGATATTTTAGATTTACCCTAATTTTTCTGACTTTTACTTGTTTTTGTAAAATTAGTACAGTTATTTTAAAGAATTAGGGCTTATAAGTATACATTGTATTTTTTTCCTATCTATTACTCTACTTATGTTTATTTTATATTTTTATTTTTTTGTGTTTGTGTAGTTGTTTATTTAATTAGATATTTATTTTTCTTTTATCTTGTTTTTTTATATTGCAATTTTGTGAACCGTCTTGGTCAAATTTTATTTGTGAAAGATGGTATAGAAATGTTTTTAAATAAATAAATAAATTAAATAAATAAATATAGTCTCCCAGGTGGAGAAATGAGCCGTGATGTTCCCTGGGGGCGCTGTGGGGGGTGGCGGCCTTGAGTTAAAAAAGATTGCTGCATTTTCAATGCAGTAGTTGGTTGTTGTGTCTGCTGACGCTGTGATCTTGGTTTACCTCTTTGCTGTTGTTGAGACTGAAGTGGTTGTGATCTTTGATTAGAAGAATATGAAGGAGTTCTGTACTGTTGGTAGGAATGGTATGGTCTACGCGAAAATTGTTGATGAGAATTGGAAGAGTATCTACGGGAAGTTGAGAAATAGAAACATAGAAATGACGGCAGAAGAAGACCAAACGGCCCATCCAGTCTGCTCAGCAAGCTTTCACACTTATTTTTTTCATACTTAGCTGCTACTCTACGCCCTTATTAGCAACTTTTTGGTTCTATTTCCCTTCCACCCCCACCATCAATATAGATAGCAGTGCTGGTGCTGCATCTAAGTGAAGTATCTTGCTAATTGTTTAGGGGTAGTAACCGCCGTAATAAGCAAGCTACTCCCATGCTTGTTTACCCAACCTGTGCAATTCTGTTCTTATTGGTTGTTGTCTGAATATAAATCCTCTTTTCTTCATTCCCCCCTGCCGATGAAGCAGTGAGCTGCACTGGATATGTATTCCAAGTGAAGTATCAGGCTTAATTGATTCTGGGTAGTAACCGCCGTAACAAGCAAGCTACTCCCCTGCTTTTTTGTGGATGCAAATCCTTTTTTCCACATTTCCTCTTCCTGTTGAAGCATAGAGCAATGTTGGTGTCGCATTAACCGTATGTATGTTTATTGAATAAGCATATTAATCTCCAGGTAGTAGCCGTCATTTCCGCAAGCCACCCCCATGCCTCTTCACTTCATTCACATCCTCTAGACTTTATGGATCCACAGTGTTTATCCCACGCCCCTTTGAAATCCTTCACAGTTTTGGTCTTCACCACTTCCTCCAGAAGGGCGTTCCAGGTATCCACCACCCTCTCCGTGAGGAAATACTTCCTGACATTGGTTCTGAGTCTTCCTCCCTGGAGCTTCAAATCATGACCCCTGGTTCTGCTGATTTTTTTCTGACGTTGTCTTTGGATCATTAAAACCTTTCAAGTATCTGAAATGAGTTGGAGTCGTTAGAGACTGCACCGCTAATGCCTGATCTTTGAGTTTACCCACTGCTTCCTGGAAGCGATCTCCAAGAGATTGCCCCCCATGCAGGGCAAGTTAGCTAGTTTGTCGTGCAACTCTTCCCTTATGGCACTGGCACGTAACCATGCCAACCTTTGCGCTGCAATCACTGTGCCTGACGCCCTTGACATGGTTTCGAACGCTTTGTAAACAGTATGTAAAAGATGACAAGAGCATTCTTCCATATCTTGGAGTGGAGATGGAATGTTTTCACCCATGGAAGTAAGCATGCCTTTAGTTGCCTGGATACATTCATATATATTTTATTTTATTTATTTTATTTATTTGTGTTTTTCTATACCGGCATTCACGGGAGTACGTATCATGTCGGTTTACATAAAACAAGGGGTGATCAATACATTATAACTACATAACTAAAACATAAGAGTATACATTACAGGAGTATAAACAAGTACACGGAAGAGAAAGTTACAATAAAACAGGGGTTATTCTAACTGGGATTAGAGTTAAAGGAAAGATAAACAAGTTTAACAAGAAGTAAAACATTGTAGTGATTGGTTTGTAGTGTCTGATTCAATATATTGGATCATGTAAAATTGGTGATGCTGAATGCGAGCAGTTAACATTGCATTTTGGTAGATGCGTCTGCCAAATTCATCCAAGAATTTGTTGTCACGGCCCGGTGGAGCAGAGGCATGCGTTTTTGATCTTTTAGATCTTTGCAGCGCAGACTCAACCACTAATGATGCATGTGGTAGTTGCGGGATGGAATATGGAGAACTGTTTCGCATCCGAAATTTCAAATCCGTCTTTCTTGACACCGCTGGGAGAGTGTGTGGTGTTTCCCAGGATTTTTACAGTACAGTATGTAAAACATTCTGTGGGGGGAAGAGATGTAGACTCTCCTGGGGTATCAAATTTTTTAAAAGACCAAGCATCTCGTCTCTGGGGTCAGGAAGTTTTTGGACTTCTAGATGCAGTATAGTCGCCAGTTTATCCAAAAACTTTGGATAAGAAAGATCCTCCGGAGGGGAGTAGGGTTCAGGTGGTTGCTCCGGCGGATCCGAAGGGAAGCCTGTCGAGGAAGACGGAGAATTTGGAGAGGACGTGGAGTAGTCATGTGTATCCTGATCATGAGTAGGAGAGCCAGTGAATGGAGGTGCTGAAGGAGGTAACGGCTCCACCGATGACTCCCTTGATGCCTGTTTTAGGCTTTTAGGACTGGATGGTGTCTCCCCAGGGAAGTTAAAGGAAGATTGTAGTGTTTCAAAAAACCCCCGAGAGTGATTGAGACAAAGCAAGAAATGCCTCTTTAGCTTGTGGTGGCATTTGTGCTCGGTTTTGTGGTGGAAAAAGTGGAAGCGGCTGCCGAGGAACAGATTGCGGTGACCCTCGTCCTGTCACCTTTCCCGGTGTAGGAGGATGGTGATCGTTACCTTCTGCTCCTGAAATAGAATGTTTTGATCCTTTCGATGTACTTCGAGATCGTGATGAGGCAGAAGAAGATGGTATGCGTACTATTTCACGGTCCGACGGAGAGACTGAGTCTGAAGTCGATTTTGACGGGAAGAATTGGACTTGGAAGGATGGGAATCAAATTCTCTATTCCTGTGTGTTGAATGATGTCTGTATCCATGTCTCTGGTGACGTCTTGATGATCTATGAGTGGGATGCTGAGCACTGTCTTGACACAAACGTTTATGAGCCTTATGAGTGTTTTGTCTTGATGAAGACGTGGATCTATGGTCGTGACTATGCTCTGAGACCACCAAGGCAGAACGACTGGAAGAAGAATGTCTTCTTTTTAATTGTTTACTATGGTGTGTCCATTTTGGCGCCGATAGCTCCATGTCTGGCATTGAGTGCGCCCTATTTGGCTTCGATAGCGTCACCTCTGGCTCTGTCCTTGGAGCCGTGCTCGCTGTTCTCGGCGCCCATATTAGCACCATGTGCGCCGTCTATGCATTCTCCGGTGCTGTATGTCCTTTCTTCGGCGCCACGTGCATTTTCGTCGGCGCCTTATGTGTCTTCTCCGATGCCGTATGCGTCCCCGGCACCGTGTGCCTCGTGGTTGGCGTCGTGTGCGCCTTCTCCGGCACCGTGTGCTCTGTCCTCGGCGTCAGTTGCCCCATCTTCGACGCCAGGCCCAGCTTCGGCGCCGAATGCGCCGTCTGAGGCCGCTGGTGCGCTGGCACTTTTTGTTTCGTGGGGTCCCGAAGATGCCCTTGTCCAGAAGATTGTCCGGGGGCATCCTGGTACTGCGACCCAGGTCCCTGGGTGTCGCGTACGGTCCTTACCTCCAATCCTGGAGGCCTGAGGGTCCCACGATGAGGCTCTTCTTTTAGTTGGGCCCATTCATTTAGAAGGGCCGGGGGACGAGTGTGCCTCCGAAGGAGACTGAAGGTCTCTCATCTTGTATGCCTGGTGACGTTGGGCTCGAGGCGACATTCTTTTACAAAATCCACAGTCCGCCTGTGATCCGGTCCCAAGCAGCGGTAACAGCAGTCATGTCCGTCGGTGACCGACATGACCTTACCGAAGGGACACGGTTTGAATCCCGAAGGTTTTTTCGACATTATTGGAAGAAACAAAGAAAGGTTTGAGGAGAAAACAAGTTCCACGTGTGCACCCGCGCACGGAAAGAAGAGACTGAGGAGAATCTGTTACTTTCCGGCGTGGGAACATACGCGCAGCCACAGAGACTCAAAGATTTAATCTCTGCTTGTTAAAGCTCCGCCCCCCCGGGCCCTGATTGGCAGTTCCGACAGCATGGCTAATTCAGCCCTGCTATCAACAGGAAAAGTATTATTTTCCTGTTTTATCCCTCAAAAAAGTTTCCAAATATGTGGGATCAGTAAATACAAACCTATTTTTCTGTAAGGTACAAGGCAGTTACATAGAAATTTGAGAAAGAAAGTTGCCCCCAAGGACATTACTTTCTGTCTCAACATCAGAAATTACTTCCTGCGACATTGAGTTACATCGGAAGCATCAGGAAATATGTCTACCTTCTGTCCACCGAATAGAAAATCTTTATTAAGAAAATATTTCTGAAAGACTTCATCCTTATGATGATCTGCACAAATAGATACCAGGAGAGTAGCTCAAAGAGGGATGTAATCTCAGGAAGATTCTAAGAAGACAGACAGATTAGGACTATTAGGAAGATTAAAGGACATCAAATCCATTTTCCCTTCCTCAGGATTATTATTTCTCTTATTTTTGGATATATAATGGATCTTAGATAACACTGGGAGCCTTTCAACAGAATTTCACACAAACACTTTTCAAACATTTTATTGGCTGAAATCAATCTAGTTTTTGGGAAGTTTAAAAGGTGTAAATTCTTCCCTTGTTGAAAATTTTCAATATTTTCTAATTGTGGATAATTAAACTGATTTTCACATGAGAAATTCTTGATATTTGCTCCGTTGCCACTTGAGATTTTAGCTCCGCTGTTCTTGAAATTTCAGCTTAGTTTCCTCAGTGAATTTACTTAATTGCATAATAGATTGAGACATTGTTCTTTCCAGTTTGGAGAACACCCTCCAAACATCCACTAAGGAAATATTACTAGACTCTTGAGAGACTTCACTAATCTCAGTCAGGGGATGGGTTGGAAATGGTATTGGAACGATGGACGTCTGAGCCGTTACCCCATCAACAACGCTAACAGTCGTAGACTGGTTGTTCTGAATTAAATTCTAAACAGGGGCATGCTTTATATACATGGAAGAGCTTCTGGTAATCCCTACTTCTTCAGGGGCCAAAGACTCTCCCTCTGAAGAAACCATCAGGGGCTGCAGTGGAGGCAGAGATATACTTTAGCTAAGAGAGGCTCCAGAGATAGATGAAGCCTCCTCCTTCTTACACATCAGGGTTAAATTGGTTGACTGTCCATGCATGCCCCATGCATGGACAGTCAACCAATGCATATAGCACATGAGATGAGCTCCAAAATTTCTTCATAAAAGGTGCACCACTTTGGCACGCCAGTGGCTGTGCTCTGCAGGGTTGCAGCTGAAATAGGCCCTTCAGGTCTCCCAAAGATGACGTCAACAAACGTTCACACAGAGAGGAGGGAGAAGGGTTGACAGCAGCGGTGTCATCTCTTGGCTCGCAGATCTCATGCGGATCTCTCCTTCAGCTCTCAAAGGCATGCCCACCCCCCGGTCAACAAGATTTCTGCCCTTTCCAATCCTCCCCCCTTTCCACCAGGATTGGTGAAGGAATTTTGGCATCATATCATAAATATTTTGGCAGATCCCCCTTCACCTTAGTGTGCTTCAGCCCACACCTCGTCTCTCTATCAATACAGCAGAGTGATCCTGGGCCCCACTGCTGTCAATAAACACAGGTGGCAGTGGCAGCATCGCTCCTTTTCTGTGCATGAGGATTGTGAGCCAGGGTGTGCTCATCATCCCTGTGAGGGCCTCACCCTCTCCTGTGTCTATTTTAAACAGAAAGCCCATGTGGGAAGAGGCAGAGCTGCTGCTGGGACTATGTGTTTGTCCACTGACTCATAGTCCCTGTGCTCACTGAAGGAGAGAGGCAGTGATGCTGCTGCTGCTCTCACTGCCACCATGAGGGGTAGAAAGAAGCATTAGGCAGCAGTGATGGAGGCTCACAGAAGCGATTTTGTTTTGTTGCACCCACCCTAAGTAGCCATCTAAACAGGGATAGACAACTCCAGTCTTGGAGTGCCACAAAGAGATCTGGTTTTCAGGATATTCACAATGAAAATATATGAGATATATTTGCAATCAATAGTGTTAATGCATGCAAATGTACCTCATGCATATTTGCTGTGGATATCTGGAAAGCCAGACCTATTCGTGGCACTCCAGGATCAGCATTACCTATCCCTGACCCTGCCTATTTCCCTCTTCCCCTTTCCTTCCTCTCCTGCTTCTCTTATGCCCCTCAGGTCTCCTCTCTGCTCTGTGCAGGATCCTTATTTTTCCTCCCAGTGTGGTGCAATCCATTGCACCTCCTGAACCCTTCTCCACTTTTCTTTTATATTATTGTTATTTAGTACATTTTAAATACATTCCAAGAATTACATCTTGTGAAATATAGTATATACAAAGAAACATATTAATAATGTAAACATCCCAAAAAACAAAATACACAAAAGTCCATACACTATGTAAAGGGTAGGAAGAGAAACCCAAATATAAAAAACTAAAGTCAGCAAACAATTTGGAACGGTGGCTAGAACAGGTCAGGAATTTAACCCTCTACTACAGGAACTTCAGTCCCCAGGATATCTCCCTAAACTGGTTTATCACTAAAGAGCATCAGCTGACTGGGTTCCAACAGATACATTTAACATTCTGATATTTAATTAAACATTTTGAAGGATATTTAAAGGAAAAACATTGCCCCGACCTCTAGTTCTTTCAGCCTCAACAGCAAAAATGTCTTCCTTCTCTTTTGGGACACATCTGGGAAAATTCTAATCCTGCACTTAAAAGAATATCTCATATCTATGTTACAAAAATAATTTCATAATACAATCTTGGTCAGGTTCCAGTACCAAATTCACAGTTAGTGTTGCTGATTTTATATACATTTCTCTTGAAGACTAAAAATAATGTTAAATCCCCATATCTGATGAAATAGGAGACAATTCATCTGGGTCCTCCCTTTTGTAGGCTCCCTTAGATGGAGGAAAATAGAAAGCTCTTGACATGGGAAGCAACAATTTAGATAGAATCTTGAGAATTTCTAGTAAATATTTTTTTAAACATTTATCTATCAATCACAGACTCTTAGCTTTAGAGATGTTCTCCAAATTCCCCAACCAAAACATACTCATTAGTTTGCACCTAAATCACTTTCTGTTCCAATAAGCCAAGTTTCTTGTTACTCTCCTCCAACTCTTCTCACAAACTAAAAATCTCCCATTAATAGTTTGGTAATTGGAGGAGATTTGTGAAATTTGTAAGGACAAATTCTTCCCTAAACCCTCATTTGCCATGCAGAAAGCTTCCAGGGTAAATACTTGGGTCTTTTCCAAAGCAAAAGGTACCAGCTGCTTGTTCTACTGGCAGACTAGTCTTTTCAAGCCGAGCACTCTCAATGGTAGTGGCATCTCCTGGTTTCCAGGTGAAGCTAATGCACACCAGCTGCAGCCAAGTCAACATGTCTGCTGTTGTTACATCATCAGTAGGGGACCGCTTCTGCCCAAAGTCACCCAGGTCTCCTGACAGTGGTCCATCCGGCATCCTCCAATCCTCAAGGCTTAAAGGAACATCAAGGACCAAAGAGGATGATTGCAAACCATCCTCTGTCAATCCTCTAAACAGCCCATCTTCCAAGGTAAATGACTGAGTGGCACCACATTGAACAACGCGGTTGATAGACCCTCAGTAGGAAACACACAGGTCCTACCCTTCACCATTTCAATAATAAGCAAGAAAATAAACAAAAGAAAAATTGAAGGGCAAGACCAGTAATATAGCGCAGCTCCACACCTTGTGCGGTCAATCCTTTCCCCACTTTTCTTAGTCTTTCTCCTTTTCTTTGCTCCTTCTTTCTCTTCCTATTGTTCTATTTGTTTTTCTCCCTTCTTCCCTGTTCCTTCCTTCTTTCCTTTGCTCTCTCTTCTTGTTTAGTTAAAAACATACGGCCATACCACAATAGCGACCTCAGCTGAAGATAAGGGAATGCTTCTTTCCTCCTCCTATCCCTTATTGATTCTCATATGTGGCAGGAAGAGGAAAGAGTAGCAAAATGGAGAAGAGACTTATTTCATAACATCCTCTGCTGTGGCTCGAACTCTGCTATTGGTGCCATGTGAGCCCTATTTTTGTTTCAACTGCAAGCCGCCGAAGCTGAAAATTCTTTTGAAGATACCTGGTGAAATCCAGAGAGTTGCTGGGTATGTATGCTTGAGGGGATTCTTGGAACAAAGATCTCATGTGAATCCTTTGCATCACAGTTTCTGTTATTTTAGATGACACCTGGCTCTGAGGACCCTTCTGACTTTTTATGATTCTAGTGACCCCCTAAACAATTTTCCCTCAAACGTTTGAAAGATTGCATGAGCAAAAATGTTCTTTTTGGGCAACTTTTTATAAGCCAAGTTCATATTTGTGCACTGTGAGCCAATGAAATTCAAATAATATCAGGATTTCTTGTGTGCACTATGTTTTGCTGTGTGTGCAGGGTTCACGACCTCTGTATGCACGCATACATGCACAGCTTAGAGGAAACAGTACCAGCCCTATCATTCCATGATTCTAGATAACCTCTTCAGGTCCCTGCAGTCCTATCATTGTATGATTCTAGATCCATTTGTTGCGATGGCCCTGCTCACCTTCTCGACACGTCCTCACGGCGCACTGGAGGTGCCCGTCCCCCCGGGCTTGTCCGGCGGCCAATGTGCCATCACCGAAGCCGCTGCACTAACGGGATTTCCCTAGCGCGCGTGTGCTCCCCTTCTCAGGATTTAAAGGGGCCGCAGCGCGCTAGGGCTGTCGGGTCCGCCTGGATGACTTCACTTATCCAGCCTTATTTAAAGCAAGCTCTGATAGTCAGAGCTTGCCTTTGCAACAGGTTTTCTCCTTGTTGCCTCAGGTTCCCTTTGTTATAATTAGTGAGGTTTGGGTGGACACTGGCAGCTGACCACGCCCAAGGGGGGAAGTCCCGTGAGGGGCCACAGGTCAGGCTCAGCTTAGGACACACAAACACAGAGATTGATCTTTTATTAGACAATGTGATGAAGCCACCAGAGGTAGCAGTGGTGAGCAGCAGAAGTAGCCCGGCTGGGCTAGTATCCCTCAGGCGCTGGAACAGCGACTCCTCCGGTAACAATGCTGTAGTGGAAAGAACTGAGAATAATGACTACAGTGGTACATGCACAAAGCCCCAGTATGGAGAACCCCAGGATAGGGAGAGCAGGCCCTCGAGGAGTGAGAACCTGAGAGCTGAGAGGCTTGAAGGTAATGTACTCACACAGTGGTTCCACGTAGGAGATGGCACTAGGGCTGGAACAGAGGCAGGCCCTCGAGGAGCGAGTACCTGGTTCCAGGGAACAGCTCTGAGGTGAAGATGGTAGTATTCACTGGTGTTGAAGATAGCAAATCCTTCCTGGCAGAAGAGAAGGTAAGAGCAGGCAGCAAGTCAGGGAACATGGGCCCTCAAGAAGCGAGTACCGGTTTCCTGATAGCGACCTGAAAAGCAAGTGAGGCCCCCGAGGAGCGGGTACCCAGTTAGCGTTAATAGTCCAATGGAAGATTGGAGAGGCAGAGTAGCTGGGTACGGAGAGCGAATCCCATCCGTAAGATATCCCTTGCTAACTCAAAGGCTAGCAAACATTGTAGGCTTTAAATATCCAGGCAGCGTGACGTCATCACAGGGGGACGCCCCTGAGGTTCGAGCCAAGTAGGAAATAAGAGTGAGGGCCGCGCGGCGCGTGCGCCCTAAGGTACCATCGGCGCATGGCGGGAAGCAGCGCCCAAGCAGGTGCGGGGACCCCGGAGAGGACGGCAGGCAGACGCCGCGGCAGCCAGGCGTCCATCCATAGCGAGAGGAGGTGCAAAGAAAGAAAAGTAGGCGGAGTGAAGCCGTCGGGAAGGACTGTTACAACACCCTTGAATGCTGTTCCAGCGTCCTACTGTTCCAGCCTTGTTCCAGCATCCTTCTGTTCCAGCGTCTGTCTGTCCGCCTCCCCAGGTAGTACCCTCGGACTGTCTCTCTGGTACTGACCTCAGCCTGTTCCTTAACCTTCCTGTCTGCTGCCTGCATCCTGACCTCTGCCTGCCTTGTGACCTCATCTGACCTCTGGAACCTGACCTCTGCCTGGTTCACTACTCCTTGGACTGACCCTCGGATTCTGACCTCGGCTGCCATTGACCACGTCCCGATTCTGGCTCTGTCCCTTGCTTTGTCATTGTCTACGCTGTTCTGCCTTCCTTGCCTTTCCAGACCAACAGCGTGAAGTCTGACCAAGCTCCCTTGCTGTTCGTGGGCATGCCTCTCTACTACCTCTCCGGGAGACCCTGCGAGGCCCATCTAAGTCCAAGCGGCCCGGGTCCCTATGGGCTCTACCCAGGGGGACCTCGGACTTCCAGTGGTGAAGCTCATCCTAGCCTCTGTCTCCTCCTGTGCTCCGCCCCCTAGGGGGCGGGTACTTCCTGACGCAGGAGATCCAGTAAATGGGTCAGGCGTAGCGGTCTGTCCAATGCCAGCCGCAACAGATCCGTGAACCACGGACGGCGAGGCCATTCCGGAGCCACCAGAATCACTGATCCCGCATGGCCCTCTACATGCCTGAGTAGCTTTGCTATCAGTGGCCAATGAGGAAAGAAGTACAGGAGGACTCCGGTTGGCCACGGACATACGAGGGCATCAAGTCCCACCACCACGGACTCCCTCCGGCGGCTGAAGAACCTTTGCATCTTGGTATTGAGACTTGTTGCCATGAGATCGAACTGCGGGGTTCCCCGCCGCAGAAAAGCTCCCAGGCCCTCTGAGAGAGTTCCCACTCCCCCAGATCCAGCTATGGCTGGCTGGGGTAATCCGCCTGGACGTTGGCGACTCCTGCCACATGAGAGGTGGCGATTCCTTTGAGATGAAGCTCTGCCCACTCGAACAGCAGCTGAGCCTCCTAGGCTACCGTGGGACTCTTGGTTCCCACCTGGCGGTTGATGTTACTGAACAGTAACTAACTTGCATATGATACCCCTATTTTTAACAACAGTTTGAACCTTTTTGAAACCCTGTTTATCCCCCTTAACCTTGTAACCTTGTATTTTTGGAAACCGTTATAATGGCGTTATTATGACAAAACCGAATGATGGTATATAGAAACATAGAAACATAGAAATGACGGCAGAAGAAGACCAAACGGCCCATCCAGTCTGCCCAGCAAGCTTCACACATTTTTTCTCTCATACTTATCTGTTTCTCTTAGCTCTTGGTTCTATTTACCTTCCACCCCCACCATTGAAATATCTAGCTTAATTAGTTAGGGGTAGTAGGGGTAGTAACCGCCGCAATAAGCAAGCTACACCCATGCTTATTTGTTTTACCCAGACTATGTTATACAGTCCTTATTGGTTGTTTTTCTTCTCCCCTGCTGTTGAAGCAGGGAGCTATGCTGGAAATGCGTGATGTATCAGTCTTCTCCCATGCCGTTGAAGCAGAGAGCCATGCTGGATATGCATCGAAAGTGAAGTATCAGACACATTTGGTTTGGGGTAGTAACCGCCGTAACAAGCCAGCTACTCCCCGCTTTGTGAGTGCGAATCCTTTTTTCTTCTCCCCTGTCGTTGAAGCAGAGAACTATGCTGTATATGCATTGAAGGTGAAGTATCAGGCTTATTTGGTTTGGGGTAGTAACCGCCGTAACAAGCCAGCTACTCCCCTCTTTGTGAGTGTAAATCCATTTTTCCACATTTCCTCTTGCTGTTGAAGCTTAGAGCGATGTTGGAGTCACAGTAAGCATGTGTATGTTTATTGAATAAGGGTATTGTCTCCAGGCAGTAGCTGTCATTCTGGTGAGTCACCCACTCTTCATTGGCGGCCTCTTGACTTTATGGATCCACAGTGTTTATCCCACGCCCCTTTGAAGTCCTTCACAGTTCTGGTCTTCACCACATCCTCCGGAAGGGCATTCCAGGCGTCCACCACCCTCTCCGTGAAGAAATACTTCCTGACATTGGTTCTGAATCTTCCTCCCTGGAGCTTCAAATCGTGACCCCTGGTTCTGCTGATTTTTTTCCTACGGAACAGGTTTGTCGTTGTCATTAAAACCTTTCAAGTATCTGAAAGTCTGTATCATATCACCTCTGCTCCTCCTTTCCTCCAGGGTGTACATATTTAGATTCTTCAATCTCTCCTCGTACGTCATGCGATGAAGATCCTCCACCTTCCTGGTCGCCCTTCTCTGTACCGCTTCCATCTTGTCTTTGTCTTTTTGTAGATACGGTCTCCAGAACTGAACACAGTACTCCAGGTGAGGCCTCAACAAGGACCTGTACAAGGGAATAATCACTTCCCTTTTCTTACTCGATATTCCTCTCTCTATGCAGCCCAGCATTCTTCTGGCTTTTGCTATCGCCTTGTCGCATTGTTTCGCAGACTTCATATCATTAGACATTGACACTATCACCCCAAGGTCCCTCTCCTGCTCCGTGCACATCAGCCTTTCCCCCCCCCATCGAATACAGTTCATTCGGGTTTCCACTCCCCATATGCATGACTTTGCATTTCTTGGCATTGAATCTGAGCTGCCATATCTCGACCACTCTTCCAGTTTCCTTAGATCCCGTCTCATTCTCTCCACTCCTTCCGGCGTGTCCACTCTGTTGCTGATCTTCGTGTCATCCGCAAAAAGACAAACCTTACCTTCTATCCCGTCCGCAATGTCGCTCACAAAGATATTGAACAGGACCGGTCCCAACACCGATCCTTGCGGTACACCACTTAAAACCGCTCTCTCTTCAGAGAAGGTTCCATTTACCATCACACATTGTCTTCTGTCTGTCAGCCAATTTGCAATCCAGGTCACCACCTCGGCCCTCACTCCTAAGCTTCTCGTTTTATTCACCAGTCTCCTGTGCGGAACCATATCAAAAGCTTTGCTGAAATCCAAGTATATGATATCAAGCGCTCTTCCTCGATCCAATTCCTTGGTTACCCAGTCAAAAAAGTTAATCAGATTTGTCTGACAGGATCTTCCCCTGGTGAATCCATGTTGCCTCTGGTCCATCAATTCTCCGGACTGTAGATAGTTCACTATTCTCTCTTTCAGCAGTGACTCCATTACTTTTCCCACCACCGAAGTGAGGCTAACCGGTCTGTAGTTGCCAGCCTCCTCCCTGTTCCCACTCTTGTGAAGCGGGACCACCACCGCTCTTCTCCAATCACTTGGCACCACTCCCGTTTCTAGGGATCTATTGAACAGGTCACACAGCGGAGCTGCCAGAACATCTCTGAGCTCCCTCAATATCCTTGGATGAATCCCATCAGGCCCCATGGCTTTGTCCACTTTCAGGTTCTTTAGCTCATCCCACACATTTTCTACTGTAAAAGGATTTATATCCATTCCACTTCCCTCCAGTTTCTTGTTGTGTAGAGATGGTCCTTCTCCAGGGTCTTCTTTAGTGAACACAGAGCTGAAGTATTCGTTTAATATTTCTACCATTTCTTCGTCTCTCTCCACACATTGATCATTACCACCTTTCAATTTCACTATACCACTTTGGACCTTTCTCTTTTTGCTGATGTATCTGAAAAATGTTTTGTCACCATTTTTTATCTCCTTGGCAATCCTCTCTTCTGCTTGACTCTTTGCCAACTTGATTAATTTCTTTGTCTCCCTCAGTTGATACAAATATTCTTCTTTGTGCTCCTCCCTTTGGGATCTTTTATATTTCTTGAATGCTGTTCTTTTAGCTTTAATTTTGTCAGCCACCTCCTTTGAGAACCAGATAGGTTTCAATTTTCTTTTGCTTTTCTTTACATTTCTAACATATAGAGCAGTTGCCTTGGTGATTGCTCCTTTTAGATTGGTCCACTGTTGATCCACATCTCTCTCGTTCTCCCATCCTTTAAGTTCTTCCTCCAGGTACTTCCCCATTTCCTCAAAGTCTGTGTTTTTGAACTGTAAAACTCGGGTCTTTGTGGTTCTTTTCCCTATTCTTTTAGTGATATTAAACCATACCGTTTGATGATCACTACTGCTGAGGTGGGCGCCCACCTGGACATCTGAGACATTATCTGCATTAGTGAGCACTAAGTCGAGTATAGCTCCTTCTCTCGTGGGTTCCAACACCATTTGTTTGAACAAAGATACTTGCATGGCATCCACTATCGCTCTACTATTTTTAGTTTCTGCAGATGGGATTTTCCAGTCTACATCTGGCATATTAAAGTCACCCACGATCACCACTTCTCCCTTCTTACCTATCTCATGGATGTCTTCAACCAGATCTCTGTCCAGCTCTTCCTTTTGGTTTGGAGGCCTGTAAACCACTCCAATATAAATGGACGCTCCGTCATCTTTTTTTAGGTCGAGCCATAGAGCTTCTTCCTTACCCCAACTTCCTTGTAGCTCAGATGCTTGGATGTTGTTTCTAACATAAAGAGCCACACCTCCCCCTTTTCTATCCTCTCTGTCCTTCCTTAACAAGTTGTAGCCTGGTATTGTTGTATCCCATTCATGAGATTCTGTGAACCATGTTTCTGTGATAGCAACAATGTCCAATTCTGCCTCAGCCATTAGGGCCTGCAGATCTGGGATTTTATTTCCCAAACTATGGGGCGGATTTTAAAAGGAGCGCGAATAGGCCTACTTTTGTTTGCGCTCCAGGCGCAAACAAAAGTACGCTGGATTTTAGTAGATATGCGCGGAGCCGCGCGTATCTACTAAAAAACCTGGATCGGCGCGCGCAAGGCTATCGATTTTGTATAGCCGGCGCCCTCCGTACCCGCCCCCGCCGTTTTGGGGGCGGGTACGGAGGGCGCGGCCACGCCCCCGGACCGCCCCGGGCCATAGCCACGCCCCCGTACCCGTCCCCAAAACGCTGCGGACACGCCCCGAAAACGCCGCGCCGACCGGGACCGCCCCCGACACGCCCCCGACACGCCCCCGACACGCCCCCCTCGAGAACCCGGGGACTTACGCGAGTCCCGGGGCTCTGCGCGCGCCGGTAGGCCTATGTAAAATAGGCTTACCGGCGCGCAGGGCCCTGCTCGCCTAAATCCGCCCGGTTTTGGGCGGATTTAGGCGAGCACGGCTCTGAAAATCCGCCCCTATGAGCATTTGTGGTCATAGCCTTCCAGGTACTCTCTTTAAGATTATTGCTTTTCCTGGACTCCTTATAAGATATTAGTTGAGATTTGTTATTCACTTCACTTTTTCTTTTTGTAGTTGTGCCACTGTTGACAGAGTTATTCATCTCAATTAGATTTTTCTTTTGGTTATGGATCTTGAAATACTGCATGCATTGTATTTTCTCTCTCTTTGCTGGTAACACTTCAATGTTTTTCTCAAGAACTTCTTCAGTTTTTAATATAGAGAAGGCTTGTTGTTCTTTTTGCATTTGGTACATTGTGTGTCTCCTCATCACAGGTCTAATTCTACCAGAGCCCACTGTAATCCTGGATTGTAAAGAATTTCTTAATGACCTGTTTGAGTGGGGGGGGTATACCTGTTGGCTGCCCATCTGTCAAGAATGGGTGACTGTGGGACCTACCTGAGCCTACTGAATCTCCTTTTCTTGACTCCTAGCTTTTCTGTGATATTGGGGAATTATTTTCTGAGTAATGCAATGTGGGTGTATTACTTTTAATTGAAAATAATTGATCTTTAATCTCAGTCAGCTCCTTTTTCAAGGAAGAGAGTTGTGCACAAATTGGGCAAGCCCTAAGTTTCCAGATGACTTCCCTGACAATAAATGCTCCACAATGGTTACATTGGATAGTCCTCATTTTGATAAATTTATCTGATGGATAACACCTAAGGAACAACTAAATTACCAATTTATCCTGTTGCCAATTGTATTTAGGTAGACTATATTAGAACAACCAACCTAGGAGTGGGTGGGTAGAGGGGTAGGGTGGGAGGGAAGCAGACAGAATAGCAAAATTAAAGCTATGTAAAAAGGCTTAATTTAAAGAAATCTTAGCTTTGCCAAGTAAGTTGGACTGTAGTCTCTCCTCTCTCTTTCAAGCAGACTGACTAGAGCTGGCCTGATCACCTTCTATGATCCACAAGTCACCTGTTAAGTGTCTTGTTAAAAACTCCCTCTTTGTTTTTCTTGTTTTTGGTATATGTTATGATTGCTTTTGGAACAGGCAACACAAAACAATTTAAATCACTTATAACAATATCTGGAGAAATAGGCACATAAGAATAACAGTAGACAGAATAGCAAAATTAAAGCTATGTAAAAAGGCTTAATTTAAAGAAATCTTAGCTTTGCCAAGTAAGTTGGACTGTAGTCTCTCCTCTCTCTTTCAAGCAGACTGACTAGAGCTGGCCTGATCACCTTCTATGATCCACAAGTCACCTGTTAAGTGTCTTGTTAAAAACTCCCTCTTTTTTTTTCTTGTTTTTGGTATATGTTATGATTGCTTTTGGAACAGGCAACACAAAACAATTTAAATCACTTATAACAATATCTGGAGAAATAGGCACATAAGAATAACAGTAGACAGAATAGCAAAATTAAAGCTATGTAAAAAGGCTTAATTTAAAGAAATCTTAGCTTTGCCAAGTAAGTTGGACTGTAGTCTCTCCTCTCTCTTTCAAGCAGACTGACTAGAGCTGGCCTGATCACCTTCTATGATCCACAAGTCACCTGTTAAGTGTCTTGTTAAAAACTCCCTCTTTGTTTTTCTTGTTTTTGGTATATGTTATGATTGCTTTTGGAACAGGCAACACAAAACAATTTAAATCACTTATAACAATATCTGGAGAAATAGGCACATAAGAATAACAGTAGACAGAATAGCAAAATTAAAGCTATGTAAAAAGGCTTAATTTAAAGAAATCTTAGCTTTGCCAAGTAAGTTGGACTGTAGTCTCTCCTCTCTCTTTCAAGCAGACTGACTAGAGCTGGCCTGATCACCTTCTATGATCCACAAGTCACCTGTTAAGTGTCTTGTTAAAAACTCCCTCTTTTTTTTTCTTGTTTTTGGTATATGTTATGATTGCTTTTGGAACAGGCAACACAAAACAATTTAAATCACTTATAACAATATCTGGAGAAATAGGCACATAAGAATAACAGTAGACAGAATAGCAAAATTAAAGCTATGTAAAAAGGCTTAATTTAAAGAAATCTTAGCTTTGCCAAGTAAGTTGGACTGTAGTCTCTCCTCTCTCTTTCAAGCAGACTGACTAGAGCTGGCCTGATCACCTTCTATGATCCACAAGTCACCTGTTAAGTGTCTTGTTAAAAACTCCCTCTTTTTTTTTTCTTGTTTTTGGTATATGTTATGATTGCTTTTGGAACAGGCAACACAAAACAATTTAAATCACTTATAACAATATCTGGAGAAATAGGCACATAAGAATAACAGTAGACAGAATAGCAAAATTAAAGCTATGTAAAAAGGCTTAATTTAAAGAAATCTTAGCTTTGCCAAGTAAGTTGGACTGTAGTCTCTCCTCTCTCTTTCAAGCAGACTGACTAGAGCTGGCCTGATCACCTTCTATGATCCACAAGTCACCTGTTAAGTGTCTTGTTAAAAACTCCCTCTTTTTTTTTCTTGTTTTTGGTATATGTTATGATTGCTTTTGGAACAGGCAACACAAAACAATTTAAATCACTTATAACAATATCTGGAGAAATAGGCACATAAGAATAACAGTAGACAGAATAGCAAAATTAAAGCTATGTAAAAAGGCTTAATTTAAAGAAATCTTAGCTTTGCCAAGTAAGTTGGACTGTAGTCTCTCCTCTCTCTTTCAAGCAGACTCGATAAATAAATAAACTCGATAAATAAATAAATGTAAGCCACCATGGTCGAATTGTCCGAGAAAACTCGCACCATCCAATCGTGGACCAAGGCTAGAAACTGCTCCAGAGCTCGGCACACCGCTCTCGTCTCCAGGCGATGTCATCTGTAAGAAACACTCTGCTCCGCTGGGTGTCGAAACGGGCTCCCAAGTATTCGAGGGAATGGGAGGAGACCAAATGGCTCTTCTGCACATTGATAACCCAGCCTAGAGATTCCAGGAACGACCGAACTCTGTCCACGGACTGCAGGCATTCCTCTAGTGAGTTCGCCCGTATCAGCCAATCGTCCAAATACAGGTGCACCAGCAATCCCTCCTGTCGCAGTGCTGCCACCTTTGTAAAGGTCCGCCGGGCAGTGGCCAGCCTGAAAGGCAAAGTTTGAAACTGATAGTGCTGTCCCAAAACCATGAATCTGAGAAACCTCTGGTGCTCCTGATGGATGGGGATATGCAGATAAGCCTCGGTGAGATCCAGAGATGCCAAAAACTCTCCTCCCCGTACCACCGCAATTACGGTGCGCAACGTCTCCATCCAAAAATGTGGTACCTTCAAACTCTGGTTGACTTTCCTCAGGTCTAGGATAGGTAGGAACGTGCCTTCCTTCTTGGGCACCACGAGATAGATGGAATATCTGCCTTGACCCTGTTTGGACACTGGCACCGGTACAACCGCCTCCAGACTTAACAGTCGCTGAAGCGTTTCTTGGACCGCTGCCCGCTTGCCTCGGGAAAGAGAACACGACTCCAGAAAGACTGACCGCAGTGGGCGAGAAAATTCTAAGGCATAGCCGTTTCTCACCAAGCTCAACACCCACTGCTCAGAAGTGATCTTGGTCCACTCCTCATAGAACTGGGCCAGCCTGCCTCCAATTACCAGAGACGAGGAGTGGACCTGCCAGATCTCATTGTGAGGACTTCTTGCCACCCGCACCCTGGGTGCATTGTGTCCGTCGGTCTTCGACAGCTTCGCCCCGCTTGCCTCACCTTAATCTCGGCTCCTCCTGCTTACCTGGGCAAGATGGCTACCACAGCGTCTACAAGCCGACCACTCTGGCGTCCCCAGAACGGCTATGATGCAGCATCCCACCATTGCTCCTCCCAGGTACCTACTAGGGTGCGCGTGCGTGCGAGCAACCCACGTCTTTATGCGAACCTCGAGGGCGTTCCCTCATGATGACGTCACGCCATCCGGGTATATATGCCTCATTGATTTGCTAGCTCTCCAAGTTAGCAAGGACTCAAATCCGTTCCTGTCTACGCTACTCTGCCACTTCTGTGCTGCCGCTGGAAGCTTTCTCTCTGCCCTTCAGGTTATCAACTAACCTGGGTACCCGCTCCTCGGGGGCCCTCTGCTTTATTTCAGGTGCCTTTCAGGGAACAGGTACTCGCTCCTCGAGGGCCTGCTCTCCCTGCCTCGGTGCCTGTACCTTCAACAACTTATCTGGTGGAATCGCATACCAACAGCTATTCTCAGTGAGTACTTTAACCTCTTAGTCTGTCTCATCCACAGTATTTCCTTGCTGGGAGACCTTCTGCGGAACCTCCTGACGTCATCATGGAGAGAAGGGCTCCCTCTGCCGAGGTCCCTGAGACTGCAACTACAGACTACCTCACTACTGCCACCTGGTGGCTACCATCTAACTGTTTAATAAAAGAACCTTTTCCTGTGTTTTGTGTAGCACGAGTCTACCCTAGTGCTGTGGCTCCTCACGGGGCTCCTCCCCATGGGCGTGGTCACCTCCACAGCACCCAAGGATCCATCAAAACACATGTAACCACAATAGATTGCTAACTCCATGGATCCGACTCAGCTCACTGCGTTGCAGGCCATTCCAGGCCTGGATCAGCGGATCTCCGAACAGCAGACTGCGCTGGAAGGACGGACCGCTGCATTTAATCTACTACACAAACAGATGAACTCACCTTCCACTTCAGTTAAAGAAGCTAAACCGTCTGAGGTGATGATCAAGACTACCGTGCCGCTAGCAGCTCCTACCCACTTCTCGGGAGAACTTTGGAGATGCAGAGACTTCATTAACCAGTGCTGCATGCATTTTGCATTACAACCTGGTCACTTCCCCACAGCCTACGCTAAGACTACGTACATTCTGTCATATCTAGATGGACGAGCCTTGTCTTGGGCCTCTTCACTGTGGGAGCACGAGGATCCGATTCTTCATCACATTGAAGGTTTCCTCGAGCTGTTTAAATCAGTTTTTGATGATCCTGCCCAGTATACCATTGCAGGCTCCTCTTTGGTTCACTTGAAGCAAGGGAAAAAACCACTTGCTGACTTTGCCATTGAGTTCAAGACACTGGCGTCTGAATTATCCTGGGACCCAAGATGTCTGAAGACACTCTTCTTTGAAGGACTGAACTCTCGTCTGAAAGACGAACTCTCCGTTCGAGAGGGCTCCAGGGGCGATCCGGGAAACTACAGACCGGTTAGCCTGACTTCAGTGCCAGGACAAATAGTGGAAAGTGTTCTAAACATCAAAATCACAGAACATATAGAAAGACATGGTTTAATGGAACAAAGTCAGCATGGCTTTACCCAGGGCAAGTCTTGCCTCACAAATCTGCTTCACTTTTTTGAAGGAGTTAATAAACATGTGGATAAAAGTGAACCGGTAGATATAGTATACTTGGATTTTCAGAAGGCGTTTGACAAAGTTCCTCATGAGAGGCTTCTAGGAAAAGTAAAAAGTCATGGGATAGGTGGTGATGTCCTTTCGTGGATTGCAAACTGGCTAAAAGACAGGAAACAGAGAGTAGGATTAAATAGGCAATTTTCTCAGTGGAAGGGAGTGGACAGTGGAGTGCCTCAGGGATCTGTATTGGGACCCTTACTGTTCAATATATTTATAAATGATCTGGAAAGAAATACGACGAGTGAGATAATCAAATTTGCAGATGACACAAAATTGCTCAGAGTAGTTAAATCACAAGCAGATTGTGATAAATTGCAGGAAGACCTTGTGAGACTGGAAAATTGGGCTTCCAAATGGCAGATGAAATTTAATGTGGATAAGTGCAAGGTGATGCATATAGGGAAAAATAACCCATGCTATAATTACACAATGTTGGGTTCCATATTAGGTGCTACAACCCAAGAAAGAGATCTAGGTGTCATAGTGGATAACACATTGAAATCGTCGGTGCAGTGTGCTGCGGCAGTCAAAAAAGCAAACAGAATGTTGGGAATTATTAGAAAAGGAATGGTGAATAAAACGGAAAATGTCATAATGCCTCTGTATCGCTCCATGGTGAGACCGCACCTTGAATACTGTGTACAATTCTGGTCGCCGCATCTCAAAAAAGATATAATTGCGATGGAGAAGGTACAGAGAAGGGCTACCAAAATGATAAGGGGAATGGAACAACTCCCCTATGAGGAAAGACTAAAGAGGTTAGGACTTTTCAGCTTGGAGAAGAGACGACTGAGGGGGGGATATGATAGAGGTGTTTAAAATCATGAGAGGTCTAGAACGGGTAGATGTGAATCGGTTATTTACTCTTTTGGATAGTAGAAAGACTAGGGGGCACTCCATGAAGTTAGCATGGGGCACATTTAAAACTAATCGGAGAAAGTTCTTTTTTACTCAACGCACAATTAAACTCTGGAATTTGTTGCCAGAGGATGTGGTTAGTTCAGTTAGTATAGCTGTGTTTAAAAAAGGATTGGATAAGTTCTTGGAGGAGAAGTCCATTACCTGCTATTAAGTTCACTTAGAGAATAGCCACTGCCATTAGCAATGGTTACATGGAATAGACTTAGTTTTTGGGTACTTGCCAGGTTCTTATGGCCTGGATTGGCCACTGTTGGAAACAGGATGCTGGGCTTGATGGACCCTTGGTCTGACCCAGTATGGCATTTTCTTATGTTCTTATGAGACTTTGGCTGAACTAGTGAAATTGGCAAGCAGGATCGATTGCTATCCTTTACCTCTGATCTCAGAGTTATTCGACAGGCTACAAGGAGCTCAAATCTTTTCCAAACTGGATTTGAAAGGAGCCTATCTACTTCGCATTCGAGCTGGCGATGTGTGGAAGACGGCCTTCAATCCTTGGGACGGCCACTTTGAATATCTAGTAATGCCCTTCGGCCTGTGCAACGCCCTGGCCGTCTTTCAAAATTTAATGAACGACATTTTCCTGGACCTCCTCTACAAATGTGTTGTCGTTTACTTGGACGACATCTTAATATTCTCTCAAGACATGACCACTCACCAAGAGGATGTAAAGAGAGTACTTCAGAGGCCCCCTGAGAACCATCTCTACGCCAAGCTATCCAAATGTGAATTTCACAAAGAGTCAGTGCCTTTCTTAGGCTACATCGTGTCTAATCAAGGCTTTCAAATGGACCGACAGACCTGGAGAGTACAAGAACTGGGCACAACCCACAGGGTTAAAAGCTCTCAGATGCTTCTTAGGTTTCACCAACTATTACAGGACCTTCATCAAGAACTACTCTTCACTTACAGTGCTGCTTACCGCTATGACAAGGAAAGGTGCCAATGCTGCTAATTGGTCTCCAGAGGCTATAAATGCATTTCAGAAGCTAAAAGATGCCTTTTTACGCAAGCCGTGTCTTCGACACCCAGACCCCTCCAAGCCTTTCATTGTGGAGGTCGATGCCTCAGACGTTGGCGTAGGGGCCGTGTTAGGCGTAGGGGCCGTGTTAAGCCAAGCTGGTGATTCAAAGGTTACACAACCGTGCTCATTCTTCTCCCATCGTTTCTCTCCTGCAGAGAAAAATTACGGAATAGGAGATAAAGAGCTCCTAGCTATAAAACTGGCATTCGAAGAATGGTGCCCTTGGCTCGAAGGCGCGCAACATCAAATAACGGTCTTCACAGACCATAAGAATCTGGAGTACCTCCATCATGCACAGCACCTGAATCATAGACAAGCGAGATGGTCTCTGTTTTTCAACAGATTCAACTTTGTGCTCAAGTATCTCCCTGAAGCTAAGAATATCAGAGCTGACGCTCTATCTTGCTCTTTCCTCTCTGAGGATGTTCCAGAAGAACCGCAACACATCATTGACCCAGAGAAGGTCATATTGGCAGCTACTCACTCAGTACCTGCAGGAAAGACTATCGTACCCAAGCACCTCAGGAAAAAGTTATTGGCTTGGGCCCATGACTCCAAACTTTCAGGACATCCTGGTCAATGTAGAACCCTGAATAGATGAACAGAGATATCTGGGAACATCGTAGAAAGGGGGCATCTGTATCATGAAATAGGGGAGATTGACTTAGGGGATATTGAAAGATAGCAGGCTATATTATTGAACTTTAAATGTACTTTAAAGTCGTTGAGTGCTGTCCTTAAAAAGTCATTGAGTGCTGTCCTTAAAAGATTGGCTGAGTAGCCAGGATTTTAGGTCTTTTTTGAAGGATTTTAAGTTTTCTTGATTGGAGAGGAAGAGAGGTAGCGAATTCCAAAGCTTTGGGCCAATAATAGAGAAAGCTCTATTTCTGGTGGAGGAAAGTTTGGCCTGTGGAAGTGAGGGAATCACTAGTTGAATTTTATTAGTAGTTCTTGTTGTTCGTTGAGAGCAATGTATGTGAATGATGTCATTAAAGGCAGTGTAGTCGGCTTTGTGCCTCTGGGCACAGCAGCGGCAGCAGCGGCAACGGAGGTAGGATCTAATTTGAAGCGGCGCCTGCGGGTAGTTAAATTTAAACAATTTAAACAATGCATTCCAAGTCTCACTATTGAAGCCTTTAATACTTAGTGAGTTTTCCAAGGTACCCGAAGCTACATCCGTTGATGAAGAGGAAGACATCGAATACAAGGTAGACGCAGTTATCGATGTGAGAAGACAAGGCAGAGTATGGGAATACCTCCTGTCATGGGAGGGGTATGGCCCAGAAGAAAACTCTTGGACACCCATGTCCAACATCCTGGATAAAGAGATGCTACAAGACTTTCATCAACAACATCCTCAATAACCAAGACCTGGTAGGAACCAGCATGGACGCCCTTTGAAGGGCGGTACTGTTGCATCCGTCGGTCTTCGCCGGCTTCGCCACGCTTGCCTCATCTTAATCTCAGCTCCTCCCGCTTACCTGGGCAAGATGCCTACCACAGCGTCTACAAGCCAACCACTCTGGCATCCCCAGAATGGCTATGGTGCAGCCTCCCGCCATTGCTCCTCCCAGGTACCTACTAGGGTGCGCGCGCAACCCACGTCTTTATACGACCCTTGGCGCGAATCTCGAGGGCATTCCCTCATGATGACATCACGTCATCCGGGTATATTAGCCTCATTGATTTGCTAGCTCCCCGAGTTAGCAAAGACTCGAATCCGTTCCTGTCTATGCTACTCTGCCGCTTCTGTGCTGCCGCTGGAAGCTTTCTCTCTGCTCTTCTGGGTATCAACTAACCTGGGTACCCGCTCCTAGGGGCCCTCTGCTTTAGTTCAGGTGCCTTTCAGGGAACAGGTACTCGCTCCTCGAGGGCCTGCTCTCCCTGCCTCGGTGCCTGTACCTTCAACAACTTATCTGGAGGAATCGCATACTAATAGCTATTCTCAGTGAGTACTTTAACCTCTCAATCTGTCTCATCCACAGTATCTCCTCGCTCCTGACGTCATTGTGGAGCGAAGGGCTCCCTCTGCCGAGGTCCCTGAGACTGCAACTACAGACTACCTCACTACTGCCACCTGGTGGCTACCATCTAGCTGTTTAATAAAATAACCTTTTCCTGTGTTTTGTGTAAACGAGTCTAGCCTAGTGCTGTGGCTCCTCACAGGGCTCCTCCCCGTGGGCGTGGTCACCTCCACAGCACCCAAGGATCCACCAAAACACACGTAACCACAACAGGGTGGATCTGCCTCTAGAGGACCTTCCAGCCCCTCGAAAGGACTGTTGCCTATGCAAGGACTGTCTTGGGGCCGAGCCACCTGAGGGCCTCGTCTGACAAAAACATCTGGACTCCCGAAAGTGAGACCAAGAAGAGAAAGGTGTTAGTGTTCATGGTAGTTGTGGTTGGATCCTTGGGCCGGTGGCAGATGACCACGCCCCAGGGGAAGATCCCAAGAACATAAGAACATAAGACATAAGAAAATGCCATACTGGGTCAGACCAAGGGTCCATCATGCCCAGCATCCTGTTTCCAACAGTGGCCAATCCAGGCCATAAGAACCTGGCAAGTACCCAAAAACTAAGTCTATTCCATGTAACCATTGGTAATGGCAGTGGCTATTCTCTAAGTGAATTTAATAGCAGGTAATCGACTTCTCCTCCAAGAACTTATCCAATCCTTTTTTAAACACAGCTATACTAACTGCACGAACCACATTCTCTGGCAACAAATTCCAGAGTTTAATTGTGCGTTGAGTCAGGCTCAGAGTATGGAGACAGACACACACTAGTTCTTTTATTAAACAGTATATGGAACCACCAGAGGTGGCAGTAGTGAGCTGGAAGTGCCCGGCTGGGCTGTAGTCCCTCAGATACTGGAACAGCAATCCTGGATAACTGAGCTGTAGAGAAACTGAATATAGTGAGTAGGCAGGGTATGCAGAGTTCAGGAACAGAACCTTGATGGTAACACTCACACAATAGTCTCTTAGAAGCAGCCCAGGAGCTGGAATGAAGTAGGCCCTCAAGGAGCGAGTACCTGGTTCAGGGAACGCTTTAAGAGAGATGGTAACTCACTGGTGTTGTAGGCAGCGATGACTTCCTGGCAGAAGTGGTATTCGGTAGCAAGTTCGGGAATGTGGGCCCTCGAGGAGCGAGTACCGGTTCCAGACTGCGATCTGAAAAGCAAAAGAGAAAGCAAGGCCCCCGAGGAGCGGATACCCCTGGTAAGTCCAAGGAGGCAGAGTAGCAAGGTATGCGGAGAGCGAATCCCATCCGCCAATATCTGGAGGAAAGCCCTTGCTAACTCGATTCGTTAGCGATTTCAGAGACCTTAAATATCCGGTGAGGATGACGTCACCTCAGGGGGACGCCCCTGAGGTTCGCGCCACTGCTGGTACTTGAGTCGGGGCCGCGCCACGCGCGCGCCCTTAGGCTGCTGGGAAACATGGCGGAGGATGCCTGGGACGCCAGAGGAGAACAGCAAGATGACACTGCAGCAGCCAAACTTCCAACAGGCAAAGAGGGAGTCGCCAAAGAGGTAAGGTGGGCTTAGTGGAGGCGTCAGGCAGCAAACGTCGCAACAGTACCCCCCTTCAAAGGGCGATTTCCTCTTCGGGTACCAGGCTTGGGTTTTGAAGGATGCAAGAGGTGGAACTGACGAAGCATCTCTTTGTCCAGAATATTGGTCTGAGGCTCCCAAGAGTTTTCTACGGGAAACCTTCCCACTTCAGAAGGTATTCAAAAGTATTGCCTCTTTTACGAACATCCAGGACCTCTTCGATTTTGAATTCTAAGTCATCTTCTGCATTGATGACAGGTGGATCTTGAGGTTTGGAAGAAAATTTGCTGAGTATGAGTGGTTTCAGAAATGAAACGTGGAAAGCATTATGAATATCAGCAGCAGTGGATTGAGCTGCTGGGACATCACTGAGCTTCAGTGGAAGTGGCGGTGTTGGGGAACGTCCATAGCCCACTTCAAATGATGACACAGCAGTGGATCTTTCAGCTTGATGAGGGGACTCCTTAAGTCTTACACTAGACGTCTGAGAATGAAGTTGCCTTCTGCCCCTGAGTCCACCGGGGCAGGAGTCTGAACCGTGACCAAAGAGATTGGAAGAGAAAGCGGAGAAGAGGGCGTGGTATGGCCTAAGAACAGTCCTCCTGCAGGACTTAGGCCCGTCCGTTTTCCAGACGAATGGAGCATGTAGAGACATTATGGCCGGGCTGACCACAGTACATGCAAATGCCGCGCTTTTTCCGAAGTCTTCTTTCTTTGGAAGTTAAATGTCCATGACCAAGTTGCATCAGTTCATCTTTATCAGCAGTAAGAATTACTGGAACCATCCGAGGTGCGGATAGAGAACTAGCCTGTTTCAACCCAGGTAACACCTTAGGCTGGAGTTCCTTCACTTTGTCCCGGAGCCGGTGATCAGTCCGATTGGCCAAGGCTACTAATTCGTCCAGCGAGTCAGGTGTTTCGCAAGCAGCCAGCTCGTCCTTTAAATGGGTACCCAGGCCTCTGCAAAAGAGTGTCTTGAGATATTTGGGGTCCCAGCAGAGTTCTGCCGCAAGAGTTTTGAACTCAATGGCAAATTCAGCCAATGAACTCGATGGCAAATTCAGCCTTGCTTCAATTCCACCAAAGCAGAACTGGCTACAGCAGTTCGAGCAGTGTCATTGAAAACGGATTTAAACAAGTCCATAAATCCTTCTATGTCCTGCAAAATGGGGTCCTTGTGCTCCCACAAGATAGATGCCCAACATCCAGGTATGAAAGGATGTAAGTAGTCTTGGAAAGAGCCGTAGGAAATAAAGATGGCTGTAAGGCAAGATGCATGCAGCACTGGTTTAAGAAGCCCCGGGCCTTCTGAATTTCACTGGAAAAGTGGATTGGAGCCGCCAGTGGTACAGCAGTTTTTAAAGTTTCCTCCTGTAACTGACCTTCATGGTTGGAAGCTGTGTCTTGAACCTTCTGTGTGTGTAGCTGATGAAACGCTGAAGTAAGTTTCTCCAAGGCGTTTTGCTGCTCCACAATGCACTGGGCCAGGCCCGGTATGGCCTGCAAGGCATTAAGTTGTGCCGGATCCACGGAGTTAGCAATCTGTTAGTGTTCGTGGTAGTTGTGGGTGGATCCTTGGGCCGGTGGCAGATGACCACGCCCCCGGGGGAAGTTCCCGAGAGGGACCACCGGTCAGGCTCAGAGTATGGAGACAGACACACACGAGTTCTTTTATTAAACAGTATTTGGAACCACCAGAGGTGGCAGTAGTGAGCTGGAAGAGCCCGGCTGGGCTGTAGTCCCTCAGATACTGGAACAGCGATCCTGGATAACTGAGCTGTAGAGAAACTGAATATAGTAAGTAGGCAGGGTATGCAGAGTTCAGGAACAGAACCTTGATGATAACACTCACACAATAGTCTCTTAGAAGCAGCCCAGGAGCTGGAATAAAGTAGGCCTTCGAGGAGCGAGTACCTGGTTCCAGGGAACTCTCTGAGAGAGAGATGGTAACTCACTGGTGTTGTAGGCAGCGATGACTTCCTGGCAGAAGTGGTATTCAGTAGCAAGTTTGGGAACGTGGGCCCTCGAGGAGCGAGTACCGGTTCCAGACTGCGATCTGAAAAGCAAAAGAGAAAGCGAGGCCCCCGAGGAGCGGGTACCCCTGGTAAGACCGAGGAGGCAAAGTAGCAAGATATGCGGAGAGCGAATCCCATCCGCCGATACCTGGAGGAAAGCCCTTGCTAACTCGATTCATTAGCGATTTCAGAGACCTTAAATATCTGGTGAGGATGACGTCACCTCAGGGGGACGCCCCTGAGGTTCACGCCACTGCTGGTATTTGAGTCGGGGCCGCGCTGCGCACGCGCCCTTAGGCTGCTGGAAAACATGGCGGAGTGCAGCATTCAACTGGTCCGGGGACGCCGGAGTAGAAAGGCAAGATGACGCCACAGCAGCCAAACCTCCAACAGGCAAAGAGGGAGTCGCCAAAGAGGTAAGGTGGGCGTGGTGGAGACGGCGGGCAGCGACGGTTGAAACAACAGGTTTCTGGCCAGACTTTCAATCCTCTGGCAGCCTATTGCTCTTTGTCTCTCCCAGCAACTTCATCAGATGATCAAGGTCCTCACCAAACAGCAGTTTCCCCTGAAAGGGCAGATTACAGAGCTGCGATTTTGATGACAGATCCGCTGACCAGTTGCATAGCCACAAGTGTCATCTGGACGCCACCATGACAGGAGGTGTTCCCATACTCTGCCGTGGTTCTCATCAGGTCATACAAGGCATCTGCGCCATAGGCAACACCTGCCTCCAGGCGGGCCGTCTGAACTGGGGAATGAGTCCTGGCGGCCGATTGCTCCTGTGGCTTCTGGATCCAACACAAACAGGCCGCTGCAACAGCCTTGTACATACCGCCGCACGCAGGCCGAGCCCCAGGACCTCAAAAGCTTGCTTGAGATGCACTTCCAACTTCCGATCCTGAACATCCTTCAGAACGGAAGCTCCAGCCATGCAATAGTGGTCTTCTTAGTGACTGCCAAAACTGCCACAACTGCTGCATCTACCTTCGGGACCTTGAGAATGTCCAGATGGTCCTACAGAAGCAGATAAAGCTTGGACATCGCTCTGCCAACTCACAGACCCAAGACAGGTGAATCCCAGTCTCGGTTGATCAATTTCTGGATTTTCTTCAGAATTGGGAAAGCGCTGGGGGCTCTCCATAGGCCATCCAGAACCGGATTAACCCCTTCAGCATCTGAATCCTCCAGGGTGAGCTTAATCCCCAGCTCCTCCAACACCTGAGGTATAAGCGGGCGAAGCTCCTCTCTCTTGAAAAGCCGGATCACCCGCGGATCATCGCCTTCAGCCTCTGGACCCTCCAAGGTCCCCTGTTCAGTTTTAGAGTCCCCTGGGTCCAGAGGGGGACCGCCAATCGGGTCCCCATCATGATCGCCTCCAAGGAGACCTTATCCTCCTGCTTAGACTCGTCGGAATCTTCCGAGTCTGATTCCAATCACGCTAGCCGTTCCTTGGGAGGCAGAGTTCGCGGGCCAGTGGAACCTTTAGGGGGGACCTTCCCCCACTTTGTCGAACCCGTCGGGCCGTCTGTGACACCGCACTTGCCTGCCTAGCCAGGAAAGCCTCGTGCACTAAAAGTATGAATTCGGGAGAAACCCCCCCCCCCCCCCCAAGGCCCCCGAAGGGCGCTTGAGGCTGCTAGGGCCCGAGACATCCGGACCTTTTTCCCTAGGTCGAACCATGGGAGACAGGAGCGGCAGGGATCCCCTGGACCCCCGGGGAGAAGCCCCCTATCTGGCTCCGCTTCTGTGGCCATAGCCACTCCCTCCTGCAATCCCAGCCTCACCAACGCGGTCCGCGAATGCTTCCGCGGCTTTGCTTGCCTTTCTGACCCCCCCCCCCCCCCCCAGCTCACTCTGTGCAGAGGAGGAGGTCATTCAGGCTGACCGACGGGCTACCACAGGCCCTGTAGGTCTCTCTGAGCTGCTTGTCTGTCATAACAAGCACCAAGAAATAAAGCAAGGCAAAAAGAAAAAACCCATCAGGCAATCCTATGCTTGCCGTGCTTTCCTGCGGCCCGGATCACGAGGGGGAGGGGCACACCACGCGGCAGCTGTCAAACCCTGAAGAGGGCACACTGCCCCAAGAATTTCTCACCAGCGCGGTGAATAGGCCGCTGCCGTGACTGAAAACCGCATGGCTCATTCAGAAGCATAGCCAGCCCCCACCGGAGTGAATCTGCCCCGACCAGAACCATCCTCCTCCGAATGATCCCCTGATCTGCCTACTTACTGCCCGGCCTGCACCCGACGATCTCGCCGAGGATTTCAGCCTGCTAGGCCGCACAACTTGCTGCATGCTTCTGCTGTTGCAAAAGCAGACAGCTGCCGTGACTTTTTTTTTTTACAACAATACTTTAAACTTAAAGGCCCAGATATACTGGAAAGCACAAAAGAAAAGTAAGGATACTTCCCTGCTCCTGGGCCGGTGGAGGGGCTTCGGGCCTACCAAGGGAACCAGACCACTGGCTGTCAGAGGTCCCGGAGTCGCGGGCTGAAGCTCACCAGGAGCATCCAACTCCCCGTTCACCCGGCTCAACCCGAGGGACAACTCTTCTGTAGGACCCTGTCACCTTGGGGAGCAATTTTCCTTAAAACATCCAGTCAGTCAGGACTGCAGGGTTAGCACCTCTACCATCTGCCGGAGATAGAGAAATACTGAGGGACTGCAGGTGGCACTCTCATATATGTAGCAGTGCCCAAAGTTTTGTTCTCTACCTCCATCTGCTAGTAGGGATGAATAAAACCCGCTTGTCTGGACTGATCTGGGTATGTTCAGGAACTGGGCACTGTTGTTTTTCCCTGTGGAGCAGAGAGATGTCATAATAAAACTGTTTCAGTTTAAATCCAGCATGAGACTTGTGCTGTTGCAAAAAGCAGCTGTTATCTGATTACAAGAGGCACAGGAGGTTCAGTTACTAAACTGAGCCAATGGGGAGCCAGCTTCCTACCCAGAGAGAGGTGAGAATGTCAGACCAATCAGTGAGGAGCAAGAAAAAAAAAAAGGCACGAGGCTGTAAAGAAGATCGGAGAGAGGGAGTAGCAGGGGAAGGAAAGCAGAGAGCTGTGTTTGGGCTAGGATCCCTCCTTGGCCTTTGCCCATGGCTTCCAGGAGACAGAGCACAGCAGAAGGAGAGTCCAGGAGCTGAGAGTTTACATCCCCCTCCTGCAGGACCTTGTTCATCTAATTCTACTTTGCTCAGCAGCTGTACAGCGATTCCAGCTGTCTTTCTGGGGCCCAGACTGTTGCATCAGTGAGCTACATGATAAAACCCTGCTGTTTGCTACCAACCAAGTAGGGGCCTACCCTGAACTTCTAAATCCCTGCATCAGGGCAGGGAACCAGCTTGTTTTCCCCTGGTTTGGAGCCTCTATAAGCTTGGGGCTTCCCCAGAGAGAGCCATTACTTTTCAACTTCTACAGCCTGCATTGACTATGATTTAACAACCATTTTCTTAGTTATACCTGGGCCCAAAGTTCTTGTGATTTTTCCTTTTTTTTTTTTTTTTGTATACACTCCTTGGACTGGGGACTAATGAGAGTAACAGTAAATGTTGAGATTACTTACCTGATAATCTCATTTTCCTTAGTGTATGCAGATGGACTCAGAACAAGTGGGTATAGTGTGCTCGTGCTAGCAGTTGGAGACGGATCTGACGTCAGCACGGGTACATATACCCCCACAGGAAGTGAAGCAATTCAGTAATCTTCCTTGCAAAAGCTGTTATGGATATATGTGTACTGATGATCAATGAAAAGAGAAACAGGATTCCCCTGACCGATTGATAGTAGCTGGAGACCGCCAGCAGTCCCAACCAGAAGGCGTCGACACCTGGCAAAGGGGACGTTCTTATGTAAGAAAATGACATGGCCTACCTTGAATCGGTGAAACCCATGTATACCGGCAGCCGGGCGGGATGCTGAGTCCATCTGTCTACACTAAGGAAAATGAGATTATCAGGTAAGTAATCTCAACATTTCCTAGCGTGTAGCCAGATGGACTCAGAACAAGTGGGATGTACAAAAGCTACTCCAGAAGTGGGCGGGAGGCTGCCTGAGGACCGCGTAGGACCGCCCTCGCAAATGCTGTGTCCTCCTTGGCCTGGACATCCAGACGATAAAACCTGGAGAAGGTATGGAGGGAGGACAATGTCGCCGCTTTACATATTTCTGCGGGTGACAGCATCCTAGATTCTGCCCAAGATGCTGCTTGGGCTCTGGTACAATGAGCCTTGACTTGTAGAGGTGGTGACTTCCCGGCCTCTACGTAGGCTGCTCTGATAACTTCTTTAATCCAGCGGGCGATGGTGGGCCGAGAGGCCGCTTCTCCTTGTTTCTTCCCGCTGTGAAGGACGAACAGATGGTCTGTCTTTTGTGCTGCTTCTGTCATTTCCAGATATCTGGGCAGCAATCTGCTGATGTCGAGATGGCGTAGCAAACACCCTTCTTCTGATTTCTTCAAACCCACTGTGGTTGGCAAGGATATGGTTTGGTTGAGGTGAAATTGTGAGACTACCTTAGGCAAGAAGGATGGAACCGTGCGAAGATGGATAGCCTCTGGAGTGATTCTAAGAAAGGGATCACGGCAGGACAGCGCTTGTAGTTCCGAAATGCGGCGTGCTGAACACACAGCCAGCAAGAACACCATCTTCAAAGTGAGAGAACGGAGAGACAGGCCCCGGAGGGGTCTGAAGGTGGATCCTGCGAGGAAATCCAAAACTATGTTGAGGTTCCACAGAGGTACTGGTCACTTCAGTGGCGGACGAATGTGCTTGACTCCTTTCAGGAAGCGGGAAACATCTGGGTGCGTGGCAATAGTCTTGCCCTCCCTCCTGGGACCGTAGCAAGACAACGCCGCCACCTGAACCTTGATGGAGCTGAGGGAGAGACCCTTCTGAAGCCCATCCTGCAGGAAATCCAAAACAATAGGGATTGTGGTCACATGTGGATTGGTGCCATGAGTGTCGCACCAGGCTTCAAATACTCTCCAGATCCTTACGTAGGTGAGGGATGTGGAAAACTTGCGAGCTCGGAGGAGTGTATCTATCACCGGCTCCGAGTAACCTCTTTTCTTCAGCCTAGCCCTCTCAATGGCCAGTAAGAGAGAACTGAGCCGGATCCTCGTGGAGGATGGGACCCTGACGTAGCAGGTCCCTGAGAGGAGGCAGGGGAAGTAGTCTTCTCATGTCCGCGTACCAGGGTCTTCTTGGCCAGTCTGGTGCCACCAGAAGAACTAGGCCCTTGTGATTCTGAATCTTGTGGATAAGGGAGCCCAGCAGGGGCCACGGAGGAAAGGCGTATAGCAGAGTCCCTGGAGGCCATGGCTGAACCAGGGCATCGATCCCGTGAGAGAACGGATCTCGCTTGCTGCTGAAGTATCTGGGTACTTGAGCACTGGACCTGTCCGCTAGTAGGTCCATGTCCGGAGCCCCCACTGATCCACAATCATCTGGAAAGCTGTGGGGGGCAGCTGCAATTCTCCCGGATTTAGGCTTTCCCTGCTGAGGAAGTCTGCCGCGGTGTTGTCCCTTCCGGCAATGTGGACGGCGGAGATGTCCTGGAGATTTGCCTCTGCCCAAGCCATCAGCGGGGCTATCTCTAGGGACACCTGTCGGCTTCTGGTTCCGCCCTGACGGTTGATGTATGCAACCGTGGTGGCGTTGTCGGACATCACTCTGACTGCCCTGTTCCGCAGTCTGTGAGCAAATTGCAGGCAGGCTAACAGGACTGCCCGTGCTTCTAGATGGTTGATGTTCCACCCTGACTCTTCTCTGTTCCACCGCCCTTGGGCGGTGAGTTCTTCGCAGTGTGCTCCCCATCCGCTCAGGCTGGCATCTGTGGTGAGCAGAATCCACGTGGGGGAGGACATCTTCGACCCCCCTGCTCGTGTGGTTGGAATGCAACCACCACCGTAGCTGGGTCCGCACTCTGGCTGGTAGAGGTAGATGCACGGAGTAATTCCGGAAGCGGGGGCTCCATCGAGAGAGCAGGGAGCGTTGTAGAGGTCTCATATGGGCTCTTGCCCAGGGTACCACTTCCAGGGTGGATGCCATGAGACCGAGAACCTGCAGATAATCCCAAGCTATGGGCCGGCTGGCTCCCATCAAGGACCGTAGACGCGTCTGAAGTTTTAACCTTCTCTTGGTGGTGAGACTGACTTTGTCTGCCTGGGTGTCGAACTGGACTCCCAGGTATTCCAGTAATTGGGAAGGCTGTAGGCAGCTCTTGTTTAGGTTGACTACCCATCCCAGGCTTTCCAGAAGGGCGATCACTCTGTTGGTTGCCCAATGGCTCTCCTCTCGTGATTTCGCCCTGATCAGCCAATTGTCTAGGTAGGGATGGACAAGGATTCCTTCCCGTCTGAGCGCCGCTGCTACCACTACGATCACCTTGGTGAAGGTCCGCGGCACCGTGGCTAACCCGAAGGGCAAAGCCCGGAATTGAAAGTGTCGTCCCAGAACCTTGAAGCGTAGGTAGCGCTGATGATCCTTACTAACAGGAGCTTCAAAGTCAAAATCAACAATAAAGAATCACCTTCAACAAATTCTTCGCTGGGTGTTCCCCAAGGATCCTCCCTATCACCCACCCTTTTCAACATTTACCTCCTCCCCCTTTGCCAACTGCTAACAAATCTCAACCTAATTCACTACATCTATGCAGACGACGTGCAAATTCTGATTCCCATCACAGAATCCATCGCTAAATCACTCATGCTCTGGAACAACTGCCTAAAAGATATCACCAGTCTTCTCAACAGCTTAAACCTAGTCCTCAATGCCTCAAAGACCGAACTCCTCCTCATCTCCTCCAACCATGACAACCTCCTCCCACAGACCCACAGCAAGTCCCATCTCACCCACTCTCATGTAAGAGACCTCGGAGTAATACTCGATAATCGTCTCAACCTAAAGAATATGATCAATACTACTACCAAAGACTGTTTCTACAGACTCCAGGTTTTAAAAAGACTCAAACCGCTACTATACTTCCACGATTTCAGGACAGTTCTACAAGCCTTGCTATTTTCTAAAATAGACTACTGCAGCGCTCTCCTCACAGGCCTACCCAGCTCAACCATTAAGCCACTACAGATGATACAGAACGCGGCAGCCAGAATCCTGACCAACACCAAACGTGGAGATCACATTACCCCCATCCTCCGTTATCTACACTGGCTCCCAGTTAACTACAGAATTTTACACAAATCAATCACTTTAATACACAAATCTATTCACAACCACCTACAACTTGATCTCGAATTCCCACTCAAACTTCATACGTCAAACAGACTGATCAGGGAAATCTATAAAGGCTCTCTTCAAGCCCCTCCTACCTAAGCCACGCGCCTCACGTCGACCAAAGACCGAGCCTTCTCAACAGCAGGCCCAGCAATGTGGAACAATATCCCTTCAGACCTCAGACTGGAACCTTGCCTCATTACTTTCAAGAAAAAACTCAAGACGTCAGGGATCTTGGAGCCTGGCTAGACAACAATCTAAACCTAAAAAAGTTTGTAAACAATACCGCAAAGGACTGCTTTTACAAACTGCAAGTCCTCAGAAAGCTAAAACCCCTCCTTCACTTCTCTGACTTCCAGCTAGTACTTCAATCCATCATACTATCTAAGCTCGATTATTGCAACTCCCTCCTTCTCGGTCTACCCTCAAATACCATCAAACCCTTACAAATGGTTCAAAACGCCGCTGCCAGAATACTTACAAACTCTAATAAAAGAGATCACATCACTCCAATCCTTCGTAACCTACATTGGCTTCCTATTAACCACAGGATCCTCTATAAAGTGCTCACAATTATTCACAAAGCAACATACAATCTTGCTCCGATCATGTTAAGCACCCAACTCCAACCTCATACTTCATCCAGACCAATTAGAAGCGCATACAAAGGCACATTGCAAGCCCCTCAGGTAAAATCATCACTGAGCAAAAGAGCACTATCTTCAGGAGGCCCCCACCAATGGAATGCGCTCCCCCCAGATCTAATACTAGAACCAAGTCATCAGGAGTTCAAAAAAAAGCTAAAAACATGGCTTTTCCGTCAAGCCTTCCCAGACATCTAATGCTACCTATTCAAGTCTTTTAACCCAAATCATGAGTTATCTCACTGTTTTTCCTATTACGATTTTTTTCAACTGTACCTTAATTTTTTAGCTCTTTCATCTTTTGTATTTATACTGTGCTCACACTCCATTTACTCTATCTCTTTTATATTTTTTTTCTATATAATATTTATTACTATATTACTATGTTTAATTGGTTATCTATTCTATTTGTTCCATAATTATTGTTAGTTCTATTGTTACCTGTTTTATTGTTCAACTGTTCTATGTAAAGCCCACTACTCTTTTTGGGCATTTAAACGTTGTATGTAAACCGGATTGATTTGTAGTTCCTACAAGAACTTCGGTCTATAAAAATTAAAAATAAAATAAATAAACTTGGCTGTTCCACCAAGCCTTCCCAAATCCTTCTGATACTTATTAGATGATTAACATCTCCTAAGACATATGGACTTGGTCCTCATCTTAATTTCTATACAAACGCTAGTTTCTTAACTAATTAACTAGTACTAACCATATTATTGTGTTGATATTATCTTCTTAACTTCTAACTTCCTAGGCCTTTATTTCCTGCTGCCTAAGCCTCCAAGTTTACCACCCCTGTTGAATATAACTTTGATTCTTCATTTATATAAAAAGTTTTGGTTTTTTCTGTTACAGTTTTTTCCCCTGTTTGATGTAAACCGATCTGATATGGTATTTAACCATGAAGGTCGGTATAGAAAAATTCTAAATAAATAAATAAATAAATAAATAAATAATCCCGATGGATCGGGATATGCAGGTAGGCTTCTGACAAGTCCAAGGCCGTGAGGAATTCCCCTGGCTGCACTGCGGTCTTGACTGAGCGCAGAGTTTCCATGCAAAACCTCGGGACCCTTAAGTATCGGTTGACTGACTTGAGGTCCAATACGGGCCGGAAAGTGCCCTCTTCTTGGGTACCATGAAATAAATGGAATAGTGTCCAGAATCCATTTCCCATGCAGGTACTGGGACTATGGCTTTCAAGGACAGGAGCCTCGCCAGGGTAGCTTCCAATGCTGCCTTCTTGTGGATTGGACACGGGGATTCCACAAACCTGTCCGGAGGGATGTGATGGAAGTCCAGATAATAGCCTTCTCGGATGATGGCGAGGACCCACTGGTCCGACGTAATCTCGACCCATCTGGGGTAGAAGAGGGTTAACCTGCCCCCTATGGCTCCGTCCCCCGGATGGATCGGCTGATTCTCATTGGGAGGCGCAGCCGGGACCTGAACCCGAACCGGCTCCCATCTTGTGCTGCTTGGTCCGAAAGGACTGGTTCCTGGCCTGAGGACGAGGTGCCTGGTAGCGAGTCCTATAGGGAATGAAGCGTTGGGAGCTTCTGCCTCTGGATGGCCTTGGAAAGGCGCGCTGGTTCCTTTTGAATCTGTCTTCCGGCAGTCGAGGTACTGGAGAGGCGCCCCATGTGCTGGCCAATTTATCAAGGTCGCTGTGAACAGGAGAGAGCCCTTAAAGGGCATTCTGGTGAGGCGTGTCTTAGAAGGAGCATCGGCTGACCAGTTCCGTATCCAGAGCTGCCTCCTGGCTGCTACTGAGGATGAGACCCCCTTGGCTGTTGTACGGACTAGGTCGGATGCGGCATCCGTGAGGAACGAGAGAGCTGACTCCATGTCCGCTGCCGGAGCATTGTTCCTGACCTGTGACAAACAGGAACGCGTCACCACTGTGCAGCAGGTTGCGATCCGCAAAGATAGAGCTGCCACCTCAAAGGTCTGTTTCAGGATGGCGTCCAGTCGCCGGTCATGAGGCTCCTTGAGGGCCGCCCCCCCTCAACTGGAATGGTAGTGCGCTTGACCACAGCGCTAACCAAGGCGTCCACCTGAGGGCACGCCAGCATCTCCTTGATTGCCGGGTCCAGAGGGTACATGCCCGTCAGGGCCCCGACCCCCTTTGAATGAGGCCTCTGGCGCAGTCCACTCCAAATCTATCAGTTGTTGTGCTGCTTGCAGGAAGGGAAAATGGCGGGCTGTGGGATGAAGACCCTCCAGCACGGGGTTCTGCGTGGATGCCTCCATGGTACTGGGGCCTGGAATAGCCAACTCCGTCAGGCACTGAGAAACTAGGCTGGAGAGATCTTCCTTGGGAAAGAACCGCCTCATGGTTCGGTATGGCTCCATCCCCGAGGGAAGTTCCCCCTCCTCGGGGGTTCGGACTCGTCCTCTGAAACATCAGGGTCCGCATGAGCCGGGCTGCCCGGAGGCGGGTGCCCGCAATAAGGGCGAGAAGGCCCAGGGGCAGGGTCAGCCGGAGCAGCAGCAGGCCTGGCCAGGAAGCTGACTGCATCTGTACAAAGGCATGGATCCCTTTAAACAAATCCACCCAGGAAATGGAAGCGGTCTCTAGCCGCCTGGTACCAGGTCCCCCGGGATCCCTGGTTGTTCGAGACTGCCCGCTAAGTCCGGGGTGGCCCCTGGGGAACTGTTGACAAATCTCGGTTGAGACTGGTCCTGGCCCGAGGCTCCCACGGCCTCCTCGCATTGGGCACACAGGGAGTCTGGCTCCTCGCTCTGCGTGGCTCTAAGCTGGCATGCTGAGCAGAGGCTGAGAGCTTTCACGCCGGAATCAGGAGGCACCGCCACAGGAGACGCCGGGGCGTTTAAATGTTCCATCGCGGCTTGCGAATGCAAGGCGCCGGCGCTTAATAATAATATGCGCTCAATAATATGTGCTCAATAATATCGGTCAGCAATATACACTTAATGATATACAATATGCACTCAGTAATATGCGGTCAGCAATATACGCTCAATAATATACAATGTGCGCTCAATAATATGCGGTCAGCAATATACGCTTAATAATATACAATATGCGCTCAAATAATATGTGGTCAGCAATATGCGCTCAATAATATACAATGTGCGCTCAATAATATGCGGTCAGCAATATACGCTCAACAATATACAATGTGCGCTCAATAATATGCGATCAGCAATATACGCTCAATAATATACAATGTGCGCTCAATAATATGCGGTCAGCAATATACACTCAATAATATACAATATGCGCTCAATACTATGTGGTCAGCCATCAACAGGCGCCTATAATGGGCGCTCAATACCTGAACAAGGCCTGAACAAGGCCGACAAGATGGCGACCTCCACGGCGTGCCGCATGCGGGCAACGCCGCCGATCCTCATACCTCGGAGACCCAAAAAATAAGAGATATACGCCTTACCTGCTCCACGGCGCTTCCCGGCTAAAACCCGGGCGGTCTCCGGCTGCGGGGGGAGAGGGGAAATACCTTCACCGCAGCGCTTGAGGAAATGCACCCGCTGCCTCTAAGCCGCCAAACTCGTCTCGCCGGGACCGAGGTCTAGACCTCCGAGGGATCACGGAAATCACCCCGGGAACTCAACTGGGGAGGGACCCGAGGGTATCACCGCAGGAGTGCGGGGCTCGTCGTCTGTAGAAATTTAGTAAGTTAGAATGTAGAAAGTAGAAAGTAGTATTGGAAAACACGCTCAGCGAGCGTGCAGGCTCTCCAACTGCTTTGGAGACGGAATTACTGAATTGCTTCACTTCCTGTGGGGGTATATGTACCCGTGCTGACGTCAGATCCGTCTCCAACTGCTAGCACGAGCACACTATACCCACTTGTTCTGAGTCCATCTGGCTTACACCCTAGGAAAACATTCTTTTGTGCACTGGCATGACATTTAGCCTTAAGGTCTTGGGTAACCCTCAGGTTTTCCAGAGGGGCAGTCTGTGCAAGAGAATCCTCAGACTGCTACTGATAATTCAAGTTGCTCATAGCCCTGGTTGACTGGGCAGGTTGCTTAATTTACTAGCAAATATTTGGCCAATTTGTGATTGTCAGGCTTATGGATGCATGCTATTAATAATTATTTTCCCTTCTTTTGCTTTATCATTTCTGTATTGTTCTGTGTACCTGTTCATTGTAAAAGAAGCTAATGTTTACAGTAAAGTGGTGATTTTTGTGCTGTACACTGTTCCCAGGTGTGGAATGAGAACCACAGAGACCCCTAGAAGAGAGGATCAAGACATTTGGATCATTTATCCCAGAGGTGCTAATGTAACCTGCAACCCCCCACTCTGATACTCATACCCACGGGTGCAGGAGGGGGTTTATTCTCCTTGTGCAGCCCCTCTCCCTTGCAGCATAATACTTGAGGGGGTGCTACATTTGTTTTTTTGTCCTACAGCTGACTGATTTTCTTGGTTAAGTGATCGCAGTGGGGCTTTATCTGACAATTAACTTGCATAGATATTACAAACAATGGTAGATAAAGACTTCCAGGCCCATGCTGTCTCTGCCACCATTCCTTGCTTGATCTCTGGTTTTACTCCTCAGTCCCCTAACTATTGAAGATGATCTTTGTCGCTATTGGGCCTTCTAAAGTTTGTCCCCAATGAGTGCTTATTCAAGGCACCTGCTACCATTTCTTGAAGAAATGCTTCCTTATTTGAGTCTTCCCAAATCCAACCTCATATCATGATCCATTGATGTAGACCAGGGGTTCTCAACTCAAATCACTGAGGGCATCGGTGAGCTTTGGTTTGTCAAGGTTACCAAGCTATGCAAAATTAGCCTTATTCTTAGACCATATGTATGCAGATACATCTGATGAATATTGATGATAGATGTGCTGAAAATCAGACCTGTGATCCCCCATTCTAGAATTTCCTTCCTACCAAAAAAAGGTTTGCCTCTTGTGCAGTTTTTATATCTTTTAAAGTATTTAAATATCTCTTTCCTGTCCTTCACCCAGGACACTTTAGCTCTTCTTTCATGAGTTCTGTTTCCTGCATCAGGTTAGTGCAAACTAAGCTAAGGGTGATGTTGCCTGAATGTACAAGTATATTATTGATCGAATTATAGCATCCAAGTTTTGTTTTTGAATAATTTGTAGATTTGGTGCGAGGATGGAGCTTTAAGAGCCATATCTGATCTTGGAAAAAAAATTCCTTGCCTAGCTGTGATGCCTCTTATTGGGCAAAATTAGCCAAAATGTTGTAATACATAAGCTTTTGAGACTACAAAGATGATCTGAAGAAGGGCCAACATGCACTTGGGAGCTTGTAGATGTTCCCGAGTGTTTCTCCAGTTCCATGTGCTAGCAGTAATTATTTCATGTGATGTTTTGAAGAATGCAATGTCTCCACTCTTTTGAGTTTGATTCAGAGTTCCTGATCACTGCAAGCTGAAATGCTATGTCTCTGGGGTGTTTCAAAGAATTACCCATCTCCTGTTTCTCTAAGCCAAAGGGTGGAAATGTCACACCACTAGCAATGAGTGTATCTCTTATTGAATCCTGTCTGTCTTCTCTGGCATTAACTGTGTTCCTGCCTTATTCTATGGGTTGTTTCAGGGCTTAAATTCAGCTGGAGCTGGTTGGCGCTCGGGTACAGTAAATATTTTGTTGAACAGTGCTTACAACACCAGTTAACATTTTCAAACATCACAGGTTGGCTGTGCTGATTTCACATGCACAAGATCAGCATAGCCAACCTACAAGTTTTGAAAATGGGACGCTATTGGTGCTGACATTGTGCAGGTGGCAAGAGAGTCATGTGGCAAGAGGATTGTATTCCACCCCCCCACTTCCCAGAATCAGCTTGATTGTGCAATTACCCCTCCCCGCCCTTGCAGATTCCCTCCACCCCATGGTAGTGGCCCGATTGTATAGGAATCCACCCCTTTTCCCCACCCAGGCATGACCTAATTGCACCCAGCAATTTTGGGGTGGGGCTCTAGGACATAATTTAAGCTATGAGTTTTTGCTTTGGTCAGTGCTTGCTAAAACTATCAGGATGCAGGATTCTGTGCAGACTGTGATAACCTTTATTGAATTATCGGAAGAACTGGCCAAAGATTATGAACATGAGCTTCTTGGAATACATAGGCCCCATTCTTTGAATGTTACATGTCAAGACATAGAATTTCTAGTGGTCTCATCTTTTGCAGTTTTTGGCTCAATAGTTTCTTCCTATTCTCTCTGGATTTTCCAGCTCAGAACTGGTCTGTATTGGTCAAAGGCACCACGAGCCTTCTTTTGCAGTCATCTGTGATATTTTCTGCTTTTTGATATGCTTCCAGAGGCCTAGACTTGACCCCTGCTTGGACCTGACCTCCAGAGTCTAGTACAGATGCACCAATAGGTGTCCCCAGTAAGAAATGGCTGAGACTCCCTCACCTAAGGGCTGTGAATGGTTCCTGCACAGCATTCCCACTCTCCAGCCCCGACTGGCCTGGGAAGTAAAAACCATGCCTGGGAATCGAAGCCAGGTCACTGCCATGGAGCCACCAGACTAACCCGAGGTCAGATCTTTCTTAATGTATAACTTTACTTATGAAAGTGATCCTTAACTTTTTAAGCATTTGCCTTTTTATTGTATAATAGGCTTGCAAAATAATTTGCTTCATTCATCTGTGAGTCTCCTTGTAATCTGCCTTTTCTGAGTGAAACCAGAGAGCTCATCACAGGCTTCCCCTGGGGTTATAGAGCCTGTGATCCTTGGCAGAGTCAGGAGTTTGCTGGCTGGTTTCCATCCAGCAGAGTCACATTTATCTCCCCCTCCCCCTCCCTCGCCACCCCTTTACGGAAAGACAGAACAGGGTGTGCAACCTTACACAAACGTGCAGAAAAGAATCTGGGAATGCATTTTGAAATCCGCATTGTAAATTAAAGAGCTGCTGTAGAGCAAGAGATGCCAGAAATGGGGTGTGACAGGGAGTGAAAGAGAAATTTAGAATCCTAATTTCAGACATGGGTACCTTCCTGGGTTGCTGAGGCCAAGGGAGGGGAGGAAGCTTTCCATAGTCCATGCCACAGAAGACATAGTTACAAAGACAGTCTCAGAAAAATGTGTTTTCTTTTTCCTGTTTTACATTCCTCGGGTAGTATTGAAATATGATCTTTTTTTTTTTTTATCCCTGGCATTTCTCATAGTTACAAAGTTGGTTATGGCTACAAGAAGCCCAGAAGGCTGTTAAATGATTGCCTAACAGCTCTCCATATGCAGTAATCCAGTGGAAGGCAGAAAACAAAAACCTCTGTGCATCTGTAGTCAATTTTGCAACTGTGAAAATAATCCTGACTCCAAATATGGTGATTGTGTCAGAATCCCTGGCTTAGCATGTTTCCCTCATACCCACTAAGATTTTTTTCCATAAGCATTGTCCAATTTTTGGGATTGATTTAGTGTTGTAGCCATAAATTCCTTCTACTGGCAGCATCTTTTATAGATTCACCTCGCATGCGATTGCTTTGTTTTGGTTGTCCTGTAACTTATACTCGCCTCCCTTTCTGGCAGTGCTCCTGTTCGACCTCAGGGCATCGTTCATAATTTCATCCTTTTGATGTCACAGTGTGCAAAGGAGTCAATTTTCCAAAAGTTTAGGATTCTGATTTAGAGAGTGAGGTGCCTAAATCAGCCCCTTTCAATATTGACTAGGGTGACCACCTAAATATGGGTTTTTGACAAGCAGAAGGTTGTGAAGTAGAGTTACTGCTTAGCACTTATTTTCAGCAGTAGACATCTCATTTAGGTCTAGGCAAATGAACTGCAGGCCTAAATTAGGTGATTTAGGGATATTTTCAGATGAAAATCCACCTAAATTTAGGAGTCTGAAGCTGAGCATTTTTGACCCCAAAACAGTTGGTTTAGGGTCAGGTGGAAGCAAACATCCTTATTGCCAGCAGCAGCATAGAGGAATCACATTTTTTACAATATTATGTAGTGTTTGGCAGTTCCAGTCATCCATTCTCAGAATCTCCATCTTGTCTCTATTAAATACTTTCTCTAAATGATTACTGCTGCTTGTTCTCTCTTCCTGTGCCTCCTCCTGGTCTGTTGCATCACCTGAAGTGCATTTTGGGTTTATGAGGTACTAAGTATGTTTCCCATAGAAACACAACTAGATATACTAAGCTTTTCCATAGACACAAAATGGACCAACAAAAGAATACAGAAAGAGTAGAGGCAGTCCAGAGAATGGCCACCAAAATGGTTCAGGATCTGCACCAAATCCCCATGAGAGGAGTAGGCAACTCCGGTCCTCGAGTATTGCAAGCTGGTTTTGTTTTAGAATATCCACAAATGAGATGCATGGATATTCAGTGTGGCTATCTTAAAAATCCAACTGGCTTGTGGCTCTTGAGGACCAGAGTTGCCTACCACTGTGTTAAAATTTGCGGCTAGCGGAAGAGTCCTGCGAGCCACAGCACTCACCCCAGACAGCCGCCAATGCAAGCGGGCCTATCTTTGCGGCTGAGATACCTCCACCAGTCTCCCCTGCCATGAGCCTCACTAGGCGCGCACGCATGCTGCTGGACTCAGGTTAAAAACCCCCATGGCGGGAACTCTACAAGGGGTGCTTCCCAATGATGTCAGCACCATCCTGCTTTTAAGCCCAGCTCTCTCCTAGACATTGTCTCAGCAACGGGTCTCCTGCCTTGCAGTGCAAATTGCTCTAGATCTGGTGTTCTGCGTTTCTGGTTCCTGTCATTCCTTGTTCCTGGTTCTGTACTGGATGAGGCAGAGTCCTGGAGACCCGGGCGCCAATAGGAACCAAAGTCTGACAGGGGGCGCCCGAGCAAGAACAGGCCGAAGCCTGAGAGGACCAGTCCAGGGCGAACACAAGGGGTGCGTCGTAGAACAAGCTGAAGTCAGGCCAGGCGGCAATCAAGGAGCGGTGGCAAGGCAAGGCAAGGCTGAAGTCAAGTCCAGGAGAAAAGCAATAGTGAGGTCGGACAAAGCAGAGGTCTGGACTAGGAGATGATCAGTAGCTTAGTCAGACGAAGCAGAGGTCTGGACTAGGAGATGATCAGTAGCGTAGTCAGGCAAGGCAGTGGTCGGGTCCAGGAGATCAGTCTGTAAGGAAAGCCAAGTAGCAGGAACACAGGAACGAAGACGACGACAAACCAGGAACTCGCAGGATCAGGAACACAAAGGAAACACCAGGAGGCAAAGAAGTACACGACCAGCATGGAGGCCTGTTGCAAAGGCGACTAACATGGGGGCTGAGCCTGCCTTATATACCAGAGCTTCAGCAAACTCATCAATCCGGGCCGCAGCCAAGTTCCCGCCGCGGGCTCTTTAAAGGCAGCAGAGATGCACGTGAGCCTAGGGAGGGGCGCAGCGCTGGATGGTGGCATCTCTCCGTGGACCACGCAGAGAGGCCCGCCGCGGAGCACAGGAATCAGTAGCAGAATCAGGAACCCCAGGGACAGCCTGGGGACTAAGCCGGCGGCCTGCAGCCGCAAGGGAAGTGGAGCCAGACGCTGGATTTGGCAGCAGAGGGTAAGAGGGCCTGGCCATGGGCCTGCTGTGGCTGGCATACGCAACAAAGTTAAAGATTGTTTTACTAGTTTTTAAGTTGTTATATTTTAATTTCTCTCCCTGGGTGCATGCCATTTTAAAGTTTCATGTCCCCCCATGCACACTGCATTCAGCTAATTGCAATCTACTAGAAGTTCCACCTTTTAGAAGTGTCCACTTATTCGAGGCACGAGAGCGTGCTTTCTCAATTATTGCTCTTTATCTGTGGAATGAGCTTCCTAATGAAATTAGTTCAGTAACTTGTGTCTCTGGTTCAAGAAGGCAGTAAAGACACACTATTTCAAAAAAGCTTTTAATTATATGTTGTAATTCGTTCAATTTTACAAGATTGGTGCAAATACAGTATTGTTGTATAATCAAAAAATTTTAAACCCCAAGATTTCTGCAGACACTGTTGTGTACTCAAGATACTCATTTTAATGTAGATGGCAATCTTTGGCGGCACATGGGTCATGCTTTGTTTATAGATGTATTTTCCTGTTTTAATTTTTATAGATGTGTTTATGAATACTTTGTATATATTGATACTCTATATATATTTGTAAATTTTGCTCATAAGTTTGTTTGATTAGTTCCCGCCTTTATCTCCCCTCCTCGTTTGTTCATATGTTAATTCGTTATATCTGTTCGTTGTAAATCGCCATCCCAGGCGCCCGTTTCAGTTACACTGTAAACCGATGTGATATCCCTGATGAACGTCGGTATATAAAAATTTTAAATAAATAAATAAATAAATAAATAATTATGTTTTGGCATTTTATGATTGTCTAATTTCTTTGATGCTATATGATATTATATGATATTAGGGATGTGAATCGTTTTAGGACGATTAAAATTATCGTCCGATAATTTTAATATCGTCTTAAACCGTTATGGAACACAATACAATACAGATTCTAACGATTTATCGTTATAAATCGTTAGAATCGTGAGCCGGCACACTAAAACCCCCTAAAACCCACCCCCGACCCTTTAAATTAAATCCCCCACCCTCCCGAACCCCCCCCCCCAATAACTTAAATAACCTGCGGGTCCAGCGGCGGTCCCGAACGGCAGCGGTCCGGAACGGGCTCCCGCTCCTGAATCTTGTCGTCTTCAGCCGGCGCCATTTTCCAAAATGCGCCGAAAATGGCGGCGGCCATAGACGAAAAAGATTGGACGGCAGGAGGTCCTTCCGGACCCCCGCTGGACTTTTGGCAGTCTCGTGGGGTCAGGAGGCCCCCCACAAGCTGGCCAAAAGTTCCTGGAGGTCCAGCGGGGGTCAGGGAGCGATTTCCCGCCGCGAATCGTTTTCGTACGGAAAATGGCGCCGGCAGGAGATCGACTGCAGGAGGTCGTTCAGCGAGGGTTCCGGCGCCTCGCTGAACGACCTCCTGCAGTCGATCTCCTGCCGGCGCCATTTTCCGTACGAAAACGATTCGCGGCGGGAAATCGCTCCCTGACCCCCGCTGGACCTCCAGGAACTTTTGGCCAGCTTGTGGGGGGCCTCCTGACCCCCACGAGACTTGCCAAAAGTCCAGCGGGGGTCCGGAAGGACCTCCTGCCGTCCAATCTTTTTCGTCTATGGCCGCTGCCATTTTTCGGCGCCATTTTGGAAATGGCGCCGGCTGAAGACGACAAGATTCAGGAGCAGGAGCCCGTTCCGGACCGCTGCCGTTCCGGACCGCCACTGGACCCGCAGGTTATTTAAGTTATTTGGGGGGTGGGGGATTTAATTTAAAGGGTCGGGGTGGGTTTTAGGGGGTTTTAATGTGCCGGTTTTTCGATTTTTCGATTTTTAACGATTTTTAACGATTTTTCACGATATTTTACCCCCCCAAACGGCAACAATACGATTCCCTCCCCCTCCCAGCCGAAATCGATCGTTAAGACGATCGAGGACACGATTCACATCCCTATATGATATAGCAGAAGTGAACACATAACACCCATACTAAAACACTTACACTGGCTCCCCATCAGATCCAGAATCATTTTCAAAGTGCTAACTATAACACACAAGAACATCCATTCACAAACGTCGCTAGATCTAAGCCTTCCACTTCGTCTACACGAGTCTTCAAGACCAATCAGAAACAGATACTTAGGCACCTTACACGTACCTTCAGCCAAGTCCTCACTCAAGAAACGTGCATTCTCAACTGCCAGCCCCTTCATTGGAATGCCCTCCCCACGGACATTCGCCTCGAAACGTGTACTCGAACATTCAAAAAGAAACTCAAGACCTGGCTCTTTACAAAAGCCTACACTTAAAGGTCTAGCTCAGAACCACATCCCAGAACTTGAATCATTCTCGCTTTTATAATCATATCAAACAACTCCTAATTTTTATCCTTGGTCTCACAATTCCAAATCATTAATTATTTGAGCAGGCTACACCAATACCTCTTAATCCAGATGTAACCTCAGTTTTTGAAGTCTTCACTCCTATAGAAATAACCGCCAGTTCTTATTTACTTAACCCTATTCTGTAGACATAAACTTTTCATGAAGACTGTAATCTGTAAGCACCTGTATTTATTATAAGAATTTGTATTTACTATTTATATTCATTATTTAGCTATTAACATTGTTCTGTTACCACTTGGTACTATTTCTCTCCTTTACCTCAAACTCTAAGTTCCTACTAAGTTAGACATGTTATTTATACCCAATCGTTGGATGTAATTGTATATTTGTTTAATTGTTCACTCTGTTTGATGTAATTTTTTGTTTCTTGTTCTGTGTAAACCGAAGTGGTATGCACTAGTGCATGAACTCCGGTATATAAAAGCCTTTAAATAAATAAATAAATAAATAAATAAATAAATAAATATTATGATGCATTTATGTGTGGTATATATGATTTTCAAATAAATAAATAAATAAAATTCAGCAAATGGATGGAATTTCAACACAAAATTAACTTAAGTGGGATTCCCTTTGTTTACGTTTATCCAGTTGAGGGATGTCCTAAATAAAGAGGAGCTAAGGGAGTTTATGATGAAAGCTTTGAGAATGTTGGAAAGGGTGATATTTCAGATGTGAATTCTAAAGGTAGGATAAGCAGAATTTACAAGGCGATGATGTGGTCTGAGGATGCATCAGGCCTGAGTATTTGGGACAAGTGGGACAGAGAGATGGGTAAAACTACAGAGCCTGAGGAATGGGATCAAATAACTGAAGTTATTTGGAAATGTTTCACTGTTTGTGGGTACAGTTGAACAGTATGAGAGAGCATTTAACTCTGGTGCAGCTGAAAGCTAAAGAAGAATTACGATCGGATGGATGTTGGGGACTGTGTGGGAACAGAGGAGAGTTATGTCTCATTATTCAAGATTTTGGGGTTAAAGGGGGCATTAAATGAATGCTTGAGTTCTCAGCACCTCTGGATCCTAGGATTTTCACACTCTTCTACTGGCTTCAGGAGCTTAAAGAAGAGTGCAAAGCAAACGTAATTAAAAAGCTCATATTAAGAGGCAGAAGAGTAGTTCTTAAAAACTGGAATAAAAGACGTGGTCATTTGAGTGGCTGGTGAAATGTAGAGGGAAATACATATTTACTGGATGAAGAATGGAAAGAAAGTTAGAACTTTTTGGGAGGACCCTGCTGATATTGAAACTATAATATGGGAAGTGGTGGGGAGGGATGAGGAAGAATGGTAAGATGAGAATAACTTGGTTTGATTAAACAAGGAGAAAAAACGTGGTAAGGTGCGCTATTTGCTATTTTCTAAAAGTGAATATTGCATGGAATTGTATGAAAAATTCAACACTGTTTTAGGATTTCTTGATTAGTTTAAAATTTAAATTAATAAGAGATTTATACATTAGAAGGAGAGTTTAGAAGAGATTCCCTTTAGGAAGAAGGAAAAAAGAAAAATGTTTAAAATGTGTAGCTGCAAAGCTTGGCATGCATGAGAAACACTGTTGCTATGATGTTTGTCTTTATTGTTTATTATTAAAGTGATACATCCTTGTGTGGCCGGATAACTTTATAACCAGATATCTTCAAAGATATCCAGTAAAGTAGCACTGTAAAACTGAAAAAGAAAAAAAGTCCTTTGTGGGCTTTCAGCCCGAGTCTCACCCCGGTCTCCACAACCCCCAGTTCTCATGTTCAGTGCTTATCAGGGCCTCAGCAGGATGAGGCTCCCACCTGCCTCCTCCACCTCTGGAACTTTTCACAGGGACCTCTGGATCTGGAAATAAAAGTGCATAGCGAGGACTGGCTCAGTATTTGGGGCTGCTGGGTGACATCACAGCACAGCCTTGGTATTTTATAACAGTGTTGTGGAGTAATGTTGTCAACTGAATACAAGTTGCCATAAGTGACTTTTGGGTTTTTTTGGGGGGGAAGGGGTTGTCTTACAGCTATCACCTTACCTCAGGAAAGTGAACAATTTAATCCAGTCCCTCGTTTCGCTCCATTGCAGATAGGGAGTTGTAGTTCTGGTTTATTTAGGACCCAGGCAGGGCGCACATTAAGCCAAGGGAGTCTAAAGCCTGATATTAAACAATCTAAGCTGGCCCCTCTGTCTGTAGCTGTCTCAGGATGCTGTATCTCCATGTTAAAGTTCTTTTGTGTGTCTATAAAGTGTGCTAAAGAAAATAGAGCAGTGGTTCTCAGTCTGGTTTTCAGGATTGTAAAGGGGGTATACACAAGAAAACCACAGAATACCTTAAGGCAGTGGTTCTCAACCTTTTTTCGGCCGGGACACACCTGACAGATGGTTTTCAGTGAACATGTGACCATCACGGGGCTATATGTAAACATAACTCTGCATCCACGGGAGCCCCCTTGACCCTAATAATGGATGCAGAGCATTACCCATAGAACTCACCATGCAAAAAAAAGATATTCTGTTCTGATGACATCTCAGTAAAAGCAAAACAACTCCCTTTACTACCAGGCACAATAGCCCTCCTTATGAAAAGGCAATAATTTACCACTAATGCATATCCTATTGAGAAAACACAACAAATAAAATTGATACAATTGCCTACATGCTAGTAAAATACCTCACCTTGATCACACACACAGAATAGACCTTCATCAAGTACAGAAAGACCACACATTATAAATATGGAGACAAACTGGAATGGAAAACCAAAAAAAGCCACTCTGCATGCAGTGCAAACCTGGAGAAATGGAAGAGAAATAGCATCTAACACAGTCCCAGGATCTGCAATAATGCACAGAAATTAATCTGCACAAAGTTACACCTGCATTATGGAAACACATAACAACCCTATCTATGAAAAGGCAACACTACAAATATTAAATCAGGTCCTAAACATTAATACACCTCCTATTAGGAAAGCAGAACAAGCCAAGATGCTATAGATCAGGATGGGAACTCTTTCTCTAAACAACCTACCCCTACAACGCTCCCAACCATCTCTCCCAAAGTCAGAAACCTAGGGGTAGTCATGGGACACTCAATTGAGCTTCAACGGCTTCATTAACAACACAATAAAGGAGTGCTACTTCAAACTTCAAGTATTAAAAAGACTAAGACCCCTCCTTCATTTTCAAGATTTCAGGTCTGTCTTACAAACGATCATTTTTTCAAAAATCGATTACTGCAATGCTCTTCTTCAAGGCCTTCCAGACAACCCCATTAAACCTCTCCAGTTGCTTCCGAATGCAACTGCAAGGATACTCACAAAGTTTAACAAAAAGGACCACATAACACCCATCCTTAAGAAGCTCCATTGGTTCCCAGTCAAATTCAGAATCCTCTACAAGCTTTTAGTAATCACCCACAAAGCCATTCTTAACATCTCTCTGCTGGACCTATCGACCCCCCTGCAACTTCATACATCAACCCGTCCTCTGAGATTAGCGCAAAGAGGGACTCTTAGAACACCTACATTCAAAACCTCCTTTAGTAAAAGAGCCTTTTCCACCGCAGGCCCCAAACAGTGGAACCTGCTCCCACCGGACCTTAGGCTGGAACAATGCCCAATTACATTCAAGAAGAGACTTAAGACGCTACTATTCAGACAAGCCTTCCCATAACACTTGTCCTTGCCTCATTCTCCACGGACCTTCTCTTCCTAAGCTCAGATGCCTAAGCACTTTTTCTTCCTCTGCCTAAGCTATTTAATATATGTATATTAGTTTCATTAAATCTATGGTAACCCTCCCCCCACCCACCTTCCTACCCCCCTTCCAACCCCCTTCCAATCCCTCATTCCTACCCCCTCCCTCGGAATACCTTGTTACCCCAAAAAGCCAACTCTTATCAGTTCTTACCAGTTTTGACACATTACTCCCCATGCTTAAGCTGTATCCAAGTTTTTCTCTCCCCTTGTTCTATGTAAGACAACTTTGTCACTGTTTTTTTATGGTTGCAATGTAAACCGGAGTGATAATTAACTCTGTTATTTTGAACTTTGGTATAGAAAAGTTATAAATAATAATAATAATAATAGATCCCCACACAGAAATAATTGTAAAACTATATTAATAAATGTTTCAAAACAGCTGATGAACAGAATAAGGTCAAACAAAACTCATAAAAATTATTAAAAATTGTCCAAATATCAATAAAATATTTCAAAACAGCAGACACATCACATAATACTCAATAATTAAAATGGCATTCAGTCAAGAAAAATAAACTTAAAATGCCACCTTTACTTACCTTCTCCAGCAACTCTCCTACTCCTTTCCCTTGAAAGCACATACCAGGTGCAGTAGCGGCTACTGAAGCTCTATCCTCACGGTCCTCTTCTTAGGACCACAAGTGTCTCTCACCACACACACCCCCCCCAATATAACCCTACGACCAGTCTCTGTCTCACACACAGACACAGTCAACCTCCCTGCCAGTCTTATCTCTCTCTGTGTCTCACACATAGCCCAGTCACCTCCCTGCCCAGTCTCTGTCTCTCACATGCACCCCAGTCACCTCCTTGCCCAGTCTCTGTCTCTCTCACACACCCCAGTCACCTCCCTGCCCAGTCTCTGTCTCTCACAAACACCCCAGTCACCTCTCTGCCCAGTCTCTGTCTCTCACACACACACCCCAGTCACCTCCCTGCCCAGTCTGTCTCTCACACACACCCCCCAGTCACCTCCCTGCCCAGTCTCTATCTCACACTCATTTTGCTTAGAGCCCCAATGCTGTGTTCCCCTTTAATTTCGTAGTGGCAGATTTCCCAGGGCTGCCGCTGCCTTCTCAGCTGCACTGAAGCAGCAAACATTTATTTTAGAAAAATATGCCACAGCACTCAGGCCATTCTTCTGGCTGTAGGGATATCCCTAGGCTCTCGTGGCCCCCCCATCTGCCTGCTTTTACGGACGCTGGGAGCACCAATTGCCCCATCTGTAAGCAGCATGGCTGAGTGCCACTTTTACTTTAAACGCAGTTCTGCCGCGCTCACTGTTGCATCGGGGGGAATCCCCGGAGCAACTGGCCTCTTTGTGCTTGCGACTCACTGCTGGTTTGGGGAATCCCTACTCTAACATGGTTCCCTGCCGCTTTGGAAGCGGTAAATCCTGGCACGGCTGGCCTCTTTTCTTTTGTGGCTCGCCGCTGTGTTTAATTTCAGCACTTCCACGTGGCAGTCACAGGGTCGGGCTTCTTCACCGTCACGGGCCTGGACACTGCCACTCCTCCCAGCCCCCGTCAAATCACCCCACCCCCGCGCTGTGAGATGCCCCCTTCTTCCTGCCCCACCGGCCAATCAGCGGCTTCCTCCTCCCACTGGCAGGAAGAAGGGAGGAGTCTTCCGATTGGCCTGTGGGGGCAGGAAGAAGGGAGGAGTCTTCTGATTGGCCTGTGGGGACAGGAAGAAGGGAGGAGGCCTCTGATTGGCCTGCGGGAGCAGGAAAATATAAAGGGAAGTATAACTGGGACTTTGGGACACCGGGAGCCGCGTGCTTGGCGACACATTGGTGTGTCATGACACACTAGTTGAGAACTGCTACCTTAAGGGTCCAGATCCAGAGATCTGGCCTGGTAGACCTTAAGCCCAGATAACAGGGAATCCTGGACCGGGAGGAGGCCCATGGGAAGGGGTATATCTAGCCAGACATGGGGGTGGTGGGGAATCAACAGGAGACCCCAGGGAAAAAGGTAGAAACTTAGGCCCAAACCAAGAGGCTGCAAGTTGTGATACTGCTTCTCTGTTTAGAAGCTGCAAAGATGCGCAGAGCTGTTTGCTGTAAATTACTGACATTATGAATATTCAGCCAGAGCCTAGCCTGTGTCTGTAATTCTCTGGCCATTCTGACCATACACAGTGCCACATATGTTAGTTTGGGGATCTTTGAGCTAAGCTTGCACTGCCAGAAACCCATGCCAAATATTTATGTATTTATTTATTTATTTGTTTTATATACCGACATTCAAACATGGGTATCACATTGGTTTACATAATAACTTGAGTGATAATGTGACAACAGGTCATATTATCTTTACATTGTAACTTGTAAGAAAAACTGCCTGAACGTACTGCTTTATCATTATAACTATATAATTTTAACAGTATAACTTTATAACTTTAGATGACAAATGCGACTTGATTAACAATTATGACTGCCAACATTATTGTAACTTGAAAAACTGCTTCTATGTATTGCTTTAATCTTAATATTGTGTTCTGTTGTACCTGTTTAACATTGAAAATTGAATGAGAAATGCGACTTAATTAACATTGTGACTGCTAGTGTTATTGAGTCAATGAGGACCTGTGGTTTGGGAGTTTTGAGATTTCTAGTGGGTTATGTGCTGGGTTGGAGAGCGGTTGTTTGGGATGGATCCCAGTGGCGAGGGTTAATTGTTGGCGGGGTTGGCTTTTTGGAAGAGCCAGGTTTTTAGTGCTTTCTTGAAGTTCTGTACTGAGGGTTCTGTCCAGAGGTTTGCTGGTAGTTTGTTCCAAAGTGCAGGGCCTGCAATTGAAATTGCATGTTGTCATGTTGAGGTGAGGTGGGCCTGTTTGATAGAGGGAATGGTTAGGAGTTCAGTGTTTTTAGAGCACAAGTTTCTTTGAGAGATATATGGATGAAGGGTGTCCTTTAGCCAGTTTCGTTGTTGATGGATTTGTGCATGAGGGTGAGGGCTTTATATTGAATTCTGTGGATTATGGGGAGCCAGTGGAGGTCTTTTAGTATAGGGGTGATGTGTGTGGAGTGCTTGCTGTTTGTTAGTGAGGGATCTGGCTGTCGCATTTTGCAGTAGCTGGAGGGGTTTGAGGGTGGAAGCTGGGAGTCCGAGGAGAATAGAGTTACAATAGTCAAGTTTAGATAGGATGAGGGCCTGGAGTATTGATCAGTAGTCTTGAGAGAGAAGAAGGGGTTTGATTTTTTTAAGGACTTGTAGTTTGAAGTAGCCCTCTTTTAATATTGTATTGATGAAGGTTTTCAGATTGAGCTCAGAGTCTAGTGTGATGTCTGGATCTCTTACAGTTGCAGTGGCTGCCTGGGAGAGGGATTTAAACAGGCTAAGGAGAAAAACTTTGACTGCAGAGAGGGAATTAACAGTGAGTCAGTGCTGAACAGGCAAGGTTTGGTTTTCAAGAAAAAAGAAAGAAAAGGGGAAGGCTTCTTGTGCAGGTGCTTGGGAGCAGCACAGAGCCTTTCACAGATTCACTGGGTAACCTGGACCAATAAGCCAATATGGAGTGGGTGATAAAAGGCTAGAAGCAACTCCAGAAAGTCATTCAAAATCAAAACCAGATTCTACCACTTCCACATGTAAAAATGTTATTACTAATGTAAATACCTATACCTAATGTTATTCTCTCCCTTTTCTTCTCTCCTCCCAGTTCTATTACCTTGTTATTTGTAACTGCTTCCTTCTACACAAATAGGTTATTGAATTGTTCACTGTACACCCCTGTTATATGTAAACCGGCATGATGTGTTTGCAACATGAATGCCGGTATATAAAAATTTTAAATAAATAAATAAATAAATAAATATATGAACAATTCACTCTGCTGCAAGCTGCCACGACCTAGGTGAATCCGCCACCTTCCATCCTATTTAAGATGAAAGCAGGGGAGGACCCAAAGATCTTCTTGAGAAACTTTGAAAGGACCACCCACATGGCGGGTTGGCCAGAAGCTAACTAGAACACATACTTGTTGAAAGAGCCAGGTTTTAAGTCTTAACTTTCAGAAAAAGACTTAAAACCTGGCTCTTTCAACAAGCCTTCCCTGAACCACCAGACAATCACTAGTCGGCCTTCATTCCTACCCGGTCTGGCACTTCGTTTCTCAAAGAAAAAATAAATGGACTCTGAGACATTCAGGTTAAAGCACCGTCCTTAAGTTTTTAACTTGTACACTCTATGGTAAAATTTCTTTTACCGGCCTATCTTCTTTCCAGCTTGTTGCAAGCTTCCAAGTTCTCTCCCCCTGTTGATTGTAACTTTGACTTATTCCTACTTATTGTTATCTTTCATTTACGTGAATTTGTTACTCTAGTTTTTTCCCTTTTTTCCCTTTGTTAAATTGTAAACCGATCCGATATGGTAATTTACTATGAAGGTCGGTATAAAAAACTGTTAAATAAATAATAAATAAATACTTGGCAAATTTGCTTACAGGCAAAAGCCAAGTGGCCTTTGAAGCAGCTAATCCGGAGGGAAGTCAAGACCGCCATCCTAGAAAGGCAGGATATATTTCATAAACCTTCCAAGAACAGTTCCAGCGGGGCATGATACAGCAGGGAAAGTCCCTGAAACCTATTCCACCGACTGAAAGTTTCTGAGTGGAAATGGCTGTAGCCTGAGGCAAAGACCAGCCTTGAAGTAGCTGCTGGAACAGTTCCTAGATGTGCTCAATTGGCCAATGCGGAACTGGGTCTGTTGGCACTCCAGGCTCACTTTGGAAAAAGCATTAGACGTGGCAGATGCCTTCCACCAGGCCCAATTAATGCCTGATGTAGTATGGAAGGTAGAAAGGCTGTCCACCAGGCCAATGGTATAGTAATGAAAATGTGTTGGGGGGAGGGGTCCAGCAACAACTCTATGAAGTGGATAATTCAGGGTCTGGATCCAGTCCACATGCCATACCCTCTCCCACTTACTTTAACTGTGGAAGGAGAGATCAATTGACCAGATACTGTTTGGTATGATTGAAACAGCTGGCAAGAGGCTAAAGTCCAATGGACAAAGGAAACTCTCCAAAGCAAAGTCAAACCTCAGGTCGAAAGAAAAAGGGGTTTTGGAGAGATTCATACAACCAGTAATAAGGGTATAGATACTTTCTCCCTTTGTGTGGGGCATGGACATGAGGAAGATGACTTCCGAATGGTCCTTCAAGTGCTTAAATTCTCCAAACTGGACTACTATAACGCCCTCCTGCTTGGCCTCCCAATATCCACTCTCAGACTGCTGCAGCTACTCCAAAACGCAGCAGCAAGACTACTCACAAACAGTAAAAGATCGGACCACATCTTACCTATCCTTAAAAACCTACACTGGTTGTCCATTCAATTCAGAATCCAATACAAAGTCCTCACCCTCATTCACAAAGCTCTTTACACTGACAACTTCAACTGGATGAACATATCCCTCTACTTCCATGACCCACAAAGGAACCTCCGCTCCAACAACACCGGACTCATCCCAATCCACTCTCCAAAAGCAATTCACCTGACCACAATAAGAGAACGCACTCTATCCGTAGCCAGACCTACCCTCTGGAATAACTTACCAACACAGGTAAGACTGGAGACAACAACGCAAGCCTTCAAAACAAAACTAAAAACATGGCTTTTCCAAAAAGCCTTCACAACAAACGTTTAATACCCATTTCCGAGGACATCACACGATAGGATAACCCTTTGGACATACAGTTACAACTCAACATTCATGTTACCTTACAACAAGATACCCCACAAGATGTAATATCATGACAGTATTTCATTTAATCTCCTTTATAAGAATTTAATTTCAGAGCCATAATAACAAAACTCTACGTAGGCCATGCTCTCATTACTGTTACAGTCTAATCTCCTTTGTAAGAAATAAGTAAGTTTAAAGTTACAATACTAAATAAGAATTGATAACAATGCTAAATATGAACTAAATACGGTGAAATAAGAGTTAATTACAATGTTCAATACATTTTTACTGAAGTTATAATGCAGTTACAAACACAATATTAAATAAGAACTTGATGTTATAATGTACGACAAGAAGGCCTCAACTTCTTGAACACAGCTACAATATAAACTGATGTGATATTCTATATTGAACACCGGTATATAAAAAACAAATAAATAAATAAGATGCTGCCCATATGGAAAAGAAGAACCCTTAGGAGGAATGGCAAAGTAAATGGGAATCACCCAGGCGGGGCATGATTTACTGTAAGACAGAGGACCACGCAGAGTGGGAGCATAAGCTAGAGGAACAGTGCAAGAAGAAAAAAGTTGCGGAGAACGGCCTCTCAGCACAAGAACTCTCTAAAAAAAAACTCTGGCAAAGATGTGGGCAGATTGGATGGAGATGAAGTGTATTCTTATCTGCCAACATTTTCTATTTGGCAGTAATTGTCTGTGGGGAGATGCTTCTGGGTTTTAGTGACTATACCTGGGAACTTTGGATTTCTGGTCAACCTGAGATCAGCACTGATTATCAAGTTCCTGGAGGAGAAGTCCATTACCTGCTATTAATCAAGTTGACTTGGGGAATACCCATGCTATTACTGGCATCAGTAGCATGGGTTTCTACTTAGTGTTTGGGTACTTGCCAGGTACTTTTAGCCTGGATGGCCACTGTTGGAACAGGATGCTGGGCTTGATGGACCCTCGGTCTGACCCAGTATGGCAACTTCTTATGTTCTTACTTACCACACTGTTTCACAGTTTCTCTCTCTCACTCTCTCCCTTCCTTCCCAGATCTGACCCCCAGCATTCTTTCCTCTTCATTGACTTCAGGCCTGACCTGCACTAGCCTTTAACTCTCCCACATGTTCATCTGCAGGTGCCTCGTGGGCCCACGTTGGCCAGCATGACTTGTCCTTTTTCTTTGCACTGTCTGGGTTGATGGGACACTTCTTCCCTTGGTGGGCCAATGGAACTCCTCCTTCTGCTTTTGGCCTGTGCAGAATGACATAATGTTACTTCCAGTAGCAAACACAGCTGCCTCCTTCAGACCCATGCAGGGTGACAAAGAACATGACTCTGTGCAGATGATTCAGAATTAGCACCTGGAGTTGTTTGTTTTTTGTCTGGAGCCCCAGCAATTTATGCAGGATCCTGGAGTCCTTTGTGTCAAACCTGGCCTCAGATCTGTTCCTAGCTGTGTCCTGTACAAAGGACTCCAGGAAGCAGTATACTGAGGGGCAGTAGGAGAGTAATAGGAGCATATTGGATGTTATGGAGTATTCCTGACCTTGTGCTGTACACAGACTCCAGGCAGCAGTGATGTTAACAAAGGCTTCTTGAGTGTGAGAAATGGAGGACACCAGAAGTTGCTGTTTGTTTCTGTCACAGCCGTAGCATCTCCTTGAAGTATACTGTCTGCTTTGTTTTTGGTTGTCACCTGAATAGAAACAAAGCTGCTTTGAGTTCTGAGACAGCAAGTTTTCTTTTCAAGGAAGCTGGTCAGGTTTTTTTATGGTCACATACACAAATACACGGTTATTCAGCACCAAATCACTGTTACTCTGCATGGGCTGCTCTTGCAACTGAGCGATGTGTTATCAGGTGGAAGAAGGAATTTAAGAAAGAGAAAAGAAATTGCTTTTCTTCTCCTTCCCACCCCCACCATTAGGAGGGTCTCTCAATTCTAAACGAGTAAGCTTGCTCCTTACCAAAGGCACTGAGAGCCTTGTGGGCCTCCTGGAATTCTCCCCACCCAGTAAAATGATCTGCCCTCTCATCTCCCAAGGATTATAATCCTTGTTGTTTTTCTTTTTATTAGCTTTGTGGCCCTATCTTTTGTACCTTTTCTAAAATTTGGATATCCTTTTTAAGGGATGGTTGCTCAAAATGGAACCCAATACTCCAAATGTGGTCTGGTCAAAGGCCTTATATAGTGGTGGGTTGATATCCTTCATTTCTTTGCATCTAACTCCTCCCGGTTTAATGCATGCCATCATGTATCCAGCTTCAGCTGCTGCAGCCTAGCTTTGTGCTCTCACTCTCTCTAGTGATATTGAGGATTGTAGATCCCCCCCCCCCCCATATGGAAGCGTTCCCAGCGTATATAAACCCATGCCACCATGTTAGGGTATGGACTTTTTAATTAACCCTTGTAGGAGCAGTATGTCACCATGCTTGCACATGTTTTGTTTTGTTTTCTTAGGAAAGGACCCTTAGGCCTCTAAGGATGAGGTCTGGGAATGGAAAAAGTAGAAAGGATACCTTAGATTGTAAGCCCCTGGGGATAGAGAACTACCTACAGTACCTGAATGTAAACCGATGTGATATCTCAGATCGAATGTCTGTATATAAAAACAATAAATAAATAAATAAATAAATTTGCCTAAATTTAACATGTCTTTTTGGGAACCTTATGTTACATAGATACATACTATTGTCGACAGAAGAAGACCAAATGGTCCATCCAGTCTGCCCAGAAAGCTGCTCATGGTAGCAACTGCCACTTCATGCAGGTTACACCCAAGTGGTCTGCCAAGGGCAGTTAACTGCTGCTCCGTGCAGGTTACCCACATGCCTTACAAGAAGACCAAGCTATTGTCAAACCCATAACAAATTACTGCTACATGTGGTGAGCAGCCTTCCTGATAATTCAGATAATGTTGCTTTAATGTTTTTTGCTTTTGGACTTGGCAATAGACGTGTTATCCCCAATGTCAGCGTATCAGTACCCAAGACTATAAAAATTGGGGCCCAGTGTTGGCTGTCTTCAGAATCCAATACTCTTTTCTCCCCGCCTTGCTGTCAAAAGGGAGAGCAACGTTGCAAATTTGTCTAAAATATCAAGGCTAATTAGTTAAGAGTAGTAATCAACTAACCGGTGTGAAGCTACCACGAACATCGATATACAAAAATAAATAAATGCTTGTTGGTAAAAGGTACTAACTGCAGTTCCAAGCAGTTTACCTCCATGTACCCTTTTCTTAATTATCAACCTCAAGCCTTTAGGGGTTCATAGTGTTTATTCCATTCTCTTTTGAATTCGTATTGGATGAACTGTATTCGATGGGGGGGGAAAGGCTGATGTGCACGTAGCAGGAGAGGGACCTTGGGGTGATAGTGTCTAATGATATGAAGTCTGCGAAACAATGCGACAAGGCGATAGCAAAAGCCAGAAGAATGCTGGGATGCATAGAGAGAGGTATATCGAGTAAGAAAAGGGAAGTGATTATTCCCTTGTACAGGTCCTTGGTGAGGCCTCACCTGGAGTACTGTGTTCAGTTCTGGAGACCGTATCTACAAAGAGACAAAGACAAGATGGAAGCGGTACAGAGAAGGGCGACCAGGAAGGTGGAGGATCTTCATCGGATGACATACGAGGAGAGATTGAAGAATCTAAATATTTATTTATTTATTTATTTATTTATTATTTAAGGCTTTTATATACCGACTTTCTTGATACAAATCAACTCGGTTTACATCGAACTAAGCAGTTAACCCATAACCAATTAACAAAAGACAAAATTTGATGAAGCATAAAGTTACATTATAACAAGGGAGCAAAAACTGGGGATAGGAAAATAAAGGGGGGGAGAACAGAGATAGTTTTACTATATACAGGTGGGGTTGTGGGAGGGAGGCAAGGAGCCAATCTCGTTATGATGTATTAGCGAGTCTTAGTGCTAGTTTAGTCTTAGTGCTAGTATGAAGAATATGTACACCCTGGAGGAAAGGAGGAGCAGGGGTGATATGATTCAGACTTTCAGATACTTAAAAAACTTTAATGATCCAAAGACAACGACAAACCTTTTCCGTCGGAAAAAATCAGCAGAACCAGAGGTCATGAGCTGAGGCTCCAGGGAGGAAGACTAAGAACCAATGTCAGGAAGTATTTCTTCACGGAAAGGGTGGTGGATGCCTGGAATGCCCTTCCGGAGGAAGTGGTGAAGTCTAAAACTGTGAAGGACTTCAAACGGGCGTGGGATAAACACTGTGGATCCATCAAGTCTAGTGGGCGTAAATAAAGAGGAGGCAGCAAAACACTGCACGGAGCGGCAGTAGCCACAAGAGGCATTCACGGAGCGGGATGCCAGTGGCCAGTAGTCGGTGTTCCACCTTCAGACAGCAAAACACTGCACGGAGCGGCAGTAGCCACAGAGGCAGTAGCCACAGAGGCATTCACGGAGCGGGATGCCAGTGGCCAATAGTTGGGGTTCCACCTTCAGGCAGCAAAACACTGCACGGAGCGGGCAGTAGCCACAGAGGCATTCACGGAGTGGGATTGCCAGTGGCCAGTGGTTGGTGTTCCGCCTTCACGGAGGGCTGCCATCTCCAAAAAAAACCAAAAACAAGAAACAAACAAACAAAGCAGGGGTGGGTAAGAGTATGGGGCAGGGGTGTGGCCTGCTTGTTGCGGCAGTTGCTACCCCTGATTGAGCTGGATGTTCACTGGGATGCGGATACGGCGCTGCTCTCTGCATGGTGGAGGGCTGGAAGGGAGTTGGGGCCGGAGGGTGCTGGAAGCCAATAGTGATGGGTGGGAGGGAGAAAAAGGGTGGGAAAAAAAAAAAAAATGGATGAACTGCGTGGCTTTGCTGGGCAGACTGGATGGGCCGTTTGGTCTTCTTCTGCCGTCATTTCTATGTGTCTATGTTTACTGTTTTCTTCCTCGACACCTCTTCTGGAAGGGCATTCCAGGCATCCACCACCCCTCTCGATGAAAAAATATTTCCTTATCTTGGTTCTGAGTCTTCCCCACTGGATTTTCATTTTGTGTCTCTAGTTCTACTGTTTCCTTTCTAAGGAAAAAGATTCAAAGTTTGCATATCGTTAAATCCTTTTAGGTATCTGAAGGTCTGTATCATATCCCCCCTGAACCTCCTGTCTTCATAGTATACATATTCAGATCCTTCAGCATCTCCTCATACGTCTTCCAGTACAGACCCCACACCATTTTGGTCACCCTTCTTTGGACTACCTCTATCTTGTCTTTATCCTTTTGAGATAAGGGTTCCTGTAGTGAACATAGTACTCCAGGTGAGACCTCAACAAGGACCTGTACAATGGCATCACTACCTCCTTTTTCTTACTGGTTACTCCTCTCTCTATATGCAGCCCAGCATTCTTCTGGCTTTACCTATTGCCTTGTAACACTGCCTCACCACTTCAGATCGGCAGACACTATCACCCTCTCCCAATCCATGCACATTAGTCTTTCACCTCCATCACATACAGTTCTTTTGGATTATCGCACCCCCAGATGTATGACTCTGCACTTCTTGGCATTGAATCCCAGCAGCCAAATCCTCAACCAGTCTTCATGCTTTCTTAAATCACTTGCCATTCTCTCTACTCCTTCAGGTGTCCATTCTGTCGCAGATCTTAGTATCATCCACAAATAGACAAAATTTACCTACTATCCCTTCCACAATGTAGCTCACAAAGATACTGAACAGAACCGGTCCCAAAACTGACCCCTGTGGCACTCAGCTTAACACCATTCTTTCTTCACAGTAGGTTCCATTTACCATTACACGCTGTCTCCTGTCAGTCAACCAGTTTGCAATCCATGCCACTATCTTGGCGCCCCACTCACAAACTTCTAATTTTGTTCACTAATCTCCTATGCGGAGCCCATATCAAAAGCTTTGCTGAAATCCAAGTAATCATAGAAACATAGAAATGATGGCAGAAAAAGACCAAACGGCCCATCCAGTCTGCCCAGCAAGCTCCCACACTTACTTTTCCATACTTATCTGTTTCACCAACCACTCAGTTCAGGACCCTTGTTGGTAACTCTTTGATTCAAATTTCCTGCCACCCCCTGCTGTTGATGCAGAGAATAATGTTGGAGTTGCATCAAAGGTGAATCATAAGGCTTAATGGTTAAGGGTAGTAACAGCCATATCATGCAAGTTACCCCGATGCTTGTTTACCCAGACTGCACAGATCAATGCCTTGTTGGATGTTGTCTGAATGTAAATCCTCTTTTCCACATTTCCCTCTGCCATTGAAGCAGAGAGTAATGAGGTATATGCATTCAAAGTGAAGTATCAGGCTTAATTGGTTTAGGGTAGTAATCGCCTCAATAAGCAAGCAACCCCCACGTTTATTTGTTTAACCAGACTGTGTAGTTCAGTCCTTGTTGGTTGTTTTCTGAATGCAAATCTTCCTTTTCCACATTTCCCCTTTCCGTTGAAGCAGAGAGCAATGTTGGAGTTGTATTAACCATGTGAAGCTTATTGAGTAAGGGTGGTAATCACCAGGTAGTAGCCACCATTCTAGCAAGCCTCCCCCATGGCTCTTCTCTTCATTCCCATCCTCTAGCCTTTATGGATCCACAGTGTTTATCCCATGCCCCTTTGAAATCCTTCACAGTTTTTGTCTTCACCACTTCCTCCGGAAGGGCATTCCAGGCATCCACCCCCTCTCCATGAAGAAATACTTCCTGACATTGGTTCTAAGTCTTCCTCCCTGGAGTTTCAAATCGTGACCCCTAGTTCTACTGATTTTTTTCCAACGGAAAAGGTTTGTTGTCGACCATGGATCATTAAAACCTTTCAAGTATCTGAAAGTCTGTATTATATCACCCCTGCTCCTCCTCTCCTCCAGGGTATACATATTTAGGTTCTTCAATCTCTCCTCATAATCATTGTATGAAGACCATCCACCTTTTTGATTGCCCTTCTCTGGACTGCCTCCATCCTGTCTCTGTCCCTTTGGAGATACGGTCTCCAGAACTGAACACAGTACTCCAGGTGAGGCTTCACCAAGGCCCTGTACAAGGGGATCATCACTTCCTTTCTCTTACTAGATATTCCTCTCTCCTTGCAGCCCAGCATTCTTCTGGCTTTAGCTATCGCCGTGTTACATTGTTTTGCCGACTTCAGGTCATTAGAAACTATCACCCCAAGGTCTCTCTCCTGCTCTGTGCACATCAGCCCTTCAACCCTCATCAAATACAGTTCTTTCGGATTTCCACACCCCATATGCATGACTCTGCACTTCTTGTCATTGAATCTCAGCTGCCATATCTTCGACCACTCTTCCAGCTTCCTTAAATCCCGTCTCATTCTCTCCACTCCTTCCGGCGTGTCCACTCTGTTGCAGATCTTAGTATCATCTGCAAAAAGACAAACCTTACCTTCTATCCCATCCGCAATGTCGCTCACAAAGATATTGAACAGGACCGGTGCCAACACCGATCCCTGTGGCACTCCGCTTAACACCGCTCTCTCTTCAGAGTAAGTTCCATTTACCATCATACATTGTCTTCTGTCCGTCAACCAGTTTGCAATCCAGGCCACCACCTTGACACTCACTCCTAAGCTTCTCATTTTATTCACAAGCCTCCTGTGTGGGACTGTATCAAAAGCTTTGTTGAAATCCAAGTAGATGACATCGAGTGCTCTTCCTCGATTCAATTCCCTAGTCACCCAATCAAAAAAGTCAATCAGATTTGTCTGACAAGACCAGCCTCTGGTGAATCCATGCTGCCTCTGGTCCAGCAATCACATCTAGTGCTCATCCTTGATCCAATTCTCTAATCACTGAATCAAACAAATCAATCAGATTTGTGTGACAGGACCTTCCCCTGGTGAATCCATGCTGCTTCGGATCCAGCATCCTACTGGATTATAGATAGTTCTCTATCCTTTCCTTCAGCAGGGTCTCATTTTTCCCACCATCGAGGTGAGGCTAGCTAGCCTGTAGTTTCCAGTGTCCTTTCTGTTCCCACTCTTGTAAAGCGGGACAATCACCACTCTTCTTCAGTCTTGCAGCACTACTGTTTCCAGGGATCTATTGAACAGGTCATTCAGCGGACCTGCCACCACATCTTTGAGTTCCCTCAGTATCCTGGGATGTACCTTGTCTGGCCCCATGGCCCTGTCACTTTCAGATTTCCTAACTATTCCCATACATTCTCTTCTGTAAACTGAATTTCGTCTACTCCACCCCCATCTACATTCTCGTCAACCACCAACTGCCCTTCTCCAGGGTCTTTTCTAGTGAACACCGAACTGAAGTATTTGTTTAATATTTCCGTCATTTCTTCATCTCTCTCCACAAATTGCTCCTTGTCACTTTTCAATTTCATTATACCATTTTGTATCTTCCTTCTTTTTCTGATATACCTGAAAAATGTTTTGTCACCTTGCTTTAACTCTTTGGCAATCCTTTCTTCTGCTTCTTCCGCTTGATCTTTTGTTTTCCTGATTTCTTTCTTTGTCTCCCTCAGTTAAGAACATAAGAACATAAGAAAATGCCATACTGGGTCAGACCAAGGGTCCATCAAGCCCAGCATCCTGTTTCCAACAGTGGCCAATCCAGGCCATAAGAACCTGGCAATTACCCAAAAACTAAGTCTATTCCATGTTACCATTGCTAATGGCAGTGGCTATTCTCTAAGTGAACTTAATAGCAGGTAATGGACTTCTCCTCCAAGAACTTATCCAATCCTTTTTTAAACACAGCTATACTAACTGCACTAACCACATCCTCTGGCAACAAATTCCAGAGTTTAATTGTGCATTGAGTAAAAAAGAACTTTCTCCGATTAGTTTTAAATGTGCCCCATGCTAACTTCATGGAGTGCCCCCTAGTCTTTCTACTATCCGAAAGAGTAAATAACCGATTCACATCTACCCGTACTAGACCTCTCATGATTTTAAACACCTCTATCATATCCCCCCTCAGTCGTCTCTTCTCCAAGCTGAAAAGTCCTAACCTCTTTAGTCTTTCCTCATAGGGGAGCTGTTCCATTCCCCTTATCATTTTGGTAGCCCTTCTCTGTACCTTCTCCATCGCAATTATATCTTTTTTGAGATGCGGCGACCAGAATTGTACACAGTATTCAAGGTGTAGTCTCATCATGGAGCGATACAGAGGCATTATGACATTTTCCGTTTTATTCACCATTCCCTTTCTAATAATTCCCAACATTCTGTTTGCTTTTTTGACTGCCGCAGCACACTGAACCGACGATTTCAATGTGTTATCCACTATGATGCCTATATCTCTTTCTTGGGTTGTAGCACCTAATATGGAACCCAACATTGTGTAATTATAGCATGGGTTATTTTTCCCTATATGCATCACCTTGCACTTATTCACATTAAATTTCATCTGCCATTTGGATGCCCAATTTTCCAGTCTCACAAGGTCTTCCTGCAATTTATCACAATCTGCTTGTGATTTAACTACTCTGAACAATTTTGTGTCATCTGCAAATTTGATTATCTCACTCGTCGTATTTCTTTCCAGATCATTTATAAATATATTGAAAAGTAAGGGTCCCAATACAGATCCCTGAGGCACTCCACTGTCCACTCCCTTCCACTGAGAAAATTGCCCATTTAATCCTACTCTCTGTTTCCTGTCTTTTAGCCAGTTTGCAATCCACAAAAGGACATCGCCACCTATCCCATGACTTTTTTACTTTTCCTAGAAGCCTCTCATGAGGCTTCTAGGAAAAGTTTCACCAGGTATTATTCCCTATGTTCCTCCTTTTGAGAACCTTTATATTTCTTGTTCTTTTTGCCTTTATTTTTTTATCCACCTTTTTAGAAAACCATATTGATTTCTTATTCCTCTTACGGTTGTTGACTTTTCTAACATAAATATTTGTTGTGTTTTAATAGCTCTTTTTTTTTTTTTTTGTAAGTCTTTATTTATGATTTTGCAACTTTACATCCCAGGAACAGTACCAAACATTCGAACAGTTAACATAACCTGGTAACACACCCATGTACTGTAATGGACCCCCACCTCCCCCCCCAAACCCTATGCACCCCCCCCCCTACGCATCTCCAACAACAGATATGTATACAGTATGGCACATACATTGCAATACAAGGGCAATAAGGGCAATAAGAAGAGAAGATATGTGTAGGCTGAATTCTCTAGAACATGTGTCTACTATCCGATCTGCCCGACAGTGCATAATAAAAACATAAGAATTATAAAGGGAATCAGCCCATCCGAGCCCAGAGTCCCCCAGGATCTGTCCTAGAAGGAAATCAGCTCAACAGAAGGGCTCCCTGTAGACCGTGACTTAAGTAGCGAAGACCAAAATTTTGCTCCTCGCATGTTGATTTAAAGTTTGAAGGTATGGTGACCAAATGTCCAAGAACTGGTCGCGTTTCCTCGGGGAAGAAGCAGCCTTTGCCGACAGCTGTTCGAAAACCACCATCTGATGAAATTTTAGTCGCCACTGGGTAAATGTCGGTACATCCTTCTCTATCCAATGTGAGAGAATAGTTTGCTTAGCCAGTAACAGGCCTTTACGCAACAGAGAACCGGAAGGGCTATGATGGTTCCCCAGCTCTAAATCCCCTGATACGTGTAACAGACAAAGAAGTGGGTCTAGCGGGATGATGTGGTCCAATAGCCGACCCAGATAATGTAAAACTGTAACCCAAAACTGGCGAATCCCAACACAATCCCAGAAATTGTGCTTGAAAGTAGCTTCATCCACCCCACATTTAAAACATGCCGATGAGGAGGACATCTTCCAGTGACAAGCTTGAGCCGGGGTAACATAGATTCTGTGCAGCAGTTTAAATTGAACTTCCCGTAACTGTACATTTTCCGTGATAGAGCAGATAGAGCAAAAACAGTCCATCAGTTGTTTTATAGAAAGCTGACACTGCAAATCGTCATTCCACTTAGTTAAAAGGTGACTTAGTCGCTCCACGGGATCTAGTACTACAAGTTGTTTAAGCATATAGGAACATGATGTCCTTGGAGTAGCTGTGGAGAAGACTGTTGACAATCGGTCCAATGGAGTTCCATCCGACGGCATCCTGTCCCACATAGCAATAAAATGTCTAAGCTGCAAGTAAGCATAGAAATTAGTGCGCGGAATCCCAAATTGCACCTGCAGATCCGCAAATGCTCGCACATCTGTCCGTGTGTCATTAAGAACCTGGGCAATATGGGTGAGACCCAACCTCTCCCATTGATGAAATATAGAATAGTCCCAGTTGGAAGGGAACTGTGGTAGTCCCAGTATAGTTGCAAACAATAAAGTCCTCCATGAGATGTTGAGCTTTGCACATAACCTTTTCCATACCAACTGACACGCTCTGATATACGGAAAGTCTCGAATGTGTACCGGAAGCTCCGATCTCTGAGCTATGAGCAAGTTAGGAATGGCAATAGGCTGGCACCAGTCTCGCAGAAGATCCCGAGGTATAAAAGTGCTAGAGCCTCGTAGCCAATCTTGAAGGTGGCAAAGCAAGCTGGCCACATTATATAAGTGTAAGTTGGGGCATGCAAGCCCTCCTTCCTGCTGAGAACGCATAAGCGTATTCAAACCGATTCTCGCCTTCTTATTGCTCCACACAAAGTTCCGAAGGGCTGTATTCAATGCCAAGATATGCTGTTTCTTAATCCAGATGGGAAGCATTTGCATTATATACAACCATTTAGGTAGTTCAATCATTTTAAACAGCTGTATCCTCCCTGTGATGGATAGCAGGAGTTGCATCCACTCTGCTAATTTTTGTTTCGTTTTGTTGAGCAAGGGCAATATATTCACGTCATATAATTGAGTAACATCAACCGGTATACGAATACCCAGATATTTCATTTCAGAGGTAACCCATCGTAATGGGAAAACTCCAGGCCAGAGTCCTTGGATCGAGCCTAGAATGTCAATGGCTTCTGATTTTTCTCTATTGATTTTTAAACCCGAAAAGACCCCAAATTGCGCTTGCAGTTCAAGGACTCTGGGAAGTGAAACAATAGGGTTCACAACAAATATCAGGACATCATCCGCGAAGGCAGCAACCTTAAATTGAGATTTCCCCACTCTCCAGCCCTCCACCCCTGCATCCTCTTGAATAGCTCTCAACAGTGGATCCAGAGATAAGATATAAAGCAAGGGGGACAGTGGGCAGCCCTGCCTCACACCTCTACATAACTCAAAAGGAGCCGACATCAACCCATTTGCCACAATCATAGACTGGGGATGTTGATAGAGTGCAGCGATGTTGTCTACTACCGTGCCTTGAAACCCATATCTCTGTAGAACAGAGAATAAATAATCCCAGGCCACTCGATCGAACGCCTTTTCGGCGTCAAATCCAACAGCTAAAGCTGGGATTCGATGCTTAACACAATGCGCGATTGCCATCCATAAGCTAAGCAAGTGTCTGCTAGCTTTCCTCCCTTTCACAAAACCCACCTGACTTACTGAGATTAAAGCTGGTAATACCCCATTAAGCCTGTTGGCCAGAATCCTAGCAAATAGTTTGACATCATAATTGAGCAAGGAAATGGGCCGGTAAGACGCAGGATTCAAGGGATCTTTACCCCCCTTGGGAAGCACTGTAATATATGCCATGGTTGCTTCCTGGGAAAACCCAACCTGGGCTATATTCGCAAAGTCATGTTGTAAGGGTTCCCCAACATCCGTTTTCAATAATTTATAAAAGTCCGCATTGAGCCCGTCCGGGCCTGGTGCCTTATGGGCCTTGCTTCCCCCGATGTTGTCCCAAATTTCCTGTCTGGTAATAGGGGCATTTAAGAGTGACAATTGGTCAGCTGTAATTTTGGGGAGGGACAGAGTCTGAAAAAATTCTGATTCAGCTAGTGGTGCCAGCTGTGATCTGTCATTTGCATATAAACTTTCGTAGAACTTTCGAAATATAGCACAAATTTGGGAACCAGATGTATGTCGAATACCCGCCGAGTCCTGTAATCTAGGAATAAAAGTCATTCCCCTCTGGGCTTTAACCTGATTCGCTAACAACTTCCCCATCTTATTCCCATACCGATAAAACCTGTGGGACTTGTGTAGTAAATCCCTCTGTGTCCTCTGGTGGATATAACAATTTAACGTGTAGAGAAGGTCTCGATATGTACGCTTGCCTGTGGCGAGGGATGATTTGTAAGTTGTTTCCTGGCCTTCGCTACCTCCTTTCCCAAATCAATAAGTTGTTTGTTTGCTATACGTCGTTGTCTGATGGCATAAGCTATGATTTCACCTCTCATCGATGCTTTCCCCGCCTCCCAGAATAAAGTCGGAGTAGCCAAATGCTGGGCATTGTTAGTGGCATAATCCTTCCACCTATCCTGAAGATGGGTGCGTAGTCCCATATCATCAGATAAATAAGCTGGAAAGCACCACCTCGGCTGGTCTGGTCGTTGTCCCCCCAAACGGACCTCCACCCAAATCATAGCATGATCCGAGCATTCCTCCGGCCCTATTTCTGCCTCTGTAAGCATGTTAAAGCAGTGTGGAGATACAAAGATGTAATCTAACCTGGACATGGCTAGATGCGCCCGTGCTAAATGGGTATAATTACGTAATTCAGGATGTAATATTCTCCATGGGTCCACCAGTTGAACCTGCTGGCATAAATACGGCAAGCCTCTATCCTGTCGCTGACGGTGCCCCAGGCCACTAGATGTTCTATCCAACTGAACATCCATCACCTGATTAAAGTCCCCTCCTACGAGCAAAAGGCCCTTTTGATTGAGAGTGATACATTGGATTAAGTTCAGAAAAAAATCATGCTGGTACTCATTTGGGCCATAAACACAGCATAATGTAACCACGGTACCGAATAGCTTCCCGGTAACCAGGACATATCTGCCTTCTGAGTCGGAAACAGTCTGAGCCTCCTCAAAGACCACATTCTTCCCAATGAGAATGGCGACCCCTCCTTTCCGTTGCACAGCTGAGGAATAATATACTTTCGCCACCCAGTCACGAGCTAACTTTTGACTTTCCCCCTCCGTGAGATGAGTTTCTTGCAAAAATGCAATTTTTGCTTTATGACGTCGCAGGGATTGGAGAACCTTAGCTCTCTTAATAGGCGAGCCAAGACCTGCAACATTCCAGGACACACACCGCAGACATTCAGCCATGCTCTTTGGCATAGTAAAACATCACCCTTAGAATGACATACACTACTAACCTCCAGCATGTCCAGCCCCCCCAGCCTGGGACTAGACTCGATGTAAAACTTTCTCTCCCATATCTCCCGGTGCCCCCGGCATACTCCAGTATAGTCCCATAACCATACATAGCATGAAAAACAAAATAAATGGTGATGCGTAGCAAAAACCTCTTCCCCATGCCCACCCCCCCCCCCCCCCCATTAATAGAAACCCACTTCTTGTCCTCCATAGTAGGAGGAGAGAGACCACCTGTTCCACCTCCCTCCAGCTCCCCCACCGCCATCATGGTTAAGAGCAAACCCGGCCTAAAAAGCTCAACAATAACAATGCTCTATGCAACAGATAGAAACCTGTATACCACACACTCAAGTCCATGGCATAATGCAGCCCCGTGCAGGCCTCTGAATCATCTGGAGTCTACTTTTTCCATTATAAATTTCTTAACTGCATCCGCAGTCTCAAAACAGTGCCATGTGCCATTAAGTTCCATGCGGAGCCTCGCCGGATATTGCAAGTTGAATCTCATCTTTCTCTTAAACAAATCCGCACAGATGGGTGAAAATTCTATCCGCTTAGCCGACACGGCCGCTGAATAATCTTGAAAGATCAGTATTTTAGTATTCTCATAGAGTAAAGAATCACATTTACGATATGCTTGCATTATCGCTGATTTTTGGCTAAAATTCAGAAGGCGGGCAATGACCACCCTGGGTTTGGAAGCCTCCGGTGTTTTTGCCCCCAAACGATGTGCTCTTTCAACATCCATCTTGCCAGCTAAATCAGGCAGATCCAGAGCTGCTGGCAGCCATGCTTCAATAATATGCGCCAGCTCTCTTTCCCCCACAGACTCTGGTAGCCCCACAAACCGCAGGTTGTTCCTGCAGGATCTATTCTCCAGATCCTCCACTTTATGTTCCAGGTCAGAGATTTTCTTGGTGAGAGTGCCCTGTGTCTGTAGTAGTTGTTGCGTTTCAGATTCGACATCAGCAACACGTTGTTGGGTCTCAGCTACCTGTTGCTTGATTTCAAGCAACGTTTCATTTCCCAAATTTATTTTTTGTACTAAGTCACTAAAACGGGGTTCCAAGGCTTTCACCACCGCCCCTGTCACATCACTCACGAGATCGGGCGTTCCGGGGACCGCGCCAGGACTCGGGGGGCCGGCGGCCATTTTTGCTTCACTCTGCCGGCTCACAGCTTTCTCCTTTCTTGGCGGTTTAGCTGCCATCGCAGGTTCTTCAGCTCGAAAAAAGGCCTTGATGGTGGTTTGCGTTCCTGGTTCTATCGGGGACGCCACTTTGTTCGCGGTTCCCCGGCCGATTTTAGCGTTAACGCGGTGGGGGAGCTAGGAGCACGGCTCACACGCAGCTCACCGGCTCATCGGGTCACGTGGTCTCTCTTAATAGCTCTTTTTAATTTGGCCCAAGATGGCCACCGTGGTGTAAGACCACAGGAGACGCCGGAGGGAAGGCTGTCAAAATTTCCTTTTTCTTATTTCCTTGTTAAAATTAAACAATGCCGCACACCAAGAGAAACGGACGCCTAAGGGGTGAGAATATTAGCTCACCCATAGATGATCCCCGACAGCCCCAAATCTCCGGATTCTTTGCGGGGGCTCTACCATTAGTCCCGGAGAGCTTGGTCGCTGGGGGAACAGCTCAGGAGCATGTGCCATCCCCCTTGACCCTGGATACGACTCTAAGCCCTGGATCACCGCACAAACCCGCTCACCCCGGAGATATCACTTTACTTTGCTCTGTCTCGGTAGGGGCAGGAGCGGCCATGGTGATGGCCTGGGACGGAAGCACTGGAGACAGGCATGTTGGAGCCCTGGGAGAAGCCAGCGAGATACATCAGCTGGGGGAAGCAAGCCCAGGAGGAATGGAGAAACCTGCAATGGCCTCTACACCGCTTGTACAAGATGTAGCTGATCCTTAATCGATTCAATGTATGGGGTTGAGCAGGAAAACTGTTGAGGAAGAGGGAATAAACCAGCTAAGAGCACTTTCGGTGTGTCCCTCGACAGTTAGACCTGATACTATATCCCTGGATCTGATTTGGACTATGCTTAGCACAATAGAGAGCTCCATTAAAACTTTATCTATGGCAACAGTTGAGATTAAAAACCAGATGGTGAAAAATAATAATTTAATAATAAATTTCACCAATAAAGTAGAAGACCTGGACAGAAGGATGATTTCGGTTGAGACTAAGCAAATCAAACTGATTCTGAACGAATTACATCTAAAAGGTTGGAATCAGTGGAAAATGCCTTAAGAGCCCACAATCTGCGAATTTTGAATTTTCCAGTTATTAAGTCAATCTCTCCGTTGGAACTATTTAAAGTTTATATGAAGCAAATTCTGAAAATTCCTGAGCCAGTGCTACCAGTTGTAGTGAAAGCCTTTTACCTCCAACAAAGTACTCAGATGGAAGAACAAAGCCCTTCTCTGGATTAACATATTGGAAATGTCTCTAGAATTAGGGGTTAATCAATGGAAACCTATGCTCGTGTCTTTTGCATTTCTGTCAGAATGAAGCCATATAATGTGTTTGTTTTTTATAAATAGACAAGGTCCATGTTTTTGAAATTCAAAACTCTGGTCTTCGTGTGACTCCTTTGTATTCTATTTGTGATATCAAACTATACTGTTTGATATCACTGGTGCTCAGGTAGGCTCCCACCCAGACATTATAGACATTATTCCCATTAGTGAGCACTATCTTCCTTTGTAGGTTCCATTACCATTTGTTTGTGCAGAGCCCCCTGAAGAGTATGCATTATCTCTCTACTTCTCATAGATTCCACAGAAGAAATTATTCAGTCTACATCCGGAAGATTAAAATCTCCAATGAGCAACACTTCTCCCTTCTTTCTCAACTTTTGGATGTCCTCGATCAGGTCTCTGTCCAGTTCATCTGTTTGGGTTGGAGGCCTGTAGATCACACCAGTAAAAATGGAAACACCATCTCTTATTTTTTGGACGGTCCATAAAGCTTCTTCTTTATCCCACTTCCCTTGCAATTCAGTTGCTTGGATATTGTTTTTGACATACAGAGCTACTCCTCCCACTGTTCTGTCTTCTCTGTCTTTCCTTAACAAGTTATAGCCCGGTAATTCTGTATCCCAATCATGAGAATCCGTGAACCATGTCTCTGTAACAGCAACAATGTCCAAGTCTGCCTTCACCATTAGGGCCTGCAGATCTGGGATTTTATTGCCAAAACTATGAGCTTTTGTGGTCATAGCTTTCCAGTTTTTCTCCCTTGATTTCCTGTACTTCCTTGTCACCTTTTCTGCTTTTTTGATCTGATTGATTTTATTATTTTCTCCTCTCATTTCTTGTATTGCTTGGGATGGTATGCCAATTCCATTGGCCACCTCCTGCCACCCCCATTCTCTAATTTAAATATCTGATAATATATGATCTGAATTTCTCACGTAGCATCCTCCTTTTTGCTACAGATAAATATAGGCCATCCTTACCATATAATCTTTTACTGCTCCATACATAGCCCAGAGAGGGAAGTTTTTCCACCCTTCCTTTATCTAATTTGGTTTCCCTTTTACTTAAGATTTATTTTCACTACTTGCCTGAGTACCCTAGAGCCCAGAGGCTCAGAGTAGTTCAGCTAAGAGGAGTGGTATCTCTCAATCAGAGAGCCCCAGTAGACCATTGGAAGTCCTGGTGGAGGAATGGATCTGGGTTCATTCATGGGAAGAAAGAAGAGTGTGAAGAAGATTTGTGGCACCCACATGGTGTTAATCACATCTACATCATCAAGATGTTGAAGAAAGGTGTGTGGCTGAACAACTTGACTAAGGTATGAAAAATGGGACTTTTCTTAAGGACACTTAAATTGGGAAAAGATGATCCTATTGTTATGGTTTAGCGGTGTTTGGGTGGATTCTTGGGTACTGTGGCAGATGACCATGCCCACGGGGAGGAGCCCCGTGGGGAGCCAGAGTACTGGGTTAGACTCAGGATGCACAAACACAGAATTTAGTTCTTTTATTGTACAGCAGATGTGTACCACCAGAGGTGGCAGTAGTGAGTAGATCCGGAGGTAGCAGTCCAGGGACCCTCAGCAGAGGGGACCCGTCTCACCAAGTTGGTATAGGGAGATCCAGGTATAGGTTTCCCAGCACGGCAAAGCTGTAGATGAGACAGACTGAGAATTAGATTACTCACTAGATGGTAGCTGTAGGTTTGGCAATTCCACCAGGCAGAAGTAGATGGTAACTGGCACCAAGGCAGGGAGAGCAGGCCCTCGAGGAGCGAGTACCTGATCCCAGTAAGGCCCCTGAAAGGAAAGCAGGGTACCCAGGTTAGAGATGACCCCGAAGGGCAGAGAGAGGGCTTCCAGCGGCAGCAAGGAAGCGGCAGAGTAGCTTAGACCGGACGAATCCAATCCTTGCTAACTCAACAAGCTAGCAAACAAGTGTAGGCTAAATACCCGGATGTCTTGACGTCACTTGAGGGGGACGCCCCCAAGGTTCGCGCCGTAGCTGCAGTAAAGATGTGGGTAGGGCAATTGCGCACCCTAGTAGGGCCTTGGGAGGAACATGGCGGGAGGCAACGCCATAGTCGTTCTGGGACGCCGGAGAGGGCGGCTTGCAGACACAGTGGTAGCCATCTTCCCAAGGTAAGCGGGAGGAGCCGAGAAAAAGGTGAGGCATAAGGGTCGAAGTCATCTAACCCCGAAGCACGCAACACTTATCCACCAAATTCTAGTAGGAAGCTCCAAAACTACTCCATTAATTGGAATGGATCAGGAATAAGAAACATTCATTGGCATTAACAGAATAAATTAAACTGGAAGATTAAAGTCACAGATTTATTAGAAAAACTAAAGCTGTAAAATGGACTGTAAATAACAAGAACTATCATCAACTTTCCATATTTAATCAGAAAAGTTGGAAACCAAATCAGCTTTCAGCGTAATTATTTTTGCAGTTTACAAGAAATTGTAATATTGGATTGACTATTGAACAACACCCAGAACCCAGAAAATATCTTTCCCATCCCTCCTCCCCCAACCTGGAATCTTGGACTTTCAGAGGGGCTAACATCAGGAGGAAAGTTAACACCTTAAGTTCATGAGTTTGCTCTTTGTATTCCTGTGAGAAGACACTAGCCCAGGGATTATACAAGTATTTCTGTCATTGAAAGTATTCTACCCAACTCTTGGCATTCTAAAGAGCCAGTGCCAGAATTGGAACCCAACTCTCCTAAACTCTGCAGCCTCTTAGCCTCCTGGTATTGCAGAGGAGCAAGAACTGGAGCCTGGAGAGGAACACTGGTAAAACTCCTACTGGCTCTGAGCCTCAGCCTGCCCAAAAATCTGGAATAAAAGCCTCAACTGGGACTAGAATCCCAGTCTCCAGCTCTGAGCAGCCAGCCCTGGAGCTGAGGCTTGTGACATTTCTTAGGCCAACCCTTCCTCTCCTCTGGCTCTCCCCAGCTCCTCCCTACATACATCTCATAATACTCAGTTGAGATCAGCTTATTTACTGCCTGAAATGTAACCACATAGTGACTGTTTATCCAGACACACACACACACACATTCTGTGAGGCACCTGCATTTCATGCCTGGCTGCTCAGCACTGGATGGTAGCAGGGCCCCTACCTGGCTGATTAGTGCTGGAAGGTAGCAGGGCCTCTTTCTAGCCCCTATATCCACTGCATCTTCTTCATTCATCCAAGGATGAAGGAGCTGAAAATGATTTTCTTAAGAGCTTCCTGGGAATCTGAAACCCGAGGTGTTGCTGGACATATGCCCAGGGGGTTGACATACAAATCTAAGACAGGTGAAAGAGAGATGTTGCAGGGCACAGCTGTTGGCTTCATGACACGTTTTATGTGATTTGTGAATGAACAGAAAAGCCCCAAGCACCAGCAAAAGCCACTCAGCACCAAGGCTTAGGATCAGGGAGGAGGTAATACCCTGAGGGTGAGGAGGGGTGAAGTTCAGGAGGAGCTTCAGAGAGTGCAGAAGTATATAGTCGATATACAGTCCCTGCTCTTTCCAGGACACTGGACACTGCAGTGTACCTGCAGTCTCATGCAGGCAATCTTAGAAGAACACAGCCCTTCTAAACAGTCTCTGCAGTTATGTTACTGGGACACTCACTTCTACATAGTCTCTCCTGTCTCCTGGCAGGATATTTCACAAAGGCATTCAGTTCTTCCACAATCTCTGCTGTTTCCTTTAAGGACGTGTTGCAGCAACACTCAGCTCTGCTACGGTCTCTGCTGTTTTACAACAAGATGTACTACAGAGACACAAGGAGCCGATGGAATAAGCCACGTGTAAAAACGGTGTCCAGACTGGGTGAACGTTTTTTTAATGCACGCACAGCCAGGTCTCCTGGGCGCCAGATGCAGTATGGTAATGAGGTGCTGTGCTAAAAAGGACACACTAGGGATCAGGCGCCCAGGAGTCGTGGTTGTGCGCACAGCCACTGGTTAGGGAAACAGATGCTGGTAAATTGAGCATCCATTTCCCTAAATTGGACATAATCAAGACTTGTTTTTTTCATTTGCTGCTTCTGTTGTTCCTTCTACTTAGTATCACGATGATACTAAAAGTAGAAGGAGCCACAGAAAGCAAGATTTTTTGTTTTTTAATTAGCCCCTGATGTGCGAAAAGGCTTAACGCCAGCTTCGGGGCTGGCATTAAATTTTCCGTATTAAAAAGTGTGCGGATGCACAGTAGTTTTTTGCATTAGGGGTAATAGCCAATAGCCTCATCTACATGGCATTTACATGTGACAAGTACTGTTAGCTATGCATGAGTTTGGACGTGCGTTTTGGACGTGCTAATCCCCTTATTGTATTCGGTGTTAGTCTAGCGTGTCCAATCGCTGGTTACCTATGCGCTAGCCTGAGCGCACGATATTGCATTGGCCTCTCTGTCCTTGTACACAATCCCTGCTATTTCAGCACTCAAATTTGGCACAGAGACTGATGGATGTTCTTGATGCAACCATTTTCTCTTGCTTATTTAGACTTCCAAATCAATTGGAATGGTACCAAAAACCTTCATTCACAACTACTTGGGGTTTTTCTCTTTATTTGATATCCCTCCCCCCTCCCCCAATTCACCCAAACAAGTCAATGCAGTGATAGTCATCAGCCAGGTGTTGCGCTCAGGGGTGGACCCTTGTCCTGGAGCAGTGGAGAACGGCTCCCTGGTAGGGACGAGGAAGCACCTGCCCCCAGGGGGCAGAGCACTGGAGGAAGCAGAGGCTAGGATGAGCTTCACCACTGGAAGCCCGAGGTCCCCCCGGGAGGAGCCGGTAGGGACCCGAGCCGCTTGGACTTAGGTGGGCCTCGCAGGGTCTCTTGGAGAGATGGAAGTCAGGCGGGCCCACAGACAGAAGAGGAGCGCGGTCAGGTTTGATACTGGAGGTCAGATGGAGCAAGGAGGACCAGAACAGCGTAGGTGAAGACAAGGCTAGGAACAGACCCAGAATCTGGAGACGTGGTCAAGCAGGCAGAGGTCAGAATCCGTGAGTCAGTCCGAGGAGTGGTCAATGAAGCAGGGGTCAGGTTCCGGAGGTCAGACGAGGTCACAGGCAGGCTGAGGTCAGAAGGCAGGCAGCGGGCAGGCAGATCACAGAACAGACTGAAGTATGAAGGCAGGCAGCAAGCAAGCAGGTCAAGGAACAAGCTGAAGTCAGTACCAGTGAGACAATCTGGAGGTACTACCTGGGGAGGCGGACAGACGAACAGGAACAGAAGGATGCTGGAATACTAGGATGCAGGAACAAGGTAGGAACAGGACTGGAACAGAAGGATCCTGGAACGAAACTGGAACAAGACTGGAACAAAGTTCAGTCGCAGTGACAATCTAGCAAGGAACTAACCCAATTGCCAAGGCAAGAAAGTATATCGAGGAATCAATCAGGGCGAGCCGCGGAGCTAGGACCCGCCCTTGACCCTACAAGAGGCCGGGCGGTCCACGCGTGCGTGTGCGTAGGGGCGTGACCGACGCCACTGAGGACGCCGAGCTCCGGCGTGAGGCCTAGTGCATAGTGGAAGGCCCAGTGACCGCCGCCGCAGGACGCCGAGGCCTGGAGGAGCTTGCAACTACCACTAGGGAGGCTGACCCAGGACCTGATGTGGAACCAGAGAGGTGAGCAGGCCCGTGTGCGGGCCGGGCGCGGACGGGGTGCGTAACACCAGGGTCCACAATCTTCAGCTAACTCGGAGTGCAGACTAATGTGGACCCTAAGTCTGGCCATCACCATCATCAATATGTTTCACGCTTTTCCAACAAGAGTTCAATGTGTGTTACAGCAGACTGATGTTGAGTACAAACTTATGGATATATAATAATTAGAGAATGGTTTCTGTTTTTTAATCTGTAATTTGTAAACATATGTTCATAGGTGATACCAAAGGTTCTATTTACAATTCAGGTAGTGGGTGGCAGGTTTTGGATGGGGGGTGACGTTATGCATTTGTAAGCATGATATCAGCAGAATTGTTTCAGCTGGATAAACATTGTGACCACATCTTAGCAAAAGGGAGGTTGGATGGTCCAGAAGGGAACCTGGTAAAGTGTACTAGACCTTTGCAGGGTCTTTAGGCATTTTCCCCTTGGAGTGTGTCTAGTAAGGTGCAGTAGTCATTTCAAAATGTAGGATATACTGTGAGTTAATGCTGTGGGCCAAATGCTGTTTGAAAGAGTCACATTTTTAGTAGCTTTCTGAAGCTACTAGCTTCAGAAAGCTAGTAGGTCTGGAACTTGTCTAATATTTGGTGGCAGTGAGTTCCAGAGGGTTGGTGAAGCACCTCAGAAACTCTTCTTCCTAGTGCTTATAAGGCATAGTTCCATGAGGGTTGAGACAGCCATATGGGTTTGTTACAGTGAGCTGAGTGTGTGGAAAGGACAGGTAGGAGGTGAGATGGCAGATGAGGTAAAGTGGTGCATTGTCGGTAACCTTTAGTGGTCTAGCTATCCCTTTCAATCATCAATTTTAGAACATGGATTTTTATAAAACTCTTACCACTGAAGACCAAGCAGTGACTAAAGTTGCTTTCTTCAAACTACACCAACTATGACATCTTTGGTCTCTTCTTGATGACTCCACCTTTGCAGCTGTCATCCAGGCCCCTGTGATCTCCCACCTGGAATACTGTAATCTAAACCAGCAACTATAACTTGTACAAAATACTGTAGCATAAATGTTGACAAATAAAAACAAATCTGACAAGATCATATCTACCCTAAAGGCCTTCCATTGTCTCCCAGTGCTCTACTGTACCAAATTCAATATCCTAACTATAGCCTATAGACTGGTGGGGGAATTGAAGGAGACTGGTGGGGACAGGTAGGTGAACTGAGGTTGAAAATAGTGGGGACAGGGTGAGATGATTGAAACTCTTGTGGAGACAGGGGACAGGGATTGAGAGAAATGGAGAAATTACTTACCTGAAAATTTCGTTTTCCTTAGTGTAGACAGATGGACTCAGGACCAATGGGTATAGTGTGCTCCTGATAGCAGCTGGAGACAGAGTCAGATTTCAATCTGACGTCAGCACTACATATACCCGTGCAGGAAGCTCTGCTCTTCAGTATTCTCCTCGAAAAGCAATAGTGAATATATGTGTGTTTGGATAACTTGATTAACTTGGTGAACTTGATTAACTTGAACTAGTTGACATGAATTGTAGCCGGAGACCGCCAGTGTCGCCAACCGAGAAACGCCGACACCCGGTAACTATGGATGTCTTAACTAGGGGTAAGTCTGGCTTACCCGTGCTTGTCTTGCTCTCGGGGATTGTCACCCGAGGTTTCCGTATGTTGAGGTAGCCGTGGGCAGGATACTGAATCCATCTGTCTACACTAAGGAAAACGAAATTATCAGGTAAGCAATTTCTCCATTTCCTAGCGTGTAGCAGATGGACTCAGGACCATTGGGATGTACAAAAGCTACTCCCGAACCGGGTGGGAGGCTGCCCATGGCCCACTTAGTACTGCCCTTGTGAATGCTGTGCCCTCCCTGGCCTGAACATCCAGGCGGTAGAACCTCGAGAAGGTGTGAATGGAGGACCACGTCGCCGCCCGACAGATCTCGGCGGGTGACAGCATCTTGGTTTCTGCCCAGGACACAGCTTGGGCCCTTGTGGAATGGGCCTTGATTTGTAGAGGTTGAGGCTTGCCTGCCTCTACGTAGGCTGCCTTGATTACTTCTTTGATCCAGCGGGCTATGATTGCCCACAAGGCCGCTTCCCCTTGTTTCTTCCCGCTGTGAAGGACGAATAGGTGGTCAGTCTTTCGTACGGATTCCAATCTTTCCAGATAGTGGACTAGGAGTCTGCTGACGTTAAGATGTGAGTCTTCCGAGTCCTTATGCTCGTCTGGAGATGGCAGCGAGATGGTTTGGTTTAGATGGAAATGAGAAACTACGTTTGGAAGGAAGGAGGGGACAGTGCGTAGCTGTATGGATCCCGGTGTGAATCTGAGGAACGGTTCCCTACAGGAAAGTGCTTGAAGTTCGGAGATGCGACAGGCTGAACATATTGCCACTAGGAATGCAGTCTTCAAGGTCAGGAGCCGTAGGGACAGACCAAGTGTAGGTCTGAAAGAAGCTCCCGCTAGGAAGTCGAGTACTAGATTGAGATTCCATAGGGGTACCGGCCACTTTAGTGGTAGTCGGATTTGCTTGACCCCTCTCAGGAAGCGGGAGACGTCTGGATGGGAAGATAGACTGACGCCGTCCACTTTGGCTCTGTAGCAGGCCAGCACGGCCAGTTGAACCTTGATGAAATTGAGAGACAACCCCTTCTTCAAGCCGTCCTGCAGAAATTCCAGGATCATGGGAATTTTGACTGTCCGCGGAAGGATGTCGTGGTCTTCACACCAGGCTTCGAATATTCTCCATATTCGTATGTAAGTTAAAGATGTGGAAAACTTGCGTGCTCTGAGCAAGATGTCAATCACTGCCCCCGAGGGGAGACAGAGAGCCGAGGCACTTACCTGTCAGTTTCTGCTTGTGAAATATTATCCTGCAGCAGGCATTTATGCAATAACACGGTGGTGTCAGGACTTCTGTTTTAATTTTTTTAACTGTTCCATGTTAGCACATTTATACTGGATGCTGTTTTATGTTGTAAGTGCATTAAAAGTTTTTAGCTTTGATTGAATAGGTATATTCATACTATTTCCCTGTTTTACTCCACTCCTTTTGTTCTCCTGCAGCATCAAAGTAGACCAGGAGCCCAACATCCAGGCCTCTACTGGGTTTGATTAATCCTTGGGCCTGCAACAGAGGCAGAGGAATGATCAGCAGGGCCTGGGCGTGGCAGCCGCTTTGGGGCTGGGGAGGAAAGGTGGGAGAAGGAGGAGACCAAAACTGTAGAAAAATAATAAAAGTACAGCAAAGTAAAGGATAATGAAACAAAAATCATGTGAAAAAAAAGCTATAAACGTCTTTTATTTCATTATTTTTTAAAAATCTGGAGTGGCACCTAAATTTTCTTAAAATGTTTCCATCTCTGGGCTTCCAAGAGGCTTTGTCATGAAGCCATGCTATGTTTTTAATGTGGAAAATATATGCTATTATTAAATAGCTCTCACTGAAGAAAATGAGATGTGCAGAAAATAACATGCATTTTCTGTGTGAAAAACCCACTGTAGCTTTTATTTATTTATTTATTTATTTATTTATTTATTTATTTATTTACTATACTTAAATTGTATATTATTTAACCATTTCTATTCTCTCCTATCTTCTTCCTTCTCCAAGTTAGGCTACCCTTGTTAAATGTAACTGTACCTTCGATCACCACAGTTCTAGTTTTTATGTATATAATGCACTCCTGTTTTATGTAAACCAGCAAGATATGTTTTCATGATTGCCGGTATATAAAAATTCTAAATAAATAAAATAAAATAAAAAAATTTATTTAAAGTCTCTTCTATACCGATAGCCGTTCGCACATCGCATCGGTTTACAAAAAACAAGAACTTTTGGGCGGAGCCCTTACATATAACCGATAGAAAAACAATTAACAGGGAGAGTAGATAAAACTGAAAGGCAACACAAATTAATAAATCAATAAATAGATAGATAAAGAACTATGAACATGAGTAACAATATACAATAATCAGAGGTCATAAAGCATCAGGCATAAATCAGTGGTCATAAGGCATTCCTAGTCATAGAGCATTCTTAATCGTAGAACGAAGAATAGTTTACAGAGGAGTTTTATGAGGTGGGCGGTGTCATGGGGTAGGCTTGCTGGAAGAGCCAGGTTTTCAGTTTTTTCTTGAATTTGGGAGTGTAGGTCTCCATGCGTATGTCATGAGGCAAGGAGTTCCATGCGGAAGGGCCGGCGAAGGGCCGGCTTTGGGGATTAGCCTCTATGTCCTTTTCCCACAATGTTTTCTACTCCTCAGCAATCTCCAGTAAATGCATTCCACAAACAACGATGCAACCCAGAAACCACTAGAGAGGATGCCTGCACCTTATCTCAAGTCTTATAACTCTCTCATAAATCTCGCAATGAATGGAAAAGTAATATGCAGTGCCTTGACTAAAGCTATTAAAATCTTAAATTTCATCATCATCTCTTGGCAGATCATAAACTCTTTTCCTTTTAATATCTAATCCGGCGTCCATCTGTTCTGTCTTTACTTGTTATTAATGCAACAATTGTTAATTTCAAACATTGGGTTGTACCATACGTGAGAGCAGTAAGGCAGCTGAACATCTGAGCAACGCATGACGTTCTCCATAGCCTTCAGATCACAGGTTGGATACCCTAATTCTTAAACAAAGGGATTGCTTTATGAGGCATAAAAGAGTAAATTCCAGAAAACACATGGAAATATTTCTTCACAGAAAGGGCTGTGGATGCATAAAACAGTCCCCCAGAGGAGGTGATGGTGGCAAAATTGGAATCACAATTTGAGAAAACGTGGGACAGGCACAAAAAAATCTTCAGTAGGATGGAGATGTAAGGGAAAATTTTGGGACAGATACAGAAGCCCTCAGCAGGGTATTGCCCTGGAGGTGGATTCTTGGGCTGAGGTGGGGTTGACGCTACCCGCAGGCAGGGGCCCAAGGGTCCCCACCATCAGCAGGTGCAGTGAGCTGAAGCTAGAGGCCAGTGGAGCTTCACCTATACCAGCCCACGTTCCCCTCGGGCTGAGCCTTTGGGTGCCAGGGCTGGCAGGACTTAGGCGGGCCTCGAGTTTGAACAACAACGGCAGATAGTTCAGCTCAGAGACAGCAGCCAGCAGATGGCGTAGTTCTACCCCGGACGGGTTACGGAACAGAAACTCAAGCACCAAGGAACAAAGAATGGCTGAGAGTGCCTGAGCAAGGAAAGGCCGAAGCCTTAAGAGTCCACGTCCAGAGGATAGAGACAGAGGCGTCACTGTCAAGCTTGAATGGAGGCTGGCGGCCAAAGGAAGGTGTAGCAAGCAACGTAGAACTCTGGATTAAAGAGAGTCTATAACAATGTCGTCCGTAGCAATGATCAGGGCACGAAGAAGGCAGACGTGGTCAGGCAAAGCAATGGTCAAGGCAAGTGTGGTCAGGCATAGCAATGGTCAGGGCACGGAGAAAGCAGGCGAGGTTGGACGTAGAAGAGGTCAGGCTTGGAGAAGGCAGGCAAAGTCAAACGTAGCAGAGGTCAATACCAGGAAGTCGGTCAATATGAGAAGACAAGACAAACACAGGAACCAGGAACCAAAGATACAGGATCAGGAAACACGGAGAAGCAACGAGCACTTGAAAACCAGGAACAGGCAAACCAAGGAGACCTGTTGCAAAGGCAAAGCTTCAATGGAAAACCAGGGAATTTATATGATGCAGGACATGACGTCATCATCTGGGGTCTGCGGCCTGTTTCCCGCCGCGGGTCCTTTAAAGGTCTCAAGGTGTCGCGTGTGCCTAGAGGGAGGCGCGGTGCCACTGGAGGCGTCTCTCTGCTGACCACGTGGAGAGGCTCAGCGGACAGAGGGGTCCCGGCTGGAAGGCCCGGGAGGAGATGCAAGGCCGGAGGAGCTGGTGAATACCCAAGGTCGGAGCTGGCGGCCCACCGCCACCAGGGAAGAACTGGGTCCCACAGGCTGCGCAGCAAGGTACGAGGGCCACACCGCGGGGTTGTTGCGGGCAGCGAGTGTAACACAGGGGAGGGAAGGAGGGAGAGGAATCCTGCCTAGGACAGACACAGAGGATCTTCAGTGGTGTGAGGAGTGAGGGTAAAGCCCGGGACAGGCACAGAAGATCCTCAGCAGTGCGGGAGTAGTCCGTACTGTGTCTGCCTGGGCAGACACAGTAGGGACAGTGAGGGATAAAGCCTGGAATGGGCTCAGAAGATCCTCCTCAGTGGTAGGGAGCATGAGGGATAAAGCTTGGGATCGACACAGAGGATCCTGGGCAGTGGGGATTGGGGAGTGAGCAGTAAAGATGGAAATCAAGCAGAGCCTGTGGTATCTGTTTTCAATCTCTTTGGATGCAGCTGCAGTGCACAATCCATCCTTGTTTCAGTGTCAGTGCGTTCCTGGAGAGGAGAAGGAAGCAGCTCTCAAGGGTTTCACACAGAAAGGTAAAGGCTGGTAAATCCCTAGTAACATGTCTGAGCACATCAGAACACAAAAGGAATTATTCTAGGTGTGACCATCAGTACTGCCTAAATTCCTCGCACTTTAACCATATCAATCTGTGGGTCTCACTCCTAGGTCTCCTTTTTTACATGTTAATATGTCTTATTTCTTATATTTTTTTCAATATATGAATATATTCATGTTTAACATGTATCGTGCGATGCCTGCATGAGGGTTCTGATGATGATCAGAACAACAGCGCCATGTGATTTACTTAGGTCCAATATTACTAGTCTGGTTAAGGCAGAGGAGCTTTTAAAAACTATAAGTATTGATAGATCCTCAGAAATGAGCTACTAGTCAGGAAAACTCTTTAACTGGCAACTGTAATCTTTAAAGCATAAAGGTGCTTGTGCTTCTCCTTTAACGCCCAAAGGCTTGCATGTCCCTGCACGACGAAATCCTAGCAACCTGGTAACATGGAAAGAGCCATTGGATATGGGCTGGTGTTCAAAAAGGGAAAATAACTTAGAATTTGGAGAAAAGGTTAAAAATACAACTGAGAGACCTAGGTTCAAGTCTTAAATCCTGTCAAATATACTATATCTCTATCTTCCACTCCCTGTTTTGGGTACAACCAATACACTATAATAGAGAATATTTAGGCTCTCTACATGTGTATTCCAGAAAAATTACTCACAAAGAGGGACTTTCATATCTACTGGGGAATGCAATATCTCAATCAATGAATATTCATATACCCAAAAGTGGGTGCTAATTGAAACTGCTGCCTAACTCACTCACAGAACTCAACCTTTGGCACTGACTTTACAGCATGAACCTTGCTAGTCAATGTCCCTTGCTGCCAGAACCAATGTCAACCTGCAGCGCTTCTCGCCCCACAGCCATGAGAAGAGGGGCAGAGAGAAAAAAAAAATTGAAATCATCAGGAACTGGGAAGGAGATGCGGCGATGAGAGTACTACGATTGGGAGACCCGCCCCCCCCTGACGTCATTGAAGACCGGACCATTTAATCCCGCCTTAACACCGGGTGTTGCGCGCCAGGAAGCCAGCGACCATCTCAGGGTGCCCTGCAGCGCTTCTCGCCCCACAGCCATGAGAGGAGGGGCAGAGAGAAAAAAAAATTGAAATCATCAGGAACTGGGAAGGAGATGCGGCGATGAGAGTACTACGATTGGGAGACCCGCCCCCCCCTGACATCATTGAAGACCGGACCATTTAATCCCGCCTTAACACCGGGTGTTGCGCGCCAAAGGGGCGTGACAAAGGGGCACACCCCTTTGTGCACCCCTTAGTGCAGTTCCGTAGTGCTAGGGTTATTTAAAATCTTAACAATCAGATGTCTCTCATTGTTATTCATTTTTAAAATGTTTGTAACCTTCCTATGTCTGTAAACCGTTATGATGGCTTTATGTTGAAGCCGAATGACAGTATGTAAAACCTGATAAATAAATAAAAAAATACATTTGAGAGCAAAAAATCGTTCCTGTGCTTCTACTGTGGTGGGTTTGCATTTCTCCTTTTTGGTTCTGCAATGCTGCAACAAAAGTGACAAAATCTAGTCATTGCCACAGAACTCACACCATGTTGGTCGCCTTTCTCTAGTCTGCCTCCATCCTGTCTGTATCGTTCTAGAGCCAGTACCTCAAAAAGGATAGAGTCAGAATGGAGGCGACCCAGAGAAGGGTGACCAAAATGGTGTGGGGTTGTCTCGGAAGACTTATGAGGAGAGGCTGAAGGATCTGCATATGTATACCCTGGAAGAGAGGAGGTGCAGACCTTTAATGATGCATGTTTCTCAAACCTTTTCCATGGAGTTAGGGGTTACGATATGAAATTCAGGGGGTCGACTCTGAACCAACATCAGGAAATATTTCTTCACAGAGAGGGTGGTGGATGCCTGGAATGCCCTTTCAGAAGAGGTGGTGAAGACAAAAATAATAAATGAATTTTAAAAAGGCATGGAATAAACACTGTGAATCCCTAAAGGCTAGAGGTAGAAATGAAGAAAAGAGTGCAAGGGGGGTAACCAGCATGGAACAGCAGCTACTACCCCTAACAGAAGGCATGGGGATTACTTACATGATTTCGACGCAATTGCCTCATCAATCTCCGCTTTGATGGTGGGGGCAGGGGGGAAGAGGAATTGGATTCAGATGACAATGCTGGGCCCTGACTTTTATGGTTCGGGGTACTGATACTCAGACATTAGGGAAAAAGCACAGGACTGCTACAGCCAAGTCCAAAAGCAAAGCACGTTCAAGTAGCATTATCTGAATTATCAAGGCTGCTCACCTCATAAAAATGTTGCTAGCAGTAATTTTGTTATGGGTTTGGCAGTTGCTTGGTTTTAATTGTTAATATTATTGCCCTTAACAGAAACATGAGGGTAACCTGCATGGAGCAGCTGGGCAGACTGGATGGACCATTTGGTCTTTTTTTGCTGTCATTACTATCTCACTATCAGGCCGATACAGTACAGTGCGCTCCGACGGAGCACACTGTTAACCTGCCCTTGGACGCGCGTTTTCCCTTACCCCTTATTCAGTAAGGGGCGGAAAATGCGCGTCCAACCCGCGGCACCTAATAGCGCCCTCAACATGCAAATGCATGTTGATGGCCCTATTAGGTATGCCCGCGCGATACAGAAAATAAAATGTGCAGCCAAGCCGCACATTTTACTTTAAGAAATTAGCGCCTACCCAAAGGTAGGCGCTAGTTTCTGCCGGCACCGGGAAAGTACACAGAAAAGCAGTAAAAACTGCTTTCTGTGCACCCTCCGACTTAATATCATGGCGATATTAAGTCGGAGGTCCCGAAGAGTAAAAAAAGTAAAATAAATAAATAAATAAAATGGACTGGCAGCTGTCGGGCCGAAAACCGGACGCTCAATTTTGCTGGCGTCCGGTTTCCAAGCCCATGGCTGTCAGCGGGCTCGAGAACCGACACCGGCAAAATTGAGCGTCGGCTATCAAACCCGCTGACAGGCGCCGCTCCGGGTCAAAAGTGTCCCTAGCGCCTCCTTTTGCCCGTTTCTACTGCACCACCTAATTTAAATACAGAATCGCGCGCACAGGCGAGTGGCCTGTGCGCACGCCGGGAGAGCAGGCGTTTGTCCGCTCTCCCGCAGACTTTACTGAATCGGCCTGTATGTGACTATGTGTGTATTGGGCACCTGCTGTGCATAAGAGAGAGCTCTTTGGATCATAGATACCAGCTGTGTAGGTGCAGTGGATGCTTGACCACCCCCCATATTATGCATACTCCTTTATTGAGTCCAGGGAGGGATAATTTGTATTGAGTTTAGCAACCCCAATCGTTTTGAAAAGTTAGCTCCTATGCTTCTTGTAGAAACAGGAAGGGATAGAGAGAAGGCCAGCATTGGAGATGCAAGGAAGAGCATGGCCAAAGCCAGGGGAGGGACACCTCCCTCTCCCCTTCCAGATCCCAAAAACGACTTCCCTTACTTTACCCCTTTTTTCCCCCATCCCCAATCCTGTGTCCTTCCTTTTCCCTTCTCTCTCCATCCCTGAGATCTTTTCTTTTTTCCTCTTTCCCCACCTGCAAAATATTTGATTTCTGACCTCTCCTCCCTATTCCTGAGATCTTCCTTTCTCTCCTCTCCTACACCTATATCTGAGATCACCCACTGAAAAAACTCCAAAAAGAACAAATTATACAGACAAACAAGCTAAGGTTGTAGAACTATTTTATTTTTTTATTATATAAAATAAATTTATATTATCTAATATGCAAAATTTTTGTAATAAGTTCCACAGAATTTCAGAAAATTTGAAGCAGAATCTACCCCTGAGCTGCTGCAGGAAACTGGGGACTCTGCTTATATGGAATCTGTACAATAGGTTATTTTTTGGAGTAAGACTGCAGCTCTTGATGTCCATATCCCGTTATGAGCATAGACCTATTGACAAAGGTGGAGTTGGCGCAACCTGCAGGGTAGAGCCCTGCAGGTCCCCACCATCGGTTGGCGGAGATGGCTGAGGCAGAGGCCCAAGTGAAGCTTCACCTATACCAACCCTTGTTCCCCTTAGGTTGAACCCTTGGGTGCCAGGGCTGGCAGGTCTTAGCTGGGGCCTTTGCTGAGTTGGAGATCCGTGGAGAAAGGTTGGTCACAAGCCAGGGTCCAGGGTAGGTGGTGCAGGCATAGTCAGAGAGCAGGCAATGGTCAAGGCAGGCAGAGTTCAGATGTGGTCAAGTCAGGCAATTATCAGTGGCAGGTGGAGTTCAAGCATAGTTAGGAGTCAGGCAGTGGTCAGTGACAGGCGGAGTTCAAGTGTAGTCAGGAGTCAGGCCGAGGTCAGAACCAGAGATTTGACCAAGGACAGATGGAACGGACAGGCGAGCAGGCAAGGACACTGAAGACACCAAAGAACTAAAGAACTGAAGACGGACCACAAAAGAAGACCACGGAAACAAGGAACAAAGAAGACCAAGAACTGAAGAGATGAAGACCAGGAATGCTGAGGCAACTCACTCTACTTCTCAGTAGTGGACCTATTGCTCAGGCAAGGAGGAGCTGCAGTAGTAGCCTTATATAGGCCTACATCTGTGAGGTCATCATCAGCTGCCATTGGCCTTTTCCCTCCATGGTGCGCACATATTTTAGGAGGGCCCAAGAAAGCGTCAGCAGTGTGTCAGGAGTAGGAGTAGGAGAATGTGGCAGTCTGCCATGTGTCTGTTCGGGGGCCTTCCCTGGCTTCAGAGCTTCTGTCACTGGGCTCGGGGATAGAGGTAAGTGTGACAATCAGCGGGTCCGTCCCACAGACTGCCAAACGCAACATATCTCTCATGCAGCATTGCTCTTAGGGCAGTCTGGACACCATTAAACATCTGTAGAGGAAGATAAATGATAGGGACATTCTCACATGTGTTATATTTCCATAAGAATAGAAGGAATTTTGGATGGAGGTAAGGGGAAAGATTAAGGATTTTCTAAGGATCCAATGTGAACTTTAAATTATTTGAAAATCAATTGCAATTACAGAATATAAGAAACTAATATTGTACTATGCTTGACTTGAAAACTTATCCTTAAAAACTGGAAGGATAATTCCTTCCTACATGTGTGGTAGAATACTGTAATTTTGATGTGCAAGCATGAAGCTGTTGCAGTGAAAAAATGGAAAATTTCAGGCAGTCTGGAAACCTACAGATCATTTTGAGGTCCATATTCAAAAGTTATTTAGACAGATAACTAAGGCACAGAGAGATAAAGTGACTCCTCCAAGGATGGACACACACACTTTAGAACTGAAACACAAGGAGATAAGATGAGATGGGAATTTTTTTATCCTTATTAGTTTTAATTATTGGATGTTATTTGGTGTATCTGCTGCTTTGAAAATTTTTACTGTTTGCAAAATTTATAAAATTTTTAATTTTATTATTGGATGTTATTCTGTTTGTTAGCTCTTTTTATTAGTATGGTTTTACTGGTCTGATTGTATGTTTTATATTTCTTGATTTGGAAGTTTTATGAGGAATGGCAATGTTTCCATTTTTCCATTGTTGTACTGCATACAGAATCTGGTTTGTTGTGAGTTCTAGTTCAGTTTTTGTTTGCATGTTATATTTCTACTTTATGGTCTCTTTATTCTGTATTTGGTGAGGGTCTGTGTTGAGCATGTGTGACTGATATTCTGCTAGTTTGTTTCTGTGTAGGGATCTATAGCAGCCTGACTTGTTCTGTTTTTCTAATAGGAGCTGTATTCTGTTTTGTACCCTTTGCTGAGGGGAGTTCTGTGAATGCAGGGTATTGTAGGGTCATGCTGGCTGGTGTTGAGGAAGACCCCCCTTAGGAACAGGGCAGGATGCAGGGCTGGACTGGGGTTTATCTTCTGCCTATCCAGTCCCCTCCCCCACAGGTTGAGCCCTTGGGTTCTGAGGGCCAGTAGGGCTTGGCTCCTTCAGCAGAACAGCAAGGTTGAAAATAAATCAGGCTGGACAAGGCAGGGCAGACACACCAGGAATTGAGGTCAGGCGCAGGCTGCATATTGTGGCAGAGGCAGGCTGGAGGCTGAGGATTGCATATTGGAGCAGGCTGGACAGACACCGGTTGGAATTGAGGGCTAGATACTGGGCATGGATTAGGACTGGATACAGACACAGGCTGGGCAGGATACTGATCAGAGACTCGGACTGTATACAGATACAGGGTGGGAACTGGACACAGGCTCAGGCTGGGGACTAGATCTGGATACAGATACAGGGTGGGCAGGAGAATGAGCAGGGACTGGGACTAGGTACAGACTGGGGCAAGAACATGACAGACCAGATGGACAAGGACAGGACCAGACAAGGGCTAGACAAAGACAGCACAGAACAGAGAATATTGAGGCCCAAAGGCAGCAAATCAGAAGGTCTGTAAGCTACTAGGCATAAGGCCCGAAGGACACTAGGCAAGGAGAGGCCTGAATAGGCTGCATGGCAAGGCATAAGGTGAGAGAAGGCCCAGAGACTACAAGGCAAAGAAAGGCCTGAGTAAGCCATAGAGCAAGGTACAAGGTAAGAGCAGGCCCAGACAAGGGCCTGCTCTTACCTTCCTACAAGGCAAGGAACAAGATAAGCGTGGCCAGGTCTGACAGCCAAGATTGACTCCATGAAGAGGCAATGATGGATTGGACAGGCTGGCTTAAGCAGTACAGGAACTGTCGCATTAGGTTATCAGTGAGGAGGGTGCTCAGATAGCTGGGAACAGAGCTCACTGGCGGTCTCTGCTGGTGGCAGGTAGAATCAGGGTACTGTAAGGCTGCTCAGCAGGTGAAATTGTGACAGTAGATCTTGAAGGGCAGTGTTTATATTGGGATTCTGTCTTATCTTGTGTACATCCCAGACTTTGCTCCCATATAGAAGAATTATATTGATTGATGCTCTTTTTTTAGTGGTAGTTTACTAGATGGTTGAAACTGGCCAGGGGGTGTTTGTTGCTTGAAAGGTCCTTCTCTCTAGAGACACCACTGACATGCATGCCCAGCACCTTGCAACAATGGTGCAAAATGTTAGTAGTGGTGTCTCCTGCTTTATGAGTGGTGGTAGTGTCTTGCCTCTGCATTGGACCCCCACAAGGATCAAAAAAACAGGGTGGTTTCCCTGTCCTAGGTCATATAGGATGATTCCCTAATACACATACCTACAGTACCTGCATGTAATCCGCTTTGAAGTGCCTGAAAAGCAGAATAGAAAAGCAATCAAAAAAATAAAAAATAGTTGCATGAGAATGCAAAACAGAGATCATTTGAATGATGACCAATTATGTGTTTTTATAGGATTCTTCTCGTTGGAGGGAGAAGCTGCTGATCGTGATTTAGTTGATTATCAAAATCTCGGAGGGGTGGGATTGGGATCTTTTAGGTATAAGGAGATAGTGCCTCACACACAGGGATTAGAACCAAGGCACAGGGAGATAAAGTGATTCTCCCCGAGGTCTCCTACAGAGCAAGCAATAGAGCCTAATTTGATGCTCTCTATCTTGAGCCAGTAGCTTTGTTATGAACTGGGATCACACCCAGAGAGGTTTTGTCCAGTGCAGAAAGAGACTGTTTGGCTGTGTTTATTGAACCTGTGTTATACAAATATTTTCCCCACCAAATCAGGAGGGGATTTAAGAGCCCTTATCCAGCTAATCCTATTTTAAATGTTTTGCATTCTGTTTCTTGGCCTGTGAGAGTTTGCAGGAGGACCACAGGATTCCAGGAAGGATGTGCCTGAACATGTTTGAAAGAAAGTTTGCAATCTGCCAATAATAAAGTGATGCCCAACTCATGGCACTTTCACATTGTGCATTTAAGCTACTGTGGCACAGATTTTTTCCATGGGTTCAATTAAGTGTTTGAACAAGTGCCTCTCCTTGTCAGCTGACTGCTGTAGTCATGCTTTACATAGGTCAGTGTGATGCCTGCAGTGTGGAGGTATTCTGATGACACAGCAGCACCCTCCCCGATCACAACACATGCATAATTGTGGCAGCACATCATGAAATACCAGAGGAGATGCCAGAAGAATTCAGCAGTCTATTTTATTCTTGGCCATCTCCTTGCTGGCAGTCTTATCTGTGACTACACAACCGGTCTGACTGTCCTGACAACCTTTTATGGAAATCATTTTCTTTTTCTAGTTAAAATGTTTGCACTGACCCCTCTTCCACTGACCTTTGGTCTCCCAAGTTCCTGTGATGGTTATCAGGGAAACCACCACCATGCTTCATACTGGCTTGCTTCCTACAGTGCATTCTGGGACATTCAGGCATCAGGGTAGGGAGAGCTGGACTACGGTGCCCAAATGCACTTGGGTAAGAGCAAGTTTGCTTACCGTAAAAGGTATTTTCCGTAGATAGCAGATGAATTAGCCATGCTGTCTGGGACGTTCGGGCGGCTAGGTGGCGGAGCTCTCTTAGAACACTGAGGCTTTCAGTGTAGTGTGCCTGCTTGGATCCTCCCAAGCTTCCCCCATCCCCCTCAGTCCGTATCCAAGCAGATGAAGTGTAGCAACAACTGGCCGGGGAGGCGGGAGGGTCAGCATGGCTAATTCATCTGCTATCTACGAAAAACACCATTTATGGTAAGCAAACTTGCTCTTTTCCCATAGATAAGCAGCATGAATTAGCCATGCTGTCTGGGAGTCCCCAGCTGATGTATTGAGCGCAAGTCCCTGATCATGTCCCAATGATGAGTTGAGGTAGTGCGCTCAAGACAGTAGAGAAGACAGGCGGACAGTTCATCGCTGTCGACTTTGCAGCATTAAGAAGTGCCCGCTTTGAGAACTGTTTTCCCCATGTCTGCGTCGGCTGCGGTGTGCTTGTCCAAGCAGTAGTGAGCCGTGAATGTGTGCAGCGAGGACCAGGTGGCAGCTCTGGAAATGTTTAGAATGGGCACCTCATGCAGGAGAGCTATAGAGGCAGCCATATCACGGACCTAGTGAGCCTTAGGGGAGGCAAACAAGGTCTCCAAATGTTTCTGATAGCAGAATTGTATGCAGTTTGAGATCCAAGATGAAAGGATCCTTTTGGAAACTGGAAGTCCTGGAGCGTTAGGGTTAAATGACACAAAGAGCTGGGAGGCTCTGCACTCAGCGTGCGTGCGGCATTTGTAGTAAGGGAGTGCCCACTTGCAATCCTGCGTGTGTAGTTTATGATCTGCCTCATTAATATGTGGCTTTGGGTAAAAGGTTGGAAGGGGAGGTTACGTGATGCGGTGAGCCAGACGAGTCGCACTCGTATCGGCTCCGGGCACTGCTCCCCCAAAAAGGGACAAAACCAGCTAACCGGGCACTCGCAGAGCGCTAATAGCATCTACTCTTTGGAGAACAAAGCTTAGACGCTGCAAAAACGAGAGTTCTGAGGAGGTATGACAACAAGAACTGTTCGGAAAGACAAATTAAAAAGCACGGGTACAGACAACAAGATGGCCGACCAGCGCGGCGGGCCGGAGGGACTGGGCCTCGATGAGAGAACTGTATCCAGACTCGCTGAATCTGTAGTACAAGGGCTCGAGTCAAAATTTCTGGGTATAACTGAAAATTTCCAGGCCCTAAAAGAATCCTTAGGGGACATCGGGAAACGCATTGATATCGCGGAAGGACGAATTTCAGCGGTAGAAGAGGACGCGATGGCGGTTGCCACGAGGGTGTTGGCACTCGAGACTGCGATCCAAATGGCAGAAAGCAAATTGGAAGAATTAGAAAATAGAGCGAGGCGTAACAACCTAAAATTTCTCGGTCTTCCAGAAACAATCAACGACGGGGAGCTCAAAATGATTTTGGAGGACTGGCTTCCGAAAGCGCTGAGCCTGCCTACGCTGGAAAACAAATTAATAGTAGAAAGAGCATACCGCCTTGGACCGAAGAGAGACTCAGACAGGAGGCCACGATTGGTAATCGCTAGATTTTTGGACTGGACTCAAAAATCGCTGGTGCTGTCAGCTTTTAAAAAACAACGGGACCTTCAATTTAAAGATACCAAAATTATTATATTCCAGGACTTTTCCGCTGCGGTAGCAGCCAAACGGAAGCGTTTCTCACCAACTTGTACAAACCTTGTAAACAAAAACATCAGATTCAATCTCCAATTCCCTGCAACCTTGCGCATTTGGAAGGATAGAAAAGCAGTCTCCTTTGAAGATCCAGATCAGGCAGCGGAGTGGCTCAAAATTCTTGCGGCTCAAACCTGAACATTGCCTTATTGACATACTGATTTCTATTTCTGAGGTATAAGAGTTTGGCTAGGCAGCAGGTGGGAAACGAGGCAGGTATGCTGGTGAACAAAGCAAAGCTCCACAATTTGGCATTTGTAATGTTTATCTGTTTGTGGTTCATATTAAGTTTCAATAGGTTGGGTGGTGGCAGTTTACAGCTACACAAAATGGATCCCTACTACGGGGTTCAGGCGAGGGAGGGGGAGTAGTGCCCGAGCACATGAATACACGGACCTCTAACCCCATTTTTGGGGGTTTTCTTTCATACTTAGTGTTTAAGGAAGAATGCATTTATGTGTTATGTTGTTGTATATGGTTAAGATTCTGGGAGGATTAGTGCTGTTGCACAAACGGGAGGGGGAGTGGGAGGGGGCAAGGGATTCAGGTCAAGCGGAGTATCTATGGTGGAGGACTGGTGCACAGGGTGGTTGGGGGCCCCGAAGAGCTGGAGATTGTCTATCTCCAGCTCTTCGGGGGAGGATCAAGGCAGGGTAATAAAGCAGCTGAGAGTCCAGGCTGGGAGACTCCTCAGCGAGGACAGAACCAAGTGCTTTTTTGGCATGTTTCTCTATTATATAGAGGATAGGTAGTCTCCGTTTTAGTTCCTGGAATGTGGGGGGGTTGGGAACTCCGTTTAAGCGCCAGAAAGTGCTTAGCGCTTTAACCAGACAAAAAATAGATATAGTAGGGATACAGGAAACACACTTATCAGAGCCAGAAAGTAAAAAACTTAAACGAGGATGGGTTGGGCAGTGTTATTATGCACCCGCTGTAAGACGGAAAGCAGGGTTGGCGATTTTAATTAACAAAAGGCTCCACTTTGATTTGACAATGCAAATTTCTGATGAAGACGGCAGGATACTAATTCTCCAAGGGAAGTTACAGGGGCAAGACATTACTATCTGTGCAGCTTATGCTCCTAATACATATTCCCATCCGTTCTTCCAAAAACTGGTGGGCATGTTGTTACCTGTGCAGAAAGGCCCCCTTATTGTACTTGGGGATTTTAATTGTGTTCATGATAGTGGCATGGATAGGTCGCACCCTGCGCAAAGCACGAGGCAGGAAAGGAACAAAGGGATAGCGTACCTATGCCATGAACTACATCTCCTGGACATTTGGCGTACATTGCACCCCACAGAGCGGGATTATACCCATGTTTCCAGGGCGCATGGAACCCTGTCCAGAATAGACTATGTTTTGCTATCAGAGTCATTATTCCCTAGGTGTACAAAAGCCCACATTGATAATATAGCAGTCTTCGACCATGCTATTGTTTGGGTGGATTTTACTGATGGAAGGGGTGAGCACAGATCGCGCTTGTGGCGTTTCCCTAGTCACTTAGCGGATGACTGTGTGTTTCAGGAATATCTTAGGGAAAGGTGGAGAACATATGAACAGCATAATCATGGGCATAAGGAAGATCCCAGCTTATATTGGGAAGCAAGTAAAGCGGTGATGAGGGGAGAAATTACCTTATACCTAATTGCTAAGTCAAAGGCAATGCATAAGAACATTCTGCAGTTGGAGCAGAAACTTAAGCAGGCTAAACAGCAATTGGCCCAAACTAACAATAGTAGTTGCCAGCAAGAGTACAATGCGATTCTCCATACCTTAAATACTCTGCTCCATGAAAGGGCACACAGGTATCTGAACGCAGGGGCACACAAACTGTTCCGGTATGGAAATAAAGCCGGGAAATTACTAGCGAACTTAGTGCGCCTCCACAGGGGGAAGACGTTTATTGGTAAACTGAAGGATGACAGAGGTATCCCTATAACATCTAGCTTAGCAGATGATGTACTAGTTTTTCTGACCCGGCCGCAAGAGTCCCTGCATCGGGTGCTAAATTTACAAAGGCAATTTGGCGCTTTCGCTGGATTGAAAATCAATGTTGATAAATCAGAGGCTATGGCGCTGGGTAAGGGGATTCAGGAAAACTGGGAAGGTTCAAGCAGTTTTATGAAAAACTCTATACTGATGACAGGACAGGGAGAAGTCGGGAGGAAGGAGATTTCTTTACCAATCTCCGGCTGCCGCAAGTTTCAGAGGCTCAATTAAGTCAGTTAAATGCTCCATTACATGGTTTGAGTAAGCTATTAATTGCCATGGAAGAATGCCAAAGGAGGGGACAAGGGGTGATAATTGTGGGATTTGACTCAGAAAAGGCTTTCGATAGGGTGTCGTGGCCTTATTTATTCTCAGTTTTGGGCCGTTATGGTTTGACGGGGGACATCATACGGAATATTGCCATGTTATATAAGAATCCCCAATCTGCGATTCTGGCAAATGGGCAGGTCTCCGAAGACTTTAGCCTGTTTAGGGGAACGCGGCAGGGATGTCCTCTATCCCCTTTATTGTACATCTTGTCAATAGATCCTCTCCTCCGGAGAATCGAGGGGGATCCACAGATTCATGGCTTTACTATGGGTCAGCAGGTGTTCAAAGTGTCTGCTTTCGCAGATGATGTACTAGTTTTTCTGACCCGGCCGCAAGAGTCCCTGCATCGGGTGCTAAATTTACAAAGGCAATTTGGCGCTTTCGCTGGATTGAAAATCAATGTTGATAAATCAGAGGCTATGGCGCTGGGTAAGGGGATTCAGGAAAACTGGGAAGGTTCAAGCAATTTTATGAAAAACTCTATACTGATGACAGGACAGGGGGAAGTCGGGAGGAAGGAGATTTCTTTACCAATCTCCGGCTGCCGCAAGTTTCAGAGGCTCAATTAAGTCAGTTAAATGCTCCATTACAAGTAGAGGAGCTAATGGCGGCTATCAAGGGGAGTCAACGTAACAAGGCCCCAGGACCAGATGGCATGAGTGCTGAGTATTACAAGATATTGCTGCACCAGGCATCTGGGGATCTTTTGAGATACTATCAGGAGGCCCAAAGGTGGGGACAATTCCCAGTCGGGGTAACGAAAGCATACATTACAGTGTTAGAAAAACCAGGCAAGGACCTCTCCTCTCCGTGAGCATATCGCCCGATATCTCTGTTAAATTTCGAAGCCAAACTATTTGCCAAGATCCTGGCTGATAGACTGAGTGTGGTTTTCCCTTCTATCATCATGCCGCAACAGGCAGGTTTTGTTAAAGGACGGACCATCAGCGCGAATCAGAGTAAGCTATTAATTGCCATGGAAGAATGCCAAAGGAGGGGACAAGGGGTGATGATTGTGGGATTTGACTCAGAAAAGGCTTTCGATAGGGTGTCGTGGCCTTATTTATTCTCAGTTTTGGGCCGTTATGGTTTGACCGGGGACATCATACGGAATATTGCCATGTTATATAAGAATCCCCAATCTGCGATTCTGGCAAATGGGCAGGTCTCCGAAGACTTTAGCCTGTTTAGGGGAACGCGGCAGGGATGTCCTCTATCCCCTTTATTGTACATCTTGTCAATAGATCCTCTCCTCTGGAGAATCGAGGGGGATCCACAGATTCATGGCTTTACTATGGGTCAGCAGGTGTTCAAAGTGTCTGCTTTCGCAGATGATGTACTAGTTTTTCTGACCCGGCCGCAAGAGTCCCTGCATCGGGTGCTAAATTTACAAAGGCAATTTGGCGCTTTCGCTGGATTGAAAATCAATGTTGATAAATCAGAGGCTATGGCGCTGGGTAAGGGGATTCAGGAAAACTGGGAAGGCTCTTTTCCATTGAAGTGGGTTGACTCTGATATGCGATATTTAGGGGTCCAATTGACGAACGATGTGGCGAAACTACACAAAGCTAACACTGTGCCCCTTTTAAGGAATTTGGTTCACAAGTTGCAGATGTGGTCCAAATTACCGTTATCCTTGTCGGGGAAGATATTCTTATTAAAAATGATGGAGTTGCCCCGCTGGATTTATGTCTTGCAGCAATTGCCGATTTGGTTGACTAAATCAGAGATTTCTGAAATAAATAAGGAAGTGTGGAAATATCTCTGGGGATCCCACAGAGCCAGACTGCCCTTGACTATTCTAATGAAATCTCGGATGCAAGGTGGTTGGGCATGCCCTAACTGGAGAGATTATAATTTATCTTGTATTTTAAGACACGTATATGACTGGGTGAACAACACCAACGTCTGCTCCCCGTCTCATTATATTAGGGAATGGCTGAAGCCTTACTGTCCCGGTAATTTGATTCAGGTTTCAAAATCACAGCTGCCCAGGCAGTTTATTAACAGTATTTTTATAACCTCGGGAAGAGAAGCATGGAGATATTTATGTTTGACCAAGCTGGGGATGACTAGCACTCTTACCCCTCTGCTGACGTTAGTTGGCAACCCACATTTTCCAGGTGGCTTAATCTCTCCTATTTTTAAACAGTGGGCAGCGCAAGGCCTAGACACCATTCAGCAATATCTGGAGCCTGGTACCAACTCGATTAAAAGTTTTCAAGGGATCAGGGAACAATATAATATAAATGTCAAGGACTTTTATGGGTATCTGCAGGCCCGACACTATATAAAATCGGCAGTGGTGGGAAAAATGGACGTCCAGAAGGTAGAGACATTACATGAGTTTTTTCAGCAGATGGGTCGCAAAGCTAATTCATGCGCAACCTTTTCGAAATTAATACATAACCTACCTGACACGAGGGTTATCACAGCGGTCCAAGACAAATGGGTTAAACAGGCGAACATACTGCTAACCAAGGAGGAGGTTATCAGGGCACTGGAAGGTTGTCATCATGTTTCGGAAAATATTAACCTGAGGGAAGTAGGATATAAAATCTTACACTGTATGTATATGTCTTTAATGATCCAAAGACATCAACAAACCTTTTCCATCAGAAAAAAATCAGCAGAACCAGAGGTCACGAGCTGAGGCTATGTTTCTATGTTTCTATGTTTCTATGTGGATGTATGCAGCCAAACTATGTGACTCTGACTTATGTTTGAAATGTCGGGTGAGAAGGGGAACTTTATATCATAGCCTCTGGGAATGTGAAGTTATACAGGAATTCTGGTCGGCAATATTGCAAACCCTAGGGCAAGTATTAACTCGACATCTTCCCATGGATCCAAAGCTCTGTCTGCTCAGACTTTTTCAGGATGACCTAGCTTCTATTCCGGAGTTCGACCAACGGTTCCTGGACTAGGCGCTGTTGACCGGCACACAGACCATACTGGCTGGGTGGATATCGGCTGATAAGCCACAAGTTCTGCATTGGAGGAACCGTTTGACCAAGTTACTTCAATATGAATACATGACGGCAGCTAGTAAATCGGACAATGCACAAGAAAATTGTCAGAGGCTTTGGCAGAAATATTGGTGGCACCTGTCCCCAGCCACAAGAGACTCTATCAAGAGATTAGTGGAGACAAAGTATATTGGATCCCCCCGACTTCGTCGGAACGACTCTAGACGGCGCAACAATCAGACAACGTGAGAACCAACCAGCCACAGTACTACAATTCCAGACTTTTAACTACCTACTGAAACCAGACACTTTGATATAAACTGAGTCCGCTTGACAAGGGGAAGGGAGGGGGGGGGGGGGTAGTTGGGTATAGTTTGGTTGGGTGGAACAGGTACTGTGCACGATACTGGTTCAGTGAAATGTATGATTTACCTGTTCAACCAATGTTACAAGTTTTGTTCTAACTGTGTTGAAACATCAAAATTCAATAAAGAAATAATTTAAAAAAAAAAAAAGGTTGGAAGGGTAATGGATTGGTTGAGGTGGAAAACTGAGACCACTTAAGGAAGGAAGGTGGGATGTGTATGCAACGTAACCTTGTCGTGATGGAACTCCAGATATGGCGAGTAGTGCACCAGGAGGCATAAGGGGCCTATTTCCTTTGATAATTCATTCTTGTGGAGGGCTTCCTAGAGGAAACCAAGATATCCTGAAGCTCAGGTGAAAGGTTCAGGTGGTGGAGTACCAGCCTTTCAATCTCCACGCAGTGAGACTGAGATGAGTGGAGCGGATGAAGCAGCTTACGCCTCCCTTCCACTGAGAAAACTGTCCATTTAATCCTATTCTCTGTTTCCTATCTTATAGCCAGTTTGTAATCCACGAAAGGACCGCCACCTATCCCATGACTTTTTACTTTTCCTAGAAGCCTCTCATGAGGAAATTTGTCAAATGCCTTTTGAAAATCCAAATACACTACATTTACCGGTTTACCTTTATCTACATGTTTATTAACTCCTTCAAAAACATGAAGCAGATTTGTGAGGCAATACTTGCTTTGGGTAAAGTCATGCTGACTTTGTTCCATTAAACCATGTCTTTCTATATGTTCTGTGATTTTGATCTTTAGAACACTTTCCACTATTTTTCCTGGCACTGAAGTCAGGCTAACTGGTCTGTAGTTTCTCGGATCACCCCTGGAGCCCTTTTTAAATATTGGGGGTTACATTAGCCACCCTCCAGTATTCAGGTACAATGGATGATTTTAATGATAGGTTACAAATTTTTACTAAGAGATCTGCAATTTCATTTTTGAGTTCCTTCAGAACTCTGTGGTGTATACCATCCACTCCAGGTGATTTACTACTCTTAGTTTATCAGTCACACCTACTACATCTTCTAGGTTCTCCTTGTTTTGGTTCAGTCCATCTGAATCATCATTCATGAAAACCTGGAACAGGTATCTCTCCAACATCCTCTTCAGTAAACGCCAAAGCAAAGAAATCGTTTAATCTTTCTGCAATGGTCTTATCTTCTCTAAGTGTCCCTTTAACCCCTCGATCATCTAATGATCGAACTGACTCCCTCACAGGCTTTCTGCTTTGGATATATTTTTAAAAGTTTTTACTGTGAGTTTTTGCCTCTATGGCAAACTTCTTTTCAAATTCTCTCTTAGCTTGTCTTATCAATGTCTTACATTTAACTTGCCTACGCTTATGCCTTATCCTATTTTCTTCTGTTGGATCCTTCTTCCAATTTTTGAAGGAAGATCTTTTGGCTAAAATAACTTCTTTCACCTCACCTTTTAATCATGCCGGTAATCGTTTTGCCTTCCTTCCACCTTTCTTAATGTGTGGAATACATCTGGACTGTGCTTCTAGGTATTTTTTTAACAATGTCCACACCTCTTACACAGTTTTTACCTTTGTAGATGCTCCTTTCAGATTTTTTCTATTTTTCTCATTTTATCAAAGTTTCCCTTTTGAAAGTTTAGCACGAGAGCCGTGGATTTGCTTACTGTCCCCCTTCCAGTCATTAATTCAAATTTGATCATATTATGATCACTATTGCCAAGCGCCCCACCACCGTTACCTCTCTCACCAAATTCTGTGCTCCACAGAGAATTAGATCTAAAATTGCTCCCTCTATCGTCAGTTCCTGAACCAATTGCTCCATAAAACTGTCATTTATTCCATCCAGGAACTTTATCTCTCTAGCATGTCCTAATGATACATTTACCCACTCAATATTGGGGTAATTGAAATCTGCCATTATTACTGCACTACCAATTTGGTTAGCTTCCCTAATTTCTCTTAGCATTTCACTGTCTGTCTAACTATCTTGGCCAGGTGGACGGTAGTACACTCCTATCACTATACTCTTCCCCAGCACACAAGGGATTTCCACCCATAAAGATTTGATTATGCATTTAGTCTCAAGCAGGATGTTTATCTTGTTGGACTCTATGCCACCCCAGACAAAATGCCACACCGCCTCCCGGGTGCTCCTGTCTGTCATTGCGATATAATTTGTACCCCGGTATAGCACTGTCCCGTTGGTTATCCTCCTTCCATCATGTCTCTGAAATGCCAATAAAGTCTATGTCATCGTTCACTGCTATACATTCTAATTCTTCCATCTTACCTCTTAGACTTCTGGCATTAGCATACAAACATTTCAAAGTTTGTTTTTTGTTTGTATTTTCATTCTGCTTTGTAATTGATAGGGATAAGTTAGAATTTTTTAGCTCAGGTGAGTTTTTAGTTACAGGCATTTGGACGACTTTTCTTATTATTGGAACCTCTCTGTTGGGATGCCCTAATTCCAATGCATCATTAGTATCCTTTGAAGATATCTCCCTCCAAACCATTTGCTACTGAGCATTTGTCAGCTAGTTTAAAAGCTGCTCTCTCTCCTTTTTAAAGGTTAGCGCCAGCAATCTGGTTCCACCCTGGTTAAGGTGGAGCCCATCCCTTCGGAAGCGAGTCCCCCTTCCCTAAAAGGTTCCCCAGTTCCTTTCAAAACTGAATCCCTCTTCCTTGTACCATCGTCTCATCCACGCATTGAGACTCCGGAGCTCTGCCTGCCTCTGGGGACCTGCGCGTGGAACAGGGAGCATTTCAGAGAATGCTACCCTGGAGGTTCTGGATTTAAGCTTTCTACATAAGAGCTTAAATTTGGCTTCCGGAACCTCCCCCCCACATTTTCCTATGTCGGTGCCCACATGTACCACGACAGCCGGCTCCTCCCCAGCACTGTCTAAAATCCTATCTTATGTGATGCATGAGGTCCACCACCTTCGCACCAGGTAGGCATGTTGCCAGGCGATCCTCATGTGCATCAGCCAACCGACTGTCTACATTCCTAATAATCGAATCACCAACTATGATGGCTGACCTAACCCTTCTCTCCTGGGCAGTAGCCCTTGGAGACACATCCTCAGTGCAAAAAGACAATGCACCACCTTGCTATAGGATCCTTTCCTACTGCACCAGGTTGATGCTCTCCAATTATGAGACCTTCTTCTTGCAAGGCATAACCAGGGCTGCCAGTCTGAAGTTGGGACTTGGTTACTATATCCCTGAAGGTCTCATCTATATACCTCTCTGTCTGCCTCATCTCTTCCAGAGATCAGACTCGCTCTCTGAGAGCCAGGAGCTCTTTGCATCGCATGCACATGTACAATTTCTCACCGGCGGGTAAAAAATCATACATGTGACACTCGATGCAAAAGACTGGGAAGCCCCCATCTTGCTGCTGGGCTGCTGCCTTTATCTCAAATTTGTTCAGTTACTAGTTAAGTTTTAGGTTGCTATGGGAGTAGGAATGTGTCTAATTAGCATCCTTTAAATGTATTAATGAATTCACTATATGTCTGGTAGTGACCTACAGGGGAATGATCAAACTCTAAAGTGTGGGGAATTTGTGAAGTGAAGTTAAAAGGCTGATTTTTTTTTTTTTAATGTGAAAGTGGCACCTGCCTATAAATTAAAGGATGTGCTAAGGGTGGGTGGGTGAGGGGTGGGAGGATTGGGAAATACAAACATTAACTTCTGTTTATTTGCTGCCTTACTGACTATTAAAAGCACAAACACACTAAATAATATACCACAATAGTTAACTTCGCCCAAATACTTAAAAAAAAAAAAAATTCCCAAGCAAAACTTACTGATTCCATGATGAGACTGCACCTTGAATACTGTGTACAATTCTGGTCACCGCATCTCAAAAAAGATATAATTGCGATGGAGAAGGTACAGAGAAGGGCAACCAAAATGATAAAGGGGATGGAACAGCTCCCCTATGAGGAAAGACTAAAGAGGTTAGGGCTGTTCAGCTTGGAGAAGAGACGGCTGAGGGGGGATATGATAGAGGTCTTTAACATCATGAGAGGTCTAGAATGAGTAGATGTGACTCGGTTATTTACACTTTTGTATAATAGAAGGTCGGAGAAAATTCTTTTTCTCACTTAATGCACAATAAAGCTCTGGAATTTGTTGCCAGAGGATGTGGTTAGTGCAGTTAGTGTAGCTGGGTTCAAAAAAGGTTTGGATAAGTTCTTGGAGGAGAAGTCCATTAACGGCTATTAATCAAGTTTACTTAGGGCCTGATTTTAAAAAGCATTTACTCGAGTAAAACAGGGTTTTACTCGAGTAAATGCACTTTACTTGAGTAAGTGGGCTTTTGAAAATTGCTATAATATATGCCATTGAATTGTCCATAGGATTTACTTGTGTAAGTGCACTTTACTCCAGTAAATGGCTTTTGGAAATTGCTACAATAGTAGTTACATTTACATGCGTAACTCCTTTTGAAAATTACCCCCTATGGGAATAACCACTGCTATTAATTACATCAGTAGCATGGGATCTTCATGGTGTTTGGGTACTTGCCAGGTTCTTGTGGCCTGGTTTGGCCTCTGTTAGAAACAGGATGCTGGGCTTGATGGACCCTTGGAAGGTGGTGGACCTCATTCATCACTTAAGATAGCATGGCAATTTCTTATATTCTTATGTGAAGAAGGTGCCACATCTGAGTCCACTACTAGGAGTGGGGAAGGTTCCCTGGGTCTTTTCTGCCCTGAAGAGTGTTTCTTGGGGTCTTTGCGACACTGTGCGTTGAGGGCGTCGGCCTCGACTTGCTTCGATGAGCCAATGTCTTGTGCTTATGCTTCGATCCTGAAGCATGCAGTCAGCTCCCTGCGTCGGACATACATGGGGGCCCAGATGCTACTCGGGGCAGGTGCTGTATTTGGTGCCGTCGACGCCATTGACGCATCTCCTGCATCGTGCGTCGGCGACGTTAATCACTTCGGACAAACCGGGCGGCACTACCAAGGAGGCTCTGCTATGTGTCGACTCTTTGGAGGCCCGGGAGGGGGTGCCCAGGGAGGACCAAGTCAAGTCTTCAGAAGGGGCATATGAACCCGATGCTGCTTCACGAAGTTTTGCGATTCTGGCGCCCCTCTGTTGCTCGGCTCAGGAGGACATGCGTCTGCAGTCCCTGCAAGTCACCTGGTCGTAATCCAGTCCGAGGCATATGTAGCATTTGGTGTGCCCGTCAGTCACTGACATGATTTTGCCGCATTGGCAAAATTTGAAGCCTGGTGGGCACGGCATGTCCTCGAAGAAGTTAAGAAAATGAAGGAAGCAAAGAAAAACCCCCCACTTTCCCCTTCTTTTCTTCTTCTTTACTTTTTTTTTTTTACTTCAGAAGAAGTGCTCCGCTGAGGAGAAGAAAAGCTCTGCGTGCAGTCAGTCAAGTAGAAAAAAACGGACTGAGGGGAATGGGGGAAGTGCGGGAGGATCCAAGCAGGAACAGCAGACTGAAAGACTCCGTGTTCTAAGAGAGCTCCGCCACCAGCCACCCGGAGGACGTCCCAGACAGCATGGCTAATTCATGGGAAAAAGCTGTGAAGGAGGGCTGGAATTTGACTTCAGCTTTAAAGGATTGTGATGAATTTGGATGAAGCAGGACTTTAGATCCCAAACTGGGATGTGTGTTTGGGCTGGTGGGGTGAATAGCTGGGGCCATGCTCATCCTGAGGAGTTGGTGAGAGGGACCTGGCACTGCAGAGAGGAGTGGCGGATGTTCCATCATCCCACAGAGCTGAATTAGGCATGGAGAGATGGGCACAGACACAGAATGGAATGAAAGAGATGGCATCTACGTCTCCACCCCATCACATGTGTGCGAGTCTCTTGTCACAGACGGTCTTGAACCAGGGCTGATCATTACTCGGAGTCCTTAAAAGAGGAAATGTCCATATTCTTCTCTCATCCACGCAGAGACAGATAGAGAAGGACAGACAGACACAGATTTAGCTCAGAGCTGATCAATATTCTGGCACTCGTGAGGAGGAAAATTCCACATTTATCAACCCCTACCTTCCTCACATCCAGAGAGCGATGCACCTGATCCTCCCCATCCTTAACAGTCTCTCCCTTTCGCTCTGTCAGTGCCAGCACTCTGACACCCATTCCCTCATCCCTGTCCACCCTCCATTGAATACATGCTGGGTGCCACACAGGCCTGCAGAGGGAAGAGAGAGCCATAGCCAGAGAAAGTGGGCACATCTATCCCTCACCTAAGTCACCCAGGAATGCTCATATCCAGCTGCGGTTCACACCAAGCAAAGACCAATGCTGCTTGGAGTCTCCGTGGACTGCTGAGATAGCCTTCAGTACCATAGTGTGCACAGAGTTAAAGCAACATTGCTGCAGTGTCAAACCCAAAAGAAATCTGCTTTGTTGCCACCTCACCTGAGGTCAACCGACCCTATTGATCCAGTCCTGGTTTTGTTCCAATGCACATAGGGATTTGAAGTTCTGGTTTTCTGAGGGAAATCAATGTGAAAATCAGATGTCTCCATGTTTGCAACAGGGCAAACCCAGGACTGGATCAGCTTGTCCAATTGACCTGGTGTGAGGTGGAGCAACCTGGGCAGGGCCAAGGAGCTAAGGTGCATAGTGACCTCAGATGGAAAATATTTATTGCATTTGTAAATTTGTGCCATCCTTGGACATAGATTCTGCAGAAGGGTTTTGCAGGAAGAGGTGGGACGTGTGCTGACCAGAGTGGGGATTAGCAATAGTGCAAAATGATCAATAAAATAAAATAAACTTGCATCTACCAGCTCTATAAATACAAAATAAAGGAGTGTGGGGTGGGAGCCTCAGGAAACAAATCTAGAGTGAGTGGAATGATAGCACCATCTGTTGGCCACTCTGCCAGTCAGTGTGGATTTCATTTTTCCTTTAGCCATTCACATGTATAGAAACATAGAAACATAGAAATGACGGCAGAAGAAGACCAAACGGCCCATCCAGTCTGCCCAGCAAGCTTCACACATTTTTTCTCTCATACTTATCTGTTTCTCTTAGCTCTTGGTTCTATTTACCTTCCACCCCCACCATTGAAATATCTAGCTTGATTAGTTAGGGGTAGTAGGGGTAGTAACCGCCGCAATAAGCAAGCTACACCCATGCTTATTTGTTTTACCCAGACTATGTTATACAGTCCTTATTGGTTGTTTTTCTTCTCCCCTGCTGTTCAAGCAGGGAGCTATGCTGGAAATGCGTGATGTATCAGTCTTCTCCCATGCCGTTGAAGCAGAGAGCCATGCTGGATATGCATCGAATGTGAAGTATCAGACACATTTGGTTTGGGGTAGTAACCGCCGTAACAAGCCAGCTACTCCCCGCTTTGTGAGTGCGAACCCTTTTTTCTTCTCCCCTGGGCACATGGGCACATGGGCACATGGGGATAGGCACATAAACTAGCACATATTTGCATCTTGGGTGCAGTAATATCAATTGTGAAGACTTCAGCCTTTGGAATGAAATACACATTAAAACCTCAGTCACTGCTATTGCTTGTGGTCTTTGTCATTGTGCTGGGTTCCATGGATGGGGCAAAATTGTCTGAGGATTGATTGATTTTTAAAAATGTATTTCATATTGTTCTGTTGATGGAGTGGTCTAGAGTGGTGTACAATCAGCACATTTTAACATTTATCTAAAAATAAACTAATTTCAAGAATAAAAATAAACAAAATATAAAATCCTAACAATATTATTTAGTCTTTTTTAATTCCAAAGGCTAAAATCTGCCCTTTATAACTGAAAGAAAGATGCTATCTTTGGTTAAACATTCAAGGGTTTGTTTGTTTTTTTTGTTTGTTTGTTTTAACTAAAAGTTGCAGTTGCCACTGGAAAAAGGGTTTCAGTATGAACCTCACCAACCTAGGTAAAAAAGGGAATTTTAATATCATTTACCTTGCTTTAGAATTGCGGTGCAGCCAGCAAAATAATGCAAATTCTGGTCATGGGAGTGGCCAGCTTCTGCTAAGCCTGTGCAGCTTTCTGCTGGTGTGCCATGGCTACACGCCCGTGTCAGCTTTCATGTTCAGTTTAGCATCCCTGAGATATTCCTTCGAACATGGGATCCTCTCCAAGTCCCACTGCCTTGGGTGACAAAAACTCTTTAATTTGCCCTGGCTCTCCCTTTCCATCTGTCCCCTACGACAAGTTGGAGAGGCGAAGTTTCCATGAAGCAGAAAGTAGGACATGGAGAGTGGGATCTGGATGGATCTGTTCTGGAGAATCCTGCAGGCTGTGATACACAAATATTTACCAAGCAAAGGATCAGTCACAGGCAGACTATCTGCCATCTTCATGATCGAGTAATTCCTGAGGAGGTTGTGGATAAACAGGGCGGGTAAAGGCAGACTGACTTTCAGAATTCTTTTGTGGGATCTCATTTTGTGGTGTGCACTATGGGAACAAATGATGGATTACAAATCCTCATTAAAATGCACTGCACTGGATTAACACTTTGTAGAACAAAGTAAAAGAATTGATGAAGTCTGAAGGGAAGCTGGAACTGGAACTCATATCCTGTGACTCCTGGTTCAGGGCTATAAACTCCCCTTAGAGATTCAGAACATCTTTCTCAAGCAGTTTGGTGCAGTCAAACCAACATAGAACACAGCGCCCTGAGCCTATGGAGCAAAAACAGATCCGCATTCTACGAATCTGCCTCAGAGTACTGGTTTTACATGCTCCCTGGCCCAGTGCTTTCTTCTGGAGCTGGGCGAATGCACTGGACTGGGAGATGCAGATCCATTATTTTTCCTGGCACTGAAGTCAGGCTAACCGGTCTGTAGTTTCCCCGATCGCCCCTGGAGCCTTTTTTAAATATTGGGGTTACATTAGCTATCCTCCAGTCTTCAGGTACAATGGATGATTTCAATGATAGGTTACAAACTTTTACTAATAGGTCTGAAATTTCATTTTTTAGCTCCTTCAGAACTCTGGGGTGTATACCATCCGGTCCAGGTGATTTACTTCTCTTCAGTTTGTTAATCAGGCCTACCACATCTTCTAGGTTCACCGTGATTTGGTTCAGTCCATCTGAATCATTACCCATGAAAACCTTCTCCAGTATGGGTACCTCCCCAACATCCTCTTTAGTAAACACTGAAGCAAAGAAATCATTTAATCTTTCCGCAATGGCCTTATCTTCTCTAAGTGCCCCTTTAATCCCATGATCATCTAACGGTCCAACTCATTTCCTGACAGGCTTTCTGCTTCGGATACATTTAAAAAGGTTTTTACTGTGAGTTTTTGCTTCTATGGCCAACTTCTTTTCAAATTCTCTCTTAGCCTGTTTTATCAATGTCTTACATTTAACTTGCCAACGTTTATTCATTATCCTATTTTCTTCTGTTGGATTCTTCTTCCAATTGTTGAATGAAGATCTTTTGGCTAAAATAGCTTCTTTCACCTCACCTTTTAACCATGCCGGTAATCGTTTTGCCTTCTTTCCACCTTTCTTAATGTGTGGAATACATCTGGACTGTGCTTCTAGGATGGTATTTTTTTTAACAATGACCACGCCTCTTGCACACTTTTTACCTTTGTAGCTATTGCCAAGCGGCCCCACCACCATTACCTCTCTCACCAAATTCTGTGCTCCACTGAGAATTAGATCTAAAATTGCTCCCTTTCTTGTCGGTTCCTGAACCAATTGCTCCTTAAAAATATCATTTATTCCATCCAGGAACTTTATATCTCTAGCATGTACTGATGATACATTTACCCAGTCAATATTGGGGTAATTGAAGTCTCCCATTATTACCACACTACCAATTTGGTTAGCTTCCCTAATTTCTCTTAGCATTTCACTATCAGTCTCACCATCTTGACCAGATGGACAGTAGTATACTCCTATCACTATAGTCTTCCCAACACACAAGGGATTTCTACCCATAAAGATTCAATTGTACATTTAGTCTCATGCAGGATGTTTATCATGTTGGACTCTATGCCATCCCGGACATAAAGCGCCACATTCCCTCCCGGGTGCTCCTCTCTGTCATTGCAATATAATTTGTACCCCAGTATAGCACTGTCCCATTGGTTGTCCTCCTTCCACCATGCCGCTGATGCCAATTAAGTCTATGTCATCATTCACTGCTATACATTCTAATTCTCCCATCTTATTTCTTAGACTTCTGGCATTAGCATACAAGCATTTCAAGGTTTGTTTTTTGTTTGTATTTTCATTCTGCTTTTTAATTGATAGGGATAAGTTAGAATTTTTTAGCTCAGCTGAGTTTTTAGTCACAGGCACTTGGACTACTTTTCTTATTATTGGAACCTCACTGTCGGGATGCCCTAATTCTAATGCATCATTGTATCCTTTGAAGATACCTCTCTCCGAACCATGCGCTGCTGAGCGACTGTTGCCTTTCCCCTTTGTTCTAGTTTAAAAGCTGCTCCATCTCATTTTTAAAGGTTAGCGCCAGCAGTCTGGTTCCACCCTGGTTAAGGTGGAGCCCATCCCTTCGGAAGAGACTCCCCGTTCCCCAGTTCCTAGCAAAACTGAATCCCTCTTCCTTGCACCATTGTCTTATCCACGCATTGAGACTCCGGAGCTCTGCCTGCCTCTGGTGACCAGCGCGTGGGACAGGGAGCATTTCAGAGAATGCTACCCTGGAGGTTCTGGATTTAAGCTTTCTACCTAAGAGCCTAAATTTAGCTTCCAGAACCTCCCTCCCACCTTTTCCTATGTCGTTGGTGCCCACATGTGGCCACATGTACCACGACAGCCGGCTCCTCCCCAGCACTGTCTACCTTCGCATCAGGTAGGTATGTTACCAGGCGATCCTCATGTCCACCAGCCACCCAGCTATCTACATTCCTAATAATCGAATCATCAACTATGACGGGAGACCTAACCCTTCCCTCTTGGGCAGTAAGCCTTGGGGAGATATCCTCAGTGCATAAGGACAATGCATCACCTGGAGAGCAGGTACTTGCTACATGATCCTTTCCTGCTGCACCCGGTTGATGCTCTCCAATCATGAGACCTTCTTCCTCCAAGGCAGCACCAGGCTGGCAGTCTGAAGTTGGGACTTGGCTACTTTGTCTCTGAAGGTCTCATCTATTTACCTCTCTGTCTGCCTCAGCTCCTCCAGGTCTGCCACGCTAGCCTCCAGAGATCGGACTCATTCTCTGAGAGCCAGGAGCTCTTTGCATCGCATGCACATGTACAATTTCTCACTGGCGGGTAAAAAATCATACATGTGACACTCGATGCAAAAGACTGGGAAGCCCCCCTCTTGCTGCTGGACTGCCGCCTTCATCTCAAATTTGTTCAGTTCCTACTTAAGTTTTAGGTTGCTATGGGAGTAGGAATGTGTCTAATGTCCTTTAAATGTATTAGTGAATTCACTATATGTCTAGTAGTGGCCTACAGCAGAATGATGAAACTCTCAATAAGGTTTTTTGTTTTGTTTTTTGTGAAAGTGACACCTGCCTATAAATTAAAAGATGAGCTAGGGGTTGGTGGTTGAGGGGTGGGAGGTTTGGGAAATACAGTCTAACTTCAGTTAGTCAGCCAGAGTGACTCACTGCTCTCTTGATTAATAAATGTTGGTACCTAATCAAACCAAATCACACTACCTCAACACCTTTCCAAGGTGAGTAACTGAACTGAACATTTCAACCTTTTTACTTAGGTATACACTGCTCCTAGCTTATTTCTAGCTTCTGGCTACTTTTTTTTTTTAATATACAATAGGAGCTGCCAGTTTAGTTTCACTTTAGCAATCCAGCAATAATGACATCATCACCCTCTTAAAAAGTGCAAGGCACAAAAGTAAAATAAAAGAAATCAAAGTAAAACAAAACTAAGATTAAAATAAAGGCAAGGAGGGGAAAAGACAAGCAGCAGAAGGCACTTAATAAGCTCCCACAGCAGTGACAAGCTCCTACAGCCTCTCCCCAGGAGTGATAGAGGCACATTGCAGCACAGAACACAGCAGGGATAGCAGTAAGGGATGCTGGGATAGCCCTAGTATTGTTGGCAGAAAAAGACCAAATGGTCCACCCAGTCTTCCCAGCAAGCTTCTCATGGCACCAACTGCCACTTCGTGCAGGTTATCCCCAAGTGTCTGTTAAGGGTAGTAATTCTTACAAGCAAAACCAAGAAACTGTCAAACCCATAACAAAATTACTGCCACATTTTTATGTAGTGAGCGGTAGGGATGTGCAGAGCAAAAGTTTATGTCCATATGTCCAAAGGGGGTCCCATTTGTGGTCAATATGGACATAAACAGAATTCAATGAGTTGAGTATATGTCCATATGTGCAAATAAAAATTTAAACCCCTCACCTTCCTTAATCCCCCCCCCCCCCAAGACTTACCACAACTCCCTGGTGATCCAGCGAGGAGTGAGGACGCCATTTCTGCAATCCTTTGCGAGGAGCACGTGACGTCGGCGTCACGTCGGAGTGACGCGGCGTCACTCCGACGTGACGCCGACGTCACGTGCTCCTCGCAAAGGATTGCAGAAATGGCGTCCTCACTCCTCGCTGGATCACCAGGGAATTGTGGTAAGTCTTTGGGGGGGGATTAAGGAAGGTGAGGGGTTTAAATTTTTATTTTGGATCAACAATCGCGATTTCTAACATATCCAACATAGCTATGTTGGATATGTGGGAAATCCGATCGTTTATGTCTCATCACTTTTTTAAGTTAAAAAAAATATATAAGTAGCGTTTTACATATGCGGTCAATACGAATGCACACCCCTAGTGAGCGGCCTTCCTAATAATTCAGACAATGCTGCTTGAATGTTCTTTGCTTTTGGACTTGGCCGTAGAAGCTTTTTCCCCCCAATGTCAGCGTATCAGTACCCCAGACTGTAAAAGTTGGGGCCCAGCTTTGGCTGATTTCAGAATCTAATACCCTTCTTTCCCTATTCTGCCATCAAAGTGAAGAGCAATGTTGCAGTCGTGTCAAAATCATCAGGCTAATTCGTTAAGGGTAGTAATTCCCGTGCCTTCAGGATAATGGTGTTATCTGCCGTGCCATGCAGGTTACCCCATGAACCCTTTTCTTCATTATCATCTTCAAGCTTTTAGGGATTTAAAGTGTCTATATCCCATGCACTTTTGAATTAATTTACTGTTTCATCCTCACCACCAGGGTCCTGGAGAGAAAAGTGAATCATGGTAAACAAATCCATGTAGCCTCTGGGAAGAATAAATTAAAAATGAATAAATTAAAAATGTGCAAGGCTGGTTTGATATGTTTATGTGGCCAGGGAAGTCCCTGTGCTGAGAATCCAATCTAAGCAGGAATTCGGTCCAGGTTTTCCTGTATTGTACAGCTCAAAAGCATGGGGGCTAGCCTCCTGGCTTTTGTTAGTGATTTGCCTAGTGTAGGAGCACTACAAATTAAGTTGACTAGCTCCTGAAACCTTGTTATGAGACAGTGCAGCTATTATAAAATATAAGGAAAATTAAAAAGAAGTGGCTGACACCTCTGTCCTGTCATCAGGAAGGCTGAGAGTGGCAGAATCGGGGAAAATAAAGATTTTTAAAAGTGGTACTATTTCATAGTGACATCAGTGGAACAAGGATTTGCTCTGGGAGAAATTTTCCATGTGGGGAATTGAGAAGAACACAGGAGGCTTTTGCAGGAGGCAGAAGTGCTAGTCAGCTTTGTCAAGCCTTAAAAACATTTGTGGTGGAGCCAGCCTGCATCAGAGGGAAACAGCTACAAAAACCATTAATGTTGCTATTACCGAGTTATTGTGTCATGGGAGATTTGAAAGGGAGTGGGATATTTTATATTAAAAGTAACCGCTATTCCCCTCAAATTAAAGACAGGAATTTCCAGATTATCATTTATTTTCTTTAGCTAGACAAAACTGTTTCACCAAGCCGCTGGTCACCCACAGTAGAAAGACTTTTAGTTTGTGGAAGATAACTCGGTGCCAGGAAGGTAGTCTTTGTTTTTGAGTTGGTATAATTAGGTAGCAGGTACCTCCTTGGAGGCAGACACCAATGGAAAAAGACCAGACACCAGCAACCTCAGGACTCATTGCCTGGAGGAGATGGTTGTTGTGCCAGAGACTATCGCATCAGAGATTGCATTGCAATGGAATGAGCTGGGATTACAGATAAGTGCATGCATATACCTACAAAAAAATCATACCTTAGGTCTGGTCAGACTTACAGACTAGTAGAATTTAATTGAGCTCAATTTATTTATTTATTTATTTATTTATTTAAATTCTTTTGCTATACCGATACTCAAGATGAGGTCTTATCGTACCGGTTTACAATAGAACAGGGGGAAACCAATTAACAACTAAGTAGAAGGTAAAGTTACATTGAACAGGGAGCGAAAACATGGAAGATGGAAGACAGGAAAGATTTTAAACGATAACTGTAGAGTGCTAAAAATAATCAATAGGAAAAATAATCAAAAATAATCAATAATCAATAAAATAATAAAAATAATAAAATAAAAAATTATTTTAAATTATTATATTATTTTGTATTATATTATATTATAAATTATATTATAAATTATAATATATAATTATATTATATAATTTATATTTATATTTATTTATAATATATAATAAATATATTATAAATTATAATATATAATAATTATAAATTATATTATAAATTATATTTATTATATTATATTATATTATAAATTAGATTATTTTAAAAATAAAATAATCAATAAAATAATAAAAATAATCAATAGGAAAGTAACACAAAGGAACTGACAACATTCAAGCCGATACAGTACAGTGTGCTCAAATTTGTTCAGTTCAGTGGAGTGCACTTTTAGCCCGCGATTGGCTGCACGTTTTTGACACACTATTCTTACCCCTTATACAGTAAGGGGTAATAATGCGTCAAAAATGCGTGGCCAACCCCACCGAAACTAATAGCACCCGCAACATGCAAATGCATGTTGATGGCCCTATTAGTTATTCTTGCGCCATACAGAAAGTAAAATGTGCAGCCAAGCCGCACATTTTACTTTCAGAAATTAACGCCTGCCCAAAGGCTGGCGTTAATTTCTGCCGGTACCGGGAAAGTGTACAGAAAAGCAGAAAAAACTGCTTTTCTGAACACCCTCTGACTTAATAACTATGATAAGTCAGAGGCCCCCAAATTTAAAAAAATTTTAAAATAAAAAAAAAAAATTTAAAAACCGGCCCGCGGGTTGGAAGACAGATGCTCAATTATGCCGGCGTCCGTTTTCCAAAGCCATGGCTGTCAGCGGGTTTGAGAACCAATGCCTGCAAAATTGAGCGTCGTCTGTCAAACCCGCAGACAGCCGCCGCTCCTGTCAAAAAGGAGGAGCTAGGGATGCGCTAGTGTCCCTACGCCTCCTTTTACCGCGGGTCCTCATTTAAATACTGGATCACGCGCCCAGGAGAGTGGCCTGGACTCTCCTGCTGATTTCACTGTATTGGCCTGATTGAAAGTGAACAGCAAGTAGAAAAGACAAAAAAAGGATACATACCATAAGAGGGACACACTGGGGCGGATTTTAAGAGCCCTGCTTGCCTAAATCCGCCCAAATCCGGGCGGATTTAGGCAAGCAGGGCCCTGCGCGCCGGTGAGCCTATTTTACATAGGCTCACCGGCGCGCGCAGACCCCGGGACTCACGTAAGTCCCGGGGTTCTCCGAGGGGGGCATGTCAGGGGCGGGCCCGGTCGTCGCGGCGTTTAGGGGGCGTGTCGGCAGCGTTTTGGGGCGGGTCCGGGGGCGTGGTTACGGCCCGGGGCGGTTCGGGGGCGTGGCTGCGCCCTCCGTACCCACCCCCAGGTCGCATCCCGGCGCGCTAGCGGCCCGCTGGCGCGCGGGGATTTACGTCTCCCTCCGGGAGGCGTAAATCCCCCGACAAAGGTAAGGGGGGGGGGTTTAGACAGGGTCGGGGGGGTGGGTTAGGTAGAGGAAGGGAGGGGAAGGTGAGGGGAGGGCGTTAGAGGATTCCCTCCGAGGCCGCTCCAATTTCGAAGCAGCCTCGGAGGGAACGGGGGTAGGCTGCGCGGCTCGGCGCTCGCCGGCTATACGTAATTGATAGCCTTGCGCGTGCCGATCCAGGATTTTAGCGGATACGCGCGGCTCCGCACGTATCTACTAAAATCCCGCGTACTTTTGTTGGCGCCTGGAGCGCCAACAAAAGTACGCCAATGCGCCTTGTTTGAAAATCTACCCCACTGTTTTTAGAAGAGCCTGGAAAAGAGACAAATTCACCATATGACTTAACGTCTTATGATATAGATCTGAAAGTTAAACACATAGTAAAGACCAACATAGAAAAGAATAAAAGTAAAACTTACCTGACTTGGAGTTGAATCCAGCATAATGTTCCTGTAAACAAGAGAATAGAATTGTTAATACTGTTTTTGCACTACTACTGTAAAAGAAAATTTGGAAAGTGTTTACAATTTCTAATTGTTTAATTATCTGTGATTAAAAGGTTTTGAAGTATTATTCCAAAGGTACATGCTAAAGAACTAGAATACTTGTATTGTTTACTACAAGATTACTTCTAATCCTTTTCTTTTTGGTAAAAATAAACTTGTTCATCAAGAATTTTTTTTTATTTCCAAGGTACTCCAGGTAACATCCTCCCTTAGAATGGTTATTCTAAATTTCTCCCTGCTTCCCCTCCATTCCCCTGGGAGACTTTGCTGGGTGGGCTCTGGGCCTCATTCCTGTGTAGGGGACCCAGTAAGAAAGAGGACATCGAACAGTACACCCTGTGAGGTTCCCTCTAGAGGCCTTGCAACATGGCAACCTTTAACAACACCTCAGCAGCCTCAGCCACGAGAGGGGGAGAAGGCCTTTGCCACAGGGAGGCACTGCTATATTATCTCACACTCTTCTTTTTGTACTCAGCTGTCTTGTGTGAAGGTCAGAGAGAAAGGGTTTGCAATAGATGTTTGCACTGAGCTTGATGGGGAAGGCTCACATCTTATATCACTCCCTCCTGTTCATGTGTCTATGTGACAGGGTGATGAGAGGAAACAAGATGTTATCAATGAACTTTGAAGTTGGTGGAGGGTAAGCATGTGGAAATGCATCTCACCTCATCCCTTCTGTCTGCTTTCAGGTGACTGCATAATGGGCGTGAAAATGCTACAGTGCTTCCCATGGTACGGCCGATGCAAAGAACGAAGCAAACTGGCAAAGAGCAAGAGCTTAGAGGGTAAGTTTCATTCTCCAATGACAATGTCACTGTTGCTCACCTTCAACTACAGACACTATCGCTGTGAACATGCTGCAGTCATCAATAACCAACCACCACATTCTCATTATTATCCACGTACCATCAGAATTAGTCACCAATACCATGAATTACCATCATCCATAATATACAATACCAACACTTCCACCACCTGCTCCTGCACAGCCTGTTTCCTGTATCCAGCCACTTGCCCGCCCCATCCTGTTTGCCTTGGCCAATCGACACTGCGATTTCCTGCCCGTGCATCAAATGAGGAGTAAGAAACAGGCAGCATCCACTTCTGCAGCACAGGAGGAGAAGGAAGAGGCTGCTGCTGCTGCTCCAGGAGCCCAAGTTAGAGAGTCTGCTGCTGCTAGTGTGTTTTGAAAGGGGGGGGGGGGGGGAGAGAGAGAATGAATGAGCATGTCTGTGAGAGTGAGTGAGTGAGTGTGTATTTGTGTAGGAAGAAGAGATCTGAGAGTGTATGTAGGTGAGAAGGAGAGAGCTGAGTGCAAGTGGGCATGTGTGTATGGAAGAGGGAGAGACATGAGTGAGTGTGTGTGTGTGTGTTGGTGGGAGAATGGCAGAAGTAAAGGTGTAAATGGACATGTGAGAATGTGAGAGAATGAGCAGTGAAAGTAAGTGTGAACATGTAAGGGTTTATGAGAGCAAATGTATGAGCATCCGGTCCCACTGTGCAGTTGCCCTCCCTCCCCCCTGCTAATCCATGGTCATCTCAGAGTGACTGGAAGTCAAAAGTTTCCATGTAGGTGCAAACATGCTCTGTGTGCACAAATAAAGTTTCCAAAAGGAGGTGGGGCGGGATATGGGCATGGCCTGGGCGGGGCATAGGCGTTCTGGGATTTTACCATTAAATTTGCATGTAAATACATGCACAGGCACACACTAGGGTTCCCTGTTGTGTAACTTATTTCTGCTATGGATGACATGTAAGTTGTAAACCAAAAACTTCTAGGCAGATCAGCAGGGTTTTAAAGGTCAGGGCTAACAGGGCTATTATACTAGGGGGCTTTGGCAGTCATCCCTTTTTTTAAAAAAAATTTTATTTATGCAATTTTTTACATATTTAACAAAGTAATCTTTGTTCAAAAATACAGAAACATATATTTCAAAATAATTTCAGTCCATACAGACATTTTAAAGAAAAGAAAAGGTCTTAATTTAGACCACAATCTTGTGCAGAGGGGGGGGGGGGGGGGGGGGAGAACTAAGATAAGGGAGTCACAAGGAAATATTAATCTTTCATCAGATTATGCATAACAAGCTTGAATATTACTATTTTAACCATACTATAGATCTAGTTTAACTTGATCCTCTATGGGGGAGGATGTTAACATTACTTTCTTCCTAGAGTCTAGGAATACTCTTAAGTTGTTCAGGGGCATTAAAAATATACACATCTTTATTATAGGTAACCACACATTTGCATGGATATCGGAGAAGAAACTTGGCACCCAACAAATTAGATTCCTGTCTCTTGGCAAGAAAGGGTTTCCTCCTCTCCTGTGTCACTTTCGATAAGTCTGGAAATATTTGGACTCTTTGCCCCAAGAAACTTTCACACATATGTTGGAAGTAAGGGGGGCGGAAGTAAGGCCATCGCGGAAAGATTAAATGATTTCTTTGCTTCAGTGTTTACTGAAGAGGATGTTGGGGAGGTACCCGTAATGGAGAAGGTTTTCATGGGTAATGATTCAGATGGACTGAATCAAATCACGGTGAACCTAGAAGATGTGGTAGGCCTGATTGACAAACTGAAGAGTAGTAAATCACCTGGACCGGATAGTATACACCCCAGAGTTCTGAAGGAACTAAAAAATGAAATTTCAGACCTATTAGTAAAAATTTGTAACTTATCATTAAAATCATCCATTGTACCTGAAGACTGGAGGATAGCTAATGTAACCCCAATATTTAAAAAGGGCTCCAGGGGCGATCCGGGAAACTACAGACCGGTTAGCCTGACTTCAGTGCCAGGAAAAATAGTGGAAAGTGTTCTAAACATCAAAATCACAGAACATATAGAAAGACATGGTTTAATGGAACAAAGTCAGCATGGCTTTACCCAGGGCAAGTCTTGCCTCACAAATCTGCTTCACTTTTTTGAAGGAGTTAATAAACATGTGGATAAAGGTGAACCGGTAGATATAGTATACTTGGATTTTCAGAAGGCGTTTGACAAAGTTCATCATGAGAGGCTTCTAGGAAAAGTAAAAAGTCATGGGATAGGTGGCGATGTCCTTTCGTGGATTGCAAACTGGCTAAAAGACAGGAAACAGAGAGTAGGATTAAATGGGCAATTTTCTCAGTGGAAGGGAGTGGACAGTGGAGTGCCTCAGGGATCTGTATTGGGACCCTTACTGTTCAATATATTTATAAATGATCTGGAAAGAAATACGACGAGTGAGATAATCAAATTTGCAGATGACACAAAATTATTCAGAGTAGTTAAATCACAAGCAGATTGTGATAAATTGCAGGAAGACCTTGTGAGACTGGAAAATTGGGCATCCAAATGGCAGATGAAATTTAATGTGGATAAGTGCAAGGTGATGCATATAGGGAAAAATAACCCATGCTATAATTACACAATGTTGGGTTCCATATTAGGTGCTACAACCCAAGAAAGAGATCTAGATGTCATAGTGGACAACGCATTGAAATCGTCAGTACAGTGTGCTGCGGCAGTCAAAAAAGCAAACAGAATGTTGGGAATTATTAGAAAAGGAATGATGAATAAAACGGAAAACGTCATAATGCCTCTGTATCGCTCCATGGTGAGACCGCACCTTGAATACTGTGTACAAGTCTGGTCGCCGCATCTCAAAAAAGATATAATTGCGATGGAGAAGGTACAGAGAAGGGCTACCAAAATGATAAGGGGAATGGAACAACTCCCCTATGAGGAAAGACTAAAGAGGTTAGGACTTTTCAGCTTGGAGAAGAGACGACTGAGGGGGGATATGATAGAGGTGTTTAAAATCATGAGAGGTCTAGAACGGGTAGATGTGAATCGGTTATTTACTCTTTTAGATAGTAGAAAGACTAGGGGGCACTCCATGAAGTTAGCATGGGGCACATTTAAAACTAATCGGAGAAAGTTCTTTTTTACTCAACGCACAACTAAACTCTGGAATTTGTTGCCAGAGAATGTGGTTCGTGCAGTTAGTATAGCTGTGTTTAAAAAAGGATTGGATAAGTTCTTGGAGGAGAAGTCCATTACCTGCTATTAAGTTCACTTAGGGGCGGATTTTCAGAGCCCTGCTCGCGTAAATCCGCCCGGATTTACGCGAGCAGGGCCCTGCGCGCCGGTGCGCCTATTTTACATAGGCCCACCGGTGCGCGCAAGTCCCGGGGTTCTCCGAGGGGGGCGTGTCGGGGGCGTGTCGGGGGGCGGTCCCTGTCGGCGCGCCGTTTTGGGGGCGTGTCGGCAGCGTTTTGGGGGCGGGTACGGGGGCGTGGCTACGGCCCTGGGCGGTCCGGGGGCGTGGCCGCGCCCTCCGTACCTGCCCCCAGGTCGCGGCCCGGCGCGGAGGAGGCCCGCTGGCGCGCGGGGATTTACGCCTCCCTCTGGGAGGCGTAAATCCCCCAACAATGGTAAGGGGGGGGGGTTAGACAGGGCCGGGCGGGTGGGTTAGGTAGAGGAAGGGAGGGGAAGGTTAGGGGAGGGTGTTAGAGGATTCCCTCCGAGGCCGCTCCGATTTCGGAGCGGCCTCGGAGGGAACGGGGGTAGGCCGCGCGGCTTGGCGCGCGCCGGCTATACAAAATTGATAGCCTTGCGCGCACCGACCCAGGTTTTTTAGTAGATACGCGCGGCTCCGCGCGTATCTACTAAAATCCAGCTTACTTTTGTTTGCGCCTGGAGCGCAAACAAAAGTAAGCTATTCGCGGAGTTTTGAAGATCCGCCCCTTAGAGAATAGCCACTGCCATTAGCAATGCTTACATGGAATAGACTTAGTTTTTGGGTACTTGCCAGGTTCTTATGGCCTGGATTGGCCACTGTTGGAAACAGGATGCTGGGCTTGATGGACCCTTGGTCTGACCCAGTATGGCATTTTCTTATGTTCTTATGTTCTTAAGTAGAACTTCATCACCAAACTCACATCTGATTCAATTGCTAAAGAAACTAGTAAAGTCGCTCTTTCATAAATTTCAGCTGAGGATTCCAAAGGCAGTCATCCGTTAATGGGTTAAACTGGGAACAAACTGGGAAAACAGGCAATAGCTTCAGTGAATTTGGCTTTTAAAATTCCCCCATTTACGCAGTAGAAGTGGCATTTGCATGCAGATGCTCGTCCACTTAAAATTGCATGATACAAAATGATCGCATCCCTGTGCATGGGGTGATGAATGCACACCAGTTTAAGAGTTACCGTCTTAAGATATTCACATTGATATATTGATATAGGATACTTCACATTAATGCAACTCCAGCACTGCTCTCTACATCAATGGCAGGGGTGGAAGGAAATTAGAACCAAAAGGTTACCAATAAGGGCTCTGACCTCAGCGGTCAGAGTAACAGATAAGTATGAGAAAAATAAGTATGAAAGCTTGTTGGGCAGACAGGATGGGCCAGTTGGTCTTCTTCTGCCATCATTTTTATGTTTCTATTCATCTGGGACCATTTTATATATAGGCAACCTTCCCACCACCACTTCTTCTTCCTCATTCTTCATTTTCCCAATATGGCTATAATCTTCATATAGAACAAATGCATGGTAAAAATATCACTTCAGGGCTAACTCCCTTTACGCCTTGATCAGTCTAAATCATGTCTTGTATTACATGTAGGGTTTTTAACTATTTATTAGGGATATGCATACCAATATTTTTGTCTTTCATTTCTTGGAGATTTTTTCTTTGTTTTTCATTTTCAAGAGTTATGTTTTGTGTTTTTTCATTTTTGGGAAATAGCATGCATATTATTTGCAAATTGGGCACCCTATTTGCAAATAGTAAGCACTATTTCCTGAAAATGAAAAATTTACAAAATTGTTTTAAAATAATTTTCAGTTCATTTGAAATGAAACATGAATGGGCTCATTTATCATGTTTTACACTTTTGTTTCAAACATATGTACATCTCTACTATTTGTATCAGACCCAACATATCCATACAGTTTATGAAAGCTTTCTGCAGTAAAGTCACCAACACTGCCATCATGTCATCCTCTGTGTACACTTACAATCTGTCACCTACACTATCAACAACCAAATGTTTCATCACCACCCTCAACATACCATCACCCTCAGTGTACCATAATTATTTGTAACAAAGTATTGCTGTAAATATATCACTATCAATAACTATCAACTTCAACTTATCACCATCAATACTCAATACTTTCACCACATCACTGAACAATCACCATGTTACCCAGATAGAGAGTCCATCGAGCTAGGTTGAGAGAACATTGCACAAATCTCATCTTTGGGTGAGTTTCCTCACTCCGAAGGTCATCAAATCTTCACAAGAGAGCACTGTTCTGTTCGTACATCTCACTTTGAATGTCAAAGTGGCCCCTAACCCCTACACTAATACCTATACCTCACCTAAAGTGACTAGGTAGGCCTCATATAGAGGTATAAATACCTATAAGAACATAAGAAATTGCCATGCTGGGTCAGACCAAGGGTCCATCAAGCCCAGCATCCTGTTTCCAACAGAGGCCAAAACCAGGCCACAAGAACCTGACAATTACACAAACACTAAGAAGATCCCATGCTACTGATGCAATTAATAGCAGTGGCTATTCCCTAAGTAAAATTGATTAATAGTCATTAATGGACTTCTCCTCCAAGAACTTATCCAAACCTTTTTTGAACCCAGCTACACTAACTGCACTAACCACATCCTCTGGCAACAAATTCCAGAGCTTTATTGTGTGTTGAGTGAAAAAGAATTTTCTCTGATTAGTCTTAAATGTGCTACTTGCTACCTTAATGGAATGCCCCCTAGTCCTTCTAATATTCGAAAGTGAAAATAACCGAGTCACATCTACTCGTTCAAGACCTCTCATGATCTTAAAGACCTCTATCATATCCCCCCTCAGCCGTCTCTTCTCCAAGCTGAACAGCCCTAACCTCTTCAGCCTTTCCTCATAGGGAAGCTGTTCCATCCCCTTTATCATTTTGGTTGCCCTTCTCTGTACTTTCTCCATCGCAACTATATCTTTTTTGAGATGCGGCGACCAGAATTGTACACAATATTCAAGGTGTGGTCTCACCATGGAGCGATATAGAGGCATTATGACATTTTCCGTTCTATTAACTATTCCCGTCTTAATAATTTCTAACATTCTATTTGCTTTTTTGACTGCAGCACACTGAGCCGACGATTTTAAAGTATTATCCACTATGATGCCTAGATCTTTTTCCTGGGTGGTAGCTCCTAATATGGAACTTAACATCGTGTAACTACAGCAATGGTTATTTTTCCCTATATGCAACACCTTGCACTTGTCCACATTAAATTTCATCTGCCATTTGGATGCCCAATCTTCAAGTCTTGGAAGGTCCTCCTGTAATGTATCACAATCTGCTTGTGATTTAACTACTCTGAATAATTTTGTATCATCTGCAAATTTGATAACCTCACTCGTCGTATTCCTTTCCAGATCATTTATATATGTATTGAAAAGCACCGGTCCAAGTACAGATCCCTGAGGCACTCCACTGTTTACCCTTTTCCACTGAGAAAATTGACCATTTAATCCTACTCTCTGTTTCCTGTCTTTTAACCAGCTTGTAATCCTCGAAAAGACATCGCCTCCTATCCCATGACATTTTAGTTTTCGTAGAAGCCTCTCATGAGGGACTTTGTCAAACGTCTTCTGAAAATCCAAATACACTACATCTACCAGTTCACCTTTATCCACATGTTTATTAACCCCTTCAAAAAAATGAAGCATATTTGTTAGGCAAGACTTCCCTTGGGTAAATCCATGTTGACTATGTTCCATTAAATCATGTCTTTCTATATGCTCTACGATTTTGATCTTGAGAATAGTTTCCACTATTTTTCCAGGCACTGAAGTCAGGCTCACTGGTCTATAGTTACCCAGATCGCCCCTGGAGCCTTTTTTAAATATTGGGGTTACATTGGCCACCCTCCAGTCTTCAGGTACAACGGATGATTTTAATGATAGGTTACAAATTTTAACTAATAGATCAGAAATTTCATTTTTGAGTTCCTTCAGAACCCTAGGATGCATACCATCCGGTCCAGGTGATTTGCTACTCTTTAGTTTGTCAATCTGGCCTACTACATCTTCCAGGTTCACAGTGATTTCGTTCAGTTCGTCTGACTCATCACCCCTGAAAACCATCTCCGGAACTGGTATCTCCCCAACATCCTCATTAGTAAACACGGAGGCAAAGAATTCATTTATTCTTTCTGCAATGGCCTTATCTTCCCTAAGAGCCCCTTTAACCCCTCTGTCATCTAATGGTCCAACAGACTCCCTCACAGGTTTCTTGCTTTGGATATATTTTAAAAAGTTTTTATTATGAGTTTTTGCCTCTATGGCCAATTTCATTTCAAATTCTCTCTTCGCCTGTCTTATCAATGTTTTACACTTAGCTTGACAATGCTTATGTTTTATCCTATTTTCTTCAGATGGATCCTTCTTCCAATTTCTGAAGGATGTTTTTTTGGCTAAAATAGCCTCTTTCACCTCACCTTTTAACCATGACGGTAATCCTTTTGCTTTCCTTCCACCTTTCTTAATGCACGGAATACATATGGACTGCGCCTCTAGGATTGTATTTTTAAACAATGTCCATGCCTGTTGAACACTTTTAACCTTTGCAGCTGCACCTTTCAGTTTTTTTCTAACTATTTTCCTCATTTTATCAAAGTTTCCCTTTTTAATATTTAGTGTTAGAGCTGCAGATTTACTTATTGTCCCCCTTCCAGTTATTAGTTTAAATTTGATCATGTTATGATCACTGTTGCCAAGTGGCCCCACCACCGTTACTTCTCTCACCAAATCTTGCGTTCCACTAAGAATTAAATCTAAAATAGCTCCCTCTCTTGTTGGTTCCTGAACCAATTGCTCCATGAAGCAATCATTTATTACATCCAGGAACTTTATGTCTCTAGCAAGTCCTGATGTTACATTTATCCAGTCAATATTGGGGTAATTGAAATCTCCCATTATTATTGCACTGCCAAATTGGTTTGCTTCCCTGATTTCTCTTAGCATTTCTTCATCTGTCTGACCATTTTGTACAGGTGGACAGTAGTATACTCCTATCACTATACTCTTACCCAACACACATGGGATTTCTACCCATATAGATTCTACTGAGCATTTAGTCTCTTGTATGATCTTTATCCTATCGGACTGTAGTGTATACCCTCCCGGACATAAAGTGCCACACCCCCACCAAGTTGATCCTCCCTATCATTGCGATATAATTTGTACCCTGATATAGCACTGTCCCATTGGTTATCCTCCTTCCACCAAGTCTCTGTGATGCCAATTATGTCAATCTCATCATTTGCTGCTATACACTCTAACTCTCCCATCTTACTTCTTAGATGTCTGGCATTGGCATACAGACATTTCAAAGTGTGGTTTTTGATTGTTTTAACAACCTGTTTTTCAGTTGTTTGGGATGAGGGCATTATGGATAGGCGCTCTCTCTCTCTTCTCCCCTCCCCCTCCCCCAGTGGTTGTAGAAGGGCCCTGATAGCTAGGCGGGATCTTCAGCAGCTTAAAATGGTCCCCCCCAGTGGTTGTATGTAGGAAATACAACAATTCTGGCACTCCGCAAAGTGTGAAAAAGTTATTGCAGTTTGTGCTATGCGAAGTGCTAAGATTGTGTACTTTGCGATAAATTACCATAAAACACACCCCTTTTCCTATCCATGCAGTATTTAGTACATTTTGATAAATCCAGGCCTAAGTTAACTGCTGAGCACTGGATTTCTGGCATTAGTTATCTAATCTAGGAATCTACATTTAGATGAAGAAATAGAAAGCCTAGATTTAGGCACCTAACTTTGATGAATTTTCAACCTAAAACTTGGGCGCCTAAGATTAGTTGAAATTTCACCAAATTTTAGGTGCCTAGGTGAGGCACTCATCCTTTGAAAATTGGCCTTATAGTAAGATAGGAAATGGTGGCAGAAAAAGATCAACTGACTATTCCAGTCTGCCCAATTGACATGATTCCTCATGGTACTCTGCCAACTTGGGTAGATGAACACACAAATTCCCCTTGCTCAAACCAGCACCATCTTACTCCCTGCCTCCATGTCCTCATTGCCCTCCACAACCATCCCAAATATGTCCTTTCACTTCTACCACTTTACTGCCATGCTCTGTCTGTTTCATGCATTTTAAAATTCATCATGGCTTGTTTGTTACTACCTCTGCTGATAGACTATTCCAGGTCTCAACCACCTTCTCAGTGAAAAGAATTTTTTCATAGTCTCTACATCTTCATCCTCACATCTTCACAATGTGACTCTTTGTCTTTCTATTTCCTTTTCTATGGAAGATTCCACCTCTCTATACTTTACTTGAAAAAGTTTCTGTTGTACTCCTATCCTTCCCTCTCCTCCAGTGAGTGCCATAAGGTTTAACTGCCAACACCTTTAATGTACTATTACCATTATCAGTCGCCATCATGGTTCCTTCTCTTAGCGCCTTCCCTTGTGTCACATGCAAGCTCATTATCATGATGTTTGATTATATATAGATGCCTAGAACATAGAGATCTGTATTCATGGTTGACAGTTTTGACATTCATGACTGTTTTTGTCATCAGCTCCAGCAGCACCTGAGGTCTCCGAGGAGCCCAAAGTGGAGAAGACCCGGATCCATTCCACTCCTTCTGTGGGCAGTGAGAGCGATGGGCAGCAGAACCGGGCTTACTTCAGTGGGAAAGCACGTGTCTCTTTTCGCCACGAGCTGGACTCCACCATGTCAGCAAATGATTCCACCTTCTGATGCACCAACTGCCACAAAATGAATTCCATATCAGCCAATATCTTCATCATCTTGAGGCTCTCCCCTTCACAAGATGGACTCCACCATGCCAACTAGCTCTGCCTTAGGCATCAGCACCTTCAGTTGTTGCAGTCTTTGTTGCGACTCTTACTATCCCCTCCAAACATAAACCTTAGCTGTGATACTGACTGAACTCAAAATCATCACCCAATGGGGAGAAGCGATAAGACAGACAATGATACTTGCTTTGTTTGGCAGCACTTCCTTCCTGCTGCCAATTACAGCTGCTATCCCTGGACCAGAAGGGTCATTCTTTGGGACTTGGGTCCTTATAAATTCTCATCTCTGTGCAGGGCACATAGGAACACAGAGAGCAGAGGATTTCTTTAAGTGTTAGTCAAAGATTGTCAGGAGCAAAATGGAGACATCTGTCTCCTACTGGAATGCATAGGAAGAAAGGAAAATTTAAAGAAGAAAACAGGAAAAAAAAAAGAACAAATATGAAAATGTTCAAATGCTATTTAAGATGGCACTGCTGCTGGTTGCCGGCTGACCACTATTTTTGGGGTAACACTATCTCTGCCTCCCCCACCCCCAAGTATAGATTTGGGACTTCAGCAGTCATTCACAGGTGTTTCCTTTCATGGGGAAATCATTTCCAATACTTTTACCATAGGTGGTGGAGGTAAACAATAAACTAATTTTAACCATAAAAGGTAAAACTAGAGTAGGCGTAACAAAAAAATACCCCAACGCATAATTCCCACTATAAAACTCTGCCTATAATTTAGATGTTACTGGTGAGGTGGGAGTTTCCTCAAGTGAAATCATGAGGGGTGCTTTGCTCAATTTTTCTGCAGTTTTTTTCTTCCCAAATTATTTCTGTAAGATGATGATCCTTGTATGTGTGAAGGGACAAAGAATGAAAAGTGGATGCCCGAGTGGAGGAAGAAAGACACTTGAGGATTGAGAGTGAAGCGATTACAGAAGGTGACACTGGAGTACGACGCAGCAGGGCTGAAAGGCATGGCTTACAGGAACACTTTTCCATTTGCTGCTGCAGTTGTTGTTTGGAGATGGAAAACTAAAACAAAATGCAGGCTTCTTATCTTTGGCCTATGCCATGCAGGACTGTGGTTCAGGTTACAATCCTGGGGTCTCTGATCTTCAGGCTGCACAAATGCTATGCCAGCACCTGCGATCTTCATCTTCCACCACCACACTATTTTGTGCTTCAGTGCATTATTAGCCCTGATTGATGGGGATTTAAATAATCCAAGCTATGGGATCAGCCCCATTCTTACTGTTTTTAAGGACCTTGAAATTTAGAGACTTTGGATTACATGTTTGCAGAGAAACATGCACAAGAGCAATAGGTTTTATTCGGAAATAAAACAGCATAATTGAAAGTATATTGTATTGAAGTATTTTACTGTTCTCATGATGTAAACTGCATTGGATCCTGTTTTGGGGGAGGAAGGAGGTATATAAATCTAGAATAGAATTTGATAATCAGGAAATTACTGCTTGTCTGGCAATACCAGGTAGAATTTTAGATAATCACGATGCTTTTTAACACCTGTATGTGCTTTGGCTTAACATTAGCAAAGAAATATTTTTTTATAGCAGGGCTCTCTAAATCTCTGCTCATCCCTGCTTTGACCGCCAAAGAGACCTACTGGCAGAAAAGGGGGTCCCAAGATGCCAAAATCTATACCTTCAGAAAAAAGCAGCAGCAATGTTTTTAACCTTTATTTTATATTCCAATTTTCAGATACTTCAAAGTAGATTACATCAGGTACTGTGGGTATTTCTCTCGCTAGAGGCTCACAATCTAAGTTTGTACCTGAGGCAATGGAATGTGAAGGGACTTGCCCAAGAGGTGTTTCTGGCCTTGTGTTGTAGATGGACTCCAGGTAGCAGCATAGAAGGGCAGTAGATGAATATTAGAGTATTGATTAAGAGGAGACTTAATATAACCAAAAGAACTGCTATAAGACATCAGACTCAATTTACTCCAATGTTCATTTTGTAAGCGTGCATGCAGAAACCTGATCATACACCCTCTACGCTAATGCATTTTCCTTGGCTGTAGCAGGTCAGTTATCCTGTTTATCCCAACACACACCTTAGCTCTTGCAGCACAGGAGTTGTGGAAATGAGGTTAGCTTGTATGCAAATATATCTCATACCTATTTCGCTCTAAATATCCTGCAAAAAACAAACCCACAACCTGTTTGTGGGTCCTGTGCATTAAGCAGAAAAATCACTAGCCAACCTAGTTTGGATGTGTCTTAGGAACAACCTTTTTCAGATTTTACTATAAAATGGCACTCAAGGTGGGGCTAGAAGAGAAATGTCAAAGCTTCATACATAGACTGCCAGCCTTAAAAAAAAAAATAAAAATTATTCCCATCTAACTGTTGCATTTGCCAGACTTGTACAAAAACTGATCAACTGTGTAATTTCAGCTTATCTAAAATATTTTAAGCTCTGTAGTGTAAAAATAAAGTTTTTTCTAACCAACATATCTTAGTGAAGTGTTCACATTTCTGATTTTGTTTTAATAATCTTCTCCTTTCAAACATAGAAAAATGGCAGAAAAAGGCCATACATCACATTTGCTCATCCACCAACTTTTCTACAATCCTCAACATGCTTTCTTGAATTCAAATACTATCTTTGTTTCTATCACCTCCACTGGGAGATTGTTCCATGCATCCCCCATTCTCTCTGTAAAGAACATTTTTTTTAGATTACTCCCAAATCTACCCCCTTATGCCATGGCTGTTTGAGCCTCCTGTCTGCTGAAAAAGGCCCTACTCCTATGCATATCCCCCATCCCTCCTTTATTCTAGGCCAAAAGACCCCTAGCCAGTTGGGTTTTCAGGATATCCACAATGAATATGCATGAGGTCAATTTGCATACACTTACCTCCATTGCTCTATAACAAAGCCCATTGCCTATTGTAGTAGCCACTCTCTGGAACCACTCCATATGGTTTATATTCTTCTAATGCTACAGTCTCCACCATTATATGTAGTATCCCATATATTAGGGGTCATTAAATCAGCAGTTAGCCAGAGTTTGTGATATGAGGGAAAATGTTGCACAGCTCTTTGAATAAACTTTCTCTCATATGCAGAGCTAAGAGCATCCCTGTCAACTTTTTATGAGCTTGCTACAGCAATGAGTAAAGCAGCTGACCTATTACAGATTAAAAACCCAGGCCTTAGTAGCTGTAATCTAAAGTACCACTAGCAGCAGCTCCTTTAGTGGTGTTGGTAAAAGAAAATAGCTTAAAGATTTAAAAAACCCCCAAAACTCTTATCCTATCAACAAGTTATTTTCAAACACCAGTGTCTTCACAACAGCTCCCAAAAAATGTGGCAGAAAGATACAGAAATAGTTCCAATTGTATTGTATGCCACTGACCTCAAAAGGAACTTCTGTTGCAAGAGAAACAGGTATTTCTGAAATATAAGAAGGTTATCTAACTACAGTTTCTCATGTGAATTAATGGAGAAATTATGTACCTGATAATTTCGTTTTCCTTAGTGCAGACAGATGGACTCAGGACCAATGGGTATAGTGTACTCCTGTTAGCAGTTGGAGACGGATCAGATTTCAATCTGACGTCGGATCAGATTTCAATCTGACGTCAGCCCCTAGTACATATACCCCTGCAGGAAGTGCAGCTCCTCAGTATTCTTCCTTGCAAAGCATTGTGGATATGTGTGTGACTGACTGATTGATTAACTTAATATGATTAACTTAGATAACTTTTGTTAGAACGTTAAAAACTTGAGTAACTTGAACTGGTTGGTTGACTATAGCTGGAGACAGCCAGTGTGCCCAATCGGAAAGCGTCGACACCCGGCAGGGTGGATGCCCTAGGGAAAAGAAAGCATGGCTTACCCTTGAATCATTGAATGACCATGTATAGTGGCAGCTGAGGGTGAGCTACTGAGTCCATCTGTCTACACTAAGGAAAACGAAATTATCAGGTAAGTAATTTCTCCATTTCCTAGCGTGTAGCAGATGGACTCAGGACCAATAGGATGTACAAAAGCTACTCCCAAACTGGGTGGGAGACTGCCTGTGGTCCATTAAGGATTGCTCTTGCAAATGCTGTCTCCTCCCGAGCCTGAACATCCAGACGGTAGAATCTGGAGAAGGTATGGATGGAGGACCACGTTGCCACCCTGCAGATCTCGGCAGGTGACAGCATTCTAGTTTCTGCCCAGGAAACCGCCTGGGCTCTGGTGGAATGGGCCTTGACCTGTAGAGGTGGTGGTTTTCCCGCTTCTACGTAGGCCGCCTTGATAACTTCCTTGATCCAGCGGGCAATGGTTGCCCGCGAGGCCGCTTCCCCTTGTCTCTTTCCGCTATGAAGGACGAAAAGGTGGTCCGTCTTTCGTACTGGTTCCGACATCTCCAGCTATCTGGATAGGAGTCTGCCGATGTCAAGATGGCGCAGACTACGGGCTTCTTCCGACTTCTTCAATCCGTCCATCGCAGGTAGCGAGATGGTTTAGTTAAGGTGGAAGTGTGAGACCACTTTGGGGAGGAAGGAGGGAACCGTGCGTAGCTGAATGGTCCCCGGGGTGAGTCTGAGGAATGGCTCACGGCAGGACAGGGCCTGTAGCTCTGAGAGGCGGCGGGCCGAGCACACGGCCAGCAAGAACACAGTCTTCAAAGTTAACAGACGGAGGGACAGGCCTCGGAGGGGTCTGAAGGCGGATCCCGCTAGGAATTCCAAGACAAGGTTGAGGTTCCACAGGGGCACTGGCCACTTTAGTGGGGGGGGAATGTGTTTGACTCCTTTCAGGAAGCGTGATACATCTGGGTGCGAGGCTAAGCTGTCATCCTCGCTCCTGGAGCCGTAGCATGACAATGCGGCCACCTATACCTTGATGGAGTTGAGGGACAGACCCTTCTGAAGTCCATTCTGTAAGAATTCCAGGATCATGGGAACTTTAGAGGAACGTGGTTTGACATTGTGGTCTTCGCACCAGGCCTCAAAGACTCTCCAGATTCTTATGTATGTTAGAGATGTGGAGAACTTGCGTGCTCAGAGGAGAGTATCTATTACTGCCCCCGAGTATCCCCTCTTTCTCCGGCAGGCCCTCTCAATGGCCAGACCGTAAGAGAGAATTGAGCTGGATCCTCGTGGAGGATGGGACCTTGTTGTAGCAGGTCTGTGTGGAGGCAGGGGTAGTGGATTCCCTGCCAGTAGTCTTCTCATGTCTGCGTACCAGGGTCTTCTTGGCCAGTCCGGGGCCACCAGAAGAACTAGTCCCCTGTGCCGCTGAATCTTGTGAATGATTGCGTCCAGCAAGGGCCACGGCGGAAAGGCGTATAGCAGGGTCCCCGGTGGCCAAGCCTGTACCAGGGCGTCGATCCCCTGGGACTGCGGATCTCGCCTACGGCTGAAGTATCTGGGTACTTGAGCGTTGGATCTGTTTGCTAGAAGATCCATGTCTGGAGTCCCCCACCGATTCACTATCATCTTGAAGGCTGTGGGTGACAGCTTCCATTTTCCTGGGTTTAGACTTTCCCTGCTGAGGAAGTCTGCCATGGTGTTGTCCTTCCCGGCTATGTGGACAGCGGAGATGTCCTGGAGATTTGCTTACGCCCAAGCCATCAGAGGGTCTATTTCTAAGGACACCTGTTGGCTCCTGGTTCCGCCCTGCCTGTTGATGTAGGCCACCGTCGTGGCGTTGTCCGACATCACTCTGACCGCTTTGTCTCGAAGTCTGTGGGCGAACCGCAGGCAGGCTAAATCTGACCGCCCGTGCTTCTAGGCGGTTGATGTTCCACCCCGCCTCTTCTTCGTTCCACCACCCTTGGGCGGTTAACTCTTCGCAGTGTGCTCCCCACCCGTGTAGGCTGGCATCGGTGGTGAGCAGGGTCCAGGTTGGGGAGGATAGTCTTGATGCCCGGCTCATGTGGCTGGTCTGTAGCCACCACCTTAGCTAAGTCCGGACTCTGCCTGGTAGTGGTAGACGTAAGGAGTAGTTCTGGGATCGTAGGCTCCACCATGATAGGAGTGAGTGTTGTAGGGGCCTCATGTGGGCCCGCGCCCATGGCACCACTTCCAGTGTGGATGCCATTAGTCCGAGGACTTGCAGGTAATCCCATGCTGTGGGACGAGGGGCGCTCAGCAAGGTCTGGAGCCGGTCCCACAGCTTTGATCTCCTCATGGGGGTCAGGCTGACCTTGTCTTCCTTGGTGTCGAATCGGACTCCTAGGTATTCCAGCGACTGCGAGGGCTGTAGGGAGCTTTTGTTTATGTTGATTACCCATCCCAGGCTTCTCAGTAGAGCTATAACTCTGCTGGTTGCTTGATGGCTTTCCTCTGGTGATTTTGCTCTGATCAGCCAATCGTCCAGGTAAGGATGAACGAGGATTCCTTCCTTCCTGAGTGTTGCCGCCACCACTATTACCTTGGTGAACGTCCGGGGCGCAGTGGCTAACCCGAAGGGTAGTGCCTGGAACTGGTAGTGACGATTCAGGACCTTGAAGCGTAGGTAGCACTGGTGTTCCTGATGAATTGGGATGTGTAAGTAGGCCTCCGACAGGTCCAAGGATGTGAGGAACTCTCCTGGCCGTATTGCACGTATGACTGATCGTAGGGTTTCCATGCGGAAGCGTGGGATCCTTAGGTGTCGGTTGACTGACTTGAGGTCCAGGATGGGCCTGAATGTACCCTCTTTCTTGGGTATGATAAAGTAAATGGAGTAATGTCCAGTATTTGTTTCCCGAGTAGGTACCGGGGTTATGGCCTTGAGGTCCAGAAGTCTGGTCAGTGTAGCTTCCACTGCCGCCCTCTTGCGGGGGTCGTGGCAGGGAGATTCCACGAACTGGTCCGGAGGGGATCGAAGGAAGTCCAGGTAGTACCCTTCTCGGATGATGGCTAGGACCCACTTGTCCAAAGTTATCTCGACCCATCTGCGGTAGAATAGGGTTAGCCTGCCCCCTATGGCTTCTTCCCTTGGATGGGTCGGCTGAATCTCATTGTGGGGTGCGGCTGGGGCCTGGACCTGAGCTGGTTCCCCTCTTGTTGTGTTTGTTCCGAAAGGACTGGTTCCTGCCCGTAGGGCAGGGCGCTTAATAGTTATTCTTGTAAGGGTTGAAGCGCTGTGAGCTTCTGTCTCTGGTGGACCTGGGAAAGGGATGCTGGTTTCTCTTAGTCTTGTCTTCCGGCAGACGAGGTAATGGAGAGTCGCCCCATTTGTTAGCCAGTTTCTCTAGTTCGCTGCCGAACAGGAGGGATCTTTGGAAGGGCATTCTCGTGAGGCGTGTCTTGGAGGAGGCGTCGGCCGACCAATTTCGAAGCCAGAGTTGTCTCCTGGCTGCCACTGTGGATGACACACCTCTGGCCGCTGTGCGCACTAGATCGGAAGCCGCGTCAGTGAGGAATGATAGTGCTAATTCCATGTCTTCTCCCGGGGTGTTGTTCCTGGCTTGGGATAAACAGGAACGTGTCACCACGGTGCAGTAGGTCGCAATTTGCAGGGACATGGCTGCCACCTCAAATGCTTGTTTTAGTATGGCTTCCAGGCGCCGGTCGTGTGCATCCTTGAGCGCCGCTCCTCCTTCCACTGGGATGGTAGTGCGCTTAGTGACCGCGCAAACTATGGCGTCCACTCTAGGGCACGCCAGAAGCTCCTTGGTTGCTGGGTCCAGGGGGTACATGGCCGATAAGGCTCGACCCCCTTTGAATGAGGACTCCGGCGCATTCCACTCCAGGTCAATTAGCTGTTGTGCCGCTTGTAAGAGAGGAAAATGGCGAGACGTCTGTCGAAGGCTCTCCAGCAGGGGGTTCATTCTAGGTTCCCCCGGGGTGCCTTGGCCTGGGATAGCGAGTTCCGATAGGCATTGGGTTACCAGGTCTGGAAGCTCGTCCTTTGAGAAGAAGCGTCTCATGGTTCGGTGTGGCTCTGTCCCCGAGGGAAGTTCTCCCTCCTCAAGGGGCTCAACTTCTTCCTCGGAGAAATCCGTGTCCCTGTAGGTGGGGCTTCTGGGTGGTGGGAGCCTGTGCCTAGGCCTCGAGGGTCCTGGGGCATGAGGGTCTTCCGGTGTCGCATATGGTTCAGTCTGCATCTTGACAAAGGCGTGAATCCCCTTAAATAACTCTACCCAGGAGATCGATGCTGGGTCTAAGTTGAGGGGTGCCGGATCCCTGGGGGTCCCCGTCTGTGGGATGGACTCACTGGGGCCTGCTAGGTCCAGGGTGCCCCCTGAGGAGCTAGTACTGGGCCCTGGGTGGGACTGGCCCTGACCTGGATCTCCCAGGGCCTCCTCACAGTGTGCGCATAGGGCGTCTGCTTCCTCGCTCTGTGCGGCTCTGATGTGGCATGCTGGGCAGAGGCCTTGAGCTTTTATTCCTATTTCTGGGAGGTGCCATTTCTGTGGACACGCAAGCTCTTATGCGCTCCATTGCGTCTGCTATGTGCGTGCAGGTGTGCGCCTAGACGTAGATGTGCGCCTTGTACTGTGCGCGTGACTTATGCGTGTAAGGTTTTATGTGCGCCTAAGAATATGCGCACAAATAATTTTGTGTGCTTAGCTTAATTTGTGCGCTCAGATCGAACGGCGGGCGGCGCGCCAAGCAAGGCCAATATGGCGACTTCCTTGGAGGGTCTCCACGTGGAACAGCCAGGGCCTGGCCCTGCTAGGGTGGATCAACCCGGTGGCACAGATTCCGATCGCCAATCTGTGCTCCTCCTCGATCTTCGGAGACCGGATTAAGTAGAAGATTTACACCTTACAATTATTTGAGCGTCTTCGGCGCTTCCCGGTTTTGCTCCGGGCGGTCTCCGGCTGCGGGGGGAGAGGGCAAATACCTTCACCGCCGCGCTCAAGGGGGTGCACCCGCTGCCTCTCAGCCGCGCCCGAGATCAGGGGCTAAGTCCTCATCGCGATTCGGCCAACGGACCGAGGCTCACCTCAGAGGGACCACGGAAATCACCTCGGGAAACTCAACTGGGGGAGGGACCCGAGGGTATCACCGCAGGAGTGCGGGGCTCGTCTTCAGTAGGTTTCTTCTTTAAATTTCGGTTTTGTTCTAACGCTCTGAGAGCGTGCAGATAGTCCCTAACTGCTATGGAGACGGAAAATATTGAGGAGCTGCACTTCCTGCAGGGGTATATGTACTAGGGGCTGACATCAGATTGAAATCTGATCCATCTCCAACTGCTAACAGGAGTACACTATACCCATTGGTCCTGAGTCATCTGCTACACGCTAGGAAAATTAAAATTAAAGGCAATACATGTTCCAACCACCAGATGATAACAGGAGGTTAATTGAAAGGAAGAGGCTTGTTTAAATTTAAATCAAGGTTTATTTTCTAAAAAACTATGTTAAATGTTCCATCAGCAAGTTAACATTATTCTATGATTATTGCATTATCTATTACAATTTCTATTTGCCCCTCCTGCCCAGAAGGGGCACACAAAATGTGAGAGGGTCTGGTGCCTGTTTGGAAGCAACTACTCTATTATTGAACACTATCAAGAAACAGGTCAAGCAGATGGTATAGTGGATCCAATTCAAAGGCAAAGGCAGAATTCCAAAACTGGACAGGGAGTCCAGCCCCATCTGCCACATTTCTGACTGCTCTCCCCTTTCCCCAATATTCAAACAAACTTAATTTTCTGGGGTTACCAGTAGTCAGGATTTACAAGAGTTTAAAAAGCACTGATTGAATCAGGTTCATTTCCATACCAAACCTATAACTAGAAATTATTCTTACAAAACTATTACTTTCAAAAAGTTAAATATATTTCACAAACCACTTCTCCACTCATTACTCCATGAAATTTCTTCTCTTTAACCTATTTTAGTAACAAATCCAATACCCGAGCAATAATTCTTCTTTCCAGCCTGGAATCACCCCACATTCGCCCATGGACAGCACAAGATTTCTCCTGAGGTCTTCACAAGGGGTTTCCCAAGATCGCCTCTCGGACCTTACACAAATGGTGGGAATTCAGCTCTATGCACAATCCCTTTAGGACCCGTCAGCTGCTGGGTGGGGAGAAACATCTTCCCAGCCATGGGCCTTTTCCCTCTAGGGGAAAAGCTTTTTAAAGCCCTCTCCTTAAAGAGGCACCCTGGGTACTATGCAGGACCCTGCCTTCCTCTGAATTCAAGATGATATAGTCCCAGTAAAACTCCCACTAAAGGATTACCTTCCTTACCCCTCTGAGAAGGACACACTGTAGCATTCAGGGACTGCTCTTTCCATACCTCCCCCCCCCCCCCCCCCCCAAGTTCACATGCATAATGTTATTTTACCATTCATGCCATCTCTAGTGGCTGTTCAGTGGAATTGGCTCTAATCACAGCCCTAAAAACATAAATCAAACCATTTACAAAACCCCAGGCCGAGGTAAACTGAAACTATCTTACAGTCCCATAACAGGCCTAAATACATGCAACTTCTCCTTCAGAATTATACAAAAAGAGCAATGCTTTATTTTCATAATAGTAAATCACTTTTGAATCTGAAGTTACTGATACCAGGATTTCTTCACTGCTGTGACTTTTCAGATGTCTTATTAAATTTTCTTTCTTCTGGTACCTGTGCATTATCAGTTGGTCGCTGGTTGTGGATCTTCCATGTAAATCTTTTCTGGAAACCTTTTGTATGGGTAGCTGAAGCTCCAAGCTGCATCTCTGCTCTTTATTTATGTGGGTGTGTGAATTTTTTGCAGTCAAATTTTGTATCTCTCTCTTTAGTCTGTTCTTATATTCTGCAAGGATCACAGGGACCTAAGTCACAGGTGGTGTAGTGATCTCATCACATAGAGGGCAACTGGAGTGGGTGAGAGGAATGAATCAGTCTTTAGACCACTGTTGATGTAGTCATTGTTCATCTTTTGTATACTCCATTTTAGCAAGTCTTGTCTGGCTTTTAAGGCAATCAAGTCTTGGTTCTTCAGCCATCTTTATATCCAGACAATAGAATATTCTTACATCAGTATAATTAAATGATGTATTTTATGCTGAATTATCTTACATTTCCATGTGTACCGTGATATGCTGTCTATACATATTATCTTATGAATTCTACAGGGAAGCTTTTTTGGTACAATGCAAATATTGACAAGCACTGTGAAATTAAGATCGTATTCAACATAGCTTATGGAGCTTGTGAGTGAGGTTCATTGTTAAGGAGTGCACAAAACAAACCCATTTAGAGACATTACTGCAGTTCCCCCTGGCCATGAAAAGAACAGTCGAGTATCAATAGTTAGGACACAGCTGCCAATGGCCCTGTTCTCAAAAGAAACCTGCATTCACCAATATAATCCTAAATCACATTCATGAGTGCTAAACAGCACTAGCAGAAGATGGGATGAAGTTTTTCTGGGAATTTTTACTCAAATAATTGTAAACAAATCTGGGCTGTATGCCAGTGCTTTCTTCTAGAACAAAGATTTACCATATTGGGTCAGATCAAAAGGTCCACCAAACCAGGTCACAAGTACCTAGCAGGATCCCAAAAGGTCATTAGATTCCATGCTGCTTAGCCCAGGGGATGAGCAGTGGATTTCACCAACTCCACCTTAATAATGGTTTATATTTTTTTCTACCCGGAACTTGTTTAAACCCAGTTCCAAACATCTTTCACCACATCCTCTGGCAAACGAATTCTAGAATAATGCAAATTAAAAAAACAACATTTCTATTTGTCTTAATGTCTCCTAGTCTTTGTACTTTTCCACTCATTTTATAGACCTCTATCATATCTCCCCCTTCAGCATTCTCTTCTCCCTAGTAAAGAGCCCCACCTCCTTAGCCTTTCCTCATACATGAATTGTTTTATCCCCTTTATCATTTTGGTCACCCTTTTCAGTACCTTTGCTAATTCTGTGCTTTGTTTTGTTTTTTTTACATGAAATGACCAGAACTGCACACAACAACAAAGTGTGGTTGATATTTCCTAGCGTGTAGCAGATGGACTCAGGACCAATGAGTATAGTGTGCTCCTGATAGCAGTTGGAGACTGAGTCAGGTTTCAATCTGATGTCAGCCCTAGTACATATACCCCTGCAGGAAGCTCTGCTCTTCAGTATTTCTCCGTCTCCATAGCAGTTCGGGTCTGTACACGCTTGCACAGCGTTATTCTAACCCAAGAAATCCAAAACAAAGAAGAAATAACCTTACCACTACAGATGAGCCCCGCACTCCTGCGGTGATACCTATGGTCCCCTCCCCCAGAGGTAGGCCTTGCTCCGGCAGCCGGTTCCCGGCGTAGACTTAGCCCCCGGCAATGGGTGCAACTTTGAGCGCAGCGGTGAAGGTACCTTCCCTCTCCCCCGCAGCTGGAGACCGCCCGGAACGAGACTGGGAAACGCCAAGACAAGGTAAGGTAGAAAACTTCCTAAAAGTCTCCAAGGCTCAAAGAGCCGCACAGATCACCAGTCGGCGTAAGTGCTACGGGGTTGATCAACCCTATCCGGGCTAGACCCCGATACGAAGGTCCTCCCACGTGGAGACCTTCCGAGGTGGTCACCCTATTGCGTGCATGGTCGCCATCGCCATTTTTGCTTGTTTACCGCCCTGTCCGCCAATTTGTTCTGTGTGCACAGAGGCGAGCCGCGCGCACAAAATCACTTGTGTTCACACCAGCGCGCACATAAGTGCCGTGCGCACAGCGATGCGTACGAGGGCGCCAGGCACACAGCCGCATGTTCAATTGTGCCAGGCGCATAAGTAAACCCCGTGCGCACAGCGGCACGAGCATCTCATTGTACGCGCATCAGACTTACATGCACAACTTCGGCACACCGGGAGCGCATAACTAAGCCTCCCCGCGTACACTGAACGCACAAACTGGAGGTTTTCTACAATCCTAAGTGCAACAAACCATGGCACCACCGGACAAGAAGCTCAAGGCTCAGGTCCTCTACCCAGCATGCCACATTAGAGCTGCGCAGCACGAAGAGGCCACAGCCCTGTGTCTACAGTGGGAGGAGGCCCTGGGTGAACCAGGTCAAGGTCTTCCCCAGCCAGTACTGGGATCTGGATCCAGACAGTACACCGGACCTCGCTACCCCCAGCGGGAGCCTCCTTCAAATCGGGGCTCCCTGGGGATGCAGCGTCTTTCTCCTGGGTAGAAGTCTTCAAAGGCCTACACACCTTTGTCCACATGCAACCGGCGACTCCGATGACACAACCACAGCCTCCCCCAGCTGACCCTAACATCCCGGGACCCTCTAAACCCAGAGAAGTGCCTCTTCTGCCCAAAAGCCCCAACATTGGGGACTCGGACGAAGATCAAGACTCCAATGAGGAAGGGGAAATCCCTCCAGGAACGGAACCTTACCAAACCATGAGGCAGTTCTTCGCCAAAGATGAACTTTCAGACCGCGTGGCGCCAGCTTGAAAGAGCTCGCTAACCCACGCACAAATGCCACAGTGGAACCTAAGACGAACCCCCTCCTAGAGGGACTCCGTCCAGCCTCCTGCCATTTCCCTTTGCTACAAGCCATCCAAAGACTGATTGACCTGGAATGGGAGGCTCCGGAAACCACTTTCAAAGGGGGATGGACCCTGGCAGCCATGTACCCCCTGGTCCCCGCTGCCAAAGATCTCCTGGCATTTTCCAAAGTGGATGCCATGGTCTGTGCGGTCTCAAAGCGCACTACCATCCCAGTCAAGGGAGGAGCAGCACTCAAGGATGCCCAGGAAATGCATCTGGAATCCATCCTCAGTCATTCGATGTTTCAGCTATGTCACTACAGATTGCGGCCTGCTGTGTCGTGGTGACACGCCTGTTTATCAAAGCCCAGGAACACCACCACACCCGAAGCACTAGAACCAGCAGTATGATTCCTCACAGATGTGACCTCCGACTTGGTGTGCACTGCAGCCAGAGGCGTTTCGTCTATTGTGGCAGTCAGAAGACAACTCTGGCTCTGAAGCTGGTCAGCCGAGGAGACATCCAAGATGAGACGCACGAGAATGCATTTTAAGGGAACGCTTCTGTTCGGAAGCAAACTGGAGAAGTTAGCTGACAAATGGGGCAAATCCCCAGTCCCGCGGCTACCGGAGGACAAGAACAAGAGAAGCCAGCATCCGTCCACCCAAACATCTAAGGGCAGGGGTTTACATCACTTCAAACCGTACAGAAGTACATATCAAGCATCTCGCCCCGCAGGCAGGGGCCAGTCCTTTCGGAACAAACAAGAGGGGAGCCGGGCTGGGTTCAGGCCCCAGCCGCACCCCGCAATGAAGATCAGTCGACCCAGCCACAGGAAGAAGCCATAGGGGGCAGGCTTGTCCTATTCTACCAAAGATGGGTCGAGATAACTTCGGACAAGTGGATCCTAACCATCATTCGAGAGGGATATTATCTGGACTTCCACAACATTCCTTGGCCAAATTTGTGAAATCTCCCTGCCACAACCCTTCCAAGAGGATGGCAGTGGAAACCACACTGACCAAATTGCTCGACTTACAGGCCATAACACCAGTGCCCACACAACAACAAAATACTGGGCACTATTCCATCTATTTTATCATTTCCAAGAAAGAGGGTATGTTCCGGTCCATCCTGGACCTCAAGTCCATCAACTGCCACCTCAGGGTACCTCGCTTCCGCATGGAAACCCTACGCTCAGTCATAAGGGCGATACAGCCGGGTCACTTTCTCACATCCCTGGATCTGTCAGAAGCCTACCTGCACATCCTGGTCCATCACGAGCATCAGCTTTTTTATGCTTCGCGATCCTGGACCACCACTCCCAGTTCCAGGCATTACCCTTAGGGCTAGCCACAGCACCCCGAACGTTCACCAAAATCAAGGTTGTAGTGGCGGCGACACTGAGGAAAGGAGGAAATTATCAGGTAAGTAGTAATTTCTCATTTCCAAACATGTGGATAGATGGATTCGGGACCAGTGGGATATACCCAAGCTACTCCCGAATAGGGTGGGAGGCTGCCTGCAGTCCAGTCACAATCACATGTGCAAAGGCTGGGTCCTCAGGGCCTGCACATCCAGACGATAATACCTGGAAATGGCAAACGTCGATGGAAGACAACAATCTAACCTCCACCGATGACACTGCTTGAGCCCTAGTGGAATGAGCCCTAACCCGAATAGGCAACGGCTTTTCAGCATTCACATACGTGGCTGGAGCCACCTCCTTAAACCAGCGAACTAATGTAGCCCACCAAGCTGGTTCGCCCTGTTTTCCTCTACCGTGAAGGAGGAACAGACTATCCATCTTTCAGAACTGTTTAGAAAGCTCCAGATACCTCATGTCTCTTGACATCCAAGGGACACAACAGGTGATGTTCTTCCACATCTCTTTCCTTATCCAAGGATGGCAAGGAAATGGACTGATTCAAGTGAAAATCCAAGACCACTTTAGGCAAGAACATACTCAGCTATATAGCTCCTGGCAAGTCAAGGCCTGCAGTTCAGAAATTCGATGTGCAGAACATACCACCACCAGAAACACTGTTTTCAAGGTTAATAACCACAAGGAAAGGCTATGCAGCAGTCCAAATGTAGGGCCCACCAAGAAATCCAACACCAGATTAAGACTCCACAAAGGAACTGGTAACCGCAAGGGAGGACAAAGATGTTTCACTCCCCTCAAGAAATGGGCTACATCAGGAAAAGACAATAAGGATTCACCATTCACCTGGCCCCTGAAACAGGCAAGAGCTGCAACCTGTACTTTCAAGGAATTAAGGGCCAACCCTTTATTTAACCCATTCTGAAAAATTTCCAAAATGAGCGGGATCTTAACTGAACAAGGAAGAACACCTCGATCCTCCCATCAAGCCTCAAATACTAGCCAAACCCACATATAGGCTAAGGAAGTGGAGAACTTTCAAATTCGTAGCAAGGTGGCAAATCACCGCAGAAGAATATCCATGCTTTAACAAGCAAGCCCTCTCAAAGGCCATACCGTAAGACAAAACCAAGTCATATCTTTTGGAAGGACGGGCCCCTGATGCAACAGAATCCTGTGCAGTGGAAGATGAGTGTTCGCAGATCGCATACCATGGTCTTCTGGGCCAATCCAGTGCCACCAGGAGCACCATCCCCCTGTGGCCTTTGATCCTGCAAACTATTCTGCCCAATATGGGCCATGGGGGAAAGGCATACAGCAACTTGTCTTCTGGCCAGACCTGCACAAGAACATTGATACCTAAGGACTTCAGATCTCTCCTGCAACCAAAGAATCGAGGAACCTTCACAATGCGAGAAGTCACCAGCAGGTCTATTAATGGAAGGCCCCAGCGATCCACTATCAGTTGGAATACCTTGTCCAATAATACCCATGCTCCTGGGTCCAGACTCTCCCTGCTGAGAAAGTCTGCTCTTACCTTGTCTTTTCCTACAAGGTGCAAAGTCATAAATATGCAGTTCCGACCCTTCTATAAGTTGGTCTTATCTCCTGTGATACCTGCTGACTCTTGGTTCTTCTGGGCCCATCCGCTGGAGCTTGCAGCTGAACAGCATGCATGGCAGTCAGACTGCCCGGGCTTGCAGTTGCTTGATATGAGAGCGCGAGACACTCCTCTGTATTCCAGCACCCTTGTGCCATTAGTTCCCAACAATGAGCTCCCCAACCTTGGAGGTTTGCATCCATCGTGAGTAGTAGCCAGTCCAGCAATGTCAGGGAAACTCCCTTTCTCAGAGGATCTGCTTGCAACCACCACTGGAGGTGAGAGCAGATTTCCATTGGGAGGTGAAACTGAATTTGTTTATTTAACATTTTCTATACAGACCTTCATGAAAAGATTCATATCAAACCGGTTTACATGGAACTTAAGGACTAACTAAATAACCATATAACAAGAAGGCCAAAGCACAGTTACATATAACAAGGAGATTGAACTTGGGGGCTAGAGTAGCCAGGAAGTAGAAGGACAGCAAAAACTAGAGGTTAAATACATATTTATATACTGGGATTGGTCCGAGAGTCTAGTCAGTTGGGCTGAGTCTGGTTGAGAAGTATGTTGACATTTTAGAAATTAGGGGAAGGCTTGGAGGAAAAGCCAAGTCTCAAGTTTTCTTCGGAAGGTTGGAAGGCAGGGTTCCAATCTTAGGTCAGTCGGCAAGTTGTTCCAAATGACGGGGCCCGCTGTGGAGAATGCACGTTCTTTGGTGGAAGTTAGGCGTGTGGATTTAGTTGGTGGGACTTGTAGGGTTCCTTTATATGCTTCTCTGATGGGTCTTGCTGATGAGTAGAGTTTGAATGGGATCTGAAGGTCTAGTGGTATTTGATTGTGGATGGTTTTGTGGATTATGGTGAGTGCCCTTGTGCAAGATTCTGTATTTTATTGGCAGCCAGTGCAGGTTTCGGAGTATGGGAGTGATATGAGCTCCCCAGTTAGTGTTGGTTAAGATTCTAGCTGCTGCGTTCTGGAGCATCTGTAGTGGTTTGGTGGCGGAGATGGGGAGCCCCAAGAGGAGAGTGTTGCAATAGTCAGTTTTAGAGAACAGTGTTGACTGGAGGACAGTTCTGAAGTCCAGGAAATGAAGAAGGGGTTTGAGTCTTTTCAGAACTTGAAGCTTATAGAAACAGTCCTTAGTGATTTGTTGATTGATTTCTTTAAATTCAGATGGCTATCAAGGATTACTCCTAAGTCTCTTACTTGAGTGGTCTGGGATTTGGGGAATGTCTGATCGGTGCAGGCTGAGTGGTCAGGGGAGATGAGAAGGATTTCTGTCTTGGCTGCATTGAGAACCAGGTTCAGGCTGGTGAGGAGGCTGTTAATGGACCTAAGGCAGTTTTCCCAGTAGGTATGCTTTTTTGGAAGGGATTCTTTTATAGGGATCAAGATCTGAACATCATCTGCGTAGAGGTAGTGTATTAAGTTTAGGTTTGTGAGCAGCTGACAGAGGGGCAGTAGGTAGATATTGAAGAGGGTGGGGGATAGAGCAGAGCCTTGGGGGACGCCTAGAGTTGATTTGAAACTTGGGGATTCTTTGTTATTGATTCTAACCTTGAAGTTTCTGTTGTTGAGGAAGAAGTTGAACCATGTGAGGGCGTATCCTGATAATCCGATGTCTGAGAGGCGATTTAGAAGGATGGCGTGGTTCACGGTGTCTAATGCCACAGCGATGTCTAGGAGGACAAGCAGGAAAGAAAGCCCTTTGTCTAGGCCCATGAGGATGTGGTCTGATAGGGAGACGAGGAGGGTTTCTGTACTGGATGATTTACGGAAGCCGTACTGGGAAGGGTATAGGATTTTGTGTTCCTCCAGGTAGTCTGAGAGCTGTGTGTTCACCACTTTTCTCAGTGAGTTTTGCTAGAAAAGGGAGATTGGATATAGGTCGGAAATTGGAGATTTCTTGTGTGTCCAGGTTGGGTTTCTTCAAGAGGGGTTTGAGGGACACCCTTTTTAGCTCATCCAGGTAGATTCCTTGGGCTAGGGAGCAGTTTATGATGTTAGCCAGTGATCTGGAGATAGTGCCCGGGATGAGGAGCAGAAGTTTATTTGGGATGTGGTCCAACGGATGGCTGGATGGTTTCAACATCTTGAGGGTGGATTCAATCTCCAGAGGGGTAGTGGGCTCGAAGGAGTCGAGGGTGGCTCCAGGATAAGATGTGGTGTTGGAGTTTAGGGTGGGGGGGATTGAGTTGGAGGGGAGAAGCACCAGTGTGTTTGCAATTTTATCCTGAAAGAAGAGTGCTAGCTCATTTGCTTTGGATTGAGCCTGGTTGTCTGGGATGGTGGGGGCAGAGGGTTTAGTGAGTTGGGATACATAGGAGAACAGGGCCCTGGCATCATATTGTATATCATGAATTCTGCTGGCATAAGTCTTTTTTTGTCTGTAAAAGAGAGATCTTGTAGAGATGGAGGGTATGTTTATAATCTGATAGTGTTGGGGGTCTTACGCCATGTGCCTTCCTTGTGTCTGAGGTCTTGCTTCATCCGTTTAAGTTCTGGTGAGAACCAGGGTTGTTTCCTTTTGTGTGTCCAATTGATAATTTTCATCGCTTTGGGGCAAAGTTTACTGGCTATTGACTCCGTGATATTGCGCCAGGATAGAAGGGCTGAGTTGGGGTTGGAGATATCCAGGTTAGGGAGTTCCTTGGATAGCTATTCACTGAGAATGTCGGAGGCACATCTATTTATTTATTTGTAGAGTTTTATATACAGTTATTCGGTAGAGCCATCATAACGGTTTACAAAATATGGAATTATTACACAAAAATTGCAATTATCATAGTAATTGGGAACAGTAAGACTTTGTGAACAATATACATTATTTTCTTAGTAGATGTAAAACAGTAGAGTGAGGAGAACATTTTTTATAAAATTTAACGTGTCAAGTAAGAGAGTAGGGAGGGGTAGAAAGGGGTGGTAGGGGGTACATAAGGAAAGCAGGAAGAAAGAGGATTAAGAATGCGAGTTCGGTTGAGAGCTGGGATGATCATGCGTCTGAGAGTTAGAATAGAATTTGCGGAATAAGAATGTTTTTAGGTCTTTTTAAAAATGTTTTCAGGTTGTACTGGGTTCTCAGGGTATTAGGTAGAGTGTTCCAAATTTTGGGGGAAGCGATGGAAAATGCTCTCTTTCTCGTGTAGTTGAAAGATGTGCGTCTCTGATGGAGGGGATGTTTAAGTATCCTACGTTGTTAGAGCGTAGGTTTCTTTGTGGATTTTGGGGGGTTATGTTTAATCCTTTTAGTCCAGGATGATCATCGTTTAGGATTTTGTGAACGATGGTCATTGATTTGTAGGTAATACACGCAGAAATAGGTAGCCAGTGAAGAGAGGTCAAAGTGGGTGTTATGTGCTCATTTCTTTTTTTTCCTGTAAGGATTCTGGCAGCTGAGTTCTGCAGTATTTGGTGTGGTTTGAGGGAAGATGAAGGTATTCCAATCAGTAATGAGTTGCAGTAGTCAAAGGTGGAGAAAATAAGAAGTTGCAGGACGGTTCTGAAGTCATAAGGGTTGAGAAATGGCTTTATATGTCTTAGGGTTAGTAGCTTGTGGTATCCTTCTTTCGTTTTATTTGCTATGTGGGTCTTGAAAGAGAGATCAGCATCGATGGTAACTCCAAGGTTCCTGGTATGGGTGGTAGGGATTATAGATATCATTTGCTTATCATGGTTTCCTGAAGTGGATGGTAGAATGAGGTTGAGGCTGAATAGGGTTTCCTTGAGTTGTGAGGGTAGTCGATAATAGGGAATGGTCAGACTAGGGGACAGGGGTGCAGTCTGGAATGTTATTGTATGATAGGTTTGAGTTTATGAAGATGAGGTCGAGCGTGTGTCCTGCTTTATGGGTGGGTTTATTGATAAATTTGTTCAAAGCCCATAGCCCGGAGTGTGGTGAGGAAGGTTTCACAATTGGGAGAGAGCGGTGAGGAGTCAACATGCAGATTGAAGTCCCCCAGTATCATAGCTGGTGAATATGTTGATGTATTTGGCAATGGTTTCTATGAGGGGGGAGGCATCAATGTCCAGTAATCCTGGCGGAGCGTATACTAGAAGAATTTGAATATGTTTTGACTTGAACAGCCCTAGTTCCAGTTTTTTGGAGGAGGTCTTGACTGGTTGCTGGCTGAGATTGAGTTCTTTTTTGGTGGCTAGGAGCAGACTGCCTCCTCTTTTTTTGTGTCTTGGGATTGAGAAAAAGTCATAGAGGTGTATCGGTAATTGGTTTATCAGGGGAGTGTCGGAACTTTTTAACCAGGTTTCCGTGATAGCACAGACGTCTGGTTTGGAGTCCAGCAGATAATCGTTAAGGATGTGGGTTTTCTTTGTAAGGGACTGAGCGTTGAAGAGGGTTAGAGAATATCGTGAGTCCTAATAGCTGGGTGAGGGGTGAAATCATGATTGGGATGAGTGATCTCGTAGTATGGCTCGGGGTTCGTTGTGAAAGCTTCGAGTGGTGGGTGTGGTGATGATAAATGATAGGGATGGGGTAGGTTTGCATAGTGCCTTCTCGGATGGTGTAGAAAAGGAGGGTTGTTGTGTGTATGAGCTGTAGACAGTGGTCTTTGAGTCTCCTGTCTGAGTCGGTCTTAGAGATTACTGCTGGTGATTGGATGAGAGAGTTGGGAATTGCTTGTGTGTAGGGAGTTGTCAGAGAGTTGAATGTTTTTTTGTCTGTTGTGGTTGTCTGGAGTCTGAGCGGTAAGGTGCTTGTGCTGGAACACTAGGAGCGGGTTGGGTATTGGGAGCATGACTTTATGATGAAGCGTAGGTTGAGCATGCTGATGGTTGCTTGAAAGAGTTGAGTATATGTCGGTCTGGCAAATGAGATGCTGATAGATGCTGGCAAAGGCTGGATGAATGCTGGATGAGTGCTGGGTGAGGCTAGTGGATGCGGCGAAGACTGCTGACGAATGCTGAATGAGTGTTGGGTGAGGCTGGCCGAGCTGGATGATGGTACATGCTGGTGAATGCTGGCAGAAGGTGGCCGAGCTGGATGAGTGCGGCTAGGACTGGAAGACTGCTGGATGAATGCTGGCCAAGGCTGGATAAAAAGATGGAAGCTGGAGAATGTTGGGTGAAGGCTTGGATGAAGTAGTGAAAGGGAGTGGTGGCAGGCGAGGGGGCCTCTGTCCTGGGGGCTCACAAAGGGGCGCACTAAGGGGCAGGCCCCTTAGGACACGCTCCTTCGGGCGTGCGACGCCGCCGGAGTTGCTGCAGATTTTAAAGGGTCCTCAGTCGGCTCCTGATAGGACGGCTGAGGTAGCTGAGACTGCAGGCTCCAATGAAACAGCAGGGAGCGCTGAAGTGGACATATATGAGCTCTCACCTACAGCACTACTTCCAGAGTTGCCATCAACCTGAGTACTTATAGATAGGACCACTGTTGGGCATAGAGAGCTCACCAAGAGAAGCACCTGAGACACAAATTTTTGAATATGAGCTTCTGGCAGAAAACCTTTGCCCTGCATCATGTCGAATCTCATACCCAGATACTCTGAGCTGGCTGAAGATTGCTCTTGGCTAGGTTCACCACCCAACCAAGCTCCTGAAACAGGGAGATCACCATATGGCTCTCTTCCAGACTTGGCCCAAATCAACTAATCGTATAAATAGGGGTGCTACCACCACCATAATCTTGGAAAAAGTTCTGGGAGTGGTGGCTTGACCAAAAGGCAGTGCCCGAAACAGATAATGGAACCATAACACCGCAAAACACAGAAACTCTGGTGCTCCACTCGGATAGGAACATGGAGGTAAACTTTGGATAGATCCAAGGAAGTCAGGACACTGCATGGCCATTATCATTGAGCGCAATGTTTCCATGTGAAAATGAGTCACCTGCAAATGACCGCTGACCCCTTTGAGATCCAGGATGGGATGAAAGGAGCCCTCCTTCTTGGCCACAACAAAATAAAAGGAATATATTCTTGAGATGTGGGTACTGGATCCAGAGCCCTCAGACTGAGGAGCCTTGACAGTGTACACTTCACTGTCTGCCTCTTCTGCGGGGAGTGACAGGGAGTAACCATGAACACATCCCGAGGAACACTTCAAAATTCTAGCGCATATCCTCATACTTCCAGAACCCACTAATCCAATGTGTTCTCGTCCCACCTCTGATAAGAGAGCAATGTCCCCCCCCATCTCCTGTTCCCGGGGGTGGGTCAGCAAACTTTCATTGGGAGAGTTGGGAGGTCGCACTACCCGAGCCCCTGCCCCACCTGGGCTGTCTGGTACAACAGGACAGACCTGCCCAAAGGCAGTCCCTCTGTAGGAATGAAAACTGAGATGACCCCTCATACCAAAGGGGTGGTATAACTGTTTCTTATCCTCCGGCAACCGAGAAAACAGAGATCCGCCCCACTTACTGGATAGCTTTTCCAGCTCACTGCCAAACAAGAGCGAGTCTTTAAAAGGCAAATTTGTAAGATTAGCTTTAGAGGTCGCATCGGCTGACCAAGTCTGGCTGCTATTACTGAAGCCACTCCTCTGGCCGAGATGCAAATCAAATCGCAGCCTACATCTGCTAAAAAAGGCAGCAGTGGGTTCCATAACTGCACTTGAAGACACTCCAGAGTCAACCTCCTAAGAGAGAATCAAACAAGAGCAACCCACCAGGGAACAACAGGAAGCTATTTGCAGTCATTGCCAATATTTCAAATGCTAGCTTAAGGATGGCCTCAGTTCTCCTATCATGCACATCCTTCAAGGCTTCTCCTCCCTCCACAAGGATAGTTGTCTATTTAGAGATGGCACAGACACGCATCCACTTTTGGAAAATGCTGACAGTCTCTCGCCACTGGATCCAGGGGGGGTATAGGCCTTTCCAAGGTCCAAACCCCTTTATAAAATTTGCCTCTAAAACATCCCATTCAAGATCAATCAATTCTTGAATGGCTTCCATAACCAGGAAAAAACAAGAGGCTTTACGCAGAGACACCAAAATGGGATTTTTCTTTGGTTCAAGCATGGAATCTGCTCTAGGAACTCCCAGCATTTTCAATGTCTGGGAAATCAGGGCTGGCAATTCATCTCTAAGAAAGCACTGCAGCACAGTCCTATATGATTCTAATCCCGGAGGAATTTCCCCCCCCCCCCCCCCCCCAGGGAGTCAGGATCTGCCTCATTATCAGTACTCTGCAGATTCCTGTCAGGGACATCTGCAGCTCGAGGTGTACTTCGGCGCTTAAACATAGTACCAGAAGAGGGAAAGGCCACCACCTGAGGGACTGACCTGACAGGATTGGACGGGGCAGAGGACTGCATCTGAAGAAAAGATTGCAATCCCTGAAAAAAATTTTTACCCAGGAAAAGGCAGAAGGATCCATGTCAAAACCAGGGTGCAACCTGTAATGTGCCCACTGAGCTGCCGTCCCCTGCTGAGGAAAGGGTCAAGGGAGTTCCAATATCAGGCGTTTCTCCTGACCCATCTTTACCCATAACCTCATCAGGCTGGGAAGAACCAGGCTTAGTAAAGTCAGAGGAAGATTAGTTCTCCCTGAGCCTCTAAAACAGCACTGGCACAAAGTCAGAAGCCACACCAGGCTGAGACACCCGAATATGACAGGCAGCGCATAAGGCAAGGCGCTTAGGTTTCTTAGCTATAGGTGCCATCATATATACATACATATACATATGTGTCCAAGAACTAGGCATCTCAACTTAAGCGCACACAAACGTATGCCCAATTTGTGCGCATCCAAGCAGGACACCACTTAACCTGGATGCCCAAGCTGACACTCAACAAAGTGTCCAAAACTTGGATGCACGAGAAGCACCATTGAACAGATGTCCTACAGAGGACAGCCAAACACGCAGGAAAAGTGCATGAAAACAGTCACGGCCTACCAAGCAGTGCACAGTGGAAAAGCCTCAGAGTGAGGCCTAGCCAAAAGAGGCTGCTCAACCTGCCCCATCCCTGAACCTACCTCGGGGTGGGACGAATGTCGGAAAAGCATGCCAAGCTTGGAGACCAGGAAAGGGGAGTCCCTAAAACAACCTTCCTTCACTGTCTCTGTAATGTATCTAATGTATTTTTTTTTTTTTAAATCTTACCTGAGCCTAGCCCTTCCCAACTGAGTACAGAGACGGTCTCCGGCTACGGAGGGAAAAGGCATCTGCCATCACCGCCACGCTTGGCTTCCTGCACCCGCTGCCTTCAAGCTATACAATCAGCTAAGTCCACGCCGGCCAAAAAAATAAAAACACAGGACCAAGAAATCACCTCAGGAATTCTCAACTGGGTGAGGGACCATTTGATATCACCACAGGAAAGAGGGCCTTTTTCTTTTTCAAATTCTCCTTCTAAAATCTGAAGCAATCCCCAGTAGGCAGATGCACATCCACTATCTGCTGCAGACTGAGATTACTGGCAGGCTGTCGTCACTGCAGGACTATAGATACCGTGATGTCAGTTTGCTCCATCTGCTGGTAGAGGTGCATAACCCACTGGTCCTGAATCCATTTATCCACGTGCTAGGAAAGCATGATTTTTAGTACTGGAATAGTAGAAAGTGCTGCAGGGCAGGTATGAAGTGTATTGGCAGAGTTGTACAAATGTGCGAGTGGGGTCTCAGTACTGGCATTGCAGGGCAGGACTGAGCTGCACTGGAAGAACTGGCTGTGAGGTTACTGGTGGCTATCCTTTTCTTTCTATGGCTTGCCATTTAGCAATTGCATTCTGTGGAACTTGGGCTATAACTCCCTGTAGTACAGTTGGGCTGCTTCTTGCTCTTAGTAAAACATCACAGACTGGTGAGAATTTTGATAGTTTATTTGTTTATGCATTACAAAGTAACTCTCCCAAAATAACAAAAACTAAGAAAACAATCTAGGAGCACTGCTCTGATGGTATCATGCCACTGTGAAACCCGGTAACTCATTGCCCAGGATCACCTTGCGCTCCACGCCGCCTTCTGTGATAGCAGCTAGCCGGATCACACCGCCGCTAGAGCCATCCCGCTCCATAGCCAGTGCCAGGGCTGCAGAAAAACAAGAGATGTTAAAGATGCAGGACTAGTACCCAGATACCGAGGAAATGAAAGGAAGGCTAAGGCAGATGGCACATCTCAGGTCTGATGGACTATACTGGGAAGGAGTGGTGTCCTCATAATCCAGAAGCAAACTGGCTAAATGCAGCGATAAGGAGGGCGTGGGGGGCCAATACAAACATCATCTCAGAATTGACTGAACTAGGGTGGGAATGCAGATATATGCTAGGTCAGGGATTCCCAACCTTTCAGCCAATGTGACCCCATTTTAGCACTTGAAAATTCACAAGAGCCCACATGATGGACAAAACAAGTTAGCAGGGTACCAGTCTCCCTCCATCAATCATGCCACTCACTCTCCCTGTAACCCAACTAATACCCTCTCCAGTCAATCCTCTCAACCTCCATCCCCCTCCAGCAGACTCCTTTATTAACCTCCACACCTCAAGTTGATTCCCTAGCTCCTGTCAACATCCCAGCCTATCCCATCTTTCTCACCCCCCCCCTTCCAGCCATTTTGCATCTCCTCAGCTAACCTATTCTCACCCAAGCCTTCCTTATAACCCCAAATTATCCTGTCATTCCCCTCTCATCCAAATTTCCTCCTCACTCTTATCTCAAAAATCCTAGGCTCACCTTCTCACTTCTATCCCTTTTCTTGCAACCCCGCCGAAAATATGTCATTCCCTCTCTCCTACCCTTCACAAGCTATCCCCACCCCTGCAACCAAACCCTCTCCAAGTGATTCATCTTCAAACCTCCCCCTTCACCTGAATCCCCTTCTGAAACCCACTGGCAATTGATCCAACCCTCAAATCCCTCTGGGCAGGATCAGCGACATTTTCCTTTGGGCCTTGGGCCAATAGTGAATGACAACTGGTGGGAAGAGAAGGCAGACTGATGACTGGGGCAACATTTTTCTCTTAGGTAGGATCAGTGGTGGGAGGAGGAGAAAAGAACCATGGTAATCTCCACTGGCCAGTGCACATGCAGCCCTCCCTCATGGCTGGTTCCAAGCCAGATGGTGATCTGCATGTAGCAGCAGTGTTCATAATGCAGGACTTGAGAGTCACAGACACTCATGCAAGGGCAGGGCTACTGCAGGCTCTGCAAGTGCATCCTGGCGCACGGGTCCCATGCTAATTTCCACTACTAATGTTTCTGCTGCTGCTATCTAAAATGTACTTCTACTTGAAGCACATGTGATCCCCAGTTTGGGAAACCTTGATGAAGATTTTATCAGACCATTTTCAGATGAGATGGCTCTCAAGGCCCAATCTGGGGTTGGAATCAGTGCAGTCAACCTGAAACCAGTTTCTTTATCAAATTCTTGTAATATGACTAGGATAGGCTACTGAAAAGCTAGGCATCACGCTGTAAAAACAGAACCCACAGAATCAGATACAAACATTTGGAAACATGGTCAGCTGATGTATGGCTATAAATGAGCTACTTGCCTGTGATGCTATAAGATGACAACTCATGAATACACATTTACTTCTGCTGTTAATTTCTGGGGTGTTCTTTCAGGTTGTGGGTGCGTGGAACAATTTCTTCAGCAGAGTCCACTGAGGCAAAACACTCGTGGATGAGATAGAAAAGTGGATTTGGTGGGGAGGGATAGCCTCTAACCTTATTTCTCACTTAGCTGTGGAGGGAGGTGAGGAGAGGAGATTTCCTAACACACAAGTCAATACAATAAGAGTGCGGGAAAAAGGAAAATTAGTTTCTTACCTGATAATTTTCGTTCCTGTAGTACCAAGGATCAGTCCAGGACACCTGGGTTGTGACTCCGCACCAGTAGATGGAGACAGAGCAAAACTTGTCGGAGTGAGTCATATATGACCCTGTGCCAGTCACAGCCCCCTCAGTCTTACGTAATGTCAAAGTAGAAACTCAACCAGGAAACCAAAACTAGCTAGAAAAATTCACTTCCTAAACAGAACATATCACCAAAACTCCTACTTGAACCGGACTCCCCAACCGGGAGAGCTAAACAAGCGATCAGATTAGCTAATAAAAACGATGAGCGGACTCTCCGTTACTTCAGCGCAGCCCTGTGGGCGGGATCCTGGATTGATCCTTGGTACTACAGGAACGAAAATTATCAGGTAAGAAACTAAATTTTCCTTTCCCTGTACGTACCAGGATCAGTCCAGGACACCTGGGATGTACCAGAGCCAACTTACCGAGGGTGGGAAGTAGAGAGTCCTGCTCGGAGTACCCTCTCTCCAAATCCCCTGGTATCTGTAGCCCGGACATCCAACCGGTAATGCCTGATAAAGGTATGCAACGACTTCCAGGTAGCCGCCCTGCAAATCTCTTGAGGCGACACCTGAGAGGCTTCCGCCCAAGACGCAGCCTGAGAACGAGTTGAGTGAGCCCGAAGACCCACGGGAAGTGGTTTTCCCCGCACCAAGTACACCGAACCAATGGCCTCCTTGAGCCAACGGGCGATCATCGTGCAGGACGCTGCGGCTCCTTTCTTTGGACCAGAGAACAAAACAAACAGATGGTCAGTTACCCGGAACGGATTAGTAACCTCCAGGTAGCGAAGGAGGTATCTCCGCACATCAAGCTTCCTCAGGTCCCTCGATTTTGGATCAGAGGACTCCCCGACCGCAAACTCGGGCAACTCAACTGACTGATTTAAGTGAAAAGACGACCCACTTTAGGCAGAAAGGAAGGGACCGTCCGCAAGGAAACTCCTGAATCGGAAATACGCAAGAACGGTTCCCTACAGGACAAGGCCTGCAATTCCGAAGCGCGCCGTGCCGAGGCAATCGCCACAAGGAATACAGTCTTCAACGTGAGGTCCTTAGTAGTTGCACGCTTCAAGGGCTCAAACGGAGCCGAGCCTAAGGTGGAGAGAACCCAGTTAAGGTTCCAAGACGGACAGGGGGGACGCAATGGAGGATGGAGATGTTTAGCCCCTGAAGAAAACGGGAGATATCCGGGTGAAGAGCCAGGGAGGTTCCCCGGACCTTACCCCGCAAACAACCAAGCGCCGCCACCTGGACCCGTAGAGAACTGCATGCCAAGCCTTTGGCCAGACCGGCCTGGAGAAACGTCAGAATATCGGATACCGAAGCGAAAGTGGGATCCACCCCCCGCTTCAAGTACCATTCCTCAAAGACCACCCAGACACGGACATAAGCCAAGGACGTAGACTGCTTCCTGGACCTCAGCAGCGTGGCTATCACCGCATCTGAGTAACCTTTTCTCTTCAGCCGATTCCTCTCAAAAGCCATGCCGCGAGACAGAAGTGATCCGCATCCTCCAAACAGACGGGGCCCTGATGGAGGAGCCCCGCGAACCCCTGGAGACGAAGGGGAGCCGCCACGACAACTGGATGAGGTCTGCGAACCACGGACGACGCGGCCACTCCGGTGCCACCATGATCACGTTGGACGGGTGCAATTCTATGCGCCGCAGAATCTTGCCGATCGGCCACGGGGGAAACACGTACACAGCAGCACATCCGTCGGCCAAGGAAGCACCAACGCGTCGACGCCTTCTGCTCCCCTTTCTCGACGCCGACTAAAATCGCGGAACCTTCGCGTTGTGCCACATGGCCATCAGATCCATGTGGGACACTCCCCACTTCTTGCAGATGAGGAGAAACGCTTCGTCCGCCAGCTCCCACTCCCCGGGATCCAGGCGATGACGGCTGAGAAAATCCGCCTGGACGTTGTCGACCCCGGCAATGTGAGACGCTGCGATGTTGCTGAGATTTTGTTCCAACCAGGCCATCAAGAGCTGCGCCTCCTCTGCCACCAGTGGACTTCTCGTCCCACCTTGACGATTGATGTAGGCCACGGTGGTTGCGTTGTCCGATAATACTCAGACCGCCTTTCCCCGCACCAACGGTAGGAAGGCTTGAAGAGCCAGACGGACCGCTCTGGTCTCTAGTCGGTTGATAGACCACTGGGCTTGAGACGCTGACCATAGCCCCTGGACCGACTTTCCTAGGTAAACTGCTCCCCAGCTGGAGAGACTGGCATCCGTGATCACCACCGTCCAATTGGGTACTAGAAGGGACACTCCACAGGTCAGATGCTTGGAATCGAGCCACCAGTACAGGCTGGATCTCGCCTGGCCCCCGAGTGGAAGTGGTAGGTGAAACTCCTCCGAAACCGGCTTCCATCGGGATAGTAAGGACGACTGCAATGGCCGCAGATGAGCGAACGCCCAGGGAACCAGTGCGAGTGTTGAAGCCATAGAACCCAGGACCGTCAGATAATCGCAGACCCGAGGACTGCGGAGAGACAATAACCACCTCACCTGAGACTGTAGTTTGCACGTGCGTTCCTGGGATAGAAACACCTTGCCCTGTTTCGTGTCGAACACTGCTCAGAGGTATTCCAAGGTCTGGGTCGGTACCAGCTGACTCTTGTTGAAGTTGACTACCCAGCCTAGAGACTGTAAGATCTGCAGGACCCTGGCTACCGCCAGCCGACACTGATCCTCGGACTTTGCGCGAATCAACCAATCGTCCAGGTAAGGATGAACCAGAAACCCTTCCCGGCGTAACTGTGCCGCCACCACCACCATCACTTTCGTGAATGTACGGGGAGCTGTCACGAGACCAAACGGAAGCGCCCGGAATTGGTAATGCCGCCCCAGGATGCAGAACTGCAGGAATTGCTGGAACGAAGGCCGAATGCCCACGTGAAGGTACGCTTCCGTGAGATCTAGGGAGGCCAGGAATTCGCCTGGACGCACCGATGCAATCACCGAACGAATCGTCTCCATCTTGAAGTGAGGAACGCGAAGGCATCTGTTCACGCCTTTGAGATCCAGGATTGGTCTTGACGTGCCATCTTTCTTTGGAAAGACGAAGTAAATGGAGTAACGGCCTTTGCCGTGCTGATTGATCGGGATGGGGACAATAGCTCCTAAGCTTTCCAAGCGCCGGATGGTGCCTAGCACTGCCGCCTTCTTCCCGGGGGCTTTGCAGGGAGAGACTAGGAACTTGTCTGCTGGGATTCGAGCAAAATCTAACGCGGAGCCGTGTCTTATCACATTGAGGACCCACTGGTCCGACGTCACGCTGGCCCATTCCTCGAAAAATAACGTTAACCGCGCCCCGACATTTGGGACTACGTGCTGAGGCTGCGGCGAGGAATGGGCCGACCGCATTTCATTGCGAAGCCTTGGAGCCCGCGCCCGCCGGGGCTCCTCCTTGTCTACCGAACCTTTTCCCCCGAAAGGACTGCTGCCACTGAGGGGTTCGGGAGGAAGAAGACCTATACGAGGGACCCGTAGAACGTTGAGGACGCGACTTCCTGGAACCGCGAAAATGGGACCTGGCGGTAAACGAGGACCGCGCCCTGGACCTGTCCTCGGGTAGTTTAAAAGCCCTGTTCTCCCCCAGAGAAATCCCCATCAATGATTCACTCGCTAATGCCCTGAAAACTTGGGATTCTGCCATTGCTGAAATAAAAATTCTTCTCACTGAAAACTTTCTTGCAATAAACACTAACAAGACAGAACTCCTCATCATCACGCCACACAAGAACACCACCGCTAACACCACACCTATCTCAACATCAGACCATCCCCACTTGCAGCAAGTCCGCAGCCTTGGCGTCATGATTGACAATCACTTTTCCTTAAAGAATTTCATCTCGGCCACAATCAAAAATGGTTTCTTTAAGCTACATACGCTAAAAAGAATTAAACCTCTCTTACATGCTCAGGACTTCTGGACAGTGTTACAAGCCACAATACTGCCGAAACTAGACTACTGTAACGCATTACTTCTAGGTCTCCCGAAAAACACAATTCAACCATTACAGATGCTGCAAAACGCTGCTGCTTGCTTACTTACCAATACTCGCCGACACGAACACATCACCCCAGCTCTCATGTTCCTACATTGGCTTCCCGTAGCTTACAGGATTACTTTTAAAGTACTCTCACTCATCCATAAATCAATACACAACCAAGAGATGCAATGGTTTTCTGATCAGTTTATATTCCGCACATCTAATAGACCAATTAGAAATATCCACCAAGCTAAACTAGCCTCTCATCCACTCAAACATGTGTCCATAAGAGGCTGTTCTTTCTCCATAGCTGGTATCAACATCTGGAACAATATGCCCTTGGACTTGCGTCTCGAATCCTGCCATAAAAAACTTTCAAACAAAACCTCAAAACCTGGTTGTTTGAACAAGCTTTCACTCAATGATCATTGACTAATCTGAAATGCAGTTTTCCTGTTTAATTTTTCACCAGCTCCATGTTCATCTTCTCTCCCCATGTTTGTTACAATCTGCTAATTTCTCTGTTCTCCATTTACTCCTTCTCTCCCTATGTGCAATATCTGTGACTTGACATTAACTTGACATTGGATTAGGCCTTTAACAAGTTAATGGCATATTTTCTCTCCTGCTTCGTTGTTGAAATAGAATATGCATTGGTTATTATAGTTAAAGGAGTTATAGTATGTACTCCTGAAACCCGTTATTTGTAAAGCCTGTGGCTGTTTACTTACTGTATAACTTGTATGTAAAGCCTGTTGCTAATTTGTTTACTGTAAACCGAGGTGATGTATAACTATACGTACCGCGGTATATAAGAATCTCTAAATAAATAAAATTAAATCATCCAACTCCTTGCCAAACAACAATTTCCCTTTGAACGGCAGCGCCCCGAGGTGAGCCTTGGACGAACCATCCGCCGCCCAGTTTCGCAGCCACAGAAGATGACGCGCCGAAACAGCCGCCACCATGGATCTAGCTGATGTCCGCAACAGATCATGGAAAGCATCCGCCCCATATGCTATCGCCGCCTCTAACCTATCAGCCTGAGATGCCTCTTCCGCTGACAGACCCGCATTCGCCTGAAGGACCTGGGCCCAGCGCAGGCTAGCCCGCATCGCAAAGTTAGTGCAGATGGCGGCCCGCACCTCCAGGGTGGCCACCTCAAAAATCTTCTTAAGTTGCACTTCCAGCTTCCTGTCCTGTATGTCCCTGAGAGCCGTCGCTCCCGTAACCGGGATGGTAGACCTCTTTGTCACCGCGGAGAACGCTGAATCCACTTTCGGAAGTCTGAGAAGCTCCAGCGCGTCCTCAGGTAGCGGGTAAAGCTTATCCATGGCCTTGCTGACCTTCAGTCCCAGCTCCAGAGTATCCCATTCTCGGAACAAAATATCCGTCGACGAAAAGTGAAATGGAAAAGCCACTGCTGGTCCCGTGAGACCTAAGAGAACCGGATCCATGTTGGCCTCTTGACGGACCACCACCGGCGGGGCCTCAATTCCTAGCTCCTGAAGAATGGCCGGAATTAATGGGGACAGTTCCTCCCTGCGAAATAGGCGGACCACCTTGGGATCATCCCCGTCCACGGCCTGTGCCCCTTTGCCCGCTCCGGGCTGGGTGGAACCGTCCGCCACTGCCTCCTCGGCCCCCTTCAGGGGCTCCTCGGAGGAATCCGTGTCAGCCGCGGAGGAAAACTCCGTATCAGACTCCTGTGGGACGCTACGCGGAGGCCGCTTCTCTCGCGGAAGCTGCCGGGAGGACCCCTCAACCTCCTTAGCTTTCCTTTTCTTCAGGACGTGCTTGCCAGGTCCCCCTCCAGGAGCTCCTCTGCGTCTGCGCTTGCTGCGCTTGCATTTAAGGACTTTACGCAACAGGAGCGCAAAGTCCGCTGAAAAGGAACCAGAATCCGAGGAATCGGCCCCGGAACCCTCAGGAGATCGAGGCCCCTCCGGAGCGACTCTCCCCCGCTGCGGGGAAAGCGCGGGAGGCAAGGCCGAGTTCCCTGCTGCCTCCCGTGCGATTTCGCAGCCGGTGGCCAAGATGGCCGCCACTCCCGGGCTGAGCGGGAAAAGGTCCTGAGGCCTCTCAGCTGAGGCACCACCGCGCGGCGGCGATCGCACGGCTCTGGACCGGGTCCCCCGAGGTGCCCCCGACGATCCTTCTCCTCCCGGGACGCAAGACGCGCAGAGGCCGTCCCACGATAGGCGCGTGCGCGCCGAGCCGCAGGCCTGACAAGTCGATCCACGCGGCATGGCGGCGAACGCAGCGAAACCAGGAGAGACGCGACCTTATTAAAAGAAAAAAATAGATCCGCGACTTCCCCTCTGCTAGCGGTGCCCCCCCCCCCCCCCCGACAAAACCGGAGCGGCGGCGCGAGGTAACAGAGAGCCGGCACACAACAGAAAAACAAATTTTATTTATTTATTTATTTATTTTTACTACCGCTTGTCGCTGTCCACGGTCCTGGAGCCCTGTTGCAGTAGGGGTGAGTGAACCGGGCTCCCCGGTGTCACCCCTGGCGCTGCTACTAGAAAGCCGGGTCCTCGACCCTACCAAAGGGGGGATGGTCCCCTCAGAACCTCACAACCCCCCTGGGAGGCAGGGTGGACCGGGACTTCACTCACTAATAAAATACAAATTTAAAAGAAAAATCTCAACTAAAATCCCAAAAAACAACCAAACCTGACTGACTACCAGAATAAGGGCAGGCAGGGGCTGTGACTGCACCTGCACCATCTACTGGAGACAGAGTAAGACTGAGGGGGCTGTGACTGGCACAGGGTCATATATGACTCACTCCGACAAGTTTTGCTCTGTCTCCATCTACTGGTGCGGAGTCACAACCCAGGTGTCCTGGACTGATCCTGGTACGTACAGGGAACAGGCATTCAGTGGTGTGCGCCCAGCCACCTTTCCTGTATTTAAATGAGGGGGTTATGCTAAAAGGAGGTGCTAGGGACAATAGTGTGTACCTAGAGCCTCAATATTAGAGGAAAACCAGGAGAGGTGGCTGTCAGTGGGTTCAGGAAACAGACGTTCAATTTTACGAGTGTCTGTTTTCCGAACTTGCTGACAGCCATGGGTTAGGAAAATGGACGCCGGCAAAATTGATCATCTGTTTTCCTAACCTGCTGGCATGTTTATTTTATTTATTTATTTTACATTTTTGGTTTCTCAGACTTAATATCGCCAGGATATTAAGTTGGAGGATGTACAAAAAAGCAGGTGTTAATTTTTGAGCGTAAAATGTGCGGCTTGGCCACCCTTTTTTTTTTTTTCAGTATCCTGGGTTCATAACTAACAACCTCATCAACATGTATTTGCCTGTGATGAGCGCTAATCATTTTTTTTTTGGGGGGGGGGGGGGGGGGGAAGATGTTGGATGTGCGTTTCCGATGTGCTAAACCCCTTACAGTATAAGGAGTAGCGAACGCGCATCAAAAATGCATGTCCAACTGCATGTTTAAAGTGCGCTTAGCTAAGCGCACTGTTTTAGTATCATCCTGACAGTGGGTAAGTGGCAACATGGAGATTCAGTCCTTTCACTTATGCTAATGGAAGACTGAAGGAATTAATGGCTATGATACAATATCAGACAGTAAACCTTACACCTGCTCTCCTTATCTACTACTGCATGTGTGACCTTCAAAAAGGTAACTTAATGAAGAAATTACTTACCTGATAATTTCGCTTTCCTTAGTATAGACAGATGGACTTAGGACCAGTGGGTTATGTGTTCCTCTGCCAGCAGATGGGAGACTGAGTCAGATTTCAAAGCTGACGTCACCCTAGATATACCTCTGCAGTGACCTCAGCTCCTCAGTATCCTCCTCGAAAAGCCATTGTGGATATATCTCTTTGCATAAACATCTTGATTAACTTCTCAAACTTGATTAAACTGGTTTCAAAACTGGAGACCACCAGTCAAATCAAAGCCGACACCAGACTAAACTGCGGGTGTCTTGGGTAGGCAACAGCTTACCATTATTTGTTTAGTTTAGGGGTTCGTTTTCTGGGGTCCTCCTTCTCTGGGGCAGCCATGGGTGGTATGCTGAGTCCATCTGTCTACACTAAGGAAAACAAAATTATCAGGTAAGTAATTTCTCCATTTCCTAGCATGTAGCCAGATGGACTCAGAACCAGTGGGATGTACAAAAGCTACTCCCAGACGGGGGGGGAGGGGAGGCTGCCCGTGGCCCACTTAGTACTGCCCTTGCGAAGGCTGCATCTTCTCGGGCCTGAACATCCAGATGGTAGAACCTGGAGAAGGTATGTAGGGAGGACCACGTCGCCGCCTGACAGATCTCGGTGGGCGATAGCAGTTTGGTTTCTGTCGAAGATACTGCCTGGGCCCGAGTAGAATGAGCCTTAACCTGCAGTGGTAAAGGTTTTCCTGCCTCTATATAGGCTGCCTTATTTTCTTGATCCAGTGGGCTATGGTTGCCCGCGAGACCGCTTCTCCTTCTTTGAAGAACCAACAGGCAATCAGTTTTGCACACCGGTTCCGATCTTTTCAGGTATCGCACCAGGAGTCTGCCGATATTTAATGGCGAAGAAGGCGGGAGTCTTCAGAGTCCTTTTGCTCATCTGGAGATAGTAGAGAGATGGCCTGGTTCAAATGAAACTCGGAAACAAAGTTCGGTAGGAAGGAGGGGATGGTGCACAGCTGTATGGTTCCAGGGGTGAACTTAAGGAATGGTTCACAACAGGATAGTGCCTGTAGTTCGGAGATGCGATGAGCTGAACATATTGCCACCAAGAATCCAGTCTTCAATGTAAGATGTGTAATGGTCTGAAGGAAGACCTCCAGGGTTGTTGCCATGAGGCAGAGGACTTGAAGATAGTCCCATACCTTGGGGCATGCATTGGTCATCAATCGTCGTAATTGTTCCATCAGCTTCCTTCTCCTCGGGGGAGAGAGGAAGACTTGGCTCTGTTTGGTGTCGAAATGGGTCCCCAGGTACTCTAGAGACTGAGAGGGCTGCACACTGCTCTTGCCCGTGTTCAAGACCCAACAGAGTTCCTGCAGTAGGTTCTTGACTCTGCTGGTCACCTGTCTGCTCTCCTCCGAAGACTTTGCCCTGATCAGCCAGTCGTCCAGGTAAGGGTGTACCAAGATCCCTTCCTTCTTCAGTGTTGCCACGACCACCATAATATTGGAGAATGTTCTGGGGGCGGTTGCTAGTCCAAAGGATAGAGCTCGGAACTGGTAATGGTGTCCCAGTATCGCAAAGCGCAGAAAACGCTGATGATCTTATTGGACTGGAATGTGAATGTAGACTTCAGAGAGGTCCAAGGAGGTTAGGAACTCTCCTGGTTATAATGCCATTATTACGGAGCGAAGAGTCTCCATGCGGAAGTGTGGTATCCACAGATGACGGTTGACATTGAGATCCAAGATGGGTCTGAACGATCCTTCCTTGTTGGGAACAATAAAATAGATGGAATAGTGCCCCGTATTTTGTTGGGGCATAGAAACCAGAGATATTGCCTTCAGACTGAGTAGTTCCAATAATTAGAAAAATAGTCCAAGTGCCCGTAACTAAAAACTCACCTGAGCTAAAAAATTCTAACCTATCCCTATCAATTAAAAAGCAGAATGAAAATACAAACAAAACACAAACTTTGAAACATTTGTATGCTAATGACAGAAGTCTAAGAAGTAAGATGGGAGAATTAGAATGTATAGCAGTGAATGATGACAGACTTAACTGACATCTCAGAGACATGGTGGAAAGATGATAACCAATGGGACAGTGCTATACCGGGGTACAAATTATATCGCAATGACAGAGAAGGACATCAGGGAGGAGGTGTGGTGCTTTATGTCCGGGATGGCATAGAGTCCAACAGGATAAACATCCTGCATGAGACTAAATACAAAATTGAATCTTTATGGGTAGAAATCCCTTGTGTGTCAGGGAAGACTATAGTGATAGGGGTATACTACCATCCACCTGGTCAAGATGGTGAGACAGACAGTGAAATGCTAAGAGAAATTAGGGAAGCTAACCAAATTGGTAGCGCGGTAATAATGGGAGACTTCAATTACCCCAATATTGACTGGGTAAATGTATCATTGGGAGAGATAACGTTCCTGGATGGAATAAATGATAGCTTTATGGAGCAATTTGTTCAGGAACCGACGAGAGAGGGAGCAATTTTAGATCTAATTCTCAGTGGAGCACAGGAGTTGGTGAGAGAGGTAATGATGGTGGGGCCGCTTGGCAATAGTGATCATAATATGATCAAATTTGATTTAATGACTGGAAGAGGAACAGTGTGCAAATCCAAGGCTCTCATGCTAAACTTTCAAAAGGGAAACTTTGATAAAATGAGAAAAGTTGTTAGAAAAAAACTGAAAGGAGCAACTACAAAAGTAAAAAATGTCCAAGAAGCGTGTTAAAAAATACCATTCTAGAAGCACAGTCTAGATGTATTCCACACATTAAGAAAGGTGGAAAGAAGGCAAAACGATTACCGGCATGGATAAAAGGGGAGGTGAAAGAAGCTATTTTAGCCAAAAGATCTTCATTCAAAAATTGGAAGAAGGATCCAACAGAAGAAAATACGATAAAGCATAAACATTGGCAAGTTAAATGTAAGACATTGATAAGACAAGCTAAGAGAGAATTTGAAAAGAAATTGGCTGTAGAGGCAAAAACTCACAGTAAAAACTTTTTTAAATATATCCGAAGCAGAAAGCCTGTGAGGGCGTCAGTTGAACCGTTAGATGATCGAGGTGTTAAAGGGGCACTTAGAGAAGATAAGGCCATCGCAGAAAGATTAAATGATTTATTTGCTTCGGTGTTTACTGAAGAGGATGTTGGGAAGGTACCCGAAATGGAGAAGGTTTTCATGGGTAATGATTCAGATGAACTGAATCAAATCACGGTGAACCTAGAAGATGTGGTAGGCCTGATTGACAAACTGAAGAGTAGTAAATCACCTGGACCGGATGGTATACACCCCAGAGTTCTGAAGGAACTAAAAAATGAAATTTCAGACCTATTAGTAAAAATTTGTAACCTATCATCATTAAAGTCATCCATTGTACCTGAAGACTGGAGGATAGCTAATCTAGCCCCAATATTTAAAAAGGGCTCCAGGGGCGATCCGGGAAACTACAGACCGGTTAGCCTGACTTCAGTGCCAGGAAAAATAGTGGAAAGTGTTCTAAACAACAAAATCACAGAACATATAGAAAGACATGGTTTAATGGAACAAAGTCAGCATGGCTTTACCCAGGGCAAGTCTTGCCTCACAAATCTGCTTCACTTTTTTGAAGGAGTTAATAAACACGTGGATAAAGGTGAACCGGTAGATGTAGTATACTTGGATTTTAAGAAGACGTTTGACAAACTTCCTCATGAGAGGCTTCTAGGAAAAGTAAAAAGTCATGGGATATGTCCTTTTGTGGATTACAAACTGGCTAAAAGACAGGAAACAGAGTAGTATTAAATGGACAATTTTCTCAGTGGAAGGGAGTAGACAGTGGAGTGCCTCACGGATCTGTATTGGGACCCTTACTTTTCAATATATTTATAAATGATCTGGAAAGAAATACGAGTGAGAATCAAATTTGCAGATGATACAAAATTGTGTAGATTAGTTAAATCACAAGCAGATTGTGATAAATTGCAGGAAGACCTTGTGAGACTGGAAAATTGGGCATCCAAATGGCAGATGAAATTTAATGTGGATAAGTGCAAGGTGATGCATAAAGGGAAAAATAACCCATGCTATAATTACACAATGTTGGGTTCCATATTAGGTGCTACAACCTAAGAAAGATCTAGGGGGTCATAGTGAATAACACATTGAAATTGTCGGTTCAGTGTGCTGCGGCAGTCAAAAAAGCAAACAGAATGTTGGGAATTATTAGAAAGGGAATGGTGAATAACACGGAAAATGTCATAATGCCTCTGTATCGCTCCATGGTGAGACCGCACCTTGAATACTGTGTACAATTCTGGTCACCGCATCTCAAAAAAGATATAATTGCGATGGAGAAGGTACAGAGAAGGGCTACCAAAATGATAAGGGGAATGGAACAGCTCCCCTATGAGGAAAGACTAAAGAGGATAGGACTTTTCAGCTTGGAGAAGAGATGACTAAGGGGGGATATGATAGAGGTGTTTAAAATCATGAGAGGTCTAGAACGGGTAGATGTGAATCGGTTATTTACTCTTTCGGATAGTAGAAAGACTAGGGGGCACTCCATGAAGTTAGCATGGGGCACATTTAAAACTAATCTGAGAAAGTTCTTTTTTACTCAACGCACAATTAAACTCTGGAATTTGTTGCCAGAGGATGTGGTTAGTGCAGTTAGTATAGCTGTGTTTAAAAAAGGATTGGATAAGTTCTTGGAGGAGAAGTCCATTACCTGCTATTGAGTTCACTTAGAGCAGGGGTCGGGAACCCATGGCTCCCGAGCCAGATATGGCTCTTTTGAGGGCTGCATCTGGCTCGCAGACAAGTGTCGCCATACTTCGCGGTTCCCCGCTGACCCAGCTGCTCCCCGGTCCTCCGCCGCCCGGGCTTAAAATGCTGTCAGCCCGGGCGGAACGCGGCAGGACAGCTGGAGTCAGCGGCACCGGCGTGCTCTCTTCTCCGCCCCCCCCCCCCCGCGGCCCGGAAGAGGAAGTGGAGAGCATCGGGTGCCTGCGCGGGAAGAAGAGACCACACTAGCGTGGTCTCTTCTTCCGCGCAGGCACCCGATGCTCACCACTTCCTCTTCCGGGCCGCGGGGGGGGGGGGGGGGGGGGAAGAGGAGAAGAGAGCACGCCGACTGGAGTCATCCGGGTGCCAGCGCTGGAGTCATCGGGTGCCTGCGCGGGTCTTCCCGCGCAGGCACCCGATGCTCTCCACTTCCTCTTCCGGGCCGCGGGAAGAAGAGAGCACCGGCGTGCTCTCTTCTTCCCGCGGCCCGGAAAAGGAAGTGGAGAGCATCGGGTGCCTGCGCGGGAAGACCCGCGCAGGCACGCTAGTGTCCGACGGGAAGAAGACTGCAGCGCGGCACGGAGGAAAATGAAAATCTTCAACCGCGGCCGATGGGACTCCGCCTTCGCCTCCGCGAGGGCTGAAAATGAAGGAGGTTAGCGTTGGGAGGTGGCTGCTGCTGCCGCGAGTTCCCGGGGGGGGGGAGGGGGAGAGAGAGAGTGAATGAGCGAGATGTGTGTTTGAGATCCTGTGTGTGTGAGTGAGAGATTGCATGTATGTGAATGATTGAGAGCCTGTATATGTGAAAGAGAGTATGTCTGTGATTGAGATCCTGCCTGTGAGAGAGAGAGCATGAATATAAGTTTACCATTGGGAACCTGTATGTGTAAGTTTGTAATTGAAAACCTGTTTGTTTGAAAGAGTATGTGTGTATGATTGAGATCCTTTATGTGTGAGAGAGATCATGTGTATGTATGATTAAGAGCCTGTGTGTATAAGTAAGAGAGAGATCATGTGTGTCTGTGTCTGATTGACAGCTGATTTAGGTGAGGGAGCATGTGAGTATGTGATTGAGAGCCTGTGTGTAAATGAGAGAAAGAGAGGACATGTTTGTAAGCATGTGAATGAGAGTCTGTGTGTGAGAGAAAAAGACAGCATGTATTTATGTGATTGAAAGCCTGTGTGTGTGTAAGTGTGAAAAGATAGACAGCATGTGTGTAAATGTGTAATTAAGAGCCTATATAAGTGAGAGAGAAAAAACATTTGTATATGTGAGTGACTGAGAGCATGTGTGTATAGGTGTGTCATTGAAAGCCAGTGTGAGAGAGAGCGCTGGTATGTGACAGAGAGGAGAAAGTTCCAAGCAAACCACCCCACCTCCTGCTAATTCAGAACAATCTCAGGACACCTGGATATCAAACGTTCCCAGGTATGCAGAGCAAAAAAATTTTTGTATCCTTATTATTTTTCATTACTGGATCTTTGTGTCTGCTATTTTGAAATATTTTGTTGGTATCTGGAAATGTTTTATATGAGTTTTTAATTATTGGATATTCCACTCATCAGCTGTTTCGAAATATGTTCTTTTTGTTAGTACAGTTTTACTGCTGATGATTTTATATTTCTTGATTTGTTTTATAAGGATGTGTGATGTTTCTTTTTTCCTTTGTTACACTGCATACAGAGACTCTGGCTTGTTGCAGTTTCCAATTCAGTTTTTGTCTGCATGCTTCTTGTTATGCGTTTTGGTCTCTTTATTCTATGTTAGGTGAGGGACAGCACGTGATTCAGGTGAGGTTTTCTGCTGGCGTGTAGTTTCTGTGTAGGACTCTATAGCAGCCTGACTTGGTCCGTTTTCCTAATAGGAGATGTATTGGTGTCTTAAGGCCTGGTGTAATATTTTCAGAGACTTATTGTACTTTAAAAGTGTGATCTTACATAAAATGCACACATTTACTTGTATTTAGTTTTAAACATATTGTATGGCTCTCATGGAATTACATTTTAAAATATGTGGCGTTTATGGCTCTCTCAGCCAAAAAGGTTCCTGACCCCTGACTTAGAGAATAGCCACTGCCATTAGCAATGGTAACATGGAACAGACTTAGTTTTTGGGTAATTGCCAGGTTCTTATGGCCTGGATTGGCCACTGTTGGAAACAGGATGCTGGGCTTGATGGACCCTTGGTCTGACCCAGTATGGCATTTTCTTATGTTCTTATAGTGCCTTCCAGACGTTTTTTGTTGTGAATTGAGCTCCACGATCGGAGACTATGTGCTTAGGCAAGCCATGCAGGCGGAAGATGTGAGAGATAAATAGCTTGGCGAGCTCCATGGTGGTGGGTAAGCTTAGGAGAGCCACAAAATGTGCCGTCTTCGAAAACCGATCAACGGTCACCCAAAGAACATAAGAAATTGCCATGCTGGGACAGACCAAGGGTCCATCAAGCCCAGCATCCTGTTTCCAACAGAGGCCAAAAACCAGGCCACAAGAACCTGGCAATTACCCAAACACTAAGAAGATCCCATGCTACTGATGCAATTAATAGCAGTGGCTATTCCCTAAGTATAATTGATTAATAGCCATTAATGGACTTCTCCTCCAAGAACTTATCCAAACCTTTTTTGAACCCAGCTACACTAAGTGCACTAACTACCTTCTCTGGCAACAAATTCCAGAGCTTTATTGTGCGTTGAGTGAAAAAGAATTTTCTCCGATTAGTCTTAAATGTGTTACTTGCTAGCTTCATGGAATGCCCCCTAGTCCTTCTATTATTTGAAAGTGTAAATAACCGAGTCACATCTACTCGTTCAAGACCTCTCATGATCTTAAAGACCTCTATCATATCCCCCCTCAGCCTTCTCTTCTCCAAGCTGAACAGCCCTAACCTCTTCAGCCTTTCCTCATAAGGGAGCTGTTCCATCCCCTTTATCAGTTTGGTTGCCCTTCTCTGTACCTTCTCCATCGCAACTATATCTTTTTTGACATGCGGCGACCAGAATTGTACACAGTATTCAAGGTGCTGTCTCACCATGGAGCGATACAGAGGCATTATGACATTTTCCATTCTATTAACCATTCCCTTCCTAATAATTCCTAACATTCTATTTGCTTTTTTGACTGCTGCAGCACACTGAGCCGATGATTTTAAAGTATTATCCACTATGATGCCTAGATCTTTTTCCTGGGTGGTAGCTCCTAACATGGAACCTAACATCGTGTAACTACAGCAAGGGTTATTTTTCCCTATGTGCATCACCTTGCACTTGTCCACATTAAATTACATCTGCCATTTGGATGCCCAATCTTCCAGTCTTGCAAGGTCCTCCTGTAATGTATCACAGTCTGCCTGTGATTTAACTACTCTGAATAATTTTGTATCATCCGCAAATTTGATAACCTCACTCGTCGTATTCCTTTCCAGATCATTTATATATATATATATTGAAAAGCACCGGTCCCAATACAGATCCCTGAGGTACTCCACTGTTTACCCTTTTCCACTGAGAATATTGACCATTTAATCCTATTCTCTGTTTCCTGTCTTTTAACCAGTTTGTAATCCACGAAAGGACATCGCCTCCTATCCCATGACTTTTTACTTTTCGTAGAAGCCTCTCATAAGGGACTTTGTCAAACGCCTTCTGAAAATCCAAATACACTACATCTACCGGTTCACCTTTATCCACATTTTTATTAACCCCTTCAAAAAAAAATGAAGCAGATTTGTTAGGCAAGACTTCCCTTGGGTAAATCCATGTTGACTGTGTCCCATTAAATCATGTCTTTCTATATGCTCTACAATTTTGATCTTGAGAATAGTTTCCACTATTTTTCCCGGCACTGAAGTCAGGCTCACTGGTCTATAATTACTCGGATCGCCCCTGGAGCCTTTTTTAAATATTGGGGTTACATTGGTCACCCTTCAGTCTTCAGGTACAATGGATGATTTTAATGATAGGTTACAAATTTTAACTAATAGATCAGAAATTTCATTTTTGAGTTCCTTAAGAACCCTAGGATGCATACCATCCGGCCCAGGTGATTTGCTACTCTTTAGTTTGTCAATCTGGCCTACTACATCTTCCAGGTTCACAGTGATTTCGTTCAGTTCGTCTGAGTCATCACCCCTGAAAACCATCTCCGGAACTGGTATCTTCCCAACATCCTCATTAGTAAACACGGAGGCAAAGAATTCATTTAGTCTTTCTGCAATGGCCTTATCTTCCCTAAGAGCCCCTTTAACCCCTCTGTCATCTAATGGTCCAACTGACTCCCTCACAGGTTTCTTGCTTTGGATATATTTTAAAAAGTTTTTATTATGAGTTTTTGCCTCTATGGCCAACTTCATTTCAAATTCTCTCTTCGCCTGTCTTATCAATGTTTTACACTTACCTTGACAATGCTTATGTTTTATCCTATTTTCTTCAGATGGATCCTTCTTCCAATTTTTGAAGGATTTTTTTTGGCTAAAATAGCCTCTTTCACCTCACCTTTTAACCATGATGGTAATCGTTTTGCCTTCCTTCCACCTTTCTTAATGCGCGGAATACATATGGACTGCGCCTCTAGGATTGTATTTTTAAACAATGTCCAAGCCTGTTGATCACTTTTAACCTTTGCAGCTGCACCTTTCCGTTTTTTTCTAACTATTTTCCTCATTTTATCAAAGTTTCCCTTTTTAAAATTTAGTGTTAGAGCTGCAGATTTACTTATTGTCCCCCTTCCAGTTATTAGTTTAAATTTGATCATGTTATGATCACTGTTGCCAAGTGACCCCACCACCGTTACTTCTTTCACCAAATCTTGCGTTCCACTAAGAATTAAATCTAAAATAGCTCCCTCTCTTGTAGGTTCCTGAACCAATTGCTCCATGAAAGACTAAAGAGGTTAGGACTTTTCAGCTTGGAGGGGGGATATGATAGAGACGTTTAAAATTATGAGAGGACTAGAATGGGTAGATGTGAATCTGTTATTTACTCTTTCGGATAGTAGAAAGTTAGGGGGCACTCCATGAAGTTAGCATGGGGCACATTTAAAACTAATCGGAGAAAGTTCTTTTTTACTCAACGCACAATTAAACTCTGGAATTTGTTGCCAGAGGATGTGGTTAATGCAGTTAGTATAGCTGTGTTTAAAAAAGGATTGGATAAGTTCTTGGAGGAGAAGTCCATTACCTGCTATTAAGTTCACTTAGAGAATAGCCACTGCCATTAGCAATGGTAACATGGAATAGACTTAGTTTTTGGGTACTTGCCAGGTTCTTATGGCTTGGATTGGCCACTGTTGGAAACAGGATGCTGGGCTTGATGGACCCTTGGTCTGACCCATTATGGTATTTTCTTATGTTCTTGTCAGAGTGGCTTCCACTGCCAGTGTCTCTTGGTGTGGGAGTGGCAGGGTGACATCATAAATTTGTCCCGAAAGATGCTGCGGAACTCAAGAGAGTAACCTTCTCGAATGATGTTTAGTACCCCTTTGTCCAATGTGATCTCGACCCATCTTTGGTAGAAGAGGAAAAGTCGACCCCCTATTTCCTCTTCCTGTGGATGGGTTGGCCCATTCTCATTGGGGAGCACGGCTGGAATCTGCCACCGGGCCTATTCCTCCCTCTTGGTCTGTCAGTTCCGAAAGGGCTGTGACCTTCCAGAGGGACGAGGTGCCTGGAACTGTGAGTTCCTGTAGGGTCTACAACGTTACAAAACCTCTGCCCCTGGTTCTTCTGGGGGAGGGGCGCGGGAATCATTTACCCAGTCTTCTTGTAGCCGAGGCACTGGAGATTCGCCCACTTGCTGGCTAACTTCTCCAATTCACTTCTGAATAAGAGATCCTTTAAAGGGCATTCTTGTGAGATTCGCTTTAGAGGTCGCATCAGCAGACCAATTCTGCAGCCATAGTGGTCTTCTGGCTGACACTACAAAGGCTACTCCTCTGGCTGAAGTACGCACCAGATCTGAGCTTGCTTCCGTCAGGAAGGCTACTGCCAGTTCCAACGTCTCACTGGTATATGTTCTGGACTTATTTGCCTCTCTTGAGAGGAGCAAGCAGAAACATGCCACCAGTGCGCAGCAGGAAGCAATATGCAGTGGCATTGCTGTTGTCTCGAAGGCTGCTTAAGAATGGATTCCAATCATCTATCCTGAGTATCCTTCAATGCAGCCCCTCCCTCAACGGGAATGGTTGTTTGCTTTGAGATGGCAGAGACCATGGCGTCCACTGTGTGAAAACGCAGGCGTTCCTTGGTAGCCCGTTCCAGAAGGTATAAGGCTTCCAAGGCCCAACCTCCTTTAAAGCTGGCCTCTGGGACATCCCACTCAAGGTCAATCAGTTCCTGGATGGCTTCCATCTTTGGGAAGTAGCATAAGGCTTTAGGGACACCAAGATGTGGTTCTTCTTTGGTTCCACCATAGGGTCTGTGCCTGAAATACCCAGAGTTTTCAGAGTCTGGGAAACAAGGGCTGGTAATTCATCCCTATGGAAGAAGCAGAGCATGGTCCGGTATGGTTCCAGGCCTGGAAGGATTTCTCCTTCTTCCAGGGAGCCACCATCATCATCTGAGGTATCCGGGTCCCTGTCAGGGAAATTCTTGGTCAGGCGAGGCATCCAATTAGAGATGGGAGGATCTTGTGCTTCTGGCAGGGGTTGAGCCCGGGACGTAGCTGAGGCTGATTGCGCCCGAACGAAGGCTTGCAGCCCTTGGAAAAATTCTAACCAGGAGAAGGTCCCTGGATCCATGTTAATCCTGGGGGGGGGGGGGGGTGTTGGAGTAGGGGCCCCTGAAGTGCTCTCTTGTGGGGAAGCCATCTCAGGGTTGCATAGATCCAGGGAGCTATCATATGTAGTAGTTCCGGACTCATCTTCCGACAGTGAGGGGCCAGGCTTTGCTCCCCCCTGGGCTTCTTCACAATGCTGACTCAGGCAGGACTCCAGTTCAGGCTGTGCGGCTCTTATGTGGCAGGCTGTGCAAAGAGAGTGCCTTCTGGCCTTCTTGGTTACCGGTGCCATTGCCTCTATGTCTAGTCGCACAGGAAATGAGCTTCAATGCGCGCCTGTAGTTGCAAGCGCGGTTGTGCGCTCAGTGTGCACTGGGCACACAAGTTAGGCGCATCGGCCGTCTGGCCTGCCTCGTGCATACCGCCGGTCGAAAAGGGAAGATGGTGCAGACGACCCCCAGAGGGTCTCATGTGTGGAACCTTGCACCAGATCGGGGCCTAGCCCGACCAAGGCTGCTCAACCTGATCGGTGCTCCCTTTTTTACCTCGCCGGAAGGAGGAGGAAGAATTGATATGGCAATTTGAGCTCTGGAGACCAGAGACCTGAATTTAAAGTTTTCTGCTTACCGATCGTGTGCTGGATGGTCTCCAGCTGCGGAGGGAGAGGGTTTTACCTTCACCACCGTGCTCGGTTATGCACCCGCTGCCTTTCAGCCACTCTGGGGGCTAAGTCCATGCTGGGAACCAGCTACCGGACCAAGGCACACCTCAAGAATTCTCAACTGGGGGAGGGACCCTTAGGTATTACCGCAGGAGAGCGCAGCTCGATCTTCTTTAAGGTAATTTTGTCTTCTTACTATAATTTTCCTAACACTGCTAGTGTCTGGGATAATGTTCATATCTGCTAGGAGACAGAGATACTGCGGAGCTGAAGTCACTGCAGGGGTATATCTAGGGTGACGTCAGCTTTGAAATCTGACTCCATCTCCCATTTGCTGGCAGAGGAACACATAACCCACTGGTCCTGAGTCCATCTGGCTACATGCTAGGAAATCTATTTTACATACATATCAATTCCCTTTGAAAGATGTACATACAACAGGAAGCACAAAGATATCAATTCCCTTTGCAGAGCTGTACACACAAGTAAGGAATACATACATACAATAACTGGTATTTATAACACAGTAGCCTATTGCTTCTACAAGAACAATTCTTTTCAGAAGATATCGGTTACCATTGGCTGTAAATAGTAAGCATTCATCCCTGTTCATCCCAGGCTTGTATGAAGAGTCCACAAAACCATAGATGTAAGAACTGCCAGAGCCACCCACAGAGAAGGGCTGACGCACCATCATACCACCAATGGGAACAGTATATACCTAGAGAGAAAGGAAAGAATAAGCAAACTCATTGGGACCATGCACGTTAAGAGAGGAGAGTATAGGAAAATTGGTTCTTAGCTGCTAATTTCCGTCCCTGTAATTCTACAGATCAGTTCAGACACCTGGGTTTTGCCTCCCTGCCAGTAGATTTGGGGGGGGAACAGAGACAGTTTCACTTACAGTGCCCTATAATCTAGTGTGCCACCTGGTGCCCCTCAACATTGACCTATACCCAAGATGATTAGAAATAAACTAACAAATAAGTCTCCAAAACCCTCTCAACTAGCAGGAAGGTAAAACCTCAAAGGCAAAAATCCTTTCCAACAGTAATAAAGAAGAACATCATTGAATCCCTCAACAACTCTGCATTAGGCATAAAACTGTCAGTACTAGCAGACTCTCCCAAATGGGTGGGACTCTGGACTGCTCTATTATTACATGAACGAAAATTAGTAGGTAAGAACCAAAATTTCTTTTCCTGTTCATACCCAGATCAGTCCAGACTCCTGGGATGTAGCCAAGCTTCCTAACACAGGGTGGGAATGGGTGTAAGGATACATTTTAGGCAAGCTAGATAGATCTCCGGAAGACTTTGTAAATCAAAGAGACAGCTATGGATCAGAACAGACTCCAATATTTGACAAGTATGAATCAATATATTACATATAATTTAATTACAAAGATAGTACAAAGGCATGACACTATTACCATTTGTTCCCCTATTCCTGAGACTTCCTGACACCAATATGTTAATAAGAGAGAGGATGGCCCCAAGGAACAACTGGTGTCCTTGTGAACATCAAAGGCTATGACATTTGGTATTTATCACCTGGGAAGATCAAATCCTAAAGGCCAATACCAATACCAATGAGCTGAAGTTAAACAATTGATGTCCTTTACCAAATGGGAGATCAAAGGACTGGTACTGAAATACCTTCCTGAGTAAAAGTAGGAGAGAGACAGCAGTTAGGTGAAGAATTTTTGGAAACAGTGGAATTGCTGGATGGTTGAAATTATATGGTGCAGTAAACGATATGAAGTAACTTCAGTGGAGAAGTGGTAAAATGATTAAGGAAACAGAGATGACTTTAAAAGAATGAGAAATTGAAAGTGAAAAAATCCGTTTAGTGAAATGAATACAGGTTCCCTAATTACCTTGGATTGGCAGTGATAGCCTGTGTGGTGTTGTACACTACGGAAAATATTATTCAGGAGCTTTTAGATGTGAATACAAAGCTAATTCCCTGAAGAAACCAACGGGTGAAACAGGAGCTTCCTGTCGGGACAGCAGTTGAATTACGACTAAGAAGGGACAGGCATTGAAAAGATCTTATATAATAAAGGACATTGAATTTGAGATGTTCAGGGAACAATAACTAATCTGAGGGAATGAAATAAGAAATTTGTGAAGTAATATGTTTACATTGAATTAAATGTTTACATTGTAATTAGGGTTTATTGCAATATTTGGGTAACATGTTTAATGTTAATGTGGAACATGTATGTATTTGATGTTAATTTTTAAAAGATTGTGTATAAATTGATGTGTAGTTGAATGAATGAGTGAATGTGTGTGAATATAGGGTGTGTTTCATGTATGTTTTTTAATATATGGAATAAAATATATAATATATTTAAAATGTAAATACGGGTATATTGTTTGTGAATCTATCAATTAGAATACCTGTATTAAACCCAGTGCAGGGAAATATACTCTTTGACCCTCCCTGGTTTAGCCAGGATTGTAATCCCCGCCGTGTTAGCCTGTTGTGATATCTTCCCAGATTAGTCAGGTCATTAAACATATTCGTGAGAGGAGTTGCTAGATATGCACCAAATATTTTATAAAATTTCCCCGTATACCCGATTAAATCCGGGGATTTCCCGGCCTTTAATTCTTTTATAACCTGAAGCGTTTCTGTTTCCTGTAACTTGCCATCTAAGAGCTCTCGGGCATTGGCATCCAGTGATGGGAGTGTGATATCACTAAGATAGTGAGATATCGCCTATCTGAATCATATAACTTGATAATAATTAAACCTTTCGCCAATTGCAGCCTGAGAGTAAAAATATTGCCCATCACTACTCTTTATTTTTGTAATTTGAGTCTTAGCCTCCTGTTCCTTGAGTTTCCGTGCTAAGTGCTTACTAGCCTTGATACCATATTCGAAATATTGTTTAAGAACGTCCAATTGGTGTGCCATCCTGCCTAATTCAAGATCACCAAGTTCTCTGTGAGCTTCCTTTAGCTGTTGGGTTATATAGAAACATAGAAACATAGAAATGACGGCAGAAGAAGACCAACCGGTCCATCCAGTCTGCCCAGCAAGCTTCACACATTTGTTCTCATACTTAACTGTTTCTCTTGGCTCTTAGTAACCTTATGTTCTAATTCCCTTTTCACCCCCACCATTAATGTAGAGAGCAGTGCTGGAGCTGCTTCCAAGTGAAATATTAAGTTTGATTAGTTGGGTAAGCGGCAGCATAGCTCTCTGCCATGAAGCAGAGGGCAATGCTGGAAATGTGTGAAGTATCAGTTTTTCTTTTCCCCTGTCATTGAAGCAAGGAGTCATGCCGGACATGCACCGAAAGTGAAGAATGCCTTGAAAGTCACATTAACTATCATCAAATATTGAAAAGCCTAATAATTGGTAATACCTATAAGCCCATGAACCCATCCCTGTTTTTTTTTCTTTTTTTCTTTTCTTTTTTTAATTGGGAGATGGATGCCCTTCATCCTTCTACTCTGTGAAGGTGGACACCTACCACCGGCCACTGGCATCCCGCTCCGTTAATGCCTCTGTGGCTACTGCCGCTCCATGCAGTGTTTTACTACCTGCTCTTTATATGCGTCCTCTAGAACTGATGGATCCCATCCCTGGGTTTTTTTATTATTTATTTAATTGGGAGATGACAGCCCTCCATCCTTCCGCTCCGTGAAGGTGGACACCTACCACTGGCATCCCGCTCCGTGAATGCCTCTGTGGCTACTGCCGCTCTGTGCAGTATTTTACTACCTGCTCTTTATATGGACACCTACCACTGGCCACTGGCATCCCGCTCCGTGAATGCCTCTGTGGCTACTGCCGCTCCGTGCAGTATTTTACTACCTGCTCTTTATATGTGTCCTCTAGACCTGATGGATCCCATCCCTGTTTTGTTTTTTGTTTTTGTTTTTTATTTAATTGGGAGATGACAGCCCTACATCCTTCCGCTCCATGAAGGTGGACACCTACCACTGGCCACTGGCATCCCGCTCCGTGAATGCCTCTGTGGCTCCACGTGTTTTTTTTATGTCTAAGTTCTAGTTGGGCTATTTGCTCCAGAAGCTGTAATCTTTTTAGCATTTTCCTTTTTAGTATACGCTGCCCTTGATATGAATAGCCCTCGTAGTACCACTTTCAAGCTTTCCCATAAGATACCCGGAGATACCTCCCCATTGTCGTTAATTTCTAGTAACATAAGAACATAAGAAAATGCCATACTGGGTCAGACCAAGGGTCCATCAAGCCCAGCATCCTGTTTCCAACAGTGGCCAATCCAGGCCATAAGAACCTGGCAAGTACCCAAAAACTAAGTCTATTCCATGTAACCATTGCTAATGGCAGTGGCTATTCTCTAAGTGAACTTAATAGCAAGTAATGGACTTCTCCTCCAAGAACCTATCCAATCCTTTTTTAAACACAGCTATACTAACTGCACTAACCACATCCTCTGGCAACAAATTCCAGAGTTTAATTGTGCGTTGAGTAAAAAAGAACTTTCTCCGATTAGTTTTAAATGTGCCCCATGCTAACCTTATGGAGTGCCCCCTAGTCTTTCTACTATCCGAAAGAGTAAATAACCCATTCACATCTACCCGTTCTAGACCTCTCATGATTTTAAACACCTCTATCATATATCCCCCCTCAGTCGTCTCTTCTCCAAGCTGAAAAGTCCTAACCTCTTTAGTCTTTCCTCATAGGGGAGTTGTTCCATTCCTTTTATCATTTTGGTAACCATTCTCTGTATCTTCTCCATCGCAATTATATCTTTTTTGAGATGCGGCGACCAGAATTGTACACAATATTCAAGGTGCGGTCTCCCCATGGAGCGATAGAGGCATTATGACATTTTCCGTTTTATTCACCATTCCCTTTCTAATAATTCCCAAAATTCTGTTTGCTTTTTTGACTGCCGACTGTACCGACAATTTCAATGTGTTATCCACTATGACACCTAGTTCTCTTTCTTGGGTTGTAGCACCTAATATGGAACCCAACATTGTGTAATTATAGCATGGGTTATTTTTCCCTATATGCATCACCTTGCACTTATCCACATTAAATTTCATCTGCCATTTGGATGCCCAATTTTCCAGTCTCACAAGGTCTTCCTGCAATTTATCACAATCTACTTGTGATTTAACTACTCTGAACAATTTTGTGTCATCTGCAAATTTGATTATCTCACTCATCTTATTTCTTTCCAGATCATTTATAAATATATTGAAAAGTAAGGGTCCCAATACAGATCCCTGAGGCACTCCACTGTCCACTCCCTTCCACTGAGAAAATTGCCCATTTAATCCTACTCTCTGTTTCCTGTCTTTTAGCCAGTTTGCAATCCACGAAAGGACATCGCCACCTATCCCATGACTTTTTACTTTTCCTAGAAGCCTCTCATGAGGAACTTTGTCAAAAGCCTTCTGAAAATCCAAGTATACTGTATCTACCGGTTCACCTTTATCCACATGCTTATTAACTCCTTCAAAAAAGTGAAGCAGATTTGTGAGGCAAGACTTGCCCTGGGTAAAGCCATGCTGACTTTGTTCCATTAAACCATGTCTTTCTATATGTTCTGTGATTTTGATGTTTAGAACACTTTCCACTATTTTTCCTGGCACTGAAGTCAGGCTAACCAGTCTGTAGTTTCCCGGATCGCCCCTGGAGCCCTTTTTAAATATTGGGGTTACATTTGCTATCCTCCAGTCTTCAGTTACAATGGATGATTTTAATGATAAGTTACAAATTTTTACTAATAAGTCTGAAATGTTCAGATTACTTACCTGGTAATCTTGTTTTCCTTAGTGTAGACAGATGGACTCAGGACAAATGGGATAGTATCCGCGTGCTAGCAGTTGGAGACGGATCTGACGTCAGCACAGGGGCGTGTATATATCCCCACAGGAAGCGCAGCTGTTCAGTAATCTTCCTTGCAAAAGCTGTTAGGGATGTGTGTACTGACGCTCAATGAAAAGTAAAGAAAAAAGTGAAAACAGGCCTCCCCTGACCGATTGACAGTGGCCGGAGACCGCCAGTCTTCCCAACCGGAAGGCGAGGATATAGGCAGAGTGTACGCTCTTAGGAACACAAAAGTCAAAGGCGTACCCGGAATCAGTGAAACCCATGGACACAGGCAGCTGGGCGGGATGCTGAGTCCATCTGTCTACACTAAGGAAAACAAGATTACCAGGTAAGTAATCTGAACATTTCCTGGCATGTAGCCAGATGGACTCAGGACAAATGGGATGTACCAAAGCTTTACACCCCGCCTGGGCGGGAGGCTGCCTGAGGACCATGCAGTACCGCCCTCGCAAAGGCCGAGTCCTCCCTGGCCTGGACATCCAGACGGTAGAACCGAGAAAAGGTATGGAGGGAGGACCATGTCGCCGCTTTACAGATGTCCGCCGGTGACAGCATCCGGGATTCAGCCCAAGACGCCGCTTGGGCTCTGGTAGAATGAGCCTTAACCTGTAGAGGCGGAGCCTTCCCAGCCGCCACGTAGGCGGCTCTGACCACGTCTTTAATCCAGCGGGCAATGGTGGGCCGAGAGGCCGCTTCACCTTGCTTCTTCCCGCTGTGTAGGACGAACAGATGGTCTGTCTTCCGCAGGTCTTGAGTCATTGTCAGATACCTGGGCAGCAATCTGCCGAGGTCGAGATGGCGTAATAAACGGCCTTCTTCAGATTTCTTCAAACCTACCGTGGTAGGCAAGGATATGGTTTGGTTAAGATGAAACTGTGAAACCACTTTAGGGAGAAAGGAGGGAACCGTCCGAAGATGGATAGACTCCGAAGTGATACGTAGAAAGGGGTCACGGCAGGACAGCGCCTGTAGTTCAGAGACGCGGCGTGCGGAGCATACGGCCAGCAGGAATACCAACTTCAGGGTTAGAGACCGTAGAGACAAGCCCCGAAGGGGTCGGAAGGTGGATCCCGCAAGGAAATCCAGAACCAGATTAAGGTTCCAGAAGGGTATAGGCCACTTTAGTGGCGGACGAATATGCTTGACGCCTTGCAGGAAACGAGAAACATCAGGGTGCTTGGCGATAGTCTTGCCACCTCTCCTGGGTCCATAGCACGATAGTGCCGCTACCTGAACCTTGATGGAGCTGAGGGAGAGACCCTTCTGAAGCCCATCCTGCAAGAAATCCAACACAATAGGAATAGTGGCGGCATGTGGACTGGTGCCATGAGAGTCGCACCATGCTTCGAAGATTCTCCAGATCCGTACGTAGGTGAGGGAAGTGGAAAACTTGCGAGCCCGGAGGAGTGTAGTAATCACAGGCCCCGAGTAACCCTTTTTCTTCAGTCGAGCCCTCTCAATGGCCAGACCGTAAGAGAGAACCGAGCCGGATCCTCGTGCAGAATGGGACCTTGACGTAGAAGGTCCCGGAGAGGAGGCAGGGGGAGAGGCTCCCCTGCCAGCAGGCATCTGAGGTCCGCGTACCAGGGTCTTCTCGGCCAGTCCGGGGCCACCAGAAGAACTAGGCCCTGGTGTGACCGAATCCTGTGGATGAGGGCACCCAGTAGAGGCCACGGGGGAAAGGCATATAGAAGAGTCCCCGGAGGCCACGGCTGGACCAGAGCATCGATGCCGTGCGAGCACGGGTCGCGCCTGCGGCTGAAGTATCTGGGTACCTGAGCATTGGACTTGTCTGCCAGTAAATCCATGGCCGGGATCCCCCAGTGATCGACAATCATCTGGAAAGCTGTGGGGGACAGCTGCCACTCGCCTGGATTCAGGCGTCCCCTGCTGAGGAAGTCTGCTGTGGTATTGTCCTTCCCGGCAATGTGGACGGCGGAGATGTCCCGCAGATTCGCCTCTGCCCAAACCATGAGTGGGGCGATTTCCAGAGATACCTGTCGGCTTCTGGTTCCGCCCTGACGGTTGATGTAGGCCACCGTGGTGGCGTTGTCGGACATCACCCTGAGAGCTCTGTGCCGCAGCCGCGGAGCGAAACGAAGGCAGGCCAGTCTGACTGCCCGGGCTTCCAGGCGATTGATGTTCCATGTGGACTCCTCCCTGTTCCAACGCCCTTGCGCAGTGAGTTCTTCGCAATGTGCTCCCCAGCCGCTGAGGCTGGCATCCGTGGTGAGCAAGATCCACGTGGGCGAGGACATCCGCGACCCCCTGCTCAGGTGGTCGGACCGCAACCACCACCGCAGCTGGGTCCGAACATGGACCGGCAGAGGGAGGCGCGTGGAATAGGCTCGGTGATGGGGGCTCCAGCGAGAGAGCAGGGAATGCTGTAGTGGTCTCATATGGGCTCGTGCCCAAGGCACCACGTCCAGAGTGGAGGCCATGAGACCCAGAACTTGCAGATAATCCCAAGCTAACGGCCGACTGGTTCCCAACAGATACTGGATACGCTGCCGAAGTTTCAACTGTCTCTTGGACGTAAGACTGACCGTGTCCGCCCGAGTGTCGAACCTTACCCCCAGATATTCTCTGGACTGGGAAGGCTGTAGGCAGCTCTTGCTGAGGTTGATGACCCAGCCCAAGCTTTCCAGAAGGGCGATCACCCTGTCGGTTGTCCGCAGGCTCTCCGCTCGGGACTTCGCCCTGATCAACCAGTCGTCTAGGTAGGGATGGACCAAGATCCCGTCCCGCCTGAGTGCCGCCGCCACAACCACGATCACCTTGGTGAATGTCCTCGGGGAGGTGGCCAACCCGAAGGGGAGAGCTCGAAACTGGAAGTGGCGGTCCAGAACCTTGAAGCGGAGGAAGCGCTGATGATCCGGATGTATCGGAATATGAAGATAGGCTTCGGACAGGTCTAATGCCGTGAGGAACTCTCCGGGCTGGACTGCGGTTTTGACGGAGCGCAGAGTTTCCATGCGAAACCTCGGCACCCGTAAGTACCGATTGAGGGATTTGAGGTCCAGCACAGGCCGAAAAGTGCCCCCTTTCTTGGGTACTATGAAATAAATGGAATAGTGTCCAGAATTCACTTCCCAGGCAGGCACTGGGAGGATAGCGTTCAAGGTCAGGAGCCTCGTCAGGGTGGCCGCCAACGCTGCCTTCTTGAGCGGGGAACATGAAGACTCCACAAACTTGTCCGGAGGAAGATGATGAAAGTCCAGATAATACCCCTCTCGGATAACTGCGAGGACCCACTGGTCCGACGTGATCTCGACCCATCTGGGGTAGAAGAGGGTCAACCTGCCCCCTATGGCTTCGTCCCCCAGATGAATCGGCAAATTCTCATTGTGGGATGCGACTGGGACCCCCGCCCGGCCCGTTCCCCCGTCTGCGCAGCCTGGACCGAAAGGACTGATTCCTGGCCGGAGGACGCGGCGTCTGGTAGCGCCCTCTATATGGAACAAATCGCTGTGAACCCCTGCCCCTGGAGGGCCGGGGACCGGAGCGCTGTCCCCTCCTGGACCGGTCTTCTGGTAGGCGAGGCACAGGAGAGGCACCCCAGGAAGCGACAAGCTTATCAAGGTCACTGCCAAACAGAAACGAGCCCTGAAAAGGCAATTTGGTGAGGCGAGACTTGGAAGGGGCATCAGCGGACCATGGCTGGATCCATAGGTGTCTCCTGGCGGCCACGGAAGACGAGATCCCCTTAGCCGTGGTTCGAACCAAATCCGATGCGGCATCGGTGAGGAAGGAAAGAGCGGGCTCCATGTCAGCCGCCGGAGCGTTGTTCCGGACCTGAGACAAGCAGGCACGAGTGACCACCGTGCAACAGGCCGCAATCCTCAAAGAAAGAGCTGCCACCTCAAAATTTTGCTTCAGAATGGCGTCCATCCGCCTGTCCTGGGGCTCCCTGAGGGCCAACCCCCTTCCACAGGAATGGTAGTGCGCTTGACCACAGCGCTAATTAAGGCGTCCACCTGAGGGCATGCCAGGAGGTCCTGGAGAGCCGGGTGCCAATGGTACATGCCTTTCAGGGCCCGGCCCCCTTGAAAGGAGGCCGCCGGTGCTGCCCATTCCAAATCAATGAGTTGCTGAGCTGCCTGCAAGAAAGGAAAATGGCGGGCTGTAGGACGAAGACCTTCCAGCAGGGGGTTCTGCGCAGAAGGAATCGAAGCACTGGGTCCAGTGATCTCCAACTCCGCCAGACACTGAGACACGAGGTCCGAGAGGTCCTCCTTAGGGAAAAAGCGCCGCATAGTCCGGTATGGCGCAATCCCCGGGGGGAGGTCCCCCTTCGTCCGGGAGTTCGGACTCGTCCGGTGAAACCTCCAGGTCCGAGTGATCGGGACTGTCCAATAGCGGGAGGTCCCGCTCCCGAGAAGGCTGCGAGGGTCCCGAAACCGGATCCCTAGAGGCTGCCATCATGGTGGCAGCCGCAGTATGCGCCGGAGACGCCGCCCCCGCAGGAACCGCAGCAACCGCCGGAAGAACAGGCGCAGCAAGGACCGTAGGGGCAGGACGCGAAGCCGTCTGCATCTGGACAAAGGCATGAATTCCCTGAAAAAGATCCACCCAGGAAATGGAAGCCGCCTCAAAACGCCGGGGTACCAGATCCCCCGGGATTCCCGAGTGGTCGAGACCGCCTCCCAAATCCGGGGTAGCCGCAGGTGAACTATCAAAAAACTGCGGCTGAGATTGGTCCTGGCCGGAGGGTCCCCCGGCCGCCACACATTGGGTACACAGGGAGTCGGGGTCAGTACCGCGCGTGGCACGAAGGTGGCACGCGGAGCAGAGGCCCAGAGCTGAAACGTCTAGGGCAAGTGGCGGCGCAGCTGCGGCCGCGGCTGCGAGCTGATCCATGAGCAGAATATAGCAAGCGTGCGCTTCCTATGCGGCAGCAATAGGCGCAGGCTAGAACAGGCGCACAATAGCAATAGGATGCGGCAGCAATAGGCGCTGAATAGAGCAAGCGCACAATAGCAAAGGCAAGCGGCAGCAATAGGCGCTGAGCAAAACAAGCGCACAATAGTAATAGGAAGCGGCAGCAATAGGCGCTGAGCAAAACAAGCGCACAATAGCAATAGGAAGCGGCAGCAATAGGCGCTGAGTAGAAACAGGCGCCCAATAGCAAGAGTATGCGACAGCAATAGGCGCTGAAAAAACAGCCGCACAATACGAAGCAGGTAGCAATATACACCTAAGGGCAGTCAATAGGCATACAGCAGCAATATGCGGCACATACTCACAGTGGTAGCCAAGAAGCAAGAACAAGGAGGAGAGGAGAAAAATAAATAAATAAATAAAAGCCGCGCCCATTACAGGCGCGGAATACCTGAGTAAGGCCACAAATGGCGTCCTCCACAGCTTGCCACGCCGCCGGTCCTCTAGATAGCGGAGACCTGGGCGAAGAGACGTACGCCATACCAAATCTGCAGCGCTGCCGGGCAGGATCACAGGCGGTCTCCGGCTGCGAGGGGAAAGGGCCGATACCTTTCACCGCCGCAGTTGAGGCACTGCACCCGCTACCTCGTCCACGCCGGGAGCGAGGGCCTCGGCTGAACCGAGGACTTACACCTCCGGGGGACCACGGGAGTCACCCCGGGAAGCTCAACTGGGGGGCACGGCCAGAACGGCCCCTGAGGAGCGCGGGGCTCAAAAAGGTGTTGAAGAAAGGTAAAGTAGAATCTAGAAGAGAAGAAAACAAAAATGAAAGTAGTCTTGGAAAGCACGCTGAACCAGCGTGCAGGCACTCCAAACTGCTTTGGAGACGGAAATTACTGAACAGCTGCGCTTCCTGTGGGGATATATACACGCCCCTGTGCTGACGTCAGATCCGTCTCCAACTGCTAGCACGCGGATACTATCCCATTTGTCCTGAGTCCATCTGGCTACACGCCAGGAAATTTCATTTTTTAGTTCCTTCAGAACTCTTGGGTGTATACCATCCGGTCCAGGTGATTTACTACTCTTCAGTTTGTCAATCAGGCCTACCACATCTTCTAGGCTGACCGTGATTTGATTCAGTCCATCTGAATCATTACCCATGAAAACCTTCTCCATTACGGGTACCTCCCCAACATCCTCTTCAGTAAACACCGAAGCAAAGAAATCATTTAATCTCTCCGCGATGGCTTTATCCTCTCTAAGTGCCCCTTTAACCCCTCGATCATCTAAGGGTCCAACTGACTCCCTCACAGGCTTTCTGCTTCGGATATATTTAAAAAAGTTTTTGCTGTGAGTTTTTGCCTCTACAGCCAACTTCTTTTCAAATTCTCTCTTAGCCTGTCTTATCAATGTCTTACATTTAACTTGCCAATGTTTATGCTTTATCCTATTTTCTTCTGTTGGATCCTTCTTCCAATTTTTGAATGAAGATCTTTTGGCTAAAATAGCTTCTTTCACCTCCCCTTTTATCCATGCCGGTAATCGTTTTGCCTTCTTTCCACCTTTCTTTATGTGTGGAATACATCTGGACTGTGCTTCTAGAATGGTATTTTTTAACAATGACCACGCCTCTTGGACATTTTTTACTTTTGTAGCTGCTCCTTTCAGTTTTTTTCTAACAATTTTTCTCATTTTATCAAAGTTTCCCTTTTGAAGTTTAGCACGAGAGCCTTGGATTTGCACACTGTTCCTTTTCCAGTCATTAAATCAAATTTGATCATATTATGATCACTATTGCCAAGCGGCCCCACCACCGTTACCTCTCTCACCAAGTCCTGTGCTCCACTGAGAATTAGATCTAAAATTGCTCCCTCTCTCGTCGGTTCCTGAACCAATTGCTCCATAAAGCTATCATTTATTCCATCCAGGAACGTTATCTCTCTAGCGTGACCCGATGATAGATTTACCCAGTCTATATTGGGGTAATTGAAGTCTCCCATTATTACTGCACTACCAATTTGGTTACCTTCCCTAATTTCTCTTAGCATTTCACTGTCCATCTCATCATCTTGACCAGGTGGACGGTAGTATACCCCTATCACTGTAGTCTTCCCTGACACACAAGGGATTTCTACCCATAAAGATTCAATTTTGTATTTAGTCTCATGCAGGATGTTTATCCTGTTGGACTCTATGCCGTCCCGGACATAAAGTGCCACACCTCCTCCCGAGTGCTCCTCTCTGTCATTGCGATATAATTTGTACCCCGGTATAGCACTGTCCCATTGGTTGTCCTCCTTCCACCATGTCTCTGGGATGCCAATTAAGTCTATGTCATCATTTACTGGTATACATTCTAATTCTCCCATCTTACTTCTTAGACTTCTGGCATTAGCATACAAACATTTCAAAGTTTGTTTTTTGTTTCTTTTTTCGTTCTGCTTTTTAATTGATAGGGATAAGTTACAATTTTTTAGCTCAGGGTAGTTTTTAGTTACAGGCACTTGGACTACTTTTCTAATTATTGGAACCTCACTGTCGGGATGCCCTAATTCTAATGCATCATTAGTATCCTTTAAAGATACCTCTCTCCGAACCATGCGCTGCTGAGCGACTGTCGGCTTTCCCCTTTGTTCTAGTTTAAAAGCTGCTCTATCTCCTTTTTAAAGGTTAGCGCCAGCAGTCTGGTTCCACCCTGGTTAAGGTGGAGCCCATCCCTTCGGAAGAGACTCCCCCTTCCCCAAAAGGTTCCCCAGTTCCTAACAAAACTGAATCCCTCTTCCTTGCACCATCGTCTCATCCACGCATTGAGACTCTGGAGCTCTGCCTGCCTCTGGTGACCTGCACGTGGAACAGGGAGCATTTCAGAGAATGCTACCCTGGAGGTTCTGGATTTAATCTTTCTACCTAAGAGCCTAAATTTGGCTTCTAGAACCTCCCTCCCACATTTTCCTATGTCGTTGGTTCCCACATGTACCACGACAGCCGGCTCCTCCCCAGCACTGTCTAAAATCCTATCTAGGTGACGCGTGAGGTCCGCCACCTTCGCACCAGGTAGGCATGTTACCAGGCGATCCTCACACCCACCAGCCACCCATCTATCTACATTCCTAATAATCGAATCACCAACTATGACGGCCGACCTAACCCTTCCCTCCTGGGCAGTAGGCCTTGGGGAGATATCCTCAGTGCGAAAGGATAATGCATCACCTAGAGAGCAGGTCCTTGCTACAGGATCCTTTCCTGCTACACCTGGTTGGTGCTCTCCCATCATGAGACCTTCTTCCTCCAAGGCAGCACCAGGGCTGCCAGTCTGAAGTTGGGACTTGACTACTATGTCCCTGAAAGTCTCATCTATATACCTCTCTGTCTGCCTCAGCTCCTCCAGGTCTGCCACTCTAGCCTCCAGAGATCGGACTCGTTCTCTGAGAGCCAGGAGCTCTTTGCATCGCATGCACATGTACAACTTCTCACCGGTGGGTAAAAAATTGTACAAGTGACACTCGATGCAAAAGACTGGGAAGCCCCCCTCTTGCTGCTGGACTGCTGCCTTCATCTCAATTTTGATCAGTTCCTAGTTAAGTTTTAGGTTGCTATGGGAGTAGGAATGTGTCTAACTTCCTTTAAATGTATTAGTGAGTTCACTATGTGTCTGGTAGTGGCCTACCGGGGTCTGATCGAATTCTCAATAAAGTTTTTGTTGATTTTTTTTTTTTTTGTGAAAGTGGCACCTGCCTATAAATTAAGGGATGAGCTAGGGGTGGGTGGGGAAATACAAACAGTCTAACTTCAGTTAGTCAGCCTGAGTGACTCACTGCTCCCTTGATTAACAAATGTTGTTCCCTATTCAAACCCAATCACACTACCTCAACACCTTTCCAAGGTGAGTAACTGAGCTGAACTATTCAACTTTTTTACTTTGGTATATACTGCTCCTAGCTTATTTCTAGCTTCTGGCTACTTTTTGTGGGGTTTTTTTTTCAATACAAGCACTCAGTTAGTATTAAATACAACACTCAGCTCTTTAAAAGTCTGGAGAACACTCAGTTCTGCAGACTTTTAAAAATAAACACACTACCTACTGCTACCTTATTGATTGACTAAAAATACAAACAGTCTATCTTGTTTATTCGCTGCCTACCTACTGCTACCTTATTGACTATTTAAAAATGCAAATAGTCTAACTTGTTTATTCACTGCCTTTCTGACTATTAAAGGCACAAACACACTAAATAATTTTCCCAAATAGTTAACTTTGCCCCAATACTTTAAAAAAAAAAGACAATGTCCCAAGCAAAAACTTACTGATTCCTTTCAGCCACCAGCAATCACTTCATCTGTGAAGGCCTTATCCTCTGATAAGTGGTCATTCAATCGCCAAAATCTGGTCCCAGCTTCACCACCTCGCTGACCCACACTGGGGCATGGTCAGACCATGTTATGCTTCCAAGTGTCATTGAGGTAAAGTTCATGCTCTTAATCCCCCCCCCCCCCTTCTCCTTCCCCCCTGTTCCCCTCCCTTCCACACCCACTACTGCTCCTATGGGTTCCCTTCCATATTGAGCGATGATGTCACTAGGCAAGTCCCCCCCCCATTCTCTGCTGTCCTTAGTGTATAAAGCAACAATCTCTCCTCCCAACTTTAGCTCTCAAAATAAACCTGCAGTCCATATGTTTTCACTGATGCTGTCGGGGTATCTCTGCTACTCAGCCTGGATCTTTGGATGCGGACGAGTCCCCAGAATGGCGACATAGCCGTTTCCCTCCTTTGGGCACTTGTTGCCAATTCGGCTGCCCCCGTTCTCTTGTGGTCCCTGTAGATTCTGTGGTTGAAGACTGGCAATCCTCTGCCATATATCCCGCTGCTCTTAATAGGTCTTCAGCTTCCGCCACATTTTTAACCCATGAAGTGGGTGAAACTGAGTCCAAAAGGGAACAACCACCGGTATCGTATGTTTTGAGTGCACAGTGTTAGCACCACCTCCCGAAATTCACGCCTTTTTTTTTTATGGTGGTGACTGCCAAATCTTGGAAGATTTCTATCTTATTGCCTTTCCAAGTCACAGATCCTTGCTTCCTTGCAGTGTACATCACTTTTTCCTTTATTGAAAAATTATGAAAGCAGGCAACTATATCTCTTGCCTGTTTATTCCTCGGTGTTCCCAAAGTTCTGTGAACTCTGTCATCTCCTCTGGATTATTTGATTCTGCAAGGCGCTGTAGGCAAATGTCCTGCACTACAAGAAAGCTGTCTCTATACTCTGCCTCTTCAGGGATCCCCCTGAAGCAGAGGTTAGACCTCCTCAGCCTATTTTCCATATCTTCCAATTGCAAACTCATTTCTATCTGCTGGTCTTTGAGAGTTTGGTGCTCCTCAGTTAAATCTTGAGCCACCCGTTGTTGGTCCTCCAGCCCCTCCTCCATCTCACACACATGGCGTTCCAGCTCGTGCACCTCAGCTGTTAACCCAGTGAGCATTTCCCCCATTTCCTGGAGGTACTGGGCAACATCATTTCGTATAGCCCCAAACTAGGCCTGAAATTCCGAATGGGAGGGCGGATCGTTCCAACCTTGCTCTGCCGTGTTTAAAATCACCTCATCTGATCCAGTCTGTGTGCCGGGCCCGACCGCCATTTTCTGGCCTGCTCCCAACTCGAGCTCCACTGCTGCGAAAGAAGGTGGCAGCTCATCTGGGTCGTCCTGGTTCCCATCGCCCATATCATGCATGAGCCCCGGATCCTGATCCCACCGGAGACAGTGGTATCTCCGAGTGGGGACAGCAGCCTATCCTTGACTCAGGTCCCCTGCCGGTTGATTAAGGTCCAAGGACCCCATGGACACCCGCTTGGGTGGAGGCTCCGACAGAACGTCCGACCGTGCTGCTCTCTTCAGAATCGCCCGCTTCCTAGCCTAGTGCAGCAGCAGCACAAACTCTGGACAGAACTCCAAGTCCTGACCCCCCCCCCTCCACTGTCAAAGGGCCGCCAGTACAAGAAAATGCAGCCTACTACCCACACAAAGGCTTTCCAGCCCTGCCGACCTACCCGAAGCCCCAGGACATTGGTGAGATCCTTGGGGGGTCTAGCTCCCCCACTCCAACTTGCCTGCCAGAGAAACAGCACGGCCATTTCCCAGACCAGACTCCACCTACCTTGAAGAGGATCTTTTACTTTTTGGGTTTTTTTTGAAAGGAAAAAAAAACCACACAACCTTTACACAGCTACCCTTGGAGTCTGAGGGAAACCGTGTAAAAAGGAGCCACTTCGGTGGTCGAGGGAACCAGGAGCCCCTGGGTTGTCGAAGCCACTGGACCATTGCGGACGAGACTCCGGAAGGGTGTCCAACCCCCCGGTTGCCCGGCTTCCACTGAGGGATGGCCCACGAAGGTGCCTAACCAGGAATACATTTTCCCTATCGCTTTTTTTTTTTTAAACTAACTAACAGACTGCAGGATTGCATCTCTACCATCTGCTGGACTGCAGGTGGCACACTCTGTTATGTAGCAGTGCCCAAAGTTTTTGTTCTCTGACTCCATCTGTTGGCAGGAACGCACAACCCACTGGTCTGGATTGATCAAGGTATGTTCAGGCACTGTGGGGGGGGTTTTTGTAAGCTTTACTAAAAGAACAGGTCCTCTGCTCTCCTAAGGCCAAAGGGAACTATCCAGCTTCAGCTCAGCCTAAATACCAAGGAGAGCACACCCTATAACAACAAAACAAAAACTCATCTGACCCGAGCTCAAAAGCCACCTAGGTGGCCTTGTGAAGGGAGGAATCTGGACCATCAGATCTGCACCCCATGGATGGGAGCCAGAGCGAGCGTACAAAAAGGTCACCGACCTCCAGCTCATCCACCTCAACCAAACAGGGAAGGGTTTCCGCCAGGGAACCTGACCCCTGGGAGAAAGGCTCCTGAAAAAAAAAAAGACAAAAAAGAAAAAAGAAAAAATGCACCAGAAACTGCAGGTGTATGCAGCAGCCACCATCTGCTAAAGACAGAGAAATACTGAGAAACTGCAGGTGTATGCAGCAGCCACCATCTGCTAAAGACAGAGAAATACTGAGGAACTGCAGGTGGCACCAGGGCTTATCAAACAGTGTCAGTGAAACTTTCTCTGTCTCCATCTGCTGGCAGGGATGCATAAACCCAGGAGTCTGGAATGATCTGGGTACATACAGGGAACTACAGGATCACTTCTTACTACAACAAGGTGATGCTCTCTTTCCAGGTAATCTTACTCCTCCAAGGCAGCACAAAGGCTGTCAGACTGGAGTTGGGACTTGACTATGTTCTTGAATGTCTCCTCTATATACCTGTCTGCCTCAGCATTTTCAGGTCTTTCACTCTAGCCTCTAGAGATTGGACTAGTTTTCTGAAAGCCAGGAGCACACATATGATCTCTCACCAACTGGTAAATCATACATGAGTGCAAAACTGGTCCCACCTCTAGTTGCTCAACTGCTGCCTGCATCTCGTTATGGAATAGGGATGCTTAATCTAATGTAAAAGGCCTTCAAATTTATTTGGTGTCTTATGTTGGGTTGCAATGACCTGCAAGGGAGACAACAGTTAATATATTAATAGGGTTGGATTACTCCCTTGTTTTAAAAGCTAGGTTAGTTTTCAGTGTCTTCTTTGCCCTTCATCCCAATTATGAGACCAAGAGTTACATTTTTCACAATTAATCAATCAGGGATTTCCTTTTGAAATCAAACATTAAAAGTTTACCTAGCTTACACTTTTAAATCAAGTACACACAATGTCAGTTAACCCAATAATCTTTGCTCCAACTTTAAGTGAAAAATTTTCCCAGCAAAGCAATTCTTACAAATCTTCAATCACCTGCAAAATCGTCTTCTGCTCTTTGTACTCCCTTAGGAGTACTAAGTATGAGATAATGTTTGCCTCACCTGTCCTCCTTTGCTCTTATCCCAGCCAGCCACAATAATGCCCGCCATGAGGTCCTCCCGGTAGGAGTAGCACATCTCTTTGAAGAGACTGGCTGCTGTGTGCACCAGCGGGAGTTCATCCAGCTCAATGCTACAACACAAGTGCACAGTGGATCACACATCAGCAAAATCAAAAGGGGAAGGGGATTAGATATATCCACACCCTCTCTGCAGACTTTGAGTTGCCAAGGTGCATGCAAGTTCACATTAGGCTCCACATTTTATGACTTGGGCTGTGTCTGGATCTTACAAAACTTACCTATAGAGGCCTAACTGGTATGTGACAGCATCAGCAATGGCCTGAGTATCTGCAGCAGAGCCAGAGCGACAGCAAAAGATTCGATCATGTATTGGAGTCAGCTTGTCTGTCACCCGGTTAGCGATGTATGCACTGCAAGAGATGAACAAAAAATTACCAATCCCTGCCTTACTCCAAGGCAACCTAAAGAACAGATATAAAAAGGGTTCAACCACACAGAGATGTTGCCTATAGCTAAATGACAGAGCTTTATTATGTGTATCTAAGGCTCTCCAAAGGTTCCATAGAGCTGACTGATAGAACCATATGACTATCCAAGGATCCCTTGAGCTAAATTCTGGTCTCAACTCAGGCCCAGGGTACAATAAATAGACTTCACCTCAAGCACAAATCATTGAGATCATCACAGAAGCTTTGCACATGGAGGTCTTATACTCCTTACCCTGTTGTTTGTGCGGGAATCTGCACCCATGACGACTCCTCCATCAAACTCCACCGCCATGATTGTAGTCTGCCAAGGAAAAAAGCAGAAATTCACAGCAGCTACAGAGCTCATGCCTGCCTATTCCCCACTGCAAGGCCATAAATAAGCATAAGAACATGCTATACTGGGTCAGACCAAGGGTCCATCAAGCCCAGCATCCTGTTTCCAACAGTGGCCAATCCAGGCCATAAGAATCTGGCAAGTACCCAAAAACTAAGTCTATAATGCATAACATTTTAGATAATTGATACCAAGTTGCTAAAGGAGTAGAAAGGGCAATTTGGTTCCTGTGAAAATTCGTGGTCTACGGATTGGGTACATGGACAACTCACCGACTGACAATAGCAGCCATCATGGCTCTTACAAGGTCTTTAGCTATCCCTTGCTGGGGGAATCAAGAGCGCAGAATTAATATCTATCCCATTTTCTATCACCAATATCACATATCAGCCTTAAGCCCAATTGCCTGTACCTCCAATACTCCTGCCGTCAAGTACATTACCTAATACAAAGCTCAGCCCATGGCATAGGTATGCATTTGGGCTGCTGCAACGACTGAGCCCCCCTCCCCTTCTAAATCTTCCATCAGGCTCTCTACTTAGTGAGCATATTTGGAAGCTGAAAAGTGCAAGAGAGAGTGAGACCTCTGGCTAGAGTGCCATGCTTGCTGGTCCTGCCCTCTCCTTCAGAACAGACTCGGCTGGATTTCCGTGGACAAGCGAGACAAAAGTCACAGGGGTTACATCATCTTCTGCATAGAGTTGGGCACTGTACTTTACCTGAACTAGGAACTCAACAAAATTAAGATGAAGGCAGCAGTCCAGCCGCAAGAGGGGGGGGGCTTTCCAGTCTTTTGCATTGAGTGTCTCACACATGATTTTTTATCCACCAGTGAGAGATTGTATGTGTGCACTCTGTGCAAAGAGCTTCTGACTCTCAGGGAAGAAATCCGAACTCTGGAGGCTACAGTGGCAGACTTGGAAGAGCTGAGGTAGACAGAGGTACACTGATGGGACCTTCAGGGGACCTAGGAGCCAAGTTCCAAATCCAGGCTGGCAGCCCAAGTGCACCTTGGATCAGAAAGGTCTACCAGTTGGAGAATATCACCCTGGTGTAGCAGGAAGTAATCCTGTACCAAGGTCCTGCTCTCCAGGTGATGTTTTGTCCTCTTGCACCAAACATAAGTGTCCCAGGGCTACTGCTCAAGAGGGAAGGGTTAGGCCGGCCCATCATAGTTGGTGATTCAATTATTAGAAATGTAGATAGCAGGGTGGCTGGTGGACGTGAAGACCGCCTGGTAACTTGCCTGCCTGGTGCAAAGGTGGCAGACCTCACGCATCTTCTAGATAGGATTACAGACAGTGCTGGGGAGAAGCCAGCTGCTGTGGTACATGTGGGCACCAACGACATAGGAAAATATGGGAGAGAGGATCTGGAAACCAAAATGTACGATTTTAGGTAGAAAGCTGAAATCCAGAACTTCAAGGGTGGCATTCTCTGAAACGCTTCCTGTTCCACGTGCAAGTCCCCAGAGGCAGGCAGAGCTCTGGAGTTTCAATGCGTGGATGAGACGATGGTGCAGGGAAGAGAGAGTTTCAGTTTTCTAAGGAACTGGAAACTTTTGGGGAAGGGGAGACTTTTCCGAAAGGTGGGCTCTACCTTAACCAGAGTAGAACCAAGATGTTGGCACTAACTTTTAAAAAGGAGATAGAGCAGCTTTTAAAACTAGAACAAGGGGGAACGCAGACAGTCACTCAAGCAGTGCATGGTTCGGAGGAATGTATCCTTAAGAACATGCCATACTGGGTCAGACCAAGGGTCCATCAAGCCCAGCATCCTGTTTGCAACAGTGGCCAATCCAGGCCATAAGAACCTGGCAAGTACCCAAAACTAAGTCTATTCCATGTTACCGTTGCTAGTAATAGCAGTGGCTAATTTCTAAGTCAACTTAATTAATAGCAGGTAATAGACTTCTCCAAGAACTTATCCAATGCTTTTTTAAACACAGCTACACTAACTGCACTAACCACATCCTCTGGCAACAATTTCCAGAGTTTAATTGTGCATTGAGTGAAAAAGAACTTTCTCCGATTAGTTTTAAATGTGCCCCATAGTGCCCCTAGTCTTTCTATTATCCGAAAGCGTAAATAACCGATTCACATCTACCCCTTCTACACCTCTCATGATTTTAAACACCTCCATCATAATCCACCTCAGCTGTCTTCTCCAAGCTGAAAAGTCCTAACCTCTTTAGTCTTTCCTCATAGGGGAGCTGTTCCATTCCCCTTATTTTGGTAACCCTTCTCTGTACCTTCTCCATCGCAATTATATCTTTTTTGAGATGCGGTGACCAGAATTGTACACAGTATTCAAGGTGCGGTCTCAACCATGGAGCATTACCGAGGCATTATGACATTTTCCGTTTATTCACCATTCCCTTTCTAATAATTCCCAACATTCTGTTTGCTTTTTTGACTGCCGCAGCACACTGAACCGACAATTTCAATGTGTTATTCACTATGGACCCACTAGATCTTTCTTAGGTTGTAGCACCTAATATGGAACCCAACATTGTGTAATTATAGCATGGGTTATTTTTCCCTTTATGCATCACCTTGCAATTATCCACATTAAATTTCATCTGCCATTTGGATGCCCAATTTTCCAGTCTCACAAGGTCTTCCTGCAATTTATTACAATCTGCTTGTGATTTAACTAATCTGCACAATTTTGTATCATCTGCCAAATTTGATTCTCACTCGTATTCTTTCCAGATCATTTATAATATATTGAAAAGTAAGGGTCCCAATACAGATCGTGAGGCACTCCACTGTCTACTCCCTTCCACTGAGAAAATTGGCCATTTACTACTACTCTCTGTTTCCTGTCTTTTAGCCAGTTGTAATCCACTAAAGGACATCCCCACCTACCCCATGACTTTTACTTTTCCTAGAAGCCTCTCATGAGGAAGTTTGTTCCAAACGTCTTCTTAAATCCAAGTATACTACATCTACCGGTTCACCTTTCTCCACGTGTTTATTAACTCCTTCAAAAAAGTGAAGCAGAATTGTGAGGCAAGACTTGCCCTGGGTAAAGCCATGCTGACTTTGTTCCATTAAACCATGTCTTTCTATATGTTCTGTGATTTTGATGTTTAGAACACTTTCCACTATTTTTCCTGGCACTGAAGTCAGGCTAACCGGTCTGTATTTTACCGGATCGCACTGGAGCCCTTTTTAAATATTGGGGCTAGATTAGCTATCATCCAGTCTTCAGGTACAATGGATGACTTAATGATAGGTTAAAATTTTACTAATAGGTCTGAAATTTCATTTTTAGTTCCTTCAGAACTCTGGGGTGTATACCATCCGGTCCAGGTGATTTACTCCTCTTCACTTTGTCAATCAGGTCTACCACATCTTCTAGGTTCACGTGATTTGGTTCAGTCCTTCTGAATCATTACCCATGAAAACCTTCTCCAGTACGGGTACAATCCCCAACATCCTCTTCAGTAAACACTGAAGCAAAGAAATCCTTTAATCTTTCCGAGATGGCCTTATCTTCTCTAAGTGCCCCTTAACCCTTCGATCATCTAAGGGTCCAACTGACGCCCTCACAGGCTTTCTGCTTCGGATACATTTAAAATGTTTTTACTGTGAGTTTTTGCCTCTCCTGGCCAACTTTCTTTCAATTCTCTCTTAGCCTGTTATCAATGTCTTACATTTAACTTGCCAACATTATCCTATTTTCTTCTGTTGGATCCTTCTTCCAATTTTGAATGAAGATCTTTTGGCTAACATAGCTTCTTTCACCTCCCCTTTTAACCATGCCGGTAATCGTTTTGCCTTCTTTCCACCTTTCTTTATGTGTGGAATACATCTGGACTGTGCTTCTAGAATGGGGTTTTTTTTTTTTTTTTTTTTTTTTTTACAATGACCACGTCTCTTGCACACCTTTTACTTTTGTAGCTGTTCCTTTCAGTTTTTTTTCTAACTATTTTTCTAGTTTTATCAAAGTTTCCCTTTTGAAAGTTTAGTAGGAGAGCCATGGATTTGCTTACTGTCCTCCTTCCAGTCATTAATTCAAATTTGATCATATTATGATCACTATTGCCAAGCGGCCCCACCACCGTTACCTCTCTCACCAAATCCTGTGCTCCACTGAGAATTAGATCTAAAATTGCTCCTTCTCTCCGAACCATGCACTGCTGAGTGACTGTCTGCTTTCCCCTTTGTTCTAGTTTAAAAGCTGCGCTCTCCTCTTTTTGAAGGTTAGCACCATCAGTCTGGTTCCACCCTGGTTAAGGTGGAGCCCATCCCTTTGGAAGAGACTACCCCTGCCCAAAAGGTTCCCCAGTTCCTAACAAAACTGAATCCTTCTTCCTTGCACAGTTGTCTCATCCGTGCAATTGAGACTCCGGGGCTCTGCCTGCCTCTGGTGACCAGCGCGTGGAACAGGAGCCTTTCAGAGAATGCCTACCCTGGAGGTTCTGGATTTCAGCTTTCTAAGAGCCTAAATTTGGCTTCCAGAACCTCCCTCCCACATTTTCCTGTGTCGTTGGTGCCCACATATACCACGACAGCTGGCTCCTCCCCAGCACTGTCTAAAATCCTACGTAGGTGACGCGTGGGGTCTGCCACCTTCGCACCAGGTAGGCATGTTACCAGGCGATCCTCACACCCACCATGCCACCCAGCTATCTACATTCCTAATAATCGAATCATCAACTATGACGGCCAACCTACCCTTCCCTCCTGGGCTATAGGCCTTGGGGAGATATCCTCGGTGCGAAAGGACAATGCCTCACCTGGAGAGCAGGTCCTTGCTACAGGATCCTTTCCTGCTGCACCAGGTTGATGCTTTTGTTGACATGCATGCATTTGTATGTCCAAAAATTATTAAAGTAATCTAAATAGCATGGAACAACTGAAAAACACAATTTATAGATCCTGCTATGTAAATGAAAACAGGTTGATGAAATTTGTGTTTTTCATAGTGACCTCATATAGCGTGCCCAGAAGCTACTGGTTTATTATCTGCTTCTGATAGCTTCAGTTTTGAAAGAATCCTGTAAATGTAATAACGATAGCTTCTTCTTGAAGCATCATTCAACCACTTCATGGTGACCAATGGTTCAAAAAGGCCTAGTGCTCTCTAGAGCTAATAAGCCAGTAGCTTCTGGGCACGCTATATGAGGTTCACTATGAAAACACAAATTTCATCAACCCATTTCGTTTATATAGCAGGATCTATAAATTGCATTTGTAGGTCTGCATATATCTAAATATATTTATTTATTTATTTATTTAATTTTATATACCGGCAACCGTTTGCACATCGTGCCGGTTTACAGATAACTTACAAACCAAGATAAATATAGGCGGAGCCTTTACAAAGAACTGTGTGTAACATGAGCATAGTAACATAGTAAAAACTCGAAAACTAGGGGAGGGAGGGGTGAGGGTGATCTTGACGAGGGGGGGGGCGGGGGGGTGAGGACGGGTACAGGAGGAGAAAATATGTACAGGGAGTCAATAAATAGAGAATATGTACAGGGGTTGTATATACACATATAAAACCAACACATGATTATGCAAAATCTCTTTATAAATGCACAGATGGACACAGAGCAAAGATCTTCCTAAATGGGCAGGGGAGATGGAACACAAGGAACATACATTTGAGATTTGTAGAGGAACAAAAAAGTATTATCACCTTATAGGGGGGGTTTTGTTTGTTTATGAGCATAAGATAGGAAGCTTCATTTTCAGATTTTATTTTATTTTTCCCAGGGATTTAACATGTTGATTACAACAACACAAATGCAAATTATTTTTATCCAGAAAAACCAGCCATTTTTCTCTGGATTTCTCCCATTTTATTCTTGTAATAAACACTGATAAATTCCCAGGAAAATAAAAAAAAAAACAAAAAAATTGAAAATGTAGATCCCTATATATGTCATGCTGAGTCAGTCCAAAGGTCCATTGAACCCAGCATCCTGTTCTGACAGTTGCCAATCCACATCACAAATATTATGCTTGTCCAAGTCTATCTGATTAATAATGGTTTGGGTTTTTATTTTCCTCCAACTTGTCCAAACCCCTTTTAAACCCAACTATATTAGATATCTTTACCACACTCTCCCAAAACAAGAATTCCAGTTTGATTATTATTGAGTGAAAAAAAACTCTAATATGTTACTCACTAGTTTCATAGCATGTCCACCAGTCTTAGTACTATTGAGAGAGTAAGTAACTGTTCTCCCTCACTCATGATATTATAAGTCTCTATTATATTTGCTCTCAGCAGCCTTTCCTCCAAGCTGAAAAGCCCTAACTTGTGTAGCCTCTGTTCATTGGAGGCCATTCTCTCCACATTCATTTTGTTGCCCTTCTCTGCATCTTTTCTAGTTTCGCTATATCTTTTTTTGAGTTTGGGGCAACCAGAACTGCACACAATACTCAAAATGAATTTCTTATTCAAAAAGGTAGTAAGACTAAATAAATAAGCTGCAATTGCACCACAGATCTATTCAGAGGTAAAATATGCTCCATTCCTTTTTGAAAAATTCTATTTGCTTTTTTGACCATTACCATACATGCAGGCTAATGCAATAAGATACGCATTAAAACAGGCATTTGTGTGTACAGCCACGTCTCCTGGGCACCCAATACGATATTTAGTGAGCTGCTGCATTAAAGGATGTGCTAGGAAAGAATTATGCATCCCTAGCACTCAACTGCATCGAGCGCCCACAATTGCAATGGACGCATAATACGAGTGTCCGTTTTAATTCTCTTCTGCCGATTTTACCCAATAACAAAGAATAAAATCAGACTGGAGCATGTCTTGTATGTCCAGCATTTTTTTTTTTTTAAATCAAGCTAATACATTCTCCCCTTGTTCTTAAACACGGCAAGCAGTAGATGCAAGTATAGCAAAGATACTAAGTAGCAGGAACCACAGAGGAGAGTATTTTTTAAATTTCTCCTGAGCCCTTGACTCACAGATTAACTTAACACCACCTCGGGGGCTGGAGTTAAATTTGCTGTGTTAAAAAGTGTGCATTGGGTACCCAGATATTGTCTGTATTTGGGGGTGGGGGAGGGATAACTAATAGCCTTATCTATTTTGCATTTACAAGTGATGAGCACTATCGGCTGCATGTTTGTTTAGGCATGCATTTGGACACACTAATCTGCTTATTGCATTGGGTGTTAAGTCTAGCCACATCAAAAACACACGTCCAATTACATAAACCTGTGCACATTTCACTGTATCAGCCCTATGGTATTGAGGATTTCGACATAGTGACCCCAATGATACCAAGATCCTCTCCTCCTAAGGTTACTCATAATACTGAACCCAACATTGTGTACCTAGAGTCAGGAATATTTTCCTTTACCTACATCACTTGACAGATGAAACCATGTAAAAAAAAGTGCAATTTAGATATTCACAAGGTCCTGCGGGTCAACTACGTCGAGCATTTTTGTGTGGTTATCTGCAAATTTTCTCTTTCCCTTCTTTCCTTTTTCAGATCGTTAATGAATAATTTAAACAGTACAGAGTCCTGGAACAAGTCACTATTTATCTTTTTCCATTGGAAAAACTGACCATTTCGACCTTCAGATATATTACTAGAATATAAATACAAACACATAGATATATGTATCTGTATGTATATGAGTGTCAAGAATACAAAAGCACGTGAATACATACAGCTACAAAAAGAACCGTATGCTCCCTCTTACCCCGGTGCTCACGCCCCTCTCGCCCCTCCTCTGAGGGCCACGCATCACCAGAGGTTGAGAGACACCACCACAATATTCCCATTCCCAGCCCAGGTCCCAATGTTTGCTGCTTTTGCCGCTGCTGCTTTATCATCGCTGCCGCCATCTTCGACCGTCGCTATTCTGCCTCGCACACTGACCGGCTAATCGCTTTTACGACAATATGTAACATGACGGCGCTACTTTACAACGTGCGTTTCAAACGACGTTCTCACGCCAGAGCTAAGATAAGATCTGCAACGAGGTTTGAAACGCATCGAATTCCGCCTTTTTCACCCCTCCTCTTGCTTCTCCTCTTATTTTTTGAAATCTGTTTTGATTGGGGCGTGAGCTAAGCCCCCTGCGTTTCAAACCTCCTTCTTGCTTTGGCAGTATAAACGCAGAAGCGTGAAAAAAAAAAAAAAGCTTGTGTTTTGTGTCGTTACTTCCTGGCACCGGAAATGAACGACTTTTATTTTTTTAAAGCGTCAGGCGGTGGAGTGCGACCGGGCTTTCTCGGGAGGTGAGTGCGGGAGAAATGGAGTACATTATAGCATTTGTGATGTATGGTTGTTATCTTTAACTCGTGACAGCCAGCATAGTTTTTGTTTGAGAAGGAAACAATTAAAGAAAGCTGAAAATGAAGTGGTCATCCTGTTGCTGTTTATAGTTATGGTCATGCATCATTCCGAGTGTAATTTATACACTGAGATGTTGGTGAGCTATATTTGAATAGCGTATCAGTATTTGAAACAGTCTAATGTGCATGTAGGATTATTTATTATTTTTAGAACAGAGAGCCAGAGAGAATCACGTAGTGAGACGAGGCAGTTAAGTGACTTGCAGAAGGTTGCACAGGTGGGAGCCGTGGGGATGTCATTTCATCCCAGGTCAACCCGAACTGGCTGATACATTGCTGGTTTAGCTAAGTTGCATGAAGGGAGATGCGGTCTTTAATATTTTTCTGAGGGAAATCAGAGCTATAGCTTCCTACGTACAGTGGGGAAAACCAGGATTGAATCTGCCTGTTTGGGTTGATCTAGGATCAAGAGGCACTTTTAAACTCCACGCGGATCTGCAGTTGTCATAACCCTACCCTCGGCCCCTGGACTGCCAAATAGCCTAGACTAGAGAGACGTCTCTTGGTGCATATGTGTTACAAATTTGTTATAAGTGATATTTCTTGTAGCATAAGATCTTAGACTGGCTAGTTCGAGGTGCTTTGTAAGATGATCTCAGAACGTCAAGACATTTTTTCCACAGAAAAGGAGGTGAGACTTAGAATGCCCTCTCGGAGGAGGCGGTGGAAACAAAAAAGGTAATGCAATTCCAAAACCCACCGGATAAACAGAGGATTTCTTGTAGCAAGAGGCTGGTAATAAAATACTGGGGTAAGCTGCAGAGAGTCGTGGTTCATCCCAAAACGGTGCTTGCAAGAAGAGATGGAGATGACCTGCATAGTTACAATCCTGTGAATGGTCAGCCATTTCAGAGCGGGTTATAGGTACCATAGGTATTTCCTTGTCCCCAGAGCTCTAAATCCCAGTGGTACATTCAATAGCTTTGGTTTCCAAGAAGGTTGGATGACTTACAGAGTGACCATGGTTAAACCCTGACTCAGGGCTGATGCAATACAGTGCGCACAGCTGAGCCTTGTTGGCTGTAGGGATTATTATAAAACTTGGTAATAAGGCACAAGAGGCCTAGCTGTTGGCTTAAGTATTGGGCTTTAGAGAAATAAAGTTGAAGATGCATGACTAGGATATATTTGGAGGGCTGTGGTAGGCAAAGCACTGAGGTGGGAAAAAGACATGGAGGAAGGGGGTTGTATTGAGTTTATATGGAATTTGTTTTGGATTTAGTTACTCACCTTTGCAAACCCATATTCAAAGTGGGTTTCAATTCAGATCCTTGTTGCAGTGATGGCTTGCAGTCTAAGTTGGTCCACGAGCAATGGAGAGCAAAGTGACTTACCCAAGGTCATAAAGACTATTGGTGGGAGACATGAAATTTGAACATTGGGTCTTAACCTGCTGCTCTAACCACTAGATCATTCTTTTGTGCCACATCCCACTCTGGGTGGTTCTTTTGGGGAAAAAAGGGAAGTAGAACTAAATACAATAATTACATCTCTCCCATTTGTCATCTGTCATACAACCAGTTTCATTTATTTTTGCCCTTGCTCCTTCAGGGTTTGCAGCTCCAACAGAACTGGTGCTGGTATAAGAGCATAAATACCACCATCTTGGTCAGTGCAAAGGTCCATCAAGCCCACCATCCTATCTTTCAATCTCTCATAGTGGCCAGTCCCAAAAAGTAAATCCAGTTTCTGGCTGCTCACTCCTTATTGCAAATGGTGGGTGGTCCCTGAGTCATTTGGTTAATAGCTAATTCTGGACTTTTCTTTTAGCATAAGCCTTTATTTGCATCTGCTCAGGGATTTTTCCCCAATTTATATCCCCACCCAATTCACTTAGTATGTGACTTTTGTTCATATGCTACTATTCTAATTTACTGTAAACTGTTTTGGGTGAATTTTCATATTCAAAAAGGTGGATAAAAAAATCCAAATAACCAAAAGGAGGCATGGCAGTACTTTTGAGGCAATTTTTAAAGTGATCTAACTGGCTGGCTAACTAAGATGTTTTCACTGTTCAAATTGTGGACAGTCCCAGGTTTAAGGAAGGAGGCCACACATGAGGGTTTCTTGTGGCCACTAAGTCCCAACGATTAGGTGTTACCATTGTGCAGTAACTGGGATTCCCTACCCAGGAACTGTGAATACTGCCCCAACTGATCCAGGGAGAAAAGTTCTGGCCTGGGAATCAAACCTAGATCCTCCACATGACAGTGCACATCATTGTCTCTGGGCCAGTTGCACTCACCTATTTACTTTTAAGCAAAACAACCAAGTTTTGCCATTATAAGTCAAGGTTATTAAATGTTTAGAAGGGCATTAAAGATTGTTTTTTTTTTGTTTGTTTTTTAAAGAGGCATTTGGATGAAGCAACATGACTCACTTTTATTATTTTAAATTTACTTTTAGTGTTTTAAGGTATATGTATTGTTTGTTAATTGTTGTGTATATAACATTTGTATAATGCTGATTTTAGGAAGGATCGGAATATTTATTTGTTGAGTTTTGTATACCGTCATTCGGTAGAGCCATCATAATGGTTTACAAAAATATACATTTTTCTTAGCAGTTGTGTAACAGAAAAAATAATGTGAACATTTTATACATTTTCTTAGCAGTTGTGCTAAGTGTGTTTAAATAAAATTAAGTGAAAGAACAAAAAAAAATGAGGAAACAATACATGCTCTATACTTTCCAGTTCACAATAGGAGCCTAATAAAGAATAAGTCACAAAGGAAAAGAGAATTCTACAAAAAGAAAAAGAGCTGCTGCCTAATTTAAACAGAATAATATGTACCTCCTAGAAATATACTTCCTAGCTTACTTGCTTCAATATCATGGCCAGATTTATCTCTTATAAAGGTTTCTAAATGGGAGGGGTCAGTGAATGTATATCTATTCCCCTGGAGGGAAACTAAGCATTTGCAGGGAAATTTTTAGAAAAATACCCCTCCCCAGGGACTGAATCTTAGATCTTAAGAGGAAACTTCCTCTATGTATCTCTCTCACGGGAGTCTTGGATAAATTTTACCATTGCCCCACATAACTTCTCCATCTTAAATCTGAAATACTGCTGTAATACTAATGCCTTACCTAAATCGGCCACAAAGGTGACAATTAATGTGGTTCTAGTTCCAATTAAATCTTGTGAATCTGTTAAAGTTGAAACATCAGTACAGTTAAAGGGTGTAATTACATCTAATCCCCCTTGGAGACTTGCTTCTTAGCTTCAGGAACCTAAAAGCATCTAGACAATTTCTTTATCATGTACAGTTTGTAATACTACTTTAATATATTTTCTAAACAGTTTCAAAGGAGACAGCAATCTTGATTTTGGGAAATTTAGTAAATGGAGACTTTTTGCCGTTAAAGTATTCTCAAAACATTCCATTCTAGAATGGATATTCCCTGTACGTACCAGGATCAGTCCAGACAGCGGGTTATATTCCCTGTCCAGCAGATGGAGTCAGAACAAAATTCCAAGGGGGCGGTCCTATATGACCTCATCCCCTGAGCCTCAATCCCCAGTAATTTCTGACTCCAGCAGATTGAGCACGGGACTTGCTAGTCCCCAGTGCAGGATTTAGGTTTTAGGCCTTTCCTAGTTTTTTCTTTGAGGGATCAAGAATTTAAAAAAAAAAAAAAAGATTGAGATTTTTTAGTTAGCCTGTTTATGTTCTCAGTTTTCACACGGTAGTGTTTGAGAACGGGGAGTCTACAGGAACTTGCTGGCTAACTGTTTCTCAGTCTTTTCTTACCCAAATATGAAGAAAAGAAAAGGTAAGTGTTTATTTTTACTTACAGGTTTTTCCTTTCTTTATCCTCTTGCCGTTTTCGGCACTGGAGGGCTGCTTTTCATTTTTTCGAGGTCCTTTCAGGGTTCCTGACTGTGCTCCTCTGACCCCCTCCCTCTCTCTGAGTCGTTTCAGCACCGTCCTGCGGCCCCGCGAAGCGCATTCCCCGGGACCGCTAACCGCTGGAAGGTTATCCGCCAGGGTTCTTTTTTGGGCCGGTGTGAGGGAGGGACGGCGACTCGAGCGTTGAAGACGCGAATCGCCAGGTTTTTTATTTTCCTCCGTTTTAAAAACCGCTTCGACTGTTTCCTGCCTTTCTGTGAGGAGTTTTAATTTACCTCATGTCGAGACCTAATTCCTGCTTAATTTGCGGTCGTCAAGGAAGCCGTTTTTCTGTTGACGGCAGATGCTCGAGCTGCCTCGCTGCTGGGGAGGCCGGCTCGCCGCAGGGGGAAGGCACAGGAGACCAAACAGCTGATGCTGTTTTTAGTCAGCGGCAGGCCCCGTTCCCGCGGAGCGCGGGAACGGCGGCCATTTTGTTGTCAGGAGACGATGCTGATATTTCAGACGGAGAAGAAACAGGAGTTCTAATCTCGAAGCAACCGGCAATTTTACCGCCCCCTCCTCAGTCGGATGGCAGGATATCAGCTGCGGAGGTTCCAGGGGGTTCTCCTCTGGGTTTACCCGCATTTTCTCCGGAATTTGTTGTTCTGATGCACCGGGCTTTTTTGCAAAGTTCCAGTCAGACTATGGGTTTTGGTCTGGGTCCCCCTCCTCCCAAGCTACCGCGTTTAGACACCTCTTTTTCAGGTTCTCCGGCACGAGGGAGCGGACAGCCCATTAGTTTACCTCTAACTCAGGCTAATGCGGCCATAGGACCACCACGGAACCTTCCTGCACTCCCACAAGGGGACACGCTTCAGGATACTGCCGGGGATGACCTCGCTCTATCCACTCAAATGGAAGGTGATGATCCCAGGGTTCTCCGTATCTTTCAGGCAGACGAGTTGGAAGGTCTTATCCCGCATATTCTTCAGGAGATGGACATTGACCCTCCTCCGGACCCAACTCCTGCTGATCCCAAGATAAAAAAGGGAGACCCTCTCTTAGCAGGTCTCAGACCTCAAGCTAAAGCTTTTCCTACACATCCTAGCTTCTTGCAGTTAATTTCAGGTGAATGGGATAAGCCAGAAGCTTCCCTCCGGGTTAGCAGAGCTATGGAGATGCTTTATCCTCTCCCAATGGATTTTCTGGAACTTCTCAAGGTCCCTGCGGTTGACTCGGCTGTCTCGGCAGTCACTAAGAGTACGACCATTCCGGTAACGGGTGGTACAGCGTTAAAGGACCTACAGGACCGAAAGCTGGAAGTTTTCCTCAAGCGTATTTTCGAGGTTTCAGCGCTTGGGGTACCAGCGGCAATTTGTAGTGCTCTGGCACAGAGAGCGGGTCTCCGGTGGGTTCAACAATTACTCACCTCACAGGATCTTCCAGACTCCGAGGCTCAACAGGCAGACAGGTTGGAGTCTGTGATGGCTTACGGGGCGGACGCTCTGTATGATCTCCTCCGTGTCCTATCTAGGTCCATGGTAGCTGCTGTATCAGCACGTCGCCTCCTGTGGTTACGTAACTGGTCGGCGGATTCTTCCTCCAAAACACGTCTTGGTTCTTTGCCTTTTAAGGGTAAGTTTCTTTTTGGTGAGGATTTAGATCAGATTATTAAATCACTGAATGAGAATGCTGTGCATAAGCTTCCAGAAGACAGACCCCGTGCTTCCAGGTCGTTTAGTTTCTCTAGAAATCGTTCTCGGAATCAACGTCGTGCACGGACAAATAGACAACAGCAAGCACCACAGACACCTTCTTATCGTTCTCAGGGATGGAACCGGTCCTTTCGTGGACGCAGAACTGGCAAGGATGCTCCAGGATCCCGCGCTGGTCCGAAACCACCTCAATGATGCCAGATTAACCCACGAGCCGACCTCTCGGGTGGGAGGCCGGCTCGCTCTTTTTTTATACAGAGTGGGCCTCCATCACGTCGGATCAGTGGGTTCTGGATATCATAAGGCACGGTTACGCATTGGATTTTGTCCACGTCCCCAGGGACAGATTCCTTTTCTCCCCTTTCGGCTCCGCTCAAAAACAAACAGCTGTTCGGCAGACCCTGCAGCACCTAGTAGCGTTGGGAGCAATAAGGCGGGTTTCCGCCAACGAGCTGGGTCGGGGGCATTATTCCATCTATTTCTTGGTTCCCAAGAAAGAGGGAAAGTTCCGACCCATACTGGATCTCAAGTCGATCAACAAAGCGCTACGGGTCCCTCGTTTCCGCATGGAAACCCTACGTTCAGTGTTAGCGGCGGTTCATCAAGGAGAGTTTCTCGCATCTTTAGATCTCACGGAGGCGTACCTCCACATCCCGATTCATTCGGACTACCAAAGATATCTTCGATTCAAGATCCTGGGGCAACATTTCCAATTCCGGGCTCTACCGTTTGGTCTAGCAACAGCACCGCGGGTTTTTACAAAGGTAATGGTCGTAGTGGCGGCGGCTCTCCGCTGGGAAGGCATCATGGTTCACCCGTATTTGGACGATTGGCTCATACGGGCGAAGTCTCGGATCCAGGGACTTCAAGCTGTGAACCGGGTCGTTTCTCTGCTACAGTCACTAGGATGGATAGTCAACTACAACAAGAGTATGCAGGTGCGTCAATTCCTGTCTCTATCGGATCTGACAGCCTGGAACTACCTGCAAGTACTAGGGACTATGGCATCCACGATCGATCTAGTCCCATGGGCTTTTGCTCATCTCCGACGTTTGCAGAAGGCGTTACTGTCCCGTTGGAAGCCAGTCTCAGAGGATTACCAGGCGGTCCTTCCGATTCCATCGGAGACCCGGCTCAGTCTCGGTTGGTGGTTAGATCCCCAGAGCCTGGCCAAAGGAGTCTCTCTAGAGACACCGGACTGGATAGTGGTCACCACGGATGCCAGCCTAACCGGATGGGGAGCGGTCTGTCAGGCGAGCTCCATCCAGGGCACTTGGACGCGGGAACAGATGAAGTGGCCCATCAATCGTCTGGAGACCAGAGCAGGAAGGCTTTTCTACCGCTAGTCCGTCAGAAAGCCGTCAGAATTCTGTCAGACAATGCAACTACGGTATCGTAAGTCAACAGGCAGGGAGGTACAAGAAGTCGACTGGTAGCGTGGGAAGCAGAGCAGCTGATGCAGTGGGCAGAGCGCCACTTGCTTCGACTAGCGGCTTCTCACATAGCAGGCGTGGACAATGTAGAAGCGGACTTCCTAAGTCGCCAGCATCTGGATCCCGGAGAGTGGGAGCTATCCTTGCACGCAATGGAGCTGATAGAGCGCCGATGGGGGACACCTCACATGGATCTCATGGCCACAGCGAAAAACACAAAGGCTCCTCGCTTCTTCAGTCGCAGACGAGAACGCGGCGCGGAAGGAGTCGATGCTCTGGTTCTACCGTGGCCCAGGCACGTTCTTCTATATGTCTTTCCTCCATGGCCCCTAGTGGGGAAGGTGCTCCGGCGTATAGAGTCTCACCCAGATCCGGTGGTTCTTGTAGCTCCGGAGTGGCCACGTCGTCCCTGGTTCGCGGATCTTCTCCATCTAGCACGCGACGGGCCATTACGTCTCGGTCATCTACCTCGTCTTCTCAGACAGGGACCCATATTTTTCAAGGAGGCCGATCGCTTTTGTCTTGCGGCCTGGCTTTTGAAAGGCGCAAACTGAGGTGTCGGGGATATCCGGAATCGGTGATTTCCACCCTTCTACGTGCCAGAAAGACGTCGACCTCCGTAACGTACGTGAGAGTCTGGAAAGTCTTTGAAGATTGGTGTATTTCTCGCTCCATTGTTCCGGGAAGTGCCTCTGTGGCTCAGATCTTGGACTTTCTTCAGACAGGTCTGGAGATGGGTTTAGCCTACAACTCCATTAGGCTTCAGGTGTCTGCTTTGGGAGCTCTGCTTTACAACGGTAAGGATGCTCTTCTCTCTTCGCACCAGGATATTCTTCGTTTTCTCAAAGGTGTGAGACAACTGAAGCCTCCGTCTAGACCGCCTTGTCCGTCCTGGAATCTTAACTTGGTTCTCCGGGCTCTGGGTGAGGCACCTTTCGAGCCATTGAAGGCGGCCACTCTTAAGGATCTCACACTTAAGTCCATTTTTCTGGTGGCAATTAGTTCAGCTCGGCGTATCTCAGAACTGCAGGCTCTTTCCTGCCGAGAACCTTTTCTGCGATTCTCAGATGATGGAGTTTCTTTGAGAACGGTACCTTCCTTCCTTCCTAAGGTTGTTTCTTCCTTTCATTTAAATCAATCGGTAGAACTACCCTCTTTCGCGGCGACGGAACCAAGACACTTACGGGTTTTGGACGTCAGGAGATGTCTCATGCAATACTTGACGGTCACCAATGAGTTCCGTCTCTCCGATCATCTTTTCGTTCTTTGGTCAGGCCCCAGAAAGGGGCACAAGGCGTCCAAGGCCACCATTGCCAGATGGTTGAAATCTGCAATTTCCTCAGCGTATATAGGGGTTGGACGTCAACCTCCGATGGGAGTTAAAGCACACTCCCTTCGGGCGCAGGCTGCTTCGTGGGCAGAAAACTCTTCTGTTTCGACACAGGAGATTTGCCGGGCGGCCACCTGGAAGTCTCTCCATACTTTTTCTAGGCACTATCGTTTGGATGTGCGGGCCCCTGTTTTTGGGTCCTTCGGCAATAGTGTTCTTAGAGCAGGGCTTTCATCGGCCCACCCAGTGTAGGGAAGCTTTGGTACATCCTGCTGTCTGGACTGATCCTGGTACGTACAGGGAAAAGAAAATTATTTCTCACCTGCTAATTTTCGTTCCTGTAGTACCAAGGATCAGTCCAGACGCCCTCCCTGTTGTTTGTGGACAGTTTTTTGGGATACGCCTCTGCTCTTTTTTCTCTACTTTTCTGTATACTGCAAAATACCTTGGGGCTCCAGGGTTTTTTACTTGAACAGTTTTTTGGTTTGCAAGTTCCAAGTTTTTACTTATCTTAAAGTTATTCATAGTTCTGAAATTTAAGTATTTTATTCTATATGTTCAGTTCTTGATCCCTCTGTCTCTTCTCTTCTTGGCTTTTTAAGTCTAGTTACTGAGGATTGAGGCTCAGGGGATGAGGTCATATAGGACCGCCCCCTTGGAATTTTGTTCTGACTCCATCTGCTGGACAGGGAATATAACCCGCTGTCTGGACTGATCCTTGGTACTACAGGAACGAAAATTAGCAGGTGAGAAATAATTTTCTTTTTTATTTAGATTTGTACATTCCACTTTTCAGCATTTCAAAGTGTACATCAAAGTGGATTACATTTAGGTACTAGAGGTATTTCCCTAGCCCCACAGGGCTTACAATCTAATTTTGTAACTGAGGCAACGGAGGGTAAAGTGACCTGCCCAAGGTTACAAAGTGACAGTGGGACTTGTATCCTGGTATCCCCAGGTCGTAGCCCACTGCTCTAACCACAATCTTTCATATTAGCTAACAAAGATGACTGTATGTTAGATACAGATTTAGATATATTTTGTTTCTCAATATTTAAAACTCTATTACCCAATTCTTATAATTTAGAAGAAGCCCCTTCTGAGAAGAGTGATGATTGGGCAATTGATTTACAGTATATACTTGTATATAAGGTGAGAAATCTAAGTCTTAAAAAAAAAAAAAAAATAGGGTCACCTTAACAGATCAATGCTATTTTGTTCTTTCTCCCCCCACCCCACAATTATTCCTGGCCTTTCACTCTTTCCCTCCCTTCTCCATGGCTATCCCTGCATGTTCACTCCTTTCCTCCCAATCCCTGAACTCACCCACTGCTAGTAGGATGACAGAAGTTGCGGCTGTTCAGATGCATACTCCTCCTCCCCTGTCAAGGCCTGATTGAACCATGTTGCTCAAAGCATGCCAAAGTGGGACCCTGCTGGGGGTAAGGGAGGATGCATTTTAGCAGCCACAACTCCCATTATTCTCCTGCTAGTAGCGGGTAAGGTATGGGGAGGGAGAGAAGGAGTGAACAACTGGGGATAGTCATCAGAATAACTTTTGGGGGCGGAGGAGGAGGAGGAAACTAGCTTTGTCCCCTGTATAGCCATGGGGGAGGGAGGGTGGAAAAGAGTGAACCAAGGGGAATAGCCATGGGGGAGAGAAGGCGTGAACCACCAGGGATAATCATGAGCCCTAGATTTTACCCTAGACTTATCTAAGGATCACAGCAATTTTCTTACTTTTATGGCCAAAAAATTATCTTGACTTATACATGAATAGATACAGTACTCAAATTTAGCTTCAGTTCTGGTAACAACTCTCCAGATGTCTTTCAAAGTTACTTCAGCTGGTTCATCTAATTTTTTGGTCACCCAATCAAAGAAATTGAACAGGTTTGTATAACACAAACTCCTGGTAAAACCAAGCTGCCACAGATTCTGCATTCTGATAGATACTGTAATCTGCTTTGAGGCCATTAAATTCAAAATACTCCACTATCCCATCCTGTACAGAATCTCCATCAATTGATATACCAATTAGAAAAGCTACAGAGAAGGTTATCAAAATGATAAAGGGGATGGAACAATTCCCCTATGAAGAATGGCTAAAAAGATTAGGACTCTTCAGCTTGGAGGAGAGATGGCTGAGGGGGAGATGTGATAGAGGTCTAAAATATTGAGAGGTACGGAACAAGTAAACATTAATTAGTTGTTTACTCTTTTTTTTTTTTTTGAAAAGTACAAACACCAGGGACACACAATGAAGTTACTAGGTAATACATTTAAAACTAATAAGATAAAATATTTTTTTTTTACTTAAGATTTAATTAAGCTCTGGAATTTGTTGCCAGAGGATGTGGTGAAAGCTATTAGTGTAGCTGCATTTATGGTTAAACGATTTTATTAAGTTTATAGCATAGAAAAAAAATACAACACTGAGGAGGGGTTGACTCTGATCCCCCCTCAGATTTCAATACATTGATTCAACAACCCAAAAAAAGGAAGAGACGCTGCCAAAGATTGAATAACATAGGCCGGCGCTACTGGATATGTCAAAGCGGCATCTGCGTAGAACGGGGCGTGCACAGAGGTAGCCATGATCCAATCTCGGATCAACCGTAGGTTACAAGCCATATTATAGGCACCTAAGTCTGAGACTCCCAACCCTCCCGTTCCCCACCGCATCCTCAACCAAGCTAATGGAATACGCGCTTTCCCCCCTCTCCAGAGAAATTTCCGAATCGCGCTTTCTAACCGCCGAAGATCCGTATTTTTTAACACCAACGGGAGATTTTGAAGAAGATAAAGCTAGCGGGGTAAAATAGTCATTTTGAACAGATTTACCCGGCCCAGCAAGGAAAGAGGCAATCTACTCTAGGTCGCCAACCTATCTATAGTAGTCCGTAGCTTCTGGGGGATATTAGCCTGATATACACACTCAGGATCCTCGGGCAATGCAACTCCCAAATAAGACAGAGAATCTCCAGCCCAGTGCAAGGGAAAGGATCCGGGCCAATTTGCTATAAGAGTCCGCGGATAAGCCAAAACCGAGGACTTAGCCTCATTCAGACGAAGGCCCGAAAACCGACCAAATTCCTCTATCATAGTCAATAGAAAGGGGAGGGAGTTCAAGGGATCAGTAATAAAAAAAAAACAAAAAACAAAAAAACAAAAAAAAAACAAAACAGCAAATCATCAGCAAAGGCCACTCCTTTAAATATGCGAGAACCAAACCGTACCCCTCTGATAATACGATTCTGATGAATCGCTAGTAGGAGGGGTTCCAATTGTAAAATAAATAGTAATGGGGATAGTGGGCAACCCTGCCTAGTCCCTCTTGTCACCATAAAAGGCTGCGACTGTGCCCCATTCGCCCATATAATAGCACGGGGATCCCTATATAATAACCTCACCGCTTGAAGAAAAAAACCATCAAACCCCATTTTCCCTAAGACAAAAAATAAGTACCGCCACTCTAATCTATCAAACGCTTTTTCTGCGTCAAAACTGATAACTAAGTGAGGTTGATCCAGCTGCCGACAAATAATCTGGGCAATCAGTATCCGACGGATATTAGCCAGAGCATACCTTTGTCGAACAAACCCTACTTGATGGTCACCCACTAGGGTTGACAAAACAGTGGCCTAGCGCTCCGCCAAAATTTTTGCCAATATTTTATGATCCACATTTAGCAGTGATATCGGATGATATGATTCCGGCCGCAAAGGGTCCTTCCCCTCTTTAGGTATTAAAGTAATTAATGCTAAATTTTCATTCGGGGGAAAGGAACCACCCTTAATCAGTTCTGTATAGGTCGCTGCCAAAGGCTGTGCCACTTGATCTACTACTGTTTTGAAAAATTCCGCCGTATATCCATCCGGGCCTGGCGCCTTGAACTTAGGTAAACCTCGTATCACCTTAACCACCTCCTCTGCCTCTATGGGTTGATTAAGTTTCTCCCGTTAAGCCAAGGTCAAAGACGGAAGTGGCAGTTTGGAACAAAACTCGGCACTAGCCTCATCTGTCCCACCTCCAGATGTGTATAAAGCCGAATAAAATTCCCGAAACCCTTCCAATACACCGGGTATATCACGTGTCACTTTATTGGATGCATTCCTCAGCGCTGGAATGAAACGATTAGACCTATTGGACCTTATCAAGTTTGCCATCATACGCCCTGTCTTATTACTGTATTGAAAGAGATGAAACCGGTAATACATAAAGCTCTTCTTTGCCCTTTGATGTAAAAGGGTATTTAGAGCTGCTTGTACGGAACGATAGGTTGCCCGGGCCTCTGCATCTCCCCCTCCAACTAATCTAGCCCTTGCGCCACGCAATTGCCCATTCAGCTGTAATATGCGACGATCCATGGCCTTCCTACGATGTGAGATATAAGAAATAATTTCCCCTCTTAACACAGCTTTAGCTGCGTACCAAAACACCGGCTGAGAAGTATGCATCTGATTCAGTGACGCATAGTCCTCCCATTTTGACTGTAGATAAGTTCTGAATTTAGTGTCAGTCGCCAAATAATAGGGATAGTGCCAAATATTCGCCAAAGATTGTCCACTGGTGAACTTAATCTCTATCCCAATAGGCGCATGATCAGAGATGACAATATTGTCAATATGTGCATCCAGTACCAGGTGAAAGACATGATCACTGATCAAAAAATAATCAATTCGGGATTGGGACGCGTGCGCCCGCAACACGTGTAAAATCCTGCTCCCCTGGATGAAGTAGCCGCCAAGCATCCAATAAATGAAGTGAGCGTTCTAAAAGTTGAGGACCTCTGCCCATGCCCCGCTCCCGCGCCCGGTTAGCCGAAGCATCCATGGCAGCACCCCTTACCGTGTTAAAATCACCTCCAATTATCAATATCTCATTTACAAAGGGAAGTAAATGCGCATTTAGTTCGTAAAAAAAATTTCGGGCTATATGTATTTGGTGCATATACGTTACATAGGACTACTTTCTTACCCCACAACTCCACGATCAGAATAATATATCGCCCTTGGGAGTCCACTATTTCCCTGTGAATTTTGATGGGAAGCTTTTTATGTATTAAAATCGCAATACCAGCGGTCCTGGAGGTAGCCGATGCACTGTATACCTCTCCCACCCAGTCTCGACGTAATTTCGCATGTTCAACCTCTGAGAGATGCGTCTCCTGTAAGTAAGCCACCATTGTAGCTTTTTTCTTCAACAGGGAAAGGATTTTAGAACGCTTTATAGGTGAAGTTATCCCACAGACATTCCAAGAAACAAATTTTGTGGAATCACTCAGTATCAAACTCCAAATGAAAATACAGCAAAGAGAGTATCATATAATTCGGCGGTAAGCCCCCCCAGCTAGGGCTCCCCCCAATATTTTCAAAAGCAACATAATATTTGACATCAAAAAATGAGAAGACATAGCACTTGTATATGTTTCCCACATCAGGCAATTCGAATTTCAATCTCCTCTGTGCGGTACCCCCCCCTGCCCCCCCTCTTTTATCAGTCCCCCTCCTTCCCCCCCCCCCCCCCATAGCGCCAGACCTATTCTCCTGGCCCTTTCCCTTCATTCCCCTCACCCTTGCTTCCATGAAGGAAGCAGAAAATCACGTTTAATGTGTCCAGTACCTCGCCCCACCTTCTCCTAGCCTTTACCACTTTACCCTACCGCTATCCTTTCAAGCAGAAGGCCCTCTATGAAAAAAACCCCCCAACAAACTCCCATCCGAACCCCCCACTCCCATTATCTCCTAAGTGCCCTACAATGTGAACAACCAAAGGCAACCAAATAGAACAAACCAAGAGAAACAGCATTACTGAACCAGGCTCCATTAACAAGGCCACATAAAAACTCAAGCAACTATGTGTCTCGCATTTGGTCTCCAAACACATTCTGAAAGGGTATCTCCCCAGAGGTCCGTGACATCCGTCTCTCGCTGCCGGATCTCCGATTTGAAAGCGCTGGTCACATAAGCAATCCTAAAAAACCTGTCAGCATATATATTTAATAGTTCCAGACGCAGAAGGCAGTGTTCTGTGGAGCCCAGCCAGGTATCATGGGTTCGCTAGCCAGAACCCCCTTTTCCGCATGCCTGAGCTCCACATCAAATCAGACCGGGCCCCAGACCCCCGAGGGAGCTTGAAAGCGTTAAAGAATGAAAAAAGGAAAAAATCATAAGTTCAACGAGTCCACAAAGGTTCGTGCTGGCTCCACTGCATCAAAAGTGTGAACCTGGTCTTGGTGCCAAATCCTCAAACGGGCGGGGAACAAGAGGGCGAACTTAAGACCACGGTTATGCAGGACAGAGCACAGGGGTGAGAAACCACGTCTGGCCTCTGATACTGATGATGAGTAATCCTGAAAAATTCTGATGGGATGAGATTGGTAACGTAACTCCCGCTTGGCTCTGGATGCCCGCCACAGCTCTGCCTTGTGAGCGGAGTTTAATATTTTTGCGATAACTAATCGGGGGCGCCCTGATGACGACGCATGTGCCCCTAATCTGTGTGCCCGCTCCACTACCAGCTTACCCTGCAAATGAGGCAGTGCAAGCACCTTGGGGAGCCAGATCTCCAGGAGAGAACACAAGGAACGTTCCTCTACCGCTTCAGGAAACCCCAAAAATCTCAAATTGTCACGCCGCGCTCTATTCTCCAATTCTTCAACTTTCTGCTGCAGGGCCTGAATATTTTTGTCTCCTGCTGCCATTTTACTCTGTGCCACCTCCACAGCCTCCTCCAGCCCCGATATCCTAGCTTCAGCTGTTTCTAATCGGGGGGGGGGGGGGGCAGCGCTGCCAGCGATTCCTTCACCTCCCCCAATTGAGCAGTGATCAAGGACAGCTGCTCCTCCAATGCCTCTCTGACTGCCACTTTAATTTCGGCGATCGTGGGTGGAACGAGGGGGGAGGGAGACTCACCCTCCGTTGCGGCTGCCATTTTGTTTTCCGGAGCGGGCACTTTTTCTTTTTTTTGTGCTTTTCGCGGGCATAGGAGTTCGCGGTTTCGCCCGATTATGCACCCCCGACATGCACTCTGTCCCCTGCTGCCTGTAAAAGCGTCTTTGTCAGCGACTCCGCGGCTCGATGCAGCGCGATCGGCGGGGCGAGGCTGGAGCCTGAAGAAACCGCGTCCCTCCGGCTACCACATCACGTGACTTTTTTCTAGTGTAGCTGCATTTAAAAAAAAAGGTTTTGACAACTTCCTGGAGGGAAAAGTCTAACCATTATTAAGGTAGAGTTGCAGAAATCCACTGCTTATTCTTGGAATAAACAGCTTGGAATCTATCTAACCCTTTGGGATTCTGCCAGATACTTGTGACCTGGCTTGGCCACTGTTGGAAACAGGATACTGAGCTCGATGGACCTTTGGTCTGATCCAGTATGGCAATTTCTTAAGTTTTAATGAGGTCAGACTAACAGGATATAGGTAACTACAAGGTGATCTGTTTATGCTAAGATAGGACATCTACCCTTCTCCAGTCCTCTGGAATCACTTCTACCTCCAAAGAATGATTGTATCACAACACAAAGGGTTATATTCAAAATTCTTTATCTATGAAGTTAACACACCTAAAAGAAATGTACATATCACAATATCATTATTTATTCAAAGCAAGATATCATGCCATCCATCTAAACAATTAAAATCTATTTCATACATCCCAATGCATCCAACATCCATACCATAGAAAAACTCATTACCAAAAAAACCACATTTATAAATGTTCCTAATTAATTATATATTCAATTACAAAAAATTTCTAATATCCTCTTTATTCTAATTTCCAATATAAATTTTTCTTAAATATTTTTTTATGAACCAAGTCCCTTCTTTCTGCTGATTTTCAATATTAATTTTTTAAGATAATCTTCTTATATGAGCCAAGTCCAACAAAGATATCTTCATTTCACCCTCTTTCATGACTGCTTCCTCAGGGACTAACCCGGCTCTATTTATTTCTTCCAACACCCTCTTTCATGAGGACTTCCTTGTCTGTTAATTTCGTCCAATGTTGTTCATCTTACACGAAATATATGATCTCACAACTAATATCAGTCATTCAAAAACTTTGTCAAGTGGTTATTACCTGCGGCACTTCACAACATCCATAGACTCTGTAAAATTCACTTCTTCAAGACCTTGATTCAATATGTTTAACCGGAACTGACATCATCCATCGTCGTTCATGTCACGGAGTGCCACGGGTAATAACCACTTCCTGGATGTAATAAATGATTGCTTCATGGAGCAATTGGTTCAGGAACCAACAAGAGAGGGAGCTATTTTAGATTTAATTCTTAGTGGAACGCAGGATTTGGTGAGAGAGGTAACTGTGGTGGGGCCACTTGGCAACAGTGATCATAACATGATCAAATTTAAACTAATAACTAGAAGGGGGACAATAAGTAAATCTGCAGCTCTAACACTAAACTTTCAAAAGGGAAACTTTGATAAAATGAGGAAAATAGTTAGAAAAAAACTAAAAGGTGCAGCTGCAATGGTTAAGTGTTCAACAGGCTTGGACACTGTTTAAAAATACAATCCTAGAGGCACAGTGCATATGTATTCCACACATTAAGAAAGGTGGAAGGAAGGCAAAACTATCACCATCATGGTTAAAAGGTGAGGTGAAAGAGGCTATTTTAGCCAAAAAATCATCCTTCAAAAATTGGAAGAAAGATCCATCTGAAGAAAATAGGATAAAACATAAGCATTGTCAAGGTAAGTGTAAAACATTGATAAGACAGGCGAAGAGAGAATTTGAAATGAAGTTGGCCATAGAGGCAAAAACTCATAATAAAAACTTTTTAAAATATATCCAAAGCAAGAAACCTGCGAGGAAGTCGGTTGGACCATTAGATGACAGAGGGGTTAAAGGGGCTCTTAGGGAAGATAAGGCCATTGCAGAAAAGCTAAATGAATTCTTTGCTTCCGTGTTTACTAATGAGGATGTTGGGGAGATACCAGTTCCGGAGATGGTTTTCAGGGGTGATGAGTCAGACAAACTGAACGAAATCACTGTGAGCCTGGAAGATGTAGTAGGCCAGATTGACAAACTAAAGAGTAGCAAATCACCTGGACCGGATGGTATGCATCCTAGGGTACTAAAGGAACTCAAAAATGAAATTTCTGATCTATTGGTTAAAATTTGTAACCTATCATTAAAATCATCCATTGTACCTGAAGACTGGAGGGTGGCCAATATAACCCCAATATTTAAAAAAGGCTCCAGGGCGATCCGGGTAACTATAGACCAGTGAGCCTGACTTCAGTGCCGGGAAAAATAGTGGAAACTATTCTCAAGATCAAAATCGTAGAGCATATAGAAAGACATGATTTAATGGGACACAGTCAACACGGATTTACCCAAGGGAAGTCTTGCCTAACAAATCTGCTTCACTTTTTTGAAGGGGTTAATAAACATGTGGATATAGGTGAACCGGTAGATGTAGTGTATTTGGATTTTCAGAAGGCGTTTGACAAAGTCCCTCATGAGAGGCTTCTACGAAAAGTAAAAAGTCATGGGATAGGAGGTGATGTCCTTTCGTGGATTACAAACTGGTTAAAAGACAGGAAACAGAGAGTAGGATTAAATGGTCAATTTTTTCAGTGAAAAAGGGTAAACAGTGGAGTGCCTCAGGGATCTGTACTTGGACCGGTGCTTTTATATATATATATATATATATATATATATAAAAAAAATCTGGAAAGGAATACGAGTGAAGTTATCAAATTTGCAGACACAATTATTCAGAGTAGTTAAATCACACGCAGACTGTGATACATTACAGGAGGACCTTGCAAGACTGGAAGATTGGGCATCCAAATGGCAGATGAAATTTAATGTGGACAAGTGCAAGGTGTTGCATATAGGGAAAAATAACCCTTGCTGTAGTTACACGATGTTAGGTTCCATATTAGGAGCTAGCACCCAGGAAAAGGATCTAGGCATCATAGTGGATAATACTTTAAAATCGTCGGCTCAGTGCTGCAGCACTCAAAAAAGCAAACAGAATGTTAGGAATTATTAGGAAGGGAATGGTTAATAAAACGGAAAATGTCATAATGCCTCTATATCGCTCCATGGTGAGACCACACCTTGAATACTGTGTACAATTCTGGTCGCCGCATCTCCAAAAAGGTATAGTTGCGATGGAAAAGGTACAGAGAAGGGCAACCAAAATGATAAAGGGGATGGAACAGCTCCCCTTTGAGGAAAGGCTGAAGAGGTTAGGGCTGTTCAGCTTGGAGAAGAGACAGCTGAGGGGGGATATGATAGAGGTCTTTAAGATAATGAGAGGTCTTGAACGAGTAGATGTGACTCTGTTATTTACACTTTCGAATAATAGAAGGACTAGGGGGCATTCCATGAAGTTTTCAAGTAGCACATTTAAGACAAATCGGAGAAAATTCTTTTTCACTCAACGCACAATAAAGCTCTGGAATTTGTTGCCAGAGGATGTGGTTAGTGCATTTAGTGTAGCTGGGTTCAAAAAAGGTTTGGATAAGTTCTTGGAGGAGAAGTCCATTAACAGATATTAATCAAGTTTACTTAGGGAATAGCCACTGCTATTAATTGCATCAGTAACATGGGATCTTCTTAGTGTTTGGATAATTGCCAAGTTCTTGTGGCCTGGTTTGGCCTCTTTTGGATACAGGATGCTGGGCTTGATGGACCCTTGGTCTGACCCAGCATGGCAATTTCTTATGTTCTTTGCTGTGTGTTGGAAAAATGTGTGGACCTCCAGCAGCAAGCGAGTTGTATTCCACTAGAGCTCGAGGAGTGCAGCTGCCAGAGAAAGCCTGGGCAATGTTATATAAAACCTGGAATGGAGCTTGAGTGCACTGAAGGACAGGGGGCAGAAAAAAACCCAAAGTGCTTGAAGCTTGTGGCAGGTGTATAGAAAACCTGGGGTGGAGTCAGTGACTACCCTACAGGAGCAGGAGGTAATAGCCAGCAACCAGACTAGATTAGACCAGGCCAGGGAGAGCTGGAGGGGAGGCCTGTAAAGCAGCAAGGGTAGTCCAGACAGTGTGAGCTGTGGAAAGCTTGAAAGACCTGTGTTTTCTTCATGCTAGTAAGCATATCTGGGCAGGTGGTTGGCTGGTGTGTAAGGAGGGCCTGTAGAGCCCTGAAAGGTCCTAATATGCCTTACTGTTGGTAAGGATACCTATCCCTAAGAGCCGGGAGTTGGGGGAATTGCTGCTGTGTTGCCTGGCAGGGTTTTCCTATCAGTCAGCACTTGGAGTTTGTTTCTCTTCCCCTAGGTCATTGCCTAGAGCAAAACTATGGCGCACAGTGCAACAGACAGAGAAGCATTTGGAGCAAAGACCAGGAGTAAAACCCTACAGTGCAGCCTACACCAAGGTTCATGGAAGAAGATTCCAAGACACAAACCTGCAGAACTGGACAAGTTTTTTGTGAAAGGGGACTTTGATGACCAGTTTGGTAGAATTGTTGGGGAAAGAAGTCCTTGGATAAAAGTTATTTGAGGGTTCTGGAAAGATGAAAATGGGGTTTCAAGTGTACAGTGGAATGCTTATATGATAAGAGGACCTGGTAAGGAAATGTTTGTATGTGAAGGATGGAAGCACAAGGAAGAGGTTCCTCCTATAGAAATGGGGACATGTGCTGTGTTAACCACAGGGGCGATGTGTGAAGTATTAGCTGCAGAAACAATGCCTGCTTTTAAAATGATACACAAAACTCGTGCAAAACCTCTGTCTAATACATAGATTATACTAACATACCAGAGGAAAACTCGGCAATATTAAATGTCAATGCTTTTAAAATGATACAGGTTAAGATGTTAGCAGACCTGCTGTAAAAGTAGAAGGTCTTCAAAAATCATCTGTGGGGGATCCCAAGGGGAAGAGAAATAAGCAGCTAAAATAGGAGCACCACTAGAAGGTGCCCCAAAATGAGGCTTGGGAGAAAAAGCCGGGGTGGTCCTGCCAAAACTAAGTATGGCAGGGCACAGTCACACTGATGGAGAATGTAAGCAGGTAGTACTGCCAAAACTAAGTATGGGAGCACTGAGAGGAGAGGATCACCTTGCTGATGGCTGAAAGGAATCAGTTTTTGCTTGGGACATTGTCTTTTTTTTTTTTTAAAGTATTGGGGCAAAGTTAACTATTTGGGAATATTATTTAGTGTGTTTGTATGTTTGTACTTTTAATAGTCAGGCAGTGAATAAAAGTTAGACTGTATTTTTAAATAGTCAAAGTAGCTAGTAAGCAGTAGGTAGTGTGTTTATTTTTAAAAGTCTGCAGAGCTGAGTGTTTGTATTTAATACAAACTGAGTGTTTGTATTTAAAAACAAAACAAAACCCCAAAAGTAGCCAGAAGCTAGAAATAAGCTAGGAGCAGTGTATACCTAAGTAAAAAGGTTGAATAGTTCAGCTCAGTTACTCACCTTGGAAAGGTGTTGAGATAGTATGATTTGGTTTGAAAAGGTACCAACATTTGTTAATCAAGTGAGCAGTGAGTCACTCTGGCTGACTAACTGAAGTTAGACTGTATTTCCCAACCCACCTCATCCTTTAATTTATAGGCAGGTGCCACTTTCACAAAAAAATTCAACAAATTCTTTATTGAGAATTCGATCAGACCCCGGTAGGCCACTACCAGACATATAGTGAATTCACTAATACATTTAAAGGACGTTAGACACAGTCCTGCTCCCATAGCAACCTAAAACTTAACTAGGAACTGATCAAAATTGAGATGAAGGCAGCAGTCCAGCAGCAAGAGGGGGGCTTCCCAGTCTTTTGCATAGTGTCACATGTATGATTTTTTACCCACCGGTGAGAAGTTGTACATGTGCATGCGATGCAAAGAGCTCCTGGCTCTCAGAACGAGTCTGATCTCTGGAGGCTAGAGTGGCAGACCTGGAGGAGCTGAGGCAGACAGAGAGGTATATAGATGAAACCTTCAGGGACATGTAGTCAAGTCCCAACTTCAGACTGGCAGCCCTGGTGCTGCCTTGGAGGAAGAAGGTCTCATGATGGGAGAGCATCAACCAGGTGCAGCAGGAAAGGATCCTGTAGCAAGGACCTGCTCTCCAGGTGATGCATTGTCCTTTCGCACTGAAGATATCTCCCCAAGGCCTACTGCCCAGGAGGGAAGGGTTAGGTCGGCCGTCATGGTTGGTGATTCGATTATTAGGAATGTAGATAGCTGGGTGGCTGGTGGGTGTGAGGATCGAGGGGTTAAAGGGGTACTTAGAGAAGATAATTTAATCTTTCTGCGATGGCCTTATTTCTTTGCTTTGGTGTTTACTGAAGAGGATGTTGGGGAGGTACCCGTAATGGAGAAGGTTTTCATGGGTAATGATTCAGATGGATTGAATCAAATCACGGTGAACCTAGAAGATGTGGTAACCTAGAAGACTGGAAAATTGGGCATCTAAATGCCAGATGAAATTTAATGTGGATAAGTGCAAGTGATGCATATAGGGAAAAATAACCCATGCTATAATTACACAATGTTGGGTTCCATATTGTACATATTCCATATGTATCGCTCCATGGTGAGATCGCACCTTGAATACGGTGTACAATTCTGGTCGCCGCATCTCAAAAAAGATATAATTGCGATAGAGAAGGGCTACCAAAATAAGGGACATGGAACAGCTCCCCTATGAGGAAAGACTAAAGAGGTTAGGACTTTTCAGCTTGGAGAAGAGACTGCTGAGGGGGATATGATAGAGGTGTTTAAAATCATGAGAGTTCTAAAACGGGTAGATGTGAATCGGTTTTTTACTCTTTCGGATAATAGACTAGGGGGCACTCCATGAAGTTAGCATGTGTCACATTTTAAAACTAATCGGAGAAAGTTCTTTTTTACTCAACGCACAATTAAACTCTGGAATTTGTTGCCAGAGGATGTGGTTAGTGCAGTTAGTATAGCTATGTTTAAAAAAAGATTGGATAAGTTCTTGGAGGAGAAGTCCATTACCTGCTATTAAGTTCACTTAGAGAATAGCCACTGCCATTAGCAACGGTAACATGGAATAGCCTTAGTTTTTGGGTACTTTCCAGGTTCTTATGGCCTGGATTGGCCACTGTTGGAAACAGGATGCTGGGCTTGATGGACCCTTGGTCTGACCCAGTATGGCATGTTCTTATGGTGGTGGAAAACCATCCTAGCACTGGGTTTGAGAGTTCACCACAGGAACATGGAGGTTTTGGAGACTTTTTATGTTGAAAGTGGCTTTAATAATGGTCTGACCGAACAAGTTGGGGGTGAAATTTTTGAAGATTGTGTCTCTTGTCTGATTTGTGGTAAGAGAGCCCATGAAAGGGGGCCTTGTGCTAGGAAGTAGAGTGGGAAAACAGTAGTCACTGAAGAATCTGCACCAGTAAGTAGCGTGGGTATATGAGAGGAAACAAAGGGAGATCTGACAGAATTATTCCCCATTGTTAGTCAACCTAGGGATAGTAACAGGAGAGACTATAGAAAGTGAAGGGGGGTGGGGGAGCTTGGATTTAAAAAAGCAAAAGGCAGACTGTTTGCTGCTGGCTTAGAGGAAAAGAGAATATTCTCTGTCATACAGAATTTAACTATAGGGCAAGGATTTAGAGAGAGGAAAACGTAAGGATGAGGTCTCTGGAAAGAATCTCCCCAGTCCATTGAAGAAAAAAGCAAGGCTGGAGTTTCAACCAGAGGAGGTTCTGAGCCAGCTGCAATCTGAAAGGAAACAGCAGGGGGCAGTTAACTCAATTTCTGATAGATTTCCCTAACCCGTATAAGGTAGTCTCTGAAAATGTGACAGGAGAGTGGAAGAAAGATGCAGGAATTTCAAGGTAAACTTCAGAACAGCAAAAAGAGCTAGTCAGCTTACTGAAGAACTAGAAGGAATGAGGGCCAGGAAAGATGAAGAACCTGCGGCAGAACAGTGCGTTAAACAGGTGCACGATAGCAGAAGTACAAAGTCTGGAAGCAGAGAAGGCTTCCTACACTAGAGCTGAGGAGCAGGGAAAAACCTGAAGCTAGAACTAAAATAGTGAGCAAGCTAAGATTTTGTTTGCAGAAGAAGTTGCTCAATTAAAGGAAGAGGTTTGGCAGCTAGAAAAGCAGGCTATCGAAGTAGAACTAGAGAACCCATTCCCCAAAGTCCAGGCTGCTCAGAGAACTAAATGGCTACAGCTAATGGCGGAAATGCATGAGATTGCAGCAGAGGTGTCTCAAGTAGAGAGTGAATGGAAGCAACTAATCAGAGAGAATGCTATATTAAGGAAGGAACGGGGAAAGACCACCAGTCTACCAGAATTAGGTCAAGGAAGGGCTTAGGAGTCGCTTGACTGGTGCTTTGCCCTTGAGAGGGACAAAGGTGCTAAAGACAGAGAAAAGCCTGTGGATTGTATGACATAGCCTGGAGGAGAACCAGTGAACCCATCGCTGGAACAAGTGGCAGAAGAAAAGTTTGACTTACAAAGACAGGCACAGCTGTCTCCCAGAAAAGAGAATGAGTCAGCTGACTGAACCTGCAGTGACTGTGACAAAAAGGGGGGGGGGAGTGTGCTCAGGGGGATGTTTTTCACATTGCTCTTGAAAAGGCAGAGTGCCCAGACCTAACCACTGCAGAAGGAGGCGCTGCAGATTGAGGCAGCAGATGCCGTGCAAACAGACCAACTGAAGTCTGAGACTAATTTATAGCGCGAGTGGAGGATTAGCCACCACAGGAATACTGAAGAGAAGTCCAGAGTCCTGCTGGAGGAGAATTGGAACCTAGAGCTGAAAATGGACTTATGATAGATTGTGGGTAGACACTGGTTAAAGGGCAAAGTGTGGTTGAACTAATTAGAGGTGGGTTAAGGGTGACCTTATGAAGAGAGGAGAGCTTGATCCTGTAGCTGCTACCTGGCAAGAGGCCGGAAGGAGGGTATTGGGGAGTCGAGTTACTTCTCTGGATGGGATTCAGGGTGAACAGAGCACTCGCCCCAGTAGGTTCAAGCTGAGAGGGGAGGGTATGTGAAGGATACTACCCCTCCTTAATCTATGAGGAACCAGGTCCATCTTATCCCATTATGTCCCAGTGTCCTACTTAGAGGACAGCTTCTTAAAAAATTTGGGACATAATGGGTTAAATCCCCACATAGGGAGAGCGTTCTTTGGGTGGAACCCTGCTGGGGACAATAAGAGTTAGAACTCAGCTGGGATCAAGAGGTCCCCATGTTTCCAGGAGAGGGCAAGTAAGAAAAGGGAAGTGATAATCCCCTTGTACAGGTCCTTGGTGAGGCCTCGCCTGGAGTACTGTGTTCAGTTCTGGAGACTGTATCTCAAAGGAGACAGAGAAGTGTAACGAAAATGGTGGGGGGTCTCCATCGAATGACTTATGAGAGGTTGAAGAACCTAAATATGTACACCCTGGAGGAGAGGGGGAGCAAGGGTGATATGATACAGACCTTCAGATACTTGAAAGGTTTTAATGATCCATGGTTGTCGTCAAACCTTTTCCATTGGAAACAATTTAGTAGACCTAGGGGCCACGATTTGAAACTCCAGGGAGGAAGACTCAGAACCAATGTCAGGAAATATTTCTTCACGGAGAGGGTGGTGGATGCCTGGAATGCCCTTCCGGAGGAAGTGGTGAAGATTAAAACTGTGAAGAATTTCAAAGGGGCATGTGATAAACACTGTGGATCCCTAAAAGGCTGGAGGATGGGAATAAATAAAGCTAAACTGGCACGGAGTGGCAGTTACTATGTTACTATGAATACATTACTGACCTAACTAGAAGTAATCCTGCTGGAGCTAAGCAATGTCACTAGAAGGTAGTTCCTATATAAAATCCTGTCCTGACTAAACCTGTGAGTGCTGCCACTAGAAGGTAGTCACTCTACTTTGATTGCTGAAAAGTGTGAATAAAGCTTTAATCTGTTAAAAGGCTGGGGTTTCTGCATCCAGTTTAAAGTTGCTCAGTCATCCTCACACCTCCTTAACTGGTTTGTTTCTTTTTTCTTTTCTTTGCATGACAATGACAGAAACAACATATCCATGAGAAATATTGCATAAAAGATCAGAAAGCAATTTGTCACCAAATAATATGGGATTCTCCAGAGCACATGGTTCAATGAGTATGTGTTATACATAGCGTGACAGCTGCTGTTCATTTACCAACACATTTTATTTAGAATAGAAACTTACCCTTTCACTGTCTCCCCTTAAGTCTATCCAGCCTATGTATTCTAACATCCAGACATCACATTCATAAACCCTCCCCTGGCAACAGATATTTAATTTACCAATTGTCTGTATAACCCAAACTGAATAATTGCTTTTTATTTTCTAGTAAGCATGAGAAATTCTCCAGCCTGTCTTATAGTCTTCAGATACCTTTTTCAGCTATTATTTTTAAGTCCAGTCTTTCTAATTGCAACAAATATACCTTCTAGCCTCACAGGGATCTCTAGGTTCCTTATTTTTGGCAAAAAGTGATTTATAAGGATCCAACTCCCCGCCCCTTGAGAAATATCTCTAGGGCAATACAACTGCCCGAAGAACAAGTTTATGAAGAGGGATAGGAATTTTCCCTTCAACAAGATAAAATCATATTAACTAAAACACTTGGGACATCATATTTGTACTTTTCCACAATCCACTACCATAGGAACTGTAACTGAAAAGCAACATTATTTCCTCTTTATCCAGCCAAGACTAGTCCAGTTAGAAAAAGTGGGTTGTGCTTGCTGACGAGCAGATGGAAATAGGGGTTCACTGATGACATCCTCATTTATAACTCCATACCGACATCATCCTGCAAGTATTCTCTGTCTCCAGCAGATGGTGGACTTGCATACTGTTCTTCAGATGTAGGCTCTTGACTGCTTCATATGGGAGTTGAAGAAACCCCACCAAATTTAGTGGTGGGGTTTCTTCAACTCCCATATGAAGCAGTCAAGAGCCTACATCTGAAGAACAGTATGCAAGTCCACCATCTGCTGGAGACAGAGAATACTTGCAGGATGATGTCGGTATGGAGTTATAAATGAGGATGTCATCAGTGAACCCCTATTTCCATCTGCTCGTCAGCAAGCACAACCCACTTTTTCTAACTGGACTAGTCTTGGCTGGATAAAGAGGAAATAATGTTGCTTTTCAGTTACAGTTCCTATGGTAGTGGATTGTGGAAAAGTACAAATATGATGTCCCAAGTGTTTTAGTTAATATGATTTTATCTTGTTGAAGGGAAAATTCCTATCCCTCTTCATAAACTTGTTCTTCGGGCAGTTGTATTGCCCTAGAGATATTTCTCAAGGGGCGGGGAGTTGGATCCTTATAAATCACTTTTTGCCAAAAATAAGGAACCTAGAGATCCCTGTGAGGCTAGAAGGTATATTTTCTGTATGGGCTACTATTACCAGATCTCAGTTTGCTTTGCTTTAGAGGAAGGTTATCTTAACAGATATGGCCAACTTCAGTATATTCCCCAGAACCTTTTTTTTTTGGCCACTTACAGATAAGACACTATCAGGCCAATACAATTTCCAGGTGAGAAGCTTGAGCACCCATCCACCTTTCCCAGGCATGCGATGCAGTAGGCTAATGAGCTGCTGCGTTAAAAAGGAGGCACTCGGGGAAATTATGCATCCCTAGCACCTTCTCTGCACCATTGGGTGCCCAGGAGAAATGGCTGAGGGTCTGTTTTCCTAACCTAATCGTTGTCAAGCCTTTTTTTTTTTTTTTTTCCACGTTGCTGTTTGTGGTTCCTCTGACTTAATATCACCATGATATTAAGTCTGAGGAAACACAGAAAAGCAGTATTTTCAGCTTTACTGTTAAGTCTTGAAGTCTCAAAAGTTTAACACCAGCTCCAGGAACCACAGAAAAGCAGTCTTTGGACTTTTTTGTGGGGGTTTTTTTTTTTTTTCCCCCCCCAGATGGCTCAGAGCGCGTAAAGACTTAATACCAGCGCTGGGGCTAATGTTAAGTTTTCCACGTTAAAAGATTTATTTATTTATTTAACATCTTTAAACAGGGTAGCGTAACTGGGAGGGGGGATAACTTGAGAACAGCATGGAAGGAATAGTTAAAACAACAAGAGGTAACTCAGAGACTTAAGTAGAGACTTAATGTATAGTATCTCGGGGCAGCAGTCTAGGGGGAGGCGGGTAAACAAGGTTCTATTCTGGGTAGGCACGTCTGAATAACCAGGTTTTCAGTTTCTTCTTAAACTTAATGGAGCATGGTTCAAGGCGCAGGATGGGGGGGAAGAGCATTCCATAGAGACGGGCCAGCAATTGATAGGGCTCGGTCCCGTGTGGAAGAGAGGCGGGCAGTATTAAGTGGGGGTACAATAAGAGTGCCTTTATTGGATGTTCTGATAGGCCTTGAAGATTGGTATGGGGTAAAAGGCGGGTCGAGCCAGTTTGAGTTATAGACATGGAGGGATTTGTGTACAAAGGTCAGCATTTTGTAGTGGATGTGGGAGAGGATCAGGAGCCAGTGTAGCTCTTTGAGGATGGGGGTGATGTGATCACCCTTGCGAGTATTTGTGAGTAATCGTGCTGTTGCGTTTTGCAGCATCTGTAATGGCTTTATTGTAGTGTAAGGGAGCCCAAGGAGGAGTGCGTTACAGTAGTCTAGTTTGGTGGGAATAGTAGCTTGTATCACTGCGGAAATCTTGTGGGTGTAGTAAGGGTTTCAGTTTCTTTAAGACATTAAGTTTGAAAAAGCAGTCTTTGAGAATGGAGCTAACATATCTCTTCATGTTTAATTGTTGATCGAAGATGACTCCGAGATTTCTAACGGATGAGTGGGATGTGGCTATGCCGAGCTTTGGGTCGTTTGAAAGTGCGTGGGGGGGAAGGAGAGTGGGAGGAGATAAGCAAGAGTTCGGTTTTATTGGTATTGAGTGCCAGATAAAGGTTGGTTAGCAGGCTGTTGATGGATGCCAAGCAGCTTTCCCAGTGGTTTAGGGCATCAGATCGAGTTGTGGATTGGTATAATGATCTGAACATCGTCGGCATAAAGGAAGAACTTTAGTTTGAGATCAGTGAGGAGATGGCCTACCGGAGTAAGGTAGAGGTTGAAAAGGGTGGAGGAGAGTGATGAGCCCTGTGGGACTCCCTGTAGCAAGGGGTGAGAGGCAGATATGGAGTCTCCTATTTTAACAGAGATTTTTCTTTTTGATAAGTAGGACTTGAACCAGGCTAGAGCAAGGCCAGAGATGCCTATGCTTTCTAGGTGGGCGAGGAGGAGGTCAAAGGCTGAGTATATGTCTAAGAGGGCAAGAATGTAGCTGTGACCTTGGCCCATGCCTCTGAGAAGGTGGTCGGAAAGGGCGAGGAGTAGTGATTCTGTGTTAAGATGCTTGCGAAAGCCGAACTGAGATGCATGGAGGATCTCGTGGTTTTCAAGATATTCCATGAGTTGAGAATTAACAACCCTTTCCAAAAGCTTGACTATGAGAGGGAGGTTGGAGATGGGGCGGAAGTTGGACGGATCTTTTGGGTCTAGAGTGGGCTTCTTTAAGAGGGGTTTGACTACAGCATGCTTGAGTGAGTCCGGGACAGAGCCGTGTGAGAGGGAGCAGTTAATGTCAGCTAAAGCATTGGCAATGGTTTTGGGGACTGCTAGGAGGGCTTTGGGGGGAATAGTGTCACTAGGGTGGGAGGCAGGCTTAAGTTTGGTTTTTTTTTTTTTTTTTTTTGAGGATGTTTTCAATTTCTTTGGATGAAGTGAGGTCAAGAGCATCCATTGAGGGGTGGGAGGAAGCAGGAGGGAGGGGGAGAATCTAGAGAAGGAGGGTGGCGATTTTTACTCTGGAAGCAAGTGGCGAGTTCCTCACATTTTGGAGGTTGCATCAGAGATAGAGGTGGTGGATGGGATAGATTTGGTAAGACCAGAAACAAAGGAAAAGAGTACTTTGGGTTTGAATCTATATTCATGTATTTTCTTTGCATAGTAATCTCATTTGTGTTTTAAGGTAGTGAGTCTATATAGTTGTGTAGCGCTGTTTTGAAACTGGCGGACTGTTGTGGGGTTGGGTCCTTGCGCCATTTACGCTCTCTTTGTCTGAGGATACTTTTAAGGGACTTGAGCTCCAAGGTGTACCAAGGCTTTGTTGGTTTGGATGTGGGGTTAATGACCCGCCTGGAGAGGGGGCAGAGATTATTGGCTATATCACCAGTGATGATGTTCCAAGCGGCTAATGCTGCTTCAGGATCGGAGCAGACTAGATTGGGTAGGGAGGCCGTGAGGGCGGCAAATAGATATTCACTGGGACAGGACTTCCTAGATATTATGGTGGTGCTGTGGGTGGTGTGATGTGGTAAGGGGGCGTTGGTGGATAGAGAGCCTTCAATGAGGTAGTGGTCGGACCAGGGGACCGGAATGCAGTTAGGAGTGGAGGAAGCAAGGAGACCAGAGTTGATTAACATTAGGTCCAGCATGTGTCTTGCCTTGTGAATGGGGGAGGTTATGATCTGGTCAAAGCCTAAGACTTTGAGGGATTTAATGAATGAATCGCATGAAGGGGAGGGAACTGGGGCATCAACATGGAGGTTGAAGTCTCCAAGGATTATAGAGGGAGTGTCTGAGTTGATCCATTCAACGATTAATTCAATTAAGGGAGATGGGTCGGATTCTAGGAAAGCAGGGGGGGGCATAGACCAGACAGATTTGTAGTTCGGCAGACCTAAAGAGGCCTATTTCAAGTTTAGGTGGGGTGACTGTGTGTATGGTTTTGAGGTTGAGGTGCTTCTTGGCTGCGAGGAGTAGGCCTTTTCCTCCTCTTTTTTTTGGGCCTGGGGATAGAGAATATCTCGTAGGATGAGGTGGGGAGTTGGTTGATAAGTACAACATCTGTGTCTTTGAGCCACGTCTCGGTGACTGCACAGATGTCTGGTTTGTGATCGGTTAACAGGTTGGTGAGGAGAAGAGTCTTTTTAGATAGGGATTGTGCGTTGAATAGTATTATTGACAGTGGTGAGGCCTAAGAATTGTGTCAGGGGAGATGTGAGGATGGGGATTAGGGATTTATGCAAGATGGGGGGGGGGGGGGGTAGTGTGCACGAGAGGGCGGTGGTCTGGAGAGGGGGTTGTGGATGCGAGGGATAAGGTAAGAAGCCATTTGTGAGGCGAGAGGTAGATGGGGAGGAAATGGGGACGGTCGTAGGTTGGGAAGAGGTGGGTGCCACGGGAGGACCTAAGAAAAGGTGTGGTGCTAAATACAAAGGTACGTAGTCATACAGAGTACCGGGAGGTAAAGGGGGTGACACTACGGGTGTACTTGTTATTGCTTCACAGGGGAGAGGAGATATGGAGGCAGATGTGAAGTCTTAGAGATGATTTCAAGTCACGGTGGAGTGTCCAGTGATAGTGACTTTTCATCGAAGCTAAAGTCCTGTAGGGTCTCAGGTGCGATACAAAGCGGTGCAACAAGGGGCAGGCCCCTTAGTTGCGCTCCTTTGGTGCGTGACGCCCAGGAGCATGGCCTGTTTTTCAGGCAAGTAGGAGGTCCCTCGCACTGAGGTCACTACCAGGGCGGAGACTCACGGTAGGCGGGACCAGTCTGTGCAGCGTTGATCGAGCCGGTGGGGGGGGGGGCCGCTTTCGAGCAGGGCACCCTGACACCGATGGGTCAATGCCGATGTGCATTAGCCCCATGGTGATTTATTTATTTGCATTGGGGGTAATAGCTGATAGCGCTCATCACATGTAAATACATGTAGAAGAGGCTATTAGCTCTGGTTTGGACATGGTAATCCCCTGATTGCATTGGGTGTTAGCCTAGGGCATCCAAGAGCTGGTTAGCCTGTGTACTAAGCTCAGCGCATAATATAGCATCAGCCTGAAAGTGAATCCACTAACTCAAGAGGACTCCATCCCTTTAATGTGGTAATTAAGAGGTTGAGCAATGTAAAAACATTGACAAGGAGAAAAAGAAAGGCTTTTATTATTCAAATTTCCTTTCGTCTTATTTAAAGACAAAAAAGAACCAGGCTAAGGTAAGACAGGCTATGATTTAATGGAAAGGGAAAAGTTAGTTTCAGCTTGTATTGAAAGCGGTTTTCTAAGGCTAGGATGTACTTTCTCAGTTTTGCCATATGCCAGCTCACATCTGAGTGCAGCCCTTGCTGCACATAATGTTCAACTTGCAAACTTGATGATAGAGTGTAAATCAAACAGAGCAAGTTTACAATCTCGATTTTTTACTAACCTGAACCTAGTGCAAAAGTATATTCTAAACTCACAGAAACATTCCCAGAGAGGGAACAGCTAATGGTTTCTTCTATTGTGTTTGTTTGGAATGTTGATATCTCCAGTCTATTATTTTGTCTAAAATAGACTATTGTAACTACTACCCCTAACTAATCAAGCTAGATATTTCACTTGGATGCAGCTCCATCACTGCTCTCTACATTAATGGTGGGGGTGGAAGGGGAATAGAACAAAGAGCTAAGAGAAACAGATAAGTATGAGAGAAAAAATGTGTGAGGCTTGCTGGGCAGACTGGATGGGCCATTCGGTCTTCTTCTGCCGTCATTTCTATGTTTCTATATGTAACGCACTCTTTCTTGGCATCCCTGCAATACATACTAAGCTGTTACAACTTTTGCAAAACGCCGCCGCTAGGATATTGTCAAACTTAAAAAAAAGAGACCATATCACTCCCACACTTATAGAACTACATTGGCTCCCAATACACTCACGAATTTCTTTACAAAGCACTCTCCATCATCCACAAAAGTCTGTAGAACACCAACCTCAACTGGATCAACCCCACCCACCCAGCCCTCCAAGGAACCCTTTGTGCCCAACCCATCAAATCTTTCAAACTCTCCTCCAGTATAAGCAGAGCTTTTTCTCTCGCCGGCCCCACATTATGGAACTCCCTACCCCATGATATACGCCTAGAGACATACACACCCAAGTTCAAAAAAAACTGAAAACCTGGCTCTTCCGGCAAGCCTACTCCTTGTCACCCCCCACTACATAGAATTCCTTTTTAATTTTTACTCTTCGATCTATGACTAAGAATGCCTTATCGATTTATGACTAAGAATGCCCGCTGATTTTTGTACTTTGTACTCTCCTATTTATGTATATAGTTGGTGGTATCCATTTACTGATTTGGAATACTACTTCGCCTAATCAGTATTCATACCCTCCCCCTGTTCAATGTATTCTTTTTGGTTACATGTAAGGGCTCTGCCCAAAAGTTTTTGTTTTTTGTGAACCGATGCGATGTGTCAACGGATTTCGGTATAAGAGACTTTAAATAAAATAAATAAATAAATAGAGAACTCAAGATGCTGCAGGTACTGTGCAGCTGCATTTATAAAGCCAAGGACCCTCTTTAGTCCTGGGGGAGTTCTGCGCTACTGCGGAGAGCAGAATTTGCACAGAATTCCCCCCCTCCCCCCACGCAGAATTTAGCAGAGGAGACCTCGGCATGCCGTGAACAGAGCGCGTGTTGCGGGATACACTCCTCTCGCGGCGAAGAAGGAAGGCCCCTGTGTGCCACGAACGGAGTGTGCTCCGCTCGCAGCGAAGATGGAAGGCCCCGGTGAGAGAGTGTGTGTGTGAGTGAGAGAGCAGGAGTGTGTGAGAGCATGGGAGGTAAGAGAGCAAAGGGGGGGAATGCTTGAGTGTGGGTTTCAGAGAGGGAGCCTATATGAGGAGATTGAAGGAGTGTGTATGTGTGTGAGACTGGGAGCTCGTGTGTATGAAAAGAGGGATATGTGTGTGTCTATGCGAGAGTGAGGGAGCCTGTATGAGGGTGTGTGTGTGTATTAGAGGGAGCATGTGTGTGTGAGAGAGGGAGGGACAGAGGGAGCCTGTGTGAGAGGCAGTACTGAGAACGGGGTCAAATTCTGGGACTGGCAATAGTGGAAAGGGTTGAGCCTAGAGATGGAGGGGAAAAATACTGGCAGGTGGAGGAGTTGGGGCCTGAGAGGGCAAAGTGGGCAAGGGAGTAGGGAGAGCAAGTGGAAGGGACACTTACAGTGAATTTCTAGGGAAATTCTGCTCAAAATATTTAAAATTCTGCATCTTTAGGAGCTACCACCCAGGAAAAAGATCTAGGCATCATAGTGGATAATACTTTAAAATCGTCGGCTCAGTGTGCTGCAGCAGTCAAAAAAGCAAACAATGTTAGGAATTATTAGGAAGGGAATGGTTGATAGAACAGAAAATGTCATAATGCCTCCTTATCGCTCCATGGTGAGACCACACCTTGAATACTGTGTACAATGCTGGTCGCCGCATCTCAAAAAAGATATAGTTGTGATGGAGAAAGTACAGAGAAGGGCAACCAAAATGAAAAAGGGGATGGAACAGCTTCCCTATGAGGAAAGGCTGAAGAGGTTAGAGCTGTTCAGCTTGGAGAAGAGACGGCTGAGGGGGGGGGGATATGATAGAGGTCTTGAACAAGTAGATGTGACGCGATAATTTTCACTTTCGAGTAATAGAAGGACTAGGGGACATTCCATGAAGTTAGCAAGTAGCACATTTAAGACTAATTGGAGAAACTTCATTTTCACTCAACGCACAATAAAGCTCTGGAATTTGTTGCCAGAGGATGTGGTTAGTGCAGTTAGTGTAGCTGGGTTCAAAAAAGGTTTGGATAAGTTCTTGGAGGAGAAGTCCATTAATGGCTATTAATCAATTTTAATTAGGGAATAGCCACTGCTATTAATTGCATCAGTAGCATGGGATCTTCTTAGTGTTTGGGTAATTGCCAGGTTCTTGTGGCCTGGTTTTGGCCTCTGTTGGAAACAGGATGCTGGGCTTGATGGACCCTTGGTCTGACCCAGCATGGCAAGTTCTTATGTTCTTAACATTTTTCCGTATTAATTTAAAATGTAATTTCCTACCGTGTAGCAGATGGACTCAGGACCAATGAGTATAGTGTACTCCTGATAGCAATTGGAGACAGATCAGATTTCAATCTGACGTCAGCCCTAGTACATTTTACCCCTGCAGGAAGTGCAGCTCTTAAGTATTTTCAGTCTCTATAGCAGTTTGGGACTCTATGCACGCTAGCACAGCGTTAGAGTAATTTAGCAAAGAAAACCAAAACAAGAAGAAATCTTACCTCTACAGACTAGCCCCGCTCTCCTGCGGTGACACCCATTGGGTCACTCCCCCAGTTGAGAATTCCCGAGGTGATTTCCACGATCCCTCGGAGGTAAGCCTCAGTCCGGCGGCAGACCCTCGGCGGGGACCTAGCCCCTGACATCGGGTGAGGCTGAGAGGCAGCGGGTGCAACTTCAAGCGCAGCAGTGAAGGTATTTTCCCCCTCCCCCCCCCCCCCCCCCCCCCCCCCCACACAATCGGAGACCCCCCGGGAACGAGACCGGGAAATACCGAGACAAGGTAAGGTAGAAATCTATTTAAAAGTCTCCGTTCTCCGAAGCTCGAAGTCGCACAGGTTGCCAGCTGGGACCAGTGCCACCGGGTTGATCTGCCCTAGCAGGGCTAGACCCCGGTCAGATCAGAGGGTCCTCCCACGTGGAGACCCTCTGAGGTGGTCGCCGTCACTATTTTGATCTGTTCGCCGCCCCGATCCGTGCGCACAGAGGCAAGCTGAGCGCATGTCGCGTGCCCAAGTACCGTGAGCACAAGCGACGCGCATAGCCACGCGCTTACTGTGCCGGGCGCACAACTTCGACGCACCGGAGCGCATAACTAAGCCACCCGGGCCCTGTATTTTACGCGCACAAGCCATGGCACCACCAGAAAAGAAGCTCAAGGCTCAGGGCCTCTGCACAGCATGAGGAGGCCATGGCCCTGGTTACAGTGCGAGGAGGATCTGGGGGTTCCAGCCCGTGGCCATCCCCAGCCGGTACTGGGTTCCAGCTTCTCCAACAGTATGCCAGACCTAGCGTCTCCCAGCGGGACCCTCCCTCAAACGGGGCTCCCCAGGGACACAGCACCCCTTAATTTAGACCCAGCATCTATTTCCTGGGTGGAATTCTTCAAAGGTCTGCGTACTTTCGTCCACATGCAACTGGGGCCTCCGATAATATGGCCACAACCTCTGCCAGAGGACCTCAACATCCCGGGACCCTCTATGCCCAAGGAAGTGATTCCAACGCCCAGAAGCCCCACCTTCGGGGACACGGACAACTCAAATGAGGAATCATAACCACTGGAGGAAGGGGAGCTCTCTCCGGGGACAGAGCCCCATCGAACCTTGAGGCGCTTCTTCATCAAGGACGAGCTTCCAGACCTGGTCACACATAGCTTGAAAGAGCTCGCTATCCTGGGCACAAGTACTTCGGGGGAACCTAAGACTAATCCCCTCCTAGTGGGACTCCGTCAGACCTCCCGTCATTTCCCACTACTACAAGCCACCCAGCAACTAATTGACATGGAATGGAATGCCCCGGAGACTACGATCAAAGGGGGGGCATGCCCTGGCAGCCATGTACCCTCTGGACCCAGCTGCCAAACATCTCCTGGCATGTCCAAAAGTGGATGCCATGGTCTGCGTGGTCTTAAAGTGCACTACTATCCCAGTTGAGGGAGCAGCAGCACTCAAGGATGCTCAAGACAGACGTCTGGAATCCATCCTCAGTCTTTTGACGTCTCCACTATGTCTCTACAGATCGCGGCCTGCTGTGCCGTGGTGACACGCGCCTGCTTATCACAGACCAGGAACAACACTCCTGGGGAAGCCCTGGAACCAGCAGTATCATTCCTCACGGATGCTGCCTCTGATCTGGTGTGCACCGCGGCTAGAGGAGTGTCATCAGCAGTGGCAGCAAGGAGACAACTCTGGCTCCGAAACTGGTTGGCTGATGCATTTTCCAAAACAAGACTCACAAGGATGCCCTTCAATGGGACCCTTCTGTTTGGAAGCGAACTAGAGAAACTAGCCAACAAATGGGGTGAATCCCCACTACCGCGGCTACCGGAGGACAGGAATAGGAGAAACCAGCGACCCTTCCCCCGAACTTCAAGGGGCAGAGGATCACAGAGCTTCAACTCATACAGAAGCACACATCAAGCAGCTCGCCCCGCAGGCAGGAGCCAGTCCTTTCGGAACAAGCACAACAAAAGAGGAGCCGGCTCGGGTCCAGGCCCCAGCCGACCCGTCCAAAGGAAGAAGCCATAGGGGGCAAACTTGCCCTATTCTACCAAAGATGGGTCGAGAGAACTTCGGACAAGTGGGTCCTAGCCATCATTTATTTATTTATTTTATTTAAATTCTTTTAATATACCATAGAAACATAGAAACATAGAAATGACGGCAGAAGAAGACCAACCGGTCCATCCAGTCTGCCCAGCAAGCTTCACACATTTGTTCTCATACTTAACTGTTTCTCTTGGCTCTTAGTAACCTTATGTTCTAATTCCCTTTTCACCCCCACCATTAATGTAGAGAGCAGTGCTGGAGCTGCTTCCAAGTGAAATATTAAGTTTGATTAGTTGGGTAAGCGGCAGCATAGCTCTCTGCCATGAAGCAGAGGGCAATGCTGGAAATGTGTGAAGTATCAGTTTTTCTTTTCCCCTGTCATTGAAGCAAGGAGTCATGCCGGACATGCACCGAAAGTGAAGAATGCCTTGAAAGTCACATTAACTATCATCAAATATTGAAAAGCCTAATAATTGGTAATACCTATAAGCCCATGAACCCATCCCTGTTTTTTTTTCTTTTTTTTCTTTTCTTTTTTTAATTGGGAGATGGATGCCCTTCATCCTTCTACTCTGTGAAGGTGGACACCTACCACCGGCCACTGGCATCCCGCTCCGTTAATGCCTCTGTGGCTACTGCCGCTCCATGCAGTGTTTTACTACCTGCTCTTTATATGCGTCCTCTAGAACTGATGGATCCCATCCCTGGGTTTTTTTATTATTGATTTAATTGGGAGATGACAGCCCTCCATCCTTCCGCTCCGTGAAGGTGGACACCTACCACTGGCCACTGGCATCCCGCTCCGTGAATGCCTCTGTGGCTACTGCCGCTCTGTGCAGTATTTTACTACCTGCTCTTTATATGGACACCTACCACTGGCCACTGGCATCCCGCTCCGTGAATGCCTCTGTGGCTACTGCCGCTCCGTGCAGTATTTTACTACCTGCTCTTTATATGTGTCCTCTAGACCTGATGGATCCCATCCCTGTTTTGTTTTTTGTTTTTGTTTTTGATTTAATTGGGAGATGACAGCCCTACATCCTTCCGCTCCATGAAGGTGGACACCTACCACTGGCCACTGGCATCCCGCTCCGTGAATGCCTCTGTGGCTACTGCCGCTCCGTGCAGTATTTTACTACCTGCTCTTTATATGCGTCCTCTGGACCTGATGGATCCACAATATTTATCCCATGCCCCTTTGAAGTGCTTCACAGTTTTGGACTTCACCACTTCCTCCGGAAGGGCATTCCAGGCATCCACCACTCTCTCCGTGAAGAAATTCTTCCTGACATTGGTTCTTAGTCTTCCTCCTTGGAGCCTCAGCTCGTGACCTCTGGTTCTGCTGATTTTTTTCTGTTGGAAAAGGTTTGTCATTGTCTTTGGATCGTTAAAGTTTTTCAAGTATCTGAAAGTTTGAATCATATCACCCCTGCTCCTCCTTTCCTCCAGGGTGTACATATTTAGATTCTTCAATCTCTCCTCGTATGTCAACCGATGAAGACCCTCCACCTTCCTGGTCGCCCTTCTCTGTACCGCCTCCAACTTGTCCTTGTCTCTTTGTAGATACGGTCTCCAGAACTGAACACAGTACTCCAGGTGAGGCCTCACCAAGGACCTGTACAAGGGGATTATCACTTCCCTTTTCTTACTCGATATTCCTCTCTCTATGCATCCCAGCATTCTTCTGGCTTTTGCAATCGCCTTGTCGCATTGTTTCGCCGACTTCATATCATTAGACACTATCACCCCAAGGTCTCTCTCCTGCTCCGTGCACATCAGCCTTTCCCCCCCCATCGAATACAGTTCATTCGGATTTCCACTCCCCAATGCATGACTTTGCACTTCTTGGCATTGAATTTCAGCTGCCATATCTTCGACCACTCTTCCAGCTTCCTTAAATCCCGTCTCATTCTCTCCACTCCTTCCGGCGTGTCCACTCTGTTGCAGATCTTAGTGTCGTCCGCAAAAAGACAAACCTTACCTTCTATCCCGTCCGCAATGTCGCTCACAAAGATATTGAACAGGACCGGTCCCAACACCGATCCTTGCGGTACACCACTTAAAACCGCTCTCTCTTCAGAGAAAGTTCCATTTACCATCACGCATTGTCTTCTGTCCGTCAACCAGTTTGCAATCCAGGTCACCACTTCGGCACTCACTCCCAAGCTTTTTGTTTTATTCACCAGTCTCCTGTGCGGAACCGTATCAAAATACCGATGCTCAAGACCAGGTCTTATCGTACCGGTTTACAGTAAACTAGGGGGAACCAGTTAACAGAGCAAACAAAAACAAAAGTTACATTATAACAGGGAATGTAGAACTAGGCTGTTAGAGAAAAAATAGGTTAAACAAATTCTAACAAATTTGAGAGGGATATTACCTGGATTTCCACCACCTCCCTTCGGACAAATTTGTGGAATCCCCCTGCCACGACCCTTCCAAGAGGATGGCAGTGGAAGCTATACTAACCAGGTTGCTAGTCTTATTTATTTATTTTTAGCTTTTATATACCAGTCTTCTTGCATTGGATACAAATCAAACCGGTTTATTTATTTATTTATTTATTTGTATTTTTCTATACCGGCATTCACGGAGTTCGTATCATGTCGGTTTACATAAAACAAGGGGTGAGAAATACATTATAACGTAAATAACTAATAACATAAGAGTATACATTAAAAGGTAAAACAAGTGCATGGAAGAAAAAAGTTACAATAAAACGGGGTCATTCTAACTGGGATTAGAGTTAGAGGAAAGATAAACAGTTTAACGAGAAGTAAAACATTGTAATGATTGGTAGATAGAGACTGTTTCAGTTTAATAGGAAATGATCAGTAATGCTGCATTTGATGGTAGAGAATCTTTAAGGGTCCGGAAATGCTTTCATGAACAGCCATGTTTTCAGTCTTTTCCTGAAGGTTTGAAGACATGGTTCCTGTCTTAGTTCTAGGGGGATGGAGTTCCACAGTGGGGGACCTGCTGTGGAGAAGGCCCGATCTCTCAATGTTATATGTTGGGTGGTATTGTTGTGTGGTACCTGTAGATATTCTCTATATGCTTCCCTGATGGGTCTGTTGGAGGAGTGTTTTTTAAGAGCTATTTGTAAATGGAGTGGAGCCAGTCCATGAATATTCTTGTAGATTGTGGTGAGGAATTTATGAATTATTCTGTAGTGGATTGGTAACCAGTGTAGGTCTTTAAGGACTGGTGTAATGTGATCTCTTCTTCTTTTGTTTGTTAGAATTCTTGCTGCGGTGTTCTGTATCATTTGGAGCGGTTTAGTATGAGATGATGGGATGCCTAGTAGGATGGAGTTGCAGTAATCAATTTTCGCAAATATTATTGCTTGGAGCACTGTTCTATAATCATGGAAGTGAAATAGGGGTTTTATTCTTTTTAATACGTGCAGTTTGTGGAAGCAGTCTTTGGTTGTTTGGTTGATAAACTATTTCAAATTTAGTCTGTCTATGGAGACTCCTAAATCTCTTACTTTTGAGGTTTGCAAGTTGGCTGGCAGATTTGTAGTGATTTTGCAGTTATCTGGAGAGATTAGAATGAATTCACTTTTTGATTGGTTTAGGATTAGATTTAAGCTGGATAAGAGCTCGTTAATTTCTTGAAAGCAATTTTCCCAAAGTTCTAGCGCTTTAGTGATGGATTCTTTGATAGGGATCACAATCTGGACGTCGTCGGCAAATATGAAGTGTTTTAGGTTCAATTTGTTTAGCAGTTGGCAAAGCGGGAGAAGGTATAAGTTGAAAAGTGTTGGTGAGAGAGAGGAACCCTGAGGAACTCCTTGTGATGATGGGTATCTGGGGGATTCTTTGTTGTGAATTTTAACTTTGAAACCTCTGTTTTCTAGGAATGTTTTGAACCATGTTAGTGCTGATCCTGCAATACCGATGTTCGCTAGTTGATTTAGTAATATGGCATGGTTCACAGTATCGAACGCTGCCGATAGATCCAATAAGATCAGTAGGAAGGCCTGTCCTTTATCGAGGCCCAAAATAATGTAGTCAGTCAGTGAGATGAGAAGGGATTCGGTGCTTGAGGCTTTTCTAAAACCGAATTGAGTGGGGAAGAGAATTTTGTGTTCTTCTATGTAATCTGCTAGTTGTGTGTTAACTAGTTTCTCCATCACCTTGGCAATGAAAGGCAGATTTGAGATTGGACGGAAGTTGTTAGGATCTTTGGGGTCCAAGTTAGGCTTCTTAAGTAGCGGTTTGATGGATGCTATTTTGAGGTCGTCTGGGTAGAAACCCTGGATGAATGAGCAGTTTATAATGTCTGCTAGGGTTTTGGTTATGGTGTCCGGGATTAGCAGTAGTAATTTAGACGGAATCTGGTCTAGTGGATGCGATGAGGGTTTCATTTTCTTAAGAAGTGTTTGGATCTCTGAGGAGGAGGTGAGTTCAAGAGATTGGAGGGAGATGTCTTTATTATGCAGAATGTAATTGCTGGTTGGTGTGCCGGTATTATGCTTTATTTGTGTAGTAGGTGGTGATTTTATTACTGAAGAAGAGTGCCAGCTCATCAGCTTTTGTTTGAGCTTGGTTAGGTGGTATGTCAGGAGGGTTTGCCTGAGTTAGATTGGAGACAAATGTGAATAGCGCTTTGGAATCGAATATAATGTTATGAATCTTGTGTGCATAGAAGTCCCTTTTTGTTTTTAAAGTGGAGCTCTTGTATGATTGGAGGGCGAGTTTGTATGTAGAGAGTGTGGAGGGGGAAGGGGCTTTACGCCATTTACTTTCTTTTTGGCGCAGGTCGAGTTTGAGGTTTTTAAGTTCATTTGTAAACCATGGCTGCCTTTTTGACGCACCTTGTTTGACTTTTTTTGTTATCCACGGACATAGTTTGTTTGCCACGGTTTCTGTTATGGAGGACCAGGAGTTAACGGCTGCATTGGGTGATGAGAAGTCCATGTGTGAAAGTTCCGTGATTAGATGATTGCTGAGTTCATCAGAGGCGCATACTTTTCTGTAGAGAAATGAGTGTTGTGGGGCGTGATTATTGTTCATTTGGGTCATTGAGAGGGTGGTGGAGATTAAAGAGTGGTCTGACCAGGGAACTTTTTTGTAAGTGGGATGTACTGAATGTGTTATACCTGAGTTCACAAAGATAAGGTCCAGTGTGTGACCTGCCTTGTGGGTAGGTTCATTGATTATTTGTTTGAATCCCATTGCCGACATGGCTGTAAGAATGGTTTCGCAGCTGGTTGAGAGTGTGGGGTTATCAACGTGCAAGTTGAAATCTCCTAGGATTATCGTTGGGAAGTCTGGTTTTAGATAAGATGCTAGGATTTCTAGGAAGGGTGATGGGTCCGTTTCTAGAAGTCCTGGAGGGGCATATATTAGAAGGATTTGTAGTGAGTCTGATTTGAAGAGACCTGTTTCTAATTTCGAGTCAGATTTGATTGGGTGATGAGTGAATCTAAGATCTTTCTTAGCTGCTAAGAGAATGCCCCCACCCCTTTTTTTCTGTCGTGGGATTGAGAAAAAGTCGTATGTCTGAGTAGGTAGTTGATTAATTAAAGCTATATCTGTAGATTTAAACCACGTTTCTGTTATAGCACATAAGTCCGGGTTTGTATCTAGGAGAAGATCATTTAAAATTAGTGATTTCTTGGATAGTGATTGAGCATTAAATAATATCAATGAGAACAGAGTGAATCCTAGAAGTTGTGTGATTGGAGTAGTCATGATGGGGATAAGTGATTTGTATGTGCGTTGATTGTAGATTGTTTGATTTTCCTGTGAGTAGCGTTCTGTGATGGAGAATCGGTATTGGGAGACCGTGGTACATTGTTTGCATTGTTAGGAGCGAAAGTGGTGTTAGATGGTATTAGCTGAGATGAATGCTGGAGAGGCTGGATGCTGGGGAGATGAATGCTGGAGAGGCTGGAAGAATGCTGGATTGGCCGGATGAATACTGGAGTGGTCGGATGAATGCTGGAGTGGCTGTATGAATGTTGGAGAGGTTGGTCGAAAGCTGGGGGGGCTGGATGAAAGCAGGAGTGGCTGGATGAAAGCAGGAGTGGCTGGATGGAAGCAGGAGTGGCTGGATGGAAGCAGGAGTGGCTGGATGGAAGCAGGAGTGGCTGGATGGAAGCAGGAGTGGCTGGATGGAAGCAGGAGTGGCTGGATGATAGCTGGAGGGGCAGGTATGTGTATGAGACCTGGAGAATGAGATCACTGGACGAAAGCTTGGGTGACGCTGATGTAGCGTGCTTTGGTTGTAGAGGCAGAGTAACGTGGCAGAGTCGTTTAGTGTAGTTGTTTCTGGTTATGCTCAGGAACACACGAAGGGGCACACAAAGGGGCAGGCCCCTTTGTCGTGCTCCTTCGGCGCGTGACGCCTATCAGGGTGGGATACAATGAACAGTAAGAACTTGCCGTTTACAATGAACAGTAAGAACTTGCCGGTGGGCTTTACAAAGAACAAGATACAACTAAGCAAAACTTTAAGTAACATAGTGTGCAACTTAAGTAACAATTTAAAACTTAAATAATAATTTAAACAAAACTTAAATAATAATTTAAACAGATTGAAATCACACAGCAAAACATTTATACAAGCGGTCGATTCAAGTACTTGGGCTAGGTTGAATAAAAGGGAGAGAGGAAAAGGATGTGGTACCAAGGGCTTGAATAGGACAGAGGGATTCTGTGGATCTCAAATGGGAAACGTGGGATTAGGGTGAGGAAGAGCGAGTTTGAGAGCGCATAGTGTCAAGTCAAACTTTTAAGGAGAATGGGCTGGGTGAGAAATAAGGTGAGAATGATTGGTTAATATGCAGGATAGTCTGATCTGCTTGACTCCATTCAGAAAGCAGGAGACATCCTAAGAAATCTAAGACATTTCTTAGAGGCTATAACACCGGTGCCCGCACAACAAATAAATACTGGGCATTATTCCATCTATTTTATCGTTCCCAAGAAAAGGAACATTCCGGCCCATCCTGGACCTCAAGTCTGTCAATGGCCACCTGAAGATTCCTCGCTTCCGCATGGAAACCCTACGCTCTGTAATAAGGGCGATACAACCGGGAGAGTTCCTTACATCCCTGGATCTGTCGGAAGCCTACCTACACTTTCCGATCCATCAACAGCATCAGCGTTTTCTAATCTTCACAATCTTGGACCGTTACTACTAGTTCCGGGCACTACCATTGTCTTGGTGAACGTCCGGGGTGCTGTGGCTAACCCATAGCCACAGCACCCCGGACGTTCACCAAGATCATGGTAGTAGTGGCTGCAACACTGAGGAAGGGTGAAATCCCCAGAGGAAAGCCACCAGGTGACCACCAGAGTCAAAACTCTACTGGAGAGTCTCAGGTGGGTGGTCAACACAAACAAGAGCTGTCTGCAGCCCTCCCAATCTCTAGAATACTTGGGAGTCTGGTTCGACACCAAACAAGACAGGGTCATCCTGACACCGACAAGGAGATAAAACTGATGACCCTGTTGAGCGAGCTTCGCCACACGGTATGGGACTACCTCCAAGTCCTCGGCCTCATGGCATCCACCCTGGAGGTAGTGCCATTGGCAAGAGCTCGCATGAGACCCCCTACAACGCTCACTATTATCACGATGGAATCCACTGTCCCAGAACTACACAGTACGTCTTTAGCTCCCGGACAAAGTTCGGACCCAAGTACGATGGTGGCTACAAGAAGGCCATCTGAGCCAGGGAGTAAGGCTATCCTCACCAACCTGGATCCTGCTCACCACTGATGCCAGCCTACGAGGAGGGGGAGCACACTGCCAGGAGCTAACCGCCCAGGGGCAATGGAACAAAGAAGAGTCAGGATGGAACATCAATCGCCTAGAAGCCCGGGCAGTCAGACTAGCCTGCCTACGGTTCGGTCACAGACTCTGACAAATCAGTCAGAGTAATGTCTGACAACGCCACAACAGCGGCATACATCAACTGTCAGGGAGGAACCAGAAGCCAACAGGTCTCTCTGGAAACAGACCCCCTAATGTCATGGGCAGAAGTGAACCTTCAAGAGATCTGGGCCGTCCACATTGTGGGGAAAGACAATGTCTCTGCAGATTACCTCAGCAGAGAAAGTCTAGACCCAGGAGAATGGAGGCTGTCGACCACAGCATTCCAATTGATAGTAAACTGTTGGGGAACACCAACTAAGGACCTCCTGGCAAACCGGTCCAACGCCCAAGTGCCCAGCTTCTTCAGCCGCAGGCGGGAACGTCAGTCCCAGGGTATCGATGCCCTGGTTCAGACCTGGCCACAGGAAACTATTATACGCCTTCCCACCGTGGCCCCTATTGGGTGCAATCATTCACAAGATAGAACACCACAGGGGACTAGTACTTCTAGTGGCCCTGGACTGGCCAAGAAGACCGTGGTACGCAGATATGCGAAGGTTGCTGACAGGGAACCCCCTCCTGGTACCTCCACACAGAGACCTGCTCCACGAGGACCCAGCTCTATTCTCTCTTATGGCCTGGCCATTGAGAGGACTCTCCTGAGGAAGAGTGGATACTAGGGGGCAGTTATTGACACCCTGCTCCAAGCATGCAAGTTCTCCACATCCCTAACATACATAAGGATTTGGAGAGTATTCGAAGCCTGGTGTGAGGACCACGACATCGTTCCATGCTCTGTCAAAATTCCTGCAGAATGGACTACAGAAGGGCTTGTCTCTCAACTCCAAGGTACAGGTGGCCGCATTGTCATGCTACGGAACCAAGAGCGAGAGAGGCAGCCTAGCCTCTCACCCGGATGTCTCCCGCTTTCTGAATGGAGTCAAGCAGATCAGACTACCCCTAAAGTGGCTGGTGCCTCTTTGGAACCTCAACCTGGTCCTAGATTTCTTAGCAGGAGCCTCCTTCAGACCACTTCGCAGCCTGTCTCTCCGACTATTAACATTGAAGACAGCCTTCCTGGTGGCAGTCTACTCTGCCCGGCATATCTCTGAGCTACAAGCACTGTCCTGCCAGGAGCCGTTCCTCAGACTCACCCCAGGAACTATCCAGTTACGCATGGTCTCGTCCTTCCTCCCCAAAGTGGTTTCTCACTTCCATCTCAACCAAACCATCTCGCTACCATCGCCAGATGAGCATAAGAATTCAGAAGAGTCTCACAGTCTACACCACCTCAATGTCTGCAGACTCCTAGTCCGATACCTGGAATGGTCAGAATCTGTACGAAAGACGGACCATCTATTTGTCCTTCACAGCGGGAAGAAGCAAGGGGGAACAGCCTCACGAGCAACCATAGCCCACTGGATTAAAGAAGTCATCAAGGCGGCCTACGTAGAAGCAGGCAAGTCACTGCCTTTACAAGTCAAGGCCCATTCCACTAGAGCCCAGGCAGTGTCCTGGGCGGATACCAAGATCTGTCGGGTGGCGACATGCTCCTCCATCCACACCACCTCCAGGTTTTACCGCCTGGATGTTCAGGCTCAAGAGGACATAGCATTTGCAAGGGCAGTACTAAGTGGGCCATGGGCAGCCTCCCACCCAGTTTGGGAGTAGCTTTTATACATCCCATTGGTCCTGAGTCCATCTGCTACACACTAGGAAATGGAGAAATTGCTTTCCTGATAATTTCATTTTCCTTACTGTAGACAGATGGATTCAGCATCCCACCCACGGCTGCCGTTATTCATGGAAAGTCTCGAGTGACATCCCCGAGAGCGAGTTATTTACGGGTAAACCATGCCTTTCTCCAACTAGGACACCCATCCTACTGGGTGTCGACGTTTCTCAGTTGAGGGCACTGGCGGTCTCCAGCTACAACCAGTTCAAATTAATCAAGTTATTCAAATTATTCAGTCATACATGTATCCACAATTGCTTTTCGAGGAGAATATTAAAGAGCTGCACTTCCTGCAGGGGTATATGTACTAGGGCTGACGTCAGCTTGAAATCTGATCCGTCTCCAACTGCTATCAGGAGTACACAATACACATTGGTCCTGAGTCCATCTGTCTACACTAAGGAAAACGAAATTATCAGGTAAGTAATTTCTCCATTACTTAGACTGTCATGTAAATTGTGTTATTTTGACCAATATAAAGTTTGCAGAATTCCCCCACGAGTACCTCTTAACTCTCAATGGGGTCGATGCAATAAAGTCGTGAAGAAAGTGAGCGCTGAACAGTCAGCGCCTGCTCTCTTAACACGTGCATGGCACCGCCATATTCACTCCACATTGGACGCGCGTTGAATATGCGCTAATCCCCTTATTGCATTACAGGTTTGATTAGCGCCTATTCTACCTGTGTCTGACTGCAGGTTAAGTGCGCTCGGCTCATCGCACCCGTATTGCATCAGCCCCAATGTGTTGGGACAAATTAACAAAAATGTCATAGCAATTACTGCCAGCATCCCTGCTTCTGGTCTTTTTTTTTCTCCCCCAGATATGTAAGAATCCTGAACAAAGGCTGCCAGCCTTTAAAGAAAAAGATCATTTCCTAGCGTGTAGCAGATGGACTCAGGACCAATGTGTATTGTGTACTCCTGATAGCAGTTGGAGACGGATCAGATTTCAATATGACGTCAGCCCCTAGTACATATACCCCTGCAGGAAGTGCAGCTCTCCAGTATTTTCCGTCTCCATAGCAGTTAGGGACTATCTGCACGCTCTCGCAGCGTTAGAACCAATTCAAGAAGAGAACCTAAATTTGAAGACTAAACCTACCTCTGAAGACGAGCCCCGCTCTCCTGCGGTGATACCCTCTGGTCCCTCCCCCAGTTGAGATTTCCCGAGGTGATTTCCATGGTCCCTTGGAGGTGAGCCTTGGTCTGGCGGCCGAATCGCAGCGAGGACCTAGCCCCAATCCCGGGTGTGGCTGAGAGGCAGCAGGCGCACCCCTCGAGCACGGCGGGTGAAGGTATTTGCCCTCTCCCCCCACAGCTGGAGACCGTCTGGAATGAAACTGGGAAGTGCCGAAGACAAGGTAAGGTAGAAATTTTCAGCACCGACTCCGGTCTCCGAGGTTCGAGGAGTCCCACAGGTCACCGGCCGGGACCAGTGCTGCCGGATTGATCCGCCCTAGCAGGGCCAGGGCCCGGTTAGATCCAAGGGTCTACCCACGTGGAGATAGTCGCCATATTGCCTGCGTGGTCGCTGTCGCCATCTTGGCCCTATTCGCAGCTCTGCTCGTAATCTCGGGCCGGGCGCACAAGATTACTTACGCGCACATATTCCTTTACGCACTAGTTGCGCGCACAAGATATACGCGCGCTGCGCGCCTACTGGGCTAAGCGCATAACATGACTTGGGCGCACAACTGCGCGCACAACCCACAAGCACATCTAGAAGTGCCAGCATGCCATATCAGAGCCACACAAAGCGAGGAGGCCAACGCCCTGTGCGCTCAGTGCGTGGAGGCCCTGGGAGATCTAGCCCAGGGCCAGTCCCACTCAGGGCTAAGTAATAGCTCCTCAGTGGGTACCCCAGACCTTGCAATTCCCAGCGGGACACCCCCACAAACGGGGACCCCCAGGGACCCAACGCCCCTCAGCTTGGATCCAGCGTCTATCTCATGGGTGGAGTTCTTCAAAGGACTACACACCTTTGTTCACATGCAAAAGGAAGCCCTGGCTCACCAGCCCCACCTATGGGGACATGGACAACTCTGAAGAGGAAGCAGAGCCCCTAGAAGAGGGGGAACTCTTTCTCTCCCCCCCCCCCCCCCCGGGACAGAGCCTCACCGAACCATGAGATGCTTCTTCACCAAGGATGAGCTCCCTGACCTGGTCACCCACCTGAGGGAGCTCACTATTCCGGGACCAGATGCTTCGGGGGGACCCAAGCCGAATCCCCTACTGAAGGGGCCTCTACCAGACCTCACAACATTTCCCATTGTTACAAGCCGTCCAGCAGCTAATTGACCTGGAATGGAGCACTCCAGAGTCCACATTCAAAGGGGGACGAGCTATGGCAGCCATGTACCCCCTGGACCCAGCGGCCAAAGATCTCACATGCCCAAGAGTTGATGCCACGATCTGCACGGTCTCGAAGCTCACTACTATCCCAGTGGAGGGAGGAGCAGCGCTCAAAGATGCACATGATCGGCGTCTGGAATCCATCCTTAAACAGTCCTTTGACGTCGCCGCTATGTCCCTACATATAGTGGCCTGGTGCACCATAGTGACACGTGCCTGCTTATCTCAGACCAGGAGCAACACCCCTGGAGAAGTCATGGAACCAGCAGTGTCGTTCCTTGCGGACGCTGCTTCCAATCTGGTGTGCACAGCGGCCAGAGGAGTGTCCTCTGCGGTGGCTGCCAGGAGGCAACTCTGGCTCCGAAGCTGGCCGGCCGAAGCTCGCCTCACAAGGATGCCCTTCAAAGGATCCCTCCTGTTCGGCAGCGAGCTAGAGAAACTGGCCAACAAATGGGGCGAGTCCCCATTGCCGTGCCTACCGGAGAACAGGACGAGGAGGAACCAGCGACCATTCCCCAGCTCGCCAGGGGCAGAAGTTAACAGCGCTTCAATCCATACAGAAACAACTATCAAGCGCCCCGCCCTATGGGCAGGAACCAGTCCTTTCGGACCAAGCACAACAAGAGGGGAACCAGCTCGGGTACAGGCCCCAGCCGTACCCCACAATGAGATTTCAGCCAACCCGTCCAAGGGAAAAAGCCATAGGGGCAGACTAGCCCTATTCTACCACAGATGGGTCGAGATAACTACGGACAAGTGGGTTCTAGCCATCATTCGGGAGGGGTACTATCTAGATTTTCTACAAACCCCTCCGGACAAGTTCGTGGAGTCCCCCTGCCACGACCTCACCAAGAGGGTAGCAGTGGAAGCTACACTAACCAGACTGCTGACCCTCGAGGCCATAATCCCAGTGCCTCCACAAGAAATAAATACTGGGCATTATTCCATTTATTTTATCATCCCCAAGAAAGAGGGGACGTTCAGGCCCATCCTGGACCTCAAGTCTGTCAACCGCCACCTGAGGATTCCCCGCTTCCGCATGGAAATCCTACGCTCCGTAATAAGGGCGATACAACCGGGAGAGTTTCTCACCTTCCTGGATCTTTCGGAGGCCTTCCTACACATCCCAATTCATCAGGAACACCAGCGCTATCTACACTTCAAAATCCTGGACCGTCACTACCAGTTCTGGGCACTACCCTTCAGGTTAGCCACAGCACCCCGGTCGTTCACCAAGATCATAATGGTGGTGGTGGGAAAATTGAGGAAGGAAGGAATCCTCTTACATCCTTACCTAGACGATTGGCTGATCAGGGCAAAATCCCCAGAGGAAAGTCACCAAGCAACCAACAGAGTCAAAACTCTACTGGAGAGCCTGGGATGGGTGGTCAACACAAACAAGAGTTGTCTGCAACCCTCACAGTCTCTAACCTAGGAGTCTGATTCGACACCAAAGAAGACAAGGTCAGCCTGACTCCCACAAGAAGATCAAAACTGTGGAACCGGTTACAAAGCCTGTTGGGTGAACCTCGCCCCACAGCATGGGATTACCTACAAGTCCTCAGTTTGATGCCATCCACACTGGAAGTAGTACCATGGGTGAGAGCTCACATGAGACCCCTACAGCACTCACTTCTATCACGATGGAATCCGCTGTCTCAGAACTACGCCATATGTCTATCACTTCCGGGCAGGGTTCGAACCCACCTACGGTGGTGGCTACTGGCCAGCCACCTGAGCCAGGGAACAAGACTATATCCTCCCCAACCTGGACCCTGCTCACCACAGTCGCCAGCCTACGAGGATGGGGAGCTCACTGCGAGGAATTAACTGCCCAAGGGCAGTGGAACGCAGAAGAGTCTGGATGGAACATCAACCACCTAGAAGCCCGGGCAGTCAGACTAGCCTGCCTACGCTTTGCCCACAGATTACTCTGACCACTTTGTCTCGGAGTGTCAGACAACGCCACAATAGTGGCCTACATCAACCAGCAGGGGGAACCAGAAGCCAACAGGTGCTCTGGAAATAGACCCCCTAATGACATGGGCGGAAGTAAACCTCCAACAGATCTCTGCCGTCCACATTGCCGGGAAAGACAACATCACAGTGGACTAACTCAGCAGGGAAAGTCTAGACCCAGGAGAATGGAAACTTTCATCCACAGCATTCCAAATGATAGTGAACCAGTGGGGGCACCAGATATGGACATTCTGGTAAACTGGAACAACGCACAAGTACCCAGGGTACTTCAGCCGCAGGCAGGAACCTCAGTCCCAGGGATCGATGCCCTGGTACAGACCTGGCCCACAGGGGACCCTATTATACACTTTCCCACCATGGCCCCTGCTGGGCACAATCATTCACAAGATACAGCTGCACAGGGGACTAGTTCTGGTGGCCCCGGACTGGCCAAGAAGCTGAGGTACACAGACATGAGAAGGCTACTGACAGGGAACCCCCTACCAGTGCCTCCACACGGAGACCTGCTCCAACAAGGACTGATCCTCCACGAGGATCCAGCTCAATTCTCTCTTGCGGCCTGGCCATTGAGAGGGCTCACCTGAAAGAGCGGATTCTCGGGGGCTGTAATAGACACCCTACTCCGGGCACGCAAGTTCTCCACATCCCTAACGTACATAAGGATTTGGAGAGTCTTTGACGCCTGGTGCGAAGACCCATGACATCAAGTCATGCTCAACTAAAGTTCCCGTGATCCTGGAATTCTTACAGAACGGGCTACAGAAGGGGTTGTCCCTCAACTCTATCAAGGTACAGGTGGCCGCATTGTCATGCTACGGCCCAAGAGCAGGGGCGACAGCATAGCTTCTCACCCGGATGTGTCACGTTTCCTGAAAGGAGTCAAACACATCCGCCCACCACTGAAGTGGCCGGTACTTCTGTGGAATCTCAACCTGGTCCTGGATTTCCTAGCAGGAACCTCCCTTCAGACCCCTCCGAGGTCTGTCCCTCCATCTGTTAACTTTAGACAGCCTTTCTGCTGGCAGTTTGCTCAGCCCGTCGCATTTCTGAACTACAAGCACTGTCATGCTGTGAGCCATTCCTCAGGCTCACCCCAGGATCCATCCAGCTACGCACAGTCCCTTCACTTCTTCCCAAGATGGTATATCACTTCCATCTTAATCAAACCATCTCGCTACCATCGCCGGATGACTTGAAGAATTCAGAAGAAGCTCGTAGTCTATGCCACCTCAGTATAGGCAGACTCCTGTCCAGATACCTGGAAAGGTCGGAACCCATACGAAAAATGGACCACCTTTTCGTCCTTCACAGCGGGAAGAGACAAGGGGAAGCGGCCTCACGGGCAACCATAGGCAGCCTACGTAGAAGCAGGCAAGCCACCACCTTTACAGGTCAAGGCCCATTCTACTAGAGCCCAGGCAGTATCCTGGGCAGAAACCAGAATGCTGTCACCCGCTGAGATCTGCAGGGTGGTGACATGGTCCTCCATTCACACCTTCTCCAGATTCTAACGTCTGGATGTTCAGGCTCGGGAGGACACTGCATTTGCAAGGGCAGTACTAAGTGGGTCACGGGCAGCCTCCCACCCGGTTCAGGAGTAGCTTTTATACATCCCATTGGTCCTGAGTCCATCTGCTACACGCTAGGAAATGGAGAAATTACTTACCTGATAATTTCGTTTTCCTTAGTGTAGACAAATGGACTCAACATCCCACCCACGGCTGCCTTTACGCATGGAATTTTGAATGAAAACATGGGTAAGCCGGGGGCGTTTCCAAGATGGCGATTTAGACGGCGTCTCTGTCCTGCTCCCGCTTGCCGTTTCTACTCACTAGCTCAGTTACTCACCTTGGAAAGGTGTTGAGGTAGTGTGATTAGGTTTGAATAGGGAACAACATTTGTTAATCAAGGGAGCTGTGAGTCACTCAGACTGTTTGTAATTCCCAACCCTCCCACCCCTCGCCCACCCACCCCAAGCTCATCCCTTAATTTATAGGCAGGTGCCACTTGCACAAAAAAAAAAAAAAAACCCCATCAACAAAAACTTTATTGAGAATTCGATCAGACCCCAGTAGGCCACTACCAGGACATATAGTGAATTCACTAATACATTTTTAAAGGAACTTAGACACATTCCTACTCCCATAGCAACCTAAAACTTAACTAGGAACTGATCAAAATTGAGATGAAGGCAGCAGTCCAGCAGCAAGAGGGAGGCTTCCCAGTCTTTTGCATCGAGTGTCACATGTATGATTTTTTACCCACCTGTGAGAAGTTGTACATGTGCATGCGATTGCAAAGAGCTCCTGGCTCTCAGAACGAGTCCGATCTCTGGAGGCTAGAGTGGCAGACCTGGAGGAGCTGAGGGAGGACAGAGAGGTATATAGATGAGACCTTCAGGGACATAGTAGTCCAGTCCCAACTTCAGACTGGCAGCCCTGGTGCTGCCTTGGAGGAGAAGGTCTCATAATGGGAGAGCACCAACCAGATGTAGCAGGAAAGGATCCTGTAGCAAGGACCTGCTCTCTAGGTGATGCATTGTCCTTTCGCACTGAGGATATCTCCCCAAGGCCTACTGCCCAGGAGGGAAGGGTTAGGTCGGCCGTCATAGTTGGTGATTCGATTATTAGGAATGTAGATAGCTGGGGTGGCGGGTGGGCGTGATGGATCGCCTGGTAACATGCCTACCTGGTGCGAAGGTGGCGGACCTCACGCGTCACCTAGATAGGATTTTAGACAGTGCTGGGGAGGAGCCGGCTGTCGTGGTACACGTGGGCACCAACGACATAGGAAAATGTGGGAGGGAGGTTCTGGAAGCCAAATTTAGGCTCTTGGGTAGAAAGATTAAATCCAGAACCTCCAGGGTAGCATTCTCTGAAATGCTCCCTGTTCCACGCGCAGGTCACCAGAGGCAGGCAGAGCTCCGGAGTCTCAATGCGTGGATGAGACAATGGTGCAAGGAAGAGGGATTCAGTTTTGTTAGGAACTGGGGAACCTTTTGGGGAAGGGGGAGTCTCTTCCGAAGGGATGGGCTCCACCTTAACCAGGGTGGAACCAGACTGCTGGCGCTAACCTTTAAAAAGGAGATAGAGCAGCTTTTAAACTAGAACAAAGGGGAAAGCCGACAGTTGCTCAGCAGCGCATGGTTCGGAGAGATGTATCTTTAAAGGATACTAATGATGCATTAGAATTAGGGCATCCCGACAGTGAGGTTCCAATAATTAGAAAAGTAGTCCAAGTGCCTGTAACTAAAAACTCACCTGAGCTAAAAAATTCTAACATCCCTATCAATTAAAAAGCAGAATAAAAATACAATCAAAAAACAAACTTTGAAATGTTTGTATGCTAATGCCAGAAGTCTAAGAAGTAAGATGGGAGAATTAGAATGTATAGCAGTAAATGATGACATAGACTTAATTGGCATCTCAGAGACATGGTGGAAAGAGGATAACCAATGGGACAGTGCTATACCGGGGTACAAATTATATCGCAATGACAGAGAGGAGCAGTCGGGAGGAGGTGTGGCGCTTTATGTCCGGGATGCCATAGAGTCCAACAGGATAAACATCCTGCATGAGACTAAATACAAAATTGAATCTTTATGGGTAGAAATCCCTTGTGTATCAGGGAAGACTATAGTGATAGGGGTATACTACCGTCCACCTGGTCAAGATGGTGAGATGGACAGTGAAATGCTAAGAGAAATTAGGGAAGGTAACCAAATTGGTAGTGCAGTAATAATGGGAGACTTCAATTACCCCAATATAGACTGGGTAAATGTATCATCGGGTCACGCTAGAGAGATAACGTTCCTGGATGGAATAAATGATAGCTTTATGGAGCAATTGGTTCAGGAACCGACGAGAGAGGGAGCAATTTTAGATCTAATTCTCAGTGGAGCACAGGACTTGGTGAGAGAGGTAACGGTGGTGGGGCCACTTGGCAATAGTGATCATAATATGATCAAATTTGATTTAATGACTGGAAAAGGAACAGTGTGCAAATCCAAGGCTCTCGTGCTAAACTTTCAAAAGGGAAACTTTGATAAAATGAGAAAAATTGTTAGAAAAAAACTGAAAGGAGCAGCTACAAAAGTAAAAAAATGTCCAAGAGGCGTGGTCATTGTTAAAAAATACCATTCTAGAAGCACAGTCCAGATGTATTCCACACATTAAGAAAGGTGGAAAGAAGGCAAAACGATTACCGGCATGGTTAAAAGGGGAGGTGAAAGAAGCTATTTTAGCCAAAAGATCTTCATTCAAAAATTGGAAGAAGGATCCAACAGAAGAAAATAGGATAAAGCATAAACATTGGCAAGTTAAATGTAAGACATTGATAAGACAGGCTAAGAGAGAATTTGAAAAGAAGTTGGCTGTAGAGGCAAAAACTCACAGTAAAAACTTTTTTAAATATATCCGAAGCAGAAAGCCTGTGAGGGAGTCAGTTGGACCGTTAGATGATCGAGGGGTTAAAGGGGCACTTAGAGAAGATAAGGCCATCGCGGAAAGATTAAATGATTTCTTTGCTTCGGTGTTTACTGAAGAGGATGTTGGGGAGGTACCCGTAATGGAGAAGGTTTTCATGGGTAATGATTCAGATGGACTGAATCAAATCACGGTGAACCTAGAAGATGTGGTAGGCCTGATTGACAAACTGAAGAGTAGTAAATCACCTGGACCGGATGGTATACACCCCAGAGTTCTGAAGGAACTAAAAAATGAAATTTCAGACCTATTAGTAAAAATTTGTAACTTATCATTAAAATCATCCATTGTACCTGAAGACTGGAGGATAGCAAATGTAACCCCAATATTTAAAAAGGGCTCCAGGGGCGATCAGGGAAACTACAGACCGGTTAGCCTGACTTCAGTGCCAGGAAAAATAGTGGAAAGTGTTCTAAACATCAAAATCACAGAACATATAGAAAGACATGGTTTAATGGAACAAAGTCAGCATGGCTTTACCCAGGGCAAGTCTTGCCTCACAAATCTGCTTCACTTTTTTGAAGGAGTTAATAAACATGTGGATAAAGGTGAACCGGTAGATATAGTATACTTGGATTTTCAGAAGGCGTTTGACAAAGTTCCTCATGAGAGGCTTCTAGGAAAAGTAAAAAGTCATGGGATAGGTGGCGATGTCCTTTCGTGGATTGCAAACTGGCTAAAAGACAGGAAACAGAGAGTAGGATTAAATGGGCAATTTTCTCAGTGGAAGGGAGTGGACAGTGGAGTGCCTCAGGGATCTGTATTGGGACCCTTACTGTTCAATATATTTATAAATGATCTGGAAAGAAATACGACGAGTGAGATAATCAAATTTGCAGATGACACAAAATTGTGCAGAGTAGTTAAATCACAAGCAGATTGTGATAAATTGCAGGAAGACCTTGTGAGACTGGAAAATTGGGCATCCAAATGGCAGATGAAATTTAATGTGGATAAGTGCAAGGTGATGCATATAGGGAAAAATAACCCATGCTGTAATTACACGATGTTGGGTTCCATATTAGGTGCTACAACCCAAGAAAGAGATCTAGGTGTCATAGTGGATAACACATTGAAATCGTCGGTTCAGTGTGCTGAGGCAGTCAAAAAAGCAAACAGAATGTTGGGAATTATTAGAAAAGGAATGATGAATAAAACGGAAAATGTCATAATGCCTCTGTATCGCTCCATGGTGAGACCGCACCTTGAATACTGTGTACAATTCTGGTCGCCACATCTCAAAAAAGATATAATTGCGATGGAGAAGGTACAGAGAAGGGCTACCAAAATGATAAGGGGAATGGAACAACTACCCTATGAGGAAAGACTAAAGAGGTTAGGACTTTTCAGCTTGGAGAAGAGACGACTGAGGGGGGATATGATAGAGGTGTTTAAAATCATGAGAGGTCTAGAACGGGTAGATGTGAATCGGTTATTTACTCTTTCGGATAGTAGAAGGACTAGGGGACACTCCATGAAGTTAGCATGGGGCACATTTAAAACTAATCGGAGAAAGTTCTTTTTTACTCAACGCACAATTAAACTCTGGAATTTGTTGCCAGAGAATGTGGTTCGTGCAGTTAGTATAGCTGTGTTTAAAAAAGGATTGGATAAGTTCTTGGAGGAGAAGTCCATTACCTGCTATTAAGTTCACTTAGAGAATAGCCACTGCCATTAGCAATGGTTACATGGAATAGACTTAGTTTTTGGGTACTTGCCAGGTTCTTATGGCCTGGATTGGCCACTGTTGGAAACAGGATGCTGGGCTTGATGGACCCTTGGTCTGACCCAGTATGGCATTTTCTTATGTTCTTATGTTCTTACTAAAAAGTAAATATTTTCTACTGATTAAGTGGTTTTTAACCACTATTATGCCGCATAAACGCAAGGCTAAGATCAGGGTATTCCCAGCGGACCCAGATATTGTGGCGGAGCAGCGATTGATAACTCAGTACGCTGTCTCAGCACAACCCAAACCGACGGTTTGGGGAGAGAAGCCACGATTTCGCCCGGGGAAATCACCCTAAGCCCGCCGAACCCAAAACAACCTCTAACTGCATCCTCGCCGAAGCCTGTCGCCCCTGCACTAACATCGACTGAGGGAAGTCTCGTCGAAGCGTTTGTGCTGGCAGGGAGGAGCGGCAGTGAAGCGGAGGAACTACCAACTACCGTGCTGCTGAGTGCCCCGGATCCAACAGAGAGAGGAGCGGTTGGAGGGGAGATCTCCCTGGCTGGAGAGGAACGAGACTCAGCTGAGCAGTTTGGACTGAACGATCTGGAAGTAGAGGAATTTATCAAACCAGAGGTTGTTTCGATGGATTCCCTATGGGGAATGATGGCAGGTATGGCAAAACTGATTAAGGAACAAACCTCTCAAATTGCAAGTTTGGGAAAGAATCTAGATTTGGTGTCTAAAGACAGTTTACTGGCGCAACAAGAACAAGTGCATGTGACTGAGACGCTAAAAATAGAAGTGAAAAAGTTACAAGACACATCCACAGGCCTAGTGCAGGACTCTTTGGCTTCTTCAAGACGATTAGAAGCAGTCGAGAATTTTCTTAGACATTTGAATATTAGACTTTTGAACTTTCCTAAAGTTCTGGGTGAAATACCTATTGTGACTTTTAAGAAATACCTTCAAGAGGCCTTAAAAATCCCAATTGATCAGATACCTCCTGTTAAAAAATCAGCTTTTTATCTCAAAGAGCTGGTAATGTTTCTTTAAGGGAGGGGAATAGGCCTGATTTATCTAATCTCACTCAGTATTTGGAAAATTCTGAAATAGAGATAACAGAGAGAGCTGTATTGTTTATCTCATTATATTCGGAACAGGACTTTAGCTTTATAATGAAAGCTTATTTCAAGAATATGAAAGAATTATACTTAGGTTAGCTGATCCGCATGTTTCCTGATTTATCTCGGCCTACTCAATTGCGACGAAAAGTTTTCCTATCGATGAGAGCGGAAGTGTTGGCACTGGGAGCGAGTTTTCATCTTCGATATCCATGTAGATGTGTAGTTAAAACCTCTAACAATGTTTATGTATTTTTTAACCCGGACCATTTGAGAGAATTCCTGGTTAGTAAAAGCCAACCGCCTCTCACTATTGGGTAAAAATTAATGATTGTGCAGATTTTGCGCCATCTTGTTTTTCTTTTTTGCGATGTATTATTATTTTCAATCTTCTCAATTCTAGTAAATACGCCCCCATTTTCTCAGTTTTACTTATATAAATCCGATGGGATACAGTTTATGAGAAGGATTATATCTATGATGTAATTAGACTCATGTGATCTTTGTAAATTTCATTTCTTCTTATTTTGAATACATGTACCTATCGAAATGTTATCAAACAAAGTTTATTCTTTGTGTATTATGCAAAATTGATAAATAAAAAATTAAAAAAAAAACAAACATGGGTAAGCCATGTTCTCATTCACCTAGGGCACCCACCCTACCGGGTGTCAACGCTTTCCGGTTGAGTACACTGGCGGTCTCCAGCTATAGTCATTCCAACCAGTTCAAGTTAATCAAATTAGTCAGTCACACACATATCCACAATGCTTTTCGAGGAGAATACTGAAGAGCTGCACTTCCTGCAGGGGTATATGTACTAGGGGCTGACGTCAGATTGAAATCTGATCAGTCTCCAACTGCTATCAGGAGTACACTATACCCATTGGTCCTGAGTCCATCTGTCTACACTAAGGAAAACGAAATTATCAGGTAAGTAATTTCTCCGATATATAATGGCATGAAATCTTCATGTCCTGTAGCACAACTATGGGAATCTAGAAACAGGACATACTGAGAGGGTATAATTTCCCTCAATTGGCTTTCTCTGTATAGATCAAGAGGAGGCAGTGAAAAAAAAAAATTAATTCTGAGCGATAGATATCAGTAATCCATCCGTTTAACTAAGAGGAAATTTAGGTATGAAACATTGCCAACTGGGATTCAGTTCTGAGAGAGACACAGAAGGCATCCACTCTATACAGAGCTGGAGCTTAAACTCCTTTCAGAATAGACCTTCCCTGAGACCAGCTATAGACGAATACTACTACAGGGTGACCCATAGAAAAGTAGCCCACCTTCAATACCAGTGCCGGAGGCAGACTACTTTTCCATGGGCCACCCTATATTTTCAAGGTTACCTTGCCTCTAAGGGCAGAGGAGTTAACATCTTGTTTCAGAAAATACAGGTTGATGCCAGATTCTCACCACTGAGCAGGAAATCTATCCCTATGGATATGCATAAGGAATTATGCTTCACATTTTTTCTTCAACTGTCTGTGGGTGGCACCTGCACCAATAGTGTGGCAAGAGCCCTACTGAACATAAATCAGCAGCTTTTTGATGGAAAACAGATTGCATAGCTTGAATCTACAGCTGCTTATTTTCACGAGGTTAATGAATTTGTTAATTCTTCAAGTTCACTAGTGTGTTAGGAACTAGAAGACTTTTATGACTCAGGTATTAAGCTGCTGGATCTTGCTCCTAATGTAATCTCTCTCTGCAAAATGTCCTGCAAAGAGAGTTTATTTGGTGAGATATTTGAAAGACTAGTTATTAGTCTAGAAGAATCAAACCCACAGAGACTTCCTGAGGATAGGGCAAATTTTTTGATTTTACAGAGTGTGCCAGAAAAGCTAGTATAAGCAAATGTTGCTTACCTGTAACAGGTGTTCTCACAGGACAGCAGGATGTTAGTCCTCACATATGGGTGACATCACAGAACACTTCTGTCAAAGTTTCTAGAACTTTGACTGGCCCCTACTGGGTATACCCAGTATGGCACTAACCCTGCAGCCACAGGGGTCCCCCTTCAGTCGTGTTAAAATGCTACAGGTAGTGCCAAAAATAAAATAAATCATTACGAACCCAACACTGCAGGGCGGTGGGCGGGTTTCGTGAGGACTAACATCCTGCTGACTTGTGAGAACACCTGTTACAGGTAAGCAACATTTGCTTTCTCACAGGACAAGCAGGATGGTAGTCCTCACATATGGGTGAGTACCGAGCTGAGGATGTGAGAGTATGCACCAAATGTACTCAGGCATGCAAGGCACTAGGCCTGGGATGAAATTTGGCCGAGGGCATCCTGAACCCCACTGGGCAGGTGGAAGGTTGTTGGTACGTCACGTTGTAAATAGGTTGCGTGAGACAGACTGGCCGAAGATGGAATCTTGTCTTCCGTCTTTGTCTAAGCAATAATGGGCTGTAAAGGTATGAGAGAACTCGATGTTGCAGCCCTGCAAATATCAGGAAGCGGCACCAAGCGTAGGTGTGCTACTGAAGTTGCCATGGCCCTCACAGAATGTGCTTTAACACATTCTTGAAGTGGAATGCCCTTTTGCTAATAGCAAAAGGATATGCAGTCCGCCAACCAGGAGGAGAGAGTCTGCTTACCCACAGGGCTGTCCCAATTTGATAGGATGGAAAGAGACAAACAATTGAGTGCTTTTTCCTGTTGGCAGCTGTATGGCCTAGGTAGAACGCTTAGAGCCCGTTTGCAGTCAAGGATATGCAGAGCCTGCTCTCCTGGATTGGAATGGGGCCTGGGAAAAAAGGTAGGTAGTATAATGGATTGATTGAGATGAAACTCCAAAACTACCTAGGCAAGAATTTAGGGTGAGTGCGGAGTACTGCCCAGTCCTTCAGAAGTTTAGTGTAAGACGGATAGGTAACTAGAGCCTGTAATTCACTAACTCTGCAAGCGGAAGTGATTGCCAAAGGGAAAATCACTTTCCATGTGAGATATTTGAAGGTCACAGGATTGAAGAGGCTTGAATGGTGGTTTCATTGAGCCAACCCAAAACTAGGTTGAGGTCCCAAGAAGGGGCCGGAGGACGCCAGAGGAGGCTTGAGGTGAAGCAAGCCCTTTCAAAAAACGTGTACAAAGGGGTGTACTTGATATGGGAACATCCCGACACGTTTAAAAGAAGGCAGCTACCACATTGCCATGAATCCTGATGGAGGAAGTTTTTAGACCTGACTCTGGCACTTGTCAGAGAGTTCAGAACTTCGTGATTGGACAGGTAAAGGGTCAAGGGACTGAGAAGAGCCCATGATGTAAACCTGATCCATTTGTAAGAATAAGATTTTCTCGTAGAAGGCTTCTGTGAAGCAATCAGGACACGTGAAACTGGTTCAGAAAGGTTAAGTGGCTGAAGGATTAACCTTTTCAACATCCATGCCGTCGGGGACAAGGCTTGAAGATTGGGGTGGTGCAGGCACCCGCCGTTTTTTGAGTGATTAGAAGCGGGTCCTTTCCCAAGGGAATGTGCCTGCAAATGACAGATATCCTGAAGTATTGGAAACCACACTTGGCGCGGCCAGTGAGGTGCTATCAGGATCATGGTTCCCTTGTCCTGACGTAACTTTCAACGAGCGTCTTCGAGAGAAGTGGAGGAGCATGCATATAGGAGACCAGTGTCCATGAGAGGGAGAACGCGTCTCTTGGCTGATAGTGTTGGCTGCGAGTGAGAGAGCAGAAGTTGTCTACTTTGTGATTTTGAGGTGACGCAAAGAGGTCTATTTGAGGATAACCCCCATTATTGGAAGATTGAGTTTCACCACTGAGGGGTTGAGAGACCACCGCGCGGTTGAAAGGTGCGACTCCAGCTTTGTCTGCTAACACATTGTTCACTCCCCGGCCAAGAATGGTGGCCCTAGAGGTACATAGAGTGGGAGAGGACCTCCGCCCATATCTGTGCAGCTTCCTGTGGAAGTGGAAAGTGTTCTAAACATCAAAATCACAGAACATAGAAAGACATGGTTTAATGAAACAAAGTCAGCATGGCTTTACCCAGGGCAAGTTATTGCCTCGCACATCTGCTTCACCTTTTTTGAAGGAGTTAATAAACACATGGATAAAGGGGAGCCAGTTAGATGTAGTATACCTTGGATTTTCAGAAGGTGTTTGTTTGACAAAGTTCCTCATGAGAGGCTTCTAGGAAAGTAAACGTATGGGATAGGTGGCGATGGTCCTTTCGTGGATGCAAACTGGCTAAAAGAAAGGAAACAGAGTAGGATTAAATGGACTATTTTCTCAGTGGAAGAGAGTGGACAGTGGAGTGCTTCAGGGATCTGTATTGGGACCCTTACTTTTCAATATATTTATAAATGACCTGGAAAGAAATACGACGAGTGAGATAATCAAATTTGCAGATGACACAAAATTGTTCAGAGTAGTTAAATCACAAGCAGATTGTGATAAATTGCAGGAAGACCTTGTGAGACTGGAAAATTGGGCATCCAAATGGCAGATGAAATTTAATGTGGATAAGTGCAAGGTGATGCATATAGGGAAAAATAACCCAAGCTATAGTTACACAATGTTGGGTTCCATATTAAGTGCTACAACCCAAGAAAGAGATCTAGGCGTCATAGTGGATAACACATTGAAATCGTCGGTTCAGTGTGCTGCGGCAGTCAAAAAAGCAAACAATGTTGGGAATTATTAGAAAGGGAATGGTGAATAAAACGGAAAATGTCATAATGCCTCTGTATCGCTCCATGGAGAGACCGCACCTCGAATACTGTGTACAATTCTGGTTGCCGCATCTCAAAGATATAATTGCGATGGAGAAGGTACAGAGAAGGGCTACCAAAATAAGGGGAATGGAACAGCTCCCCTTAAAGAGGTTAGGACTTTTCAGCTTGGAGAAGAGATGGCTGAGGGGGGATATGATAGAGATGTTTAAAATTGAGAGGTCTAGAACGGGTAGATGTGAATCGGTTATTTACTCTTTCGGATAGTAGAAAGACTAGGGGGCACTCCATGAAGTTAGCATGGGGCACATTTAAAACTAATCGGAGAGGGAGAAGGAGCGGGGGAAAAGAGATTTCTTTGCCTCAAAATACTTGGCTGCTGAGCCCATATATTTTCGCTTGTGAAAGGTGAAGGAAACTTGCTTCCTTGGTTCCCGGAGCACCACCCATGGAACAGCAACGTCAACGTCATCAGCCAGCGACTGGCGTCTTTAAAAGCCAGTCTCCCTCGGTTCTTGTTGGAGAAGGAGCGGGGGAAAAGAGATTTCTTTGCCTCAAAATACTTGGCTGCTGAGCCTATATATTTTCGCTTGTGAAAGGTGAAGGAAACTTGCTTCCTGGTTCCCGGAGCGCCGCCCACGGAACAGCAAAGTCGACGTCATCACCCAGCAACTGGCGTCTTTAAAAGCCAGTCTCCCTCGGCGCTTGTCGCCATCCGGCGATATTTGGGCTTGACTGGATATTCCTGTAAAGTGAGTAACCACTTTTAATTTTCCTGACTCTCCCAACCCGCCCAGGTTAGAGTCTTAAATTAGAGAAGAGTTGGAGAAAAGTAATATTTGGTATCATTAGCATAGTTCTTTAATAGAATGCCGCATACAAAAAGAAAGGCAAAGATAGAGAGGATATTGTTGCCTCTCTTATCTGAGCCACATCAATCCCAGATACCAGCTTTCTTTTCGTCCACTCCTAGAACTGAACCGGAGGAGGTGGTCATTGTAGATAGAGGCACTGAGCGGGTGCCTGATCTACCGACCGAAGCATCTCTGAGCCCCGGAGCTCTGTGTACACCCCCCCCCCCCCCCACCACCACCACAAGCAAATTCTCTAGAAGTATCTCAAATTTCCTCTTTAATAAATTAAGGCAATGGAGAGGTCCTAGCTAATAAGGGGAAAGAAGAAACAGGAATAGAATTGAAATTTTTACCACCTAAACCAAACGAAATAACACTCGATTCCCTATGGTCTGCTATTGTCTCTCTCGAAACTGCAATAGTAAAATTAACACAGCAAACTATAGATGTGAATCTTCAAACAAAAAATCTGGAATCCTCGATAGAAAAAATGGATAAAGAAAAACAAGGAGTGGAATTAAGATTGAATGCACTTGAAACCTGTCATCAAAGGCTCACAAAAACTGAGATACTACACAATAAGAGACTAGAGATGATTGAAAACCAACAAAAATATTTAAACTTAAGAGTATTGAACTTTCCTAAGCTTAATCTAGTCTCGCCTTTAGACATGTTCAAGGAATATTTATCATGTATATTGAAATGGCCTGAGAAATCAATGCCTACTATATCTAAAATATACTATATTGATATTAAGAGTAATACAGCAGAGGGAAATAAAGATGAAGGATTATCATTAAACCTATCTGAGGTATTAGAAATCATGCTAGAATCTAAAATTGAAAATAGAACTACATTACATGTTTTGTTTTTGCAACTGACAGAGATGCTGTTTTCAGATTGTTTATGAAAAAAAGAACAGAAAATTTCCACGGTGGAAAGATCTGGGTTTTCCCAGATCTTTCCAGAACAACTCAACTAAGGAGGAAAAAATTCTTAGAATTAAGAACAGACGTGGAAAGTAAAGGTGGGAAAATGATTGTAAAATATCCATGTAGATGTGAAGTTTGGAGGTCAAAAATACGTTTATTTCGAAATAACACAGTTAAGAAAATTTCTTGATTCTTTTCCCCTGTGAAAATTAGCAATAGGAACGAAGCAGAAAATATAGTATATCTAGGAATGTCTTTTATTTTCAGTTGTAAAAGGTTATCCTGTTTTCCTTAGACCGCTCAAATTTCTTTCTCAATCCTGGAGCATTACTTTCTATATTTCTTATTGCAGATTATAGATATATTCTACAAAATGTTTATTGTTATATTAATATGGAGAATCTGTAATAATTTTTCTTTTTCTTCTATGTAAGATTGTAAAAATCAGCATAAATAAAAAATTAAAAAAAAAAAAAAACTAATCTGAGAAAGTTGTTTTTTACTCAATGCACAATTAAACTCTGGAATTTTTTGCCAGAGGATGTGGTTAGTGCAGTTAGTATAGCGGTATTTAAAAAAGGATTGGATAAGTTCTTGGAGGAGAAGTCCATTACCTGCCATTAAGTTCACTCAGGGGCGGATTTTAAAAGGCGCGCGAATAGCCTACTTTTGTTTGCGCTCCAGGCGCAAACAAAAGTACGCTGGATTTTAGTAGATACGCGCGGAGCTGCGCTTTTCTGCTAAAAACCTGGATCGGCGCGCGCAAGGCTATCGATTTTGTATAGCCGGCGCGTGCCGAGCTGCGCAGCCTACCCCCGTTCCCTCCAAGGCCGTGCCGAAATCGGAGCGGCCTTGGAGGGAATCCTCTAACGCCCTCCCCTCACCTTCCCCTCCCTTCCTCTACCTAACCCACCCCCCCGGCCCTGTCTACACCCCCCCCTTACTTTTCTCCGGGGATTTACGCCTCCCGGAGGGAGAAGTAAATCCCCGCGCGCGAGCGGGCCTCCTGCGCGCTGGGCCGCAACCTGGGGGCAGGTACGGAGGGCGTGGCCACGCCCCTGGACCGCCCCGGGCCGTAGCCACGCCCCCGTACCCGCCCCCAAAACGCTGCCAAAACGCCGCGACGACCGGGCCCGCCCCCGACACGCCCCCCTCGGAGAACCCAGGGACTTACGCGAGTCCCGGGGCTCTGCGCGCACCGGGAGGCCTATGTAAAATAGGCTTCCCGGCGCGCAGGGCCCTGCTCGCGTAAATCCGCCCGGTTTTGGGCGGATTTACGCGAGCAGGGCTCTGAAAATCCGCCCCTCAGGGAATAGCCACTGCCATTAGCAATGGTAACATGGAATAGACTTAGTTTTTGGCTACTTGCCAGGTTCTTATGGCCTGGATTGGCCACTGTTGGAAAGAGGATGCTGGGCTTGATGGACCCTTGGTCTGACCCAGTATGGTATTTTCTTATGTTCTTACAGAAGGTAGGAGCCCATCCCTCCCTGTTTGTTGATGTACCGCATGGCCACCTGGTTGTCCGTCTGGATCAGGATGACTTGATTGGAGAGGTGATCCTGAAATACCCTGAGAGCATATCTGATTGCTTGAAACTCCAGGGAATTTATTTGGTGTTTGGCTTCTTCTGGAGACCAAGATCCTTGTGTCTGCAGATCGGCCACGTGGGCTCCCCAGCCGAGGTTGGAAGCATCGGTGGTGAGTTATTTGAGGGTCTGGAGCCTGGAAGGGCAAGCCTTGGAGGAGATTGACCTGATTTCTCCACCAGGCGAGAGACTGAGTCAGTTGGTTACGTGAACAATGGTCAACAGGGGCTGAATGCATTGAGTCCATTGTGACCTTAGAATCCACTGCATGACTCTCATGGCCAAGCGGGCCATTGGCGTGACCTGAACTGAGGATGCCATGTGTCTCAGGAGGATGAGAAAGCGGAGTGCAGTCATGCGGTATTGAGACTGCAGCTGATGTGCGAGAGGGAGACGAGAGTGAGAGCTCGCTGTCGAGGCAGAAAAGCCTTTGCCTGCAAGGTGTCAAAGTCTGCCCCAATCAAACGATAAGGTTTGAGATAGGACTAAATAGGATTTGTCATAGTTGACGAGAAATCCGGGTGAAATTAGAGTGTATGGTAAGATGTAGGGATGACAGAGCAGTTTGCTGAGTGGGAGCCCTGATTAACCAATCTTCTAGATAGGGGTAGACATGAACACCTTGAGTCCTGAGGAAGGCTGCAACTACGAGAAGGCATTTTGTGAAGACTCGTGGTGCAGACACATGGCTGAATAGAAGCACTCGGTACTGATAGTGCTTGGGGCCTACTAGAAACCTCAGGTATTTGCGATGGGATGGAATTATCGCGATATGAGTGCATGTGTCCTGGAGGTCTAGTGAGCAGAGCCAGTCTCCTCTTTGTAGAAGAGGAAGAAGAGATCCCAAGGTTACCATTTTGAACTTCTCTCGCTGGAGGTACTTGTTGAGGGCACGTAGGTCCAGAATTGGATGAACACCCCCCCCCCCCCCGATTTTTTTTTTTTGGGGGGGGGGGGATTAGAAATACTGGGAATAGAACCCTTGGCCTTGCTGAGAGTAGGGTCTGGTTCTATTGCCTTGGACTGGAGGAGGAGGGGAGACCTCCTGTTCCAGAAGGGATGGCGTGATCGGATGTTCTCCCACGTCTGTAAAGGTGGGGAGTCCGGTGGAATGGAGAGAGAGTTCAGATGATAACCCTGAGCAATTATCGCCAGGACCCACTGGTCTGAGGTGATCGAGTGCCACCTGTTGTTGAAATGGCACAATCGACCTCCCACTGGTATGTGGGGCAATGGAAGCTGGCTGTTGCTCTCTATGCAGGAGTCAAAAACCGGAAGCTAGACCTGGTTGAGGAGCTGCTTGCGGTTTTTGTTTTCGTGTCTGACGAGAGTGTGTTTTTTTTTTTTTTTTTTTTTTTTTAAACTGTCTCGTAGAACGGGTTCTAGTTGTTGGCGGGTAAGATTTTCGGCGGAAGGAATGACTTCTTAGAGTCCTTCGGAAGGGCTGTTTTGAAGAGTACTCAGAAGGCCACCAGAGAGAGCTGTCTTAGGGTCTCATGGATGGTCCTGTGAGTTCCGCTACTGTTCGTTGACTCTGCTCACCAAACAGATTATCTCATACAAAAGGCAATTAGATAATCTCTTGTACTTCAGGCAAAGGTCGGAAGACTTCAGCCAGGCCCATCATCTTGCCGAGATAGCAGCTGCAGATACCCTGGTAGCAGTGTCGAAGATATCATAGAATCTGATATCATGCTTGCCTGCCTCAAAACCTTGTTTACTAGGGTTTGGAGTGATCTTGAAATTGCTGAGGCAGGGAGTCTATTCAAGTCTTGTATCTGCTTAAATAAGACTCTCTATTATATGGGTCATATAGAGCTGATAAGAGGCAATTCTGGAGATAGCATTGATCCCTGGAAGGACACGGCGACCAATGGCATCTAGAAATTTCTGTTTCCTTGCCTGGAGGAAAGGAAGTCTGAGATTTTGATATCCTGCTCTCTTCTGGGGCAGATTCTACAACCACAGATTGGTGATCCAATTGAGGTTTGTGAAGCCTGTAGCTGACTGTACGAAGATAGCTGGTGTCAGCTGTTCCTGTTGACTGGAGCAGCAGAGCCAGGATGTTCCCAGTTCTTTTTGAGGAGATCCAGAAGAACCTGGTGGATAGGGATGGAGGTTATTTCCTTGGGAGCATCCAGGAATTGTAGCAACTCCATCATTGCTTATCGTCCTGTTCCATCTGTAATTGGAAGGGAACCAATTCAGGACATCTCAGTCACAAAATTTATAAAGGAAAGGTCCTCTGGAGGAGAATGCTTTCTGCTTTCAGTAAGTGAAGGTGGTGAAGGCAAATCATCTGTGTCTGGTGAATAATCATTAGTCCAGGTATCATAGGGATCAGCACCTGCCTCTTCTAAGGACTAGAGGTCGGGCAGTGGGATCCCTGAAAGTCCTGGTCTGGGCTCCGAAGGACTCGATAGGAATAACTGGATGCACCGGTGCAGGCATAGAGGGCACCGATGGATGGATCGGTGGCACAGACGGACTTATCGGCATCGATGGCTGAGGCATCGGCAGAACTTCCTGATGGAGGGATGCGGGAACGGTGTTTCTCCTCCCAATGACAAAGTAAGTGGGGAGGGCACCGGAGGCATCGGTGACCCAGGGTCTATCGGTGGAAAAGCAGCCATGAGCGCTTCCATCCTCGAGAGCAGCAGTGCCAACGCTGCTGGAATCGGGTTCGGTGGTCGATTCCGCAATCGGTAACGGTGTCTGTGCCAGAAGAGAACTTGGAGGGTGATGCATCGCCTTGTCAATGGGCCTCCTGAAATATCCGGTCCAGTTCTTCTCAGAAGTCATGGAGCAAGCAGCCCCGGCTCCGGAACAGAATGGAGGCAGAGGCATAGCCAGAGCGACCACCATTAGGCGGAGTCGCGGCTCCCAAAACCCTGTCGGGTGAGAGTTGCCTCAGTGATCCGGTCGCCGAAAAGGTCTGTGCCTTTTCTGGACGGGGTTTCTTTGGTGGCTTGGACGATGGCGAGGTCAATGATTTCGCTCCTCAATGGCCCGAGACTTTCGATGCTGGTGGTAATGTTTATCTCTACGATCCCCATGATCCTGAGGGGGAGTAGAAGGTGTTAAAGGCCAAGAGGTCGTCTATGCCGGACGGTCTCCGGCCGGAGGTAGATACTGGCGCGAAGTTGATGGTGCTGGTTCTGACGACGTCGATGCAATAGACAGCGTTTGGGTTTGAGCACGGAAGAGAAGTTCCATCTTCTCCATTCTGGCCTTGCGACCTTTTGGTGTCATTAGGGCACATTTGGTGCACGTTAGGACATCGTGCTCCATCCGAGACACATTACACAGACTTTGTGGGGGTCTGTGATGGACATGGTGCTTTTACAATCCGGGCACCAGCAGAACCCCGACGCCATGGCCATGAAAAAATTGAGCTGTGGTACGGTCGACAGCCAGTAGGCCGTGAGGGCCAAACTCGATGGTAATCGACGGAATGGAAAAAGGGTAAAAAACTCATTGGAGGACTGCGGCTTGAAAAAGTTGAAGGAGGGACCCCATGGGGTAAATTATAATTTTAGTAATTCCGTGAGGAAAATCCTTGTCTAATCTCTGCAGAGCTCCTTAACAGCGTGGCTACTGCTGTGTGGAAAAAAGAAGACTGAAGGGGGACCCCTGTAAACTTTGACAGAAGTGTTCCGTGATGGGTTCCATCCTGTGATGTCACCCATATGTGAGGACTACCATCCTGCTTTTCTTGTGAGGAAAAAAAGGTTTTACAAGGAGTGGATCTTACATTGCCAGATGTCTTGATATCATTCAAGTTTATGCCCTAGAGTTGGTTTGCTCAACTCATTCATGATTATTTCAATGTATATCATTGGCAAAGACAATTGCTTGGTACTAGCAACAGTAAACAAATTAATAAAGCTGAGTGTTATGTCCTGTTCTATTTCAAGAGCAAGGATGTTAATACACCCCCACTGCTATGTTATTCCCCTTTTCACCTGGAATTTCCATCCATAAAGATTCAACATTGCATTTTTGTTTTCTGCAGAACTTTTTTATTCTGTTTGACTCCATTGCTCTTTAACATATAGTGCCACCCCCGCCACCACTAATTTGAACCATCCTAACATTTTCGATATAATTTGTACCCTGGTATAAGTGTCCCATTAGTTACCCTCCTTCCACCAGGTTTCTGAGATGCCCAATATATCTACCTCTTCATCCAGTGCTATACACTGACTCTCCCATCTTATTTTTTAGACTTCTAGCATTTGAATAAAGTATGTTTTTGGCTTGTATATTAACAACCTGCTTATCAGTTAACAGAGATAATTGGCATCTTTCTGCTCTATCTGTGCTTTATTTAAAGGCACCTGGTCCACTTTAGCATTTATTGCAATCTCTCTGTTAGGATAAGTACATAAGAAAAATATGGAACGCCCTACCACCTGATTTGAGAACACAAACCAACATCAAAACATTCAAGAAGGAGCTAAAAACATGCTTTTCCACAAAGTCTACATTGACAATCAGTTAAAGCAACGATCTAATAACAATCGGTACTACCAACCAAACCCACGCAAGAAGAAACAGCAACCAGCAACAACCATTATCATGCCCACTATGAACTCATAAGAAACACAAAGACTGCCTCTAAGATGAACAATCTCGATACCGTTACTATCCTCCTTTCCCTTTCTTTCCATTACTTCCCTTTTACGCCCTCCCCTCTCCCCCATCCCGTCTTCCTTCCCACTGTTTTTTGCAATGATCAGCAATGTTTAATTATCTGTATTCTGTTTGAATCTTTTGTAACTGTTATGATGGCTGCACGAATGACTGTATATAAAAACTCAACAAATAAGAATTTACCATGCTGTTCTTAGTATCTTTCAAAAATACATCATTCTGACACCATGCTATTTGAGCGAGTGTCTGATTTCCCTCCCCCCCCCCCCCCCCACCATCAGCCTGGTTCCTCTCTTGTTAAAGTGGAGCCATCCTTTCGGAAAAGGCGCCCCTTCCCCAAAATGATGGCCAGTTTGCTAATAAATCTAAAACCCATTGTCTCAATCTATGCTTTAAGATTCTGGAGATCTGCCTGCCTCTGGGTTCTAAATACTAACTTTGGCTTCCAGAACCTCCCTCCTGCACTATCCTAGGTTGTCGCTACTCATATGAACTAAGACAGCTGGCTTTTCCCCCAAGCACTATCTAAAATCCTTTCTATGACGTGTGAGGTCTGCCTCCTTCTCACCAGGCAGGAAAGTTACAAGTGATTCTAATGCCCACCAGCCACCCAGGTATCTACCTTCTTAATAATCAATATTACCAACTACAACAGCCATCCTAACCCTTCCTTCCTGGGCACATGCCCCTGGAGACATATCCTTAGTGTGAAAGGATACTAAATCACCTTGAGCATAGGTTCTAACTACAGAATTGTTTTCCTACCTCACCAAGGTGCTTTTCTCCGAGGTAACCTCTTTCCTCACAAGATAGCTACAGGGACCTCAACTATGTCCCTGAAGGTTTCCTCTATATACATCTGTCTCCCTTAGCTCTGCCAGGTCTTCTACTGTAGCCTCGAGAGATCTTGACTTGTCTCTGAGGGCTTGGAGCTCTTTGCACTTAGCACAAACATTTGACCTCTTGCCAGCTGGGAGATAATCATACATTTGGCAATCAGTGCAAAAGACTGGAAAACATCCATCTCGCTGCTGGACTATTATCTCTATTTTTTTTGTTGATTTGTTATAGAGTTAAACTTTCTAAGATGTAGGGATGTAAAGCTAATTTAAAGTACTTTAGTCTATTGATTTATTTTATATTTGTCTGTCAATGATGCTCAATACACTACAATTAATCTACTTATAGCTACTAGTTTCTTATCTATTTGATGCTTGTTTTGAATTAAATTCCTTCTGCATAAAATCTGTAGTAACTGTATAATAGAGCTTGAGTACAAGGGGTTTGGGTTTCTGGAAGCATGAAGTCTAGATCTCTCAGGATGACTCTGGAGTCCTCTCCCGAGGTTGCTGGGTAAGGTATGCAAGAATGAGCCTTCTGGTCCTCTTCTGCTGCAGGATCAGTAGGCCACTTCATTTTCAGAGAAAGCTCATGCTTTCAGTGGAGATCTGCAGAGCAGCCACCGGACCTCTGTTATATATTTACCAATAACATTACAATATTGTTTAAATGTCACCCCAACCCAGTAAGGTCCTGTGAAGTCTGTCCCAACTCTAAAACTAAAACCTGCTGTTTAAACAAGCCTCTCACTTAGCCCCCTCAGCCACATCACTCAGGATGTAGCCATCCCTCACCCCTTTTTTTAGTTTTTCCCGTTTCCCCCCTGCCTTCCTCTAGCACTCAGTCCCTCTTATCTTGCATATAAACCCCCCCCCCTCCCTTGCCCTCTTTATCCTCCCTTACCTCCGAATTGTAGATGATACTGTTTAGCACCCTCTGCTAATAACCACGGAGTGTGTGGTGTAGTGTGTGGTGTGTGTGTATATATATATATATATATATATATATATATATATATATATATATATATATATATATATATATATATATATATATATATATATATATAATATACCGTAATATATTTTTTTTTTTAAACTTTGTATATAATCCTCTGCCTATAGCCTGGTGTATAAACCTTGTATATAATCCCTTTTGTTATATAATCACTGTATAAAATCATTGTATTATGAGACCAATAGTTGAACTGACCCCCTTCTCCCGCTAAGTAACCGAAACTATGTCCGAGCAATTCATCCCATTTCCGCTATCACTCTTTATCTCTACCCTATCTGTCTCCTTCCACCTACAAGGTTTTTTTCCCCCTGTTTTATTGTACCTTTGCCTCTGCTTCCGTGTGTAAGTTACCAGAGTTCCATATAAACCGATTTGATATTGTATATGAAAGTCGGTATAGAAAAGTTTTAAATGAACTCTACTGATTGTGTGAGGTGTAATAGAGAATTCTTTTTTCCTCTCAATTTTTTTCTATAGTTTTGAAGAACAGTCAAAGCTGATTCCACAATAGACTTTTTTGGCGCGCTGATGGTGGTATTCACCCTTTTAAATAACAGCTTGGGATTTGCAGCCTGCAGTGTTCTTTTTGCATTTTTGCTTGCTTGACTATCTGCTGCTACTACCACTTATTTCTAAAGTGGTAGTAGATAAATGCAATGCCATCTACATACACCCAGTTCTGCTCTATGGCACTTTCAATCTAATTGAGAAAAACAGACATAAGTCTAGGGGAAATTATTGTAGTGATGTGGTTAGGATTTAAACAGCAGCCTAAAAAGGTATGTGTGTTTAAACTGGAGTTGAATATGGCCATAGCGGGAGCATGACACACCAACTCATGAGGTTTATTTCAGATGTGGTGCAGCAAGTTGGAAAGTGTGAAGTCTGAAATTGGTGGGGAAGGAGAAGATCACAGATAAGAGTGACTCGTCCATTGTTTTCTTTACTTACTGGTTTAAGGCTACAAACAGATTTTATGATTTTTAAAAAATACCTAAACATGGCTTTTCAAAAAAGCTTTTGAGGGTTTTGATTAGTTTAATATTATCGCGGCAAGGAAGTTAAATAATTTGCTGAAGAATGAGATACGCATCTTTTGATCTGTTTTATGTTATGATCTCAATTTTTTGTTTCATTTTTTCTTAATTCTTGTTAATTTATTTGTTTTACTTTATTAAGATATGTCATTTTAATTTGTTTGCATTTATGGCTTTTATTATTTTACTCATTGTGATTGGACTACAGGATAACGATATACAAAAGCAATAAATAAATTGGCCAGCTGACACAGCTAATCTTTCTTTGGCTCATACTTGTACAATAAAGGCAGGGAAGGATTGACTAATGATGTCTCACTCTGTTAGTTTTCCCTTTTTTTTTTTTGTTATGTAAGTAGGGAGTTGAGCAATCTGCTTCTCAGTGGAGGTTTGGTGGGCTTGGTCTATTACATTCCCCAAGATGTACATAACTCTTGGACAGAGTGATCTTTGGCGTTAATAGAAAATTGATTCTTCTGATTGCAGACCCAGGGAGTTCAGGTCCCTTGCTGCGATCTGTGTCTCCCTTCTCCCTTCCTTTCCATTTCTCCTCTCTGTAGTTGTTTACATCTCTGCTCAGCCTGATGAGAGAGAAGAGGGTTGGAGGAACTGTAGGTGTCTGATAACGCAATCAGGGTGGGTCAGATGGTGGAGAGACATTTTTAGAAAAGAGAGAAGGTCTACAACCAGTTTGTTTTAATATCATTACCAGAAGCAAACTCAAAGCAACTGCACATACTGATCTTCTCTGTCTCCCCGATACCCTTCTTTTGTCCAGCAGACGCTCCTACATTATTTGAGACATGTCCAAACGCAAAGTGACCTTTGAAGAGGTTGAGGACACTGATACAGAGGAGAGCGAACTGTTTCTGCCAAAGAAAAGGGTGAGTGCTTGTGATCTCTTTCCATGACATTCCCCCATCTCTCTCCCTGTTTTATGTCTTTGCATTCCTGTGAAAAGAAGACTCAGTTAAAATGCTTATTTTGGAGAAAAAGACCTCTGAAATTATCCATTCATTGTGGGGCTTGTTTCAGAGTGCTGCCTCTCTCTCCTTTTTAGAAATTGAGAAAGTTAGTTAGTGAAGTCTCCTTTACATGATTTGGAGGGGAGGTCTCCAGCTCCAGAGCAGGACAGGACATATCTGTTTGTTCCATTTGTTCTGGTTTTTTTTTCTTTAATAATTTTATTTAACTAAAGAAGCACTGTGTATGTGAATTTTGTAAGCCACCCTGAGCTGTGAATAAGCAGCATAGAAACTGAATAAATAAAAATAAAAATGGTATTTCCCAACACAAGACTTGAATTAAAGTGGTCAGGACTTAGTTTGGGTTATCTCCATACCAGAAAAATCAGAGGTAGAGGGCGTCCAGAGAGGAGTAACCAGGGGAATACAGTTAAACATTTTGAGGATACTACAGAGACTGAGGGTGATCAGTACAGCAGAAAAGAGGATTAGGGAAGTATTTCAGGTTTGTGTGTTGGACTTTAAGGCTAGAAGGCTTAAAAATAACCAAGAAATAGAACTAACAGAAAAGGTACGGAACCTTGGAGTAATAATAGATACAGAACTCAGTCTGAAACAACACATATCTTTAAAAGTAAAGGAAGGCTATGCAAAGCTCATGATTCTAAGGAAACTAAAACCATTACTAGAACCTACAAACTTTCGATCAGTGCTCCAAGCATTGACTTTCTCTAGCACGGACTACTGCAACGCCCTATTAGGATTACCCCACACAATGTTAAGACCACTTCAAATACTACAGAACACCGCAAGCAGAATATTAACTGGTAAAAAAAAAAAAGAGACCACATCACAGATACTCTAGCGGACTTACACTGGCTGCCCATAGAACACAAAATACAGTACAAAGCTCTATGTACAATACATAAATTAATACATGACAAAAAAGCAGACTGGCTGAACACAGCACTATGGGTACATGTCCCACATAGAAACCTGAGGTCAGCCAATAAAGCGCTCCTTACCATTCCTTCCATAAAGACAGCAAGACTAACTCAATGAGAGAGAGGGCATTATCATTAGCAGGACCAGTACTATGGAACACCATGCCACTTGAGATTAGACTACAAAAAGACCTCAAACCATTTTAAAAAAAGTTTGAAAACCTGGCTTTTTAGACGAGCGTTCAAGGAAAATGGAGAATAAAGGCTAGAGGAAACAGGCGACAGAACATCAGCACACACACTTATCACATTAAGTTAATAATAAAAAATCCACACTTATCTCACTGCTAAAATATTAGAATTATGCAGATAATAAGAATAATACCTGAAACTTGTTTCATCTATAAAAGGACAAGAATTAACACATGCATCGAATAGCTTTTATTATCCCAGGACAAGCAGGATGCTAGTCCTCACATATGGGTGACATCATTAATGGAGCCCTGGAATGGAAAACTTTCTGTCGAGTTTCTAGAAACTTTTGACTGGCCCTGTGAGGCCACTGAGCATGCCATGATATTCTCTGCCACAGGGGTCTCTCTTCAGTCTTCGTTTTTCCACCCTGCTGTAGGCATCGCGGAGCAAGGAGCCTTGTGAGTTTTTTTTTTTTTCTCAGTGTTTGCTGACTAAAAAGTCATTTATTTCTCATTCATTTTCTCCCACAAGGGATCTCTCAGATTTCTACTGGCTGGTCATAATTTTTCCCTCATTTCATAGACGGCTGTCGATTGAAAATGGCTACCGATTTTAAAAATGTCCTATCTGTAATCGGACAATATCCATTACAGATCCACACCTTGAGTGTGTCCTTTTGTTTGGGGGACAAACATGATGTCCCAACCTGCCCTAAATGTGCAGAGATGACTCCGGGAAGAAAACTTCGCCAAGAGAAGATGGAACATCTTTTCCATCCACAGCTTTTGCCTTCTCCCTCAACATCAACAAAATTGTCTCGGGTCGGAGTCTCAAAACGAATAATATTGAAAAAACGTCGTCCGGAGACAATCCAACGACATCGATAGCATCGACAAGGTCAGTGATCGAACACCGATTGAAACACTGTCATAGACATAGACTCCTGCGGCGCTTCTCTCCCCGGAGGAACCGACCACTAAGTGGCTAAAACTTCAGGAAACACCGCTTCCCTCGACACCAGGGCCTTCACCTCGCGAAGAAACACCAGTAGTTGAACCTCCACAGGGCTCTGTGGAAGGAGTATCGACACTGCCACTGCGTTCAGCTGCTCTGCCTGCACCAGCTGTTCCACAGGAATTGTCGGATTTTATCTGGCAAGCGGTTATCCAGGCCCTTAAGGAGCAGATGCCCATTCCGGCGCCTTTGCCGATCCCGGTGATTCCACTGAAGCCGGTACCTACACCGATGCAGACTACTCAGTCGATGTCGCACCACAGCCTAAAGTGATACCGGCACGACCATCGATGATGCAATCTTCGATACTGGCCCTGATACCATCGATGCCAATCACACCTGGGGACCCAGGACATCCAGAACTAGCAAGGTAGTCTGTGCTCTTCCTCCCAAGCCTCGGAAAGAACAGCCCTGAAGGGATACCCCTCGATGACCCGCACCCAGGTCCTTCAGGGCTTCCTCGTCCGCCTAGATCTTCTCCCAATATCTCCTTGAAGATCCATACGATACTTGGTATGAAGGACACACAGACACTTCATCTGAAGATTTCATGTCACCTCCAGACCCAAGGAAGAAAATATCCACCGGAGATTTATCATTCACAAATTTCATCCAGGATATGGCAGACACCATACCCTTCACATTGGTGACAGAGGAAGATTCAAGGCAACAAACATTGGAGGTTCTCCAATTTGTAGACCCTCCAAAGCAAGTAGTAGCCATACCTGTCCATGACATCCTTCTGGACCTACATCTGCTTTGGGAGCATCCATGCTCAGTGCCTGCTGTAAATAAAAGAATGGACACAACTTATTTGGTGCAGTCTGCTCCTGGCTACCAAAAGTCACAGCTTCCACACCAATTGGTTTTGGTAGAATCTGCACAAAAGAAGTCAAAGGGTAAGACCACATTCCTCAACTCCCCCAGGAAAAGATCAGATTCTTGGATTCCCTGGGAAGGAAGGTTTATCAAGGAGCCATGTTAAATTCTAAAATATCCTTATCCTTATTACCAATTATACATGACTCAATATCAAAGAAAATCTGTGGAAACAGATGCAAGAGTTTATACCATCATTGCCACAGCAACATCAAGAAGCAGCCCAGGCAATTATCCACAAAGGATTAGAGGCGGGCAAGCACGAAGTTCGTGCTGCCTATGATGGCTTTGAAACAGCATCCAGAGTGGCTGCATTTGGAACAAGTGCAAGACGTTGGGCATGGCTTAAAGCCTTGGACCTCAGGCCTGAAGTCCAAGAAAAATTAGTTGACCTTCCATGTCTTGGCAATAACCTTTTTGGTTCCAAGGTACAAGATGCAGTTGCTCAATTGAAAGAGCACACAGAAACCCTGTGTTAACTTTCATTGATTCCACAGGATCCAGCTACACAGTCAACTCGTAGGCCGAAAAGAAAAGAACCTAGGAGGCCCTTCTATCGACAGAGGCGTTATTACCCTCCAACATCAAGGGGCAGATCTTCTAGGCCACAACAAAGAGCTCAGCCCAGACAACCTAAGGCGGCTAGGCCTCAACCTCTGCCACAGACGGGACCGGCTGCTAGCGTTTGAGGCCTTTCCCAGAGACCGAAGCCATCTCTCCAATCCTCATCCAGAGCATCCGGTAGGAGGTCGAGTATCCTCCTCCTTTTACAACCATTGGTTACAAATAACAGACCAATGGGTACTTGCAATAATATCTCAAGGTTACCAACTCAATTTCCTCTCAATTCCAAGAGGTTTTCCTCCGAGACCTCTTTCTCTAAGCGAAAATCACATAATCCAATTACAAGTAGAATTATCCACCCTTCTGAGAGCCAGAGCTGTAGAGCCGGTGCTCAACACTCAGCAGGGCAGAGGATTCTATTCCCATTATTTCCTCATTCCAAAGAAAACAGGAGGCCTACGTTCCATCCTAGACCTCAGAAATCTCAACAAATTTCTGAAGAAAAAAGTTCAGGATGGTTTCTCTAGGAACCATGCTTCCACTTCTTCACTTCAAACAGGAGATTGGCTTTGTTCTCTGGATCTTCAAGACGCTTATGCTCACATTCCAATATTTCCCCTTCATCACAAGTATCTGCGCTTTCATGGTAGGCCATCAACATTTCCAGTACAGAGTACTACCATTCGAACTTGCCTCTGCTCCCAGAGTATTCACCAAATGTTTGGCAGTAATAACAGCACACTTACACGAAGAAAGTGTCCATGTCTTTCCCTACTTAGACGACTGTTTCATCAGAAGTCAATCTCAACAAGGAGCTCTGGCTTCTCTCAGTCGAACAATTACTCTACTTCGTTCCATGGGTTTTCTCATCAATTATCAAAAGTCCCATCTCATTCCGTCTCACCAGCTTCAATTCATAGGAGTGGAATTGAACACCATACTTTCAAAAGCTTTTCTACCCGAGGATCGGGCAGACACACTTTCCCTACTGGCAAACTCGATTCACTCAAAGAAACAAGCAATATCTCATCAGTTTCTAACCTTCAGGTCGATACAGTGAGGTAGTGTCAGGCGCACCCTCCTCCCCGCACGCACAGTTCTCTTCACTAACTCCCCGATACTCTCCTCTAATCGCATGCAAATGCATGCCGCGGCTTTAAAGCGGTAGGGAAGGGTTATGCCCGCGTAACCCATTTTACTGTATAGGCGCTTAATACAGCGCCTATACAGTAACCTGGGTGCGCTGGTACCTGTCATTTCAAATGACATTTGAAATGACAGGCACCAGGAAGTGTAAAAATCAAAATTTTAAATACCTGTCGGAGGGCCGCGTGGGTCCAGGCGGCGGCGGGAGCCGGGTGGTCGCGTGTTAAATCTAGGCCGCGGGCGGGTGGGCGCCTGTTCCAGGCGGCAGCGGCGGCGGCGGGGGGACACGCGTTAGTTCGAGATGGCTGGCGGGCGGCGGGTGGTCGCGTGTTAAATCTAGGCCGGGTCCGCACAGGTGCGCATTCATTCACTGCCGGTGGGGGCTGCCGGAGGCAGCCCCCACCGGCAGTGAATGAATGCGCGCCTGTGCGACCCCTGCGATTCGGCGCTCATGGCATGACATCACGGCATGTGACTGCCTTGAGCGCCGAATCGCAGGGGTCGCACAGGCGCGCATTCATTCATCCAGGCGGAGGAGCCGGTGGCGAAAGCAGCCGGCTCCTCCGCCTGGATGAATGAATGAATGTGCGCCTGTGCGACCCCTGCGATTCGGCGCTGAAGGCAGTCACATGCCGTGATGTCACGCCATGAGTGCCGAATCGCAGGGGTCGCATAGGCGCGCATTCATTCACTGCCGGTGGGGGCTGCCGGAGGCAGCCCCCACCGGCAGTGAATGAATGCGCGCCTGTGCGGACCCGGCCTAGATTTAACACGCGACCGCCCGCCGGCCGTCTCGAACTAACGCGTGTCCCCCCGCCGCCGCTGCCGCCTGGAACAGGCGCCCACCTGCCCGCGGCCTAGATTTAACACGCGACCACCCGGCTCCCGCCGCCGCCTGGACCCACGCGGCCCTCTGACAGGTATTTAAAAATTTTTATTTTTTCTTCTGACAGGTTTTGTGTGTCCCACATCATTACATTTTCTCGATCATCTCTGTATGGCTTTTTTTTTAAATTGTGTTTTATTGTTTTTGAGTGTCTTAAGCGGTGTCGATGGATTTGTTACTAGACTCACAGTCCTAACTCCTACTAGGGGGAGGCGGTAAACTAACATGTTACGGCCGCGGCAAAACAGTGCGTTACTAATGAGATAACCTGAGCGCGCGTTACGGTATCGGAGGGGAATAGCTAATTCCTTCATTATACAGCTAATTCGTTCATTAACATGCCGGGTGCGGGAAGGGTTACGCGTCTGTTTTAAGAAGCGCTACGGACGCGCAAAACTGGAGACTGTATCGCTGGTTTGCCTTACGCGTCCGAATTGTGCGCAGCGAGCTCGTTACAGACGAGAAATCTTCATCTGAACTTTACTGTATCGAGCTGCTTGCTAGGCCCCATGGCATCCACAGTTCATGTCACTCCTATGGCAAGGTTAGCCATGAGGGCAACTCGATGGACTTTAAGATCACAATGGATCCAAGCCATTCAAACCACCGTACTCTCCAATTCAAGTAACCCACCAGCTACGTTCATCTCTGCTTTGGGCGAACAAGGACAATTTGCACAAGGGCCTTCCCTTCCAGCAACCAGTCCCACAGGTTGGGGAGCTCACATAAACAATCTCCAAACCCAGGGTACTTGGACAAAACGCGAAGCAACATTTCAAATTTCCTGGAACTTCGAGCTATACGTTATGCTCTGCATGTGTTCAAGGACTGCCTTTCACACAAGACTGTTCTGATCCAAACAGACAACACAGTAGCCACGTGGTACATCAACAAACAGGGAGGTACGGGCTCGTATCTCCTTTGTCAAGAAGCTGCACAATTTTGGGACTAGGCCCAGACACACTCAATGTTTCTCTGGGCCACTTATCTGGCAGGCATTCACAACGTAGTGGCGGATCGACTCAGTCGCCAGTTCCAACCACACGAATGGTCCCTGGATCCCTTAGTAGCAACCAGGATATTTCAACGTTGGGGACAACAGACAAATGACCTCTTTGCATCATGCCTGAATCACAAAGTGGACAAACTCTGCGCTCTGCACAGACAGAATCACCAACTAGCCAAGGACGCCTTTGCTCGCCCTTGGAACTCAGGCCTTCTATTATGCGTATCCTCCAATACCACTCATAACCAAAACTCTGGTGAAGCTACAACAGGACAAGGGGTCCATGATACTCATAGCCCCGTATTGGCCTCAAGTATGGTTTCCCACACTTCAAGACCTCTCTATCAGAGAACCAATTCGCCTGGGTGTAGCTCCCACTCTCATAACACAGGATCAGGGCAGGTTGCGCCATCCCAACCTTCAATCCCTATCCCTGACAGCATGGATGTTGAAAGCTTGATCTTACAACCACTCAGTCTTTCAACTACTGTCCCTCAAGTGCTTATAGCTTCACGTAAATCTTGCACACGAAAGAACTATTCTTCGAAATGGAAAAGGTTTACTTTGTGGTGCACACAAAAGAACATGGCATAAATAGTCTCTGCTAGACTATTTATGCCATCTTTCAGACTCAGGTCTCCAGACCTCATCTGTAAGAATACACTTAAGTGCAATCTCAGCTTACCATAACAAGATGCACCAATATCCATACAACCTCTTGTCAGTAGGTTTATGAGAGGTTTAACTCACCTTAAACCAATTTGGCCACTAGTCACAGAATGGGACCTGAATCTGGTCTTAAGGCTCATGCGTTCTCCTTTTGAACCCATGATGTCCTGTGATCCTAAATTTCTCACATGGAAGACTATCTTCCTTATAGCCATTACATCAGCTAGAAGGGTTAGTGAGTTACAAGCACTTGTCACGTACTCACCCTATACAAAATTCCTACATGACAGAGTGGTTCTACGGACACATCCAAAATTCCTACCCAAGGTAGTTACGGAATTCCACTTGAACCAATCCATAGTTTTGCCCACATTCTTTCCGAGGCCTCATTCTCACCAAGGGGAATGGGCCTTACATACCTTGGACTGTAAACATGCGCTAGCATATTACTTAGACCGCACTGCAGTCCACAAGAAATCCACTCAACTTTTGTATCTTTTGATCCAAACAAACCAGGTAAAGCAGTGGGCAAACACAGTCTCTCCAACTGGCTAGCAGATTGTATAGAGTTCTGCTATGAAAAAGCAGGCTTTCCTCTCCAAGGGTGAGTAAAGGCACATTCATTAAGAGCAATGTCAACCTCAGCACACTATTGTTCAGTGCTAATTCTTGACATATGTAAAGCAGCAACATGGAGTTCTCTTCACACCTTTGCAGCTCATTACTGTTTGGGCAAAGAAGGACGACAAGATTCAGCCTACAGACAATCTGTCTTAAAGAACTTGTTTCCAGTATAACCCCAACTCCTACATCCAACCTGCTGTGATCTTCGGCTGCCTCATTTTCACCAACAATACTTAAGTGTTCCTTCACTACAAAATGACTCTGTGTCTAGCTTGCTAATCACCCATATGTGAGGACTAGCATCCTGCTTGTCCTGGGATAAAGCAAAATTGCTTAACTTGTAATAGGTGTTATCCCAGGACAGCAGGATGTAGTCCTCACGAAACCTACCCGCCACCCCACAGAGTTGGGTCTGATACATTTTATTTTTGCTAAAGCTTATTGCTACATACGAGACTGAAGAGAGACCCCTGTGGCAGAGAATATCATGGCATGCTCAGTGGCCTCACAGGCCGGTCAAGTTTCTTTCGTACCAGGGCTCCATCAATATCGCCCATATGTGAGGACTACATCCTGCTGTCCTGGGATAACACCTATTACAAGGTAAGCAATTTTGCTTTATGAACTCATGTAACCGAACCTTAAAGGCACCTGTTTAGAATGTACGATATATACTTATACCAGCATTAATATATGTGCCTGCATGTAAACCATTGTGATGGTATATACTTTACGATGGTATAGAGAAGATTTTAAATAAATAAGGAACCAGAAGACAGAGGCTAAAACTGATCCAAGAGATACTCTGGGGCTAGATACATTCACCTTGTCATCGCTTTGAGCATTTTCTATGTGTCTGTGAGATTTAAATCTTTTGTGATTATAGAGTATCCTCTTATACAATAAAAGTGAGCCTTGCTTATCTGCCTTTCCTTGCAAACCTTTTCCAGTTGAACAAATGCAATGAAAACTGTGAACCAGGAGATGTTTAAACTAGTTGGAGGTTCCCCAAGACAGGAAATATTTTATACCAGAATTTTTGCATGGCACTCAGTTTTGGATAGCAGTGAGTCAAAGTTGTGAAGCAATAAGATTTTTTACTGTATGCTACTTGAATCTTTCTGTATTAAAACACTTTCCCCTCGGAATTCTTTTTATTTGGCTGTCTCCATTTTCTTTGTTTAAAACCCTGCCTTTTTGCCTTTATTTTGTTTTCTATTATCTTCCCTCCCTTTCTGTCTTCTACCTTTTTTTCTTTCCTAAACATCTCCATCTTTTTTCCTCTCTTCCTTTCCTAAATTGATGTAGCTTGCATGCAGGTAGGTGCCACAAACAGGGTCTCTCTATTTCCTAACCTTTAATCTTATTGGTGGCCTCTAACTGCACAAAAGGTGCCCAGGGTACTATCATATCAATCAAAAAAATGCTGATTGACTTCCTCTCTCTCACCCTGTTTCTGCCCATGAATAAGCTATTTTCAGAGTGATTAGGTTTTGGTGAGAATAATAGGATTAAACATTTTTAAAAGTTCCATGAGATTTTCCGTTGACAAGCAGGGCTGAATTAGCCACGATACATGGGTGATGTCATTCGATGGTACTAAACAGACCCTTCTCTCCTAGCTAATAGAGCTTTTGTTCTATTACAGGGGTGGCTAACCTTTCATGCACCAGAAACCAAGAAATTGGAATGCAGAGCACTGAAGAGCCTCAGTTTCAGTAGATGTGAGGTGTGTGGATGAGGGAGGGAAGTACTCCCAACAGTATCTTTATTTATTCATTCTTATTAACCACTCACTCAGGGGCAGCCCTGGCTGGTGCAGTGTACAATAGTATTAAAACAATACATAATACAAGACAAATGATCAAATGCTAAAATACAATTTATTTACAAATTAAATACAGCAAAATAAAATAAAAATCTATCTACCTTGTTCCTACTGGTTTCTCTCTCAATCCTCCATAATGATCTGCCTACCCTGCCCTATTGTTTGTTTGTTTTTCTCTCAATCCCCCCGAATCTGTCCACCAGCCACTCCCTCAATCACACCCTATCCTCACCAGTCTCTCCCTCCGTTCCTCACCTTGTCCCAACCAATCTTTCACACACTCTCAATCTCATCCTGTCCCCACAATCTCTCTCAATTTCTCCACCCTGTCTCTCCCCCCCCCCCCCCCCCCCCCAGTCTGACTAGCATCTCCCTCTTTATCTCCCCCATATGCTCAATGTCTCATATCCCCATCGGTCCCCCACCCTCTTCCTAACTGTCACGCTTGGCAGCCCCAGCATAATATTTATTTATAAGGCCATTGTGGAAAGACTAAATGAATTTGTTGCTTCTGTGTTTAATAATTTATTTATTTATTTATTATTTTTTATTTATTATTTTTGTTATACCGAGTTTCATGATAGGGATCACATCAACCCGGTTTACAAATAACAATGTGTGCAAAGTATAGCGTAACGTAATAAATATTTCCAATACAAATTTGAACTTTAAATACAGAGAATCAATTAAAAAGGTGTGAGAAGTTACAATATAACAGGGAAAATTAACTTGGAACTGGAAGAGGGGAGAGGTTAAACAATGCAATATTTACATTTAACACAATTAAAGTGATAGTGCAGCAGAGTAAGTAAATAAGCCTATTTGCATGAATGTGACGGTACATAAATATGAGCGGTAATATAAACAAGAGAATCAATATGACACAGTAGAGTATGGTGATGATATGATAAAACTCAAAAACGTAATAGTGATAAGATTATGATAGGTGGATTCTTATTTGGATCCAGAGGTTACATGGCAGTTTGTGTTGATGAGTGTATTTTATTCAAGGCTTGGAAATGCTTTTTTGAAAAGCCAAGTTTTTTAGTCTTTTCCTAAATGTTAGAGCGCATGGCTCTTGTCTTAGATCAGGTGGTATAGAGTTCCACAGAACTGGACCTGCTGTAGAGAAGGCTCTGAGACTCAAAGATTTATGTTGATAGGTTTTGGCATTTGGAATTTGGAGTGACTCTTTGTAGTATTCCCTAATAGGTCTGGCAGAAGTGTATTTTTTAAATGGTATTTGAAGATCTAGTTGCGTGAGTTGGTTGATGGTCTTGTATATGATGTTGATGGATTTATACATGATTCTATAGTGGATTGGTAGCCAATGAAGTTTTGGAGGATAGGGGAGATGTGGTCCATTTTCCTGGAATTTGAAAGGACTCTGGCTGCGGAGTTCTGAACCATTTGTAGGGTTTGATGTAAGAAGCTGGGAGGCCTAATAGTAAAGAGTTGCAATAATCTAGTTTGAAAAATTATTGCTTGCAAGATTGTTCTAAAGTCCATAGTGTGGAAAAGTGGTTTGATTCTTTTCAGAATGTGTAATTTGTAGAAGCAATCTTTGGTGGTTTGGTTAATGAGTGTTTTAAGGTTGAGACGATTGTCTAAGATAGCTCCTAGATCTCTTACATGGGTAGATTGAAGGAGTGCGGTTGGTTTTGGAAGTGTGTTATTGTTTTCCGGTGATATGAGCAGAAATTCCGTTTTTGAAGCGTTAAGTACGAGGTTTTAGGCTGGTGAGGAGGGGGGGGTTTTAATTTCTAATAAGCAACTGTCCCAGTGTTCCATGTTTTTGGATTGTTTCTTTTATGGGAATCACGATCTGTACGTCGGTCTGCGAAAAGGAAGTGTTTCAGGTTTAATTTTGTAAGAAGTTGACATAGTGGTAACAGGTAGACATTAAAGAGCGTGGGTGAAAGTGATGAACCTTGCGGCACTCCTCTGTTAGAAGGGTGGTATTGGGATTCTTTATTGTGGATTTTGACTCTATATCCTCTGTTTTCTAGGAATGTTTTGAACCAGTTTAGTGTAGAACCTGTCAATCCAATATTTTGCCAGTTGTTTAGGAGTAGGGTGTGATTGACGGTGTCGAAGGCCGCGAGAAGTCAAGGAGGATTAGTAAAAATGTTTGGCCTTTATCAATTCCAGAAATGAGAGAGAGTAGTAGGGTTCAGTGCTTGCAGCTTTACGGAAACCATATTGGTTTGGGGACAGAATACTGTGGTCCTCTAAGTAGTGGATAGTTGGGTGTTTACCAATTTTTCCATGATTTTAGCTATGAATGGGAGGTTGGAAATCGGGCGGAAGTTGTTGGGATCACAAGCATTTAGATTTGGTTTTTTTAGCAGTGGCTTGATTGAGGCTGTTTTTAGGTCATCTGGGTAGATCCCATGTGATAGGGAGCAATTTATGATTTCTGCCAGTGTTTTTGCTATAGTAACATTAATAATGAGGTTGTTGGGTAGATACCAGTTCTGGAGATGGTTTTCAAGGGTGAATCTCTTTGGCTGATGGAACTTGCACCAAAGTCCTCTATGTTGAGTGTACGTTTTGGTTAGGGGCATAAACCCTAACCAAATTATGTATTTTATTTAATGTCTTTATATACCGTTTACCAATACAAAAATCGATCAGAACGGTTTACAGCAATGTACTTATAATCAAAATCATTTAAAATAAAACTGAAATAATATAGATAAAATAAACTATATAAAATAAACATCTAAACAAAGTTTGAATAAAAATACAATTAATGACATGATCAATAACAAACATTTTTTGATGAACTAGGATAGTAAATAATTGGCTGCTACGTTACAAAACTAAAAGAAGGAAAAACGAAGAAGCAACTATGGTAATAATGGTAGTAGTTAGGAAGAGCTAATATTCAGCACCAGTTCCTTAGATCACCATAAAACATCAATATCATGATCTTAAACTGAATTATTTCCTTCATTGGCAATCTGTGCAAACGGATCAACATAGGTTTTACCTTATCAAGAACAATGAGAGGGCTCTGTGGTCCAACCTAATATTTCTCCCAGGACAAGCAGGATGGTAGTCCTCACATATGGGGTGACATCATCAGATGGAGCCCTGTCACGGAATACTTTTGTCAAAGTTTCTAGAACTTTGACTGGCACAGTCAAAGTTCTAGAAACTTTGACTGTGCCAGTCAAAAGCATGCCCAGCATGCAACTAACAGACTGTGCCAGTCTGAGCATGCCAGCATGCAACTAACCCTGTGCCATACAGGGTCCCCTCAGTCTTTTTTCCGCGCAGCAAGTTGCCTTGCGCTTAGGAGGCTCTGTGAGAAATTCCTCAACTCTCCCTCACGGAAATATTTGAAGTTTACCTTCTTAAAATCACCCTCACCAGGGTTCCCCATCGCGCTCCGTTCCCTCCGCTCGGTAAGTGTTCCCTGCTTTGCGGTCTGTTCCCAGCGGCTTACCTCTCTGTGCCCGCCATTTTTTTCGGCATGGCGACCGTTGTTAGGAAATGCCCTGCGTGTCAGAGGTCCATGTCCATAACGTACCCGCATAATGTTTGTGTTTTTGTGCTTAGGCCCCTCGTGCGACGTTAGTCGATGCCCCCAGTTGCGCACAAATCACCCCCAAAGGCCAGCGTACTCGATGGACAAGATGGAGCGTTTGTTTGCATCAAAATGCTCTGCTCCATCGACTCCAGTCAAGTGCCTCCGACCGGGAGAGGGTCCATCGACCTCGGAGACGCCTCGCCAGGAACATCGTGGAGCGGGGGTGGACAGTTTGTCACAGACACCCTCAAAGGCATGGTGTCCTCTGTGCTGGAGAAGGACCAGACCAAGCACTGAGGGAAATATAGTCACCAGCACAGACGTGCGTCCCCGCCTGGTGCCACCCACAAACTGCAGTGGCATCGATTTCCCACCGAGCCACCTGCGCAGAGGGCCTGGGGAGAGGAGCCCCATAATCCTCTGGACCCGGGACCTCAAGGCGTTCCCCCCCCCCCCCCCCCCCGATATCGGTGCCAGGTACTGAGCCTCCACAGATCGCTATGGAGCATCCAGTAATGCCTAGCCTGCCTCCTACCCCAGGCACAGTGCTATCAATGCCAGCCTTCAGGGAGCAAATGGACAGACTGGTCCAAGAGGCAGTGCTCAATGCCCTTCAGGGCTTTTGAGTCTCCACCGGCGCCGGCCCCCATACTGGCACCAGAACCGGTGCTCTCTATGTTTGCCCCGCTCCTCGAGCACCTGGACACCCTAATCGGTGCCCTGCCGACTCAACCCATGGCATCGGGTCGACCATAGAGGATGAAGAAGGGACTTCTGGCCCGATCCTGGCGGGGGATCCACCGATGCCTAAGCCCGTTCCAGGGCCATCGGGACTGTCTATGCCTATGTGCACCTCACCTGCCTTGATGTCGTCAAAGCCAGCACCGCCTCCATCGATGCCACCTCAACATCCATCAATGCTTTTTCGCTCTCTAGGCTCTGGCATCCTTCCTCCTTCAAACAAACCGGCAGGTGAGGAAGAAACTCCCTATGATCCTTGGGAGGATGCATTCTCGGACTCACAAGCTTCTGATGAGGTGCTCTCAGAGCCTTCACCTCTGGAAGGAAGGCATCAATCTCCTCCTGAAGACATCTTCTTTGCTAGCTTTGTCAAGGAGATGTCTGAAACTATCCCATTTCCATTAGTGACAGAAGAAACACACCATAATGTTGGAGGTCTTACAATTTGTAGACGCTACAAAGGAGATAATGGCAATACCAGTGCATGAAGCTCTTCTTGATCTTTTGCACTGCCTATGGGACCATCCAGGTACCGTGCCTCCATTCCATAAGAAGACGGATGCTACATACCTGTTCCAGCAAGCTCCAGGATTTCAGAAAAGCCAGTTGCCCTATCATTCTGTAGTGGTGGAATCAGCCCAAAAGAAGGCTCCTCATAAGAACATAAGAAATGCCATGCTGGGTCAGACCAAGGGTCCATAAAACCCAGCATCCTGTTTCCAACAAAGGCCAAACCAGGCCACAAGAACCTGGCAATTACCCAAACACCAAGAAGATCACATGCTACTGATGCAATTAATAGTGCTGGCTTTTCCCCTAACTAAACTTAATTGATAGCAGTTAATGGACTTCTCCAAATCTTTTTTGGACCCAGCTACACTAACTGCACTAACCATATCCTCTGGCAACAATTCCAGAGCTTAATTGTGCGTTGAGTGTGAAATTTTCTCTGATTAGTCTTAAATGTGCTACTTGCTAACTTCATGGAATGCCCCCTAGTCCTTCTTTTATCCGAAAGTGTAAATAACTGATTCACATCTACTCGTTCAAGACCTCTCATGATCTTAAATATCTCTATCATATCCCCCCTCAGCCATCTCTTCTCCAAGCTGAACAGCCCTAACCTCTTCAGCCTTTCCTCATAGGGGATCTGTTACATCCCCTTTATCATTTTGGTTGCCCTTCTCTGTACCTTCTCCATCGCAACTATCTTTTTGAGATGCAGCGACCAGAATTGTACACAATATTCAAGGAGCAGTCTCACCATGGAGCGAGAGAGGCATTATGACATTTTCCATTTTATTAACCATTCCCTTCCTAATAATTCCTAACATTCTATTTGCTTTTTTGACTGCTGCAGCACACTGAGCCGACAATTTTAAAGTATTATATACTATGATGCCTAGATCTTTTTTCCTGGGTGGTAGCTCCTAATATAGAACCTAACATGGTGTAACTACAGTAAGGGTTATTTTTTTCCTATATGCAACACCTTGCACTTGTCCACATTGGGCATCCAAATGACAGATGAATTTCAATCTTCCAGTCTCGCAAGGTCCTCCTGTAATGTATCACAATCTGCTTGTGATTTAACTATTCTGAATAATTTTGTATCTGCAAATTTGAATACCTCACTCGTCTTATTCCTTTCCAGATCTCATATATATATATATATATATATATATATACTAAATATACTAAATATATATAAATATATATAAATATATATAAATATATATAAATACTAAATATATATATATATTTAGTATTTTTTATATATATATATATCTCCCTGAGGCTGTTTACCCTTTTCCACTGAGAAAATTGGCCATTTAATCCTACTCTCTGTTTCCTGTCTTTTAACCAGTTTGTAATCCACGAAAGGACATCGCCTCCTATCCCATGACTTTTTAGTTTTCTTAGAAGCCTCTCATGAGGGACTTTGTCAAACGCCTTCTGAAAATCCAAATACACTACATCTACCAGTTCATCTTTTTCCACATGTTTGTTACCCCTTCAAAAAAAATGAAGCAGATTTGTTAGCAAGACTTGCCTTGGGTAAAGCCATGCTCACTGTGATCCATTAAACCATGTTTTTCTATATGCTGTACGATTTAGATCTTTAGAATAGTTTCCACTTTTTCCCGCACTGAAGTCAGGCTCTGGTCTATAGTTACCCGGATCACCCCTGGAGCGTTTTTAAATATTGAGGTTATATTGGCTACCCAGTCTTCAGGTACAATGGATGATTTTAATGATAGGTTACAAATTTTAACTAATAGATCAGAAATTTCATTTTTGAGTTCCTTCAGTACCCTAGGATGCATACCATCCGGACCAGGTGATTTGCTACTCTTTAGTTTGTCAATCTGGTCTACTACATCTTCCAGGTTCACAGTGATTTGGTTCAGTTCGTCTGACTCAACACCCTTGAAAACCATCTCTAGAATTGGTATCTCCCCAAAATCCTCATTAGTAAACACACAAGCAAAGAATTAATTTAGTCTTTCTGCAATGGCCTTATCTTCCCTAAGAGCCCCGTTAACCCCTCCATCATCTAATGGTCCAACTGACTCTCTCACAGGTTTCTTGCTTAGGATATATTTAAAAAAATTTTTATTATGAGTTTTTGCCTCTATGGCCAATTTCATTTCAAATTCTCTCTTCGCCTGTCTTATCAATGTTTTACACTTAACTTGACTATGCTTATGTTTTATCCTATTTTCTTCAGATGGATCCTTCTTCCAATTTTTGAAGGATTTTTTTTTGGCTAAAATAGTCTTTCACCTCACCTTTTAACCATGATGGTAATCGTTTTGCCTTCCTTCCACCTTTCTTAATGTGTGGAATACATATGGACTGCGCCTCTAGGATTGTATCTTTAAACAATGTCCATGCCTATTGAGCACTTAACTTTTGCAGCTGCACCTTTCAGTTTTTTTTCTAACTATATTCCTCATTTTATCAAAGTATACCTTTTGAAAGTTTAGTGTTAGAGCTGTAGATTTACTTATTGTCCCCCTTCCAGTTTAAATTAGATCATGTTATGATCACTATTGCCAAGTGGCCTCATCACTGTTACCTCTCTCACCAAATCCTGCGTTCCACTAAGAATTAAATCTAAAATAGCTCCCTCTGTTGTTTCCTGAACCAATTGCTCCATGAAGCAGTCATTTATTACATCCATGAACTTTGTCTCTAGCAAGTCCTGATGTTACATTTACCCAGTCAATATTGGGGTAATTGAAATCTCCCATTATTATTGCACTGCCAAATTGGTTTGCTTCCCTGATTTATCTTAGCATTTCATCATCTGTTTGACCATTTTGTCCAGGTGGACGGTAGTATACTCCTATCACTATACTCTTACCCAACACACATGGGAATTCTACCCATATAGATTCTGTTGAGCATGTAGTCTCTTGTATGACTCTATACCATCCTGGACATAAAGTGCCACACACCCTCCAAGTTGATCCTCCCTATCATTGCGATATAATTTGTACCCTGATATAGCACTGTCCCATTGGAACTGTGATGCCAATTATGTCAATCTCATTTACTGCTGTACACTCTAACTCTGCCATCTTATTTCTTAGACTTCTGGCATTGGTATACAGACATTTCAAAGTGTGGTTTTTGTTTGCATTAACAGCCTGCTTTTCAGTTGTTAGGGATAATTTGGAAATCATTAGCTTCAGTGATTTTTTTACATATAGGCACATGGACTATGTTTGCTTTTATTGGAACCTCTCTGTTGGGATGCCCTAACTCTCCTGTTTCATTAGTATCCTTCAAGGATACATTTCTCTGAACCATGCACTGCTGAGTGACTGTCAGCTTTCCCCCTTGTTCTAGTTTAAAAGTTGTTCTATCTCCTTTTTGAAAGTTAGTGCCAGCAGTAGTTCCACTCTGGTTAAGGTGGAACCCCCCCCCCCTTTCCTCCAAAAGGTTCCCCAGTTCCTAACAAAACTGAATCCCTCTTCCTTGCACCGTCGTCTCATCCACGCATTGAGACTTCGGAGCTCTGCCTGCCTCTGATCTGCGCGTGGAACAGGGAGCATTTCAGAGAATGCTACCCTGGAGGTTCTGGATTTCAGCTTTCTACCTAAAATCCTAAATTTGGCTTCCAGAACCTCTCTCCCACATTTTCCTATGTCGTTGGTGCCCATATGTACTATGACAGCTGGCTCCTCCCCAGCACTGTCTAAAATCCTATCTAGGTGATGCGTGAGGTCTGCCACCTTCGCACCAGGTAGGCAAGTTACCAGGCGATCCTCACGCCCACAAGCCACCCTGCTATCTACATTTCTAATAAATGAATCACCAACTATGATGGCCGGCCTAACCCTTCCCTCCTGGGCAGTAGCCCTGGGAGATTTGTCCTCAGTGCGAAAGGACAATACATCACCTGGAGAGCAGGTCCTTGCTACAGGATCACTTTATTTAAAAACTTTTCTATACCATCGCAACGGTTTACATATAGGCACATAAAATAAGGTAAGTGAATGTGTACTATAGTACATTCTAACAAGTGCTAAAAGGTTCGGTTACAATATTTTATTATTTATTTATTTATTTTTAGATTTTTATATACCGGTGTTCCTATATGAAATAAAGATCACATCGGTTTACATTGAAACAGAACATGAAAATTGCCAAAAGGCAATACATAGAACAAGGTTATGAAACTTGGAACAGTGTACATAAGTTCAAAATTTAACAATAACGTTGTAACATTGATGACCAAAAGATAAAGGAGAAAAAAAAAAAAAAAAAAATATATATATATATATACAATATATCATAAAAAAAAAATATATATACAATATATCATAAAAGGGGCACAATAGTTGGGTAGTGTACGTTTTTTGTCTAGGTGAACCATCGGTACTGTACCTCGGTAATATTTGTTTATGAGCTTTAATAAAGTAATGTCATGTATGTTGTGAGATTATTGCTGTGTGCTTGGGTTTTTTTGCATGTTCCTGTGTGTTCTCCATTCTCCGGATTCTTTAAAGAGCCATGTTTTTAAGTTTTTCTTAAAGGTTTTGAGATCGCTTCGTAGTCTGATCTCAGGAGGCATTGTGTTCCATAGCATTGTGTTCCATAGTATGGGGCCTGCTAATGATAAGGCCCTTTCTCTTACTTGTGATAGTTTTGCTGTCCTTACTGAGGGAATGGTTAGATGTGCTTTATTTGCTGAGCGAAGGTTTCTTTGTGGGACTTGTACTCGTAAGGCTGTTTAGCCAGTCTGCTTCTTTATCATGGCACATTTAAAACTAATCGGAGAAAGTTCTTTTTTACTCAACGCACAATTAATCTTTGAAATTTGTTGCCAGTGGATGTGGTTAGTGCAGTTAGTATAGCTGTGTTTAAAAAAGGATTGGATAAGTTCTTGGAGGAGAAGTCCATTACCTGCTATTAAGTTTACTTGGAGAATAGCCACTGCCATTAGCAATGGTAACATGGAATAGACTTAGTTTTTGGGTACTTGCCAGGTTCTTATGGCCTGGATTGGCCACTGTTGGAAACAGGATGCTGGGCTTTTGATGGACCCTTGGTCTGACCCAGTATGACATGTTCTTATGTATTAGTTTATATATGGTACATAATACTTTGTTTTTAATCCTGTATTCAATGGGTAGCCAGTGTAATTTTGCCAAGGTTTCAGTTATATGGTCCCTTTTTTCTTTTTCCGGTCAGTATTCTAGCTGCTGTGTTTTGTAATATTTGAAGTGGTCTTTATGTTGAATTCAGGAGTCCTAGTAAAAGTGCATTGCAGTAGTCAGTGCTTGAAAAAACTAGTGCCTGGAGCACTGTTCTGAAGTGAGATGGTGTTAGTAGTGGTTTTAGTCTTCAGAGTATCATGAGTTTTGCGTGGTCTTCTCTTACTTTTAGCGAAATGTGGTGTGTTAGATTGATTTCTGAGTCCACTATTACTCTTAGATTACGTACTTTTTTAGCTAGATCAATTTTCTGGTTGTTTTAGAGTGTTAATTGGATTTTGGATGATTACGATATTATTTTTCTCTAAGTGTAGAAATTCTGTTTTGTCAATGTTAATCACTAGTTCCATTTGGTTTAGAAGTTGTTTTATAATGTTTAGATACATGTTAGTTAGATTAAGCGTTTTTTCTATTGTATCATCTATTGGCAGAATAGTTGAATATCGCCTGCGTATATGTAATGTGTGATTCCTAGTCCAGCTAGAAGATTGCATAAGGGTAGCATGTATATGTTAAAGAGGGTAGCAGACAGGGCTGATCCTGTGGAACTCCTGTTTGAGCCTGACTTTTTCTGATAGTACGCTGTTTATTTGGACTTGAAAGAACCTATTGTTTAGGTATGAGTTGAACCAATTTGGTGTTTTGTTGTGTAACCCAATTTCTTATCTTTTCAGTAGTATTTTATGGTTTACTGTGTCGAAGGCTGAGGATAAGTCTAACATTATGAGAATGTAATGTTTTCCGCTATCAAAACCCCTTAAAATGTTGTCTGTTAGTGAGAGAAGAGGGTCTCAGTGCTGTAATATTTGCGAAATCCATGTTGTGATGGGTATAGTATGTTATTGTCTAGGTGTTCAGCTAGTTGTGTTTGTACCGGTTTTTCAATTAACTTCGCTATTAAGGGGAGGTTTGAGACTGGGCGGTAGCTATTCAGGATTAGTAGGTCACTATTTATTTTCTTTATGATTGGTTTTATAATTGCCCCTTTCAGTATATCTGGCATTATACATTCTTCTAGGGATAGGTTAATGATTTTAGCTAAGGTTGGGGCCACTATGCTTGCTGTTTTTTTTTATCTCAAATGTTGGTATTGTCGATTTTGTGTGGAGCTGGGTTTGTGTTTTTTATCATGGATTCTACCTCCAGCTCTGATATTTTGGTAAATGAGGACCATTGGTTAACGTTTATTTGCATTTTAATTTCTTGTTTGGTGGTATTTGGAAGCTTGGTTCTTAAGTTTGTAATTTTATCACTGAAGAATTTAGCTATATCATTGCATTTTGATTCTGGTAGACTTTGAGGCAAATCTTGTTTGTCATTAGTGAGATTTGATACTATTGAAAATAGGGTTCTAGGGTTGTTAGCAAATTTTTCTATTTTATTGCTATAGTATTCTTTAATATTGAGGATTGTTTGTAAAAAGCTAGCTGCTTTCTGTATTTAGTCAGGGTTTCGGTTGTTTTGTGTTTTCTCCAGCTTTTTTCTAATTTCCTGAGCGTTCTTTTTGCCTCTTATTTTTATATTATGCCAGGGGTTATTTTGTTTTGTTTCTTTGTGTACTGTTTTGATGGGGTTTATTTTATCAGCTTTCTTTTTGGTTGAGTCTAACCATTTTTCCATGGCAGAGCAGCAGTCTTTATATTCCAAATCCGTTAGTTCTTCCTCTAGTTTGTCTTTTAGTTCTTCATTATTATAGGGTGGGTGATATTTAAATTCTATGGATTTACGGTTTTGTTTGATTTGTGTGAAATTTGATGTTGGACTGAATGAGAAAATGATCTGACCAAGGTATTTGTGTGTAATTAGTTGCTAAATGTTTTAGACAGTTGTCGTTTTATGAAGGTAAGATCAAGAGAGCGTCCGGCTTTGTTTGTTGGTTTGTCCGTTATTAGTGAAAATCCAAGTGCTGTCATTGTGTCCATTAGTGTCTGGCATGTGTTTGATAATGGTTGGATGTCCATGTGGAGATTAAAGTCGCGTAGCACTATGGTAGGTTTGGAGATGATTAGGTGTGTTGTGAGAAACTCAATTAGTGGTGAGATATTAACTCTAGTAGACTAGGCGGGCAGTATATAAGGCAAATTTGTATATTGTTGGTATCTAAAATGGCAATTTCCTGCTATACCAGGGTGATATTCTCCTACTAGGAAACCTTTCTGATCCAAGGCAGCACTGGGGCTGCCAGACTAGATTTGGGACTTGGCTACTATGTCCCTGAAGGTCTCATCAATGTACTTCTCTGTCTGCCTCAGCTCCTCCAAGTCTGCTACTCTAGCCTCCAGAGATCGGACTTGTTTCCTGAGAGCCAGGAGCTCTTTGCACAGAGTGCACACAGTCTTTCACCAGTGGGTAAAAAATCATACCTGTGACACTCAATGCAAAAGAGTGGAACGCCCCCCTCTTGCTACTGGACTGCTGCCTTCATCTTAGTTTTATTGAGTTCCTAGTTAAGTTTAGGATACTAAGGGAGTTGGAATGAGAGTACTTTAAATTTACAGGTTAATTTACTAATTAGCTAGTGTCCTACAAGGGGATGATTAAACTTTCAATAAGAGCTGGTACAATAGTATGATATAGATAAGAACCTGATTGATTTTTAATGAGAAAGTGTCTCTTGCCTAAAGATCAAGGGTTGAGTGGGTGTGAAAGACGGACACTAGAAGTAACTATCTCTGGCTTGCTTATTACTTCAGACACACACACACTCTAAAGAATATGTGCCTCTTGCACCTTTCACCAAACTTATATAAGTCCAAAGATTTCCCAAAGCTATACTTACCAATTCTTTTTAACCACCAATAAAATGATCTTCAGTCAGTTAATTGACTATGATGGTGTGCGCTTCCGGTCCTCTTCTATTGCAAAGGGTGAGGGGCCTCTGGAAGCTGGAGCTGTGGAATTCAATCCCTGGATTGCTTTCGGTGACCTCTGGACTCCTCTCCCGGGGGCTGCTGGGAGCAGTATGCAGATGAGCCTTCCGGCACTGGATGCCTTGGGGCGCAGAGTCTTTCAAGGGTCCATGTTAATAGTGCGAATAGCTGCATACCAATTGTACATGACCAATACAACAGAAATCTCTGGAAACAAGTCCAGGAATTCACAGACACATTACCTCAACAATATCAAGAACCCTTAGCTTCCATCCTACAAAAGGGTTTGGAAGCAGGTAAACATGAGGTGAGAGCTGCTTACGACTCTCTTTTGAAACAGCTTCTAGAGTCTCAGCAGCGGGTATCAGTGCTAGATACTGGGCCTGGCTCAAGGCCTCAGACCTATGCCAAGAAGTACAGGACAAGCTGGCAGATCTACCAGGCACAAGAGAGAACCTGTTTGGAGACCAGATTCAAGATGCAGTGGCCCAGTTAAAAGACCACCATGAAACCCTGCGCCAGCTGTCCACTGGCACTTCAAAGGTGCCCTCTGTTGCCCACAGGTCCATGCGTAGAGACACCAGGAAACCATTTTATAGGCTGCGCAGGTACTATCCCGCGTCCCGGGCACGACCTGCTCAAACACCTCAGAGAGGCCATGCAAGACAAACAAGAACTCCTAGAGCACAACCAGCTCCATAAGCTGTTCCTGCAACTGGATTTTGACTCCTTTCCAGAGAGCAGCCACCTTCCCCTGATCCCACAACCCAATTTGCTGGTGGGAGGCTGCCTCTGCCACTTTGTAACCAAGTGGCAACCGGTTACAGCGGACCAATGGGTACTGTCCATCATATCCCACAGTTACCGTTTTTAAAATTTTCAGCGGTAGCCCCGAGGCAAGAGTAAGGAAGGAAGGACTGGATAAGGCGAAGCAGGCTGGAAAGTTATGGCAAGACAAGCTGGATGAGATGACAGAACAGGCTAGAGAAGCAAGACAGACTTGGACGAGATGAGTTCAGGCTGGACAAAATGAGGCAGACAGAATTCAGGCAACATGTACTGCACAGCAGTACATGTTGCTGAAGTGACAATTGGAATCGTGATTGGGATTTATGTTCCCAACCAGCTCTGTTATCTCCCACTGCCTCAGGCACTTTCCTGCCACAGAGCCTTTAAGTTCAGACGTGGCATATGCAAATACCTAGGGCAGTGATGGCTAACCTATGACACGCGTGTCAGAGGTGACACGCCGAGCCGTTTTGCTGACACGCGTAGCGTTTCGGGACTATCGATTTTTTTTTTTTTTTTTTTAATTTTTTTTTTTTTTATCGGCTGTGCCGAGCCTTTTTTTTTTTTCCGGCTGCGCCAACCCTTTAAAATTAGTTTTTTAGTATCCCTCCAGCCCCCCCCCCCCCCCAATGCCCCAGGGCGCAGGGAGGCGCATGCGGCGCAGCGACAGGCAGATAGGCAGGGCTGTGGTGAGGCTCACTTCACCACAGCCCAAAGAAAAAGATCGTGTTGAACGCGCTGATGCTCCTCCTCCTTCCTGCCTGTGCGGCCCCGGAAGTAAACGTTGCCGGAGCCGCATGGGCAGGAAGGAGGTGAAGCATCAGTGTGTGCAGAAGAGGAGCATCGCTTGCACTTATGGGCCGCCGCGAATCTCAAATCGCAGCGGCCCGAGAAGAGGAAGAAGCCCGGTAGCAGGGCCGCTGCAGAGCCCATCCTGCGCGACCCGCGAAGAGGAGGCCCAGAGGTGAGAGAGGCTGAGGGTCTGTGTGTGTGTGCGCACGTGTATGAGATGAGTTGAGAGATTGTGTGTGAGAGTGAGGACCTGAATGTTTGCAGAGACTGCATGTGCTTGAGCAAGACAGCATGTGGGAGTGAGAGAGAGCCTGTGTGTGTGAGAGTCAGACAGCATGTGCCAGTGAGAGCCTGTGTGTGTGTGTGTGTGTGTGTGTGTGTGAGAGAGAGAGAGAGAAATGCATGTGAGAATGAGAACCTGACTGTGTGTTTGAGGGAAGAAGATGGAGAGAAAAGAAACAGAAAAAAAGACAATATAAAAGGAATTGGCAAAAAAAAAAAAGAAAGGGAAGGTGGAAAAAATAAGAAAGGGAAGGTGGAAAAAAAAAAAGCCTGTGACCAATCAATTAGAAAACTAAGATCAGACAGCAAAGGTTAAAAAAAAATATATATTTTTAGTGATTGGCACATGTAATCTTTGGGAAAATGCAAGAATAGTAACATCCCCAATAGTCATGTGGCAGCAGTGACAGTGGCAGCAGAGGAATGAGAGAGGTTCCGAGGTTGCTGGCAAAAGAGAGGGGGGTCTGCCTTTAGTGTGTGCATGTGAATGAATGGGACTCTGCCTGGGGGTGTATGTGTGTGAATGCATAGGTGCCTGCCTGGGGGTCTGTGTGTGTGAGAATGAATTGGTCCTGCCTGGGGGTCTGTGTGTGTGAGAATGAATTGGTGCCTGCCTGGAGGATGGAGCGGGAGTGGTGTGAAAATGAATGGGAGCCTGCCTGGGTGTGTGTGTTTGTGTGTATGTGAGGGAGCCAGTGAGTGTGAGAGCATGAGTGTGTATGAGAAAATCCAGGGGAGTAAGAGTTTGTGTGGGGTGGAGGGTGGAGGGGGAGAGAGTGTTTTAATTGAAGATTTAGCCGACAAAATTCAGCAACAAAAAAGTCACTAAGCAGGCAAGGTAAAGAATTATTTGTTTTTGCTTTATTAATAAATACAGTACATATATTAAAATTATAACTTGTTATTAATTAGAGCTACAAATATCACAATTATGGATTTTTCTAGAAGTGACACACCACCCGAGTTATGCTAGTTTTTTTTATGAATTTTGACACACTGAGCTCAAAAGGTTGGCCATCACTGACCTAGGGGAACCAGCAGGAGAAGCTTGGGGTTAGCATTCCAGTGGTGTGAGTGTGGCCAGTTGCGGGACTTTCCTGCAACCAGCCAAACGTAACAGTACCAAGAAGTGACAGTAACTTTGGGTGAGCTGTTTTGCACAGCCTGTTCACCCAGTAGTCCAAGGTTGGAGAGTGGTCTGGGTTGTTTTTTAGTAAACGCTCTGTGGCAACTCTCAGCTTGAAACTCCCCATGTGTCATAGTTAATCCATCCCTGCTTGTAATGGAGAAAACAAGTTACCATAAATAGGGTTTTCTGTAGACAGCACGATGAACTAGCCATGCTTAATACCTGTCCGCCTCCTTGGAGAGTCTACTACCTAGCTAGAGCTAAGCTCTGTAATCAACTGAGGGGCTTGTGAGGCAGCATACATAAGGGAATTCCCAAGCATGCTCACGGTAAAAGCTCTTATGAGCTAGTAGAGAAGGGTCCATTTGGTGCTGTCAGATGACATCACCTACATGTCATGGCTACTCACATCATAGCTAATTTATCCTGCTGTCTACAGAGAACCCCATTTACAGTAAGCAAATTTGCTGTCTTTTCAAGCCATTGAAATGGTTTCTAATACCATTTGGGGATGTTTCTCCCTGGATATCAAAGAACATTAAACAAAATATCTTTTCCTAGTGTTTCTGTTGATACTGCCTCTTACTTTTGTCACAGTTGTCTTTCTCCTTTAGCTACAGGAGGGCGCTACAGGGGATGGAGGACCTGGGAGTCGCTTCAAGGGAAAGCACTCCCTGGATAGCGATGAAGAAGATGAAGAGGAGGCTGGAGATGCCCAAAAATATGACATCCTAACATCAGAAGATGTGGAAGGTAAGCCTGAGAAGGGTGGGTAAGGATGATGTGGATCCCTGTTCCCTGGTTTATTAAATGTTTCAGCAGAGGTATGTAATGTGGTTGGACTGCTAGATGACTAAGGGGCAAAAGAGGTATTTAGGGAAGACCAGCACATAGCAGAAAAACTAAATGAATTCTTTGCTTTGGACTTTGAGAAGGGCATTAGGGAGACACCTACACCAGGCACATTCTTTTGAGAGTGATGATTCAGAGGAACTGAAGCAAATAATGGTGAAGTGAAAAGACAAAGTAGAATAAATAGACAAATTAAAGAGTAACACATCACAGGGACCAGATGTTATACCTCAGAATTCTGAAATAACTAAAAAATTAAATTGCAGACTAATATTAATCTCCAACTTCTCATTCAAATTAGCTATGGTACCTGAACTGAAGATTGAGGGTGGACAAACATGCCTATTTTTGAAAAGGGTTCCAGGGGTGATTGGAAAACTACAGACCTGTGAGCTTGATGTCAGTAATGGGCAAAATGGTAGAAGCAATTTTGAAGAAAAAAATTACTGGCCATCTGGGTAAGCATAGATTAATGGGGCAGAGCCAAATGGGTTCATCAAAGGGAAATCTTGTCTTATAAATCTTCTACCTTTTTTTTTTTTTTTTGAAGGGGTTAATAAACATGTGGACAAGGATGAGTCAGTTGATATAGTGTCTATTTTTAAAAGACATTTGATAAAAATCCCTCATGAGAGGCTCATCAGGAAATTAAAGAATCATAAGATGGGAGACAATTTTCTGTTGAGGAATTTCTGTCAGTGAAGATAGGTCAATAGTGGAGAACACAGGGATCTATACTAGGACTGGTGCTTTCTCATATATTAATACATGATCTGGAAAAGGGAGTGATGAGTGAAGTTATCAAATTTTCAGATGACACCAAATTATTCAAAGTAGTTAAGTCATAAGCTGATAGTGAGGAATTGCAAGAAGACAATGCAAGTCTGGGGAACTGGGCATCTAAATGGCAGATGAGATTTAATATGGACAAGTGCAAAGTGATGCTTATAGAGAAGAATTATCCAAACTATAGTTAGACTATGCTGGGTTCCATTTTAAATGTCACCACCAAGGAAAGGGATTTTGGAATCACAGTAGACCAGGCTTCTCAGCCTTTCAGGGAACACAGACCCCTTTTCAGCTTCAAAACATTTCATGGAGCCTTTCCCCCACAACACAGAGAAACAGACACTTATTTCTCTTTAATTTTTCCATTCCATAACCAAAGAAATGACTGCATGGTCACATGATGCTGTGAAGGGGAAGGACGCACAATTCCCTGTCTCGGCGCCCCTGCCGTGTATCTAGCCCCATCTGGCACCTCTCAGCGGCGATATCTGCTCCACACGCGCTCCACGGATCGTCTGACACCCTGAGGCGTTTGCTCCATTATGACCACCCGACAATTGAAGAAAGACAGGGAGAAGGATAAGGATCGAGTGCGGCCCTCGGAGGCCATGATCGAGGGGGAGGAGCACCCCCCGGAACCGGCCTTGTCGGCGAGCCTCGCTGAAATTAAAACAGCAATGCAGGAGATTCTTAAGCCAGAAATGCTTCTGATATCCACAAAACTTACTGAATTTTCTTCCTCCCTACAAATTTTCGAGACCCGATTTGCTGAGGCGGAGCAGAGAATTTCAGACCTCCAAGATGGCCACCATACAGTGCAGAACGAGCTCGAGGCACTTAAAAAAGTGGTGCACCATCACGCAGAGCGCATGGAGGACCTCGAGAATCGCTCGCGCCGCTCGAACTTGCGCTTCGTCGGCCTCCCTGAAAGCTTACCAGAACGTGAGTTGCCGGCATTTTTTGAAACCTGGCTGCCTTCAGCGCTTCAGCTTTCGACCACTCACGGTCCATTGCGTGTTGAGAGAGCGCACAGGCTGGGCCTGAAAAAGGCGTCCGACTCGCGTCCACGAGTAATTATCGTGAAAGTCCTGAATTTTCTTCACAAGGCGGAGATTTTGGCGGCGACTAGAGGGGGTAAGCAGTTGCAGCACGACAATCAGCGCGTTCTGGTGTTCCAGGACTTTTCGGCGGCGGTCTCTCAACAACGTCGGGCAATGGCGCCTACCTGCACTAAGTTGCATGCTTTGGGAATCAGGGCCACACTTGTTTACCCGGCGAAACTTCGGGTACCTACCACTGCAGGGGTAAAATGGTTCACGGATCCCGATGAAGCCGCCCGATTTGCCGCTGAAAGGGAGACGGCGCCGAAGCTGCCGCCAGCTGTTTCCTGAGCCCCGGAACCCCTTCGGGGTGTGGTGTGGAGGCTTCTGCAGTTTGCTGCCTGCAGCGTTTTGGCCTTGCTGCCTTTGATATCGAAGGACTCTGGAAAATGGTTGTCGACATAACTCCTGAGACTTTGTGGTGGGGAGGCTAATTTATGTACCGGTTGCCTGCTATATAGCCGGTATAGGCTTTCCCCACCCTCTGTTGGGGGCAGCGTTCTTATTATCTGTGTTGAGGGTTTTTCAGGTTTTGTTTTTCTGGCTGCCTGGATATTTCAGTTCTCATACTTGTATTTGCTGTTGTGTGGGGCTTGTGTTTTTTTCTATGTTTTCTAGCCCGCAGTGTTAATTCTTTTTGAATGAATGGGATTGGGGAGTGCTGGATGGGGTGGGGGTGCTCGGTGGGGGGGCTGATTAGTGTCGTGCTAGTGACCTCTAGGCCTCTTGGAGGGTTGGGGTTGACATTAGTATTTGGGGAGAGGTTGGTTTGGGGGGGGGAGGGAGGGATGGGATGTGCGTGGGGTCAATTGTTGGGGGGGGGGATTTGGGCTTCCACTCTCATGCCTACTGTTTTGCTTTCTATGCCATGGTTAACCACGAATGTTCAGGCTAGGGGACTCCGGCTGGGAGGGTCCCCTGGCTATCTTATGTCTGTCATGCTCTGTCACATATCGCGGTGGTCTTTAGAGATCACTTAAAGAATGGCTAACACAACTTTGAAGTTCTTATCTTGGAATGTTAGTGGCATTAATTCTCCCATTAAAAGAAAAAAAATTTTGTCAGTACTTCAAAAGAAGGCGACGGATGTGGCATTTTTACAGGAGACGCATCTTACTGATCTTGAACACCAAAAACTGCGCCAACAATGGGTGGGGGCAGTTTATTTTGCCTCGGCGACCACACGTTCTGCTGGAGTGGCTATCCAGGTCCGTAAAAACATTCCCCTTTTAGTACATCAGGAATACAAGGATCCCCAGGGGAGATATTTGATCTTGGTCGCTGAACTGGATCATAAACCACTTATATTATGTAACGTTTATGCCCCTAATAACCCCTCCCTGGGTTTTTTTCAGCAACTTTTTCGATCTTTGTTACCATATGTGGATCAAGATCTTATTCTAGGTGGGGACTTTAACTCGGTGCGGGACCCGGTCCTTGACAGGGTTAGTGTACATAGCTCCACTCAGCCACCTAATAAGGGGCTCTACTTCCTCGAACGGTCCTTGCACCTGTTGGATCCCTGGCGTCTCCTCCATCCTACAGATAAAACCTTTACCCATATGTCCCGGGCACACCCGTCGCAATCTCGTCTAGATTATTTTTTCATTAGCTCCCAAATGTTTACCAATGTGGTGCAGGCGGATATCGATGAAATTGTCGTGTCCGATCACGCTCCTGTTTGGTTGGAGATTCGATGCTCCTCCGCACCTGCTGTGCCCAGGTGGTGGCGGTATCCCTACTATTTGGCGGGGGATCGCCCCTTTCAGGATTATTTACGCTCCAAGTGGGAGGAATATCTTAAGTTTAATGGGGAACATGTGTCGGAACCAATCTTGTTTTGGTACACAGCGAAAGCTGTACTGCGGGGGGAGGTGATTGCCTTTGTGGCTCGCCGAAAGTACTTACTTGATAAGAGACTCTTGTCTCTACATGATCAACTTCGGTGGGCCAGACAGGCTCTGCAACGGGTCCCTACTGCTTGCCATCGGACGGCATACTTTGCAATTCAAGCGGAACTTAATACACTGATTCACCAGAGGGCTAAGAAGAGTGTAGCCTATTATAGGTATCATTTGTTTCAATATGGGAATAAATCGGGTAAAATGATGGCCAACTTGGTGAAGGCTCATAGATCCTCCGCCATAATCCCGGCGCTTTGTTCCTCAGGAGGGGCTACGGTCAGAAATACTCCTGCAATTTTGGGAGTGTTTCGAGATTACTACTCCTCCCTATACTCGGCAGAATCTCCTAGCTGTGGGTCACGTGAGCATTTCTGTGATCAATTGTCTATTCCCCGTCTTACGGGGGAGCAGCAAAATTGGCTCAATAGTCCCATTTCGGAGGAGGAGGTGCGCTTGGTTATCCAACGCGCGGAACGCTGTAAGGCCCCGGGACCGGATGGCTATATGGCCGAATTTTATAAGTCCATGTTGGATTCCCTGGTGGGCCCTCTTACTGCGAATTTTAATGCTCTCATACAACAGGGCTCTTATCCCCCCCATTGTGAACAAAGCCCACATAACATTGATCCCGAAAGCGGGTAAGGATCCTCTCCAACCTGGTTCCTATCGCCCGATTTCCTTACTTAATGTGGACCAAAAATTCCTGGCTAAAATCATGGCGGATCGATTGGCCATTGTTCTGCCTCATCTGGTGGGTTCTGGGCAAGTGGGTTTTATTCGACAAAGATACGCTTTAACTAATATTCGCAAAGTGTTAACTGCTATGACTCTGGCTCAGAATGGACAACATTCCCCACCTCGTGGTCAGCTTTGACGCTGAGAAGGCGTTTGACCGTGTGGAGTGGACTTATTTGTTTCCACTTCTTCAACAGGTTGGGATCACAGGTTTGTTTTATCAAGCCATTCAGTTATTTTATCATGATCCCTTGGCTGCGATCGTGGCGAATGGTGCTTATTCTGAGACCTTTCACATATCACGGGGCACGAGACAAGGTTGCCCGTTGTCCCCATTGTTGTTTGTTCTTCAATTTGAGCCCTTGTTAGCAATTCAGGCTGCGCGTAGGGTTAAGGGGATTAGATTTCAAACTGAGACCTTTAAATATGCGGCATTTGCTGACGACCTTTTGGTTTTTCTGACCCAACCCAAGGAATCCCTATCCTCTTTGCTATCTCTTTTTCAAGAATTTAGCTCTTTCTCTGGGTTTAAGCTCAATCATGGTAAGTCGGAGGCTATACCGTTCCCTGTCTCCCTCAAGGATTGTTGGGGGCCTACTTTCCCGATGACCTGGGCCACTACTCAAGTTCGCTATTTGGGTATCCAAATACCGACCCAGCTGCATTCTTTGTATAATTGTAATGTTTCCCCTCTTTTGCGGAAAACTAGGGAGCGGCTGGCTGCCTGGCGGTCTTTGCCTCTTTCCCTCATTGGTCGGCTCAATTTATTCAAGATGTTGATTCTGCCTCAGTGGCTTTTTTTAATTCAGAATTTACCCCTGATCCTTAAACAGCCTGACATCCGACAACTTGAGAGTGCCCTACGGGGTTTCTTGTGGCAGGGGAAGAGGGCGCGTATTCCACTCCGATCCTTATATACCCGTTGGGGTCTGGGTGGACTGAGTGTGCCCAATTTACGTTTTTATAATTTAGCCGGGAACCTCCGACTTATCAGGGACTGGTTACGGAGGGAATCTCACTATCTTGATATGCTTGCGGAAAAAACTGTAGTTGACCCTGTTGATTTACGCTATGTCCTGCAGGAGACTCACGCTAGGTTCTCATATCCGCCGCCAGTGGAGGCTCTTTTTGGCCCCCTTCGTGTAACCTGGCGCTTAACGATGAAAATTTTACAGTTGCCCCGGGTCTGTGCTTTTCTGTTACCTCTTTGGGGGAACCCGGACTTTCCTCCGGGTTCCCAGTCCACTAGTTTTCAGGCTTGGAAGGCCCGTGGGATTCTGTCTTTGGGTCACTTGTTGGATGAGGAGGGTCGGTTGCCCCCCTTTTCCCTTGTTGCGCAGGATTGGGGATTATCCCCGACTCAGCTTTTTTCTTACATACAAGTACAGCATTATATACGATCTCTCCCGCCCCCCAGTAAAGAGCCGGCCCATTTTGCCTCATTGGCAGACTTTTTTGCCTTATCTTCCCCAAAGGCCCCCACGTTATCACAATATTATAGGAAGTTGATGGGGAGACTTCCGGTGGCTATTCCTACGGATTTAGCTGCCCGGTGGCACAGGGCGGGGTGGTCGGAGGTCTCCGCGGCAATCATAAAGGGCTGCTTTCGTCACCTTTCTAAGGTGTCCTCCAACATATATTACAGGGAAATGCAGTTTAAATTCTTGTGGATGGCCTTTATCCCCCCTGCTAGGGCAGTCTATTTTCAACTTGTTTCCACGGGAGTTTGTGCGAAATGCCGGACAGCTGAAGGTACTCTGCTTCATATGTTTTGGGAGTGTTCACTGGTGAGGAAATTTTGGGTACGAGTCTTACAATATCTTTCCAGTCTTGTGGATGTTGTTCTTCCTTGTTCTTTTTGTATGCTATTGTTTGGCCAGGTTTCTGTGGATCTCGTTCGGGGTTGGGAGACCCGCTTGCTGCTGAGGAAAGGCTTCATGGTGGGGAAGAAGATCCTGCTCTCCGGTTGGAAGTCGGCTGATCCTCCATCGTACTGGCATTGGAGAAACCAATTTCACTACCTAATGCTGATGGACAAAAAATGGGCCGCTGCTTCTTTTCAGCGAAATCGTTGTTTCCTAAGAACATGGGACTCATATATTCAATCGTTACCTCATCGGATTCGAAGCCACATTTTGAATGCTTAAGCCATTTGACTTCCTGGTGTATTGAACATGAAATGAAAGGTTAACAGGACTTTTGAGTGGAGGCTGGAGGGCTAGCCCAAATACAAAAGGGGGTGGGTGGGAGGGAGGGGGGGGGGGGAGATTGACAAGTTGCTGTTTGGTCGGTTTGTCGCCCTGTTCATTACTGTTTGTATTGTTATTGCTGGAAATAATAAAAACCGTTTTGCAAAAAAAAAAAGAAATGACTGCATGCACTCCAGACTCATTCATAATGTATAACATTTTGATGTAACTGAATATGTAACTGAATATGTAGGGAGGGAAGTTCCAAAGCTATTTAAAATGTTCCCTCATAACCGAAGGGTGAGGCCGTTTCATGCCCACTCCGACTGCAATGGGAAAAAAGAAGCAAGTTCAAAGAAGTTCCAGGCTGACAGTGTGACCTGGCAGAGAATCAGCACAAGTACTTGCAAATCTTCAATTTTTAGAAAGGGAAACTGCCTGTAGAGTTTCCTTTTGGGCCGGTGGGAAAAAGCCAGTACTTTTTTGATCCTGTGCACTTTTCATCTGCTTTGAAGCAAGTGCAAAGTACAGGTGTGAAAGTATTCATGAGGATTTCCAAATTAAATCTCTGGATGTACTTTCCCTCCCCCAGCCTAGCCCTGCTCCCAGGTAAGTCTGCATGCTGCTCACAGCGCAGGTATTTTTACCTTCGTTGGCAGGGAGTAGCAGTTTTCAAAAAGGCCTTTTTATGTGTGTAAACAGGTGATAACCCACAAAGTTTTTCAAATGTACCCTCCCTGACAATTGATCTTTTAGCCTGCTTTTTAAATATTTTTGTCTTTCATGATTCTTGCAAAGACATAAAGAAAATGATAGTCACAAATTTATATTTTAGAAAAAGCAAAATAGCCTGCTTTTTAGTGGGAAGAAGGCTAATAAGATATCAATGTCTGTGTGTGTCCCTAAATTATTTTTATGTTTAATGTCCCATCCAAACTGGCTATTGTCTCATCCTCTCTCCTCGGGCAGTCATCTCGTTCTTCCTTCCCTCATGGACCATGGTGACCCTCTAACCTTCTCTCTACCTCTGTCCAGCATGATTTCTGAGGGTCCTCTCCTTCTGTTTTCTGATAGGCTGCCATCCACTTTCACTCCCTTATCTATGTAATCATGGATTCCTGTCTCCCTCTTTGTCCTCCTTTTCTTCCTTCATTCCTGTCTCCTTCTCCCCTTTCCTCTCATACTGTCAACCCACAGAACCCATTTCTTCTCACTTTTCTGGTGCGCTCTCCTCTCATCTCTCTCTGTCAGGCCAGTGGCAGAGTTCGTGACAGTAGTGGGAAATGTTACTCATCACTGTGATAACCAAACTTTCTTCTGCTTTCTTAAGTGTGCAGCAGAGGCTGAAAAAGATCGGACAGCCACAGTCAGCCCCTCTCTTTCCCCCATCTTCATGAAATGCAGCAGGGGTCCCTTTCTTTCTCACCTCTGCTAAACATGCAGCATTGCGGTTTGAGGCTTCTCATGGGTGTGAGTGAGCCTCTCTCTGCTCCTTCTTTTGGGCTGCAGCAATTTGAAGTGAAGTTTTTGGGGCCATAATAGGCCCCACTCTCGCTCTTCTGGCCTGTGACAGCAACTCAGCTAATCACAGGTAGTAGCAGCTGTAGACAATACAATGAAATCCTCAACTCGGTGAGTGGTGGCAGTCAAATAAGCAAATAAAATGTTAGGTGGCGTAAGGAAAGGAAATAAGTCTGAAGATATAATGCCTCTGTATGATCCATGATGTGACCACACCTTGAATATTACTGTATGTGCATTTGTGGCAGTTGTGGTTGCCCCATATCAAAACAGATATAGTAGAAAAGAAAGCCCCCCCCCCCCCCTCTACATCTGGAAACACAAGTCAGAATCACAGATCTGATGACTAGTTTATTTACCTCTTTGGTGACAAGGAAGGTGCTTTTCAGCTATGGAAGTTAGTAACCTATGTCGGGCAAACCATCCTCCTAACTATCACAATCTGTATATGAGTCATTCGGCACCGCAACAAGATTTGCAGTAGCCACTGGGGTACACATAAATTATTTGAAAATTTTAATAAAATATTTCTTCTGTTTTATGTGACTTTAAAGTTTTCCTTTGCTTTATATGTTACCATTATATATGTATTAGTGAATTATTACGATTTCAAACTATGATTTTATAGTCCTGTATTGTTTAGTTATGTATGTTATTTGTGTATTTTAGCCTCTGAGGCAGCCCCAATGTGGGGGCAAAACTTAGCCTGAGTTGGGCTCATCTTAAAAAGAATGTCTCCATAAATAAGTTTCTAGTCTGATATTCCTTGGCTTCTAATCCACTTTGTTGCCCAACTTTCCGCTGAAACCCATTTTTCAGACCTTGAACTACAAGTGTCTGACGTTCAAGATGGCCTCCGCGCGTCCCAGATGACAATTTCTTTATTGAAAGCCTCCCTGGCCAAACACGCTGAACATCTAGAGGACCTGGAGAACTGCTTGCGCAAATCTAACCTGCGCTTTATTGGACTTCCAGAAACACTAGCAGAGAAAGACTTGCCCTCAATTTTGGAATCCTGGCTCGTGATGTGTTATTTCTTCTTATTTATTCATATCTGCTAAGCTAATTATCAGAACTGTATTCTATGCCAAGGATTTATTAAAAATTTCTTCCCTAGCATAAGATGTTGTTTTGTTCTAAGTAGTAAATCTGAAATGTCTGAAAATAAATCAGTCTGATTCTGAGACAAACAGTTGTCCTTTCCTAGGCTATTCGTATCACACATAAGGGATATATTTCAATAGCACTCCCTACAAGCTGTAGATTATCTTTATTTTACTTATAGTAAGAAACCCTTTGCTTAGCCTGGTATTGAAATGGGCTCCTAGGTACTCCCACAACTGGGTTGGAACAAAGTTGCTCTTTGCCAGATTCACCACCCAACCCTGGATCTGTAACATCTGTATGACACATTGTACCGATTGCTGACAAGGTCCTTTGACTTTGTTCAAATTAGCCAGTCATCCAGACAAGGATGCACTAAAATACCTTCCTTCCTTAGCGCTGTGATCACGATCACCATCGGCTTGGTAAACGTCCAAGGAGCTATAGCTAACCCAAATGGGAACACACAAAACTGAAAAGCTCTCCCAACACCAAGAGACAAAGGAATTTCTGATGCTGATGGCAGTAATGTCTTTCTGAGCCCTTTTTTGAAGGACTCTGCATGTAGGCATATACTTGCTTGTCCTCTCTGCTGTTTTTGCTAAGACAAGACTACAGTCTACCTCTCCAATGAAGTCAGAGAATCTCTTTTGCTACATGTAGAGTAGTAACTTGGGGGTTTTATTCCTACAATACCAGGCTAGTCAGTATTTTTCATGGAGAACAGGGTGATCCAGTTGCAGTCACAGGTCTGCTGGGGGAAAGAGAGGGGGCTGACTGTGGCTGTCCGATCTTTTTCAGCCTCTGCTGCACACTTATTATCTCAGTACCCAGAGTCTGGGATTATTTCAGGTCTTGAGTTTTAATGGTGTCTACGCTTGATCTAGTTCCCTGGGAGTTTATGCATATGATGCCTCTTCAGAGGGCACTTCTGTCGCAATGGAGCCCTCAATCAGAGGAGTTCTACCTCCAACTGTCACTGCAGGGGGAATCCAGGTCCAATCTGTTACGGAGGTGGACCCTAGGTCCAAGACAAGGTTGTCACTACCTGCAGGAAGGAGACCTTGCAGGTTCTTTATCATCATTTGATATCTGCAGTGAGGATTTCAGAGCTCCAAGACTTGTATTTTAGAAATACTTTCCTTTGTTTATGGAGGATGGGTGCTTTCCTTTTTACCAAACATAGTCTCCGCCGTCCATGACAGTCAGATGGTGGAACTTCCCTCATTTTGGAATTTAGACTCTTCAGTTCTGCATGTGAGGGAGCTGCACTTCTTGAATGTCCATAGGGTACTAACAGTTTTCACAGCTTTGCTTATCTGTGTTCATTTTATTTATTTAAAAGCATTTATATTCCACCAATCTGTAACTCGTGGTGGATCTCATGATTACATACACAGTCTTTAACATATCAAACACATCTATACAAGCCTACTAACAATAACTCTGACATAACAGTTAAAATAGACATCTCATTAAAATTATAAAACACCTCTTCTTAATCCCCCTTAGAAATTACTGTATGTTATCTACCTAAAAACTAGTGTGTAAAAATGTTTTTTTTTTTCTAAAGCGGACGAAGTCCTGCCCTTCCCTAATATCAGCTGGAAGATTATTCCAAAGGCTAGGTCCTGATACTTTAAATAGCCGATTTCTAGATTGTCAGTCAAACTACTCTTGTAGTAGGAACTTCCCTAAGATTTTTACTCACTGACCAGTGCGCAACTAGGTTGATACACCTGAACTGCCGCTGAAATACAAGGAGGTATCAGATTCTGCTGGGCTTCGAACATCAGAGCTAACACTTTAAATATTATTCACTACTTAATGGAGAGCCAATGCAAAGAAGCTAGAACTGGGAATACATGTTCTTTTATCTTCGCACCTGATACTGAGCTGCAGAGTTCATAATCAGTTGAGGCATTTTCAAATGAGAATTTGGCAAACCCAAAAACTGTCCAAGAAAACAGAGGTAGGCAATCTATAATAGCTGTCAGGAAAACACAAAAATAGATGCCTTGATCTTTTTCAATATTTATTAAAACAGAGACGTGTTCATAAAATGCCCGACTCAGGCCGAGTTTGCAGCTCAACAGCCGCTGCCTCAGGGGCTACAAGCAAACCAAACAAAAATCAATCATACAAAGTTGACATCAATATTTATCTTTCCTACAAACAATAAATACAAAAATTAACATCATCATTAAGATCTTGTAAATATTAAGTCTTTATAAAAAATAAAAACCTTTTTTAATTATCACTAAGATCTAAGATATTGATTAAAACTAAAATAATACTGTTACTGTTAAAATGATGACAAAAGTGAATGATCAAAATAAAATTAATACAAAACATACCAAAAAAGATAAAAATTAAAAAATCTATATCAAAATTAATATTCCATCCCAACTTAAAACTAGTATTTGAAAACATCTCTTGTTCCTCCTAAGACAGCAAAAGTAATTTACCCTGAACACTTCAAAGTCATAAGTGAAACTCAATAATGTAGTTTCATCCAGTATACAATCATTGTGTGTCAGCAATGCATAAAACAAGAAAAAATATATAAACCATTATTTTAAATACATTTTCTTACAAACATTCAAATCATTATTACCAGAATGTAATACTAATCATGTGGCAAAAATTAATTTTAATATTACTAATTAAAATTTTAAAATTTATTATGACATGAACATACTTATTAATGTAGCTATCCTGCTCCCTTAAAACACTGAATTATAAAATGGATTTATTTAACACTGAAGACTGCATTTTTTAACGCAATTCAGATGTAATAAAATGATGACATGCCGATAGAAACAACAACAAACACACAAAAATCCAACTTAATGGAAGGTTAATTTATATACACTAAGTACCCTTTTTTTTTTTTTTTTAAAACAAAACGTGCACTAGTCAGCTCTTATCGCTGAATGCTAAAACTTCTCGTGCCGTAATCGCTGAAATAAAGCCGCCCAAGTGCCCCGCAGAGAAATGTTGAGATTACTTACCTGATAATCTCCTTTTCCTTAGTGTATGCAGATGGACTCAAAACAAATGGGTATTGTGTGCTCGTGCTAGCAGTTGGAGACGGATCTGACGTCAGCACGGGTACATATACCCCCACAGGAAGTGTAGCAAATCAGTAATCTTCCTTGCAAAAGCTTTTATGGATATATGTGTAACTGACCGATTAACAGGATTACCCTGACCAATTGATGGTAGCTGGAGACCGCCAGTTTACTCAGCCGGAAGGCGTCGACACCCGGCAGGGTGGATGCCCTATATAAGCAAACATGGCTTACCGTGAGACGGCGAATCCCCATGTATACTGGCAGCCGGGCGGGATGCTAAGTCCCTCTGCATACACTAAGGAAAAGGAGATTATCAGGTAAGTAATCTCAACATTTCCTAGCGTGTAGCAGATGGACTCAAAACAATGGGAATGTACAAAAGCTACTCCCGGAACTGGGCGGGAGGCTGCCCGAGGACCGTGTAGGATTGCCCTCGCAAATGCTGTGTCCCTCCCGGGCCTGACATCCAGACGGTAGAATCTGGAGAAGGTATGGAGGAGGACCATGTCGCCGCTTTACATATCTCTGCAGCGACAGCAGCTTAGCTTCTGCCCAAGAGGCCGATTGTACTCTGGTAGAATGAGCCGTGACCTGTAGAGGCGGTGGTTTACCCGCCTCTACGTAGGCTGCCTTGATAACTTCTTTAATCCAAACTTTTGATAAATTTGGCAACAATAGCTATCACTAAGAATTTCTTCAGTTTTAACAACAATGGCATTTATCAACAAATCAAAGGAGTGGCAATGGGGTCCAAAATGGCCCCTCAATTGCGAATTTATATGTAGCACAATTTGAAAAAAAACATTTGGGATCTCATGAATTCACAGAAAACATATTGCTTTGGAGAAGGTTTATTGATGATATTTTTTGAATATGGAAAGGTGATTGGAGACATTAAAAATATTTTTAATTGGTTGAATTAATTGGATACTAACCTTAGATTCACTATGAGCCACAGTGGGTCATCTATTCCATTTTTAGATATCCAGATTACGCTGATCAATGGCAAATTTATTACAGATTATACAGAAAGCCCACTGACACTAAACAACTGCTGCATTATACAAGTAGTCGCAGCAGATCTTTACTTAAGAATCTTCCCTACTCACAATTTTTAAGATTGAGGCGACTGCACCACTGATGAGCTTTTTGGGAAAAGATCTATACAAATGAAGCAGAGATTTTTGGAGAAAGGATACCCTTTGCAGCATGTTCAGAATGGCTTGGATAAGGCACAAAAACAGAACCGTTTTGATTATTGAAGAATAGAAAATGAGAAAAACAATTTTTTGGTGTGTCCCCATCACTTTCACTTACATGTCTAATAACATCAATACTGTTTTTAAGAAAGTTTGGCCTATAATACAGGTGTTACCTGCTTTTTAAAGACAAGAGATTAATGATGGCCAACAAAAGGGATAAAAATCTAAAAGATCTACTGGCCCCATCAGCGTTGCCAAATAAGATAGCCCTTGATAAGAGACCTCCTGGCCATCGTCCATGTGGCAACTGCTCAGTGTGCTGAGTCAATATGAAGACACATGTTTTACATATACCGGGACGTAATATAGATTTTAAACTTAACTTTCACAAATTGTAAAAGTAAAGGAGTTGTTTATGCAGCAGTTTGCCCATGTGATAAATATTATAATCGGTAAAAACTATTAGGCAGTTAATAGGCGAATACTGGAACACAAGAGTCGTATTAAAAGGAGCATCAGGTCGAAACCCCTAGACGATCATTCTTTGGAATATCATCTTAATGATGTTAATTTTTGTATTTATTGTTTGTAGGAAAGATAGATATTGATGTCAACTTTGTATGATTGATTTTTGTTTGGTTTGCTTGAAGCCCCTGAGGCAGCGGCTGTTGAGCTGCGAAACTCGGCCTGAGTCGGGCATTTTATGAACAAGTCTCTGTTTTAATAAATATTGAAAAAGATCAAGGCATCTACTTTTGTGTATTCCAAACCCAAAAACTGTTACGATTCGTCCTGTAGCTGTGCCACAGGAGGCCTCTCACCTTTTCTGTGGAGGCCGCACCGAAGCCAGGGCCTTGCCTGGATAGTCTATCCGTTTTTGCTCCATGGCCTGGGAGGCCTCGTTGCCATCTGGGCCTGCCTGAGGTCTGCTCTGCTTCCTCCTGGACTCTCTAGTTTGGGCCTTGCTCCCTTCTTCCTAAGGGGCCCGCCCGCAGCTCTTCTCTCTAGTTATAGGGCCAGCCGGGTGTGGCCCATCTAAACTCCTCCCAGGGAGTTGCCTGCTTCCTGTACTACAAAAGGACTTTGCTTTCAGTTCTGCCTTGCATTGGAGTTTCATGCTCCTGGATGTTTTGCAGATACCTTGTGGCAGGTCCGAAAGGGCTGGGAACGGTCGGAGGACTGTTCAATAATCAACACCATTATGTTGGCTCCAGAGGCATATGCAGGTCCAGCAGAGGGTCAGACCGTCTGTCTCCACCCATGCTGGGACATGCCTCACCTACCCTCGGCGCTGCCTTGGAGTTCTCTGGGGTCGTGCCGAGGCCCAAGGGCACACAATCCCCTCAAGATGGGATTGCTCTCCTAGTGCTCCCCATCCGTAACAATGCAAGGCCTTCTCGAACAGGAAGGCCTTCCGTAACAGAATGCAAGGCCTTCTCGAACAGGAAGGCCTTCTGTAACAGAATGCAAGGCTTTCTCGAACAGGAAGGCCTTCCATAACAAAACAGAACGTTACAATAATCCAGAGATTATAACATTAATGACTGTCACCAATTGAAAATCTGAATGATTTAATAAATTCTTTAAATTGTGTAAAGGATGCATTTTGTAATGGCATGTTTGAACCAATACACTAAAGTCTGCCAGAGGGATGACTATGAATCTATAAAGACACCCAAATTTCTAACTTGATCTCTAATCAGTATTGGAATCCCATGAAATTGAATATTAGGAAAAGAGTGAACACTCCCTGATCTGGATAACATTATAACCTTTTTTTTTTTTTTTAATATTCAATTTAAATTATTCCCAGCAAGCCAGTTTTTAACCTGATTCAAATAATATACCTTCCTCAAGGAATATGCCTATGAGTCTTATAGGAGTCTTTCCTCTATTTGTAGCAAAGCCTCTTTAAGCTCCTATCACTGTTCCATGGTAAAAGTTCCCCTTCCTGTAGCATGGGGCTTAAGATCTGCTGTAGATATGGGGTCAAGAAAAGTTACAGAAGCACTTGGCATCATACGAGGTGTGGACATCGGCACCTAAGCGGGACTCATCTCTGAGGTGGAGCTTTCTTCAGCCAAAGAAAAAGAAGCAGCATGGTGCCATTACTGGCTGTTCTTCATCAGCATTGTCCGTGCTGTTACCACAAGTTACTTTGTTTTTCATGGCGGGGAAGGTTCCCATGGTATTGGATCACATTTTGTTCTTGGATCTTAGTGTATTCAGAACCCTGTTGGTAGTTTCAGCATAAAATGTACATTACAAGGTGCCATCAGAGTGGAGGCTTAAAACACCCGCACTGATTCCGTCATTGATATCTGTGATGTCAATAAAGAAATTGCTGGATAAGATTTTGCCAGCATGGATACCTGAGTTTCAACAATGAAACTTGTCTGAATCGCCTGGAATGCCTCTAAGCTTTCCCTTTTGTTGGAACCTATTCCAGCAGATGAAGAGGATCTTATCTGGGTTTCAGAAAAGGAGGTCTCTTCTATCTCAGAAAGGACAACAGCTAGTTTATCAGCTTACTGAGTCAGTGAAGAATTTCTTTGCCTCCTTGGACCTGATGACGGGAGACATGCTTTGGTGCTCTCCTGTTCAAAATAGATGAGAGATTCTCTAACAGGGGCTTCCACTATCTCCATACCCTGGCATGGATGATACTGTTTACCCTTCACATTCAAACTTGAAAAATTTGGAAATTTGGATTGATTTTCATTTAACTTTTCAACACCATGTTAAAACTGTTATCACTTTTTTTTTTTTTTTTAATTAAGGGTTTTAAGTGGTCTTAAACGTGTTGGATAGAGTAGATTTTCAGATAATTGTTCAAGCCTCTATACTACCAATCGTTGATTATTGTAACATTATATATTTAGGGCTTCTTGCCCTAAACTCTAACATCTATTCAATTCTTGTTAAACTCGGCTGCCTGACTTATTTCTGGAAAATATTGAAAAGAACGTATTTCACTGGCTTTGATTTACACTGACTTCCTATACTTCAGTATGTCCAATACAAAACAGCAATGTTAATTTTTTTTTTTACTTCAATTTTTTAATTCATAACAATGAATACAATTTTCAAAACATATAAAGAGGCAATAAATCATGTTCAAAGGCAAACTTTCATAAGCAAAAGAAACAAATCACAAATAATAAATGATTGACACATTTATCCAATAAATGGGGGTCATTATATAAGTAAGAAACAAAAAATCTCGTAATAAATAATCTGGAGAGAGTATGAGCAATTTATTACTTATTACGGACCTATTTCTGCTGCTACGACCTGACTCTTCTTTTCCAATCCATTATCTCTCAAAAAAACTTTCTAATGTTGTGGTACACTAAAATAAACTTTTTACCTTGATAGTTAACAAACATTACACGGAAACCTTAAAAGGTAGCCCCCAATTCAATAGTTTTACTCTTCAAGGCCAAAAACCGTTTTCCTGTGTACCTGAGTGGTCCTTGAAACATTTGGAAAAACATAAATTCTTGCCCACAAATAACAAATCCCTATTTTTGAGAAATTTTTCAAAGATGTATTCTTTATCCCTTTCTAAAGAAAAAGATACAGAAAGGGTTGTTCTCTTATTTGACATCTATAGATTCCTCTAAAAAAAAGTTAACACTCCTGGGGACTGTGGTTCACCCTGATTCCCAGGAGTATCTTTTAATTGAAGAGGAAAATAGTGAATCTTAGAGATGAATGGAATCTCAATTTCTTTGTATGCTAAGTTTTCCTTAAGATATTTTACAAGCATCTCATAAGGTGATAGCAATGTTAATTTTTAAGCTGATCTCTTCAGATAAATCACCATTGGCCAATGCACTTGTTCAGCTTTACTGAAGGCCTCTTTGTTGCCCTACACAGGCAACAAAGAGGCCACCTAGATATCCCATCATTTCACCAGGCTCACTTAGCTGCAACAAGGGAGAGCTCTTTTTCAGTGGCTGCATCTGCTCTGTGGAATTCGCTGCCGTAAGAAATCAGGCAACTGGATTGTGTCAGAACATTTAAATGAGTGCTAAAGACATTCCTTTTTAAGTAGGCATACTACTGTTTTACTGTTTCCTTTTTATATCTTTTAGCAAGGATTCTGTTTTGTTTTAAAATGTTATGGCTTTTTTTTATTTTATGCAGTGTTTTATAGTTTGAATTATTTTATATGTTTATAGTTTTAAATATTTGAATAACTGTTTTGATCTGTTTTAAAAGTCTCTTTACTTATTTGTGTTTATTTTGTACATTGCCTTGTTTAAAGGCGATTAACAAATCTTAATGAAGAAAGATAAAGGCATAGCCCTATTGCAGGGCCATAGGTGTTAACTCTCAACAGTCAGTCAAGCACAGCGTTCCTTTGTTTGATGGTATTGGTTCTGAAACAGCACCCCTCTAGACTTCACAATGACAAGATTTTGCCACCACCAAAATCTTTGTGCTTTAGGAGACCACTTAGTTTGCCTAATGGAAGCACCGGCCCTGCTCAGCCGTAATGTCAAACTAGTGACAAGTACTGGTTCAATCCCATCAAATTGTCGATTCTAGAATAACTGAAACTAACCTTTTGCCTTTGCTTTTTGTCCACAAATCCTGTTACCTTACTCCTCCCAATTCCTCTACACATGTTTAGGAATTCAGACAGAATGAGATTATATAATCAACTTTAGAACCATTAACTGCTATTAATCAAGTTTACTTAGGGAACAGCCACTGCTATTAATTGCATCGGTAGCATGAGATCTTCCTAGTGTTTGGGTAATTGCCAGGTTCTTGTGGCCTGGTTTGGCCTCTGTTGGAAACAGGATGCTGGGCTTGATGGACTCTTGGTCTGACCCAGCATGGCAATTTCTTATGTTCTTAACCAAGAAAAGGAAGGTATCAAAAAGATTACATGAATAAAATGTTCTTTCCCAAATAGTTCGAATGAGGTTTGATTAGTTTACTTTTATGAAATGAATTACATACTGCATTTTATTTTCAGTAAACGTTATTAGTATTTTAAGGTAGCATACACTGGAGCAGCCCTAGAACCTCAGCTCCAACTGAAAGCTTCAGAGCCCTGCTGCATTCTAATTCCAGCTCTGCATGGTCTCCAGCAACCCAGCTTTAGCTCTGCTTCAGCTCCAGAACATAGCTTTAAAAAAACAAACAAAAAACTGACCAGCTCTGCTCTGGCTCCAAGTCTTGGAGCTGGCTTCAAGCTCCAGAGCCTTAGCTATTCCTAATGCAGGTTATCCCCATGTAGAAATGTTACACCAAAGTTATAACAGGTTACCTTATTTCTTCATTTCCATCCGCTAGCAGTTAGGAAACATCCGTGCTTATCTCGCGTTCTTTTGAATTCTGTCACTGTCCTTGTCTTCACCATCTGGGAGGGCATTCCATGCATCGACCACGATTTCCATGAAAAAATATTTCCTGATGTTGATCATGAATCTACCTGCTTGAAGTTTTCATATCCTGACTCCTAGTTCTACAGCTTCTTGTCCAACTAAAAAGTTTGATTCTTGTGCATTAACATAGTAAATGATGGCAGATAAAGACCAAATGGTCCATCCAGTCTTTCCAGCAAGTTGCTTATGGTATTAACTGCTGCTCTATGCGGGTTACCTCCATGCACCTAAAATTAACCTAGGTTACCCTGCTTCTAGGGGTAACTTAGGTTACTCTAGCCTCTAGGGATCTGCAGTGCTTATCCCATGCAAATTTTAATTCCACGAATTCCACTCCATGCAGGTTACCCCCCCATCCAGAAATTTTATACCTAAAGTTAACTTAGGTTACCCCATTTTTCTATCTCCGTCATCCAGAAATCCACAGTGCTTATTATATTACTGTTCTTGTCTTCACCACCTCTTCCAGAAGGACATTCCATGAAGAAACATTTCCTGATGTTGGTTTTGAGTCCTGCCTGTAGTTTTATATCGTGACCTCTAGTAGTTGTACAGTTTCCTTTCCATTATACCTTTAAGGTATTTAAAACTCTGTATCATATGCCTCCCATCTCTTGTCTCTTCTAGAGTATACATATTTAGGTCCTTATGTCTTTTGGTGCAGACCATCCTACCATTTTTCTCTGAACTGTTTCTATCCTATCTGTATATTTTTGAGATACAGTTTCCAAAATTGAACATAGTATTCCAAGTGAGGCTTCATCATGGATCTGTACTGGGGCATTATCTCCTTTTTCTGTGGTTATGCCTCTTTCTATGCAGCCCAACATTCCTGTGGTCTGAGTCATTGCCTTTTCACATTGCTTTACTACATTCAGATCATCAGACACTATCACCCAGCACCCAAGGTCATAAGGATAAGTGGGAGATGTGGGATTTGAATTCTGGGTATCCGTTCAACTATTTCATTCTATAACGAGAGCCTAGGTTGCAAACGAAGTCCCCATTATCTTTCTGACTGTTGGGATATTATCAAATGGCAAAATGTATTTTCATTGTTCATTTTGCATTGTATTATCCTAGGCCTCTGTAACTCATGATAGGGAAGAGAGATCAGACTAGGTGGACATTTTGATGGCTTACTAGCACCTCCCTGCTAAATGGGATTAGATGCAACAGAGCAAAGGGAAGGATGAAGTTGATGTGAGGTTCCTTCATATTTTCTCTCTGAATGACTTTCTCTCAATCTTTCTTTCCTAGGGCAGGAATCTGCCACAATAGACTTTGAAGGAGGGGTGAGGATCACACCCTTCAACCTGCAGGAGGAGATGGAGGAGGGGCACTTTGATTCTGAGGGAAACTACTTTCTAAAAAAGGAGGCTGAGATCAGGGACAACTGGCTGGATAACATAGATTGGGTGAGTCTGGAGTCCTGCCCCATTTCTTGTGTTACCCCCTCCCAGGAACATCTTCATGCAGGTTCTGAAATCTAGAATGTGACAAATATCAACTTATCTGTCAGCTGACTTTATATTAGAAATTTCTATGTATCCAATCGGACTAACTAAACTACATTTTATTATATACTAGAAAAAAGGCATTACATTATCTGGATATGTAAAAGGACTCTACAAAGATTTATAGATCTTTTTACCATATCAACTGCAAACAAAATGAAGGGACATCCTCTAATATTAAGAGGAAATAGATTTCAGCCATAACTAATGGTGGATATCATCAGACGGTACCAATACAGACTGAACTCTCAGAACTGAGAAGTCTTTCTGAGCATGCTTGTGAGTTCTTGTGCATGGTTGCATCTTGAGCCCCCCAGTCTTCATCTGAGCTACTGCACAGACAGATTTTCACAGACTTTCTCTAAATTTTTGCTATGTATTCATTTTTTGCTAGGTTTGCTCAACTTTGCAAATTATGATTTTCATTACTGCCTTGGCAGCCCCTCAAAAGAAAAGTGGAAAAAAAAAAAAGTTAAAGAAAATGAAAAGCATAAAGCTTGCTGGTATGAGCACCATTAGACACTCAGACTCCGAGCTAACACTGCCTGGGCGATGATCATGATGCTCTGAATTTCCCTAGTTGTGGCTGGCTGTCTCTGGAGACACTTCCAGTTTCCAGACATAGGTTTGAAGATTTTTGGAATTCGGCCTCAGGTAAGGCCCTGAAGCCTTGTTGTGAGGGTAGGCAGTGTAGTGATTCTATTTCTCAGAGGAGGCCTCTTGGCACTATAAAACAGTTGACAGAGACATGAGCATGGTGCAAAAATCCAAGGTGATGGAGCTGATGCCAAGAAAAGCACCTACAAAACATGAGTGACCCCTTCCAGTGGCTATCTCCCTTAGTGCTGAGGAGGACAATGCATCAGTGCCAGGGCTCCAATGGGTCAGGCTTTGACTCTATGCCAAAAAGAGTACTTTCTGTCTCCTTGATAAGTTTTTTTTTTCAATGCAGGTAGTGTCTTCCATGGCACTGAAGCCTGGCAGCTTATTCTTTCCAGATGCTCATGCCCTGGGGCCATCAAGGATGCTTTCCATTTCATTGGCTTTAGAGCATACCAGTGCTGTACAAGTGCAGTCAAGGCCAAGGTACCAGCAGTTTCTTAGGTGCAGATTGCCTCAACACCAAGTTGCAATTACCTGTCTATAATGCAAGGTAGAGCTTTGATGCAAGGGGAAGTAATACCGGTGCTGATGATGTGGCTTGACTCCAGCGAGCCCTGGTACCTGCTCCACCAAGCTCTTCTTCGGTACTGCCTGCCATTGTGGCACCCAATGAGCACTAATCCATCTGGGTATCAGAAGAATATGTCTCTGCCTAGTCCAGCACAGAAGACCTGTCCACAGATGGTGGCCCAGCTATTTGAGATTAATTTCTTTGCCCCCTTACTGCCTGAAAACCAGAGAGGGAAGATGAAGCCTCTCCTGTCCAGAATGGAGGAAATTTTCTGACACAGTAGGGTTTAAGAGAGTCCCAGGGATGCTGAACCACCCCCTGAGAAGTTTGGCCAGAAGGAGTGAGTCCATTCAAAATCATGGCTAGTTTCCCTCATCTTAGAGCATTTTCTAATTTACTCATGTATTTTTTGCACCTGCTAATTATCTGATGTTAACTGTGTTTATGCTGTAGTACTGACTGGGTGGGAGGTCTGGGTGAATTGTGAGGGGGGAGTTCAAGCTGAAGAACCAGGAGGATCTGGAGAAGGGGTGGGCAAACTGGTTGGGCTAATTTGTAAAACTGGTAGATTAATTGACAAGCACATGTTATAAAATACATTGTCACAGGACAAGCAGGATCGTAGTCCTCACATATGGGTGACATAGGATGGAGCCCAATCACGGAACACTTTTTGTCAAAGTTTCTAGAACTTTGACTGGCCTCTACTGGGAAGGCCCAGCATGGCACTAAACCTGCAGCCAGCAGGTGTCCCCCTTCGGTCTTCTTTTTTTCCGCACAGCAGTAGCCACTCGGTTAAGGAGCTCCACAGAGATTCCTGACAGGAATTTTCCTCACGGAATTACTCCAACTTTTCTTACCCCCATAGGGGTCCCTCCTTAAAATTTTTCAAGCCGCGGTACTCTGGTAAGTTTTCTACACATTTTCGGTCTATTCCCGTTGAGTTTGGCCCTCACGGCCTACTGGCCGTCGGCCGTACCGCGGCTCAAATTTTTCATGGCCATGGCGTCTGGGTTCCAGCGGTGCCCGGACTGCAATCGCACCATGTCCATTACAGACCCTCATAAGGTCTGTGTAATGTGTCTTGGATGTGAGCACGATGTCCTGACCTGCACCAAATGTGCCCTAATGACACCAAAAGGTCGCAAGGCCAGAATGGAGAAGATGGAACTTCTCTTCCATGCTCAAACCCTGACGTCTATTGCATCGACCGGCATCGTAAACTTCGCACCAGTATCTACCACCGACCGGTGACCGTCCGGCATCAACAACTTCTCGGCCTTCGACCACCTCTACTCCCCCTCAGGACTGAGGGGATCGCAGAGAGAAACATCGGAAGTCTCGGACCATCGAGGGAGTGAAATCATCGACCTCGCCATCGTCCGAGCCGCCATCGAAGAAACCCTGTCCAGAAAAGGCACCGATCTTGTCTGTGACTGGGTCACTGAGGCAACCCTCACCCGACTCCGCCTTTAACGGTGGTCCCTCCGGCTATGCCTCTTTCTGTTCTGGAGCCAGGGCTGCTTGCTCCAGGTCTCCGAGAAGAACTGGACCGGCTGGTTCAGGAGGCCATCGACAAGGCGATGCATCGACTCAAAGTTCCTCAGTCAGACACCGGTACCGATCGTGGAACCTACCACTGACCCGATTCTGGCAGCGTTGGCACCACTGCTCTCGAGGATGGAAGCGCTCATTGTCGCTTTTCCACTGATGGATCCCGGGTCACCGATGGCTCTGGTGCCCTCTCCGCTTACATTGTCATCGGGAGGAGAAACACCGTTCCACATCCCTCGATCTGGAATCCTACCGATGCCTCAGCCATCGATGCCGGTAAGTCCATCGATGCCGATTCGTCCAGTGCCGTCGATGCCTGCACAGGTGCCTTAGATACCTTCATCAGTGCCTCCAATTATTCCTTTGGAGCCTAAACCAAGACCTTTAGGGATTCCACCGTCCCGTCCCCCTCTGGCTCCTAGAGGGGCAGGTGCTGATCCCTACGATACCTGGACTGATGATTTTTCACAAGACACCGATGACTTATCTTCACATACTGAAAGCAGAAAGCATTCTCCTCCAGAGGACCTTTCCTTCATAAATTTTGTGAAAGAGATGTCTGAATTGGTTCCCTTCCAATTATAGACTGAACAAGATGACAGGCATCAAATGATGGAGCTGTTGCAATTCCTGGATGCTCCCAAGGACATAACCTCCATCCCTATTCACCAAGTTCTTCTGGATCTCCTCAAAGAACTGGGAATATCCTGGCTCTGTTGCCCTAGTCAACAGGCTGACACCACTTTTTTGGTACAGTCAACCCCAGGTTTTCAAAAACCTCAATTGGATCACCAATCTGTGGTTGTAGAATCTGCCCAAAAGAGGACAAAGAGATCAAAACCCCACACTTCTTTTCCCCTAGGCAAAGAGCAAAAATTTCTAGATGCCATTGGTCGCCGGGTCTTCCAGGGCTCAATGCTCATCTCCCGGATCGCCTCTTATCAGCTCTATATGACCCAATATAACAGGGTCTTATTTAAGCAGATACAAGACTTGACAGACTGGACCGCCTCAGCAATTTCAAGATCAGCTCCAAACCCTAGTAAACAAAGGTTTTGAGGCAGGCAAGCATGAGATAAGATCATCTTACGATATCTTTGACACTGCTACCAGGGAATCTGCAGCTGCTATCTCGGCAAGAAGATGAGCCTGGCTCAAGTCTTCGGACCTTCGCCCTGAAGTGCAAGACAGATTATCCAACCTACCCTGTGTAGGAAACAATCTGTTCGAGCAGATTCAACGAACGGTGGCGATACTCAAGGACCATCATGAGAGCCTGAGACGGCTCTCTCTGATGCCTTCTGAGTACTCCTCAAAACAGCCTTTCCGGAAAGACACTAAGTCCTTCTTCTGTCCGAAAAAATCCTACCCGCCACCGGCTAGAACTCGCTCTACAAGACCATTTCAAAAAACCCAGTCTCGTCAGATACGAAAACAAAAGCCGCAAGCAGCTCTTCAGCTGGGCCCCGCTTCCAGTTTTTGACTCCTGCATAGAGAGCAACAGCCAGCTTCCACTACCTCACATACCAGTGGGAAGTCAATTGTGCCATTTCAACAGGTGGCACTCAATCACCTCAGACCAGTGGGTCCTAGCAATAATCGCTCAAGGTTATCATCTCAACTTTCTCTCCATCTCACCGGACTCCCCACCTCTACCGACGTGGAGATCACCCGATCACTCCATCTTTCTGCAACAGGAGGTATCCCTCCTTCTCCAGTCCAAGGCAATAGAACCAGCACCCTACTCTCAGCACGGCCTAGGGTTCTATTCCCGGTACTTCCTAATCCCCAAAAAATCGGGAGGCGTTCGTCCAGTTCTGGATCTACATGCCCTCAACAAGTACCTCCATCGAGAAGTTCAAAATGGTAACCTTGGGTTCTCTTCTTCCTCTTCTACAAAGCGGAGACAGGCTCTGCTCTCTAGACCTCCAGGATGCATACACTCATATTGCGATAACTCCATCTCATTGCAAATACCTGAGTTCCCTGTACGTACCAGGATCAGTCCAGACGGTGGGTTATGCTCCCCGTCCAGCAGATGGAGTCAGAACAAAAGCTCAAGGGGAGGTCCTATATGACCTCATTCCTCGTGCCTCAATCCTCAGTATCTTCTGACTCCAGCAGATGTGAGCAGGGGACTAGCTAGTCCCCAGCACAGGATCTTATGGTTTTCAGGCCTTTTCCTGTTTTATTGAGGGATCAAGGAAAAAAAAAAATATTATTTTAGTATTGATTAAGGGGAGCTCAGGTTCAGACACAGTGGTGGCTGGGAGATGGGACGAGAGGGACTTGCTTGACAGGCTGTGCCTTTGTTCCTTTCCCCCTGTTTCTCTCCCCTATTTGGGTAAGTGTTGCTTTATTCTTGCAGGTTGTTTTTCCCCTCTTGCCGTCCCTATCGGCACTGGAGGGCTGCTTCAACTCGTGAGGGCTTTTGTCAGTGAATCTGACTTTGTCCCTCCAGCCCCCCCTCCCGGGCTCGTCGTTCCGACACCGACCCGCAATCCCACGAAGCACCATTCCCCGGGGCCGCCGGCTGCTGGGAGGTCCTTTCCCCGGCGGTTCTCTCAGGTCGGTGGGAGGCGGGGAGGTGATTCGAGTGTCTGGGACGCGAATCGCCGGGGTTTTGGACGTCGCTGCTGCGCCGCCTGGTTCCTGCCTCCCGGGGGGGGGGGGGTTTCATCATGCCGCGTGCACCGGCCTGCGCGGTTTGCGGTCGGCAAAGGGGCCGTCTCTCGATCGAGTGGCTGTGCTCGAGCTGCCTCCCCGCGGGGGAAGCCAGCGCTCCACCAGGGAAGGCACAGGAGACCGCGGGGATGACGGCTCGACTCTTCAACGGCAGGCCCCGTTCCCGCTGAGCGAGGGAACGGTGGCCATTTTGTTCTCAGAGGAAGAAGCTGGCGTTTCTGATGAGGCGGGGGGCCTGTTACCGCCGCTGCCTTCCGTGTTGGCGTCCCTGGCTGAGCAGGAATGCAGGCTGCTGGCTGGAGAGGTCCCGGGGTGTCCTCCCCTGGGACTGCCCGCGTTTTCCACGGAGTTTGTGGTCCTCATGCATCGGACCTTCCTCCGAAGCAGCAGCCAGCCTATGGGGTCTCCCTTGGGCCCTTCCCCCGCTACGCTACGCTACCGCGTCTGAATGCCTCTCTGGGGGGGTCTCTGGCACAGGGGTTGGGGCAGCCCCTAAGGGCAACAAATTCCCTCCAGGGCTCCCGCGGCACCGCCACGGGGCCTTCCTGTAATCCCGGAGGGGGACACATTGCAGTATTCAACCGGAGAGGACCCCACCGTGTCGGGCCAGGTGGAGGGCGACGATCCGAGGGTTCTCCGCATTTTCCAGGCTGCGGAGTTGGAGGGCCTCATCCCGCATATTCTCCAGGAGATGGACATTGATCCACCTCCGGAGCCGACTCCTTCAGATCCCAAGGTAAGAAAGGGAGACCCCCTCCTGGCGGGTCTCCAGCCCCTGGCCAAGGCTTTCCCTACGCATCCCAGCTTCTTGCAGTTAATTTCCAGGGAGTGGGACACACCGGAGGCCTCTCTCAAGGTCAGCAGGGCCATGGAGAAACTCTATCCTCTCCCGGTGGAGTTCCTGGAGCTCCTCAAGGTCCTGGTGGTGGACTCTGCGGTCTCGGCAGTCACAAAGAGTACTACCATCCCGGTCACGGGCAGAACGGCCTTAAAGGACTGCAGGATAGGAAGCTGGAGGTCTATCTTAAGCGAGTTTTCGAGGTCTCAGCGCTCTGAGTTCGAGCGGCCATCTGTAGCGCGCTAGCGCAGAGAGCGGGTCTCCGTTGGGTTCAACAACTACTCACCTTGCAAGATCTCCCGCCTACCGAGGCTCAGCAGGCGGACAGGTTGGAGTCCGTGATGGCTTACGGTGCGGATGCTCTGTATGACCTTCTCCGGGTCCTATCTTGTTCCATGGTGGCAGCGGTGTTGGCCTGTCGTCTCCTGTGGCTCCGCAACTGGTCGGCGGACTCCTCGTCCAAGACACGTCTGGGTTCATTGCCTTTCAAGGGCAAGTTCCTCTTCGGGGAGGATCTGGACCAAATCATTAAGTCGCTGAACGAGAGCGCGGTTTATAAGCTCCCGGAGGACAGGCCCCGCTCCGCCAGATCGTTCAGCTTCTCTAGGAACCGGTCCCGGAACCAGTGTCGCGCTCGGACGACCCAGACAGCAGCAAGCACCCCGGAATCCGTCATCTCGCTCTCAGAGCTGGAACCGGCCCTTTCGTGGTCGTAGGCCCGGCAAGGAGGCTCCAGGGTCTCGCTCTTCCTCGAAACCAATGCAATGATGCCAGGCTGACCCACGGGCCGACCCCCGCGGATGGGGGGCCGGCTTGCTCTTTTTTACAAAGAGTGGGTCCGCATCACGTCGGATCAGTGGGTCTTGGACATCTTAAAGAACGGCTACGCATTGGATTTTGTCCACGTTCCCAGGGACAGGTTCCTCTTTTCACCTTACGGATCCCTTCACAAGCAAAGGGCTGTCTGCCAGACCCTCGAGCACCTGCTGACCTTAGGGGCGATAAAGCCAGTGTCCGCCCCCGATCTGGGTCGAGGGCATTACTCCATCTATTTCGTGGTGCCCAAGAAAGAGGGCACTTTCCGTCCCATCCTGGACCTCAAGTCCGTCAACAGGGTGCTTCGGGTTCCATGCTTCCGCATGGAAACTCTCCATTCTGTGTTGGCTGCGGTTCATCAAGGGGAGTTCCTCGCCTCACTGGATCTGACGGAGGCATATCTACATATCCCGATTCATCCGGATTATCAAAGATATCTTCGCTTCAAGATACTGGGACAGCATTTCCAGTTCAGGGCGTTACCTTTTGGACTAGCAACAGCTCCGCGCGTCTTTACGAAGGTGATGGTTGTAGTCGCGGCGGCACTCCGCCGGGAAGGGATCCTGGTTCACCCGTACCTGGACGACTGGCTTATACGGGCGAAGCCCCGAGTCCAGGGGTTTCAAGCCGTGGACCGGGTAGTGTCTCTTCTACGATCACTTGGCTGGATCATCAACTACGACAAGAGCCACCTCACGCCCTCATAGTCGTTGGACTTTCTGGGCGCTCACTTCGATACAAGGGAAGGCAAGGTGTTCTTGCGGCCAGAGCGGGCGCAGGCATTGTGAGAGCAGATTCAGCAGTTCACGGCCCTCCTGGAACCAACTGCCTGGGACTAACCTACAGGTCCTGGGAACCATGGCCTCCACGATCGACCTGGTGCCGTGGGCCTTCGCTCACCTTCGTCCCCTGCGGAAGGCATTGCTGTCCCGGTGGAAGCCGGTGTCACGGGATTACCATGCGGTCCTCCCGGTCCCGTCGGCGGCTCGTCTCAGCCTCCGCTGGTGGTTAGATCCCCGCCGCCTGGCCCGGGGAGTGTCCTTGGAGACGCCAGACTGGATAGTGGTCACCATGGATGCCAGCCTCACCGGTTGGGGGGGCGGTCTGTCAGTCGAGCTCCATCCAAGGCACGTGGATGAAGGAACAGAAGCAGTGGCCCATCAATCGCCTGGAGACCAGGGCGGTCCGCCTCGCCCTACAGGGCTTTCTCCCGCTGGTTCGCCAGAGAGCAGTCAGGATTCTGTGGGACAACGCAACCACGGTATCGTACATCAATCGGCAGGGAGGCACGAGGAGTCGACTGGTCGTGTGGGAAGCGGAAAAGCGGATGCAGTGGGCGGAGCGCCACTTGCTTCGGTTATCTGCCTTTCACATAGCAGGCGTGGACAATGTTCAGGCGGATTTTCTCAGCTGCCAACGTCTGGATCCCGGGGAGTGGGAACTCTCCAGGGATGTGATGGGGCTGATAGATTTTTTTAAAAATCATTTAAAAAAAAAAAATGATTTTTAAAAAAATGGATAAAATGCGTAGCTTGCTGGGCAGACTCGATGGGCCATTTGGTCGTCTTCTGCCGTCATTTCTATGTTTCTATGATAGAACGCCGATGGGGGAAGCATCATGGACCTCATGGCCACAGCCGGAAACGCAAAAGCACCTCGCTTCTTCAGTCGCAGAAGGGAGCACGGCGCAGAAGGGGTCAATGCCCTGGTGCTTCCGTGGCCCAGGCAGGTCCTCCTGTATGTCTTCCCCCTGTGGCCCTTGGTGGGGAAGGTTCTTCGTCGGATAGAGACTCACCCAGGGCCGGTAATTCTGGTAGCACCAGAGTGGCCGCGGCACCAGTGGTACGCGGATCTCCTTCACCTAGCTCACGAGGGGCCGATACGCCTCGGCCACCTCCCCTGACTTCTCAGACAGGGCCCCATATTTTTTGAGGAGGCAGATCGCTTCTGTCTTGCGGCCTGGCTTTTGAGGGGCGCAAGTTGAGGCGTCGGGGCTATCCGGAGCCGGTGATTTCCACCTTACTGCGGGCTCGAAAGACATCTACCTCCGTTACATACGTGAGGGTGTGGAAGGTCTTTGAAGAGTGGTGTGTTGCCCGTTCCATTGTCCCGGGGTGCGCCTCGGTGGTCCAGATTCTTGCCTTCCTGCAGGCTGGCCTGGAGGTGGGACTGGCGTATAACTCCATTAGGGTCCAGGTGGCGGCGTTGGGAGCTCTTCTCCACAATGGTAAGGATTCACTTCTCTCATCGCATCCGGATGTTCTACGCTTCCTCAAGGGAGTGAGGCAGCTGAAGCCTCAGTCTAGACCACCCTGTCTGTCTTGGAGTCTCAACTTGGTGCTCCGGGCCCTCGGTGGCTCACCTTTCGAGCCTTTGCGCACGGCCACCATCAAGGATCTCACCTTTAAGACTATTTTCCTGGTGGCCATTAGTTCAGCGCGACGTATCTCGGAACTCCAAGCTCTTTCCTGTCGTGAACCTTATCTCCGTTTCTCTGACGGCAGGGTTTCCTTACGGACGGTACCCTCCTTTCTACCGAAGGTAGTTTCGTCTTTTCATCTCATCCAGTCTGTGGAACTTCCTTCCTTCTCGGCGGAGGACCCCAGGCAGCTTCGGACCTTGGATGTCAAGAGATGTCTGCAATACTTGGCATCCACCAATGACTTCCAGCTCTCGGACCACCTGTTTGTTCTCTGGTCGGGACCTAGGAGGGGTCATATGGTTTCCAAGGCCACCATCGCCCGATGGTTGAAGGGTACGATTACCTCTGCATATTTAGGGGTTGGTCGACAGCCACCGATGGGAGTCAAGGCACACTCCCTTCGTGCCCAAGCCGTGTCCTGGGCAGAAAGTTCGTCTGTATCTTCTCAGGAGATCTGCAGGGCGGCCACTTGGAAGTCACTACATACTTTCTCTAGGCACTATCGATTGGATGTCCGGGCTCCCGTTTTCGGGTCCTTCGGAGATAGTGTTCTTCGAGCAGGGCTTTCATTGGCCTACCTGTAGTAGGGAAGCTTTGGTACATCCCACCGTCTGGACTGATCCTGGTACGTACAGGGAAAAGAAAATTATTCCTTACCTGCTAATTTTCGTTCCTGTAGTACCAAGGATCAGTCCAGACACCCTCCCTGGTAATTGGGGGTTGTTGTTTGGATACGCCTCTGCTCGTTAATCCTACTCTTTCTGCTTCTTTCAGACTCTCTCCCTGGGCCTCCAAGGCCTCTTGGTTTTACAGTTCGGTTTGTAAGTTCCGTTGTGGGTTGTTTATCTCAGTTCAAACTTCGATAGCGGTTTATTAAACGTGCACTTCTTGATCCCTCCGTCTCTTCTCTTCTTGGCTTTGTAAGTCTAGTTACAGAGGATTGAAGCACGAGGGATGAGGTCATATAGGACCTCCCCTCGAGCTATTGTTCTGACTCCATCTGCTGGACGGGGAACATAACCCACCGTCTGGACTGATCCTTGGTACTACAGGAACGAAAATTAGCAGGTAAGGAATGATTTTCTTATTTCTGGTAGTTCCCAAGTACTATCAGTACTGAGTGCTTCCATTCGGCCTTGTGTCTGCACCACGAGTCTTCACAAAATGTCTCGTAGTAGTTGTAGCCTTCCTCAGGACTCAAGGTGTTCACGTCTACCCCTATCTAGATGATTGGTTGATCAAGGCTCCCACTCAGCAAACTGCTCTGTCGTCCCTACATCTTACCTTACACACTCTGATTTCTCTAGGATTTCTAGTCAACTATGACAAATCTTACTTAGTCCCATCTCAAACCATATCATTCATAGGGGCAGACTTGGACACCTTGCAGGCAAAAGCTTTTCTACCTAGACAACAAGCTCTCACTCTCGTCTCTCTCGCACACCAGCTGCAGTCTCAGCGCTACACGACTGCACGCTGCTTTCTCATCCTACTGAGACACATGGCGTCCTCAGTTCAGGTCACTCCAATGGCCCATCTATTTATTTTTTATTTATTTATTTAAAAGTTTTATATACCGACATTCATCAATGATATCACATCGGTTCACAGCGTAACATGAAACTAGTGCCAGTGACGGCGCTTTACATCGAACATGTTTAACATAATACAATTGAAACATATTGAAGCATTATAACTAGAGAGTAAAGGAAAGGTAGGGGAAATAAAGATTTAAACTAAAATTAAAACAACATATTTACAAGAGGGTAAAAGAGGAAAAAAGGAGGGGGGGGGAAAAGTGACAGCAGAAAAAAGTTAGGTTTATAAATTATAGTAGGCAAAGTTTGCAGGTATATACAATATGTACAATTATAGGGAATAACATAATTTATCAGTTGAGAAGGGAGGGGGAGAAGGAGAGGAGAGGGGGGGGGAGAGATAGGCAGGGGGGTAGGGTGACACAGAAGGGAGGGAGGGGAGGTAGGGTGTATGCTTTAGTGAGAAGCCAGGTCGAGAAGGGAGACTCACCCACTATTAGTGAAAAGCAAGGTCGAGGGTGGAACAGAGAAGGGGGGAACATAGATGAGAGCTGGGAGAATTTAAGTGTATGCTTTGGTGAAGAGCCAGGTCTTAAGCTTTCGCTTGAAAGTTTTTGAGCATTCTTCTTGGCGAAGTTCGACTGGCATTGTGTTCCAGAGGATAGGCCCGGCGATCGATAGCGCACGGGCTCTCGTGGAGGTTAGTTTGTAGAGTTTAGGCGAGGTGGTGGGCATGGTGGCAAGATGAATGTGTCTAGTGGGTTTATTAGAGTGGTGAAATCGGAAGGTGTCATTAAACCAATTCATTTCGGGATTGTATAAGGCCTTATGAACGAGAGAGAGAGCCTTATATTGTATACGTGAGGCTATGGGGAGCCAATGGAGATCTTTTAGGACCGGTGTGATGTGATTGTGTCTGTGTGTGTTGGTCAAAATCCGGGCTTTTGTATTTTGTAGTATTTGAAGGGGGTGGATGGCGTTATTCGGTAGTCCGAGGAGGAGGGAATTACAATAGTCGGTTTTGGCAAAGATAATAGTTTGTAGGACCGTACGGAAGTCTGGGGGATGAAGAAGAGGCTTAAGTTTCTTAAGGGTGTGAAGTTTAAAGAATCCATCCTTTAGTATATTACTGATGAATTTCTTCAGTGTGAAATGACCATCGAGAATGATTCCCAGATCACGGACTTGTTGAGCAAATGGGATGTGTGGAAGGGGGGAGGAGTTAAGTTGGTTTTGTGGTGAGATAAGCATGATTTCAGTTTTAGTGGTATTAAGAGCTAAGTGGATGGAAGATAGGAGATTGTTTATGGATTGGAGAGTATCTTTCCAGATATCCATGGTTTTCGAAAGAGAGTCAGTAATGGGGATGAGCAACTGAACATCGTCAGCGTATATATAGTGAGGGAGGTTGAGGCTGAAAAGGAGGTAACAGAGGGGTAAGATGTAGATATTGAAAAGGGTTGAGGAGAGGGATGAACCTTGTGGGACACCTTGCTTGAGGGGTATGGCCTTGGAAACATGGTTTCCTAGCTGAATTTTGAAATTTCTGTTACTGAGGTAGGAGTTGAACCAATTAAGGGCAAACCCTGTGATGCCAATTTCAGTTAATCGCTGTAGGAGAATGGAGTGGCTGATGGTATCAAATGCAGAGGAGATATCAAGAAAGGCAAGAATATAAGATTGTCCTTTCTCGAAACCTTTGAGTATATGGTCTGACAGAGAGAGTAAAAGAGTCTCAGTGCTGTGAGATTTCCGAAAGCCATACTGAGCAGGTGCAAGAATGTGGTTGTCATCGAGGTATTCAGTGAGTTGTTTGTTTACGGTTTTTTCGAGGAGTTTGGAAATGAAAGGGAGATTGGAGATGGGGCGGTAATTGGCTAGGTCAGATGGGTCTAGTTTAGGTTTTTTTAGAATAGGTTTGACGATTGCCTGTTTGAGGGGGACAGGTACCTGTCCAGAATTAATGGACAGGTTGATGATGTTTGTTAAGGGTTTGGCGATAAGGTTAGGTATTGAGAGAAGATATTTGGTGGGTATTGTATCAGTTGGGTGGGTGGAGGGTTTGGCTTTTTTAATAAGAATTTCTATTTCTAGTGTAGAGGTGCATTCTAGAGAAGATAGAATATTAGTATTGTTTCTGGTCTTGATTTGGTTGCAGTCGGGTTCAATTTGTTGGATGGGTGTGGATGATGTATTGGTGAACTTGGATATCAACTTGTCTATTTTGGTTTGGAAGAATATGGCAAGTTCTTCACATTTAGATTTGGCTACGTCGTCTGGGACGTCAGAAGCTGCTGACTTGGTAAGAGAATTAACGTACTCGTATAGCACTTTAGGATTGTATTGGAATTGGTGTATTTTGTTAGCGAAGAAGTCTCGTTTTGTATTGTTGAGTTTTTCTTTATACAGATTTAGGGAGGATTTAAATTGTGCCAAGTGTTTACGTGATGGGTCATTGCGCCAGATCTTTTCAGATTTTCGAAGTTGTTGTTTAAGATTTTTTAGTTCGTGGGAATACCAGGGTTTCTTTTTGTTGTTGTTTTGTGAGGAGATGAGTTTGGCTTGTAGGGGGCACGTAGAATTGGCGATATTATTTGTGATGTCGTACCATGAGGCAAGGGCTGTGTCTGCATTGGAGAGGTCTAAGTGATCAAGATTGTTTGAAACCGCTGAGATAAGGTCATCTCTGGTACAATTTTTTCTGTAGTGGATAGTTTTATTTATGTTATCGTGGCATGTGGGAATCTTGATGGAGAGAGATGCATTGATAAGGTGATGGTCTGACCAAGGGATGGGTGTGTGGGAGGGAGGGTCAATTTGAATGAGGGCATTAGTGAAGAGGAGATCGAGGGTATGGCCTGCCTTGTGAGTGGGGAAATCAATGGATTGTTTGTATCCTAGAGCATTTAGGGAGTCTAGTATAGCGTCACATGATGGGGTCCGGGGGGAGCTATCAACATGCAAATTGAAATCACCTAATATGATTGCTGGGGTGTCGATAGAGATGTTCTTAGCGATGTATTCAATGAGGGTGATGAGAGTCATGAGAGTCATGCAGTGGACTCTACGGTCACAATTGACTCAATGCATTCAGCCCCTGTTGACCATTGTCCACGTCACCGACTCACTCCGTCAGTCTCTCACCTGGTGGAAAAATCAGATCAATCTCCTCCAAGGCTTGCCCTTCCAGGCTCCAGATCCTCAAATAACTCTCACCACCAATGCTTCCAACCTTGGCTGGGGAACCTATGTGGCCAATCTGCAGACACAAGGAACTTGGTCTCCAGAGGAAGCCAAACACCAAATCAATTTCCTGGAGCTTCGTGCAATCAGATATACTCTGAGTATTTCAGGATCGCCTCTCCAATCAAGTCATCCTGATTCAAATGGACAACTAGGTGGCATGTGGTACATCAACAAACAGGGAGGCAAGGGCTCCTACCTCCTGTGGCAGGAAGCTGCGCAGATATGGGTGGAGGCCCTCTCCCACTCGATGTACCTCAGGGCCACCTACTTGCCGGGAGTGGACAATGTGTTGGCAGACAAGCTGAGTCGCACTGTTCAACCACATGAGAGGTATCTCAACCCCTCAATAGTGAACTCTATCTTCCAACAATGGGATTACCCTCAAATAGGGGAGGAGGGGAGGAGGAATAGCCTAGTGGTTAGAGCAGTGGACTATGAACCAGGAGACCAAGGTTCAAGTCCCGCTGTCGCTCCTTGTGACCTTGGGCAAGTCACTTTACCCTACAATGCCTCAGATACAAAAACTTAGATTGTAAGCCCTCTGGGGATAGAGAAATACCTACAGTATCTGAATGTAAACCGGTGTGATATCTCAATTGAGATGAATGTCGGTATATAAAAATAATAAATATCCAAATATCCAATATCCAAAATAGACCTCTTTGCGTCACCTCAAAACCGCAAAGTAGAGAACTTCTGCTCTCTCACTTGCAGCCAACACTATCAGCCAAGAGATGCGTTCTCCCTCTCATGGGCACCCGATCTCCTATATATTTCTCACCACTTCTCTCGAAGACTCGTGAAGTTATGTCAGGACAAGGGAACCATGATCCTGATAGCACCTCACTGGCCACACCAAGTGTGGTTTCTAATACTTCAGGATCTCTCCATTGGCAGACACATTCACTTGGGAAAGGACCCCCTTCTGATTACGCAAAACGACGGGTGCCTGCGCCATCCCAGTCTTCAAGCCTTGTCCCTAACGACATGGATGTTGAAAGGTTAATCCTTCAGCCACAACCTATCTGAATCCGTTTCCCATGTCCTGATTGCTTCACAGAAGCCTTCCACGAGAATCTTATTCTTACAAATGGAACAGGTTTCAGTCATGGTGCTCTTCTCCGTCCCTTGACCCCTTTTACCTGTCCAATCACGAAGTTTCTGGACTACCTCTGGCATTTGTCGGAGTCAGGTCTAAAAACTTCCTCCATCAGAATGCTTGTTAGTGTGGTGGCCGCCTTCCATAAAGGTGTCGGATGTTCCCATATCGGTACAACCCCTTGTAACACTTTTTCTGAAGGGCTTGCTTCACCTCAAGCCTCCACTGCGTCCTCCGGCTCCTTCTTGGGACCTCAACCTGGTTTTGGGTCGGCTCATGAAACCACCATTCGAGCCTCTCCAATCCTATGAACGCCGCTATCTCACCTGGAAAGTAATTTTCCTTTTGGCAATCACTTCGGCTCGCAGAGTTAGTGAGTTACAGGCCCTAGTTACCTATCCGCCTTACACTAAATTTCTGCAGGACTGGGCAGTACTCCGCACTCACCCTAAGTTCTTACCTAAGGTAGTATCGGAGTTTCACATTAGTCAATCCATTATATTACTTACCTTCTTTCCCAGGCCCCACTCCAATCCAGGAGAGCAGGCTCTGCATACCCTTGACTGTAAATGGGCTCTAGCGTTCTACATAGACCGTACAGCTGCCCACAAACAATTGTTTGTCTCTTTCCATTCCATCAAATTGGGGCAGCCTTTGGGTAAGCGGACTGCATATCCTTTTGCTATCAGCAAGCAGGCATTCCGCTTCAAGACCGTGTTAAAGCACACTCTGTGAGGGCCATGGTGACTTCAGTAGCACACTTGCGCTTGGTGCCGCTTCCTGACATTTGCAGGGCTGCCCCCTGGAGTTCTCTCCACACCTTTACAGCCCACTATTGTTTGGACAAGGCCGGAAGACAAGATTCCATCTTCAGCCAATCTGTCCTGCGTAATCTATTCACAACTTGACGTACCAACACCCTTCTGCCTGCCCGGTAGGGTTCAGGATGCCCTCGGCCAAATTTCATCCCAGTCCTAGTGCCTTGCACACCTGGGTACATTTGGTGCATGTTCGGACATCCTAAGCTCGGTACTCACCCATATGTGAGGACTACCATCCTGCGTGTCCTGTGAGAAAGCAAATGTCGCTTACCTGTAACAGGTGTTCTCACAGGACAGCAGGATGTTGGTCCTCACGAAACCCGCCCGCCGCCCCGCGGTGTTGGATTCATTATGTTTCTTATTTTATTTTTTGGCACTTCCTGTAGCTTTTTAAACAAGACTGAAGTGGGACCCCTGCTGGCTGCAGGCTTAGTGCCATGCTGGGCATGCCCAGTAGAGGCCAGTCTGTGCACCCTCCGACTTAATATCGCCATGATATTAAGTCAGGGTGCAACAGAAAAGCAGTTTTTCCTGCTTTTCTGTGCACTTTCCCGGTGCCCGAAGAAATTAGCGCCTACCTTTGGGTAGGCGCTAATTTCTGAAAGCAAAATGTGTGGCTTGGCTGCACATTTTGCTTTGTGACTCGTGCGGGAATACCTAATAGGGCCATCAACATGCATTTGCATGTTGCGGGCGCTATTAGGTTCGGCGGATTGGACGCGCGTTTTTGGCCCCTTTCTGAATAAGAGGTAAGGGAAAACGTGCGTCCAGTGGCGGGTTAACAGTGCGCTCTTTCAGAGCGCACTGTACTGTATCGGCCTGAATGAAAGGACCCTTCCCCCAACTCTGCCGAAGCATATCTTGCATCCTGAGGACTGCAGTTGTTGTTTTATGGAGAAAATGGCAATTATGCTGTCAATTAACCTCACTTCTCATGCAAGATCAGGGATAAAGCATAAAGTCACATTTTATAAATACATGATAATGACCATCATATAGCACAGGGCTGACACAATTTAATTTGTGTTTCAAAATCCCTGGAATGTGCTTAAAATTACAATCATGGGCCATTTAATATTTAGTGAGTTTCCATACTTCTAAAGTGAGAGTCCATATTTTTTTAAAGCATTTTTTCTTTTGTATTTAAACTGTGAAAAAGTCTCTCTAATTCCACATTCTGATATAATGAAATTGGCACTTATCTGAAGATTTATTTCTCCGGGAAAGTAAAACAACTTTCAAGAGCACATGTATGCAGAATATCCAAGGTTTCTCTTAAAATATCCTTCTTCCACCTGATATTGTAATGTTTCAGAAAAGAAACTTCCTCCTTCAGGGGTTATGTCAGACCACACCATCCTCATTACAATATTCCCAGGCTTTCTGCAATGTTTTGCAAACCATTCAAGCTATCCCTGCTGCTGTCTGCTATTTCATTGAGGCAACCTAGTGTTGGAACATGTACCATCCTCACCACAGGGAGGCAATCACAGGTCACATTGTAACCACGTGAAAACTTTTGAATTTTTAAACTCAACACTGTAGAGCCATTTGGTCTTACCAATAAAATTGAGTGGCATGCCCAATGATATGTCTTTCTTATGTCTTTTTGAAGTTGTGGTCAGTTTCCCATTTTGATTGACAGCTAGTATTTCAGAGCATTTATTTTTCCTTTTAAAATTGGGGCTGTCAACTGTGGATATGCAATAGGTTGATTTAATGAGACATCAGCAGTGACAGCTTGAATGGTTTGCAAAATATTGCGGAAGTAGATCACGGATGTTTTATTTTTAGCTTTATTTTCAACAACATAGTGGTTCTGTTGTGCTTGAAAACTATGTTTTAGGATTTATTTTTGTGTGTTGTATAATCGGGCACTTTTGATGCATTTTCCAGAGCCTGGGAATTATGTATTGAGGACAGTGTGATCTGACATGACCCCTGAAGAAAGTTTCTTTTCTGAAACATTGCAGTGTCGGGTGGAAGAAGGATGTTTTAAGAGAAACCTTGGATATTCTACATACATGTGCTCTTGAAAGTCTTTTTGCTTTCCCAGAAAGAATAAATCTTCAGATAAGTGCCAATTTCATTATAATAGAATGTGAATTATAGAGACTTTTTCAAAGTTTTAAATGCAAAAGAAAAAATGCTTTACAATATATGGACTTATACTTTAGAAGTATGGAAACTCACTAAATATTAAATGACCAATGATTATAATTTTAAGCACATTCCAGGGATTTTAAAACAAGTTCAGTTGTCAGCCCTATGTTAATATGATGGTCATTATCACGTATTTGTAATATGTGACTTTATGCTTTGTCCCTGATCTATCATGAGAAGTGAGATTATGTATATATGTGTATATCTCTGTATATATGTGTATATCTCTATATCTATCATTGTTTAAAGATTCTTACTCTTTTTGGGTTTTCTTTTTTGGTCAATTAACCTCATCCAGGAGGAGAACCTGAGAAATAGATGTTCTCACAGGACAAGCAGGATGGTATTCCTCACATATGGGTGACATCAGGATGGAGCCCAATCACGGAAAGGTTCTGTCAGTTTCCAGAACTTTGACTGGCCCCTACTGGGCATGCCCAGCATGGCACTAACCCTGCAGCCAGCAGGGGTCTCCCTTCAGTCTTCTTTTTTCTGCGCAGCAGTAGCCTCGCGGTTTAGGAGCTCTGAAGAGATTCCTGACAGGACTTTTCCTCACGGAATTATCTACAGTTAATTTGCCCCACAGGGGTCCCTCCTCTAACTTTTCTCTAGTCATGGTACTCCGGTAAGTTTTTGACCGTTTTCCGTCGATTACAGTCTAGTTTGGCCCTTGCGGCCTACTGGCCGTCGACCGGACCGCAGCTCAATTTTTTTCTAAGGCCATGGCGTCTGGGTTCCATTGGTGCCTAGACTGAACTCGCACCATGTCTATCACAGACCCCCATGGAATCTGTGTAATGTGTTTAGGCCGTGAACATGGTGTCCTGACTTGCACTAAATGTGCCCTTATGACCCCTAAGAGTCGCAAGGCCAGAATGGAGAAAATGGAACTCCTCTTCCGTGCTCAGACCCAGACACCGTCCATCACTTCGTCTTCAGAACCGGCACCATCGACTTCGCGCCCGCATCAACCGGTGACCGCCATCGATGTCTTCACGGCAGTAGACACCTTCTACTCCCCCTCAAGATCGAGGGGATCGCAGGGAAAAACATTGCCATCGGCATCGTAAGACTCGGACCGTCGAGGGAGCGAAATGATCAACCTCTCCGAAGAAGATTGACCTCGTCGAAGAAGCCTCGTCCAGGAAAGGCACGACCCTTCCTGCGACCGGGTCATCGAGGCCACCCTCACCCGTTCGGGGTTTGGGAGTTGCGATTCCGCCTGTAAAGGTGGTCCCTCCCTCTTCTGTTCCAGAGCCGGGGCTGCTTGCTCCAGGTCTCCGAGAAGAACTGGACCGGCTGGTTCAGGAGGCCATCGACAAGGCGATGCAATGTCTCCAGGTTCCACCGGCCCCGGCACAAGTCATCGACGCGATTTCCTGCAGCACTGGCACCGCTGCTATCCTGGATGGAGGCGCTGATGGCCGCCTTTCCACCGATGGATCCCAGGTCTTAGATGGCTCCGGTGCCCTCCCCGTTGACAGCTTCATCAGGAGGAGAAACACAGTTTCGCATTCCTCCATCGGGAGTTTTGCCTCAGCCATCAATGCCAATTCGTCCCTTGCCACCGATTCATCCATTGGTGCTGATACGTCCATCGGTGCCCCCGGGGATTCCTTCGATTTTCTCGGAGCCTCGCCCGGGGCCTTCAGGTATCCAACCTCCTTCTCGTCCTACAGGTCAGTCTGCTGACCCTTATGACACTTGGGGTGATGATACTTCAATAGACACTGATGACTTACCTTCACCTCCTTCTCCCGCTGAAAGTAGGAAGCGTTCTCCTCCTGAGGACCTCTCTTTCTTTCATAAATTTTGTGAAGGAAATGTCTGAGTTGTTCCCTTTCAACTTCAGACAGAACAGGATGACAGGCACCAGATGATGGAGTTACTCCAATTCCTGGATGCCCCCAAGGTGATTACCTCTTTACCCATTCACCAAGTTCTTATGGATCTCCTCAAAAAGAACTGGGAAAATCCTGAATCAAATGCTCCAGTACACAGAAAGGCTGACACTATTTACTTAGCGCAGTCAGCCCCAGGTTTTCAAAAATCCCAGCTTGACCACCACTCAATTGTGGTAGTCGGCTCAAAAGAGGGCAAAAAGGTTGAAACCTCACTCATCTACCCCACCTGCTAAGGAACAAAGGTTCCTAGACAACATTGGTTGAAGAGTGTTCCAAGGGGCCATGCTTATCTCCCGAATTGCTGCTTACCAGCTTTATATGACCCAATATAATAGGGTCATCTTCAAGCAGATACAGGACCTTTCTGAGTCCCTCCCTGAACAATTCCAAGACCAACTACAAACCCTTGTCAACAAAGGATTTGAGGTGGGAAAACATGAGATTCGAACATCTTATGATATATTTGACACCTCTACCAGAGTGTCTGCAGCTGCTATTTCGGCAAGATGGTGGGCCTGGCTCAAATCTTCTGACCTTCGCCCAGAAGTACAAGACCGGCTGTCTAACCTACCATGTGTAGGAGACAATCTGTTTGAACAGATACAACGAATGGTGGCTGAATTAAAAGACCATCATGGACCCTTAAACAGCTCTCCTTAATGCCTTCAGAGTACTTCAGGAAGGACTCTAAGAAGTCGTTCTACCGTCCAAGGAAGGCCTATCCACCACCAGCAAGGTCCCGTACTACGAGACCTTATCAAAAGCCTCAGCCTCGTCAAGCCTGAAAGCAAAAGCCACAAGCAGCTCCCCAGCCAGGACCTGCTTCCGGTTTTTGACTTCTGCTTGGAGAACAGCAGCCGGATTCCTTTGCCAAGCATACCAGTGGGAGGTAGACTGTGCCACTTTCATAAAATGTGGCAGTCAGTCACAAACGACCAATGGGTACTATCAATTATTGCTCAAGGTTACCACCTGAACTTTCTCGCCCTGCTACCGGACTCCCCACCTGTACAGACGTGGAGAACTTCCGAACACTCCATTCTTCTGGATCAAGAGGTCTCCCTCCTTCTCCAGTCAAGAGCAATAGAACCCGTTCCGCATTCGCAGCAAGGCCTAGGATTCTATTCCCAGTACTTTCTGATCCCCCAAAAAATCGGGAGGAGTATGTCCAATTCTGGACCTACATCCTTTCAACAAGTACCTCCAGCGGGAAAAGTTCAAGATGGTAACCTTGGGATCGCTTCTACCTCTTCTACAAAGAGGAGACTGGCTCTGCTCTCTGGACCTCCAGGACGCATACACACACATTGCGATAATTCCATCTCACCGCAAGTACCTGAGGTTTTTAGTAGGCCTCAAGCACTATCAAGACAGAGTGCTCCTGTTCGGCCTAGCATCTGCACCACGAGTATTTACCAAATGTCTCGTGGTTGTCGCAGCTTTCCTCAGGAAGAAGGTGTTCACGTCTACCTCTATCTAGACGTCTGGTTAATCAGGGCTCCAACCCAGCAAGCGGCTCGATCGTCCCTTGATTTGACTTTACGCACTCTGATTTCTCTAGGATTTCTTGTCAATTACGAAAAATGCTTTTTAGTCCCATCTCAAACCTTGTCGTTCATTGGGGCAGACTTGGTCACCTTGCAGGCAAAAGCCTTTCTGCCGCAACAATGAGCGCTGACATTCGTATCTCTAGCTTACCAGTTGCAGTCTCAGCAAACAGCAACAGCTCGCCAATTCCTTGTCCTTCTGGGACACATGGCGTCCTCAGTACATGTTATTCCAATGGCCTGCCTGGCCATGAGACTCATGCATTGGACTCTGAGATCACAATGGATTCAAGCTGTTCAGCCTCTGTTGACCATTGTCCACATCACCAACCCACTCCGTCTGCCTCTGGCCTGGTGGCAAGATCAGTTCAATCTCCTCCAGGGACTACCCTTTCAATTACCAGATGCTCAAATCATTCTCACCACCGACGCGTCCAACCTCGGGTGGGGAGCCCACGTGGACGATTTGCAGACACAAGGGTCTTGGTCTCCAGAGGAAGCCAAACACCAAATAAATTTCCTGGAGCTTCGAGCAATGCGATATGCTCTCAGGGCTTTTCAGGATTGCCTGTCAAATCAGGTCATTCTGATGGACAACCAGGTGGCCATGTGGTACATCAATAAACAGGGAGGCACAGGCTCCTTCCCTATGTGTCAAGAGGCTGCGCAGATTTGGGAGGAAGCTCTCTCCCACTCGATGTACCTCAAGGCCACCTACTTGCTGGGAGTGGACATTGTACTGGCAGACAAGCTAAGTCACATCTTCCAACCGCAGGAGTGGTCTCTCAACCCCTCGGTAGCTGTCTCAATCTTCCAACAATGGGGATATCCTCAGACGGATCTCTTTGCTTCTCCTCAGAATTACAAAGTGGACAACTACTGCTCTCTCATTTGCAGCAAAGGTTCTCAGCCCAGAGATGCATTCTCCCTCTCGTGGCCATCCGGTCTATATGCATTCCCTCCACTTCCTCTTCTCTCGAAGACCCTAGTGAAGCTATGTCAGGACAAGGGAACCATGATCCTGATAGCACCTCACTGGCCACGCCAAGTGTGGTTTCCCATACTCCAGGATCTCTCCATCCGCAGGCACATTCCATTGGGAAAGGACCCACTCCTGATAACTCAGAACGACGGGTGCCTGCGCCATCCCAATCTTCAGGCTTTGTCTCTGATGGTATGGATGTTGAAAGGTTAATACTTCAGCCACTTAACCTTTCAGATCCAGTTTCACGTGTCTTGATTGCTTCACGGAAGCCTTCCACAAGAAAATCTTACTCCTATAAATGGAAAAGGTACACATCATGGTGCACCTTTCAATCCCTCTATCCCTTTTCCTGTCCAGTTCAATCTGTGCCGCTTCCTGATATTTGCAGGACTGCCACCTGGAGTTCCCTCCATACTTTCGCAGCCCACTATTGCTTGGACAAAGCCGGAAGACAAGATTCCATCTTCGACCAGTCTGTCCTGCGTAACCTATTTCCAACGTGATGTACCAACACCCTTCCGCCTGCCTGCTGGGGTTCAGGATGCCCTCTACCAAATTCCACCCCAGTTGTTGTGCCTGTTGCACACCGTTGGGTACATTTGGTGCATGTTCGGACATCCTCAGCTCGGTACTCACCCATATGTGAGGACTACCATCCTGCTTGTCCTGTGAGAAAGCAAATGTTGCTTACCTGTAACAGGTGTTCTCACAGGACAGCAGGATGTTAGTCCTCACGAAACCCGCCCGCCGCTCCGCGGTGTTGGGTTCATAACGTTTTGTTTTATTTTTCGGCACTGCCTGTAGCTTTCAAAAAAGACTGAAGGGGGACCCCTGCTGGCTGCAGGGTTAGTGTCTTGTTGGGCATGCCCAGTAGGGGCCAGTCAACGTTCTGGAAACTTTGACAGAAGTTTTCCGTGATTGGGCTCCATCCTGATGATGTCACCCATATGTGAGGACTAACATCCTGCTGTCCTGTGAGAACACCTGTTACAGGTAAGCAACATTTGCTTTTTCAGTTCTTTGTTTATTCATCTTCCTATGTGTTGGCCTCTGTCCCGATTCATGATCTTCTAAAGCAGGGGTGGGCACTTCCAGTCCTCGAGGGCCACAAACCAGTCTGGTTTTCAGGATATCCCTAATGAATATGCACGAGAGAGATTTGCATGCACTCTGCCTCAGTTGTATGCAAATCTATGTCATGCATATTCATTAGGATATCCTAAAACCTCGACAGGTTTGTGGCCCTCGAGGACTGGAATTGCCCACCCCTGTTCTAAAGGATCTACAGATGAGAATATGGCAGTAACCTACTTGCATGCAATGGCGTGCAAGATTGATTTGAAGTTCAGAGTACAAGCTTCTCCTGAATTCAGAGTTGTTCAGCCTCCGTATCATTCTGTGGAGATGGAATCAGCATTAAAACAGACTGAATGTTCAAGGGAACATGCCAGCATGCCTCCTGGCAAGGACCAGAGAGCTTTAGATTTCTTCGGGAAGACAGTCTTCCAGGGATTGATGTTTAACACCAGAATTGCTGCTTACCAGCTGCTCGTGGTACAACATTTATTTATTTATTTATTTTTGGGTTTTTATATACCGATCTTCTTGCATTGGATGCAAATCAAACCGGTTTACAGTGAAACAATTTAACTTGCCTAGGGGCATTACATGGAACAAAGAACATCAAACCAACAAGAGTGCTTATGAGCATTACATAGAAACAAAAGAGGAACACTTAAACATTTAAACCTATAAAAAACCTTTGGGAACTATTCTTATACAAAAAGTGAGAAAAGAGCCATCAATGTTAAAATGAAATCAAGCGGATGATTGTCTCAATTGAGAAGGAATATTGGGAAGGGAGATAGAGGGCGGACACGGGGAATGGAAGAAGGGGTGGCGGGACGGGTAGAAAGAAGGAGTAGGATAGGGGAGGATAAGAGGTTGAATTAATATTAAATAGAACCAATCAAAGATATGGGTAGTACATTATGGGCCATCAAGGAAATGCAAGGCTGAATAGTCATGTTTTCAGTTTTTTCTTGAAAGAAATCTGGCAGGGGTCTTGTCTGAGTTCTGGTGGGAGTGAGTTCCAATGGGTAGGGCCTGCAGTGGATAGTGCCTATTACTTAGCGAGGATTTGGCTTGAGGGACAAAAAGAGTGCCTTGGTAAGCTTTTCTGATCAGTCTCGTGGATTTGTTGGTGCGTAGCTGAGATGTGAGATCCATTGGAGCTGAGTTGTATAAGGATTTATGTATGGTGGTCAGAACTTTGTATAGAATTCTGTATTTGATCGGAAGCCAATGGAGGTTGTAGAGGATAGGTGTGATGTGGTCTCTCTTATTAGAATTGGTCAAGATCCTGGCCGCCGAGTTCTGTAACATCTGTAAAGGCTTAATGGTGGTAGCTGGTAGACCGAGTAGCAGAGCGTTGCAGTAATCAATTTTGGTAAGGATGATAGATTGTAGAACCAGGCGGAAATCTTGAGTGCAGTAGTGGTTTTAGCTTTTTCAGCACTTGTAGTTTAAAGAAGCAATCTTTTGTCGTGTTTACAAATCTTTTCAGGTTGAGCTGGTTGTCGAGGAGCACTCCTAGGTCTCTTACGAAGTCTGAGTTTTTGATGTTGTTCATGATGGTTGATGTGAGGTTGGAGGGAGAGTTGAGGACTATTTGTGGTTGACCAGTTAAGGGTGAGGCTGTTTCTCTTGAGCTCAGAAAAAAAGACAACCACACCTACTTATTCTCCTTGACCTCTCGGCGGCCTTTGATACGGTGGAGAAGGATTGAGTGGTTGACCGTATCAAAGGCCGCCGAGAGGTCAAGGAGAATAAGTAGGTGTGGTTGTCTTTTTTTTCTGAGCTCAAGAGAATGGAGTCCATGAGAGAGATCAGAAGGGATTCTGTGTTTCGGGATTTAAGAAATCCGTATTGCGATGGAACCAGAATAGAGTGATCTTCCAAATAGTCTGTGAGTTGTTTATTTACTATTTTTTCAGTGATCTTGGCGATGTTGAGAGAGTCGGGCACTTGACCTTGGATTAGCGAGCGGTTGATGATTTCTGCGATGGGTTTCGCTATGGTATTTGGTATTGAGATGAGAAGGTTTGATGGGATGGTGTCTAGCAGATGAGAGGAAGGTTTGAGTTTCTTTAGTATATTCATAACTTCGAGAGAAGAGGTAGTCTCGAAGGATTCTAGCTTATAGTTCTGATGTGATCTTGAGGTTTGCGAGATAGGGATGAGTGGATTGGGGGTGGAGAACTGTTTGGTGAGATTTATAATTTTTTTCTCGAAGGTGGCGAGTTCTGTGGCTTTAGAGAGAGCTTGCTTGTCTGGAATGGAAGGGGGAGAGGGTTTGGTGAGGGTGGAGACGTATGAAAAAAGGGCTTTAGAGTCAAAGATGAAGTGGTGAATTTTTTTGGAGAAAAAGTCTTTCTTTGTTTTGAAGATGGTGTTCCTGTATTTGTTGAGTGTGGATTTGTAGCTTGCTTGAGTTGTGGTTGAAGGATTTCTGCGCCAGATATGTTCTTTGTTTCTGAGTTATGATTTGATGGCCTTCAGTTCAGGAGTGAACCAAGGTTTTCTGTTGTCCTGGGCCTTGTGAAGCACCTTGGTAGTTAGTGGGCAGGTTTGGTCTGCGACTTTGTTAGTAATCGCGTGCCAAGACGAGACAGCTGAGTTCACATCGGAGGGGTCGAGCTATGTTAGTTCCTTATCAAGAAGATCTGTTATCACTTCAGTGGAGCACGGTTTCCTGAATTGAATAATGGTTTTGGGGAATGGAAAATGTTCAAAAAGCTGAAGCTTCTGGTCGACTCGGTGAAAACTTTTTCAGGCTGAGCTCCAGTATGCTTTGGAGGATGCAGAAGAGTGTGAAAGCAACTAATCCGATCCATGTATAAGACTTTAGATCAGCCTTTCTCAGCCTTTTTACCATGGAGGAACACTTGAAATAACTTTTGGGTCTCAAAGAGCCCCCACATAAAAATTATATCTGCAGTTCATGGTACGTTAGCATGATCAGTAAGTTGTAGATATAATAATCCAATAATAATTGTCAGTGCTCTTTTGAGTAGAGAGTGATATTTTTCTATGGATCTGTTAATTTTGGCCAATTTATTAGCCTACGCTTTTTGTTTCGTTCCCCCTCCTTAAAACTCTTGATCTTTTTATAGGCCTATAGTTGCATAAAAAGGGTTTTTGAAACTAAAAATAAAGACTGAAATGTACTTTAAGTTGAAACCTGTTCTTGTTTGTTGCTGCACAAATATGTAATTCTGTGTCAAACTAGAGATAAATACACATGGATTTCATCTTCAACTGAAATGAAACTATTTTTGTCCTTACCCTTGATGCTTGCTCACACACGTACCAAGTTAGAAACTGCAGCAAAATTTTCATTGCTTTCCTGTGAATGGCAGGGTGACACACAAAGTTCAATATATATATATATATATATATCTTTAAAACGTATTTTTCACTCCATAAGACGCACTTTTTTTCCCCCCAAAAGCGGGGGTAAAATGTCTGTGTGTCTTATGGAGCGAATATAAAAAAAAAATTAAAAATCTAACAAAGCCCCCCCCCCCCCGACCTTCCAAATTAATTTACTACAACCCCCCCACCCTCCTGACCTCCCCAAGACCTGCCAAAAGTACCTGGGGGTCCAGGAGCGGTCCGGGAACGATCTCCTGGCACCCGTCGTTCTGAGTTATCAGGAGTGGGTCCTTTCCCAATGGAATGTGCCTGCGGATGGAGAGATCCTGGAGTATGGGAAACCACACTTGGCGTGGCCAGTGAGGTGCTATCAGGATCATGGTTCCCTTGTCCTGACATAGCTTCACTAGGGTCTTCGAGAGAAGAGGAAGTGGAGGGAATGCATATAGACCGGATGGCCACGAGAGGGAGAATGCATCTCTGGGCTGAGAACCTTTGCTGCAAATGAGAGAGCAGTAGTTGTCCACTTTGTAATTCTGAAGAGAAGCAAAGAGATCCGTCTGAGGATATCCCCATTGTTGGAAGATTGAGACAGCTACCGAGGGGTTGAGAGACCACTCCTGCAGTTGGAAGATGGCCGCCAGTAATCAAAATGGCGCCGACAGCCCTTTGCCCTTACTATGTCACTGGGGTTGACCAATGGCAGCAGTAACCCCTGTGACATAGTAAGGGCAAAGGGACGTCGGCTGCCAGTAATCAAAATGGCACCAACTGCCCTTTGCCCTTACTATGTCACAGGGGTGTTATATATATATATATATATATATATATATATATATATATATATATAATCTACCTTATAAATGGCCTGTGACCGGCCCGCAAATGCGCAGTAGAGCGCAGCTCTACTGCGCATGTGCGGGCAAGGACGTCAGTCAGAAAAAAAAATGGCGGTGGGGCCGCAGGAGCGGGAGGAGAAGCAGCGGCGCCGCGCGCGGTGCCGCTGCTTCTCCTCCCCAGATCTGCCGGCAGATCTCGGGGGGGGGGGGGGGGGGGTCACTCCCGCGCGCGCGGCAGTGACCCCCCCGAGATCTGCCGGCAGGAGCGGGAGGAGAAGCAGCGGCGCCGCGCCGCTACTTCTCCTCCCCAGATCTGCCGGCAGATCTCGGGGGGGGTCACTGCCGCGCGCGCGGGAGTGACCCCCCCCCCCCCGGGATCTGCCGGCAGGAGCGGGAGGAGTTAATGGAGCCGGGTGAGGGTTGCGGGAAGTCGCGCTTACGGCGCCGGGAGGAAATGGAGGTGGGTGAAGGGAGGGACTGAGTGGGAGGGAGGGAGAGGGGGACTGAGTGAGTGGGAGGGAGAGGGGGGACTGAGTGGGAGGGAGAGGGGGGACTGAGTGAGAGGAGAGGGAGGGTGGAGAGGAGTGGGTGGGGGAGGGGGGTGGTGAAGAGTGAGGGGAGAGAGAATGAGGGGGAGGTGAGAGACAGAGGGATGTAGCCCGTTTTAACGGGCTTTACGGCTTGTATATATATATATATCCCAATAACAAAAATTGTTTGGGGAAAAAGCACTATTATATTCCTCATATAATTAATTTCAAAACTTCCGTGAATTATACCATCATATGCCCGTCTTATATTTGCCCTCTGCTTTATACTACCTCTAATCTCAATCTGTCCCTCAATTGCCCAAATAACACCAAAGGATGAAAATTTTTTAATAATACTATTGGTCTTCTTATGTGGTAAACACCACTAGATCTATAAATCTATGTATTATATAATCATTTTTATGACATTTATATATTATTGTTATTTAGAGACCAAGTCTATAAACTTAGTCTCAAATATCTCTTTCTAAACGTTCAAATGATTTATTTTCAAATCCTCTCCGCGATGTGTCCCACTTGTGTTTTTATATATATATATATATATTAGTGATCTTGGGGACAAATTTGAGAGACAGTGGCCTTGATTAAGGAACATTAGTCCACTCTGCCCTTCTGTCAGGGGTCAGCGGAGAGAAAGGTGACAGCAAAAACTGCAGACCAGACCTGGGGTGAGTTGTTTTTTTTTTTTTTAAACCTCTAATACTCTCCTCCCTGCTTCCTGCAATGGGAAGAAAAGGGTCCAGTCCGTGCCGGAATGGGACCATATCACAAAGGACATGTGAGTCCTGAGACTTGTGAAATATGGCTACTGCTTGCATTTTTCACACCCTTCATTGAACTTGCACATATCTGTACTCAATTTTGAACCTGTCCAGTTGGCCCAGCTACAGGCTAGAAATAACTTTCCTTTTGCTTCAGAAACCATAGAGCTGGTCCCTCTTACAGGAGTTTGGCATATGGTTCTTCTCCCAGCTCTACTTAATTCCAAAGAAGTCAAGTGGACTAAAGCCCATTTTGGATTAGTAGAATCTGAACAAATTGCTAGTCTGGGGGAAGTTTACATTGAATTTGCTTCAGAAACTTCTGCTGTTAAGTCAACCAACGGACTGGCTGTGCACTCTGAGTCTGAAGGAAACATATGCCCATATTCCCATTCAACCCACCCATTGAAAATGAAAGAGCATACATTGTTAGTCCATGGTGCTCCATTTCAGCCTCTTGGTGGCACCCAAGGTGTTCAAGAAGTGTGGCAGTCATGGAGGCAGAGTTAGGAAAGCAGGGAGTTTGCATGTTTCCATGTTTCCATATCTGCAATCATTCCACAAAACAATTCAGTTACTACAGTCTCTGAGATTCACTGACAACTTTTCAAAGTCAAACTTGATTTGGTACAGAGGAGTTTCAATTGCCTTCCTTAAGGGAGAAATCTTTCCTGCCTGTCAAAAGGGCCAGGTCTCTCATGGGCCTTGCAAGGTCCCTTTTTGCTTCAGGATTGTATGTCAGCAAGGTCTGTCCTAGACAATATGGCAGCGGCAGTCCATATGATTCCTCTGACTGGCCTTCCCATGCAGAGCCTCCAGTAGACCCTCTAGCATCAATAGGTTCAATTGCTTCATTCATTATCTTATCAGATATTAGTAACCTCCAGAAATGCAAATTTCTCTGTAGTAGAGGATATGACATTAGTTTTTCTGTTGCAGGTCCCACTAATCAAGTGCTGCTATCTACAGAGATGAGTCTATCAAAAGATGGAGAGTGCACACCAGTCATTTGTGGACCCAAGAGTCCATTCCTATGTGGAGAGTCATCTATAGATCAATTTGCTGGAACTGTGGGCCATCCAATATGTGTTTAATAGCTTTCTCACACTTCCTCTTGGGCAGAAGACTCTTGATCCAAACGGACAATTAGGTGATTATGTTTTATATAAAAAGTAATTGGGAGGGGGCAATGGGCTCTTGCACTTCTACACCCCTGTGAAGAGGCTCCATGGATCTGATCATGGGCCTGCCATGACAACTCATACCACCAGGCAACCTACCTTCCAAGCGTTCAGAATTTGCTGGTGGACTAGCTCCATAGAGTCATCATACCCCACAAATGGTCCCTAGATCAGAGTTGTAAACTTCCTGTTGTGCATTGCAGAGCTTCTGCCATTAATCTATTTTCACATCAGAGGACAACCAGATCCGTTGATTCTGTTACATGAAATCAAGCAATTACAGATCACCTCCCAATGCCTTTGTGCTAAACAAGCAACGTCAGGAAATATTTCTTCACGGAGAGGGTAGTGAATGCAAGTGCATGGGGGTAACTTGCTGGTGTGGCAGTTACAACCCTTAACAAATAAGCCTTGATACTGTTGATGCAACTCCATCATTGCTCTCTGCTTAAACAGCAGTGAGAAAAGAGGAATTGGACTGGAATCAATGAGGGCTTTGACTTGTAAGGTTTGGGGAACAAATAAGTATGGGAGTAACTAGCTGATGCGGCAGATACTAGCATAAGTTTGCTGGGCAGACTGGATGGTCATTTTCTGCCATCATTTCTATGTTTCTGCTTTATGTATATCATTAGATTTCATTCATCGCCAGGACTGAACAGAAGATTATACAGGGCAAGGATTATTCTCATAGCCATGGCTTGGCTGTGTTTAGTGTTCTACTATTACCTCTTCCATGTGAACTCATGAAGCCTCTCTTCAAATCTCTCAAACTAGTGGATCTGAAGTTTCTAACCTAGAAGGCGCTGTTCTGGTAGTTGTCACTTCAGCATGAATAGTGAGCAAATTTCAGGCTCTAGTCCCTTATTTGTTATACCTTCAGTTTGTTTTTTTTTTTTTTTTTACAAGAGTTCTATGCACTCACCATATCTACCTTTCAAAAGTGATATCTATGTTCCATATCAACCAGTGAATTCTGCTTCCTATATTCTTTCTAAGACCATATGCACATAAAGGAGAATGGGCTCTTCACTCCTTGACTGTAAGAGAGCTCTAGCATATTATTTGCAGAGGATACTACCTCATTATCCAGTTTTTCCTCCACATCTAAGATGTTCTGGACCTTTATTGCCGCCTTCACCAGAAGGTCCACCTCCTATGACTGAAAGTTAGGCTTCCCAAGCAGGGCTTCACTTCTTCCATCAATTCCATCAATGTCAATCAATCCCAACAGATCGGAACATCAATTTCCAAGAGGACGCTTTCAACTTAGCTAGTTAACTTTCTAGCACACTGCTATGCACTGGTTGGCTTACGGATCACTGACTCTTGTCAAGATTTATAAAATAAGAACCATAGCAATAAACGGAGCTCACCTAAGGACCACTTTTATTGAAGACACATGCAAAGCTGCTACTTGGTCATCAGTTCACACCTTCCCATACCTGTGGACAAGCAGTTCTGCACAATGATTTCAGTAGTCCACTGTCCACTGGTGGGATCCAGGTTGTCTGTTCAGTAGTTGCTCCGCAAAGCAAGCTTGGGATACCCATTGGCTAAAGCTGATTTAATCCTGATTGTTGATAGAGAAAGCATAGTTGCTTACTTGTAATCTGAGTTCTCCATAGACAGCAGGATATATATATTTATTAACCACCCACCTCTCTAGAAAGTCAACTACTCAGCTAAAGCTTTAAGCTCTGGAATAGATAGAGCTCATACAGCAGTGACCATGTGTGGGAAATCCCGAGTATGCTCGTAAAGATTTCTGAGCTTTGAGAGCTGGATCTTTGTCAGCAGTATCAGATGACATCACCTGCTGGTTTGTCTGATTTATCTTGTTTACAGAGAGTCCTAATTACAGGTAAGCAATTTTCTTTTTGCCACCTTCAAAAAAGGATTTTGTTACTGATTTTTGCCTGTGGAAGAAGTTATGGCTACAGTACTAAATCAATTTATAATTACATTGGACAAGTATTTAGAGGAAAAGATATTGCCAAACCCATAATCAACCTATCACTCGATCAAGGTATTTTTCCAGATAACCTAAAATGTACCGTCATCAAGCCGATCCTCTGAAAACCACAACTTGATGAATACGATCTAGCAAACTTCAGGCCAATTTCGAATCTTCCCTTCATAGCCAAGATCCTTGAAAAAATTGTGAACCGTCAACTCTCCGAACATCTGGATACCCATAATATACTATTCCCAGCCCAACACGGCTTCAGAAGATCTGTCAGCACAGAAACACTTCTACTCTCCCTCTCAGACACAAACCTCAGAGGCCTAGATTTTGACCACTCCTATCTACTTATTCTACTTGACATCTCCGCAGCATTCGACACAGTCAATCACAAATGCTACTAAGTAGACTAAGAGAAATTGGCCTACACGATACCACACTCAACTGGTTCAACTCATACCTATCCAACAGATCATACAAAGTTAAACTCAACCCCACTAAATCCAAGCAGATTCCCCTCCCACATGGTGTACCACAAGGCTCTTCCCTATGATCCACTCTATTCAACATTTACATGATGCCCCTATGTAAACTTCTGAACGGATTAGGACTATCCTACTGTATGTACGCAGATGACATTAAAATTCTACTCCCATTTAAAGACTCCCTCGAACACCCTAAAACTATGGAACTCCTATTTAGCTACAATAAAGCACCTACTTTCTCAGCTATCCCTCTCTCTCAACCACAACAAACAGAAATCCTATACATATCCAACAAACCCACTTCATTACCCAACACTGACCTCAAACCATGCCAAACAAAAAATCAAATAGTCTCCACAGTAAAAGATCTAGGCATCATCCTCGATTGCCAGCTAAACCTCAAAAAACACATTAACATAAGAAACGGATTCCACAAACTCCAGATCTTAAGAAAACTCAAACCGCTTCTATACCCCCAAGCCTTTTGAACCGTCCTGTAGGCCCTTCTTTTTTCAAAACTCGACTACTGCAGCGCCCTACTACTGGGACTTCCAGGAACCACCCTTAAGCCTATCCAGCTATTACAGAACGCTGCTGCCAGAGCCCTTACAAAACAGCAAAAGATTGGACCACATCACACCCATCCTCAATGAACTACACTGGCTGCCCATTCCACATAGAATCCAATACAAAGCCTTAACCCTCATAACCAAAATTCTCCACAATGACAAGTCTAACTGGCTGACTGCACCCTTGCACTTCCACATCCCCCAAAGGAGCCTTTGCTCCACAAACATAAGAACATAAGAAAATGCTGGGGGACGGTGAGCGAGGAGAGAGGAACCCCGGCACGCTTACCTGCAGAGCCAGTTCCAGCTGAGACGGTGAGAGGAAATTAACATCGCGATGGAGAGCAGCTGAGCCGGCTGACGTCATCAATGCAGGACCGCGGGAGAATTTAAAAAACCCGTGGCTGAGCGGCGCGTGCCGAAGGGGCACGCGTGGCTTTGACCGGCTTCGACCGCCTTCGACCACCTGTGACCACCTTTGAGTGCTTTTGAGTGCCTTGACTGTCTCAGACTGGTAGGGATTCCTTTTTCTGATTGTCCCTGATTATTGGGGTCTCTTAGAGTTTTTTTTTATGGGCAGGAAACGTAAGGCGAGAATCTACACCTCCTCACCCGCCCCAAATAATATTGGGCCTATGGATGCCCATGTCAACAGGAAAGTGCCACAGACAGACAGTGAAAGTGCCACTTTGGAAGTGTCTCTTAGTCCGGGCAATGGTCCAACAGCACCACCGCAACCTCCAGGAGCTATACTGGTTGAAGGAACTATCGAGGACAGTCAAGTAAGCGTGAGTAAGGGAGAAGGAGATTCTCTGATCCCAGAAAGCTCTTCTGATGGAATATCTCAAAGAACTGTAGATAAAGCCACACCAGGAGCTCCTTGTAAGAGTCTGTTGAGCCCTAAAGAACCTTCAGACATTACGTTGAGAGACTTGTGGAAAATGCTGGTTAGACTAGACTCTAATGTCTCACAAGTAAATGATTTCCTTACTTCTCTAGTCAATGTGAATAGAGGTTCAATTGAAGAACAAGGGAGAAAATTAATGGAATTGGAGTCGGCTATGAAAACTATATCTAGTAATGTTCAAAATATTCAAAATGCTGAAAATATGCATATTGTTGATAGTTTATCATTGCATTCAGAGTTGGAAAACATAGAAAACATGCTGCGTATTAAAAACTTGCGTTTGGTTAATTTTCCAGTAACGAGACTACTGTCACCATATGAGATGTTTAAGAAATTTTTAATAGAAAATCTATCATATGAAGTTGATAAGATTCCAAGTATATCTAAAATCTTTTATTTCCCTTTACAAACAAGATCTTCACATAATGGAGATCCTGAGAAAAGCCCAGGGATTTCTTCCTTTTTGGAGGAATCACTGGACATTATAAACAAAAGAACAACTTTATTTGTTTTCTTCTCTCTTGAGAGAGAGAAGGATCAGGTATTTGAGAAATTTTTTAGGAACAAAGAGTGCTCCTTTTGTGGGCAAAGAGTATATGTATTTCCTGATGTCTCGAGGCCTACACAGGCGCGACGAAGACAATTCCTTGCCCTGAAAAGTAAAGCCCTAGAAATTGGGGCTACCTTCTACTTCAAGTTTCCTTCAAAGTGTTATATAAACTTTCAGGGAAACAAATTTATATTCTCTGACCCTTTACACTTGGAGACATTCCTTGTAGATGAATCTGAGGCAAATAAAGTCTAGTAACATCATAATATGAGACCAGAAAGAAATCCTAATGACACTCTCTCCTTTCTGATTTATTGTGTGGTTATATGAATTATAGAATGGTCCCCCATTTATAGTTTCTTGTTCAACATTGGTTGATTTTCTAGAAATTGGTATGTGAATGTTATCAGTTGTATAACAAGATTTCTTTTGATTATTTGAAATTATGGATGGTTATACAATGAAAAATTTTCAATAAAGTATAAATTGAAGAAAAAAAAAAAAGAACATAAGAAAATGCCATACTGGGTCAGACCAAGGGTCCATCAAGCCCAGCATCCTGTTTCCAACAGTGGCCAATCCAGGCCATAAGAACCTGGCAAGTACCCAAAAACTAAGTCTATTCCATGTTACCATTGCTAATGGCAGAGGCTATTCTCTAAGGGGTGGATTTTAAAAGGCCTGCGCGCATAAATCCTTCCGGATTTATGCGCGCAGGGCCCTCGCGGGCCGCTGCGCCCATTTTGCATAGGCCGCCGGCGCGCGAAAAAGCCCCGGGACGCGCGTAAGTCCCGGGGCTTTCGAAAAGGGGCGGGAGGGGGCGTGTCCGGGGGCGTTCCCGAAACGACGCTGCGTTTCGGGGGCGGGCCCTCCCCGAAAGTGACACACCGGATATCAGTAAGGGAACGCGCACTATCCCTGGCAGGATCCACTCTATGGAACAAGCTTCCTATGGAGCTAAGAACAGATCAGACGACCCAAACATTCAAGAAAAGCCTTAAAACCTGGCTCTTTCACAAAGCCTTTGCAGCAATAATGTGACTTCATCCAAAACTGACCTTCAATCTCAGACACTGAGAGAATGATCATATGGTTTTTTCCCACAAACTAGTCAAGTACACCCCTCAGACCCTTTATACTTATTTTAATTTTATTTATATATTTAAAAGTATTTTTATACCGTCTTTACAAACAGTGTTTAGTCAAAACGGTTTACATATATCAAAAAATAATAAAAATGAAAATAAAACAAATTAAAATTAAAGTAAAAGTTAAAGTAAGAACAATAATGATTGAAAGTGGGTTGACATATAAAATATAAATTACAAAAATTTTCATTAATATAAAATAACAAATTGTTTAAAATAAAAATAGGTAGCATAAAGAAATCAATACACAGAACAAGGGAATGTTGGGTGTCTAACTGAAGATATGTATTCTGGAAGTGTGAAATGATTATTTAGTGGGTGGTATCTGAAATGCGGTTCGAAATAGGTGAGTTTTTAAAGATTTTTTGAAATGCTTAGGATTGGATATGGATCTGATAGGATCTGGTAAAGCATTCCATAGAATGGGACCTATGACTGAGAAAGCTCTTTTTCTGGTAATATCAAGACGGGCTTGTCGAGGTGAGGGAATGTCAAGAAGGTTTTTTTCCAATGATCTTAGGTGTCTAGTCGGTTTGTAAATTCGGAGGATGGAGCATAAAGTAACCGAGTTGGGAGTGTAGATAAGAGAATGTATAATGGACAAAATTTTAAATTGTATTCTATGTTTAACTGGTAACCAATGTAAAGACTGAAGTATTGGAGTAATGTGGGTTTTTTTTGATGAATTTGTTAGGATACGTGCTGCTGCATTTTGGATTAGTTGGAGTGAGTGAAGTGTGTTTTCTGGAAGGCCTATATATAGAGAATTACAGTAATCCAGTCCAGAGAAAATGAGTGATTGAAGAATAGTCCGGAAGTCATGAAAAAAAAGTAAAGGATGTAGCCATTTTAAGAGTTGAAGTTTATAAAAGGAGTTCCTAGTTAACATGGATATGTGTTGTTTTAGTGAAAGGTCTGTATTGATAGTTATGCCTAGATTTTTTGCAGATTTTGAAATGGGGATGGTTGTTCCATTGAATATAAGTTGAGAAGGGGGGCCTATAGATGAGTCAGTGATTGATGAGAGGTGAACTATTTCTGTTTTTTTTGGATTTAGTTTCAGACGATTATGAGATAACCATGTATCGATGGTTGTAAGATATAGTGATACTAATGATAGTGTATGGGTCCAGGAGATATTATATGGTACCATGAACTGTATATCGTCAGCATAGATTTTGAAGTTTATATTTAAAGAGGCTAATATGCGGCAAAGAGGTAACAGATAGATATTGAAAAGAATAGGAGATAGAGAAGAACCTTGTGGAACACCTGATGCAATGGAATATGGATCGGAGGAGTAATTGTTTATGTTGACTTGTTGGATGCGGTCTGATAAGAATGAAATGAACCATTGTAGTACAGTACCTGTAATGCCTATAGATTTAAGAATGGAAATAAGTATTTGGTGATCAATGGTATCGAATGCTGCTGATATATCCAAGAAAACAATAATGTGGTCCGTGTAAGAGTCAAAAGCCCGAAATATAGAATCAAAGGAAGTTAGGAGAAGGGTTTCAGTGGAATGACCTTATCCCTTGTTAATCCCAGTTAGTCCCTGCTTCCCTCTCATGTCCTGTTAACTCCTTCAGCTCACTATACCCTTGGTTCTATATTTATGAATATGCACAATTGTTTATCTACAAAAAAACCAAAAAGGAAACATTAGTTAATTCTATGTTCTACAGTTATGATTATGTACAATTGTCTATCTGTAAAAAAACAAAAGGAAACATTGAGGTTTCCAGCACCACTCAGTTCTCTGTATACTGATGTGATATGTCAAATCAAATATCAGTATATAAAAACAAATAAAATAAATAATTGTGGGTATAATGATAGGGCTATGCATTCTACAGATTCTGTATCAACTTGGGCACATGTTGCCAAGCACTGTGTGTGGTCTTGGATTCTTGATTTGGTCCTGTGGAATTCTGGTTTTGGCACTTCCCCTTTTCCATCACTTGTTGCTGTCATATAGTTTCAAAGTGCTGGATTATATAGAGAGCAGTTAGACAATTATAAGAAGACTGAATTTAATGAATCTCTAGTCTTATTTCAACCGAGCCAACTATTTAATTATAAAAAATACTAAATTCGAAAGAACCCCAAAGTGTAAGAATAATATTAATCTAGAAAAAAATCAATCTCACTTTAAAAAATCAACTGATATGTGATGTAAAAAATTTGTTTTCATAACAATATGAATGACCATCATAATGTGGCACTGGTAAAGCAATGTAGGACTCATATGTCCTTTTAATACTAAAGGATTAATTAAAATCCTCCTGTGCTCAATATTTTAATCAGTCATTTCATGTCACCTGACCACTTGTCAATGATTTCTTAAATTATTTATACTATTTCTCACTTTTTTACAAAAGAAAAAAGAAAACAATGCATGCACTTCTTAATGTGAATATGTGTAAATACCAGAAACAACTTCAACAATTCGCACAAATGTCTTCCAAAGTCCTTCATTTGTTACTCAATGTTCTAACATTTCTGATACCGGGAAAATAATTTTTCAATATCAAGATCACCCAACATTGCAATGTTTCGGAGGGAAAACCCTCCTCCTTCAGGGGAACATTGAATCGATTTTATTTTAGAATATAATCTGATCTGATCTTACCTATGGCGACAGAAAAATACTGAAAGTGCATTGCCATGAATAATTTTTATACAAACACAGATTGGTGTAAACCTGCCCAAGCACGAAAAAATTATTATTAAATTAACTGTGTACAGGAAATCTTTGGAGAATATATTACTGTTTTCATCCTCACCCTTTTAAAAATGAGTTGCCTGTAGGACAGTTTTTTTGGCTATGTCACCATTGTTCAGAGGAAGAGGAATTTCATAAACAGTCGGCAGCTTTGGCAGCCTGCTTGCAGACACGCAGGTACCCGAAGAAGGTTCTCAAGGCTTATACTAGAGCAGTGGTTCTCAATTGGTGTGTCGCACACCCGCTGCTCTTCCCCACCCCCCACCCCGCTGCGATCATAGTGGCACTGAGCAGTCAGCTGAGAATGTGGCAGCCGGGATTTCCTGCCGCGGGCTGTTGGGGAAATCCATCCATTAGCTGCCCAGACACAGAGCTGAAGATCAGGGCTGGCTGGCCACTTTGCCAGGGGCTGCAGGATTACGGTGCCGCTGACCCCCCTCCCCTTTAGCCTGGCTCCAACCTCCCCTTCCTTCGCTAGTGCGACCAGCAAGAAAATATAAAAATAATAATCAAACTGCAAAAAAAATTAAAGGCTGGGGTAGGGAGAAGAAAAAGCATAGAATGTCATTCTAGGCTGACTGCTCTGTGCCGTGAAAGCAGCACAAGCAAACAGCTGAGTACTGCCTTCTTGCCACTGTGGAGCAGGGGAGGTCACTGCTGCTGCAGTTTCCAGCCTGTCAGGACACTGCTTTTCAAAGCAGCATACTGGCTACCTTGTACTGTAGCTGCCATGTGTGTTGTGGGGGGTGAGTGAGTGAGACAGAGAGAGTGAGCCAGCATGTGTGTAAGTGCATGAGAGAAATTGTGTGTGCATGTGTAAGTAAGAGAACATGTAAGAGCAAGAGACTGCTCAGGAAAGTGGTGTGTGTAAGTGAAAGAGATTGATCAGGAAGGTGACTGGTGTCTGTGAGAGAGAGATTGGTCAGGGAGGTGACTGTGTGTGTGTGTGTGTGTGTGTGTCACACACACACCAGTCACACGTGAGAACCGTCTGTCAGGTGTATCCCGACTGGTTAGAGCAGTGGTTCTCAACCTTTTTTTGTCAGGACACATCTGACAGATGGTTCTCATGTGCGTGACACACTGAACACACAATCGTCACGGGGCTAAATGTAAACATATACTCTGTATCTACAGGATCTACCCTGACCCCCCCAACAATGGCTACAGAACAGAACTAGGACATTCGCCATTCAATTTACCGTACAAGAAAGATATTTCTGGTGTCATCTCAGTAACAGCGCCTTTACTATTAATTTCTGCGCCTTTACTATTGTAAGATATAAGTTCTGCCCTTTGACTATTGTTTAATGTTCCTCTTTCGTTTTATCCATTTCCATGTTACAAATGTTCATTGTATTAGACAAAAGGAAACACCTGATTTCCTGCACCACTCATGTTAACTGAAAACTGATGTGATATGTATAGAAAAACTAAATAAATAAAATAAAACAGCTACATAAACACTTTCCTACCAGGTGCAGTAGCCCTCCTTATGAAAAAACAATAATTTACCACCAATGCATGTTCTATTGAGAAACACAACAAATAATATTGATATAAATGCCTACATGCTAGTAAAATACTTCACCTTGGTCACACACATAGAATTGACCTTCACCAAGTACAGAAAAGACCACAAATTACAAATATGGAAACAGAAACTGGAATGGAAATCCAAAAAAACCACTCTGCATTCTGTGCAAAACAGAAATATAGCACCTAACAGACTTCCAGGATCTGCAATAATGTACACAAACTAATGCGCACAAAGTTACACCTGCATTATGGAACTCAAACAGTAAGATCCCTACCTATGAAAAGGCAGCACTGCAAAAGTTGCACCAGGCCCTAAACACCAATACACCTCCTATTAAGAAAACAGAACAAGCCAAGCTGCTATAGATCCCTACCAAGAAACTACAAGCTCACAGAACACCCTTAGCTGGGTCACACACACAGAACACAGACAGACCCTCACCAAATACAGAATAAAGTGAGCATAAAGCTAATGTTTTTGTTTTTGCATTGTATACAGAGTTTGGCTTCTTGCTGTTTCCAGTTCAGTTTTTGTCTCCACATTTCTATTTATACATTCCTCGAAATATAAAATAATTTTAAAACTAGAATATAATAAATGTTTCAAAAGTACTGATAAATGGAATAACATCCAATCATTAAAAATTTTCAAAATTATTAAAAATTCTCCAAACACCAATAAAATATTTCTAATAGCAGTCACAGCACATAATACCCAATAATTAAAATGGCAGTCAATCAGGAAAGATAAACTTAAAAAGCCACCTTTACTTACCCTCTCCAGTAACTCTCCTACTCCTTTCCCTTGTAGGCCAATAGCACATACCAGAAGCAGCAAGGGCTGCTGAAGCTCTGTCCTCACACTCTTCTTCCTTAGGGCCCATGACTAGTCTGTCTCTCTCTCTCTCTCACACATACTCGTCACCTCCCTGACTAATCTCTTTCTCTCACACACATACACGAGACACCTTTATGACCAATCTCTTTCTCTCACCCACACTCACACCAGGCACTTCCATGACATAAGAACATAAGAAATTGCCTTGCTGGGTCAGACCAAGGGTCCATCAAGCCTAGTATCCTGTTTCCAACGAGGCCAAACGAACCTGGCAAGTACCCAAACACCAAGAAAATCTCATGCTACTGATGCAATTAATTGCAGTGGCTATTCCCTAAGTAAACTTAATTAATAGCAGTTAATGGACTTCTCCAAGAACTTATCCAAACCTTTTTTGAACCCAGCTACACTAACTGCACTAACCACATCCTCTGGCAACAAATTCCTGAGCTTAATTGTGCGTTGAATGAAAAAGAATTTTCTCTGATTAGTCTTAAATGTGCTACTTGCTAACTTCATGCAATGCCCCCTAGTCCTTCTATTATCCGAAAGTGTAAATAACCGAGTCACATCTATTCATTCAAGATCTCTCATAATGTTAAAGACCTCTATCATATCCCCCCTCACCCATCTCTTCTCCAAGCTGAACAGTCCTAACCACTCAGCCTTTCCTCATAGGGGAGCTGTTCCATCCCCTTTATCATTTTGGTTGCCCTTCTCTGTACCTTCTCCATCGCAACTATATCTTTTTTAAGGTGTGGCAACCAGAATTGTACACAGTATTCAAGGTGCGGTCTCACCATGGAGCGATACAGAGGCATTGTGACGTTTTCCATTTTATTAACCATTCCCTTTCTAATAATTCCTAACATTGTTTGCTTTTTTGACGTCTGCAGCACACTGAGTCGACTATTTCAAAGTATTAGCCACTATGATGCCTAGATCTTTTTCTTGGGTGACAGCTCCTAATATGGAACCTAACGTTATGTAACTACAGCAAGGGTTATTGTTCCCTATATGCAACACCTTGCATATAGGGAACAATAACCCTTTCATCTGCCATTTGGATGCCCAGTCTTCAGTCTTGCAAGGTCCTCCTGTAATGTATCACAATCTGCTTATGATTTAACTACTCTGAATAATTTTGTATCATCCGCAAATTTGATAACCTCACTCGTCGTATTCCTTTCCAGATCATTTATATATATATTGAAAAGCACCGGTCCAAGTACAGATCCCTGAGGCACTCCACTGTTTACCCTTTTCCACTGAGAAAATTGACCATTTAATACTACTCTCTATTTCCTATCTCTCTCTCTCTCTCTCTCTCTCTCTCTCTCTCTCTCATAAACATCACACACCAGTCACCTCCCTGACCAATCTTTCTCTGTCACACACACACATACCATTCATCTCCCTGACCAATCTCTGTCTCTCTCTGTCACACACACACATCTCCCTGACCAATCTCTCTCTCTCTCACACACACGCCAGTCATCTCCCTGACCAATCTCTCTCTCTCTCTCACACTTACACACATGCTGGCTCACTCTCTCTGTCTCACTCACCCCCACCCCTACCCACAGCACACATGGCAGCTACTGCACAAGGTAGCCGGTATGCTGCTATTAAAAGCAGAGTCCTGACAGGCTGGAAACTGCAGCAGGAGTGATCTCCCCCACCCCACAGCGGCACGAACAGCTGAGTGCTGCCTTGTGCTGCTATGATGGCACAGAGTAGTCAGCCTAGAATGTAATTTTATGCTTTTTCTTCTCCCCCACCCCAGCCTTTTTTTTTTTTTTTTTTGCGGTTTGATTATTATTTTTATATTTTCTTGCTGGTGTCACGCTGGCGAGAGAAAGGGAGGTCTGAGCTAGGCCGGGGGGGGGGGGGGGGGAAATAGCGGTACTGTACTCCTGCAGCCCCTGGCAAAGTGGCCAGCCAGCACCGATCTTCAGCTCTGGGTCCGAAGAGCTAATGGACAGATTTCCCGAACAGCCGAGTGGCAGGAAATCCCGGCGGCCACATTCTCAGCTGACTGCCCAGTGCTGCGATGATCGCAGCACTGGGAAACTGCTGAGTGTAGCAGGGCCAGGGAGAGCCTTGGGATGCGATTTCTGCAGCAGCAGCATGCATGCATGGCCTTTTCTTCTTCCCATGTGCCCGGTAAACATCACTTCCTCTTCCAGGCCACAGGGGCAGGAAGAAGAAAAGATCATGTTCCTGTTGCAGGCTTCCACAAACACTGCTGCCGTTCCCCTCGGGGCTTGAATGTGCTCATAGCCCGAGCAGGAACGGCAGCAGTGTTTTTGTCTCACTGAGGTGAAAAGGGGGTGCGCGACACACCTACCGGTGCTTCGCGACACACTAGTGTGCCACAACACACCGGTTGAGTACCGCTGGGTTAGAGCACAGATGCACTCCACAACAGGAGATTCAGGGACATATGCCATGCCAGAATTGTAATTTGTCATACCACCATTTTGGGAGTTTATTGGCAAGTTACCAATACAAACATAATAGTTACTAGACTTCACAATACTAACTGTACTTCATGCAATATGATTTATGCTGTACAATGCCCCTGTCCTCAATTATACATGGGTAGGACCTCCTGTCTGGTTAAGTTCCGCATGATTGAACATAGGAGCCAGATCTCGAATCGGGATGAACGGGCACTGATGGTAGCACATTGTATCCAGTCTAATCAGTCCTTCCAGTCTTTTTAGTGGATGATCATAGAACATATTCCCCCATCCATTAGGGGAGGAGATTCTAAAGCATTATTAAATCGCAGAGAGAAATTTTGGATTTTCAAATTGGGATCGGTTTTTCCAACAGGAATGAATGATAAAATAGACTGGTACCCTTTATAAATCTTTTTTTTTTTAAGGTTTTACAGTGTTTCATTATTTCATATAGATAACCTGTATTTTTCTTTTTTTTTTTAATATGGCAATTGAGGATACATAATCTATACTTCCTTTACAATGATGCACGGTGGCTTTTTTACATATGTATATATTAACCATCTTCTTATGTGTCCTGCTTCACTTATCCATTTTTTTACGTGGAGAGCATCTCGCATCATAGAAGGTACGTACACGTAGATTTGATTTTTTATTTAAAACGCCGTGAAGTTAGTCTAACTGGCTTGCAGCCCCCGTCTCTGCCAGTGATAACGTTTCTTTCGATCGCAACTTGAAATGAAATTTCTACTTGCAGAAGGTTTATCTTGGCTGTTTTTCACTTTTTATAAATACAGGAATATATTGTTTACGGATATTCTTTAGAAATGTTGTCTTCTGTTCATTCTTTAATAAAATATAAATAACAAAAAAAAGAATATAATCTGACCTGATCTTACCTATGGAGACAAAAAAAATATTGAAAGGGCATTGCCTTTTCATTTATTTTTTACTTTCTCAAATTGACAGTGTATGTAAGGTCTTCATAACCTTGTGCTGAAAATAATATATTCTCCAAAGATTTCCCGTACACAGTGAGTTTAATAATAATGTTTTCGTGCTTGGGCAGGTTTACCACGAATCTGTTTTCTACACTAGATGTGTTTGTATAAAAATTATTCATGGCAATGCTCTTTCAGTATTTTTTTGTCTCCATAGGTAAGATCAGGTCAGATTATATATATATATATATATATATATATATATATAATTTTTTTTTTTTAAATATTTTATTAAAGAACGAACAGAGAAATACAAATACATATAAGTAACACATCAAATGAGAAGTGTCGAATCAAAAGGGGCAATTGTTAACAAATTCTCTATGCGATATGGTACAATATATAAAATCTAGTGGACAAACTAGAGATCCATTTTGGTTCCATATTTTTCCCAATCCCTCCCACTCTTACTCCCCATTCAATACATCAGTGGGGGAGATAATCACTACAACAAGTAGTCACCTATTTCATGGGGTTCAACTCTCTATAGGCCTTGTTCCCTGTACGTACCAGATCAGTCCAGACTCCTGGGTTTTGCCTCCGCACCAGCAGATGGAGACAGAGCCAAACTTGACAGGCTCTGCATATATACCAGGGTGCCACCCACAGCCTGTCAGTATAACTCTGTCTCCAGCAGATGGCCGGGTGCTTAACCCACAGTCTCTACTGAGCTAAATTGGTGGATAGTGTAAGGAGAGGAAGGGATTTGGTTAGGATGTGTTTCTTTCCTTTCTCCTCCTTGTTAAGGTTTTGAAAAAAAAAACCAGATAGTAAATATTTTGTTTAGGACAGGTTGTCCAGTGATTTGGGTCTGAGCCTCCCATGGGGTTGCCAGGTCCCGAGGGGACCATCCCCCCTGGTTGTCAGGCTGCTGTGGCTTAGGGTCGAGGACCCTGCAGGTGAGAACCCGCCCAGCTGGGGTGATACTGGGGAGCCCGGCTCACTCACCCCAACCAGGCCGCTTCAGCACTCGCCGGGGGACAGCGTCATTTAAAAAAAAAAAAGGTAAGCATTTACTTTTAGTTCTTGCGGCGGCAGTCCGGCGTTTGTTTTGGTTTTCTCTCCCTGGTTTCTCCCCCCCTCCGAGGGTTGATTTCTTTTTAGAGCTCGTAGCTAGGCAGCACGGGCCGACCCGCGATGCCAAGTGGCACGGCTTGTGCGGCCTGCGGGTCGGCGCATACACGCTTCTGTCCAGGGATGGGCTGTGTTCAGCCTGCATACCTGGCAACGAAGGGACTTCGGAAGCCACATGGGGGGTGGTGGTCAGGCGAAACGCCATGACCATCGGGTTTGGAACTCTCCCCACACCTCTCCCTAAACAGCTTCAGGCAGGCACGGTAAAAGCCGCCATTTTGGCGCCAGTTCCACCGGTGGCCCCGATCGCATCACCACCGTCGGGGGGGCAGAAACTCGCCGCCCTCTCTTTCCCCACATGGGCCTGTACTGCGGCCAGCCTCTCCTGCAGGATCCTCGGGGGATGGAGCGGGGGATGTCACAGGGACCGATTTGGATGTCTCCTGCTCCTCCTTCTCATTGGAGTTTATTTTGGCCATGCATAGGGCCTTCAAGGCCCAGAAGGCCCGCAAACTACCCTCAGCGCCGGCAGGAGGACCCGAGGGGCCACACCCTGCGGATAAGGGATGTTCTCGACGGGGGGCCCCGGCAGGACCGCCGCGTTCGAAGAGGTCCCTGAGGGCCTGCCCCCACAGGAGGACTCAGATTCCTTGGAGAACACCTCGGATCCTGAGGATTTGGAGGGTCTGTCCCCACCCCCGAGGGGGGTAGAGGGTGACAGGACCCAGTCACCAGGAACAAAGAGGCAGAGTCAGGCTTCGGAGGGTGATGATCCCAGATAATCAGTCTCTTCTGTAGGGACGAACTGGGACCCATCATTCCCGCCATCCTGGAGGATTTAGGGATCACCACTCCTCCAGAAGAGTCTCGGCTTGGTTCCATGGATCTGGTGTTAGGCCTGAGCGGTCCGCCCACGACTTTTCCCTTCCATTTTTCGGCTACGGAGTTGCTGTTTCGGGAATGGGACACCCCGGACTTGGGGTTGAAAGTCACGAAGGCTATGGATAAACTGTACCCATTGCCGGAGGAAGCATTGGAAGTTCTGCAGGTCCCCAAGGTGGATGCAGCTGTTTCCGCGGTCACGAAGCGGACTACCATTCCGGTCACAGGCATCACAGCCCTGAAGGACCTCCAGGATCGGAAGTTGGAGATTCAATTGAAGAAGATCTTCGAGGTCTCTGCCCTAGGGGTCCGGGCGGCAATTTGTAGTAATTTTGCGCTAAGGGCCGGGCTGCACTGGGTTCAACAGCTCCTGGCCAACGAAGGCCTGTCGGAAGAGGAAGGCCGGCTGCCTGGAAGCGGTAGTGGCCTATAGTGCGGATGCACTGTATGACCTTTTGCGAACTTCTGCGCTCACCATGGTTTCGGCCGTCTCGGCGAGTTGGCTTCTATGGTTGCGGAACTGGTCTGCGGATGGTACATCTAAGTCCAGACTGGGCTCATTACCGTTTAAGGGTAAACTGTTGTTCGGGAAGGAGTTAGATGACATGATTCAGCTCCTGGGTGAGAACAAAGGGTATCTGCTTCCGGAGGACAAAGCATGCCCCAGGTCCACCTTCTCCTCTAGGTCTCGTTTCCGGGGAAATCGCAGAGCCCGTGCCTCTCACCCAGGTACTTCTTCCTCTTCCTCCTCCTTTCGGTCAGGCAGCAGACTCAGTCCTTTTGGGGCAGACATTTTGGCAGGCCTGGTTCCTCCCAATCCACTACCGGTGTTAAGTCCGCACAGTGATGTCCGGCCGGACCATTCCTTGTTACCCAGGGGAGGGGGCAGATTGTCTGTCTTCTACGACGAATAGACCAAGATCACGTCGGATCAATGGGTATTTTCAGTAATAAGACAAGGCTACGCCTTAGATTTTGCATGCCAGCCCCGTCTACGATATTTCCTGTCGCCCTGCGGAAACGCAGACAAGCGCCAAGCGGTCCAACAGACCTTGGAAAGACTGCTGGACCTGGGAGCCATTGTGCCAGTACCACATCAGGAACAACGAAGAGGACATTTCCTGGCGTGTAGCCAGATGGACTCAGAACGAATGGGGATAGTATCCGCGTGCTAGCAGTTGGAGACGGATCTGACGTCAGCACGGGGGTATATATATCCCCACAGGAAGCGTAGCCACTCAGTAATTTCCGTCTCCAAAGCAGTTTGGAGTGCCTGCTCGCTAGTTGAGTGTGCTTTCCAAGACTACTTTAATTTTTCTCTTTTCTTATCATTCTAGATTCTACTTTCTACTTTCTGTAAACTTATTGAGCCCTGCACTCCTGCGGTTGATACCCAAGGGTTCCTCCCCCAGTTGAGCTGCCCGGGGCGATTCCCGTGATCCGCCCGGAGGTTGAAATCCTCGGTCCGGCCGAAGCGCGGCAGGGACGCAGCCCCCCGGACAAGTTTCGGGTGAGGCTTACGAGGTGCCTCGGTCCCGGCGTGGACGAGGCTGCGGGTGCATATCCTCAAACGCGGTGGTGGAGTTGTTTCCCCGCTCTCCCCGCAGCCGGAGACCGCCTGGGTTCCCGTCGTGAAGAGCCGAGATTCAGGTGCGGCGTACATCTCGTGTTCCAGGTCTCCGAAGGTACAGAGGATCGGCGGCGTGGCACGCCAAGGAGGGCGCCATTTTGTGGGCCTCGTTCAGGTAGGGCGCCGGTAATCGGCGCAGGCTTATTCCTCCTTGGGCGTATATTGCCTTATTGTTGTGAGCGCCGCCTGTGGCTGAGAGCATATTGACTGCTATTGAATGTTGGCTGCTTATTGAATGCCATTGAGCGTATATTGCTAGCCGCATATTGCTGTGAGCCTATTGAATGCTATTGAGCGTATATTGCTAGCCGCATATTGCTGTGAGCCTATTGAATGCTATTGAGCGTATATTGCTAACCGCATATTGCTGTGAGCCTATTGAATGCTATTGAGCGTATATTGCTAACCGCATGTTGCTGTGAGCCTATTGAATGCTATTGAGCGTATATTGCTAACCGCATATTGCTGTGAGCCTATTGAATGCTATTGAGCGCCTATTGCTAACCGCTTATTACTGAAAGCCTAGTGCCAGTCATAGTGCATGTGTGGCTAACTGCATATTGCTGAGTGCATATTGCATACAATTGGGCTGTTTTCTTGGCCGCCTATTGCTAAGCCTCTGTTGCGCATAGCGCTGCTGCTTATTATTGTTGTGCGCCTGTTGTATTAAGCGCCTATTGCTGCCGCATATTATTATTGTGCGCCTGTTGTATTAAGTACCTATTGCTGCCGCATATTATTATTGTGCGCCTGTTGTATTAAGCGCCTATTGCAGCCGCATATTACTTTTATTGCGCGCCTGTTGTATTAAGCATTTCGCGCATATTTTTCAATGGATCAAAACGCAGCAGCGTCTTCAGCGGCGGTGCCGCCTGCCTCAGGCATTATTGCCCTTGGCCTCTGCTCTGCATGCCAACTTAGGGCCACGTGCAGTGAAGAGCCAGACTCCCTATGCGTCCAATGTGAGGAGGCCGTGGGACCCTCAGGCCAGGACCGGTCCCAGCCGCGATTTGTTGACAGTTCCCCGGGGGCTACCCCGGATTTAGGGGGCAGTCTCAACCAATCGGGAATCCCGGGGGATCTTGTACCCCGGCGATTAGAGGCTGCTTCAATTTCCTGGGTGGATCTCTTTAAGGGGATTCATGCCTTCGTCCAGATGCAAACGGCTTCCCGTCCAGGACCTGCGGTTCCTGCTGTTCCTGTGGTTCCTGCGGTGGCTGCGACTGCGGCGGCTGCTGCGGCTGCTGCTGCGGTGGCGGCTCCTGCGGATCCTGTTCCTGGACCCTCACGCCCTTATTGTGAGAGGGACCTCCCGCCGCTGGACAGTCCGGATCAATCAGACCAGGAGATCTCACCGGACGAGTCCGAACTCCCGGACGAGGGGGACCTTCCCCCTGGGATTGAGCCATATAGAACCATGAGGCGGTTCTTCCCTAAGGAGGATCTCTCCGATCTGGTGTCCCAGTGTCTAGCGGAGTTGGATATTACAGGTCCCAGCGCTTCGGTACCCTCTGCGCAGAACCCCCTGTTGGAAGGTCTTCGTCCTACAGCCCGCCACTTTCCATTCTTACAAGCGGCGCAACAACTGATAGATTTAGAATGGGCGGCACCAGCGGCTTCCTTCAAAGGGGGCCGGGCTCTGACGAGCATGTATCCTTTGGCACCGGCTATCCAGGACCTGCTGGCGTGCCCTCAGGTGGACGCCTTGATTAGCACTGTGGTCAAGCGCACTACCATTCCAGTTGAAGGGGGGACGGCCCTCAGGGAGCCTCATGACCGGCGACTGGACACCATTCTGAAGCAGACCTTTGAGGTGGCAGCTCTATCTTTGCGGATCGCGACCTGCTGCACTGTGGTGACGCGTGCCTGTTTGTCACAGGTTAGAAACAACGCTCCAGCGGCAGACATGGAGTCCGCTCTTTCGTTCCTCATGGATGCTGCATCTGACCTGGTCCGGACTACAGCTAAGGGGATCTCATCCTTCGTGGCTGCCAGAGGAGGCAGCTCTGGATCCGGAGATGGTCAGCTGATGCGCCTTCCAAGTCACGCCTCACCAGATTGCCCTTTAAGGGCTCCTTGCTCTTTGGCAGCGACCTTGATAAACTGGCCAGTACGTGGGGTGCCTCTCCTGTGCCCAGACTGCCGGAAGATCGGTTCAGAAGGGGCCAGCGCGCCTTTCCAAGGCCCTCCAGGGGCAGGAGTTCCCAGCGCTTTGTTCCTTACAGGGGTCGCTACCAGACACCACGTCCTCAGGCCAGGAATCAGTCCTTTCGGACCAAGCAGCGCAAGAGGGGGGCTGGTCCGGGCTCGGGGCCCGGCCGTGCCTCGCAATGAGAATTCGCCGATTCATCTGGGGGACGGAGCCATAGGGGGCAGGTTGACCCTCTTCTACCCCAGATGGGTCGGGATCACGTCGGACCAGTGGGTCCTCGCCGTTATCAGGGAGGGATATTGTCTGGACTTTCATCATCTCCCTCCGGACAAGTTTGTGGAATCTTCATGTCCCATACACAAGAAGGCAGCATTGGAAGCTACCTTGGCGAGGCTCCTGTCCTTAAACGCCATCATCCCAGTACCTGCCTGGGAAGTGAATTCTGGACACTATTCCATTTCTTTCATGGTACCCAAGAAAGGGGGTACCTTTCGGCCTGTCCTGGACCTCAAGTCAGTCAATCGATACTTACGGGTACCGAGGTTTCGCATGGAGACTCTGCGCTCCGTCAAGGCCGCAGTACAGCCCGGAGAGTTCCTCATGGCATTAGACCTGTCAGAGGCATACCTGCATATCCCGATCCATCCGGATCATCAGTGCTACCTACGCTTCAAGGTTCTAGGACACCACTTCCAGTTTCGGGCTCTGCCCTTCGGGTTGGCCACGTCACCACGGACATTCACCAAGGTGGTCGTAGTGGTAGCAGCGGCACTCAGGAGGGAAGGAATTCTGGTCCATCCATACCTAGACGACTGGCTGATCAGGGCGAAATCTTGAGAGGAGAGCCTTCGGACGACCGACAGAGTAATCGCCCTTCTGGAAAGCTTGGGCTGGGTAATCAACCTCAGCAAGAGCTGCCTACAGCCTTCCCAGTCCCTGGAATACCTGGGAGTACAGTTCGACACCCGGGCGGACACAGTCAGTCTCACTACCAAGAGAAAGTTGAGACTTCAGCAGCGTATCCAGTATTTGATGGGAGCCAGTCGGCCCATAGCCTGGGATTATCTGCAGGTCCTTGGTCTCATGGCATCCACCCTGGAAGTGGTACCTTGGGCGAGGGCCCATATGAGACCTCTACAACACTCCCTGCTCTCTCGCTGGAGCCCCCATCTACGGAACTATTCCACGCACCTTCCTCTGCCAGCCAGAGTACGGACCCAGTTGCGGTGGTGGTTGCGGTCCAACCACATGAGCAGGGGGTCGAAGATGTCCTCACCCACGTGGACCTTGCTCACCACAGATGCCAGCCTGAGCAGCTGGGGAGCACATTGCGAAGAACTCACCGCACAAGGGCGGTGGAACAGAGAGGAGTCAGCGTGGAACATCAACCGTCTAGAGGCCCGGGCAGTCCGATTGGCATGCCTTCGATTTGCTCACAGACTGAAGAACAGAGCAGTCAGAGTGATGTCCGACAACGCCACCACGGTGGCATACATCAACCGACAGGGCGGAACCAGAAGCCAACAGGTATCTCTGGAGATCACCCCACTGATGACATGGGCGGAGGCGAATCTTCAGGACATCTCCGCCGTCCACATTGCCGGGAAGGACAATAATACAGCAGACTTCCTCAGCAGAGAAAGCCTAAATCTGGGAGAGTGGCAGCTGTCACCCACAGCCTTCCAGATGATTGTGGATCACTGGGGGATTCCGGACATGGATTTACTGGCGGACAAGTCCAATGCTCAAGTACCCAGATACTTCAGCCACAAGCGCGACCCGTTCTCACACGGAATCGATGTCCTGGTCTGGTCCAGCCTCGATGCCCTGGTCCAGCCGTGGCCTCCAGGGACTCTACTATACGCTTTTCTTCCGTGGCCGCTGCTGGGCGCCATCATCCACAAGATTCAGACACACCGGGGCCTAGTTCTTCTAGTGGCACCAGACTGGCCAAGACCACCCTGGTACGCGGACATGAGAAGACTACTGGCAGGGGAGCCTCTTCCCCTGCCTCCTCTCCGGGACCTTCTATGTCAAGGTCCCATCCTCCACGAGGATCCAGCTCAATTCTATCTTACGGTCTGGCCATTGAGAGGGCTAGACTGAAGAAAAGAGGTTACTCGGAGCCCGTGATTGATACACTTCTCCGAGCTCGCAAGTTTTCCACATCCCTCACCTACGTTCGCATCTGGAGAGTATTTGAAGCATGGTGCGACACTCACGGCACCAATCCCCATGCGACCACAATCCTTATTGTGTTGGATTTCCTGAAGGATGGGCTTCAGAAGGGTCTCTCCCTCAGCTCCATCAAAGTTCAGGTGGCTGCGCTGTCTTGCTATGGTCCCAGGAGGGATGGCAAGACCATCGCCAAGCACCCAGATGTTTCTCGTTTCCTGCAAGGAGTCAAGCATATTCGTCCGCCACTGAAGTGGCCTGTGCCCTTATGGAACCTCGATCTTGTTTTGGATTTCCTCGCGGGATCCACCTTCAGACCCCTTCGGGGGCTGTCTCTCCGTTCTCTAACCTTGAAGATGGTGTTCCTATTGGCGGTCTGTTCGGCATGCCGCATCTCAGAGCTGCAAGCACTGTCCTGCCGTGATCCCTTTCTCAGAATCACTCCTGAGGCTATCCATCTTCGGACGGTTCCCTCATTTCTACCTAAAGTGGTTTCACAGTTTCATCTTAACCAAACCATATCCTTGCCTACCACGGCGGGTTTGAAGAAATCTGAAGAAGGTCGTTTATTACGCCATCTCGACATTGGCAGATTGCTGCCCAGATATCTGGAAGTGACACAAGAACTACGAAAGACGGACCATCTGTTCGTCCTGCACAGCGGGAAGAAGCAAGGTGAAGCGGCCTCGTGGCCCACCATCGCCCGCTGGATTAAAGAAGTTATCAGAGCAGCTTACGTGGAGGCCGGGAAGGCTCCACCTCTACAAGTCAAGGCTCATTCTACCAGAGCACAAGCGGCATCTTGGGCTGAATCCAGGATGCTGTCGCCTGCAGACATCTGTAAAGCGGCGACGTGGTCCTTCCTCCATACCTTCTCCAGATTCTACCGTCTGGATGTCCATGCCAGGGAGGACTCCGCATTTGCGAGGGCGGTATTACATGGTCCTCAGGCAGCCTCCCGCCCAGGTTGGGAGTAAAGCTTTTGTACATCCCATTCGTTCTGAGTCCATCTGGCTACACGCCAGGAAATGTTGAGATTACTACCTGATAATCTCCTTTTCCTTAGTGTAGACAGATGGACTCAGCATCCCGCCCAGCTGCCTGTGTACATGGGTTTCACCGATGCAAGGTAAGCCATGTCATCTATTTCTATGAGAGCGTACACTCTACCAGGTGTCAACGCCTTCCGGTTGGGAATGCTGGCGGTCTCCAGCTACTGTCAATCGGTCAGGGGAATCCTGTTTTCACTTTTCACTGAGCGTCAGTACACATTTCCATAACAGCTTTTGCAAGGAAGATTACTGAGTGGCTACGCTTCCTGTGGGGATATATATACCCCCCGTGCTGACGTCAGATCCTTCTCCAACTGCTAGCACGCGGATACTATCCCCATTCGTTCTGAGTCCATCTGTCTACACTAAGGAAAAGGAGATTATCAGGTAGTAATCTCAACATTACTCCATTTACTTCGTTGTTCCAAAGAAAGAAGGGGCCTTCCGGCCCATCCTAGATCTCAAGTGCGTCAACAGATGTCTGTGGATTCCGCACTTTCGCATGGAGACGCTGCACTCAGTCATCGCTTCAATTCGTCCGGGAGAATTCCTGGCATCCCTGGATCTCACGGAAGCATATCTTCACATCGGGATCAGGGAGGATCATCAGAGGCATCTCTGGTTCTATGTCTTGGGGAAGCATTACCAGTTTCAAGCCTTGCCATTTGGTCTGGCCACAGCTCCCAGAACCTTCACCAAGGTCATGGTGGTCTTGGCGGCGCAGCTTCGGCGGGAAGGATTGCTGGTACACCCATACTTGGACAATTGGTTGATTTGTGCGAAATCAGAGTCCCTCTGTCGGTCAGCGATCACTCGAGTACGTCAGCTGTTGTGCTCCCTAGGCTGGGTAGTGAACATCACCAAGAGTCATCTCATCCCATCTCAGTCACTGGAGTTTTTGGGAGCGCTGTCCGATACTTGCCAAGGGGCGGTCTTTCTCTTGTCGGGATGCTGCCGCAAATTACAGGGGCAGGTCCGATCCTTACTTCTGAAGCAACCGCCGACGGTTTGGGATTATCTACAGATGATAGGTTCCATGGCGTCAACGCTGGACCTGGTTCCCTGGTCATTCGCGCACATGCGGCCTTTACAGGCCGCATTGCTTTCCCGATGGAGCCCAGTGTCCGAACAATTTTACCTTCCGTTACCATTGACGAAGCTGGCTTGTCTCAGCCTAGGATGGTGGCTGTGTTCGGCCAACCTTCTTTGGGGAGTGCCCCTCATGACGCCGGAATGGATGGTGGTTACCACGAATGCGAGCCTCCTCAGTTGGGGAGCAGTTTGTCTACGGAAGTCAGTTCAGGGACGCTGGTCGTCGACTGAGTCTCACTGGTCGATCAATCGGCTGGAGACCAGGGCGGTGCGACTGGCATTGCAGGCCTTTCTTCCCTTGATTCAGGGAAAGTCGGCCAGGGTTCTCTCAGACAACGCGACAACAGTGGCTTACATCAGTCGTCAAGAGGGAACCAGAAGTCAGCCAGTGGCCCTCGAGGCTCGCCTTCTGATTCAGTGGGCGGAGCGTCATCTGGTCAGCATAGCGGCGTCCCATATAGCAGGGGTAGACAACGTGCATGCGGACTTCTTGAGCAGTCGTCAACTCCACCCAGGAGAGTGGGAACTGGCAGACGGGGCCTTCCAACTCATCTGCGACAGATGGGGCACGCCAGCCATGGATCTGACAGCGACCTTCCAGAATGCCAAGGTACCACGGTTCTTCTTTGCCCGTCGAAGAGACACGGGGGCAGAAGGAGTGGACGCCCTGGCATTGCCCTGGCCAACAATGATTCTTCTGTATGTCTTCCCTCCTTGGCCTCTGATCGGCAGGATTCTTCGGCGCATAGAGGCCCATCCCTCAGAGGTCATTCTGGTGGCTCCCGAATGGCCACGACAACCCTGGTTTGCAGATCTTGACAATCTAGCAGTGGAGGGGCCGCTGAGGTTTCCATACTTGAATGTGGTTCTCAGAGCCCTGTTTGCTCCTCCTTTTGAGCCTTTAAAGAGGGCAACCCTTAAGGATCTTACTTTGAAGACAGTATTCTTGGTGGCGATCGCGTCAGCTAGAAGAGTGTCAGAACTTCAGGCCTTGTCCTGTAGGGAGCCTTTCCTGCGGATCTTTGAAGCTGGAGTTACTCTGTGCATGGTTCCCTAGTTTCTTCCGAAAGTGGTTTCTTCATTTCATGTAAATCAGTCTGTGAATCTTCCCTCCTTCGCGGATGTCGATGAGGCGGATCCAGCTACAAAACCAGGAACTCTACATAGCAACCCGTCAATCCTTATAGAATACATCGCTAAGAACATCTCTATCGACACCCCAGCAATCATATTAGGCGATTTCAACTTACATGTTGATAGCTCCCCCCGGACCCCATCATGTGACGCTATACTCGACTCACTAAATGCTCTTGGATTCAAACAATCCATTGATTTCCCTACTCACAAGGCAGGCCATACCCTCGATCTCCTCTTTACTAATGCCCTCATTCAAACTGACCCTCCCTCCCAAACACCCATCCCTTGGTCAGATCATCACCTTATCAATGCTTCTCTCTCCATCAAGATACCCACACGCCTCGATAACACAAATAAAACTATCCACTACAGAAAAAATTGTACTAGAGATGACCTTATTTCAGCAGTCTCAAACAATCTTGATCACTTAGACCTCTCCAACGCTGACACAGCACTGGCTTCATGGCATGACATTACAAATAATATAGCCAATTCCACATGCCCCCTACAAGCCAAACTCATCTCCTCACAAAACAACAACAAAAAGAAACCTTGGTACTCCCACGAACTAAAAAACCTCAAACAACAACTTCGAAAATCCGAAAAGATTTGGCGCCATGACCCATCTCATAAACATTTGGCACAATTCAAATCCTCCCTACACCTGTATAAAGAAAAACTTAACAATACAAAACGAGATTTCTTCGCTAACAAAATACACCAATTCCAATACAATCCTAAAGTGCTATATGAGTACGTTAACTCTCTTACCAAGTCAGCAGCTTCTGACGTCCCAGATGACGTAGCCAAATCTAAATGTAAAGAACTTGCCACATTTTTCCAAACCAAAATAGACAAGTTGATATCCAGGTTCACCAATGCATCATCCACTCCCACCCAACAATCTGAACCCATCTGCAACCAAATTAAGACTAGAAATAACACTAATATTCTATCTTCTCTATCATGCACTTCTACACTAGAAATAGAAATTCTCATTAAAAAAGCCAAACCCTCCACCCATCCAACTGACACAATACCCACCAAACATCTCCTCGCAATACCTAACCTCATTGCTAAACCCTTAACTAACATCATCAACCTGTCCATTAACTCAGGAAAGGTACCTGTCCCCCTTAAACAAGCAATCGTCAAACCTATTCTAAAAAAGCCTAAACTAGACCCCTCTGATCTAGCCAATTACCGCCCCATTTCCAATCTCCCTTTCATATCCAAACTCCTTGAAAAAACCGTTAACAAACAACTTACCGACTATCTCGATGACAACCACATCCTTGCACCTTCTCAGTACGGTTTTCGAAAATCTCATAGCACCGAGACTCTTTTACTCTCTCTGTCAGATCATATACTCAAAGGCTTTGAGAAAGGACAATCTTATATCCTTGCCTTTCTTGATATCTCCTCTGCATTTGATACCATCAGCCATTCCATTCTCCTACAGCGATTAACTGAAATTGGCATCACAGGTGTTGCTCTCAATTGGTTCAATTCCTACCTTAGTAACAGAGATTTCAAAATTCAGTTAGGAAATCATATCTCCAAGGCCATACCCCTCAAGCAAGGTGTCCCACAAGGTTCATCCCTCTCCTCAACCCTTTTCAATATCTACATCTTACCCCTCTGTTACCTCCTTTCTAGCCTCAACCTCCCTCACTATATATACGCTGACGACGTACAGTTGCTCATCCCCATTACCGACTCTCTTTCAAAAACCATGGATATCTGGAAAGATACCCTTCAATCCATAAACAATCTCCTATCTTCCATCCACTTAGCCCTCAATACCACTAAAACTGAAATTATGCTTATCTCACCCCAAAACCAACTGAACCCCTCTCTTCTTTCACACATCCCATTTGCTCAACAAGTCCGAGATCTGGGTATCATTCTCGATGGCCACCTCACACTGAAGAAATTCATCAGTAGTATAATAAAAGATGGATTTTTTAAACTTCACACCCTTAAAAAACTTAAACCTCTACTTCATCCCCCTGACTTCCGTACGGTTCTACAAACCATTATCTTTGCCAAAATCGACTATTGTAATTCCCTTCTCCTCGGACTCCCCAACAATGCCATCCACCCCCTTCAAATACTACAAAATACAACAGCCCGGATTTTGACCAACACTCACAGACACGACCACATCACACCGGTCCTAAAAGATCTACATTGGCTTCCCATAGCCTCCCGTATACAATATAAGGCTCTCTCACTCGTTCATAAGGCCTTGTTCAATCCTGAAATGAATTGGTTCAATGACACCCTCCGATTTCACCAAGCCAATAAACCCACTAGACACATTCATCTCGCCACCATGCCCACCACCTCACCCAAACTTTACAAATTAACCTCCACGAGAGCCCGTGCATTATCTATCGCCGGGCCTATTCTCTGGAACACAATGCCAGTTGAACTTCGCCAAGAAGAATGCTCAAAAACCTTCAAGCGCAAGCTCAAGACCTGGCTCTTCACCAAAGCATATACTTAAAGTCCCCGTGCTCTCATCTACACCCTCCCTTCTCTGTCCCCCTTGACTTGGTTTTTCACTATAAGCGGGTGAGCCCCCGCTTGAACCGGCTTCTACCTAAGCTTACACCATTCCTCTTCTCCCTCCCTCCTGTGTTACCCTTCCCCCCTCCATTCCCTACCTCTCCCCCTCCCCTTCTCACCTCACCTCTCCCCTTCCCTGAACTCTTGTTATTTTATATTATTCCCTATAATTGTACATTTTGTATATACCTGCAATCTTCGCTTACAATAATTTACTAATCTAATTTTATTCTTCTGTCACTTCTTCCCCCCTTTTTTCTCTGCTTTTACTATCTTGTAATCATGTTATTCTAATTTTAGTTTAATGTTTTATTTCCCCTTCCTTTCCTCTTGCTCTAGTTATTATGTTCCAATATTTTTTAATTGTATTATGTTAAACCTGTTCGATGTAAAGCGCCGTCACTGGCACTAGTTTCTTGTTACGCTGTGAACCGATGTGATATCTTTGATGAATGTCGGTATATAAAACCGTTAAATAAATAAATAAAATAAATAAATAAGTTAGATGTGCGTAGAACTCTGCTACGATACTTGGAAGTGACAAATGATTTTCAATTATCGGATCATCTTTTTGTACTTTGTCAGGGCCCAAAAAGGGGCAATGTGGCCTCCAAGGCCACCATTTCTCGTTGGTTGAAGGAGGCCATAGGTTTTTCATATCTACTCTCTTCCACAGGGCCTCAAGGCCCATTCAACGCGTTCCCAGGCGGCTTCCTGGGCAGAGTGTATGCAGATTTCTCCACAGGAGATCTGCAGGGCTGCAACTTGGAAATCATTGCATACCTTTGCGCGTCATTATCGTCTGGATAATGACCGCAGGGCTCAAGGGAAGGCAATTTCGGAAGGGAAGGCGTATTAAGAGCGGGCCTCTCCGGATCCCATCCCAGGTAGTCTCAGCTCTGGTACATCCCAGGTGTCTGGACTGATCCGGTACAAACAGGGAAAAGAAAATTAGGTCTTACCTCTGATAATTTTCGTTCCTGTAGTACGAATGATCAGTCCAGAGTCCCACCCTCAATAGTTTCTCAGTCTCTGAGAGTACGCTGTGTTGCCTTATGCGAGGATTTTGGGGGGACTTTCATACTGTTCAGTTATTCTATGTTTGTGTTTTTGTTCTGGGGCAGGTCTCTCGTTGGGGACAGTGAGCCCAGGGTTCTCCGGTTAAGCTTCCGGTATTTAGTTAGTTTTTCAGTTTTCAGGACATTCTGCTTTGACATTACGTTATATTGACAGGCTGTGGGTGGCACCCTGGTATATATGCAGAGCCTGTCAAGTTTGGCTCTGTCTCCATCTGCTGGTGCGGAGGCAAAACCCAGGAGTCTGGACTGATCCTTGGAACTACAGGAACAAAAATTATCAGAGGTAAGACCTAATTTTCTTAAATATTAACTAAGTTACCCATTTGTGCCATCCAAAGTTACCTATTCCCCCTCAAGGAGCAATTGCTATAAATATACCAGGGAGGAGTAAAGGAACTTAGTGATGTCAATCTTATGATGTGGTTCTTAAGGCAACGATAGGGCACTCGCCTGATCCCTCTCAAACCTATTAATGTAATGTATCAAGGGCAACCATATTCTATAAAACTTGGGTAAGGAATCACGGCGCAATGCGGTCAGCTTCTCCATGTACCAAATATGTCTCAATTTATGGCACAGCTGTGACATTCCCTGTGGGTCGACAGCCTTCCATTGCGCTGCAGTCAGCATTCTAGCTGCCGTCATAAGGAAGATAAATAATTTATGGGACTCATCCTCACGTGTTGGACAGGGAGCCCCCAGTAACCAATACTCCGCCTGCAGTGGCACTTGGACCCCCCAAAACTGTCTCAGCCATTTGTTGGCAAAGTACCCAAAATTGCTGTATCCAGGGACATGCCCACCACATGTGCCAAAAGGTACCAGTTTACATAGAAATGACAGCAGAAGGCGACCAAATTGCCTATCCAGTCTGTTCAGCAAGCTTTCACACTTATTTTTTTCTCATACTTATCTTTTACCCTTGGCCCTTATTAGTAACCTTTTGGTTCTATTTACCTTCCACCCCATCCACTGATGTAGTGAGCAGTGCTGGAGCTGCATCTAAGTGAAGTATCTAGCTTAACTGATGTCCCTTTGCCCTCTACACCCCTAGCATACCTTTGAAGAAACTTTATCCCAGTAAATACCACCTGTTTCAATTGTTCCATAATTCTATTTAGTTAAGTGATTCCAGTACATTAGTCATCTGTACATAGTATCCCTCTTTTCTGCTTTATTCTCTCCCTTTACCTCTGTTAACTTTACCTCTCCCCCCTTCCCCTCCCTCCCCCCCCTCGCCCTGCCCCTCAGCCTACCCTCCCTCCCCTACCCTCCCTCAAATCTCTATTCCTTGGTTTCATTTATTGTTTATTTTGTTGTATTTTGTTGTTTTTGTTTTTGCTCTTGCGTTAGTAATATCATACTGTTTTATTGTCATATTGTTATACTGTATCTCCCACCTGAGTTCATTTTACGAATGTCGGTAAATAAAAGTTAATAAATAAAATAAATAAATAAATAATAACCACTGAAATAAGCAAGCTACTCCCACGCTTATTTGTTTACCCAGACTATGTAATTCAGTCCTTGTTGGTTGCTGTCTGAATAAAAATACTCTTCATTCCGCTTCTGCCGTTGAAGCAGAGAGCTATGCTGAATATGCATTGAAAGTGAAGTATCAGGCTTATTTGGTTTGGGGTAGTAATCGCCGCAACAAACAAGCTACTCCCGCACATTTTTGTGAATGCAAATCCTTTTTTCCACATTTCTTCTTGCCATTGAAGCATAGAGCAGTGTTGGAGTTGAATTAACCATGTGTATATTTATTGAATAAGGATATTAATCTCCAGGTAGTAGCTGTCATTCCCGCAAGCCACCCCCATGCCTCTTCTCTTCATTCACATCCTTTAGACTTTATGGATCCACAGTGTTTATCCCACGCCCCTTTGAAATCCTTCACAGTTTTAGTCTTCACCACTTCCTCCAGAAGGGTGTTCCAGGCATCCACCACCCTCTCCGTGAAGACATACTTCCTGACATTGGTTCTGAGTCTTCCTCCCTGGAGCTTCAAATCATGACCCCTGGTTCTGCTGATTTTTTTCCAAAGAAAAAGGTTTGTTGTTTTTGTATTGCCGCCAGTAACCAGTGTGCCAGCCTGGATGCAGGATAATGCCACCTATACAGTAATTTATAACTATTTTCCATCAGGGACGCTAACATTGAAAAGCGTCCAAGCTCCTGAAAACACTCCTCCCATTTGTCCTCGCTCCACTGTGTGCCTAAGTCCTTGGCCCAAGCTGCTAAATGAGCTGCTCTCCCCTTTGCACTACGGATGAGCAGTTGATAAAGTTTTGAGATACCCTTTTGCACTCGGCCGGCTAGAATACAGTAACCCTCGAAAATTGTGCAAGGCTATTGTAAATCTTTTATAGGGCCCTGTGTAAGCATAACGTGACAGATTTGAGCATAAGCTAGAAAGTCCTCTTTTGGTAGGTCATATACAGATTGTAAAGCGAATAGGACCACCCCTGATTGCCATATCTGTCCAAGATTAGTCAGACGTCTGGTTGCCCACTGTCGGCAACCACTGTCGACAAAAACAAGAATTACTCTGTCCCAAAGGAAATTCCCTGAGGTGCTGAATGTGGGACAACACAGAGTAGTGTTTGACACCTATAAGTATTGGTTTCCACTTTTTCCATATTGTCAAAGTTGTTTGAAAGCTTGGGGGCATTAATGCCCATTCCAGCGTATTGTAGCCAGTGTGCCAGAAAATAGCCTGCAAAGGAGTGACCCCATCAATGATTGTTCCAGCAAGACCCATTGTTTCGGTGTAGTGAGGTCATGACTATCTAAAATATACTTTAATTGGGAGGTAACATAATAATGCATCAAGGAAGGTAATCCCAAACCCCCCGCTTTCTGCGGTTGATAGAGTATCTGCCGGGCCACCTGTGGGGGACGCTTGCGCCATATAAAGGTAAAAAGCTTCAGTTAGAGTGGTCACAAGACCTTCTCAGAGAGTAAACAAGGCAGCACTTGGAAAAGGTAGCTGATTTTGGGCAGGATGTTCATCTTAACCGAGACCATCAGTCCAAACCAGATCAGCTGATACCTTTCCCAGTTATTCATTTCTCCTATAAGAGATCGAACCAGGGGGCTATAGTTCTGTTGCACCAGGCCCTCCAGATCTAAGCCTAAATTAATGCCCAGATATCGGATGGGCCCTCTTGTCCATCGATAAGGGGAATGTCTGTTTCACGGTCCGTAATAGGTCGTCTGAAAAATGTACTGGGAGGATCTCCGATTTTTCCATATTAATGCAGAAATCCAAGAGTCTCCCATACTGCTCAGTCATGGACAGTACTGCGGGAATCGAGACCATGGGTTTCATGAGTGATAATATAACATCATCAGCATATAAGGTAATCTTGAATTGTTGATTTCCACAGGCAATCCCCTGTACCTCCCTGGCCCTATGTATGGCCTCCGCCAGTGGTTCTAAGCTAAGAGCAAATAAGAGAGGAGACGGGACAACCCTGCCTCGTCCCTCTTCAAATGGGAAAATTGTCAGTATAGCCATGGTTAACCTTTAAAAATGTTTTTGGGGATCCCTATACAATTCACGCACCCAGGTAGAAAAAGTCCCCCCCAAGCCAACTTTAGCCAGGACCGTGAACAGGAAGGGCCAGTATACTTTATCAAAGGCTTTCTCTGCATCTAGCGTTTCCAGACTCATAATGCAACCAGGCTTCACAACCCCTTCCTTTACCCTCCACTCCCTCATTAAATGTTTCCAACTTATTTTGAAGCCTCTTACTTTGTTCTATTTATTTGTTTATTCTGTTTATCTGTTCTGCTTATTTAACTATTTAAGCCTTGTTTAACTGTTTCAATGCTTCAAGAAGATAAGGCCATCGCAGAAAGATTAAATTATTTCTTTGCTTCGGTGTTTACTGAAGAGGATGTTGGGGAGGTACCCGTAATGGAGAAGGTTTTCATGGGTAATGATTCAGATGGACTGAATCAAATCACGGTGAACCTAGAAGATGTGGTAGGCCTGATTGACAAACTGAAGAGTAGTAAATCACCTGGACCGGATGGTATACACCCCAGAGTTCTGAAGGAACTAAAAAATGAAATTTCAGACCTATTAGTAAAAATTTGTAACTTATCATTAAAATCATCCATTGTACCTGAAGACTGGAGGAGAGCAAATGTAACCCCAATATTTAAAAAGGGCTCCAGGGGCAATCCGGGAAACTACAGACCGGTTAGCCTGACTTCAATGCCAGGAAAAATAGTGGAAAGTGTTCTAAACATCAAAATCACAGAACATATAGAAAGACATGGTTTAATGGAACAAAGTCAGCATGGCTTTACCCAGGGCAAGTCTTGCCTCACAAATCTGCTTCACTTTTTTGAAGGAGTTAATAAACATGTGGATAAAGGTGAACCGGTAGATATAGTATACTTGGATTTTCAGAAGGCGTTTGACAAAGTTCCTCATGAGAGGCTTCTAGGAAAAGTACAAAGTCATGGGATAGGTGGCGATGTCCTTTCGTGGATTGCAAACTGGCTAAAAGACAGGAAACAGAAAGTAGGATTAAATGGGCAATTTTCTCAGTGGAAGGGAGTGGACAGTGGAGTGCCTCAGGGATCTGTATTGGGACCCTTACTGTTCAATATATTTATAAATGATCTGGAAAGAAATACGAGGAGTGAGATAATCAAATTTGCAGATGACACAAAATTGTTCAGAGTAGTTAAATCACAAGCAGATTGTGATAAATTGCAGGAAGACCTTGTGAGACTGGAAAATTGGGCATCCAAATGGCAGATGAAATTTAATGTGGATAAGTGCAAGGTGATGCATATAGGGAAAAATAACCCATGCTATAATTACACGATGTTGGGTTCCATATTAGATGCTACAACCCAAGAAAGAGATCTAGGTGTCATAGTGGATAACACATTAAAATCGTCGGTTCAGTGTGCTGCGGCAGTCAAAAAAGCAAACAGAATGTTGGGAATGATTAGAAAAGGAATGATGAATAAAACGGAAAATGTCATAATGCCTCTGTATCGCTCCATGGTGAGACCGCACCTTGAATACTGTGTACAATTCTGGTCGCCGCATCTCAAAAAAGATATAATTGCGATGGAGAAGGTACAGAGAAGGGCTACCAAAATGATAAGGGGAATGGAACAACTCCCCTATGAGGAAAGACTAAAGAGGTTAGCACTTTTCAGCTTGGAGAAGAGACGACTGAGGGGGGATATGATAGAGGTGTTTAAAATCATGAGAGGTCTAGAACGGGTAGATGTGAATCGGTTATTTACTCTTTCGGATAGTAGAAAGACTAGGGGACACTCCATGAAGATAGCATGGGGCACATTTAAAACTAATCGGAGAAAGTTCTTTTTTACTCAACGCACAATTAAACTCTGGAATTTGTTGCCAGAGAATGTGGTTCGTGCAGTTAGTATAGCTGTGTTTAAAAAAGGATTGGATAAGTTCTTGGAGGAGAAATCCATTACCTGCTATTAAGTTCACTTAGAGAATAGCCACTGCCATTAGCAATGGTTACATGGAATAGACTTAGTTTTTGGGTACTTGCCAGGTTCTTATGGCCTGGATTGGCCACTGTTGGAAACAGGATGCTGGGCTTGATGGACCCTTGGTCTGAACCAGTATGGCATTTTCTTATGTTCTTATGTTCTAATGTAAAATGTAAAAGTTCTAATGCTATGTAATGGAAAGTATATCTAATTGTTTTAATGTTAAAACTGTTACAATGTAAAAAGCCCCGGCCAAACATGTCCCGGGCGAGTTCCCGTTCTCTGTAAACCGGACTGATTTGTATCTAATACAGGAATTTCGGTATAGAAAAATAATAAATAAATAAATAAATCTAGCGTCATAAATACTGGTGGGTGCCGCTTTGCTTTAGTGATAAAGATTAGATCCAATATTTTTCGTATGTTATCTGAGGTCGCCCGGCCTGGAATAAAACCAGCCTGGTCCTCATGTACCAGGTGCCCTATCTGTCCCCTTAAATGAAAAGCTAAGACTTTGGTGAGAATTTTGAGATCAATATTTAAAAGTGAGATCGGCCTATAAGAAGCACAATTCTCACTGTCCTTCCCTGACTTTGGTATTAAAGTGATCCCGGCAACGTTACCATGAGAGAGGAGTTGGCCCTCCTCACGTATTTTATTAAACATATTCGCCAGTGGGGTCCTCAATATAGTACGGTATTTTTTATAAAATAAGGGCATAAACCCATCCAATCCTGGGGTCTTCTCTGCTTTCAAATGTTTAATCGCCCAGTCTATCTCTAATGGGGAAATGGGTTTTCCAAGTGTTGTCTGTGTCCTCTCAGGCTAGGCAATGGTATACCTTCCAGATATGACACTCTATCCTGTTCTGTTGCCTCTACCTCCGGCCTATATATCTTTTGATGATAATCTTTGAAACAATTGTGGATGGATTGTTGATTCAAGAGTAGTTCCCCTATGGTAGATTTAATGGATTGCACTAGGCTTCTTATTCAGCGTGCCTGCAGCCGCTTAGCCAACAATTTACTACTCTTGTTCCTAAATTCATAATACCGCTGTTGTAGTAAATCAAGGGTGTAGGCTATAGTTTCTGCATCTAGCGCTACAATCGCCTCATGCTTTTGGTCACCCGTCGGATGGAAATACCTCCTGGGTTTTTTTATGGCACTTTTCTAATTCTCTTAGGTCCCGTACCAAAAGTTCACGACTGGCTTGCCGTTGTTTCTTATGATACGAGGCAAGACTTATGCAACAACCCCGGGTGACCGCCTTCATACCCTCCCAGACCCCTATCGGGGATTCCCCTGCCACAGTGTTGGAGAAATACTACTCCAGGGCTGTGACAATACGGTCACTATATATTGGATCCTTTATAAGGGAGTCATTTAATCTCCAAAATTTGTGGCCAGCATCAGCAATCTGTAGATTGACCGACCAACAAACTGGGGCATGATTGGACCACGTGATAGGTTCTATGTCGGCCGCTGAAGTGCCACTAACTGTCTTTGGACATTAGTATGTAGTCTATTCGACTGTATGTATTATGAGGGTGCAAGTAAAATGTATAGTTTCTACTGTAAGGATATTTGAGCCACCAGATATCCACCAAGTATAGGGTGCTCATGAGATGGATAAATGCCTTCCGGGCCCTCCCAGTCCCTCTGGAGACCTGAGCTGACATATCAATTGCTGGTGCAAGAGGCACATTAAAATCACCGGCCATAATTATAGATACACCAGAATATACGGTTAAACGTTTAGAAACCTCCTGCAGAGTCTCCGCTTGCTGAGACGGGGGCCAATATATACTCACCAGCACCACAGGCTGGTTAGACAATGTGGCCTGTAAGATTAGAAAACGTCCCTGTTAGTCACTATATTGATCCTGAACTTGGACCAACAAGGTAGAAGCAAATAGGAGGTATAGCGGGGTAGGAATTCTATGTGAGGTGGCTGGAGCATAATACTGCGAGGGACAGTGGCGTGATATGATGAGATGTTCATCTCTGCGACGAAGGTCCGTCTCTCTTGAATAAAGGCTACATGGGCAGAGAGCTGCGTGAGTTACCTAAAAAGCTTCTGTCGCTTAAGGGGAGAATTCAAGCCCTTAACATTAAGGAGATACATTTGAGGTCAACCATCTACATATTCTCTTCTGCCACTCACCCCGCTGGGAGGCAGTAACCATATACCCACTATATACACCCTCCCTAACCTATCTCAAGCTGTGATCTGTGTCAATCTTCTGCTGTGTCGTGAGCCTTTGGTCCCCAATTCCTCCAACTTCCCCCTCCCCTCTTCCATTCCTCCCCTCCCCCCTTACCCGTACTGTCTCGTCCAACCTAACCGTGGACCCTTACCTGACGAAGAATGTCCCCTCTGCTTCCCCCACTGCATTGTAGGTGTCTACAACATAAAACTATCGTGAAACATTTAATACTCTAAAGGTTTTAACATTAAAGAGGCCATGCTCTCTCTTCATTCCAGCGTAACTCTGTCACGAAACTGTCCGACCAACCGGGTCCGGAAACAACTGCAAAGCTAAGCAAATGTCCAGGATTACCGGGGAAGAGACTGTCAAATTTAGTATGTTTCTCTTACAGCCACTGGGTGAACCCCCAGCAAAAGCATGAGGAACCCCCGGGTTGTGTCCAGTTGATCCATTTCGGCCTTTTAAGTGATAATTGTCTCTCACTGCTGACCTCAGATTGTGCACCAGGCTAGGCGTTCTGTATGTGTCAAGCAGGATGATCCATAATCACCTCCCTGAGTTTCCACCGGATTTCTTGTGAGGCATAGTCTGCCTTTCCCCACTCGCTGCCACTGGGGTTGGCTTTGCGCGGTGATTTTCAGAGGAGGCTTATCTATGGTAAAAATGTCAACTCCCGCAGCTTAAAGAGCCGGCAGAGCCTCCAGTGTGCTTTTTACCTGCGTCGTGCTGCCCTTTATGGTAAAGGCTAGACAGCAGGGGTAAACCCAGCGGTAACGGATATTTTTCTTTCCACAATAGGGCCGTCAGTGGCTGAACTTCTCTCCTGCAGTGCAGCGTGACAGGTACCAAGTCATTAAAGATTTGAAGCTCATGTCCTGCCCAACTGAATGGTGATGCTCGATGGGCACAGCGTAGCAGGTCCTCCTTAACCATATAGCTGTGGAGGCATGCGATGATATCTTTAGGGGTGTTGCGAGGAGCATTACCTAGCACACGATGTGCTCTCTCGATCACCACCTCGGTCCGGCAATGAGGTTCTCCCTGCTCAAACTCTGTTGCTAATAATGCTGCGCAAATCTTGCAGGTCAGCTCCATAGCATTGGCAAATTCTGGGATTTCAGGCAGGCCCCGGTTCCTTATATTAGACCTGTGGGACCTGTTCTCCAGGTCCTCTAGTTTGAGCTGCACCTAAGAACATAAGAACATGCCATACTGGGTCAGACCAAGGGTCCATCAAGCCCAGCATCTTGTTTCCAACAGTGGCCAATCCAGGCCATAAGAACCTGGAAAGTACCCAAAAACTAAGTCTATTACATGTTACCGTTGCTAGTAATAGCAATGGCTATTTTCTAATTCAACTTAATTAATAGCAGGTAATGGACTTACATAAGAACATAAGAAATTGCCATGCTGGGTCAGACCAAGGGTCTATCAAGCCCAGCATCCTGTTTCCAACAGAGGCCAAAACCAGGCCATAAGAACCTGGCAATTACCCAAACACTAAGAAGATCCCATGCTACTGATGCAATTAATAGCAGTGGCTATTCCCTAAGTAAAATTGATTAATAGCCATTAATGGACTTCTCCAAGAACTTATCCAAACCTTTTTTGAACCCAGCTACACTAACTGCACTAACCACATCCTCTGGCAACAAATTCCAGAGCTTTATTGTGCGTTGAGTGAAAAAGAATTTTCTCCGATTAGTCTTAAATGTGCTACTTGCTAACTTCATGGAATGCCCCCTAGTCCTTCTATTATTCGAAAGTGAAAATAACCGAGTCTCATCTACTCATTCAAGACCTCTCATGATCTTAAAGACCTCTATCATATCCCCCCTCAGCTGTCTCTTCTCCAAGCTGAACAGCCCTAATCTCTTCAGCCTATCCTCATAGGGAAGCTGTTCCATCCCCTTTATCATTTAGGTTGCCCTTCTCTGTACCTTCTCCATCGCAACTATATCTTTTTTGAGATGCGGCGACCAGAATGGTACACAGTATTCAAGGTGTAGTCTCACCATGGAGCGATATAGAGGCATTATGGCATTTTCCGTTCTATTAACCATTCCCTTCCTAATAATTCCTAACATTCTATTTGCTTTTTTGACTGCTGCAGCACACTGAGCTGACTATTTTAAAGTATTATCCACTATGATGCCTAGATCTTTTTCCTGGGTGGTAGCTCCTAATATGGAACCCAACATCGTGTAACTACAGTAACGGTTATTTTTCCCTATATGCAACACCTTGCACTTGTCCACATTAAATTTCATCTGCCATTTGGATGCCCAATCTTCAAGTCTTGCAAGGTCCTTCTGCAATGTATCACAGTCTGCTTGTGATTTAACTACTCTAAATAATTTTGTATCATCTGCAAATTTGATAACCTCACTTGTCGTATTCCTTTCCAGATCATTTATATATTGAAAAGCACCGGTTCAAGTACAGATCCCTGAGGGACTCCACTGTTTACCCTTTTCCACTGAGAAAATTGACCATTTAATCCTACTCTGTTTCCTGTCTTTTAACCAGCTTGTAATCCATGAAAGGACATCGCCTCCTATCCCATGACTTTTTAGTTTACGTAGAAGCCTCTCATGAGGGAATTTGTCAAATGCCTTCTGAAAATCCAAATACACTACATCTACCGGTTCACCTTTATCCACATGTTTATTAACCCCTTCAAAAAAATGAAGCAGATTTGTTAGGCAAGACTTCCCTTGGGTAAATCCATGTTGACTATGTTCCATTAAATCATGTCTTTCTATATGCTTTACAATTTTGTTCTTGAGAATAGTTTCCACTATTTTTCCCGGCACTGAAGTCAGGCTCACTGGTCTATAGTTACCTGGATCGCCCCTGGAGCCTTTTTTAAATATTGGGGTTACATTGGCCACCCTCCAGTTTTCAGGTACAATGGATGATTTTAATGATAGGTTACAAATTTTAACTAATAGATCAGAAATTTCATTTTTGAGTTCCTTCAGAACACTAGGATGCATACCATCCGGTCCAGGTGATTTGCTACTCTTTAGCTTGTCAATCTGGCCTACTACATCTTCCAGGTTCACAGTGATTTCGTTCAGTTCGTCTGACTCATCACCCCTGAAAACCATCTCCGGAACTGGTATCTCCCCAACATCCTCATTTGTAAACACGGAGGCAAAGAATTCATTTAGTCTTTCTGCAATGGCCTTATCTTCCCTAAGAGCCCCTTTAACCCCTCTGTCATCTAATGGTCCAACAGACTCCCTCACAGGTTTCTTGCTTTGGATATATTTAAAAAAGTTTTTATTATGAGTTTTTGCCTCTATGGCCAATTTCATTTCAAATTCTCTCTTCACCTGTCTTATCAATGTTTTACAATTAGCTTGACAATGCTTATGTTTTATCCTATTTTCTTCAGATGGATCCTTCTTCCAGTTTTTGAAGGATGTTTTTTTGGCTAAAATAGCCTCTTTCACCTCACCTTTTAACCATGACGGTAATCGTTTTTCCTTCCTTCCACCTTTCTTAATGCGCGGAATACATATGGACTGCGCCTCTAGGATTGTATTTTTAAACAATGTCCATGCCTGTTGAACACTTTTAACCTTTGCAGCTGCACCTTTCAGTTTTTTCTAACTATTTTCCTCATTTTATCAAAGTTTCCCTTTTTAAAATTGTGTTAGAGCTGCAGATTTACTTATTGTCCCCCTTCCAGTTATTAGTTTAAATTTGATCATGTTATGATCACTGTTGCCAAGTGGCCCCACCACCGTTACTTCTCTCACCAAATCTTGCATTCCACTTAGAATTAAATCTAAAATAGCTCCCTCTCTTGTTGGTTCCTGAACCAATTGCTCCATGAAGCAATAATTTATTACATCCAGGAACTTTATGTCTCTAGCAAGTCTTGATGTTACATTTACCCAGTCAATATTGGGGTAATTGAAATCTCCCATTATTATTGCACTGCCAAATTGGTTTGCTTCCCTGATTTCTCTTAGCATTTCATCATCTGTCTGACCATTTTGTCCAGGTGGACGGTAGTATACTCCTATCACTATACTCTTACCCAACACACATGGGATTTCTACCCATATAGATTCTACTGAGCATTTAGTCTCTTGTATGATCTTTATGCTGTTGGACTCTATACCCTCCCGGACATAAAGTGCCACACCCCCACCAAGTTGATCCTCCCTATCATTGCGATATAATTTGTACCCTGATATAGCACTGTCCCATTGGTTATCCTCCTTCCACCAAGTCTCTGTGATGCCAATTATGTCAATCTCATCATTTGCTGCTATACACTCTAACTCTCCCATCTTACTTCTTAGACTTCTGGCATTGGCATACAGACATTTCAAAGTGTGTTTTTTGCTTGTTTTAACAACCTGCTTTTCAAGAACTTATCCAATCCTTTTTTAAACACAGCTATACTAACTGAACTAACCAAGTACTCTGGCAACAAATTCCAGAGCTTAATTGTGCGTTGAGTGAAGAAGAACTTTCTCCGATTAGTTTTATATGTGCCATATGCTAACTTCTTGGAGTGCCCCCTAGTCTTTCTATTATCTGAAAGACTAAATAACCGATTCACATCTACCCGTTCTAGACCTCTCATGATTTTAAACACCTCTATCACATCCCCCCTCAGCCGTCTCTTCTCCAAGCTGAAAAGTCCTAACCTCTTTAGTCTTTCCTCATAGGGGAGCTGTTCCATTCCGCTTATCAATTTGGTAGCCCTTTTCTGTACCTTCTCCATCGCAATTATATCTTTTTTCAGATTCGGCGACCAGAATTGTACACAGTATTCAAGGTGGGGTCTCACCATGGAGCGATACAAAGTCATTATGACATTTTTCTGTTTTATTCACCATTCCCTTCCTAATAATTCCCAACATTCTGTTTGCTTTTTTGACTGCTGCAGCACACTGAACAGACTATTTCAATGTGCTATCCACTATGACGCCTAGATCTTTCTTGGTGGTAGCACCTAATATGGAACCTAACATTGTGTAACTATAGCATGGGTTATTTTTCCCTATATGCATCACCTTGCACTTATCCACATTAAATTTCATCTGACATTTTGATGCCCAATTTTCCAGTCTCACAAGGCCTTCCTGCAATTTATCACAATCTCCTTGTGATTTAACTACTCTGAACAATTTTGTGTCATCTGCAAATTTGATTATCTCACTCGTCGTATTTCTTTCCAGATCATTTATAAATATATTGAAAAGTAAGGGTCCCAGTACAGATCCCTGAGGCACTCCACTGCCCACTCCCTTCCACTGAGAAAATTGTCCATTTAATCTTACTCTGTTTCCTGTCTTTTAGCCATTTTGCAATCCACGAAAGGACATCGCCACCTATACCATGACATTTTACTTTTCCTAGAAGCCTCTCATGAGGAACTTTGTGAAACGCCTTCTGAAAATCCAAGTACACTACATCTACCGGTTCACCTTTATCCACATGTTTATTAACTCCTTCAAAAAAGTGAAGCAGATTTGTGAAGCAAGACTTGCCTTGTGTAAAGCCATGCTGACTTTGTTCCATTAAACCATGTCTTTCTATATGTTCTGTGATGTTGATGCTTAGAACACTTTCCATTATTTTTCCTGGCACTGAAGTCGGGCTAACCGGTCTGTAGTTTCCTGGATTGCCCCTGGAGCCCTTTTTAAATATTGCGTTATATTAGCTATCCTTCAGTCTTCAGGTACAATGGATGATTTTAATGATAGATTACATATTTTTACTAATAGGTCTGAAATTTCATTTTTGAGTTCCTTCAGAACCCTGGGGTGTATACCATCCGGTCCAGGTGATTTACTACTTTTCAGTTTATCAAACAGGCCTACCACATCTTCTAGGTTCACCGTGATTTGGTTCAGTCCATTTGAATCATTACCCATGAAAACCTTCTCCAGAACTGGTATCTCCCCAACATACTCTTTAGTAAACACCGAAGCAAAGAAATCATTTAATCTTTCCGCGATGGCCTTATCTTCTCTAAGATAACACCTCGATCATCTAACGGTCCAACTGACTCCCTCACAGGCTTTCTTCTTCGGATATATTTTAAAAAGTTTTTACTGTGAGTTTTTGACTCTACAGCCAACTTCTTTTCAAATTCTCTCTTAGCCTGTCTTATCAATGACTTACATTTAACTTGCCAACGCTTATGCATTATCCTATTTTCTTCTGTTGGATCCTTCTTCCAATTTTTAAATGAAGATCTTTTGGCTAAAATAGCTTCTTTCACCTCCCCTTTTAACCATGCCGGTTAATCGTTTTGCCTTCTTTCCACCTTTTTTAATGTGTAGAATACATCTGGACTGTGCTTCTAGGATGGTATTTTTTTAACTATGACCACACCTCTTGCACACTTTTTACCTTTTTTAGCTGCTCCTTTTAGTTTTTTCCTTACAATTTTTCTCATTTTAGCAAAGTTTCCCTTTTGAAAGTTTAGCATGAGAGCCGTGGATTTGCTTACTGTCCCCCTTCCAATCATTAATTCAAGTTTGATCATATTATGATCACTATTGCCAAGTGGCCCCACCACCGTTACCTCTCTCACCAAATCCTGTCCTGTTGCTCCCTCTCTTGTCTGTTCCTGGACCAATTGCTCCATAAAAATGTCATTTATTCCATCCAGGAACTTTATATCTCTAGCATGTACCGATGATACATTTACCCAGTCAATATTGGGGTAATTGAAGTCTCCCATTATTACCGCACTACCAATTTGTTTAGCTTCCCTAATTTCTCTTGGCATTTCACTATCATTCTCACCATCTTGACCAGGTGGACGTAGTATACTATCACATAAGGGATTTCTACCCATAAAGATTCAATTGTGCATTTAGTCTCATGCAGGATGTTTATCCTGTTGGACTCTAAGCCATCCCAGACATAAAGCGCCACATCGCCTCCCGGGTGCTCCTTTCTGTCATTGTGATATAGTGCTATACCGGGATACAAACTATCCCATTGGTTGTCCTCTTCAAATTTTTGCTGGAGGTCCACAAGGTCCGTGGAAAACGCTGCCATTTTCAAGGCCTGCCCCACCACCATGCCCTCTGCGTCCTCCACGCGGCGGCCTAGATCTCTCATTTCCGTGCAGAGATGATCGAGGTTAGTATTAACTTCGTGTTTTAAGGACCGGATATCAGTTTTGATGTCTGCGAACTATTTGTCAAAGTCCGATTTCGCAAGGGTATGCAGAGCCGTTTCTGCCTCTGAGACAATGCGCGGTAACTCTGGCCGCTCCGCGCCATCTTGCCCTGCTGTCTCGGAGCTCAGGGCTGCGAATCGGGAGCCGGATGAATCGTATTGAAACTGCCCCAAATCGATTGTTTTTTTCAGCCAGCCTTATTACAGGACAGATGCGCGAGCGATAGCTGTGAGTCTCGAAGCGTCAGCGTCAGAGTTACTCACAAAAAGCTGAAAAAACGGCAGCAGGGGAAGCGGAGCATCGGGGCTAGACGTCCATAACTCTTGGTGACGTCACTTCTTCTGGGTCAGATTACATTCTGAAATAAAATCGATTCAATGTTCCCCTGAAGAAGGAGGGTTTTCCCTCTGAAACATTGCAATGTCGGGTGATTTTGATGTTGAAGATTTCTTTTCCCAGATATATTAGAGCATTGAGTAACAAGTGAAGGACTTTGGAAGACATTTGTGCGAATTGTTGAAGTCGTTTCTAGTGTTTACACATTCACATTAAGAAGAAGAAATAGTATAACTTAAGAAATCATTGACAAATGGGCAGGTGACATATGAAATGACTGATAATTAAAATATTGAGCACAGGAGGATTTTTATTAATCCTTTAGCATTAAAAGGACATGAGTCCTACATTGCTTTACCAGTGCCACATTATGATGGTCATTCATATTGTTATGAAAACAATTTTTTACATCACACATCAGTTGATTTATTAAAGTGAGATTGATTTTTGTCTAAACTATTTAATTATGACATTTGCTTATATTCATAATGGTGAAAGCAACTATGTAAGAAGAGGTTTTCAGAACACTTTAGCAACACTAGCATCTAGTTTTGGTTTGTCCTTTTCCTTCAGTATATATTTCATTTTTTCCTGGTTCCAGGTGAAGATCAAAGAGCAGGTGCCAGGAAAACAGAAGCCACAAATACAGGAAGAGGAAGATGAGGATAGCGAGAGGGAAGGATGCACACCCCTGGGGAGGAAGGCTCTGCTTGAAGGACTTTTGGAGATGTTGCAGCCAGGGGAGACTGTGGCCCGAGCTATCCAGCGACTGGGTGGGAAGGGAACCAAAGGGCCAGGAGCTGGCTGGGCCCGGGGATCCCGAAAGCAGCAGGCAGAACAAGTTGGGGCAAAAGAAGTGGAGCAGGAGGAGGCAGAGAGCCAATGGAAGAAGGAACTAGAGAGGCTGACAGGACTAGCAGACCAGATGGTGGCACAAGGTGTCTATGAGATTTATCAAGATACTTACGAGAAGGTGGCATACCATCTGAAGATGATGACTTCTGCTGTGCTGCCTGCTGGTGCTAAGGGAGATTCCAAGGAGACACTAGACATGTTTGCAGATGAGATTGAGGAAGAGAAGCTGAGCAAGGGACAGACGGAGAAAAATACAAGAGGTAAGAGGAAGAATATGAGAGAGAGAAGCTGGGGTAGAAGAATGAGAGAGAGAGAAATGTTGTAAATTATTCACCTCCTATCTTCTTCTCGCCTTACTAGTTGCAATGTTGCATGGCTTGCTGTTTCCAAGCCTCTAAGTTCTTATTTTTCGGTTGTCCGCCTCCCCCCTCCCCTGTTCTTGTATTTTCCTCCCTTTTTGTTAAAATGTAAACCGATATGATGTGTATTTTAATATCTGTATAGAAAAGCTGTTAAATAACGACGTGAAGCTGGGGTAGAAGAAAAGTGTTAAGAGAATCATAAATAAAGATGATAGAAATGATAGAGGAGGTGAAATTGAAGCAAGAGCATGCTTGTGTGTAAGCTGGGATGATGTGTATGCACAGAGGGTGAGCTCTATGCTGCCATTTTCACAAGCCTTGCCCCTGTTTCTAGGAGCCTCACTATTCCTATAATCCCACTCCCTTTGCAACAAGTTGAGATCCATCAGCCTCACAATGCTGCAAGCTATTAGTTTATGCAGAGAGCATCCTTTCCCCCTTATATAGATTTTCATAGTACTGAAAATACAGAAATGTGCTCCTTCTCGCTGCACCTCTGCTTCTGATGTGCAAGAAAGGGAAGTGCCCTGTGCTCTTGGTTTGATGAAAAGCATAAAGAGGAGATCCTTACAGCTTGTGGTTCTCTTTTCTCTCCTGCAGGCAGAGGTGTTGAGATTGAGCCCCCTGAGGCCATGTGGGAGTATAAGTGGGAGAACACAGAAGGGGCAGAGCTGTACGGCCCCTTCTCCAGCTCCCAGATGCAGGTGAGTGGCTGATTTTCCAAAAGCCCATTTAGTTCTTATTACCAGCTCTGCCTCTGACTCACTGGGTGTCATCTTTCTCCCTGTATCTTAATTCTCATCCCTGATATTCAGTGTGATCTTCAGACAGATTTTCTCTTTCTGTAAAGGCAGTTGCGAGATTTTATTTATTTACTTATTTTTTTATTTTACACATTTATATGCTGACATGGACTAGTTCTAGGTGGTGCACAGGAGTACATACATAATAAAATAAAGAACAATACATCACAAAAACAACTGAACATTCAAGTTGACCATACACCTGCATAACACTCAACTTCATGAATGCCACATTACAGGAAAGCCATCCTGAATAAGTAAGTTTTCAACATGCTCTTGAACATCTTGGGACAAGGGACCATCCAAAGTTCATTTGGCAAAGAGTTCCAAAGAACTCTCTAGTTTGTGTCAAGCGAGCTTGTCGTGTAGAAGAGCTATGAAGCAGGTAAGCCCAACTAGACCAAACTACAATAATCAATCATAGGAATAATCAAGGCCCGAACTACTTATTGAAAATCACATGATCGTAATAATGGCTTCAAGCTATGTAAAAGTCTGAACTTATAAAAGCCAGACTTTATTACAGATTTAATCTGTTGTGTCAAAGATAAATTCTAACAGAGGATACAACCAGCAAGTTAATGTCTTTGACAGTAATCACTGAAGTGAATCAAACATTACTATTCCAGTGAATCACTAACATTTTTTAATGATAGCCCTCCCACCAGCAGAGACTCTCACCAAGCTAGGCTCACAACCGCTGTATTTATTTTATTTATTTATTTAAAATTATTTATATACCATCTAGCAATAAAATATTGATCAAAACTGTGTTCAATATGCATAAACAAATTAAGCATGAAGAAAGGTACAAACATAAAATTATATTAAAATTAAAAACAAAACAAATATTTTAAAAATAATGATAAAAATTATCTAACTTTAAAAGAGCAATATTAAGGAGAGAAAAGACAGATCGAATAGGATAGGGAATATGTGATGAAGAATGCTATGTGTAATGTAGTTAGGAAAGATTTGTATCTGGGGTGACAAAATGCTTTTGAAAAGAGGTAGGTTTTTAGTGATTTCTTAAATTCTTTTGAGTTTGAGATTTGGTGAAGGGGTGTAGGGAATGAGTTCCATAGTCGTGGGCCTGCTACTGAGAGTGCTCTTTTTCTTGTGATATTTAGATGTGCTAAATGTATCTGGAAGGTCAAGTAAGCTTTTGTTCAAAGATCTTAAATGTCTAGATGGTTTGTAGATCTGAAGGATAGTGCAAAGCCAAATTGAGGATGGGTTATATAATAAAGAGTGCGCAATGGACAGAATTTTATATAGAATTATAAATTTAATGGGAAGCCAATGCAGAGTATATAATGTGGGGGAGATGTGATTTTTTAAATAGATGAATCAGGATACGGGCAGCTGAATTTTGAATCAGTTGTAAAGGTTTGATTGCAGAGTCGGGAAGTTCCAGGTAAAGGCCGTTACAATAGTCAAGTACTGAAAAAATTAAGGATTCAAGGACAGAATGGAAATCCCGGTAGAATAGAAGTGGATGCATTCATTTTAAGAGATGTAATTTATAAAAGGAATTTTAAATGATTTTTTGTAAACCACTTTGGTCAATGTTACATTGGTAAAACAGTATATAAATATGGTAAATAACTGTTAGAGAAATGTACTGAGATAGTGACAAGTCAGAGTTGAGTAAAACTCCTAGGTTTCGGGCTTGAGTATTGGTATGGAAATACTGTTTAAAAGAAAGTGTGAAGGAGGACCATTAGAAGGGTTAGCAATTGAGCTAAGGAATAGAATTTCAGTTTTGTTGGGATTTAATTTTAAGCAGTGTGGGATAGCCACCTATCAACGGTATTTATATATAAGGTTAGATAATGGATAGAGTTTCAGTCCATGAAGATTTATAGGGTACAAAAAATTGTATGTCGTTTGTGTATATCTTAAATTGGACATTCAAACATTGGATAAATGTTAAAGGGAATAGGTGATAGCGAAGATGTGGGATACCAGAACAGATAGTATATGAAGTAGGATAATAATCAAGTTTGTGTGGAGATGATTAGAATTTCAAAAGGAGAATTGGATAATAATTGGATAATACTTGTTTTTTAACCGGGGAGAGGGAAGATTTTAATATCACTAACCAACCTCCCCCTCTATGATTAGGTCTGGGCTCTGAGAAGGCAGTGTAGTCAATAAGACATATATTGTTAATAGTAACCGTATCTGAATCAGTGAGCCAGGATTCCGTTATTAGTAAACAGTTATTAGTAAACAGTCAGGTTTTTTGGTGGTGTTCAAATCAAATAGTATAAGTGTTTTTTTTCCTTGTAGATTGTGCATAACAGTAGGGAAAAGAAACAGAGGAGAAAGTAATAGCAGCAGTTAGAACAGGCATAATTGAGATCAATGATTTTCTGCAGATAGATTTAGAGGCATAATGAACCTTTTTTTTTTTTTTTTTTTTTTATAGTGACTTACGGTATTTACCATTACCCAAGACAGTTGAGATCTCCATGATATTTATTTATTTATTATTTTTTATATACCGACATTTGATCTGAGATATCACATTGGTTTACATTCAGGTACTATAGGTATTTCCCTAGCCCCAGAGGGCTTACAATCTAAGTTTGTACCTGAGCCAATGGAGGGTAAAGTGACTTGCCAAAGGTCACAAGGAGCGACAGCGGGACTCGATATAAAATTAAAAGAGCGAACAAAGGGGCATGCCCCTTTATCACATGACACACTAGTGTCACCGCGGGTCCTATAACCATCGCCCCCGATGATGTCAGCAGTTGGGGGTGTAGCCAGAGGAGTCCTACCTGGCTGAGGATGTGGGCAAGCAGGATGATTATTGGAATTGAATTCCAGGCAGGTAGCTGTATCAACAATAAGGCTCTCCAGGTGGTAGAGGAGAGTGGCGGAGGCACAGGCTGTTAAACCCCTCCGGTATCACCACAGGTGCTCTAACCATCGCCCCCCCCCCCCCCCCCCCCCCCCCCCCCCCCCCCGATGAAGTCAGCAGTCAGGGGTGTGACCGGAGGAGGCCTTGATGCCTGCAGGACTCAGCCAGCCCAGCCTTATTTAACCCTTTCTCTCCCACAACTCTTGCCTCATCATTGAGTCATCTTGGCTTTTTGCTTTCGCCCACATGCCTTACTACTGTGTGGCCTTCTTGCTTTACTTTGCCTTGTGGCCTCCTTGGCCCTCTTGCTTGTCCTGTGGCCACCTTAGCCCTTCTGCCTTCTCCTGTGGCCTTCTTGGCCTTCCTGCCTTGCTCTGTGGTCCCCTTGGTTTTCTTGTCTTGTCATATGGCCTTCATGGCATCCTTTGGCCTCCTAACCTCACTTTGACCTGCCTTGGAGCCTTTCAGTCTGTCACTTGCCTGTCTGATCTTGTCCAGTCCTCCCTGAAGGCCCTGTTCCCAGTGGGCCTTCTGTTCCAACCTGTATTTCTCTCTCCAGCTCATGCCTCTAGTTCTATCCCTTGTCTCCTGTCCCTGCATTGTCTTCTATTGCAGCCCTTGTCTCCAGCTCCTGCCTGCCTCCAACTCCAATCCTGGTCTCTAGTTCCAGCCTTGTCTTCAGTTTTCACCTAGCCTCCAATCCCCGCCCAGTCTGACCTCCACTGTTCCAGGAAGGACTGCCAGCCCCCAGAATCTGGGGGCTCAATCCAAATGGGAAGGGTCTTGACAGGCAGAAGACGTTGTACTGTCCATCCTTGAAGGCCTGTAATGCTCCTGAAGGGGGCATTCCCAGACCCAGCTGGCCAGTCTGTGACAGTCTTATAGATGAAAAACAGAGAGAGAACATTTCTGCAGTTTTGGACTACAGGAGCAGTACAGGCCTTCAAGGATGGACAGTACAGAGAAATATAGATATTAAATGTCGCCAACAGGGCCAAGCCCTGTGGGACTCCTGTAAGCATGGGATATCTTTTGGAGCTGTTCACACCAATCCTTACCTGTTGCAGTCTGCCATCAAGGTACAATCTGAACCAATTAAGGACAGTCCCCACATTTCCCCAGTTCACTCAATTGGTATAAAAGAATCAGGTGATCAATTGTCAAATGCCTCAGATATGCCAAGTGTTAAAAAATACATAGCTGCTGCCACAGTTGAGCTCTCTTCTGATGGCATCAGTAGTTGAGAGAATTAAGATCTCTGTATTCATGGATTTCCTAAATCTGAATTGATAGTTATCCAAATTTGCTGTTCCTCAAAGTAGACCAACTGTGTAAGTACTGCTGCTTCTACAATTTTTGCAGTAAATAATGATGAAATTGGTCGATCACTAGCTGGATCAGCAGAATTCAATGTAGCTTTTTTTAATAATGGTCTCCCAAACAGCAGGAACAAGTCTTTCTGTCAAAGTTAAATTGACCAGATTTGTCATACAAGGGATAATTACCTTCTTTGTAACTTTAAAGTCAGTAGCACTGCAAGGATTAAATGGGCAACCACCGGGATTCATTGCAGAAATGTTAGAAATCTCTGGTTCGGAAACTGACTCAAGTGCTGACCACTTGGTATCACTGGAATATGGTATAGTATCATACTATTGAGGAACCATAGAAAAAAAGGTTACAATCATAGCAATATTCTGTGGTGATAAAAAATCATAAACTGTTTGGAAAAGAATTGTAGGATTATTCCCAGCAGTGTGCAGTTGAGTTCAGTGTAGAACGTTTTCTTGGCATCATTACTCATGTCCTTATAGGCAACCAGTTTGCATTTATACAACTATAGGGCTTCAGTACATAGTCACTCCTGCCTTCACAGGAGCTGTCTACAACTGCAAAAAAACATAGTTCTGTTCTGTTAACCTAACAATGGAAATGTACACATGGAGCTACTCTAGCTGGAACCTTCAGTAACTTAGAATCCCAAAAAGAGACTGCAGCGTCAGTCTTACTCAAATTAAAACCATCCAGTTCTAGAGAGAGGAGTTTGCTAAAGCACTCAGTATCAATACATCTGTGCATAACCTTCCTCCGTTTTAGCTGAGGCAATCTTTTTTTCTGAGCGCACACATCTGGATATTGAAAAGAGATGAATGGTGAGACCATGGAACCCCAACAGCCTTTCGTGGATTGCAAACTGGCTAAAAGACAGGAAACAGAGAGTAGGATTAAATGGACAGTTTTCTCAGTGGAAGGGAGTGGGTAGTGGAGTGCCTCAGGGATCTGTATTGGGGCCCTTACTTTTCAATATATTTATAAATGATCTGGAAAGAAATATGAGTGAGATAATCAAATTTGCAGATACAAAATTGTTCAGAGTAATTAAATCACAAGCAGATTGTGATAAATTGCAGGAAGACCTTGTGAGACTGGAAAATTGGGCATCAAAATGGCAGATGACATTTAATGTGGATAAGTGCAATGTGATGCATATAGAGAAAAATAACCCATGCTATAGTTACACAATGTTAGGTTCCATATTAGGTGTTACAACCCAAGAAAGAGATCTAGGTGTCATAGTGGATAACACATTGAAATCTTCAGTTCAGTGTGCTGCGGCAGTTAAAAAAAAACAGAATGTTGGGAATTATTAGAAAGGGAATGGTGAATAAAATGGAAAATGTCATAATGCCTCTGTATCGTTCCATGGTGAGACCGCACCTTGAATACTGTGTACAATTCTGGTCGCCGCATCTCAAAAAAGATATAATTGCGATGGAGAAGGTACAGAGAAGGGCTACCAAAATAAGGGGAATGGAACAGCTCCCCTATGAGGAAAGACTAAAGAGGTTAGGACTTTTCAGCTTGGAGAAGAGACGGCTGAGGGGGGATATGATAGAGATGTTTAAAATCATGAGAGGTCTAGAACGGGTAGATGTGAATCGGTTATTTACTCTTTCGGATAATAGAAAGACTAGGGGGCACTCCATGAAGTTAGCATGTGGCACATTTAAAACTAATCGGAGAAAGTTCTTTTTCACTCAACGCACAATTAAACTCTGGAATTTGTTGCCAGAGGATGTGGTTAGTGCAGTTAGTATAGCTGTGTTTAAAAAAGGATTGGATAAGTTCTTGGAGAAGTCCATTACCTGCTATTAATTAAGTTGACTTAGAAAATAGCCACTACTATTACTAGCAAAGGTAACATGGAATAGATTTAGTTTTTGGGTACTTGCCAGGTTCTTATGGCCTGGATTGGCCACTGTTGGAAACAGGATGCTGGGCTTGATGGACCCTTGGTCTGACCCAGTATGGCATGTTCATATGTTCTTAACTCACAGTGGATCAAATGACGCCAAAATTGATGAATTAAGACCAAATCCAAAATGTTTCCAAGTTTGTATGGGTTGATGAATGATCTGTTCCTAACCCAAACAGCTCATGCCATCCAAAAATTGCTCACAGGTAAGACATCAGTAGTGTTAATATGAAGATTAAAGTCACCCAAAATACTGTAGCATCCTAGTTAAATCAACCTTTGATTGCAAAATTGCTCAAATACAGGAGAGCTATTCGAGTACACCAGTCCCAGCAGAGCATAAACCAGGCAGATATTGAAACCACTTGTAATGAACATTAACATTTCATATGGGGATCCATCAACTGAGTTTTCCTGTGAAAAATTCCAATGAGATTTATATGCACCACCCCCTCATCTCTTCAGATTTGGCTGAAAGATGATAGAGTGTCCAATAGGGCAAATTTGGTTAACTAGTGTAATATCAGAATCCCACACCCAAGATTCTGTGACACACAAAATGTCAGGAGCCTCAAAAACTAATAGGTCACATAAATAGGTATTTTTTTTACCTCGCAAATTGAGCATGGATTAAACAAATGTTAGGACAAATTTAATTCAGAACATTACATGTTTCAACTGGTATAAGATAATATGGCTGCCATTGCCGCCTTGGGTGTCTATGAGATAATAAATTGCTATAACTTCCGTGGCCACACATAACTTTGATCATTCCCATTTCAGATGCTAGGATTGAAAAATCATGAGCTATGGAAATATTTTCAGCCCTCTGTGTGCACAAAGGAGCTCCTTTGTTATGCTCCTTCATGCACATGACAGAGTATGCGTCTCACCAGCTGCTGGCTCTTCAATCTCCACTCCAATAACATCTGCAGGAGTAGGGCTAAAGCATCAAGATGGCAGGGGAGCCGGCAGACAAGAGGAAACTGCTCTTCCAGCTGGGGCTAAAATTTAGGGCAGCCCCAGTAGAAAAGCAGAGGAGGAATCCAACAGAGCAGTGACAGCAGTGGAATGAACTTGTCCAGCACTCTCTCCTGGCTCTTCACTATTCCCCCCCCCCTCCCCCGCTGCTTTGTGCTATACTCCCCCCTGCATTTTTTTTCTAATGCTTAATTTTTATTGTTTTTCCAATAATCAATGCACAATAGAAACAAAAATGAAATCATACAAATTAAAAAAATTTATTTATTGAAACTTATATCCTGCTACCTCCAAACTATCAATACTTGGGGCAAACAAAATTCCCCAGACTGTGAAAGGCTTGTAGGTGAATAAGGAGATGCATAATAGGGAGTAAACAGCATTTTACTGTCTGGTTGGTGTCTGGGATTTTTCCTTGGCCTTGACAATAGATCCTGAAGGGAAATGTTGGAGGATGCCCTATCATGAATATGGCTGTTCTGAAACAACTTGACGAACATCTGAAACAAAATAACATCCCACACAACATCCTCCATCCCACACAACATGTCTTCCGAAGACGACGACAGCACCGAAACACTACTCATCAACCTAACAAACACTGTTCTAAAAGGGTTTAACAACGGCCAGAAATACATCCTCATCTTACTAGATCTATCTGCAGCATTTGACAGAGTTGACCATAACATCCTAATTCAACGACTAACCGAAATAGGCTTAACAGGAAACACACTAGCATGGTTCTCCTCTTTCCTTCAAAACAGATCATTCCAGGTAGCCATCACCAACTCCATCTCAGAATCAATCCCTCTTGAAACTGGAGTGCCACAGGGATCCGCTCTATCCGCCACCCTATTTAACATCTATATTCTACCACTATGCCAACTACTATCAAATCTCGGCATCACCTATTACATGTACGTGGACGACATCCAACTTATCGTCCCTGTAACAAGCACTATAAGAGAATGCCCTCAACCTTTCAGCCACATATCTTATCTACATAAAAAATACCTTAAATCAAATGAAACTATGCCTGAACATAGACAAGATTGAATACATTCTTCTCGAAAGAAAAAGCTCAACAAACCCTCCCAATAACACGTCTACCCGACAACACTATGATCAAACTTCGAGCAAACATGAAAGACCTAGGTGTATAATGCTAGACCCTGAACTGAACTTCAAGAAACACATCGCCCTGAAAGCCAAAGAGGGCTTCTACAAACTCGCAATACTTAAATGACTGAAACCACTTATAAACCAACCAAAATTCAGAACAATACTGCAATCTCTAATTTTCTCTTGCTCTGATTACTGCAACTCACTACTCCTAGGACTCCCCTAAACAACCACACGTCCTCTCCAGATACTTCAAAACGCCACAACCAGAATTCTCACCAGACACAAAAGATCGGAACACATCACCCCATTACTAAAAGATCTGCACTGGTTACCCATTGAAAAACGCATTGAACACAAAATGCTAACAATAATCCACAAAATGATACATAACAATGAACCCAATTTCCTAAATACATTATTCCAAAGGCATCATCCCCAATGAAACACAAGATCAGCAAACAAAGCCCTACTAGCAATTCCCCCTATCTCCTCAGCAAACCTCACAAAAATCAGAGAAAGAGCTTCATCAATAGCTGGACCAAACCTATGGAACTCACTCCCAGAAAACATAAGGCTTCAAAATGAGACAAAACTCTTCAAAAAAAAAAACTACTCAAAACCTGGCTATTGCGACAAGCCTACAAAGATGGTATAGGACAAACTCAACGATATTGCAGAATCTGATAATATTTGATAAGCAGATATCAAACTTTACATCTGCTTTCGTTTATCTCATTATTATGCTATTTAGCTGTGCTCCCATTTATTTAATTTATTTAACATTTCTTATATACCGATGACCGTTCGCACATCGTACAGTGAACAAAAAACCATTGGGCAGAACCCTTACAAATAACTGATAATATAGTAACTAGGTAGCATGTAAAAATAGTTGGGAGGAGCCCTTACATGAAATACAAACATCAAGGAGGGAATGATTTGTTATTGTCCTTTGATATTTATATTTTAGTCTATAACATTAGAACACTTTAACTGCCATTACTATTGTCTGTCTTCTTTATATGTGATAACTGTTATCATCCTCTTACTATTTCATTATTGTACTTTCCTTGTTAAATGATTGTAAACGGCTGTGAAGGTTCCCACTGATACGACTGTATAGAAAAACAAATAAACCATAAAACCTCAAACTGGTGTGCCACTGGCTGCTAAAAGCCAACTGTTAAGTTTCTGCTTTGATAATGAGTGGTTGCCATTTTAGACCATGTAGATACATACACATAAAAAGTCAACCAATTTATAGACTATATATTTTTCTGCACTCTGTTTTCTTTTATGGTGCACACGAAAACAAGTGAAAACATACAAAATGACACTAATGAATGCAAAACAAAATAACATTACCAAAACTACTCCATGTATGTGTATGTTGCACACACAGAAAGGTCACATCTGGTATTTTATTTCCACAATGCAGCTTACTTTGCAAATGCAATTTTTTATTTTTTTACCTGCAAACTCATACTTACAATTAAACAACAAAAGCATATTCACACATTTAGAAAAAGTATATTGTGTGGAAACTGCACAAAAGCTTCACCTATTAACAAAGGCACGTTTTTGCTGATTAACTATGCCTAGCATGGGTTTCTAGAAAAATAAAATTAAGTCCCACCTACTCTTCCCTGCCACCCAAACCCTCCGGCAACATTTTTACATATTAGCAGGCAGGGGCAGGAGCATCCAAGGATTGCTTCTTACCCCATTTAAGCATTTTGGACCTATGCACAGGGTAAAATGATTTCAGGGGTGGTAGGATGGGTAGGGGGTGAAGGCCCAGGCAGGAGAAAGGGATTGCCAGAGGGAGTTGAGCAGCATCTTCTGGTTCTCCCATGCCTACAAACACTGGCTGACCATTGATGTCACTGCAGTTGCACAGTTTGCGCACCTGGTAGTACTGGGCTTGCTTTCTTTGCCTTGGTCAATCACCTGTAATTAGGTGATAACATTGCTGTTTTCCCCTATCCCTTTTTAAAGCTACCATGTGATCCATGTCTGTCTCTGAAGTATTTAGTGTGAAGTATTTTGTAATCCCAAAATCTCTGTGCCCTGTATGTTTGTCTTGATTAGCTGTAAACTCTACTATGTAGGGACTCTTACATGTTGAGTAGCACTACAGAAGTGATATTCATGCTTCTTGTGATTATAACATTGGCAAATTCTGCAACTGTCTGTCTTTTCCCCCTCACAGGACTGGGTGAATCAGGGTTACTTCCCGGATGGAGTGTACTGCCGGAAGGTGGAGAACTCAGGAGGCCAATTCTACAACTCCAGAAGGATAGATTTTGACTTGTACACATGACCTGATTGCTGGGAGGAGTCTGGGGGTAAAGGGGGCTTACACTCATCTCCCTGTTTCCTCCTCAAATAGAATGTATTCTCACTTGGGCCCTGGAGGTTCTCCCACAGCAGACTTAGAACTTTTTATTTGCTATTCTGCTACGTTTATGGTTTTACCTAGTTTACTAAATTTTGCATAGGTTGAAAGAAACCCAGAGGTCTACTGAATTCAGCATTCTTCTGATTGCTAAAGAACACGCTGTACCTAACTCGTACACACGATCCCATCCTCTTCCCCATCTTCTTTGGTAACTTTTTTGAGGGATAGTATTTCAAAAGTAACAGGAATCAAAAGCCCAAGCATTAATTTTCTCTGACATTTTAAACTTCGCCAAGGCAGGGAGCAGGCTTTGTGTGCAGTAGGTCTTCAGCTCAGCTGTGCTTGCAATGGAAGAGGAAGGTGCGGGCGGCAGCAGGAGGAAGAGCCAGGAAAGACTTTGGGGATCCCTCCCATATAGGCACAGTCTCAACCTGAGAAATGCAGTGAACAAAAGCCAGCTCAGTTTTTCAGGGTAAAATATTGTCATTTTTTTAAATGTTAATTTGTGCTTTCATTTTTGTCTTGAGCATTTTAACTGAATTTGTTTTGTTTTCTCAGTTTGAAGTGTTGCTCTTTTTTTAAATTGCTTTGTAATAACAGAATATGAAAACGGAATGTGATACACTAGTGCTAGCAATAAAGAAATTATTTCTTTTGCGAGACAGAATAAAATCTTTAAAATCATACTCTCCCATTCAGTTTTTTGTTTTAGTTCCTTTATAGCTGTTCCTGTTACAAATTGGGTTGAATCAGCCAGTTCTGTTGTACTGATTGTCAGCAGAGCAGCCTCTCCCCCATCCCTCCCAAAGCAGGGGCCACACTGATACACATAAAGCATGGATGGCTGAAAAGCAGACATTTCCTTTTTTTTTTGTCAAAATCATTTTTATTAAAGAGCAACACAGGTACAATCAAGAACCAAACTCTGGGGAAAAAGAGCACACTACGAATCAAAGAGTAGCAGCAGAGCACATTACAAGAGCAATTCCCCAACATAACAAGATCAACTGGAACAACACCCCGTGTACTCTCCTTTTGAGGTCCTCCGGACTAAGAGAAGCAAAGAGAACTCCAATCATATCCCACCGCCCAGTCACAACACAGACAACCACAAACACTCCACACATTACATACAACCCACTTCCCCCCCCCTCCCCCTACCCTGGGAGACTACCCCCTCCACGACTAGTATTGCCCAACATTTGCAATTAAAAGACATCTACCGTCCTCTCAAAGTGCAGCCCCCCCGTAATAGACAATGATCACAGGTCATAAGACAAAGGTGGCGTAAGAGTTCCAATCACTTCCAAGAGGACTGATATCCAGCTGCAGTTAAAGTGGATTGAAGCTCCGACCGTAATAGGTCATAACAGGTTGACCAACAAGACTGGTATAGCAGATCCCTTTCTCTCTCACTGTTCAGGGCAACCAGCCGTTCCATTTGCATGGAAAATGCCAGCCGCCCAAACCAGGCCCGCAGGTTGGGTGCCGTATCTGGTGTTATCCAGTCAGCTAAGATAGTGTGGCAGGCCAGCAATATTGCAGTATGGCCAAATTTATCCAAGGACAACTTGTAAAAGGGAAGGGCTCCTCATAAACCAGAGAGAAGCAACTTGCCTGTCAAACCAATAGAAGAGCCAGTACATTGAGCTACTACTGCAAGCACCTGCATCCAAAATGGTCGTAGAACAGGGCAAAGAAACAACCTGTGTGCCAAAGTACCCGTCACTTGATGACATTTAGGTGAGGATAACAGTCTCATCCGACAGCGGTGAACATCGTCACAAAAAATATGGTGCAAGATCTTAAATTGTAACTCATGAAGGGAGAGATCTGGTAGGCTTTTAGGCATAAGCTTAAAACAAGAAAGCACGTATGGTGTAGGAATATCCATAGTCCATGCCTCAGTCCAATATCGAGCTAAAGAGGCCACATGTGGCACAGAACGTTATGTTCTACCAAATGCACACCAACCTTTGATGGAGTTACACTTTAGAGCCCCATCAAAAAAATGCTGTGAAAAAGCTGACTCCCGACGATAGGCCTCCTCAGTCCAGTGAAAAGATTGGAGATAATGACGGGTCTGCAAATAGGCATAAAAGTATTTAGCAGGTAAGTCATAGTCTCGGGCCAAATATGCAAAATCATGCTCTACTGGCGGGTCAGTAACATAGAAGTGAAAAATAAACGCTAAACCTTTCTGTAGCCAGGTATCAAAAAGAAAATGGTTGGCTCGGCCTGGAGGAAAGTCCAAGTTACCCATTAATGGCATGAAGAGAGATGAAAGACCAGCCAGTCCTCTGCGGGACCGTATCCATCGAAAGGCCTGGCGACAGGGTTGCACCAAACTGCGAGGGATATTTAAGGTCCAGTAAGCCCCAGGATTGGCCTGGATCAGGTACAGAGGAGACCAAGGTGCAACCATGCTAATAACCAGTCCACAGTATGCATATTCATCAAGGATCCATTCCCCCACATATTGGAGTTGGCATGCCGCATTATATAACCTAAAATAAGGAATCCGCAAATAACAGGAAGTCAGTAGTAAAACTACAATATATAAATCCTGAGACACATGTGAAGTGGGTCAAAAAGCCCAATGAGACCTCGTATATGATTGCCCGGAGGCTAAGCTAATGAAAGCTTTCAATGGCACAAAATTTTCTTTTAATCATTGGTCTCTATGGGCTGTTTTTGAAAGACTCTTCCTTATCAGAAGTTGTCAGTATGCACTTAGGGGTAGATTTTAAAAGAAGCGCGATCAGCCTACTTTTGCTTGCGCATCAGACTCAAGCAAAAGTACGCTGGATTTTAGTAGATACACGCGGAGCCGCGCGTATCCACTAAAATCCTGGATCGGCGCGCGCAAGGCTATCGATTTCGTATAGCCTGCGCGCGCCGAGCCGCGCTGCCTCCCCCCGTTCCCTCCAAGGCCGCTCCGAAATCGGAGCGGCCTTGGAGGGAACTTTCCTTTGCCCTCCCCTCACCTTCCCCTCCCTTCCCCTACCTAACCCACCCCCCCGGCCCTGTCTACACCCCCCCTTACCTTTGTTGGGGGATTTACGCCTCCCGGAGGGAGACGTAAATCCCCGCGCGCCAGCAGGCCTGCTGCGCGCCGGGCCGCGACCTGGGGGCGGGTACGGAGGGCGCGGCCACGCCCCCGGGCCGTAGCCACGCCCCGTACCCGCCCCCAAAACGCTGCCGACACGCCCCCGGAACACCGCGACGACCGGGCCCGCCCCCGACACGCCCCCCTCCGAGAACCCCGGGACTTACGCGAGTCCCGGGGCTCTGCGCGCGCCGGGAGGCCTATGTAAAATAGGCTTCCCGGCGCGCAGGGCCCTGCTCGCCTAAATCCGCCCGGTTTTGGGCGGATTTAGGCGAGCAGGGCTCTGAAAATCTACCCCTTAAAGTCTGTGAGTACTTAGAAAAGAGTTGCTCCAATGTTTGAAGCTATGCCCAGAAGGTGTACTTATCTTGCAGCTTATGTCCGTTAATGAGCCTTGAGGTGGTGTTGGCAGAATGGATAAGTCCGACGTTCCGACACTAAGTGTTTCAGAGAGAACCTCTGGCATCATTGTGAAGCTTTTGAGGAGACACCTGCCCCTTGAGTATCCTTACCGTGGCGGCAACCACGAAAGGACTGGTTCCAGGTGTGTGATCGTGTAGAAGGCGCTCGAGGTGTTTGCTGTCTGGCAGGACACTACCTCCGTTGATTCCGGTACCTGTTCCTGGAGGAATAAAAAGATCTAGAAGAACGTGGATGATCTTCTGGTAGCTTGTGCACCGCATTCTCATTAAGAGATTTGATGATCTGATCCAAATCTTCCCCAAACAGGCATCTGCCCTTGAAAGGAAGAGAACTCAGGCGCGTCTTGGATGAAGCATCTGCCGCCCAGTTGCGAAGCCACAAAAGACGGCGAGTGGACACCGCCGCCACCATGGAGAACGAGCGAGAACCCTTAACAGATCATAAAAAGCATCAGCTCCATAGGCAACCACCGCTTCAAGTCTATCAGCCTGAATAGTCTCTGCCTGTGGCAAAGATTGGGATGTGAGAAGCTGCTGTACCCAACGCAGAGCTGCTCGCTGTGCTAGGGAACTGCAGATAGCAGCCCTCATCCCCAACGCTGAGACCTCGAAGATACGCTTGAGGTACACTTCGAGCTTGCGATCCTGGACATCCTTCAACGCCATCCCACCCATGACCGGGATGGTGGTATGCTTCGTGACCGCGGATATCGCCAGTATCCCACTCCCTTGAAATCAATTGCAAGATATTGTGATGCGTGGGAAAAGCTTTCGCTAGGGGTCGCAAGCCCGCTAGCAGAGGGTCCCCTTTATTAATCTTCGGATCCTGAGCCACAGGATCCGGAGGAGGGTCGATGTCCATTTCCTGCAGGATGTGGGGAATGAGATCATCCAACTCCGCTGCTTGAAAAATGCGGAGAACCCTCGGGTCGACACCCTCTACCTGGGCCGCCAGGGAGGGATCATCCTCATCTGGGTCCTGCCATGAATCCCCCGACGGTTGCTGCAGCGGTGTAGGGACCACGGGAGGGGGCCGAGCGGACCCCGCACACCCTGTGGGCAAAGAAGCCTTCCCTAAGGGAGGGTCCGTCAAGCAAGTCAGTTTGGGAGGAGGGGGACCCCAATTTCCAAGATTCGGATCCCTGCTCTGTAAAAATGCCTTGTGCATTAAAACGATGAATTCTGGCGAAAAAGCAGAAAGTGCTGATGAAGGGCCCCCCGAGGTGTCGTCCCCTTGCCTGCCCTGGTCCGTTGCGCTCAGAAACCCCATACTGTGAGAGGAAACCTGGAGCGGAGCGTCGACGTCCTCCTCAGAGAGAGCTGCCTCCGAGTCAGCTAACAAAATGGCTGCCATTCCCGCGCTGACGGGAAACGGGGCATGCCACTTCCTGCCGGCACGGTCCGACTCTCCTCCAAGCTGCCCACCAGGTAAGCTATACTCCCCCTCAGGAAAAGCCGAAGAAAATCCCTCCGAGGGCTGCTGAACCCCTTGCCGAGCTCCGGAGCCGTTAGGCGATCTCTGCATCGCGGCAGGAGGGAGGGGGAGGGGTGGCTGCAGCGCGCGGCAACAACTGAAGCGGCGAAGCAATAGAGCTATCCGGCCTCCGGACCCCTCACCGTCCCCAAGAGACCGTCGGGGAAAGCGCCGTCCCGACGGTAAGCAGCTCCGGGGTATGTGTCGTCGCAGAGCTGCAGGGCGGGACTCCAATCACTCCCCGAAGGGGAGGAGGGGAAAAGTACAAACTCCGGGGCTAGGGGGGAGCGGTCGGCACTACCAACTTCACCCCTCACAAATTCCTGTTCCTCCCAACGACTGTAAATAAAATAAAAACACTTACCACACTGTAGCCGGGCAAGGAAGAGGAAAAATAAAGTGACAGGCAAAAAACACAGCCACGACCCCCCCGGTCGCCTTACTCTCTTCTACAAAGAGTGGGTCCAAATTATGTCGGATCAATGGGTGCTGGACATCTTAAGTCAAGGCTACGTATTAGATTTTGTACACGAACCCCGAGACCATTTTCTGTTTTCTCCTTGCGGTTCCCGCCTCAAACAATTAGCAGTTCGACAGACTCTCGATCGTCTGCTACAGCTGGGGGCGATAGTCCCGGTAGCGGCCTCCGAACTGGGAAGAGGACATTATTCGGTCTACTTTGTGGTTCCCAAAAAGGAGCGCACGTTTCGACCTATCCTGGATCTCAAGTCAGTCAACAAGTGTCTCAGAGTTCCTTGTTTTCATATGGAAACGCTCCGGTCAGGGTTAGCAGCTGTGCATCCGGGAGAATTCTTGGCCTCGTTGGACCTTATAGAAGCATACCTTCACATCCCGATCCATCACCATCATCAGCGCTTCTTACGCTTCAAGATTTTGGGACAACATTTCCAGTTTCGTGCTCTCCCCTTTGGCCTGGCGACGGCTCCGCGAGTCTTCACCAAGATCATGGTGGTGGTAGCGGCGGCGCTCCGCAAGGAGGGTATCCTAGTACATCCCTATCTAGACGACTGGCTCATTTGAGCGAAGTCGAGGGCGCAGGGCTACCGTGCTGTCGACAGAGTGGTACAGCTTCTTCAATCTCTGGGATGGATCGTCAATTTCTCAAAGAGCAAACTGATACCGTCCCAATTGCTGGATTTTCTGGGAGCACACTTCGACACCAACCAGGCCAAGGTGTTTCTGCACCCGGACAGAGCTCGGGCTCTACACGCTCAAGTAACCGGTTTTATGGCTCTCGTCACTCCCACGGCATGGGACTATCTTCAGGTACTGGGAACCATGGCTTCAACCATCGATTTGGTACCGTGGGCCTTCGCTCATCTCCGACCTCTCCAGAGGTCCCTACTTTCGCGATGGAACCCGGTGTCGAGAGATTTTCAGGCAGTGCTGCCCATTCCGAGTGTTGTCTTGAGCAGTCTACAGTGGTGGCTGGACCCTCAACGATTAGCTCAGGCAGTGTCTCTGCAGAACCCGAATTGGGTGGTCGTCACCCCGGATGCCAGCCTCACCGGCTGGGGGCGGTTTGTCAAGACAGGTCTCTCCAAGGCCGATGGACGGTAGATCAGTCCACTTGACCCATCAATCGGCTGGAGACCAGGGCAGTCCTTCTAGCACTGCAGGGGTTCTACCCACTGGTACGCAATCGAGCGGTTCGGATTCTCTCGGACAATGCGACCACCGTGGCGTATATCAATCGCCAAGGGGACACCAGAAGCCATCTAGTCTCCTTGGAGACCGACGACTTGATGGTGTGGGCGGAGCTACACTTGCAGCGTCTAGCGGCTTCTCACACAGCGGGCGTGGACAACGTGCAGGCAGATTTTCTCAGCCGGCAACACCTGAATCCAGGAGAGTGGGAACTCTCAGAAGACGCAATGCGGAGGATAATACAGCGTTGGGGGATACCCCATGTGGATCTAATGGCAACCGCGACAAATGCAAAGGCCGCCTGTTTCTTCAGCCGCAGGCAAGAGCACGGCGCGGAAGGAGTCGACGCACTAGTTCCTCCCAGGCCTCGACAGTGTCTTCTGTATGTCTTTCCTCCGTGGCCTCTAGTGGGCAAGGTCATCTGACGGATAGAGACATATCAAGGTCCAGTGATCCTAGTTGCGCCAGAGTGGCCTCGACGTCCATGGTTTGCAGATCTTCTCAATCTGGCAGTGGAAGGCCCGCTTCGACTCAGTCAGCTATCACGTCTCCTTCGCCAAGGGCCAATATTTTTCAGAAGGCAGATCGCTTTTGTCTTGCGGCCTGGCTTTTGAGAGGCGCCAATTAAGAAGGCGCGGATGGAGGAGTCACGTGATGTGGTGAACGGGATCGGACGCATCTGATCTCGCTCCGGACGCCAGGCTCCCCTCCGCCTCCATCCACTGGCAACAATCTTCTGCGGTACCCCTTTTCTGCTCAAGACGGACTTAGCCTATGTCGATTACCTCGTTTATGTCCAAAACGCCGTCCCCCATGCCTCCTAAGCTGGCAAAACGTGATAAAGAAAAAGGCAAGGGGCCGGATCCCAAGATGGCGCCCGGAACGGCTGTGCCGATGCAGGAGAGCGAAGCACAGGTAACTGTGCCGCTTTCGCTTACGGTGACTGAAATTAAAGAAGCAGTCTTAGCGGCTTTGGACTGCAAATTGACGGGCATTTCAGACCAGATTGGGGCCCTGAGAGAGGTGATCACGGATTATGCGCCACGACTCAATCAAATCGAGGACCGCACGTCCTCCTTGGAAGACGAAGTCACGGGCCTGCGTGGGCAGGTGGCTACTTTTGATAAAATGCTACAAGAGCAGATTGCTAAGACTGATGACCTTGAGAATAGGGCCCGCAGGTCTAATATTCGATGCCTAGGAATACCGGAAAGCGTAGAGGAACACCTGCTTAGGCCTTCTCTTATAAAATGGCTGCCAGAGGCTTTGGGCCTGCCGGAATTGGAGGGCTGTCTAGAAATCGAGCGGGCCCATCGGATGGGAGCCAAGGGTCAAGACCAGTCACGGCCGCGAGTGGTCATTATGAAAATACTCAATTTCCATCACAAGCAACTACTGATGCAAGCAGCTAGGAAATGTGGTACTGTGCAATTCCAGGGAGCAAACGTTCGGCTTGCACCGGACTACTCGGCGAGAGTGGCTGCAATGAGGAGAGCCTTTGCCCCTGTTTGCGGAAAGTTAATTGACAAGAACTTACGGTTTATCATGCAGTTTCCAGCTAAGCTTCGCGTTAATTATGAAGGCAAATGGCAATCGTATGAAACAGTGGCAGAGGCTACGAAGTTCTTGGACTCCCTGAATTCTAGCCCTTAAGTATTAATACCGCATGGAAGGCTATATAGTTAAAATGGAGGGGGAGGGGGAGCTCTGGAAGGTCCGAGCACTCATGATTGACTCCACTACCAGGCTTATGTGTCTGGACGGGTTACTAGTTGTTGGGGTTATGGGACCGGGGATGGGGGTGGGGGGGAGGGCACTGGTGTTATTGGGATTATGTATGCTTTTGAATTTTCATTTTCCTTTCTTACTGGTATTTCTCTGTGTGATGAACACCTTTGTTGGCTGGACACAGCTCTTTACTAGGGAGGGTGAGTTAGGCTGGGAGCTTGCTCTTCCGTTTTTTATTCATCCTGTGTTATGGCTCACACCATACCTTGGCCGTTATGGGTAGTAAATGCAGGATAATTTCATGGAATGTTAATGGGTTGGGTACCCCTATTAAAAGAAAGAAAGTTTTCCAACATTTAAAGCGTTTAAAGGTTGGTATCGCCTGCTTACAAGAAACACACTTAACTGCCCTTGAAAGTAAGAAACTTTGCAGGGACTGGGTTGCTGCTTGCTATTTCTCGGAAGCTAAGGGGAAGAAGGGAGGCGTCGCGGTACTTATCAATAAGAATATCCCCTTTACACTTATCCAGGAAATTAAGGATCCGGAGGGACGGTTTTTAATAGTTATAGGAACTCTAGCAGGGAACACGGTAACTATTGGCACTATATATGCTCCCAATACTCCGGACCCAGCCTTTGTTACTAAGGTAACTAATATCTTACTAACTAGCTCTCAGGGCGAACTCCTTTTGGTGGGAGACTTTAATAGTGTTTTTCAGGCTGGCGTGGATAAATCTTACATTCCAAAAAGCTTCAAGGACTCCGCGGACTCTGGGGTTCGCCAATTCTGTAAACGTCTGGGGCTGTTAGATGTTTGGCGCCTCTTAAATCCAGAAAATAAAGTTTATACACATATCTCTAGGGCGCACTATACCTTGTCAAGAATAGACTACATTTTACTGTCCAAACCCTTGTTGGACAAGGTGGACACAGCAGATATTGAATCTATTGTGATAGCTGATCATGCCCCAGTGTGGGTGGACCTCTGGCTAGCTGCTCCCAGGACAGGACAGAGGACGTGGCGCTTCCCTGGATCTTTACATGCAGATAAGGATTTTCAGTTGTATCTCCGGACAAAGTGGGATGAGTATGCTCAGAATAATGAGCAGCATGTAGTAGACCCCACTCTATACTGGGAAACGAGCAAGGTAGTGTTAAGAGGGGAGGTTATAGCCTATTCTATTGCGCAGAGGAAAAAATTAAACGCACTCATTTTGCAGCTTGATTCCCAGCTCCACACAGCCCAGAGAGTGTTAGCTAACTCTCCGTCCCAGGTGCATAAAGATGCCTATAACGCTTGCCTCACTGCCTTAAATTCCCACCTTCATCTTCGGGCGCAAAAGTCACTTAAAGCCTCTGAAAATTTTTTCTTTCAGTATGGGAATAAATCTAGTAAATTACTAGCACGGATGGTAGCCATAAAACGCCGTAAAACCTTTATTGGGGGCCTAAAAACCCACCTTGGCCATCATGTTACCTCTACTAAAGAGATCTGTACAGTTTTGCGTGATTTTTATGAAAGACTTTACAGTGAGGACAGAGCAGGGGGTTCGGCAGAAGAAGAGGCATTCTTTCAAGATATAAGATTGCCTCAGGTCCCAGAGGACAAGAGGGATTTTCTTTGCAGACCTATTACTGAAGGGGAGATACGGGGTGTTATTAAAACAGGTAAAAACCATAAGTCCCCAGGTCCGGATGGGTTTACCTTAGAATATTATAAAATTCTGAGTGCTTCGTTGGCGGGGCCTTTAGCAGCCTTTTTCAACCATGCTTGTGATATTAACCAATTTCCCCCTTCGTTTAACAAAGCATTTATTACTGTTTTGCCCAAACCAGGGAAGGATTCCACTTTAGCCTCCTCTTACCGCCCCATATCTTTGTTAAATTGCGACTTAAAATTATATGCAAGGATTTTGGCACAAAGAATGAATTCTGTCTTGCCCTCTATTATTTCACAGTACCAGGCAGGGTTTGTGGGGGGCCGAAATGCAGGGGCCCATGTTATTCGCCTACTCTCTGCCATAGAAACATCGCATTCCCTTGGTCTTGAATCCATGGCGGTAGGGTTTGACTCAGAAAAAGCCTTTGATAGAGTTTCCTGGGATTATATGTTTTCTGTCCTGCGGCGTTTTGGGTTTCCCAATAAGATTATACAGGCCATTTCTATTCTATATCATCAACCAATGTCTCATATTGTAGCTAATGACACTATATCGGAAGCCTTCGGTATTGCACGTGGGGTACGGCAGGGATGCCCGCTATCCCCGATTCTATATATTCTTACCCTTGATCCCCTGTTAAGGAAATTGGCTGAATCCTCTATTATTCAGGGTCTCCATTACAAGAATGGGAATTTCAAAGTAGCGGCCTTTGCTGACGATATGTTGGTTTTTCTTTGTAACCCTGCTGCCTCCTTACCACATGTCCTCCATTTACAGGCTGTGTTTGGGACATTTTCCGGGTTAAAAATCAACGTGGAAAAATCAGAGGCTTTGGATATACTGGGGACTTTGCACTCGACGTGGCCGGGTACCTTCCCCTTGAGGTGGGTGGGCACCTCTCTAAAGTATCTGGGTATCCACATCCCTGCCTTACCTAGTAAGCTTTATGGGTTAAATGTCACCCCTCTGAAGCAGAAATTGCTTACCCATCTCGCGGCGTGGAGGGACTTACCCTTGTCACTATCTGGAAAAATTTTGCTATTAAAGATGATGGAAATCTCAAAATGGTTGTATCTTTTTCATATGTTGCCGCTATGGCTTAGGAAACAGGATGTGCGAGATGTTAACAAAGGACTTCAGCAATATCTATGGAATGGTAAAAAGGCCCGCATTCCCTTAAAGACTCTAATGCAACCCAAAGGACAGGGAGGCCTCAATTGCCCGGATTTGGAGCGCTATAATCTAGCATGTTTATTACGTCATGTAAGGGACTGGGTCTGTGGCACGGCTTTTTATTCTCCAATGGACCACTACACAGCTTGGCTCTCTCCACACGCTCCTGGGGCTACTCTACACCTATCGGACTCCTCCCTTCCAAAATTAATAACTACCAGTGTGGTGGTACGGCCCCTGCGTCAAGTGTGGAGGCGGCTGTGTCGGCAATTTAAACTTACTCCGGGAGTGACCACTTGCTTACCCATTCGTGGCTGTCAAACATTCCAGCCCGGAATGTCGCAAATGATCTTCAAGTTGTGGTCAATTAAAGGTTTACAGTGTATGTACCAACTCCTGGAGTCGGAAGCAGATCGCTATCGGCTGTGCAGTTTTCAAGACCTCATGGACCGTTTTTCTGTCCCTCATTCTGATCTGTATGGATACTTACAACTTCGGCATTTTATGTTGGAGGAGCAAAAGGCAAATCCGACCTTTTTTCAGGGCCACAAGGTCCGTGATTTTTTGATTGGTGAGGACGGGAAAAGAATGTCTGCCTCACAATATTACTCGGCACTGGCGATACTGACTTTAGCACCAACCTTGGAGAGCGTTACTGCAAAATGGAATAAGGTTTTGCCACAGGCTGTCTCCTCGCGGGACCTTCAGGCATGCTTTACACATATCTCTCGAACTGTGGTGAATGTCACGCTACGGGACCAGACGTACAAGTTTCTACACCAAGCTTTCTACTCTCAATGTCATGCTTATTATATGGGACTTACGTCAGATATACACTGTACTCGATGTGCCGCCTCACACCCTGATTTCTATCATTGTTTTTGGTCATGCCCAACTTTACAGGTTTTCTGGGGGTATTTGCAGTCTTTAGTTCATTCAATGTGGCAACTTGATCTTCCTCTAGACCCTCGACTTTGGCTCCTTGGCATGAGGGAGCTGGCGGACACCGAACTTACTGGCCTCCAACAGGGCTTATTCCAAAAGATTATTCTTATTGCGCGGGCAGCGGTTTTGGCGCAATGGACTCAGCACACGCCTGTTTACATTCCAGTCTGGAAAACTAAATTTCACAACCTCATGCATATGGAACTCTTAACTGCCAAACACAGTTCTAGTGAGAAATACCAAAAAATCCAATTATTATGGAAGGACTATGTGAAACTTCTGCCAGTGGAGGAATCTGGAGTCATATCATGATGTGTATTATTACTTTTGTATTCTGTCCCCTGTTTTTGACTTCTACACGTTACACTAACTATACTAGTTAAGTATATGGCTCTTCGTAACCTCTGCTGATAATGTTCTGTTTCTTAGCTTATACACCAGTGCTCTGCCCGGGGGAAAAAGGGGGGGGGGGGAGGCGGGGAGGGTATCTCTGTAGTTTATTATTGTTAAAAAAAACCGGTTTACAGTTTGGTTTCTTTGTGCGATTACCTAACTGGGGTCCTGTGTTTCATAGCTGACTTCCAGATCAGACTCTTGGTTTTGTGTTTCATTGCACTATGGCTCTTCTTGATGTTGTTGTCGCACTCTTAGCACTTTGTGTGTTTTCAGATGCTCTTTTACCTACTGTACTCCAATAAAAATATTTACACAAAAACACAAAAAAAAGAAGGCGCGGATATCCAGAGTCTGTCATCTCGACGCTCCTGAAAGCTAGGAAGACTTCCACGTCCGTTACCTATGTCAGAGTATGAAAGGTTTTTGAGGAATGGTGTGAGTCAAAGAAGATTCTGCCAATGCAGGCCTCAGTAGCGCATGTGCTTTCCTTCCTACAGGCGGGTCTGGATTTGGGCCTGGCCTATAATTCTCTTCGTGTTCAGGTAGCGGCTTTGGGAGCTTTCCTACGGAGTAATGACAGGGAGCTCCTGGCCTTACATCCGGATATTCTACGTTTTCTAAAGGGGGTAAAACACTTGAAACCTCCTATTAGACCGCCTTGTCCTTCATGGAATCTCAATTTGGTTCTCCAGGCTCTATGTGCACTGCCTTTTGAGCCTCTGAGTTCGGCCACACTCAAGGATGTCACCCTTAAGACCATTTTCCTGGTGGCGATCCGATAGATCAAAGGTGCCTATAGTAGTGGTTGTCACCTGGGGACAGGAATTCCGAGATCAAAAAATAATCCAAACGGGAATAAGACCCATGAGGATGTGAAAAAAATGTGTAGTCCTGCTCTCCCGGGTGCAACGCCCTCCAAATGCCCAGTAAGTGCAATTCATAGCACAGAAAATTAGGGCCTTTGTGAGTATCACTAGGTTCTACAGGTTTAGGAGGGTTGCAGTCTTCCAGCTTGTTGACTACCATATTAAAATCCCCTCCCACCAGAAGTGCACAATCAGAAAGTTCACCAAGGATCCCCAGAAGACGAGTGAAAAACGCATGCTGATATACATTAGGTGCATATACATTACATAGGGCCACTTGTTGCTGATTACACATTTCCTGGACTATGACATATCGACCCTCGGGGTCTTGCCATACCCTTTCGGATTGAAAAGGCAGTTGTTTATGAACAAGGATAGTCACCCCTCATTTTCTGGATGAGTATGATGAGAAAAAACCCTGCCCCACCCACTCTCTTTGTAATTTGAGATGCTCTTTCGCTGACAAGTGAGTCTCTTGAAGGAACACCACCTGCGACCCCATGCGTTTGAAAGCCATTAATAATTTCTTCCATTTGATTGGTGAATGTATGCCATCTACATTAAGAGATGTGCATTTTACTGTAGCCATGGTCAACGTTACTTAAAAAACATTACCAATGAGATGCGACCAGGTAACCATGATGACAAAAAGCTATCCCGGGGCTCCCCAGCCTAAGCCCCCAGGATCATGAGGAAATAACCACCAAAAACATAGGCCATTAGCCATAAAAAACTGCCTTAGCACCAAAATGAAAGGTACGTCTCCCAGGGTTCCCACCCCTCCCCGCCCCAAGCCCAGCAGTCCACAGTTCGCAACCCAAGCACTCCATCCACACCAAACATACCACAACTCTAACAACTCACATACATACAGAACCCACAACCCACACACCAGCCCCAAGAGGCTCAGAGCCACTCCCCCCACCCCCACTCCTGGAAGCAATAGGGAAAAGGCCCCCCTCTAGGCCCCCTACGCCCCCCCCCCCAAAACAACAACAAAACTTTGACATTGTATCAAGTAACATTAACAGCAATTTAGAATCCTGATGGAGCTAAGAGGCCCCCAGTCAAGGGGGCCCCGACACGCCAGCTACACTCCAAGGCTTTGGGCATCACAGTGAGGTCAAACTAAATCATGTCGCAGCTACAAAGACTTGTGACATGTCTCGTCAATCCTCAATTTTTAGAAAAAGAGCCACATATCACGAATCGAGATCCTCAGTCAACCTCTCTCTGTTCTGCATCAAAGAAGGCGTCTCTGCAACAATCAGCTTTTATTCTTCCCCTGCGACTGGCAAGGTGGCTATAAACCTATCCGCAGAATCTCTGGAGGTGAAAAAAAGGACCTTGTTATGAAAGACTCGCAGCTTAGCTGGATAAAGTAGCCCAAATTTAATGCCTCACTTATGCAACTCTGTACACGCCGGGGACATGTTCTTTCACTGCGCCGCTGTCGCCGCTGAAAAATCATTGAAGAGAAGTATCTTATGGCCTTGACATTCCAGGGACGCCTGTTTAGAAGCTCGCATGATCTGCGTTTTATGCGCCCAGTTCAGTATTTTCGCTGGCACCAGTCTGGGCCTGTTCGCTCCTTCCCGTAAGATTCCAATTCGGTGAACCCGCTCACAAACCATCGGCGTCACAGAAAACTCCAGACCCAGTTGTCTCGGTAGCCAAGATTCCACAAATTCGGACAACCCACTGTCTAACTGACTCTGGGACCCCGATAATATGTATATTGTTCCTCCGACTTCTATCTTCCAAATCCTCAATTTTGTTCAACAAGTCTCGTTGGGTAGCTTGTAGCTCTTCCACATGGCACTCCGACTCGCCTAATCGGTCTCCGTGATCTGACAGGATATGCTCCGCTTCATCCAGTCGTTTCGTCTGACCTTCTAGCGCTGATTTGATATCGTCCATGGAGGCCTGTATTTTAGTGAGGCGAAGATCTAGGGCTGCAGTGACACTTTGAGAAATCTGAAGAAGAGCGTCGGCAGACAACGAGTCAAGAACCTTGGCACCTGCAGGGGCCTCCGCCATCTTAGCAACAGGGGTGTGGGACCTTCAGATGACACTCTTCCGTGCACTCTGCTGTCTCATCGCCCCCTCTCCACTACTGAGAGGACTCCCCTGGGCAACAGTACAGCCACCAGGTGAGAAATGCACACAAATGAGATATCTAAGAGAGAGAATTCCAAATTGTCATAGAGATGCAACAATGAAGTCTGGGAATGCAGTGTGAGAAGTCTGAGAAAAATATGTCCAAGTAGTCAATAACAAGCAACAGCGATTTCTGGTAGTGCAGCAGGGAATATCTGAGAAAAAGAGTTCCAAGCAGCCAGCGGACTACTGCAGCGCAGCTGGGAGTACAGGCAAGCACCACCTTTAGAGCAGTAGCCCTTCTAGGCCAGGCTTCAAACCAGGGCTGGACAAAAAACTTCCAAGGAGCATGAAATAAATTAGTCCAGCTGCACTCCACTTCAGAAAGAGGAAAAGGAGGGCCCAGAAGGCAATAATACCCAAACTGTGGCGCTATATAAAGGCAGTCTCAAGGATCCAGACCCCGCTCCCCAGCAGGCTCATTCACAGTACCTCGTGGGAAGAAAGCCATCGCAGCCCAGCAGCAGTCCCGATGAAATGCACCACACCAGGTCCTCCCCAGACACACGGGCAGGTCCTCCAACCCTCCGAATGATATTTTGGGTCTCCGTTGAGAAGAAAAAAAAAAAGCGCCACTGGACCACGTCGGCATGATTATAAAGCGAGCGGGCTGCACAGCGTGGCGGCCGCCATCTTGGCCGCTCCACTGCAGCTCTAATCCCCAAGTGAATCTACTGTCATCCGGCGCCCAAAAGCCTAAAAACGACAGCCTTGGGGTCCCATCGACTGCCATGGGTCCCCGAGACAAAGGCTGTGGAAATCGCCGGCGATCTGAGGGTGATCGGGGGGAAAGGACCCACGGAGACCGCGGAGCTCAGTTTTCCTCCGTCGGTCTCGGTGACGTCATCACCAGAAGTCCCAAGCAGACATTTCCATATCCAAGTTCCATGTTGTCACTGGAGAAGGGACAGTAGTTATCAAGTCTACTTATAAAAGTGGCATTGGGTGTTTTTTGTTTGTTTAAAGAACATAAGAACATGCCATACTGGGTCACACCAAGGGTCCATCAAGCCCAGCATCCTGTTTCCAACAGAGGCCAATCCAGACCATAAGAACCTGGCAAGTACCCAAAAACTAAGTCTATTCCATGTTACCTTTGCTAGTAACAGCAGTGGCTATTTTCTAAGTCAACTCAATTAATAGCAGGTAATGGACTTCTCCTCCAAGAACTTATCCAATCCTTTCTTAAACACAGCTATACTAACTGCACTAACCACATCCTCTGGCAACAAATTCCAGAGTTTAATTGTGCTTTGAGTGAAAAAGAACTTTCCCGATTAGTTTTAAATGTGCCACACGCTAACTTCATGCAGTGCCCCCTAGTCTTTCTATTATCCGAAAGAGTAAATAACCGATTCACATCTACCCGTTCTAGACCTCCCATGATTTTAAACACCTCTATCATATCCCCCCTCAGCTGTCTCTTCTCCAAGTTGAAAAGTCCTAACCTCTTTAGTCTTTCCTCATAGGGGAGCTGTTCCATTCCCCTTATCATTTTGGTTGCCCTTCTCTGTACCTTCTCCATCGCAATTATATCTTTTTTGAGATTCGGCGACCAGAATTGTACAAAGTATTCAAGGTGCGGTCTCAACTTGGAGCGATACAGAGGCATTATGACATTTTATTTATTTATTTATTTATTTATTTATTTAACATTTCTTTTATACCGATATCCGTTCGCACATCGTATCGGTTCACAGTGAACAAAAAACCATTGGGCAGTGCCCGTACATATAACAGATAACATAATATAATATGATGAACTAGGCAACATATAAATAATTTTTGGGAGGAGCCCTTACATATAACAGGCATCAATGGGTAGATGCTATGGAATATAACTTTCTGTTTTATTCACCATTCCCTTTCTGATAATTCCCAACATTGTTTGCTTTTTTGACTGCTGAAGCACACTGAACCGACGATTTTAATGTGTTATCCACCAAGACACCTAGATCTCTTTCTTGGGTTATAGCACCTAATATGGAACCTAACATTGTGTAACTATAGCTTGGGTTATTTTTCCCTATATGCATCACCTTGCACTTATCCACATTAAATTTCATCTGCCATTTAGATGCCCAATGTTCCAGCCTCACAAGGTCTTCCTGCAATTTATCACAATCTGCTTGTGATTTAGCTACTCTGAACAATTTTGTATCATCTGCAAATTTGATTATCTCACTCGTATTTCTTTCCAGATCATGTATAAATATATTGAAAAGTAATGGTCCCAATACAGATCCCTGAGGCACTCCACTGCCCTCTCCCTTCCACTGAGAAAATTGTCCATTTAATCCTACTCTCTGTTTCCTGTCTCTTAGCCAGTTTGTAATCCACGAAAGGACATCACCACCTATCCCATGACTGTTTACTTTTCCTAGAAGCCTCTTATGAGGAACTTTGTCAAACGCCTTCTGAAAATCCAAGTACACTACATCTACTGGTTCACCTTTATCCACATGTTTATTAACTCCTTCAAAAAAGTGGAGCAGATTTGCGAGGCAAGACTTGCCATGGGTAAAGCCATGCTGACTTTGTTCCATTAAACCATGTCTTTCTATATGTTCTGTGATTTTGATGTTTAGAACACTTTTCACTATTTTTCCTGGCACTGAAGTCAAGTGGTTTGTAGTTTCCCGAATCGCCCCTGGAGCCCTTTTTAAATATTGGGGTTATATTAGCTATCCTCCAGTCTTCAGGTTCAATGGATGATTTTAATGATAGGTTACAAATTTTTACTAATAGGTCTGAAATTTCATTTTTTAGTTCCATCAGAACTCTGGGGTGTATACCATCCAGTCCAGGTGATTTACTACTCTTCAGTTTGTCAATCAGGTCTACCACATCTTCTAGGTTCACCGTGATTTGGTTCAGTCCATTACCCATGAAAACCTTCTCCAGTATGGGTACCTACCCAACATTCTCTTCAGTAAACACCGAAGCAAAGAAATCATTTAATCTTTCCGCGATGGCCTTATCTTCTCTAAGTGCCCCTTTAACTCCTAGATCATCTAACGGTCCAACTGACTCCCTCACAGGCTTTCTGCTTCGGATATATTTACAAACGCTTTTACTGTGAGTTTTTGCCTCTACGGCCAACTTCTTTTCAAATTCTCTCTTAGCCTGTCTTATCAATGTCTTACATTTAACTTGCCAACATTTATGCATTATCCTTTTTTCTTCTGTTGGATCCTTCTTCAAATTTTTGAATGAAGATCTTTTGGCTAAAATAGCTTCTTTCACCTCCCCTTTTAACCATGCCGGTAATCGTTTTGCCTTCTTTACACCTTTCTTAATGTGTGGAAAACATCTGGACTGTGCTTCTAGGATGGTATTTTTTAACAATGACCAAGCCTCTTGCACACTTTTTACTTTTGTAGCTGCTCCTTTCAGTTTTTTTTCTAACAGTTTTTCTCATTTTATCAAAGTTTCCCTTTTGAAAGTTTAGCACGAGAGCTGTGGATTTGCTTATTGTCCCCCATCCAGTCATTAATTCAAATTTGATCATATTATGATCACTATTGCCAAGCGGCCGTACCACAGTTACCTCTCTCATCAAATCCTGTGCTCCAATGAGAATTAGGTCTAAAATTGCTCCCTCTCTCGTCGGTTCCTGAACCAATTGCTCCATAAAGCTATCATTTATTCCATCCTGGAACTTTATCTCTCTAGCGTGTCCTGATGATACATTTACCCAGTCAATATTGGGGTAATTGAAGTCTCTCATTATTACCGCACCACCAATTTGGTTAGCTTCCATAATTTCTCTTAGCATTTCACTGTCAGTTTCACCATCTTGACCAGGTGGACGGTAGTATACTCCTATCACTATAGTCTTTCCCCGACACACATTGGATTTCTACCCATAAAGATTCAATTGTGCATTTAGTCTCATGCAGGATGTTTATCCTGTTGGACTCTATGCCATCCCGGACATAAAGCGCCACACTGACTCCCAGGTGCTCCTCTCTGTCATTACAATATAATTTGTACCCCAGTATAGCACTGTCCCATTGGTTGTCCTCCTTCCACTAGGGATGTGAATCGTGTTCCATATCGTCTTAACGATAGAAATCGTGTGGCAGGGCAAGAAAATCGTGTTAGGCACGATTTTTTAGTTAAAAAATCGTTAAAAATAGTTTTTTCCGATTAGTGCGCACTAACTCGAGTTAGTGCGCACTAACTGAAAATGATACAATTTGACACTTTTCAGGTCAGTTAAGGTCAGTTTAGGAATGAATATGTATTCCTATTGGCTGCCCTCTTATTTATTCATGTTAACAAGGTTCCCACTGACAGTATATGGGGGATGGGAAATGGAAACAGTTGGTAGCTTGACAAAACAAGTAATGTGATCAGTCAATGTGACTAGAACTTGTGCCCTAACCCTGATACCAGGGGTATTGTGATCTTCCTGCACACAGTGCCCTATCCCTATTAATACCAGGAGTGTTGTGATCTTCCTGCACAGAGTACCCTAACCCTGGCACCAGGGGTGTTGTGATCTTCCTGCACACAGTGCCCTATCCCTATTAATACCAGGAGTGTTGTGATCTTCCTGCACACAGTGCCCTAACCCTGGCACCAGGGGTTTTGTGATCTTCCTGCACACAGTGCCCTATCCCTATTAATACCAGGAGTGTTGTGATCTTCCTGCACACAGTGCCCTAACCCTGACACCAGGGGTGTTGTGATCTTCCTGCACACAGTGCCCTATCCCTATTAATACCAGGAGTGTTGTGATCTTCCTGCACACAGTGCCCTAACCCTGGCACCAGGGGTGTTGTGATCTTCCTGCACACAGTGCCCTATCCCTATTAATACCAGGAGTGTTGTGATCTTCCTGCACACAGTGCCCTAACCCTGGCACCAGGGGTGTTGTGATCTTCCTGCACACAGTGCCCTATCCCTATTAATACCAGGAGTGTTGTGATCTTCCTGCACACAGTGCCCTAACCCTGGCACCAGGGGTGTTGTGATCTTCCTGCACACAGTGCCCTATCCCTATTAATACCAGGAGTGTTGTGATCTTCCTGCACACAGTGCCCTAACCCTGACACCAGGGGTGTTGTGATCTTCCTGCACACAGTGCCCTATCCCTATTAATACCAGGAGTGTTGTGATCTTCTTGCACACAGTGCCCTAACCCTGGCACCAGGGGTGTTGTGATCTTCCTGCACACAGTGCCCTATCCCTATTAATACCAGGAGTGTTGTGATCTTCCTGCACACAGTGCCCTATCCCTAATACCAGGGGTGTTGTGATCTTCCTGCACACAGTGCCCTATTCCTGATACCAGGGGTGTTGTGATCTTCCTGCACACAGTGCCCTATTCCTGATACCGGGGGTGTTGTGATCTTCTTGCACACATCCCGGTATCAGGGATAGGGCACTGCATGCAGGAAGATCACAACAGCCCTGGTATTAGGGATAGGGCACTGCGTGCAGGAAGATCACAACACTCCTGGTATTAATAGGGATAGGGCACTGTGTGCAGGAAGATCACAACACCCCTGGTATCAGGGATAGGGCACTGTGTGCAGGAAGATCACAATACCCCGGAGGAGTGAGGGTCAGGCAGCTCCCCCCTGTCTGTGAAGCCAGCCTCTCACTAGTAATGCAGGGAGGGAGCTGTCTCAGACTTCACCACCCCCCCCCCCCCCCCCCTCACCCACACACCATTCACTGGCTGGGACATGGGGGAAGTCAGGAGTGAGGGTCAGGCAGCTCCCCCCTGTCTGTGAAGCCAGCCTCTCACTAGTAATGCAGGGAGGGAGCTGTCTCAGACTGGTATCAGGGATAGGGCACTGAGTGCAGGAAGATCACAACACCCCTGGTATCAGGAATAGGGCACAGGTTCTAGTCATATTGACTGATCACATTACTTTTTTTGTCAAGTACCAACAGTTTCCATTTCCCATCCCCCCAACCATCACCTCAGTTGGAACCTTGGTAACATCAATAGATAAGAGGGCAGCCAGCCAATAGGAATACATATTCATTCCTAACTGACCTTTACTGACCTGGAAAGTGTCAATAATTTGTATCATTTTCTGTTAGTGTTCCTGAGTTTCCATTTCCCATCCCCCCAACCATCACCTCAGTGGGAACCTGGTTAACATCAATAGATAAGAGGGCAGCCAGCCAATAGGAACACATATTCATTCCTAACTGACCTTTACTGACCTGGAAAGTGTCAATTTGTATCATTTTCAGTTAGTGCGCACTAACTCGAGTTAGTGCGCACTAACTCCCGTTAGTGCGCACTAACACGATTTAACGATTTTTAACGATAAATCGTTAGAATTTCTATTGTATTGTGTTCTATAACGATTTAAGACGATATTAACATTATCGGACGATAATTTTAATCGTTAAAAAACGATTCACATCCCTACCTTCCACCATGTCTCTGAGATGCCAATTAAGTCTGTCATCATTCACTGCTAAACATTCTAATTCTCCCATCTTACTTCTTAGACTTCTGGCATTAGCATTCAAACATTTCAAAGTTTGTTTTTTGTTTGTATTTTCATTCTGCTTTTTAATTGATAGGGATGTTAGAATTTTTTAGCTCAGGTGAGTTTTTAGTTACAGGAAGTTGGACTACTTTTCTTATTATTGGAACTTCATTGTTGGGATGCCCTAATTCTAATGTATCATTAGTATCCTTTGAAGATACCTCTCTCCGAACCATGCGCTGCTGAGCGACTGTCGGCTTTCCCCTTTCTTCTAGTTTAAAAGCTGCTCTATCTCCTTTTTGAAGGTTAGCACCATCAGTCTGGTTCCACCCTGGTTAAGGTGGAGCCCATCCCTTCGGAAGAGACTCCCCCCTTCCCCAAAAGGTTCCCCAGTTCCTAACAAAACTGAATCCCTCTTCCTTGCACCATCGTCTCATCCACGCATTGAGACTCTGGAGCTCTGCCTGCCTCTGGTGACCTGCGCGTGGAACTGGGAACATTTCAGAGAATACTACCCTGGAGGTTCTGGATTTAAGCATTCTACCTAAGACCCTAAATTTGGCTTCCAGAACCTCCCTCCCACATTTTCCTATGTTGATAGTGCCCACATGTACCACGACAGCAGGCTCCTCCCCAGCAGTGTCTAAAATCCTATCTAGGTCTGCCACCTTCGCACCAGGTAGGCATGTTCTCACAGGACAAGCAGGATGGTAGTCCTCACATATGGGTGACATCATCAGGATGGAGCCCAATCACGGAAAACTTCTGTCAAAGTTTCCAGAACTTTGACTGGCCCCTACTGGGCATGCGCAGCATGGCACTAACCCTGCAGCCAGCAGGGGTCCCCCTTCAGTCTTTTTTTCCGCGCAGCAGTACCCTCACGGTTTAGGAGCTCTGAAGAGATTCCTGACAGGAATTTTCCTCACGGAGTTAAACTTAATTTGCCCCACAGGGGTCCCTCCTCTACCTTTTCTCAGGCCGCGGTACTCCGGTAAGTTTGACCGTCTTTCATCGATTATCGTCGAGTTTGGCCCTCACGGCCTACTGGCCGTCGACCGTACCGTGGCTCGATTTTTTTCTTTGGTCATGGCGTCGGGGTTTCGTCGGTGCCCGGACTGTACTCTTACCATGTCTATCACAGACCCTCATGGAGTCTGTGTAATGTGTTTAGGCCATGAGCATGATGTTTAATGTTAAATGTTAATTTATATGGTCACTTTTCAATGTTCCTTGTAATAAGCCCAGGCTGGACTGTCCCAACCAGGGCAACTTATTGTTTAATGTAAACCGGATTGATTTGTATTGTATACAGGAATTCCGGTATATAAAAATTAAAAATAAATAAATATAAATAAATGTCCTGACTTGCACCAAATGTGCCCTCATGACACCAAAAGGTCGCAAAGCCAGAATGGAGAAGATGGGACTCCTTTTCTGTGCTCACACCCCGACGCTGTCCATCGCATCGACATCATCAGAACCGGCACCATCGAAATCGCACCAGCATCGACCTCCGTCCGTTGACCGTCCGCCATCGACGTCTTCACGGCCATCGACTCCCGTTCCTCCCCCTCAAGATAGAGGGGATCGTAGGGAGAAACATCGGCATCGCAAGTCTTGGACCGTCAAGGGAGGGAAATCATTGATCTCGCCACCGTCTGAGCCACCATCGAAGAAGCCCCGTCCAGGAATGGCACCGACCATTCCTGCGACCGGGACATCGAGGCCACCCTCACCCGATCAGGGTTTGGGAGTCGCGATACCGCCTGTAAAGGTGGTCCCTCCGACTGTGCCTCTGCCTCCCTCTTCCATCACGGAGCCAGGGCTGCTTGCTCCAGGTCTCCGGGAAGAACTGGACCGGCTGGTCCAGGAGGCCATCGACAAGGCGATGCACAGGCTCCAGGTTCCTCCGGCACCGACACCGGCACCGAGTGGAACCGGTCAGCGACCCGATTGCAGCAGAGCTGGCACCGCTGCTATCCCAGATGGAGGCGCTCATGACCAATGGTGATTCCCGGGTCTCCGATGGCTCCGGTGAACTCCCCGTTGACAGCTTCATCGGGAGGGGAAACACCATTCCGTATTCCTCCTTCGGGATTATTGCCTCAGCCATCGATGCCAATTCGTCCCTCGCCACAGATTCATTTCATCGCGGGCGATACGCACATCGGCGCCATCGATGCCTTTGATACCGGCACCGATGCCTTCCAGGCCATCCACGGTGCCCCCGGCGATTCCTTCGATTTTCTCGGAGCTTCAGCCGGGGCCTTCGGGTATCCAACCCCTTTCTCGTCCTACAGGTCAGTCTGCTGATCCGTATGACACCTGGGGTGATGATACTTCCACAGACACCGATGACTTACCTTCACCTCCCTCTTCTACTGAGAGTAGAAAGCGTTCTCCTCCAGAGGACCTTTCTTTCATCAATTTTGTGAAGGAAATGTCTGAGTTGGTCCCTTTTTAGCTTCAGACAGAACAGGATGATAGGCACCAGATGATGGAGCTTCTCCAGTTCCTGGATGCCCCTAAAGTGATCACTTCTATTCCCATTCATCAAGTTCTTCTTGACCTCCTCAAAAAGAACTGGGAAAACCCTGGATCCATTGCCCCAGTCCATAGAAAAGCTGACACTACGTATTTAATACAGTCAGCCCTCGGCTTTCAAAAATCTCAGCTCGACCACCACTCAGTTGTGGTAGAATTGGCTCAAAAGAAAGCAAAAAGGACAAAGCCTCACTCATCTACCCCTCCTGTTAAGGAACAAAAGTTCCTAGACAATATTGGTCGACGAGTGTTCCAAGGGGCCATGCTCATCTCCAGAAGTGCTGCTTACCAGCTGTATATGACCCAATACAATAGGGTCATTTTCAAGCAGATACAGGACTTCTCTGAAACCCTGCCTGACCAATTCCAAGAACAGCTTCAAATCCTTGTCAACAAGGGGTTTGAGGCAGGAAAGCATGAGATAAGAACAGCTTATGATATTTGCGACACCTCTACTAGAGTGTCTGCAGCTGCCATTTCGGCAAGACGATGGGCCTGGCTCAAATCTTCTGACTTTCGGCCAGAAGTACAAGACAGGCTGTCTGACCTGCCATGTGTAGGAGACAATCTGTTCAGTGAACAGATCCAGCAAATAGTTGCTGAATTAAAGGACCATCATGAGACCCTTAAACAGCTCTCATAAATACCTTCCGACTTCCCCTCAAGACAGCCCTTTAGGAAGGACTCTAAGAAGTCATTCTTCCATCCAAGGAAGTACTATCCTCCACCAGCAAGGTCCCGAACTATGAGGCCTTCCCAAAAACCTCAGCCTCACCAGGCCCGGAAGCAAAAGCTGCAAGCAGCTCCCCAGCTGGGGTCTGCTTCAGGTTTTTGACTTTCATTTGGAGAGCAGCAGCCTGATTCCTCTGCCAAGCATACTAGTGGGAGGTCGATTGTGCCACTTTCACAGCATGTGGCAATCAATCACAACCGACCAATGGGTGCTAGCAATCATTGCTCAGGGTTACCACCTAAACTTTCTTGCTCTTCCTCCGGACTCACCACCTCTGCAAGCATGGAGAGTATCCAAATTCTGTCCTTCTGGAGCAGGAGGTTTCCCTTCTTCTCCAGTTAAGAGCAATAGAACCTATCCTCTCTCGCAGCAAGGCCTAGGGCTCTATTCCCAATACTTTTTGATCCCCAAAAAATCCGGGGAGTTCGTCCAATTCTGGACCTACGTGCTCTCAACAAGTACCTACAGCGAGAAAAGTTCAAGATGGTAACCTTGGGCTCGCTTCTACCTCTTCTGCAAAGAGGAGACCGCTCTGCTCTCTAGATCTTCAGCATGCATACACATACATTGCGATAGCTCCAGCTCATCGCAAGTACCTCAGGTTTTTAGTAGGCCCAAAGCACTATCAATACCGCGTGCTTCTGTTCGGCCTAGCATCGGCACCACGAGTCTTTACGAAATGTCTCGTGGTTGTCGCAGCTTTTCTCAGGAAAGAAGGTGTTCACGTCTACCCCTATATAGACGACTGGTTAATCAGGGCTCCAGCCCAGCAAGCCGCTCGGTCGTCCCTCGATTTGACCCTACACACTCTAATTTCTCTAGGATTTCTCGTCAATTACGAAAAATCCTATTTAGTCCCATCTCAAACCTTGTTGTTCATTGGGGCAGACTTGGACACCTTGCAGGCAAAAGCCTTTCTACCTCAACAATGAGCGCTAACCCTCGTGTCTCTCGCTCACCAGTTGCAGTCTCAGCATACAGCAACAGCTCGCCAATTCCTCGTCCTTTTAGGACACATGGCGTCCTCAGTCCATGTCACACCAATGGCCCGCCTGGCCATGAGGCTCATGCATTGGACTCTGAGGTCACAATGGAATCAAGCTGTTCAGCCTCTGTCGACCATTGTCCACATCACTGACTCACTCCGTCTGTCTCTCGCCTGGTGGAAAGATCACAACAATCTCCTCCAGGGACTGCCTTTTCAAGCGCAAGATCCTCAACTCATTCTCACCACCGACGCATTCAACCTCGGGTGGGGAGCCCACGTGGACAATCTACAGACACAAGGGTCTTGGTCTCCAGGGGAAGCCAAACATCAAATAAACTTCCTAGAACTTCGAGCAATGCGTTATGTTCTCAGGGCTTTTCAGGAACGCCTGTCAAATCACGTCATCCTGATTCAGACGGACAACCAGGTGGCCATGTGGTACATCAACAAGCAGGGAGGCACAGGCTCCTTCCTTCTGTGTCAGGAAGCTGCGCAGATTTGGGTGGAAGCGCTCTTCCACTCGATGTACTTCAGGGCCACCTACTTGCCGGGAGTGGACAATGTCTTGGCAGACAAACTGAGTCGCGTCTTCCAGCCAAACTAGTGGTCTCGCAACCCCTTGGTAGCGACCTCAATCTTTCGCCAATGGGGATACCCCCAGACAGACCTCTTTGCGTCCCCTCAGAACCACAAGGTGGACAATTACTGCTCCTTCATTCGGAGCGAGCGCTCTCAGCCCAGAGATGCATTCTCCCTCTCGTGGGCAACCAGTCTGCTCTATGCATTCCCTCCACTTCCTCTTCTTTCGAAGACTCTTGTGAAGCTACGTCAGGACAAGGGAACCATGATCCTGATAGCACCTCACTGGCCACGCCATGTGGTTTCCCATAATCCAGGATCTCTCCATCCGCAGGCACATTCCCTTGGGAACGGACCCGCATCTGATCACTCAAAACGACGGATGCCTACGCCATCCCAATCTTCAGGCCTTGTTCCTGACGGCATGGATGTTGAAAGGTTAATCCTTCAACCACTTAACCTTTCAGATTCGGTTTCTCATGTCCTGATTGCTTCACGGAAGCCTTCCACAAGAAAATCTTATTCCTATAAATGGAAAAGGTACACATCATGGTGCACTTCACAGTCCCTTGACCCCTTTTCCTGTCCAATCCCAAGGTTTTTGGACTATCTCTGGCATTTGTCAGAGTCAGGTCTAAAAACCTCTTCCATCAGAATGCATGTCAGTGCGGTAGCCACCTTCCATAAAGGTGTTGGGGATGTCCCTATATCAGTACAACCCCTCGTAACACGATTTTTAAAGGGCTTGCTCCATATCAAGCCACCTTTATGTCCTCCGGCCCCTTCTTGGGACCTTAACCTGGTTCTTGGTCGGCTCATGAAACCACCATTCGAGCCTCTTCACTCCTGTGACCTAAAATATCTCACATTGAAAGTGATTTTCCTTTAGCTATCACTTCAGCTCACAGGGTTAGTGAGTTACAGGCCCTAGTTACCTATCCGCCTTACACTAAACTCTTGCAGGACCGGGCGGAATTCCGCACTCACCCTAAGTTTTTACCCAAGGTAGTTTCGGAGTTTCACATTAATCAATCCATCATACTACCTACCTTTTTTCCCAGGCCCCATTCCAATCCAGGGGAACAGGCCCTGCATACCCTTGACAGTAAACGAGCTCAAGCTTTCTATCTAGACCGTACAGCTGCCCACAGGAAGAGCACTCAATTATTCGTCTCTTTCCATCCCAACAAATTAGGGCAACCTGTGGGTAAGCAGATTCTCTCCTTTCTCTGGGTTGGCGGACTGCATATCTTCTTGCTACCAGCAAGCAGGCATTCCTTTTCAAGACCGTGTTAAAGCACACTCTGTGAGGACCATGGCGACTTCAGTAGCACACCTATGATCGGTGCCGCTTCCTGACATTTGTAGGGCTGCCACCTGGAGCTCTCTCCATACCTTTGCAGCCCACTATTGTTTGGACAAAGCCAGAAGACAAGATTCCATCTTCGGCCAGTCTGTCCTGCGCAACCTATTTCCAACGTGACGTACCAACACCCTTCCGCCTGCCCGGTGGGGTTCAGGATGCCCTCTACCAAATTCCACCCCAGTTGTGCCTGTTGCATGCCGTTGGGTACCTTTGGTGCATGTTCGGACATCCTCAGCTCGGTACTCACCCATATGTGAGGACTACCATCCTGCTTGTCCTGTGAGAAAGCAAATGTTGCTTACCTGTAACAGGTGTTTTCACAGGACAGCAGGATGTTAGTCCTCACGAAACCCACCTGCCGCCCCGCGGTTTTGGGTTCGTAACGTTTTGTTATTTTATTTTTCGGCACTGCCTCTAGCTTTCAAATAAGACTGAAGGGGGACCCCTGCTGGCTGCAGGGTTAGTGCCATGCTGGGCATGCCCAGTAGGGGCCAGTCAAAGTTCTGGAAACTTTGACAGAGGTTTTCCATGATTGGGCTCCATCCTGATGTCACCCATATGTGAGGACTAACATCCTGCTGTCCTGTGAGAACACCTTTTACAGGTAAGCAACATTTGCTTTACCAGGCGATCCTCACACCTAGCAGTCACCCAGCTATCCACATTCCTAATAATCGAATCACCAAATATGACGGCAAGCCTAAACCTTCCCTCCTGGGCAGTAGGCCTTGGGGAGATATCCTCAGTACGAAAGGACAATGCATCACCTGGAGAGCAGGTCCTTGCTACAGGATCCTTTCCTGCTGCACCAGGTTGATGCTCTCCCATCATGAGACCTTCTTCCTCCAAGGCAGCACCAGGGCTGCCAGTCAAGTTGGGACTTGGCTACTATGTCCCTGAAGGTCTCATCTATATATCTCTCTGTCTGCCTCAGCTCCTCCAGGTCTGCCACTGTAGCCTCCAGAGATCGGACTCATTCTCTGAGAGCCAGGAGCTCTGTGCATCGCATGCACATGTACAACTTCTCACCGGTGGGTAAAAAATCATATATGTGGCACTCGATGCAAAAGACCGGGAAGCCCCCCCTCTTGCTCCTGGGCTGCTGCCTTCATCTCAATTTTATTCAGTTCCTAGTTAAGTTTTAGGTTGCTATGGGAGTAGAAATGTGTCTAATTAATGTCCTTTAAATGTATTAGTGAATTCACTATATGTCTGGTAGTGGCCTACAAGGGACTGATCAAACTCACAATAAAGTTTTTGTTCTTGGTTTGTTTTTTGGTTTTTTTTTTTTGTGAAGGTGGCACCTGCCTATAAATTAAAGGATAAGCTAGGGGTGGGAGGATTGGGAAATACAGTCTAACTTCAGTTAGTCAGCCAGAGTGACTCACTGCTCTCTTGATTAACAAATGTTGGTATCTAATCTAACCAAATCACACTACCTCAACATCTTTCCAAGGTGAGTAACTGAACTGAACTTTTCAACCTTTTTTCTTAGGTATACACTGCTCCTAGCTTATTTCTAGCTTCTGGCTACTTTTTTTTTTTTTAATACAAACACTCAATTCTGCTTACTAACTGCCTTACAGATTTTTAAAAAATAAACACACTAACTACTGCTTACTAGCTACCTTACTATTTAAAAATACAAACAGTCTAACTTGTTTATTCGCTGCCTTACTGACTATTAAAAGCACAAACACACTAATTAATATTCCCAAATAGTTAACTTTGCCCCAATACTTTTAAAAAAGAACAATGTCCCAAGCAAAAACTTACTGATTCCTTTCAGCCACCAGCAAGGTGGTCCTCTCCTCTCAGTGCTCCCAACATGTTATTGTAAATTGTTGGGAGTGGTGGAGTTTTGTGCTTATTTGGGCTTCTCCTCCTCCCCTCAACTTAACTACCTGCAGCAATGGCTCCAGCACATCATTTCCTTCTTTGACAGTATTGGCTATGGTACAGCACCCCTTTAGACATTTTATTTAGCAATTCTTATATTCCACTATCTCCACATTGTTTGGCAGGATTTGCTACCCCTAAAATCTTGGTACTCTAGGCGACCACCTAGTTTGCCTAATGGAGGCACTATTTATTTATTTATTTATTTTTTTAATTTTTATATACCGATGTTCCTGTAAAGAATACATATCGCACCGGTTTTCCTGTAAAGAATACATATCGCACTAGCCCTGTTCGCAATCCTACCACCAAACAGAGCAGTAGCAGCTGTTGCTATAGCATGATTTAGCATTATCAGCATTCACAGCCCTGAAAACATAGTAAATGACTGTAGAAAAAGACCATAGGGCAGACTGGACTGGCCATTTTCAGCTTGGTTTCTAGGATTGTAATTACTGTTCCTTGTAGGTTACCCTCATACTTAATTTATACTCCATATTTTTCTTGGAAGCACAATATAATTATTTCAATGCAGTTTTGGATTGAATCACTGCTCCATGCAGGTTACCCCAGTGTTTTGTTTTCGTCTTCTTGCCAATAAGGGATCCTCTGAGTTTCACACACTTTTAAAATTCTGCTAAGATACTTTTGAAATTTCAAAAAGGGCTCCCAGGGTGATCCAAATGATTACAAACCGGTGAGTCTGACTTTGGTGTTGCGAGCGATGTGAGCATGAGCCCCTCTTGCCATGGCACAATTGGTGCAACCTCATGGGCAAAGCCCTAAGTTCTGCGCCGATAGCAGGTGAACAGGTATTTGATTGAGCCAGGCTATGACAAGTCCAAGAGGCTGTGACTTTGGTCAAATCTGAAGAGCCAGACCAGGCTGTGGACCAAATAAGGCTGAAGGACCAGGCTGAAGCTGAGCACTGCAGACATGGAGCAAGACTGAGGCTGTAGCTGAAGGTGGACATGGAGCAAACTTAGTCTGGAGCAAGGTAATAATCAAGACTGATGACCTTTTGCTGAGTCAGCGCTGGAACATCAGAAGAGCCCTTTGATAGGGCAAGGTGCTGTGACGTCATCTAAGGGCACTGCAGCTTTTCTGCCATGGGACCTTTAAATGCAATAACTTTGAGTGCCCGCGCGTCTAAGGAAACTTGCGAAGTCAACACCCTTGGTGGTGTCCTGCTGTGTGCCCTTTTGGCAGCATCTCGTTGCAGCAAGGCCTGCTGAATGGGAGATAAGTGCAGCCACTTGCTTCCCTCCTCTAAGCCCCCTCCTCAAGCCTCTTCTCCCTTAGCTTCTGAGGAGACATCGAAGGTACATCTTACCATCTGGGAACTTGGGGGGTTTAACATGACATATCTAGATTCTTTGGTCTTTGGACTGAGCTGGAGAATCATCTGCTGTTTGATCCTGTTCTGCAGACAAAGATCCTTTGGAAGGACAAGATATCGCTTGTAGTTTACTAGGTCATTGTGTTGAATGAGGAGAGCCTCTGGTATTTGAGCAGTGGCCTCTACCCCTCACGACAACGGACATCAAAGGTTTGGCATGGTCAGCAAGATTACAAGGCGCTAAGGCTCTTAGTTGTGTTCCCCAAGATCCTTTGGAACAGGGTTTATACTGAAGCAGTAGATTCAAACTTCAGGCAAGGTGATCTGGCATGGAGTCCCCAATGTTGAGGCAGGACAATGCTCCCGACAGGATAGCCCCCAGTGGTTGATCTGTAAGGTGCTCCAATCATAGATGGTTGATGGACTACCCTGGCTTAGACTCCAAGTATAAGAGGGCTAGATGCCTTAGATAATACACAGAACTGAAGATTTTCTTGGGAGATCCTATCTGCAAAGTGATGGGCAATGTGGCTGTGGTCATGTGACCACATAAGAGAAAGAAATAACACGAGGGATAGTCAAGCTGATGGTAGGGCACCCACATTGGTTTAACAACGAGTCTTAAATAAAATTGCCCCCAGCTCCAGTATCTATTAAAACTTCAGTTGGAACTGAGTATTTCCTGAAGAAACAGGATGGTGAAGAATTGTCCTCCCAACTAGACTTGTTTCTTCACAGTTTCCTGGTCTTTCGGTGTACTGATTGACAGTGGCCCCTGGGCTGTGCCTTTGATTTTCAACACTGAAAGTCAGGTGTTACGTAATTGCATGGGATCTTTGAAGGCAGTAATCTTTGGTGGTTCTGGGGTGGGCTCTGAGCAACTCATGGGCTTGGGAGCTATGGGAGCAGCCCAATGGAGGTCTGCCTTTCTGCGCTTGCTCCTGAAATCTTGTCTATATTCTAATGGCCAAGGCAATAAGTGCTTCTAGGGTCAGGGAAAGGCCCAGAACAGCTAGTTCATCTTTTATTCTCCCGGATAACCCTCACCAGAAAATTGCAGTATGGCTATCTTTGCCTCAACTGAGTACAGAAGCCAAGGTACGAAATTCTACTGCCTAATCGCTGACAGAGCGAGTGCCTTGATGAATACAAAGAATTTCTGTGGCAGAGGATAGGACATGCCTGGGTTGGTAAAAAATCAGTCAAAATTGTTGTGTGAAGTTATCCCAGTTCCTGAGAAATAAGTCATATTCCCACAAGGGAGAGCACACGCAAGAGTGAGACCGTCCAACAGGGAGAGGATGTACGTAATCTTGACACAATCAGAAAAAAAATGAGTTGCTCTAACTCAAACTGAATCATAGAAATGACAGCAGAAGAAGACCAAACAGCCCATCCAGTCTGCCCAGCAAGTTTCACACTTGTTTTTTCCTCTCATACTCTTGGCTCTTAGTAACCTTTTGGTTCTATTTCCCTTCCACCCTCACCATTAATGTAGAGAGCAGTGTTGGAGCTGCATCTAAGTGAAATATCTAGCTTAATTAGTTAGGGGTAGTAACTGGGTCCAAGTTCTATGTAACCCCTGTTCTATGTAATGCTTTCTGCAATATTGTGTTCCACTGTAAACCGATATGATATGTAATTTTCACATAATTGTCGGTATAAAAAAGTTAAAATAAATAAATAAATAGTAACCCGCCGCAATTAAGCACGCTACACCCCATGCTTGTTTACCCAGACTATGTAATTCAGACCTTGTTGGTTGTTGTCTGTATATAGATCCACATTTCTTCATTCCCCCTGCCATTGAAGCAGAGAGTTATGCTGGATGTGCATTGAAAGTGAAGTATCAGTCTTTCTCCCCTACCGTTGAAGCAGAGAGCTATGCTGGATAAGCATGAAGTATCAGTCTTTCTCCCCTGCTGTTGAAGCAGAGAGCTATGCTGGATATGCGTGAAGTATCAGTCTTTCTCCCCTGCTGTTGAAGCAGAGAGCTATGCTGAATATGCATTGAAAGAATCTTGCAGACATTAAGGAACCCTCTGCACCCCTTAGGGTCACCACTCTACCTCACAGGTAGTGGGAGCTGTATTATGGATTCCACGGTCCAGATGGGTGCTGGTGCAGGTGTCACCAGAACTGGCACTGGGACTGAGGCAGGACGTTGGGCTTGTATCACATCTAAGCGCTGAGACAAAGTCTGGAGTAACCCATTTATTTATTTTATTTATTTGTTTTTCATATACCGATATTCAACTAGAGTCATCACATCTGTATACATATAACAAAAAGTTAGAAATGTTACATTGTAATAATCATAACAGTGAGAAGACTAAATGTAAAAGAAGAAAAAATAAAAAATGTGTGAATAGACGTAAGTAGGAGAGATAGTTAAAATGAGATTAGAAGAAGAATACAATTTATCATGTTGAATATGCTTTTGAAAAAGCCATGTTTTCAGTTCTTTTTAAAAGATTGTGAAGAAGGCTCAAGTCTCAAATCAATTGGTAAGGAATTCCATAGTATTTGGCCAGCAATTGAGAAGGCACCTTGCCTTGTTGAGATAAGACGGTATCTTTTAGGAGAGGGAATTTCGAGGAGGCCAGTGTTTGCATAAGGGGTAAAAATAGCGTGTCGAAAACGCGCGGCCAAACGTGGGCTGATTGCCTTTACATTTCTTACCCATGATGTTCAAATGCTTCAAATGAAACGGAGGACTTGCAAAAGAAAAAAAAGCACTGGATTAAGGTCTTTTTATAGTAGCAGTTTAGCTGGATGATGTCACTCGTTCACAGCAAGGACCTCCAAGCTTTGAGGGTGCTGATGTTAGGGGCTCTGTCCTCTCTCCAAGTAGTGGATTTTTAAAATATGGTTTGCTTATGTGTGTGCTCATTTACACATGCATGTGGTCTTTATTGCTTGTGCAGCTTTTAAAATCTACTGCACACTCTGCTTGCTGCTTAACATTTTAGGGACTTCTCCAGGAACTTGACCAAAGCTTTTTTACACCCAGCTACGCTAACTGCCTTAACAACATCCTTTGGCAATGAACTCCAGAGCTTAATTGTGTGTTGAGTGAAAAAGAATTTTCTCCGATTTTTTTTTTAATGTGCTACTTATTAAATTCATGAAGTGTTCCCTGGTCTTTATATTTTTTGAAGGAATAAATAACCAATTTATATTTATGCATTCTCTTCCACTCATGTTTTTTTGGTTTTTTTTTTACTTCTATCATGTCCCTCCTCAGCAATTTCTTCTCTAAGCTGAACAACTCTATCCTCCAGGCCCAGCACCAGTAGGTGTGCAAACTGCAATTGCATAGGGTGGCACACCCAGGTGTGGTGTGTGGCATCAGGCAAAGGGAGAGGACCTGTGTGGCCGCTGGTGGACCCGATCCACCAGTGGCAGAAAAAGTAAGAGGCTCACATTCTGTGGCTCAGAAGAGAAAATCTGTCTTCCAGCTCCTCCTCATGTGCCCTGCCCAGTGGTATTTAACACTTGTGCTGCTAGCACTTCCTGTATGCTCATCGCCTGAATTACGAGATGAATATACAGGAATTGCTAGCATCACGAATGTTGAATATCATGGGGCTTTCACAGAGAAGGAGCCATAGAACGGGCTTCTGTTCTACAGCAACAGTTGCTCTCCCTGACAATGGAAGCACAGGCTGACCGAGACCCTGCCTGCCAGAATTGCATATGAGTGTTGTGTGTGTCAGTTTGAATGGTAGCATGCTTGGAATTGATGTCTGTGTATTTGAATAGGATCCTGCTTGGAATGGGTGGGTGTAATTGTGGGTGTGAATGGGAATCTGCCTGGGATGGTTGATGTATGTGTGTGAATGGGAGCCTACCTAGGATGGGAGCTTGCCTAGGTAGGGGGGCAGCATCAGAATGAGAACCTTCTTGGGATGGGGGTGTGTGTGTGAATGGGAACCTGCATGAGGGTGTGGGTTGAATGAAAGCCTGCCTAGAGAGAGAGAGAGAGAGAGAGAGAGAGAGAGAGAGTGAGTATGGGTGAAAAATGGTGCTGTGGTTGGATCCCAAACTGTCAGCAGCCAAAATGAAGAGTAGGGCCTGGGACTGCTGGTGAATCCCAACCAAAGAAGAGCTGAAGATACTTGGGTATGTGGAAGAGGTAATGTGTATGTGTGAACAGACCTTTCTGGGTGTGTGATCATTTAGTCCTACTATTTCCTGTCTTTTAACCAGTTTTGCAGCCCACAATAGGTCATTGCCTCCTATCCCTGGCCCTATTCTTCCAGAATAAAATCTCATTGCCTCCTATCCCTGGCCCTATTCTTCCAGAATAAAATCTCCAAAACCTTGGCTAGACTACCCTCCAGTCCTAACATGCTGTCTCCGGATCCCCCCCCCCACCCCCCGAACCCATACGTAGGTTTGGAAACCTTTGATCCCACTTACACTATAGAGGTGGAAAACCTGATAAAAGGAATGAAACCCTCCACTCATCCTCTAGACCATATTCCATCCAAATTCCTGATTCTCATACCCGAATTTGTCTCAAAACATCTAGCAGACATTATCAACTGCTCCCTCTCACAGGGAATATTCCCAGACGCTCTCAAACTGGCCACCCTTAAACCTATACTAAAAAAACCAAACCTGGACCCGGATGACCCCAACAACTACCGCCCTATTTCAAATCTGCCGTTTGTAGCCAAGATCATGGAGAAAATCGTAAATAATCAACTCTCAAATTATCTGGAAGAACACAATATTCTTCACCCGTCTCAATACGGATTCCGGAAAGAACACAGTACTGAAACCCTCCTCATCTCTCTCCTAGATCAGATATACACCGGTATTGACAAAGGACAGTCATTCCTCCTAGTTCTTCTCGATATCTCGGCGGCTTTCGACACCGTAAATCATACTACCCTTCTAACCGACTATCAGACATAGGAATTGCAGGATCCGCCCTCAGATGGTTCGACTCATTCCTTAACAATAGAGGCTACAAAGTCAAAATCAATAACAAGGAATCCCCTCGCACCAACGCCCCATTTGGAGTCCCTCAGGGCTCCTCATTATCACCCACCCTATTCAATATTTACCTACTCCCTCTCTGTCATTTACTCTCAAACCTAAAACTGAAGTTCTACATTTATGCAGACGACGTCCAAATTTTAATCCCCATAGCTAATTCACTGGATTCAGCACTCAAACTATGGGACTCTCACTTACAAACAATCAACCACCACCTCTCAAGCTTCAATCTGGTGCTTAACACTACCAAGACAGAGCTCCTACTCATCACTCCAGAAGGCAGTCCCTTCCATTATCAGCAGCACGCTAACACACAAATTTCCCACGTCAGAGACCTTGGAGTCATAATAGATTGTCACCTGAGCCTAAAGCAATTCATAAACCACACTACAAAGGAATGGTTCTATAAGTTACACGTTCTCAAAAAACTCAAGCCGCTTCTTTTCCATCATGACTTCAGATCTGTCCTCCAAGCCATTCTGTTTTCCAAGATCGATTACTGCAACTCCATCCTGCAAGGTCTTCCTGCTACTACAATAAAACCCCTCCAGTTGCTCCAAAATGCGGCGGCAAGAATCCTGACAAATACTAATCGGAGAGAGCACATCACTCCCGTATTACAAGACCTTCACTGGCTCCCAGTAAACTATAGGATTCTCCATAAAACGCTTACAATTATTCATAAAAGCATTCACCATCAGACCCCTCTTGACTTGCTTCACCCTCTCAAATTTCACTCTGCAGCCAGACCCTTAAGGGAAGCCTACAAGGGATCCCTACATGTCCCTCCAATCAAAGTGGTGCACCACGCTAACATCAGAGACGGTGCATTCTCAATAACAGGTCCCTCCGTCTGGAACGCCATGCCCCCGGACCTCAGGCAGGAAACATGTCTACTAACATTTAAAAAGAAACTTAAGACATGGCTTTTTGGCCGAGCCTTCCCTATTCCTAGCCCTACAACTTAACTCAGAATTATTCTCATCGACTCTGTAAATGAACTAATTCTAAAGCATACAAATATGTCGCAACGAGGCTAGATCCTCCGCCCCCCCCCCCCCCCATCTTCATTTGTATATAGTAATTTATCTTTATTCTCCCCTCTTTATTTCTTTTCCCCAGTTCACGTGCCCTGTGTTACAATGTAACTTTATGCTTCCTCAACTTCCTCAAAGTTGTCTCTTGTTGTTTCTGTTAATTGCTTAGTTCGATGTAAACCGAGCTGATTTGATCTGTATCAAGAAATTCGGTATATAAAAGCCTTAAATAAAATAAATATCCCATGACTTTTTAATTTTCTGAGGAGTCTCTCATTGGGCACTTTGTCAAACACCTATAAAATACTACATCCACTAGCTCACCTTTATCCACATGTTTATTAATCTCTTCAAAAAATGTAGCAGATTGGTGAGAGAAGATATTATGTAAATCCATGTCGGGTGTGTCCCATTATACCATGTCTTTCTACTGTATATATTCTGTGATTTTGTTCTTTAGAATAATTTACATGATTTTTCCCAGCACTGAAATCAGACACCTCGATCACCCCTGGAACCTTTTTTAAAGATCAGGGTTACATTTGCCACCCTCCAATCTTCAGGCACAATGGATGATTCCAATAATAGGTTACAGATCTGCAATTTCATTTTTTTAGTACTTTCAGAGGTGTATACCATCTGATCCAGGCAATTTGCTACTCTGGTTTGTTAATCTGCCTTATTACATCTTATAGCTTCACCATGATTTGTTTTAGTTCTTCTAAATCATTACCACTGAGTACAGCTTCCAATACAGCTTCCCCTTCAGTAAACACCGAAGCAAAGAATTAATTGTCTTTTAATAATTGCCTTATCTTCCCTAAGTGTTCTTTTAACCCCCTTGATAATCTAACGGTCCAACTGACTCCCTCAAAAGCTTTGGATATATTAGAAAAATGTTTTATTATGAGATTTTGTCTCTAAGGCAGGGCTTCCCAAACCTGTCCTGGGGACCCCACATATCATGGAGACTCAGTATATGCAAATTTAACTCATGCATATTCATCGTGGATATTCTAAAAACCTGACTGGCTGTAGGGTCCCCAGGACAGGTTTGGGAAGCTCTAAGGCCAGCTTATTTTCAAATTCTCTTTTACCCTGCCTTATTATTGTCTTACATCTAACCTGCCAATGCTTATGCTTTTTTCGGTTTTCTGTAGATGGACTCTTTCTAATTTTTGAAAGAAGTCCATTTGGCTAAAATAACGTATGTATGTATTTATTTATTTATTTTCTACTTTCCACTTCATCTTTTAACCATGCTGGTAGTCATTTGGCCTTCCTTTCACTTTTTTAATGTTGGCATACATCTGGAATGTGCTTCCAAGATGGTATTTTTAAACTGACCAAACCTGACGTAAACTCTTACCCTTTGCAGCTGCAACTTTCAGCTTTTTTTGTAACTATTTTCTTCCTTTTATAAAAGTCTGTCTTTTGAAGTTTAATGCTAGAGCTGTAGCTTTACTTAATGACTGGAGGAAGGACATTAAGTCATAAGAACATAAGAAATTGCCATGCTGGGTCAGACCAAGGGTCTATCAAGCCCAGCATCCTGTTTCCAACAGAGGCCAAACCAGGCCACAAGAACCTGGCAATTAACCAAACACTAAGAAGATCCCATGCCACTGATGCAATTAATAGCAGTGGCTATTCCCTAAATAAATTTGATTAATAACCATTAATGGACTTCTCCTCCAAGAACTTATCCAAACCTTTTTTGAACCCAGCTACACTAACTGCACTAACCACATCCTCTGGCAACAAATTCCAGAGCTTTATTGGGTGTTGAGTGAAAAATAATTTTCTCCAATTAGTCTTAAATGTGCTACTTGCTAACTTCATGGAATGCCCCCTAGTCCTTCTATTATTCGAAAGTGTAAATAACTGCTTCACATCTACCCGTTCTAGACCTCTCATGATCTTAAAGACCTCTATCATTTCCCCCCCTCAGCTGTCTCTTCTATCTTTCTTGAGATGTGGCGACCAGAATTTGTACACAATATTCAAGGTGCGGTCTCACCATGGAGCGATACAGAGGCATTATGACATTTTCCGTTTTATTCACCATTCCCTTTCTAATAATTCCCAACATTCTGTTTGCTTTTTTGACTGCCGCAGCACACTGAACCAATGATTTCAATGTGTTATCCACTATGACGCCTAGATCTCTTTCTTGGGTAGTGGCACCTAATATGGAACCTAACGTTGTGTAACTATGGCATGGGTTATTTTTCCCTATATGCATCACCTTGCACTTGTCCACATTAAATTTCATCTGCCATTTAGATGCCCAATTTTCCAGCCCCACAAGGTCTTCCTGCAATTTATCACAATCTGCTTGTGTTTTAACTACTCTGAACAATTTTGTATCATCTGCAAATTTGATTACCTCACTCGTCATATTTCTTTCCAGATCATTTATAAATATATTGAAAAGTAAGGGTCCCAGTACAGATCCCTGAGGCACTCCACTGCCCACTCCCTTCCACTGAGAAAATTGTCCATTTAATCCTACTCTCTGTTTCACAGTATGGTGTCCAAGGCCTGCTGGATCTTATTGCCCAGTTCCTCTTTGAAATTTTCTGATGCCAACACCAACTGGGAGGCAAGAGGGTGGCCACATCTTCTTGGGAAACCAGAGATGTATCGATGGCTGATACCTGGACTCTTGTAGACTGGCACGGTTCCAGGCACCGCTTCGTAGTTAAATTCTCCTCTCCAAGGGTCCATCATCAGGGCAACACATACCTGATAAATGGAGGGTTCTGGCTTCTGAAGAGGGAGCTGATGTGTTGACTCCTCCCTCTAATACAGATCTTACTCTTTTTCTTCAAACTTCCAATGATAGAGAGATATTTCTTAAACAATATTTTAAGTTTAAGGATGCTTTGTTTTGTAGTCATAAGATATTGGTGTTCCCAGATATATCTAAGGAGACACAAATGAAAAGAACATTTTTACAATTGAAATCTGGGTTATTGGCTCTAGATGCTATATTCTTCTTGAAGTTTCCTATCAAGGTAATAAGTTTACTTTTGCTGATCCAACACTCCTGGAAACCTTTATAAACTGATAAAACATTCCTTCCTTGATTGATGGGATTATTGTGTATTTCGAGGTTTTGGTTTTTATTTGTTCAGTTCCCTGAATGTACCCGGATCAGTCCAGACTTATGGGTTTTGCCTCCCCTCCAGCAGATGGAGACAGAGAAGTTTTAACGGATTCCATGCTATACCCCTGTGGTGCCTCCTAGAGTCTGTCAGTATTTCTCTGTCTCCAGCAGATGGTGGCGGTACAAATCCCTTGAGTCTGGTTCCCTAGCTTGGTCTTACCTGTTATGTTTGGTTGTTAGTTTGGAAGTTTTGTTTTTAGGCTGTTATTGCTAAGGCATTGTCGCTTTAAAAAAATAAATAAAGAAGGATTTTGAAGACTACTGCGGTAACAAGCCTCCCAGGGGGTTGCCAGGTCCTGGTGGGATCATCCCCCCTGGTAGTAGAGGCATTCGAGCAGGGGGTTGGAGACCCGGAGACTGCCAGCTGAGGGTGATACCGAGGAGCCTGGTTCATTCACCCTCAGCGAGAAGGAGCACAAAGTTTAGTTAAAAAAAAAAACAGGTAACAGCTGATTTTTCTCATTGTCTTTTGTCTTTCATTGGATGTCTAAGTATGTCATTATATTTTTTAATTGATATGATTTTTTTATGTATGGTGTATATGTTTCAGTATGTATTTTTAAAAAATGTTTTATATGTATTTACATGTATTTATATGTTTATATATATATATACCGCTAGAATTTTGACCGGCAAAAAAAAAGAATGATCACATTACAGGAACGCTTGCCGATCTACACTGGCTCCCAATTGAACAAAGGATTCAATATAAGGCTTTATGCATAATTCATAAACTAATCCATGATGAAAAAGCTGACTGGCTTAACACTGCTCTGCGCGTACATGTCCCACAAAGAAACCTAAGATCTGCTAATAAGGCTCTACTAACTGTTCCCTCTGTCAAAACAGCACGCCTCATGCAAGTTAGGGAGAGAGCACTATCATTGGCTAGCCCCGTGCTATGGAACACCATGCCACTCGAAATAAGGCTGCAGAGAAACTTCAAAATATTCAAATCCAATCTGAAAACCTGGCTATTTAAACAAGCTTTTTATAAAGATAAAGAGAAGGAAAAAAAACAGTTGATTGATTAGGATGCACCAAACTAGAAATTGTTATTTATAACCTACAAATGCACATTAAGGTTAAATTCTTCCGTCTAATATGCTCCCTACAGACAAACTTAATGTACACACATAGTTTATTGAAGTAAATTGTTACCGCACTATGATGGCACATGACTAACTGTAATCTATACCACTTACTGTATGCATTATCGTGCCTTGCTGTAAACCATTGTGATTTATTTAAGTTTTTATATACCAACATTCAAGACAATAGTCCCATCATGCTGGTTCACATGAAACAGGAGTGCAAAATAAACTTAAACTTGAACAATAGTGCGGAAAAAGCAGTTACATGTAACAAGGAAAAATAGAACTTGGAGTAAGAAGGAAAAGGAAAACCAGATAATTACATATAATTACATTGTAAGAGGTAGCTAATAGTGATATTGATGGTGATGTGTGTTGATTGTTAGGAGTTAAATAATATTGGAGTTAGGAAAAGCCTGCAAGAACAACCAGTGATGGTTACCTAACTTAACGATGGTATACAAGAGCTTTTAAAGAAATAAATAAATAAAAATATGTTTTTTTGCTAGCCCCTGAAGCAGCTCAATATTGGATCAATTTCCGATCTGTTTCTTTGGACCTTCCCTGATGACATCACTGGGCCTCTGTATGAAAGGCAGGGCCCAGCCACTTGTTCCCTGCCTTGGCAACAGGTCTCCATGATTACTCGTGTGCTTGTTTCTCATTCCTGGTTCCTGTCTTCATTCCTGTCTCCTGGTCCTGGTTCCTGTTCCTGCTTGTCTCCTCATCTGCTCCTCGTCCTCATACCCTTGGATTGTTTCTCTGGTATTGATCCTTGCTTCGCCCGGACAACGCTTGAACTGATTCTCTGGTATTGACCCCTGCATCGTCTGGACTACGTTTGATCTGATCTTCTGGCTCTGACCTCAGCCCCGCTTCTGGTACTTCGCCTCCTGCCACCTGCCCTGACTCCAGCTTGCCTTGGACTCCTCTCTTGTATCCTACAGACCTGGCCTCTCAGGCTTTGGCCTATCTTTGCCTGGACGCCCCCTGTCTTCCATTTTCCTGTTGGCATCTGGGTATCTGGAACCCTGCCTCATCCGGACCATCCTTGGTCCTCCAATAACTCTGCTGGTTTCTGGCTTACCCTTGTCTACATCAACTGGGAGTAATCACACGGAGGCCCGCCTAAGTCCAGCCGGCCCCAGCACCCAAGGGATCAACCTAAGGAGAACGTGGGCTGGTATTGGCGAAGCTCCAGTTGGTCTCTGTCTCCTAGCCTGCTCTGCCTCCCGACGGTGGGGACCCATAGGGTTTGCCCTGCGGGTAGCGACAACCTCACCTCGGGTCAAGGGTCCACTTTGACATTGTACATGACACCTACGAACAGAACAGTGGTCTCTTGTGAAGATTTGATGGCCTTCGGAGTGAGGAAACTCACTCCAAGATGAGATTTGGGCAAGGTTCTCTCAACCTAGCTTGATGGACTCTCTACCTGGGTAACATCAAGCTAGGATTAAGTAAGAGTGTAGTGGGTTAGGGGCCACTTTGACATTCTACGTGATACCTACGAACAGAACAGTGGCCTTTTGTGAAGATTTGATGGCCTTCGGAGTGAGGAAACTCACTCCAAGATGAGATTTGGGCAAGGTTCTCTCAACCTAGCTTGATAGCTAGGTTGAGAGAACCTTGCCCAAATCTCATCTTGGAGTGAGTTTCCTCACTCCGAAGGCCATCAAATCTTCACAAAAGGCCACTGTTCTGTTCGTAGGTATCACGTAGAATGTCAAAGTGGCCCCTAACCCACTACACTCTTACCTAATCCCCACCTCAAGTTACTAGGTGGGCCTACTATAGGGATACAAATACCTACCTATGGGCCATGACATTATGGCCGGCCAGTCTCAGTCTCAGTCTCTCTCTCTCTCATGGTCCACCAGTGGTTGAATACAACAGGTCGGCACTTATCGCAGAATCTGAAAAGGGTATTGCAATTTGCGCTAACTTAGCTCTTCGCACAGGTAATTAGCACACATTGCGATAAATGCTATATTAGCATAAAACACGCCCCTTTTGCTATCGCATGCGGTACTTACCGCATTTTGATAAATCCAGGCCTAAAAATTGTTACTGCACAGCACCTCCTATTTAAAACTGCCATCGGATTAGAATGACAGTCTTTAAAACGCCAAGGTTCTAAAATAATTGGAAAATTATGACAGGGTTGAATCCACAAGGTATGTCCATTTTTTAGTAATTGCTCATTTTATTAGTTTTATTGGATGAGGTTTATATTTATTGATTCTTAATGACTTTCATATTATTTTTAATATTCATATTTTGTTGGTGTCTATTGGTTTGTTCCTTTTAATTAATTGCCTGACATTTTATATTTTACATAATTTTTAAGTTTATTGCAATACTGTACTTTCATTCATAATTCACACACAATGGTTTTATATTTCTATTAATATATTGTTTATTATGAGATGCCTGTGGATTTTTGATTGGCAGTAACCCATGCTTTATGCTCATTGTACTCCTATTTCTTCTATTTTTACAAATTTAATATTCTACAATCGGATGGTGCCTATTCTTTTGATTTCTAATAAGTGGTCTGTTTCATCTATAGCTTGCCTAGTATTAAATTAGTTTTATGATTTATGTTCTCATATAAATATGTTTAAGTTCATATACCCACTGTTATTGAAAAATAGACCGAGTCCTCGTTTTTTATAAAAAAAAAAAAATAAAAAAATCAGCTTATTTTATTATTTTTTTTTAAAAAAGGATCAGCCCCTATTTATATATTTTTCATACATTGTTCTTATTCACTGTGTTATTTTAAAAAGTCATCAACTTTTAGAGCTTTCACTTAAAATTGGCACGAAAAAAAAGGGTATAAGATCATGGGAGGATGTGCATCTCTTCATTTCCGGTGAAACGCTGACCGACTGTAAACTGAATAGTCGGCGCGCTGTTTTGTGACTGATCGCTTTTGAACTGAGGCAGCAGTCGATGTGAAATTTAAAGAGAGTTGTGGCGGTGAGTTCACACTAGTGACCTTATTTATTTCGTGCATTAGGATTATTTTATTTATTTATTTATTTAACACTTTTCTATACCGACCTTCATAGATAAAACCATATCGGATCGGTTTACATCGAACAGGGTAAAAAAAACTGTAGTGACAACTAACGTAAATCAACAAATGGTGTGGAAGAGGCAAAGTTACATTCAACAGGGAGAAAGAACTTGGAGGCTTAATCAGCTGGAAAGATAGTTAGAGCAGACAGCAATTATAAATATAATAAGAACATAAGAACATAAGAAAATGCCATACTGGGTCAGACCAAGGGTCCATCAAGCCCAGCATCCTGTTTCCAACAGTGGCCAATCCAGGCCATAAGAACCTGGCAAGTACCCAAAAACTAAGTCTATTCCATGTAACCATTGCTAATGGCAGTGGCTATTCTCTAAGTGAACTTAATAGCAGGTAATGGACTTCTCCTCCAAGAACTTATCCAATCCTTTTTTAAACACAGCTATACTAACTGCACGAACCACATTCTCTGGCAACAAATTCCAGAGTTTAATTGTGCGTTGAGTAAAAAAGAACTTTCTTCGATTAGTTTTAAATGTGCCCCATGCTAACTTCATGGAGTGTCCCCTAGTCTTTCTACTATCCGAAAGAGTAAATAACCGATTCACATCTACCCGTTCTAGACCTCTCATGATTTTAAACACCTCTATCATATCCCCCCTCAGTCGTCTCTTCTCCAAGCTGAAAAGTCCTAACCTCTTTAGTCTTTCCTCATAGGGGAGTTGTTCCATTCCCCTTATCATTTTGGTAGCCCTTCTCTGTACCTTCTCCATCGCAATTATATCTTTTTTGAGATGCGGTGACCAGAATTGTACACAGTATTCAAGGTGCGGTCTTCACCATGGAGCGATACAGAGGCATTATGACATTTTCCGTTTTATTCATCATTCCTTTTCTAATAATTCCCAACATTCTGTTTGCTTTTTTGACTGCCGCAGCACACTGAACCGACGATTTCAATGTGTTATCCACTATGACACCTAGATCTCTTTCTTGGGTTGTAGCACCTAATATGGAACCCAACATTGTGTAATTATAGCATGGGTTATTTTTCCCTATATGCATCACCTTGCACTTATCCACATTAAATTTCATCTGCCATTTGGATGCCCAATTTTCCAGTCTCACAAGGTCTTCCTGCAATTTATCACAATCTGCTTGTGATTTAACTACTCTGAACAATTTTGTGTCATCTGCAAATTTGATTATCTCACTCGTCGTATTTCTTTCCAGATCATTTATAAATATATTGAACAGTAAGGGTCCCAATACAGATCCCTGAGGCACTCCCCTGTCCACTCCCTTCCACTGAGAAAATTGCCCATTTAATCCTACTCTCTGTTTCCTGACTTTTAGCCAGTTTGCAATCCACGAAAGGACATCGCCACCTATCCCATGACTTTTTACTTTTCCTAGAAGCCTCTCATGAGGAACTTTGTCAAACGCCTTCTGAAAATCTACCGGTTCACCTTTATCCACATGTTTATTAACTCCTTCAAGAAACTGAAGCAGATTTGTGAGGCAAGACTTGCCCTGGGTAAAGCCATGCTGACTTTATTCCATTAAACCATGTCTTTCTATATGTTCTATATGTCGCGTGGAATGCTGGCTTAAAACTGCCCCAGCACCAATAGCCGAGGCATCCACCTCTACAACGAAGGTGCGGCTAGGATCTGGGTGGCGCAGACAAAGTCTGGAAAACAAGGCGTTCTTAAGATCAAGAACAAAAGGGAAAAAACAAACCCTTGGCTCAACACCCAACTAAGAGACACCATATCCTCCCTAAGGAAAAAAGAAAAAGAATGGCGAAAAAATAAATGCCCGCTGACATTGGAAATATATCGCACACAACTGGCAACATATAAAAACGAGATTATTACAGTAGAAAAATCAAAAACTCCACTAACAACTGTAAATCACTTTACAACATAGTAAACAACCTTATATCAGGCAACAACAACAATCCCACATCCCAAACCAAAAACCTAAGCCAAGAGCTTGCTCTGTTTTTCAAAAACAAAATCAGCAAAAGAACATAAGAAATTTCCATGCTGGGTCAGACCAAGGGTCCATCAAGCCCAGCATCCTGTTTCCAACAGAGGCCAAAACCAGGCCACAAGAACCTGGCAATTATCCAAACACTAAGAAGAACCCATGCTAATGATGCAATTAATAGCAGTGGCTATTCCCTAAGTATAATTGATTAATAGCCATTAATGGACTTCTCCTCCAAGAACTTATCCAAACCTTTTTTAAACCCAGCTACACTAACTGCACTGACCACATCCTCTGGCAACAAATTCCAGAGCTTTATTGTGCGTTGAGTGAAAAAGAATTTTCTCCGATTAGTCTTAAATGTGCTACTTGCTAACTTCATGGAAGGTCCCCTAGTCCTTCTATTATTCAAAAATGTAAATAACCGAGTCACATCTACTCATTCAAGACCTCTCATGATCTTAAAGACCTCTATCATATCCCCCCTCAGCCATCTCTTCTCCAAGCTGAACAGCCCTAACCTCTTCAGCCTTTCCTCATAGGGGAGCTGTACCATCCCCTTTATCATTTTGGTTGCCCTTCTCTGTACCTTCTCCATCGCAACTATATCTTTTATGAGATGCGGCGGCCAGAATTGTACACAGTATTCAAGGTGCAGTCTCACCATGGAGCTATACAGAGGCATTATGACATTTTCCGTTCTATTAACCATTCCCTTCCTAATAATTCCTAACATTCTATTTGCTTTTTTGACTGCTGCAGCACACTGAGCCGATGATTTTAAAGTATTATCCACTATGATGCCTACATCTTTTTCCTGGGTGGTAGCTCCTAATATGGAACCTAACATCATGTAACTACAGCAAGGGTTATTTTTCCCTATATGCAACACCTTGCACTTGTCCACATTAAATTTCATCTGCCATTTGGATGCCCAATCTTCCAGTCTTGCAAGGTCCTCCTGTAATGTATCACAGTCTGCTTGTGATTTAACTACTCTGAATAATTTTGTATCATCTGCAAATTTGATAACCTCACTCGTCGAATTCCTTTCCAGATCATTTATATATATATATATATATATATATTGAAAAGCACCGGTCCAAGTACAGATCCCTGAAGCACTCCACTGTTTACCCTTTTCCACTATGAAAATTGACCATTTAATCCTACTCTCTGTTTCCTGTCTTTTAACCAGTTTGTAATCCACGAAAGGACATCGCTTCCTATCCCATGACTTTTTACTTTTCGTAGAAGACTCTCATGAGGGACTTTGTCAAACACCTTCTGAAAATCCAAATACACTACATCTACCGGTTCACCTTTATCCACATGTTTATTAACCCCTTCAAAAAAATGAAGCAGATTTGTTAGGCAACACTTCCCTTGGGTAAATCCATGTTGACTATGTCCCATTAAATCATGTCTTTCTATATGCTCTACAATTTTGATCTTGAGAATAGTTTCCACTATTTTTCCCGGCACTGAAGTCAGGCTCACTGGTCTATAGTTACCCGGATCACCCCTGGAGCCTTTTTTAAATATTGGGGATACATTGGCCACCCTCCAGTCTTCAGGTACAATGGTTGATTTTAATGATAGGTTACAAATTTTAACTAATAGATCAGAAATTTCATTTTTGAGTTCCTTCAGAACCCTAGGATGCATACCATCCGGTCCAGGTGATTTGCTACTCTTTAGTTTGTCAATCTGGCCTACTACATCTTCCAGGTTCACAGTGATTTCGTTCAGTTCGTCTGACTCATCACCCCTGAAAACCATCTCCGGAACTGGTATCTCCCCAACATCCTTATTAGTAAACACGGAGGCAAAGAATTCATTTAGTCTTTCTGCATTGGCCTTATCTTCCCTAAGAGCCCCTTTAACCCTCTGTCATCTAATGGTCCAACCGACTCCCTCACAGGTTTCTTGCTTTGGATATATTTTAAAAAGTTTTTATTATGAGTTTTTGCCTCTATGGCCAACTTCATTTCAAATTCTCTCTTCGCCTGTCTTATCAATGTTTTACACTTACCTTGACAATGCTTATGTTTTATCCTATTTTCTTCAGATGGATCCTTCTTCCAATTTTTGAAGGATGTTTTTTTTTGGCTAAAATAGCCTCTTTCACCTCACCTTTTAACCATGACGGTAATCGTTTTGCCTTCCTTCCACCTTTCTTAATGCGTGGAATACATATGGACTGCGCCCCTAGGATTGTATTTTTAAACAATGTCCAAGCATGTTGAACACTTAACCTTTGCAGCTGCACCTTTCAGTTTTTTCTAACTATTTTCCTCATTTTATCAAAGTTTCCCTTTTTAAAATTTAGTGTTAGAGCTGCAGATTTACTTATTGTCCCCTTTCCAGTTATTAGCTTAAATTTGATCATGTTATGATCACTGTTGCCAAGTGGCCCCACCACCGTTACTTCTCTCACCAAATCTCTCTTGTTGGTTCCTGAACCAATTGCTCCATGAAGCAATCATTTATTACATCCAGGAACTTTATGTCTCTAGCAAGTCCTGATGTTACATTTACCCAGTCACTTTCAGAAAAAACAAAAACAAAAAAAAAATCAACAAAAACTTTATTGAGAATTCGATCACTAATACATTCAAAGGACGTTAGACACATTCCTACTCCCATAGCAACCTAAAATTTATCTAGGAACTGATCAAAATTGAGATGAAGGCAGCAGTCCAGCAGCAAGAGGGGGGCTTCCCAGTCTTTTGCATCGAATGTCAAATGTATGATTTTCTATCTACCTGTGAGAAGTTGTACATGTGCATGCGATGCAAAGAGCTCCTGGCTCTCAGAGAACGAGTCTGATCTCTGGAGGCTACAGTGGCAGACCTGGAGGAGCTGAGGCAGACAGAGAGGTATATAGATGAGACCTTCAGGGACAAAGTAGTCAAGTCCCAACTTCAGACTGGTAGCCCTGGTGCTGCCTTGGAGGAAGAAGGTCTCATGATGGGAGAGCATCAACTGGGTGCAGCAGGAAAGGATCCTGTAGCAAGGACCTGCTCTCCAGGTGATGCATTGTCCTTTCGCACTGAGGATATCTCCCCAAGGCCTGCTGCCCAGGAGGGAAGGGTTAGGTCGACCATCATAGTTGGTGATTCGATTATTAGGAATGTAGATAGCTGGGTGGCTGGTGGGCGTGAGGATCGCCTGGTAACATGCCTACCTGGTGCGAAGATGGTGGACCTCACGCATCACCTAGATAGGATTTTAGACAGTGCTGGGGAGGAGCTGGCTGTCGTGGTACATGTGGGCACCAACGACATAGGAAAATGTGGGAGGGAGGTTCTGGAAGCCAAATTTAGGCTCTTAGGTAGAAAACCTAAATCCAGAACCTCCAGGGTAGCATTCTCTGAAATGCTCCCTGTTCCACGCGCAGGTCACCAGAGGCAGGCAGAGCTCCGGAGTCTCAATGCGTGGATGAGACGATGGTGCAAGGAAGAGGGATTCAGTTTTGTTAGGAACTGGGGAACCTTTTGGGGAAGGGGGGAGTCTCTTCCGAAGGGATGGGCTCCACCTTAACCAGGGTGGAACCAGACTGCTGGCGCTAACCTTTAAAAAGGAAATAGAGCAGCTTTTAAACTAGAACAAAGGGGAAAGCCGACAGTCGCTCAGCAGTGCATGGTTTGGAGAGAGGTATCTTCAAAGGATACTAATGATGCATTAGAATTAGGGCTTCCCAACAATGAGGTTCCAATAATAAGAAAAGTAGTCCAAGTGCCTGTAATTAAAAACTCACCTGAGCTAAAATATTCTAACTTATCCCTATCAATTAAAAAGCAGAATGAAAATACAAACAAAAAACAAACTTTGAAATGTTTGTATGCTAATGCCAGAAGTCTAAGAAGTAAGATGGGTGAATTAGAATGTATAGCAGTGAATGACAATCTAATATATAAACAAACCCCCAGTGTATTTTAATTTTTTGCCAAATATCGAAAATAATTCTTTGCTCACAATCAAGTCTTAAATTTGCATATTATTTAAAAGGTAAACCGCAAAGTGTCGTAAGACCCTTGCACGTTACCCAATGATTCAACGACAAAATTTTTGGAAAGGTAGAGGAAGGGTTTCATATATAGGTTTCTCAGCCCAGCATAAGGTCTGTTAGGTTTTCAAGTATAATCATCAACCAAACCTCCTCCACCTATGGGTTTTTTTTTAGAAATTCTGTGCAAACCCTAGTGAAAACTGCAACACAATTTTTTTATCCCTTAAAACCAATTTTTCTTAAATATTATTTGTAAAATACTGAAACCTCTTTCAATATGATTTCAAAGTCCCGACTTATCTGACGATGTTGATCCACCCGACGTAGCTACGTTTCTGGTTCGCGCCGGAACCTTTCTTCAGGGGATATGTTCTTTTTAGAACAGTCAGGTATACCGCGTTAGCTGAAAATCATCTGTCAAGGCCAAAGTTTTCCAGACGCCATACAGCGCTCTTTCTGTCAAGGCAAAAGTATTCCAGACGCCATACAGCGCTCTTGCTCTCTGCAAACCTCTCACCAATGATCCAAGCTTTTTAAGCTGGGGGCACAGATGATGTGATGAACCAATCACAACCCACATCGCCGCGACGTCATCGCGTATTCATTCAAACTAAAGAGCCCCAATCAAGAGCCTCATTCATTCCCTGAGGGGCTTGCGTATTCAAAGTAAAGATCCAAAACGCTTCACGTTTATTCAACAAGCCTTCACGGTACCCTCCTCTCGACGTGATGGGTATGTGATCTATAACTGTCCATTTCAAGGTACTATACAAGTGTCCATGCTGTTCACAATGTGCAACAATTGGAGCAGATAAAGTGGATGTGTTTAATTTTGATTTATGTTTGTTCAGCCTCACTCTTATTTTGCGGGTGGTCCTGCCAATATATAAGCCTGGGCATGGGCAAATGATTGCATAAACCACGTGGTCTGAATTGCATGTTGTATTATATTTGTATTATATTTGCGGTGTATCAAATACCCTGTCACTGGTTCTTGCCACATTCCTACTCACATAGCAACCTAAAATTTATCTAGGAACTGATCAAAATTGAGATGAAGGCAGCAGTCCAGCAGCAAGAGGGGGGCTTCCCAGTCTTTTGCATCGAATGTCAAATGTATGATTTTCTATCTACCTGTGAGAAGTTGTACATGTGCATGCGATGCAAAGAGCTCCTGGCTCTCAGAGAACGAGTCTGATCTCTGGAGGCTACAGTGGCAGACCTGGAGGAGCTGAGGCAGACAGAGAGGTATATAGATGAGACCTTCAGGGACAAAGTAGTCAAGTCCCAACTTCAGACTGGTAGCCCTGGTGCTGCCTTGGAGACAAAGAAAAAAGGTTTCTAATAGTTGATCACCCGCGCATGCCGGTTATATATTCTTTGCCAAAAATCCACAAACATTTAACTAAGCCTCCCATATGCCCCATTGTGTCTATACCAACATCCCGCAGACGCAAGCATTTGAAATAATTAATCAATGTCTTTCGCACAGAGTGGACCATCAACGCATATCTACTAGCGTGATCTTACAATTATTGGAGACAGTTTTGTATCATAATTATTTCATGTTTAATACAGAAATCTTTTGGCAAATTCATGGAATCCCTATGGGATCACCTTTGGCTCCTACCACCGCCAATATTTATGTCATGCAATTTGAAGAGGATGTTGTGTATAAGGCAGAGTGGTGGCAATATATCACCTTATGGGTTCGTTACATCGACGACATTCTGTTGGTATGGAGTGGCACTCAACAGCAATTGCTTTGTTTTCATGATTGGATTAACAGTCAGGATCCTCACCTGAAATTCACCATACAATATTCAGGATCACAGATATCTTTTTTGGATGTTTCTATTAGTCTGGAAGAACACACATTCAGGACTACCATGTACCGTAAACCCACGGATAAAAACAATTTATTAAAATTCCATAGCCATCACCCTCACTCTTTCAAATGCGGGTTGCCTGCTAGTCAGTTTTTTCGCGCAAAGCGCATCTGCTCTACCACAAGTGATTTTGAACTTCAGGCAGCAATTTTGCGCGATCGATTCCTCGAACGGGGGTATCCGAGATCAGCAATCAGAAAAGCCTATAAAAGGGCGAAATACTCTGACAGACAAAGTTTACTACAGTATAAACCTTCAAAAGCTTGTCCACAACTCGTTTGTGTCTTAAAACAGTCAGTGGCTACTAATATAATTTCATCATCAATACGACGCCATTGGCATGTATTAGCACTCCATGAGATTTTTAAAGAGACACCGCTCATCGTCACTACGCGTGGCGCTAACATCAGAGATAAGCTGGTACATGCTCAATTTGCCACAAAAGTTCACGTTCCAGTTAGAGGACATTATAAGTGCGGACAATGTTCTCATTGCACAAACTGCATTGAAGGCTTAAGCTGGCAAGAACCAGTGACAGGGTATTTGATACACCGCAAATATAATACAACATGCAATTCAGACCACGTGGTTTATGCAATCATTTGCCCATGCCCAGGCTTATATATTTTGTTAAATACCCCAGAAGATTCGGGTGCTGTTTTTGAGGTTTAGCAGTGAATGATGACATAGACTTAATTGGCATCTCAGAGACATGGTGGAAAGAGGATAACCAATGGGACAGTGCTACCCATTCTAGACCTCTCATGATTTTAAACACCTCTATCATATCCCCCCTCAACCGTCTCTTCTCCAAGCTGAAAAGTCCTAACCTCTTTAGTCTTTCCTCATAGGGGAGCTGTTCCATTCCCTTTATCATTTTGGTAGCCCTTCTCTGCACCTTCTCCATCGCAATTATATCTTTTTTGAGATGTGGCGACCAGAATTGTACACAATATTCAAGATGCGGTCTCACCATGGAGCGATACAGAGGCATTATGACATTTTCCGTTTTATTCATCATTCCTTTTCTAATAATTCCCAACATTCTGTTTGCTTTTTTGACTGCCGCAGCACACTGAACCGATTATTTCAATGTGTTATCCACTATGATGCCTAGATCTCTTTCTTGGGTAGTAGCACCTAATATGGAACCTAACATTGTGTAACTATAGAATGGGTTATTTTTCCCTATGTGCATCACCCTATGTGCATCACCTTCACAAACTCGATATACACGGAGACCGTGTATATCGAGTTTGTGAACCCAACTCTAAGACATTTGAAGTGTATTATAAGAATACGACTGTATTTAGAGAAAATCTGCATACAGCCCCTGAGGCAGCCCCAAGCGGGAGAAACTCGGCCTGAGTCGGGCGTTTGTATCAATTTGTCTCCACTCAAATAAAGAACCAGTTTGGACTTTTCCTGGTGTCTAACCCATTTTTTGTTGCCCACACGGCTTTCTTAGACAACCTACCCTCTTGCTTCATCAGTCAACTTGCACTTGTCCACATTAAATTTCATCTGCCATTTAGATGCCCAATTTTCCAGCCTCACAAGGTCTTCCTGCAATTTATCACAATCTGCTTGTGATTTAACTACTCTGAACAATTTTGTATCATCTGCAAATTTGATTACCTCACTCGTTGTATTCCTTTCCAGATCATTTATAAATATATTGAAAAGTAAGGGTCCCAAGTACAGATCCCTGAGGCATTCCACTGCCCACTCCCTTTCACTGAGAAAATTGTCCATTTATCCTACTCTCTGTTTCCTGTCTTTTAGCCAGTTTGTAATCCACGAAAGGACATCGCCACCTATCCCATAACTTTTTACTTTTCCTAGAAGCCTCTCATGAGGAACTTTGTCAAATGTCTTCTGGTTAATAAACCCTCTGCAGAGACGAGGGTCCCCGTTAAATCGGGGTGGAGTGGGTAGGGCCAGCAAAGCCCTGGTAGGTGAGGCGGCGGGCGGTGGGCTGACTAGTGCAGACATCAGAGCTGTGGCACTCACGGGAGTATCCAGCCGAGCGTGGAGACGTTTGACAGAAGCGGCCAATGCCTCTAGGAACCGCTGCTGTTATTCTATCTTCAAGGCGAGGCCAGGAATGGCCGCCTGGAGGGCAGACGGATCCACCAAATCCATGGCAATCCGTTGCGCTGATGCTGGACCCTTGGCCCACCATCAGCGCATCAGGGGTTGACGCTACCCGCAGGGGAAGCCCTATGGGTCCTCACCGTCATGAGGCGGAGCAGGCTAGGAGACTGAGGCCAACTGGAGCTTCGCCAGTACCAGCCCACGTTCCCCTTAGGTTGAGCCCTTGGGTGCCGGGGCTGGCTGGACTTAGGCGGACCTCCATGTGATGACCCCCAGTTGATGTAGATAAGGGTACGCCAGAAACCAGCAGTTATTGGAGGACAGAGGACGGTCTGGACGAGGCAGGGTTCCAGATACCTGGACGCCAACAGGAAGAATGAAAGACAGGAGGCGTCCAGGCAAAGAAAGGCCGAAGCCTGAGAGGCCAGGTCTGTAAGATACAAGAGAGGAGTCCAAGGCAAGCTGGAGTCAGGGCAGGTGGCAGGAGGTGAAATACCAGAAGCGGGGCCGAGGTTAGAGCCAGGAGGTCAGATCAAGCGTAGTCCAGGCGAAGCAGGGATCAATACCAAAGAATCAGTCCAAGGGTATGAGGATGAGAAGCAGATGAGGAGACAAGCAGGGACAGGAACGAGCAACGAGCATACGAGTAATCATGGAGACCTGTTGCCAAGGCAGGGAATAAATGGCTGGGCCCTGCCTTTTATACAGAGGCCCAGTGATGTCATCATCCGGAGTCTTGGGTTACTTTCTCGCTATGGCCCCTTTAAGAGTGCGCGAGTTGAACGCACCCGAAGGAAGCAGGATTGCGGCGTCACTCCGAGGCCCACACGGGGAGACCCACTGGGCGCAGTGAGGAACTGTGCAGGAGTCAGAAGCGGCAGAATTTGCTGCAGGCACTCGGGGGTGGAACCGCCACAAGCAAGGAAGAACCAGAGCTGTCCGCTGGATTCCTGGGGTGAGTAGGCCCGGGTGAGGGCCTAACAGCCAGGACTTGTAACAGTATGTAAAAACAATTAGACAGCAAGAAAACTTTATCAGGAAAAAATTGGAGGACTTCAGCTGTGTATTTTTTTTAAACAGTTCATTTCCAGATAATAAACGAGTATATGGGAAGTTTAACAATCTCACATTCTTACCTCTTAATCTCTTTTCTAACCTTTCACATTTAAAACATAAAAAGAGAGATTGTCTTTAATTCCTGTTGATAGTGTTGAATGTAAATTAGTAGTTACCCCCTGTTTATCAATTTGGGTTTCCACCAGATTGAGCCTCTCAACTAAATCAGAAAGTTGTTTTTTTAGAGGCATCGATTGTGACTACAGAAGATAAATCTATATGGGTAACTACCCTCCATATATCTCTAAGGGAAATGTCTCCAGAGACATCTATATCATCAGTGCCAGTTCCTTGAACAAGCAAAGCTGGTAACACTGGGAGAGGAATCCCAGCTGAAGAACCACCATTAAGCTATGGTAAATTAAGATCTAACAGTCCCTCTGCTAAAGGATCTTGCATGGACACAATAGGGGTTTCAGGAGCTTTTACCTACTGAAATGATTGTGGATTATTGGGGGGGGGGGGGAGGGGGGAACAGACTAGCCCCGGGATTTAAGGAAAAGTCCAGTTCATTACTCAGATCAGTCTACAGTGATGAACTCTAAAGATTTACATGAAGATCCATAGGCCCTCTTGTTGGTGTAAATATCTGTGGGAGGAACAACGTTCCCTTTTCCTGCCCATTCTCATGCAGGGAAAAACCGGCATAAAGGTGCGCCCCTTTGGCATGCGGTTTAGACGCACCACAGAATGGTGCTTTATAAAGACCCTGGTGCTTTGGATGATGCCGGGTGGCCGCGATGGTCCTGGCGTGTCTCTCCTCTCACCAGGGTCTCAGACTGGGTGTCGGGAGGAAAGCAGCTCACAAGATAATTTTATGTAATGGTAGTATTTGTTTATATTTTAATACATAATGATTTATTTTTATTGTTTTTGTAGATTTATGTTCAGTCCCTAATGCAAGCATTAGCCAAAACATGGCCATGTCAGTCTTCATCTGATATGGATTTTGTATTCAAGTTTGTAATTTTATGCAATATCTTTGGTCCTTTTATGCAGGATATAATATTATACCATATTTGTTATTTTATTGTTTTGTTTTGGACCGCTCGATCTGTTCCAATGAAGGAAATCTGTAGCAAGGGATTTCCCCACCTGTGAGGACTCAACATTTTTCTTGTTTTTGGAAAAAAGAAAAACTAGTTAACTGTCACAGGTGTTTGAGGACAACAGGATGTAAGACCTCTCAGAACCTAGCCGGCCCTTTATTTAGCTTAATTAAAGAACTGAGAGGGTCCCCATATGACACCCACAGCACAAGAATTTGTTGCCAGAGGACATGGTTAGTGCAGTTAGTGTAGCTGGGTTCAAAAAAGGTTTGGATTAGTTCTTGGAGGAGAAGTCCATTAACGGCTATTAATCAAGTTGACTTAGGTAATAGCCACCGCTACTAATTGCATCAGTAGCATGGGATCTTCTTGGTGTTTGGGTAATTGCCAGGTTCTTATGGCCTGGTTTGGCCTCTGTTGGAGACAGGATGCTGGGTTTAATGGACCCTTGGTCTGACCCAGCATGGCAATTTCTTATGTTCTTAAGATGAGCCTGTATATGCTCAGTAGAGCTCTGATGACATCACCGCGCCAGTGATGACATCACCGCGCCAGTGAGGACCTGCATCCTATTTTATCATCCTTTTTAAATATTCTTGTCTTATTCCTTATATACATTTATGCACCAGAGAAAGAATTTTAAATTTAATGCAGCAAGCTACTGGTATCCAATATAAGGCCTATAAAACAGAAGAAACAGGATCCCTAATTTTTAGGCCTTTACCAGCTCATTCACATTATTCTGAAAACATTGTAACATATGTATCTCTTTTCCTAGTAAACCAGAATATAACCCATTACAATAATCAGTCTTTAACAATGTGCTACTATGAGTAAATTGTGTTAAATATGGGTGTGTTAAAAGATGCAGGTAGAAAAAAGTTTTTCACTGATGCAATTTGCTTGTCTATTTTTATGAGAAGTCAACAATCACTTCACGGATATATGCTTGATCAGACAAGGGCAGGCTTATCCCTTCTATCTCAATCCATGGAGGCTGAAAACAAAAAGATGACTTCCTAATCAGCATAACACAAGACACTTATGTTCTAATGACATATTTTTGAGCTGACATATGTGGGCATGCCAATAGTGGAGGCTGAGGTAAGGTTGATGGCATTTCTTGTAGCGGCTGCTGTGGAGCCTGATATGTGACTATCAAGTTTCCTGCAAAGGTGGATGGAGACTTATCCAAATGGATTTCAATTTTGTTTTTTGGAAACATACATGCTTTGTTACCCCCGCGATAAAACACTTTTGGCCTTGAAAGGTGTGGATCATCTATGTTAAGTGGAACATAATTTTCCCTGATGCACTGGCATGACAAAATGTGAAAAATAATCTAGGAAATGTAGACTTTCTATAACTAGGTGTATAAACAAGGTTTTATCTTGAATACTTACACCAGGGTTTGCCACCATCTATCTTCACCCTTCAGTGCTACATTAAATTCTATATTTGATTCACAAGCTAAACAAGCACTTACAATCCAAATGTGAGCAGAAAGTTAAATGACTTATTCCTGATTATATAGCGAGGAGTAAGTAGCGCTGGAGTATGTGCCTTTCTCTTCATGGTAAACTGCCAGTCTCTGGGCTTAAAAGCTGACCAAACTGTATGATACATTGCTATTTATCTGCATTTTTTTTCTTATACCAGTAAGTAATATTTAGCTTGCAGGGTTCCCTCTAGTTTGAGCTGTGTGCACAAAAGTTCTTGTGTGCAATGTTTTAGAAGCAGTGTACAAATTTGTGCAGTGTTCTATTTTCCTTTTCTTATATCTGCTATGTTGTCCTGCATGTGCTTGTTTCACTATTTGTATGCCTGCACACAGTTTACAGGGAACATTGTGCAATGTTCCATTTCTTTCTGCATACTTTGGATTTAATCTCATGTTTTTCTAGGAAGAACTGTTGCTAACTTAACTGCTATTCACTTAAAAATTTCCAGCTCCGCACTGTGTTAATTTGGACTTTTAGGGGTACATTTTTCAAATGGTTAGTGGGGATATGCATATAATTTAACTTTAAATTTCCAAACATATACTGCATTTTTTCAAAATATATGGATAAGGCGTATCAGGAGATACATCCCGGTCTGGCCACCAGATGTCACTGTCCCTGTATTAGAAAACACTTTGTAAGAGAGCCATCCATACCCCGCAGTCCCTCCCACCTGGAGAATCTGGATTGGATGCTTGAAGATTAATTAGCCCAGCCATTTTAAGACATTGTGAGGTTCAGTTTGAGGAAGCAGTCAAGGAGCGAAGATGTATTATTTTCACATTCCGGTGGGACTCCCTCCAGCTTCACCCAAAGGAGTTTATTTTAGAAGTGATACCTCCCAGTGCACTCCCTGCCTGAGGGTCTTCTTATACATTATCTTTTAGGAGCAAAAGGGCTCTCACCAGGGGACCAAAGACCTGTGAGCCTATTCTAAACCTAGGTAGGCAAGCACCATTGATGGATCCTGCTGCGAGAGACAGTGAAGGCAGAACAGACATCCAGTTTTACCATTAGAAGTATGTTTTGAACATAAACGGTGTGGGGAGGCTTTTGGATCCTCCCTCCACACTAAGGGGTAGATTTTCAAAAAGCGCGAATAGGCCTACTTTTGCTTGCGCATCAGACTCAAGCAAAAGTACGCCTGATTTTAGTAGATACGCGCGGAGCCGCGCGTATCCACTAAAATCCCTGGATCGGCGCGCGCAAGGCTATTGATTTTGTATAGCCGGCGCGCGCCGAGCCGCGCTGCCTACCCCGTTCCCTCCAAGGCCGCTCCGAAATCGGAGCGGCCTCGGAGGGAACTTTCCTTTGCCCTCCCCTCACCTTCCCCTCCCTTCCCCTACCTAACCCACCCGCCCGGCCCTGTCTAAACCCCCCCCTTACCTTTGTCGGGGGATTTACGCCTCCCGGAGGGAGACGTAAATCCCCGCGCGCCAGCGGGCCTCCTGCGCGCCGGGCCGCAACCTGGGGGCGGGTACGGAGGGCGCGGCCACGCCCCCGGACCGCCCCGGGCCGTAGCCACGCCCCCGTACCCGCCCCCACAACGCTGCCGACACGCCCCTGAAACGCCGCGACGACCGGGCCCGCCCCCCCGACACGCCCCCCTCCGAAAACCCCGGGACTTACGCGAGTCCCGGGGCTCTGCGCGCGCCGGTAGGCCTATGTAAAATAGGCTTCCCGGCGCGCAGGGCCCTGCTCGCGTAAATCCGCCCGGTTTTGGGCGGATTTACGCGAGCAGGGCTCTGAAAATCCGCCCCTAAGATTTCAGTGCAGGAGTAACAGCCTGATCCCACTGACTTTTCCATAGAGAAGTCCCCCAGAAAGACCAGAGAATAAAAGATGAAAGAACAATCAAAGTAAAGGAAGGGAAGGGAGAACAAGCTAGGAGATCCTATTCGGATTTCCACCCAAAGGTCCAGGACAGGTTCTGTGTCACAGGAGCAGATGTCTAAAAGTAGGATTTTTTTTGGTAAAATTGGGGACACCGCCAATAGGATTCCCGCACAGCCACTGGGGGAGTTATGCACAATTGAAATCATCATGAAATCACCATGGACTTTACCCAGAGGTCTATCTACTGAGGAAAACAGTAATGTACCATCAGTAAGATGTAAACTCAGACTTCTGGATAATGGACTTTCATTTATTATTACCAATCAGTAAACTTTATTTAACACCCAGACGTGGACCTGTCTGTGTTATTACAGCCTCTCACCTCATGGGAAGCACCAAATACCTGTACACATACTGGCAAACTTTTCTCAGCATCTTGGCCATAAGCAAGAGCTTCCCCGCAGAAAAAGAGTCAGCATGGAATAGAATGGTTAGTCAGAGCAGCCCTAGAAGAAATAAATTAGTTGTATGCCCTTAGGAGGAATAATTCTCTAAAAAAAAAAAAGAGAGGGGGGATGGGTGGGGGGCTTCACATGAATAGTATTGCTGAATCCAACAAGTGAATTTTCAGTTGTCTGAAAGGAGAAATTATTACTTACCTGATAATTTCCTTTCCTCTTATGAAGGCAGGCCAATCCCCACAAGTGGGCTATGCACCTCTCCCAGAAGATGGAGACTGAGTAAAACCTGACGTCATGGACATATAGCCTGGTAGTATTCTCTGAAAAATCCAAACTGTGGACAAACTGATTATATTTGAAAATGACTATTAACACTCAACCACTCATGCTCCAACCAACATAAATTAACCTTCAGTAAACTGAGGGACTGGTTAAGACTGTTACCAGACCTCCAATGAGTAGCAGGAATAACAGTCTGCAATGTCATAGAAACATAGAAACGACGGCAGAAGAAGACCAATTGGCCCATCCAGTCTGCCCAGCAAGCTTCCCTCATTTCTTCTCCCATACTTATCTGTTTCTCTTAGCTCTTGGTTCTAATTCCCTTCCACCCCCGCCATTAATGTAGAGAGCGGTGATGGAGCTGCATCCAAGTGAAATATCTAGCTTGATTAGTTAGAGGTAGTAGGGGTAGTAACCGCCGCAATAAGCAAGCTACACCCATGCTTATTTGTTTTTACCCAGATTATGTTATACAGCCCTTATTGGTTGTTTATCTTCTCCCCTGCCGTTGAAGCAGGGAGCTATGCTGGATGTGCGTGAGGTATCAGTTTTTTCTTCTCCCCTGCCGTTGAAGCAGAGAGCTATGCTGGATATGCATCGAAAGTGAAGTATCAGGCACATTTGGTTTGGGGTAGTAACCGCCGTAACAAGCCAGCTACTCCCCGCTTTGTGAGTGTGAATCCTTTTTTCTTCTCCCCTGCCGTTGAAGTTATGCTGGATATGCGTGAAGTATCAGTTTTTCTTTTCCCCTGCCGTTGAAGCAGAGAGCTATGCTGGAAATTCGTGATGTATCAGTCTTTCTCCCATGCCGTTGAAGCAGAGAGCCATGCTGGATATGCGTCGAGAGTGAAGTATCAGGTACATTTGGTTTGGGGTAGTAACCGCCGTAACAAGCCAGCTACTCCCCGCTTTGTGAGTGCGAACCCTTTTTTCTTCTCCCCTGCCGTTTAAGCAGAGAGCTCTGCAGGATGTGTGAAGTAACAGTTTTTCTTTTCCCCTGCTGTTGAAGCAGAGAACTATGCTGGATATGCATTGAAAGTGAAGTATAAGAATGGAGTGATCAAGCTAGTTGAAAGGCATCAGGAATAGAGGAAGGTGGAGGTAGTAATTTGGATATTTGGTTTGGGGTAGTAACCGCCGTAACAAGCCAGCTACTCCCGTCTTTGTGAGTGCAAATCCTTTTTTCCACATTTCCTCTTGCTGTTGAAGCTTAGAGTGATGTTGGAGTCACAGTAACCATGTGTATGTTTATTGAATAAGGGTATTGTCTCCAGGCAGTAGCCATCATTCTGGCGAGTCACCCACTCTTCATTGGCAGCCTCTTGACTTTATGGATCCACAGTGTTTATCCCACGCCCCTTTGAAGTCCTTCACAGTTCTGGTCTTCACCACTTCCTCCGGAAGGGCATTCCAGGCATCCACCACCCTCTCCGTGAAGAAATACTTCCTGACATTGGTTCTGAATCTTCCTCCCTGGAGCTTCAAATCGTGACCCCTGGTTCTGCTGATTTTTTTCTTATGGTAAAGGTTTGTTGTTGCCTTTGGATCATTAAAACCTTTCAAGTATCTGAAAGTCTGTATCATATCACCTCTGCTCCTCCTTTCCTCCAGGGTGTACATATTTAGATTCTTCAATCTCTCCTCGTACGTCATGCGATGAAGATCCTCCACCTTCCTGGTCGCCCTTCTCTGTACCGCTTCCATCTTGTCTTTGTCTTTTTGTAGATACGGTCTCCAGAACTGAACACAGTACTCCAGGTGAGGCCTCACCAAGGACCTGTACAAGGGAATAATCACTTCCCTTTTCTTACTCGATATTCCTCTCTCTATGCAGCCCAGCATTCTTCTGGCTTTTGCTATCGCCTTGTCGCATTGTTTCGCAGACTTCATATCATTAGACACTATCACCCCAAGGTCCCTCTCCTGCTCCGTGCACGTCAGCCTTTCCCCCCCCATCGAATACAGTTCATTCGGATTTCCGCTCCCCATATGCATGACTTTGCACTTCTTGGCATTGAATCTCAGCTGCCATATCTTCGACCACTCTTCCAGTTTCCTTAGATCCCGTCTCATTCTCTCCACTCCTTCCGGCGTGTCCACTCTGTTGCAGATCTTAGTGTCATCCGCAAAAAGACAAACCTTACCTTCTATCCCGTCCGCAATGTCGCTCACAAAGATATTGAACAGGACCGGTCCCAACACCGATCCTTGCGGTACACCACTTAAAACCGCTCTCTCTTCAGAGAAGGTTCCGTTTACCATCACACATTGTCTTCTGTCCGTCAACCAATTTGCAATCCAGGTCACCACCTTGTCACTCACTCCCAAGCTTCTCGTTTTATTCACCAGTCTCCTGTGCGGAACCGTATCAAAAGCTTTGCTGAAATCCAAGTATATGACATCGAGCGCTCTTCCTTGGTCCAATTCCTTGGTTACCCAGTCAAAAAAGTCAATCAGATTTGTCTGACAGGATCTTCCCCTGGTGAATCCATGTTGCCTCTGGTCCATCAATTCTCCGGACTGTAGATAGTTCACTATTCTCTCTTTCAGCAGAGACTCCATTACTTTTCCCACCACCGAAGTGAGGCTAACCGGCCTGTAGTTGCCAGCCTCCTCCCTGTTCCCACTCTTGTGAAGCGGGACCACCACCGCTCTTCTCCAGTCTCTCGGCACCACTCCCGTTTCTAGGGATCTATTGAACAGGTCACACAGCGGACCCGCCAGAACATCTCTGAGCTCCCTCAATATCCTTGGATGAATCCCATCAGGCCCCATGGCTTTGTCCACTTTCAGGTTCTTTAGCTCTTCCCACACATTTTCTACTGTAAAAGGATTTTCATCTATTCCACTTCCCTCCAGTTTCTTGTTGTGTAGAGATGGTCCTTCTCCAGGGTCTTCTTTAGTGAACACAGAGCTGAAGTATTCGTTTAATATTTCTGCCATTTCTTCGTCTGTCTCCACACATTGATCATTACCACCTTTCAATTTCACTATACCACTTTGGACCTTTCTCTTTTCGCTGATGTATCTGAAAAATGTTTTGTCACCATTTTTTATCTCCTTGGCAATCCTCTCTTCTGCTTGATTTTTTGCCAACTTGATTGTTTTCTTCGTCTCCCTCAGTTGATACAAATATTCTTCTTTGTGCTCCTCCCTTTGGGATCCTTTATATTTCTTGAATGCTGTTCTTTTAGCTTTAATTTTGTCAGCCACCTCCTTTGAGAACCAGATAGGTTTCAATTTTCTTTTGCTTTTCTTTATGTTTCTAACATATAGAGCAGTTGCCTTGGTGATTGCTCCTTTTAGATTGGTCCACTGCTGATCCACATCTCTCTCGTTCTCCCATCCTTTAAGTTCTTCCTCCAGGTACTTTCCCATTTCCTCAAAGTCTGTGTTTTTGAACTGTAAAACTCGGGTCTTTGTGGTTCTTTTCCCTATTCTATTAGTGATATTAAACCATACCGTTCGATGATCACTGCTGCTGAGGTGGGCGCCCACCTGGACATCTGAGACATTATCTGCATTATTGAGCAATAAGTCGAGTATAGCACCTTCTCTCGTGGGTTCCAACACCATTTGTTTGAACAAAGATACTTGCATGGCATCCATTATTGCTCTACTATTTTTAGTTTCTGCAGAGGGGATTTTCCAGTCTACATCTGGCATATTAAAGTCACCCACGATCACCACTTCTCCCTTCTTACCTATCTTATGGATGTCTTCAATCAGATCTCTGTCCAGCTCTTCCTTTTGGTTTGGAGGCCTGTAAACCACTCCAATATAAATGGACACTCCGTCATCTTTTTTTAGGTCGACCCATAGAGCTTCTTCTTTACCCCAACTTCCTTGTAGCTCAGATGCTTGGATGTTGTTTCTGACATAAAGAGCCACACCTCCCCCTTTTCTATCCTCTCTGTCCTTCCTTAACAAGTTGTAGCCTGGTATTGTTGTATCCCATTCATGAGATTCTGTGAACCATGTTTCTGTGATAGCAACAATGTCCAATTCTGCCTCAGCCATTAGGGCCTGCAGATCTGGGATTTTATTTCCCAAACTATGAGCATTTGTGGTCATAGCCTTCCAGGTACTCTCTTTAAGGTTATTGCTTTTCCTGGACTCCTTATGAGATATTAGTTGAGATTTGTTATTCACTTTACTCTTTCTGTTTGTAGTTGTGCCACTGTTGACAGAGTTATCCATCTCAATTAGATTTTTCTTTTGGTTATGGATCTTGAAATACTGCATGCATTGTGTTTTTTCTCTCTTTTCTGGTAATACTGCAATGTTTTTCTCAAGAACTTCCTCAGTTTTTAATATAGAGAGGGCTTGTTCTTTTTGCATTTGGTACATTGTGTGTCTCCTCATCACAGGTCTAATTCTACCAGAGCCCACTGTAATCCTGGATTGTAAAGAATTTCTTAATGACCTGTTTGAGTGGGAGGGTGTACCTGTTGGCTGCTCATCTGTCAAGAATGGATGACTTTGGGTCCTACCTGAGCCTAATGGATCTCCTTTTCTTGACTCCTGGTTTTTCCGTGATATTGGGGAATTATTATCTGTGTAATGCAATGTGGGTGTAATACTTTTAATTGAAGCTAATTGAGCTTTTATCTCAGTCAGCTCCATTTTCAAGGAAGAGAGTTGTGCACAAATTGGGCAAGCTCTAAGTTTCCAGATGCTTTCCCTCAGAATAAAGGCTCTACAGCAGTTACATTGGATAGTCCTCATCTTGGTAGTTTGTGATTTGTATTTCCTTGACTGTTACCAATGTACTAATTTATCTCGCTGCCAATGGGAAGTTAGGCAGTCTTTATTAGAAAACAAGCCCCAGGGGTGGGTGGGTAGAGGGGTAGGGAGGGAGGGAATCAATAGCCTGGGACAAGCTGGGTAAAGTAGGGCACTTCTGGACTGTTGCCTTTGCTTTTGGTCAATTGTTTTAAAAAACAGTCTTTATGCCCCAATTTTTAGTTTGAACCGATTTTTTGTGCCAACTAACTCCAAGGGAGAGTTTAAAAGGTGTTTTAAAAGCTGGAGAGCTGTCTACTTGGAGGTTTCTTTTTTTGTTTTTTGTTTTTTTTTCCTTCTAGCTTTATTCAAACAGCAAATCAACTTACTAGATTAATAACTTACTATAAAGAGATGAAACACAGACTATAAAGAAAATTAAAAACAGACAGGAATAATCACAGAACCTTTCTACAGTAATAGTAATTACTTTCTACAGTAATAGTAATAACTATAAAGAAATGAAACAGACTAAGAAAATTAAAACCCACAGGAATAATCACAGAACCTTGCAATAATCAAAAACCTTGCAATAATCAAAAAATATACTTAGCCACAATGCAGATTTCACAATGTAATATACACGTCCACCAGGAGAAAAACCCCTCCAGCTTGTGCTCAGGAACACAATGGCTCCCCTCCTCTACGAATACCTTGCCCAAGGTCTGGGACACACCCAATTCAGTTAGATTACGTCACTTCTGGACTGTTGCCTTTGCTTTTGGTCAATTGTTTTAAAAAACAGTCTTTATGCCCCAATTTTTAGTTTGAACCGATTTTTTGTGCCAACTAACTCCAAGGGAGAGTTTAAAAGGTGTTTTAAAAGCTGGAGAGCTGTCTACTTGGAGGTTTCTTTTTTTGGTTTTTTTTTTTTTTTTCCTTCTAGCTTTATTCAAACAGCAAATCAACTTACTAGATTAATAACTTTTTTTTTTTTCCTTCTAGCTTTATTCAAACAGCAAATCAACTTACTAGATTAATAACTTACTATAAAGAAATGAAACAGACTATAAAGAAAATTAAAAACAGACAGGAATAATCACAGAACCTTTCTACAGTAATAGTAATTACTTTCTACAGTAATAGTAATAACTATAAAGAAATGAAACAGACTAAGAAAATTAAAACCCACAGGAATAATCACAGAACCTTGCAATAATCAAAAAATATACTTAGCCACAATGCAGATTTCACAATGTAATATACACGTCCACCAGGAGAAAAACCCCTCCAGCTTGTGCTCAGGAACACAATGGCTCCCCTCCTCTACGAATGGCTCCCCCTCCTCTACAATGGCTCCCCTCCTCTACGAATGTCTGCACCTAAAGAGTGAACAAAGGCAAATATCTGCAGCGGAGCATGGGTCAGGGATTGGCCTGCCTTCATTAGAGGAAAGGAAATTATCAGATAAGTAGTAATTTCTCCTTCCTCTGCATTCAGGCAGGCAAATTCCCACAAGTGGGATGTACCAAAGCTACTCTGGAATAGGGCGGGAGGCTGCCCGCAGTCCAGACAACACCGCACGTGCAAGGGCTGTGTCCTCCTGAGTCCGAATGTTCAAGCGATAATGGTTGGAAAAGGTGTGTAAAGAAGACCATTTCATCACTTGGCAAATCTCGACAGGTGACTAATCGAATCTCCGCCCATGATACCGCCTGGGCCCTCGTGGAATATGGTCTGATCTGTTTTGGCAAAGGCTGCTGTGATCAGTTCCTTAACCCAATGGGCTATAGTGGTCCGCATTGCCGGTGCACCCCGTTTGCCTCCTCCATGGAGCACAAACAGTCGATCAGACTTCCTAAAAGGTTAATAATCTCAAGTACTGCATCAGATGCTGCTTGACATCCAAGGCTCACAATAGACAATTATCACTCATCTCTATTCCTGTCCAGCCTGGGCAAAGAAATAGACTGATTCAAATAAAACTCCAAAACCATCTTTGGTAAAATGGAAGGCACAGTCCAAAGCTATACTGCCCTTGGAGTCACACACTGAAACGGCTCACGGTAAAAAAGAGCCTACAGATTGGAAACCGGTCATGCAGGATAGGCCTCATAGCAGTTGAAAAGTAGGACACACCAAGAAATCCAAGATTCCAGAAAGGCACCAGTAGCCGCAAGGGAGAACGAAGATACTTAACTCCCTTCAAGAACTGGGACACATCTGGATAGGAAAACATTGACTCGCCCCATATTACAAGTGAGAGCTGCCACTTGAACCTTCAAGGTGTTAAGTGCTAAGCCTTTAAGTAATCCTTCCTGCAGAAATTCCAAAATTAATGGAATTTCCATCTTTACAGGATGAAAACCTTGCTCCTCACACCAGGCCTCAATAACTCTTCAAAACTGTAACATAAGCCAGAGACATAGAAAGTTTCCTAGCCTGGAGCAAAGTGGAAATCATTGCAACAGAATAAACACGCTTCAATAAATGAGCCCTCTCAAGGGCCAAACCATAAGACAAAATTGACCCGGATTGTTGTGTTGAATGGGTCCCTGCCTCAGCAGGACTGCCCACCAGTAGCCTCTGCAGATCTGTATACCATGGACTTTGGGGCCAATCTGAGGCCACCAGAAGCACAATTTCGGCCTGGCTTGCAATCTTTCAAATGATCCTGCCTATCAGCAGCCATGGCGGGAAGGGCCCCCCCAGTGGCCACACCTGAATGAGAGCATCGATACCCAGACCTTTCAAATCTCTTCTGCGACTGAAGAACCGTGGAACTTTTATGTTGATTGAGGTCACCAGCAAATCCAGAGATGGGCAACTCCATCATGCCACTATGAGTTGAAAGGCTTCATTCGACAACCCCACTCTTCTGGGTCCAAGCTCTGTCTGCTGAGAAATTCTACCCTTAAATTGTCCTTTCTGGCAAAATGGGAGGCAGATATTCCTAAAAGATGTTGCTCTGCCCATTCCATGAGTGAATCTATCTCCTCTGATACTTGTAGGCTCTTGAATCCACCCTGATTGATGTAAGCCACCGTTGCATTGTCCAATATTATTCTGACCGCCCAAGCCTCTAGATGATCGGTGAACCTCAAGCACACCAGCTGAACCACAAGTGCTTCCAATCAATTGATGCTGCACTGACGTTCCAATGATCTTGCACCAGCAAATCCTGACAATGTGACCCCCAACTCTGAAGGCTCGCATCCATCGTGAGCACTAACCATTCTGGCATCTCTAAGGATACTCCCTTCCCGAGATGATATGCTTGCAACCATTGCTGTAAATGAATGCTTGCCTGTAATGGCAAGTGAAGCCTTATCATATAGTCCTGAGACTGCGGACTCTACCGGGAAAGCAACATGCACTGAAGAGGCCACATGTGCACTCTTACCCAAGGGACAACCTCCAAGGTGGCTGCCACCAACCCAGCACCTGAAGATAAGAATTCACTGTCAGGCAAATAGCCCTTCTCAGGGATTGAACTTGAGCAATCAACTTCTGAATGCAACTATCTGGCAGAAACACTCTGTCCTACTTTGTATCAGAATGAATGCCAAGATATTCCAGTGTCTAAGATGGCCATAAGTTGCTCTTGGCCAATTTCACCACCCAGCCTAACTCTTGCAATAAGGAGACCTCCTTGTGTGAATCCAGATGACTCTCTTCCACACATCTGGCCCAAATCAACCAGTCTCCAGATATGGGTGAACCAGGATTCCGTCTTTGTGCAAAGATGCCGCTACCAAGACCTTGGAGAAGGCCCTGGCTCAGTGGCCAGCCCGAAGGGCAGGGCCTGAAACTGATGACATCCCAGAATGCAAACCGCAAGAATTGTTGATGCTCCCGGCAAATGGAAATATGCAGATATACCTCCATCAGATCCAGAGATGTGAGAAATTCCCCTGATTGTACTGCTATTATTATGGAACACAGAGTTTCCATATGGAAATGAGTCAGTAAAAATGTCAATTGACTCCTTTGAGATGCAGGATTGGTCGAAAGGATCCCTTCCTTCTGGGTAAAACAAAATAAATGGAACATAAGAACATGCCATACTGGGTCAGACAAGGGTCCATCAAGCCCAGCATCCTGTTTCCAACAGTGGCCAATCCAGGCCATAAGAACCTGGCAAGTTCCCAAAAACTAAGTCTATTCCATGTTACTGTTGCTAGTAACAGCAGTGGCTATTTTCTAAGTCAACTTAATTAATAGCAGATAATGGACTTCTCCTCCAAGAACTTATCCAATCCTTTTTTAAAGCCAGCTACACTAACTGTACTAACCACATTCCCTGGCAACAAATTCCATAGTTTAATTGTGCGCTGAGTGAAAAAGAACTTTCTCTGATTAGTTTTAAATGTGCCACATGCTAACTTCATGAAGTGCCCCCTAGTTCTTCTATTATCTGAAAGAGTAAGAACATAAGAGATTGCCATGCTGGGTCAGGCCAAGGGTCCATCAAGCCCAGCACCCTGTTTCCAACAGAGGCCAAACCAGGCCACAAGAACCTGGCAATTACCCAAACACTACGATCATCTCATGCTACTGATGCAATCAATTCCCTAAGTAAACTTGATTAATAGCCGATTCACATTTACCTGTTCTAGACCTCTCATGAATTTAAACACCTCTATCATATCCTCCCTCAGCCATCTCTTCTCCAAGCTGAAACGTCCTAACCTCTTTAGTCTTTCCTCATAGGGGGAGCTGTTCCATCCCCTTTATCATTTTGGTCGCCCTTCACTATACCTTCTCCATCACAACTATATCTTTTTTGAGATGCGGCGACCAGAATTGTACACAATATTCAAGGTGCGGTCTCAAATAATTTTTGCTTTTTTGTCTGCCGCAGCACACTGAACCGACGATTTCAATGTGTTGTCCATGACGCCTAGATCTCTTTCCTGGGTGGTAGCTTCTAATATAAGAACATGCCATACTGGGTCAGACCAAGGGTCCATCAAGCCCAGCATCCGGGGTCCATGGAATTTAACATTGTGTCCACATGAAATTTCATCTGCCATTTAGATGCCCAATTTTCCAGCCTCACAAGGTCTTCCTGCAATTTATCACAATCTGCTTGTGATTTAACTACTCTGAATAATTTTGTATCATCTGCAAATCTGATTACCACACTCGTCGTATTTCTTTCCAGATCATTTATAAATATATTGAAAAGCACGGGTCCCAATACAGATCCCTGAGGCACTCCACTGCCCACTCCCTTCCACTGAGAAAATTGTCCATTTAGTCCTACTCTGTTTCCTGTCTTTTAGCCAGTTTGTAATCCACGAAAGGACATCGCCACCTATCCCATGGCTTTTTACTTTTCCAAGAAGCCTCTCATGAGGAACTTTGTCAAATGCCTTCTGAAAATCCAAATACACTACATGTACCGGTTCACCTTTATCTACATATTAATAACTCCTTCAAAAAAGTGAAGCAGATGTTAGGAATTGTGGGTATCTGGGCCCTGGGCCAAGGTGAGAGATGGTACTGCCCAAGGGGAGGAGCCCCGTGAGCCTCATCATCGGGATGGCTCCGGTACCCTCTCCTCTTACTTTGTCATCAGGAGGAGAAACACCGTTCCGCATCCCTCCATCAGGAGTCTTACTGATGCCTCAGCCATCGATGCCGATGCGTCCAACGCCACCGATCCATCCATCAATGCCTGCACCGTACCTTTGATGCCTTCATTGGTGCCTCCAATTCCTCCTTTGATTCCTTCAGAGCCTAGACCTGGGCCTTCAGGAATTCCACCACTCCGTCCCCCTCTGCTTCCTAGAGGGGCAGGTGTTGATCCCGATGATACCTGGGCTGATGATTCTTCACCAGACACAGATGACTTGCCTTCACCACCTTCTACTGAAAGCAGGAAGCGTTCTCCTCCAGAGGACCTTTCTTTCATAAATTTTGTGAAGGAGATGTCTGAATTGGTTCCCTTCCAATTGCAGACTGAACAAGATGACAGGCATCAAATGATGGAGCTGTTGCAATTCCTGGATGCTCCCAAGGAAATAACCTCCATCCCTATTCACCAGGTTCTTCTGGATCGCCTCAAGAAGAACTGGGAACACCCTGGCTCTGTTGCTCCAGTCAACAGGAAGGCTGACACCACTTATTTGGTACAGTCAGCCCCAGGTTTTCAAAAACCTCAGTTGGATCACCAATCTGTGGTTGTAGAATCGGCCCAAAAGAGGGCAAGGAGATCGAAACCCCACTCTTCCTTTCCCCCAGGCAAGGAGCAGACATTTCTAGATGCCATTGGTTGCTGTGTCTTCCAGGGCTCAATGCTCATCTCCCAAATTGCCTCTTATCAGCTATATATGACCCAATACAACATGGTCTTATTTAACCAGATACAAGAATTAACAGACTTCCTGCCTCAACAGTTCCAAGATCAACTTCAAACCCTAGTGAACAAGAGCTTTGAGGCAGGCAAGCATGAGATAAGATCATCTTACGATATCTTTGACACTGCTACCAGGGTATCTGCAGCTGCTATTTCGGCAAGAAGATGGGCCTGGCTCAAGTTTTCGGACCTTCGCCCTGAAGTACAGGACAGATTATCCAACCTGCCCTGTGTAGGAGACAATCTGTTTGGCGAGCAATTTCAATGGATGGTGGCGGAACTCAAGGACCATCATGAGACCCTCTCTCTGATGCCTTCTGAGTATTCCTCAAAACAGCCTCTCCGAAAGGACGCTAAGAAGTCATTCTTCCGTCCAAGGAAATCCTACCCACCACCATCTAGAACTCGTTCTATGAGACCTTTCCAAAAAACCCAGTCTTGTCAACTACAAAAACAAAAGCCTCAAGCAGCTGCTCAGCTGGGCCCTGCTTCCGGTTTTTGACACCTGCATAGGGAGCAGCAGCCAGCTTCCACTGCCACAGATACCAGTGGGAGGTCGACTGTGCCATTTCAACAACAGGTGGCACTCAATCACTTCAGACCAGTGGGTCCTAGCGATAATCGCTCAAGGTTATCATCTCAACTTTCTCTCCATTCCACCGGACTCCCCACCTCTACCGACGTGGAGAACATTCGACCACTCCATCCTCCTGGAACAGGATTCCTGGTACTTTCTAATCCCCAAAAAATCAGGAGGCGGTCGACCAATTCTGGACCTACGTGCCCTCAACAAGTACCTCCATCGAGAAAAGTTCAAAATGGTAACCTTGGGTTCTCTTCTTCCTCTTTTGCAAAGAGGAGACTTGCTCTGCTCTCTAGACCTCCAGGATGCATACACACATATTGCGATAACTCCATCTCAATCGCAGATACTGGAGATTCCTGGTAGGCCCCAAGCACTATCAATACCAAGTGCTTCCATTCAGCCTCGCGCCTGCACCTCGAGTCTTCACAAAATGCCTCGTAGTAGTTGCAGCCTTCCTCAGGACTCAAGGTGTTCTCGTCTACCCCTATCTAGACGATTGGTTGATCAGGGCTCCCACTCAGCAAACTACTCTGTTGTCCCTACATACTGATTTCGCTAGGATTTCTCGTCAACTTTGACAAATCCTACTTAGTCCCATCTCAAACTTTATCATTCATAGGGGCAGACTTGGACACCTTGCAAAGCAAAAGCTTTTCTGCCTCGACAGCGAGCTTTCACTCTCATCTCTCTCGCATACCAGCTACAGTCTCAGCACCGCACGACTGCACGCCACTTCCTCATCCCACTGGGACACATGGCATCCTCAGTTCAGGTTACCCCAATGGCCCGCTTGGCCATGAGAGTCATGCAGTGGACTCTAAGGACTCAATCCATTCAGCTCCTGTCGACCATTGCCCACGTCACCGACTCACTCCGTCAGTCTCTAGCTTGGTGGAAAAATCACATCAATCTACGCCAAGGCTTGCCCTTCCAGGCTCCAGACCCTCAAATAATTCTCACCACTGATGCTTCAAACCTCAGCTGGGGAGCCCATGTGGCCAAACTGCAGACACAAGGATCTTGGTCTTCAGAGGAAGCCAAACACCAAATAAATTTCCTGGAACTTCGAGCAATCAGATATGCTCGCAGGGTATTTCAGGATCGCCTGTCCAATCAAGTCATCCTGATTCAGAAAGATAACCAGGTGGCCATGTGGTATATCAACAAACAAGGAGGGACGGGCTCCTACGTTTCTGTGTCAGGAAGCTGCACGGATATGGGCGGAGGCCCTCTCCCACTCGATGTACCTCAGGGCCACCTACTTGCCAGGAGTGGACAATGTGTTGGCAGATAAGCTGAGTCGCACCTTTCAAATGCATGAGTGGTCTCTCAACCCCTCAGTGGCGAACTCGATCTTCCAACAATGGGGTTACTGTCATATAGATCTCTTTGCAACATTTCAAAACCGCAAAGTAGAGAACTTTTGCTCTCTCACTTACAGCCAACACTCTCAGCCAAGAGATGCGTTCTCCTTCTCGTGGTCTCGTATATGCATTCCCTCGTGGTCTCGTATATGCATTCCCTCCACTTCCACTTCTCTCGAAGACTCTTGTGAAATTACACCCGGACAAGGGAAACATGATCCTGATACCACCTCACTGGCCACGCCAAATGTGGTTTCCAATACTTCAGGATCTCTCCATTCGCAGGCACATTCCCTTGGGAAAGGACCTGCTTCTGATCACTCAAAATGACAGGTGCCTACGCCACCCCAATCTTCAAGCCTTGTCCCTGACGGCCTGGATGTTGAAAGGTTAATTCTTCAGCCACTTAACCATTCAGAACCAGTTTCCCGTGTCCTGATTGCTTCGCGGAAGCCTTCCACGAGAAAATCCTACCTTTACAAATGGAACAGGTTTAAGTCATGGTGCTCTTCTCAATCCCTTGACCCCTTTACCTGTCCCACCACGAAGTTTCTAGACTATCTCTGGCACTTGTCAGAATCAGGTCTAAAACCTTCCTCCATCAGAATGCATGTCTGTGCAGTAGCCGCCTTCCATAAACGTATCGGGGACATTCCTATTTCAGTACAGCCCCTCGTAACACGTTTTCTGAAGGGCTTGCTCCACCTCAAGCCTCCACTGTGTCCCCCGGCCTCTTCTTGGGACCTCAACCTGGTTTTGGGTTGGCTCATGAAACCACCATTCGAGCCTCTCCATTCCTGTGATCTTCGCTATCTCACATGGAAAGTGATTTTCCTTTTGGCAATCACTTCTGCTCGTAGAGTTAGTGAGTTACAGGCTCTAGTTACCTATCCGCCTTACACTAAACTTCTGCAGGACCGGGCAGTACTCCGCACTCACCCTAAGTTCTTACCTAAGGTAGTATCGGAGTTTCACATTAATCAATCCATTATACTACCTACCTTTTTTCCCAGGCCCCATTCCAATCCAGGAGAGCAGGCTCTGCATACCCTTGACTGTAAACGGGCTCTAGCTTTCTATCTAGACCGTACAGCTGCCCACAGGAAAAGCACTCAATTGTTTGTCTCTTTCCATTCCATCAAATTGAGGCAGCCTGTGGGTAACCAGACTCTCTCCTCCTGGTTAGCGGACTGCATATCCTTTTGCTATCAGCAAGCGGGCATTCCACTTCAAGACTATGTTAAAGCACACTCTGTGAGGGCCATGGCGACTTCAGTAGCACACCTACGTTCGGTGCTGCTTCCTGACATTTGCAGGGCTGCAACATCGAGTTCTCTCATACCTTTACAGCCCATTATTGCTTGGACAAAGCCGGAAGACAAGATTCCATCTTCGGCCAGTCTGTCTTGCGCAACCTATTTACAACTTGACGTACCAACACCCTTCCGCCTGCCCGTTAGGGTTCAGGATGCCCTTCGCCAAATTCAACCCCAGTCCTAGTGCTTCGTACACCTGGGTACATTTGGTGCATTTCTCAGACATCTTCAGCTCGGTACTCACCCATATGTGAGGACTACCATCCTGCTTGTCCTGTGAGAAAGCAAATGTTGCTTACCTGTAACAGGTGTTCTCACAGGACAGCAGGATGTTAGTCCTCACGAAACCCGCCCACCACCCCGCGGTGTTAGGTTCGTTACATTTCTTATTTTATTTTTCGGCACTTCCTGTAGCTTTTAAACAAGACTGAAGGGGGACCCTGCTGGCTGCAGGGTTAGTGCCATGCTGGGCATGCCCATTAGGTGCCAGTCAAAGTTCTATAAACTTTGACAAAAGTGTTCCGTGATTGGGCTTCATCCTGTGATGTCACCCATATGTGAGGACTAACATCCTACTGTCCTGTGAGAAAACCTGTTACAGGTAAGCAACATTTGCTTTCTCTCACCCTATCCTCTGTTCAGCCCAACTTCACTGTTGTGCACAACACCTTTCCGAGTGAACAGGAAAAGGATCCCTCCATTCCTATTGTTAACCATTTGCCGCCATTAACCCTCCATTTCTCTCTTGTCCAGTATCTACTTCTTCTACCCCTTTTTATTTTTATTTATTTATGAAACTTTTAATATACCGACATTCATAGGACATATCATGCCGATTTACAAAAAACTGAGGCAGGCAGAAAATACAATGAACAGGGGGGGGGGGGGAAGGGGGAGCAGACAAGAAGAGGGTGAGAGAGGGGCAGGGCAAGAGCAGCGAGAAAGGATAGGGCAGGAGGAGAGAGAGTAACAATCAATAATTGAGCAATATAAGAAAAAAGAACATAACTATAACTGGGTTCTAAAACTATAAATTATGGCGGGGTACTTATTTACAATAAATCAATAGAATAATTACTTGTTTGGGTTAAGGCTTTGGCAAGGCTGAGTTCAAGGGGGGGCGGGAGGGAGGAGGAAGCAGGGGGTAGGGGTGGGAGGGGAGAGCTTCAAGAGGCAGGGAGTGTGGGCTGCCTCTTGAAGCATCCGACACCTTCTGTCCCTCTTTCCCACCATCCATCTTCTTGCCTTTAACCCCTTTCCCAGCATCTGCCTGCCTGCTTGCCCTGTTCCATACCTTCTATCCCACCCTGTCTCCTTTTCCCCTTCCCCAGCATCCATCCTCCTGTCTCCTCCTTCCCTGGCCCAACATCTGCCCATTGCCTCTCACCCCTCCCAAATTCACCCCACTACCTTTCCCCCGCCCCCACCCACCCCCACCATATCATCTATGGCATTGTTCTAGTTTCTCTAAAAATAAAATAGAGAGGAAATACAGCTCTATGCATGTAGTGGGGTAACATCCAGACTGGTTCTGCCTATCCCCTTTACAGAATAGAGCTATCTGGTAGCTGTATACTAGGATTACCAACTAATCCAGATCAACCCAAGGAAACTGAGCAGCTTGGAGTTTTAATAATAGGGATCCCTTATTTCTTCACAGTTCCTTCAGGGACAGAAATATGCTGTGTGCCAAGTTACCTTTAATTTGGCATCTGGTGCCCTTTGTCCAAGTCCACAAGCTGAACTTCTGTCGGCAGCTGGGGCTGAGCCCAGGCAGGAGAGGCGCTGCCACTGGCCAACAAAGAAGAGAGGGAATGGAAGGGAAGGGGAAAATAGGTCTGGAGGATGGAGCGCAAAGAAAGCTAAAATAAAAAAAATATAAGCACAAAAAGCTCTCAATAAAAATAGGAAAAAAATGTTGGAAAAAACCCCTAAATTGTCTTTTTTCCCTTGGCTTCTAAAACATTGGGTTAGTGCCGAAGTTTCTCTAAATTATTCCTTTCCTGGTTTTTTTTTTATCCCCTCTCTCACCTTCTGTGCCCCATCCCTCTTTCTTTTCTCTTAAGAAACATATCAGTTATTAAACAAACAGTTAAAAAAATTAATTTGAGAAAATAAAAGTTTTTCTCTGAACATTTACAGTCTTACCAGCCAAAGGGCTAAGCATATTTTGATTTAATGCATCAGAAATGAAGCAACCCTTTAAAATTTAGTTTTATTTATTGATAGACATTTAATATTCCTCCTTTGTTGAAGAGTGGCTTCAAGGCAGATTACAAAACAAGTATTAACTAATAGTTACAGTATATTAATCAAAGGTCATTTACAATAGATATCATTGCGAGGCCAATGCGTATAAATTATAGCCCTCACAAGATAGTTCAGATAGATAGGTCAGAAAGACTGAGTAATTCTAAGGGAAGTTGTGGCCAAAGGGCCAAGGCTTAGCTTTTATCCTGAAAGTAAGGTAAATGGCTTGTGGTGTAGGAGTAGCAGTTACCTTATTGCAGATTTTTGGAGCATAACAACTGAAGGCACAAAGTCTTGTACAGGATAGTCTAGCTAAAGCTGAAAGAGGGGAGGAGATAGAGTTATTTGGGAGAATCAGCGTTCTCTAGTGGAAGTGTAGGGGAAAAGAAGCTGAGAGATACTTGGGGGCTTTTTTATTCAGGTTTTGAATTGTATCCTGCTTTCGACTGGGAGCCAGTGCAGCTGATGTAGAATTGGAAACCCCACTGTCGAGAAACCCCAAAATCATGTGCAGAGAACAGGAGAGCTATGCAGAGCTGGATTTTGATACATCTGCTGTTTGATAACTCTTAAGCACTGCACAACCACTTTCCTGGTGTCCTGAGGCAGAATGACCCCATCATCCCAGAGTCTAGCAGAGGAGTAAAAGGCTGTGCTTTCTTCCTCTATTTGTCTCTTTAGCTGCTGTAATTCTACTGCGTCTGTACTGTAGTCATTGCTTGCCATCTGCAAGTTCACTGAGGAGCTCCTTGGATCAATCATGGCAACTCTTGCATTGGGCCACAGGAACAAAAAGTTTGGATTGAACGATCTTCCACACATTGCGAAGCTCTCTACCCCACAGCAGCCCCCAATCACAAGTGTTATCTTGGGCATAGTAGCACAAGCAACAGAGCCCATCATAGAGGCCTGAGCTTTCAGCCGGTGGGCATGATCTTCAGCCTGTGCAGTATTTGCCACGACTGCTTGTGAAGCAGTATTCTGAAGAAAGAGGATGGGAATGTTCCGCTGATCACACAGCTGTACAAAATGGCTACCTTTGAGTGATGCATTGTGGGTCAGTTCTCCATTGTTAGCTACTATCCCAACCAAATAGCCTTCTATATGTGCAAATCCTGTCACTAATGTTGTTCCATATTCTGCCTTGAATTCCTGGAACCTGCTGCCATCTGTCAGGCGACTTAAAATAAGTTTAACATCCAAAGTGAAATTATAGTGACATGGTGCAAGGCCTGGGAGCTCTTCGATGCTGAAGAGTGGATCCTCGTACTCCACCACGCCACCTCGTGGAAGATGAAAATCCAAAGTGGAAACAATATTTCTGACACACTCATACGAATCTCTTTCGGAGGAGGCAAAATGGTCAACGCAACCACTGATTCTAGCATGGAGCTTCGCTCCTCCCAAGTCATCAGGGGAAACATCTTCTCCCGTGGCAGCTTTCACCAAAGGAGGTCCACCTAGGAAGATGGTCCCAATTTTGTCCACAATCAGTGTCTCTTCAGCCATGGTGGAGATGTAAGCACCACCTGCTGTGCAAGAGCCACACACCACAGCCACCTGAGGTATTTTCATGGCCGACATAATAGCCTCATTATAGAACATTCTGCCTCCATGGAATGCGTCTGGGAACAGCTCTGCCTGTAGAGGCAGAAATGCCCCTCCACTGTCCACTAAATAGATGGTGGGAAGCCGATTCTGGATGGCTATCTCCTGCGCTCTGAGTTGTTTTTTTACCGAAATTGGGTAGATAGTTCCTCCTTTTACAGTGGCATCATTCGCAATGAATACACACCAGATGCCACAAATGCTTCCGACCCCAGTTAGGCATCCTGCAGAAGGGACATCACCATATGGTAATCCCAAACCAGCAAAAGGGGACAGCTCCAGGAAAGGCTCCTCATCTAGGAGCATTCGCAAACGCTCTCGGACCAGAACTTTTTTATTTCGTTCTGTGTGGCGCCGGACTGCGTTTTCCCCTCCTCCTTGGCTGACCTTCTCCAGAAGCTCTCGATATTTTTGACCACACATCTTGCTGTTCCTTGCATTTGCCTCATAAACATGTCTAGCTCTGTCCAGGATATTTCCATTCAGAACAGGGTAAGCTGGGCGCAGTCGCTTTCCTTTTGGGTTGTCATCCACAAGACTATAGGAAGAGCTGCTGCTGGTCACTTTGTCTGCAGTGTGCTGGCCGCTTTGCTGCAGCCATAGTGACATACAGCCTTTGTAAACTTGTTTATATTTGCTTCTGGCCAGTAGTTGTGAGTTCAATAACCTTGAGAGAAGGTGGCAGGCAGAGGACAGTGAAGGTAGTGATCCGAGCACCAGGAGCAGCATGGTGGAAACCCGAGGAGCCTTTCCGTTCAGACACACAGGAGACTATAGGACAGAAAAGATTCTCAGTGAAAAACATTCTAACCAATTGCTGCACAGCCAATCAATCCCCTTAATAACCTTTAAACCAGAGCTTTCCAAACTTTTCATGTTGGTGACACACTTTTTAGACAAACATAATTTCACGACACGGTAATTCAGTCTACTAGTAAACCAGAGGTTAAAGGTTAAACGAACGAAACATATTTCGACAATTTATGTATGTTTCCTTAAATATATACATAAATAAAATGTTTCACAATACAACCTATCTCATGAAAACCTTAAATTTATATTAAAAATATATATTCCAAGATTCATGTTATTGTTATAATTTATGAGAAACAATAAAACAAATTGTCTGTCCCCCACACACTCATCTCTCTCCTCCCCCCAGCACATGTCTGGCCCCCACACACTCATATCTCTCCCCCTCAAGCACATGTCTGTCCCCCCAGTACGTTTGCCCCCCACTCACTCATCTCTCTCCCCACACTCCTGTACCTCGTCTTTTTGATTGTTGCCAGTTAAGTGCTTCACTCCCTTCCATGATCACCAGACACTGCTGCTTGCAGTCAGTACTCCTCATGGCCAGGCCTCATCGGCAGCAGCAGCCAATGCAAGGATGGCTGGGCTCGTTCCACCCACCAAGCCCCCCAAAAAAACGCGATTGACAGCAAAAATCACCCAATAATAAGCAACCCATAAACCAAAAAAAAAAAGTGAATCTCTAGAAAAAAAAAAAGCCCAAACTCGCATCAGAGTTGACCGGGCTTGCGCGACACACTTGCACACTGCAGGCGACACACTAACGTGTCCCGACACACAGTTTGGAAAGCTCTGCTTTAAACCTTCCAACGCCTGTCACCCCCTCAATGTAAAGTCTATAAACCTTTCTATTATTCAAAATAGTATTCTTATCTTTCCTGACAAACTTCAGACTCTTCTCTGGTTTCTGCATTCCTGGGAACCCTGCAGGGAGGCCCCTCCCTCCCAGGCTTTAACTCTTTGATACAATTTTCCTCTGCTGTCTGAATTGTTTCCTGCAAATCCCCTACCTCCGTTTCAGCTTTGGAAAACAGTAGAAAGGAGAGAACGAGAACACATTTCCTATTGGGAAAACACAACAACCTGGACTGTTAGTTCCCGCACAGAATCTGTGCGTTAGAATATTTTTCCTCGGTCACACACTATGAACACGGAGATCTTCACCAATACGGAATAAGAGACCATACACTAGAAACAGACCCGTGCAAAAACGGAACCGGAAATCCCAGAAAAAATTGTGCGTGCAGTGCAACACTGGAGGTATCAAAACGTATTTGCTTTAAATGAACAAAATATAAAGATTTCGAAGTTGTACATTTCCAAAGTTGATAGAGAAAATAAAGGACTTCCCACAAAAGAATGAGCAGGAAGAACTTTGTATAATTCTGAGGGACAGGAGAAACAACAGAAAAATGTCACATCCTTTGACCATGCCAGAAACCTAATCAGAGACAATCTTGAACTTCACCAGAACCAGGGGTTATTTTTTATTAAATTTCCTATCTGTACTTTGTAATTTTATTTATTAAAATACCGATAAAATTACAAAATACAGATAGGAAATAATATATATTCTCCCTCTTTTTTTTAACTATCTCATGTATTGCTTTGGCAACCTATTAGAAACTTATGAAGCTAAGGTTTCCTGATTTTAAGGGAGGGGACATTTCTTTTCCCCCACTCAGGCTGTAGTTTAATTTCACTGCCTCTGCTCACCGCCAAAAATGATGTACTGTCATTAGTTCAGACTAAAGCCCAAATCCGGTTGCTCCCAGGTATTCATGTTTTTTCCAGCTTTGCTCCATAATCAAGATGGCCGCACTGACGTCACTTTCGTCGTTCTAGCCTCCTCTGCTTTAGATTCTCTATGGTTTTTACGCCGGCACGCACCCCTCTCGCCTCCTACTTGCAGGACTACAGTTCCCAACAGCCCTGGACATTGCAAGCATGTAATTAACACCCACCATTCCTGAAACTACTGGCAGTAGATAAGGAGGGGGAGGGGGGCTTAGTGCTAATGTTATCCTCAGGAATTTTGCAGCCCCTGGCCTGTCAAGTAGATTAAGGATCCTAGAAGGGGGAGGTCGAAGCAGATGCCCTCACTCCTTTTGGGTTCAGACAGATATAGACGGCGCACGCTAACGGGCATCACAAGCGAAGAGAGAACTGAATGGAGGCGCAGGAGGGTTTTTCCATGCCAAATGTAAGTGACTTTACAGCATGTGTGAGGAAATTATATACCGGGGAGCTAGTGTCAGCAGGGCCATTTTCCCCTCCCCCTCATGCAACAGTAACTTCTATTGTTCATTTTAGTAGGCGGTTCGCAGGGTGTTAATTCCTCCTATAGTACAGGTTCTGGGTCGCAGCCAAAGGTCCAAAAAGAGACCATACTGAGATCAAACCCGTAATTTAGATTTTACCAGTGATTTAAACCCCCCACCCCCCTCTCCCAGTAACAAAACGAGGGATACGTAAGATTACATACCAGAGAGACACAGCTAGCATGGTTTGCCCTCCTCCATCAAGTAACAAAGCAGGGAGACCTTGATGAGATTATTACCAGCGAGACAGAGCCAGCAATGGTTTCTCCCATCTCTCAATCCACAGACACAAGGTCGAGGGGTAAAAACTTTCAGAGGGATAGACATGTTTGTCTGTAGCAGCAAAAAATGACTGACTAATAGCACCTTGTAGACTAACAGATTTATTGAGGCATGGAGGAAGAGTCCACTTCATCAGATTCAAGCTTTGATTATGAGAAGATGATGTACGGTAATCAAAGAGACAGAGCTAGCAGTGTGTGCCTCCAGCTTCAGTAACAAAGCTTGGGATATGCGAGATTTTTATACCAGAGAGAAAGAGCCAGCAATGCTGCCTTTCCAGTAACAAATTTTTCTGTTTAGGGTTGTGAATAAATAAGTGCCAAAGAAACAGCATTGACTCCAGGAGCAGTGGAATGCTTTTCTAGTTAGGAGGCCAAACCAACCAACCTCCACACCCTTCTACTCTTTTTCCCCTTTCTGTCTCTGTCCCCCTATCTGTCTGCCCCTCTGCCCCCCTCTCTGTCTTCACCTGCTTTTTCTTTGATCTTTTTGTTTTCTGTGGGGAGGGATTTTAGTGATTGCTATTGTGGAAGGAGTAGGGGTATAAAGAATAGAAGTAGGGGACAGGATCCGGGATATCACCCCCCATCCGGGATATCACCCCCCAACATCTCCCACACTCCTCCTATGACCCCCTCACTCACACATAACAATGATCCCTCCACCAACATTACCTTCCCTACCCATGTACGAAGCCTCGGCGTATACCTTGACAGCCACCTCAACTGCAAAAAATTCATCAATAATACCCTCAAAGACTGCTTCTTCAAATTGCACACCCTAAAAAGACTCAAACCTCTATTACATCTCAGCGACTTCCGTACCATACTACAAGCCCTCGTATTATCTAAAATAGATTACTGCAACTCCTTGCTCCTAGGCCTGCCTAAAAGCACCATACAGCTGTTACAACTCCTCCAAAATGCAGCTGCCCGGATACTCACCAACACCCACAAAAATGACCACATAACCCCGGTACTCAAACAGCTACATTGGTTACCCGTAGCATCTAGAATCACCTTCAAAGCCCTCACCCTAATACACAAATCTCTTCACAACCAGAACATGCACTGGTACAAAGAACATCTCTCCTTTCACAACAATAACAGACCCACTAGAAAACAATATCTGGCCACACTACATACCCCCTCACCCAAACTCACTAAGCTCTGCACCACAAATGAAAGGGCCCTCTCCCTAGCAGGCCCTCTCCTCTGGAACAAACTACCCACCTCCCTCCGCCTAGAAACCTGCCCAAAAATGTTCAGGAAAAACCTCAAGACCTGGTTCTTCAAGCACTCATACACCTAACCTACGCCCATTCACCCGCACTCCCTCCCTTACTCCATCCCGACTTCCTCCCCCACCCCTCCCCCCACCCTCTTCATGGCCTCCACAGCACCATGGCCTCCCTCTTCCACTCTCCTCCCTCTTCCACCCCACCCCCTATCCTCTCCATTGCCATTACACTTACTTTCCTCTTCCTTTCCACCTCCCTTTATATTCCTCTAAGTGTATATAAAGGCATTACAACTGTATATAAGAACATTATATTCTCAAACACATGTATATTTACCCCTTCTAAATGTAGGGATCCCCCCCAATTCTCGGAATTTTCCTGCTCCTCCAAGTTTAACTAACCTTAACTCACATTTCCTCCTCCCCTATTTGTTACTTGTAAAAACGAACTTGTTATATGTAAATTCTAATGGTTTAACTGTTCTTCATATAATCTTGCGTTAATTGTAAAGCCTGTTGCTAAGTTTGTGTTCTCTGTAAACCGATGAGATGTTCCCAACGTTCGTCGGTATATAAAAGCCATTAAATAAATAAATATGAGAAGGGATCTTGGAGGTGGGAGATGAAAATGGGATCTCAAGGAGAAAGGGCAGAGGAAGGAGAGGGGAATGGACTAGGGGAGGAGGAAAAAGAGAGTTCTTGGACATTCCCAGATCCAGACCAGTGGATTATGCACTTCCACCAGCAGAGGGAGGCAGAGAACAAAACTTCGAGGCAGGGCTATATAACTCTAGTGCCATCTGCAGCTCCTCAGTATTTCTCTGTCTCCAGAGGTGGTCGTGCATACTGCAGCTCTGAACTGAGTTTTTGCAGGGCTCCCCGAGGTGTGAGGTTCCAATCGCGGGCCTTCCCTTGGGTGGAGCAGGGCGATTGGGGGGGTTGGACACCCCCGGCTGTAGAGCTCTTGGATTTCGAGGAGTTGGATAGCCAGGGAACTGGTTCCCTCCACGTGCCGGAGCACTCTTCCAGCGCCTCCTAAAAGAAAGTACCCCTGTAGGGATTTTTTGTTACTGAGCAGGGGCTTTTCTCTGAGGCTTGCCGTTTCAGGCAGTGCTCGGCTGGGGGAGGAAGAGCATCCTAGTGCCCAGAGCCTCCTCAGGTCGGGGAAGTAGCTCCTGGGCATTTTTGGCCTCAGGGCAGGCATTCTGAGGGCCTGGGCAGTTAAACCGGAGGTTTGCAGTAATTTTTAACTGCTTTCTTCCTCCGTGGAGCGCTGAGCTCAGACTATTTTTGGAACCATTTTGGGGTTTTTTTCGCGGGTCCCACGCTAGTGCTCAGACTGACCGATTTTTCCTCCTTCTGGGACCCCAGGGGAGCTGGGGGAAGGACTGCCATGTCTGAAAGTGCCCTGGTGAAGGTCTGTAGGGCCTGTGGCCTGGTTTTAGAGTTGGATGCTCATTCTCTCTGTGCCTCATGTGCTGCTGGGGAGAGGTCATCTGCCAGGGGTCCGAAGCTCAGACAGCCTAAGTGCGTGCATGGGGGACGAGCAGGAACGAAAGCTAAACCCCCAGGGTCAAAGGTTACCCAGGGGGAAGGAAGCTAAGGAAGTGTGCCCCCCCCCCCCCCTGCTTTCCCCAGCAGTGGTAGAACCGGGCCAGGGAGATCCAAAGGATATAACTTCGGATTCCAGTAGCAATGATGTGGGACCCGGAGGTTTCTCCCTGGAGTTTGTGCTACTAATGCATGAGGCCTTCCTGGCTAGGAAGGCTGCGAAGAGGAGGTCTTAGGACAGCGCTAGTGGCTCTGCCAAGTTAAAGACACAGGTTCTACCTTCTCCGGGCCCTTAGGCTGCCACATGACTCTGACCCTGATCCGGACCCAGATGCCGGCGGGGACGATTCGTTGTTGCTGGATGCCCCTGGGGGAGGGGGGTGTGATGACCCTCGGGTAGTCCAGCTGTTTAAACAGGAGGAATTGCGTCCCCTTATTTCCCAGGTGCTGGAGGAACTGGGGCTCAAACTGTCACAGGAGGATTCGGTCAGTGAAGGGGTCAACCTGGTCCTGGACGGGCTGCGAGGACCCCCCTTGGCTTTCCCAATTCCAAAGAAAATTCAGAAGCTTATCAGCAGGGAGTAGGATGCCCCAGAGGCTGGCCTCAAGGTAGGCCAAGGTAGGCCAAGCTGTATCTGCTGTCGGAAGAGCATTTGGAGTCCTTACGGACCCCCAAGGTAGATGCGACCGCCATTACTAAGAAGACTACCATTCCTGTGGGCAGGTTCAGTGGCCTTGAAGGATGCCCAGGATCAAAAATTGGAAGTCAACTGAAGCACCTTTTTGAAGTCTCGGCTTTGAGCCTCAGAGCGGCTGTATGTGCCAGTATGATGCAGCGCGCCTGCCTGTGTTGGATTCAGCAACCACAGGACCTGGCCGCCTCGGAGATCATGTCCCAGGCACAGGTGGCGCGCCTGGAGGCGGGGTGGCTTACACGGCGGATGCCGTGTATGACCTGGTACTGATATTTGCGCGTTCCATGGTCTCTTCAGTGGCGGCCCGACACTTGCTGTGGCTCCAGAATTGGTCAGCTTCTAAAGCTGACCAATTCTGGAGCCACAGCAATCTTCCCTTCAGGGGGGAGCTCCTGTTTGGCGAGGACTTGGACCAGCTGGGAGAATCCAAAGGAAATAGGCTCCCAGAGGATAGAAAGCCCTTTAGGAAAGCCTTTGCCCCAAGGACCTGGGTTAGAGATTCCAGAAGATTTAAGTTGGGAAGGGGGGGGGTTCCTCCGCTTCCTATGGATCTAGGCCTTCCTCGGGACATCAACAGTCCTTTCGGGGACCCAACCGGGCTGCGAGAGGAGGTTCTGGCCAGGGAGCTGGAGCCGGCAGTCTCCCAATGAAATCAGGAGCACCCACTCCCCGGAGGCGTTGGTAGGTGGACGGCTGTTCCAATTCTACGAGGAGTGGGCAAGAATTTCGACCGATCAGTGGGTACTGCAGGTGATCCGCGTAGGTTACGCCTTAGAATTTTCTCACCCTCCCAGAGACGCCTTGCTGATGTCGCACTGTTCTTACTTAAACAAGTGAACCATGGTGGAGGCTACGCTATGCCGTCTGATAAGCCTGCAAGCCATCGTTCCAGTTCCATTTGTGCCAGATGGGGGACTCCCCAGTTGAACCTCATGGCGACCCACCTCAATGCGAAGACGATGCATTTTTTCAATTAACGGAAGGAGATGGGGTTGGTAGGTCACGACTCCCTGGTGTCCAAATAGCCGACAGGGATTCTGTAGTACGCCTTTCCTCCTTGGCCTCTCGGTCGAATCCTCAGAAGAGTGGAACGCACCGAGGTCAGGTAGTGCTGGTGGCTCCAGAGTGGCCACGTCGCCCTTGGTTTGCAGATCTGGTATGACTAGCCACGGACTAGCCCTTACGGCTGGCGCATTTACCGAACCTGTTGCGTCAGGGTCCCATCTTCTCGGATCGGGAGGATTGCTTCTCTCTCGCAGTTTGGTTTTTGAGAGGCGACGACTGCGGCTGAAGGGATATTCAGAGCTGGTGATTGCCATGCTGCTATAGGCCAGGCGCCCTTCTACTTCCTTGGCGTACATGCGAGTGTGGACAGTGTTCAAGTCCTGGTGTGCGCAACAGGGGATCGGGCCGAGGTCGGCACTCATCCCTCATATTCTGGCCTTTCTGCAGCAGGGTCTCTCCAGGGGCCTATCTTACAATTCCCTACGGGTTCAGGTTTCCGTTCTGGGATGTTTAGGGGACGAATAGATGGCAGATCCCTGGCCTGCCACCCCGATGTGGTTCGCTTCCTCAAAGGGGTCAAGCATTTGAAGCCGCCTGTTCGGAAACTATGCCCAGAGTGGAACTTGAACCTTGTCCTACGGGCGTCGTGTGTTCTGCCCTTTGAGCCAGTGGGTCAGGCTTCTCTCAAGGACCTGACCCTGAAGACGGTCTTCTTAGTAGCTATTTGTTCAGTGCGACGCATTTCTGAATTGCAGGCTCTGTCCTGCCGGGATCCGTTTTTACGGATTTCAGCGGACAGAGTGTCCTTACGCACAGTGCCGTCCTTTCTGCCTAAGGTGGTGTCTGCATTTCATATTAATCAGTCGGTAGAGCTCCCTGGCTTCCCAGGCTGGTCCCGCAATTCAACAACAGATAGAGACCTGCATTTGTTGGATGTGCATCTGATTCTTTTGCGCTATTTGAAGATCACCAATCCCTTCCCGAAATCGGATCATTTATTTGTTCTGTTTGGTGGTCCTAGGCAAGGGGACAAGGCGACCAAGGCCACTCTGTCTAGGAGGCTAAAGGAGACCATTGCTTCAGCATATATTTGCAACAGCCGCTGCGTTCCGGTCGGCTTGACAGCGCATTCGACGAGGGCACAAGCAGACTTTTGGGCAGCATGCCAGCTGGTTTCGCCACAGGGCCTCTCTGCATACCTTTTCCAAGCATTACCGCTTGGATGTTAAAGCGCCGGAGGACTCCAATTTTGAGGAACGAGTGCTTCGAGCGGGTCTTTCAGGATCCCCCTCCCCAGAATATTGTGGCTTTGGTACATCCCACTTAGGGGAATCCAACCCTCCTGTTTTTGGTTTTTTTGATGTTCGCCTTGTTCAGGGTGATTAGATGTTTAAAGTTAGTTTCAGTGGTTTTTTTGCTTGGGGATCGACCAATACTGAGGAGCTGCAGATGGCACTAGAGTTATATAGCCCTGCCTCGAAGTTTTGTTCTCTGCCTCCATCTGGACTGATCTGTGGTATTACAGGAACGGAAATTTAGCAGGTAAGAACCAATTTTCTTGAACCACTCACATCTGTCCTCCCAATATTATTCCCTTTGCTTACACCCCTCCAGTTCCCTCAGTCATACTGTGGATCCTTAAAGGATAAAGGATGGAGAGGAAGAAAAGAGTGCATAGAATAACTTGATGGTGCGGCAATTAGTACCATTAGGAATGAGCCTTGATAGTGTTGATGCAACTCCATCATTGCTGTCTGCTTCATACAGTGACCAACGAGGGCCCTGACTTCTACGGTTTGGGGAAACAAGTATATGGGTAATTTGCTGATGCAGCAGTTACTACCCTTAACCAATAAGACTGATACTTTGATGCAACTCAGACATTGCTTTCTGATTCAACGGCAAGGCATAACAGGGAATTGGATTCAACAGCAATCAATGAGTGCCCTGACTTTTATAGTCTGGGAAACTGCTAAGCATGGGGTAACCTACATGGCACAGCAGATACTACCACAAAGTTACTGGGCAGACTGAATGGACCATTTGGTCCTTTTCTTCTGACATTTCCTCCGATTTCCTCATTCTCCCTGCATCCATCATCTCCTTTCTCAATGAGACATACACTCCACTCCCCTGATTTCCACCACCTCACCCAAACACAATTGGTGCATCTCTAATCCCTCTCCACTGGCTGCCAATCTAGATATCCTAATCTAACAATAGCAAAAGCAGCTCCTTTGCCCCTTCTTTTTCCCCTGCATATGGGCCACAATGTCACATTGATGTATAGCCATGACATTTGGGCCCCTTGTGCGAGTGAAGTGGAAGAGCTGCTTCTGCTACAATTAGATTAGTATGCTAGTGGGAAGAGGAGAGATGTGTCAGCCGATGACATCGTGCTGCTACTACTGTTCAACCTTGTCCCCCCGTCCCACCCCCCATCTATTTCTTGCAGTGGGAACTGTGTGCACCGAATCACAGGAGACCATGCTAATTGGGATGCTGCCATGCTGAAAATTGGTTGGACTATGCCTAATAATGTTCCTTGTGGACAAGAAAACCTGGGAAAAAGCTTTAGGATTCCATGAGGCAAGAGCTTCCAATATTTGCCACACATGATGTTATGTTTGTTAAATAAACTTTGATACTAAAGGATTTTTTTTCCATATTTTTAGAATTTATGAGAATGTTTAGTGCATCTCCCTCTGTTATGACTACAACACAAGATTTTCTTAGGGACTAACGCTCCCTCTCCCAACCAGTCAGGCTGAACTCTCTAGGTATCTTAATAAGAAAAGAGTGCTGTAATAATTGTTTGTCCTTCTTTCTTTACAGGACCAGAAACTTCCTGGCTCTGACCAGCACACGAAGCTTGTTAGGAAGCTCAGAAAGTTTTGTTTGCCTGCTCTGCAGTTATACACAGAGGTGCCATACCTAGTGAAAATGGATTTCTTGGCTAACTCCAGCATTTTGGCACCCTTTCCTGGTTCTTTTCCTCCTGTATGAGTTGAACTGAACTTGAAATGGAGAAGCAGAGAGCTGAGAGATTGCTGAGGGCAGCCAGGGTTCACCTGCAGTCCAGGAGGCCAGAAGAGGCTTTGAATTATTTGTACCAGGCTCAAAGAATCTACCCCACCCAGAGTGCTGAGGCTCTGATTGAGGCAATCCGCAGGGGCCACTACCCATTTCAAAATCCATTTGGCTGCAGTTGCAATAGCTCTGGTAATGAGGAGATACCCATCCGGCCCAGTGTCTTTAGTTGCAAAGAAAAGCAGCCAAATGAGGTGACTCGCATCCAGGAATGCCAGGATTACTACCAGATCCTGGGGATCTCCAGGGATGCTGACGAAGATGACCTTAAGCGGGCATACCGAAGACTGGCACTAAGGTATCACCCAGATAAGAACAGCACCCCTGGTGCCTCAGAGGCTTTCAAGGTCATTGCCAATGCCTTTGCTGTGTTGAGCAACCCAGAGAATCGGCAACGGTATGATGAGTATAGGGAGGAGGTGCCACTGCCACCAAAAAACACCCAGGTGTGGTACAACCACCGCCACCAGAACTTTGAGGCCAATATGAAGCCTGAGGAGCTCTTTGACATGTTCTTTGGTGGCCGGTTTCCCACAGGGAATGTTCACATGTTTTCCAACGGCTCTTCCCATGCACCTTCCTACCGCCAACGCCACCGGAATGAGCGTCCACGAGAAATGGAGGAGAATGAGACTAGGCCTCAGAATATGTACTCTGCTTTCCTACAGCTGTTGCCTGTGCTTTTGTTAGTAGTAGTGTCTGTTGTGGCCCAGCTGATGGCCACCAGTCCACCATACAGTCTCTTCCAGAAGCCCTCCTTGGGTCATGTGATCAATCGGGAGACCCAAAACCTGCAGGTGCCCTATTTTGTGAGCAAAAACTTTGAGAAGTCCTACCATGGTGCCTCTCTCCAGGATCTGGAGAGGTTGGTGGAAAGAGACTTTATGGATAACATCCAAGCAAACTGTTGGAAGGAGAAGCAGCAGAAGTCTGAGTTGACCAACTTGGCCCAGCTCTACCGGGATGAACGGCTGAGACAAAAGGCAGAGTCACTCCAATTGGACAGCTGCCGTAAGCTCTCAAAACTCATCGGACTTCAACAGGGTGTGTGATATGCATCCTTACTTCACACTGCCAACTTGTATATGCTATGGTTTATAAATCACCCTCTTGCCAGTCCTGAAGTCAGGAGGTCTTGGGAAGCTATGGGACTTGCTATCTGATGTATTTGATCTAATATTGGAATCATATCATGGCCATTTGTGTTTGCACTGATCTTTTTGTCATTCTTTGGGAAGTATTGGGAATAGTTTTGATCATGGCTTTTCACTTGCCACACAGAGAAGGAAGAGAAAGTGCAAGTTGAAGGAATATTTTCGTGATAGGAACTTTGAAAATAAGTCATATACTTGATCTTTCTCCATAAGGAGGTATTTGAGGAGAATGGTAGTGTAAAGCTAGAACCTTGAGACTCCTTGCAGGGACAAAGAGGAGGACCAGGAGCAGACAGACTTTTTTTATTGTGAATGTTTTTTCAATATGCTTTTTTCAATATTCAAGTGCATCAAGTATAACTTGAAAAAGAAAAAGTACATAACCATAAAATACTTCCGTAACATCACAAAGAAAAGTTTGAGATATACTTCAATGTAATTCGATTAGATGGGGGATGTAAAGTAGAAGACCTGAGAGCAAGGTACACAACCATGCAAATGGAAACTGGCAATAAGATTAGCGCTCACCCTTTTATGTAGAAGGATCTCTGTACCAATCTGTCACAAACCATCTATTTAATCTTCACCTCTCGGAGTACCAAGCGGCTAGAAAAAAATGCAGCTGAGACAGTTCATAGAACACAGAGCTCACATTCAATAATGTAAGTAAACATTTACAAGGCAATCCAGCTACAACTGAGGCTCCCAACAAATATTGGAATCTTCGATCTAACTTATGTACTCTTACAAAAATCTAAAGGTATCCAGCCTTTGCCGTTCCAAAAAACCCCCAACTGTCGGATAGTATCTGTATTATATGGAAAAACAAAAGTTACCAAAAGGATGGTTCTATTCTCTTCATCGATTTTGGGCCTCTCCAGTAAGCCTGAAAGATTCAAATTATAGGCAGTGATAGGTTGCCCCCATCATTAAGACCTTTTATTTATTTACTTCTTGAAGTAAATAAATAAAAGGTCTTAATGATGGGGGCAACCTTTCTCTGGAACATTCAAAGCCTATAAATCAGCGTTTCCCAACCTTTTTAAACCCAAAGCACACCTACTTTAACAAAATAGCTATGTGGCACACCAACCTCCATGGGTCAGGTACCACTACATGGAGATGACTTGTATGATCAAAAGAAGAGCTAAGGAAGCACTGAAAGCCCATAAGTTTCTCTTCCAAATTTTGAAACGAGGAGAGGGGGCAGAAGTGCATCTGAACTCATCACCATGGGCCAATTCCCTTTATATACAAGTGCAGGAGAAGGGGAAATGTTGATATGACACAGGCCATAGTTACCTTGACTGTCACAGGTGGTTGCCAAAGCTCTTCCACTGCTGCTGTTGCTGCTCCTAACACTCAAAATGAGTCACATCTAGTGCTCAGTGCTTGCTTTCCCTGTTTCATTCAACTTGGGGTTAGCACAAAATCTAAAAGGATTCAAAGAAGGAAGCTCAGGATGGGGAAGATGAGGAGGCACTGTGTGTACCGAACAAAGCAGAGCCTGGGTATCCATGCACTGCATGCTGCCCACACTCTGGAGCTTATACTGTAGCTAGGAAGAAGAGGCATACAAGATTACACATTCTCAGAAAGGAGCTTCTACATATTTAAGAGCCACCACTGGTGACTGTTGTTGCTGTGAGGTGCTGAGAGCCAGACCCAGGTGCAGGTCTGGATCTGTGGCACACCTGATTAGGTCTATATTAGGTTAGGAAACACTAATGTAAATAAATTTTGGGCGAAGACAGGAACCTTTGGAAGATTCAGAACATGTAGACAGAAAATGTAGCACTATTCTCCTCTCTATGAGAAATCACATTCCTGTCTTGAATCAAACTTGCTTGTGCAGAGGACATTTTGTGGTCGACTGCTCTAATTTCTGAATCATCCCAATATTTAAGATAATTTTATCCTCCTGATCCTGCGTTCTATAATGAATAATATAATTAATGCTGCTGAAACAATAGACTGTACTATGGAAGCCATAGCATTCCAGATACTCTCCAAGGTTTTGTTAGTTGGACCTAGAAGTCAATCAGGAGAAAGCCACAGACATGACTGGGCAAATAGAAGCACTTACTCCAGAAGCAGATGCTTCGCCAGCAGACAAAGACATTGCAGGCCTTACTAGCTCCATTGCTCCAGGTTACACCAATTCAGATGTTGTAGACTTGGCGCACTGGGCTCGATGATGCAACTTCTTCCACTGTCACCTGGAGTCTCATGAAAGTTGGCACCAGAAGGAACCCAGCCACCAGTTTCCTCCTCACGGAGGCTAATGGAGATCCCATTACTAGGCTGTATTCCTCTCTAGCTGGGGTAGGTGGTGTTGGTCGATCATTTAGGCTCAGCATGTATATCCTGAATCCAACTTGACAGTGGACCTCTCCCTGGATGAAAAAGCAAATAGACAGGAGACCATACTGGGACTGAGGTTTTCCTCATGTGGCGGCACTTGGAATTTCTTTCGAAATGATAAAAAGAAAAATTCTTGCGGGGTCCTCCTAACATTATCTTTGCACATAACTACTCTTTTATTGTGAATTTATCAGTGATTTTTATATGTCACAAGTGGCATCTGGCTGTTTGCTAGGGTGCTGATGCAACTCTGTCTCATCTGAGCTGGTTTCCTCCCTCCAGATTCGTCTGAAACCTTTGGACATAACATACATAACCTCACGGGGTTTGCGCTTGCAGCTTGCTGAAACATTCCCAAATAGTTTGGGGCTCAGATATCCCTCAGAGCTGCACTGCTGCGTCGAAATATTGCAAAGCCCTAAACAAACACCTTACATTTTGAGAAAAGAAATTACCTTCCTCTCCCCAAAGAAAAAGGTTGCAGAAACCTCATTTAAATGATATTATCCATATAACGTATTCAGCAAGGTAATGACATATAACTGCCAAGTTTCAGACTGAATAGGTTAAAAGACAGATTTGCCTTGCCAATTTGTAACTCATTCATCACTTTAGGGTCCAGGGGTGGTATAGAGATGGCTGAAAGGAGATATGATAGAATCACGAGTGGGGTGAAATAGGGAATAGTTATTTACCCTTTCCAGCAGTACTAAGACTAGGGGACACTACAGGAAGCTGATGGGTTGCACATTTAAAACAAATTGGCAAAAGTATTTTTTTCACTCTCCACACAAACTATGGCATTTGTTGCCAGAGGATGTGGTGAAAGGAGTTAGCATAAATAGGCTTAAAAAGGTTTAGACAAGTTTCTGGAAGAAAAGTTCATAAACCATCATTAGCCCTGTAGACGAGAAAGCCATTGCTTATTCCTGTTTATGAGCAACAAGGAATGATTCTGCTCTTGGGATCCTTCCAGGTACTAGTGATCTGGACTGGCCACTTTTAAGAGACCGGATGTTGAAGTGATGGCTATTTGGCTTTACCCAGTATGACATTTCTATTATTCCCATGTAATCCAAGGAAATATTTCTGTATGGAAAGATAATGGAGGTAAGCGCTGTATCAGAACTCAAGAAAACAGAGGATCTCTGTGGAAGGGACTATAAAACTGAGCAGGAGAAGTGGAGAGGCAGACTGGATGGGCTGTTTGGCAATTGCCCCTCATGTCGTTTTTTAATAAAATTTTACGGCTCTCGCATGCTTTCCACACTGTTTAAGGTTTATTGTTGCTTATATACCGCTGTCTCAGCACAGCCTTCACAGCGGTTAACATTTCATTAAAATACGATAAAAGAAATTACAATCGATTTATGATAATAACACAGATAATTTTAAAGAACGATACAAAAGAAATAAATTAATAAAAAGTAATATCCGAAGCCGTGAATAATAAACCAATAAAATACTAAAAGCATAAAATATACTTCCAGTATTATTTAAGGTTAAAAATAAAAGAAAAAAACCATTAAGCCACCTGTTACAGTTACATGCATATCTATTTCTCCTCTTCGCTATAGGCCACATGGAATAACCAAGTTTTAAGTTCTGCTTTAAATTTATTTTTTTCCTGCTGCATTCTCAGTTGAACTGGTAATGTATTCCACAGCTTTGATCCTGCAATTGAGAGTGCCCTTTCTCGTATTTAACTAAGGTGTGCCGATTTAATAATGGGAATTGATAAAAGACCTTTATTAGCGGATCTAAGGCTTCTTTGTGGGACATGTAATCGCAAAGCGGCATTAAGCCATTCCGTTCTTTCTCCATAAATTATAGTGTGTATTATACATGCCTCTTTATAATGTATTCTAAAATTTACAGGCAGCCAGTGTAATGCTATCAAAGTTGGCGTAATGTGCTCGAACTTCTTTTTTCCTGTCAGGATCCGAGCTGCGGCATTCTGAAAGACTTGCAAAGGTCTAATCATGGACTGTTCAGTATGTGCAATAGTAAAGGTTTCTTTCATTTAAACTAAAATTAATCTGTTTTGTTTTGTGTTTTTTTTTTTTTGGCCTAGCAGTTTCCTCCTGCTCATTTTGGGCGTTTTGGTCAGTTGTAACCAGCCTGGAACCATTCACAACTATTTGTAATTCTTTCCTTCATCCCATATAGTCCAGCTATTGCAATGACAGTCTCAGCCAGAGGCTATAGACTACAGCTCCCTTTGGAGCCTGATACGTGTATACCCTAAATCTGGTCACTAGGTGGTGTTGCCATTGTGTGATGGCTGGGCTTCTCCTGGTGCCAAGGCCTGTGAATGCTGCCTTCACAGTATCCCCTGCCAGCCTGCGAAGCAGAAAGTAAGTTTAGGAATTAAGAACCAGGCCTGCCACTGAGCCATGGGGACCAGCCTTACAGGTTTTGTTTCTGTGTTAACTTGCAGTGAACCCCTTCCTCCCTGCCAGAATATAGGGAATTCCTTCATCCTAAAAAAATCTGATGATACTTGAAAGCAATTTCTGAGCCTTGCCGATGGTCAAATTGGCATGGCCTGGTTTCTGTAGGACTCTTTTAAGTTAGTACTGGGCTTCCTGTCTGCCTGCTGATCAGGGCAGGATTTAGGCCCAGGCAACATAGGCACAAATCTTGGGTGCCAAATTCTGAAGGCACTAAAAAACTGAGCTTGCTGCTGTCTGATTTATGCTCCTCTGCCTAAGGATGCCATAATCTTAAATCCGCCCTCTTCCTAGTGTCTTTTGGTACCTACAGTGGCACTTTTAAAATAGAATGAAGCAGGGATTACAAACCCCACAGTATACTAGGCACAGACGGTTTAAAACCTAGCTTAGAGCATTTACCCTATATCTGTGTCCCAAATTTTGCTTTCTGGTTTGTTCCAAAAATACCTGGGAGGTAACATTTGGCCAGTGCAGGGTGTGTCCTTTGTGACTCTTCTGAAGATGGCTGCCTCAGGGGAAGCCTAAGAATTGCAAGTGGCAGTCGTATTTTATTTTCTAAATTACAATTGGTACAGTTTTAAGGAGCATTTACGTATTCTGCATATTCAGTCTCAGTCATGGTGGCTTTTGTTTAAAGTGTTTGCTGTTTCTTTCTGGAAGTACTTTTCAGGGTAGCACTGGATGCATCTCCTTTTAATTTAGGGAGAAGTCGGACAGTTAATCCTCAAAGCTTTTTGAAAGCCGCTGTCCAGTGGTGGAAGCTGCTGCGCATATGAATGTTTTTTTGGATTCCTGTATGTGTGGTTCTGCTTTTTACTGTCACGTTGTCACTCAGGACCTGATGTGATAAGGAGTGCTTGGCTGCATGCACATGTTAATGCGTAATCATGCACATTACTCCCAATTTAACAAGGAGTTAATTGGCATAAATTGACGCTTTTCCTTGCAAATTCCATGGCAGTTAAGGCATTGGCTATTACTCCCCAGTGCAGAGAGGTACATTGGATTAACTTGGGTTTCTTAATGCTGGAAGTGTAACTTCTGCTCAGAGGGGAAGCGAAGTTTCTGGGGTTAATGTTAGTCTGTGGGGCTGAAGCTGGAATTTGTGCTGCGGGGATCCTGCACTCATAGTTTATGCGCATAGAACATAATATTTTAGTTGTAGATAATATGCTTTGTGCACAAAACATGTTTTATACATGCACTTTTAAATTCCCGATGCATTAGCTTGCTGCAGCGGAAGATAACTTTTTAATTTTTTTAGCATGTAGGTAAAGAAAATAGTGCATGTGTTTTTTCTCAGGTCTTATTACATCAGACTCTCAATTACTGCAGAATGGCTGTGAAAGAGGCAACTCAGAATGTCCTATTTGCTGGTATTAAATTCTTCTCCTAGGGCTGGAAGTAGCTGTGTATATATGCTCTCTTCGTGGCTACCTGTCATAAGTGTTTCTGTTCTGCTACTCTTTTTGCATGCTGCCTCATTGTGTGTGTTTTCTCTCTATCTTGTGATTCCTGGATCACATCTGCCTCTGTTTATTGATCATACTTTTGCTTAGCTGCTGCAGAATGGCAATGGAATAGAAAGGTCAGAATGTGATTTTTATTTTTTATTAATCTTCTGTTGCCACACACCTCATACATTGGGAAATAGCTGTTCTACTCTCTCTAATGACAATTGCTGAGTGAAGAGTGCATCCTGTTCTTCTCCTGCAGTAACATGTGGACAGACAAGGTAATGCAGTAAGTAGAAAACCAAGATACAGCTGAGCCGAGGATTAGAGCACAGACACACGATAACATACACACATATGTCTTTTACGTGCATAGAGGTCTCAGCTGCCTGGAGTCACAGAGAGGCAAGAGATGCAGGTAGAGCTAGCACCTGCTGCCTGCTGGGATTCACAAAGCGGGAAACACCCACAGGGAGTCGCAGAGCAGACATGCACCCACCCACATTTACATTACCAGGAGGCACCCAAAGGAGGGACTCGCTGTTACACTGGGACTTTGATCAGAAAAGCTTAGGGCGGGTAGGTTCAAAGTCTGTATAAAAATTGTACACACAGACTTTAGTCAATGTTTTCAAAGCAAATTTATGAGTGTAATCATATTGAAAATGTTAAGACTTATTGGCATGGTATGTGGCACAGATTAATTTGCACAAAGTTACTAGAGATGTGAATCGTGTGATCGATCGTCTTAACGATCGATTTCGGCTGGGGGGGGGAGGGAATCGGATCGTCGCAGTTTTTGTTTTTTTAAATATCGTGTAAATCGGGGGAGGGCGGGAAAACCAGCACACTAAAACAACCCTAAAACCCACCCCGACCCCCCCCCCCCAAAATGTCTTAAATTACCTGGGGTCCAGTTGGGGGGGTCCCGGTGTGATCTTCCACTCTCGGGCCACGGGTGCATTTGATAGAAATGGCGCCGGCGCTACCTTTGCCCTGTCATATGACAGGGCAAAGGTAGCGCCGGCGCCATTTTGGTTCCTGTCCCCCGACGTCGCGAGCGTAGGAGATCGCTCCCGGACCCCCGCTGGACCCCCAGGGACTTTTGGCCAGCTTGGGGGGGGCCTCCTGACCCCCACAGACTTGCCAAAAGTCTAGCGGGGGTCCGGGAACGACCTCCTGCACTCGAATCGTGTTGCCGTAAATATGGCCGGCGCCATTTTGCAGTACGGCAATATGGCCATATGGCCGGCGCCATTTTGCATTATGGCAACACGATTCGAGTGCAGGAGGTCGTTCCCGGACCCTCGCTGGACTTTTGGCAAGTCTTGTGGGGGTCAGGAGGCCCCCCCCCAAGCTGGCCAAAACTCCCTGGGGGTCCAGCGGGGGTCCGGGAGCGATCTCCTACGCTCGCGACGTCGGGGACAGGAACCAAAATGGCACTGGCGCTACCTTTGCCCTGTCATATGACAGGGCAAAGGTAGCGCCGGCGCCATTTCTATCAAATGCACCCGTGTCCCGAGAGTGGAACATCACACCGGGACCCCCCCACTGGACCCCAGGTAATTTAAGACATTTTGGGGGGGGTTCGGGAGGGTGGGGGATTTATTTTAAAGGGTTGGGGTGGGTTTTAGGGTTGTTTTAGTGTGCCGGTTTTCCCGCCCTCCCCCTTCCCCCGATTTACGATTTTTGACGATAAATCGGGGGAATTCCTATTAAATATCGCCTCTAACGATTTTTGACGATTTAAAATATATCGGACGATATTTTAAATTGTCAAAAAAACGATTCACATCCCTAAAAGTTACATCTCTCTTCTTTGGAGGTCATAACTTATGTGTAACTTAACCCACACCTATGTTTAAAATCTAAAAAGTATGTGCGTAAGTTTCAACTCCATTCCTGGAACGCCTCGCTGCAGTTCACGTAAAATTATGTGTGTAACTGGCTTTGGCCCAAACTTGTACTCGCTCTGAGCCCTGGCCATTTACACGCATTGAACTGTTTTATGCCCCTAAATGCTTTTGCAGAGTAACTCCTAAAAGTCTAAACAGTGCAGCGCTACATTGGGAGTACTACAGGTGATGTTATTGTTTGTTACAAATTGAGGGCAGTAAATTTATATTGTTGTCCTCATCTACATATATAGTATGATATATATGAGTTTTTCAGTGGAAGAATTCAAGGGTTTATTATGTTTATGTATTTATAATCCTATTAAATTATACTTCTGTGTGATCCTGTGTTGATTTCTTTGGAGCTTTTTGACAGTTGCATCTGTTGATGGGTTTACTGTTTTAAAAGTTGAGGGCCTGGTTTACTATGGGGTTTTTTTTCCTCATAGATATGGGGGAAAAAGTCTTAGTAAATGAGGCCTTAAAATTGAGACAAACATGCAGCAGCAATGCCAGCTCTTTTTCTTCTCCCACACCCAACACCTACACTTCCTCATCACAGCACACGTACAGCATGGGCGTCAGCAGCAGTACAAGCTTCTCTTGTGCGCGCACACACACACACACACGTGCACTACCCCACCTCAGAATAGGAACAGCCTAGGCAAATGTCTACAAATGAGTGCACACTGCCCCATCATAGAATAGGTTCAGCATGGGCAACAGCAGCAGTGATGCTTTCTTTCCCTTCCCCTCTTCACTACACACACATTGCCTTTCCCCAAAACAGATACAGCAGCCCTGCAAGCTTCCCTCACATGTGGACACACCCACTACAGAACAGGTATAGCATGGTCAGCAGCAATATTAGCGCCCCCCCCCCCCCCCCCATTCAGTCCCGCTAAGAACACACTTCTTTCATACACACAGCTACACCGCCCCTTTTATACCAGACACTCAGTGACATTGCCCCTTTCCCTTTATCTGACACTCAGGGATGTAGTTCCCTTTCTTTACGATGGCCCCCAACATAGAATTCTAGCTCCCAGGGATGGAGCAAGACCTCTGCTGTGGGAGTGGGGGTGCTTACACAATATGGAAATACTGTGTGGACAAAGTGAAAAATAAGCACTCACATTTTCACTGGGGATTGCTTATTCTCACTGTGTCTCTCATTCAGCTCTCTTTCACCCATTGTCATTCTTCCATCAGTCCACCTTTCCTTCTTCCCCTCTTTCTAATTTGCTTTTCTCCTGTCAACCCTCTTCCATTTTATTGCATGATAATATGAAATACAGTTTTATTTACCCTAAGATAAATATAGAGTTTATGCTATTGCTTCCAGACCCTAGAGCTGATTGGCTTCCTTAACAAGGGATCATTTACATAATTGGTTCCCAAATAGGGTCAGAAAATCAGTGGATAGAGTCATGAGAAACAGGACCCCTGTTCTCTTAACTGTAACCAGTAAAGGCAGTCAGCAACAGGCCTGAGAGCCTTAACATGCACAGAGCCCATCTTCTCCATGATTTCCTGTTGGTCCAGAAGCCTGTGAGCATGCATATTTATTTGTTTATTTATTTATTTAAAATCATTTCTATACCACATGCTCCCATGGTCATAGTGGTTTACAAAAATAAAACACACAATAGTCAAACAAGACTGACTCTTGGTGCTATTGTTACCAGTAGCTCCTGTTCTGGCTGCTGCTGTCTCCACATTTATTTATTTATTTATTTTAAAATGTTTGTATACCGCTTTTACAGACAATGTAGATCAAAATGGTTTACAGTACCATATACATGTGTATATGTATGTCTAACATGCATAATTGGAAAATCACAAACAAAATAAATATTTGACATAAAAAATAAACAACAAAATAAGCATGGAGGTACAAAAGAATAAAAATATAATAAAAACAAGATTGAAATAAAGGCTACCTGTAAGGGCAATTCATACATAATAGATGATTAAGGCATATAAGTGCCGTGCGAAAAGATGTTACATTTAAGATGCCAGGATGTTATTAAAGTCCATTGAGAAAAGAGAGGTTTCAATTTTCTTTTTAAATTCTTTGTAGGTGGTAACCTGTTGTTGTGCTGGAGGTGGACTCTTGGGCTGAGGTGGGGTTGACGCTACCCGTAGGAGGGATCCTACAGGTCCCCACCGTCGGCAGGCAGAGAGGGCTGATGAACGGAGGCCGGCTGGCGCTTCACCAATACCAGCCCTCGTTCCCTGCGGGTTGAGCCTTTGGGTGCCAGGGTCAGCTGGACTTAGGTGGCCTCTGTCAGTGGTCGTTGATGGGTGGATCGAGGTCAGCCCAGATGCAGCAATTAGTGTAGGTATCAGTCTGTACTGGATGAGGCGGAGACCCGGGCACTAGGAGGATCACAGTCTTGACAGAGGGTGCCCAAGCAAGAGCAGGCCAAAGCCTGAATGAACCACATCCAGGACAAAAGCTGAAGAGGCATCTTAAGCAAGCTGGGATCAGGGCTGGCAGCAATCTGGAAGCAGTGGCAAGCAAGGCTGAAGTCTAGATGAGAGAGTCAAAAGGATGGTCAGACGAAGCAGAAGTTCAGGGCTGGAGAGAAGCAATGCGTAGTCAAGCGATGCAGAGCTCCGGGGCTGGAGAGAGGCAACGGAGTAGTCAGGTAACGCAGAGGTCAAACCAGGTCAGCAATCTGAAGGAGAGAGGAAGGAACAAGGAAACAGAAACGACGGCAATCAGGATCGGGAACCAGGAACTGAAGAGGCAACGAATACTTGACTAGCGAGGGGACCTGTTGCAAAGGCAATTTGAGGAAGCAGAGCCTGGGCTTATATACTGGAGCTCTGCCGACGTCATCATCCAGGGCCATGGCCAGATTCCTGCTGCGGGCCCTATTTAAGAACTAGCTGTGCACGCGTAAGCGCCTAGGGAGGGGCACGGTGCTGGTCAGGACAGCGTCTCTCTGCGGAGCATCAGGAGTTGCAGCAGAGCCGGAGGCACCAGGAGCAGCCAGAGGATTGAGGTGAGGGGGCTGAGCCGCCGGTCTGCCGTGGCCGGCGCGCATAACACCTGTCTTAGATCATCCGGAATCAAGTTCCAGATTAGAGGACCAGCGACTGAGAAGACATGTCTTCTCGTGATATCAAGTCTTGCTACTCTGATGGTGGGCACATGTAATAGGTTTTTATGCATAGACTGGAGGTTCCAATTGGGTTGAGAAACGTGAAGTTGAGTATATAACCAGGTGGAGGAGTCATTGTAAAGTAAGTTATGAATAATGGAAAGGATTTTGTATTGGATTCTATACTGAATAGGTAACCAACATAGTGAGTACAAAATGGGAGATATATGGCCTTTGAGAGACGCGCCGGTCAAAATACGGGTGGAAGAGTTCTGGATCAGATGCAGAGGGCGAATAGCAATATCATGTAAGCTGACTAAAAGTGCATTGCAGTAGTCTAGGCCACTGACTATCAAGGATTGTAAGATGGTGCAGAATTTGTCTGGATGAAAGGATGAAAACGTTTCAATATATTTATTTATTTTTAACTTTTATATACCGACATTCCTGTATAGAATACAAATCACACCGCTTTATAATGAAATTAACATCGCATGGGAGCGTTACATGGAACAAGAGGGAATACAAATAACTGGGGTACAGGGACTTTGAAATTGCCCAATGAGATACAACCTGGGAGAAGAACATAACTCAATAAATACTTAATAAACACAAATTACACATTTTTTGAACCAGAAGACAAATGACATTTCAAGTGGGAAAAGGGTGGAGGAAAACTTCCAGTTCATAATGGATCTTAAATAGAAGTGTGAATCTGAAAGCGATCTTAGCCAGAAGTCCAGCTCTGAGGGAACGTAAAAATCTCGAGGGAATTACTCTTGTAAGGGAGAGCTTGATTAACTTTAGACGCTAGGTAGGAACAGTGAATCCCGAATAGAGGGAAACATAATAAAGGCATGATAAAATGAATAGGTTAGGCAGACATCATTTGATACTGTAAATCACGAAATTCTTTTAAATAGACTAAAAGAAATAGGGTTAAGTAACACAACTATCAAATGGTTTAGATCTTATCTAACCAACAGATATTTCCAAGTTCAAATCAAAGACGTAATGTCAGAGAAAATACACCTACAAACAGGGGTCAGCTCTATCTGCTACCCTTTTTAACATTTACCTATTACCATTGTGCCACCTACTAGCCGGTCTAGGCATAACACACTATATATTCGCTGACGATATTCAGCTAATACTACCTATAGATGAAACTCTGGAAAAAACACTAAACTTAGCCAATATGTACCTTGATATCATAAAACAACTACTAAACCAAATGGAGCTAGTAATCAACATTGAAAAAACAGAGTTCCTACACTTAGAACGCAAAAAGAATGAAATCATTCAAAATACAATCACACTCAAAAACAACCAAAAAATAGAACTAGCAGAAAAAGTACGGAACCTAGGCGTTATAATAGACTCAGAATTAAGCCTAAAACAACATATATCCTTAAAAGTGAGAGAAGGATATGCCAAACTCAGGGTTCTCAGAAGACTCAAACCACTACTAACAACTAAAAACTTTCGTACAGTACTACAAGCACTGATCTTTGCGAGCACCGACTACTGTAATGCCTTACTACTAGGTCTACCATACACATCACTCAGACCACTACAAATTCTACAAAACACCGCAGCAAGAATTCTGACCAGAAAAAGTAAAAAAGACCACATCACAGAAACCCTAGCCGAGTTACACTGGCTACCAGTCGAACAAAGAATTCAATACAAAACACTCTGCACCATACATAAATTAATACACAACGAAAATGCAGATTGGCTTAACACTGCCCTCTGCGTTCACGTACCAAAGAGAAATCTAAGATCAGCTAACAAAGCACTCCTTAAGTTCCATCAATAAAAACAGCAAGACTCACCCAAGTAAGAGAGAAAGCTTTGTCTCTGGCAGGACCCATTCTGTGGAATACATGCCTTTAGAGTTAAGGTTACAAAGTGACAATAAATCCTTTTGAAAACACTTAAAAACCTGGCTATTTAAGCAAGCGTATCAAAAAAGAGTGGGAGAGTAGTGAAACCGGGGAAGTGCGAGGTAGCAACAAATGAAAAATCAAACACACACCACCACAATCAATCCGTGTGGAGCTGTATTTTATTCTATATTACTTTATTTTATCACCCATTTTGATAAGATAAAGTGACACTTATAAGTTAGTATTACTTTAATTCCGAAAAAATAAAAACACTCCAAACAATATTATATCACATTTCAATTATGTTATTTTAAAAAACTATGTACCGAAACGATATGGCACTTGTGTAAATTAATGTCTCAGCATAACTATATTTATGTGCCTACTGTAAACCGTTGTAACGGAATATACTTAACGACGGTATAGAAAAGACTTAAATAAATAAATAAATAAAATCATTTGGGAAATGCTAGTCTGAAAAGCCACATTTTTGAGGTTTTTTTTAATGACAGAGGACATGGTTCTTGTCGGAGGTCTGGGGGGAGTGCATTCCATTGTGGGGGACCTGCTGTAGATAAGGCTCCTTTCCTTTTATTTTTTTATTTTATTTAATTTTATATACCGGCAACCGTTTGCACATCGTGCCGCTTTACAGATAACTTACAACAAGGATATATAGGCAGAGCCTTTACAAGGAACAGTGTATAACATAAGCTCAAAAACCATCCTTAAGGATGATTTTGCTGGAGGGGCGTACAAAGTGCCTTGATAAGCTCTTCTGATCGGTCTGGTGGAAGTATGAGGACGCAGTTGGATGGTAAGATCAAGAGGGGAAAGATTGTGCAAGGCTTTGTGAATTATAGTAAGGTCTTTATAGAGGATTCTGAATTTGATGGGAAGCCAATGGAGGTTATGGAGGATAGGAGTAATGTGATCTCTTTTTTTTTGTGTTAGAATCCTGGTGGCAGAGTTCTGCAGCATCTGTAGGGGTTTGATGGTGTTGGCCGGAAGGCCGAGAAGAAGAGAGTTACAGTAGTCAATTTTTGAGAGGATGATGGATTGAAGTACCATGTGGAAGTCATGAAAGTGTAGGAGGGGTTTCAGCTTTTTTAGGACTTGCAGTTGGAAAAAGCATTCCTTAGTGGTGGTGTTTACAAATGTTTTAAGGTTTAGCTGGTTGCCAAGAGAACGCCAAGATCTCTCACATGAGGCGAGTGATTAAGGTTAGCGAAATGAGAAGAGATTGGTGCGTTAAGAAGAGGGTTGTTGGCCTCCTGGGAGATGATGAGGATCTCTGTCTTGTTGGTGTTGAGGACTAGATTGAGACTGGAGAGGAGAATGTTGATTGACTGGAGGCAGCTATTCCAGAAGCTTAGGGTTTTATGTAGAGATTCAGTGATCAGGATGAGAATTTGTACATCGTCCGCATAGAGGTAATGTGTAAACTTTAGCTTAGTAAGTAGGTGGCAGAGAGGGAGAAGGTAAATGTTGAAAAGGGTTGGTGAGAGGGAAGATCCTTGGGGGACTCCCAGGTTGGAGCTGACCGGATGAGATTCTTTGTTGTTTGACCTTGAAAGACCTGTTACAAAGGAAGGATTTAAACCAGCTGAGTGCGGTTCCAGTGATTCCTATGTCTGCAGGACAGTCTAAGAGAATTGCATGGTTGACTGTGTCGAAGGCCACAGATAGATCTAGGAGAGCAAGTAGATAGGGTTGACTTTTATCCATGTTCAGGATGAGAGTGTCTATGAGTATATGTAATTTTGAAAAAGGAATTTGTATATGTAATTTGAATATGTAATAAAATGTAATATTTCTTCTTGCGACGCCGTCCTGCGCTCCACCCTCGGCTCGGGTCGGCCCTCCCCGCGCGGTTAGCATTGGCCCATCGGGGCCAGGGGAGGTGGCCTCGGGACAAGCCTCCCGCAAGGCCTCCGAGGTGGTCCCTCAAAAAATTAAAAACCGGCGCCTCAGTAAGAAAAAATAAATAAAAACAGCATGGCGGCGACCTGAAACAAAGGAACTTAAGGAAAACAAAAAAAGAAAAGGAAACCGGTAAGCCCGTCCCGGAAGCCCCGTCAGCTCTCGCTGCTCCATAAAGGGCTCAGGCGGATCCAGGCGTCGCATGCCAAAGGGGCCCGCCCCTTAGTGCGAAGCAGATCATTGAAGCAGAAGCCACCCACGCTAACATCAACCGATATTCCACCCGCTCTTAACCTAAGCGCTCCTTCAACAGCTCTCCTCAAACACGCGCCCAGCCACTCCATCATTCATTCCAGCATCCACTCCAGCCGCTCCAGCATCCATCCAGCCTCTCCAGCATCCATCCAGCCTCTCCAGCTTTCATTCTATCCACTCTAGCATTCATCCAACCACTCCAGCTCTCATTCTATCCACTCCAGCATCCACTCACCTCTACCTCCCCCAACCTACCCCCCGCTGGCTTTAACTATCACCCCTACTCTTACAACAAACATGATACAAACCTTCCCTATCCCTATTATCCCACACTCATCCCTCAACAGAATTAACTCACCCTTATTCAAGCTACAATGTTCTAAGAGATCTCTGATCCCTATCATGATTTCCCCTCTAACCCAATTCCTAGGCCTATCTTTAATCACACTAACCCTCCTCAACTCCCAATCCCTGTCAAAAAAATCTCACTTCTCAATGACTACCTACTGGACACCCAACCGGACCTGTGTGCTATTACCGAAACCTGGTTAAAAAACACGGATACACCCGTAATCAACCAATTACCGACACAACTATACGACTTTTTCTCTATCCCCAGAACTAAAAAGAGAGGGGGAGGATTACTGCTAGCCGCAAAAAAAGAACTAAAGCCCAGCACACAATTAAAACTTCGACCAAACTCGAAATCGGACTATTCAAATCCACCCAGCTCCAAATCTGTCTCATCTACGCCCCGCCTGGGCTCCTAGACTCCGACCCATCGCCTCTCATAGAACTAGTAGCTAAACACATCAATACCAACTCACCAGCGATTCTGCTAGGAGACTTCAACATTCATGTTGACTCCCCATCTCCCTCCGCCAACTGTGAAGCCCTCCTCTCCTCCTTCATGGCCATGGGCTTCAAACAAATTATTAACAAACCCTCGCACAAAGCAGGACACCGCTAGACTTAATATTCACAAATGATCCAATCTCTCCTCTTCCTTCCTGTACCCCCATCCCCTGGTCAGATCACTCGATGATAGAAACCGAACTATCCATAAAGAAAAAACCGACCACCAATATTCCTAAATCCTCAATCCAATTCAGAAAACCATGCTCCATGGAAGCCCTCAGCTACACTCTCACCAAGGACCTAACTAACCTGGACCTCACAAATGTGGACACTGCCATGAACTCTTGGCTAACTATCACTCGCTCAGCAGCTGATAAAATATGCCCCTTGACTTCCAAAGACATCAATCCTGCCCGTACTAACAAAAATCCCTGGTTCTCATCAGAATTAAGAAAACTCAAACAAGACCTACAACATAAAGAACAACTCTGGCGGAAGGATCCCACCACCACCACACTGGCCTACTACAAAACCGCAATGAGCTACTATAGGGCCACCATTCTTCGTACCAAAAGGGATTTCTACGCCAAAAAAATACACTGCTTCCTATATGACCCTAAAACACTATTCTCATATGTTGCAGCACTCACCACCCCTATTCCTCCAATCATCCCAGAAGAAGCACAAAACAAATCATCTGAGCTGGCAGTTTTCTTCGACAACAAAATAAAAAATGTACTTATTCCGCTGACATCTTCCAACCTCACTCCAAACTTCCAGCCTCATCCTGACCAAAACCATGCCCCATCGACACACAAACAGTCACTAGAATCTTTTGATCCTACATCAGCCTTGGAAATCGAATCTATCATCAAGAAAATGAAGCCTGCATCGCACCCAATAGACCAAATTCCTTCTCACAATCCCAAACACCATCACCAAACCTCTGACCGACATCATAAATTGTTCTCTCACTCATGGAACAGTCCCGGATGCTTTAAAAACAGCCTCTCTGAAACCATTACTAAGAAAACCTAACCTGGACCCATCCAACCCCATAAATTTCCGCCCCATTGCCAACCTACCATTCATAGCCAAACTAATGGAAAAACTGGTCAATACTCGACTCACAGACTACCTCGACTCCCACGACATTCTATACCCATCACAATTCGGATTCAGGAAACGCAGAAACACAAAATCTCTCCTACTCTCTTTAACAAACAACAACCTGATGGGCCTCGACAAAGGTCAATCATACTTGCTAGCTCTGCTAGACATTTAAGAACATAAGAAAATGCCATACTGGGTCAGACCAAGGGTCCATCAAGCCCAGCATCCTGTTTCCAACAGTGGCCAATCCAGGCCATAAGAACCTGGCAAGTACCCAAAAACTAAGTCTATTCCATGTAACCATTGCTAATGGCAGTGGCTATTCTCTAAGTGAACTTAATAGCAGGTAATGGACTTCTCCTCCAAGAACTTATCCAATCCTTTTTTAAACACAGCTATACTAACTGCACGAACCACATTCTCTGGCAACAAATTCCAGAGTTTAATTGTGCGTTGAGTAAAAAAGAACTTTCTCCGATTAGTTTTAAATGTGCCCCATGCTAACTTCATGGAGTGTCCCCTAGTCCTTCTACTGTCCGAAAGAGTAAATAACCGATTCACATCTACCCGTTCTAGACCTCTCATGATTTTAAACACCTCTATCATATCCCCCCTCAGTCGACTCTTCTCCAAGCTGAAAAGTCCTAACCTCTTTAGTCTTTCCTCATAGGGGAGTTGTTCCATTCCCCTTATCATTTTGGTAGCCCTTCTCTGTACCTTCTCCATCGCAATTATATCTTTTTTGAGATGCGGCGACCAGAATTGTACACAGTATTCAAGGTGCGGTCTCACCATGGAGCGATACAGAGGCATTATGACATTTTCCGTTATATTCATCATTCCTTTTCTAATAATTCCCAACATTCTGTTTGCTTTTTTGACTGCCACAGCACACTGAACCGACGATTTCAATGTGTTATCCACTATGACACCTAGATCTCTTTCTTGGGTTGTTGCACCTAATATGGAACCCAACATCGTGTAATTATAGCATGGGTTATTTTTCCCTATATGCATCACCTTGCACTTATCCACATTAAATTTCATCTGCCATTTGGATGCCCAATTTTCCAGTCTCACAAGGTCTTCCTGCAATTTATCACAATCTGCTTGTGATTTAACTACTCTGCACAATTTTGTGTCATCTGCAAATTTGATTATCTCACTCGTCGTATTTCTTTCCAGATCATTTATAAATATATTGAACAGTAAGGGTCCCAATACAGATCCCTGAGACACTCCACTGTCCACTCCCTTCCACTGAGAAAATTGCCCATTTAATCCTACTCTCTGTTTCCTGTCTTTTAGCCAGTTTGCAATCCACGAAAGGACATCGCCACCTATCCCATGACTTTGTACTTTTCCTAGAAGCCTCTCATGAGGAACTTTGTCAAACGCCTTCTGAAAATCCAAGTATACTATATCTACCGGTTCACCTTTATCCACATGTTTATTAACTCCTTCAAAAAAGTGAAGCAGATTTGTGAGGCAAGACTTGCCCTGGGTAAAGCCATGCTGACTTTGTTCCATTAAACCATGTCTTTCTATATGTTCTGTGATTTTGATGTTTAGAACACTTTCCACTATTTTTCCTGGCACTGAAGTCAGGCTAACCGGTCTGTAGTTTCCCGGATCGCCCCTGGAGCCCTTTTTAAATATTGGGGTTACATTTGCTATCCTCCAGTCTTCAGGTACAATGGATGATTTTAATGATAAGTTACAAATTTTTACTAATAGGTCTGAAATTTCATTTTTTAGTTCCTTCAGAACTCTGGGGTGTATACCATCCGGTCCAGGTGATTTACTACTCTTCAGTTTGTCAATCAGGCCTACCACATCTTCTAGGTTCACCGTGATTTGATTCAGTCCATCTGAATCATTACCCATGAAAACCTTCTCCATTACAGGTACCTCCCCAACATCCTCTTCAGTAAACACCGAAGCAAAGAAATCATTTAATCTTTCCGCGATGGCCTTATCTTCTATAATTGCCCCTTTAACCCCTCGATCATCTAACGGTCCAACTGACTCCCTCACAGGCTTTCTGCTTCGGATATATTTTAAAAAGTTTTTACTGTGAGTTTTTGCCTCTACAGCCAACTTCTTTTCAAATTCTCTCTTAGCCTGTCTTATCAATGTCTTACATTTAGCTTGCCAATGTTTATGCTTTATCCTATTTTCTTCTGTTGGATCCTTCTTCCAATTTTTGAATGAAGATCTTTTGGCTAAAATAGCTTCTTTCACCTCCCCTTTTAACCATGCCGGTAATCGTTTTGCCTTCTTTCCACCTTTCTTAATGTGTGGAATACATCTGGACTGTGCTTCTAGAATGGTATTTTTTAACAATGACCACGCCTCTAGGACATTTTTTACTTTTGTAGCTGCTCCTTTCAGTTTTTTTCTAACAATTTTTCTCATTTTATCAAAGTTTCCCTTTTGAAAGTTTAGCACGAGAGCCTTGGATTTGCACACTGTTCCTTTTCCAGTCATTAAATCAAATTTGATCATATTATGATCACTATTGGCAAGTGGCCCCACCACCGTTACCTCTCTCATCAAGTCCTGTGCTCCACTGAGAATTAGATCTAAAATTGCTCCCTCTCTCGTCGGTTCCTGAACCAATTGCTCCATAAAGCTATCATTTATTCCATCCAGGAACGTTATCTCTCTAGCGTGACCCGATAATACATTTACCCAGTCTATATTGGGGTAATTGAAGTCTCCCATTATTACTGCACTACCAATTTGGTTAGCTTCCCTAATTTCTCTTAGCATTTCACTGTCCATCTCACCATCTTGACCAGGTGGACGGTAGTATACCCCTATCACTGTAGTCTTCCCTGATACACAAGGGATTTCTACCCATAAAGATTCAATTTTGTATTTAGTCTCATGCAGGATGTTTATCCTGTTGGACTCTATGCCATCCCGGACATAAAGCGCCACACCTCCTCCCGACTGCTCCTCTCTGTCATTGCGATATAATTTGTACCCCGGTATAGCACTGTCCCATTGGTTATCCTCTTTCCACCATGTCTCTGAGATGCCAATTAAGTCTATGTCATCATTTACTGCTATACATTCTAATTCTCCCATCTTACTTCTTAGACTTCTGGCATTAGCATACAAACATTTCAAAGTTTGTTTTTTGATTGTATTTTTATTCTGCTTTTTAATTGATAGGGATAAGTTAGAATTTTTTAGCTCAGGTGAGTTTTTAGTTACAGGCACTTGGACTACTTTTCTAATTATTGGAACCTCACTGTCGGGATGCCCTAATTCTAATGCATCATTAGTATCCTTTAAAGATACATCTCTCCGAACCATGCGCTGCTGAGCGACTGTCTGCTTTCCCCTTTGTTCTAGTTTAAAAGCTGCTCTATCTCCTTTTTAAAGGTTAGCGCCAGCAGTCTGGTTCCACCCTGGTTAAGGTGGAGCCCATCCCTTCGGAAGAGACTCCCCCTTCCCCTTTTGGCAGCGTTCGACACAGTTAACCACACAATCCTCATCAACCGTCTGATTGAAATAGGCATCGCAGGTTCTGCACGCCTCTGGATAAAATCCTTTCTAAGCGACAGGTATTACAAAGTAAAAATAATTAACAAAGAGTCTCACCCTATAGCGGCCAAGCAAGGAGTTCCCCAGGGTTCCTTGCTCTCGCCGACCCTATTCAACATATATCTTCTCCCCCTATGCCAACTACTCAATAACCTCAACCTCACTTACTTCATTTATGCGGACGACGTGCAGATCCTAAATCCCCATCAAGGATCCCATTTCCGACACTAAACTATTGGAATAGCTGCCTTCACGCCATCAACCTCCTTCTCACAAGCCTCAGCCTCGTTCTCAATACATCCAAGACTGAACGGCTGGTCATTTCCCCCAATGATAATAACCCACTAGCCAACACTACTAATACTCCATCAGTAAATCAAGTGAGAGACCTTGGAGCCATTCTAGACTCCAGAATGAACCTTAAAAAATTAATTAAGCTGAGAGACCGGTACCTGCAGCCCCCCTGTTTCAGCTCGGAACAAGCAGCAGAGGCCCACGTGAGGGGAGGAGCCGGAGCGCACTTAAAATCTGCGCGGCAGACCCGAGAGACCTGGGAGACCGGTACCTGCAGCCCCCCTGTTTCAGCTCGGAACAAGCAGCAGAGGCCCACGTGAGGGGAGGAGCCGGAGCGCACTTAAAATCTGCGCGGCAGACCTGGGAGACCGGTACCTGCAGCCCCCCTGTTTCAGCCCGGAACAAGCAGCAGAGGCCCACGTGAGGGGAGGAGCCGGAGCGCACTTAAAATCTGCGCGGCAGACCCGAGAGACCTGGGAGACCGGTACCTGCAGCCCCCCTGTTTCAGCCCAGAACAAGCAGCAGAGGCCCACGTGAGGGGAGGAGCCGGAGCGCACTTAAAATCTGCGCGGCAGACCGGTACCTGCAGCCCCCCTGTTTCAGCCCGGAACAAGCAGCAGAGGCCCACGTGAGGGGAGGAGCCGGAGCGCACTTAAAATCTACGCGACTCCGGTGCACCACCGCCGCCGGCGCACACCAAAGCCGTGCGCACCCCTTAGGTGCGCACGGCTATGTCCGGCTTAGTCCGGAGCAGGCCGAGCAGGAGGAGAGCTACCGTCTTCATCCACCAAGCCTATGGCATTTGAACAGCACCGGTAAATCTTTCCTTTTCTAAGCGTTTTTGAAATTGTTTTTCAATTATAAATGCCTCCTAAAAGAAAAGGCACCCCTACCTTCCCTATTGCAATTAGAAATTGAAAGATTTATGCAACAACTGGATTATAAGGGCTCCAGTGAATCCATTGGAAACCTCTTGGTGGAAGAACAAGAGGCTCCCCAGGATGAGGCTTCCCTTAGCCCTGTTATGCCGCCTCCATCAGGCCAACGTGTTGCTGACGAAGCAGCAGCAACAGAACTTACCGAAGTGGTTAGTTTTCCGTCTGCCATAGAGGGAGCTGCTTCCGCAGCAGAATTGGACCAAGAGAAGGTAGAACTATCATCAGTAGTTTCTGATAAGGAACAACAGAACCCTTCTCAACAAACACAGATCGAGGTTGTGAGACCTAAACATCTAGACCCGAAACGGTCACATTGGGGTCACTATGGGACCTGGTCAGCGGTTTAAACGTGACTGTCAATAGATTGGAGAAAAAAATAGACACATTATCCTCAAATTTATCCCAGAAATTTATCGGTATACAACAGCAAGTAAATGACCTTGATTCAAGAATAGAAACAGTAGAAGGGAACATTAAATCTATACAGGTTGTTAACTTGGCATTATTAAAAGATCAGGCTGTATGCTCAAAAAGATTGGAAACAATTGAAAATAACACAAAACAATTAAACTTAAGAGTTATGAATTTCCCCAGAATAGCTGGGGAAACTCCCTATATTTCCTTTAAGAGATTCTTAACAGAAGTTCTGGGTTTTACTGAAAGTAATATGATATCAATTAATTCTTGTTTTTTCTTAAAAAAAAAGAACTTCTGGTTTAGCAGTCTTTGTTCCAACTAACTTAACTAGTTTTTTGGAAAGCTCAGCACTTCAAGTGTTAGAGAGAGAAACGTTAATAGTTTCATTTATATCCACAGCTGATATAAGCACACTTATGAAAATTTACTTTCAGAAATTTCCCATACTATATTTAGGACAAAGTGTTAAGATTTTCCCTGACTTATCGTTAACTACACGTATTAAAAGACGGCAATTCTTAGAATTAAGGCAAAGAACAATGTCATTAGTATTTTCATTTACTTTAAAGTATCCTTGCCGTTGTTTGTTAAGAGGAGCTGAATCTTTTGTTTTTACTCAAATAGAACAATTGAACCAATTTGTTGACTCACGTATACCAGTAACCTCGTCTCCGGTTGAACCCTGACACAGGGATAAATAAATAGGCCAGAGTAAGGTTGCTGATTACCTAGAAATAATTTTTGCTTATAGAATTCTTCTTCTTTTGTTAATGCCAATTAGGCTTGGTTTGTTGGGTTTTTTCTAAGTATTATTGATGAAGATATATAGAAATATTTTTTCCTCCCAACAATATTAGGATTATAATTTAAATATTGTTGATTATTGATACCTTAGATTTTTATTGTTGGGAAATTAATATTACAATACAATGATGTATTCAAATTATAAGTGTCTATGTAACATGAAAATATATAAATTAAAAAAAAAAATTCATTAACAACACCTCTAGGGAAGGCTTTTACAAACTACAGGTCCTAAAACAGTTAAGGCCCCTCCTACACTTCCATGACTACCGCTCGGTCCTTCAAGCCATACTATTCTCAAAGATCGATTATTGTAATGCGCTGCTGCTTGGTCTCCCGGCCTCTTCTACCAAACCTCTTCAGATGCTGCAAAACGCTGCAGCCAGGATCCTCACAAACTCTCGCCGTATGGACCACATCACTCCGATTCTAAAAATACTTCACTGGCTATCCATCCGCTACAGAATTCTCTTCAAGACACTGACCATCATTCACAAAACCATATTTCAGCAATCCTCTCTCCAACTCACCATACCCCTCAAACCACACTCTTCAGCAAGACCAACTAGATCTGCATACAGAGACTCCCTACAGGTTCCTCCAAACAAATGCACTATTCACAACGCCATTGAAAAACGAGCGCTATCCACGGCCGGTCCGCATCACTGGAACTCTCTCCCACCAGACCTCCGCCAGGAACATTGTCATATCGCATTCAGAAAAAAATTAAAAACATGGCTGTTCGCCCAAGCATATCCTTGAAGAAGCCTTATGGTAACCCACATGGACCAACACCCCATGGTTGCGTCCCCTTTCCACATCACAAAGGAACTGTTTTCTGCTAACTGTGCTCCTATATAACTTGCCTAATCAACTCCACTATGTAAAATTGTATATAATTTTTTACCATGTAAGCAATAGCTCTCTGCTTACATGCACTGCTCTCCAGTTAGAAATCGTTAATCTATCCCTTTTTTTTTCTAACAGCCCTGTTCCACTTTCCCTGTTGTAATGTAACTTTCGCTTTCAGTGTTAACTGGTTTACCCCCTAGTTTATTGTAAACCGGTACGATAAGACCTGGTCTTGAGCATCGGTATATTAAAAGAATTTAAATAAATAAATAAAAATAATATGTAATAAAATATGTAATATGTAATAAAAGTATATGTAATTTGAAAAAGGAATTCTTTATTTCCTAGCGTGTAGCAGATGGACTCAGGACCAATGGATATACTGTACTCGTGATAGCAGTTGGAGACGGATCAGATTTCAATCTCATGTCAGCCCTAGTACATATACCCCTGTAGGAAGTGCAGCTCTTCAGTATTTTCCGTCTCCATAGCAGTTCGGGACTCTATGCACGCTAGCACAGCGTTAGAGTAATTTAGCAAAGAAAACCAAAACAAGAAGAAATCTTACCTCTACAGACGAGCCCCGCTCTCCTGCGGTGACACCCATTGGGTCTCTCCCCCAGTTGAGAATTCCCGAGGTGATTTCCACGATCCCTCTGAGGTAAGCCTCGGACCGGCGGCCGACCCTCAGCAGGGACCTAGCCCTCGACATCGGGTGAGGCTGAGAAGCAGCGGGTACAACTTCGAGCGCGGTGGTGAAGGTATTTTCCCTCCCCCCGCAGCCGGAGACTGCCCAGAACGAGACCGGGAAGCGCTGAGACAAGGTAAGGTAGAAATCTATTTAAAAGTCTCTGGTCTCTGAAGCTTGAGGAGTCGCACAGGTCACCAGCTGGGACCAGTGCCACCGGGTTGATCTGCCCTAGCAGGGCTAGACCCCGGTCAGATCCGAGGGTCCTCCCACGTGGAGACCCTCCGAGATAGTCGCCATATTGTCTGCGTGGTCGCCGTCACCATTTTGATCTGTTTGCCGTCCTGTCCGCTGTCCCGATCCGTGCACACACAGGCGAGCCTTGCACACAAATATCTTGGGCGCATAATGTGCGCCCAAGAACCGTGCGCACAAGTGACGCACATAGCCACGCGCTCACTGTGCCGGGCGCATAACTTTGATCTGTGCGCACATCTCCCTGAGCGCATACCAATCCTACGCGCACAACTTCAACGCACCGGAGCTCATAACTATTTTATGCGCATAAGCCATGGCACCACCGGAAAAGAAGCTCAAGGCTCAGGGCCTTTGCCCAGCATGCCACATTAGAGCTGCACAACATGAGGAGGCCACGGCCCTGTGTATACAGTGTGAGGAGGCCCTAGGGGATCCAGCCCATGTCCCTCCCCAGCCGGTGCCGGGTTCCAGTTTCTTGAACAGTGCGCCGTACCTAGCGTCTCCCAGCGGGACCCTCCCTTAAACGGGGCTCCCCAGGGATACAGCGCCTCTTAATTTAGACCCAGCATCTAATTCCTGGGTGGAATTATTCAAAGGTCTGCATACCTTCGTCCACATGCAACTGGGCCCTCTGATAATACGGCCACAACCTCCACCAGAGGACCTCAACATCCTGGGACCCTCTATGCCCAGGGAAGTGATTCCACTGCCCAGAAGCCCCACCTTCAGGGACACGGACAATTCAGATGAGGAATCAAAACCCCTGGAGGAAGGGGAACTCCCTCCGGGGACAAAGCCCCACCGAACCATGAGGCGCTTCTTCACCAAGGACGAGCTTCCAGATCTGGTCCCACACAGCTTGAAAGAGCTTGCTATCCTGGGCACAAGTGCCTCGGGGGAACCTAAGACAAATCCCCTACTAGAGGGACTCCGTCAGACCTCCCATCATTTCCCACAAATACAAGCCATCCAGCAGCTAATTGACCTGGAATGGGACGCCCCGGAGACTACATTCAAAGGGGGGGCGTGCTTTGGCAGCCATGTACCCTCTGGACCCAGCTGCCAAAGATCTCCTGGCATGTCCGAAAGTGGATGCCATGGTCTGAGCGGTTTCAAAGCGCACTACTATCCCAGTGGAGGGAGGAGCAGCACTCAAGGATGCTCAAGACAGACGTCTGGAATCCATCCTCAAACAGTCTTGAGATGTCTCTGCTATGTCTCTACAGATTGCAGCCTGCTGTGCCGTGGTGACAAGCGCCTGCTTATCACAGACCAGGAACAACACTCCTGGGGAAGCCCTGGAACCAGCAGTATCATTCCTCACGGATGCCGCTTCTGATCTGGTGCGCACCGGAGCTAGAGGAGTTTCATCAGCCGTGGCAGCCAGAAGACAACTCTGGCTCCGAAGCTGGTCAGCTGACGCATCTTCCAAAACGAGTCTCACAAGGATACCCGTCAAGGGAACCCTCCTGTTCGGAAGCGAACTAGAGAAACTAGCCAACAAATAGGGCGAATCCCCACTGCCGCAGCTACCGGAGGACAGAAATAATAGAAGCCAGTGACCCTTCCTCTGAACTTCCAGGGGCAGAGGATCACAGCGCTTCAACCCATACAGAAGCACATATCAAGCGACTCGCCCCACAGGCAGGAACCAGTCCTTTCCGAACAAGCACAACAAAAGGGGAGCCAGCTCAGGACCAGGCCCCAGCCGCACCCACAATGAAAATCAGCTGGCCCATCCAAAGGAAGAAGCCATAGGGGGCAGACTTGCCCTATTCTACCAAAGAAGGGTCGAGAGAACTTCGGACAAGTGGGTCCTAGCCATCATTCGAGAAGGATATTACCTGGATTTCCACCACCTCCCTCTGGACAAGTTTGTGGAATCTCCCTGCCACGACCCTTCCAAGAGGATGGCAGTGGAAGCTACACTGACCAGATTGCTAGCCTTAGAGGCTATAACACCGGTGCCCGCACAACAAATAAATACTGGACATTGTTCCATCTATTTTATCGTTCCCAAGAAAGAAGGAATGTTCAGGCCCATCCTGGACCTCAAGTCGGTCAATGGCCACCTGAAGATTCCTCGCTTCCACATGGAAACCCTACGCTCGGTAATAAGGGCGATACAACCGGGAGAGTTCCTTACATCCCTGGATCTGTTGGAAGCCTACGTACACATTCCAATCCATCAAGAGCATCAGCGTTTTCTACGCTTCACGATCCTGGACCGTCACTACCAGTTCCGGGCACTACCATTCGGGTTAGCCGCAGCACCCCAGACGTTCACCAAGATCATGGTAGTAGTGGCAGCAACACTGAGGAAGAAAGGAATCCTTGTACACCCTTATCTAGATTGGCTGATGAGGCCAAAATCCCCAGAGGAAGCCACCAGGCGACCACCAGAGTCAAAACTCTACTGGAGAGCCTCGGGTGGGTGGTCAACACAAACAAGAGCTGTCTGCAGCCCTCCCAATCTCTAGAATACTTGGGAGTCTGGTTCGACACCAAACAAGACAGGGTCATCCTGACACAGACAAGGAGATCAAAACTGATGACCCAGTTACGAACCCTGTTGAGCGAGCTTTGCCCCACAAATGGGACTACCTCCAAGTCCTTGGCCTCATGGCATCCACACTGGAAGTAGTGCCATGGGCAAGAGCTCACATGAGACCCCTACAGCACTCACTACTATCATGATGGGATCCGCTGAGCCAGAACTACACTGTATGTCTTCAGCTCCCGGACAAAGTTCGAACCCAACTATGATGGTGGCTACAAGAAGGCCATCTGAGCCAGGGAGTGAGGCTATCCTCACCAACCTGGATCCTGCTCACCACGGACGCCAGCCTATGAGGATGAGGAGCACACTGCCAGGAGCTAACCGCCCAGGGGCAATGGAACAAAGAAGAGTTAGGGTGGAACATCAATCGCCTAGAAGCCTAGGCAGTCAGACTAGCCTGCCTACGATTTGTTCACAGACTCCGAGACAAATCAGTCAGAGTAATGTCGGACAACGCCACAACAGTGGCCTACATCAACTGTCAGAGAGGAACCAGAAACCAACAGGTGTCTCTGGAAATAGACCCCCTAATGTCATGGGCGGAAGCGAACCTTCAAGAGATCTCGGCCGTCCACATCGCGGGGAAATACAACGTCGCTGTGGATTACCTCAGCAGAGAAAGTCTAGACCCAGGCGAATGGAGGCTGTCGACCACAGCATTCCAATTGATAGTAAACAGTTGGGGAACACCAACCGTGGACCTCCTGGCAAACTGGTCCAACGCCCAAGTGCTCAGCTTCTTCAGCCGCAGGCGGGAACCCCATTCCCAGGTGTTGAGCTTCTGCTAGCGGGTTGGCAATCTGATGCAGATCTGCTAGGGAGTCTAGCAATCTGATAGGATCTGCTACTGGATACTCCCATAAGAGGAGGAGTTAGCAATCTGTTCTGCTTCTGCTCCTGTGAAAGGAGGAGTTAGCACTGTTAGTGCACAGCTCCTGAAGTGGGAGGAGTAGCACTCTGTACTAGGATATGCTATGTGGATGGGAGGAGCTAGCAGATGTGAATAGCAGTCTGCTAGAATCCCCTTCCCAAGGGAAGGAGTAGCAATCTGTAGTGAACTGCTTCCTTTGGGTCATACAAGGAATGGCAATAGGTTTATAATGTAGACTGCAGAGTTGGCAATCTGTAACAGCGGAGTACTGGAGATGATGCTCAGCTGGACAGAAAGTAAATAGTTGAATCCTTGGGCCGATGACAGCGCCCCCAGGAGGGAGTCCCGGGAGAGACCACAGGCTAGGCTGGAATATGGAGACAGACACAGATATTTCTTTTATTAGATAAGTGGATAACCACCAGAGGTGGCAGTAGTGAGCTGGTATGCCCGGAAGGGCTGAAGTCCCTCAGATACTGGAACTGCGCTTCCCAGGTTGTTGATCTGCAAAGAGACTATAGATAGTGAATAGATAGGGTATGCAGTTATACGTAGCCAGTATTAGATGATAACTCACTAGAGATAGCTCTGTAGCTGGAAAGGGTTAGGCCCTCGAGGAGCGAGTACCTGGTTCCAGGGACAGCTCTGAGAGAGCGGTGATAACTCACAATAATCTGTATCTGGAATAGCTTTAGTCAATAGAGAATCTTCAGAGTGTTTTAGGAACATGGGCCCTCGAGGAGTGAGTGCTGGTTCCTATATCTCATCTGAGATAGCAACTCACAAGCAATAGCCTCTGGACAAAGAGAATCTTCAGAGGATTTAGGAACATAGGCCCTCTAGGAGTGAGTAATGGTTCCTTTCTGTAATCTGAAATAGAGAAAGAGAATGAGGCCCCCAAGGAGCGGGTACCCCTGGTAGGTCTGGAGAGGCAATGCAATAGTATGTGGACAGCCGAAGCTAGTCCAATCAGAGTCCTTGCTAACTCGATCTGTTAACAAAAGAAAAGACCTTTTATGTTGGAAGCGGAGGATGTCAATACAGGGGGACACCCCTGAGGTTCGCGCCCTTGCTGGTACGTACTTCGGATTGCGCGCCCTACGTCATCAGGAACATGGTGGATCCACAGCGTCGAGCCGGCCCGGGGACACCGGGGGAAGCGGCATGGAGACGCCGCGGAATCAAGCCATCCATCAGGCACGGAGGGAATCGCCACTCAGGTAGAGAGGGTGGAGTGAGGAGCGAAAGCAGGCACGAACGCAACACCAGGGAATCGATACCCTGGTACAGACCTGGCCACAGAAGACTCTATTATACGCCTTCCCACCGAGGCCCCTATTGGGCGCAATCATCCACAAGATAGAACACCACAGGGGACCAGTGCTTCTAGTGGCCCCAGACTGGTCAAGAAGACTGTGGTACACAGACATGCAAAGGCTGCTGACAGGGAGCCCCCTCCCACTACCTGCACACAGAGTCCTGCTTCAACAAGGACCGATCTTCCACGAGGATCCAGCTTCATTCTCTCTTACGGCCTGGCCATTGAGAGGACTCGCCTGAGGAAGTGGATACTCGGGGGCAGTAATTGACACCCTGCTCCGAGCACGCAAGTTCTCCACATCCCTAACATACATAAGGATTTGGAGAGTATTCGAAGCCTGGTGTGAGGACCATGTTATTAATTGTGATAATTGTGGGTGGATCCTTGGGCCAGTGGCAGATGACCACGCCCACGGGGGAAGAACCCGAGAGGGGCCACCAGTCAGGCTCAGAGTTGGGAGACAGACACACACTAGATCTTATATTAAACTGTATAGTGAACCACCAGAGGTGGCAGTAGTGAGCTGGAAGAGCCCAGCTGGGCTGTAGTCCCTCAGGCACTGGAACAGTGATCCCAGGATGGCTGAGCTGTAGAGAAACTGAATGTAGTGAGTAGGCAGAGTATGCAGAGTTCAGGAACAGAACCTAGATGGTAACACTCACACAATAGTCTCTTGAAGCAGCCCAGAGGCTGGAATGAAGTAGGCCCTCGAGGAGCGAGTACCTGGCAGAAGTTGTATTCGGTAGCAGGTCCGGGAACGTGAGCCCTTGAGGAGTGAGTACCTGTTCCAGACTGCGACCTGAAAAGCAAGAGAGAGAGCGAGGCCCCCGAGTCCAAGGAGGCAGAGTAGCAAGGTATGCGGAGAGCAAATCCCATCCACAGCGATACCTGGAGGAAGCTAGGTAAACGAACCTTAACCTAAACCTTTGCTAACTCGAATAGCTAGCAAAACGAAAGACCTTAAGTATCCGGTGAGGATGACGTCATCTCAAGGGGACACCCCTGAGGTTCGCGCCACAGCTGGTACTTGAGTTGGGGCTGCGCCACGCGCCCGCAGGCTTCAGGAGAACATGGCGGAAGGCAGAGTCTAGCCGGTCCGGGGACCCCGGAGGAGAATGGCAAGATGACGCTGCAGCAGCCAAACTTCCATCAACCAAAGAGGGAGTCGCAAAAGAGGTAAGGTGGGCGGAGTGGAGACGTCGGGCAGCGACGGTCGCAACAGACCACGACATCGTTCCACGCTCAGTCAAAATTCCTGCAATTTTGGAATTCCTGTAGAACGGACTACAGAAGGGATTGTCTCTCAACTCCATCAAGGTACAGGTGGCTGCATTGTCATGCTACGGAACCAAGAGCAAGAGCGGCAGCATAGCCTCTCACCCGGATGTCTCCCGCTTTCTGAAAGGAGTCAAGCAGATCCGACCACCCCTAAAGTGGCCGATGCCTCTTTGGAACCTCAACCTGGTTCTAGATTTCTTAGCAGGAGCCTCCTTCAGACCTCTTTGCCTCTACGACTATTAACTATTAAGACCTCTACGACTATTAACATTGAAGACAGCCTTCCTGGTGGCAGTCTGTTCAGTATGTCGTATCTCCAAGCTACAAGCACTGTCCTGCTGGGAGCCGTTCCTCAGACTCACCCCGGGAACCATCCAGTTACGCTCAGTTACGTCCTTCCTCCCCAAAGTGGTTTCTCACTTCCATCTCAACCAAACCATCTCACTACAATCGTCAGATGAGCATAAGAATTCAGAAGAGTCTTGCAGCCTGCGCCATCTCAAAGTAGGCAGACTCCTAGTCCGATACCTGGAAAGGTCGGAATCCGTACGAAAGACGGACCATCTATTCGTCCTTCACAGCGGGAAGAAGCAAGGGGAAGTGGCCTCGTGAGCAACCATAGCCCGCTGGATCAAAGAAGTCATCAAAGCGGCCTATGTAGAAGCAGGCAAGCCACCGCCTTTACAAGTAAAGGCCCATTCCACTAGAGCCCAGGCAGTGTGCTGGCTGGCAACCAAGATGTTGTCACCTGCCGAGATCTGCCGGGCAGTGACATGGTCCTCCATCCACACCTTCTCCAGGTTTTACCGCCTGGATGTTCAGGCTCGAGAGGACACAGAATTTGCAAGGGCAGTACTAAGTGGGCCATGGGCAGCCTCCCACCTGGTTCGTAAGTAGCTTTTATACACCCCATTGGTCCTGAGTCCATCTGCTACATGCTAGGAAATGGAGAAATTACTTACCTGATAATTTGTTTTCCTTAGTGTAGACAGATGGACTCAGCATCCCACCCACGGCTGCCGTTATTCATGGAATTCTGGAGTGACATCCCCAAGAGCGAGTGATTCACGGGTAAGCCATGCTTTCCTCCAGCTAGAACACCCATCCTACCAGGTGTCTACGTTTCTCGGTTGAGGGCACTGGTGGTTTCCAGCTATACCCAATTTAACCGGTTCAAATTATTCATGTTAACCAAGTTATAAAGTTAATCAAGTTATTCAAATTATTCAGTCATGCATATATCCACAATTGCTTTTCGAGGAGAATACTGAAGAGCTGCACTTCCTGCAGGGGTATATGTACTAGGGCTGAAGTCAGATTGAAATCTGATCCGTCTCCAACTGCTATCAGGAGTACACTTATACCCATTGGTCCTGAGTCCATCTGTCTACACTAAGGAAAACGAAATTATCAGGTAAGTAATTTCTCCATTATTGTTGAAATGTGATAGGAAGTGGTTAGCCCGGTGTCAACTATTACTGTGAGGTTATGTGCTTTAGAGACAATTGTTATGATAATACCATCAATATCCAGTTGGGTAGGTGGGCTGCATGTAGATTGTGATATAGTAGATTTGGAGAATTTCTGTATTTGAGGTGTTAAGTTTTAGGCGATTATGATAAAGCCAACTGTTAATTGTTTTGATGTAAAGACTGACCAAGGCTAAAGTGTTTGTCCAGGAATTGGTATAGGGAACTAAAAACTGTATATCATCTGCATAGATCTTAAAATGGACACCCAGGTTGTTTAGAAAGTGACGCAAAGGAATCATGTAAATATTAAAAAGTGTTGGGGATCCCTGAGGTACTCCAGAAGCTATAGTGTACCAATTTGAAGAATGTGAACCAATATTTATTTGATAACGATCAGTTAGGAATGATTGAAACCAATTTAGTACAGTGCTTAATACCAATGTGTTGAGGTCTTGTAAGTAAGATTCAGTGATCAAGGGTATCAAAAGCTGCTGATATATCAAGTAACACGTATGTAATCTATATTGGCGTTGAAGCCCCGGAATAGCGTATCAAATGAAGAAAGCAAAAGGGTTTCTGTACTATGTCTTTTACAGAAACCGTACTGATTAGGGTGAAGAAGTTCGTTATCGTTGATGTAGTTTGAAAGCTGATGTAGTACAATGGATTCGGTTAATTTCACTAGGATTGTAAGCGATGCTATTGGACGGAGGTTGGAGAGATTATTATCTTCATTTTTTCCTTAGTAATGGGCAGAATTGATGTTTTCAAAAGAACATGCCATGCTGGGTCAGACCAAGGGTCTATCAAGCCCAGCATCCTATTTCCAACAGTGGCCAATCCAGGCCATAAGAACCTGGCAAGTACCCAAAAACTAAGTCTATTCCATGTTACTGTTCTAGTAATAGCAGTGGCTATTTTCTAAGTCATCTTAATAGCAGGTAATGGACTTCTCCTCCAAGAACTTATCCAATCCTTTTTTTCAAACACAGCTACACTAACTGCACTAACCACATCCTCTGGCAACAAATTCCAGAGTTTAATTGTGCGTTGAGTGAAAAAGAACTTTCTCCGATTAGTTTTAAATGTGCCACATGCTAACTTCATAAGAAGATAAGAAATTGTCATGCTGGGTCAGACCAAGGGTCCATCAAGCCCAGCATCCTGTTTCCATCAGAGGCCAAACCAGGCCACAAGAACCTGGCAATTACCCAAACACCTAGAAGATCCCATGCTACTGATGCACTGATGCAATTACTAGCAGTGGCTATTCCCTAAGTAAACTTGATTAATAGCAGTTAATGGACTTCTCTTCCAAGAACTTATCCAAACCTTTTTTGAACCCAGCTACACTAACTGCACTAACCACATCCTCTGGCAACAAATTCCAGAGATTTATTGTGCGTTAAGTGAAAAAGAATTTTCTCCGATTAGTCTTAAATGTGCTACTTGCTAACTTCATGGAATGCCCCCTGGTCCTTCTATTATTCGAAAGTGTAAATAACCGAGTCACATCTACTCGTTCAAGACCTCTCATGATCTTAAAGACCTCTATGATATCCCCCCTCAGCCGTCTCTTCTCCAAGCTGAAAAGCCCCAACCTCTTCAGCCTTTCCTCATAGGGGAGCTGTTCCATCCCCTTTATCATTTTGGTTGCCCTTCTCTGTACCTTCTCCATTGCAACTATATCTTTTTTGAGATACGGCGACCAGAACTGTACACAGTATTCAAGGTGTGGTCTCACCATGGAGCGATATAGAGGCATTATGACATTTTCCGTTTTATTAACCATTCCCTTCCTAATAATTCCTAACATTCTATTTGCTTTTTTGACTGCTGCAGCACACTAAGCCGACGATTTCAATGTATTATCTACTATGACGCCTAGATCTCTTTCTTGGGTGGTAGCTCCTAATATGGAACCTAACATTGTGTAACTACAGCAAGGGTTATTTTTCCCTATATGCAACACCTTGCACTTGTCCACATTAAATTTCATCTGCCATTTGGATGCCCAATCTTCCAGTCTTGCAAGGTCCTCCTGTAATGTATCACAGTCTGCTTGTGATTTAACTACTCTGAATAAGTAATGGAGTCACTGCTGAAAGAGAGAGTAGTGAACTATTTACAGTCCGGAGAATTGATGGACCAGAGGCAACATGGATTCACCAGGGGAAGATCCTGTCAAACAAATCTGATTGACTTTTTTGACTGGGTAACCAAGGAATTGGATCAAGGAAGAGCACTCGATATAATATACTTGGATTTCAGCAAAGCTTTTGATACGGTTCCGCACAGGAGACTGGTGAATAAAACGAGAAGCTTAGGAGCGAGTGCCGAGGTGGTGACCTGGATTGCAAATTGGTTGACGGACAGAAGACAATGTGTGATGGTAAATGGAACCTTCTCTGAAGAGAGAGCGGTTTTAAGTGGTGTACCGCAAGGATCGGTGTTGGGACCGGTCCTGTTCAATATCTTTGTGAGCGACATTGCGGAAGGGATAGAAGGTAAGGTTTGTCTTTTTGCGGATGACACTAAGATCTGCAACAGAGTGGACACGCCGGAAGGAGTGGAGAGAATGAGACGGGATCTAAGGAAACTGGAAGAGTGGCCGAAGATATGGCAGCTGAGATTCAATGCCAAGAAGTGCAAAGTCATGCATATGGGGAGTGGAAATCCGAATGAACTGTATTCGATGGGGGGGGGGGGGAAAGGCTGATGTGCACGGAGCAGGAGAGGGACCTTGGGGTGATAGTGTCTAATGATATGAAGTCTGCGAAACAATGCGACAAGGCGATAGCAAAAGCCAGAAGAATGCTGGGCTGCATAGAGAGAGGAATATCGAGTAAGAAAAGGGAAGTGATTATTCCCTTGTACAGGTCCTTGGTGAGGCCTCACCTGGAGTACTGTGTTCAGTTCTGGAGACCGTATCTACAAAAAGACAAACACAAGATGGAAGCGGTACAGAGAAGAGCGACCAGGAAGGTGGAGGATCTTCATCGGATGACGTACGAGGAGAGATTGAAGAATCTAAATATGTACACCCTGGAGGAAAGGAGGAGCAGAGGTGATATGATACAGACTTTCAGATACTTGAAAGGTTTTAATGATCCAAAGGCAACGACAAACCTTTACCATAAGAAAAAAATCAGCAGAACCAGGGGTCACGATTTGAAGCTCCAGGGAGGAAGATTCAGAACCAATGTCAGGAAGTATTTCTTCACGGAGAGGGTGGTGGATGCCTGGAATGCCCTTCCGGAGGAAGTGGTGAAGACCAGAACTGTGAAGGACTTCAAAGGGGCGTGGGATAAACACTGTGGATCCATAAAGTCAAGAGGCTGCCAATGAAGTGTGGGTGACTCGCCAGAATGATGGCTACTGCCTGGAGACAATACCTTTATTCAATAAACATACACATGTTACTGTGACTCCAACATCGCTCTAAGCTTCAACAGCAAGAGGAAATGTGGAAAAAAGGATTTGCACTCACAAAGACGGGAGAAGCTGGCTTGTTACGGCGGTTACTACCCCAAATCAAATAAGCCTGATACTTCACTTTCGATGCATATCCAGCATAGCTCTCTGCTTCAACGGCAGGGGAGAAGAAAAACAACCAATAAGGGCTGTATAACATAGTCTGGGAAAAAACAAATGAGCATGGGTGTAGCTTGCTTATTGCGGCGGTTACTACCCCTACTACCCCTAACTAATCAAGCTAGATATTTCACTTGGATGCAGCTCCATCACTGCTCTCTACATTAATGGTGGGGGAGGAAGGGAAATAGAACCAAGAGCTAAGAGAAATAGATAAGTATGAGAGAAAAAATGTGTGAAGCTTGCTGGGCAGACTGGATGGGCCATTTGGTCTTCTTCTGCCGTCATTTCTATGTTTCTATAATAATTTTGTATCATCCGCAAATTTGATAACGTCACTCATCGTATTCCTTTCCAGATCATTGATATATATATTGAAAAGCACCGGTCCAAGTACAGATCCCTGAGGCACTCCACTGTTTACCCTTTTTCACTGAGAAAATTGACCATTTAGTCCTACTCTCTGTTTCCTGTCTTTTAACCAGTTTGTAATCCACGAAAGGACATCGCCTCCTATCCCATGACTTTTTAGTTTTCGTAGAAGCCTCTCATGAGGGACTTTGTCAAACGCCTTCTGAAAATCCAAATACACTACATCTACCGGTTCACCTTTATCCACATGTTTATTAACCCCTTCAAAAAAATGAAGCAGGTTTGTTAGGCAAGACTTCCCTTGGGTAAATCCATGTTGACTGTCCCATTAAATCATGTCTTTTTATATGCTCTACAATTTTGATCTTGAGGATAGTTTCCACTATTTTTCCCGGCACTGAAGTTAGGCTCACTGGTCTATAGTTACCCGGATCACCCCTGGAGCCTTTTTTAAATATTGGGGTTACTTTGGCCACCCTCCAGTCTTCAGGTACAATGGATGATTTTAATGATAGGTTACAAATTTTAACTAATAGGTCAGAAATTTCATTTTTGAGTTCCTTTAGAACCCTAGGATGCATACCATCCGGTCCAGGTGACTTGCTACTCTTTAGTTTGTCAATCTGGCCTACTACATCTTCCAGGTTGACAGTGATTTCGTTCAGTTCGTCTGACTCATCACCCCTGAAAACCAACTCCGGAACTGGTATCTCCCCAACATCCTCACTAGTAAACACGGAAGCAAAGAATTCATTTAGTCTTTCTGCAATGGCCTTATCTTCCCTAAGAGCCCCTTTAACCCCTCGGTCATCTAATGGTCCAACCGACTCCCTCACAGGTTTCTTGCTTTGGATATATTTTTTAAAGTTTTTATTATGAGTTTTTGCCTCTATGGCCAACTTCATTTCAAATTCTCTCTTCGCTTGTTTTATCAATGTTTTACACTTAACTTGACAATGCTTATGTTTTATCTTATTTTCTTCAGATGGATCTTTCTTCCAATTTTTGAAGGATGATTTTTTTGGCTAAAATAGCCTCTTTCACCTCACCTTTTAACCATGACGGTAATCGTTTTGCCTTCCTTCCACCTTTCTTAATGCGTGGAATACATATGGACTGCGCCTCTAGGATTGTATTTTTAAACAATGTCCAAGCCTGTTGAACACTTTTAACCTTTGCAGCTGCACCTTTCAGTTTTTTTCTAACTATTTTCCTCATTTTATCAAAGTTTCCCTTTTGAAAGTTTATGTTAGAGCTGCAGATTTACTTATTGTCCCCCTACCAGTTATTAGTTTAAATTTGATCATGTTATGATCACTGTTGCCAAGTGGCCCCACCACCGTTACCTCTCTCACCAAATCCTGTGTTCCACTAAGAATTAAATCTAAAATAGCTCCCTCTCTTGTTGGTTCCTGAACCAATTGCTCCATGAAACAATCATTTATTACATCCAGGAACTTTTTATCTCTAGCAAGTCCTGATGTTACATTTACCCAGTCAATATTGGGTAATTGAACATCTCCATACAATTCCAGCGTGCAAGGAAATAGTAAAGCAAGTCCACCCTTCAAAATTATAATAAATTTTTATTGATTAGCTGAAATTCTTCAATATTAATAGTGGCAACTCCATACGTTTTCAATGACAAATATTAAAGTCCCCCGACACGGTCAGTGTTTCGCGGTCGCTGCATCGGGAGGGACCCACAATCCGTATCATCTAAAACATAAAGATAATAAAGCTGATGGGACTGACAACAATGGCTACACTGTTTCAATAAATTTTCAAACTACCTTGTACGTACATCATGGAGCGCATCGGCTCACACGATTGAAAGACGATTTTAAAGAGGTAATTTGGCGCCAAAAGACAGCAGCTATCGCGATAGATCATTCGTATAAGCCCCCCGCCCTCTTGTACACGGTTCAACCAAACAAATGCCATTCTACATCCCTGTTTAGTCCCTTAGGATGGACGGAGGAAAGCATAAAAAATCCACTTCTGTTCCCGTCTACCTAAAATTCTGAGTAATTACCTCCCCTAAATGGGGGGGGAACAACCCACCTCTAAGACTGAAAACTGCAATTCAGCAATAGTGTGTTGGTATTGAAACCCAGTGTGTAACCAAAGGTTCATCCATCCTTAGGATGGCTGAACCTTTGGTTACACCACTGGGTTCACTGGATTCACTGGATAGAATGAATCTATCGCGATAGCTGCTGTTCTTTTGGCGCCCAAATTACCTCTTTAAATCGTCTTTCAATCGTGTTGAGCCGATGCGCTCCATGATGTACGTACAAGGTATGTTTGAAAATTTATTGAAACAGTGTAGCCCATTGTTGTCAGGTCCATCAGCTTTATTATCTTTATGTTTTAGATGATACTGATTGTGGGGTCCCTCCCGATGCAGCGACCGCGAAACACGGGACCGTGTCGGGGGGACTTTAATATTTGTCATTGAAAACGTATGGAGTTGCCACTATTAATATTGAAGAATTTCAGCTAATCAATAAAATTTATTATAATTTTGAAGGTGGACTTGCTTTACTATTTCCTTGCACGCTGGATGTATGGATATTGATTGATGTGCAAGGCTTTTTGCTTCTTGCTTTTGCTTGGGTAATTGAAATCTCCCATTATTATTGCACTGCCAAATTGGTTTGCTTCCCTGATTTCTCTAGCATTTCCTCTCTGTCTGACCATTTTTGTCCAGGTGGCGGTTAGTATACTCCTATCACTATACTCTTACCCAACACACATGGGATTTCTACCCATATAGATTCTACTGAGCATTTAGGGGCGAGGCGCAGACCCCGGGACTCGCGTAAGTCCCGGGGTTCTCCGAGGGGGGTTGTTGTTTTTTGTGCTCGGGGGCGGGCACGGTTCGTCGCTGGCGTTTTAGGGGGCATGTCGGCAGTGTTTTTGGGGGCGGGTCCGGGGGCAGTGCGTTACGGCCCGGGGCGGTCCGGGGCGTGGCACGCCCTCCGTACCCGCCCCCCAGGTCGCGTCCCGGCGCGCGGGGATTTACGCCTCCCTCTGGGAGGCGTAAATCCCCCGGACCAAAGGTAAGGATGGGGTTGTTAGACAGGGCCGGGCGGGTGGGTTAGGTAGGGGAAGGGAGGGGAAGGTGAGGGGAGGGCAAAAGAAAGTTCCCTCCGAGGCCGCTCCGATTTCGGAGCGGCCTCGGAGGGAACGGAGGTAGGCTGCGCAGCTCGGCGCGCGCCGGCTATACAGAATCCATAGCCTTGCGAGCGCCAATCCCGGATTTTAGCGGATACGCGCGGCTCCGCGCGTATCTACTAAAATCCAGCGTACTTTTGCTGGCGCCTGATGCGCCAGCAAAAGTAGGCCAAATCGCGCGGTTTGAAAATCTACCCCTTAGTCTCTTTTATGATCTTTAGCCTGTTGGACTCTATACCCTCCCGGACATAAAGTGCCACACCCCCGCCAAGTTGATCCTCCCTATCATTGCGATATAATTTGTACCCTGATATAGCACTGTCCCATTGGTTATCCTCCTTCCACCAAGTTTCTGTGATGCCAATTATGTCAATCTCATCATTTGCTGCTATACACTCTAACTCTCCCATCATACTTCTTAGACTTCTGGCATTGGCATATAGACATTCCAAAATGTGTTTTTTGTTTGTTTTAACAACCTGCTTTTCAGTTGTTTGGGATAATTCGGAAATCATTAGTTTTGGTGATTTTTTACATATAGGCATATGGACTATGTTTGCTTTTAATGGAACCTCTCTGTTGGGATGCATTAACTCTCCTGTTTCATTAGTATCCTTCAAGGATACATTTCTCCGAACCATGCACTGCTGAGTGACTGTCGGCTTTCCCCCTTGTTCTAGTTTAAAAGCTGCTCTATCTCCTTTTTTGAAAGTTAGTGCCAGCAGCTTGGTTCCACTCTGGTTAAGGTGGAGCCCATCCTTTCGGAAAAGTCTCCCCTTTCCCCAAAAGTTTCCCCAGTTCCTTACAAAGCTGAATCCCTCTTCCCTGCACCATCGTCTCATCCACGCATTGAAACTCTGGAGCTCTGCCTGCCTCTGGGGTCCTGCATGTGGAACAGGAAGCATTTCAGAGAATGCCACCCTGGAGGTTCTGGATTTTAGCTTCCTACCTAATATCCTAAATTTGGCTTCCAGAACCTCTCTCCCACACTTTCCTATGTTGTTGGTGCCCACATGTACCATGACAGCCGGCTCCTCCCCAGCACTGTCTATAATGCTATCTAGGTGGTGCGTGAGGTCTGCCATCTTCGCACCAGGCAGGCAAGTTACCAGGCGGTCCTCACGTCCACCAGCCACCCTGCTATCTACATTTCTAATAATTGAATCGCCAACTATGATGGCAGGCCCTAACCCTTCCCTCCTGGGCAGTAGCCCTGGAAGACTTGTCCTCTGTGCGAGAGGACAATACATCACCTGGAGAGCAGGTCCTTGCTACAGGATCACTTCCTGCTACACCAGGGTGATGTTCTCCTACTGGGAGACCTTTCTGATCCAAGGCAGCACTAGGGCTGCCAGACTGGATTTGGGACTTGGCTACTGTGTCCCTGAAGGTCTCGTCAATGTACCTCTCTGTCTCCCTCAGCTACTCTAGCCTCCAGAGATCGGACTCGTTCCCTGAGAGCCAGGAGCTCTTTGCACCGGCGTCACACATACAATCTCTCACCGGCAGGTAAAAAATCATACATGTGACACTCCAAGCAAAAGACTGGAAAGCCTCCCTCTTGTTGCTGGACTGCTGCCTTCATCTTAGTTTTATTGAGTTCCTAGTTAAGTTTAAGATACTAAGGGAGTTGGAATGAGAGTAGTTTAAATTTACAGGTGAATTTACTAATTAATCATGGAGTGCCCCCTAGTCTTTCTATTATCTGAAAGAGTAAATAGCCTAGACCTCTCATGATTTTAAACACCTCTATCATATTCCCCCTCAGCCATGTCTTCTCCAAGCTGAAAAGTCCTAACCTCTTTAGTCTTTCTTCATAGTGGAGCTGTTCCATTCCCCTTATTTTGATCTGGGCAAATTCCAGTGGAGAGTGATCGACTGACTAATTTAGCGAGGAAATCGCTTTGTTAGGTCCGATGCAGCTTTTAGGTATTGGCCATGACATGGGTTAAAGGTGATGAAGCAGATATTTTGATCTTATTTAATACCCTTCATATAGTAGGTATGTCCATAGGGGAGAAATTTGACCATGAACAGATAGAAGGTGGAGCAATATTGCTTGGATGTGTTACGATCCCCCCTGTTGCTGCGCTACAGGTGGTCTCTCACCTTCCTCCGGAGGCCGCTCCGAAGCCAGGGCCTCGCCTGTGTTCCACCCGGGACTTGCTCCAGGGCCTGAGAGGCCTAGCTGTGCCTGTGGCTTGCATGCCAGTGTTTGGACTTCCTGTTTGGCGACGCCCTTCCCTAGGGGCCGGCCCGCAGCTCTCCTCCTTATTTATAGGGCCAGCGGTGGGCGGTCCTGGCAAGCTCCTCCCAGGGAGTTGCCTTCTACCTCCAGTATATAAGGACTTCCTTGTCATTTGCAACAGGCCTTCGGATCGGGCTCTACAGTCGTCTGTAACCTTGCCGATCCAGGTCCACCGTGGTCTGCCTTGTGTTGATGGCTCCTTGTCCTGTCTCTGTCCGGATGTTTGCTTCCTGATGTTCCTGATGTCTGCCTTGATGTGTTCCTGATGTCCTGATCCAGTTCTGCTCGCTTCTGCCCTACGTCCTGTCTGGTTCCTGAGCCTTCTTTCCTGTTGGGCCCTGGAGTGGCCAACAGGAGGGATTCGTCCCATGGGCTCTTGAGCTTCCCTGCCTGCCAGCCGAAAGGGCTTCGGATGTCAGTATCCCAGCATCGGAGTTCCTGTTCGCCTGGATCTTCCGCTTTGTCTTCCCTGCACCCTCCTTTCCTCAGCGTGGTCCGCGACCAGCCTTCCTGGGCTGTGTAGGGCGGGGTGGTCCGCGACTCAGTCCCGTGGGTGGGCTGAGTAGGGCGCCCTGATGGACAGTGCCATGTTTCCTTCCAGCCCTCCTCTTCAACGTCTTGCTTCAGCCTGTCTTAGATGTCTGCTTTGTAAGGACTCTGTCTGCCCTCGCCTCTGTCCGGCCTGCTGCCCATTGCCGTTCCCTGCGGCAGGTCCGAAAGGGCCGGGAACAGTCGGAGGACCGTTCATCAGTCAACTTCCCCGTGTTGGCTACCATGGGCGTGCAGTCCGGCTGAGGGTCGGACTCCCTGCTTCTGTACCCGCCTGGCTCACCATGCCTGCCCAGCTCACCTCCCTCGGTGTGGCTTGGGGCTCCTCCTTAAGTCCTGCCGTGGCCCAAGGGCTCACCACCAGCTCGAGACGACCGCGCCCGTGTGCGCTCGTAACAGGATGTGGCAAGTTTACAAAATTGTTCACAATATTAGTAATTTTGTCTGTAAAGTAAGTGGCCATCCGATTGCATGGGGTTTTATCAGTGCTTAAGTTTAACATCTCGGGAGGGGATGTTAGCTTTTTTACAATATTGAATAAGATGGAGGATTGCCATTTGTAGCATTGATCAAAGGAGGTGGCTGACAAAATTAAAGCTAAAAGAACTGCATACAAGAAATACAAAAGATCCCAAAGGGAGGAGCACAAAGAAGAATATCTGATTCAACTGAGGGAGACTAAGAAATTAATCAAGTTGGCAAAAAGTCAAGCGGAAGAGAGGATTGCCAAGGAGATAAAATATGGTGACAAAACATTTTTCAGATACATCAGCGAAAAGAGAAAAGTCCAAAGTCCAAAATGATCAATATGTGGAGAGAGACGAAGAAATGGCAGAAATATTAAACGAATACTTCAGCTATGTGTTCACTAAAGAAGACCCTGGAGAAGGACCATCTCTACACAACAAGAAACTGGAGGGAAGCGGAACAGAGGAAAATCCATTTACAGTAGATAATGTATGGGAAGAGCTAAAGAATCTGAAAGTGGACAAAGCCATGGGGCCTGATGGGATTCATCCAAGGATACTGAGGGAGCTCAGAGATGTGGTGGCGGGACCGCTGTGCGACCTGTTCAATAGATCCCTAGAAACGGGAGTGGTGCCGAATGATTGGAGAAGAGCGGTGGTGGTCCCGCTTCACAAGAGTGGGAACAGAGAGGAGGCTGGTAACTACAGACCGGTTAGCCTCACTTCAGTGGTGGGAAAAGTAATGGAGTCACTGTTGAAAGAGAGAATAGTGAACTATCTACAGTCGGGAGAATTGATGGACCAGAGGCAGCATGGATTCACCAGAGGAAGATCCTGTCAGACAAATCTGATTGACTTTTTTGACTGGGTAACCAAGGAATTGGATCGAGGAAGAGCGCTCGATATCATATACTTGGATTTCAGCAAAGCTTTTGATACGGTTCCGCACAGGAGACTGGTGAATAAAACGAGAAGCTTGGGAGTGAGTGCCGAGGTGGTGACCTGGATTGCAAATTGGTTGACGAACAGAAGACAATGTGTGATGGTAAATGGAACCTTCTCTGAAGAGAGAGCGGTTTTAAGTGGTGTACCGCAAGGATCGGTGTTGGGACCGGTCCTGTTCAATATCTTTGTGAGCGACATTGCGGATGGGATAGAAGGTAAGGTTTGTCTTTTTGCGGATGACACTAAGATCTGCAACAGAGTGGACACGCCGGAAGGAGTGGAGAGAATGAGACGGGATCTAAGGAAACTGGAAGAGTGGTCGAAGATATGGCAGCTGAGATTCAATGCCAAGAAGTGCAAAGTCATGCATATGGGGAGTGGAAATCCGAATGAACTGTATTCGATGGGGGGGGGAAAGGCTGATGTGCACGGAGCAGGAGAGGGACCTTGGGGTGATGGTGTCTAATGATCTGAAGTCGGCGAAACAATGCGACAAGGCGATAGCTAAAGCCAGAAGAATGTTGGGCTGCATAGAGAGAGGAATATCGAGTAAGAAAAGGGAAGTGATTATTCCCTTGTACAGGTCCTTGGTGAGGCCTCACCTGGAGTACTGTGTTCAGTTCTGGAGACCGTATCTTCAAAAAGACAAGATGGAGGCGGTACAGAGAAGGGCGACCAGGAAGGTGGAGGATCTTCATCGGATGACGTACGAGGAGAGATTGAAGAATCTAAATATGTACACCCTGGAGGAAAGGAGGAGCAGAGGTGATATGATACAGACTTTCAGATACTTGAAAGGTGTTAATGATCAAAAGACAACGACAAACCTTTTCCATAGGAAAAAAATCAGCAGAACCAGGGGTCACGATTTGAAGCTCCAGGGAGGAAGATTCAGAACCAATGTCAGGAAGTATTTCTTCACGGAGAGGGTGGTGGATGCCTGGAATGCCCTTCCGGAGGATGTGGTGAAGACCAGAACTGTGAAGGACTTCAAAGGGGCGTGGGATAAACACTGTGGATCCATAAAGTCAAGATGCTGCCAATGAAGAGTGGGTGACTCGCCAGAATGATGGCTACTGCCTGGAGTCAATACCCTTATTATATAAACATACACATGCTTACTGTGACTCCAACATCGCTCTAAGCTTCAACAGCAAGAGGAAATGTGGAAAAAAGGATTTGCACTCACAAAGAGGGGAGTAGCTGGCTTGTTACGGCGGTTACTACCCCAAATCAAAAAAGCCTGATACTTCACTTTCAATGCATATACAGCATAGTTCTCTGATTCAGCGGCAGGGGAGAAGAAAAACTGATACTTCACACATCCAGCAGAGCTCTCTGCTTCAATGGCAGGGGAGAAGAAAAGAGGGTTCGCACTCACAAAGTGGGGAGTAGCTGGCTTGTTACGGCGGTTACTACCCCAAACCAAATGTGCCTGATACTTCACTTTCGATGCACATCCAGCATGGCTCTCTGCTTCAACAGCATGGGAGAAGACTGATACTTCACGCATATCCAGCATAGCTCCCTGCTTCAACGGTAGGGGAGAAGAAAAACAACCAATAAGGGCTGTATAACATAGTCTGGGTAAAACAAATAAGCATGGGTGTAGCTTGCTTATTGCGGCGGCTACTACCCCTAACGAATCAAGCTAGATATTTCACTTGGATGCAGCTCCATCACTGCTCTCTACATTAAAGGTGGGGGTGGAAGGGAAATAGAACCAAGAGCTAAGAGAAACAGATAAGTATGAGAGAAAAAATGTGTGAAGCTTGCTGGGCAGACTGGATGGGCCATTTGGTCTTCTTCTGCCGTCATTTCTATGTTTCTATGATCTTAGAGGAGAAAACATTTTTCTTGAGGTGTTAATTTCATTTCTGTATCTTCTCAGGCAGCAGAAATAGGCATTTTTTGCTGCAGTGGATTTAGATTTTCTCCAACTGCATTCACAGCACCTTAAGGTAATTTTTAAGTGATGAAGAGAAGCAGAATACCAGGGTGTAGATTGTGGTTTGCTTTTTTTAAATTTTAACAGATCTGAAGGGAGCAATGGAATCTAAAGTTTTTGTTATGGCTTGGTTCCATGAGGAAACAGTAGAAATTATGTCTGAACTGATAGAGGAGGGCAGATTAGGCAGAAGAATTTCTATAAATTGATCTGGATTGATTTTTTTTCTTTTAAAAGAATGAGTGGTTTGAGTGGAGATAGAGAAAATAGCAGATTGCTTATCTATGTTAGTTGATAGATGAATAAGATGATCTGGCTAGGGTAAAGGACACATGGAGATTTTGGTTGTAGGCAGCTTGAATCTGTCTGGGTTGCAGAAGTCTTTCTGACTGATTGTGAGTTACATAGTAATAGAAAGATAGATGAGACGAAATGAGAGGAGAACCAAGGGTATAGTAAGAGATTGTCACACTATCGAATCTTTATGGGTAGAAATCCCTTGTGTGTTGGGGAAGACTATAGTGATAGGAGTATACTACCATCCACCTGGTCAAGATGGTGAGATGAACAGTGAAATGCTAAGAGAAATTAGGGAAGCTAACCAAATGGTAGTGCGGTAATAATGGGAGATTTCATTTACCCCAATATTGACTGATTGACAAACTGAAGAGTAGTAAATCACCTGGACCGGATGGTATACACCCCAGAGTTCTGAAGGAACTAAAAAATGAAATTTCAGACCTATTAGTAAAAATTTGTAACCTATCATTAAAATCATCCATTGTACCTGAAGACTGGAGGATAGCAAATGTAACCCCAATATTTAAAAAGGGCTCCAGGGTGACCGGGGTGACCGATTAGCTTGACTTCAGTGCCAGGAAAAATAGTGGAAAGTGTTCTAAACATCAAAATCACAGAACATATAGAAAGACATGGTTTAATGGAACAAAATCAGCATGGCTTTACCCAAGGCAAGTCTTGCCTCACAAATCTGCCTCACTTTTTTGAAGGAATTAATAAGCATGTGGATAAAGGTGAACCGGTACTTGGATTTTCAGAAGGCGTTTGATAAAGTTCCTCATGAGAGGCTTCTAGGAAAAGTAAAAAGTTATGGGATAGGTGGCGAAGTCCTTTCATGGATTGCAAACTGGCTAAAAGACAGGAAACAGAGAGTAGGATTAAATGGACAATTTTCTCAGTGGAAGGGAGTGGACAGTGGAGTGCCTCAGGGATCTGTATTGGGACCCTTACTTTTCAATATATTTATAAATGATCTGGAAAGAAATACGACGAGTGAGATAATCAAATTTGCAGATGACACAAAATTGTTCAGAGTAGTTAAATCACAAGCAGATTGTGATAAATTGCAGGAAGACCTTGTGAGACTGGAAAATTGGGCATCCAAATGGCAGATGAAATTTAATGTGGATAAGTGCAAGGTGATGCATATAGGGAAAAATAACCCATGCTATAATTACACAATGTTGGGTTCCATATTAGGTGCTACAACCCAAGAAAGAGATCTAGGTGTCATAGTGGATAACACATTGAGATCGTCGGTACAGTGTGCTGCGGCAGTCAAAAAAGCAAACAGAATGTTGGGAATTATTAGAAAGGGAATGGTGAATAAAACGGAAAATGTCATAATACCTCTGTATCGCTCCATGATGAGACCTAACCTTGAATACTGTGTACAATTCTGGTCGCCGCATCTCAAAAAAGATATAATTGCGATGGAGAAGGTACAGAGAAGGGCTACCAAAATGATAAGGGGAATGGAACAACTCCCCTATGAGGAACGACTAAAGAGGTTAGGACTTTTCAGCTTGGAGAAGAGACGACTGAGGGGGGATATGATAGAGGTGTTTAAAATCATGAGAGGTCTAGAACGGGTAGATGTGAATCGGTTATTTACTCTTTCGGATAGTAGAAAGACTAGGGGGCACTCCATGAAGTTAGCATGGGGCACATTTAAAACTAATCGGAGAAAGTTCTTTTTTACTCAACGCACAATTAAACTCTGGAATTTGTTGCCAGAGGATGTGGTTAGTGCAGTTAGTATAGCTGTGTTTAAAAAAGGATTGGATAAGTTCTTGGAGGAGAAGTCCATTACCTGCTATTAAGTTCACTTAGAGAATAGCCACTGCCATTAGCAATGGTAACATGGAATAGACTTAGTTTTTGGGTACTTGCCAGGTTCTTATGGCCTGGATTGGCCACTGTTGGAAACAGGATGCTGGGCTTGATGGACCCTTGGTCTGACCCAGTATGGCATTTTCTTATGTTCTTAATGTAACATCGGGACATGCTAGAGAAATAAAGTTCCTGGATGGAATAAATGACAGCTTTATGGAGCAATTGGTTCAGGAACCGACAAGAAAGGGAGCACTTTTAGATCTAATTCTTAGTTGAGCACAGGATATGGTGAGAGAGATAGCGGTGGTGGGGCTGCTTGGCAATATTGATCATAATATGATCAAATTTGAATTAATGACTGGAAGGGGGACAGAAAGCAAATCCACAGCTCTCGTGCTAAACTTTCAAAAGGGAAACTTTGATAAAATGAGAAAAATAGAAAAAAACTGAAAGGAGTAGCTACAAAGGTAAAAAGTGTGCAAGAGGCGTGGTCATTGTTAAAAAAACAAAAAAAAAACCATCCTAGTAGCACATCCAGATGTATTCCACACATTAGGAAAGGTGGAAAGAAGGCAAAACGATCACCGGCATGGTTAAAAGGGGAGGTGAAAGAAGCTATTTTTGCCAAAAGATCTTCATTCAAAAATTGGAAGAAGGATCCAACAGAAGAAAATAGGGTAATGCATAAGCGTTGGCAAGTTAAATGTAAGACATTGATAAGACAGGCTAAGAGAGAATTTGAAAAGAAGTTGGCCGTAGAGGCAAAAACTCACAGTAAAAACTTTTTAAAATATATCCGAAGCAGAAAGCCCGTGAGGGAGTCAGTTAGACCATTAGATGATCGAGAAGATAAGGCCATTGTGGAAAGATTAAATGATTTCTTTTCTTCGGTGTTTACTGAAGAGGATGTTGGGGAGGTACCCGTACTGGAGAAGGTTTTCATGGGTAATGATTCAGATGGACTGAACCAAATCATGGTGAACCTAGAAGATGTGGTAGACCTGATTGACAAACTGAAGGGTAGTAAATCACTTGGACCGGATGGTATACACCCAAGAGTTCTGAAGGAACGAAAAAATGAAATTTCAGACATATTATTAAAAATTTGTAACCTGTCATTAAAATCATCCATTGTACCTAAAGACTGGAGGATAGCTAATGTAACCCCCAAATTTAAAAAGGGCTCCAGGGGTGATTCGGGAAACTACAGACCGGTTAGCCTGACTTCAGTGCCAGGAAAAATAGTGGAAAGTGTTCTAAACATCAAACTCACAGAACATATAGAAAGACATGGTTTAATGGAACAAAGTCAGCATGGCTTTACCCAGGGCAAGTCTTGCTTCACAAACCTGCTTCACTTTTTTGAAGGAGTTAATAAACATGTGGATAAAGGTGAACCGGTAGATGTAGTGTACTTGGATTTTCAGAAGGCATTTGACAAAGTTCCTCATGAGAGGCTTCTAGGAAAAATAAAAAGTCATGGGATAGGTGGCGATGTCCTTTCGTGGATTACAAACTGGTTAAAAGACAGGAAACAGAGTAGGATTAAATGGATAATTTTCTCAGTGGAAGGGTGTGGGCAGTCAATGTCGTCGAAGTACAGGACCACACAACGGTATAGCAGGTCTCGGAAGATCTCATTCATGGTGTTTTGAAACACCGCTGGGGCATTGCAGAGTCCGAATGGCATTACCATTTACTCGTAATGGCCATCTCGGGTATTGAAGGCCGTTTTCCATTCGTCTCCCACCTTGATACGGATCAGATTATACGCTCCTCTGAGGTCCAATTTGGTAAAGATATTCGCGCCTTGGAGGCGGTCAAAGAGCTCGGAGATTAGGGGCAAAGGATAGCGGTCCTTGATGGTTATGGCGTTCAAACACCGGTAGTCGATGCAGGGGCGAAGGGTTCCATCCTTTTTCCCAACGAAGAAGAAACCAGCCCCCACCAGGGATGTTGACTTGCGGATAAAGCCCCTTTCCAGATTCTCCTTGATGTACTGAGACATAGCTTGAGTCTCTGAGGGTGAAAGGGCATATGTGCATCCCTGAGGAGGTTCTGTGCCGGGAAGACGATTAATGGCACAGTCGAAAGGTCGATGAGGTGGGAGCATCTCGGCCTTCCGCTTGGAAAAGACGTCAGAGTAAGCAGCATAGGAGACCGGCAGGCCTTGGAGACTGTCAAGAGCGGTTGAGCATTGCACTGGAACTAACGGTTGGAGGCAAATGTGGTGACAAGTCGGCCCCCATTGGGTTAACTGTAAGGTTCTCCAGTTGAATTGGGGACAATGTTCTTGGAGCCAGGGAAGCCCCAGGACGACAGGGTGTATGGAGTGTTCCAAGATGTGGAAGGAAATCCGCTCGAGGTGAAAAAGTTCAACCCGTAGTTGGACGGGTTCCATGAGGTGTGTCACTCACCCCGGGAGGGGCTTGCCTTGGATAGACGAGATGACCGATGCGGCCTGGGAGTGAACCTGAGGAATTTTCAAGTGCTCCACTAGACTCTTCATAATAAAGTTGCCCCCGGCTCCTGAGTCTACCAGGTCTAACATGTGGAACTCGCCGTCCGCAGATGTCAGTGCAACTGGTAGGGTTAGTGGAGGTGCAGGTGATGTTAGGCCCAGGAAGAGACCTCCTTCAGGTCCTAGGCCTGGGAGTTTCCTGGCCCCACCGGGCATGTGGCTACTCGGTGACCTGTCGCAGCCGCAGTAGAGGCAGAGTCCTTCTCTAATTCGCCTTCGACGCTCCTGTGTGGAGAGTCTCCCTCGGCCCAATTGCATGGGTTTCTCGGACGGTGCTCGGGAGCCTCCTGATTCGCCTTTGGGAGAAGGTGAGTGTCGAGGACGCCTAGCGGGAGTCAAGGTTTTCATAGTCATCTGGGCCTCTTCACGGTGCTCTTGATGACGTCTATCAATACTCCCCACCAAATCGATGAGGGTGTTCAAGGACCTGGGTAGCCTCCGGCCTGTGAGCTCGTCCTTGATTCTAGGACTGAGTCCCTGTAAAAAGATGGTTCGTAAGCAGTCTGGGCCCCAACCGAGCTCTGAAGAGAGGGTCCGGAACTCGATGGCAAATTCGGCCAGCGATCTCGAACCCTGCCGCAGTTGGAGAAGCTTGGGACGGGCGGTAACTTCTTGAGTGGGATCACCGAAACTCATTCGGAAAAGCTCCCAGAATTCTCTCAAATTACTCAGGATGGGGTCATCCCGTTCCCACAGGGGGAAGCCCATTCCAGGGGTTTCCGTTCGAGGAGAGAGAGAATGAAGGTGGTCTTGGTAGCGTCATTGGGAAAGAATGTCGGCTGTAGATGTAAGTGCATATTGCACTGGTTAATGAAACCCCTACAGGACCGGGGTTCCCCGGAAAAGTGTGGTGGTATAGGCAGGCGAATCACCGAGTGGGCCCCGGGAGCCATGGACGGAGATGGAAAACTGGGGTTCATGGGCCCTAATGCCTCGAAGTGTTGATTCAGGCTCTCCACTGCGGAGACAAGGGCATCAAGGGTTTTTTGCTGGTCCATCATTCATTGGGCCATTGGAGGAATGGCGTGGCGGGCAGACGCCTCTGCCGGGTTCATGGACTTGGCAATCTGTTATGACCAGGCGGTATCGTGAACCTTTGGACCGACGGGGAAGTTGGTACGACCTTAGGAGATGGCTCCTCAGGTTCCCCCGTCAGATGGCGAGGCGGAACAGAAGTTGGAACTGGCTGGATCTTCGCCGCAGGCGACTTGAGTGGACCTTGGAGAAGTCGAAGAGGCGTGGAGTCGGTGCAAGGGCCACCTGGATCTTCGCCACTGGAAGCCCGCGGTCCCTCTGGGAGGAGCCCGTAGGAACCCGAGCCACTGGGATTTAGGTGGGCCCTGGAAGAAGGATGATACGAGAGAAGTCCGAGGTCGAATACCAGAGAATCGCTGCTTGCCAGTCCGAAGTCACACACCGAGGAATCACTGAGAAGAAGCAGGAACCAGGAACCGAAGCACCAGGAGACTCACCGGAGTGAGCAGACTCAAGCAAACAAGTTGCCAAGTCAACGAGTGAATGGAGGAAGCCTGCTTATATACTTCCCTGTGCCTGGCCCATTAGGCACAGGTGAAGTCAATTTGGAGGACGAGGTCCCTTTAAATTGGCAGAGGAGGCATGGCCTCACGCCTAAGGGCAGCCATCTTGGATCCCGGAACCCTGCAGAACAGCCCGACGCCACAAGGGGAGGCCTGGGGCGTCTCCCCTGCCGGCAATCCCCACGGAGAGGAGCGGCGAGGTGCGGGGACGAACGTGTTGAGTTCCCCAGTGCTGCCGCGGTGGCCCAACGCTGCAGCTCAGGTAGGGGGTCGTGGCACACAAAAATTAGAATTAGGGCATTCAGACAGTGAGCTTCCAATAATAAGAAAAGTAGTCCAAGTGCCTGCAACTAAAAATTCACCTGAGCTAAAAAATTCAAACTTATCCCTATCAATTAAAAAGCAGAATGAAAATACAAACAAAAAACAAACTTTGAAATGTTTGTATGCTAATGCCAGGAGTCTAAGAAGTAAGATGGGAGAATTAGAATATTTAGCAGTGAATGATGACATAGATTTAATTGGCCTCTCAGAAACATGGTGGAAGGAGGACAACCGGAGTACACTTCTGTTAAGTGTGATTGAGAATCCTATTAATTGTCCACCTCCCTCAGTCACACTAGGTGCAGAGGTCATCGAGATAAAAAGAGTAGCTCGTAACCTGGGAATACAATTAGATACCAATCTGTCTATAACACATCACATTTCTCATTTAGTTAAGAATTCATTTTTCAAATTACAGACAATAAAAAGATTAAAACCACTACTATTTAAATCAGATTTTCAAATGGTTCTTATATCCCTTATTTTTTCAGGATTGGACTATTGTAATAGTCTATTTTTGGGTTTGTCAGATTCTACCTTAAGACCTTTGCAACAGATTCAGAATTCTGCTGCTCGATTACTAACAGGAGCACCTATGAGGCATCATATCTCCCCCATCTTATTTGGCTTACACTGGTTGCCTATTAAATTTAGGGTGAAATATAAAATACTGTCACTAATTCACTCATTAATACATGATCCGGACTCAACTTGGCTTTGTACTTCATTACGGTTATATAAACCTATTAGAAATCTTAGATCTACCACTAAGTACCTACTTGATGTTCCTACGGTTAGGCTGGCCAGATTGAATATAACCAGAAAGAGAGCATTTTTGGTGGCGGGACCCATACTTTGGAACTCGATTCCAAATACATTAAGACTAATTACCGACCGTAATGAATTCAAGAAGGCATTGAAAACCTACCTATTTAAAGTGGCTTTTGCAGGAATTGAGGAAGTGAATACATGTCCTTAAAGATCTTTATGTATATTATACATATAACCTTAATAGTTTGCTCTTACTAACCATGTGATAACACTGGTCTTCAGTTTTCTTATCTTTCTCAGACTTTTCTTGTTTTGTTATAAATTTAGTATAGTTTGTTAAAGAATTAGGGATTATAATTATTTATTGTATTTTTTTTCTATCTATTACTTTACTTAAATTATTTACATTTTATTGTTTTTGTTTGTTTGTTATGTAGTTTTTTGTTTAGTTTTTCTTTTAATTTTTATACTTGATGCTGTGAACCGTCTTGGTCAGACTTTGTCTGTGAAAGTCGGTATATAAAATGTTTTAAATAAATAAATAAATCGAAATGACAGGGAGGCGGTGTGGCGTTTTATGTCCGGGATGGCATAGAGTCCAACAGGATAAACATCCTGCATGAGACTAATTGCTTAATTGAATCTTTATGGGTAGAAATCCCTTTTATGTCGGGAAGACTACAGTGATAGGAGTATACTACCGTCCACCTGGTCAAGATGGTGAGACTGACAGTGAAATGCTAAGAGAAATTTGGGAAGCTAACCAAATTGGTAGTGCGGTAATAATGGGAGACTTCAATTACCCCAGTATTGACTGGGTAAATGTATCATCGGTACATGCTAGAGATATAAAGTTCCTGGATGAAATAAAGAAATTTTTATGGAGCAATTGGTTCAGGAACTGACAAGAGAGGGAGCAATTTTAGATCTAATTCTCAGTGGAGCACAGGATTTGGTGAGAGAGGTAACTGTGGTGGGGCTGCTTGGCAATAGTGATCATAATATGATCAAATTTGAATTAATGACCCCTACCTGACCCGCCGTGGCAGCATCGGGGGAAGTTGTTTTTATCTGATGCACGTCATTCCCACGCACCGGCGCGGACCTCCGGGGTGGCTGCTGGGCTGGGAGCCGTCCCTGCTCCTCCCTCGTGGCATCAGGCAGCTTCTCCTCCGCGGCCAAAGTCCAAGATGGCCGCTGCCATCTTAGGCGTGAGGCTACGCCTCCTTACTAGATTTAAAGGGACCTCGTCCCTTTACCTACAGCTGTTTCCAATGAGCAAGAGCAGAGGAAGTATATAAGGAGACTTCCTCTGCTCATTCTTTGACTTGGCAACGTCCTTCCAGCGTTGTTTGAGTCTGCTTGCTTCGGTGAGTCTTCTTGTGTTCGGACCCTTGCTTCTTGGTTCCTGTCTCGTCTTAGTGATTCCTGGTGTGTGACTTCGGACTGGCAAGCGGTGATTCCTGGTGTGTGATCTCGAACTGGTAAGCGACAACCCTCTGGCACTTGACCTTTGACTTTTTCTGGACCATTGTCTCCAAGGGCCCCCCAACTTAGTCCCAGCGGCCCGAGTCCCTACGGGCTCCTCCCGGGGCGGCCGCGGGCTTCCAGGGGTGAAGCTCCAGTCAGCCCTTGCACCGAGCTCTCGATTCCTTGACCTCTCAAAGGTCCACCTAAGTCCCAGCGGTCCAAGTCCCTACGGGCTCCTCCTGGGGGGACCGCAGACTTCCAGTGGCGCTAACATCTGTGAATGGTGAGTTCCACACATTAGCTCTGGTAGACTCCGGCGCTGGTGGCAATTTCATTATGAAGAGCCTGGTGGAGCAGCTGAAGATTCCACAGATCCGTGTTCCAGCTATGTTGGTCATCTCATCGATCCAAGGTAAACCCCTTCCAGAACTTGTGACGCACATCTCGGTTCCCGACCAGTTGAGGGTTGGAATTCTTCATCGAGAGCGGATATCTTGGAGTATTCTATACATTCTGGCCATCTCCCATTGCCTCTCATCATTTCTCTCAAACCTTCCAGCTTCATCTCCTCCCTCCAACCTTTTTTTCACATCTCCATTCTTTTTCCATCCCTTAGTTGATCTTCTGTCATTCCTTCTCTCTCATCTCCAGAAGTAATTCCTCCCCACCTTATCCAACATAAAAAAAACCCTCTTGCCTCTCATCCCTTTCTTCAAATAGCCCCTCTTCCAAATATCTCGCTGGCCAGAGTCAATGATAAAATTTTCCTTTGGGCTCTGGGCAAAAGGTGGATGATAACAGTGGGAACAGGGGCAACAGGGGCAACCTTTGTGCTTTTTGGGACCTGCCTGCCACCAGTCCTGTCTTCAGAAAGTGGTATCGCCATCCGTGGTTCCTCTGGCTGCCACCTCTTCAGGTATACCCGCTCCTTACGCAGATTTCTAAGATGTGTTTTCCAAGCAAAATGCAGACCTTCTTCTGCCTCTTCGGAGGTTCGATTGTCCCATTGACATCCTTTCTGGGACCATGCCTCCCCAAGGATGCACCTAAGCATTGTCTCTGCCAGAGACAAAGGCTATGACGAAGTACATCCAAGAAAACCTTGCGAAGGGATTCATCCGCCCCTCAACTTCTCCTGCTGGGGCATGATTCTTTTTTGTGACCAAGAAAGAAGGGTCGCTCAGGCCATGTATTGACTAACGTGGTCTAAACTCCATCACCCGCAAAGACAAGTATCCTCTGCACACTGATCTCAGAATTATTTGATCACTTGCAAGGAGCATCTATATTTATGAAATTGTACTTACGCGGAGCATATAATTTGGTACAGATCCGACCCGACGACATTTGGAAGACTGCCTTTAACACCTGGGGTGGGCATAAGAACATAAGAAAATGCCATACTGGGACAGACCAAGGGTCCATCAAGCCCAGCATCTTATTTCCAACAGTGGCCAATCCAGGCCATAAGAACCTGGCAAGTACCCAAAAACTAAGTCTATTCCATGTTACCATTGCAAATTGCAGTGGCTATTTTCTAATAGCAGGTAATGGACTTCTCCTCCAAGAACTTATCCAATCCTTTTTTAAACACAGCTATACTAACTGCACTAACCACATCCTCTGGCAACAAATTCCAGAGTTTAATTGTGCGTTGAGTAAAAAAGAACTTTCTCCGATTTAGTTTTAAATGTGCCCCATGCTAACTTCATGGAATGCCCCCTAGTCTTTCTATTATCCGAAAGAGTAAATAACCGATTCACATCTACCCGTTCTAGACCTCTCACGATTTTAAACACCTCTATCATATACCCCCTCAGTCGTCTCTTCTCCAAGCTGAAAAGTCCTAACCTCTTTAGTCCTCATTTTGGTAGCCCTTCTCTGTACCTTCTCCATCGCAATTATATCTTTTTTGAGATTCGGCGACCAGAATTGTACACAGTATTCAAGGTGCGGTCTCACCATGGAGCGATACACAGGCATTATGACATTTTCTGTTTTATTCACCATTCCCTTTCAAATAATTCCCAACATTCTGTTTGCTTTTTTGACTGCCGCAGCACACTGAACCGACGATTTCAATGTGTTATCCACTATGACACCTAGATCTCTTTCTTGGGTTGTAGCACCTAATATGGAACCCAACATTGTGTAATTATAGCATGGGTTATTTTTCCCTATATGCATCACCTTGCACTTGTCCACATTAAATTTCATCTGCCATTTGGATGCCCAATTTTCCAGTCTCACAAGGTCTTCCTGCAATTTATCACAATCTGCTTGTGATTTAACTACTCTGAACAATTTTGTGTCATCTGCAAATTTGATTATCTCATTTGTCGTATTTCTTTCCAGATCATTTATAAATATATTGAAAAGTAAGGGTCCTAATACAGATCCCTGAGGCACTCCACTCTCCACTCCCTTCCACTGAGAAAATTGTCCATTTAATCCTACTCTCTTTTTCCTGTCTTTTAGCCAGTTTGCAATCCACGAAAGGACATTGCCACCTATCCCATGACTTTTTATTTTTCCTAGAAGCCTCTCAGGAGGAACTTTGTCAAATGCCTTCTGAAAATCCAAGTATACTATATCTACTATATCCACAGACACCCATTATTGAAAGCTGTGCAACCCACAACTCTATCCCACCACTCACACAGGCCATTAAGGAACTTTAAAAGTATTTTAAAGTTCTTCTGGTAGAATAAGACCTGTGTTCCGTAGACACACACTGTATCAAGTGCAACAAGTACAAAATGCCTTCTCTGTATTAAATTCTGAAGAAGTCCTTGAGAAAAAGATTGAAATGTTATCGGAAAAGAGAGAAAAAACCCAATGCATACAGAAATTCCAAATCAGAAACCAAAGGAAAAAGCTCACAGTGATGGATGACTCTGTCATCAGAGGCATTAATATCTTCCCTTGCACAAATGCAAAGAGAAAAGTGGATAACAAAACTCAACTAAATAGGTCACAAAAGGAGTCCAGGAACAGCAGTAACCTGAGCAAAGAAAGCTGGAAAGCTATGAGCACAAATGCTCGTAGTTTGGGTAATAAAATCCCAGAGCTGCAAGCCCTAATGGTGGAGGCGGACTTGGACGTTGTTGCTGTCACGGAAACATGGTTTACGGAATATCATGACTGGGATATGGCAATACCAGGCTATAACTTGTTAAGGAAGGACAGAGAGGATAGGAAAGGGGGAGGAGTGGCTCTATATGTCAGAAACAATATCCAAGCATCTGAGCTGCAAGGAAGATGGGGCAAAGAAGAAGCACTATGGGCTGACTTAAAAAAAGATGGGGCATCCATTTTTATTGGAGTGGTTTACAGACCTTCAAACCAAAAGGAAGAGCTGGACAGAGATCTGATTGAAGACATCCACAGGATAGCAAAGAAAGGAGAAGTGGTGATCGTTGGAGACTTTAATATGCCAGATGTAGACTGGAGAATCCCATCTGCAGAATCTAATAATAGTAGAGAAATAGTAGATGCCCTGCAAGTAGCTTTGTTCAAACAAATGGTAATGGAACCCACGAGAGAAGGAGCTATACTCGACTTAGTGCTCACTAATGGAGATAATGTCTCAGACGTCCAGGTGGGTGCCCACCTCAGCACCAGTGATCATCAAACGGTATGGTTTAATATCACAAAAAGGACACGGAAAAGAAGCACAAAAACCCAAGTTTTGATGTTCAAAAACACAGACTTTGATGAAATGGGGAAGTACCTGGAGGAAGAACTAAAAGGCTGGGAAAACGAGAGAGATGTGGATCAACAGTGGACCAATCTAAAAGGAGCAATCACCAAGGCAACTAATCTATATGTTAGAAAAGTAAAGAAAAGCAAAAGAAAAATGAAACCTATCTGGTTCTCAAAGGAGGTGGCTGACAAAATAAAGGCTAAAAGAACAGCGTTCAAGAAATATAAAAGATCCCAAAAGGAGGAACACAAAGAAGAATATCTGGTAGAACTGAGGGAGATGAAGAAATTAATCAAGATGGCAAAAAGTCAAGCGGAAGAGAGGATTGCCAAAGAGGTAAAGAGTGGTAACAAAACATTTTTCAGATACATCAGTGAAAAGAGAAAAGTTCAAAGTGGTATAGTAAAATTGAAAGGTGGAAAGGATCAATGTGTGGAGAGAGACGAAGAAATGGCAGAAATATTAAATGAATACTTCAGTTCTGTGTTCACTAAAGAGGACCCTGGAGAAGGACCGACACTAGTTAACAAGAAACTGGAGGGGAATGGAGTAGATGTAACTCCATTTACAGTAGAAAATGTATGGGAAGAGCTGGTGAAACTGAAAGTGGACAAAGCCATGGGGCCTGATGAAGTTCATCCCAGAATACTGAGGGAGCTCAGAGATGTGCTGGCAGGTCCGCTGTGTGACCTATTCAATAGATCCCTAGAAACGGGAGTGGTGCCGAATGATTGGAGGAGAGCGGTGGTGGTCCCGCTTCACAAGAGTGGGAACAGAGAAGAGGCTGGTAACTACAGACCGGTTAGCCTCACTTCGGTGGTGGGAAAAGTAATGGAGTCACTGTTGAAAGAGAGAATAGTGAACTATCTACAGTCGGGAGAATTGCTGGACCAGAGGCAGCATGGATTCACCATTGGAAGATCCTGTCAGACAAATCTGATTGACTTTTTTGACTGGGTAACCAAGGAATTGGATCGAGGAAGAGCACTCGATGTCATCTACTTGGATTTCAGCAAAGCTTTTGACACTGTCCCGCACAGGAGACTGGTGAATAAAATGAGAAGCTTAGGAGTGAGTGCCGAGGTGGTGGCCTGGATTGCAAACTGGTTGACGGACAGAAGACAATGTGTGATGGTAAATGGAACTCTCTCTGAAGAGAGAGCGGTTTTAAGTGGTGTACCGCAGGGATCGGTGTTGGGACCGGTCCTTTTCAATATCTTTGTGAGCGACATTGCGGAAGGGATAGAAGGTAAGGTATGTCTTTTTGCGGATGACACTAAGATCTGCAACAGAGTGGACACGCCGGAAGGAGTGGAGAGAATGAGACCGGATTTAAGGAAGATGGAAGAGTGGTCGAAGACATGGCAGCTGACATTCAATGCCAAGAAGTGCAAAGTCATGCATATGGGGAGTGGAAATCCAAATGAACTGTATTCGATGGGGGGAGAAAGGCTGATGTGCACGGAGCAGGAGAGAGACCTTGGGGTGATGGTGTCTAATGATCTGAAGTCGGCGAAACAATGTGACAAGGCGATAGCAAAAGCCAGAAGAATGCTGGGCTGCATAGAGAGAGGAATATCGAGTAAGAAAAGGGAAGTGATTATCCCCTTGTACAGGTCCTTGGTGAGACCTCACCTGGAGTATTGTGTTCAGTTCTGGAGACCGTATCTCCGAAGAGACAGAGACAAGATGGAGGCGGTCCAGAGAAGGGTGACCAAAAAGGTGGAAGGTCTTCATCAAATGACTTATGAGGAGAGATTGAAGAATCTAAATATGTACACCCTGGAGGAAAGGAGGAGCAGAGGTGATATGATACAGACTTTCAGATACTTGAAAGGTTTTAATGATCCAAAGACAACGACAAACCTTTTCCATAGGAAAAAAATCAGCAGAACCAGGGGTCACGATTTGAAGCTCCAGGGAGGAAGATTCAGAACCAATGTCAGGAAGTATTTCTTCACGGAGAGGGTGGTGGATGCCTGGAATGCCCTTCCGAAGGAAGTGGTGAAGACCAGAACTGTGAAGGACTTCAAAGGGGCGTGGGATAAACACTGTGGATCCATAAAATCAAGAGGCCGTCAATAAAGAGTGGGTGGCTAGCCAGAATGACGGCTACTGCCTGGAGACAATACCCTTATTCAATAAACATACACATGGTTACTGTGACTCCAACATCGCTTTAAGCTACAACAGCAAGAGGAAATGTGGAAAAAAGGATTCGCACTCACAAAGTGGGGAGTAGCTGGCTTGTTACGGCGGTTACTACCCCAAACCAAATAAGCCTGATACTTCACTTTCAATGCATATCCAGCATAGCTCTCTGCTTCAACGGCAGGGGAGAAGAAAAACTGATACTTCACGCATATCCAGCATAGCTCTCTGCTTCAACGGCAGGGGAGAAGAAAAACTGATACTTCACGCATATCCAGCATAGCTCCCTGCTTCAACAGCAGGGGAGAAGAAAAACTGATACTTCACGCATATCCAGCATAGCTCCCTGCTTCAACGGCAGGGGAGAAGAAAAACTGATACTTCACGCATATCCAGCATAGCTCCCTGCTTCAACAGCAGGGGAGAAGAAAAAAGGATTCGCACTCACAAAGCGGGGAGTAGCTGGCTTGTTACGGCGGTTACTACCCCAAACCAAATAAGCCTGATACTTCACTTTCAATGCATATCCTGCTTCAACGGCAGGGGTGAAGAAAAACTGATACTTCACGCATATCCAGCATAGCTCTCTGCTTCAACGGCAGGGGAGAAGAAAAACTGATACTACACGCATATCCAGCATAGCTCCCTGCTTCAACGGCAGGGGAGAAGAAAAACAACCAATAAGGGCTGAATAACACAGTCTGGGTAAAACAAATAAGCATGGGTGTAGCTTGCTTATTGCGGCGGTTACTTCCCCTACTACCCATAACTAATCAAGCTTGATATTTCACTTGGTTGCAGCTCCATCACTGCTCTCTACATTAATGGTGGGGGTGGAAGGGAAATAGAACCAAAGAGCTAAGAGAAACAGATAAGTATGAGAAAAAAATGTGAAGCTTGCTGGGCAGACTGGATGGGCCGTTTGGTCTTCTTCTGCCGTCATTTCTATGTTTCTATGTTTCTATGTTACTGGTTCACCTTTATCCACATGTTTATTAACTCCTACAAAAAAGTAAAGCAGATTTGTGAGGCAAGACTTGCCCTGGGTAAAGCCATGCTGACTTTGTTCCATTAAACCATGTCTTTCTATATGTTCTGTGATTTTGATGTTTAGTACACTTTCCACTATTTTTCCTGGCACTGAAGTCAGGCTAACCGGTCTAGTTTCCCGGATCGCCCCTGGAGCCCTTTTTAAATATTGGGGTTACATTTGCTATCCTCCAGTCTTCAGGTACAATGAATGATTTTAATGATAGGTTACAAATTTTTACTAATAGGTCTGAAATTTCATTTTTTAGTTCCTTCAGAACTCTGGGGTGTATACCATCCGGTCCAGGTGATTTACTACTCTTCAGTTTGTCAATCAGGCCTACCACATCTTCTAGGTTCACCGTGATTTGATTCAGTCCATCTGAAAACCTTCTCCATTACGGGTACCTCCCCAACATCCTCTTCAGTAAACACTGCTACAGGCACGTCACCATTCTCCATCGTCTATGGAAAGCAACCACGACCATCGCTGCTCATTACGAGTACCTGGTGATGCCTTTTGGCCTCTGTAATGCGCCTGCAGTTTTCCAATGAATGATGAACAAAATTTTTAGAGATATACTGTATACCAAGGTTGTGGCATATCTGGACGATAACCTTGTCTTTTCTAAGGATCTGACCACACACCTAATGCCTTTGCGAGAATCACTTATTTGCAAAATTGGCAAAATGCTTATTTGAGAAATCCAGTCTGCCTTTCCTCAGATACATTATCTCCCAATGAGGATTTTCTATGGACCCTGTGAAATTGAAAGGAATCTGGGACTGGCCACAACCCGTGGGTCTTAAAGCCCTCCAGCACTTCTTGGGATTTCTAAATAACTATCGCCATTTCATCCCACACTATTCCACTTTGGCTGTTCCTCTGACAGCATTAACTCTTAAGGGCCAAGATACTCGAAATTGGACTCCGGAAGCCGTCGCAGCCTTCGACTGCCTCAAAGAAGCCTTCCAGGTGGGGTCTTGTCTACATCATCTTTTCCCGAATCGTCCTTTTCAAGTAGAAGTGGACGCCTCTGCTACTGAAACTGGGGCAGTCCTGAGTCAATGCACTGCTTCGGGTGCTACAGTCCCATGTTCATTCTACTCCCAATGATGTAGATATGCGGAACAGATCTACATCATTGGAGATCACGAGTTACTTGCCATTAAATTAGCCCGTGAAGAATGGTGCCCATGGCTAGAGGGTGCACAACATAAGTTCATCGTGTTCACCGACCATAAGAACCTGGAACATTTGAGCCATGCCCAGGTTCAATTTTGAGCTTCGTTACTGTCCAGCTGATAAAAACCTCTGGGCAGATTCCCTCCCACACTCTTTCGAACCTGAAGACACTCCAGAAGAACCCAGCCATATAATAGACCCAGCTTGTATCTGTCTGTCTGCTGCTCACCCAGTCCCTGCTGGGAAGACTGTCATGCTGTGATGACTCTGAGAAAGAGTCCTCTGCTGGGCACATGATTCTAAGTTTGCTGGATACCCATGGCGAGCACGAACCTTGACACTGCTCCAGCGGTTCTTCTGGTGGCCTACTATGGTCTCTGACGCTAAAGCATACATCGAATCCTGTAAAGGTTATGCACAGCAAAAGCCCCCGGTCGGTCGACCTTGAGGGTCTCCTGCAACCACTTCCAGCTCCCGAGGAATCGTGGACCCATCTGTCTACGGATTTCATTGTGGATTTGCCTCCATCTAAGGGTCATAGCGTTATATGGGTAACCATAGACCGATTTTTAAAAAATGGCCCATTTCGTCCCTCTACCGGGCCTACCACCTGCTCCAGAACTGGCACGCCTATTTTTCTGCCACATCTTCAGACCCAAGGATATTGTCTCTGATAGAGGTCCACAGTTCGTTGCTAGATATTGGTGCGCTCTTTGCCGAAATTTAATATCAGTTTAACATCTGCATATCACCCCCAAGCCAACGGACAAGCCGAGCGAATGAATCGCTCTTTGAAGGCCTTCCTGCGCACTGACATCAATGACTGTCAAGACAATTGGTCTGAACTTCTCCCTTGGGCAGAGTTTTCTCACAACTCTCACATTGCCACTGCTACAGGCATGTCACCATTCTCCATCGTCTATGGAAAGCAACCACGACCATCGCTGCTCATACCTTTATCAGTACCATCCCCTGCAGCACAGGCTACTGCAGATGCCCTCAAGACTTTATGGGAACAGACGAATCTTTGCTTACATCAAGCTGCTTCCCAGGCCAAGAGAACTGCTGACAGTCACTGACGCTCGGCTCCTGAATTCCTTCCTGGCTAGAAAGTCTGGTTAAGTACTTGTTATATACAACTCAGAAAACCTTCTCAAAGATTCGCTCCAAGGTATATTGGACCTTTTATGGTCACCCAATGCATTGGACCAGTTACATATCAGCTTCGGCTGCCTCCTATGCTTGGAATACATAATACGTTTCACGTATGTCTTTTGAAACCTGTGGTCTTATCCTGGCCTGCCCGAAAGGGTCCTGAACCACCTCCACTGCTGGTTGAAACTGATACAACATACAAGGTACATGAAATCCTTGATGTCCGCCCTAGGGGCCTCCGGTGGGAATACCTCCTTTCTTGGGAAGGTTATGGACCCGAAAGAAAATTCTTGGGAACCAACTCAGAACATCCTGGACAAAACCCTCCTCCTGAACTTTCATCGTGCCCATCCGGGCAAACCCCGACCTCCAAGAGGGGGGCATAAAGGGGGGGTACTGTTGCATGCCATCCGCGGCAGACCTGCAGCAAAGCTCCTCACCTTTCTACAGTAACTTCAGCCTCTGGTTCCTCCTCGCTGGTGGCGGTGGGCCGTCAGCTCAGTCCTCGGGCTTCCCCCAGTGCCTCCAACTCTGCCACAGTCCCTGGCGTTCCTGGTCCTGCTTCCACTTCTCGACGGGCCTCTCCGCATGGCCCGCGGAGAGACGCTGCTACTCATGCTGCACCCCTCCCTAGGCACGTGCACACCATTGATTCTTAAGTAAGGACCGCGGCAGGAACCTAGCAGTGGCCCAGGATGATGACCTCAACCTAACTACAGTATTTAAGCTCAGGCTCCATTCCCTAGTGTTGCCTTTGCAACAGGTCTCCTTGCTGGTCGAGTACTGGTTGCCTCCTAGAGATTTGTCTCATCCCTGCGTTCCTGTTCCTCATTGTTCCTGTCTCTTCGTTCCTACCCTGCTTCATGCTTCGGATTGACTATACGGACTTTGACTTTGCTTTGCCTGACTTTGCCATTGATCATCTCCAGACCCAGCCCTCTGCTTCGTCCGACTATGCTACTGCCTATCTCCAGACCCGGACCTCCGCTTCATCCGACTCCGCATTGCCTGTCTCCAGACCCGGACCTCCGCTTCGTCCGACTCCGCATTGCCTGTCTCCAGACCCGGACCTCCGCTTAGTCCACATTGCCTGTCTCCAGACCTGGACCTCCGCTTTGCTGACTATGCTCTTGACCATCTCTGTGATCAGACCTCTGCCTTGTTTGCCACTGCCTTCGGATTGCCACCAGCCCTGACTCAAGCCTGCCCTTGGACTCCTCTTCAACTTACTCCCTGGACGACGTTTCTTCAGGCTTCGACTTGCTTTTGCTTGAGTGCCCCCTGTCTGCCTTCATTCTATTGGCGTCTGAGTTTTCAGGACATTACCCAGTCCGGAGTAAGACACTATCATCTCTCACCTGCTGTCTCTGGGCTGTACCAACTCCTACTGCAACTACATACAGAGGCCCACCTAAGTCTTGCCGGCCCCGGCACCCAAAGGCTTAATCTGCAGGGAACAAGGGCTGGTATAGGTGAAGTTCCAGCGGCCTCTATCAGCCCACTCCACCTGTCAATGGTGGGGCCCCATAGGTCCTTACCTACGGTTGCGTCATCCCCACCTCGGCCCAAGGGTCCACCTCCGACGCAACAACAACTATATGAATGAAGGGTCGCTGAGAAGCAAGTGAAATCTCGTCTCAAAGGAAAATGGGTTCTCCAGACACCCTGAAGACCCAAATATTGCACAAAGAACTTAAGGCCATTTGCTGAACTGGACACTGTTCATCCACAAACAAATAGTGACATATATATATATAGATTTTTTCCAAACTTTATTAATATTCAAAAATGGAGAAATTCCAAAACATCAATTTATTTTTTTTTTAAAAACCCCCACAAGGAATATCTACTTCCAAATCCAAACATACCACTTATTCATTCATAACACTCTCACTACACTCCCTCATACATTCCACATTTTTTTAAAAACATCTTCATTTTTAAATGAGAAGAAGAAAAAAGGAAGAAGAAAATCTAGAATAAATTTGTCATGAGAATGTATAAGATCTATAAAATTGAGTTCTTTCTGCTTGTAATTTGAATTTTGCACTGTTAAAGAAATAATTTTGGGTTCTATGTACAAAGTCAATTTAAAAATGAAGATGTTTTTAAAAAAATGTGGAATGTATGAAGGAGTGTAGTGAGAGTGTTATGAATGAATAAGTGGTATGTTTGGATTTGGAAGTAGATATTCCTTGTGGGGGTTTAAAAAAAAAAATAAATTGATGTTTTGGAATTTCTCCATTTTTAAATATTAATAAAGTTTGGAAAAATCTATATATATATATGTCACTATTTGTTTGTGGATGAATATGGTTTGGTGATATATGATTAAATGCCATACTAGTTGTGAACTGGACACTGTGGCAAGCAGACAGCCTATCCACTTTTGTATCTAAATGGTGATTCCAGTCTCCACCCACTATTATCTCATGAGAAGAAAATTTCATAAGTCTCTCCACTAAGGATTTATAAAATGTAATAACCTCTTTATTGGGGATATCTATCTGTCTATATCTCTATCTATCTATCTATCTAGATAGATATATGCTGGCAAATAGAACATAAGATATGCCTTACTGGTCAGACCAAGGGTCCATCAAGCCCAGTATCATGTTTCCAACATTGGACAATCCAAGTCACAAGTACATGGCAAGTACCCAAACATTAGATAGATCACAAGCTACTATTGCTTATTAATTACTGTCATAGCAGTTTATTATCCTCTAGGAACTTATCCAAACCTTTTTTAAACCCAGTTACACTAACTCCTGTAACCACATTCTCTGGCAATGAATTCCAGAGCTTAACTTTGTGCTGAGTGAAAACATAATTTTCTTTGATTTTGTTTTAAATGAGCTTCTTGCTAACTTCATGGAGTGCCCCCTGGTCCTTCTATTATCTGATAAAGTAAATAACCGATTTACATTAACTTGTTCAAGTCCTTTCATGATTTTCTAGACTTCTATCATATCCCCCCTCAGTCATCTCTTCTCTAAACTGAACAGCCCTAACTTCTTTAGCCTTTCCTTGTAGGGCAGCCATTCCATGCCCCTTATCATTTTGGTAACCTTTCTTTGCACTTTCTCCAGTGCAGCTATATCTTTTTTGAGATGTGGTGACCAGAACTATACACAATGTTCAAGGTGCAGTCTCAGCATGGAGCGATACAGAGGCATATGACATCCTCCTTTTTATATTCCATTCCAAACATTCTGTTTGCTTTTTTGATTACCACAGCACACTGGGCTATTTCAATGTATTATCCACTATGATGCCTAGATCTCTTTCCTGGGTGATAAATCCTAAGATAGGACCTAACATTGTGTAACTACAGCAAGGGTTATTTTTCCCTATATGCATTACTTTGCACTTGTCCACATTAAATTTCATCTGCCATTTGGAAGCCCAATTTTCCAGTTTCGCAAGAACCTCCTGCCATTCATCACAATCCATTTGAGATTTAACTACTCTGCATAATTTTGTGTCATCTGTAAATTTGATCACCTCACTCATTGTACCCCTTTCCAGATCATTTATAACTTTATTAAAAAGTACTAGTCCAAGTACAGATCCCTGAGGCACTCCACTATTTTTCCAAAAAGAGAGCCCTCTAAGAACACCTTTCTGCCCTCTGGGTCCTAGCGGCACACCACTGCCATCGGCACGCCACCAAAGCTGCGCGCGCCTAAGGGGCGGGCGGCTTTGCTCGGCTTAGCTTGGCTTTGATTGGTTTTGAGAGGACATTGCCCTATTTTTAGTACTCAGCTGCCACGAGATTTTTGGAGGAGAATTAGAGGGGAAAATTATTGTTGTCAAGAGTACAAGGAGTCTGTTTCAACATATTTACCTTATTATTTCTATATAGAGAGCTGGTAAGCCCTTCCTCTTTGGGATGCCACACACAAAGAGGAAGGCAAAACTGAGAGAATTTTCTTCTACACCAAATATAATTGCTAACCAGCCAAAAATCGAGGACTGCTTTGCAAAAACCCCGACAGTAACACCAGGAAGTGAAGTCGCAGGAGGATCAAACTGGGAGCAGGGGACGATTCTCCAGACTTATGAAACATCTTTAACCCCTGGTACACCAGCGACACCAGAGCCACCATCCGGAAAGAGAGAGGGGGATCCTCTTTTTGAAGATCCCAAATTGAGAATGGATTTTACACCATTAAGTGACCAGAGAGGAGTAGAAGGGATGACCTGCTCCTCGGAGAGCTCTGATAATCAGGGCTCCAGGGAACAAACTGGTGTTTCCTCTTTGCAACATGATGAATCTGGGAAAGCTCCAATGGAGGGAGGAAGTGGAGAATTTCAAGTAAGATCTTTGACTGAGATACCTTTGATTACACCAAAGAATTTCACTTTAGAAGAAATTGGGACTATGTTAGTTTCAATGCAAAAATCTATAAATAATCTTGTAATTATGGTTCAGGATGCTTTAAACAAAAATGTGGTTCTACGGACCAAGGTAGAAAATTGGATAGTTCAGTGAATTCCCTGGAAAGTAAATTCAACGAAATAGAGAAAGTACAGGTTAATTTAATTAGATCAGACAAAATTCACTTAGATAAGTTAGACGTGTTAGAAAATCAAGTTAGAAAAAATAATCTTAGGATATTAAATTTCCCTAAAACCCATTTGATTCCCCCTCTAGATTTATTTAAAAGCTATTTGATAAATATACTGAAGTATACCAATAGTGCAGTACCTGCAATTACTAGAATTTATTATACAGCTCAATATCAGGGATCAGAAAATTTTCAAAATCAAAGACAGGGTAATCAAATGGATATTTGAATCTCTCAGAAATATTGGAAAAATCTTTTTAAACAAATATTGCAACACGAGCCACTCTTATAGTGCAATTCTCTTTTGTATCAGAAAGAGATTCAGTATTAAGATTATACTTTAGACATCAAAATATGAAGTTCCCAACATTCCCAAGCATTCTGTTTGCTTTCTTGACTGCCACAGCACATTGAACCAATGATTTCAATGGTTTATCCACTATGATGCCTAGATCTTTCTTGGGTGGTAGCTCCTAATATGGAACCTAACATTTATTTATTTTATTTATTTATTATTTTTATATACCGACATTCATCTCAATTGAGATATCACACCATTGTGTAACTATAACATGGTGTGATGCCCTTGGAGCGGTCTATGGCTGGAGTCGGCCGCAGAACAGACCAGGCTGGAGAATGGTCTGCTTTTCATAAGTTTATTTTCAAAATCACATAACAGAAAAGAAGCAAATGGCTGTTTACCTCAGCAGACTGACATGCAAAGAAAAATGTCCAGAACAAACACAGCATTGGATTGCAGCTTCCTTCTCCTTCCTGGGGCCTTTCTAACTCTCTCAGGGCCTCACTTTTGTATGTCTTACCTCAGGGAAATGCCCCCACCCGAGGATCCCTTTCCTGTTTGTCTTAAGGTGGACCTGGCCAGATAGCTGGAGCCGGTCCATTAAGGCAGTCTGAGGCTTTCTATCACATACTCTATCACATTCCCTCCCCCTCAGCTCAGTCTTCCTTAGTTGAGCGCCTGCCTGCCTGTACCAGGGAGACTTCCCTGGAAAGGAAGTTTGCATTTATAATCGACTTCCCTGCTCTGTGTCGAACTGTAGTCAAATGGTTGGAGTGCCAGAAACCACCTCATTACTCATCCATTGGACTCCTTATTCCGAGCGACCCAGACAAGGGTTTGGTGATCTGTTACCAGCATGAGCTGGCGGCCCAGTAGATAATAACGAAAAGCCTCCAAGGCCCATTTGACAGCTAAGGCCTCTTTCTCTATCGTTGAATAGCGTCTCTCTTGGGGTATTAGCTTCCTGCTAATGAAGGCTACTGGGTGTTCTTAGTCTTCTTTCTCTTGTGTGAGGACGGCTCCTAGCTCCACCTCTGATGAGTCTGTCTGTACTATAAAGGGCTTAGTAAAGTTTGGACTTAGCAGAACAGGTTCTGAGCATTGTTATTGTTTGTAAGGTTTTGGGTGGACCCTTGGACACTGTGGCTGCTGACCACGCCCACGGGGGGAAGTCCCATGAGGGGCCACAGGTCAGACTCAGCTTAGGACACACAACACAGATAGATCTTTTATTAACAGTATTGAGAAGCCACCAGAGGTGGCAGTAGTGATCAGAGATGAAGCCCGGCTGGGCTTGTAGTCCCTCAGGGCTCTGGAACAGCAATCCCACAATGGCTGTGCTGTAGTGAAGAGAAACTGAGATAGTGAGTACAATGAAGTATAGCAAGGTTCTGGAATAGAGCCTCGTTGGTTGAGTACTCGCACAGCGGTTTCTTTCGGTAGGAATCACAGGAGCTGGGGTAGAGGCAGGCCCTCGAGGAGCAAGTACCTGGTTCCAGGGAACAGCTCTGAGAGAGAAGTAGATAGTAACTCATTGATGGTGTAGGCAGCGGTATCTTCCAGGCAGAAGTTAAGTCCAGGCAGCAAGTCCAGGAACATGGGCCCTCGAGGAGCGAGTACCGGTTTCAGACAGCGACCTGAAAGAGAAGAGAGAGGCCCCCGAGGAGCGGATACCCCAATAGAGTAAGTCCAATAATGGAGAGGCAGAGTAGCTAGGTATGGAGAGCGAATCCCATCCGTAAGGAGTTCACCAGTATGAATACCTGTTGCTAACTCGATAGCTAGTAGGGATGTGAATCGTTTTTTGACGATTTAAAATATTGTCCGATATATTTTAAATCATCAAAAATCGTTAGGGCCACGATACAATACCAATTCCCCCGATTTATCGTTAAAAAATCGTAAATCGGGGGAAGGGGGAGGGCAGGAAAACCGGCACACTAAAACCCCCTAAAACCCACCCCCGACCCTTTAAATTAAATCCCCCACCCTCCCGAACCCCCCCCCAAATGCTTTAAATTACCTGGGGATCCAGCGGTGGTCCAGAACGGCGGCGGTCCGGAACGGCCCCCTCAATTGAATCCTTTTGTCTTCAGCCGGCGCCATTTTGCAAAATGGCCGCCGCAAAATGGCAGCGGCCATAGACAAAAACGATTCGACGCAGGAGGTCGTTCCGGAGCCCCGCTGGACTTTTGGCAAGTCTTGTGGGGGTCAGGAGGCCCCCCCAAGCTGGCCAAAAGTTTCTGGGAGTCCAGCGGGGTTCAGGAAGCGATTTCTTGCCGCAAATCGTTTTCCGTACGGAAAATGGCGCCGGCAGGAGATCGACTGCAGGAGGTCGTTCAGCGGGGGTTCCGGACCGGGGGGGGGGATTTAATTTAAAGGGTCGGGGGTGGGTTTTAGGGGGTTGGCTCACGATTTTAACGATTTTTCACGATAGTTTACACACCCAAACGGCAACAGTACGATTCCCTCCCCCTCCCAGCCGAAATCGATCGTTAAGACGATCGAGGACACGATTCACATCTCTAATAGCTAGCAGTATTGTAGGCTTTTGTATCCGGAATGAGTGACGTCATCACAGGGGAACCCCCCTGAGGTTCGCGCCAAAGAAAGTATTTGAAGCAGGGCTGCGCAGTGGGCGTGCCCTAAGGCAGCTGGACAGCATGGCGGGAGGCAGCACCCAAGCCGGATCGGTGAGGCCGGAGAGGACGGCAGGCAGACGCCGTGGCAGCCAAATGTCTGTCAACCGTGGGAGGAGTCGCCAGAGAGGTAAGGAGGGCGGAGTGGAGACGTCGGGCAGCGACAGTCGTAACAAGCATATGTCTCTCTTTAAACCCTGGAAGGCTTCCTCCACCTCTGCAGACCATCTAACCTTCTCTGGGGCTTTCTTTTGTAATAGGCATGTGAGGGGCTCCGCTTTTTCTGAAAGGTTTGGTATGAACCGTCGATAGTAACCGATGAGCCCTAAAAAGGCTCTCACCTTACTCTGTCTGTGGAACTGGGACTTGGGTAATTGCTTCTATTTTCCAGGCCTGCAGGTGGACTTTGTCTCTCCCAAGGGAGTATCCCAGATATTGTACTTCTTGACCCCCCCTAATTTACATTTCTTGGGGTTGGCAGTCAGTCCAGCCCTTTGTAGACTTGTAAGTACTGCCTGTAATTGCCTTAGATGTGTCTCCCAGTCTCCACTGTAAATGACGATGTCGTCAAGTTAGGCTGCTGCATAACCCTGATATGGGTGTAGCAAGCGGTCTACCAAGTGCTAGAACAGTGGTTCTCAACCCTGTCCTGGGGACCCCCCCAGCCAGTCGGTTTTTTAGGATATCCACAATGAATATGCATGAGAGAAAATGTGCATGTTATGGAGGCAGTGCATGCAAATTTTCTCTCATGCATATTCATTGTGGATATCCTGAAAACCCGACTGGCTGGGGGGGGTCCCCAGGACAGGGTTGAGAACCACTGCGCTAGAAGGTAGCTGGAGCCCCATGAAGTCTGAACGGCAGGACCGTAAACTAGAAGTGTCATTCCGGTGTTGAGAAAGCAGTCTTCTCCTTCGCATTTGGCGCCAGGGGAACTTGCCAGAATCCCTTTGTCAAATCAAGCGTGGAGATGAACTGGGCAGTTCCCAAGCATTCAATAAGTTCATCCACATGGGGCATCGGGTATGCATCCAGCTTCGAAGCCTCATTGACCTTCTGGAAGTCAATACAGAACCGGATACTACCATCTGGTTTAGGTACCAGTACAATGGGTGAGGACCATAGGGATGTGCAGAGGGACGCCATACGTTGCATTCGTGATTCGGATTCGTCGGGGAGCAGATACGTTGCATTCGGCCTTATGGCGCCCCGATGTGTTAATATGGCGATTTCTATTCGTGTCCCAGCTAAAAATAAAATTAACTACAACCCCCCACCCTCCTGACCCCCCCAAGACTTACCAAAACTCCCTGGTGGTCCAGCGGGGAGTCCGGGAGCCATCCCCTGCACTCTCACACCCTCGGTGCCGGTTTCATCATGGCGCCGATAGCCTTTGTCACAGGGGCTACCGGTGCCATTGGTCAGCCCCTGTCACATGGTCATCAGCGCCATCTTGTGCTCCTACCATGTGACAGGGGCTGACCAATGGCACCGGTAGCCCCTGTGACAAAGGCTATCGGCGCCATGATGAAACTGGCACCGAGGGTGTGAGTGCAGGGGATGGCTCCCAGACCCCCCGCTGGACCACCAGGGAGTTTTGGTAAGTCTTGGGGGGGGGGGGGTTTCAGGAGGGTGGGGGGTTTGTTTAAATTTTTATTTAGGTGGCCGTATAATTCGGCGAAGATTCGTGTATTCGTGGGGAATCGCGATACGTTTCGCTTCACCACGAATACTACGAATAGTGCAATATACGTTGCAGATCGCCAATACGGCGAAAACGAATGCACACCCCTAGAGGACCAATTGCTATTGGATTCCTCTATTACTCCAAGTCGAAGCATTTATTTCACCTCAGCTTCTACAACCTGCCTCCTGGCTTTGGGAATCCAGTAGGGCCGTTGTTTAACTATTACTCCTGGGTTTGTAATAATGTAGTGACAAGTTAAGTGAGTTCTCCCAGGAATAGTTGAGAAGACCTCTTTATTCCGAATCACCAGTTTATCTAGGTCCACTTTCTGCATTGTGGAGAGTTGGTCCCCATATGGGATAATCTGGGGCCCGGAAGTTTGTGAAACGTCTGGACCAAAGTCATCTTCTTGGACCAGACTGCAAGTTGGAGCAATCCATTTTTTTAGTAGATTCACGTGGAAGATCTGGGCCTTCTTCAGTTTGTCAGGTTGGGCCACTTTATAATCCACTGGGCCCATCTTCTCCAGTACCTCATACGGACCTTGCCAACGGGACAGAAATTTACTTTCTGAAGTCGGTAGTAACACTAGTACATGGTCTCCCGGCTGGAGATCCGATGAACAGTGGACTGGTTGTATTGCCAAGCTTGGGTAGCCTGGTCCTTTTCCAAGCATAGTCAGGCAGCCTCCCCTGCCAGTCGGTCCTGCATCTGGATCACATAGTCGGCCAAATTCCGTCCAGAGTTGGGTTCCTCCTCCCAGGTCTCACATACTAAATCCAGGATTCCCCATGGTCTTCTTCCATACAATAATTCAAACGGGGAAAACCCGATCGAACTTTGAGGGACTTCCCGAATGGCGAACAATATATATGGCAAGAGTAAGTCCCAATTCTTGTTATCTTCCGCAATGAACTTCCTCAATATCTGCTTGAGAGTTTTGTTAAAATGCTCCACGAGCCATCAGTTTGTGGATGGTAAACTGATGTCCTCAGGGTTTTTACCTGCAATAATGTGCAAACTTGTTTCATCACTTTAGAGACAAACGGGGTCCCTTAGTCGGTTAATATCTCTTTGGGTAACCCCACCCGGTAAATCACCTCCACCAAGGTCGTGGCTATTGTTTGAGTCTTCATATCTCATAGGGGAATAGCTTCGGGATACCTGGTTGCATAGTCGAGAATGACTATGATATATTTTGTTTCCGCGGCTAGACCTCTCTAAGGAGCCTACCAAGTCCATAGCGACCCTCTCAAAAGGTGTCTCTATAATTGGCATGGGCACTAGGGGAGCTACGTGCGTTGCTGCCGGTCTGGCCAGCTGACAGGTAGGGCAGGACTCACAGTAGTCTTGAACATGTTGATACAAGCCAGGCCAATAGAACTGGGCTATAATCTTTTCTCGTGTTTTCTCTTCCCCTAGGTGGCCCTAGGGGAAGAGAAAACCTACACTTGCTGACGATACTGCTGGGGAACCAAAAGCTGCTCAACAGTTTCATCCTCCAGATTCCCCTTTGCTATTCTGTATACTAGATTTTTCTTGAGTACAAAAAAAAGGGGGGGGGGGCTGGCTTTTGACCCTCCACCCGAGGCTAATTCCCCATCTATCATCTGTATATTCTCCAAGGCCCCTTTTAGTGTCCCATCTTCTTGTTGGGCCCACCTAAAATTCCCGGGGTTCCCTCGCCTATCCAGTCTAAGGGAACCTCTGTGGGTTGGGGAGCCCCCTCTAACTCCATGACTGCCTCTAAACCTTGGGAATAATTATACTTTTCTATCCCACATTGTCTACGAGGCTTGGGTGTCTTAGGATTATTAATATACAAGTCCATGTCTTCTAATGGAAAGACCTCCGGAAATGAGGTCTCTTCCTCGCTGAAGTCACCTGGGCTCCTCATGAGCCGGGCCCAAAGAGTCCCAAAGTCTGGATAATCTTGCCCCAGTATCACCGGATATGGTATCCAGGGGAGCACTCCCACTTCTACTGTAGCTTCAACAGGAGCCTTCAACAGGACCTGACTGGTCGGGTATTGTCTCTGGTCTTCATGTATGCAAGTGAGGGTCACTGTCTGTTCATAATCAATCTGTATTCTTTTGACCAGTTCCCTCTGAATGAGAGTTTTTGTACTTCCCGAGTCTACTAAAGGCTTGGGTTGGGTCGCCATTTAGCTCCACCGGAACCACAAAGGTTGTAAACCCCGAGCGGGTAATGTCCACAAACGAGCAGGAGTGAGGGGCCACCAAACTGACGTCCATAAATTCATCCTCCACTCAATAGCAGTCCCGGGCAAAGTGCCCCCTCTCTCCACAAGTTGAAGCAGGTCCCTTTTAGCGTCACTGCTCCTGGGTGTTTACTTGTTCCGCCCTCAGGCCTCTCTAAGGCGTTATCGGGGTCTCATGAGGTAGAGAGATTCTTCACTTCTCGGCCAATATAGCGGCTTAGGGTTCCACCCCTCGATTCTCTCCTTCCTTTCTCCAAGCCCTTTATTCGGGAATTCTTCTCTGCTGGAGTAAGCCCATGGCCTGTGTCTGTAGCATCCAAATAATGCTCTACTAGGGAAACCACATCCTTCAGGGTCACCGCTGTCTGTCGCCTCAACCATTCACGCACTCTGGAGGGGAGAATGTCCACAAACTGTTCTGCCATGACAGTCTCCGCAACTTCAACTCCCCTTTTATTATCGGGTTCTAGTCACCGCCAGCACTGGTCCTTTAATTTCTGAGCCAGAACCCGAGGTCTCTCTACTGGTGTAAAGGTTAAGCCCCGGAAGCTTTTCCGATAAGACTCCTTAGGCAGTCCCAGTCTATTGAGTACGGCAGCCTTGATAGTCTTGGGCTTGCTGGTTGTCAAGGGCCCTGTATGCGGCCTGGGCCTCACCGCTTAAATATGGGGGCCACTCTCATGGCCCACTGGGACCTAGCCAGGTGATCAGGAATGCTTCCGGGTCATCTTGGGGGTCCCATCTTTGTCAGCCAAATTTCCAGTGTTGGTGGGGTTGGGCTCTGTTCTGTTCCGGTGTGTACCCCAGCGGTCCCTAGCGCTGGTGTCCTTCGTAGTACTTGGCCGTTAAGCTGTGAGTGGGCTTCCAGATGTTGCTGTAATTGTTGCTGTAGCTGCTGGTGCTGCGTGTACTAGTGCTGAGCGGCTGCCCAGAGCTGTTGCTGTCCCTCCACCAGGGCTTGCAGTAACTGTTCCATTTCTCAGGGAGGTTCCTGCAAAGGCTAGTCTGAGCTCCTGCTCCTTCAAGGCCGGAAACCTTTCCCCTTCTTTCAAGAAAATAACCAAATAAAAGAAAAGACTGCTTCTCCAGCTCTGACTCACTTCTTCTGTTCCCTCCCTCCGGAGGAGCTTCTCTCCTAGCCGGTACTAATAAACAACAAAAAAAAATCCTGTGTGGCTGCTATTGCAGCCAGGCCTCCCCCCCCAAATTTTATTTATTTTTTTTTGCTAGTGTGGGTCCCTGTCTGTGCAGACGCTTAGAACAGGTAATCCCGCTTCTGCCACCATATGTGATGCCCTTGGAGCGGTCTATAGCTAGGGTAGGCCGCAGAACAGACCAGTCTGGAGCATGGTCTGCTTTTCATCAGTTTAATTTCAAAATCACATAACAGAAAAGAAGCAAATGGCTTCTTACCTCAGCAGACTGACATGCAAAGAAAAATATCCAGAACAAACACAGCATTGGATTACAGCTTCCTTCTTCTCCCTGGGGCCTCTCTAACTCTCTCTCAGGGCCTCACCTTTGTATCCCTTATCTCAGGGAAACGCCCCCACCCGAGGATCCCTTTCCTGTCTGTCTTAAGGTGGACTGGGCCAGATAGCTGGAGCCAGTCCGTTAAGGCAGTCTGAGGCTTTCTATCACATACTCTATCACACATGGGTTATTTTTCCCTATATGCATCACTTTGCACTTATCCACATTAAATTTCATCTGCCATTTGGATGCCCAATTTTCCAGTCTCACAAGGTCTTCCTGCAATTTAGTGCAGGCAACTTATAAATAAAGAGTATGAGCCCTAAAGTGACTGGGTTAGAAACTGGTTGACTGGGAGGTTACAAAGGGTAGTGGTAAATGAAGTTCATTCTGAGGAGAGGGGTGTGTGTGGCAGGGATTAGACCTTGGAGTGGTTTTTATTTCCCACATTTTTGTGAGCAACATAATGAAAGGATTGTCAGGAAAGGTTTGTCTTTTTATAGATTATACTAAAATCTAGAGATGTGAATCGGAACCGGAATCTGTTCGGATTCCGGTTCCGATTCACATGTGTTTTTTTTATCATCGGGCCCGATCGCGGTTTTGTTTATTGGCTGCGCCCGAGCCGATAAACAAAAAACCCACCCCAACCCTTTAAAACTAATACCTTAGCTTCCCCCACCCTCCCAACCCCCCAAAAAACCTTTTACAGGTACCTGGTGGTCCAATGGGGGTCCCTGGAGCGATCTCCCGCTCCTGGGCCGTCGGCTGCCACTAATCAAAATGGTGCCGATGGCCCTTTGCCCTTACCATGTGACAGGGTATCCATGCCATTGGCCTGACCCTGTCACATGGTAGGAGCACTGGATGGCCTGCGCCATCTTGTGCTCCTACCATGTGACAGGGGCTGACCAATGGCACCGATAGCCCCTGTGACATAGTAAGGGCAAAGGCTATCGGCGCCATTTTGATTACTGGCAGCCGATGGCCTGAGTGCAGGAGATCGCTCCCGGACTCCCGCTGGACCACCAGGGGCTTTTGGCAAGTCTTAGGGGACCCTCCTGACCCCCACAAAACTTACCAAAAGTCCAGCGGGGGTCCGGGAGCAACCTCCTGTACTTGGACCGTTGGCTGCCAGTATTCAAAATGGCGCCAATAGCCTTGCCCTTACTATGTCACAGGGGCTACCGGTGCCATTGGTCAGCCCCATGGTAAGAGCACAAGATGGCGCCGGCCATCCAGTGCTCCTACCATGTGACAGGGTCCAGCCAATGGCACAGATACCCTGTCACATGGTAAGGGCAAAGAGCCATCGGCGCCATTTTGATTAGTGGTAGCCGGCAGCCCAGGAGTGGGAGATCGCTCCAGGGACCCCCACTGGACCACCAGGTACCTGTAAAAAGTTTTTTTGGGGGGGTCGGGAAGGTGGGGGAAGCTAAGGGATTAGTTTTAAAGGGTCGGGTGGGTTTAGGGGTTATTTTTGTGTGCTATTTTTCCCGCCCTCCCCCAAAATGATAAGAGAACCCCCACGATCAATATCGTGGGGTTTTCCTATCGTTTTGGGGGAGCCCCCGATTTCTGAATATTTTGAAAATATCGTCTGATATTTTCAATCGTCCAAAGCCCGATTCACATCCCTACTAAACTCTGCAACAAGGTAGACAGCCAGGAAGGTGTGGAATACAGGAGGAGGGATCTAGTGAAGCTCAAGGGGTTTGGCAGCCAGAATTTAATGCTAAAAATGCAGAGTTATGTATTTGGGCTGCAAAAGTTCAAGGGATAGGTACAGTATAGGAGTGAAATTCTTAAAAGCACTAAGGAATATATGATGATTTTAAGGTGGCCAAACAGGTGGATAAGATGACAGCTAAAGCCAGAGACATGCTTAGCTGCATAGGGAGAAAAATGGTCAGCAGAAAAAAGAAGATAATACCCCTGTATAAGTCCCAGTTGGAGTTGGTCTAGATCAGGGGTCCCCAATCCTTTCCTGGGGGCCTACCAGCCAGTTGCATTTTCAGGATATCCATAATGAATATGCATGAGAGAAAACTGCATGCACTGGTCTATATGGTGGCTTCTAAAATGATCAGTGATCTTCATTCTAAAGCATATGGAGACAGACTTAAGAACTAAGTATGTATACCCTTGAGGAAAGGCGAGATAAAGGAGATGTGATAGAGACATATCTACAAGGTTTTCAGACAAAAGGAACCAGGCCTCTTTTGAAAGAAAGGAGGCTCTAGAACGAGGGGTCATGGGATAAGGGTGAAAAATAGTAGTCTCAGGAGTAATCTAAGGATATATTTCTTTACAGGCAGGGTAGTAGATGCATGGAATAGTCTCCCCATGGAAGTAGTGGAGATGAGGACAGTGAATTCAAGAAATCAGAGGATCTATGAGGGGAGGTAGTGATTATATAGCTGATAGTTGGTGTGGATGGGCAGACTAGATAGGCTGTATGGTCTTTTTTGCCATCATATTTCTATGTTTCTATAAGTGTGGGGATGAGCTGAAGAATCAGTGGTATTGTAATATGAAGGGAAAATGGGACATACACTGAATGGTCCTGGTAATTTTTTCTGAGATCATACTCTATTTTCTGTGTAGAAAACTAGAAGGAACTTTATTAAAGAAATGTCAAGAAGTCTTAGAGTATAAACATTTTTTTTATTTGTTTTTTTTGTTTGCTGCCTCTGATAGATCCAGCAATCAAGTTACATGGATCAATGTGTGGCGATTCTCCAGCCACTGTTTTATGTGAGAGTCCTGCCTACCACTGCCATTCTAGTGTACCCTATTGCCCCTCAGGGCAGCTCCAGCATTCCATGGGCCTCGTATAATTCCTGAGTGAGGTTGTACACTCTGATGATGGCCTTAGCTGTGGTGCTCAGCACTAGCTGTGCCTCCTGCTCCTCCTGCACACACATCACCTGGAAGAGCTCTCCCCGTGGTGGCATGGCCATGAAAGCCAGTGCTGCTGCTTGTCGCACAAACCAGCTGTGATGGTGGGCCAGAGCCTGCTTGTATGCCTCTGCACACAACTCTCCAGTTCTATCCCTGCTTGTGCTGGTACTTAGTTTGTAGAGGAAGAGCTCCAACCACTTTAGGGCTCGATGAAGGCGCAGGAGGGTGCGGCAGCCAGAAGGCACCTGGTCCCGTGGCAGCTCCTTGAAGTTCACCAAGCCATGGTGCAGCTCATGCTTAACCATGGACTGCAGTGTTTGGTATTTGGCACTGCTCCTGCCCCCCAAGTACTCATGCATAATGTTAATCTTGGTTGTAGTCTCCTGAGAGATGAAGCCAAAGACCATGCCAAGTGAATCCATGAATCTGTGAGGGGGTGAGAAATATTTTATAATATTATAATATTTATAGTATTGTAATTTATAGTATTATAATTTCTGTCTAATAAAATACTATAAGAATGGACAGGATCGGTTTTGTAGGTGATCTCCATGGCACTGTCTATTCAATAGCCACAATCTACAAAATGTCCACCAGATGACAGTCTGGTTCATCTGTTCAACCTATATGCCTGGGGGAATTGTGCATAGAAAAATTTAAAATTCTGCATAAAAAATTTACAAATTCTGCACAAAATTTACTTGTTCAAATGAAACAGTATAATCACTATCTTTGAGTAATAGTTAATCTTTTTCTGTTGAACTGGAAATTATTACGTAAAGATGTGAGGGGGAGAAGACCTGGTTGGCGCCATTTTCGAAAATGATGCCAACTTGGCCCAGAGCTAGGGGGGTGTCCAAGGCCCTACTGCTGACCACCAATGCATTATTTTAGGTAATAGGTAATTCTTCCCTCTTTAAGAACCCTCCTTGTGATAACTCAAGCACCACAGCTTTCTAAGGGACTTGGGTAATTCTAGGACCCTAGCTGTTTGGGATTGACTCCGGGAACCCCCTCCACCCCTTTCATTGGAAGGGTAAAAAGGGCTTCCTATGGGGTGGATGATACAAAGAAGTCTAAAAGGTTTTGGGGGGGTCGGGAGGGTGGGGTCGATTTAAAGGGTCGGGTGGGTTTTGTTTTTTTTTTAGCGGTGCGGGCCTCCCTAAAAAAAAAGGGTCGGGAGGGTGGGGGAGGCTAAGGGGGGTCGATTTAAAGGGTCGGGTGTGGTTTTTTTTTTATCGGGCCATCGGCACCATTTTAATTAGTGGCAGCCAAAATGGCACTGGGCCCCCCCCACTGGGCCAACAGGTAATTTAACATTTTGGGGGGGGGGGGAGGGTCGGGAGGGTAAGGAATTGGTTTTAAAGGGTCGGGGTGGGTTTAGGAGTTGTTTTGGTGTGCCGGTTTTCCCGCCCTCCCCCAAATAATTCCTGTGCCCTATTTAACGATACAATACAAATGCCCCTGACGATAAATCGGGGGCATTTGTATTGTATCGTGCACTCTAACGATTTAGGGCGATTTTAAAATTATCTGATGATAATTTTAATCGTTCAAAAATGATTCACATCCCTACTATCTACAGTCCGGAGAACTAATGGACCAGAGGCAGCATGGATTCACCAGGGGAAGATCCTGTCAGACAAATCTGATTGACTTTTTTGACTGGGTAACCAAGGAACTGGATCAAGGAAGAGCGTTCGATGTCATCTACTTGGATTTCAGCAAAGCTTTTGATACGGTTCCGCACAGGAGACTGGTAAATAAAACAAGAAGCTTAGGAGTGAGTGCCGAGGTGGTGACCTGGATTGCAAACTGGTTGATGGACAGAAGACAATGTGTGATGGTAAATGGAACTTTCTCTGAAGAGAGAGCGGTTTTAAGTGGTGTACCGCAAGGATCGGTGTTGGGACCGGTCCTGTTCAATATCTTTGTGAGCGACATTGCGGACGGGATAGAAGGTAAGTTTTGTCTTTTTGCGGATGACACTAAGATCTGCAACAGAGTGGACACGCCGGAAGGAGTGGAGAGAATGAGACGGGATTTAAGGAAACTGGAAGAGTGGTCGAAGATATGGCAGCTGAGATTCAATGCCAAGAAGTGCAAATCATGCATATGGGGAGTGGAAATCCGAATGAACTGTATTCGATGGGGGGGGCGGAAAGTCTGATGTGCACGGAGCAGGAGAGACCTTGGGGTGATAGTGTCTAATGATATGAAGTCTGCGAAACAATGCGACAAGGCGATAGCAAAAGCCAGAAGAATGCTGGGCTGCATAGAGAGAGAAATATCGAGTAAGAAAAGGGAAGTGATTATCCCCTTGTACAGGTCCTTGGTGAGGCCTCACCTGGAGTACTGTGTTCAGTTCTGGAGACCGTATCTACAAAGAGACAAAGACAAGATGGAAGCGGTACAGAGAAGGGCGACCAGGAAGGTGGAGGGTCTTCATCAGATGACATACGAGGAGAGATTGACGAATCTAAATATGTACTCCCTGGAGGAAAGGAGGAGCAGGGGTGATATGATTCAGACTTTCAGATACTTGAAAAACTTTAATGATCCAAAGACAACGACAAACCTTTTCCATCAGAAAAAAATCAGCAGAACCAGAGGTCACGAGCAGAGGCTCCAGGGAGGAAGACTAAGAACCAATGTCAGGAAGTATTTCTTCACGGAAAGGGTGGTGGATGCTTGGAATGCCCTTCCGGAGGAAGTGGTGAAGTCTAAAACTGTGAAGGACTTCAAAGGGGCGTGGGATAAACACTGTGGATCCATCAAGTCTAGAGGGCGTGAATAAAGAGGAGGCAGCAAAACACTGCACGGAGCGGCAGTAGCCACAGAGGCATTCACGGAGCGGGATGCCAGTGGTTGGTGTTCCACCTTCACGGAGAGGAAGGATGGAGGGCTGCCATCTCCAAAAAAAAAAAAACAACAACAAAAACAAACAAACAAAAAAAAACAGGTATGGGGCAGGGGTGTGGCCTGCTTGTTACAGTGGTTGCTACCCCTAATTGAGCTGGACGTTCACTTGGATGCAGATACGGCGCTGCTCTCTACATTGGTGGTGGGGTGGAGGGGAATTAGGGCTGGAGGGTACTGGAAGCCAATAGTAACAGATGGGAGAGAGAAAAAGGGAAAAAAATGGATAAAGTGCGTAGCTTGCTGGGCAGACTGGATGGGCCGTTTGGTCTTCTTCTGCCGTCATTTCTATGTTTCTATATTAGTGTGCCAGAAAGCACAAGTGTTTCTTGGCTCTCCCAGGAGGAGAAGCCAAAGCGATCTGGAAAAGTGAAGATTTTACATGGGCAGGTGTGTAAATAGGATTTGGACTCAGAGCTGACCTCGTTTAAAATGTGCTGCAGGCAGCTGATTGAACCTGAGTTCCAGGGACTGAACTAACAGCTTCTATATGCTTCAAAACTCTTGCGGTCTGAAAGAGTGGCATCAAAGCAGAATTTCTTTATGCAGTTATTTACTTCTGATTATTGTGGCTTGACTTCCTAATACAAGGGTTTGCTGTGCTGGTATCAGAGTCACAGAAACTGGCTATGAAACTCCTGCAATCAGACACAGGCACAGTAGAACTTTAGGGGTGCTGGATCTAGAAGCTGAGTTTGCCTTTACAAGTACAGGTTTTAATTTTTTTTTTACTGGTTTTAGTTGTGCCTGAGTGTGCTGTGAGTTTCAGAGAAGCTGGTGTCTGTGGCAGGCAAAACATTTTCAGGAATCACATTCAAAACAGGTGAACTAAGGGTTTGTAAACTAGCACTTTTCACATATCCATTTGGCAGGGTTAAGAAAATGACATTCCTGAACATACCCAGATCAGTCCAGACAAGCGGGTTTTATTCATCCCTACCAACAGATGGAGGTAGAGAACAAAACTTTGGGCACTGGTACATATACAAGAGTGCCACCTGCAGTCCCTCAGTATTTCTCTACCTCTAGCAAATGGTAGAGGTACTAAACCTGCAGTCCTGACTGATTGAAGTGTTGTTGAGGAAAATTTGCTTCCCGAGGTGCCAGGTTCCTGGACAAGGGCCATCCCCTGGCTGGAGCCCGGCGAACAGGGGGTTGGATACCCCTGCCTAGTTCAGCCCGCATCTCCAGGACCTGGATAGCCAGTGGTCTGGCTCCCTCAGTGGGACCTGAAGCCCCCCTCCGCCGGCCAGAGCACTTTCAGGGCAGTACCCAACTTTTTTCTTTGGGGAATTATGCTGGGGTGTCTGTGCCTTTAAATTTTTGTTAACATAAAAAAAAAAGACCTGCTTTGTAGCTGAGGCATGAGTGCAGGAGCATCGGGGATCAACGTGGGTGGGTCCAGAGGTATGCGGAGGTTTGGGGACCAGTTGCAGAGGCGCAATATCTCCCCGGGGTGGGGGGGGGGGTGTCGATTTGCCATTTCAGCTGACCGGGCTGCGGTTTTTTTCTGATGGCTCAGAGGACAGACTTTCACATCGGCGGGAGATGCAGGGGGTAGTGCGCACTCTTCTGTTTGGTTCTCGGCTGCGTGGTACACCCCTCCCTCACGCGTTTTTGCCGCGTTTTCTAAGCAGGCCCTGCTGTTTAGCATTTAGTGTTTAAATAAAGTAAAAAAGTAAATAAATAAAAATAAATAAATAAAAAAGGAGAAGTGCAAATGGCAGATTTACAGCAAGGGGAAGCCTGCCGGTCTTGTGGGAGCCGGGTGGCTTTTCTCGATGACCTATGCCTCTGCACAGCTTGTGCAGTAGGGGGGAGGGGGAATCTGAGCACAAATTAATGCCACAGAGACACTCCAGGCCCACGGAAGGGGATCTGGGAGCTCAGGAGGCAGTGGCAATGGCTGCTGAGGCGGCACCAGATGGCGGACAGCCAGGGCTCCGGGGGGCCCGCACCACCTGGTGTTCCCAGAACACGGCCAGACTCTGACAATCAGGGTGTCTCGGGCCCGAGTAACCCCAAACGGCCCTCGGGCACCCCTGGGGGTTTTTCACCCGAATTTGTTCTTCTGCTGCATGATTGATTTATTTATTTATTTATTTATTTAAAATTTTTATATACCGACATTCATCGAGAATATCACATCGGTTTACAGTATAACGCAAACAGACGCCTGGAGTGGCGCTTTACATCGAACAAATATAACATGTTAACAAGAGAGTAATTGGGGGGGGGGGGGAAGATATGATGGGAGTATAGCATTAAATATTATAAACAAGATTTGCAAGTATATACAATATGTACATTAATGGGGGATAGTATAAAATATAAATTTGGGCAGGCTATGAAGTGAGAGGGGGGGTGAGAGGAGAGGGGAGGGAAGGGAGGGGAGGGTAGCGCGGTGGAAAGAGAAAGGGGAAGTTAGATGTATGCTTTAGTGAAAAGCCAGGTCTTAAGCTTCCGCATGAAGGTTTTTAGGCATTCTTCTTGCCATAGTTCGACTGGCATTGTGTTCCAGAGAGTCGGCCCGGCGATCGATAGCGCACGGGCTCTCGTGGAGGATAGTTTGTAGAGTTTGGGAGAGGGGGTAGGCATGGTGGCGAGATGTGGGTGTCTAGTGGGCTTATTAGATTGGTGGAGGCGGAAGGATTCATTAAACCAGTTCATTTCAGGATTGTATAAGGCCTTGTGGACGATAGAGAGAGCCTTATATTGTATACGGGATGCTATTGGGAGCCAATGCAGATCTTTTAAAACAGGTGTGATATGGTCATGTCTGCGTGAGTTGGTCAAAATCCGGGCTGTTGTGTTTTGCAATATTTGAATGGGGTGGATGGCGTTGTTCGGTAGGCCGAGGAGGAGAGAATTGTTTTGGCGAAGATGGTGGTTTGTAGTACTGTACGGAAATCAGGGGGATGTAGTAAGGGTTTAAGTTTTTTTTAGGGTGTGAAGTTTAAAGAAACCGTCTTTTAGTATGTTACTGATGAATTTCTTCAGCGTGAGGTGACCATCAAGGATGATTCCCAGATCACGGACTTGTTGGGCAAATGGTATATGAGAAAGAGGGGAGGGGGGTTCGGTTGGTTTTGGGGTGAGATTAACATGATTTCAGTTTTATTGGTGTTAAGAGCTAAGTGGATGGAAGATAGGAGATTGTTTATGGATTGGAGGGTGTCATTCCAGATAACCATGGTTTTCGATAGTCAGCGATGGGTATGAGCAACTGAACGTCATCAGCGTACACATAATGAGGGAGATTGAGACTAGAAAGGAGGTAACAGAGGGGTAAGATGTAGATATTGAAGAGGGTTGAGGATGATGCTTTCCTGGCTAGGCAGGCACGTGCGGTCAGAAGGCTGGGCACATGGATTCAGCAAAGCAGAAGGTGGGTCCCCCTAGCGGATCTGGGGGCTGACGCCTACCGTCCCAGGGGGATCGCACGGTGCAAGAGGAGTCAGATTCAGACTCGGAGGACTTCCAGGAGGAGGATGTCCTGTCCTTGGGAGACGATCAGGATGCGGATCTGGCAGGGGACCTTCCTCTGGACCCCCTAGATCCTAGATTGGGTCAGGGGGGAGCGGAGATTCCGTAGGTGGAAGGCAATGATCCACGCGTGATTCACCTGTTTAGGAGAGAGGAGCTTTGCCCGCTCATTCTCCAGGTGTTGGAGGTATTGTGAGTCAAGCTTACTCTAGAGGATTTGGATGCAGAGGGCGTTAATCCGGTGCTAGATGGCTTTCGGAGACCTCCCAGTGCCTTTCCAATTCCTAAGAAGATCCAGAAACTGATTACCAGAGAGTGGAACTCCCCCGACTCGGGGCTGCGCGTCGGCAGGGCAATGCCCAAGCGTTATCCGCTGCTGCAGGAGCATTTGGATGTCCTCAAAGTCCCGAAGGTGGATGCCACAGTGTCGGCGGTCACCAAGAAGATGACCATCCTGGTGGCTGGAGCCTCCACTCTGAAGGATGTTCAGGATTGGAAGTTGGAAGTGCACCTCAAGTGAGCCTTTGAGGTTCTGGGTCTAGGCCTGCATGCAGCGGTCTGTGCGAGTCTAATGCAGCGCGCCTGTTTGTGTTGGATTCAGAAGCCGTAGCAGCAGTCGGCCTCTGGAGGCGGGAGTTGCCTATGGAGTGGACGCCTTATATGACCTGGTGCGACACTTGTAGCTGAGAAATTGGTCAGCTGATCTTTCATCAAAGTCGCAGCTCTGTAACTTGCCCTTTCAGGGGAAATTTCTTCGGTGAGGACCTGGACCGCTTGATGAAATCGCTGGGTGAGACAAAAGGCAATCGGCTGCTAGTGTTGTATCCGTCGGTCGCAGACGGCTGCGACCGCTCTGCCTTACCTCTTTTTATCCTTATTCCTCCTCCTTGGGCAAGATGGCTGCGTCTGGTGCCTATCTAGGACATCTGGGTGAGAATACATCTTCAGAGACTGTTGAATGTATTGGCACCTTGCGGATCAGTGCCTTACCTTTCTGCAACATACCATCTACCTGCAGCAGTACAATAAAGCTTTCCATCCTCTGTGTCTGCTACCTGCGTTCAGGCTGTTGCTGTGGTTCCCCATGGGGCCCCTTCGAGTGGGAGGAGTCATCTCCACAGCAAGCAAGGGTCCACAATGCCCTAAACACAACAGCCGGAAGATCGGAAGTCGAGTCGTAAACCCTTTTCCTCACATTACCTATTCCACACATTAAGAAAGGTGGAAAGAAGGCAAAACGATTACTGTCATAGTTAAAAGGTGAGGTGAAAGAGGCTATTTTAGCCAAAAAAACAACCTTCAAAAATTGGAGCCATCTGAAGAAAATAGGATAAAACATAAGCATTGTCAAGTTAAGTGTAAAACATTGATAAGACAGGCGAAGAGAGAATTTGAAATGAAGTTGGCCATAGAGGCAAAAACTCATAATAAAAACTTTTAAAATATATCCGAAGCAAGAAACCAGTGAGGGAGTCGGTTGAACCATTAGATAACCAAGGGTTTAAAGGGGCTCTTAGGGAAGATAAGGCCATTGCAGAAAGACTAAATGAATTCTTTGCTTCCATGTTTACTAATGAGGATGTTGGGGAGATACCAGTTCCGGAGATGGTTTTCAGGAGTGATGAGTCAGTCGAACTGAATGAAATTAATGTGAACCTGGAAGATGTAGTAGGCCAGATTGACAAGCTAAAAAGTAGCAAATCACCTGGACCAGGGTACTGAAGGAACTAAAAAATGAAATTTCTGATCTAAAATTTGTAACCCATCATTAAAATCATCCATTGTACCTGAAGACTGGAGGGTGGCCAATGTAACCCCAATATTTAAAAAAGGCTCCAGGGGCGATCCGGGTAACTATAGACCAGTGAGCCTGAATTCAGTGCCGGGAAAAATAGTGGAAACTATTCTCAAGATCAAAATTGTAGAGCATATAGAAAGACATGGTTTAATGGAACTCAGTCAACATGGATTTACCCAAGGGAAGTCTTGCCTAACAAATCTGCTTCATTTTTTTGAAGGGGTTAATAAACATGTGGATAAAGGTAAACCGGTAGATGTGGTGGATTTTCAGAAGGCGTTTGACAAAGTCCCTCATGAGAGGCTTCTACGAAAACTAAAAAGTCATGGGATAGGAGGCGATGTCCTTTTGTGGATTACAAACTGGTTAAAAGACAAGAAACAGAGAATAGGATTAAATAGTCAATTTTCTCAGTGGAAAAGGGTAAACAGTGGAGTGCCTCAGGGATCTGTTCTTGGACCAGTGCTTTTCAATATATATATATAAATGATCTGGAAAAGAATACAACGAGTGAGGTTATCAAATTTGCGGATGACACAAAATTATTCAGAGTAGTTAAATCACAAGCGGACTGTGATATATTACAGGAGGACCTTGCAAGACTGGAAGATTGGGCATCCAAATGGCAGATGAAATTTAATGTGGACAAGTGCAAGGTGTTGCATATAGGGAAAAATCACCCTTGCTATAGTTACACAATGTTGGGTTCCATATTAGGAGCTACCACCCAGGAAAAAGATCTAGGCATCATAGTGGATAATACTTTAAAATCGTCAGCTCAGTGTGCTGCAGCAGTCAAAAAAGCAAACAGAATGTTAGGAATTATTAGGAAGGGAATGGTTAATAGAATGGAAAATGTCATAATGCCTCTATATTGCTCCATGGTGAGATCGCACCTTGAATACTGTGTACAATTTTGGTCGCCGCATCTCAAAAAATATATAGTTGCGATGGAGATGGTACAGAGAAGAGCAACCAAAATGATAAAGGAGATAGAACAGCTCCCCTATGAGGAAAGGCTGAAGAGGTTAGGGCTGTTCAGCTTGGAGAAGAGACGGCTGAGGGGGAATATGATAGTGGTCTTTAAGATCATGAGAGGTCTTGAATGAGTAGATGTGACTCGGTTATTTACACTTACAAATAATAGAAGGACTAGGGGGCATTCCATGAAGTTAGCAAGTAGCACATTTAAGACTAATCGGAGAAAACTCTTTTTCACTCAACGCACAATAAAGCTCTGGAACTTGTTGCCAGAGGATGTTGTTAGTGCAGTTAGCTGGGTTCAAAAAAGGTTTGGATAAGTTCTTGGAAGAGAAATCCATTAACTGCTATTAATCAAGTTTACTTAGGGAATAGCCACTGCTATTAATTGCATCAGTGCATCAGTAGCATGGGATCTTCTTAGTGTTTGGGTAATTGCCAGGCTCTTATGGCCTGGTTTGGCCTCTGTTAGAAACAGGATGCTAGGCTTGATGGACCCTTGGTCTGACCCAGCATGGCAATTTCTTATGTTCTTACGTTCCTCGCGGCCCCACTTTCGGGAGGTCAGGCATTTTCGTCCGGCAAGAGCTTCAGGAGGCTCAGGGGCAAGGCAGGCGTCACATAGACAGCAGTCCTTTTGGGGGACTGGAAGGTCTGCAAGAGGCGGTTTCGCCCAGGGGGTGGGTGGCAATAAGTCCTCCCAATGAGATCCGGCGGGTCCGCTCTTCGTCTCTGGTCATCGAGGGCCGCTGGGTGTTGAGTGTGGTGAGCGAAGGGTATGCCTTAGAGTTTTATCGCCCACTGAGGCCCACCTTTCTGGAATTGCATTGTCTTTCCTGAAGCAAACGGGCAGCTATCCAGGAAACGCTTCATCGGTTGTTAAGTCTGGAGGCAGTGGTACCGGTGCCGGCGACTGAGCGGGGACTAGGCCGGTATTCTATCTATTTCATGGTACCAAAGAAGGAGGGTACCTTCCGGCCTAAACTGAATCTGAAAACGGTAAACCAGAATTTGAAGACTGCGCACAGTAATTGCGGCAGTAAGGAAAGGAGAGTTTTTGGCATCCCTGGATCTCACCGAGGCTTATCTCTATATTCCCATCCAGCGGGAACATCAGACGTTCCTCAGGTTCATGCTGCTGGTACAGCATTATCAGTTTCAGGCGCTTCCCTTCGGTCTGGCCACCGCTCCGTGCACCTTTACAAAGGTGATTGTGGTGGTGGTCGCGGCCCTGAGACAGGAGGGATTGTTGGTAAATCCTTACTTAGATGACTGGCTGATCCTGGCGAAGTCTCTGGAAGAGGGGGTGCAAGCGGTAGACCGAGTGCGGTCCCTCCTGGAATCGCTGAGTTGGATCATCAATGTACAGAAGAGTCATCTGTCACCCTTGCGGTTCCTGGAGTACTTGGGGGCCCGTTTCAACACCCAGTGAGGCAGAGTGTTTCTCATGGTTGACAGGATGAACAAGCTTCAGGAGCAAATTGCTCGTCTCCTGCGGCTACCAAGGCCAAAAGTCTGGGATTACTTACAGGTCCTGGGCTTGTTGGCGTCTACGTTGGAGCTGGAGCCATGGGCCTTTGCTCATTTGAGACCCCTGCAGAGGGCGTTGCTGTCCCATTGGAGTCCTCTGTCACAGCAGTACTTTCTGCCCCTGTCTCTGATGGAGGCGGCGAGGGCCAGTCTAGCCTGGTGGATGACGTGCAGCAACCTGGAGAAGGGAATGCCTCTTGAGGCCCCGGATTGGGTGGTGGTGAGCACAGATGCCAGTCTTCGAGGCTGGGGGGCGGTTTGCCTAGGTAGGTCTGCACAGGGCCTGTGGATCAGCTGCAGTCGTTAGGTTGGGTAGTCAACTTCGCAAAGAGCCAGCTGGCACCGTCTCAGCAATTGGAATTTCTGGGAGCCCGATTCAACACATATGCGGGCAAGGTTTTCCTTCCCCACCAGCGGATGGAAAATTTACTGTCTCAAGTTCGGCGTCTGTTGGTCCTCCCTACAGCATGGGATTATTTGCAAGTACTTGGACATATGGCCTCTACTCTGGAACTTGTTCCTTGGGCCTTCGCTCATATGCGACCTTTGCAGAGAGCGCTGCTTTCCCGCTGGGATCCCAAGTCGGAGAACTATCACCTGCCCTTACCATTAATGGAACTGGCCAGGTCCAGTCTCAGTTGGTGGTTGGTACCGGGCCACCTTCTTCAGGGGGTGGACTTGGAACCTCCCCTTTGGATAATCGTTACGATGGATGCCAGTCTGACAGGTTGGGGAGCAGTCTGTCAATCCAAGTCAACGCAGGGGCGATGGTCCCCTCGACAGGCCAAATGGTCGATCAATCGGTTGGAAACCAGGGCAGTTCGCCTGGCCCTACGATGGTATACTACTAAACGACAGTATAGAAAAGTTTTTAAATAAATAAATAAAACTTTCTTCCTCTGATACACCGCAGGGCGGTCAGAATTCTCTCAGACAATGCAACAACTGTGGCGTACATAAACAGACAAGGTGGCACATGAAGTTGTCCGGTGGCCACCGAAGCGGATTTATTGATGGCCTGGGCGGAATGCCACCTGACCCATATCGTGGCTTCTCACATCACAGGTGTGGACGATGTACAGGCAGATTTTCTCAGTCGGCAGCGCCTGGATCCAGGAGAGTGGGAGCTGTCGTCCGAGGTGATGCGGCTCATAACTCGCCACTGGGGGACCCCGCACTTGGATTTGATGGCAACTTGGCTGAATGCCAAAGCGGCTCGCTTCTTCAGTCAGGAGAGAACACAGATCAGAAGGGGTGGATGCTCTGGTGCTTCCGTGGCCTCCAGATATTCTCCTTTATGTGTTCCCCACGTGGCCACTGGTGGGAAAGGTTCTAAGGCACATAGAATCCCACCGGGGTCTGGTCATTCTAGTGGCTCCAGAGTGGCCTCGAAGACCATGCTTCGCGGATCTTATCAACCTAGTGATAGACGGTCCCTTATGTCTGGGTCATCTCCCGAATCTTCTGAGGCAGGGTCCCATATTTTTTGATCAAGTGGATTGCTTTTGTCTAATGGCTTGGTTTATGAAAGGAGGCAACTGAGAAAGAAGGGTTACCCGGAAGCTGTGATTTCCACTCTTCTTAGGGCCTGCAAGACCTCGACATCCCTTGCCTATGTTAGGGTCTGAAAGATTTTTGACTCATGGTGCAGTGGGTTGAAGTTGTCCCCACAGCGGACCTCTATAGTGCATATTCTCACGTTTTTGCAAGGTGGCTTGAAAAAGGGCCTAGCTTACAGCTCGCTTTGCGTACAGGTGGCGGCCCTGGGCTGTCTGCGGGGTAAGATTGAAGGCTCTTCCATTGCCTGTCATCCGGATGTTGCTCGTTTTTTATGCAGAGTTAAACATTTACACCCTCCAGTGCGGTCGCTTTGTCTGTCCTGGAGTTTGAATTTGGTTCTCCGTGGTCTCTGCACTTCGCCGTTTGAACCTATCAAGCGGGCCACCTTGAAGGAGTTAACTCTCAAAACAGTATTTCTCGTGGCCATTTGTTTGGCGCGTCGCATTTCCAAAATTCAGGCATTATCATGTAGAGAACCATTTTTGCGTATAATGGAGATGGGAGTATCCTTACGTCGGTACCCTCCTTCTTGCCTAAGGTGGTCTCGGCTTTCCACGTCAATCAGTCGGTGGAATTACCAGCCTTTTCGGAAGACAATATCTGCTCTTCTTGCGGTCGAGACCTGCGGCGATTAGATGTCCGATGGACCCTTTTAAGGTATTTGGAAGTAACTAATGATTTTCATCGGTCGGATCATCTTTTTGTCTTGTGGAAAGGTCCCAAGAAGGGACATAAGGCTTCCAAAACTACCATTGCCCGCTGGTTGAAGGACGCTATTGCTTCCAAGTACATATGTCATGGACGTCCGGTCCCTGACAGACTAAAGGCTCACTCTCTCCACTCTTAGGCAGCATCATGGGCTGAAAGCCAATGTGTTTCGCCCCAGGAAATTTTCAGAGCGGCTACTTGGAAGTCATTGCACACGTTTGTTCGACATTATCGGTTGGATGTCCGGGATCCGGCTGTAGATTCCTTTGGCAGCAGTGTGCTTCGAGCGGGACTCTCGGGGTCCCACCCCATTTAAGGCGGTTCGGATACATCCCAGCAGTCTGGACTGATCCTGGTACGTAAAGGGAAAGGAAAATTAGTTTCTTACCTGATAATTTTCGTTCCTGTAGTACCAAGGATCAGTCCAGACACCCGCCCAAGTATGTTTATTACAGAGAGTCCACTCGTATTCTTGTTGTTTGGGCCTTCATCTTCACCGTGAACGGAGCATGGCACACGGGGGCCTTCTCTTTTCGCTGCAAACGGCGCGCCGGACCTTCAACTTCGCCACGAATGGAGCGTGTGCCATGGGACGCGCTCCGTTTGTGGCATGCCGGGGTCTCCTCTGCTATTTTCTGTGCAGAATTTGGCAATTCTGCGCAGATGGGGAATTCTGCGCAAATTCTGCATTCCGCAGTAGCGCAGAATTCCCCCAGGAGTAGTATTTGCACAGCCAATCTTAGCCTTAATTAATAAACACACTCTTCTCTAGTTCTTACAAGAGCACTAAGCATTTGTATAGCCAAGCATTTGTATAGCCAAGCTTAACCCTAAGTTCATGGTCAGGCATGTGGAATCATGCATGTGCATTGGGCCCCCTGCCTCTTCCTCTTACCTCTCACTGTTTACCCAGTAGGGTCGTCTGTTTTCTCCACCTCCTCCATGGGAGCTTTGTTTTAAATTTTGAAAGAATGGACCCTGGTTGGTCTGATTGTGAGTGGATCGGCTGTGGAGGGAGGAGCAAGATGCTCCTTTTATAGAGGGGATGATGTGCACTCAGGACATTTTGGTGTTTTTTTGTTTTTCAGGCAGTTAAGTCTCTTTTGGTGGCATCTCTTCTCTCTTGCATCAGAATCTTACCAGTTTGGGAACATGGCCCGTACAAGGCGAGGTGCAGCGACAACTTCACATGTGAGCAGCACGGTCCTGGGTGAGTTGGCTTCTCCTCAAGGTGATCAGTCGTCGACTGGGGTATTTGTCATGGTCTCTGTCCCATCTGGTGGCTCAGTTGAGAATGGCAGTCGTGGGCGAAGCACATCCCTTGCTATTCCAGCTCCTTCAGTTACTACTGATGTGGATCCTCTGTGCCTGCTTCCTGCTGAGGATTGCGGATCCCTTCTGGGAAATGTCGGCGTGAGTTCAGGCATTTGTGCTTCTTCTGGTGTGGGGGTGGCACAATCTCCAGCCTTTATGAGCTCAGTGGCACCTTCAACGAGAGGTGTGAGGGTAGAGGGTAAAGGGTAAAAGGCCCACTTCTGGTAAAGGCCCTGGCCGGAAGAGTGGTTACGGGGCTGGGATATCTGCTATGCCTGCTGCTTGTCTGGAAAGCACATCTATGGTTGTCACCGGTAATCGCACAGATGTCAGGATCAAGGTTCCTTTTGCCATGGGACTTCAGTAGATGTGGGTCCGTCGACAGGAGGAGAGGAGTTCGTGGGAAGTCTGACTCCTTTGGCAGTGAATGGGATACAGTTCGTGGCTGGTTCGGGAGTCCACATGGGGTAGATTTTCAAGAGGTGCCTGTACAGGTCTGCCTGAGATGAGAGGAGTGCTCTTGGCCCTGGATGGTGGCCTGGTATGGGAATGGAGGAACCATGGAATGGAATGGGTTATGTGCCTACTTAGGGACAAGGGGTTTCTGGAGTGGACACTATGGTTGCCAGAGGTGCTTATGGTGCTTCGGGTAGGGGGAGGGCTCCAAGCCACGGTGCTCTGCCAGTATGCCCCAGGGCTACACAGGCTGTTCTTTCTGTTACAGGTGTTGCAGACAGAAATGGTCTCCCTGGAACTTCTAGTCAGAAGGCCTGAAGGAATTGCCAGGTAGCTGGTGCAGCAGGAAGGACTGATGGTAGGGATGCAGCGGCCGGTGGTGTTAACAGAGGTGGATCTTAGCCTTCTCAGAGAGGTGAGTTGGAGCAAAGTGGTCTTGTTTCTAGGGAGGGTTGCTCAAGATGGAAGCGGTGCTGCTCATCCTTCTTCAGGGTCTGGTAGTGATTACCCTGCAAAAGTGCGATCTCAGGGTGTCGAACATGACCCCCTACAGCAGGGGTCGGGAACCCATGGCTCGCGAGCCAGATATGGCTCTTTTGAGGGCTGCATCTGGCTCGCAGACAGTCGCCACACTTTCCCGCTGACCCAGCTGCTCCCCGGTCCTCCTCCGCCCGGGCTTAAAATGCTGTCAGCCCGGGCGGAACGCGGCAGGACAGCTGGAGTCAGCGGCACCGGCGTGCTCTCTTCGCCCCCCCCCCCCTCGCGGCCCGGAAGAGGAAGTGAAGAGTATCGGGTGCCTGCGCGGCAAGAAGAGGCCACGCTAGTGCGCTCGGCATCGGCCCGAAGAAAAGAAGACTGCAGCGCGGCTCGGAGGAAAATGAAGAGGTTCAGCCGCGGCCGATGGGACTCCGCCTCCGCGAGGGCTGAAAATGAAGAGGTTAGCGTTGGGAGGAGGCTGCTGCTGCTGCCGCAAGTTCCCGGGGTGGGGGAGAGAGAGAGTGAATGAGCGAGCAAACACACATGCTTGCTCACTCATTCACTCTCTCTCTCCCCCACCCCCACCCCGGGAACTCGCGGAAGCAGCAGCAGCCTCCTCCCAACGCTAACCTCTTCATTTTCAGCCCTCGCGGAGGCGGCGTCCCATCGGCCGCGGCTGAACCTCTTCATTTTCCTCCGAGCCGCGCTGCAGTCTTCTTTTCTTCAGGCCGATGCCGAGCGCACTAGCGTGGCCTCTTCTTGCCGCACAGGCACCCGATACTCTCCACTTCCTCTTCCGGGCCGCGAGGGGGGGGGGGGCGTGTGGGTGTGTGTGTGTGTGTGTTTGTGTGAGAGAGTGAGAGATTGCATGTATGTGAATGATTGAGAGCCTGTACATGTGAAAGAGAGTATGTCTGTGATTGAGAGCCTGCCTGTGAGAGAGAGAGAGAGCATGAATGTAAATTTACCATTGGGAACCTGTATGTGTAAGTTTGTGATTGAAAACCTGTTTGTGTGAAAGAGTATGTGTGTATGATTGAGATTCTTTGTGTGTGAGAGAAATCATGTGTATGTATGATTAAGAGCCTGTGTGTATAAGTAAGAGAGAGATCATGTGTGTCTGTGTGTGATTGAGAGCTGGTTTAGGTGATGGAGCATGTGAGTATGTGATTGAGAGCCTGTGTTTAAATGAGAGAGAGAGACCATGTGTGTCTGTGTGTGATTGAGAGCTGATTTAGGTGAGGGAGCATGTGAGTATGTGATTGAGAGCCTGTGTGTAAATGAGAGAAAGAGAGGACATGTTTGTAAGCATGTGAATGAGTCTGTGTGTGAGAGAAAAAGACAGCATGTATTTATGTGATTGAAAGCCTGTGTGTGTGTGTAAGCGTGAAAAGATAGACAGCATGTGTGTAAATGTGTAATTAAGAGCCTATATAAGTGAGTGAGAAAAAACGTGTATATGTGAGTACTGAGAGCATGTGTGTATAGGTGTGTCATTGAGAGCCAGTGTGAGAGAGAGCGCTGGTATGTGACTGAGAGAGGAGAAAGTTCCAAGCAAACCACCCCACCTCCTGCTAATTCAGAACAATCTCAGGACACCTGGATATCAAACGTTCCCAGGTATGCAGAGCAAAAAAATGTTTGTATCCTTATTATTTTTCATTACTGGGTCTTTGTGTCTGCTATTTTGAAATATTTTGTTGGTATCTGGAAATGTTTTATATGTGTTTTTAATTATTGGATATTCCACTCATTAGTTGTTTCGAAATATGTTCTTTTTGTTAGTACAGTTTTACTGCTGATGATTTTATATTTCTTGATTTGTTTTATAAGGATGGGTGATGTTTCTTTTTTCCTTTGTTACACTGCATACAGAGACTCTGGCTTGTTGCAGTTTCCAATTCATTTTTTTCTGTATGCTTCTTGTTATGCGTTTTGGTCTCTTTATTCTATGTTAGGTGAGGGACAGTACGTGATTCAGGTGAGGTTTTCTGCTGGCGTGTAGTTTCTGTGTAGGACTCTATAGCAGCCTGACTTGGTCCGTTTTCCTAATAGGAGATGTATTGGTGTCTTAAGGCCTGGTGTAATATTTTCAGAGACTTATTGTACTTTAAAAGTGTGATCTTACATAAAATGCACACATTTACTTATATTTAGTTTTAAACATATTGTATGGCTCTCATGGAATTACATTTTAAAATATGTGGCTTTATGGCTCTCTCAGCCAAAAAGGTTCCTGACCCCTGCCCTACAGGATATGGTTCACCTTGCCCTGGTGGCTTTAACTGAAATTTGGGAGGGTATCCAGAAGCCTATGGAAGAAGATTAAAAAGAGATCTTACATTAATATTATTCGCTTATTGGAAGGGAGGTAGGAAGAAGGATAAGGAAAGAGATCGCAAAAAGGTGCCGAGGATTACTCTGAACTGGATTAAGTGTTTTTTATGCTTAGCCAGCATAATGGGTTATTTTGACTCATCTCAATATGGTTCCTTATTGGCTTGCAGTGACTGCATTATAGGGGCATATAAGGATTATGAGGGATTGTCATGGTTGAGCTATGATGAAAGGTTCAGGGACAGAATGGAGAAGAATAAACATATCATGGGGTATGCAGGTTATTAACCTTTGGCTTATCCAACTAACAAAAAAGGGGTTAGTGAGTAAGAGGATGGAGGCTGCTCCAGGTTCCATGTCTAGTTCCTTTCATCCCTTTCAGGACCCTTAGAACAGGGATTACAAGTAGATCGCAGGGCGGAGGCCACGGCATGTGTTGGAGATTTAACAAATCTACTTGTCTATTCACAGATTGCAAGTTCAGGCATGTTTTTCAGTCTGTGGAGGTAGTCACCAGGCTGTCAACTGTCCATGGAAACCGGCTGTTGGGGGGGAGGGCTAGATGTGGCAAGTGAGGTTTTCTTGATAAGGAAAGCCCTTTCACCAGTTAGGTTGCAGGCCTATTGCCTTGGCTGTGTTTATATCCATGTAGGGAGTGTTACGATTCTGCTCACAGGCCTAGCTGCGAGCAGCCTCTCACCTTTCCAGCTGTTTGCCTGCTTCCCGACGCTGTTGTCCTGCGGCTCGGGCCGCCATCTTCCCCTCGCGGCCTGGAGGCCGCTACCACCACCACCACCACCCGCAGCAGGGAGCCATGCTGCTGTGCCCTGATGTGGCCAGGAGGACACCGACGCCATATTCACGTGGCGGGAGCTGCCGCCGTCGTTCCTCTTCTTCTTGCAGCCAGTAGGCCACTCCAGAGCTCCGCTTCACGGCCTGGAGGCCACCGCCTGTGCTTTACACGGCTGGAGCTGCCCTTGGTCCTCTCTTCAGTAGCTGGAGCCGCCTCTGACGCCTGGGCCTACCTCCTCCGATTCTCCTGCACAGCATGGCTGCTGTCCCTGGTCCTGCCTCCTTAGACGTGGGGCCGTGCCTCTCTTCAAGATTTAAAGGGCCAGTCCTCCTGGCTCCTCCTTGTGATGTCATCCTGGGTGGTCCTCTTCAGCCCTACAAAAGGGCTCAGTCTTCATTTCCTCTTCGCCTTCACAAGGCATCAGTTCTGGAGTTGGACTGCTCCTGGATCCTCTGTTCCAGCTCTTCGGTCCAGGAGTCTCTGATGATGTCCTCCTCCGCTTCTTCAAGGCACTCTGTTCTTCATGGGAATTCCCTTGTCTTCCTCTGTGGTTCCTGATCCTTCGTCTCATCTTCGTTCCATGTTTGGTCTCTCGTCGGATCCTAAGTCCTTGTCTTCTGATCTTCTTCATCCGACCCTCCTGATGTCTTCACCTTCAGATCTTCCTGAAGTCCTCATCTTCTGATGTCCCATCCTTCCTAAAGTCTGTCATCCTGTTGTTCTGCCTCTCAGAGCCTCCTTGCTGCTCTTGGTTGGGTGACCTGGGGGTCCGAGGTCCAGATGTCTTGTTTTCCAGTTCACTTGACACCTTCTTGATGCTCTTGACTGAGTGCCCTGGGGGTTAAAGTCTTGATGTCCTGATGTACCTGACGTCTTCGTGTCAAGTTGTCTTCATCTTCAGAATCTTTTTGATGTCCTCGTCTTCAGTCCTTTTTCGCTGTCAAGTGTACAGATCTTTTTGGCTCCTACGACTAGGAAGCCTTCAGACTCTTTGGTACCCTCATCAAGGTAGCCTTCCTCTCTGATATCCTGGTTCCGGATTTTACCTCCTAGTGGGCCATCCTCAGTTCAACTTTGGATGACTTTCAGATGCATCTTCCACACCGGGTTAGAAGTTTCGTCTTCGATTGACCTGTCAGGTGCATTGATCATGCTTGGTCCCCGAAGCTCGGTTCAATATGGGTGCTGCTACGAGTCATGGCCGGATACTTTCATACTGAGTTTTAACTCTTCTGTTGTTTTTCCATTCAGCAAGTGTCTTCATCAGTGTCCCTGATGTTCTTTTCTTCAGCCTTCATCCTTATCCAGTATCATCTGACCTTGTCTTCAAGCCCTCGTCTGACCCTCGTCCTTAAGTATCGTCTTTTTGTCTTCAGTCTTCAAGTCTCGTCTTGTTCTAGTTCCATCATCTGCTCTCAACCTCTATCCGCCCTGGCGCATTTGCTGTTCCCGTACGGCAGGTCCGAAAGGCTATCGAGTGGCCGGAGGGCTACCCCAGAGACCAGCATTGCATTGTTGGGTATCTACTGATGTGTCAGGTTCGGCGGAGGTGCGAGTCCCTGGTCTTCTGCCTGTCCGCTTATGCTGGGATATGTCTCACCTGCCTCGGTGCTTCTAAGGAGCTCCTCTCTGCAGTCGCATCATGGTGCAAGGGCACACCACTCTCCCCGAAAGCGGGATCGCTCCCTAGCACTCCCGCAATGGGGAGGCAGCAGTTATTTTGGAAATGTGGTTTGGGGAGGGGTTTTTGATTTCATACACAGGCCCAGGTTGTGGTGGTGTTAGGAGGAACTCTCAGTTGGTTGGCTGGTTTGCCACTTTGGTTCATGAGCAATTGCATAGTGAACAGCAGTTGGATAGTGAACAACAGTTAGGGCGAATTGTGGGTCCTTTTATCGAGCCTCCTTTTCAGTCTATGCATTTGTCCTATTTAGCAGTGGTTCCTAAAAAGGAAATTGGTAAATATAGGCAAATCTTGAATTTGACTTCCCTTTTGGATGCCTTGGTAATGATTTTGTGCCTTAGAAATTATGTTTAGTTAAGCACATGTCCTTCAGTGCTGCGGTATCCCTTATGTGTAGGGTGGGCAGAGGGGCATTGTTGGCTAAGGCAGACATTGAGTTGGTGTTTTGACTTTTGGCTATCCACCCAGAGGGTTTCCCTTTGTTGGGTTTTACTTTTAAGGTGGATCATTGTTTGCTGATGGGTTGCTCTATCTTCTTGCTCTTTTCAAATTGTTTCATTCCTTTGTTTACTCCATTACTTGTACAATTTTCTTTTTGTGGGCTCTTGGCGAGCGACTGTCTGTTCGGATTTGTTAGAGAGCTTTCTGTGGGTTGCAGAAGACTTTGATATTCTGATTGCACAGGGTAAAATAGAGGATCATCTTTCTTGGCTCACATTCTTGGTGATTGATTTGGACTCTGTGGCTTTGGTGTCTTTCTTGCCTTAGGAGAAAGTGGAGTGTCTTCACAAGCTGTTCAGCAGGTAGCAGTGTCCAAGAAGGTCTCTTTGATGCAATTGCAGTCACTTATTGGGTCCCTGAATTTCGCTAGTCAAGTGATTCTGTTGGGGCAGGGGTTTATTCATAGACTTTCTGCAGCCACAGTTGGGATATGCTGTGGGCACCATTTTATTATGGTCATGGCTCGGATGAGAGAGGAGCTTGGGATTTGGGATACCTTCCTTGAGTCATTTAATGGTTTTCTGATCCTGCAGGAAGAACCAATTTCCAACAGAGAGTTGGAACTTTACACTGATGTGGCTGGGTCCATAGGATTCAGTGTTTATTGATGGGAAGCATAGCGTACTGCAGACTGGCCTGAGGCTTGGTATCAGAGTGGTGCAACAGAGAACATCATGGTCCTCTAATTGTTTCCTTTGATGTCATTTTAGCAATTTGGGGTGTATGTTTGCGTTATCGTTGAGTGATCTATTGGTGCGATAATATGGGTGTTGTAGAGATTATATACAGACAGTCCACCAGGTGTGACACGGTGTTTGTGTTTTAGCATTTGAGGTGGAACAAACAGTATCTGCTAGGGCTAGACATGCTGTCTTGTTCCAAGTGGGAGCTGTTCTAGAGTTTGGCACCAGAGTTGGAGGAACATGGCATACCTGTCCCAGATGGAGTGGAGAAGCTATCCAAATGATTCTGGAGTCACTGGTGCCAGCACTTATGAGAAGGGCTATAACATTGTGTCAGGTTTTTTGTGCTCCTTCGGGTAGAGGGGTGGGCCTGTCCGGCATGGACTACTTATTCAGTTTGTCTTATGGGCGAAGGATTCAGGTTATTCTTTGGCAGTGGTTTGGTCTCAACTCGTGGGATTTTCCTTTTTCATGAAGGTTTGGTGATGGGGCAATCCGATGGCTAATTTTGCGGTTCAGCATATGTCGGGAGGGTGGGAGCAATGCTTTTTCGTGGCATTGCGGGTTGGGTAATCAGTGGACGCATCTACCATTTGCCCTGGTCCAATGGGATTGTTTCTACGAATGTGCGCATTCTTGATGGGTTTGTGCTGTTGTGCATACATAGGTCCAAGACAGATCAGCGAGGCAAGGGGCATGTAAATTGTTTTGCACCCTGGACAGTGCAGTGTGCCTGATCTCTAGCGCTACTGATTTTCTTACTGATTGGCTCCGAGCAGCTCATTTTTCTTAGTCCATGAGAACACAGTTTTTTCCCTTAGTAATTTCGAGCATAACTTAGCTCTACAGTTGAAAAGGTCATCTGGCTCAGACTCCTCATCCTCTAAGATAGGGGTGAGCCTTGGCCCCCCTTCCATTCATACAATTTTGTTGGGCCCCCCCACCCAACAAAGTTGGGTTACATCATGTATATAAAGTATATGTGTGTGTGTAGGTATATATATGTATGTATGTGTATATATATATATATATATATATATATATATATCAAAGTCGCTTACCAACCAAGCAGCTGTTAAACCATTTACCAAATAGCAGACAATCACACTGCCAGCCAGAAGCTCAAAATTCCAGGTTGCTGATAGGAGCAATCAGATATATTCAAACACAAACAGGCCAATGCAATATCGGTGTGTGTTAAATGGGTGCTCATGATTGAGCGACCACTCTCTTAATGCACCTTTCCTAGGTGCCCAATTTAATATTTAAATGGGCTGCTGTGGTAAAAAGGAGACGCTAGGGAAAGGTTTGCATCCCTAGCACCTACTTGGCATCGTGCGCCTAGGAGAGGTGGCTGTCAGTGGGTTAGGAAAATGGAAGCTCAGTTTTACAAGTGTCTATTTTCCAAACCTGACCGCTAGTGACACTTTTTTGAAATTCTTTTTCTTATTTTGGTTCCTTTGACAATATTGCTCAATATTTTCTGCAAACATTTGGGGCTTCTCAAAAATTTATTCACAGTGGACATCAAAGCAGGTACTATAGGTATTTCCCTATCTCCACAGGGCTTACAATCTAATTTTGTACTTGAGGCAACGGAAGGTAAAGTGACTTGCCCAAGGTCACAAGGAGAGATAGCAGGATTTGAACTCCGGTTTCCTGGGTCGTAGCCCATTGCTCTAACCACTAAGCTACTCCTTTACTCCTGCATCAGGCGCAATAGCTAGCTAATAGTCTCGTCAACATGAATTTACATGTGATGAGCGCTATTAGCTTCTCGCTGGTTTGGATGTGCTTTTTGGATGCATTGATCCCCTTATTGCATGAGGGGTTTTGGACACACATCCAAAACGTGAGTCCAAGTGCCAATAAAGCCATGCGCTCAGCTCAGCGCACTATATTACATCAGCCTGAAAGAGAGGCAGATATCATTCTACATCCAGACAGGCACCTCACAGTATCAGCAACACAAACTCCTTCCACTGCCAAACACATTGTAAAAAAACTACTCAAAACCTATACTGCAAACTTATCATAACATAACAATAATAACACCAAGAACTCAAACAAGAAACCTACAATATCAATACAGCACCTATTGGGGAAACAAAACAAACCCGATTGCTATAGATCCCTATACAGACACTACACGCTAGCAAAATCTCTTCCCTTATTTATTTATTTACTTAAGGCATTTCTATACCATCTTTAACAATATAGATTGAACAAAACGGTTTACAATATTATGAAAATAAAATCAACTCATAAAATAAAAATAAAAGCGTAACGAAAATAAAATCTTTTAAAATAAATGAAATAAAATACAAATGAAATAACAGTTGGAGAAAAATACAATTTGTATAATAGGACCCTATACTTTGTGGTCACATGCACAGAGCAGAGACAGATCCTCACCAAATACAGAATAAAGCATCACAAATTAGAACCAGCAATATGCTGACACAAACTGAAATGGAAACCCCAAGAAGCCAGACTCTGTCTACAATGTAACAATGGAAAAACAAAACTACCATTCCTCATAAAACAATAAAATCAAGAAACATAAAGCATCAATTATAATAGTAAAACTATACTATTAAAAGAATAAGTATTTCAAAACTACTGACAAATAAAACATATATTAAAATCATATACATTTTTTAAAAAATTTCCCAAGCAACAATAAAATATTTCAAAACAGCACCCATATCAAATAACACTCAATAATTAAAACTAATGAGGACAAAAAAAGCCCCTGCTGTCCATACCTGTAACTTGATTTCCAGTCACCCTGAGATTGTCAAGGATTAGGGGGCTAAGGGGACACCCAGACTTTATCCTCTCTCACTCGCACACACGCTCGCATCTTCATTCTCTCTCACACATACACATACATACATATATGCTCTTATATATATACACACACACTCTCATACACAGGCTCTAAGTCCCTCTCCCCCCACATGCACACAAAAGCTCTTACTCCCCCAGATTCCCTCATATACACAACAAGCTTTCACCCACACAGACTCCAGGCAGGCACCCATTCTCTCTCACTTACACACACAGACCAACCCCCAGGCAGTCACCTATTCTGTCATACATACACACACAGATCAACTTCCTTGCAGGAACCCATTTTCTCTCTCACACACACAGACAGATCCCCAGGCAAGCACTCATTCTCTTTCTCACATACACACACACACATCCAGGCAGGCACCAATTCTTTCACACAATCAGTCCCCCAGACAGGCACCCATTCTCACACACATACAAACAGACAGATCTCCAGCAGGCACCCATTCTCACAAACAGACAAGCTCCCATTCTATACATATACACACTGAAGGCAGGCCCCCTCTCTTTGTTTTGCCAGCAGCCTCGGAGCCTCTCTCATTCCTGCTGCTGCTGTCACCACTGCAGCGTGGCTGTGGGTGAGGAGCTAATCACTCATTGCTGCTTTTGGCACTGAAGCCTATTCTGCTGCCGCCTTCTTTGTGCAGGCCCCTAACATAAAAAATTGGCGGGACTAGCACTTCCTCCATGCTGATCTTGTGCATCGTGAGATCAGCATAGAGGCAGTGCTACTCTTGCGAATTCTAATACTGCAGGCCTGCATAGATGGGGTGTCCTTCCCTGCTCAGCTGCCACTGAGATGAGATCTACTGCCGGCTGCATGGCTCCTCTCTCTGTTTTTCGACTGCTGGTGGGATCAGGACCATCGGCTGCTGCATGCACTTTCCCCCACAATATGACATTCATATCCCCCTGGGAGCTCATTTGCGGCCCCCCCCCCCCCCAAGAGGACAGGCCTATAGCTGCAAGGGGTTGACTCCTCCTGATCAGCTATTCTCTTGTGATATCATCTTCCAAGCTGACTTGGGAATCCTGGAAAATGTGGTTCCTCAAAGCGGCTATTTTAACTTCTGATTAACCTGCTCCTGAACAAATCCCTCCTTAGAGCTCTAAATTCTCTGTTTTGCACAGAGACTCAATATAGAATGGGTGTCTTCGAGGGGGAAGTGACGTCACCCTATCGAATGGCTGCCTAGGGTGCTTGCTCCCTATTCCGACCCAAATATCCACTGCCTAGTGTGAGCATCGAATCGCCTACGACCCATCTCTCAATAGAATTCGGCTAAAGACGCATCCTAATGTTGGTGAGGAAGAAAATTGTCGACTTAAAACAATTTTCCTTTGAAAATATGCCACCGAGACCTGCTGAGACTATGCTGGCACAGGGGACGAGGAGGGAAGATAGCGGCCGGGAGGACATGTTACAAGATAAAGGAGATCTTCTGATAGCGCTATCGAACGATGCTGCTTCTTTACAGTCCAAAGGTGATTTCCAGGCCTGGTTTGGGGATTTGAAAGCAGACATGGGGTCGTTGACCGAAGAAATGAAACTGATGGTCACGGACTTACGGAAAGATCATGAAGCGCTGGGAGGCTGCGTGGGCGCGGCGGAACAATGAGTCAGTGAAATAGAGGATCATCAGGACTCGCTACAGAGAGAAGTGAAGCAGCTACAAGAGGATAACTCAACTCTATAGGACTGGCTGGACGATTTGGAAAATCGTTCGAGGCGAGAAAATTTGAGATTTCATGGGGTCCTGAAGGAATCTGCATATGTAGACTGTAATGTTGTCATCAAGGATATTTGCAATCTCATCCTATATAGCAATGACCCTCCGGGAGGTGGTAAAGAGCCCATCTTGGAGAGAGCACATCGTGCCCTAGCAAAACCATGCGGCAATCAGCCACGAGATATCGTGGTATGTTTCCACTCGTTTCAAGTGAAGGAGAAAGTGCTGGCTTGTGCGCGTAAACGGAAAGAAATCGTCTGGCAGGGGTACAATATTGAAGTATTCCAGGATTGATCCTTCCAGACAATCAAGAAAAGAAGAGAATTCAAAGAGATTGTGAGTACCCTTCACGAAGGAGACATAAGATATAGATGGCTTTTCCCCTTCGGACTGGCATTTACAATTAAGGGGGTAGCCTCCAGATTTAAAATGGCCTGAGCGATTTTATCAGCAGCGGGCCTAGAGGCGGCAAAGGGGCCGCCCCCCTCTTCATTAGAAAACTCGGACTCGAAGGGTGCACATCAGCGCTGGCAAAGAGTAGAGTCGGGCATAAAACGACAGCGACAGAACTCCAGAGGATCAGCGTCTTCAAAGGACAGTAACAGCTGACTGAAGAAGATTTTGGATGGCGGTTGCTCCAGTCCTCCTATAATTCAGGTGATTCATGGACAGATGAAGTACAACTAGATCTGTTTAAGATAGTACAATTTATTGGTTATTTCCGAGACAATTGTTTGGCAGTGGTATCTTTCATATTATTTTATATTATTTTTGAAGGTGGGTGGGGGGTGGGCTCCTGGGAGCGTTTGGGAGTGACAATTCCTCTTGTTGGTGATCTTAGGGAGGGGGGGGAGGGACGAAGGGGGGGGAGGCAGGAGTGCTATTTGGGGGGTTAACTTTGGGGAGGTATAATAGCAGAAAGCTAATTGCTACAGAGGAGTGGGGTGAGAATATATACAGCTGGTTGGGGGGGGGGGGGTTTGTCATCTGGTGCTGTTGCATTTTTTCATGTCTTCTCAGATGGCTAGTTTAAAAGTTATTTCAAAAGGGAAAAATTATTGGTGGATGCATCTTCCTTACATGCTGATATTCTTTTATGCCAGGAAACACATCTTAGGAAACAGCATGAATGACTGCTCATGTCTTCTCAATTTCCATGTCAGTTTTTTGCTTCCATTAATAAGGGGAATAGGTACTGTGGAGTGGGCATTTTATTTGCTAAGGCATTGTTACACTTTTCTCCTCAAGAAGGGAGGAGCTAGCAATCTGTAAGCGATCACCCTGCCAGGAGGGCGGAGTTGACAATCTGTTATGGATTAGACTGCGGAGCTAGCAATCTGTTCAATGCTGCTCCCCCAAAGGGGAGAAGCTAGCAGTTTGTAATACTCCGTAGGCAGAGGTAATGATATGCTGTGGGTAGGCTCCCACAGAGTGGCAGTCTGTATGATACCACTCAAGTAGTGTAAGGAATAAACACTTAATGGAATTTGGTGAATCCTTGGGCCGATGGCAGATGACAGTGCCCCCAGGAGGATATCCTGAGAGGGATCACCAGCTAGGCTGGAATTTGGAGACAAACACAGATAATTCTTTATTAGACAGGAAGTTGAACCACCAGAGGTGGCAGTAGTGAGCTGATGTGCCCGGCAGGGCTGAAGTCCCTCAGATACTGGAACTGCAATCTCTGGGTTGCTGAGCTGTAGAGAAAGATGAACTGAATGAAATCACTGTGAACCTGGAAGATGTAGTAGGTCAGATTGACAAACTAAAGAGTAGCAAATCACCTGGACCGGATGGTATGCATCCTAGGGTTCTGAAGGAACTCAAAAATTAAATTTCTGATCTATTAGTTAAAATTTGTAACCTATCATTAAAATCATCCATTGTACCTGAAGACTGAAGGGTGGCCAATGTAACCCCAATATTTAAAAAAGGCTCCAGGGGTGATCCGGGTAACTATAGACCAGTGAGCCTGACTTCAGTGCCGGGAAAAATAGTGGAAACTATTCTCAAGATCAAAATCGTAGAGCATATAGAAAGACATGATTTAATGGGACACAGTCAACATGGATTAACCCAAGGGAAGTCTTGCCTAACAAATCTGCTTCATTTTTTTGAAGGGGTTAATAAACATGTGGATAAAGGTGAACCGGTAGATGTAGTATATTTGGATTTTCAGAAGGCGTTTGACAAAGTCCCTCATGAGAGGCTTCTACGAAAAGTAAAAAGTCATGGGATAGGAGGCGATGTCCTTTCGTGGATTACAAATTGGTTAAAAGACAGGAAACAGGGAGTAGGATTAAATGGTCAATTTTCTCAGTGGAAAAGGGTAAACAGTGGAGTGCCTCAGGGATCTGTACTTGGACCAGTGCTTTTCAATATATATATAAATGATCTGGAAAGGAATACGACGAGTGAGGTTATCAAATTTGCAGATGATGCAAAATTTTTTAGATTAGTTAAATCACAAGCAGACTGTGATACATTACAGGAGGATCTTGCAAGACTGGAAGATTGGGCATCCAAATGGCAGATGAAATTTAATGTGGATAAGTGCAAGGTGTTGCATATAGGGAAAATAACCCTTGCTGTAGTTACACAATGTTAGGTTCCATATTAGGAGCTACCACCCAGGAAAAAGATCTAGGCATCATAGTGGATAATACTTTAAGTGTAAATAACCGATGCACATCTACTCATTGAAGACCTCTCATGATCTTAAAGACCTCTATCATATCCCCCCTCAGCCATCTCTTCTCCAAACTGAACAGCCACCAGACTGGACACATGATCACAGGGAGGCAATGTTCCCTCAAATTGTTTGTGAGGTATATGTCTGTGCACTAGTGTAGTGCACAGAAATTTGCAAGTATGTGCAGGGGGACAGCAGTCCACATCGTGTGCTGTTTCTATTGAAATGCCACCACCAGGTATCAAAATTCCCTCTCTTTCTCCTCCTTTACACCTCATTTTCTGTTGCCTCACTTCTTTTCATCTTTCTCTTCTCAGCTTCCATCTTTCTTCTCTTCATTGCTAGCTCTTCTCTTTTCACTTCTCCTAGTTTGCCTCAGGGATCAGTCTTGGGACCAGTTCTTTACAACATTTTCATGAACAGCATAGCAGAAGGATTGTTTGGGAAGATTTGATTTTTGCCAGTGATACCAAAATCTGCAACAGGGTAGACAGCCAGGAAAGTATGGAAAACATGAGGAGATATCTAGCAAAGCTTGAGGAATGGTCTTGTTACGATGATGGATGAGAAGGTAGACCCCTTGCCCGAGTGGGAGTTGGCGCTATCTGAGAGAGCGAACCCCCACAGGTCCCCACCATCGGGAGGCAAGGCTGCTCCGGTTCCTCCTGGGGAGGAGCAGGAATAGGACTCGGAAGGCAGAAGCAGGAACGAAGGCACCATGAAGCACGAAGAATTCCGCAGGAGTGAAGCAGACTCATTGCCAAGTCTATGCCAGGGGAGTGCCAGCTGCAGGATTTTATAGGGCAGCGCCCTGGTGTCCAGAGGAAGGGCCGCAGTGACTTCCTGCCATGGGCCCTTTAAATCTTCAGCAGAGGAGCGCACGTGCGCCTAGAACAGGAAGTAGCTGGGAGCGAAGCCAGCGGCGTCCTGCAGGCCGGAGGCCCCGCACGGTCGTCGGCAGCGGCGGAGGCCCTCCGGCCTCGGGGAATGGCGCGGGATGAGGGACCGGCCCAGGGGGTAAGTATAACAGGTCTAGAGATTGGCAGCTAAGATTTAATGCTAAAAAATGCAGAGTAATGCATTTAGGATGCAACAACCTAAGAGAGATGTACAGCATTGGAGGTGAAATTCTTCTAAGCACAAAAGAAGAGTGGGATCTGGGGGTGATTGCATCTGATGATCTTAAGGTGGCCAAACAGGTTGATAAAATGATGGCAAAAGCCAGAAAGATGCTTGGCTGCATAGGGAGAGGAATGGTCAGCAGAAAAAGGGATGTGATATTGCCCTTGTACAGGTCCCTGGTGAGACCTCATTTGGAATAATGTGTACAATTCTAGAGACCACACTTTCAAAAGAATATAAATGGGTTGGAGTATGTCCAGAGGGTGGATACGAAAATGATCAGAGTTCTTCATTCTAAAGCATATGGGGAACAGACATAAAGATCTAAATATGTATACTATAGAGGAAAGGCGAGATAGGATAGAGCCATTTAAATATCTCAAAGGTTTCCACGCACAGATGATTCGCCTCTTTCAACTGAAAGGAGGATGTAGAATAAGGGGTCATGGAATGAGGATGAATGGGGGTAGACTCAGGAGTAATCTTAGGAAATATTTCTTTTCAGAGAGAATAGTGAATGCATGGAATGGCTTCCCAATGGAGGTGGTGGAGACAAAAACAGTATCTGAATTGAAAAAAGAATGCGATAAATAGAGGGGATCTCAAGTGGAGTGATGGGAATTGTAAGGACTACAAAAATTGGACAGATAGTCAGATTACATGGGCCATATGGTATTTTTCTGCTGTCCTGTTTCTATGTATCTCTATAGCTTTCCTCACATCTTTCAGCTCCCTCTCACCTACCTTTTTGCTCTACTTTTCTACTACTACTTTGTAACATTTCTGTAGCACTACTGGACTTACACTGCTCCTCCCAGCGAGCCATCTCGCTACACTATATCAATTCAGCTGTGTGATTTATCCTTTAAAGTCGTTACTCATATAATACCTCTTCTGAAGTCACTGCATTGGCTCCTTATCCGTTCCCACACAGTTCAAGCTCCTCTCAATCACCTACCAGTGCCCTCACTAGCTTTCCTTTCTTATCTCTCTCTACAGGTTACAGTTTCTTTAAATTTATGGATCTCCAAATGTGTGAAACTCTAGGCAATTTACAATAAAAAAAACCAAGTACATAATCATTTACACATATGATATATTACAATTAAAATAAAATAATAAAAAACATTCACATAATAACTGCTCTTCATAGCAGCTAGGATATAAGCATATCATACAGATGAGCAACACATGAGACATTCTCTTCTTAATACAGTTTACAATCTAATCAAAACAAACGTACAATTCAAAAGACAATTGTTTAAAATTAATGAGTCTGAAGGCGAATCAACAGTCTTAAGCTTTAAAAGCAGCCTTCAAAAGTAGGTTTTTAGATGGGATTTAAATAAAGTGAGAGAAGGAACATGACACACCAGCTTAGAAAGTCTATTCCAAACCCTATGGTGCAGGCAGGTGGAAAGCACAGAATTGGGATTTGGTGGTAAAGAAGGGCATAGATAGATGAAAGGAGTATACAAGGAGGGGTGTAGGATTGTTGGAGGTACCCTCTCATAAACTGGCTCAGCTTCAAGATTCTAGAGAGAGAACATTTTCTATTGCGGCGCCACAGTTCTGGAATTCACCACCCATCCAACTGCGGCAAGTGACGAACATTAAAAAGTCAAGGCTGCAGACTTGCTTGTTCAGCCTTGCCCTGGAATGGCCATTGTGATCGGGTTGCTTATATCCTAGCTGGTATGGGCCATATTTTAGTACCTACGCCCGATTTTATAACATGTGCGCACAGCCGCATGCATGTTATAAAATCTGAGGTTGGCAGGCGCAAGGGGGTGCACTGAGCCTTGATGGTTTTCCCTGTTCCCTCTGCCCCCCCACCTAACCCACCCCCCAGCCCTACCTAACCCCCCCCCAACCTTTATTTTTCAAGTTGCGCCTGCCTCTGGGCAGGCATAGGTTGCGCGTGCCTCTGGCCTCACCCCCTCCTTTTTTCAAGCCCTAGGACATACGCGAGTCCCGGGGCTTGCTCGCGTTGCTGGGCCTATGCAAAATAGGCTCAGCGCGCGTAACCCCAGCTGGATTTACGCATGTAGGGCTTTTAGAATCTGCCCCATGTGAATGTTTTTTATTATTTATTTTAATTGTAGTATATCGTATGTGTAAATGATTATGTACTTTTATTTTTATTTAAATCGCCTAGAGTTTCACACATTTGGAGATCCATAAATTTAAATAAACTGTAACCTGTAGAGAGAGATAAGAAAGGAGAGCTAGTGACGGCACTGGGTAGGTGATTGAGAGGAGCTTGAACTGTATGTGGGAACGGTTAAGGAGCCAATGCAGTGACTTCAGAAGAGGGGTTATATGAGTGTAAGGACTTTAAAGGATAAATCACACAGCTGAATTGAGAATGGATTATAGTGCAGAGAGATTGGTCGATGGGAGGAGCAGGTTGTAGTAACTCTAAGTGAGAGAAGATGAGAGTGTAGGTTTTGGCAGTGTGTTCAGAAAGAAAAGGACATATTTTGGCATTGTTATAGAAATTCCTTTTTTTTTTTTTTTTGTCTCCCATTCCCTCCTCCTCTTCCTCTATCTCCACATCACTCTTCATCCCTATGTGCCCTCTTTCCCTTACATTTCTTACCCCTGGCCTCTTCCAACTCTCCATTTCTCTCTCTCCTCTTCCAAATCCACTGGAGTTGGAGAAGGAAGAGACTGTAAGCAGGAAATGAAGGGGCAGGTGAGATATGAAGGGAGAAACATCCTCATGAAGACAGATGAAATGTATATAGCAGTGGGATGTCAAACTCCTGATGTATATGAAACTGGAGAAAATGGGGTAAAAATTTCCTGTTATGCTTTTCTTTTTTTAAAGCAGGGACTAAGCATGGGGGAGTTAACCCAGGGAGTTACTGTTGAGAAATATGAACAGCAGAGCTGTTGGGGGTAGGATTTGGAATAAGGGCTACAGAGGCAGAACTGTGTAAAAATAAAACAGGCTTTTCTTTTTCTCACTCTAAAATGATTCCATTCTAAACACCACCCAAGCACCTGACACAATAATTTATTTAAGGATACATTTCCAAAAACTTTACTGTTCAAACATCCTGCAACCTTCAGAGGGGCAAGCACACTATCTGAAGATAGGACCTCTGCTGGGGGAAAGGGATGCTGACTGCCATCAACCCTTTCCATTCTCATCTGCTTATGCATCTCACCCCTCATTGATATGTCCACCTTTGTTCTAGCTCTTTGGAGAAGGGGTAGATGACCGAGGAGAACCAAGAACTGAGTTGACAGTGATGGTCCTGGAAGGAGCTCTGTCATTGATGCCCAGAGTCTGGTCAGTAAGAGAGATTACAAGGAGCTCTGGCAGTGACCAGTCAGTGAAAAATCCTAGAAGAAGTTCTGGCAGTGACATCTTGTGACTGTCACCTAGTCAATGACACACTGGCAGGAGCTCTGACAGTGATACTGCTGAAAGGAGCTCTAACTATGACACCTAGGGCTGAGTTTACTAAGAGTTTTGGTTTAGGGGCCTAACTTTGGGAGACTGGTGCTTAAACCTTTGAAAATTGACTGGGCTTGAACACTTACATTTAGATGCCTAAAAAATCTGCAGCTACAGGAGCAAAGTTGTATGTGTGTGTGTGTGGGTTGGGGGGAGAATTCTTTCAAAACTAGGCACCTAACATATAGAGTCATTCATCAAAATGCTTTATTGCATTAAGGTACACGTTAACGCATGCGATAATAGCACTATTGGAATGAATACAAATTTTGGGAAAGGGCGGGATTAGGGAGGAGATTGGGTGGGATTTATGAAAATGAGGGGCAATATTACACCTTGCGATAGCATAACATATGCTATCGCACAGTTTTAATGCTGGAAATAACTACACCTTTCTTCCTTGCGGAAGCTGTACGATATGACCGAAATAGCCGTAATGCAGTTTGCGATTGCATTTCAGCCATTTCTGGGCTGGGGAGCGGGGGCGAGAGTGAGAGCATGCCTCTCGGGGGCCTTCACAGTATGCAACTATTTATATGCCTATAGGAGGGGCAGGTGAGGTGTTGTGGTGGTTCAGGGTTTAGGGGCCAGTTTTTCTGGCATAGTGAGTTGTACGAACAGCACAGTACACCTCGGTGAACATTTGACGTCATTTGGAGTGAGGAAAGTCTCACAAAGATGAAATTTTGTACTATGTTATCATGCCCTAGCTTGATGGTACCCTGTTATAGAGTCCATCAAGCTAGGGCGAGAGAACATTGTAGAAATGTCATCTTTCTGAGACTTTCCTCACTCCAAATGATGTCAAATGTTCACCGAGGTGTACTGTGCTGTTCGTACTTCTCTGCCTGAAAAACTGGCCCCTAAACGCTAAATACTTGACTACTGTGAAGGCCTTATAGATAGACTCCCTCTTTCTCAGCACAAGATGTGAAATATGAAGTATTGTGGGGCACAAAAAGTTTACCACATCATGCAATACTACCTTTACAAAGTGCACATTCCCCTTTTTCTTATCGTGGGTGTTAGGCCTGCGATATTACAGCATTTTGATGAATCTAGGGGTTAGGTACCTAAATCAAGACTAAGGAAAAGTATTTTAAGCTCTTCTCCTGATTAACTTACAGGCCCATGATTAATTGGTACACACAGGCCTGCAAGTAGAGTTTTAAAGGAAAACTCCTTCTGGAATTTCCCTTTAAACATTCATTGGCCTACTGGTACTGCACGTTGTAGGTCCAAATTATGTAGAGAGAAAGCAGGAGTGTCATGGCTGGGCTGACTGCAGCCAAGCTGTCCCCAAGCAGGGGACAGCTGGATTCAAGAGCAGGTAGGTCAGGTGTGCAGTCTTCTGCAGGGGTCAGGATTAGGCAGGACTGACATAGATCTTCTGCCTGACCAGCGACTTTCCCTGTGGGTTGAGCCCTCAGGTGCTGGTGGCTGGCAGGTTTTCTAGAAGGCAGTGTACTGAGTCAGGAACAAGGAGTGCAGCAACAAGATAGGGTGAGTAAGAAAAGAACAACGAAAGGGCCGGACTGAAACAGAGTGCAGGACGCGGAACAGATAGGCCACCGGGAGACCTAGATAGGACACAGGAGGACCACAGGGAACTGAAGGACCAGTGGGAGACCAGAGAAAGCAGGATGGCCACTGGAAGTCCCACAGAGAGCAGAAGGGCCATTGGGAGAACCACACAGAGCAGAAGGGTCACTGGGAGGCCCACAGAAAACAGATATACAACTGGGAAACACAGGCAAGAGAGGTCACTGGAGGGTCTAGACAGGACAGAATACAGGCTAAAGCACCTGTTTGGAATACAGGCAGACAAGACAGGCCCAAACAAGACAAGAATAAGGCAAGGGTTATAGGCAAGAGACAATACAACACAGGACAGACAGGCAAGAAGGCCTAAACAGGGCAGAAGCTAAATACAGAACAAGGGCAAGATTAAACAGGCAAAGGTCCAAGAACAAAGAAAAAGGGCAAGGTAATACAGACAAAAGCACACAAACAAGTGACCAAAGGCAAAAAGGAGACTCCAAGCTGAGGTGGAGAGTTTACATTGAAGAAGGTTCTTATAGGGCTGGCCTTGCTGCATCATGCAACCTTCAAGGTGGCAGCTACAGCAGGTCTGAGCATGGCCCACTGAGGTCCCCTGTGGGTAGAGGGGCTGTCTAACAGCTGGATTTGTGACCAGGCGGAAGCACATGCAATCTGGAGAGAACCTCTACCGGCTCCATCTGGCATTGTCTCTAGCACTGCCCATTTTCCCAGCAAGGAAAGGTATGCATGATGCTGGCAATACAAATCCTTTCCCCCACAGAGGACTCTCTTTCTGTTAGTAAACACTTGTTTACCTGCAGAAATGTCTTTAAAAATTGCCCCAATGAATTGTAGTCCAAATTCAGGCAAATTTTCAGTTGAAAAAATAGGTGAATAAATTCACCGAAAATCCCCCTAAATTTTGGCCCCTAATGACTTGACCCCATTGCTACCTGAATGACCAGTCAACAATGGTGCTTTAAGGAGCTCTGACAGTGATACCTAGTGACTGGTCAGTGACGGCACTTGCAGGAGCTCTGTTGACATTAGATGGTGCTGGAAGGAGGATTTTTAGGGAAGCCCAGGAAGATAAAGTGACTTGCCCAATATAACACACAAACTGGTAGAGTTAGCATTTGACCTTATCTGGTGGACCCTGCACTGAGACATGTGCTAAGATGACTTACTTGATGAGCTCCTCCCATCCTGAGAGATACTCCTTCAGCAGGATCTGTCCATCCTCAGACACACAGGACCTGAAAGCGGCCAGGACTCGAGTGATCTGAAATTCCTTTCCTGCACAGTGTCTGGTGTACGCCTCATCCTGCAGAGTTACAGCCTTCAGGGTCATCCTCTCCTGCAGAATAATAAGAAATAGACCCAGCATCTCCAATCCTCTAAATGAAAAAAGAAACTGCATGACACATCATTTCTCACCCTGTGTCCTCTACACCTCCAATAAAAGCAAGTTTGCTGTAAACAATGTTTTCTGTGGTTAGCAGGGTGGATTAGCCATACATTCTGGGGATCATGCTCCTGCCCTCTAGGTGGCGGAAGCTCCTCAAAGCACACAAAGCTGAGCTCTGAATGCCTACTCGCTTACATAATCACGTGGTTCCCAGTCTGCATCAGTCTGTTTCCCCAAGCTTGCAGTTGACAGTCCAGAGATTGTCTGGGGAGGTGGGCAGGTTAGTATGGTTAATTCACCCTGCTATCCACGGAAAACATCATTTACAGTAAGCAAACTTACTCTTTTCCACAGATAAGCAGGTTGAATTAGCCATACATTCTGGGGAGTCCCTAGGTGTCAGGTTGAGCGCTCCTGGAGGCCGGGAGCGATGGTAATCCATTCTGTTTCTTACTAGAGGGTGCGCTCAAACTGTCACACTTGCGGACAGTCTCTTTAGGAGTTCCTGCCAAAGAACAGCTTGGTCCCTTGCCGCATCAGTATTTGTCTGCTGGTTGAGGCAGCAGTGAGAGATAAGGTGTATGGCGATGACCACATGGCAACTTTACATATGCTCTGAGTAGGTAGCACATTTAGGTAGGCGACAAATGCTGCCAGTGCGCTTGCTTAGTGAGCCCTTGGTAATAGGCAAGGCCTCTGTCCCCTTGTTGTGACTCACGATGTGCTAAACAACCCAAATGACCTATCTGTCCTGGCGACTGGTGGTCAGAGAGCATTTGGGCTAGGTCACGAAGATAAGGACCTGTCTCTTGCAGCAGGCTAAAGCACCTATGATGCAGTTTGGAAGACATCTTTCCTACTCAGATCCAAGCAGCTGCGAAGAAGATGTGGTCGTGGTAGAACTCCAGTACTCCCCTGGGAGGCAGCGAGGATGGTTCTAATGCAGCTGCATGAAGATGACAGTGAGCTCTTGCTTGCGGTTAAAGGCCCTCCCTTGCTAGTGTTAAGGCAATCAAGCAGTGCTTCGTGGGATATGTCTCCTATGGCCACCCACAGTAAACCCAAGGGCGGTGAACCGGCTGTTCTGGAGTAAGATGGAACCACAATGCCGATGGTGCTTAGACTGATGGGCATAGTCGAAGTATGTTCTTCATGAGAGTGGAGATTAACGGGTGTGACAGCACCCAGGAGCCTTGCAGGGGAAGCAAGAAACTGTGATGCACTGACATGTATCTTGATGGATGCTGATATCAGTCCTGTCTGATAACACAAGTGCACATTAGTCCAATAGATGGTCCTGGAGCCTGAGAGATCAACTTCGAGTTCTCTGCCCCATCCTGAATGCCTGGCCTGCTTGGATTGACAATTCCTTCCATCAGGCGTTGTGGAGGGCACCCAGACTTTTTGGAGTAGACTCTGTAACCTCAGGTACAGTGGTGTCGTCCTTCCCATTCCCGCCACTATGTGCCATGGGCAGGGGGCACATAGAATTGAGAAGGGACCTGCTCGTAACAGTCGAACTTGGGTGGACACAGAGTAAAACCAGTGTACCTTCGTTGTCGCAATCAACTCAGGCTTCCCAGGGTGAGACTGGTACTGCCCCTGCCTCCCCTGAGAGGGAGGTGAGCATGCTGGAGACTAGCAAGCTCCCCACTCATGTGGGTCCTGATACAACCCACTTCCTGATGGTTCGCCTGTGAACTGGATTCTCTTCCTTCGCTCACGATGAGCACTTAGTCTGGTTTGCTTCAGCAACCTGTCCCTGGAGTGCCCCATTGAATACACTGTTAAGTGGGTATTCCTGCCAATTTCGGAGGATACGGCCTTCATTTAGACCTGCTCCCTGCATTCTCTTTGGGATTGTCTCCCATGGCAGGGGGTGCGGGTAACGTGCCTCCATTGTATTCCAATCCCGTTGTCATGGAGTCCTCTGCAGTCACGTGCACACTACATAGGTCGACTTGTCCTACCAATGGCGATCCATCCTTGTCCCCAGAAATAGTCTGCAGGCTGTATCATCCAAGGATGGGTTTGGTGCAACCTATGTCTTGTTACTGCAGAAGAAGGCATATTTAGCACTATATTTCCCTTTCTTGAGAGGGGTTGTTCCCCTCCATACACTTTTGATAAGGGCATCCTGGAGCCAAACTGTGAATGCCCTACGAGCAGGTGCAGGGATTTAATTTACCCACATAAGTTCCCCCCGACCATCGGTTCTGCTGGATGTCGGGTTTCCATTCGATATGTTGAATTTTGGGAAAAATGTCTAATGTATGAGATAGGTCATGGTCCTGCTAAGTGGGAACCCTTCTCCTTCCCCTTGCCTAGTAGGCGTTGGATGTTGCAACAGTGGCTCCCCATGAGTGACGCGAGTCTGCCACCTGTTGCGACTGCAGTCGAGGTTGCAGGAGTATGGACCTTTGGAGATCAACCACCAGCCCCTCTCCTGGAGTTATTCCTAGTCAGGATGGGGTCTGTTCTAGTGCCCATAGTCCCCTGCCATCGTAGGCAAAGAGTGTGGGGAGTGGAACTCCCCAGTTTGTGGGGAAACCGGATTCTACCCATATAATATGCTGGAGATTTTGAGGTCGAGGCTGCTACTAGCATAGTCTATATGCGGTATCTGAGACTCCCCTTTGGGGTGTCCCTTGCACCATCGGCCTCCGCTCTGTGTTGCCCCCCTTCTGGAGGTTATCCCTGAAGGTTTCCAGGTGACTGAACCAGGCCCTGCTGCACGTCGGATCATAATGATCCTTGCTAGTTGTTGTCAGCGTGCCCAGTGCCCCCTCACAGGCCCGGCCCTATCCCCCATGGCATACTGACCCCTGGGATTGTCATCCCAGTGCCAGCATAGACCTGGACTCACGCTGCAGGCACTCATGCACTTACTGCATTGTATTCAGGCTCCCCACCTGGAATACGCGCTGTACAGGGTCACTTCTTGTGAGGGAGCCTGACCAATGTAGTCTCCCTTCTTCCAGCTATACCAAAATAAGCGTGTGATCACTGGATGAGCCCAACAGTTCTCCCCAATTCAGGGTCCTGCAGGCATCCGTTAACGGCCAAGCTGACCTGGGCGCAGTCCCAAGTGAGTTGGGGGCTGAGAGGAAGATGGTAAGCAGGATCCCAACTGGGGGGGGGGGGGAGTCCGACAGAATAATCTGATCAGGGCACCCCAGAGCAGGATCAGTAGTCCCCTGACCACAGCCTTAGGGTTGTACAGAGGAGCCGACCGCTGCCTTCCACTAGTCTCTTGCCCATGACCCAATTGGTCCCTGGGACAGGAAGTTTCAACTCAAGGGCACCCCCTGAGGCTGAGCCCCCCATGTGCCGGTGACTATGCCTTCCCCGTCTCAGGTCTCTGGCTGCACTGGTGGCAATGGTTCTCTTTTTTTTTCGGTTTGTCTCGGCGCTTGGCGCTCTGGCATCTCAATGCGCCCCCGGCACCTTCTAAGTTGGACAAGTAGCCAGCTTAAGCACTTATCCTCAGTCACTGGCCAGTGTTCACTGACTCCGGAGGCTTACAGGGCACTGCTCCCCCAGTGGAGCCACTCCTTCTCCAGGGCCGGCGTCGCCCCACAGTCAATATGTTGATCTCAGCGCTTACATCGATGTGCCCCGGCATGCTGTAGCTGCATTGGACTCGGTGCTCAGAGCCACTGTGCCTCGGTGCACCGCAGCTCGTTGATCATGGCGATGCGCCGGCGTCTGCTGGCATCGCTCCGCTCGCTGATGCTTCAGTGGCACCCGTGTCAACAACGCACCGGCCACTTTAAGGTGAGATTAATCCCCAGAGCTGGATGCTCCTCCAGGGGGCCTCCCATACCCTACTCCAAGGTAGTCCAGCCAAGGGACCCGGGGGAGGGTTATTCTAGACAGGTCTTCTGCTGCTGCAGCCTTCTTCCATAGGTTCGCCTGGAGTGAACCCCCCAGCGTCACTGCACACTCCATCTGCCTAAAGTAGGGCGAACTCTGAACTTAGTAAGAAACTCTGGCCCAGGGGAAAACCAGAACCGCTGCCGAAGTCCTGTCCCTGCCGAATGCAGGTCTGCAGGGAGGTGCTTCCTGTAAGAGAGAAAGGGAAAATGAAAAAACGTTAATAAGAATAGAGAAGCCTCTGCGTGCACCATGCAACTCGGAGAAAGAAAAGATTGAAACAGACTGGGAACCACATGGCTATGTAGGTGAGTAGGCATACAGAGCTGAGCTCTGTGTGCTTTGAGGAGCTTCCGCCACCTAGAGGACTGGAGGACGATCCCCAGAATGCATGGCTAATTCATTACCCTGCCTTCTCCTATGATTACTCACCTAGGGACAACTTAAGACAATCTGCTGCCTGAGGTGAGGGATGAGAAGGTGCTTCCCCAAGGAACAACACAGGTCACATTAGCAAGAGGACCAAGGAGGAAAGGGGTCACCTTGGAATATGACCCTTTTTGGTGATTTGAAATGCTGGGGATGGGAGAAAGCAGGGGTCAGAGTTCCCAGAGGAATGGAAAATAGAGCATCAGAGAAATTTCTTCTAAGAAGCTGGCATCTCTAAAACCTCACCCATTCTCTAGCATGTGCTCTCTGGAGAAGTGAGAGATGGATAAATGGTAGGTGCCTTTGTGGCACACTAGATCAGTGCAAGGGTATTAGGTGTTCTAGGCCTACCCTACAGCCGTGTTCCCCTTCCTCACCCCCAGCCCTCACCATACACAATTAAAAAATATACATTTATAATAACAGATTTTACATTAAAAAGGACATGCACTGCTGTGGTACCAACCAGAAAATCCTGCATAAAAGATACTTGGAACCGATATGGTAATAGGCCTGTTGTAAAGTGCATTGGATGTGGGCTTGGCCCACAGAAAGCCATGAATAAACTGAATGACAAACTATACAGTAAACCTCCCATGACAAAACAGCACTAACTGCAAGCACTCCAACAGAATCCCACTATGAAATGGAGATACTGAAAATATTACACCAGGCCTTAAAAACCAATAAACCTCTTATTAGAAAACAGAACAAGCCAGGCTGCTATAGATCCCTACACAGAAAGTACACATTAGCAGAATTCCTCACTTCATGTAGAACACAGATAGACTCTCACCAAATACAGAATAAAGAGACCATAATGCATAAATAGAAATGTGCAGACAAAAATTGAACTGGAAACTGCACCAAGCCAGACTCTGTATACAGTGTAACAATGGAAAAACAAAAACGTCACCTTCTTCATAAAACAATAATAAAATAAAGAAATATAGCACATCAATCATAATAGTAAAACTATACTAATAAAAATAATAAATATTTCATAACAGCTGCTGAATAGAATAATTAAATAATTAAACACAAACATTTTTAAAAAGTTCTCAAAAATCAATAAAATATTTCAAAACGGGAGACACATTAAGTAACACCCAAGAATTAAAGCTAATAAGAATGTAAACATTACTCTTACTCCATTCCTGGGACCTTCTGATTTCCAGTCACCCCAGAGCTATACACAATAATAACCAGCACCCCATCCCCTCCTCTCATTCCTCCCCCACAGCCACTGTAATAACCTTCACCCTACTTCCTAGCTCCTATCATTTCTCATACTGTGTCAACTACACTTCCAGTAATAACCATCACCTAATGTTCTCTATACATGCAAATAATCATCCTGCACATTCTGTCAGAACTAGAAACTGAAGAGGAGGGCAATAAATATGGAACATCTCTCCTATGATGAGAGGCTACACAGGTGAGGGTTCTTTAACTTGGAAAACAGACGTTTGAGAGAGGACATGATAGAAGTTTATAAAATCATGTTTGGGGTGAAATGGGTAAATAAAGGATGGCTATTTTCCCTTTCAGATAATACTAAAATAAGGGAACACGTCATGAAACTAACAAGCAGAGAGATTGTAGAAAGTGCTTTTTCACTCAGTCAATGCACTATCAAGCTGTGGAATCTTGCCAGAGGATGTGATCAGCGTCTAGAATAGTGAGGATTAAAATAGGTTTGGATATGTTCCTGGAGGAATTGTCTATAACACATTATTATTAGCCAGGTAGACTAAATAAATCTATTGCTACCCGTGGAAGTAATAGTAATAGCCCTGGTTCACTACAGAGCTAAAGTCACGCAACTACAAATAGCCCTGGTTCACTACAGAGCTGAAGTCATGCAAACACGAGCTTAGAAGCAAAGAAAACCAATGGCGAAAAAACCCAACTAAAACATCCCTCCTCAACTACAAATCATGTCTTAACTCATACAGAAACGAAATCAACAAAACCAAGAAAGAATTCTTCTCCAAAAAAATACACCACTTCTCATTTGATTCAAGAGCCCTCTTCGCCTACGTCTCAGCCCTCACCAAACCTCCTGGACCGTGCATCCCCGATGACCAAGCTCTTATTAAAGCCAATGAGCTAGCCAACTACTTTGACAACAAAATTACCACACTCGTTGCCCCTCTCAAAGGGACACCCCCGCACACAAACGTCACCAGTTTCCACAGCTCGCAAACACCTATAGCACCCGCTCTTCAACCCAACACTTTCACCCCACAGCTCACATCTCTCGAACCCACGTCCACCTTGGAAATAACAAACATTCTCAAGAAGATAAAACCGTCTTCTCACCCCCTAGACCATATCCCATCAAACCTGCTAAGTTCCATCCCTGACATTGTGGCCAAGCCACTTGCAGATATCATTAACCGCTCTCTCGCCCAAGGCCAAGTTCCCAATCAACTCAAGTCTGCAATGCTCAAATCTCTCCTCAAAAAACCCAACCTTCCCACGACTGATCCTGCTAACTACAGACCTATAGCAAACCTTCCTATGTTAGCCAAAATTATGGAGAAAGTGGTTAACCGACAACTTTCGGAATTCCTTGATGACAACAATATCCTCACCAATAACCAGTTTGGATTCCGGAAGAAAAAGAACACCGAATCACTATTAGCTACTCTAGCTGACACCATTATCTTCAATCTTGAAAAAGGACATCCTTGCCTTCTCGCACTCCTAGATCTGTCAGCAGCGTTTGACACCGTGAATCACACTAGCTTACTACAACGACTCACTGATATCGGCATCACAGGAGCAGCGCTCAACTGGTTTAAATCCTTCCTAGAAAACAGAACATACAGAGTCAAAATAAATAACAAGGAATCTCATCCCATCCAAGCCAAAATGGGGGTACCACAAGGATCTTCACTCCCCCCCACCCTTTTCAACATATATCTTCTCCCACTCTGTCAACTTCTCACCGACCTCAAGCTTACCCATTTCCTATACGCGGATGACATACAAATCATCATCCCCATAACGGACACCTTACACAAGACCATGGCCTTCTGGAATAAATGCCTCTCAACCAGCAACGACCTTCTAACCAGCATCAACCTGGTTCTAACTACCAACAAAACGGAAATCCTTATAATAGCACCGGAAAAATCTACCCTGCTGACCTCCAGCAAGTCTCCAGACACCTCAGGATTCACCACCTCACCGCAAGTCAGAGATCTGGGTGTTATACTAGACGACAGATTCAGCCTCAATAAATTCATCAACAATACCACTAAAGAATGCTTCTTTAAATTACAAGTCTTAAAGAAACTAAAGCCACTTCTTCGCTACAGAGATTTCCGCACAGTACTCCAAGCCATCATTCTCCCGAAACTAGACTATTGTAATTCACTTCTGCTGGGACTTCCCGCCTGCTCCACCAAACCCCTCCAGATGGTACTAAATGCCACAGCAAGAATTCTCACCAACGCCAAAAAAAAAGACCACATCACCCCGATCCTCCAGCACCTTCACTGGCTTCCCATTAAATACAGGATACAGTTCAAAAGCAGCATGATGATGCATAAGGCCCTTCATAGCATATCCCCACTCAACTTAACCTTCAAGCTGCAACTACATACTTCCGATAAACCAACTAGAAGAGCATACCAAAACAGATTGATTACCCAGCCCGCAAAATCCTCCCTGAGAAAACGCGCTCTATCAACGGCGGGCCCGTCCCTCTGGAATTCCCTTCCACCAGACCTCCGCCTTGAGCCATGCCATTCTACTTTTAAGGCGAAACTAAAGACTTGGCTCTTCCTGCAAGCATTCCCAGAGAGCTAAGATCTAGAAGAAAAAACAAACCCTGTCCTTTTGTTCTAATGTATTTATCCTTATGCTTTATTTATCCAAGATTATAAATTGCCTTATTTATATGTTTATAGTTGAACCTAGTTAGTTTGTTTTTCTTATTTACTTAGACCAAATTTTCTGTTTTCTGTTCCAAGATTTGTTCCATGTAAACTGCCACCCGGCAGTAGTTATTACTGTTAACTGTGAACCGGAATGATATGTATTGTATACAGGAACTCCGGTATATAAAAACCATAAATAAATAAATAAATAAATAAATAATTATATCTACTTTAAGGGATCTACCAGGTACTTGTGACCTGGATTGGCCACTCTCAGAGACAGAATGCTGGGCTTGATGGACCTACACTCACCTTACCTTTCTAATTATTTCTAACTTCAATGGCCTCTACACCCCAGTAATAACCATGGAACACAGTCAACCTGGGATTTACCCAAGGGAAGTCTTGCCTAACAAATCTGCTTCATTTTTTTGAAGGGGTTAATAAACATGTGGATAAAGGAGAGCTGGTAGGTGTAGTTTATTTGGATTTTCAGAAGGTGTTTGACAAAGTCCCTCATGAGAGGCTTCTAAGAAAACTAAAAAGTCATGGGATAAGTGGCGATGTCCTTTCGTGGATTACAAACTGGTTAAAAGATAGGAAACAGAGAGTAGGATTAAATGGTCAAATTTCTCAGTGGAAAAGGGTAAACAGTGGAGTGCCTCAGGGATCTGTACTTGGACCTGTGTTTTTCAATATATTTATAAATGATCTGGAAAGGAATACGACGAGTGAGGTTATCAAATTTGCAGATGATACAAAATTATTCAGAGTAATTAAATCACAAGCAGATTGTGATACATTGTAGGAGGACCTTGGAAGACTCAGGAGACTGGAAGATTGGGTATCCAATTGGCAGATGAAATTTAATGTGGACAAGTGCAAGGTGCTGCATATAGGGAAAAATAACCCTTGCTGTAGTTACACAATGTTAGATTCCATATTAGGAGCTACCACCCAGGAAAAAGATCTAGGCATCATACTCTAAAATCGTCAGCTCAGTGTGCTGCAGCAGTCAAAAAAACAAACAGAATGTTAGGAATTATTAGGAAGGGAAAGGTTAATAAAACGGAAAATGTCATCATGCCATTTTCCCTACATTCCCCCTAATAACCATCACTTTTCACCCATGTCCTCTACAGCCAGTATTAACCATCAATCTGCCCCCTTCCTATCACTTTTCATCACCCCGCCCCCTCCTATTACTCCTCGCCTGTGTCTTTCTGCATTGCCTTTATGTGGGCTCTTAATCATGAATACTGGGGACTTCCTGCTCACCTTCTTCTTGTTTTCCTCATGGTCCCTTGCTATCTTGCTTGGCATCTGGTTGCATGGCCTTCCATCTTCCACACAGGTGGAGAGATGCACTTCTGCTGTATGAGAAGGGACAGGAGACATTTTGAGGGAGCAGAGCATTACTGTATGGGGGAGTACTCACCCACTGATCCTGACTAATGTAAAGTCTCTTTCTCTGACCAATAGGAAGGAGATATGAGTGTCCCTTATAGCTGTGTACATCTGTGTATCCTCTGACCAGTCCCTTGTACAGTAAGTTAGGTACAGAAATCACATAGTAATACCCCTGAGAGCTACAGTAATACAATCACATGTCTTGCCTCCACATATGAGATACATGAGGCTCATGCCCATCTCTCCAGATCTAACACAGGAAATTTTTCCTTTGAAACTGGTGACGGAAAGTGAGATCGGAACTTTAAATACAAAGGCGTGTACTTACGAAGCCGGACACATGTAAGGTAGATAAGCACCAGCAAAGCAGCCAGCGGCAGAAAGAGCTTGTAAAACCGCAGAGAATTAAGTTCCAAGCTTGCCATGGTCACCCCAAACTTCTGTTACCCTCACCAGACGATCACAAGGAGTGGCCACGCCATGGAGGCCAGGAGCAGTAAGAGCTTCTGTCTATTGGAGCTGCAGTCAGTGTTTGCCTGGCCCAGGGTCTCTCTTACACAACATGCTGCTGACTCAGGCACAGGTAAGAGATAAAACAGAGGTGACCCAGATCAATAGTATGCTGGACCTGAGAGATAACAGCGCAGAGTCTCTCCTGTCTCACGGCAGGATATGTGACAGGGGACACATGCCTCTTCTATACCATCCCTGCTGCTTCATGACAGGGACACTCAGTCCTTCTACACAGTCCCTCGTATCTAGTTCATTCTCCTCTCTTCTTGAATGAACACTACTGTTTTCAGAGAAAGTATACTACATACTTGCTGTTATCCATTAATGAGGAGAAGAAGTGGCCTAGTGGTTAATGCAATGGACTAAGAAATAGCAAACCAGAGTTCAAATCTCACTTCTTAATTCTTCCACTGCACTTAGGAGCCGATGCAATATAAAGTGCAGAAAGCAGGCACTGAAAAGTCAGTGCCTGCTTTCCTAATGGGTGCATGGCACCTGCAAGGGGGGTGCCATACAATACTCAAATTAGGGGGTTGTGTGACCTTAGCGCCTCCTTGCTAATGCAATCCCACCGCGGCTGCTGGTTATGAAGACCAATGCTGGTAAACTTGATGTTGGTTTTCATAACCTGCCGTCTGCCAGTAATGAAAACGGCCGCCGATAAACTTGGCATCTGTTTTCATTGCAGATAGCCGATTATGAAAATGGATGCCGAGTTTACCGGCATCGGTCTTCATAACTCTGCGGTCTGTCAAGTTTTTTGTTTTTTTTTAATTTTTTACTTAAAAAAAGATGTACAGAAAAGCAGTTTTTTTCTGCTTTTCTGTACTTCTTTTACCTGCGCTCAGCTATTAACGTCTGCTCCAGGCAGGCGTTAATAGCTGAGAGAGAAATGTGCATCTGAGACCCACATTTATTTTTTTGCATGCAGAGTGAATGAGTAATAGGCTCATTCATATGAATTTGCATGTGATGAGCGCTATCTCATTCACTCCACGTCCATCGCAGGTTAAATAGGTGCAAATCCCCCTATTGCATTTGGGGGTGGATTAGCGCCTATTTAATCCGCGTCAGAGTGCGGGCTGTATTGCATCAGCCCCTTAGACTGTAAGCTCTTTGGGTTAGGGACTTAATGCACCTGATCTCTAATAAAGCTGCTAGCAAATGTGAGCATTTTGAAAAGCAACAAAAATGCTTATTGAGGGCCTTTTATGTGAAAAAACACCTAATCTACAACCCTCCCCCCATGTATTTGTTAGAGGCCACTCTGGCTGTGAAACAGAGCACCTTTGAGATGCTACTGCCCCAGTGACTGCAGGGATACTGTGTTCCTAATCTAAAGCAGAACTTGACGGCTTCCACTCAGAGCATTTATATTATGCTCATTCAGTCAACAGACTTTATGGGGATAATGTTCACATAGCCCCCGTGGTGCCAAAGTGCATGTATGCTTTTGCTGTGTATGCATTGTAACTGATTACCAAAGTGAAACCACCTGGCTAGTTTCTCCTTAAGAATTAGCTAGCATAAGTACATGCAATCAAAGTGTCTGCATTACTTTGCAGCTGGTATTTGTGCAGGAGGCCATTAAATAGTGTGCAGAGATTTGAAAATGTTTTTCTCCCCCAGACTAAACATACCTATGTGACTGCCCCTTTAAAAATTGGCTAAAAGTACACACACTATTAGTACGATGTAATAAAGTGCACTAAGCTTCACACATCTTTTAATTCCTATTTTAGCACTCATTTATGTATGCTAAACTTTACTCACAATTTAATAAGGTTTTAGTGCTCAGAAAAGGTGTGCGAGAATGGGAGTTAAAATGTGTGCAATTAGAGCACCTCCATGCAAATCATACTTAAATGATGGGGTTAGTTATTATGCCGCAATAGAGGGAGCTGTACTGAAAAGTACTGAATGCGTAGTGCACATTTTTTTAATGCTGAAAATTTAACTTCTGGGTCAAAAGTAGATTAAACTTCTCACATTTCTGGGGCTACTTATTTAGGCATGTGCATTCGTTGCTCCATTCGCTTGATTTGTTTCGGCAATACGAACATATCTGATGAATGGATAGCGCACGTGCAGAAATGAATGGTGTGTAGTGTATGTACTAGGGTTGCCAACTGGCTCCAGATTTTCAGGACAGGTTCATCGAGACCTGGTTTTACTCCCATTGCTGGCATGGACTTGTAGTTCTGGCCTTCCTATTGATTTCCCTAGAAAAACAAGACTATAACTCCATGCAGGCAATGGGGTAAAACCAGGACTGGATCAGCCTTTCCTGAAAATCAGGAACCAGTTGGAAAACCTAGTATGTCTGTGCTGAGTGCATATGTGTAACCATGTCTTTATGCGCACACAGATATGTGCATACCACTGAAACAAATCAAATGAATGGAGCCACAAATGCACATGCCACTTGTTTATTTCTTTTACACTCGCTTACCCACCTTATTCACAAACTCTCATTATGGTTACATAATAAAAAAGAACACATTTATAAAAACTCACCCACTCCTTCTCCCACTCATAATATTCCACCCATTTTTGCAACATGCAAAGCTGACAGTCACTCAGGAATGCATGGCTCAGAATGAGATATCTTCAAAGTATATTGGCATAATGGGGAAGTTAGAATCTTCTGATAAAGAAGTTGTGATAAAGATAGAAGTGGCCTAGGTGCATTTAAATAAAGAGCATACAGAGAGAAATGATTCTAATTCCCCTTTTTAACTGCTAGGCAGGTTGCAAATACAATTAAAAAACAGAACTTTTACATACATAGTCAGAGGTATGACCTGCAAAGTATACATCAGTGAAGATTTTGTGTCATTTGGAGTGCTGAAAGGGAAAAGAGGAGTAGATTTGTACAATGTACTCTATACCAAGCTTGATTGAAGCTATGTAGAGAGAGCATCAAACTAGGTAGAGAGTACATTGTACAAATCTACTCCTCTTTTCCGTTTCAGCACTCCAAATGACACAAAATCTTCACTGATGTATACTTTGCAGGTCATACCTCTGACTGTGTATGTAAAAGTGCCCCCCTAAGCCTGCCCCATCTCAAAATCACACCCTGAGTTTACAGTACCCCCCCTCTTAACTGTTATAAATCTCTTTCTCTCTCTCAATAAGCTGTATGGGCACTTTCCCTGCAAGTTGAGCCTTTGGGTTCTGGAAGCCGGCAGGACTTGGGCGCTAGTCTCTTGTAGAATGGGTAGACAGAGGTCCAGGGCCAATCAAGGGTCAGAGGTAGGCAGCAGACAAGGATGGTCAATGTTCAGGCAAGGGGTCAATGGCGGGCAGCAGACAAGAGTGGTCAGGGTCAAATCCAGGTGGTCAGTCCAAAGTGAAGACATGAAGGAAAGAAGAGGGACTGACACAAAAGTGCTGGCAGGTGGGCAAGGAGACTGGATATGATGAGCTATGGCAGGCTGGAGAGACTAGGAAGGCTGAAGAGAAAAGGCAAGGCTGGGAGGAGGGAGAAGGATGCTGGCAACATGCAGTACCACTTGTAAGAGAACCTGTTGCTGAGGCAAGGTAGGGACATTTGCTAGGCCCTTTTATAGAGCTGAAGTTCACAATGTCATTCCTGGGCACCGCAGTGTTTTCCCGCTATGGGCCCTTTAAATATCAAGATGTCGGGCATGCACACATCTATGCAGGGAGCTGAAAGTAGCAGCGTTGGCAGAGTCCTGCCGTGCGAGTGAGGGTCAATGGTGTTCACTGCAAATGAGGGGCCTGGGTGCTGCTGATATTGGGCTGAGAGAGGCAGTTGTGGGGACGTCCCACAAGCATATTCCAGTCACTGAAAGAAAAAAAAAAAATATATATATATATATTTATTTATTTATTTTTTTTACCTTTTCTCTAATCAGTTGGTCCCACTCTTTTTTCCCTTGTCTGCCTTTTCCTAATTCCTTTTTCAAGGTCTCTTTTTTTCTTTCCGTTTCTTTTTTCTCTTCCTGTTTTTTTCCTTCCTGTCTCAAACAACCTCACAGGCTCTCTCTCACATGAACAGATTCTCACACACATGGCTCTCGCTTATTCAGGCTTCCACTCCCTTGCACAGGCTTCCATTCTCACATGCTATCTCTTTCACTCTCACATGCTCTTTCTCACATACCATCTCTCACTCTTACATGCTCTCTCACATGCAGGCACCAACTCCCACATACAAACACACAGGCTCTCACTCTCACATGTTCTCATATGCAGGCTCCTGTTCTTACAAACACACAGGATCTCACTCTCACATGCTCTCTCTCTCTCATGCAGGCTCCCATTTCCCCCCACACATACACACATTGGCTCTCACTTTTACATGCAGGTACCCATTCCCCCCCCCCCCCCCCCCATACACACAGGCTCTCATATGATCTCTTGCACATACAGACTCCTACTTCCATACACACTTAAACATACACACACATACAGAAGCTCTCACTCTCATATGCTCTAATTCCCCCACACCCAGCCTCTTGCGCACAATCTCTGAGGTGAAAATACAAGATTTAAGAGTTTTGTCCGAAAAGTCTTTTTTCACTCTGAAATGATGTTAGAACCAGGTTTTCAAGCATTCTGCACAATCTCTGAGGTGAAAATACAAGATTTAAGAGTATTGTCCGAAAACTCTTTTTTCACTCTGAAATTATGTTAGAACCAGGTTTTCAAGCATTCTGCACAATCTCTGAGGTGAAAATACAAGATTTAAGAGTTTTGTCCGAAAACTCTTTTTTCACTCTGAAATGATGTTAGAACCAGGTTTTCAAGCATTCTGCACAATCTCTGAGGTGAAAATGCAAGATTTAAGAGTTTTGTCCGAAAACTCTTTTTTCACTCTGAAATGATGTTAGAACCAGGTTTTCAAGCATTCTGCACAATCTCTGAGGTGAAAATACAAGATTTAAGAGAAATGTCTAAAAACTCTTTTTTCACTCTGAAATGATGTTAGAACCAGGTTTTCAAGCATTCTGCACAATCTCTGAGGTGAAAATGCAAGATTTAAGAGTATTGTCCGAAAACTCTTTTTTCACTCTGAAATGATGTTAGAACCAGGATTTCAAGCATTCTGCACAATCTCTGAGGTGAAAATGCAAGATTTAAGAGTTTTGTCCGAAAACTCTTTTTTCACTCTGAAATGATGTTAGAACCAGGTTTTCAAGCATTCTGCACAATCTCTGAGGTGAAAATACAAGATTTAAGAGTATTGTCCGAAAACTCTTTTTTCACTCTGAAATGATGTTAGAACCAGGTTTTCAAGCATTCTGCACAATCTCTGAGGTGAAAATACAAGATTTAAGAGTTTTGTCCGAAAACTCTTTTTTCACTCTGAAATGATGTTAGAACCAGGTTTTCAAGCATTCTGCACAATCTCTGAGGTGAAAATACAAGATTTAAGAGTTTTGTCCGAAAACTCTTTTTTCACTCTGAAATGATGTTAGAACCAGGTTTTCAAGCATTCTGCACAATCTCTGAGGTGAAAATACAAGATTTAAGAGTATTGTCCGAAAACTCTTTTTTCACTCTGAAATGATGTTAGAACCAGGTTTTCAAGCATTCTGCACAATCTCTGAGGTGAAAATGCAAAATTTAAGAGTTTTGTCCGAAAACTCTTTTTTCACTCTGAAATGATGTTAGAACCAGGTTTTCAAGCATTCTGCACAATCTCTGAGGTGAAAATACAAGATTTAAGAGTATTGTCCGAAAACTCTTTTTTCACTCTGAAATGATGTTAGAACCAGGTTTTCAAGCATTCTGCACAATCTCTGAGGTGAAAATGCAAGATTTAAGAGTTTTGTCCGAAAACTCTTTTTTCACTCTGAAATGTTGCGGATGGAGAAAATCCGGATGTGGATCCTTAGGCCGACCGACCCGAAGGAGCAGTCGGTAGGCAGAACTCCCACTGGGCAATTGGAGCTTCACCTGGAAACCCGTGACTCCTCCAGAGGAGCTGTGGGAGCCCGGGTTGCTAGGACTTAGGAGTCTTCGCCCTGGAAGCCCGAGGTCCCCCCAGGAGGAGCCCGTAGGGACCCGGACCGCTGGGACTTAGGCGGAAACGAAGAAACCCAGGAGTGGAATCCGAACTGGAGTCTGGGCAGGCGGCGAGCAAGCAGCAATCGGGGTCACGAACCGGGATCAAGGCAGGCGAAGACAACAGGAGTCGAAGTCACGGACCGGAGTCAAGGCAGGCTGAAGACAAGCAGGAGTCGAAGTCACGGACCGGAGTCAAGGCAGGCTGAAGACAAGCAGGAGTCGAAGTCACGGACCGGAGTCAAGGCAGGCTGAAGACAAGCAGGAGTCGAAGTCACGGACCGGAGTCAAGGCAGGCTGAAGACAAGCAGGAGTCGAAGTCACGGTCCGGAGTCAAGGCAGGCTGAAGACAAGCAGGGTCAAGCTATCCGAGGTCAAGGCAGGAGACAGGCAAGCAGGGTCAGGCAAAGCAGAATCCGGCAGGAAACAGGCAATCCAGGAACGCAACTCAGAGCTACCAAAGGCAGTGAACCTCGTTGCAAGGCAAGGAAGGCTGGGAACTGCAGGGCTTAAATAGCCCTGCAGCGTCTGACGTCAGGAAAGGGAGGAGCCGTGTTTTCCCGCGCTGGTCCCTTCAAAAGCAGGACTCAGCCGCGCGCGCGCGCCTGGGGGCGGAGCTAGCCGCGAGAGGACGCCGGCGGCAGAGAGGGAGCTGGCGCGTGGCAAGCCCGCGCGGGGTCGGGACGGCAGGCGGAAGCTGCGGCCGGGGTCCCGAGTCCACGGAACGCGGTAGCTCTCCGGGGCCCGAAAAGAAGGTAAGGCCTCGGGCGCCACCATGGCGACCGAGACCGCAACAGTACTCCCCCTCTTATGCCCCCGCCGCCGAGGGCCAGGTTTCTTGGGATTGTCCAGTTGAAATTGAGTTAGCAAGGATTTGTCCAAGATGTTCCTGGCTGGTTCCCATGAGTCTTCCTCGGGGCCGCACCCTTCCCATGCCAGCAGGTATTCCCAGCGACGGGCATGAAAGCGAACGTCCAAGACCTCTCGTACCTGATACGTAGTCTGCGTAGATGTAGGAGATGATAGTGCATCAGCGGAAGGATGGTGGTACCGGGAAAGTACCACCGGTTTCAACAGGGATACGTGGAACACGTTATGGATGCGAAGTGAAGACGGAAGGCGAAGTCTGTAGGATACTGCTCCAATACGCTCCGCAACTTGAAAAGGCCCGCAGTATCGGGGGGCCAATTTACGAGAACGGTTAGGTAGTTGGAGGTTCCGAGTGCTTAACCACACCTTGGTACCTGGCAGGAAAACTGGCGCTGGACGTCGATGACGATTGGTAAACTGCTGAGACTTCCTTGCTGCGGTGGTCAGTTTCCGTTGAATCCCCTTCCAGAGATGATGTACTTGACGTGCTGCGGTTAGAGCAGCCGGTGATGGAATGGAAATAGGAAGCGGTAACGGAGGCCTTGGGTGACGTCCATACACGATCTGGAAAGGGGTTTGTCCCGTGGCAGCATGGGTATGATTGTTGTAGGCGAACTCAGCCCAAGGCAGGAGAGAAACCCAGTTATTTCCCTTTTCGGTGATGAAACTACGGAGGAAAGTTTTAAGAGTGCGATTCGTGCGCTCCGTCTGGCCGTTAGTCTGGGGGTGAAATGCCGTGGACAAATTTAATTGAACCCCAAATGTCTTACAAAGGGCACGCCAAAAACGGGCCGTAAATTGTGGCCCTCGATCTGATACGATACTCTGTGGTAGTCCATGAGCCCGGAAGACGTGGAGGGTAAACAAGAGTGCGAGTTCAGGTGCAGAGGGCAGCTTAGGCAAGGGTACTAGGTGAATCATTTTAGAAAAACGGTCTACGGTTACCCAAATCACCGTATTACCTTCCGAGAGTGGCAGATCCACTACAAAGTCCGTGGCTATGTGGGACCAAGGTTCCACGGGAATAGGCAGCGGCTGCAGGAGCCCCCAGGGCCGACCACTAGGCGGTTTTTGCCGGGCACATACTGGGCACGAATCCACATATACTCGCACATCTTGTCGAATTCGAGGCCACCAGTAATACCGGCCAACAGATCAAGTGTCCTCTCCCTGCCAGCGTGACCCCCCGAAAGAGAGTCGTGGGCCCAAGCTAACACCCTTCTGCGGTCTTTGCGAGAAACCACCACACGTCCTAGGGTGGAAACTGTAGTGCTGGCTAAGTGGATTTTAGCGGGATCAATAATGTGTTGTGGGAGGTCTTCCTTCTCCTCCTGAATTTCATAACGGGAAAGCGCATCAGCCCGTACATTCTTCAAAGCGGGCCGGTACTTCAGGATGAAATCGAAACGGTTGAAGAACAGGGACCAACGTGCTTGTCGAGGATTAAGTCGTTGGGCCTGGTTAAGGAACTCCAGGTTCTTATGATCAGTATAAATTGTAACTGGATGAAGGGAGCCCTCCAACCACTGTCTCCATTCCTCCAGAGCAAGTTTGACAGCCAGCAACTCCTTATCCCCAATGCCGTAGTTGCACTCGGCTGACGAGAATTTCTTGGAAAAATAGGAGCAAGGTAGGAGATGTCCGGAGGTAGAGACTTGTGAGAGGACCGCTCCCACAGCTATGTTAGAGGCATCGACCTCGACAAAGAATGGCCGTGTTGGATCCGGGTGACGTAAACAAGTATCCCGGAGAAACGCCTCCTTTAATTGTTCGAAGGCCTCACAAGCTTCCTCCGGCCAAAGGTGAGTGTTTGCCCCTTTCCGGGTAAGCGCGGTTAGAGGTGCCACCAAGCGAGAGTACTGGGGAATAAAGTGTCTATAGAAGTTAGCAAACCCCAAAAAACGTTGCAACGCCTTTAGCCCCTCGGGACGGGGCCACTTCCTGATGGCGGACACCTTACTGGGGTCCATCCGAAAACCAGTAGAGGACACTATATACCCTAGGAAGGGTAACGACTCTTGCTCAAAGAGACATTTTTCGAACTTTGCATACAAATGGTGGTCTCGTAAGATCTGGAGTACTTGTCTCACATGTTGCCGATGGGAGGTAAGATCCGGGGAGTGTATGAGGACATCGTCCAAATAGACGATCACGCAGGAGTGCAGTAAGTCTCGCAGAATCTCGTTCATCAAGTGCTGGAATACAGCGGGAGCATTGCACAGTCCAAACGGCATCACTAGGTATTCATAATGGCCGTCCCGAGTGTTGAACGCCGTCTTCCATTCATCCCCGGGACGGATCCGGACCAGATTGTATGCGCCGCGGAGGTCCAATTTAGTGAAGACTTGGGCTCCTTGGAGTCTGTCCAGCAATTCCGGAATGAGGGGAAGCGGATACCGGTTCTTCTTGGTGATAGCATTGAGCCCACGGTAATCAATGCAAGATCGTAAGGCTCCGTCCTTTTTTGCGACAAAAAAGAAACCTGCTCCGGTGGGAGACTTTGAAGGGCGGATGAAGCCCTTAGCCAGATTCTCGGTGATGTATTCGGACATAGCCCGGGTCTCAGGCTGAGACAAAGGGTACACCTGTCCCCGAGGGGGAGTAGTACCTGGAAGCAACTCTATCGCACAGTCAAACGGACGGTGTTGCGGTAACAATTCCGCCTTTTCCTTGGAAAAGACGTCCTGAAAGTCAGCATACGGAGCCGGTAATACCGGCGAGGTGTGAGCTAGCGGAATCCGTTGGAACCTTTTCGCTTGGAGACAGGAGTGGAAACACTCAGAACTCCACTGGGTAATCTGAAAATCCTTCCAGCGAATCACAGGAGAGTGTTTCTGGAGCCAGGGTAACCCAAGAACCACCGGGTGTACAGCTCCCTCCAACACTAGCAACGAAATCTCCTCTGTGTGTAATAAGCCCGTCTGCAAAATCAACGGTATGGTCTCGGTGGAGATGCACCCCGACAAGGAAGTACCCTGAATAGAGGTTACCCGTAAGGCAGGAGTCCTGGGTCGCGTAGGAAGATTCAGCTGTTGCACCAGATCCTTAGTAATGAAGTTGCCTCCTGCCCCGGAGTCAACTAGGGCTTGCGTGAGGAAAGAACCACCAGGATATTCCAAGGTTACCGGTATGGTACATTGAGGAGCAGGACTAAGGCAGCCTAGGGGACACTCCTCCCTTACACCTAGGCGCGGGAGTTTTCCGCTCGTTCTTTACACTGTGCAAGGTAGTGGCCCTTACCGCCACAGTACAGGCACAGCCTCAAGTCGCGGCGTCGCTGCCTTTCTTCGGGTGACAAAGATGAGCGACCCACTTGCATGGGCTCGTCAGAGGAAGTTGCTGGTGAAGGTGCAGTTCCTCGTGACCCCGACCTTGAATTCGAGATCCTGGGAGTCACGGATGGCAAGCGTCGGAAAGGGCGCCCCTCTTTCGCCCTCTGCTGCAAACGCCGATCAATTCGACCTGCTAAGTCAATCAGGGAACTCAGGGTCTCCGGCAGGTCCCGAGCCGCTAGTTCGTCCTTAATACGACCGGCTAAGCCCTCCAGGAACACGCCCCGAAGAGCCACATCCTGCCAGCCTACCTCGTGGGCGAGGGTGCGGAATACCAACGCGTAATCCGCCAAAGTCCGCGTTCCTTGCCGGAGCTGGGAGTAACTCAGAAGTAGCGGAAGCCTGTCGTGCTGGCTCATCAAAAGCCGCTTTGAACTCTTCCACAAAGCGGTTCAAATCCCCCAGTGCTGGATCATTGTTCTCCCACATGGGGGAAGCCCAGTTCAGGTCCCGTCCATCCAGAAGGGCAAAAATGTACGCCACCTTGGTGCCATCAGTAGGAAACTGGTTAGGCAGTAGCGCAAAGCGTACATAACATTGGTTTAAGAACCCTCGACACGCCTTGGCATCCCCGGCATAGCGAGAGGGTGCTGGGAGCTGCGTGGGGGACTGGAGGGTTACCAATGGTGCAGGAACAGGTGCTGGTACTGGAACAGGTGCGGGCGGTTCGGTGTCCATGCGAGACGCCAGTCGCTCTACTGTAGCAGCCAGAGAGTCCAGGACTTGTTGTTGCTGAACTAACCGCTGGGCCAAACCCGGAATGGCCTGTAGCCTGGCGAGGTCTGCCGGATCCATGGCCTTGCAAACTGTTGCGGATGGAGAAAATCCGGATGTGGATCCTTAGGCCGACCGACCCGAAGGAGCAGTCGGTAGGCAGAACTCCCACTGGGCAATTGGAGCTTCACCTGGAAACCCGTGACTCCTCCAGAGGAGCTGTGGGAGCCCGGGTTGCTAGGACTTAGGAGTCTTCGCCCTGGAAGCCCGAGGTCCCCCCAGGAGGAGCCCGTAGGGACCCGGACCGCTGGGACTTAGGCGGAAACGAAGAAACCCAGGAGTGGAATCCGAACTGGAGTCTGGGCAGGCGGCGAGAAAGCAGCAATCGGGGTCACGAACCGGGATCAAGGCAGGCGAAGACAACAGGAGTCGAAGTCACGGACCGGAGTCAAGGCAGGCTGAAGACAAGCAGGCGTCGAAGTCACGGACCGGAGTCAAGGCAGGCTGAAGACAAGCAGGAGTCGAAGTCACGGACCGGAGTCAAGGCAGGCTGAAGACAAGCAGGAGTCGAAGTCACGGACCGGAGTCAAGGCAGGCTGAAGACAAGCAGGAGTCGAAGTCACGGACCGGAGTCAAGGCAGGCTGAAGACAAGCAGGGTCAAGCTATCCGAGGTCAAGGCAGGAGACAGGCAAGCAGGGTCAGGCAAAGCAGAGTCCGGCAGGAAACAGGCAATCCAGGAACGCAACTCAGAGCTACCAAAGGCAGTGAACCTCGTTGCAAGGCAAGAAAGGCTGGGAACTGCAGGGCTTAAATAGCCCTGCAGCGTCTGACGTCAGGAAAGGGAGGAGCCGTGTTTGCCCGCGCTGGTCCCTTCAAAAGCAGGACTCAGCCGCGCGCGCGCGCCTGGGGGCGGAGCTAGCCGCGAGAGGACGCCGGCGGCAGAGAGGGAGCTGGCGCGTGGCGCGGGAAGGCCCTGCAAGCCCGCGCGGGGTCGGGACGGCAGGCGGAAGCTGCGGCCGGGGTCCCGAGTCCACGGAACGCGGTAGCTCTCCGGGGCCCGAAAAGAAGGTAAGGCCTCGGGCGCCACCGTGGCGACCAAGACCGCAACAGAAATGATGTTAGAACTAGGTTTTCAAGCATTCTGCACAATCTCTGAGGTGAAAATACAAGATTTAAGAGTTTTGTCCGAAAACTCTTTTTTCACTCTGAAATGATGTTAGAACCAGGTTTTCAAGCATTCTGCACAATCTCTGAGGTGAAAATGCAAGATTTAAGAGTTTGTCCGAAAACTCTTTTTTCACTCTGAAATGATGTTAGAACCAGGTTTTCAAGCATTCTGCACAATCTCTGAGGTGAAAATGCAAGAATTTAAGAGTTTGTCCGAAAACTCTTTTTTCACTCTGAAATGATGTTAGAACCAGGTTTTCAAGCATTCTGCACAATCTCTGAGGTGAAAATACAAGATTTAAGAGAATGTCTAAAAACTCTTTTTTCACTCTGAAATGATGTTAGAACCAGGTTTTCAAGCATTCTGCACAATCTCTGAGGTGAAAATGCAAGATTTAAGAGTTTGTCCGAAAACTCTTTTTTCACTCTGAAATGATGTTAGAACCAGGTTTTCAAGCATTCTGCACAATCTCTGAGGTGAAAATACAAGATTTAAGAGTATTTGTCCGAAAACTCTTTTTTCACTCTGAAATGATGTTAGAACCAGGTTTTTAAAGCATTCTGCACATCTCTGAGGTGAAAATAGCAAGATTTAAGAGTTTTGTCCGAAAACTCTTTTTTCACTCTGAAATGATGTTAGAACCAGGTTTTCAGCATTCTGCACAATCTCTGAGGTGAAAATAGCAAGATTTAAGAGTTTGTCCGAAAACTCTTTTTTCACTCTGAAATGATGTTTAGAACCAGGTTTTCAAGCATTCTGCACAATCTCTGAGGTGAAAATACAAGATTTAAGAGTTTGTCCGAAAACTCTTTTTTCACTCTGAAATGATGTTAGAACCAGGTTTTCAAGCATTCTGCACAATCTCTGAGGTGAAAATGCAAGATTTAAGAGTTTTGTCCGAAAAACTCTTTTTTCACTCTGAAATGATGTTAGAACCAGGTTTCAAGCATTCTGCACAATCTCTGAGGTGAAAATGCAAGATTTAAGAGTTTTGTCCGACAACTCTTTTTTCACTCTGAAATGATGTTAGAACCAGGTTTTCAAGCATTCTGCACAATCTCTGAGGTGAAAATACAAGATTTAAGAGTTTTGTCCGAAAACTCTTTTTTCACTCTGAAATGATGTTAGAACCAGGTTTTCAAGCATTCTGCACAATCTCTGAGGTGAAAATGCAAGATTTAAGAGTTTTGTCCGAAAACTCTTTTTTCACTCTGAAATGATGTTAGAACCAGGTTTTCAAGCATTCTGCACAATCTCTGAGGTGAAATGCAAGATTTAAGAGTTTTGTCCGAAAACTCTTTTTTCACTCTGAAATGATGTTAGAACCAGGTTTTCAAGCATTCTGCACAATCTCTGAGGTGAAAATGCAAGATTTAAGAGTTTTGTCCGAAAACTCTTTTTTCACTCTGAAATGATGTTAGAACCAGGTTTTCAAGCATTCTGCACAATCTCTGAGGTGAAAATGCAAGATTTAAGAGTAATTGTCCTAAAACTCTTTTTTCACTCTGAAATGATGTTAGAACCAGGTTTTCAAGCATTCTGCACAATCTCTGAGGTGAAAATGCAAGATTTAAGAGATTTGTCCGAAAACTCTTTTTTCACTCTGAAATGATGTTAGAACCAGGTTTTCAAGCATTCTGCACAATCTCTGAGGTGAAAATGCAAGATTTAAGAGTTTGTCCGGAAAACTCTTTTTTCACTCTGAAATGATGTTAGAACCAGGTTTTCAAGCATTCTGCACAATCTCTGAGGTGAAATGCAAGATTTAAGAGTTTTGTCCGAAAACTCTTTTTTCACTCTGAAATGATGTTAGAACCAGGTTTTCAAGCATTCTGCACAATCTCTGAGGTGAAAATGCAAGATTTAAGAGTTTTGTCCGAAAACTCTTTTTTTCACTCTGAAATGATGTTAGAACCAGGTTTTCAAGCATTCTGCACAATCTCTGAGGTGAAAATGCAAGATTTAAGAGTTTTGTCCGAAAACTCTTTTTTCACTCTGAAATGATGTTAGAACCAGGTTTTCAAGCATTCTGCACAATCTCTGAGGTGAAAATACAAGATTTTAAGAGTTTTGTCCGAAAACTCTTTTTTCACTCTGAAATGATGTTAGAACCAGGTTTTCAAGCATTCTGCACAATCTCTGAGGTGAAATACAAGATTTAAGAGTTTTGTCCGAAAACTCTTTTTTCACTCTGAAATGATGTTAGAACCAGGTTTTCAAGCATTCTGCACAATCTCTGAGGTGAAAATGCAAGATTTAAGAGTTTTGTCCGAAAACTCTTTTTTCACTCTGAAATGATGTTAGAACCAGGTTTTCAAGCATTCTGCACAATCTCTGAGGTGAAAATGCAAGATTTAAGAGATTTTGTCCGAAAACTCTTTTTTCACTCTGAAATGATGTTAGAACCAGGTTTTCAAGCATTCTGCACAATCTCTGAGGTGAAAATGCAAGATTTTAAGAGTTTTGTCCGAAAACTCTTTTTTCACTCTGAAATGATGTTAGAACCAGGTTTTCAAGCATTCTGCACAATCTCTGAGGTGAAAATGCAAGATTTAAGAGTTTTGTCCGAAAACTCTTTTTTCACTCTGAAATGATGTTAGAACCAGGTTTTCAAGCATTCTGCACAATCTCTGAGGTGAAAATACAAGATTTAAGAGTTTTGTCCGAAAACTCTTTTTTCACTCTGAAATGATGTTAGAACCAGGTTTTCAAGCATTCTGCACAATCTCTGAGGTGAAAATGCAAGATTTAAGAGTTTTGTCCGAAAACTCTTTTTTTCACTCTGAAATGATGTTAGAACCAGGTTTTCAAGCATTCTGCACAATCTCTGAGGGTGAAAATGCAAGATTTAAGAGTTTTGTCCGAAAACTCTTTTTTCACTCTGAAATGATGTTAGAACCAGGTTTCAAGCATTCTGCACAATCTCTGAGGTGAAAATACAAGATTTAAGAGTTTTGTCCGAAAACTCTTTTTTCACTCTGAAATGATGTTAGAACCAGGTTTTCAAGCATTCTGCACAATCTCTGAGGTGAAATACAAGATTTAAGAGTATTGTCCGAAAACTCTTTTTTCACTCTGAAATGATGTTAGAACCAGGTTTTCAAGCATTCTGCACAATCTCTGAGGTGAAAATACAAGATTTAAGAGTTTTGTCCGAAAACTCTTTTTTCACTCTGAAATGATGTTAGAACCAGGTTTTCAAGCATTCTGCACAATCTCTGAGGTGAAAATACAAGATTTAAGAGTTTTGTCGAAAACTCTTTTTTCACTCTGAATGATGTTAGAACCAGGTTTTCAAGCATTCTGCACAATCTCTGAGGTGAAAATACAAGATTTAAGAGTTTTGTCCGAAAACTCTTTTTTCACTCTGAAATGATGTTAGAACCAGGTTTTCAAGCATTCTGCACAATCTCTGAGGTGAAAATAGCAAGATTTAAGAGTTTTGTCCGAAAACTCTTTTTTCACTCTGAAATGATGTTAGAACCAGGTTTTCAAGCATTCTGCACAATCTCTGAGGTGAAAATACAAGATTTAAGAGTTTTGTCCGAAAACTCTTTTTTCACTCTGAAATGATGTTAGAACCAGGTTTTCAAGCATTCTGCACAATCTCTGAGGTGAAAATGCAAGATTTAAGAGTTTTGTCCGAAAACTCTTTTTTCACTCTGAAATGATGTTAGAACCAGGTTTTCAAGCATTCTGCACAATCTCTGAGGTGAAAATGCAAGATTTTAAGAGTTTTGTCCGAAAACTCTTTTTTCACTCTGAAATGATGTTAGAACCAGGTTTTTCAAGCATTCTGCACAATCTCTGAGGTGAAAATAGCAAGATTTAAGAGTTTTGTCCGAAAAACTCTTTTTTCACTCTGAAATGATGTTAGAACCAGGTTTTCAAGCATTCTGCACAATCTCTGAGGTGAAAATACAAGATTTAAGAGTTTGTCCGAAAACTCTTTTTTCACTCTGAAATGATGTTAGAACCAGGTTTTCAAGCATTCTGCACAATCTCTGAGGTGAAAATACAAGATTTAAGAGTATTGTCCGAAAACTCTTTTTTCACTCTGAAATGATGTTAGAACCAGGTTTCAAGCATTCTGCACAATCTCTGAGGTGAAAATGACAAGATTTAAGAGTTTTGTCCGAAAACTCTTTTTTACTCTGAAATGATGTTAGAACCAGGTTTTTCAAGCATTCTGCACAATCTCTGAGGTGAAAATGCAAGATTAAGAGTTTCGGTGTCCTAAAAACTCTTTTTTTCACTCTGAAATGATGTTAGAACCAGGTTTTCAAGCATTCTGCACAATCTCTGAGGTGAAAATGCAAGATTTAAGAGTTTTGTCCGAAAACTCTTTTTTCACTCTGAAATGATGTTAGAACCAGGTTTTCAAGCATTCTGCACAATCTCTGAGGTGAAAATACAAGATTTAAGAGTATTGTCCTAAAAACTCTTTTTTCACTCTGAAATGATGTTAGAACCAGGTTTTCAAGCATTCTGCACAATCTCTGAGGTGAAAATACAAGATTTAAGAGTTTTGTCCGAAAACTCTTTTTTCACTCTGAAATGATGTTAGAACCAGGTTTTCAAGCATTCTGCACAATCTCTGAGGTGAAAATACAAGATTTAAGAGTTTTGTCCGAAAACTCTTTTTTCACTCTGAAATGATGTTAGAACCAGGTTTTCAAGCATTCTGCACAATCTCTGAGGTGAAAATACAAGATTTAAGAGTATTGTCCGAAAACTCTTTTTTCACTCTGAAATGATGTTAGAACCAGGTTTTCAAGCATTCTGCACAATCTCTGAGGTGAAAATACAAGATTTAAGAGTATTGTCCGAAAACTCTTTTTTCACTCTGAAATGATGTTAGAACCAGGTTTTCAAGCATTCTGCACAATCTCTGAGGTGAAAATAGCAAGATTTAAGAGGATTTGTCCGAAAACTCTTTTTTCACTCTGAAATGATGTTAGAACCAGGTTTTCAAGCATTCTGCACAATCTCTGAGGTGAAAATACAAGATTTAAGAGTTTTGTCCGAAAACTCTTTTTTCACTCTGAAATGATGTTAGAACCAGGTTTTCAAGCATTCTGCACAATCTCTGAGGTGAAAATGCAAGATTTAAGAGTTTTGTCCGAAAACTCTTTTTTCACTCTGAATGATGTTAGAACCAGGTTTTCAAGCATTCTGCACAATCTCTGAGGTGAAAATGCAAGATTTAAGAGTTTGTCCGAAAACTCTTTTTTCACTCTGAAATGATGTTAGAACCAGGTTTTCAAGCATTCTGCACAATCTCTGAGGGGAAAATGCAAGATTTAAGAGAAATTTGTCGAAAACTCTTTTTTCACTCTGAAATGATGTAGAAACCAGGTTTTCAACATTCTGCACAATCTCTGAGGTGAAAATACAAGATTTAAGAGTTTTGTCCGAAAACTCTTTTTTCACTCTGAAATGATGTTAGAACCAGGTTTGTCAAGCATTCTGCACAATCTCTGAGGTGAAAATACAAGATTTAAGAGATATTGTCGAAAACTCTTTTTTCACTCTGAAATGATGTTAGAAGCAGGTTTCAAGCATTCTGCACAATCTCTGAGGTGAAAATACAAGATTTAAGAGTTTTTGTCCGAAAACTCTTTTTTCACTCTGAAATGATGTTAGACCCAGGTTTTCAAGCATTCTGCACAATCTCTGAGGTGAAAATCAAGATTTAGAGAAATGTCCTAAAAACTCTTTTTTCACTCTGAAATGATGTTAGAACCAGGTTTTCAAGC